>NC_073239.2:113700000-116100000 GCF_029281585.2 Gorilla gorilla gorilla | reverse complement strand
AATTGTTGAGCAAAATGTGCATGTCAGAACTCAGTGACCTCCGTGAATCACGCTCCGTTCCCGGTGTCTTCTTATGGTAATGAAGTGCACTTCTGTTCTGTTCTTGTTGAACTCTTCTTGTTCGCCCAAGAATAACTGGCAAAATGGATGGATGCGGAAGTTTTGGCTTTTTGTATGCTGTATGCTGGGAAAATGCTTAATTGTGTTTTCAGAGAAATTCTCAAAGTTTGGGAAAAATTTAAACGAGGACAGTGAGAAGACTGTTGAAAGATCTCCATGGTTGGGCCCGGAAGACCCCAGATCTTAAGCTCCTTGGGGGTGAGGGACATGTGAGGTGCTGAGGAACGTTATGAAAAGCAAGGGAGTGGGGGTCAGGAGGGGCAGCTCTGATCCCAGTCCTGCTCTGTCTGCTCCGTCAGTATTTAGTTATTTATTTATACTATACCTTGCACCTAAAGGAATGCAATAAACAATACAAAAGGAAAGAATTATTAAGTGAGGTGATCAGGGTAGGAAGATAAGGAAAAAGAGAAAGAAAATGAAATCGGAGGTGAGGTTAGTCCATGTGATGCTGCTGTATATCCTTTATGCTTGCTAGAAACTTGGCTCTGAGCTTCCTCACTGCCAAAGCAAAGAGGGAAAAACAAGCCACACCCTGTTTACAGTGACCTCAGGATTAAAATCAAAAGTCCGAAGAGTTGTTCAGAGGCTCAACAGTAAATTGCCATTTCTATAAACACCACAGGGACAGGAACAGCCTGGAGTGGTGGGAAAAGCCTGGGCCCTCTGGATTCCAACCTGAATTTGGATACCAGCTGTGACATTTTGTCTCTGGGTGGTCTTAAGCAAGTCCCCTCACTTCCCTGAGCGTCTGTGCCCTCATCTCTGTGGTATTGGACTTTGCCCTTTTCTAGCTGTAATGCCCTGTCTTTGTGCAGGCATTGTGCTAGGCAGAGGGGGGACATGCGAGCCGTCTCTGCCTTCCATGGCCTCACACTTTAGTGTGAGCTCCCAGTACTTAGAGGGTTAATGAAGCCTGGCTAATGCTGATGGTGTGTGGAGCAAGGAAGCTTCTCTGAGGAGATGTGGCCTAACCTGGTTACAGAAGGGGGGACAGCAGTTCTCTAGTCAGACACAGAGTCCTCTAAACAAAGAAAGAGAGGGAGAGAGACTGAGATATAGAAAGATCGAGAGAGAGAGAGAGAGATTGAGAGGTAGAAAATTAAGAGAAAAATAGATTGAGAGAGCAATCGAGAGAGAGATCCAGAGATCAGGAGAGAGAGACTGAGAGAGAGATAGATCAAGAGAGAGATTGAGAGAGATTGAGAGAGACTGAGAGAGAGATATCGAGAGACTGAGAGAGACAGATCAAGAGAGAGATACAGAGAGATTAAGAAAGAGATAGAGAGAGATTAAGAGAGACAGATAGAGACATTGAGAGAGTTAGATCAAGAGATAGATTGAGAGAGATCAAGAGAAAGAGATTGAGAGATAGATCAAGAGAGAGAGATTGAGAGAGAGAGACAGAGAAGGAGAAATTGAGAAAGAGATTGAAAGAGAGAGAGAGAGAGAGATTGGTAGTGTCAATGAAAAGATCAAACTGTAAAATATTTAAAGAGGTTTATTCTGAGCCAAATATGAGTGACCATGGCCCAAGGCACAGTCTCAAGAGGTCCTGAGAACATGTGCCCAAGTTGGTTGGTTTTACACATTTTAGGAAGGCATAAGACACCATCCAATACCTGTGAGGTATACATTGTTTCGGTCTGATTGGCAATTGGCTCACGCCTGTAATCCTGGCACTTTGGGAGGCTGAGGCAGGCGGATCACCTGAGGTCAGGGGTTTGAGACCAGCCTGGGTAACCTGGTGAAACCCTGTCTCTATTAAAAATACAAAAAAACTTAGCTGAGTGTGGTGGGCGGGTGCCTGTAATCCCTGCTGCTTGGGAGGCTGAGGCAGGAGAATCTCTTGAACCCGGGAGGCGGAGGTTGCAGTGAGCCGGAATTGTGCCATTGCATGCCAGCCTGGGTGACAGAGTGAGACTCTGTCTCAAAAAAAAAAAAAAAGTGTTAAGTTATTATCTAAAGAGCTGGAATCAGTAGAAAGGAGTGTCTAGGTTAAGATAAGGGGCTATGGAAACCAAGGTTCTTGTTATGTAGAGGAAGTCTCATAGGTGGGTGCCCTTAGATGGCAAATGTTCCCTATTTAGATCTTTAAAAGGTGCTAGATTCTCAGTCAGTCTCTTCAGTATTGGGAGGGTCTGGAAGGGGAAAGATCTAGTTATGTTAATAGAAATTCTTTACAGATGCAAATCTTCCCCCACAAAAAAATGGCTTTGTAGGAGCATTTCGAAATATGGCAAAGAGTCATATTTTGGGGCAAAGTGTTTGGATTTCCTTCTTTATCCGTCATGTGATGTGATGCCAGAGTCAGGTTGGAAAGTAAGCCACGTTGTACAGGGTTAAATAAAACCCATCTGATGAGATTTTATGGTTTGTAGAGTGCAATGCCTCAGGCCCCTTAAATAGGAATTTAGGCAAGAGAGATAAAAGGTCAGGGTTTAGTCTTCAGTAGCCCAGCATTATAGAAAAATTGAAAGTGGTTTGTCCTGGCTAAACAAGTTGGTAGAAATGGAGGTGTGGCGATGAGGCCTGGGGGTGGGGAGAGGAGACCCTGGAGAGCCTGGCTGGCTCTGGTCGCAGTATCAGGTGGGAAGTAATCAAGCTCTTCCCTGGGGAAGGTTAATAACGTGACACAGGAAGTGTCGCAGGAAGCTGCTGTGCCACAGGGGACCCAGGTCCTATTTGGATTCCAACCAGGAAGTGACTTCCTTATCTCAAGTGCCTCTATATCTATCCCCACAGTCAGTAGGGCCCCAAGGGCACAAGACTTGGGATGGCAGGAACATTCAGGTTAGTGAGTCTGAATGCCTGATCCCCTGGCCAAGGCCACAGCTTGAAGCTTGTTAGAAATGCAAATTTTTGGCTAGGCACGGTGGTTCATGCCTGTAATCCCAGCACTTTGGGAGGCCAAGGTGGGCAGATCACCCGAGGTCAGGAGTTCGAGACTAGCCTGGCCAACCATGGCCAACATGGTGAAACCCTGTCTCTACTAAAAATACAAAAACTAGCAGGGCATGGTGGCAGGTGCCTGTGGCATGGCAGGTGCCTGTAATCCCAGCTACTCAGGAGGGTAAGGCAGGAGGATCGCTTGAACCCGGGAGGCAGAGTTGGCAGTGAGCTGGGATGCCACCACTGCACTCCAGCCTGGGCAACAGAGGAGACTCCATCTCAAAAAAAAAAAAAAAAAAAAAAAAGGTAATGCAAACTGTTGGGCTCTACCCAGACCTACAGAAAGGCTGGGACAAAGCCCAGGAATCTGTATTTCAGCAATCCCTGCAGGTGGTCTGACACATGCAGATGTTGAGAAGCACAGGCACAGGGCATGCTGGGGGAAAAGAAAGGAAGCCACTCCAGAAGCCAGTGGCAGACGGGACTCCTGAACATGTGCCTTGAGCAAACGTCAGTGTCAGACTCCTTAAACAGAGTCAGAGATAACATCCCTGAAAATGGTATTAGCTGGGCCAGCCAGACCCAAGGGCCCAAGGGCAGCACGGGCCTCTGGGAGGAGGGGAAGAGGGGCTGAGAAAAGAGAATTAGGCAGGATCAGAGTAGAGGGAGTCACCTGGCCACACTGGTGGAAGGTGCCCCCCAGTTTCCCAGTGCAGGGACCTGGGCTTGAGATTGGCAACCTCTCCCCTGAGGAGCTGGGAAATGCAGGCTCCGTTCAGCTTCTTGAGAGATAGCAGCGAGCTGGTGAGCAACCCCTTATATCCATCTATGTGCCACCAAGCCTTTCTCAGGATGGATAATTAACATTCTCACGTGTGCTTGAATGACTATTTTTTTTCCTGATGTTTGTACTGTTGATTTAGAAGAAAACACAAATTCATTTTAAAAGTTTACTGTTTTCTGGGCCTGGCGCAGGAGCTCACATCTGTAATCCCAGCACTTTGGGAGGCCAAGGCGGACAGATCACTTGAAGCCAGGAGTTTGAGATCAGCCTGGCCAACATGGCGAAACCCTGTCTCTACTAAATATACAAAAATTAGCCGGGCATGGTGGCATGCACCTGTAATCCCAGCTACTCAGGAGGCTGGGGCAAGAGTATCGCCTGAACCCAGGAGGTGGAGGTTGCAGTGAGCCTGGATTGTGCCACTGCAGTGAGACCTTGTCTCAAAAAAACCCCAAACAAACAAAATTTGATTTTATTTCTTTGTGTGTTTTCTCATTCAAGGAATACCAAAGATACAGGTATTTTTTTTTTTGTGGGGGCTTTGTGAGATGTGTGAAAGGAAAATAAATCTCCCCGAAATTACTAAGCCAAAGGGAAAAGTAAGCTTGAAACTGCATAGGGTAAACCTGCCTCCCATTCTATTCCAAAATAAGATACCTCCCTCGCAATTTGCCCACAAGGAAATTCTTTGTGGATGAAGGAAAGGCAGAACTCAAAGTCACCCTCCCTCTGCTCCCAGGAGACAAACGCATATCTGATTGCTTCCTTTGCCCTATTGTTTTACTAAGCCAGACTAAGGTATAGGTAAACTGTGCATTCAGTGAAAGCCTAATCAGAAACTCAACAGAATGCAACCATTTGTCTCTTATTTACATATAACCTGGAAGCCTCCTTTCCACTTCGAGTTGTCCCGCCTTTCCAGACTGAAACAATGTACATTTTACATATATTGATGTCTTGTGTCTCCCTAAAATATACAAAACCAAGCTGTGCCCTGACCACCTTGGGCACATGTCAGGACCTCCTGAGGCTGTGTCAAGGGTGCATCCTGAACCTTGGCAAAATAAACTTTCTAAATTGATTAAGACCTGTCTCAGATACCTTTTGGTTTACAGATGTTTTGACACTATATAGGGGTCCTCATCCCCAATAGGGCTGGGACCCAGTGACTGTGGAGTTCACTGCATATGCATTGATTCCTAGCCCAGCATTTGGGCACTATGATGCTCACATATCTTTGTGACATTTTCATTAAGACCAGGTTAAAAACCCCTGCATGTCATATTAGCTAGGAGTTCTTTGATGACAGTGACAGAACCCAACTCCAACGGGTTTGAACAAAAAGAGAATTTATTGTTTCTGGTGAGCCTTCAGGTACGGCTGGATCCAGGGCTTTAAGCAATGCTGTCAAGCTCCACCCCCACCCACATCTTGCAGTTCTACTGGCCTCTTCTTGGCTTCATCCTGTGTAGGATGGAGCTGGCATCTCTCAGCAATGGTCTCTAAGCTTAGCAACCTTGGCAGAAGCCTCTGCTTGGCCTTACCTGGCTCATTTACCTATCCCTGAACAAACTGCTGTGGCCAGGTGTTGGGATGTTCTGATTGGCAGCCTAGCCCTGGGATGAATGGGGAAGACAGGTCAATGACTGTCCTACCAGTAGCAAGTGGAATGGAAGACTCCTCCAAGGAACCCTGAGAGGGGGTGGGGAAAGAGTGCTACGTAGACACGGTGTTAGGTCATACCATTTACTCCAAAGCTCCACACGGACTCACTGATGGTCAGAGGCAAGATTCAGAGGTCTGGAGGGGCCACCCAGGTGAGCAAGATGGAGGTAGAATGACTGGTCGGTTGGTGAGACCTCTTTCCGCGAAGTGGCATGATGTGGTTATACACACTAGGAGGCTACCTGGTGGGGTGAGGTGTGGTGATGTGCAGGAGCCCAGGACTGAGGCTAGGAAGGGCCAGGGGCTCAGTTCTCTTGGAGTGGGTCACTGTGCCAGAGCCAGGGCCACAGGAATGCTTGGTCCCAAATATTTTTTTTTTTTTTTTTTGAGACAGAGTCTGCCCAGGCTGGAGTGCAGTGGCGCCATCTTGACTCACTGCAACCTCTGCCTCTCGGGTTCAAGTGATTCTCCTACCTCAGCCTCCCGAGTAGCTGGGATTACAGGCACGCGCCACCACGCCTGGCTAATTTTTCTATTTTTAGTAGAGACGGGGTTTCGCCATGTTGGCCAGGCTGGTCTCGAACTCCTGACCTCAGGTGATCTGCCTGTCTCAGCCTCCCAAAGTGCTGGGATTACAGGCGTGAGCCACCGTGCCCAGCCCCCAACGATCTTAGATGAAAGAATAGATCTCACTCAGTGGATCTGACTGGTCTGATGCAGGTCCAGCCTATGTGGACAGATGGTTGAGGAGCCGTGCCCCACAGCTTGAGGCTGGAACATGGGTGGCAGAGCAGGAGGAAGATTTGGCAGGGTTGTAACTGAATGGTGGCCTCAAGAGCCAGAGGCTGGGTCCAATTGCTGGCCCTCAGTCCCCACCTTCCAGCCACTCACAGGCTCCTCCTGGCACCTCCCACCCCTGCAGATGTCCATGCATCCACCCAGCCTTCACACTGCCCTTGAGCGGGTGCTGGGGCTGCAGAGATGGTCACACCCAGCTTCAGCCCTTGAGAAGCTCAGGTGAGAACAGTCCCTACCTCCAGGTGGCCATCCTAGCCAGGCCGCCTCACGGAACCTCTCCCCCACCTTAGGAGGTGTCCCCCAAGTGCATTCCACTCTCTGAGGACCACACAGGGAAACCCACACCCCAGCCCAGCCCTGGACCCCAGCCCAGTCTGAGAGCCCACAGTCCTCCCAACAGGGCTTATCTTCCGCAGCCATGGAGCAGAGAGGTGGGGCCTGGGTAGGACCCCAAGTCCCTGGGTGGGAAATTATGCCATTTTCTGCCTGCCTAATCAAAAGCAAAACTCTGAAGGGAGGAAAATGCAATTCTGTGATTGGTTTCAATTAAAGATTTGCTACTATTTGATTAAGATGTATTATTGATTTGGGATTGTTCCAAGCAAGCCCGAGCTCACTTCCTGGTGGGATGGGGTTGGGAATTGATGGGCGCCAGGCAGGCTGGGCTCTCTGAAGGCCAGCTGCACCCCAACTTCTTTGTCTTCTTTTTACAAACTTGACTGTGACCACGTTGCTGCTCTAGTCAAAGCTCATCTCTGGGGAATGCAAGCCCTTCCTGATCCAGGGCTGAGGGTGCCTCCATTGTCCCCGGACCCAGCCTCCCCATGGTGCTCTGGGCTGGCTCTTTGCACCCTCACCATGTCCATGTCCTGCCCTTGGCCGCATTCTGTTCATTTGGATCCTTCCGTCTGAATCACCTTTCCTGTCTATCTCTACTCAGTTCATCCTGCTTATCTTTCAAACTCTTAGGTAATGTTCATCTCCTGTACCTCTAGGCCTTCAGGATGCTCCCCAGGCCACCTGCGTGTGCTGTCTCCACTCCACAGCCCAGGATGCAACCCACATCTGTGGAGGTCAGGGGGAGACACAGCTCCAGGGTGAGGATGGGCCTGCACCAGCTGAAGGCCCTGTTGGGGAGTGCGGAAGGGCTGGTGTGGGTGAGGGGCCTGGGGGCCCAGCTGTGCTGATCCCTGTGGTCATGGCTCAGGGCAAGGGCTGCCTGTCCCGGGTCCTCCTGTGCTCTCTGCCCGGAACATTAGAGCTGCACAGGGTTTGTGGGACTGGACTGACCCCACTGTCCCCCTGTGCTTGTGCTTTCTCACCTGCAATGGGGACGTGGTGAGGGTCCCCTCCTCCAGGCTTTTGGGCAGAGTCCAGCGAAGCAAGGCATGAAAATGTCCAGTCCACAGCCTGGCCATGACAGGAGTGCCACAAAGTGTAGCGCCGTGCCCTGGATACCAGCCTCCTCCAGGTCTAAGATGTGCTCGGAGGGGCCGCGTGTGCTGTCTGAAGGTTCACTGGTGCACTCACCACTGTCAGTTAACACTTCCGTCCAGGCCCCACACAGCTGGTATTTGCGTGGAGGACATTCTCACCCTTGTGTGGTTTTCCTGGTGCATTTCACATCCAGTCCGACCCTTGGAACAGCTTAGCAGGGACCATTGGTGCCTCCCCAGCCCCAGTCATCCATGGCCCTGTCCCCTGCACATGGACCCCCTCTTCTTTTTTGGGCCAGTATTATTTTGTATAACCTTTGGGCTGTTTCATCATCTGTCTCCTCAACCAAAGCTTGCTCCTTCTGGCCATCTTCATGTTCCCTCCAGGGGCTCCCTGAGGCTCTGTCTGTCCTAAGCCGTTCATTCAGCACTTGAGGTCTTGGGCACCTCACTGCAGACTCAACTAGCCCCCCGACTGAATCTGTGTTCAGGCCCTGCCATCCCAGAAGCTCTCAGTCTTGAGGAGCTGGATGCTTGCAGATGAACAGGAGGGGTAGAGTAGCAGGCTGTGGACGCTTTAGGCTGTCTGGGTGAGAGGGAGATCGGGAAAAGGTTCCTGGAAGAGGGCACTGCCCTGAGCCTTGAAGGACCACAAAGGGTCTGTGAGGTGAATAAGGCAGCGTGGTTACAGCTCGTGGGGAAGAGGGAGTGGCTGGTGCAAAGGTGGGGAGAGGGCCCAGTGCATGAGACCTTCAAGGTGTTCAGCCTGTGAGAGCACAGAACAAATGTGTGGGCAGGGCTGAGCCAGGAGGTGACCACACCTGCTCAGAGAGCACCTTATGCATGCTCCAAGGGTGCTGGGCTAACCTCATTATACACAAGAGGCTCCTCCTCCCTCTGTGCCTGGACGGGGCTCAAATGAGGCTATTCATGGAAGAACTACATTTCCCAGAACCCTCTATGTTCGGTGTAGCCACATGACTAGCTCTTACCAATGGGATGTTAAGGAGAAGGCAGGGACTCTTAAGAACCAAATCTTCATTACTCTTTTCTCTTCCACTATCTGCAAGCAGAGAAGTCTGAGGTCCCAGGGACTGGCAAAGCCACAGGGTGAAAGGAACTTGAGGCTCTCCTTCACTACCTGCAGGAAAAGCACCTGCCGCAACAAGGAGCCCTTGCACTGAATGGTTGCATAAGTGAGAAACGAAGTTCTATTATGTTAAACCTCTGAAATTGTGGTTTTTATTTGTAACAGCAGCTGGCATTGCCCTGGGGTGGCAGGTCGGGTGGGGGAGAAGTGGGTAAATTAAGGGCAGGAAAATCATTTGAGGAGTTGTTGGGGTGGGAGAAATGAGAGAGCCCAAAGAGATAGGTATGATGCAGGAAGTGCTCAGAAAGGGGGGCCCAGATGGCCCATGCGGAGGTGGCTTCTGGCTGACTGGAAGGTGGAGCAATTTCCTGAGACAGCAGAAGGGGATAGTTTGGGATGGGTGGGGCTGCGCTGACAAGTTTGGTCCTGGCCATGATGAGTTGGAGCATCTGTGGACCACCTAGTGGAGAAGCCTGAGAAGCAGTAGATTGTCTGAAGCTCCAACGAGAGGCAGCAGGAACTGGGGCTGGAACCACAGATTTGAGAGCTGGTGGGTGGCTGCTGAAGTAGCAAGTTCAGCCTTGGGCAAAATGCCTCGGACTTGATCTTGAAGGCGTTAAGGAGGCATTGGTGAGTTTTGAGCCAGGAGTGCTGTGAGTGGATTTACATTTGGGGAAGTTCATTCTGGTAGTCAGGAGGAGGAGGCTGTAGCAGACGGGGTGAGCATAGAGGCAGAGAGGCCTGAGGACCCTGCTGCTGTAGCCCAGGAGGAAAGACGGTGATGTGGCTGTGGGCTGGGAAGAAGGGGTGGAGGTGGAGAAATGAAGGAGGGGAAGTTCGCTCCCGAGACCTGGCTTTGTTGGCTGGGGGAGGGCCGGAAAGGGCGGGAAGGAGTCAGGATAGAGAGGGGCCTTTGCTGCACACAGACCGCTGGGTTTAATCCCTGGGAGAAGGCCTTTCTGCACAGAGCCCATTCTAATACCCTACAGGTGTTTATTGAAAATGGGTTCTTAAGGGCACTCTGGCAGAGCACAGCTGCTAGTACATGTCATACTTAAAGCAATTTATTCCTCCCTCCAAATCATAAAAGTTTGCTCATTTCACGTGGGGAGAGCAGCACACTGGCATTTTGTTGCTCTAATGGGTAATTACTCTCCAGCGACTGATGGGGGCCATATTTTCTGAACTAAAAAAGCGGTGCTTCTGGGCTCTGTCCATTGGAAACAGCAACACGAGCTCAGCTACGGTTTTTAACTCTCCACCCATTGACTATTAGTTTTTCTGACTCCGTATTGATTTTCCGTCCTGTGGTTGGGGGCAGGGTTTGGTGTGAGATACAGAACCTGTTCCCTGGGTGATTCCGTCACCCAGCCCCTAAGTGAGGAGGGGTCCTGCCATGTCATTGATGGGGCCACAGTTACCTCCCCAACTTCCGACAGTGTATTTCTTCATCTAGGTAACTACCCACCTTCTATTACATGCCTGGCACATGCTAACCAAGCTTTACCTCTGAGGAGCTCACAGACCAACATTCCTCTGGAGGAGGGAGCAGGTTTTGATGGTAGGTGATGAGTTTCTTTTATTCAATGCCTGGGGTTTCCCGCTGGCCCCCATTATGTTGCCTGGAAGATGGGGGCTCTTGTGAAGCAACAGCAGGATCCTACTGGACATTCTCCAGCTGCCTAATCCTTCCATGTCTCAGTGTTCTCATCTGTCAAATGGAGTCGCTCATCCCGCTCAACCCTCCCCCGACAGGGGTTACTTGCATGGCCTTCCCGTTGGCCTCCTGCTCACTCTTTCCTGACCCCAAACCCTCTGCAGGCCAGGCTCCCAGCTGGCCCCTCTGGACTTGGATTTGGCTGCAGCCTGTTGCTTCTCCATCTTCAGGACCCCAATCTCCTACCTGCACCACAGTGGGTTGCAAGCCACCTCCTGGGCCCATCCAGGGACCACTCCCCTGCAGAGCTGCCATGTACATTGCCTGCATTTGTGTGCCTGAGACCTATACTCCCCACTTCCCAAGAGACTGCAAGCACCACGAGGACATCTTTGTTTGTTTGTTTGTTTGTTTTGTTTTGTTTTGAGAAGGAGTCTTGCTCTGTTGCCCTGGCTGGAGTGCAGTGGTGCGATCTTGGCTCACTGCAACCTCCGCCTCCTGGATTCAAGTGATTCTCCTGCTTCAGCCTCCTGAGTAGCTGGGATTACAGGCACATGCCACCATGCCTGGCTAAGTTTTGTATTTTTAGTAGAGACGGGGTTTCACTATGTTGGCCAGGTTGGTCTCAAACTCTGACCTCCTGATCTGCTCACCTCGGCCTCCCAAAGTGCTGGGATTATAGGTGTTAGCCACTGTGCCCGGCTGAAGACAGTCTTTAATCACCACGGTCTGTGCAGCACCCGGCACGTTTCCTGGCCCACAGCAGGTCCTCCGTAAAGAGTGTGAGGTGTGGATCACACACCTCCAACGTTCTCCTGGTATTGCTTGGGTTTGGAGCCTTTTCTGGGTCACAGAACGCTTTAAGAAATTGACTAAAGCCACTCCAGGAAAGTGGGTATGGGCACAATCTCACACAGAGACGCTAGTTTCTTCTGAGGCTGCCTGCAGCCCCGATCTAAGAGCTCCAGGCTGCACTCGCCCTGCTGACATTCTCTCCAACCTTTAAGGCCCAGCTCATGTCCAAATGGGAGGGAGCGCTGCCTTGGCCCTGCAGAATGATGCTGTTGGAGGAAAGGAGGCAGAGCAGAGTGAGGGGCAGGCAGGGAGGAAAGAGAAGATCACAAGAGAGCACAGAAGTGGGGCCATTCCAGTACGGCGGTCAAAGTGACAGAGACGCTTTGCGGGAGGTCGGGGCCGTGCCTTTGCTTGACGATAAAGGACTGAATCCATGCTGACCTGAACTTGCTGAATTCCTAGGCTTTGCTCTGAGCCCAGGTTTTAAACCTGACCCTTCTGAGAACAAAATTCAGAGGGCAGAATCTTGCCATTTTTAACTTCAGATTCAAAGGAACCACTTCAGGAGGAAACAGGCAGAAAAGAGCCTCAGACATCATTCGGCCAAGCTGCTCTTGATCAGCTGAAGACAGTGTGACCCCAAAATGGGAAGGGGACCGCCAAGGTCAGATGGTGAGGCAGAGAAAAGATGTGGCCCATATTCCCCACTCCAGGTGCAGAGGGAGGACGTTCTGCCAGCAGCAGCGTCCAAGGAGAATGGCAGAAGCTGAGGTGCCCGGTGGAGGCTGCTCAGCTGGAACTCTCTAAAGGGGCCTGCCCCTCCACTTTGCCCAATGTGCTGTGAGGCATGACTGGAGTCCAGTGGGATCCACTGGGTCCGGATATCTGTGGATGGTAATATTATCCTGGGGACCAGCTCTCAACCTGGGGATTTAGCAGTCCTGGGGTGGAACATGATGGAACCCGCACCCCAGAACAAGAATGTCTTTCAGGCATGACAGGCTCGAAAGGAGGTTGAGGGGGCTCAAACAAGGGTACTTGTCTGTCCCACTGAGGAGCCGGTGAGGCCTGCAGAAACTGCTCTGGGCCTATGCTGATCAGCTGCCGTGGCTTTGGCCTTGATCTCCCCCAGGTCCCCAGCCTTGCAACCCCAGGCCCTCCATACTGAGTCCTCTCTGCTTCTGCCTTTGCACACAGCAGTATTTCAGAACCCAGGAGGCAGGGCCTGAACTCTGCTGCGGCTCCCTGCCTCTTGGCTCTTTCTACTGTGCTCAGGGCCATGGCATCTGTGTCCTCCCTTTGACTACAAGGGGCATTTATTTGATTTCCTGCTTGGGAGTTCCCTCTGGAAATACATCCTCCACTGAGTACAAACAGGGCCACCATGCCACTTCCTGTGTAACACCTGGAAATGTCACCCCCCGAGAACAGCAGCCCTGGAGTAGCTCAGGGCCTGTGCCTCACTTCATGTCCAACATTGTGCTGGCTGTACTGTGGGCTGTAACCTGCACCCATGTGTGAGTGGTTTGAGCAGTGATGCCTGGCCTTGGAGAGCCTGAGGGCTGGGGTGTGTTTCAGGTGTGCCCTCCTGCCCCGGGGCAAGGGAAGACTACCGGAGGGAGGCGGCGTGGCACCTGCGGGAGACAGGATGTTCTGCAGACATCTGGATGGGTCTGGCTGGGAGGCGGAGTGGCTAACAGCCGGTGTCCTTCCCTGATTGAAATCGTGTGCAGTCTTGTGGGGCTCCTGGGAAATGCCGTCCTATCTGACTGTGGGTCTCCCTCCCCACCCCCACCGGCTTCCTTCCAAGAAGCCTGTTTTGTAACAGTTGGCCCTGGCTCTCCCGTTCTCGCCTGGAGAGGAGACTGTCATCTTTGAAACGGGGCCTCATAAACCTGTAGCTGAGACAGGACATATTTTTCACTGGAGCGCTGAGTGCAGAGGGTGGGCGGAGAGGCCTCACTGGTGACGGGGAGATCCACTTTCCCTAGAGAGAAGTCACTTCGTAGAGACATGGGGGAGAACGTGCCTCGAGGAGGAAATTCTTCAACTTAGCTGCCACTTCTGGTGACGGCAAAGGCCACTGTTGGCATCTCCCTTGTTCTTGGTGTGAACATACTCTTGTGGGAGAAATGTGACAAGTTCTTTTTCCCTCCCAAGACTTCTCATGCAAATGGAGCCGTGATCATAGTCAGATGCTCCCCAAACAAGGAACCGCTTTGCGACGAAACTGAGGGAGAAAGCAAAATACAGAGGGGGTTTCACAGCACTCACAACTCTGCTGCCCTGCCCCCAAGAAACAGGCCTCATTCCACCCCCTGCCCCCACCAGACTGTGACTCCCTGCCTTGGCTCTTTCCTACAAAAATGAGTAAGGACTTTTACTTCTGACTGCAGGCAGGGGAGAGAAGACTCAGACGTTGCGGGAACCCTGTCTGCCTCTGTCTCTCTCAGAAACACCCAGAGTGGAGCGAGAACTGTGACCAGGAGACTTCTGCGATGGGGCTCAAGAGCTCCCAAATCTGAGAGGTGCTGGGAGCGTGCCCTGTGGCTGGGGAAAGAGGGGTACCTGAGTCATGGCCTTATGATGATGCTTTGATTTTATTTTTCTGAAGAAAAGAAAAAGTGGGTGAGAGCAGAGCACAGCAGATTCTCTACCGCCCGGAGTGACACAGCTCCCTGGGCCTCTGTTTCCCCGTCTTTAACGGGACCAACCCCAGTGCCCCTTTGCCTCTCAGGATGGCCATCAGGATAGAAACAGGTCATGACATGAGGCAGCATCTTGTGTCATGCTTCTCAAATATTGATCTGCCTCTGAGTTCCCCGTGCAGCTTTGAAGATACGGATTCCAAAGCCCAGAGGTTTTGCTCTTACCTAGGCTCATTCTGATGCCACAGGTCTGCGGCAAATTTGGAGGGCTAAGGCCTTCATTTCTCGAACAGAAAACAAGGTCCAGAGAGGGAATGGGACTTGATTGAAGGGACTCTGTAAGGCAGAGATGGGCCTAGGATTTGAACCTTCTTATTCTTGTCCGTTTTTAGGGCCCTAAGTTTTCACAGATTTCACACACCCTCACGGCCTTGCTCAGGAAAAGGGGAAGGAATTCACATCTGCTGCGCACTTGCAGGATGTTAGGTCTGAGCTGGCACAACCCTAGAAGACAGGGCCTAGGATTATCCCATTTTATAGAGAAAAGTAAGGCTCAAACAGAACAAGTGACTTAGGCCCGTAAGTATAGGGCTGGGATTCAGAGCCAGGTCTTCCTGACTCCAGTTCCCCTGGGGTTAGACCGTAGAGCATGAGGAACCAGCAGTTCTTAGCATCTTTCCCCATATGCCCTGGTACCAAGCAGAGCGGCCATATGCTGGTGCCAGTTTCATTTCTGGAGGACCCAATCCCTCCCCCAGCCTGCCGATTCCTTGGAACGAACTCACTCCCGCTGCTGGCCCTGTTGAGGAGTTTGGTGCGGGGATGCCGGTGGTGGTGAGAGAGGGGGACAGTCACAGGTTCCCATCTGAAGCCTTGCTGTCAGCTGTTTCCTCCCACGCAGTGTGGAGGCTGCAGCAGGGCTGAGCATCCCTGCATGGCCAGGCATTCCCAGGCCGCCTGAAACCCCAGACTTAGAACGAGAAGCCAAGGCTGGCTGCTCCTGACACTTCCTCTGGTCCTCTCTGTCCTCCCTGGGCTCAGACCCCCAACCTTGCAAGGGGACAATGCCCCCTCCCCAGCCCATTCCTGCTGAGCAGCCATCAAGACTGAGAACCAAGGGCCATGGAGTGCCCAGTTCTCCGTACCTCCTCTCCTGGACATGGCTCACCTTCCCAGCAGCTCCCATGGGCAGCCCTCCAGCCTCTGCCTGCACACTTTCCATGACGGGGAACTCACTACTTCCCAAGGTAGTCAGTGACATTTCTAGGCACTTTAGATTGTTACAATGTTCTCATTTGCAATTTTTATTTTTTTTTTTGAGATGGAATCTGTCTGTCACCCAGTCTGGAGTGTGGTGACATGATCTCATCTCACTGCAACCTCCATCTCCTAGGCTCAAGCAATTCTCTTGCCTCAGCCTCCAGAGTAGCTGGGACTATAGGTGTATGCCACCGTGCCCAGCTAATTTTGGTATTTTTAGTAGAGACAGGGTTTTACCATGTTGGTCAGGCTGGTCTCAAACTCCTGGCCCCCAGTGATCTGCCTGCCTCAGCCTCTCAAAGAGCTGGGATTACAGGCGTGAGCCACCTGATTGGTCACAATTTTTTACATACCTTAAGTATTGTATATATAAATATATACACATTACGTGTTACACATATAAAAATCATATGTCTAAATGTATATGTGCATCATATATAAATTATATGGTACATTATATAAAATATTATTATTCATTTGTTGTCCATATCCCACTCATGTATTCAAATGTGCCTGCAGGAGGCTGGGCATGGTGGCTCACACCTGTAATCCCAGCACTTTGGGAGGCTGAGGCGGGCAGATCTCCTGAGGTCAGGAGTTTGAGACCAGCCTGGCCAACATGGTGAAACCCCATCTCTACTAAAAATACAGAAATTAGCCAGGCATGGTGGCGGGTGCCTGTAATCCCAGCTACTCAGGAGGCTGAGGCAGGAGAATCGCTTGAAACCAGGAGATGGAGGTTGTAGTGAGCCGAGATCACACCACTGCACTCTAACCTGAGTGACAGAGTGAGACTCCGTCAAAAAAAAAAAAAAAAAAAAGTGCCTGCAGGAGGCACACAGAGATGTATACAAACACGATCTCTGCTCCTTCATCCCGTCAGCCACATGCGCACCTTCACATCCCCTGCTCTCTTTCCTAGGCTGGGTGTTAACAATGACTTCTTTAATTTTGCCAATTTTATAGACAAAAAAAAGGGCATCGCCTTCCATGTGACCAAGGAGTTATTTCTAGAGGTTTCTTTTGCTTATTGTTATGTAGAGTGGGCTTCAGGCACTTCTTCCTTCCTTCCTTCCTTCCTTCCTTCCTTCCTTCCTTCCTTCCTTCCTTCCTTCCTTCTTTCCTCCCTCCCTCCCTCCCTCTCTCTCTCTTTTTCTCTCTCTCTCTCTTTCTTTCTTTCTTTCTTTCTTTCTTTCTTTCTCTCTTCTTTCACTATAGGCACCTGCCACCATGCCCAGCTAATCTTTTATTTTTTTGTATTTTTAGTAGAGATAGGGTTTCACTATGTTGGCCAGGCTGGTCTCGAACTGCTGACCTTGTGTTCCGCCCACCTCGGCCTCCCAAAGTGCTGGGATTACAGGCATGAGCCACCGCACCTGGCTGGGCACTGCTCTTTCTTGGGGAGAGGGACAATGAGCACAGGAGCAAGGAGGCGACAGCTGAGCATCCACTGAGCCCCTGTTATAAGGAACAGACAGCGAGAGGATGGGGAGGAGACTGGAGGAGGAGCAGGGGAAGGAGAGGGCATGGGGAGGAGAAGGCGCCGTCTTTCCCCTCCAGTTCCCAGGCCCACGCTTCTGCCATGGTTGTCTCCCGCTCTCAACCACTACTGTGTCCTGCTTCTTTACTGTTTTCCTGCTATTCCCTCATTGAGCCCTTCTAAGATTCCTGTGAGATAGATTTTATTATCTCCATTTTACAGATTAGGAGACCGAGGCTCTGAGAGGTAAAAGGATCAACTAGCTTGCAAGGGGTTGAACCTGGATTTGAACCCGAGGCTGTTGGACTCTTGTCCTATCATGGTAGAGACAAAGAAAGGAGCAGATGGGAGAGATCCTGACAGGGAAGAGAGACCTGGAGAAATAAAGACAAAGTCAAATGGAGAAAAGCCAGAGACAGAAGCAGAGAGATGCCAGCAAGAGGAGAGAGGGAAGATGGAGCAGGAAGAATAGAGACTGTCTCCGAGAGAGAGGGAGGGAGAGTGACACAGATAGATGTGCAAGTCAGCGGAAAAGTGGGGATGAAGTCGAGAGAGGTAAGAGAGCATGGAGGCCAGACTAGAGGCAGGGCCAGGAAGGGAGGCGCCGAGCAGGGGTTGTCCCAGGGCAGGCCCTACGTTTCTCGCTCCAGCTCTGGCTGGCTCCTCTGCAGCCATCTCTGATCTCTGTGCAGCATCCCAAGCTCCGTGAGTGACAGCCTCCTAGAGAGGATGCTGCTTGGAATAGACGCTGGAGGAGCAGGGAAGGAGGCTGGATGGAGCTCCAGGGAGCCAGGTCCAGTGCTGCACAAGGGGACCCGCCTCCCTAGACAGGCCTCATGGTCTCAGGAGGCCTCAGAGGAGGTCACACAGGCAGGGAAGCAAGGCCCAGAGATGGGAGGGGCTTGACTGAAGGAACAGGAAGGAAGGGACAATGACTGCACCTCTCAGGCAGGCTTCGGTGTCTGGGTTGAATGCGAACAGCCAGTCAACAGCAAAATCCACCGACTCTAATACATCCGCTCATCTCCCTTCCCGCTCAAGCTCCAAATCTGAACACCCCACTGTGCGGCAAATAGTCAGTAAAGCCAAACCTGAGACAGTAGGAGCTGCGATCAAAGAGCACTAGGTGAGGAGTCAGCAGCCTGGATCCCTGGCTCTCCTTCACCCACCTGAGCCTCCAGGGCAAGGAGGAACTGTGGACACTTGTCTTAAAGGCTGGCACAGAGCTCAGGAGGACAGATGTAAAGGCACATGGCTGTAGGTCCCCAGCCTGTGCTGGATTTGCCTTTTCCTCTTCCCCCAGAAGTCCTCATCTGTGACATGGGTTGGCTTGACCGCATGGGTTTTTCAGCTGCTGCTAGCTCTGACCTCTGGTGATTTGGTTGACACTGGTGGCTTTGCTAGACCAATTTGACCAGTGGACCCAGGGCACTGTCTTCATTGGCAGGCAGATAACTTAATCTCTGATATTTCTCCTTGTTAAAATTCAGCTTCATTAAGCATAAAACAGCTTGGAGGGGCTCGGGACTTTCCGCCCAAGGGGTTTGGGAACGGGTGGAAAGGAGCGACAGGAGGAGAGGGGAGTCTCCTCCAGGGTGCGCTGTTGAGGGAGTCTCGGTTTAGATCTGCTCTCTTGATTCTTAGTAATGATGTTCCTGGTGGCGCTTCCTGGCACAACACAGCCTCCCTCTCCAATCACCCTCACAACACACTCGCACACCAGACACACTCGCACACACTGATGTACCACACACCAGACATACTTGCACACACTGATGTACACCAAACACATACTTTCACGAATACATTCTTATGTTCGTGCACCCGCGCACACACACGCCAGACACACTCGCACACACTGATGTACCACACACCAGACATACTTGCACACACTGATGTACACCAAACACATACTTTCACGAATACATTCTTATGTTCTTTCACGAATACATTCTTATGTTCGTGCACGCGCGCACACACACGCCAGACACACTCGCACACACTGATGTACACTTAAATACACACTCTCACCAGTGTATTCATACATGTGTGCACATGCACACATACACACACACCGTGTGGAAGAGAAAGCGTGTCTGGTTTCACAGGCTATCAGAGACAAAGTTTCTGTTTATCTTGGAACTGGCTCCAGTGAGCAAATTCTCTCCCCGTTGGAGCAGCCCTGGCATTCCTATCTTGCTTACTGGGAGGAAGGGAGCGAAGGATGAATTTCCTATCCTGTAATGGGGGTGGGGGGGGGACTGGAAGGCAAGTTGCAACAGCAAGTGTGAGCACAAGTGTGTGTGCGTCCCGCTAGCTGGGTGGCTGGGCTTGGCAGGGACCGGCAGCAAGAGTGATGCATCGCTGGAGGTCTTTGTTGATCCTTTCCACATTAGGAAGCAGTGTTCTTAAGGTTGATTTTGTAAGCTCAGGTTTCTCCTCCTTTCACTTGTTGATTGTACTGCCAAGGCAGTGTGCCAGAGAGAGAATCCCTCATCTACCCAAGGAGAGAGAGCCTTAACTGTTTCCTCAGAAGCAGGCCTAGAATACCAAAGCATGACCGTACAGCAAAGCTGCCTTGTCAGTGAGTACCCAGCTTAGGAGCAGTAATGACACTGGCTATGCATAGGGTCTCTCTTTCTCTCTGGGTCTGTAGCACCGATGTCAAGAGCACAGAACTCACCACTAGATGACCTGGGTTAATACCCCTGATCTGTCACTCACTAGGTGCAAAATCCTGGGCAAGGTACTTAGTTCTTTGCGTCTCAGTTTCCTCATCTGCAAAGCAGGGATGGGAGCATTAGCGCCAACCACAGAAGCATTTGCGAGGACTATCCAAGGTAACGAATGGAAAATACAGAGAGAAGTGTCCAGCCTGTGATGAGCGCTAGTAAGTGTTGGCTATTATTATTCCCCTATGCCTGGTTTTATGCTAAACCATTTCCAGACATTCTCCCTGTAGGATGCTTCGAAGGGCACTCTGCAGTTATTCCCATGAAGATTGTGTGGGTTGAATGACTTTCTCAAGGCCATTCAATTGGTTGGTGGCAGAGCAGGGACTGGAACTCACTGAAGCCAGTGAGCTCTCCTGTGGGGTGGGGGTGGTCTCCCCTTTCCTGCAGGGTCTTAGCTGGGGATACTCACCACCTTTACGTTGTGGGCCAGGGGGAGGACAGTAGTCAGTGGACTTTGAAGCTCACTCAGCTCCACATAAGTGGGAGGTGAGACCTGGGAGGCATTCTTCCAGGTGGTGGTAGGGAGCTCCTTGTGGTGGAAGGTAATCAATGAATAGATTCACACTCATTTGAAATGGATGATCTTTCAGTGCTATTCATGCCACGCAGCACAGCAGGATGTTCTGAGGATGCAGGGGTGAGGGCCTGCTAACTGAATTTGTCGAGTGGTGTGAGGGTAATGAGCTTATGTAAAACCAGTGGACCAAAAATACAGACTAAGAAAACCCCAAGGCCGCACGATTAGTAACAGGGAACAAACATGCTATTTTCCCTCATTTTTTTTTTCTTGATGTTGCCATGAAGGGTTTCCTCTCATCCATCAGAAATAAAAGCCCTATGACAGTTAGACTTCTTCAGGTCCTGCACTGGCAGCCATGGAGTGGGCTGGAGGGGAGCTGGGGCCCAGAGACTCCTGAGTTCTACGACTGCCTCTGCCTTGCTGGATTTGAACGCAGCTGGTCTGGCTGAATTCACAGCCTGTGCGGTTAACTCCACAGCACTCTGCACCTCCAGCTATGACACAGAGAGTTCTGGGACAGTCAGAGCTGTTCAAGAATGGTGGGTGTGTATGGGGCCCTGGGGGTGGGCTCGGCTTACTGTGTGAGGGGCCATAGAGAGGCCTGCTTTTCCCTTCTGTTTTTGTCCCAGCCCACCCTCTGCTCCAGCCTGTCAAGGCCACCTGTGTGACTCTTTGGCAGGCTCTGTGGGTAGTGTGGACAGTGCTGTCATCCTGCTTGGCTGCAGGTTTGGCCATCCTCCATGGATTTTCCATGGCCCATTTGCTTTTCTTTTGCTTTGGGGGGCTGATGGTTTGCACACCTGCCAGGCAGTTCTCCCCAAGGGGTCTTGGAGAGCCTGGCCTGCAGAACATGAGTGCCATAGCTCTGAAGGCAGCCCAGCCTACTTGAACCTTGGATCCTGGGATCCAGAGCCATTCATGAGTCATGTTGTTTCTGTAGTGAATCTTTACCCACTTCTCGTGAGGACAGCCTATCCAGGTCCTGTGGGACAGCAGGATTTAATGCCCAGAAGTAGGAAGACTGGGCTGGGCATCAGGGGGCCAAGGCTAGGATCTCTGTGCCCCTTCCTGGCTGCAGCACTGTGGGCAAGTTGCCATCCCTCTCTGAGTCAGGGTTTTCTCACCTGTAACTTAGAAATGATCACTTCCTTCCCTTCCTGGAGCACCTAGATGTTGTAAGAATAAAACGAGATAACATAGAGGTGAGAATACTCAGCAGATATCAATCACAGACCTACTATACACATGGTAATCACGGACCACATTGTACATGATCACAATTCAAAGAAAACCAATGGGCCGGGCGCGGTGGCTCACGCCTGTAATCCCAGCACTTTGGGAGGCCGAGGCGGGTGGATCACGAGGTCAGGAGATCGAGACCATCCTGGCTAACACGGTGAAACCCCGTCTCTACTAAAAATACTAAAAATTAGCCGGGCGTGGTGGCGGGCGCCTGTAGTCCCAGCTACTCGGGAGGCTGAGGCAGGAGAATGGCGTGAACCCAGGAGGCGGAGCTTGCAGTGAGCCGAGATCGCGCCACTGCACTGCAGCCTGGGCGACAGAGCGAGACTCCATCTCAAAAAAAAAAAAAAAAAAAAAAAAAAACAAAGAAAACCAATGAATTAATCAACCAATGACCTACCAACTCATCAACCTACCGACCAACTTACTAACAAACTGAGCAACAAACCAACCAACCAACCAACCAACCAATAAATGAATTTGTCTCCCAACCAACCAAACAGTGGAGCTTAGCATCTTGTTGGGAAAAGACCTACATTGAAAAATCCCACAGAGAAATACCGAGCATCCTTGCTCAGATGGAGAGGACACGCCATCATGACAGCCTCCGGTGGAGGGGCAGCAGTGGGAGCCGTGGGGCAGGGTCCCAGTTCAGGGATTTTTCAGGCGCTACCACTCCTCTCTTTCCCCATGGCTCCCAGCCGCACCCAGGCTCTGGTTCCTGGATGCATTCCCAGGGCCTCCACCTGGAACCTCGCAGCAGCCTCCTCATCGCAGTCTCTCCTTGGACACACTGTGGCCAAAATGTCTCTTTTCGGAAGAGTGATGTGACTATGTCATTTCTCTGTTTAAAACCCCTTATGGGCTGCTCCTGTGTTCTCAGCCTGGAGAAGCAGACCCTGCCACATTTCCAGAAGCACCCACCTTACTCGCTGGAAGGTGATTGAAAGTGTTATTTCTATAATAAAACAAGTGCAGGTAGAGAACGGGGCTGGACACACTTGCAGGGGCATGGCTACTCTGGGCTGCATGTCCAGACTCTGGAGGCTTGCCCTCCTCTGCCATTGAAGGGACTCTGGTGGGGAGCATGGGAAGTGCTGCTCCTCCTGCTGGAAGGAAGGTCCCTTCCCATCTTCTGCTGCAGCAGCTCAGACCATCTCTTTGACAACCTACAGCCTGGCAGTGCCCAGGGCAGCATTTCCCACCTGTGGGCAGCGCTGGCCCACTCGCCTGTTGGGATGGCCTCTCCAGTGTGGCTCCTTAAGGCCAAGACCACAATTTGTCTTCCTCGGCACTTCCAAGGCGTGGCCCAGGGGCTGGCCCAGCGAGAGCCCTGGGAGGGTAGGTCCATGAAATGAGAGATGCCCACAGTGGGGTCTGGGGCAGGGAAGAGAAAAAAGGCAGCAGCATGAGGCTCAGTCGTGTCCTGCCTGCCCTCTGCTGTTCCTTCTCCTCAGTGGGCAGCTCCCCAGGAGGCCTCCCCCATGGGCTTGGTGGGGGCCTGGATGCATCTACAAGGAAATAGGAGTTTCATTTCAGGGTGCTCTTGGCCTGTTGGCCCTATTCTTAGAGGCAGAAGTGGAGAAGGGGAAGGTGCATGGGCTCGGGACCCTACAGCTGCAGGTTCAAATCCCAGTTCCTCCACTTAATAGTTGCGTGACCTCTGGAAAGCTATTCCTACTATTTTAGTTTTCTCATGTGTAAAATGAGAATAGTTACAGCCTCCTACCCATAAAGTGACCATGTTCAGGTAAATCATTGTGGTGCCCTAGAGGCTCTCCTGTTGAATGGGAGGAGGGGCTGGAAGTTGGGCTTCCTTGCAGCTCTGCTACCTGCTCATTGGAAGATACAGCTCTAAGGTGGGGATTGGTGGGGATTTTGGTTGTTCCACATCTCCAAACGCCGTATCTCCAAAGTACCATGTTTTATTTAACTTCAGAAAATTTGCAACCACCATCTGTCCCGTTGGTGTCATAAGCTTCTCATTTGCTACTTCTCTCTTTTTTTTTTTTTCCAAAGAAACACACCCACCAAGAAAAACGCTGTGACAGGTTGTGAGGTTGGAAGTTGCAACAGAAGCATCAAGTTCTAATAGATCCTGCCCTGTTAAGTGAAGTCCCCGGAACAAGATGCCGTTTCAAGGGAAACGGATCTGGGCTTTTAAAACTCTCTACTCACGATGAGAATATAAAAAGATGGGTCCGGGAGAACAAAGGGAGAGATTTTGGGGGATGATTCCTTGGGAAGAACTGTACCCAGCCCTTTTGCTAGCATGTTGGGGGGGCATGAAGAGATCCCTCCTCCACCTCATCCTAGTTGCTGTAAAAGACATGATTTCATTCTTTTTTTATGGCTGAGTAATATTCCATGGTATCTGTATACCACATTTTCTTTATCCACTCATCGGTTGATGGGCACTTAGATTGGTTCCACGTCTTTGCAATTGCCCCCATCTCAAATTTAGTGGGAGGTGCTTCCTGCCTGTCCTTTTCAGGGTGGACACAGGGGACCTGCTGGCCAGCTCCTGTCTGAGAGGAATAAAAGTTGCCTGACAGCTGAGCTGGCCGCATTGACGTGGCCTCTACTTGCAGAGGTGTATGTCCCATGGACCGTGTGTGAGCTCAGCACAGTGAGGGGGCCAGCCCTGCTCCAAGGCTCCCCTGTCCTGCAGGGAACAGGACCTGCCTGGGGGGTAGTTGGTCAAGGACAGGGGAAGAGGGAAGGGGAAGGGAAGGGAAGGTGAAGCAGACCCCCTGCCCTGGCTGATCTGATCTCAGGGCCAGCAGGCCCCGCGCAGGATGGGAAAAGATTTCACTTTAAATCACATTGGAAGTTTTGATGAGGTCAAGGTATAAGATGCTTTTAGTTGCTGAGGTGACAGTGTCTGGCAGCCTAAGGTGATGGCAGAGCTTTTTTTTTTTTTTTTTTTGGCAGAGTCTCGCTCTGTTGCCCAGGCTGGACTACAATGGTGTGGTCTCGGCTCACCGCAAGCTCCGCCTCCTGGGTTCAAGTGATTCTCCTGTCTCAGCCTTCCGAGTAGCTGGGATTACAGGCACCCACCACCATGCCCGCCTAATTTTTTTTGTATTTTTAGTAGAGATCGGGTTTTACCATGTTGCCTGGGCTGGTCCCTGTGCAAGAATGACACACAAATTCATGAAGTGTTCTGTATTTTTTTTGGCTCGGTGCGGTGGCTCAAGCCTGTAATCCCAACACTTTGGGAGGCCAAGGCCGGTAGATCACTTGAGGTCAGGAGTTCGATGACAGAACTTTTATTGCCTGAGTGATCTAAAGAGTCCTGAGCCCTCTGGGACTGTGGGGGAGTCCAGGGCAGGGGGAAGCTCTTCATGGGACACATTTTACAGAAACAGTAGGAGACAAAATAGAGCCGCCTCGTGGTTGAACTTTGTGAATCCAGCTTGGTCGAGACATCAGCTCACAGACGAAACCAGGGAAGGGAAGGAGGCTGATGCCTTGGCCTGAGACAGCTCCCTTCCTTTTTGGAACCTGGTCTTCCCTGACTGTGAGATGAGACCCCTCACCTAGGGGTCTGCATTGCCCCATCTCAGTGCCAGGTATCTGTCCCACCCCATTTCCCTTACCTCGTAAGCTCCTCTGGCTTCAAAGAAACTTAGGTCACGGCTGGGTGCAGTAGCTCACACCTGTAATCCCAGCACTTTGGGAGGCCGAGGTGGGTGGATCACTTGAGGCCTGGGTCCTGACTGGGTGGGCATGGCAGCGCCTTCCCCGCAATCTGCCCTGGCCGGGGTCTGAGGAAGCAGCATGCACTCTGTTGTCCCCATTCTCTGGTAGTCTGTATTCTACTCTCAACTTCTCTGAGTTTGAGACCAGCCTGGCCAACATGGTGAAACCCTGTCTCTACTAAAAGCACAAAAATTAGCCGGGCATGGTGGTGCCCACCTATAATCCCAGCTGCTCAGGAGGCTGAGGCAGGAGAATCACTTGAACCTGGGAGGCGGAGGTTGCAGTGAGCAGAGATAGCGCTATTGCGCTTCAGCTTGGGTGAAAGAGCGAGACTGTCTCAAAAAAAAAAAAAAAAAAAAGAAACTTAGAAACTTAAGTTACCAAGACCCTGCCCTCACGGAGCTTGGACTCTAGTGAGGAAAAAAAGGAACTAGACACAAAAACAAGTGCCGTAGGCTGGCTGGCCCACTGTGGACAAGGTGGAGCTGTTGTCTCGCCCAGGCAGGCAGGGAAAGCTGCTGCAGGGTGACCTGGAGGAAGGGGCTAGGTGAGCCCTGCGGATACCTGGGGGGAGGCCCCAGCAAAGGCTCCGGGCAAAGGCCTGGAGGTGAGTGGGTGTGGAGTGTGCTGTGAAAGAGCAAGGGCCAGTGAGGGCAGGCTGGGGGTCTGAGGGCAGAAAGCACCAGGGGCCTGGAAGGCACAGGTTTTTGCTCTGGCGGAGTTGATGGTATAGGTGGTGGGTTCCAGGCACAGGAGACGGCAGATCTGAGTTTGAGGTGAGTGTGTCTCCAGCTGGGTCCTGACTAGGACGGAGCACACAAGGGCTGAACCTCGCGGGGCCCTGGCACATGCCTCTGCCTCACTGTCTGAGGGAGAACATCCTGGTCAGGTGCAGGATTCGTTTTAGACCAAGGGACACCTAGGGCAGCAGCTTCACTGAGGACATTAAGACAATGACCGAAACAGCCTCTGTTTCTTGAGCACTTACTGTGGGTCAGGCAGGTGTACAACTTATGGCAGCGCTGGCAGGTGGGTTCCATTGTGATCCCCATTTTACAGATGGACAAACTGAGGTCTGGAATGGTTTAGTGCCTCACCTGAGGTCCCATGGCCAATAAGAGGCAGAGCAGGATTTGAGCTCAAGTGCCTCATGGTAAGACCTGTCCTAACCATTTCTTACCTGGCTGAATTAACCAAAGGATGAACGTGAACAAGGAGGAGAGGTTTTGCTTTTTTTTTTTTTTTTTTTTGAGGTAGAGTTTCGCTTTTGTTGCCCAGGCTGGAGTGCAATGGCGCGATCTCAGCTCACCACAACCTCTGCCTCCGGGTTTCAAGTGATTCTCCTGTCTCAGCCTCCTGAGTAGCTGGGATTACGGGCATGTGCCTGACAGGGTTTCTCTATGTTGGTCAGGCTGCTTTCGAACTCCCAACCTCAGGTGATCTGCCCGCCTCGGTCTCCCAAAGTGTTAGGATTACAGGCATGAGCCACTACGCCCAGCCTGAGGTTTGCTTTTTGTCCTTGGAGCCTAGACTCCTTTGGGTAGATGGAGGCTCTGTTCATCTTTGAACCATGAGGCTGGGCGCTGGGCATGACGGGCACCCAGAGTGTATTTGCCAGCTCTCTTGAGGCCGATTGTTACCAAAGCACTTACTGAACATCTGTTAAGAGCCAGATCCTTTGCCAGGCACTGCGGGTACTTGGGGGTGGGAGCATGTTTAAGATTTAATTCCTCTCCTTAAAAGCTTTTGTTTAGCAAGGTATTTTTGGTGGGCAAGACATTTGTTCAACGTTTACCAGGAGAACTTTATTGCTGTTTTATAACATTATTGCTAATCTTAGTAAAAGCCAAAAGGTGGATTTTATTTATGGCCGTTTCACAGACAGGGTAGCCCACTGCAGGGAGGGCAACCGACCTACTCAAGCCAGTGGCTGAGCTGGATCCACCGGCAGCCGACCGCGTTTTCTGGATTCCCAAGGACCAGCGTTGCCTATGCAAAGTTTGTGTTTTCCTCTCGTTTTAATAGTACATAACCTTCTGAAGGGACTTGGTGTTCATTAATACTGGCCGGGTGCCCGAATGCTATATGGGATTCGTTTAAACTCGGGCTCTGGCAAATTTGATTTTTACTGAAAATTACCCATTTTTTAACATTTAAAATGTTATCTAGCCATGTGGCCATTGCCGTCTTGGGCAGAAAACATCTTGGATGAATTTGCATTTTTAATTCTTGGCATTTTTATGTTGCTTTAGTTCCCAAAGAGCTTTTTTTCCTCTTTAAAAAAAAAATGTAAAGAAAGAAGGCAGCCCGCAATAGGGCAGAAACGCCAAGAGAACATAATAATAGTAGTAATGTGTGTTCCCTCGCTGCTAATTGCACCAAATTTTACCATGTGCTCCCGAAGCAAAGCCTGCCTGCTGCTGTCCAAACCCAGCTTCTCCTGCAGCCACTTAACAGGGGTGAGATAATCATTCCTTAATGCTGCTGCTTCTGAGGGTGGCTGCCATGGCTGGACCCTGCCTGTCGAGCACTGGGGAGGCACCACCTGGGGCCTCCGTTATTTAAGAGCACCGTGCTCCTTCCCACCACCTTTGCCTGGTGCTGGGTGCCGAGGCTGGGCCAGGGCTCTCTCAGGGTTGGGTGTCAGAGCCAGACAGGACTTTAAAGAACAGTGGGCATGTTTCAGTTAAGGAAACGGAGGCTGAGAAGCAAGAGGGAATAGGGGCTCACTCTTTATTATTCAGCAGTGGTTTCTTGAGCACCTATTCCATGCCAAATAGCGGGGGGAGGGGTTAGGCATGGCTCTGCCCTAATGTTGGGTAGGGGGCAGCCAAGCACCCAGAACACTTGGGTGCGGGGGGACAGGTGCTAGGAGAGTGGGCATGGGGGATGTGTGAGCCCAAAGGTGAGGCCCCACCCTCCCCCTGCTGGCTGTTTGCCACTGTCCTCACAAAACCCGAGGCGGTATTTTGATTGCCATTTACAGATGGGGAAACCGAGGCCCTGGTGTGGAGGCGGGCCTTATGCTCACTGTATGCCTAAGAAAGCTGGGGCGCCCCCACTCCACAGACGCACAGCCAGTGCCCACCCACCGACACTGGGCCTCTGGACGCTGGAGAGACAGCAGTGAACAAAGCAGACGGGAGCCCTGCCTGCCCGGCACTGGCGTTGGGGTGATGGGAACAGAGACAACAGACAACCTAGTAAGGAAGACGATTTGAGATGCCATCAGCAGACACAGAGAAAAACAGCAGGGCCACGTGAAACCGAGTGACCGGACCATGTGTAGAAGAGGCCAGATAGGCCTGGATATGAGCTGTGTGTATCCAAGGGGCAGAAAAAAGACCCGGAGGTTAGCCAGGGTGGATGTGGACTAAACCCTCAGCTTCTGCTTAGGCTCCACCATTGCTTGCTGTGTGGCCATGGGCAAGTGACTCGGCCTCTCTGTGCTTCTGCTTCCATGTCTATATAATGGAATAGTAATAGTACCTACCACATAAGATTGTTATGCAGATTAAAGAAAACTAAAGAAATACACACAGACACATACACACACACACAGACACATACACACACACACATGCATGCACGCGCGCGCGAGAGCGCGATCTATGTCTCTGTCTGTATCTATAGCTACCGCGCTTAGCCAAGTGCCTGACCGAGAATGCGCCCTCAGTGCGCTCAGCGGGGGACAATCTTTCCCTCTCCCAGGGCCAGCGTGCAAATCCCACAACGCGGCAATCCTTCTTTCCCTCCAGCGACTCTGTGGGGCCATTGAGCCTGCTTCGCGAAGTGAGGAAGCCACATTTGAATTTGTTAAAAACAAAAAACAAAAAACAACAAAAGCCCCAAACCAAACAAACACTGCGCGACACGGGACGCTGTTTCCTTCAGCCCGCGCCTTGCACAATATGGTGCGGTGGGCCGGGAACGCTTGGCCACAGATGGCGCGCTTGGTACCAGCCCTGTTTTCTAAATACCCGGCTCCTCAGTGTAAATGATAGCGTCGCACACATGGTGCCGCTTGGCTCCCGGGAGGCTCCGGCGACCACGCTTTTCTTGGCCTGCCGCCCCGGGTCCGGCGTTCTCCCTCCAGATGGCGGGCATCAGAATCTCTCAAGACGCGGGGTGTGGCTGCTGACACTCGGGTTAGAAGCAGGGCCGTCCCTCGTCCCTGCGGGGCCAACCCGGACGACTCTTTCTCCCACTTGTGGCCTCCGAGGGGATGTAGAATTGAGCAGCTGGTGGGACAGGGGAGGGAACCTCCGATGACATCGCAGTGGGGCTGAGACTCGAACCCAGCTCCTTTGGGGCCACGTTCTTGAATTCTCTCTCTTCTGGGACAAGCATGCATTTTCAGGAGTCTACTGCTCAGCCCCCCTCAAAGGCAGCAAGGGGACGGGGGAGGCAGGGACGTTCATCCCACACGAAAGAAGTCTCTGCTTTTGTGCCGGCCTGCGGCAGGCAGCCTGGCAGAGGTGGAGGAAGGCCAACCTGGCATCCTTACACCCTGCAGGTTGAATTCTGTCTTCACTCTGTACTAGTGATTTCAGATCACTGAATCCAAAGCTCAGCTTCTTTATCTGTTAGATCAAACTAATGTACAAGGGGCAGGGCTGGCGGCAGGGGTGGGGGCACTCTGTCCCAGGCACAGGCAAGAAGGGGCACACTGTCTGCAGGGAATTGAAAACATTAAAACTGACTCAGACTAAACTGGCTTTTTATGATCACTATGCACTGGCAATTCTAAGCATCGTCGGTGATAGAATGTTCTTCCCTGAAATATTCTTTTGTTGGTCCAAGTTTGTAAACAATCACTGCATTTTAATAGTGAGTCTAAATATTACCTCCTTCAGCTTCAAGTTCACAGGGTTTGATGACATCTAGAATATGATACATATTCTAGATGAAAGTTATACAGTCGGCCCCCTAACATACCCAGACTCAACTACATGGGTTCATTTGGAGAGTAAGTTCCTAACAGCTTGGAACCTTTCCCACGTACTTTGGGCACCTGGTGGTACCATATATTTCTGCATTGAAACAGTTAATTTGAAATACAGCAATAACAGCATAGTGATTGATGAAAGACAGAGATGGAGTGACTTGGATTAAATGAGATAGTGCATGGAAGTACTTGTCCAAGGGCAACCCCTGGCACCTGGCTGTTGCTTAGTTAAAGTGAGCTGCCTTTAATGTGGAAACACGGGCCCTTCAGTTGTAAAAATGGGTCTAATACCATCTTACGGAGTTGTGGTTCAAAGAGCAGCTCACGTAACTCCATGCAGTGTAGTTCGCTTTTCTGGAAAATGGAGATCAGAATATTTATTCCAGTGAAATCCAATGAGGCCACCTCCATCAAGTGCCTGGTTGGGCTATCAGACCCTCTTCTCGGAGTCAGATCCAGTTCCACCCCGTGTCTGACCCAGGGCTCCATTCCCCATTCTTGCCTCTCCTTCTGGACCCTAAACTTGGCTTCATAAGATTGGCTCTGCCAGAGGGCAAGGAGTCGGCTTCCCCATAGTAAATTGAAGTCATGCTTGCAAGAAATAAAAACTGATGTTGTTAACATAAGCAAATGGAGCTTTAGTGGAAGGATATCATGGGGTGTCTGTGTGTTGGGGAATGGGGGAGCTCCTGAAATGAGGAGGAGCCCTGAGACCAGACTTGGGAGTGGGCAGAAACCAAGAGAACCTAAGAAGAGGAGGACGAGGCAGCAGGAAGTACAGATATAGTCTTGCACATGGAGTGGCCTGGCTGGGAGGTCACCAGCCCCACATTTTAGCTGCTGCAGCTGCCATGAAACCCCTCCTTCTGTCCTCACATGTGATAATTCAAGATTCAAAGCCTGGAAGACAGGCATGGATTGGCTGAGTTTAGGTCATATTGTCCACCCCCTGCTTTACTAGGGGTGGGGAGATCTAGAATGTGGTCCTCTAGGCTTCAAAGTGGGAAGCTTGTTCTGGAGTAACTATCAGAGACCCCACTCTGAGGGAGAGCTAATTCCCCCAAAGAAACCTGAGATGCGCTCAGGCAGGGGAATGGATGGAAAGTGCACAAAACACACCCTTAGCTCTTTCTTCTCTCCAGGTCCCTTAGTCCCTCCAAGGGAGATTCTCACAATACCTGACAGATTTGAAAGACTTGACTTCTAGACCTGTTTCTGAGATGGGTAATGTTTCTGTCTGAATAACAGACAGCCTGGGATTTTGTTGCTTATGGTCTGAGAGCTGGGTGAGGATGAGGAAAGAAAACTTCTAGTGCATGCAGAGTTTGTACTGTGCACTTCACATTCATTTATCTCTTTTAAATTACAACCAAAGCCCTTGGACATATATATTATTATTCCTATTTTGCAGGTGGAAAACAGGTTTGGAGGACTCAAGTGAAATTACTTACAGTTTCATTTAGGATTCTTGGATGTAACTATCAGAAATGGGCTCTAGTTAAATTAAGTCAAAGGTTAAATTGGAAGGAAATGCAGCTGATGGAATTAAAGGGAAGCAAATGAATCAGATTTGGAAAAGACAGGAACCTGTACTTCCCTGGGGATCCAAGTAGCAAAAACCAATGGTGACTTCTAGGGAAAATTAGTTCTAGGATTTTCCTAAACCTATGCCTTTGGGAGAGACAGTGACTTTTCCAGGCATATCGCCTGGGCAGTGTCATACAACCCCTACCCTTAGAAGGTTCTTACTCTGGGTTTAATGCTCTGCTGTTGCCATATTGAAATTCCTAATAATTTTGTACAAGGGACCCCGCGTTTTCATTTTGCTCTGGGCCCTGCAAGTTATGTAGCTAGTCTTGCTTTGGTTAGGTGAACGCAAGGCACATTGATTGACAGTCCTATCAAGATTGCATACAACGGTGATGAGGTATTTTCCTAAATCAATACTGGGAATGTTAGCACATGAAGTAGGGGTTTGCAGCAGGAGGGTGTGGATGCTAGTCAGGCATGCAGACCACAGATATTCACTACAGTTCACACCTGGTCAGCCCAGTATCCCCACACATCCTTTACCCCATACACACAGTGTTACCTTGTATCACTTCCACCCAAATTTCATTGACCAGTAGTCACAGGACTTTGACATGACTGCAAAGGAGGCTGGAAAATGAAGTGCTTAGGATGAGGAAATGAGATGGAAGAGCATCTAATCAGTCCCTGCCACAGCCTATTTACCCATAACCATAAGCCACCCCAAATTACATACTACGTGTTGTATATTATATATATTGTGAAATCATTGTCAAGGGATGAGACAAGATTGACAGTTGAGATCAGGAATGAAGGAAAAAGAATAAAATGAGTGCCTCATATAAACATATGATTGCAAATGCTTTCAAATGAATATTATTGTTGACACAGCTCTTTGCATCTAGGTATAGGTAAAAAATAAAGTCAAAATACTTATTGGAATTAAAAACAAAATCTCTCAGTAGATGCATAAGTTATCAGCCAGATACAGCTGAGAAAAGAACAAATGAAGTAGGAGACAGAACTGATTAAGACTCTAGTACATAGACTTAGAGATATCAACTATTAAAAGTATGGAAAATATAAAAGAGAACCTAAGAAAATTTGAAGACAGAATGAGGTATTTTAGCATATGACTAATAGGATGGAAAATGTGGAATAAATATCAAATATGAAAGAAATAGCAATTATAAGAGAAAGAGACAAAAAATAGAGAATGAGAAGCTTCAACATAAATCTAACAGGATGCAAATTATTGAAATAGAAAATATGAAAGAGAACTTAAGAGATATAGAAGACAGAAAATGAACTTCCAACATATGTCAAGAAGGAGAGTCCAGAGTAAAAGACAGTGAGCCAGTATTTAAATAAATAAGAAGCCTGGGCAACATGGTAAAACCCTATCTCTACAAAAAATTAAAAAAAAAAAATAGCTGGGTGTGATGGTGTGCCCTTGTAGTCTCATTACTTGGGAAGCTGAGGTGGGAGGATTGCTTAAGCCTGGGAGGTAGACACTGCAGTGAGCCATGGTTGGGCCACTGCACTCCAGCCCCAGCTGATAATTTTTCTAAGTGCAAAAATACTCATTAAATTTCATGTTTAGATGTTTTTCAGTGGAACTGTGGACTATCAAGGATAGAGAGAAAATCCTAAAGGCCAGCGAATAAGACATGGGTTATCTTCAGCAAAACAGCAATCAGATTGTTAGCCAACTTCTCAAGAACAACACCATATGCAAGAAAAAATGGTATAGTATCTTTGAAGCTGAGAGAAAATAATTGTGAATCTACAATTCTATACCTAATCAAATTATAATTTAAGAGTAAGGATAACATAAGACATTTTTGGATAAAGCAGAACATAGAATAGATGCTAAATGTATCATGTATGAATGCTTCCAAATATAATTATTAAATGAAGAATCTAAACCAAAAAAAAATCCAGAGTGGGATGCAATGCAAAATAAACAACAATAAAATTTAAGGCTAAACACTAGAATCATAGAATGCATAACGTCTGAACCAGTAGTAGAAAATAAAAGAAATGTAGAAAAATTGATCAATCCAAGAAAATAAGTAAAAGGAGAAAAATGAAAGAGGTAAAAAAAAAAGCATGAAGGTAAAAATAAATCCACATATATTACTAACCATAACAAATATAAATAGGTTAAACTCACAATTAAAAGACAGGCTTCAGATTACATTAAAAATTTATAAGTATATGATGATTATAATATGCACACCTAAAACATTCAGGAGACATTTAAAAATTAAGGCATAGACAGTAGATATACTAGGCATTTGCTGATCCAAAGGAAGTTAGTGTAGTGTTTGTAATAACAGACAAAATAGAATTTAATGTGAATAGCATTAAAAAGTAATATTTAAAGACACCTATTTCATATTGATAAAAGAATAATCCAGCAAGATGACATAACAACCATTACTTTGTATGTATCTAACTATACAGCCTCAAAATATAAAGAGCAACAGCTGTCAAAATGACAGGGTGTAATTGATAAAAGTTGTAACAAGATAGGTTCTAATATCCATTTCCCAGGAATGGATTGATCAGACAAACAAGTAATAAGTAAGAATATAGAAAAACAAGCGTGACCTGGTAGAAAATAAATAAAAACATGCACATCAGAGACCATAACGTTATTTTCTAACAGGCATTGTTTACAGAAAATAATAATGTCTTGGACTATTAAGGAAGTTATAGCACATTCCAAATAATGGCCAACATACAACCCACATCCTCTGACCAAAGTGAAATAAAATAAAATGTAAACAATAAAAACTTAGTTATTTCCCATGTATTTGGAAAAATTAAATATAAATCATACTTCTAAATAATCCATGAATTACAGAGAAAATTCATAAGAGAAAATGATAAAATATGTGGAACTAAATTACAATGAAATCATTACATATAAAAACATGAGCGATACAGGTAAATCTGTACTTACAGGAAAATTAATAGTATCATGTACATTTATTAGAAGACAAAAAAGTCTGAAAATAAATGAGTTAGGTGTACAATTTAAGAAGCTGCAAAAAGAAGAAACCACCCCTCCTCCAAATAGTCTTCTGTAAGGAGACTAGAAGTGGAAACAGTAAATGTAATTGGATTTATCACCTGATTAAACTCATCTAAACCTTCTGTGTTCTCCACATTCATCAGTTTTGCATTGATGGAGCCTGTAGAATTGAACGTGGTTGTGATAAGGATTATCATCTCTGTATCTTTCAAATATTTGATGATTGCAATTCTCCTACAAATGTGGTATTTATTTTTATCTTTTTATTTGGAAATAAGTTCAAACTTGCAGAGAAGTTGCAAGATAGTACAAAGAACTACTTCTGAATCATTTGACAGGACAGTGGTGACGTTATGTCCCAACATTACTGAATGCTCCAGTATGTATTTTCTTAAAAAAATTACAAAAAGAAAGGTAGAAAAAAAGTTACGCTCTTATATAGTCACAATACAAGTATCTGAAACAGAAAATTATCATTCATACATTACTAGAATCTATTCATAGACTCCATTCAGTCTTACTGGTTATCTCAACAATGTTCTATATAGCAAAAAGACCCAGAGTCATGTGCTGTATTTAGTTTTCATGTCTCTTTAGTTTTCTTTAGACTGGAACTGTTTCTCAGTGTTTCGTTGACTTTCATACCCTTGACATTTTAGAAGATTTCAGACCAACCATTTTGCAAAATGCCTAATCAACTTGGCCCTGTCTACTGTTTCTTCATGATCAGATTCAGGAATATGCATCTTTGTCAGGAATGCCACAGTAGTGATGTTGTGTTTGCCTCTTTTCATGCTGTATTAGCTTGCTCAAGCTGCCATAACAAAAAGTCATAGATCAAGTGGCTTAAATAACAAAAATTTATTTTTTCACGGTTCTAGAGGTTAGAAGTCCGTGGTCAAAGTACCAGCCAGCTCCTTTTCTGGCAAGGACTGTCTTATTGACTTGTAGATGGTTACCGTCTCACTGTGTCTGCACATGGCCCATTATCCGTGCAAGACTGGAGAGAGGGAAAGAGAGCTCTGGTGGCTCTTCCTCTCCTTATAAGGACAGCAGCCCTGTTGAATTAGGGCCTACCTAATGACCTCATTTAACCTTTATCATCTCCTCACAGGCCCTATCTCCAAATATGGTCACATTGAGGGTTAGGGTTACAAAATCTGAATTTTGACAAAACACAGTCAGTCCATAACACATATCACCAGGTGGTATATAATCTGGTTTGTTTCACTACTGGCCTTTATTGCAGGTGGTGTCCGTCAAGTTTCTCCAATGTAAAGTTCTTCATTTTCCTTTTGTAATTAGTAACTGTTTTGTTGGGGGACACTTGGAAGCTATGTAAATATTCCACTCCTCAAAAAATATTTATTACACATTTTAGCATCTATTGATGTTTCTTGACTGAATCAATTATTATTATGATGGCTGCTAAATGGCGATTTTCTGATTCTACCATTCCTTGTACATTAAGGCTTGCTATTTTGAGGAAAAACTTTCCTTTCTTCTTATTTATTTATTTTTATTTACAGCAGAATAGGCTCCTGAATTCTATTTTATTCAATGGTTATAATCTGTTATCACTATATTGGTTCTCAAATTGTCCCTTATTTGGCCTTTCCATGAAGGAATAATCAGTACTGGATTAATTATTTCACCATAAACAACTAGAACACTAGACAAAACCTATAAAATGTTTTCAGACATTTGACAACAGGCAGAGCAGGACAGTGATCTCTAGAAAACATGAACAAATAACACAAGCCCTATTATTACCCTCAGCTCTCTTTCTGGAGGAATTTTATAACCCTGATGCAAGGAAAGGGAATTCAAGCAGAGCACAGCAGATTTGTTGAGCTAAAGCAACAAAAATTAGAGTTCAAGGAGGACTGGGGAACCCATGTGTCTTTGATTGAATATTGATCTATACATGCATAGGGTGAGACTCTATGAGGCTGGGCAAAGAAAACCGTGGGAGACAAAGCAATTACTGTTGAGTGGTAAGCCAAACAACTACCACAACCCACAGAGTTGTGAATTATTGGAGTTCCAGCCAACCAGAGTGAAGGGCCCTTGTTCAACACTGAGAGCATTGAGTAGAAACTCTAGAAAGGCCATGACTTAAGAGTAGGGCCAAATGAACCACAGGGTAAATCAAGTCTACACTTACTCTAACAAGGTTTTCTGACAAGCCTCAAAAGGGTAATGGTAAACTGCAAGTAAGTTAACTGCTTGCTAGAACAAAGTCAATGCTCTGAAGAAAGCAAGCAAAATCCAGCCACTCTACAATGGAACACTCACAATGTCCAGCAGCCAGCAAATAATTACTAGATATGTGAAAAAGCAGAGAATAATACTGCCCATAGCCAGGAGAAAAGGGCCAGTCAATAGAGACAGATTCCATTCCATTCCATATATTTATATTTATATATATTCACATATATACATTCATATATATACTAAAATATTTGTATATTTTAGTATATGAATGGAATTACCAAGCAAGGACTACAAATATATGAATATTTTAGTATTTTAGTATATATATGAATATTTTAGCATTCATATATGAGTTTATCAACATATATATGAATACTAAAATATTCTACATATTTTAGTATTCATATATTCATACATATATATTCATACATATGAATACACTCAAACATATATTCATGTATATGTTTATCAACATATATAAGAATGAATACTAAAATATTCTACATAACATATATGTTTATAAACTCTTATAAATATGCTAAAGAATTAAAAACAAGACAATGACAAGAGAAATGGAAACTATAAAAAAAAGCAATGGCAATTCTAGAGCTAAAAAGTACAATGTACGAATTAAAAATACTCACTGGATCTACTTAACAGTATATTAGAAACTGCAGAAGAAAAGATGAAGACCTGAAGACACCATAATAAAAACTATTCAAATAACAGAAAGAAAAAGGCTGAAGAAATGAACAGAGCCACATTGACCCATGGCACAATACTATACAGTCCAAAATATCTTACAGTATCTCCAAATCTGAAGACTCAGAGAGAGAGGAGGGAGACAATGGGGCAGAAAACAAATTTGAGGAAATAGCCAAAATTTCTCCAAATTTGGTGGAAAATATGAAGCCACACATTTAAGAGTCTCAATGAACCCCAAGCAAGATGAATAAAAAGAATCTCTCAAAACCAATGAAACAGAGAAAAATTCTGAAAGCTTTCAGAAGAAAAAGACATATTACATACAGGACAGCAGAGACCAAAAGGTCTTCTGGCTTCTCTCCGTAGCAGTACAAGCCAGATACTATAAAGACATATTTAAAGTGTTGAAAAAACAAAAAAGCAACCAAACCTTGCCACCTGGAATTTTATATCCAGCAAAAATTCCTTCAAAATGAGAAGGTGAAATAAAGACATTTTTAGACAGACAAAAGCTAAGAAAATGTGTCACCAGCAGGCCTGTACTAATCCAATATATGTCAAACCAAGTCTTTCAGGCTGAAGGAAAATCATTCTATGTGGAAACTGAAATCTGTAGAAAAGAAGAGGGACAGAAATTGCAAATAAGTAGACATTAGAAGGACATTTGTTCCCATTTAAATTTTTTAGAAAAGATAACTGACTGTTTAAACAAAAATGACAATACACTGTGGGATTTATAATACACATGAAAATGAAATATATGGCAACAGTAGTGCAAAGGATGTGGGAAGGAAAATGAAAATATACTGTTTTAAGGTTCTTATATCACATGTAAACTTTTATGGTACCATTAGAAGATAGTCTGTGATAGCTTAAAGAAGCATATTGTAAACTCCAGAGAAATCAATAAAAATAAATTGAAGAGACGGAGCTACCAAGCCTATTGAGGTGATGAAATTGAATACTAAGATATTCAATTAAGCCAAAAGAAGGCATGAGAGAGAGGAAAAGGAACAAAGAATATACTGAATAAATATGAAAGAAATGGCAATAGAGTAGATTCAAATCCAACTACATCATCAATTATGTTAATTGTAAAAGTACTAAACAGTCCAATTAATAGGTGGATATCTTCTAGTCTACAACTCTATGCTGTGTACAGAAAATAAGACTTCAAGTATAAAGAAACATTTAAAAAGTCAAGTGATGTAAATAGAGTCACAGTGCAAAGACTAATAAGAAAGCTGAAGTGGCTGGATTTATATGAGATAAAGTAGACTTCAACTTAAGGGATATTACCAAAGATAAGGGTGGGCATTTGCAAATTTTAAATGGCCAATTCATTAGGAAGATATCCTAAAGAATATAGTTGTAGATGCATATGAACCTAATAACAGAATGTCCAACTACTTGAAAAAAATTGGACTGAATTACAATGAAAAGTAGACAAATGTACAACTAGAGTTGAAGATTTTCAATACGATTCTCTCAGTAATTGATAGAACAGAAAATAAATTAGTAAGAATATAGCAGACTCGAGGCTGGGGGCGGTGGCTCACACCTGTAATTCCAGGACTTTGAGAGGCAGAGGCGGGTGGATCACGAGGTCAAGAGATCAAGATCATCCTGGCCAACATGGTGAAACCCCGTCTCTACTAAAAATACAAAAATTAGCTGGGCACGGTGGCACACGCCTGTAGTCCCAGCTACTCAGGAGGCTGAGGCAGGAGAATCACTTGAACTCGGGAGGCAGAGGTTATAGTGAGCCAAGATCACGCCACTGCATTCCAGCCTGGCGATAGAGAAAGACTCCGTCTCAAAAAAAAAAAAAAAAAAAAAAAAGAAGAGAATATAGGCGACTCAAACAATCAACATCATCAACCTGCTTGATATATTTAAGTTATTGACTACTACACACAACATGAAGCCAGAAAATACATTTTTTTCAAGTGCATCATTTATTAAGATAGGTTATATGCTGAATCATAAAATAAGTCTCAATAAGTCTAAAAGGGTTGAAATTAACAAAGTATATTCTCTCTCTTTTTTTTTGAGACGGAGTCTCGCTCTGTCGCCCTGGCTGGAGTGCAGTGGCATGATCTCGGCTCACTGCAAGCTCCACCTCCCGGGTTCATGCCATTCTCCTGCCTTAGTCTCCCGAGTAGCTGGGACTACAGGCGCCCGCCACAACGCCCTGCTAATTGTTTGTGTTTTTAGTAGAGACGGGGTTTCACTGTGTTGGCCGGGATGGTCTGGATCTCCTGACCTCATGATCTGCCCGTCTCGGCCTCTCAAAGTGCTGGGATTACAGGCTTGAACCACCGTGTGCCCGGCCAACAAAGTATATTCTCTGACCACAATGAAACTAAATGAGAAAACAATTTTTAAAATAAATCTGAAAAATATCCAACTATTTGGAAATTAAACAACATACTTTTTTTTACACTTTAAAATAATCCATTGATCAGAGAAGAATCATAAAGGAAGTTAGTATTTTGAATGGAAACAAAATAAAAACAAAAGATAAAATTGTGAGGTTTATGTTTTTTAGAGGGAAAAAATTCTATTTTTAAACACTTATATTAGAAAAGAGGAAAAATGTAAAATAACCTAAGATTTCATGTTAAGAAACTAGAATAAGAAAAGCAATGAAAACCCAAACTAGATAGAAAGAAGGGAATAAAAATATACGAGCAGCGGTCAGTGAAGTAGCAAATGTAAAAACAATGGAGAAATCCATGACAACCAAAGTTTGTTCTTCAAAAAGTTAGATGAATCGATAAATTTCTGAATTGACTGATCAAAAAAGGGCATCTATGACTCTTTACCAACATCAGGAATAAAATAGAGTCTATCACTAGAGTCTGCAGACATTAAAAGGATACTAAGAAACTATTATGAAAATCTTTATATCAATAATTTCAACAACTTACCTAGAATTAATAAATTCCATGAAATATACAATTTATCAGAAGAGACACAAGAAAAGACAAATATCAATAATTCTGTATATATTAATATTAAATTAAATAGAATTAAAGACCTTCCCACAGTGGAACTTCATGCCCAGATGGTTTAATTGGAAAATTATGTTAAATATCTAAGGAAGAAAAGATAACACCAATGTTATGTAAACTTTTTCAGGAAGCAGAGGAAAAAGGAATGCTTCTCAACTGCCATGATAGCATGATAGGAAGTTAATACAAAGAAAATATTAAAAAAAGTACTGACTGATTTCCTTCATGAATAATGAGGGAACTTCCTTAACCACATTTGTCAAATTACATTTAGAAATATTAACAGGAGGCCAGGTGCAGTGGCTCATGCCTGTAATCCCAGCACTTTGGGAGGCTGAGGCAGGTGGATCACAAGGTCAGGAGATCGAGATCATCTGGCTAACATGGTGAAACCTTGTCTCTACTAAAAATACAAAAATTAGCTGGGCATGGTGGTGGGCGCCTGTAGTCCTAGCTGCTCGGGAGGCTGAGGCAGCAGAATTGCTTGAACCCGGGAGGTGGAGGTTGCAGTGAGCCCAGATCACGCCACTGCACTCCAGCCTGGGCAACAGAGATGCCTTCTCAAAAAAAAAAAAAAAAAAAAGAAATATTAACAGGATACCGTTAATATGGAAGGTTGTTTTGATAGTCAAAAAACAAGCAATGTAATTCACAATATTACCGGAGAGAAATGATTATCTCAATAGATGCATAAAAATCACTTGATAATATGTGACATTCATAGATTATAAAAACTATCAGAAAAGTTGGAAGAAGAAAGCTTTCTGAACACATTAAAGGACGTCCATGTAAAACATGGCCAACACCATTCTGAAAAGACCAGTTGTTTCTCCCTGAGATCAAGGACAGGTAAGGATGATCATTTTCACCATTTATTTTCACTGGCTTGAGGTCCTAGCCAGTGCAATAAAACAAGAAAAGAGAATAAAAGGCATAGCAATTGGAAAGAAAGAAAGAAAACCATTTTTATTTGCAGACAACATGATTATGTTCATAGAAAATTCTAAGAAATCTGAAAATGCTACAAAGTGAGTAATGAAGATTTCTTGTTACAAATATACAAAAACTACTGTATTTTTATATACAAGCAAGAATAATTGGAAACAAAATAGGAATACATTGAACAAAAGTAATGCTGAACACTACATAATACTTTTGAAGGAAATTAAAGAAGATAGAAATATACTGACAGGTATACATGGTAAGAATCAAAGCTGTTAAGATATCTGAGAGGTTTTTTTCCCTCCCCTGACAATACTGTAACATCAAACTTGTGTGTGTTTTCTGTACCAATTTTCCAATTCTCCAACACACACTGGATATCTGACAATTCAATGCAGTTCTGACACCAACCCCTGGAATTAGTGCAGACTTCATAGATGAACGGTTGCAGCCCCCCACCCAAAGACTGACCTACTTTAGATGCCAGATGCAAAAGGGTTACCCAGGCTACTCACATTTCTGCCCAACAGAGTACAAATTTGGGTGTTCCCACAAATCTCTTCATGTTCAATGATTTGCTAGAATGGCTCACATGACTCAAAACAATACTCTACTGGTTAATGATAAAGGATAATACTCAGGAACAGCCAAAGGGAAGAGATGCAATGAATGGGGCAGAGCCGCAGTGATTCCCCTCTTCTCTCCGGGGACTCTGCCCTCCCAGAACCTTGATGTGTTTTCCAACCATACACTCCTGCAGTTTCCTTTTTCAAACGTTTTCCTAGGACTCCTAGGTGGTCGGTGAGTGGGGCTGGAATTTTCAACTCTCTAGTCACTTGGTCTTTCTGGTGACCCATCGCATCTGAGAGGCCTTACCCTAAATCACCTCATTAGCATAAACGCAGGTGTAATTGACAAGGAGTTGTTAAGAATAACAAAAGAACAGCCTGCTGGGTGCAGTGGCTCATGCCTGTAATCCCAGCACTTTGGGAGGCTGAGGTGGGTGGATCACTTGAGGTCAGGAGTTCGAGACCAGCCTGGCCAACATGGTGAAACCCTGTCTCTACTAAAAATACAAAAATTAACTGGGCTTGGTGGTGGGTGCCTCTAATCCCAGCTACTCAAGAGGCTGAGGCAGGAAAATCACTTGAACCCGGGAGGTGGAGTTCTCAGTGAGCCGAGATTGTGCCACTACACTCCAGCCTGGATGACAAAGCAAGGCTCAATCTCAAAAAAAAAAAAAAAAAAAAAAAAAAGAATAACAAAAGACACTCCCATCAACTCCCATCACTCAGGAAATTCCAAAGGTTTTAGGAACCCTATGCCAGTAACTAAGGACAGAGACAAAATAAGCTTATTCTACTACAATTTTATCTCTACCCAAATTAATTTATAGATTTAATGTAACTCCAATCAATACATCAGTTGGATTTTGAGAGAAATTGATAAACTGATTATAAAATTTATATGAAAATGGAAAGGACCTAGTTTGGTCAAGACATTTTTTGAAGAGTCGAGCAAATTTGGAGGACCCATACTATCTAATGTTGTCTACAATTCAACAAAACTACAATACTCAAGACAGTGCAAGAATAGGCATATAGATGACTGAAACACAACCACACATATATGATTAGTGGATTTTAACAAAGAGGCACAGGCAATTTCGTGGAAGAAAAATAATCTTTTCAGCAAATGATTCTGGGACAACTGAATATCCACATGGAAAAAATAAAGCTTGACTCTGCCTCATGTCGCTCATCAATGTGAATAGATCATGTGCTTCAGCCAAAGACTTAAAAGGTGAAACTTCTGAAGGAAACACAGGGAAACATATTTCTCACCTTCGAGTAGGCAATGAATGCTTAGGATACAAACAGCACTAACCATAAAAGAAAATTTAATAGTGGCTTATGCCTGTAATCCCAGCACTTTGGGAGGTCGAGGTGGTTGGATCACTTGAGCCTGGGAGTTCAAGACCAGCTGAGGCAACATGGTGAAATCCATCTATACAAAAAATATAAAAATTAGTTGGGTATGGTGGTGCACAGCTCTGTCCCAGATGCTCAGGAGGCTGAGATGGGAGGATTGCTTCAGCCTGGAAGGTTGAGGCTGCAGTGAGCCATGATAGGGCCACTATGCTCCAGCACTTTGGGAGGCTGAGCCAGGTGGATCACTTGAGGCCACGAGTTTGAGATCAGCCTGGCTGACATGGTTAAACCTTGTCTCTACTAAAAATACAAGAAATTAGCCAGGCATAGTGGTGCACGCCTGTAGTCCCAGCTACTTGGGAGGCTGAGGCAGAAGAATCGCTTGAACCTGGGAGACAGAAGTTGCAGTGAGCTGAGATTGTGCCACTGTACTCTAGCCTGGGTGACAGAGTGAGACTTCATCTCAAAAAACAACAACAACAACAACAACAAAAAAAAACAAACAAAAAAAGAAAGGCTTTTCTCAATTATCCTGCCTAAAGTCAGCCTTCTTCAAGTTCCCTCTTCTACAGCACTCTGTTTATTTCCTCAGAAATAATGATCATGTCACCCTATCTTGTTGATGTACCTCTCTGTAGAGCAGTGCCCCTCCCTCCCTTGTGAGCACATAAACTCTCAAGACCTCTGTCAGTCTCATTCACTTCTGTATTCCCAAGACCCAGAACCATGACTGGCTTATAGTAGATAGCTTAACAGATATTTGTGAACTAGGTGAATGGGTGAGTGCCCCAGCTCACCTCACTTGGTAGTGGCAAGATGTGGCTTCCTACACAGGTAGGTTTGACCCTAAATTCCACACTTTTTGAACTGCGTGCTGACTCTTGTCTATGGGAAGGACAGACAGGTAAATAAATAAATAAATACCAAATTGTGTTAGTCTGCTCTCTCTCTCTCTCTCTTTTTTTTTTTTTTTTGATACAGGGTCTTGCTCTGTCACCCAGGCTGGATTACAGTGGCGCTATGTTGGCTCACTGCAGCCTCAACCTCCCTGGGCTCAGGTGATTCTCCCACCTCAGCCTCCAGAGTAGCTGGGATTACATGCACCATCACATCTGGCTAATTTTTGTATATTCAGTAGAGATGGGGTTTCACCATGTTGGCCAGGCTGGTCTCAAACTCTTGGCCTCAAATGATCTGCCTGCCTTGGCCTCCCAAAGTGCCAGGATTATAGTAGTGAACCATTGTGCCCTAGCTGTTCTCACATTGCTATAAAGAAATACTCCAGACTGGGCAATTTATGAAGAAAAGGGTTTTAATTGGCTCACAGTTCCACAGGCGTTACAGGAAGCATGGTGCTGGCATCCGCTTGGCTTCTGGGGAGGCCTCAGGAAACTTACAATCATGGTGGAAAGAGAAGGGGGAGGAGCAGTGTCACATGACCAGAGCAGGAGGAAGAGGGAGGGGGGAGGTGCCACACTTTTAAACAACCAGATCTCATGAGAACTCACTCAATATCATGAGAACAGCACCAAGGAGATGGCATCAAACCATTCCTGAGAAATTCAGCCTCATGATCCAATCACCTCTCACCAGGCCTCACCTCCAGCACTGGGAATTATAATTCAGCATGAAATTTGGTTGGGGACACACATCCAAATCCTATCACAAACAAACAAGCAATAAGAACGCAGCAAACCCCATTTTCTCTCTCAAGGAAATAACCATTAATAATGTAAAGTAAGCGGCAAAACCGACTAGCTGAAAGAGTTAAATGAAAAAAATAAGGAGGATTAGGAGGTGCAGGGGAAGCCAGTTACACTTGTTTTTTTTTTTTTTTTTTAAGTGATTTTTTTTTTCCTCTCTCTCTCTTTTTTTTTTTTTTTTTTTTTTTTTTTTGCGAGAGGCCTAGGTTTGCAGTCTGCAGAGCTATCTACAGGGCTGGCAGGAGACCCCTGAAAAGAAACCAGAGAAGCTTGCTGACAAAAGACTGGAATTCTGGTATCTCTTTTGTTTTCACCCAAGTCTGTGGCCACTGACATTCCTCTTTTCCACCACGGGTGGATAATAAGCCCCCTTCTCAGGAATCGAAATGCTCTTATACATTTTAATGTGACCTTAGACAGCGCTGTTCAGAAATCACAGGCCCATCTGACTACACTTGAGGTTGAATTGAGCTAATGGTATTCACCTCATCTTTAGATGCAAAATTGGAAGATAAAAAGACCTTGATGTGAAAAGAAGGGGGGGATATGAGGGAGGTGGGGGGTGGACGAGTTGCGGGGGGCAGGAGGGGGGAAGCAGATTAGAGATACTGCTTAAAAATCACGTGATTGCGCGTTGATAACGAAATGTCTCCTCTTTCCAAAATCCCCCATGGGCTCGAGAGATGTCCTTATTCTTTTATTTTTAACGATAGAATCTTTTTATTCCTGAGCTGGGGAAATTTGAATGTTGCTGCATATGTGGCCAGGAGATACATTGACCTTTAGCAAATCTTATTTAAAAAAAAACCCAGATTGAACAGTTATTGCAATATTCCAGCCCTGTAAGATGAAAAGAGAGAGAGAGGAGAGGAGAGAGAGAGAGAGCACTTTCTTCCTCTGTAATCAGATGTGGATTAAATTTATTAAAGATGCTGTGTCTCCTTTTAAATGACTGGCAACCCTCTTTCTGAATTATCAGGAGCTGGCTGGAGACACAGCACCCTTCTGATTTCATCTTAAGATGACAGAAAAGTCTAAAATGGGAGAAAACTTGGTTCCTCTCTGTTGCTCTTTGGCTAAAACTTGGTTTTCATACATTGAGCCAAATGCATTCAGGGCCCCATGGTGAGGCCTAGAAGTGGGTGAGGGGAAATGGGAGGGTGGGGGCACAGGGTGTGGTCTGATCAGCTTCCCAGGAAAGAAGCTGGGAGGGAGCCCCAGCAACTCACATGAAATGTGCAACCCCTAGAGACAGGCTCATTTCCAGCTTTGACGTGCCTGCTGTCTGTCAAGGGCCCAGTGAATGCTTCCCACCCCCAGGGCTCAGCCGCCTCCAGGACCAAGGGGCCCATTGGGCAATCTATCACGGAGCACACCTGGCCTGCCCAAAGGACACAGCAGGTAGGGAGGGGTGGGTGGGGAGGGCGGGCTGGGGAGCGGTTGGCAGGGAGAGTGGGACCCCACGTTAGCTCCAGAGAATGGATCCGAATTGCTCAGACAGGACCTCAGGCCTCTGGGCGTATCCATCCAGAGGGGTGTACATAATTTATCCATGTAGAAAGGGTGACAGATTGGGATGGTCTGGCCTTTGGCTTTCAGCTTGTCTGTATTTATAGAATTGGATGCTTGGGCCTGCAGGCCATTACACTCTGACTTTAAAATTGGGCATGCTGACTCAGGTACAGGTGGTGCATGGAATTGTTTTTGTTTTCTGTTTTTTTAATTTTTTAAGACATGGAGATCTTGTTTGCTGCCATTTATCATAACCATGAAGCTGCTGTGGGGACATTTCTCCATCTTTCTGAGAGTGAGGGGCCTCCGTATGTCTTTGCAAAGGATGTCCCTGTAAAAGGGAAATTCTGAAGCGCATTTCTAGTTCCCATAGAATTTCCTTTGTGGGTCCTTGTTTGGGAAGAGAAAGTGGCAATCCAGGGTCACTGTGTCCCATGGTATAATTGTAGCAGAAGGTTGGCTATGGCAAGCCCACTTAAAACCTGAGTTTATGAGAGTTCAAAATTCACCCACCCTACAGAGAAAACCCTATAGTTCTAATTTTCCCTTAGCTTAGAATTCATTCATTCATAAGGAAATTCCAGACTAAAAGATGAGTTTGCCTAGAACGTCTGGGTATTTAATATGTGTGTGGAATGAATGGAAAGGTGAATAAATGCCTGAGTGAATAACCGAGTGGAGTCTATGCCCAGTGAAAGTGAAAGTCACACTAAGCACAGGCATTTCAGTGAGTGCTCAAAGCGAGAGATGAGTGAATGAGTGAGGGAGTAGATTTCAGACTGAGGCGAAAGTGAGCAGGACACAGTAGGTGCTTCTTAAAATACATTTCGAGTGATTGAGGGGGTGCGGGACAAGCTCCATGGGCATGTGGTAAAGTCTCCAGGACAGGATGGTGAATGAATGGATGGTTTTACTTTCCCCATAAGGAGCTCATGGGCGGGTGGGTTACCCCTTCCTACTGCTAGAGGAATAGCTCGGGTTGCTCCAGATCTCCTGAAGTCAAGTTCAAAGCAAGCTGTGTCTGGCTCCCAATTGCAAGACTGCCCCTCTGTTCTGGGATGTTCTGCTGTTCCTCCTTGGAGTCCTCGTCCTCGGGGCTTGGCCCTGGTGGCAGGATGGGTTGGCTTGCTTCCTGAACAGCACACCTGTAGAGCATGCCGCCCGGCTTGGTGCTGGGAATCTCCTAGAAAAAATGAGAGTTCCCACCCCTGCCCTCCAGGGCCTGAAAGCTTTCTTTCCATTGCGTGCCTAGAGCCCAAGGGAGAGCCAGCAGTGCTCCTCCTCACCTTGTCCTGACCAGTCCTCAAAAATGCAGTCTTGGAGGCGTGGAGGCTAGGGAGGGGCACTTGGTCAATCCCTTGGACCGGGGCCACCTCGCCTGAAGAATCCTTCAGTTTGGATGCTCCTGCCAGGGTTTCTGAGACACTGGCCTGGGTCCACCTGACCCAGCCAGGCAACCTTGGTGGGGCGAGGATGGGGTGGGGTGCAGGGTGGGGCCGTGGTTAGCTGTGGCACTAGCGGGGGCTGACTTCTCCCACCCCAGGAATGTGCTGACAGTTCTGAGTGTAGAATCCCCAACCTTTGTCAGCAAATCACAATCTAAAAATGTTACAAAACTCCTACAAGAATGACAGATCATCTGTGCACATGGCTACTTACAAGCTGGACTTAATTAGGATTGTGTTTGTGGAAGAAGAGGACTGGCAGGGGCATTAGTGAACACGCTTGGGTTTCTGGATCCACAATTCATCTTGAGGTGTGAGACTTTGGGCCATGGACTGTCCCTTCTGAGCGTTGGTTTCCCCTTTCTAATGAGAAGGCCTGTGCCGTGGGGGAGTCGGGGGAAGGGGGGCGCGGGCGTGCTCTGAGGAATGGAGATACTCGTGTGAACGGCTGGGCATAGAGTAAAAATGTGATGGGCAAATGGTGGTTATTTTTGTTTGTAGAATTCTGTGTTTAATAATGAAAAAGAAAGAAGGAGAAGAAAGAGGAGGAGGAGGAAGAAGAGAAAATAATACTATTTCTTGAGTTCTTACTATGCACTAGTTTAAGCACTAAGCCCATTGCAACACTGTAGTGCATTACCCTAAAGTTACTATTAGGGTCCCCACTTGCCAGTTAGAGGAATGGGCTTAGTGAGGTGAGGTGATTTGCTTGAGGTCACACAGCTACTAACTGGCAGTGCTGAATTTCAAGCCCCACTCCGCCCAGGGTCTGTGTTCTCACCCACTGTGCAGTGGCCAAGTCTGGGTGGCTGGTGTCCACCATGGGAGAGGACATCTTGCCTAGGACCCTATCTTAGTGCCGCTGGGCCCAGGGAATAGGGTCAGAGCTGAAACACACGTGGTATGCATGTTAGGTGCTCATGAAGTGCCAACCACTTGTCTGACACAAGGGATTTAACAACTTGTGTCGGTGGGAGTCAGTGCAGAGTGCCCGCAGCTGAGGGGCCCAGTGTATTCAAAGAGGGGTTGAACTAGCAAATATACGCATGCTGGGAAAGCTGCCCCAAACACCAGCACCAGTGAAAAGAGGCTTCCTGTATTTTGCCACACATATTTGGAGTGGAAATTATCGTTGAAGATAAAGGGCTGGGCTGGAAGCACAGCCTGCCCTGGCTGTGTTGCCTGTGGTGAATTGTGCTGGTGGGAAGGGGTGAGGAGTGAGAGATGGGGGCCTACAGTGGGATCAATGGACTGAATGGATTTGGGGGCATGTGGTGAAACCCGACCAACCTTGGCCTTCAGTGAATGGAGAAGAAGGCTGGATCTAATAGCCCCATGTGATTTTAATGACTGTCCTGGGAAAAGTTTGCACTTTGGAGGAGGATGGGCTGGACTCCTGCAGTGACCGTCCACTAGCTCTGACCTTGGACAAGTCACTTACCCTCTCAGAACCTTCTTCTTTTCATTTGCAGAATCGGAAACATAATAAGCCTCCCCATATAGATGTCCGGGCTAAGATATTAAGTAATGGATGCCTAAAAAAGTACATTTTTGGCCGGGCATGGTGGCTCACACCTGTAATCCCAGCACTTTGGGAGGCGGAGGCGGGTGGATCACGAAGTCAGGAATTTGAGACCAGCCTGGCCAACATGGTGAAACCCCACCTCTACTAAAAAATACAAAAATTAGCCAGGCTTGGTGGCACGCTCCTGTAATCCCAGCTACTCAGGAGGCCGAGGCAGGAGAATTGCTTGATAGTCTGTCCAGCAGTAAATGTTTGTCAAATGTGTGAATAAATAGGTAAGAGCAACACTCAAAGGGTAAAAAGAGGTGGAGCTTAGTTACTCCCCAGGGAGCTACGGGCAACCTGATGGAAAGCTTTTAGTCATGGGAGAGATGAGGACGCTGTGCCCTAGGGAGACAGAGTGGCCTCTGCAAGGTCATACTGTGACGGTGGTGGGATTGGAAGAGAGGCTTTTCTGTCTACCAAAGCTGACCTTCCCACCACCCTCCCTCAACCTTCTAGACAGGGGCATAGCTCTCAGAAAGGGCCCAGGAGCTGATGCCCGTCACAGTGGACACAACTATCAGTTTGTTCCTTGAGAGAAAAGACACAGCTCCACTGACCTCCAAGTTAAACATACATCCCCAGAGCGCGGAGGTGTCTGGGGTCTGCTCTGCTTCCCAGCCAAGCCCAGGATGTGTGAAGAGCTGGTCTTTTCCATGCCCTGCTGGGCCGATCAATCAATAACCTTCCAAAAGTGAAGAAGTGTTTCCCTGTCTGCCATCACTGGTGAAATCATTGTTACTGAAGACTTATCTTTCATCCACTTGCAAGACACCACAGGAGCTAATAATGAGTTTTATATTATCATAAAATATCCATAACCTATTATTTGTCATTTGAACCATTCTTTTCTTTTTTTTTTTTTGAGACGGAGTCTTGCTCTGTGGCCCAGGCTGGAGTGCAGTGGCGTGATCTCGGCTCATTGCAACCTCCACCTCCTGGATTCAAGCAATTCTCCTGCCTCAGCCTCTCGAGTAGCTGGGACTATAGGTGCCCGCCACCATGCTGGGCTAATGTTTGTGTTTTTAGTAGAGACAGGGTTTCACCATGTTGGCCAGGATGGTCTCGATCTCTTGACCTCGTGATCTGCCCACCTTGGCCTCCCAAAGTGCTGGGATTACAGGCGTGAGCCACTGCGCCCGGCCGTTTGGACCATTCTTAAGGATACAATTCAGTTGCATTAAATACATTCACAACATTGTGTAATCATCACCACTATCTATACCCAAAATTTTTTCGTCATCCCCACCAGAAGCTCTGTGTCTATTAAAAACAACTCCCCCTTCCTGCCCCCCCGCCGTGCTCCAAAGGCGAATTCTTATTACAGAAAGGCCCCTCTCCTTGCCCCTGAACCACTATCCCTCTTTGGGAACATTTTTAAAATAAACACCAGAGTGCACATCCAACCCTGCTGAACATGAGGAAGCTGCCTGGATGATTCTGGGCTCTGAAACCTAATTAGGGGAAAGGGGAAACTAAAAACAAAGATTCCAAAAGAAAGAAACCTGGGCTGCTTGAAGCTACCTTCTTCCTGGAGGGTGGGGCCCGCCCCAGGAGATGGAAACCTGGATGGAGGTTTGTTTTTGAAATGTCTGGGCTGGGCTTGGCCTGCTGGCTCTCCTGGACGCGGCTGGAGCTGCCTGTCTCCCTTCGCCATGCAGACCATGAACTATTTCTTTTCCTCTCTGTTCCAACTGCCTCTGAGGCCCAACCATCAGCTCCCTCTCCCACTGGGGTCCTGAAGGCAGCTGGGCATGGACATATGCTGGTGAGAGTCAGCAGCAGAGGGCAGGGGAAGGCTGGCTGGTTGGTTTGTTGGGTTTCATCCTGGGCTACTGTTTCGCTGAAAAGAAGAAGAAGAAACGACTCAAAACATCCATCTCTGGTTCCAGATATCAATAAGGGGGGAATCAAAAGCACTTGAAATGTTGGTGTCACACTGGGATTTGAGTCTACAACTTTCTAGCTGTCACTTCTGACAGGAGCTTCAAACCTTTGAGACTCAGTTTCCAACTTGGTGAGAGAAGATAACTTGAGTACCTTGTTGCAAATTTATTTATTCTGCAATAGGAACACAGTGTCATGGGCCCTTGGTGGTCTTTTGAAAATGTGCATTCTTTGTCCACCTGAAAACTCCTATTCATCCTGCAAATCCCAGCTCACATAGCCCCTCTTCAATCCAGAGAACCTCAGAAGCGAATCGTTTCCATCTCTGTTCTATTTCAGTAGCTAATACAGTTTTCTGTTGTCATATTTACAGCTCTGTTCTGGTATTTATATTTTTACTCTTCTGCTGGGCTGATCTCAAGGGCAGAGACTTTGCCTATTTGTTACTCTGGCCAGGACACAAAAAGTGCTTGGAAAATGTGAGATGCTCTTTGCATTCTGGTGACCTGAGGTCTATGTCGTCGATTCTGGGGCCCACGGAATGTAGCGTGTGGGTTACTAGGCAGGGACCACTGGTGCTGAGAGAATCTCTCCTCTCTCCTGTGAGTGAGGTCCACCTCCATTTGCACAGGAAGCCCCAAATAGACACTCAGAGTCTTATCTTTGAGTGATCTTGGAAGGAAGGCCCAGGGTCATGACTAATTTCCGGGACCCGTCCTCTCCCAGGATTTGGAGAAGCTGCCCTGGGCCGCCTGGGCAGGGCCGGGCGCTTGGCCTGAGAGGCTAGCTGCACCCGAGGTCAGCTCCTGGTGCTTTCTCAGGCCTGTTGATACCTGGCTCGCCCCAGCCTCCCGGATGTATTGGAAAAAAATAATTATTTGCTTAAAACATGTAAAGTGCTCCTGTGATTTTAATCGGTTTAATTTAAATTTTAAACGACGGATCTTCAGCTTCTAATCACTTTGAAACTGAAGTGCTTTTCACCAAATGTGAAGTGCTTTAGGGTTGGAAATGATTATGTGTAGGACAGTGAAAGGGAGGAGAGAGAGAGGGGAGACAGAGAGAGGAGAGAGAGGAAGAAGATACGGAAAGGAAGGGCCAGAGAGAAGAAGAGCAAGAGTGCAACTCAGAATTAAGCTGGAAAAACATTCTGTTGGGCTGACCCACTGTTCAGGGCACCCACTGTTCAGGGCAACATTCAGCCCTTTGGAAGATCTTAGCTGAGAAGAGATGATGATGCCTACAGTCCCATATAATTCAAATCCAAAATTTATTTTTCATATTGACACAAAACTTACATGCATCGTGAGATTTACAACAACTTTTTCTAAGGTTTTCTAATTGCGAAATCCTCTTAAGGCTTCTGAGGCTGAACTTTGTATGTGTGTGTGTGTCCCCCGGCCCCTAGGCACACGCCTGGGATCCCATGCAGGTCACCCAGCACTGGCCACAGAGCGGCTTGGACAGCTGGACAGAGGGTGGCTCAAGAGTTAGAGATCTGAGTTAGGTGTGCAGGGCTCCAGGGTTAAGATCCTGCTGGAGGGCGTGGCTCCTGCACAAGGTGTGTATGTGTGTGCATGTGTTTGTGTCTGTGCACACATGTGAGTGTGTGTGTTGCTGGAAACACCTGACTGCAGCTGGCAAGGCTGGGTGTTCTGGAAACATGAGAGCCCCTCCATGGCCGCAGGGCACCGTGGAACCAGGAAGCTGCAGCCCGCGGAGGCCTCAAGCTCAGACAGGGTCAGGCAGCTGGGGTGGATGGGCCGCCCACAGCTGCTGCCCAGGCTCCCCTGCTGTTTTCTTCTTTGTTTCTGTACAGAAATGCTGGAAGAGCAAGAGAAGCGAGACTGAAGTCTCACAGGCCTGGCTTCCAATTTTACTTCTGCTACTTTCTTCCACATATCATTTTGGGCTGGTTACTTTGACTTTCCGACTTCCCAAGTGTTGTTTTGCTCTTTTGTAACCAGAAAAGAGGCCCTTTCTTTGTGCTCCATTGGCTTTTCCAGCTGGGTTTTCCCAGCCTCGCCCCTGGGCCCTGCAGTGTCCCTGTGCTTGCTTCTAAAATCTCACCCTCCGGAGACTTATAGTTCCCTGGCCTGGTGCTTATGTGAGTCTCTGTCATCCTTGGAGCTCCTCCGTGGCAGGCCTGGGTCCAATTGGTCTTTGCATCCCCAGCACCTACCACAGGGCCAAGAGCTGAGTGTAGCTCAGATTGGAGGCTTCCGGAAGGTTGGAATGAGATGCAGGGGAAAGACCATGTGGTTTGGACCAGATAGATCAGGGTTTGATTCTAGGCGCTGCCATTTACAACCCTTAACATTCATTTACCAGTCTGAGCCTTAATTTCCTCTACTGTAAGAATGGAATCAGCCTCATACGATCCCCAACATAAGTTCCAGGTAGGTTGAGTATGTAAATGTGAGAAGAGAAACTTCAACACGTTTAGGAAACAGAATATCTTCATGACTTTGGGGTAGAGAAGAACTTTCAATTTTTCTCCCCGCTCCACCCCAAAAACCCCAAAGAAGCATATTGATACATTTGACCATATTAAATTTAAAATTTTCTGTTCAATAAAAGGTACTCTAAAAGAAGTGAAAAGGGAGGCTACAAACGAGAATACATTTACCATACACATAACAAATACAAGATTTGTATCCAGAGCGTAGGAAGAATTCTACAAAATCAGGGTAAGAATAGAAAAGCAAACACATGGAAAAATGGACAAAATATCTGAATGGACAGTTCATAGACCAGGAACCACATGAAGTTCCAAACAGTTGAAGAGATTCCCAATCTTTTTAGTAATTAGGAGAATGTACATTGAAACCCTGTAATACTAGATTAGCAAAAATATGTGACAGAGAAAAAAATGAATGGGAGACAGAAAGTGGCTGAACCTGACTGTTGTGGGGGCTGTCCTCCCTGGTAAACTACCTGCACCCCAAGCAGCCCATGACAACCTCCCCAGGGCAGTGTTTGTCTGTAGACTCCAGGAGAGGACAGACCCCAGACTCTCCAGCAGCCACTCTTCCTACCACTTTCTTTAGGTTTAATTTGCTATTTCCTTTTCCAGATTCTTGAGATGGAAGTTTGCATCATGGCCTTTCAACTTTACTTCTTTTCTAATGTATACATTTAAGTCTGTATCAATTTCCCCCTCAACATGGCTTTTGTGCATCCCATGAATTATCAAATCATGTAGTTTCACTATCATTTAGTTAAAATATTTTCTAATTTCCATTGTATTTGTTTGTTTGACCCAGTGTATTTCTTAGCAGTGTATTTCTTAGTTCCCCCAAATTCTTAATTTTCAAAAATATTCTTCTTACTTTGTTATTGATACATAGCTGAATTCCATTCTGATCAGAGAACATGCTGTGTCTGATTTTAATCCTTTCAAATATGTTGAAACTTGCTTTATGTCTCAGCATATGGTCAATTTTGGTGAATGTTTAAGTGTACCTGAAAAGAAGGTATACTCTGCAATTGTTAGGTGCGGTGTTCTATAAATGTCATTGAGGTCAAGTTGGTTAATTATGTTAGTCAAAACTTCCATATCCTTGATAACACTTTTGGTCTGTTTGTTCTACTAATTAGAAAAATATGTGTTAAAATTTGCCACTGTGGTGATGGTTTTGTCTATTTCTGCTTTTAGTTCTGTTAGTTTTTGCTTTATATATTTTGAGGCTATGTTATTAGGTGCATGTACATTTAGAATTATTTTCTGTTTCTGGAAAATTAGACTTTGTATTTTAGAAAATATCTGTCCTTATATCTAGTCACATTTTATTCCTTGAAGTCTACATTGTCTTATATTAATGTAGTTATACCAGCTTCTCTTGGTTAGTGTTTATATTAAGATAGCTTTTCATCCTTTTACTTCTAATCTTTCTGTATCCTTATATTTGAAATGTGTATCATGTGAGCAGCATACAATTGGTTTGTTTTTCTTAAATCTTATCTGACAGTCTTTGTGCATTTGCACTTAATGTAATGACCAATATAGTCTATTTCTTCTGTCCAACCTATGTTTTTTTTTCTCCTTTCTTGCCTTCTTTTGGATTCACTCTTTTTAAAATTATTCTTTTTTTCTCTTCTCTTAACTTAGTATTTATATGTTTTTTTGTTATTCTTTCAATGATTATCCTAGAACTCTGGTTCTCAAACAACTGTTTGGTCTCTGAACATCTTTATATTCTGAAAAATTGTTAGAAAGATAAAATGATTTTTATTTTTCTGGATGACATTATCAATATATTATTGTAATAGAAGTTAAAACCAAGAAAAATTTAAAATATTTATTAATTCACTTTAAAGTAATAATAATAAATACTAGTTATTAGACGTTACTTATTTTTGTGAAAAATAGCTACCTTTTCTAAAACAAAAAATACTGAGAAGATGACATTATTTTCCATTTTGTTCTGTTTCTTTAATGAATAGCTTAGTAGAAGACAACTATGTCCTCATATCTGCTTCTGCATTAAATTTGTTGTGATACGCTGTTTTGGTTGAAATATACAAAGAAAATGTGGCCTCAGATACATAGATGAAAAAAAGGGGACTATTCAATGGCTTTTTTGGAGTAATGTGGGTATCTTCTTAGGTCCTATACAAAACATTCACAAGTGGTAATTTCTTAAAGGTTAGTAGCAAAGTGGAATCTAAAGCCAGATCCGTGAACTTCTCATAAAAATCTTTTGGTCTCCCTTGCAATTTGAATAGGTTTTCACTCATGTTTAATTTTGTATCACTGTGCACTGGTCATTTGGAAAATATTGCTTCATTGAGTTATTCAGGTCTTTCAAATGTTGACACGTTTGATTATATAATATTTGAAAATTACATTTGTTTATGTTGTCATTGATTTTACCACAGAAGTATTGGGAATCTATCAAGCTCAGAATGGCCAAGACAAGTTTTATAAAATTCTAATTATTATTTGAAAGCTTAAATTATGTATCATTGATAACATACACTGTACATTATTTTCCTGAAAGTGACATGTTTACTGTGTTAAATTTTGAGAAGATGTCTGTCAAATATTCAATTTGGAATAACCACAGTTTCCCTGTCAGTTATTCTTGTAAGTAAAAATGGTCTTGGATGAAAAAGTGGCAGTGTACCTTGCAACTTAATTACACAAGTGCTTTCCTTGAGATCACCATTTTATTTCAGGATAAAGCAGCTGTGCTTCATGCCTATGTTCCATTTCATCACATAGCATATTTTAAAACATGTAGTCCAAGTTTGTAATTTAATAAAAATTAATACTTTTTCACTGTTCCAGCAAGAGTAGTCAATTGCCCTTTCTTTTTTTTTCTGCAATTACATGGCAGTAAAGACTACAATGACTAGTAGTACAATTTCTTACCACCGTCATGCTTTATACAAGCTACAAGCAGTTTTATCCACTGTGGTTTTTTTTTTTTTTTTTTTTATGACGGAGTCTCGCTCTGTTGCCCAGGCTAGAGTGCAGTGGTGCGATCTCGGCTTACTGCAACCTCTGCCTCCTGGGTTCACACCATTCTCCTGCCTCAGCCTCCCAAGTAGCTGGGACTACAGGCGCCCGCCACCACACCCGGCTAATTTTTTGTATTTTTAGTAGATATGGGGTTTCACTGTGTTAGCCAGGATGGTCTCGATCTCCTGACCTCGTGATCCGCCCGCCTTGGCCTCCCAAAGTGCTGGGAATACAGGCATGAGCCACCGCACCTGGCCCCACTGTGGTTTTTGCACCATCAGTGCAAATATGAACAAACTTAAAAAAGGTAAATAAGCCTTAGCATTATGAAAATAGTTTTGCCCTTGGGGACTCCCAGGGGTCTACGAGCCACATTCTGAAAACTGCTGCCCCAGAGATGATAACAGGCATCTTTGATTTTTTTTTTAACAGTACTTTCCCCACTTCTTAGACAATGCAAAAGTCTTAGAGTACTTTAACTTCATTTACTTCCTTTTCTGATTATATGTTATAGTTTTTATGCATTTTGTTTCCCTGTATTATTCATATCCCACGTCTTTTTTTAATATATTAAGGCTCATTTACATATACCTGTACATTTACCTTTCTGTCATTTTTCACGTCTAAATATTGCTTCTGCCTTACTCTCCTCTTTTTCTGGGACTCCAATTTTATGTATCTTATATACTTCTTACATTTTCTCTTCTGTTTTTCCTATCTTCATGTCTCTCCATGAATCATTCTAGACCTTTTCTTCTAGCACATCTTTTAGCTTACTGATTATCTCTTCAGCTATATCTTATTTGTTATTAAACTTATTTACTGAATTTTTAAATTCAGCTCTTCTAGTTTTCAGTCCTAGACTTTATATTTGAATCATCTCTACAGTTTCTGGTTCTCTATGTAATTCTCAATCTTTTATTTCCTTGAACATTTGAAGCTAGCTATTTCTGAAGTCTGGATGTGATACCTCCTTTGTCTGGAAGACTTATGGAAAGTTCCCATATATTTTCTCTTTGTTGTCAGCTATGTTATTTTGCCTTCTTGTGTGTGTGGTTTTGACTGAATATTGGAAAAACTGTAGATTTAAATTTAGAGCTAGGATGATCATATTATATCCCTCTCTAGGGAAGTCTAGTGTTTGGTTGTGGCAGGGTGTGCAGGCAATGCTTGATCTCCTTAAGCCAATTAGGGATGGCGATGTTTCAAATAGGACTTTAATCCCTTTGAGGTACAGCATATTTCTAGTTTGCCTTTACTCCTAGAGTATATACCTTTAGAGTTATTTAAAAACCAAAACTCAATCAGTCTCCCTGTGAAAGGCAGAAACAAAGAAAAGGAGAAAAAAGGATCATAGAAAAAGTGGACACCACTTCTGGTGTTGGTGGTTCAGTAAGTCCACCAACTGATGGTCCCTGAACTTTAATTTTATATTTAAATTTATAACACTTGTAGTGTTATAAATTTTTCAAAATCTCAAGCTGGGTTTGTCTCACTGAGTTTTCTTCTTTTCCTGGATTTTGGCCCTGTGATTCTTCACTGTCTTGATAACTCTCCAATGCCTTCAGGCATTTAATTTTTATTTTTAAATTAAAATATTATTCAGATTTTCTAGGTTTTAAAGTGGGGAAGTTGGTCCCAATTACCTAGTCTGGCATTGGAAGAAATGTGGCCATCTGGTGCAGCTACTTTTGATTTGGCCTTATCTGGGAAAATTGAAGATATTTGTGTTCCATAAACTAGAAATTCCACACCCCAAATATTTACCTTAGAGAGAAACTTTTGCAAATGTAAACAAGGAGTTATAAATAAGAACATTTATAGCAGTAGTTTCTAAAATAGCAATGCCAATCAATAGGAGAATGGATAAATCAATTGTGGCATTATTATTTATGTGGCATTATTTTTTATTCTTATAAAAATAATACAGCAGTGAAAATTGGTGAACTAAAGTTACATGTATCAAAACGGACAAATCTTTTGAACGTAATTTTGAGTAAAAATGTGGTGTACAAAAAAAAAGCGTGTGTGTGTGTGTGTGTGTAGTAATATTTACATTTGTAGCAATATGGGTCTGCCTAGTTATAATAGACACTGAACTGAATACAGTTTTATTTTTTTTCACCCAGGTAGAAGGGGATGGGTTTGTGATCAGGAAGTGGCAGATAGATGATTCAATTTTGCTGATAATATTTTACTTCTTAAACCAGATAGTGAATATAACTGCGTGTTTCTTGTAATTTTAAAAATATTCTGGATTATCTTGTCTTGGATTGGTTAATTTAGTTCACTTACATTTATTTACTTATTGATTTATTTCTTATTGTTTCTATTACCTTAGTTTGTTATTTGTCTTTTTCCACTTTTTAAATATCCTCTTTTCTTCTTTATTGCCTGGGTGGAAGTATTGATTAAAGGTTATTTTTAAAAATTATTCATTTGCTTATTTTTATTCCATTTTTATTCTCCCTCTACTGCTTTGAAATTTCCCCTTTTGTTTTCGTGATTGTCCTGGACACATTATCATGAATATTTAATTTAATGACATACTAAACAATATTTTAAACCCCTTTGATTATAAAAGGACGTTAGAATATCCCAAATCAAGTTACCATCCTTCCAACCTACAAGTTATTGTTGTGTAATATTTTAATTCTATGATTTTTCTGTGGCTTTATAAATTAAACTTTGTTATTATCTTATACACACATTGTTTTGTTAATGTTCATGCATGTTTATCAGCTTATTTGCTCACCATTTCTTCTTGCTTCTCACAAGGACCTTTTTGTGATAATTCTCTTTCCTTCCTTAGGGGAGGTGTGGTGGTTTACTCCCAACCACATGTATCTGAATATTTTTGTTTTACTTTTGCTCTTATTGGGTACACAGTTTTGTGAAGTACACAATTCTGGGTTGGCATCTCCACACTTTGAAGGCACCATCACATTTCTTCTGGCTGTCATTATGGAGGTGAAAAGCTTATTTTCAGTCTTCTGATTATTCCGTTCAAGATTGTCTCTACTTTTTGTCTGGCTGCTTTAAAAAAAATCTTATTTTTGCCTGTGGTGTTTTAAAGATTCACTATAGGCATCTGAGAGGACCTGAAACATTTACTCTTACTTGGAGTGTATTATGTGATTTCTGAATCTTGGATATATGTCTTCTCTTTGTTCTAGAAATTTAGCTAATATCTCTTGAAATATTGCCTCTATTCTTATATATCTGCACTCTCCTTCTAGGACTCTGACTAGAGATATGTTAGAGCTTCTTATTCTATTCTCTGTATCTCTTTCATTACCTTTATATTTTCTATTTCCTTATCTCTTGATACTGTATTTTGGGTAATTTGATCAGACTCTTATCCTGGGGTTCACATATTTTATTATTAGTTGTGTGTAATCAACTTGTCAAGCATCCATTGAATTTTTAAAAAATCAATTAAAATTTTTCAGTTTTAGAAGTTCCATTTGGTTATTTTTCAAACCTATTTGGTCATTCCTGATGGTCTCTTGTTTACTTTTTATCTTTGTGATTCCAATGTTACCTTCTTTATGCATTTCTTACATTCTTTTTACATTTCATACATTGATATAATATGTATTGGATTATTTAATATCTGCAACCCTGAGGTGTTTAAATCTATTATTTGTTACATTTGTTGACTGCCATTTACAGATACTTGCCATCCTCTCTTTCTGTGACTTTTCATTGTGAGCTTACTGCTCATTTTTTAAGATTATTTTCAGATTTTTTGCTCCTGAGGGCCCAAATGAGGGATGCTTTCCTCCAGAGATTTCTGTCTAGTTCTGCTGTGAATCAGGTGCGCCGAAGACTTGAAGACATATCCATCACCTTTGAGCATCTCATATCTGCAAGGACTGCCAAGCTCAACTCCTCCACCTTGCTCTTTGTCCTAGGCTCAGGAGCCTAATTGCAATGGTAATTGGTGCTCATCCTCAAGGCCAGCAAACCTCTTCATTTGATACACTGGCAGCTTATCCCAACTGTATTAGTCTGTTCTTATGCTGCTCATAGAGACATACCTGAGACTGGGTAATTTATAAAGAAAAGAGGTTTAATAAACTCACAGTTCCACATAGTTGGGAAGGCCTCACAATCATGGTGGAAGGTGAAGGAAGAGGAAAGGCACATCTTACATGGCAGTGGCCAAGAGAAGTGTCAAGCAAAAGGGGAAAACCTCTTGTTATAAAACCATCAGATCTCATGAGAACTCACTCACTACCACAAGAACAGCAGTATGGGGGTAACTGCCCCCATGATTCAATTATCTCCCACTGGTCCCTCCACTACACGTGGGGATTATGGGAACTACAATTCAAGATGAGATTTGGGTGGGGACACAGCCAAAGTATATCACCAACTTTAGATTTAGCTCACATTTTGAGGAAGACTGGCAGGTTTGAAGAATTCCACGTACCTTGAAAGCCCATTGATGTATCAAAAAGCCGATGTTATTGAGGACAGTCTTGTTTTGATTTGTGACAGTGCCTTTGCACACTTGATCTGCTGTTCTCCAGCAGTGGAAGTTATTGTATTATTCTGTATTAACCTTTTTACTTCTTTAGCTCTCATAAATACTGCATGATAAAGGTGACCGTATTTTCTACTTCGAAGAACTATTATAAGCATTAGGACGCCTAGAAAGCTGCTAGCACTTAGTAGACGCTAAATAAACAGTAGCTAACAACAACACTAAAGGTGATTCAATATTTACTAAACCTAATTTAACATATACTGATGGTTATAGGTGGATAAACCTTGGACATATATCATATCACTTAACCTTACAACACTATAAGGTTGGTCATGTTGTCTTTCTTTTACAGACTAGGAAACTGAGGCTCGGTGAGTGTACTGAGCAGCATTACTTTATTAAATGATATGAACTATACAGTAGTGTCTAATGGAACATTTGGCTCATCCATTTATTCATTCATTCTTTCAGAAAGTACTTATTGAGTGCCTTTGACCCTGGGACTGTGGTGATATGTAATAGATGTTTGCCTTATCAAGGTCCTGGAAAAAAAGCTTCTTTGACAATTCTCCCACCCCCTACACTGTCCCTGGGCCTCACAGTTTTCTCAGAATGGTGAGATCTGTGCATCTCACTTTCCCCTGGGACTTGGAACCTCCAAGCAAATGGTCCCTAGTAATAACCATTCTTCTATAAATTAATGGGAGCTTGAGGGCCCTGAGTTATAAGCACTGCAATGCAACTTTGTTTTAGGACAGTTGTTTGAATTAAGGTGCAGATGTGATGTGTGAGTTGCAATGTGTCACTTATATTTAGTGTAGGCATACCTCATTCTTTTGCACTTTGCTTTATTGCCCTTCACAGTTTTCGTTGTTTTTCTTCAGACTGAAGGTTTAAGGCAACTCCTATTGAACAAGTCTATTGGCACCATTTTTCCAACAGCATGTGCTTACTTTGTGTTTCTGTGTCACGTTTTAGTAATTCTCACAATATTTCCCACTTTTTCATTATTATTATATTTGTAATGGTGATCTGTGATCAGTGATTTTTGATGTTCCTCTGGTAACTGTTTTGGGGCACCATGAAGTGTGTCCAGATGAGATAGTGATCTTAACTGATTAATTGGAGCATACATGAATGTACGCTCTGGCTGCTCCATTGACCAGCCATTCCTCCATCTATCTCTTTCTCTCCTCAGGCCTCTTTACTCTCTGAGACACAACAACATTGAAATTAGTCCAATTAATACCCCATACAATGGCCTCTACGTGTTCAAGTGAAAGGAAGGATCACATGTCTATCATTTTAAATCAAAAGCTAGAAATGATTAAGCTTAGTAAGGAAGGGGTGTCTAAAGCTGAGATAGGTTGAAAGCTAGGCCTCTTGCACTAATTGGCCAAGTTGTAAATGTAAAGGAAAAATTGTTGAAAGAAATTAAAAGCGCTGTTCCCATGTACTCATGAATAATAAGAAAGTGAAACAGCCTTATTCCTGATATGGAGAAAGTATTAGTGACTTGAATACATAAAACCAGCCACAACATTCCTCTAAGTCAAAGCATGATCCAGAGCAAAGCCCTAACTTTCTTCAATTCTATGAAGGCTGAGAGAAGTGAGGAGGCCATAGAAGAAAAACTGAAGCTAGTGGAGGTTATTTCATGAGGTTTAAAGAAAGAAGCTGCCTCCATAACATAAAAGTGCAAAGTGAAGAAGCAAGTGTTGATGTCAAAGCTGCAGCAAGTTACTCAGAAGATAATTTAGGTGGATACTTGATGAAGGTGGGAACACTAACAACAGATTTTCAATGTAGGTGAAACAGTTGTGTATTAGATAAGAAGATGCCATCTTGGACTTTCATAGTTAGAGAGGAGAAGTCAATGCCTGGCTTCAAAGCTTTAAAGGACAGGCTGACTCCCTTACTAACTGCTAATGCAGCTGGGTGACTTTAAGTTGAAGCCAATGTTGGTTTACCATTCTGAAAAGCCTAGGGCCTTAAAAATGGTGATAAATCTATGCTGCCTGTGCTCTATAAATGGGACAACAAAGCCTGGATGATAGCATGTCACTTACAGCTTGGTTTAACAAATATTTTAAGCCTGCTGTTGAGACCTGCTGTTCAGAAAAAAAGATTCCTTTCCAAAGTGACTGCTCATTGACAATGCACCTGGTCACCCAAGAGCTCTGATGGAGATGTACATGGAGATGAATGTGCTTTCATGCCTGCTAACACAGCATCCATCCTGCAGCCCATGGATCAAGGAGTAATTTCAACTTTCAGGTCTTATTATTTAAGAAGTACATTTCATAGGGCTAAAGCTACCATAGCACTAAAGCTACCATAAAGCTACTACTACCATAGATAGTGATTCCTTTGATGGATCTGGGCAAAGCAATTGAAAACCTTCTGGAAAGGATTCACCATGCAGAACACACATGACTCATGGGAGGAGGTCATCGACATTAACTGGAATTTGGAACAAAAGTTGATTCCAACCCTTATGGATTACTTTGAGCATTTCAAGACTTTGGTGGAGGAAATAACTGCAGATGTGGTGAAAGTAGCAGAGAACTAGAATTAGAAGTGGAGCCTGAATTGCTGCAATCTCATGATCAAACTTGAATGGATGAGGAGTTGCTTCTTATGGATGAGCAAAGAAAATTTCTTGAGAAGGAATCTACTCCTGGTGAAGATGTTGTGAACATTGCTGAAATGACAACAAAGGATTTAGAATATTCCATAAGTGTAGTTGATAAAGTGGCAGAGTTGACTCCAATTTTGAAAGAAGTTCTGTGGTAGGTAAAATGCTATCAAACAGCTTGCATGCTGGAGAGAAATCTTTCTGGAAAGGAAGAGTCCATTAATGGGGAAAACCTCATCATTGTCTTATTTTAAGAAATTGCCACAGCCACCCCCAATCTTCAACAACCACTACCTTGATGAGTTAGTCGCCATCAGCACCGAGGAAAGACCCTCCAACAGCAGAAAGATTAGGACTTGTTGAAGGCTCAGATGATTGGTAGCATTTTTTAGCAATAAAGTATTTTTAAATTAAGGTATGTACATTGTTTTTCAGACAGACTGCTACTGCACACTTAATAGACTAGAGTTGATATGGTTTGGTTGTGTCCCCACCCAAATCTCATCTTGAATTATAATTCCGATAATTCCCATGTGTTGGGGGAGGGACCTGGTGGGAGATAATTGAATCATGGGGGTGATTTCCCCCATATGTTCTCATGGTAGTGAATAAATCTCAGGAGATCTGATAGTTTTATAAGGGGAAACCCCTTTTGCTTGGTTCTCATTCTCTGTTGTCTGCCACCGTGTAAGCCATGACTTTCGCCTTCTGCCATAATTGTGAGGCCTCCCCAGCCACATGGAACTGTGAGTCCATTAAACCTGTTTTTGTTTTAAAAAAATAAATTGCCCAGTCTCGGGTGTGTCTTTATCAGCAGTGTGAAAATGGGCTAAAAATACAGTATGGTATAAACATAACTTTTATACACACTGGGAAACCAAAAAATGTGTGTGACCCACTTTATTCTGATATTCACTTTATTGTGGTGGTCTGGAACTATGAGTGCAGTATCTCCAAGGTATGCCTGCAATTAGTAATGCCATTAGAAGGGGCTGATGAGCTCATGGGTATTCACAGCCTGTCCTATAAATAGCTGGTGCTCTTGGTGAGAGCAGGGTTAGCACCATTGGGTCCCCTTGTTCTCTCCAGAGCTGTCTGGATGACAGGAAGTGCAGTGCATTCTGGCTCCTACTGGGCACCTACTGGAATTTTCTATTACTTCTCATCACACCCAACTCTTCTAGAGGCCTTCAGTCTGCTGTGACAATACCCCCACCCCCTGCACTGTCCCTGGGTCCCGCAGTTTTCTCAGGATGGTGTGATCTGTGCATCTCACTCTCCCCTGGAGGTCGGACTCTTCCTTCAGCTCCCCCAGGTCTGGGGAATAGGCTTGGTTATGTTCTGCTTACAGATGATAGTAAGTCTGCCATTGGGGTGAGATTCATAGGCTTAGAGGGCAGCAACCTGCCTGGGCTGCACCTTAGGAATGGTGAACCTGGTCTTTATGCAGGATTAAACCTTTTCTATGCATTTGTAGATGGGGATGTGTGATGGTGAGAGGGAAGAGGATGGGATGAGAATGAGAGCAAGCCTTATATTTTATTTTCTCTCTATCAAGCATTCATTTATTGAGCATCAGTTTGCACAGCTACTGAGTATCAGGGGATTCAAACCCATGTCTGTCTAGACTCTGCAGCCCCGCTCCTGCTACCCAAAATAATGCCCACCTCCCAGGGTAGCCATAAAGCTTTTGAGACACCGTCTGCAGCGTGGCCCCAAAATGCCTGGAGTGTAAGAACTCAGTGTGCAGTAACTTCTTTCTTTCTCTGAGCAAAAAAGAAATCTTAAAAGAAAGTGAAAATCTGTTGCCTTGGAGAAGTTTGAGAAGGAACCAGAAAGTGTGTGGGAAGGAATTTGCTCAGCCTGGGCTGCCATGCCGGTTCTGGTGGGTTCCACCTCCGAGCGTCCCCTGGCTGATGGGGGCATTTAACCACCTCCTCCAGGTTTTGTTTCCCCCACTTCACCCACATGGAACAGCAGTTCTTACAGGCAGACGGGCTGGCGAGTTAGCATCTTTCCATGATGAACTGTGCTGCACCAAGCCTTATCTTTCATTTATGATGATTATGCTTATAATGAAGGACTGCAAATCTGACAGACTGAAGATCATCTTGGAGGCTGTACTTTTCATAGTTCTTGCAGTTTGGATTGATTTGGGGGAGAGAAAAAGGGAGAGAGGCTCTTTGTAAAGAAAACATGATTTTTATGTGAATAGTCATTACAGACCAGGATTATATTATATTCATCTTCCCATGCAGAAACGACACCAGCAAACATCCTTCCTTTATTTCCCTGGGTAAAAGAAGGCCTCATGGTTTAATAAGCCAAAGGGAACACATGCAGTGAAAGAAGTGGCAAAGTAATGGCCTCCCCATCCTTCCTCCTGCTCCTGGAGAGCATCCCAATGTCAGATATGGTTAGCCTGGAGATTTAGCTTTTTGCCTTTCACCTTTGGACAGGTCATTTCATAACCTTGAGCCACAATTACTTATTTTTAAGGTGAGCCTCTGGTTTTGTATTGCTGTATGGCAAGCCACATCATACTTGGTAGTATAAACCATCAGTACTCATTTATTATTATAATCTCATCTGGTTCTGGGCTCAGCTGGGCGGTTCTTAGGCAGGACCTCTCATGGAGTTGCAGTTAGTTGGTGGCTGGGCTGGAGTCACCTGGAGCTTCCACACTCATGTAACTGGTGCTTGCTGCTGGCTGTTGGCTGGGATTTCAGAAGGGACTGTCAGCAGGGACATCTACTTGCAGCCTCCTCGTGTGCCCTTGGCTTCTTCACAGCATGATCACTGGGTCATCTATTGTTAAACACACTCACTGAGGCCCATCCAGGTTCAAGGAGAGGAGACACAGGCTGCAGCTCTTGCTGGGGACATGGTAAGGCTCTGGGATGGGGTGCAGCTCTTTCTGGAAAATATAGTCTGCCACCATAAGGATAATAATAATGGGTGTTTGGGTCACTGTAAGATTAAATGAAATAATGTTAACAGGCAGTGAAGTATAGGGGAAAATGTTTGAATTTTGGAGTTAGAGTAGCTTGGATTTTGATTCTGATTCTACTACTTCCCAGCTGTGAGAGAAGCTGACCATGTTCTGGTGGGTTCTGTCTATCAGGACTGATTGAAGAAGGTGTGGGGGTAAAAGTAGGGGGACACTTCAGGTATTTCTTCTTTTTCCTTTCCTGGGGTGTCTGGTGGGCTGTTGCTCATCTGTGTAGTGTTTAACAGTGACTTTCCTGCAGCAAGACTTACCTCTTATTTAAGATGATTATGTTTATAATGAAATGCTGTGGATTTTTTAGATTGAAATCACACAGGAGGTGATCCCTTATCACAGCCCTTTGATTTGGGCCGATTGAGGAGTTTGCTAATTTCTAATACCTCTCTTCCTAGATCATAGCAAAGACGAAATGAATTAACATGTGTGAGCTCGAGAGTGTAGGTGTTGTGGTGGATGGGCTGAGTGTGGATTTTGGGATCAGATAACAAGTTTGGATCCCAGCTTGGCATTTCATTAACTGGGGAATCTTACATAAGTCAGGTCCTGTCTCTGAGCCTCTGCTTTCATTTCTCTAAAATGGGATGATGCGCTAGGTTACCAGGTCACACAATTGTAAGTAAAGCCTCTCATCGCATGGTCTATGTGGACCGTGTCCCCAGAGGTGTGACGGGCCCACTCTGCATGGCCCTCATGGCCTCTGCCATGCACTGCTGTCCTGAGGGTGAGAAAAGGGATGGTGGAGAAGGGCCAGTGTGAGCCTGGACCGAGAATACTCTCAGCAAAGGTTTGCTCCCCTCCTGCCTTCCCTGAACCCTGGGTGGGGAGCAGTGAATTTCCTAGAACCCTTGCAGAGGGTTCTTTTCTTCTGCTCTCATGACAAGTGGGACCAGGTGGTTTCACTGAGCTCTTCCTTGGGGACTGCGAAGTACTCTAGGTTTCTCACAGCCTGCGGCCCTGGGAAAGGGGCTCCTGCTGTAGGTGGTGAGGCCAGGAAGTCAGGGGTTCATTCGCCGTGGTTTGGATCTGGATGGGCCTGTTGTATGGCTGTGCAGTGTGTCACACTGGTTTTTTGATTAGTCCAGTATGTTCTCAGCCACTCAGCCCCTTCGTTATGTACTTGCGCTTTGGAGACTTGAGACAAAGTGCTGGGTTTGTGGATGGGATTCAGATGGACCTGAATTTGAATTCCTATTACCTACACCCTTACTTATTGGCTGTGGGATCTTGGCCGGTTGCTCATTTCTTCTGAGCCTCATTTCCTTTATCTATAAAATGGGAACAATAACCCATTTCTATCTCTCCGGCTGGATGTATGAATTAAATGGCATACAGCCCATGTAACTGAGTCATTAATTTGATGGTATTGATTATTTATTGAGTGCCCAGGAAGCTTTCCAGGTGCTGAGATGGGAATTTGTAGGCAGTCTGTGTACTTGGGGGCAGCAGCTGAGCATAGCTGAGTAAACTGGTCAGATGGTGAGGGATGGTGCTGGTCAGATGGTGAGGGATGGTGAGGGATGGTGATCCGTGCAAGATGAAGATTGCAGGTGCAGGGCTGCTTTTCTGTGAGTCATCTGGGAGGGCCAGGCCGATGAAAGAGGGATTTGAGCAGGGCCTGGAGGGGGTCCCGAGTGAGGACATGGCTCTTCGTGGGAAGACCAACAGGCAGTAGGAAGAGTGTGCAGGTGGTCGAGGGGAGGCCTCATGTGGCGCATGTTTAAGGATCAGATGAAGTGCCTAGAGGTGTGGGCAGGGGTGAGGCCTGCAAGGGCAAGTGCAGGGAGGGGAAGGAGCCAGACAGCCCCCACCTGCAGGACACCCCAAGTAGCTCAGCTTGGTCAGGAAATGCCCTGTCGCCTCCTTTCTCTTAGTATTTTACCACTTTTTAATACACCTTTAAAGAATGTACATTTATATTTGTAAATAACCTTAAAAAAAGAACTTTGCAGTTTTCCCATTCCCATAAAAAAACCTACTCTTCAGTGTGAAATAAGTCCCATCCTTGCCACTAAGTGGCTCACTTAGAATCAGTGAATATTTTTAGTTCATGCTTTACACGTCTGCTCAAATGACCCTCACGATAACCCTGTGAGCCAGTGTTACTATGCCCACTTAACAGATTAGGAAACCAAGAGGCAGAGAGGTGAAGGGCAAGGACAAGGTCACATGGCTTGCAAAAGGCAGACAGGACTTAGGCCTGGGTTTTCCTGACTCCAGGTTGTTCCCTCAGCTCTGGCTGATGACGTCAAGTCCTGGAGCCTTTGACCTCCGACAGCCTCTGCCTCCCTTCCTCTGTCTGCCTCCAGCATCCGTTTCTGTTGCTGATGTCGGTGTCTGAGATGCAGGCATCTCCCTAACTTGCCAGGCTTGGTGAAGCTCAGTGGATTTCTTTTAGTGATGATGGACATAATTAATTTAGCAGAGGAGATGCCTCATTGCTGCCAGTGTCAAATAAAAACGAGAAGGAAGACAGGTTGCACTCTAGCTCTGAACATGACGATGAGCTCAGTCAGCTGGAGGGTCAAGTATTCTTGGAAGAGGGAGGACCCCAGCTGAGGGCCTGGTTTGTTCTTAGGAATGCCTCACATGCACCTCGTCCTAAGCAGCAAGCAATGATGACAGCAGGCATGGAGGCTGGGCCATGGAAAGTGAGTGCTTGATCCAGGCAGGTGAAAACATTCCTGAGAATATGTCAGTAAGTGGCATGCCATTCATTGGTTCTCAAACTTCAGTGTCTATATAGATAATCTAGAAGGCATGCTTAAAAAAATCCAGATGCCTTCACCATATCCCCAGAAGTTTAAATTCAGTCTCTTTGGAGAGGGTCTTGGGATCCTGATTTTTATCAGTCGTTCCACATGATTCTGGTGCAGAAGTTTCCAGAAACATCGGCACAAGGGTTATGTGCATGAGCTCTGGAGTTTTTCAGTTGTGGTTTTGAAGCTGGTATGACTCAACACAAGAGATCTAGCCTCCTCAGTCTTTGCTTCCTCCTGCTGTGGAATAAGCTGTAATATACCCACCTCAGAGGGTTATTGAGGAACATATAGGACCATGCACATAACATTGCTTTACTTTTGAATTGATGGTTTGCCAAGAGTAGGAGGCTCAGCCTCCAGGTGGAGGACCAGTCAGCGATACTTGAACAGTTGCTTGGGGCTCCAAGTCCAGCAGATGCCAACTCCATCAGCAGGACCAACCACTCAGTCCTTCAAGGTTCAGCTGGGACATCATTGCCTCCAAGAAGCCTTCCTGTGGCTTTATGCCTTGAGCTCCCACTACCTGCTGCATCCCCTTCTATGGAAACATTTTTCACATTGCACCAAAACAGTCTGCTGCTATATTTCTCTCCCTGAGCTGGACTGTGAGCTCTTCAGTGGAAGGGACAGTCTTGCTCATCCTTGCTTCTCTAGGACCCAGCATATAGTGCATTTTGCATAGCTGTAATCAGAATATCAAAGCAATCTTGTATTGCTTTTGCCTTCCCTTCACACAGTAAGCATTTGTCATGGTCTGCAGTCTTTATCCTTAGCATTTCTAAGGATGCCTAATGTTCTATAGAAGTGTTGCTCTCTGAATGTTTGAACTGTTCCCTTATTAAAAGTCCTCCTTTATTTGCTATTATAAATAATGTTGAGGATAACCTTGTGTCCCTCCCTGGTTTGTACAATGGGCTGCTGCAGATTATCAAGAAAACCACTTGATTCTAATAGTAAATAATTTAAATAGATAATTGTAACAAGGTGGGATGCAATCCCCAACCACATAAAAAAATAGTCAACCTTACTAGGTATAAAATGCAAAATAAAATGATGCCTGATGTTCTATCTACTAAATTAGCAAACTTGAAAATAATGGTAATTTCAAGCACTGATAATGACATTAAGAATTAGGTGCACCTGTTTAAACATTGTCTTTGGGAGTGGAAATTAGCACTATTTGGCAATGGGTTTAAAGATTGGTAATCCCACTGCTTGGAACACCATGGTAAAGAAATGACTTCTTGTACAAGTTGGAAGAAATTGCAAGTCTGTTAATGGTTACTCATACTCTTTTGCAACACAGAGTCATCTTCCCTGTAGAGAAGGCAGCTTCCGTAGGATTCTAGCCCTGCATGGTATGAGTTCCAGACTGGAGGTGGAGGGAGAGATAAGAGCAGCCTCCATGAAGATGTGATTCTTGATCTGAGACTTGCAGGGTCAGCAGCTCCTTGGCCAACAGATGGGAGAGTGGGAAAAGGGAGAGGTGGATATCCCAGCATTTGTGAACGTGTGTGTGCACATGCCTGTGTTTGTAGAAGGGTGAGTGAGTACTTGGGTGTGTCAAAACAAGAGGCTGGAGGGACTGCAGATCATGAATTCTGGGCCATGCTTGAGTGTCCCCTGAAGGTGGTGGGGTGACACTGAATTAGAGAAGAGACATGGATTTTAGAAAGCTGTCACTGACTGCTGGGTGAAGGATGGAGGCAGGGAAGCCAGGTAGGAGGCTGTCACAATAGCTTAGGGGAGAAATGTTGAAGATGAGCCTGTGTGAAGGTGGATTGGTTGGAGGGAAGAAGGTGGATTACAAAATTTTAGGAGCTCACCTCCACTTTTCTGTATGACCCTCCTCCAGGCACCTTCCCTGGGGAAGGTTCTACTTCGCCGTGCCTCTTCCCGGTACACGGGGTCTCCTGGAAGCCTGTGGGGCCCATCAGCTCAGGCACGTTGCAAACTCCGCTAATGGCATGTTGGCTAATTGCATAATGCAGCTATCTGCCTGTGAATTGAGGCCCAAATGTTGTTCTTTGCAGGGTAATTATGCGGGATAAGTGAATGGCTGGAATATTTACAAGATTTTGTCCCTTGGTCGATTTCCTTTCTCAGAAGACAGCCGCTGTGTGGGGTAAAACATAAGACAGAAAATATCTCTGGGACTTGCGCAACATGGCCACAGGAAGGCTTGTGGTGTTTGAGAGAGGAACATGCAAAATATTAAGTTTGGGTAAAAAAGAGCATACAACTGTTCCATCCTTGAAATGCATATGTTCCACCGGATGACTGGCAGGGCTGGATTCGGCTCTTGCCTGTTTCCAGCCGAGGAGCGCGTCTCATTTCCAGCACTGGCATGTCGGGTTGGACACGGGTCCGCACATGGTTCCTGGGGTGCATGGCTGGGTGTTGGGTTTCTGCTGCGTTGGATGTGAATCCTGAAGCATCCGTGGTTGTGACTTTGACTGGGTGATTTCCATAATCTAGGCCTTGGTTTCCTCATCTGTGAAACGGGGAAAGCAATATGTCTTTGGAGAGTTGTCATGGGGGGTCTCAGAGGTGAGGGAGGTAAAGGGTTCCCTATGAAATACGGGATTGAGATGAGGCTTCTTTCCCTCCTGCTTCAGACCAAGGGCAAGCCCCGAGCTGGGCATTGTGGGGCTTCCTGGGGACCGAGGAAACCCTGACTAGTGTTGCCTGTTTCAGCCTCCTCCCCATTAACTCAGCTCAGCCGCGTTAGCTGGGAGCCTGGGTGGAAAAGAACTTTGTTGAAGGCCTTGCCCTCTTTCTGAGAAAAGGTGGTAAAAGTGGATCTGCTTTTCCTAGTGCCAAGCACTGTGGGAGAATTTCTTTTTTTTTTTGTTTCTTTGAGACGGAGTCTTGCTCTGTCGCCCAGGCTAGAGTGCAGTGATGCGATCTCAGCTCACTGCAAGCTCCGCCTCCTGGGTCCACGCCATTCTCCTGCCTCAGCCTCCCAAGTAGCTGCGACTACAGGCGTCTGCCACCACGCCCGGCTAATTTTAGTAGAGATGGGGTTTCACCATGTTAGCCAGGATGGTCTTGATCTCCTGACCTTGTGATCTACCCACCTCGGCCTCCCAAAGTGCTGGGATTACAGGTGTGAGCCACCGTGCTCAGTCCAGAACATGTTTTTATTTTATTTTATTTTTATTTTTTTGAGACAGAGTCTCACTCTGTCACCCAGGCTGGAGTGCAGTGGCATGATCTCGGCTCATTGCACCTTCTGCCCCCAGGTTCAAGCGATCCTCCCACCTCAGCCTCCCCAAGTAGCTGGGACTACAGGCGCCCACCACCACGCCAGTCTGATTTTTGTATTTTTTTGGTAGAGACGGGCTTTCACCATGTTGGCCAGGCTAGGCTTGAACTCCTGACCTCAAGTGATCCTCCTGCCTTGGCCTCCCAAAGTGTTGGGATTACAGGCATGAGCCACCATGCCTGGCCTCGAAAGTGTTTTTAAGACACACATAAACCTTGGAAAGGATTCTCATCTTCATGCTTTGCAGAGGACATTAGACGCTCAGAGAGGTTACATAACTTTCTTTGGGTCACACAGCTCACAGGTGACAGGAGTTGGGTTTGGACTCATCTCCAATGCCTGCCCTCTCTGGGCTAGGCCAGGGTGCAGGAGGTTCCCTTCGCCTTTTGATGGGTGTGAGTAGGAGGTGTTTGTTTTTCCTTCTCAAACTCCAACTGTGGCCCTTAGCTGTTGGGGAGGTCAGATGAAAGCTGCCTTTGTCCTTGGCCTTCTTCAAACAGGTTCTGATCTCTGCATCTGAGTGGCTTTTCCACAAAGTGGATCTGGCTTCTTGACAAGGCACCATCCACCCCCAGCTGCCCGCCCCCAGCCTCCCTGCTGTGGGAACCTCCCATGCCATGTTCTCCTGGCCGGCAGCCGCCTTCCCTAGCCTCGTGTGTTCCTGCTCTCCTTTAATGATAGGGATGTGGGCTCCCCAAAGCTCACAACACAGAGAGGAAGTGCTGCTGAGAGGGTTGAAGAGCACGCCAGAGTCGCAGGCAGGAGTCTTGGCCTGGTCACCTACTACCTGCATGCCTCCAGGCAAGCTCTCCATCCTCTCGGTGCCTCGGTGTCCTCAACTGTCAAATGGGTGTCATATGGCATGTCCCTCCAAGGGCAGAGGTTGGTGGAGATGAAACACAATAATGAACATCGAGTGCCTGGCTTGTGGGAAGTGGTTATCTCAGGCCTTGCTGTCATTGTCACATCTCATGAGTGATGGAGCCTGGTGCAGTGGCAGAGTCCAGAGGGGTTAGACAGAACTGGGTTCTCCACTTACCTCCCCTGATCAGCTGCCTGGCCTTGGGCAATTGCTCCATTTCAGGGGACGTTCATGGGGACGTTCATCGGGGGGTGCTGAGTTGAGAAAGGAAGAGCTCCGGGAGCTCTGGGTGAACTCAGGCATCCACGTTAACTGCTGTGTAGTGACATGGGTTATAACTAGTTTAGTCTGGCCAACACTTGTTGAGTGCCTACCTCGTGCAGGCACTGGGTAAGGACAGGATGCAAGCAGAGTTCTCAAATGCAGTGGTTTACAGTCGAAGCAGACAACGTGCACACCACAGCCTGCAGTACAGCGGGTGTTTGGAAATACACAAATTCAGCTTCTCTGCTCTCTCAAGTTGTGACCTCCTGCCTTCCTATCCAACAAGTCCTGGCCTTCCCGACACTGAGCCTTCCTGATCACTTCCTGACCGATGCTGTTGTGTGAAGTTAGGTCTGGTGATTCTGGCAGCCCATCGTGGCTACGCTCATCCCATGCGCTTGGCCCTGATCGTCCCTGTGCCACCCTCACTGCCCGGCACTTAGAGGCTATGTGGAGCCATTGGCAGGGTCCAGGCAGATACGGGACAAGGGCTTGGCTGTACTCACTGCCCTCCGCTCAGTGCCTGGCGCAGGCCCTGGCACATCAGAGGCCCTGGCAGGTTGGCCTTGTGTAGTGATTCCTGCTCTTGGTGGTTTCCTTTGCTCTGTATGCTCAGCCCCCAGTAACAGCGAATGAACTTGAGCTGGTGAGTGAATGTCAACTCCTATTTATCTCCCCAAAACAAACAAAAATATATTTTTAAGTGCAGTTTGGAAACTCCTGAGGTTGTCAAGTTAAAAAAAGAAAGAACAGAGATGTGCTGTGTGGAATGTCATGAAACATCATTGGCCTTTTAAACGTAACATGACTCAATGTGCCCAGTGAGTTCGAAGCTTGGTTAGGTTAGGTGAGAAACTAGCACAATAAAAGTCAAAAGTTGGCCAGGTGTGGTAGATGATGCCTGTAATCCCAGCACTTTGGGAGGCTCGGGCGGGTGGATCACTTGAGGTCAGGAGTTCTAGAGCAGCCTGACCAACATGGTGAAACCCCGTCTCTACTAAAAATACAAAAAATTAGCTGGGCGTGGTGGCGCACTCCTATAGTCCCAGCTACTCGGGAGGCTGAGGCAGGAGAATCGCTTGAACCCAGGAGGCGGAGGTTGCAGTGAGCCAAGATCACGCCATTGTACTCCAGCCTGGGCAACGAGAGGGAAACTCCGTCTCAAACAAACAAACAAACAAAAACCTCAAACATTTAAGAAACATGTAGGAGACGAAGCATTTGAAACTAAAAATTCTTTATACGCATGGTGTGTGTGTGTGTGTGTGTGTGTGTGCATGTGAGCACATGCTGAAAGGCCTTTTATTGTGGTGAAGCGTGTTGGACCTGGGGCAGCCTGTTCCAGGTATGCAACAGGTGCTCAATAATTGCTCTTGGATTAGATCGAGTGAAGCTCCCTGCTTCACATCCCACTTTTCTTTGCCAGGGTGTATTACGTGAAAATTGCTGGCCAGCAGAGGGAAAACACCTCAGTGGTCAGATTGAGTTGGTTTAAAAATCCATTAGCAATTAGTCTGCCCTCAGGACGTGGTATTCCTGGGTTTATTCACCCTTTGGTTTGCTCAGTAGTCTCCCCTCCCAGCTGCAGCCCTGAGCAGGATGTATACAAAGGTGACAGGCAAGTTTGGGTTTCTGGGTGTGTAAGTTCCTTGGGCTGCCATGACCTAGTACCATAAACTGGGGCTTCAACAAGAGATATTTATTTCTCACAGTCTGGAGGCTGGAAGTCCAAGGTGAAAGTGTCAGCAGGGTTGGTTCCTTCTGAGGCTGTGAGGGAGAATCTGTTCCAGGCCTCTCTTCTCGTAGATGGCAGTCCCCATCCTCATGTGGCTTTCTCCCTGTGTGTGTCTGTCCCCAAGTTTCTCCTCCTTATAAGGATACCAGTCATACTGGATTAGGGCCCACCCTAATTCCCTCATTTTAATTACTACCTCTGTAAAGACTCTGTCTCCAAAGAAGGTCACATTCTGAGGCGCTGGGATAAGACTTTCCATATGAATTTTTTGGGATGCAATTCAACACATGACATAAAGACTCCCAGGCCCAGCGGGAGGCAGGAAGTCCGTGGACCACTGCAAAGGAGTGGGAGCGAGGTACCTTGGAAGAAGAGAAGTAGTGGCTGAATCTGCTCAGGAAGATCTGAGAAGCCTTTATGGGAAGCCACATGCAGGCAGGAGGGAAGGACTGAGCTGGAGTTTGCTAGAGCGGGGACGTGGGTGGAGGGAGGACACTGTCTGGCTGACCATGTGCCGAGTTCAGGAAGTATGGTTGACCTAGAAGGCTGCCACAGTGCCCTTACAGGGCCATGGGTGCCATGTGGACACCTGGGGAGAGGAGGCTGCAGGCAGGCTGGTGCCCACAGTGCGGCTTGGGCTCCAGCCTGAAGGCCACTTGAGTCTGAAGGCCATGCAGCCTAGAAGGGTTTTGCCCAGGGCAGGAACAAGATCAGATCTGGGCTTAAAAAAATTCATTCACATTCACTCATTTGACAAATATGTATTAGTTGGTTCTTTATTGAGGGATCTTGGGCCCTGGAGTCATTCTTCTGTTGATGAGCTAAGTGACCTCAACTAAGTTATTTAACCTCTTCAGACTGTAGAATTGGGACTTAATAGCAATGCCTGCCTCCTAAAGTTCTGGGATGAGGAGGTGTCATAAGGGACTTGAAAACTTGGCTTAGAACGTGCTGTAGAGTTCAGTGTTCACCAAATATGAGCTACTAGGATGCAGGAGACAAGAGGAGGAGAAGGAAAAAGATGAAAAGAGAAAGGAAGAAAAGGAGGATGGGGAGAGCCAGTCAGATACAAACCCAAGAACCATGCACGGAGGGAAGGACAGGGAGGAAGACCAGGGGGTCTCTGAGCATAGGCCATCCAACCCAGGGAGGCCTGACCTATCCATGCTGGATGTGAGCATGGAGAGAGAGTCAGGGAGCCTGCAAGGGGAGCCGGTGTGAGGCCAGGAGGAGCTGAGTGTCCTCCAGGGGCTTGAGTGACGCATTGGGTGTTGGCATCTTTCTCTGAGCAGGTACTTCCCTACCTGTGGCCAGCAGACAGCCACTGGCTGAAGGGAAGGGCCGTTTCTATATTTCTGGTGTGCACACACAGATGATAGTTCCTGCAGATAAGCTGTCCCTGGAAGCCTGGTCTGTTCCCTTGGCTGCTGTTGGTGGAATGGATTGGGTTTTGGGTGCTCTCAGAGATAGTGTCCTCTGGGTGCTGGCACCAGCCTTGCCTCGCTTGGTTTAGAAGTTGCCATGCTTCATGGGGCAGTCAGTGTATATTTTCTTGGGGACTTTCAATGGTCCCTGTCATTTTAATTGCCTCCTGTCGCTCTGCAGGAGGACTCAGAAATGTGTTGAGAAGTGGGATCCAGCTCTGCTTGGAGCCTAGTCCTCCTGAACCTGAATTGACTCATCTGTGAAATGGGGCCTCATAGACCCAAGGCTGGTGTGTCTGCTGTATGCTTTCTGACTGGAAGGAGTCCAATTCTTACAGGCATCTCAGGTTGTTGTGGGGGAAAGGAAATGATGACCATGAGCAATGGTGGGCTGGCAAGCATGTAACAACCAGCTATCTGAAAAAAATTCTGGTTTGTAGTGTTTGCCAATTTCTTTGGTGTAAATACTTCCACCATGGCCAATTTCAAGCCACTAAAGGATGTCACTGAACCCTGAGTCAGGAGCTCCTGAGACGTGCCATTGCTGCATCTGGGAGCAGACACAGCACACAGTCAGTGGGGGCCATTAATTATTGTCATTATTTTTATCTTAGAGGACTGAAAATGTCACGCTGATCTGCTGAATGAAAGAAGTCAGCAAACATATCGGAAGCAGATAGTATGGTTTGCTTCCAAACTGAGCCAAGCTAAGAACATTCACATACACTATCTTGTTTAGTCCTCACATTCTTTTTTTTTTTTTGATTTGGAGTTTTGCTCTTGTTGCCCAGGCTGGAGTGCAATGGCACGATCTCAGCTCACTGCAATCTCTGCCTCCTGGGTTCAAGTGATTCTCTTGCCTCGGCCTCCTGAGTGGCTGGGATTACAGGCTCCCGCCACCATGCCTGGCTAATTTTTGTATTTTTAGTAGAGATGGGGTTTCACCATGTTGGCCAGGCTGGTCTCAAACTCCTGACCTCAGGTGATCTGCCCGCCTTGGCCTCCCGAAGTGCTGGGATTATAGGCATGAGCCACTGCACCCGGGCAGTTCTCGTATACTTCCATAGCATGGAGCTTTTACTCTCGTTCTGTAGATGAAGAAACTGAGGCTCAGAGAGCTTAACCAACTTGTGTAAGTCCCCAGCCAATAAGTGGCAGATGGGACCTTGAACCATGAGGAGGAGGAAAGTGGTCAGTAGTAACATTAATAGAAAACCTTCACTGAATGTTTGTCATGTGTCAGGGACACTCCCTCATATAATGCTCACAACAGAATTACTTATAAGGTGGGCATGATACTCTGCCCAAAATAAAGATGACACAGCAGAGGCTCAGAGAGGTTAAGGAACTCACCCTAGGTCACATAGCTAGAGAGTGGTAAAGCTGTAACTTCAGCCCAGGTCTTTCTGCTTCTAACACTCAGATTGCCACACCACCCTTGTACTGCAGTAATCACATTATGTCTTCTACAGTCTGCTATTGGTAAAGATCTCTATTCTTAGTCCCCAGACTTACATAAAATATCACTTCCATTGTGGATGCCCCTCCAAGTGCACATGGGTATGAAGAAATGCCTGACACAGATGGTGCAGGAGAACATGGGGCTGCCTTGGGCTGGGCCACTGTCAGTGTCCATGGCCTTGGGCAAGTCTCAGCCTGTCCTTGCATCTGTGGACACAGAGGCTGGGCCTCTAGGAGAGGCTGGTGGTGATCCTCCAGTTCTATTGTCCCCCATCAGCCTGGGGCAGTCACTGACATCAGCGATACCTGCAGGGAGAGCCACTGAGCGAGTGTCTGTCCCCTGGGAGTCGTTGCTGGTGGCTGGTGAAGAGAGAGGATTCGGCCTTGGAGAGGCTGGATTTGGGAGCCTTTCCTTCACCATCTCAGGAGAGGAGAAAGTATCACAGGGCACCTGGCAGGTGAATGGCCAATGAAAAAAGAGTTTTGTAGAAAGTTTCCCATGCTCTGCAAGACTCTGGCTGAAGGAGGGTAAAACAGTGGGGCTGGGCTGGGGCTGGACTGGGCTGGGCTGGGCTGAACTGAGCTGAGCTGGGCTGGGGTTAGGACTGGGCTGGGTAGGGTTGGGGCTGGGCTGGGGTGAGCTGGGACTGGGCTGGACTGGACTGGGCTGGGCTGGGCTAGGGCTGGGCTATGGCTGGACTGGGCTGGGTTGGGTTGAGGTTGGGCTGGGGCTGGGCTGGGCTGGGGCTGGTCTCATCTGGCCTGGGCTGGGCCAAGCTGGGCTGGGTTGAGCTGGGCTAGGTCGGGTCTGATCTGGCCTGGTCTGGTCTGGGGCTGAGGCTGGGTTGGGGCTGAGGTGATCTGAACCGAGCTGAGCTGGGCTGGGGTTAGGGCTAAGCTGGGCTGGGTTGGGTTGGGTTGGGTTGGGGCTGGGCTGGGTTGGGTTGGGTTGGGGCTGGGCTGGGGTGAGCTCGGGCTGGGCTAGACTGGACTGGGCTGGGCTGGACTGGGCTAAGTCTGGTCTGATCTGGTCTGGTCTGGGGCTGAGGCTGGGTTGGGGCTGAGCTGATCTGGTCTGGTCTGGGCTGAGGCTGAAGCTGGGACTTGGCTGGGCTGGGCTGGGTTGGGTTGGGTCTGGGCTGGGGCTGGGGCTGAGCTGGGCTGGGTCTGAGCTGGTCTGGTCTGGTCTGTGCTGAGCTGGGCTGAGCTGGTCTGGGCTGGACTGGTCTGGTCTGAACTAGGCTGGTCTGGGCTGGCCTGGTCTGGTCTGGACTAGGCTGGTCTGGGCTGGCCTGGTCTGGTCTGGACTGGGGTGGGCTGGACTGGGCTGGGGTACTGCTGGGATCCAAACTGTGTCTGCTCTGGCAGAGGTGAGAGGTGGGTGGTTGTTTAGGGAGGTGGGGGCTGGGAGTGGGGCTCCAAGGGTCTTGGGAAGGGGAATGAACACAGGCCTTGGAGGCAGAGACTTGGGGTCTTGGCAACTGTGATCAAGTTACTTTACTGCTCAGAGCCTCAGCCTGCCCGTTGGTAGAGTAGTTGTGATAGCACAGCCCCCAGAGTGGAGGCTGAGGTAAGGAATAGACACAGAACCTGGTATACAGGAAGCGCTCAGTGGACAGCTATTGTCTACCTCTCCATTGAGGTCCTTGTCACATCTCTCTTTGCAAATGGTCATGGACTAAGGCTGTTATTTGACATTCCCTGTGCTCCTTTAGCCCCAAGCCCAGGGAGGGCACTGGCAGGTGGCCCTGGGACCGCCTCTCCTCCTGGGAAGCCCCGTGTGTTTCCAGGCTCTGGAGCAAGCCTCCCAGAGCTGGAAGGCGCTGTTGTGTACGTGGGCCGCCGCCCTCCACCGCCCTCCGCCGCCAGGGCTCTGCAGACGCTGGCTCCCAGGAGCCGGGACAAAGCCCTATTATGCAGGGTGCTCACACTCACGTCTGAAGTGTGTGAACCTGCCGACCCGCCCGCCCGGCCCACAGAGGCTAGAGTGGCTCTGCCCAGCCATTGTTCCCACAGGGTAAGGAAGGTCACCCGGGGTGAGGCCGCCCAGGGCGTCTTTTGAGGCTGCAGAGGATGAACCCTCTTTTGCTGGGATGGGAATAGCTGTTCTGTCTTCCTCTTGCTGTAGTCTTGGTTGAAGGTGGCAGGCTCTGATCTGGAAGGAAGGATGCCCAGGCTCTGTTTAGCACCGGGAGGTGGGGATGCCGGGTCCCGGGGTGGCTTTTGGAACGGAGTAGATGTGTAGCTGGAGGATGCGGAACTTGCCGGAGCAGCAGAGGGGTAAACCACATCCGCTCATCCCGTCAGTAACTATTTGTTGAGAGCTCACGATGGGCCAGGCACTGTGGATGCAGTAAGAACAGATAAAAATCTCCACTCTCACGGAGCCTGTCTTCCAGGGAGGACTTCTAGAAGACCTCGCCTGGCCTTTTCTGGCTTTCCAGCTCTATGAAATGATTCACTTTTCCACTCGACACTTACTAAGCCTGAGGGATATTCATTCATTCATTCATTCATCCACTCATCCATCCATTCATTCATTCAACAAATGCTTATTGAGCAGCACCTACTATGAGCCACACCCTTCATTAGCAATCAGGTTGTCTTAGCTTTGGTTGTCCCAGACAAATCCTGAGACAAGGACTCCTGTGTTGGGTGGTTTATTAGGATGCACTTCCAGAAGAAACCAGTAAGGGGTGGAGGTAGGGGGTGAAGAAGAGGTCAGGGGACTCAGCCACAGAGGGTGAGATTTCGGGGACACTTCCAGTCTCAGCCTGATCTCCTGGGGGAGCTCTGGGGGTATAAATTGTAAATTGTGCCTCAGAGCTTGTCCCGAGTTTAGGCAAGGAGCTGGTGGCCCCAGGGCCTCACCAGGGCTCTTAAACTTGGGGGCGCTTGGGCTCTCTGAATGCAGCTAGGGTAGCTCAGGTAGCCCAGGCCTGTCCTCTAAAGGGAGTCACAGGCGTAGGGGGATAGAGGCGAAAGTGACAGAGGCCATAGAGCCAGGAAAGGCTCACCCAGAAATGTGAAATGAAAAGTGCCCCCAAACTGGAACCAGCCTTGCCCAGGATGGAGCCTTGGCAGAACAACCAGGTGGGGGCAGGGACTTGTGAGTCAAGCACTCCCTAGAGGCCCTGCCTCCTTTATCCCCCAGCCTAGGGAAAGAGGCATCAGGGAGGTCTTCTTGGAGGAGGTGACCCTATGGGTGCAGTGGGTGCAGAAGGGTTGCTATACAAATACACACACACATACACACACACATACACACACACACACGCAAACGCATGCAGAAACTTGTGGCAGGGTTGGGATTTGAACCTAGGTCTGCTGATTCTAAAACCTGTGTTTATTTCATTTTGCTTTTCTCTACATTAACATTTTTTCACCCAAGGTCGTGATTTCATAGAGTGGGTTGAAGGTGTTTTAGTGGTCATCGCAGCCAGCTCCTTTGGGTTTCAGGTTGGGGAGCTGAGTCTGGGAGAGGGGCGATGGCTTCCTAGTGTCACACAGTGGTTTAGCGCCCGAATCCTGGCCTCAGAGTCCCAGCCCCAAACTTGCCAAGCCTCAGTTCCTGCTGACTCTTGCATCATGGGATTTTGGGCTCTGTGAGTCTGCAGTACAGACAGGACAGGTTATGTCCTTCCGGGAAAGGCCTGGAGGTTATTTGGATGCAAAGATGAAGAAAGGCTAATGGGATAAGGAGACAGCGTTTGTCTGTCTCCTGCAGCAGAGCAGTGGGGATTTACCCGGTGGGAACAGGTAATCCTGGTAGGGGCGGATTTACAAAGTCCATTTTGTCCATGTTGACTAGTAAATTGGCTTAAGGCTTGCAGTTCGGCCATTCACCATCCTGGAGACTTGCATGAAAGGTGAAAACAACCTTTCTAAGCCCCTTCATACCCATCCCACCACTTTTAGGGGTGGAGAGTGAAGATCACTTGAAATAAACTTCAGCTAGAAAATAAGTCTGTGCTCCTCAGCTTCGCCTGGAGTGCATTTCTTATCTGTGAGTAATGACTTTTTCACAATCCACCTTTTATACTCATTTCAATAATGTGCCTTGGGAAGCCAAGGTTCTCTTAAAGGAGAAGGCCTTATTTATTTCCTGCTCTGGTTTGGGAGTGACGCAACTGAGCCAAGAGTCCAGGCAAACCTTGGAAGATTCATTCTCCAACCCACTTTCCCAGCCCTGAAAAATTAAACCAAGAATATGTCCCTTCAATCTTGACCAGAAAACCAAACAGAACAAAAAGCCCAAAGCTCCAAGCCCCAACGATTTCAAAGCAAACACAGCTTCAGGGGCTTTTGAAGGTGGAAGATGAAAGCCCCAGACAGCAAAATACACTATATATCGTGGTTGCCTTTGGTCACCGCTGCTGGCTGGCGATTCTGGGACAGGTGGTCACAGGGCCAGCTAGCAGAGCTGGCTGGCAGCAGCCTGGTTCCTGCCACAGTAGGCTGAGATGCTGATCTGTCCCTCGATCTCATGTCCCTGTGGCATTCCCAGTGTCCATCTGCCTCCCTCTTCAGATGGGTGGGATGTTTCCTGATTCTCTGCAGCTTGCTGATGGAGAGGCAGTGCCTCTTAAGCAAGGTGTTAACCTGTATTGACGTACTCCGCAGGGACTTTATATGCATTGTTGCAATTCATTAATAAGAGATGGTTACTTATTTACTTATTTTCTAGGTTTGTAGGAAATGAAGGCTGGGAGAGGCAAAGCCAGTTGGCTCAAGGTCATGTCCGTCAACATTTCTCTAAAGTTCTGCTTTCCAGACCACAGCAAGTCAGCAAGATCAAGACCGTCTTAGAATAAGTTCTTGACAAAAAGAATAAACCTCCGTCTCACCCACTCTCTTCCTCTTGTCCTTCCACGGAGAGTTTGCGTTTGGTTTTCACCACAATCATTGATCTTTTACTTTTTTGCTTTTTGAAAATATCTGTAGCTGTGGGTCAGGCATAGTAGCTGAGTGAGGATGTATATATGTGTGTGTATATATATATATATATATAATATATATAATATTTTTTGGTCGGAGGGTGTGTGTCCAAATATTAACTTCTAATCCTCTCCCAGGAAGGAGATAAACAGTCCCACAGGACTCACGCGGAATATTTTTTAGCGTCTTGCACTTTTGGTAAGTGACAGTTTTGCAAATTGCGGGTAAAGAACTTAAATGTCTAATTAAATCCTGAAGATGTACAGGAGTTTGAAACGAGTGATTGATGCTCACGGAGGTGCGGCTTCCTGACAGAGGCTGCCTGACAGGGACTGCAAAGCCCGTTCAGCAACTGATGTCTTGTTGTGATCCATGTTGTCATTTTTTCATTACTGATTAAAATTAAAAATCTGCTTGGCAAATCCATTGTAAAAATTCCCTTCATGAGCATCGACGGGTACAAATTATTTTGTCAATCGTCTGGCAATCAAAATGGGGCTGGAGACGGTTTCTAGCCCACACTTCTTTATTATTTCCCTCTCGCTCACGCCAGTGACTTTTCACAACAAAGTTTTAAAAAGCGTAGGTAGCAGGCTTGGCAGCACTTAAAAATTAAAGATTTCTCTCTATTTTTTAGTGAAATGTTCTGTTTGTGTGCACCTCCTCCCCCCACTGAGAGCGGAGGGGAAGTTTCGTGGTGGGAGAGTCAGTCTGCGCTCTGTAATTGTCTAATGCTGTGTAATGACAGGTGAATAATAGTAATAAAAGCCTTTATTAGGATAAAAATCTGTTTTGAGAATGGAAGCGTAAATTGTCTAAAACTGCGAGGCAGAAAAGAAATCTTGCTAACCTGCAAACTGAGTGGAAAATATTTACAGCAACTTCATTAGGATGGTTTTTGACTTGGTATCCACGTGTCATGCGGAGGATGAGGGAGGCGTGGGAAGGGAGGACATACAGGTGGCGTGGAGCTGTGCATGGTGTCCTGGGAGACAGAAGACCTGGATTCCAGGCTTAGATCTGTGCTGCGTGCCCTGGGTAGGTCAGTTCCCCTCCCTGGACCCTAGGTTCCTATCTTGCAAGTAAAGTGATCGGCTCGCTTAGCCAGTTCCTGCATCCTCTCCGACACACGCTCTGCACATGTGTTTATTCATCTGAAGCCTGGAAGTCAGCAGGCATTTAAAGATCCTCAAGATTCATCCTCTCATGCATTCTGTGGTATGGGAAAGAGACCATCCCTGGGTTTGGAGCCTGAAGCGCTGGGCTGGAGCCTGGTCAGCCACGTATGTGTCCTGGGTCTTGAGGAGTTTACTCATGTCTTTGAGCCTTAGTCCCCTGAGTCTACGAGCAAACAGCTGAGGCACACCCAACACCATGCCTACCACATGGTGGGCACTGAATCTATGAAAAAAAAATTAAAAAAATCACAATCAGGCATATAAAAAAATCTTTGAAGGCCTCTGAGTAAGAAGGCTGTATGTGTGTGTTTCCCAGGGCCCCAGACCCCCAAAGCTCCCACAGGTGACTCCAACATGCCACTGGGTGCTTGTATTCTACTCAGTGGAGTTGGAGGCATCTGCTCTTGGCTGTCAGTATCTCCAGGGCAAGAACTGATCGCATCTATTTCGGGGTCCCCACAGCCCAGCCCATTGCCTTGCACCAACTAGGTGCTTTGCATATGATTTGGAATAAGGAATGAATGCCTGATGGAAGACGCTAGAAGGGAACACAGGAGCATGAACCTCCCCAAAGGAGGCTTGAACCAAGTGCCTGGGCTGGGATCTCCACAGCATCCAGTTCTGATCCTCATAAGCAACCCTTCCAACTAACACGAGGGTCTGTATTCCAGGAGGAGACACTAGGCTCTTTCTGTGGTTCTCAGATGCATGAATGAATGGGGCTGCGAAAGGCATGTTTAGTACCTTCTAGAACTGTAACTTAGACTTCATTAAAAATATTTCATTTTGTGTGGATTTGTTTGTTTATAATTTATGCACTTCATTTTTCCCTTTCTTGCTTATAAAAACCTAAAGGTTTCCCATCTTCCAGGAAAGGGAGAAAGAGAATATATTTCAAAGGGATTGAGACTGCAGGGTCATCTTTAATAAAAAACAATATACCTTCTGTCTTTTTATAGACTTGTCTGCTTATTAAATACCTAGAACAAATCACCACATGGAGAAAGATTTTGTAAACAATTGAAATCAAGAGGTTCAGAATTCCAAATCTACATCCTTTTATAACTGAATTGGAATATTTATATCTCTTCACACATAGTTGGCATGGATGCCTCATACAGAGAATAGGCATATTGGAACATACAAATAAATTCACATTTTCCTCTGTCTATAACACAGCAAGAACAGGGCGATTGGGAATAAAGGCCGTGGGTATTTGAATGGTTAAAAAAAAATCCCTTTAATGATTGGGCAATTTTCTTTTGGATAATGGTTTATTCCATTTTATAAAATGATTTCCCCAAACCTATATTTTGTGGATATTTTGCTAATGTGCCAACCCGCAGCTGGAAAGATGGGAATGCTTTTTCTACACCCCTGAAATGTGAGCTTATGCATAAAGTGGCTGGTGAGAGTCCCACATCCAGGAACTCCAAGGGGCCAGGCTCTGTCCTCTTCACTTCTCAGCGAGGCTGATGCAGCGAGGCTGATGCAGACATTTGGGGGGTGTCAGCTGAGATTCTGTTGTCCATTTGCACGTCCACCCATTCATCTTATGGACCCATCATTGTTGAACCAAGTTTAATTACATTAATTTTCCCCCCATAAACACTCACCGAGGACCTTGTGTCGTATGCTGGCAGTGAGAGTCCAGAAATGAACCAGACTCATCCTTGGCTAAGGAGGAACACCCAACCTAATTGGAGAGACAAAGGTGGAGAAGGAGAGAAGGCTGGGTAAGAGAAATTTAACAATAGGATGGAGTGGGTCACTTTTGCATTCCATCCTAGTTGCAGAATCCATCAATAAACATTAATTCTAATTGATAGCTATTGCATGACCTAGGGCCGGGGTCAGCTGACAGCCCTCTATCACATACCACTTCTGTATCAGTGGCAGATATTACTAATTGATCATGGCACTGTCTTTTCATTTGAGCCAGGAGCAACCATCACCAGTCCATTGGAGGTGGCATGGGAGAGTCAGTCTTGGTGTTAGTTAGAGTCTGCTCATTGGGAAGGGCCTTAAGTTAGAAGTCAGGAGACAGGCCAACTCTCTGGGTAACATAGGCAAGGCTCTATTAAATGAGAAGATGACAGCTGATCTTTAAAGTCCTTTCCAGCCCTGACATGTTAGCCACAAGCAGCTTGTCAAGGACATCTTTAAGTTGGCATGCATTGGTTGAGGACCTATTGTGTGTGGGGACATGAGAAGTACAAGACACAGCCATTAAGGAGGAGATGGGCATGTCCTCGACCAATCCTAATAGCAGCCAGAGTGTGAAAAAAAATAATAGAAGTTGCGTAAAGAAATCTGGGAGGTCAGAGAAGGAAAATACCAGTTACAGAGAATACTGGGAAGGCTTCACAGAGGAGCTGGTGTGAAATCTAAGCCTCGATGGATGAAAAGGAATCCAATAAGCAGAGATTTGATTTGCCATTGAAGTGAAGCAGTTCCTGCTCCTCCCTCCCACAGCTTCCATTTCCATTTCTTCATCTGCAAAGTGGCATGAGGTCGACTACCTCTAATCAAGATTGAACAAGACAATAGCTGTAAATGTGCCATGTAAATGATAATGTTTTATGCAAATGTCTATTAGTATTCTTAGTCCATTCATTCGTTCATTTTAGAATTGTTGAGCACCTACTCTATGCCAGGACTTTCTCAGACCCTGGGGATAAGGAGGGGAATAGGACATGCCTCCCCTTCCCAGAAGTCTGCATTCTGGCTGGCATGCTAAATTTTGCTGGACATCCTAGGGTATGAGTGTACGAGTGTGACACTTCGAATTGTCTTTGGCAGTTGAGGAGATCACACGTGGTGAGTTTAATAAGCACGCGTCATGCAGTGCCTGCCTTAGTTTCTGGGATTTAGAGCAAATAACAATTTCTGGAAAATGGTTTGTCCTTAGAAGGTAGCTCTACTCTCCTGGAGACACCTCAGAATGGGTTTGCTGATGTGTGGGTGAGAATAAGAATCACCATCCTCAAGACAAGAAACAGGAGCTCATGTAGGTGGAGGGCTTAACATTGCCCCTGTCTCAGAGGGGCAATCTGAAGTCCTGGATTCCCTACCGGCTGCAGGGAACCTCACCACCACAGCCCCACCTGACTCTCCCAGGGGAGCCCACAAGTCTACTTTTATTGATGTTGGAACTAAAGGTTACCAAGGTGAATGTCTACCTCAAGGTCTCACAGCACATATGTGGCCCAGCGGCCACAGCTCCATGGAGCCCAGTTGAACAAGCCTGTCCCAGCCGGAATTGATTCCCGCACCAGCATGTTGCCTGTTTCTGAGCCTAGGCCTCATGGCAACAGTCAAGGGTGGTCAAGGTGGTCAGGGTTAGGAGTGTGAGTTTGCAGCCAGACTGACATGGGCCAAGTCCTGGCTTCACCACTTATTGTGTGAGCCAGGTCATGTCACCTCCCTGAACCTCAGTTTCTTCATCTGTAGACTGGGATTTATATGAGCTGACTTGTGAAGGGCTGTACGAATGATTGGTTAAAAGGAAGATGGAGCAAGCGCTTGAGCAGAGGCTGAGAGTGAGACCCGTGCTCAGAGCAGCTTTTCAGCAGGGGCCTCTCAGCCTCCCAGGAAAGGCTGCTGGGCCATTTTATAATCCACCCCCGAAGCTGACATCTCCAGGCCTAAGCACACGGTGTCGCAAAACACTTCCTTTGTCTCTGTTGGTGTTGATACATACTTGTCGTGGGCGATGTTCCCACTATCAGACATTTGGTGGAATCATGAACATCCATTCCCACCCTGCTTGATGCATTTTCATGTTTCTTCCCTAACAGGCCTGGGTGTGTCGGCTTTGGGGTCCCACCATCTTGGAGCCTGCGCTTCTGGTTTGCCTGGGAATGCAAGGTGTTTGGAGGCTGCCCAAACACCTTTGGCAGGCCTGGTGAGAGGCCTGGGTGTTGGGGTGACCCTTGTTGCTGGAAAAAAAAAAAAAAAGAAAAATCAAGGTCAAGGGCAAGAGTGAGGTCAGGGGCCTGTCCCCACCATGTGTCCATTGGCTTCTCTCTGCAGCCTCCTGTGCCAGTGAGGCTCCCATACTCTGGAGTTCTGGGTCTTATCCTACTACTTCTAACCCCATGCTCACAGTGAGCCTCTCCGAGCTTCAGCGTTTATGAAACAGGAACAATAAAAATCTCCACCCAGACATTAAACGATAGAATGGCACAATGCATGAAAATAGCTGTGCCCTGCACTGGGGTCATGGTAGGAACTTGGGGAGAGTTGTAAGGTCTTGATGTCAGGAAATATGTGCCAGCTTCCAATTCTATGGTCTATGCCATCCCACTTAAAAAATCATAATAAGGCTTAGGGAGGGGAGTGCACAGGCGAGTGGAGCCAAAGCAGTTTGCTTTATCTGCCAGAGTCCTCTTTCTGCCTCACCCACCTGAGCCCAGGTTCAAGGCTGCTGGGACCAGTGGAGGGCAATGCGGCATGCTGAAGATGGGTCTGAGGGTCTGACCAGAGACTTGGACTTTGGCCGGATAATCTGAGGCCTTGTGTCAGCCAACCACAGCCCTGGGTTTTACCAGTGGCTTCCTTTGGACCCTCCCTCTGGAAATGCACATTGGTTCCCAATGGCTGGAAGCATCAAGCATGTACGGCCCCCGAACCTCAAAGGGGGTTTGGCAGCTGTGGCTTTTCTGGCAACAGAAGCTGTTGATTTATTTTCCAAGCCAAGTGGCTAGTAGAGTATGCCAGCTACAACCTGCTATTAGAAGTTCCTTGCTGTGGTCTGTGTGAAAGCCCCAGGGGAAGGGCCCCACATGTGGCCATGTCCCAGGGTCTTTTCTTTCCTCCGTCTGAACTCTCCCAGTTCCTTGTCCATCCCCTTGGTCAGCATGGGGCTGGGGCAGGAAATAACGCAGGGGCTTCCATGAGAGTCTCTCTTACTCGCTGGACTGTGCAGACTCAGGGATATGCATTTCTGTTGATGTCATAGGCTGGGAACAGAGCTGGTGATCTGGGGTCCATGGATGGCTGTAGGCGTTTGTGTCAGTCAGGTTAGGCTGGGTTATGCTGCAGTAACAAATAATTCCAATATCTTGATGGCTTAATCCAACATAGACTTACATCTTATGCGTATTAAATCAACTGGGGGCTTGGCTGTGTTGCCCTCACTCAGGGACTCAGGCCAACAGAGCAACTGTCACCTGGAATGTCATCTATTGCCATTACAGGGTAAGTTGCACACTGGCTCATAAAGGTTCCGCTGGAGAGTGACACACATTACTACTGCTTACATTTCATTGGTCAAAGCCAGTTACATCGTCCACTTAACTTCAAGGCACCAGAAAAACACCTATTACGTTCTCAGAGAAGAGCTCGGAATATTGGTATACTGTGTACTCGTGACTACTACACCATTGATGATTTGGCTCTGTGTCCTCACCCAAATCTCATCTTGAATTGTACTCCCATAATTCCCACATGTTGTGGGAGGGACCTGATGGAAGATAATTTGAATCATGGGCGGTTTCCTCCATACTGTTCTCATGGTAGTAAATAAGTCCGTGAGATCTGATGGTTTTATCAGGGGTTTCTGCTTTGCATCTTCCTCATTTTCTCTTGCCACCACCACGTAAGAAGTACCTTTCACCTCCTGCCATGATTCTGAGGCCTTCCCAGCCATTGGAACTGTAAGTCCAATTAAACCTCTTTTTCTTCCCTGTCTCGGATATATCTTTATCAGCAGTGTGAAAACAGACTAATACAACCATCTTGCTGGATCTCAGTTTATAACTTTAGGGGAGTTGTCTTTTCTCTCTGAGTCTCAAAGCACCGACAGGAAAGGAGGGAAGATAATGTTTATTCAATAGGTTAAGGTGAAGGTTGGGATAATATATTTAAGAAATACTAAACACAATGCTCATTTCCTTGTAGGTCATCTGTAAATTGATGAATGAATGCTTGGCATAGACTGATGAGAAAAAAAATATCCCAGGACTTGGTTCAAGCCTTCCTGGGACTTATAGTGTAATGGTATGTATGTAATAGTCACATATGTAGAGGGGAAAATGACCTTGACAGGTACTTTAAAGGGGGAATGAGGTACGTCGATTGCAGAAACAGCTCTACCTGCCCACCCTTTCCTGTATCCAAGCCCTTTGCAAAGTGACATTGCAGTTCCTCCCATTAAGAGGTGGCTGCTATTTCCCTACCGTTTGAATACAGGATGATCTGTGACTTGCTTTGTCCAATAGAGTGCAGAGAAAGTGATGCTGTGCCAGTTCTGATTCTAGGCCTCCAGAGGCCTTGCAGGCTACTGCCACCCTGTGAGGATGTGGCCAGGCAAGCCTGCTGCAGAAAAGAGACCACAGAGAGTACAGCGGAGCCGCAACAGCTGAAGTGTCATAGACCAGCCAACCCCCAAGCCAACTCAGCAGCGAAATGTTCATGCAAGAGCCAGTCCAGCTGAGATTAGCTAAGCCTGGCCCAAATTGACAGAACTGCTCAGTCATCTTACAGACAAACAGAAACCATGTATGGTTGCTGTGTTAAGTTTCAGGGTGTTTTTGTTACGCAGCCTTATTGTGGCAACACATGGCAGATGCAGAGAGATCCACGCTGTTATGAGAATGTATAATCAGAGAATTTGACTTATCTTGGAGGCCAGGTGGGGAGTCCCTGAAAAAAATCAAGACTGAGCTAAGCCCTGGTGGAAGAGTAGATGAGGTGTTAACTAGGTGAAAGGTAGGCAAGCACCTTCCAGCAGAGAGGATGGTGTGGGTGCAAATGCACAGAGTGGGAGGTGTGCGGCCCATTCAGATGCTGAAAGGGGCCAGTGTGATGGGCGGCCACAGCAAGAATGTTGGTTCCCCATCCCAGGCCCCCATAAATAAGCCTTTTCATTTCCAGAACATCCCACTTAGCATGAGCATTATTAATGATGCACGTTCTTTACTGTGGCCAGGGCCCATGTGTACATAAGATGGGCCTTGAGGGCTTCTGCTTTCCTGGGTGCCCAGGGAAATCAGCAGGTGATCCTAGTGTTAGAACTGAAAGGGCTCTTAGAGGCCGTCCAGTATAACCTGTCCTTTAACAACTGGGAAACGGAGCCTGGTGAGAGACTGTGACTGGCCTAACGTGTTCTAGGGAGGGCCAGGTATGTGTGAAACTACTCACTGCTTTTCTTCAAATGTAAGTCCCTGAATGACCAGGGTGAGTCTACAGGGCCCAGATGACTCAATGAGCAGTTTCAAAGGAATGTCCACAGCAGTTGCAGATGAAACCATTATAGAGGGGAGGGACAGTTCTGTTTAAATATCTACCATATGTCAAGTGCTACGTGACGAGCTTCATAAAGACCCTTTTATTTAATTCTTTTTGCAACTCTATGGGATAGGTGGCTTTTGTTTTAATTTTATTTTATTCATTTGATACACAGGGGAACTAAAATTCAGAGAGATGAAATAATCTAAGTTTCTACAGCTAACAAGTCACAAGGATTTCCCTGACTTCAAAGTCCATGTTTTCTTCACTCCAACATGCTGCCTTATAAACCTAATTCTTTTCTTATGGAATTGTTTGATGTTTTTGTTGACTGTGGGGGATATTAGATGTAGCAGATATTTATTATTTTTTGGTTAGTCAGCACTCAACCTTGATCTCTCCTTGGGAGCAATTTGCCATTGCAAGCCCTCCTGGGTGAGAGCTATTCCCACAAATTCTTTTCCCCCATTGGGCTCTGCCTAAGGAATAGGGCAACCAGGCAGAAGACAGCAGTTACACAAAACATTCTGAAATACATTCCAGTTGGTTTCTGTGATCCCATGCCTAGAAAATGTACACAATTCACTGAGCAACATAGCTCGCCCTAGGCCCTTGTACTTGGTGGAAGTCAGCCTTTGTATTTCTCTCGAAGTGGTTTAATTCTTAGTGGATGAACTATTGGTGTATAATTGGGAGTAGGTGGCGGAGTGTTTCTATCTAAAGAAGCCCAAACTGTTGTGAGATCTTCAGTTTCCAGGGTGAGATCAATGCAGCTTGACTCAGCTCAGTGGAGCCTAGCACAATTTAGCACAATTAAATTCAGCTCGGTGGACCTCAGCTCATGTTACCTTAGCTGGGCTCAGCTCAACTCAGCTCAGAGCTCACATCAGCTCAGCTTAGCTCAACATGCTGTCTTTAACACCACCCAGTTTGGCTCAATTCAACACCGCCCAACGGTACTCACCTTACTCAGTTCAACCCTACTCAACCTAATGGAGCTCAGTTGGCCACAGCTTTGTTCAGTCAATCACAGAGGCATTTATGGAGCACCAAAGCTGGACACTCTGAAGCCTGTTTCATCCAGGAACTCATAATTTAGTCACTGAAATAGTTTGCATATAAGGAAGAATGTTTATAGTAATCCATAAGCGAAGACTATGAAAGCTGGATGGAAGAGACATCTACTCATCACTGAAGATGTTGAGAAAGCTTCTTGAAAGTCACGTTATTTCAGGTAAAATTTAATTTTGACTAATGATGAAGAGCTGGGGCAAGAAGGCAGTGCAGAAAGAGGAAATATCCTGATATTAGGTTGGAGCAAAAGTAATTGCGGCGGTTTTTGCCATTACTTTCAATGGCAAAAACCATCGCAATTACTTTTACATCAACCCAGTTAATGCCTGGAAGTGGTGGAGTAAATGGAATGACTGGGAAGTGGGCGTAGAGTGAGTGTCACAGGAGAAAACACTCAAAGGCAGGAAGGGGTGAGATTCAAGGCAGCTCTGAGTGGCATGCTCAGGAGTTTGGACTTTTTCTGTCAGAATAGTAATCTACTAGGCAATTTCATTTTATTCTTACAAAAATCCTGGGAACCATTTAGGTTAGGGATGGTAATTCCCATTTTACAGATGAAGAAATGGAGGCTTAGAGAAGAAGTTCATGCCTGTCCAGGTAGAGGATAGTCGAGTTGGAAATTAAACCACTTGGAGAGAGCAGTATCCTTTTTGTTTTTATATCCTTGGGCCCACAGCTGGTATTCAAGAGCTGGAGTAGGGTGTGATTCAAGCTATATTTTCATACCGTAAATTTCCAGAGAGCAGAGGAGGGATAGGAAGTGGTTGACACAGGAATATAGTTAGAAGAGAATGAGAAGAGAATGAGTATCTGGCAAAAGGTAGGTGCCTCAGGGATTACGGAGGGGAAGTGTTTGCTAAACACATGTCTTCAAGTTCTCACAAAGTACCTTGCAGTATCTAGACCACATTTAATTGAGTTCTAAGATAATGGTCTCAGTTTTCCAAGCCTCTTACCCTTCTAGAACCTCACATTTTTCATCTGGAGAAATGAAGTTTATAATACAACTCCCCTAATGATTGTTAAAGTGTAAATGAGATGCAAGTGATTAAAAAATAAAATGCTTTCAAACCTAAGAAAAATATAGAGTATTGTAACAAATACCCACGTACACACTATGTAGAATAAATAAATATTATTGTTTCACTAAATTGGCTTTGGTTTTTTGTTTGCTTTGAAAACAAAATATTTGACAGATTGTTGTGGCATTTGTATCCCTCTCCAAATCTATTCTCCTCATGCTTTGTCTAAGGTACTATGCTCTCAAATTGTATGTGTCCCTTTCAGTAGCTTTACTAAACATGAACATATCTATAAACAACAAATGGTATTGTACATGTGTTTTAAACCTGTATATACATGACATCATACCATATCATTCTACAACTTGGATATTCTAATAGATGATTTTAATCCATTTACATTTATTGTGATTCTAGGACTTATTTTTTGTTTTCTAAATATATACTTTTGTTTATCACTTTTTACAGTCCCTTTATTTGCCATCTGTTGCAAAGGGTAGCAAACTATGGGCTGTAGGCCAAATCCAGACAGGTATCTATTTTTGTAAATAACATTTTATTGAGACATTGCCCTTTACATTCTGTCTTTGGCTGCATTTGCACTACAGTGGCGAAGCTGAGTACTTTTCACAGAGACTGTATGGCTACCAAAGATGAAAATATTTACTATCTGGTCCTCTATAGAAAATGGTTGATAATCCCTGTCTACAGCATTGATTTTATTTTTTGTAACTACTTGTTTGGAAGTAATACATTCTACATATTTTTTTTTAGCAGTTGCCCTCCCACCCCAAATTTTAAGGTGAATATTAACAAAAATCTACAGCTATCTCTATCCTCTTCCCTAACAATTTATCTCACAGCTCTTTAATTCTGAACTCTCCCTCCATTTAAAAAATATTATTGATGTTTAATATTTTAGCTCTACCTTATTTTAACCCTTACATTAGTCATCCTTTTTTTTTTTTCTGCAGTTAATACTTATTTAGCCTTATAACACATTTACCAATTTATGGTCTCACATTGCTTCTTGTAGTCCCATCTTTCTTTCTGGTTTTTAAACAATTTGTAAAGTACTTAATCATCAAAGATTGTACAGTATGTACAAAGTTTTTCTCTTTGTTCTTGATGTTTGATAGTTTCACTATATTTTATATTACTTAAGTCAATATGAGGCCTCACAGTTTTTTCTTCAATTCTGAAAAATTGTCAGTTCTTAGCTCTTCAAATATCTCTCCCACATTATTTCTTGTTTTCCTCTCTGCAACTCATATTACACATAGTAGAGAGAACTGTATGAAATTGATGAGAGCTGACAATTTTTGACCTGTAAAAATAGTTTCACTTAATATATTGAAGCTTCTTCGCATACATGATTTGATACACATATATACATTATGTAATCATTATCATAGTCAAATTAGTTAACATATCCATCAACACCCATGCTACACATTAGATCCCCAGAACTTGTTCATTTTATAACTTAACATTGTACCCTTTGACCGACATCTCTCTATTTCCCTCATTTCCCAGGCCCTGGTAAACACTGTTCTACTCTGTGCTTCTATGAGTTCGACTTTTTTAGATCCTGCACATACATGAGGTCAAACAGTATTTGTCTTTCTGTGTCTGACCTGTTTCATGTAGCATAATGTCCTTCAGTTTTATCCATGTTGTTGCAAATGGCAGGATTTCCTTCTTTTTAATGGCTGAATAATATTTCACTGTATATATATCACATTTTCTTTACTCGTTTATCTGTTATGATATAGAAACTGAGGTTGTTTCTATATCATTGCTATTGTGAATAATGCCACAATAAACATGGGGGTGTGCAGATATCTCTTCGAGATACTCCTTTGGGTACATACCCAGAAGTAGAATTGCTAGATCTCATGGTAGTTCTATCCTGAGTTTCTTGAAGAACCTCCATCCTATTTTCCATGGTGGCTGTACCCATTTACATTCCCACCAACAGTGTGCAAGTGTTCCTTTTTCTCCATACTCTCACCAGCACTTGTCTTTTTGATGATAGCCATTGTAACAGGTGTCAGGGGCTATCTCACTGTGGTTTTGAACTGAATTTCTCTGATGCCTGGTGATGTTGAACACCTCTTTCTGACTTTGGTTCCTTTCTTTTCGTAGTACTTTTATTTAGTGCAAATCTGTGGCTGATAAATTGTATGCCTGAAAATGTCTTTTTCAGTTCTCACTCTGGAATAGTGGGCTGCTAGTACCTTCTGTAAGCCTTTCACAGATTGTACCACTGCCTTTATACTTGAAGGGTGCTGACAAGAGGTCTGCTGTTTTTCAGTCCTTCCTGTCTTTTCTCTCTGGTGACTTTAAAGCTTTTCTCTTTGTTCTTGACATTTGATAGTTTTACTATATTTTATATTACTCAAGTCAATATGAGGCATCATGGGTTTTTTTTTTTTTTTTTTTACCAATTCTGAAAAATTGTCAGTTCTCAGCTCTTCAATTATCTCTCCCACATTCTTTCTTGTTTTCTTCTCTGCAACTCATATTAGACATAGTAGGTAGAGCTGTATGACATTGCTGAAAGTCAACCATTTTTGACCTATAAAGATAGTTTCACTTAATATACTGGTGCTTCTCTTTTTGTCATGCAGAACTCAAATTATTCTCTCATATCTTATTTTCCAGTTATTTATCTCTCTTTTTCCTGTATCCTGTGTGATTTCCCAATGTCTGCGTTAGAGTTCAATATTTTTGCTTCTATGTGTCTAGTCTTCTGTTTAACCTGCCTTTTGAACTTTTCTATTTTAATTATTACATTGTTAATTTCTAGAATCTCCTTTTAGTTCTCTTCAGATATGCCTTTTCTTTCACATACTATTTTGTTCTTGTATGTATTTCTTGGTTTGTATTTCTTCCTGTCTCTCTTCAAAGATTTTAAATATGCTTATTTTAAAGATTTTTTCCCCAAAATTGTCTTTTATTTCTAGTTCTTAAGGTGAACTTCTCTCCTTTGCTACGTCTTTTGATGGTACCATACCTTAGGGTGTTTTTTTTTTTTTTTTTTTTTTGCTTGGATGGATTATAATATTTTATTGTGAGCTCATCTTCAGTGGGGGTAGCTTTCTCTAGAGCTTGGTTTTCTAGTTTTAGAGGTATCACTTCTGAGTAGTTTTATATTTGCCTCTGCTAGGATCCTGTGTGTTTTGTCAGTTCTGGACCAATTTAGAGTAATGTTTTAGCTTATAGTTTCATGGGTGAGCAATGCTTTCTGGTCCCTGGTTTTGTGCAGAGGCTCAGAGACATATCTCTGCCTCAGTTCAGCCTGAAGTCTCATCTCCTCTCTTAGTCTCCAGTTCCTATAATCTAGTCCAATATCCTGTGACGTGTTCATTTTCAGCTTTCATCAATTACTCCAGTTTGAGTTTTATCTTCACTTTGAGCTCTTGGAGATTTTTCTTTCCTTGCTTTTAAGCTTGGCTTTGTATTTGAAGAGTTTTTTGTTGTACTGTATCCAATATTTTTATTTGTTTGGGCTGGGGATGGGCAGAGTGGACAGTCCGTCTGTGCCAGCTCAGTCCACCATATGGACCGGGCATCTGAACATCCACATTATTATTATGAATATCTTTATTATCATGATAGAAGCCTCATAAGTCACCAGAAATAAGACAATTGCTGTAAAACCACTCTGTAAACTGTAAAGTTCTCTATCAATAGATGGTGTGAGGTGCTCAATATCCATTCCTAGAGAAGGTATTTAGGAATACCATCTATTTATTGGACTGAGTGAGAGAGCTGCCTGTATTTGCCATCTCAGCTTTCTCATGTATCTAAGTCATCCATGTGACCTCCACTGGCCAATCCAATGGTCATCGGTCTTCTCTGTGATCCTGTTTGCTCCTTTTCGAAACTCTTTCTTTTCAGTGCTTCCAGGACATCACACTCTCTTATTCTCTCCCACTCCCTTACTGGCCGCTGTATCCACACTCCTTTATCCAGCTTCTAAAGTTTGGGTGTTCCTGGGTTCTCTTTCCTTCTCTGGCTGCCATCCATCCATGGCCGCACCTCCAAGCTGTATCCTGAAGTTAATATTTTTCTCTCCAACTCCATTGTTCCCACAGCAGCCCATCATCTTTTGCCTGGACTGAGAAGGTCTCTTAACTGATCTGTGTTTTTCTATTATACTTATTTTGCTATTATCCTTTCCCCATCTAGCAAGCAGAATCAGAGTGCAGGTTAGACCCTGGAATTCCATAGCTGCAAACCCATCAGTGACTTCCTGTTGGGCCTAGAATAAAGCCCAATGCAGCCCCTCATCATGCTTTTTAAGGCCTCACCCGATATGCCCCTGCATCTCTCTGTAGCGTCACCTCTTCCACCTCCTGGTGCTTCCACATGCCCTGTCCTGGCCCTCGCAGTTCTACTCCAGGGCTTTTGCCAGTTCCACTCCAGGGTCTTTGCACTTGCTAATCCTCCTGTCTGGATCACTTTTCGCCCAGCCACTTTTACATGTCTACTTCCTTCATTTCATTCAGCCTCAGTTTGAATGCCAGCTCCTCAGGGAGGCCTCTGCTGGTTCCTGGTGCTGAAGTAGCACAACTCCTCCCTGCAGTCACTACTTTGCTCTCCAAGACATTGTTATCTAACATAATCTCATTTATTTCTTAACTTGCTCATGGCCTGCTCCCCCAGCAGGAAGAACGTGGGCTCTACTGGGACAAGGGCTGGGTCTGCCTTGTTCATTGTTGATTTCCAGCATTGAGAACCATGCCTGGTCCTTTGTCAGTTCTTAATTTTTTTTCTCCAAAGTGGTGAATTGATTTTATGCTTTATCTCTTGCAAGTCTCTCAACCACCCTACAAAGTAGAAATTCCTGTGCCCATTATAGAGATGAGGAAAGTGAGAATCAGAGAAGCATGATCCCCAAGGTCCTAGAGCCAGGAAGAGGCAGAGCCAGGTCTCAGGTTTTCCTGGCTAGATCCAATGTCCCTGCTCATTCTCTCATATCAAATTGCCTCTTCTGAACAGATTTGGGGTTTGGGTGCAGAGGTCAAGACACAAACAGTTGTTGAGTCAGGATGTCTCTTTTGTTTGAGAACAAAACCTTTTCTTTAAGCCAACGAGAAGAACATTCAAGTCTCCGATGTCCCGCACCGGATGACATGCTTCCTTGAAAATGCCCACACAATGGTCGGCATTATGCACAGGCATTTTTTTAATCAACTCTGTTTTGGAGTCTTTCGAACCATAAAAAGATCAGTGTGAAACCACAGAACTTCTATGTTTCTTGCACTCTTAAAACTAAAGAAAAATAAGGTTGCGGGGCGGGGAGGTGGTGGCTGGATTATTTGAACCATATTTTGCAAACGCTAGCTTCTCTCGCACTCTGAGGCAGCTGGTGCCAAGTTGCAACTCGCCACAAATTTTTATGGTCCGAGTTATTAACCTTTGCAAACAGCTGCCTGCAGTGGAATTACTGACAGGGCCCAGATCCCGGGGCAGGAGTAGGGATCACTGCAGGGCCTACCAAATGCAGAGATTTCCACCCTGGCTCTGGAGATGTCATCTGTCCTTTGACTGCACATGCTCACTTGTGCAGCAAATAATTTCCTTGTTCTCTCATTCACTTGAGAATTTTGGGAATTGGCACTAGCAGTACATTGGCCCATAAGTTAGCTCCAAATGAAGGGAGTATGCATCTTGATTGCCTGCATTGCCTGGAAATAGCGTGGAGTCAGGCAAAAGGATTTCTGGTCTGATGGACTAGATTCCTGGCTTCAGTGACCAACTCACAACTCACAAGCATTAGCTGTGGGCCAATGCTTTACCTGGGGCCCACCTTCGGTTCTCTCGTCTGTAGAATGGGCCTTCTAATCTTGCCTTCTAGGCTGGGCATGAGGATGAAATGTGATGGAGTGTGGGAGACAGCATGAACTGCAGAGTTGGTGTGACCCAAGACTGGATCCCAACACCAGCTCCTACCAGCTGTGAGATCCTAGACTAAACTTCTCTTAGTCTGTGTTTTCCCATCTTCCTCCCTGGGTTATGCAGAGGTTTAAATGAGATAATGCACATAAAAGTTTTGGCACAAAGCCTGGCTCCTTGCTGTCAATGAATAGAGATCATTTTTGTCTTGTTCCTGATAACCAACTCCCCCAATAGTGAATGGTGCTGGGCATGACCTGGAGGAGAATCAGTAGTATTTTGGATGTGTTCTTAGGCCATCTGGCCAACTTTTAAAGTTTTCTGGGTTGGTGATCATGAGGAGGTTTGTGTGTATCTGTGTGTGTTTTACTTAAACTCTGAGAGATTGGGGAAAAAAAAGAAAAAAAACCCTTTGTTCCATGGAGAATGTGTTTCAAAGAAAAAGTCATCAGCCAAGAATATTCAGACCCTTTTGTTGTGTGTCAAAGAGATGATTATTTTGTAGGCTCTGGGGCACTTAAACTCTGTCCAGAAATTCCTTTGGTAAATAATAATAATAAAAAATATCCTTTGGAAATAATAGAGGGGATTTAGCAAATGCCTTTCTTTCAGCAATCTCAAAGGCGTTCATGCAATTTCAGGGCTTTAGTGATTTTCTTAAAAGGGTTTGACTTTCTTTCCTGCATCAGCCGGAGGCATGTTCACAGGAACTGTAGAACTCTAGAGCTGGAATGGATCCTAGGGGTGATTTTGTCCAGCCTGTCTGCTATAGCAATAGGGGAAATCAAGGCACAGGTAAGTGATGACACAGCTGTGATACCAGGGCTCGAATGCAGGACTCCTAATAACCGCCCAGCACTCTTTCTGACTCTGCAGGCTTCCTGACTTCTGTGAGTTCCACATTCTCCAAAAGGCATCTGAAGACTGACAGTAGATTGACATTTGACATGTGTTTGCTCACTGCATCGTTGAGCTTTCACCTGTGTAAGTTTAACAGAAGCAGCCGGTGAACAATGAGCGTGTGGACTTCCCCCTGGGGCTCCTGTGCTGGGGCTGTGAGTGTCCAGCCAAGCAGAGGACCACTTCTGGCTCTGGAGTCAGACTGGCTGCTCATTTGCTAACTGTGTGGCCTTACGCAATTCACCCAAGCATGACGGATCTCTTTGCCTTACCTTTTTTTTTTTGAGACAGAGTCTCACTCTGTCACCCACTGGCACAATCTTGGCTCAATGCAACCTACAACCTCTGCCTCACCGGTTCAAGCGATTCTCCTGCCTCAGCCTCCCAAGTAGCTGGAATTACAGGCACGTGTCACCATCACACCCGACTCATTTCTGTATTTTTAGCGGAGACGGGATTTCACCATGTTGGCCAGACTGGTCTCAAACCCTTCACCTCAGGTGATCTGCCTGCTTCGACTTCCCAAAGTGCTGGGATTAAAGGCATGAGCCACGGCGCCCGCCCTACCTTACCTTTAAAAGGCAATAACTAGTTACTTGGGTAGGATTTTTGGATAGACTTAAAACCCCACACACCGTGGTCCTCCATCCCTAAAGCATGGGGTGTCATGATCTGCATGTGTCAAGCCTGTCTCTCCGGTTCAGGAAATGCCTGTCAGCAGACCATCTTATTTTTGACTCATTCTCCATTGAGCCTGTTCATTCATTCATTAATTCAGCAAACATCTTCTGAGCCCCACTGTGTGCTAGGCGTTGGGTGGACTTGGTAGCCAGGACAAAACACGAATCCCGACATTATAGATCTTACTAAGGAAAAACAGAGCAGCAAATCACGGCTGCCACCACCACAAAAATGTGTAACTGTCTGGTTGACATAGGTTATGCTGCTGTAACAAACATCTCCCACAGTTCGTGGCTTAAACACTACATAAGCTTAGTTTCTTCTTTTTTTTTTCTTTTACTGTAAGTTCTGGGACATGTGCAGAATGTGCAGGTTTGTTACATGGGTATATGTGTGCCATGGTGGTTTGCTGCAACTATTGACCTGTCCTCTAAGTTCCCTCCCCTCACCCGCTACCCCCCAACCGGCCCTGGTGTGTGTTGTTCCCCTCTGTGTGTCTGTGTTCTCATTGCTCAACTCCCACTTATAAGCGTGAACATGTGGTGTTTGGTTTTCTGTTCTTGTGTTAGTTTTCTGAGGATGATGGCTTCCAACTTCATCCATGTCCCTGCAAAGGACATGATCTCACTCCTTTTTATGGCTGCATAGTATTCTATGGTGTTTATGTACCACATTTTCTTTATCCCGTCTATCATTGATGGGCATTTGGGTTGGTTCCATGTCTTTGCTACTGTAAATAGTGCTGCAATAAACATATGTGTGCACGTGTCTTTACAGTAGAATGATTTATAATCCTTTGGGTATATATCCAGTAATGGGATTGTTGGGTCAAATGATATTTCTTGTTCCAGATTTTTGAGGAATCACCATACGGCCTTCCACAATGGTTGAACTAATTTACATTCCCACCAACAGTGTAAAAGCGTTCCTATTTCTCCACAGCCTCGCCAGCATCTATTGTTTCTTGACTTTTTAATAATCGCCATTCTGACTGGAGTGAGATGGTATCTCACTGTCATTTTGATTTGCATTTCTCTAAAGACCATTGATGATGAGCTGTTTTTCATGTGTTTCTTGGCCGCATAAATGTCTTCTTTTGAGAAGTGTCTGTTCATATCCTTTGCCCACTCTTTGATGTGGTTGTTCGTTTTTTTTATTTTTGCTTTTGCTGCATGTCTGACACTGGTCTGCAGGAGGGCTCTGTTTGCCATAGATACTCAGAAACCCTGGCTAGGCAGAATTGCCCCAATTGGGCCTTCACCATCACTGAGGCAGCAAAAAGGGAATATGAGAATTGTACATGAGTACATGGCTTCGAGAGCTTCCACCCAGAAGTGACACACTTTACTTCCACTTGGATTTCCTTGGTCCAGGAAAGCTACACGGTCACAATTAGTTCAAACGAGGTGGGGACATGCAATCCTACAATATACCTGGAAAGAGAGCTGGCGTATCTGTGAGCCTAAATTTCCCCTTCTGAAAAAACAGGGGGTTGGGGGAGGGCTAGCTGGCCTTTCCTTTCTGGCTGTGGCATCCAAGGTCTGAGCTCTGTGCATGCAGAGGCAGCGTCAGGTCCTGTCTCTTTGGGGGTGGGAACAGAGCTCACTCCTGTTCACCTGCAGGGAGTTGGCGGAGAAGTGGGTGCAGCCAGGGTGTAGAACTAATTTGGGTTTCTGATTTCCAGAGAGATGCCTTTATTTTGGGCCTTCTTTCCCTTCTGCTCTGAAATTCTGGCAGAAGTATTTTCAAGGTTATGGTTATTACATCAATTATTTTTCTAATTTCTTTTTTGAGTGAAATCCATTTTTGCAGAGTGAAGAAAGAGTGGTGTGAAAGGGGTTTAACAAGTGATGGGAAGCCATAATTTTGGCAGGAGAAATCGTGACACTTTCAAAATGAGTAATTATGGACGGGGTGTGCTTGAAACCAACTTTCACAGCAAATTCCCCTGCTGTTTCCAATTGGATTTGCTGGTTAGTTTTAATTCTTGCCTTGGCTTTTTCCACTGTTGCTGGAAATCCTTCCCCCGTGGCTGTCGGCCCCTCCAGAAGTGGCCACATTTCTAATGCCAGGGAACTCATGGGGGGCATTTTGATATATGAACTTGGAGACCTGTCTCTTATGCAAATCCCAGGCCACTACCTGGGGGTGTGCCAGGGACCTCCTTGGACGTTTTATGACTGAACTAAATTCCAAACGACAGAAACTTAACCCCGTCAATTTGGGGTCACCTCCCTCCCTGGAGATGAGCCTGCATGCTAAGGAGCTTGTAGCAGGGCTAGGCATGTCCACCTGTAGCCATCATCTGTCCACGCTGGCACTGCTGAGACCTCCTTTTCTCTTATGTGGTTTGACCATGTTCCTTGCCTTCCAAGAGAAATCCTCTCCCAGTCACTTTCGGGCCAGCAGAGAGTCCCGGGAGCACCTGAGAGCTGTTGGTGGCCTCCCCAGGCCCTCCTGCAGCCACAGCCAGGTTGCTGTTGGGCTTGCCACTTCCCTGGGTTCTCCTGGGGAGTGGAGCAGAGCTGCACTCTATTCTTAGATGGGCCAAACTCCTCCTCTGCCACCCTTTTCTCCATAGAAAATGCCCATACCCGCCCTTCTGACTTTCTCTTTGGCTCAGACCATTTGCTCCCTTGGTTGGTCTTCATCCTCCGTGATGGGGCTTATGGGGAGGCGTCAAGGCTGAACAGACCTGGTCTGGGTTTGAACAACCCCTCGGGCCTGTGGCGGGAGCGGCGGATCCTCCGGTGTGCTCCTTTACTGTGGGGGGGCGCTGGCTCCCGATGGAGCCTGGTGGGACTGCTGAACCTCACTTGGGTCTGCACCCTCACCCTGGGCCACCCTCCTCCCCTTCGCCTGGCAGGCTCGTCCAGGCTGGCTCAAGCGTCACCCCTCGGTAGCTTCCCCTCGCTCCCCTGCTCCATGATGTGTCAGCATCCACAACTCAGAGCACTTGTTATGTTTGAGTCCAGGAGGTTAGCCAGCTGGGGGCGTATCTTCTTGTATCAGTCAGGGTTGGGTCAAAGAAGCAGAACCACTGGAAGGTACATGTGAGTACAGACAGAAAGGGATCTACACCTGGGTTTTGACCGCAACCTCATAGCTGCGGGGTCTGCTGGAGCAGTCCCTGTAAATCTGTTGCCTTGGTGTCTGATGCTGGAGCTTCAAGTTTGCAAAGCAGGTAGTTGGGCAGAAGAGTGGGAAGTGGGGGGGTCAGGAGTCAGCCACAAGCACACACAGAGCTGAAACGGAGGAGGACAGACAGGAACCTGTGTTGGCTTGTGCTGCCACCATTCCTGATGATGTTCTTCAGGGTGTCCTGCCCAGAGAAGAAGCAGACGCCTTTCAGCTTGGAGCTCAACACATGCCTGGCCCAGGAATGAAAGAGCTGCAGGAGCACCCTGTGGGAGGTGGAGCAGGTGCAGGCCTTAGTGCTGCCCACCTCAGGGAAGCTGGCCTGCAGATAGGCAGCACAAGTGACCTGCAGAAAGGCCTGTCCCGGACGGCTGAGCGTGGACATAAAAGCAGCTGCCACTTCACTGCCACCCTTCAAATCCATATGAGGATGTATCTTGGGCCTCACCCCCACTGGACACCTCCAGAGAGCAGAATTCTGGGAAATGTAGTCCAGCCTCACCAGGCTGGTGCATCCCCACCTGCCACATTCCTCCATTGGCCTTGAACTGCTCAGCAAGAGGCATCAGGTCTAGTTCAGGACATTTCATTTATTCAACAAACTTTTGTTGAGCCCTTACTATGTGGCAGCCCTGTGTCATGTGCTGGCAACACAGAGATGAATCAGGCCCAAACCCTGCCCTAAGGACCTTCTGGATTGGTGGAAGGGATTGGCTCAGAACCAGGCACCACTCATGCAGATGTTACCACAGAGATGGTGTGGAGCTGTGTCCATGGTGGCTGGAGGTACGGGGCCAGGCTGGGGAGAGGTGGGAGGCCAGCAGAGGCTTTGCAGAGGAGGGCCTGCTTGAAGGATGGAGCAGGAGTCAACCAGGCAGAGGAGGAGGTAAGAAGGTTCCAGGCAGCAGCACGTGCAAAGGCCCTAAGGAATAAGGAGGCACTCACATTGAGAAGCCCAGTCTGGCCAGAGTGCAGAGGGTGAAAGGCCTTGGCTGAATGAGATGTGAGGTGGGAAAGGGCAGTGTGGGCCAGCATCTGCAGGGGCTTGGGCTCCTGGCAACGGAATTTGCCAGAGTGGGTGGATGAGGGGGTTTGCTGCTGGGTGTCCAGGGGTCAGATGGAGGCTTTGGAAGGTCCTTGGTGCAGCACACCTGCCCTTAATGGGAGGGGGAACAGTGCAGGGGGGCTGGTTGGGGGTCAGTATGGTTTTCACCGGGAGCCACGGTGGCGGCCTCCACAGATGCATGAAGGACAATAGACTTAATTATGTCACCGTCCTTTGCAGTCTCCGAAGGAAATAACAAAAACCACAGGGGAAGTCCTCCAGTCCTCGGGGAAGACGAGCAGTTCTGTCTAAAGGCTGACTTTATTTTCACACTCCAAGCTCCCACTCCTATCACTGAGGTGGTTTGGGGGTGGGGCAAGGGCCTAGGCACATGCCGTGCCCACCTGCAGGAGGGGAGTGGGTCCCCAGACACCCTTGTGGTTGCTCCCTGCTCGGTCAGGGAGAAGGAGTGTGAGGGAGGCTTGCGGGAGGGCTCGGAAGTCGGCCGAATGGAGGAGTTTCCACATGCAGGCCACGTCGGCCCGAGTGTTCCTCCGCCTCTTCATGGCCAGATCCATGGGCTTCCGTCCTGGCGCAAGAATATCAGCCATCAGAGGGCAGCCACGAAGGCCTTCGCTCCTGACATCGGCCTTTTATATAACGTGCTGCAGCCATAATAGAATTCTCCTTAATTTTCAAACAGAAATTTTCATCTGAAGTGTTTTGGGAAGGGTATTATTACGGAGCTTCTAATTCCCACTGCCGCTAAGTACGTATTAATAACAAGGAGAGGTATAGAAACTGCAGCTCCAGCCAACAGCACTTGACATTTAGTAGATGAATTAACGTTTATAGTGAAATGGGTTTTTAACTAGTAATATTAGAGGTCTTTGTTCCCAGCTTTTCTTTTGCGGTGCCTTCGTTCTCGCCACGTCTCTTTCTCCCCTGCTCCCTTTCCTCCCTCTTGGCGTCGGGTGTCTTTGCGTCGTGCATTTGCGTGCTCTCCCTGCCTCCTGTTTTTCTCGGCATGAGCCCAGCTCACATGCTCTCTGGAGCAGTCCCCCAGCACTGGCGCTGAGCTCTGGTAAGAGAGGCAGGGGACAGGGAGGTGAGTGACAGGCTGCACTGATCCCCCGTCCATCCCTGTCTGCAGCCAGGCTCCTGGGAAGGTGCTGGGCATCGGAATTGGGCCGTGGCTCTGCTACAGGTCCTCATGGCTGGCCAGGCTGCTCTGCTCACCTCTCTGAGCTGAAACTTGCCTTCTCTCCAACGAGGAATTACCTACCACATATAATTGTGAATCTATTAAGTGAAGTGATGCAGCCTGACTTCTACAGGCTCTGGCACTTGGAGATGATTCTTAAATGCAGTTTTCTCCCAGTCTGTCCTCTCCGGGATCAGGACTCAGGAGCTGGCCCAGGGTATGAGCACTGGACAGGGAGCAGGAACCCTGGTTTGGACCCAGCCCGGTGACCCACTTACCTCGGGACCCTAAGAGAGGTGCTTTTCTGCCTTGGCCCTCAGTGGCCCATCTGTAAAATGAACTGGGTTAAGGACACATGTAGCGAGTCCTTTTCAGGTCTCCATTAGAGAGTCGCGACTGGGCAGCCACAGAGGACGGAGGATGGGAAGGAGAGGAAAGACTCAAAGGCCAGCAAGGAGAGAGCAGGCATCCAGCACTGGGGCCAAGATTTTACTTCCATCCTTCTCCAGGTTCTTACCCAGCCTCTGCCCCCACCAAATCTTTCCCAAGGGCAGGTCGTGCCAGCCCTGTAGCCTGTAGGGAGGAGAAAGGCCCCAGGCCACCCAATTGAAACTGTAGTTGAGGCAGGAGGGTAGAGGGTGAGGGGAAGGCAGGCAGACGCTGCTAGTCCAGCTGTGAGGCCAACCAGGGAAGAGGTAGGACAGACAGACACGCTGTGCCCCCCAGGGGCCTCCTCTTCCCCTGGTTGTTGGGACCATCTCCTCTGTGTGAGCTGTGAGAAGCAGCTGTGTCATCTCATGGTGCTCTGGCCCCTCATTCCTCAGGGCAGATACAGAGACCCCAGTGGGGCACCCTAAGACCCTGGGGGGTGGGTAGGAGATGGGTCCACTTGATGGAAGGAATGTAGGTTCCTTGCAGCCAGGCCAGCCCCCCACTCACCTCCCCTTCTCTACCACGGACTGAGATGTGAGTCAGAAGTAAATTCTGGCTGTATTGAGCCCCTGAGATTTGAGGTTGTCTGTTATAGCACCTAGAATACCCTAAGGAATATGGGGAGAGGGAACCCCAGGGGGCGAAAGTTGACATGGATTAATTGTGAAAATCCATTTCTTATCAAACAGGATTATTTTGGGTACAAGTGACAGAAACTCCACCTGAAATGGCTTAAGGATAAAATGGAATGCATTAAAGTCCAAAGAGATAAGTCTAGCTTCAGGCATGGCTGGATCCAGGTGTTCAGACACAGTGACAATCACCCCCACCTGACTCTCCCTCTCCCTCTCCCTGTCTCTCTCTCCCTCTTTCTCTCTCTCCCTGACATATCCCCACACTTCTGCTTTTCTCTGTGTTGGCTTCATTTGCTAAAAGGTGGCAGAGACGGCACAAGCAGCTCCAAACTTAGCAGCTCATTCAGCCTTGAGGAAGGAGGCAGCATATTTCTCAGTCATTCCAGCTAAGGGTCTGGAGTATACTTCCTGTGACTGACTCACTTCGGCTTCATGTCTGTCTCTGAGGCCATCTATGGTCATTTGGTGGTCAGGCTCTTGTTGGCCAGGCCTGGGTCATGTGCCCACCTTGGAGCTGGGGAGGAGGCAGCCTTGGCCAACCCACGTGGCCCAGGCATAGTTAAGGGGAGGGTGGCTGGTCAGACGAAAACACATCCATCACCCACCATGCCTGGCTCATTATTGTGCTTTCCCATCATGCTCTGCATTTGTAGGGGGCCATTAGGGTGGTTAAGTAAGGGACCTGGTCAAGGAGAACGTGGCCCTCGTCCCTGTCCCCTGTCCTGTCCCTGTCCCTTGTGTGTGTGTGTGGCTTGGGGAACAGATAGACAAACTTTCATTGTCAGATCTTACGGAAGGAACTTCCTTTCTTCCAGCTGCATCACATCCGGTGCAGTCTCTGGGAGGGGCGGGGGAGTGTCCTTTATTGAATGTGTTTTTCTGTCCTGCAGAGAGGCCACATTGGTGGTGTCAGGGTTGGATTCCCATCCTTGCCCTGCTTCTTACAGCACATGCATCCCTGGCCCAGCCACTTCGCCTCACTCCCTTTGCAGGCCCTTGAGAAGACCAAGTTGGGTCTGAGCTCTGGCTGCCCCGGGCCTTGGGAGAGGCTCAGGGCCTGTCGGAGACTCTGCCTTCCTCAGCCTCAGATGGTCCCCTGTCGGGGAGATGGGGAACTGCTTTCTTTTTTTTAAACCAATGCTTAAAATGGTGGTGAAATACACATAGAATTAACCAGCTCAGCAGTTTTTCAGTAGCATCGAGTACATTCACGTTGTTGTGTCCCATGAATGGTACATCCATCTAGAATACCCTAAGGAATACGGGGAGAGGGAACCCCAGGGGGCGAAAGTTGACATGGATTAATTGTGAAAATCCATTTCTTATCAAACAGGATTATTTTGGGTACAAGTGACAGAAACCCCACTTGAAATGGCTTAAGGATAAAATGGAATGCATTAAAGTCCAAGGAGATAAGTCTAGCTTCAGGCATGGCTGGATCCAGGTGTTCAGACACAGTGACAATCACCCCCACCTGACTCTCCCTCTCCCTCTCCCTGTCTCTCTCTCCCTGACATATCCCCACACTTCTGCTTTTCTCTGTGTTGGCTTCATTTGCTACAAGGAGTTCTCCTTTCATCCTCCCAAACAGAAACTCTGTCCCCATTAAATAACACCTCCCCATTCCCCACTCCCCCAGCCCCTGGCAGCCTCCATTCTGGTTTCTGTCTGTGATTTTGACCACTTTGGGTATCTTGTATAAATGGAGTCTTACAGTATTTATCCTTTTGTGTCTGGCTTATTTCACCTAGCATAGTGTTTTCAAGGTTCACCCATGTTGTAGCACACACCAGAATCTCCTTCCTTTTTAAGGCGGAACCATATTCCATTGTACATATACACCATGTCTTGTTTACCCATTCATCTGTTCAGGGACTCTGGCGCTGCTTCCGCTATCTTTGGGCCTTTCGGCTGTTGTGAAAAGCGCGGCTGTGTGCACGGGTGTGCAAATATCTGTTGGAGATGCTGCCTCTCATTTTCTGGGTGTATACCCAGAAGCGGAAGTGCTGGGACCAATGATCATGCTATTTTTAGTTTTTTGAGGAACTGCCATTCTGTGGGAACAGTTTTTAAAAGCCCTTGGTTCCATCAGCAAGGGTTGATAAATCAGGGCAAAAAAAAAAAGATGAAGGAAAAAAGAAGAGGCCCTACTTTTGGGGACTGAGATGGCAGCGGTGACAGGGGAAAGGATGTATTTTGACTAGCAAGCCAAGCAAGCGTCATCCAGGTGCTGGGCAGGGTGGCGGAGGGAGGGGCCGGGAGGAGCGCAGAGTCTCGCGCCCGGATGCCCGGCCAGCTAGCAGCGCGGGCAGCAGCTTTATGTTGATGGCAAATTGTCACTTTGGCGGAATTCAGGAACGCTACTTATGTCATTAGGCGGCAATCTATAATTAACGCACTCAAGGCTGTGTGAAGGGTAGGATTCTTCCAGGGACAGCTAGAGCGATTCCACCTGCATCTTCTGGGAGGGGGGTAAGTGGGGGTGTTCACTTCAGCCAGCAGCTGACACCTAATTAGTGGCAATTGTATTGTTCTGATGCCTCCTCCACCAGGAAGCCTCAGGACTCCCAGCTGGAAGGGAGGCTGTCTCAGAGGTGGAGACCAGCCAGAACAAAGAGCTGGAGAAGGAGGTCTGAGCCAGGAGAGCCTGGGAACCATGGGGAGTCCAGTTCATCTACAGAGTCATTTTTATTCCTGGCCATGGAGCCCTTGAAGGCCAGGGTCAGGGATGGCTCAGTTCAGTCGGGCCCCAAAAGAGTGGACCAGACTTCTCCAGGGGTTAAGCAACTTCTAAAATGTCGACAGGGAAGGGAAAACATTGTGGAGCTTTCTGACCACGGGGCTGCCTGCAGCCCGGTTTCCCAAGCCATGGGCGGGCTTGGCGTCTGACTGTCCCCTCTGGAATGTCTGGGCTGCAGCCGGGGCTTGCTCTAAATGAGAAACAGGCGGGAAGGGCTTAGCGGGCCTGGCAGGCCGTGGCCAGCTCCTCGTGCGGTCTGGGCAGGGCTGCTTGGCATGGGCCACCGAGGAGGACGCACTGGCTGTGCAGGCGGCCCTCCCACCAGCATGGAAGGCTTGGGGGGCCCTGGGCCAGCCTGTTCAGGCCAGCGCCTGCACGGAGGGAGGGCAGCCATCTCAGGGACTGCGGCAGAGCACCGCCCTGGAGGGCAGATGGAGCTGGTTCTGCTTCTGGCCCGGCCCCTTCTCCTTCTGCAACCTTGGGAACATGGTTCACAGAGCCTCCGTTTGCTCACATTGGAAATGGAAGCAACAACGCCTCCCAAGGTGGTGGGATGATGGTGTCTCATGGAACAGAGGTGGTGCGAGTGGGTGACACTTCATAGACAGCTGATACCTGGAAAGATCTAGGAGGCTGGCCCAATATCCTGGTTTTATAGCTGTGGGAACTGAGGTTCAGAGGTTTGGGACCTTACCCATGGTCACACAGCAAGATATAGGCAAATAGATTCTTCTCTAATCCACGGATTCCCCAAATCAGCACTTTCTGCTAGAGCCCAGCCCACAAGAGTGTTTTCTGGCTCCCTCCCAGCCTGGCTCTGTCCTCTCTTCCTCTTCCCAGCACAGGCTTGGTCATGGTAATCTACACTTGCCTAGAGCTTCCTGGTTTCCAGCGTGATTCCCTGTACATTTTCTAATCCCAGGGGATGGAGAGTCTCAGAAGTCCCCAGGAGCTTCCAGATCAGCGTTGGCCCTGAAATCTGGGGTGGCTCAGATCAAACCCCCCTACCCACCACTCTCCCACCTCCCAAGTGGTGGAATCTAGTTTCAGACTTTCTGCTAGCGGATGTCCGTTACACATTTTGCAAAAGGCCCAGGAAATGGCATTTCTCCTTCACAGTAATCCTCCCCGTCAGCCCAGGCTGTGTTCTTAGTTCGCTTTACAGATGAAGAGCCCAAAGGGTTCAGTGACCCACCAAAGGTCCCCCAGGTGAAGTGGGGAAGCTGGGATTCAAGCCAGAGCTGCCTGTGGGTGACGCTGCTGCCTCCGCACAATCAAGGCTGTGGAAGGTGGAGAAAACGCCTGCGGGCCTCCATGTCCGGCCCCTCCCCGGGGAAGAGAGCATGAGGACTTGGGTTTAGGTTGCTTATCCGTGCGCGACCTTGGGGATGCGACTCAATCACTTTGAACCTGTTTCTCCATCTGAGGTTGGGGTAATGATACACAGAATACATAGATGTGAAGACAAGGAGGGGGCCGCGGAGGGCATCCCGTGTAAACCCTGAGACGTCTGGTGTCTGGGGAGGTGTGCATGGCCCTGGGAGGGCGGGGCTTCAGGAGGGGTCTCCCAGGCCAGATTCTAGGGGAGCTCGGAAGCTTAGGACAGAAGAGGATTTTATCCTCTTGGTGCACGAGACTGAGGGTTTTAAGTGGGAGGTGACGTGATCTCTTGGTGCTTTGGAAAGATCAGCCTGTTAGCCAAGTTGGAGATGGTGGCCTGGAGGCTCAATATGGGCGCAGAAAGAGCAGGGAGGGGGAGGGGCAGAGGGAGGGAGGAGGAGGCGGGAAGGGGCGCCTTTGTCCTCCGCTTCCCCTCTTCCCTTCTCCCTCTCCTTTCCTTCTCTTCCTCCCTCCTTTTCCTCCCCCTCCCCTTTCTTTCCCCTTTCCTTAAAAGATAGAGTCCAGAGTGTCTAAGTCAGTACCCTATTGGAAGTTTGGGGTTCACTTCCATAAAAGAGATGGCACTGGTTGTGACTAGGGAGGAGGCATCTTCATGGTTAGGACTGGGGCCGAGCAGCAGCTCCTCACCTTCCTGCCATTTCCTCTTCCTGCTTCCCAGAAGCGCCAGTGCCCCAGCCCCTGAAAGGTGTCCACTGGACCCCGGGTTGGGCCAGCAGATGACCTTTCAGAGGCCCCCGAGGTCGGCTTATCACAGGACAGTGGACACTGTCCTTAGGAGTCCCTCACTGTAATGCACCACACCCATACCTCCAATGACTCACCTGCCTCCCAAGCCCACAGGGCTCCTGGCAGCCAGCTGGGCCCCACCTCTCCGTGTGTGGTCCTGTGGGGTCCCAATCCTGTAAGATGATGAAGGTCCCCAAGAAGGGCTGTAGCAGAGATGTGTCAGGCTGCACGGGTGACCAATTCCCAACTTTCTTTCCTAAAAGAAGGGAAGTGGGGATGCAGATCCCTGATCGTGACGCTGCTCCAGGGACCAATTCTGCTCTAAGCTATAAAAATATCCCAAAGCCCTCTTTCAAGGCGGCATTTGAAATAATATCTTAGGCCACTGCAAGAGTTGCCTTTGTGCACTTGTGCTTGTGCTTGGTAATGAGCATGCCTAGAGTGTGGGTGATGTCTTGGGAGGCAGGAGGGGACCCTCCAGATCAGAGTTGTCCCTGACATTTGGGTGGCCCAGAACAAACTGCATTACCCACCATTCTCTTACCTTCTCAAGTGGTGGGATCCAAGGAGAATGAAAACAGGACTGGAAAAGACATCTGAGAAAACACCAGTTGGAAGAGAGAGGCACATGTTGGAGCAACACCAAGTGGCCCTTTTGTCTTGGTGTGAAGCGGTGGTTTACAGACTGATTGCTTGTATGTGAGCTTCATGCCTTCGGTTGACCTTAGTGCTAGAATTCCATGTATGTTTCAGATGGTGCTCATAAGTGTATGCTTGTGTGGGCACCTGCATGCCTATGCATATGTGTGTGTGTGTGGTGTGTACGTGTGTGTAGAAGTGAGGGGTGCTTCCTTATTTCCAAAATGCCCTGAAAACAGCACTTGATGAATGGGTTCAGCCAGACTCAGACTTTGGGCCTGGGACGGCCACTGGCCTAAGTCACGGGTGCTGCACCGGCATCCACGGCATACAGACGATGAGCTTACATCAGGAGCAGGGATAGCAGAAGGGGTTAAGAAGCTTCCCCCAGGGTCATTGCCCCTCTGTGTCCAATGGAAGATCGATAGGCCTTTAAAGTGATTTATAAAAATGGAAGGGGGAGCAATGCCCTTTCCTCAACTCCGGCAAGTCAAATCAGCATCCTCCACTTGTATTGATCATCCCACTTGGTCTAAACGCACATTAGCAGGGGCAGGCCATAAAAATTAATCCTCCTCTTCCATCAAATGGAAGACCATCTTCCCAGCTTCCCTTGAGCCGGGTGATGTCATAAGACTTCTTGTTGGGAGAGAGAGATTTGTATTAAATCTGATGAGGCTGTTTGCATAAAAGCTAATTAGAATGGCCGAGTGGAGAGAGGAGCTTTGGTGTCCCAGACACACCTGTAAAGACCCTCTGGGTTAGGCAGCGCCCCACAGGAAGCCTTTTTTCCAAGTCTTGACCTACAGCTGACCTAACTGGCCAATTTCTGAGTTTTTAAAGAACAATGAGCTAGTGTGATCAAGATGACCATAACAACAACAACAACAACAACATCTTTCTTCCTACCTGTTTCCCCAGCTTTCCTCTCCTATCTCTCTGATATCTTCCCTCACATGGTCTGCCTGTCATTGTCCTTCCACAGTCATGGGGACATTTGAAGCTGAGGGGGCCCTGGTGCTGGGAGGGCTTGGTTTTGCATCCCAGCTGATATGTATGGCTCTGTGTCCCCACCCAAATCTCATCTTGAATTGTACTCCCATAATTCTCATGTGTTGTGGGAGGGACCAGTGGGAGATAATTTGAATCATGGGGGTGGTTTCCCCCATACTGTTCTTGTGGTAGAGAATAAGTCTCACGAGATCTGATGGTTTTATCAGGGGTTTCCGCTTTTGCGTCTTCCTCATTTTCTCTTGCCACCACCTTGTAAGAAGTGCCTTTCAGCTTCCGCCATGATTCTGAGGCCTCCCAGCCATGTGGAACTGTAAGTCCAATTAAACCTCTTTTTCTTCCCAGTCTTGGGTATGTCTTTATCAGCAGCGTGAAGATGGACTAACACACCAGCTCTGACGCTTATTTTCTGTGTGATCTTAGACAAGATGCTTTATCTCTCTGAGCCTCAATTTCCTCCTGTGTAAAACACATCCAGTAATACCCACCTGGCAGGGTTAGTGTGAGCATATGTAATACAGTGCAGGCTTTCTCAAGCTGCGTCACACATGACAATTTTTGCCCTGTCTGTGCACTTGGTCTTACTTAATAATTTTATTTAAATCAATTCATACTTTCCTACATACATTTGTTTAAAATGGAGACATTATACTATTATTATAAATGGAAAATACAATACCATTTATTATACCATTTATTATAAATACAATACCATTTAGAAATGTTCAAAAATACTTGGGAGTAAATCTAGCAAAACTTGAACAAAATGTTTATACTGAAAGCTACAAAATGTGGATTAAAAAAAATCGCAGGAGGTCTAAATAAATGGAGGGACATGCTGTGGTCATATGTTGGGAGACTCAATAAAGATATAAAGATATACATTTTCCCCATATTGATAAAGAGGTTTCATACAACTATTATCAACATTACAGCAAGATTTTATATTCTAAAATTTACATGGAAAAACAAAGGAACTAGAATAACTAAAATAATTTTGAAAAAAAAGAATAAAGTAAGAGGAATCATTTTACCTGACTTCAAGACTCCCTTTGGAGCCACTGTAATCAAAAGAAATGTAGATCTATGAGTTCAAAGATGCTTGTGCACAAACCACTTAACAGCTCACTACAGGTCATTCAACAAATGTTTACTGAGCAAGTGCTATGTGCCTTGCCTGGGCCTTGTACCTGTGCTACTCAAAGGAATACAACACTCTCCCTGCCCTTAGGGGAGAGACAAGCTGAGTGCAGAAAGTGTGTGTGTTTGTGTATCGGTATGCCTGCATGTGTGCATGTGTGTGTGTGTGTGTGTCTGTGCATGTGCACCTGCGTGTAACCGTGGGAGAAAGGGCAGTATGGGGTCAGAGCATTCCAAAGAGCCTTGTACTATGATGAGAACCCCGATGCCTTTCTTCTTTCCCCTCTTTTTCATTCCCCGTCTTTTGTTTTCCTCTTGCTTCCTACGTCCTATCTTTAGGAATATTGGAATTAGGAGGAAGTCCTATGCCACGCAATAGTCTTTGCAACTTTCTAGTCCTGCGGTGGAGACCTTTCAAAAATGCAATTTAACACATACCCCAATATCTAAAACTGGGAAAAGTGCAGCAGCTCAGTGGAGTCCTGCCTCCCCTCCAGACCCCCGGCAATTGCAAGTCAGCCTCGTTGGAAGCAGATGCTGCAATGGAGTTTGACAGGCAGAGTATTTATTAGTGATCAATACCTATGGGTGGGCAGGGGAGGAAGGAGGATTGGATGGAGGCTGACACTTTAGCCAGCCCTGTGGGGAATGTATAGGACCAGTAGTGCTGTCCGTATCAGGCCTGAATGGCCAGTCCCATGTGCTCCTGTCTCAGTGGGTGGCCAGGTGGGGGTGCTCTGGGAAGAGTGTGCTCTTGGGTGGCGCAGGTCTTTGCAGCTGAGGCAGTCTCCCATGGGGATGACAGCTGGAGGCTGGCTGTTGGTAGCTGGGCCAACAAATCCTTTGGTTAAGGGAGATCCAGGTGGAGCATCTCTGTTTTCAGCTCAGTGTCCACTCTTGTGCTGCCCCAGGCCACTGTATCTACACCTGGGGAGTGGTTCCTTCAGGATTCTGGTCACTGTGTTCCTAGAAGGAACTTAGAAGAGCAAATTAACTGTACGAGCTACAGCTCTGGCACGGTCACTGCTCTCAGCGCTGCAGCTGCTGCTCATGGCCGAGCTCCTCACCACCCGCTGAAGACCCTCCCCTCTTATCTGGAACCGCTGCTGGTCTCAGTGGGTTACCTGGTGGCCTGAGTCCCTGGTCAGTGTGACTTTCTCAGGCTGGGGTTGTTGCACTTATCCATTTACCATATGACTGGGAAAGAGAGCCCTGGAGGAGCCAGTGGACCCCATGCACAGCCTCTGTCTCTCCTGCTGCAGATGCACCATGGTGGGTGGCTGGGGCGGGGTGCTCTCTGGGGGGCATTAACACATGCCACAGGGACCATCCCACTTTGTGCCTCTCCCACATGCCCACCTGCATGCCGTGACCCCAAACCTTCTTGTCCCCAATGTCTCTTTATAACCCCTGTCCACCACTGTTCCTGAGTCCATACATATTCTAACCTTGAGCCACTTCTCCTTCCACACACAGTGGTACCACCCGAAGCTCTGCCCGATAGGAGGATTCGTAAGGGAGGCCACACACAGCCACTGGTGTGAGCTGAGGGACAGAGGTCGGCACAGCTGTGCTGCCTGACAGAGGGGCCAGGCTACCTGCGGTGCAGCTTGCTTGTGGCATCTGATCCTACTCATAATCCATCCTAGAGGCACCAGGTCTGCTTCGTGATGCCTGCTGCAGGCCTGCATAACTCAGGTCATGGTGGGTCCCACAGAACCCGGCTTGTGATGGGCACTTCTGGATACATGGTCACTTATTAGCATGTGTGTATTAACATGTCTCTATCAAAGTCCAGTGGCATGGTAGGAGTTATTTTTCAAAAGATGCCCAGTTATCTATTGCGATTGCACATGCCTGCTTTAGAACCACCGGGGCCTCCCGCACTGTGATTTTTTTCTCTGGGGCTTCCTGCAAACTCCACACAGCTCCTTTCCCCACCACCAATATTTCTAATAGCATAGCATCTTCTGGGTAATACGGCCCTACTGGCAGGGTTGATTGTACTACAGCCTGGTTCCCGCGGAGGTCGGCAGCAGCTTGTGTCATCTGATATATTCCTGGGTCTGGAATATCTGCCCTTAGAACACAAACAGGCCTGCCAGGCACAGTGTGCTTTCTTCTTGGTGGTGGGATACCCGATGCAATACTTTGGATTTTGCTTTGTTCTCTGATGCCCCTGGCCACAGAATGTTAGGGATGTGGGTCCCTAACATTTTTTGGGATATTGGGGTGCATATGTTTTGCCAAGGCCTCCCTTTTGCTGGCTGCTTCTTATTCATCTGACCCAATAAGCAATATATCATCGCTGTAAGAGATAAATACGACATTCTGTGCAATGCCCCAACCACCCAGGTCTCTTCGGGTACCATTATGACAGAGGCAATAGAGTTACAATAGCTTTGGAGCCAAACTGTGAATGTAGACTGTTGCCCACTCCCCACTGGCTACTTATGATAATCGTGTCTACCTGGCTTCTGGTGGTGAGGGAGTCACCACCTGGCCTCTGCTTCTGGGAAACCTATTATCCCTCTTGCTGTCGGGGAGTCCAGTTCTGCAGGGACCTTTTCTATCGTCAGCCAGAGGAGGGACACTGCTGCTGTACATTTCAGGATGCAGGTGTGCCTCTTGCCAGCCCATTCCTGAGATCTTAGTAAATGACGTGTCCTCTGCGTCCTTCCCTGGAGTGTAATTATCTGGTGACCTTCTGGTGTGATATAATGTGTCCATTCCAGTATGCCCAGTTCCTCCAGCCTTTTTTTTTTTTTTTGAGACAGAGTTTCGCTCTGTTGCCCAGGCTGGAGTGCAGTGGCGAGATCTTGATCTCGGCTCACTGCAACCTCCTCCTCCCAGGTTCAAGTGATTATCTTGCCTCAGCCTCCAGAGTAGCTGGGATTACAGGCGCTTGCCACCACACCCGGCTAGTATTTGTATTTTTAGTAGAGATGAGACTTTATCATATTGGCCAGGCTTGTCTCGAACTCCTGACCTCAAATGATCGGCCCGCCTCAAGCCTCCCAAAGTGTTGAGATTACAGGCATGAGCCACTTCACCTGGCTCCTTGAGCCTTTTAGTGCCTTCTCAGTATCTCCCAGGAGCTGGTAGCTGGGCCAAGTCCTTCCTTGGACAGTGTCATAGTGAACCCCCTGCCGCCACATTCCATCAGGTGCTTGGTTGGAGGTTCTGCAGAGGAACCTTAGCACTTCCTAGAGTGCAGTTTGGAAATTGCTTGGGGGCAGAGGTTGGGGAATCTCCTGAGCTCTGGAGTCAGATAGGCTAAGAAAGGCTGCATAGGTACAGATGAACACATCTGGAGTCAGATGTCTTCAGATACTGGTTCTGCTATGGTCAGGCTGTGTGGCCTTAAGAAGATAATTAGCCTCTCTGCATTTTATTTCTTTGATGTCTTATGAGAGTTGAATTTGCTGTTTCTAGGATGTTTAGTGTAGTTCCTGAGAGTAAGTTCCCAATAGGTGGCTGCTGTCCTTCTTGGTCACACATGCTCCTGCAGGGCTGCAAGACCTTGAGGAAGGCTTGGGTCAAGGTCCTTCCATTCTCCCTCACCAGTCCTGTGATGTTGAACAACTCACAGTCTCCCTGAGCCCCAGTGTTTCATCCCTAACGCAGCAAATGCAATCGTAGCACTCATTCTACCTTGAGGCTCCTGGGAGACAGTTGAGAGAGGGTTTGGTAAATGCCCAGGTGTGGTCCCTGCAGGAGAGAGTGTTGCTCTTCCTTTGCTTCTGTGGCCTGTAGATGTGTCGACCGGAAGCTGAGCAGCCTTCCCAATCCATTACCCTCTCAAATGGACTTGAAATTTGCTCCAAAGTCAACCAGGAGTGAAGACTAATTATGACAATGTAGGAATTTCCAGAACAAGGTGCCAACCATACATTTCTGGCCAGAACAACCTGTGGACGGTATTGGACACTTGTGACAGATCTGGGTCTGGTTGAGACCACATTCTTAAGGAGACAAAGTGTCTTGTATGACCCATCTTAAACACCAGAATCCTGACTCTAAGGGCCAGGTGGTCTTGCTGAAGATCGGAAGGGGGCTCCTTGGCCCAGGGCTTGGAGGAAGATGGTGGAAAGACTTGCTGAGCATAGGTGCACTCACACCCTGGGACAGAGCCTGCAGTCACCATCACACATCTTTTCATATACTTGAAGCACTGGAGGGAGAACAGGGGCCTCTGTTCTTGGTCTCTTATCTCCTTTGTGGAGGACAGGAAGGAGCCTTCTATTGTATGCCTGGGGGAACAGCCCTGGCCTGTCTGGATCTGTTGCCGTGTGTCTCCTGCTCTGTCTCCTACACCCTCAGGTATCACCCTCTCACTCCAAGGCTTGTCTTGGGAAGGCTTTGCTTTGCTAACATGTCCTCACAAAGTTGCCTTTTTAAGGGCCCCAGAGGAGACCCTGCTTCCCTTGATGGCTTCTGGGCTGGAGGTGATCGTGTGACCCTGCAGCTGTCTCTCTCTCCCTCTGACCCATGTGTCATCCCCTGGCCTCTGACATAAGGACTGTGCTGTGGTTTCTACAGGATCAATGCTGTTCTTAGATAGTAAGTGATGTAAGAGTCATTGAACCCATCTTGTCATGACGATTTATTTCCTGCTCAGAGTGCAACCTGGAAACAGATCCCCCATTGTGCAGTGCTGGGACACTTCCTGTGCAACATGAAAACAGATCCCCCATTGTGTAGTACTAGGGCATTTCCTGTGCGATCTGCTTAGTGGTCCCCCTGGAAGCAGGAGCATGTGGACACCACTGCTTAACCACTGATGTCTGGTGTGGTGATCAGCATATGGTAATCATCCATGCATGTCTCCCCCAAACTGTCTTATTCCCTTCAGAGTGTTTAAGACCTCATACTTTCCCATTTAGAACACTCACATGGCTGTAAGTACCTCTCAGCACAGCACTTCCTCTGTAGATGGCAGATACAGATGATGCCTCTTTGTAGGTGATTAAGGCCAACACCAGACCACAGTGCCCAGAGGGTGAGAGGGGATGAGCTGCTCTTGGAGGTTCCCTCAGGGACCTGGTTTTGTGAATTGACCAGCATTTGAGCACACCCAGGGATCCACTCTTTCCTCAGAGAGTTTAAAAGCGTCAGCAACTGGGGCCAATCCACACTCTCATAACAGCAGCGATGGGAAGGCTATCAGGAACTTTGCGGTTTTAAAAACTGTTTGGCCTTCTCAAAAGAAAGTTGGATTAAACTATGGTTCTTAACCAGGGCTGCATATTAGAATCATCTGGGGAAAATTGCTAATGCACAGATGTCCAGGCTCTCTCCATGGGGGTCTGATTCAGTAGGCCTGGGTGGGGGCTGCCTATGATTTGCATGTTTTTTCTGGTGTGGGTGAGGGTTGATCCTTTCAGTAAGCCTGTGTGGTAGGCACAGCCCGGAATAGGATCACTATTTTCAAGGTGAGTAGATAGAAGACCAGAGAGGTAAGTGATCAGACTCAGGCCTGAGCTGATTTTTTTCTGCTGCTTTGTTCTTCGCTTTGTTCTTGTCTCATCAAGCCCACCACTTTGTCTAGAATGAAATGGATACACCACAAAGTGAAGGGAAAGGAAACTGCCCCAGCAGAGAGAGGGCCCTGTGATGGGTTTTCTCTGGGGGGCCGGACCCTTGTGGGGGCACCTGTCCTCCCGCTGCTGGGCTTGGGCCATGAGGGCACACTTCGGGGGAGTGCCAAGACACTGATTCTCAAATGGGAAAGGCGAGGCCACGGGGACTCCTCATCCAGTGGGCACAGCCTCATTAGAGTCCTTGCCTTGGCAAAAGACATCTGCTCGATCCGAAGATTTATTCAGTTAATTCCTAAAAAGAGGGGAGAAGTTTTCTCCAGTGCACCCATTGAGTTATCTTCCTAACAATGTGGAAATGTTTCATTCAGGGTGTTTGCGTAACGACAAAAGATCGGCACAGATGTTTTGCTGTCTGTTGGCCATTGTCCTCCCCTGGACAGCTATGTAAGCCCCTGTCCCATCCCTGTCCAGCAGGCGAGCACAGACCTGGAGGGGCCCTGGGGTGCAGGTGGCTTCAGCTCTCTGACACATTATTTAGTGACATTGAGTTAAGAGACCAGATGTGCTGATAAGAAGGGAAGCTTCCCATCCCAGGATGGTGTGTGCCTTCCGTGGGAATGTCTGTGTGGGAGGCACTGCTCCTGCCCAATATGGAACATTCGACCACGGAGGTTCCCTTCACTTCACAGATCACTGTGTGGGGGAGACGCTGATGGGAACATGTTAATCCAGCCCCTGTCTGGTTCCTTTCCACCAAAGCTTCAATATGCATCTGATCTCAGAATATTGGATTTTTCTTTGAGGAAAGAAATAAATGACTTATCTGGGGAATCAGTCCAGAGTTCCCTCCATGCATTGCACATTCTCTATATTGGGCTAAAATAAGGTTTGCTGATTCTCATGTAAATCTCTAAAGCCTGGTTGTCATCATATGAGTATTTTATGTGCCAGGTAAGTAGGTTGCATCCCCAGGAAAAAAAGAAAGAAGGCAAGGAAGAAAGATTAGCGATTGTATCCAAGGAGAAGAAGAACAGATTCAAATACTTTAAGTGCCTATAGCTTCTTGATTCAGTGGCCGAGAAATATGATTCACTCTGAAAAGCAGTCGTTTTGGTTTATATTTGGAATTATCTTGAAGTCTGGCAGATATGTTCTTTTTGTGGTTGTTGCTGCTGCATTTCTTTTCCACCTTTCCTAAGCCTGACAAAATGATGCTTCATAAAATCCTAGTGGGTTTTGCTTCTTTCCTGTGTAGCTTGTGCAAGACTGATGGAGAACAAGTTACCCTGCCGGCTGCAAATATTTATTGTGTGCCTGTCTGGTTTGGGCCAAATGGGTACCTCAAATCAGAATCTTGTGCATGTTTTGGTGGTTCTGAGGAGTGAAAAGCAAGGAGAACACATAAGGATCTTGTCAATATGACTTTGCCAGGCTGATAGGAGGAAAAAGAGGCAACTTTTCTGACCCTAAAGCCAATGGCAAATGTTCAGGACTTGTCAAAAATACAAAGTGAGAATCAAGGTGAGTTAGAGGCATTGATTTTAGCCTATGTCAAATGCACAAAATGTTAGATGGTGGATATGTGTTCCCAAACTTTACTCTGAATGCGGTGCTGTAAATGTGGAAGGTCTTTTGACATATTTAGTCAATTCCCTTGTTCCACTGCTGAAAAAACTGAGACTCTGACAGGTGAAGTGACCTACCCACTGTCATGGAGTTGAGATGGGATTGAGAAGGTCCTGCCCCATCAACAAAATGCCGATTGCATTTTCCAATGATGGAGGCAGCCATGTCTCCCATTCCATGAACTCCTCTGCGATGTGACCTTGCCACCCTTCCATCAAGAGGTGGATCTATTTCTCCACCTCCTTGAATCTGGGATGATGCTGTGGCTGCTTTGACCAATAGACTATGGCTGAAGTGACACAGTGCCAGGTCCAGGCATGGCTCTTCATGGCCTGGCAGTTTTGCTTCTGACTTCTTGGTTTGCTTTCCCTCCAAATCCAGCCACCATATTGCGAGAAATCCAAGCCACATGGAGAAGCCATGCATAGACAGTCCCGTTAACAGTCAGCATTGACTTTCACCATCTGAGTGCACCATCTTAGAGGCCAGCCAATTGAGCTTTCAGATGACCTCAGCTGATTCAGGAGAGAATCACCCAGCTGTGCTCAATCAATCCTCCCAGCTGTGAGAGTTAATAAAAAAAATTGTTGGTTTATTAAACCACTAAGTTTTAAGGTTACTTGATATGCAGTAACATTTAACTGGAACATTACTCAATACTAACATGAAAACTCATGCTTGATAATCACTCTGCACTTTTACCAACTAATCTCCCATTTATTCTAAGATTCAGTGTTTTTCTAATAGAAGGTCATGACTCATTAGTAGCTCATAAGACCAATTTTGTTAAGTGCCAAAAGTTAAATCAAAGAGAATTAAATGCATCAGAGTACATTATACATAATAAGGGTAATAATTGTTTTGTGAAATTTTTGGTTCAATTATGTGTGTGTGTACTGGATTTGGTATCTATTTTTTATTGTGGATTATAGAAAAAAATGTTAAGAAAATGCTGATCTCATTTGGCCCTTCCTACAGCTTTGATAAACAAGCAGGGGTGGTGTCTTAGTCCATTTGGGCTGCTATGAAAGAATTCCACAGACTGGGTGGCTTATAAACAATAGAATTTTATTTCTCATGGTTCTGGGGACTGGGAAATCCAAGATCAAGGTGGCAGCAGATTCAGTGTCTGGAGAGAGTCTGCTTCCTGGTTCATAGAAGTCACCTTCTCATTGTGTCCTCACATGGTGGAAGTGGTGAGAGAGCTCTCTCGGGTGTGTTTTACAAAAGCATTAATCCCATTCATAAGAACTCTGCCCTCATGACCTAATCATCTCTGAAACTCTCCACTTCCTAATACTATCACCTTAGGGGAATGGGATTTCAACATATGAATTTTGGGGGGACATAAACATCCAGTCCATTGCAGAAGGTTTCATTACCTCCTTTCCATCAATGAGGAAACTGAAATTAGAAGGCAGATTATGTGGCAGACCTGGGCTTCTCCTCCCCTCCTGTCTCCCCAAGTCCAGCATGTCATACAGCCTTCTTACCATTCTTAAAACATTTCAGATCTTTTAGGGAAGAGCCACTTTCTTGAGCTGGTATGTATAGGCAACAGTAACAGCAGGTGACATACATGTGCTTACTCTGTGATTGGCCCTCACTGTGCTAAGGACTGTACACGATTAACTCACGGGAGGTGCCATAATTATGCCCTTTTTACTGGTAAGGAAACTGAGGCTCAGAGAGGCTGTTTAATTTAGCCAATGTTGCACTGCTAGTGGGTGGCAGAGCCAGAATCCCAACCTATGTAATATGGCCCCATGTCTACACTCTTATCCATTCAATTACGGTTTTTCTCCTCTAGTTTGGAAAACTCGAGTGTGAGAAAGCCTCTCAGCAAGCTTGCCTCCATTTGCTCAGTGCACTAGCTGAGGCTTCCGAGGCAGGGCCATGACTGCCCTGCTTCCACCAGGGCGGCATGATGGGACCTCCTCTCCCATAGAAGCACCAGGTGACTCTCAAGAATTGCCACCCTGTCCCAGGGTCTGGAGAGAGGCCAGGCCTTTTTTAATGCCTGAGAGTGAGAACGTTATTGGGTGAACACTTCCCTTTTATTTACAAGATGAGAATCAACTCCGGTGGTTAAATAGTTGATGTTGGCAAAAGAGTTAAGACAAGAATGTCTCCATGTTCTTAGAGGCCCATTTCCTCTCCTTCTTGCTTTACTTTCACTTCTCTCCCAGCCGTTTACTTGTCTCTTCAAGTCCTCTAGGGAGAAAGGAGAAAACGCCTGGCCATCAGAGCGTCTCTGTTCCTAAGTTTCCTTGCCTGGAAAAGCCAAAGCTTGGGTTGGACTGATCCAGTGGTTCACAACTGCAAGCATTTTTCCTTCTCAGGGAACACCTGGTAATATCCAGCGACATTTTTGGCTGTCACGCTGGTGTGTGTGAGTGTGTGTGTGCATGGGTGCACTGCTAACATCTAGTGGGTAAAACAGGGGATTTTGCTAAACATTCTACCATGTACAGGACAGTCCCCACAACAAGGGAGCATCCGACCCCAAAAGTCAACAGTGTCAAGGCTGAGAAACCCCAGATTAATTTATTAATATGAGAATCCCCACTCACTGAGTGCCTACCACATGCCAGGTAGTGGAAGGAAACCAGAGATAAAAGCAGACAAACAAACACGCAAAATAAAAAACCCAAAGCACCCTTAGATCCTGCACTCAAACAGCTTGTGATATAGTGGGAAAACCAAATATATACATTTTTTCAGGAATGAGAAATACCAGCAAGGAGATGGGCATGCGGTGTCATGGGGCTTGCAGAAGGCGACCCCAGAGAGGCCAGCAGAGGCCAGAGCTGCAGCCCCGCCCCCCCACCCAGTACCTTAGCACATGTTGTTCCCTGTGGCCAGAGGATTATTTCTCAGGTATTTCACTCATCTCTTTGGTCCCTGCCCGAATGCCACTGCTTTGGGCAGCTGGGAAGCTTTCCCTGGCCCCCTGAGGTCCTCATAGAACCCCTGACTAGTATTTCTGGCATTGATCTGAGTTTGCATTTCACATTTGTTTTTCTGAGGATTTGACTGTTGTCTGGGAACCTCTCCTGCACACACCATCCATTTATAAGCCTCCCCTATCCTGAAAACGGGATCTTAGCTCCTCCCACTCAGGGCAGCCCATCAGAGGTACTCTCTTGTGTATTCTGACTTCTCAGAGTCCCTGCTGCCTTTGAAGTAAAGCCCAAATGCTGAGCCCCACACCCTAGGCCCTTTGCCCTTTGCACTTTGCCCTTTGTGAACTGATTTGATTGCCCTCTGGCTCCAGACGGCTCCCACTTGTAGCTCATTCGATCCTTGGTTGCTGTGACCCTGTCCTTCTCTCAAGAGCCCAAAGTGGCTTTCTGCTTTCCTGCAGGTGGACTTTTGCCCAGAAAGATCTGCACATTTCTCCCTGTGTCTGATTGGATCATAGGCTTCCTTGGATTATAGACTTGTTGCCTACTCTTTCAGGAAGTCTTCCCTCTTTACATGCCTAAGTTAGGTGCTGGTATGGTTTGGATTTGTGTCCCTGCTCAAATCTCATGTGGAACTGTAATCCCCATTGTTGGAGAAGGGGCCTGGTTGGAGGTGACTGGATCATGGGGGTGGACTTCCCCCTTGCTATTCTTGTGATAGTGTGTGAGTTCTCATGAGATCTGGTTGTTTAAAAGTGTGTGGCCCCTCCCTCTTGGCTCTCTTCCTCCTGCTCCAGCCATGTAGGACATGCCTGCTTCCCCTTCACCTTCTGCCATGATCGTAAATTTCCTGAGGCCTCCCAGCCATGCTTCCTGCACAGTCTGAGGAACTGTGAGCCAATTAAACCTCTTTTCTTTATAAATTTCCCAGTTTCAGATAGCTCTTTATAGAAGTATGAGAATGAACTAATACAAGTGCCTTCCTTTGTGTGGTCAGGGCATTCTGGGCTTACTGTGGTTTTCAAATATTTGTTGCACTGAAATTTCCTCGAGGGAGAGGATGGGTGGTGCTGCTGGCAGCATTTCCAGCACCCACCTCAGAGCCTGGCACATTCAAATATTTATTGAATGGGGAAATCAGTGGATACCAGTTCTAGGCCCTTCCTCCCCTCTGATTCCCTAGATCTTGTTGGGAATGGTTGAATTCACCTCCCTGGGGGCTACTGTACACCAGAAAATTCTTCCAGGTCCTGCAAGCCAGTTTTCTTACCTCCCTGGATGTAGATTTATGTTAAAACATTACTTTTTTCTCAAGCAGTGTTAGAACTGAGGCCAAGCTCCTGTTTCAGTGATATAATGGCAATAAATAGAGGCAGAATTAAAAAAATAAGGAATAATTATAAAAATGACCAATGCAATTTTTGAGTGATCAAGCAATCCCATTACATGTGTGCACTGATTGGCCCACTAAACTGGATGTGTGGCTAAATATGTTGAACTACCCAAATGTATGCTGCTCAGGACCCACAGTATAATGGTGGTCTTAAAGATTTATATTTTCTTAGATCATTAAGGTGTTAGATGGCCTCATTTCTCAGGTGTGCTTCTAGCTCTTTAAATCTCAGCAGCAGTACACATGGGTGGGTTCCATGCTTCCACTTCCATCGCTCCCCTGGCATATGGTAAGTCTTTAGGTTAGCACAGGAAATGCTCCTCTGTGTCCAGTGCCTTGTTAGGCACTGTGAGAAATTGCAGTGTGAATTAGATCTGCTCTCTGCCTTCCAGGAGCTCCCTGTCTTATAGGAAAATTAGGATATACATATTCATACCATACCACAAATTCTAGAAAGTGAATGAGAAATACAGAAAAACTAGAACAGATTCAGAAATTTTGAAGCAGGAGAGAGAAATTCTACCTGAAATGTTCAGTGATGGTGGAAAAGATCATATTTGACATGGGTCTTGAAAAATTAGAGATTTGAAAGAAAAATTATTCATGTAACACCTTGATGCATAAAGTTTAAGGAGAGGTTAATCCAGGTAGAGAGAATGGCCGGAGAAAATGCCCAGAGGCAGAAAAATGAGGCCATAGTGACTTTGTTTCCTACATTTTCTCCTAGAAAATTTGTAATTTTAGGTTTTACATGTAGGTCCATGATCCATTTTGAGTTGATTTTTGTATGTGGTGTGAGGTATGGATTCAGGTTAATTTTTTTCCTGTGGTCAGTCCTGCTTGCAGTCTTTCCTGGGATCAGGTCCAGGTGTCCCTTGGAAAGGAAAGCCCTCACTGTCAACAAACATTTCAGAAATCACCAAGGCACAGTGGTAAGAAACAGGGGTGTGGCTGTCCTTATGACTGATGTTTGGGAGAAGGCTGAGCGCTCCTTAAAAACACATGTGTCTTTGAGCTTTGGCTTTTTATTGTGGAAGGAGATTTTGTGAATGAGCGTTTTAGTTTCTCACTGAAACCCAGGAAATGTGTACTGTTTTCTGTTTAGCCTCATCTACTCCATAGCAGCATCTTGAGCCCTGGTGACTGCATGTTCCCCATGTTCTGGGGACAGGGTGCAAACACATCTGTTGACCCCACCCCCATGGCATACCAATGTTCCCAATGAGGAGACAGATTGCCAATGCACAACCACCAAAATATATGTGCTCCTTTGGCCTCCTGGTCCCCTAGCAATGGCCCTTGCATACAACTGGTGCTTAATAAATGCAGGTTGGAATGGAAGTGTGTTTGCCCAGAGCAAAACACACCTGAGCTAGAAACACACCTGAGAAATGAGGCCATTTGACATCTTAATGATCTAAGAAAATATAAACCTTCAAGACCACCATTATACTGTGGGTCCTGAGCAGCATATAGCCTTCTGACCAACTGAACATCTCCAGCCCAGCAGTTCCATTGTGTTTTTGAGAAAACCATCAAGGCGAAGTGAACAAAAGGGGAACAGGCTGACCTCACTCCCCATGGGAGTCTCCTGAACGTGCAAAGGAAAGAGCAGCAGATGCATGGCACCCACCTGCAGACCACCAGTGGGCTGAGCTTCTATAAGGGCACTCTAAAGAAGAGAGGAAAAGCTAGCCCAGTGAAAGAAGACAGGGTTCACGGGGACATCATCATCTCTGGAGCTACGACATGCAGGCACTGTGCCTGGCACTTCACATAGGTCTTGTGGTGAAGTCTCCCCCAAATCCCTGGAGGTGGAGGACAACCAGCCCACCTCCCAGATGAGGAAACAGGCTCAGCAAGGTGGAGTTAGTCAGCCAGGGTAACCCAGCTGGTAAGTGGCACGGCTGGGTGGAACTCCGGGGTCCTGGCTCTTCCAACTACTTTTTGCTGCCTCCTGTCATTGGACTGGAAGATTCCCTGTTGCCCTTGCTGGCTGGGAGTCTCCAGCTTCCTGCAGTCCCTTGCTCCTGTCCCGGACACTTGCTCCAGATGCTTGAGTAGGACCAGAGCAGAGCCCCGTGCCCCCGATCCACTGTTTGGGCATCTGTGATTGCAGCTCCCCTTGATGGCACATCGTGGTGTGTAGGGGGCTTATCCACACCACACAGACCCCACTGGACACCCCTGAAGACCTTCTGTGGCAGGCTCTGGGCTTCGTCCTACTGGTCCAGCCACTAGACCCTCAGGAGTGCCCCATACAGGGAGACCCTGATTATTACAACACCTGCTTTCAGAGAGGGAACCCAGAGGAAGGGCCCCCATTTACCCTTGGATGGTGAGAGACTTGGAGACAGAGACCAGGAAGGCTTCCTGGAGGAGGTGATGAGCCTACCTGGCCTCGAAGGGCAAGTCGGATGTGAAACCCTGGTTCTCAGCTCTGGCTGTGCATGGAATCACCTGGTATTCTGTGCTGGGCCTTGGGGTTCTGATTCAGTTGGTCTTGGGTGGGATCTGGGCGCTGGCATTCTTAAAAAGCTTCATGAGCGATTCTAGTGGGCTCAGATACACCAAATCAGAAGGGGAAAGAAGATGATCTTGGGTAGAGGCTTATTTCAAGGCACCGACTTCTAGGACAGCATGGAGTGTGGGCGGAGGGGGAGGTCTGGAGGGCCACTGGGGCCAGGCTCCGAAGGCCTTGGACTCTTGTTCAGGGCACTTGGACCTTATCTGAAAGGACCAGGGCAGGCCAGAGCGCTGAAGGTCTTGGCAGGGGAAGGGCCTGCTGAACTCTGGACTTTGGGAGGTCCTCTGGTGGCATCAGAATGGAGTGGTGGTGGTGAATGAGCAAGTGAAGGGGTGAGATGGGGTGGTGTGTTGTGGGGAGGGCAGGGGGTGGTCCCAGCGGGAGTGGGTGGGGCCAGCTGATCTCCTGTACCCTCGTCTGAGAGGCCTGGAACATTTGGAGGTGGGGCCCCAGGGAGCCCAGAACAAAAGGAGATGCCCTGCATGGTGGCTCACGCCTGTAATCCCAGCACACTTTGGGAGGCCAAGGTGGGTGGATCACGAGATCAGGAGTTCGAGACCAGCCTGGCCAACATGGTGAAACCCTGTCTCTACTAAAAATACAAAAAATTAGCTGGGCATGGTGGTGGGTGCCTGCAGTCCCAGCTACTGGGGAGGCTGAGGCAGAAGAATTGCTTGAACCCGGGAGGATGAAGTTGCAGTGAGCCAAGATTGTAGCACTGCACTCCAGCCTGGGCAACAAGAGCAAGACTCCGTCTCAAAAAAAAAAAAAAAAAAAAAAAGAGGAGATGCCCTTGTTTCAGCTCCTAGAGCCTAGGACAGTGCGGGCAGAGCCACCAGGAAGTCCTGGGGACAGGAATGGATAGGATGCAGTTCCCACCCCTGAGCTCCGATGCTCACATCGGGAGTTTTTCTGGATGGGGGCACAGGTTGCAGTGTGCACCTTGATGCAGACATTGCCTGGAAATGAACTTGGGCCTATTTCTTTTAATCAGAATAATTGAAATTGCACAGCCTGGGCTCTGTCCTATGCCCCTCCACCCCCCAGCTGCACCATCTCTAAACACTGAGGCACCTGAAGCAGCGGCCATTTGATGTATCATTAAATACACCTTCTCACACTTGGCACATAAGCCCTGATAAAGTTTCACCTTTTAACGAAATAAATGACTCAATTAACAAGATGAAAAACAGCAGTGTGGTGGCAGGCCCACTTGGTGGCTGGAAAAAAAGGGCTGGAGAAGAATTATCCCAGCAGGGAGTTAATGTGGGCAGAAGCCCGGTGCGCGGTGGGCGTCCGCTGACTGCCAGCCTGCCAGCCTGGGGTGGACGCGGGCCTGCTGACCATGGCTGGGCGGGGGTTGCCCACATTCTGGGCTGGGGTCCAACCGGGGTTGTGGGATCCAGGGGCACTCCCCCAGGCAGGACCTGTGTGTGTGTGTACTTGTGTGCTCACATGTGTGTGCGTGTGTGTGTGTGAACACAAATCCCTGCCTTTGCCTGCCCGAGTGCTTGGGATCATAGTCAGCCGTGTCTTAGTGCTGAGGCTCCCCCATGCTAGGCTCTGTGCTAAATGCTTTATGTGTTTTATCTCTGTAGGACAGAGGCTGCCCTGAGGGGGCAGGACCCAGGGTCTGAGTTCAGGCTTCCTACAGCTTTGGAATAACAACTCTCCTCTTGGTTTCCATTTCCTCCTCTGCAGCTAGAGATAGCTGGACTAAGGCGGAGGTCTTACAAGGAGACAAAGGGTCTGTGGACAGGTCTGTGAACCTGGCTGGGGAAATGAAACTGCAGCTTTGTTTTCTCTACCCTCAGTTTGTAGAGTGTGCAGGACTAGGTAGGCATCGTATGCACAGTGTCTGTGATTTGGGTACTAATTGGAATCTCAGATATTTTCCTTTTCCATGGCCGTGGCTGTAGAAAATTCAAAATGCCATTTCCACTCCCCGATACTTTGAAATGATTGATAGTTATTAGACCCTCTGGTGGGCTTGTTATTTAATGCGTTAATAAAGAAGCACATGCATTTCTAGGTCACAAATCTGTTTTTAATATTTGATAACTTTCAAAATAATTGGTTTTCTTTGTCATCATATATAGTTTATGGTATTTTATTTTATGCAGGCAAAACTTTATTCTGAGAAAAGGTCCCAGGCTTCACTCATTGGTCGGAAGATTCCATGGCAGGAAAATGACCAAGAGTGCCTGGGGGAGGGATTTCCAAGGGTCCTGCGAACTCTGACATCCTGGGAGTCCATGTGGTTGGCACACTCATCGTAATGATGACCAAGTATGTGAGGTGCTCACTGCGTGTCCGCGCAGATGCTATTTTTAAATTGAGGTCTACTTGTGACATGTGTCAGAGCCTCAAGCTCTTAAGGGTGCAGATAGATGAATTTTGACAAATGTATACATTTCTTCAAACATCACTCTAAGCTATAGAGCAGTACTATGCCCATAAAGTTCCTTTGTGTCCCTTATTGGTCTATCCCCTCCCTCCCAGCCCCAGCTAAGAGGTGACTACTGTTTTGTGCCACCCAGATTATCTTTTCCCCCTCGAGACTCATGTAGAGGGAGCCATGTTATGTGCTCTCTTTTGCACCGCTGTTTGCCCTCAGCATGTGCCTCTGGGATTCATCTCCGTGGCTGGATGAGTCTGTAGTTGCTGTGTCGTATCCCATTACATGAATTATATCCATTGTATGAATTATACTCTTTGTATTCTCATATTGATGAATTCAGATTGCCTTTATATTTTTTTCTTTTTGGTGTTACAAACGTGTGTACAAATCTCTCAGTCACTTGCATGGTGGTGGAGTGATGAATGGAAGGCCAGCTGTCAGGTGGACCCCATCCCCTCTGAGGTCCCCCAGGTCTGACAAGCTACAAATGTGACTCACTGGTGTGGAGCACCTGCTGTGATGTGGGGCCTTCCCTAGGCCCTGGGAGCATCTGAGTTTAGCCAGCACTCCGCCCATTGCTTTTGTTTTCTATGTGGTTTGGTTTGGCTCTCCAGGCGTAGGCACTGACCAAGAGGGGACAGGAGGCACTAATACAACTTCAGTGATGACCATGATCCAGGCCATGTGCCACAGCTTTCAGGAAGTCTCCTATGAAACAGATAGTGTCGCCCCCATTTTATAGATGAGGAAACTGAGGCTTACCCTCAAGCTAGCACGTGAGTAAGAAGTGAAACCAAACACGCACATTCAGGGTTAGTGGGTGTCATGGATGGTGAAGGTCATTCTCAGATCTCGAGTGAGGGGATGGGGGGACCTGAGCTGGCCCCTCTAAATAGGACACAGCTCTGACACTAGACCACAGGGAACACAGCTTTTTAAGTGAAGTGACACATTTCATGTTTGTGTCTTGTTTATGAAATGAATCATATAACAAGTTTATTTCCTGCCTTCTCCACTAGACTCTACATTATAAACGTATTTCCAAATCACATGTCTTCTACACTGTTTTCTGAAATGTTCTTTTGTATAGGAATACCATGTATTTCTTATATCTGATTTCCAGTTATTTGACCTTTTGGTTATTTCAGGTTTTTTTTTTTTGAGATGGAGTCTCGCTCTGTCCCCCAGGCTGAAGTGCAGTGGTGCGATCTTGGCTCACTGCAAGCTCTGCCTCCTGGGTTTATGCCATTCTCCTGCCTCAGCCTCCTGAGTAGCTGTGACTACAGGTGCCCGCCACCACGCCTGGCTAATTTTTTGTATTTTTAGTAGAGATGGGGTCTCACTGTGTTAGCCAGGATGGTCTCGATCTCCTGACCCTTGTGATCCGCCCGCTTTGGCCTCTGAAAGTGCTGGGATTACAGGCGTGAGCCACCACACCCAGCCAGTATTTTTTTATATTTTTCATTTTTGCTATAATTAGTAATACAGCAGTGAGCATTCATGTAGATAAATCTTTTTCTATTTTGCCAATTCCTTCGGATACATTTCTTGAGAGGGGCATGTACCCTCTTGGTCTGTTGACACATATTGCTGAATTGATTCCAGAAAGGGAGGACCAAGTTATGCTTTCATCAACATTTTGGACACCCCCATTTTTTTTTGCTCCTTGGCCAGTGCAATAAATAATGTTTTTAAAGATTTTGCCTTTTTAAAATAACTTTGCTAAGTTCACAAGGAAAACAAAGAGAGCAGGATCGCTTTAGTTTGCATTTATTTGATTGATGGGGACGTTGGAGAGTTTTTTACAAGCTTGGAACTTGTGTATTTTTTCTGTTTGGGGAGTTGCTTATTTGCGGCCTGCGTCTGTTTTTCATCCCCAGATAGCACCCACTGGCTCCGGCAGGTGTCCTCGCCCTGTGCTGCTCCCAGAAGCCTGCAGGCTGCACTTGCCACCCAGTGCTGGCCACCTACCCCAGCTTCCAGCCCGCTCTGCCTGGCCCAGCCATGGCTCTGAGCCCTCACCTCGGCCATGCCCGCTGTCTTGGCAGTGACCGTGTGCCCTGTGCTCGGCTCTGCCTCCCAGCCAGGGCCATTGCTGCCTCCCCGGCTCCATTGCTGGTCCCACTCTGGCTGAGCATACCTCTAGGTCAGTCATCATGGAGACCGCCACCGGGTCCTTGGGGCTGATCCCAGGCTCCTGGTCTGTGCCCTCCCTGCTCCTGATGGGCTGGCTCCAGCCTCCTGGGCAGGATTTAGAACCTAGACACTGACCATGAACACACGGGAGAAAGAAAATACAATAATTTTGTCCTTAGGGAGGGCACAGCCACCGACATGGACAGACATTTTGATGTCACTAGTTCCAAATTCCTAACCCATGGCTGGGTTCCCACTTACAACAACAGGCTGTTTGTTGACAGTCCTGGTCTTGGACCTGCGTCTTCCTCTGTGTTTTTAGGGACTGGAGCTCACTGCCTCCCAGGGTGGCCGTTCCATTTCAGGCCAGTCTGCTTAGCTGACGCTTTGAGGCTGTAACATAGCACCCACTTATGGTCTTTGTTTGGATTCTCCTGAAAGCAGAGACCAGGGCGAGGACTCAGGTGCAGACAGTTTGTTTGGGAGGGAGTTGGGCGAGTGAGGTAGGGAAGGGGAGAAGCTGATAAAAAGGAGTTGCCCCGCTGGTCACCACTGCAGGCAGCCGGGGCTGCAGGTCTCTGGGGATTCTGACGAAGTGTGCAGGGCAGGCCTTTGGGTGTTCCCTTGAAGGATGGGAGGCAGGGGCTCCCGATCTCTTGGGTGATTACTGTTTTGGGGAATGCCACATCCCATGCTCCAGGTTGCACCTGCTCTTGGGCAACGCAGTCTTCTGTGGCTTCAGAGGAGCAGTGAGACCCCACTGTGGGTACTGGTGGTGGGGTATTGACAAAGCGCATGGAGGCGACCACCAGAGCTGCACTCAAATCACAGGGCTGAAGGAAGGGGGTCTGTGTGTGCTTCACTTGCAGGACCACCCTCGGGGGTGAGAGGGGCATGTGAGTGGCTGAGACTGCAGAATGAGTACCTGCATCAGGCACAACAATGGGACCTTCCATCCATTCTTTCTCCCGACCACCACCGATGTTGGCTCGAGATCCCCAGAGTAGTGTCCTGGCTACACCTGAGAAGTCTTTGTGGGCTCCCTGCCTATGCACTGTGCTGTCCAATGTTGGGTCTCAGGCCTCCACATCATTGACCCATGGCATTTCCCAAAGTGGAACATCAATATCTGGAGAGAAAATTCTATGACCAAGTAAGTCTGGGAAACCTTGTATTTTGTATCCCCTCTTGGAGAGTCACAGTGGAAATTCACATAGTAAAGGCTCTGAGAAGTCCTGCAGCCAAGAAATGTGTTTCACTTTGTTGACTCCAGGGTTTACCTCCCTTGACTGACTATGGGGCATCAGCCTAGCAGCATCTGAGGAACATGCTTGCTGAAGCCTCATTCTGTGGCGTACACCCTGGAGCCGACTGTGTATCCTTATATTTAACCACAGTCATGGTCACTGCTTCGAGGTGAAGATCAATGCATGCCTCTCCTTGCCCTCCCAGACAAAGTGCATGTGGCGCCTTGCTGCCAGCTGGACTTCCTGGAGCCCTCTGGGGTAGATGGCCTGTTCTGAAGCCAGGGCTGCCTCACCCATGTGCAGAGGGGCGCTCTCCCTGCTCCTCTGCCTTCTGGCTGGGGCCCAGCCATGCTGTTATTATTCCAACTTGCTGGAGCTCCTGGAGGGGACCCAGTGCTTCCTGCATGAAGACTCACCCTGGCAGCTCTCTCCCCACCCATGCAGAGACCCCTCTCCCCCAGGTCTACTTGGGTGGCCCCCATGTGTCCTCCACTTCCCTCTCATTTTAGTGAATGATGAAAGTTCTCAAGATCAAGATCAAAAGGATTTCTAAGGACAGATCCAACACATTGGCAGCTTCTTAAAGCCAAGCTCAGCAGCAAGGTGCTGGATGCCAGGCAGAGAAAGGGGCTGAAATGGGCCTGCAATGCTAGTGTGGGAGAGTGCCCTGATGACAGGCAGTCTCTGTGATTGCTGCGGTTGTTCAAGCTCAGCTGGCCACAATGCCTCTCTTTTCTGTTTCTGTTTTTCTCTTAAGCCTCAACTACTGTTCCAGAGCTGAGCCTTCTCCGGATTCATTGCAGCCAATGGCCCATTTTCTTTGGATCCCATTTGGGGTGATCTTCCCTGCTTTTATCTTACTTCCCAGGCCCCTCTAACCTCGACCCTTCAATTTTTCCTAAGTTCTGGAATACATAAAGGGGCAAAACCTCCATCCTGATGGCAAACACAGCCTTTTCAATGCGGGAAGGTGTGCTTTCTTTGGTGCTGGGGACATTTTTGCCTTGGTACTCAGTGACATTGTAAGCTTGACAGGCCCCTCTTTTCTGCCAAAGGAGAGGACAGGCAAATATATTTTAGCAATGGCAGAAGAAAGTAATTGAAGGGTGTGGAGGTGCCCTAGGCATCTGATATGGTTTGGATCTGTGTCCCTGCCCAAATCTCATGTTCAGTTGTAATCCCCAGTGTTGGAGATGGGGCCTGGTGGGAGGCGACTGGATCACGGGAGTGATTTCTCATGAATAGTTTAGCACCATCCCTTTGGTGCTATTCTCATGATAGAGTTCTCATGAGATGTAGTTGTTTAAAAAAGTGTGTAACACATCCCCCGCCCTCCTCCTGCTCTGGCCATTGAAGTGCTTGCTACCCCTTTGCCTTCTGCCATGATTGGAAGCTCCCTGAGGCCTCCCCAGAAGCAGAAGCTGTTATGCTTCCTGTACAGCCTGCAGCAAGTCTTGTCCCTGTCTGGGAGGGCGAGGAGAGGCATGCATAGATCTCCACTTCAAAGCAGGAACCATGACTGTGGTTACGTATAAAAATACACAGTCAGCTCCAGGGTGTACGCCACAGAATGAGGCTTCAGCAAGCACGTTCCTCAGATGCTACTAGGCTGATGCCCTGTAGTCAGTCAAGGGAGGTAAACCCTGAATTGAACAAAGTGAAACTGCGCAAGGACAGACGAACACAGCATCCTTTCACTCCTCATGGCCTTTTGCATAAACCTTCTCCAGCTCAGGCATCTTTGCTTCTTTGAGCCCCAGTTCTTCATCCATAAAATAGAGCTAAGATCATAGACCTCACTGGGCTGTCGGGAGAATGAAACAGGCTTCTGCTGTCACAATGCCTGCCAGAGCTAGGGTGGAACGAATGCTCTCTTTCTCCCTCAACTGTGATGTGAGTACCTGTACTAGTCTATCCTCACACTGCTATAAAGAAATACCCGAGAATGGATAATTTATAAAGGAAAGAGGTTTAATTGACTCGCAGTTCCACATGGCTGGGAGGCCTCAGGAAACTTGCAATCATGGTGGAAGGCAAGGGGGAAGCAAAGACCTTTTTCACATGGTGGCAGGAGAGAGAAGAGTGAGTCTGGGAAAATGCTAGATGCTTATAAAACCATCAGATCTCATGAGAACTCCCTCATTATCAGGAGAACAGCATGGGGGAAACTGCTCCCATGATCCAGCCACCTCCCACCTGATCTCTCCCTTGACAGGTAGGGATTACAGGGATTATAATCTGAGATGAGATTTGGGTGGGGACACAGAGCCAAACCATATTGGTACCTTACATCACACATTGGTAGGGTATTTGTAAATCAAGTAGAGGGAATGATTAGATGACTTCCAAGATATTCCATGAGAAAGCAAGTTGTCACCTGTAAAGCACCAGACACATCATTGCAATTATCCTCACCTCAATGCCACCAGGTCTCATGACACCCAGTGATGCGGTATTAAATGGATCCGTGGAAAAATAGGTCATTGATTTCTCAGCCCACAAAATTTTACAATTTAGTGGTTCTAAGATGTCTCTATGGACCTGATGTGATGTTGGAAAAAAAAAATCCTTTGGAGCCAGACAGACATGAATTTGAAGCCTGGTGCTACCACTTCATAGCTATGTGACCTTGGGCAAGCCAGGTTATCTCTCCCTGGCACAGTTTGCTTATCTGGAAGGTGAGAAGACCACGTCCTGACTCACAAGGCTGCAGGGCGCTCCAGTGAGGTCCTGAAAAGTGTCCTGGTGATAGGACGGGGCTGTAGAAACAAGCCCAGAGGAAATTGTGATGGGGTGGGAAAGGAACCAAGTTCAGCATAAGATGGTCTTGGTTTAAATCTGAGGTCACTTTCTTATTGGCTGGATGACCTTGGGCAGGTCAGCTGGCTTCAGTTTTTCTTGACCATAAAATGGAATGAGACGGAAGAGCAAAGGCAGGAGAGTGGGCAGCAGTGCTCTGCAGTGAGAAGACCCCATGCTCTTGTCCTCGGCAGCTCAGGGGGGCCTATAGCTCAGTTCCCAGGGTTACGAGCAAACACTGTCGCCCCAACTAGCCCTTTGAGGAAGCTTGGGATGTGTCAGACATGGCAGCCCACCCATGCTCCACCTTAGGGACCTGCTGACCAGCCCACAGAGCCCAAGGGGCAGCCCTTTGGACATATGGCCACGTGGCTGTGGCTGCAGCTGGCGGGACCAGCTTAGGGTGGACACCTTACCTAATGGTAAATTTTGTTTTTCCTCCTTGGAAACTTCTCTTGGAATTAGAACCCAGGGAGGCCGAATTGGGTGGCTCTGTGGGCTTGACCTGTGAGGGGCTGACAGCCGTGGTGACTGCCTCTGGTGGCCTGTGCCCCAGCAGATGAAGCCAATCTGTGGAGAAGAGAGAGGGGAGAGGCAGAGGCAGGAGGGCAGGAGACCCCAGAGAAACAGGTTGTGTGTGTGTGAATGTGTGTGTGTACGAATGTGCATGTGTGAATGTGTGTGTGTGAATGTGTGTGTGTACGAATGTGCATGTGTGAATGTGTGTGCGTGTGTGAATGTGTGTGTGCAAGGGTGAATTTGTGTGGGTGTGAATGTGTGTGTGCACGCACATGCAATGGTGTGAATGTGTGTATGTGTGCATAAATGCGTGGACATGAATGTGTGTGTGCATGTGTGCCTGTTGTGTGTGTGTGTGTGTGTGTGTGTGTGTGTCAAATACGGGGGATAAAGCCGGAGAAAAACACAAACTTCTGTTCTCCACGGTTGGCCCCAAGTGTCAGCCCCACTTTGTTGTCCTCCTGCCCCGAGATTTCAGTTGCCCCTCCCCCGCCTCATCCCCTCACTCCCTGTCCCCTGTTTGAGCAGATTGAGTGGGATTCCTCTCCCGGTGGTCATCATGTCCGGAAAACACCAAGCTGGTGTCCCTAGTTCATGGAAACCGAGGCTCAGTAATAGCCAGGCAGGTGTCTGGGCCGTTGCGTCCAACACCTGGGCACCCGTCAGCCTCCGGTACCCTCGAGCTGCCTCTCTGTGGGTGGCTTCCAGAGCAGGACCATCACTGGCTCCTGGGGTGGGCAGTGGAGACAGCGTCAGGATGAGCAGGCGGCCTGCTCTCTAATGCCTCAGGAGGAGGGGCCGAGCTGATGAGCTAAGGCCATTTTCTCTGTTGATCTTGGCTGGCCACACCCTGGAGCCAGGGGCCTGTTTGGGGATCACAAACCAGATATTGGAATTCTGGGTTCCAGGTGGATATTCTCTGGGTTAAGCAAGGAGTCCAGGAACAGAGATTGGGCACAAGTCCCTTGAGGCCAGTGTTCGGCCTGTTTCCAACCTGGCTCCTTCTTGTGTGTTCCTCCCAGTGTGGGCCAAGAGCTGGGCCTCCCTGACAGGCAAGGACTGCAGGACACAGGGCTTGGAGGGGCTGAGGATAAAGGCCCAGGAGTCCCACACTCCCCGGGAACCCTCTGGGCCCCGAGCTCCCTCGGCGTCCTGTCCTGCCCTCTGTCTGCTGCCCCACCCCCATGCATCTCCTCCTTGACTCTGAACTCAGGGAGACAGCTTTGTGCCCGCAGAACATGGCTGGATGTTTTGCAGTGATTAAAGAATGAGTGTTCTTGAGCAAAGGAAGCCTTTGAGAAGAGAGGAGAGCAGGGGGCACTGGGCCTCCTTGTGAGGTCTGCAGCCCATGGCCTGCTGGGAAGCGTCTGGAAGAACCTCACCATGGACCCTCCCTGCAGTCTGGATGGCCCAGGCCTTAGTCACTCAACATACATGATATTGAACTGTGAAAGATCTCCAACCTGTGTCCGAAAGCCTCCATATATACCAATTGCAATACAGCAACCCATGTTGGATTTGCTCCCAATTTGTAATTAGAGTTGATAAACAAGGGAAGCCTGCATTTATTAGATGACTGGTTTGGAAGCCTCACTAACCATTTTCTGTGGTCGGTTTCAATTGTTTCTTTCCTGCATGTGAAAAATGCACTGTGATGTAATTCGAATATGGGTCTACTTTATGGGGTGGAACTGTCAGTCATCCTGACTCAGGAGTTGGGCTGGACTGCTGGCCAAGACTCACTGGGGGTCCACCAGACGCTTTGGTGGAGTTTCGACTCATCCGTGGGGCTCCAGCCAAAGGCAGTTGTTGATTTGCGTTCTATGAAGAATCCCACTTTTTTTGCTTTCTCCAGATAATTTTACTCCCTTTTTAAGAACTCCTCTAGCCAAAAGTGATTACTCTGAGGCTTATGTCCTGGAAAGTCCTGGAGTCAGAAAGAACCGAATTTGAAACGTGTCGTGTATCTTCTGTGTTATGATTGGCAAGTCATTTTCCTTTCCAGGGTTTCATATGCCAAATGGGGCTGAAATAGCTTACACTGGAAACGTGCTTTTTGCATCAGATGAGACAGCAAATAAAAAGGCTTTGCAGGTTTAATAAAAACTCAAACTACACTGTACACATTTTCTCAAGTATTGCTAGTTAGTTAAAAAATGAGCTGGCCATCACAAGCCATGTTGTTTAGTCAAAAAAAGTGACTCCTGCATGTTTCATTTAGTCATTCTGCAATTATTAGGCACCATCTATTTTCAATGACGTGCGATGTATTCTGTTGAAAATAAAATGGCTTTAGATACCATCTTACTGTCTGGTAAGAGAAAGAGGACGTGGTATTGATAATGGCAAGGTCCCTTCACCCTAGGCTATTTCTTTATTTTTATTTTACTAAATGTATTTACTAAATCAAATTAGAATATATTTGGAATAAGGCTGGGGACAAAAGAATTTAGCTCTAGTGTTTGAAATAATCAAACATCTGGAAGAAATATGATTGTTAAGGTCCAGTTTTATGCCGCGAGTCATGGGCATTCTTGGCATTGGAGTGTTGGGCTTCTGGGTGCTCTAGGGAGTTCTAGGTCTCAGGCTGGACAGCCTGACCATTAAAAACGGCTGAGCCAACGGCATAGAGTCCAGGGCTGCCTTCACAGGCACGCGACCTGGGCAATCACACAAGGTCTTGTGCTCAAAAGGGCCCCATGCTTGCTTTAATGCTCTGATCTTTGTGTCTTGAAATTCCTTTTTTAAAAAAAATTTTTTTAAAAAAATTATTTGTTTAAGTTCTGGTGTACATGTGCAGGATGTGCAGGTTTGTTATATAGATAAACACGTGCCATGGTGGTTTGCTGCACCTACCAACCCATCACCTAGGTATTAAGCCCAGCATGCATTAGCTCTTTTCACTAATGTTCTCCTCCGCCACCCTCCCACAAGAGGCCCCATTGTGTGTTGTTCTTCTCCCTGTGTCCATGTGTTCTCACTGTTCAGCTCCCACTTATAAGTGAGAACATGCAGTGTTTGGTTTTCTGTTCCTGTGTTAGTTTGCTGAGGATAATGGCTTCCAGCTTCATCCATGTCCCTGCAAAGGACATGATCTCGTTCCTTTTCCTAGCTATATAGCATTCCATGGTGTATACGTGCTACATTTTCTTTATCCAGTCTATCATTGATGGGCATTTTGGGTGATTCCGTCTTTGCTATTGTGAATAGTGCTGCAGTGAACACACGTGTGCATGTATCTTTATAGTAGAATGATTTATATTCCTTTGGGGATATACCCAGTAATGGGATTGCTGGGTCAAATGGTATTAATTTTATTCCCAAACTTTGGTTTTGTAAGTGAAGTTCAATGGGAAAATGGAGCATGTGCCTTGAGTGCAACGTGCATGTCCCTGCTCCCTGCTGTCCCATTCACATGTGGCCTTCTCAATGTCTCCTTGACAGAATGTTAGTGGACCCCCCGGTGTGTAGAAGTTCAGCAAGATTAAAAGCCAATACAAGGTGAGCATGTCCTGGAAAACTTTCAGCTTCCATAGAATGTTGGCAGAATATGCACGTATGAAGAAGTGAAATAAAAAAGTGGAGTTAATTTTCTGCAGCGTTTCCATATTTCTGGTAAGAATGAAATAAACATGCATGTACAAGCTGCAAAGCACAAATTGTATAATTTTGCTTATTCTATGCATGAGTTAAATGCTCTTATATTTGTGTTTGAACTGGAATTGCACGATGTGAAGATGTATGATACATTTCATGCTAATAATTTAAGTTTAATTTTTCTTTACTTAGAATGACAAATACATAGCAAACAAAGACACCGTGACAAGTAGGGAGAGAGAGGAGGGAACAGTGAGGGTACATTTCAGTACCTTGCAGGGCACGTTTTTCCTGCTTTTGGAGCAAGTGCCTCTGCTTCTACATTTTATACTGTGCCCCACAGATTATGCAGCCACTGCTGACCAAGTCTTTTGTTGGGATTGAGACACAGATATATTACACTATATTCTAGCAGGATGAGGGTTTGCAGAAGCTCATATAACAAAGTGTCCAGAATTAGAGTTGAACCTACTCTACCAAGGCTTCATAGGAATAACCAGGTGGTGGGAATTGGTGAGAAGGAATCTCTTCCTTTTGGAAGTTGGATTTTCCTTGGAATTGTGTATATGTGGTGTGATTATTCTTGTGGTGGACTAAGGCCCAGAGAAGTGCAGTGTTCCACTCAAAGTCACACAGTTCATCAGCTGCAGGGTAGACCTGAACTCAGGCATCTTACATCCTGATGGCCAGAGTCCTCGGCCTATCTTTTCTACTCCACACTTGGAAGCCAGGTGGGCATGTTTCCTCATCTGTGCCTCTTTGATTGTGTCATGTGCACTCATTCTTCAAACATTCAGTGAGTTCTACCTTGTGTTGGGTCACAGGCCTGGTGCTGGGGAGATAGCTGTGCTAGCAAGGAGTGTGGGCTACTGGTTATGAGCTTGGTTTCTGGAGATGGACAGAATTGGGTTCAGAGGGCAGCTCTCCCCCTCATTAGCTAAGTGATGCTGGCCATATCCATAGAGCATTTGAAGAGTTCCTGCCCTGCCTGGGGCCATTAGTATGGCAGTGAGCAGATGGGTGCACTTCCCTCCTGGAGGCTAGAGCTAGGGAGATAGACATCAACAAAGCTACTACAAAAATATTTATTTACTGTGTGGTAAAGGCTATGAAGGAAATGTGCAGGATTCAAAGGGAGATTGTAACAGAGAAAGTTACCAAATTTTTAAAGTCTCATTTTCCCACCTGCAAAATGCGAATAATAAAACCTATCTCAGAGGTTCATGGGGAGAATTAAGAGAGCTACTTCAGGCCAGGTGTGGTGGCTCATGCCTGTAATCTCAGCACTTTGGCAGGCTGGGGCAGGCAGATCACTTGAGCTCATGAGTTTGAGACCAGACTGGGCCACGTGACGAAACCCCATCTCTACTAAAAAATACAAAAATCAGCCAGGTGTGGTGGTGAGCACCTGTGGCCTCAGCTACATGGAGGGCTGAGGTGGGAGGATCACTTGAGCTGGGAGGTGGAGGCTGCAGTGAGTCGAGATCACGCCACTGCACTCCAGCTTGGGCAGCAGAGTGAGACCCTGTCTCAAAAAAAAAAAAAAAAAAAAAAAAAAAGAGAGAGGTACCTTATGTGTGTACTAGCTGCTTTTAAAGGGAACTATTTGGGAAGCACAAATTTGGCCCAAATTTGGACCACTGAACTCTTTTGCCTTCCTTTAACATACGATGTCCATACTTTATCTTTGAAAGAAAGTCAACTATTATATTTATTCTCAATAAACGAAGTTGCCTTTCAACTATTAATAATTATTGTTAGCTATATTTATTATAGACAGAGTTGTAGTTTAAAAGAATCTGGAAAAACCCTAACAGTTCACAAAACATTTGGGGTAAAAATTTAAATTTCTCCCAAGTACTATATGATGGTATTTACTTGGATCATTCACCAATTAAATGTTCCTTCTACTTAATAACATCATCTAGACACCTACAGGAAAGATCCCACTGTGAGTAACCTCACCTACATTTTATCTTATTCAAGCCTTGAGACAGGGCCCTTGCTTTGTATATAATTTTTTTGGCCAATGCTAATACAATGGTCTATAATAAATATATTCAATTAAATAATATAAAGTACTAACACATAGTTTTCTTATGAATATTTAATCTCATGTTTATAGTAATATTTTTCTTCTAAGGACTATATGCTTAAATATTTATTCTCACCAGGAATTGCATTTTGTATCATGATAGAAGTTGGGAAAATGATTAGGAAAACTCAGTGATTACCTGGGGAATAAAAACAGCATCATATGAAACTTACGTGAAAATAAAATATACCAAAAAAAAAACCCCATAAAATGTTAAAGTATAACCATTTCTAAATGATCACTTAAAAAGGGTTCCAAAGAAACATTTCTTCTAGTTCCTGTTGTAACATACAAGCTAATATTAAAAATTCTTGAATAAAGACGATGGTTGTAAAATTCCGTGAATACACTGAAAACCAACGAATTAAACGGAGGAATTGTACAGTATATTGGTATGTGAATTATATCTCAATAAAGCGGTTTTTAAAAAGACTGAAAAAACCTCTCCAAAAACCGAATGTCACTCTTCTCCCCTTTTTGTTAAAATGAGCAGAGGGGCTGCTAATAACTATATTCTGTCCTCCAGCCATCTGCTGAAGGGCTTCTCTAAAACCAGTCAGCTAAACAACCAAACAGCCAAACCTAAGCTTGTATTCCACAGCTGCTGTGAACAAGGACACACAAGGCCGCTTTCTTTAGGAAGTTTCCCCTGCGCTCACGAGGGGGATGAAACGTGTCGTCTTCCCTGATGTTTCATCCTGGCTCTGTTGGGTTGTTTTTGGTGACACTGAACAGAAAATCTGGCCCAGTGAGGCATACATAACGGCCCTCATATGTAAAGAGAAGTCCAGAGGTATGTGAGTTTCAGGTGCTGAATATCAGGGGTTGGGTGGGTGCTTGGTTCTGATTTTTTGTGATTCTCCGGGTCCTGCTTGATGTGTGAGCTTCACCCTTGGGCTGGTAGCAAGATGGTGGCAGCAGCAACTCTTGCTTCCCATGAGCCTCTTCTTATCATCTGGGACGACTTTTCCCAGAAGCACCAGGGAGAGGCCCCTCATGCCACATCTCATTGGCCAGAAGTGAGTCACATGTTCACACCGGAACTCATTGCTGGCTCAAGACATGGAGTTACGCCATCTGGCATAGACCAATCAGGATCTCCCCCCAGAACGGGGCTTGCCAGTTCCTGAATTCCATGGTGAGCTGGCAGTTTCCCTGAGCACCATCAGGGCTTCTGATAGGAAGAGACAGCAGGCGAATGCATGCTGGGAAGCAGCCGTACGTTCTCCCTGGGCTTCATCCTGCTTGCCTATTTATACTTTGTACCCCTTTTCTGGATGCCTGAAGGCCAAGGCCAGGGTCTTTCTTATCTCTGAGTCTTCCTCACTGCCTGACCCCCAGGCTGTAATCCTGGGAGTGAGCTGATTAGATTGCTTTCTTTTTAAAGGGAATTAAAACAAAAACCCAAATGCTATGAGCGCATCACGAGTATGTAGACACTGCCATCCGCTGTTGTCTTTGGTGGTACTTAAAAAAAAAACAAAAACAAACCTTAGCACTGACAGCATGCTTACAAACCTGCTATATCTGCAGTGAGCAAACAATTTCATTTTGCAACAATAACAGGCAACTCCTGACGCACGTTCACGCTAACCGCTTCTTTTCGGCAGGCAGCTATCTCCCCTCTGTTAGTGAAATTGGCCTCTCCTCATCTTCCCGGTATCTTCTCCCAGAGTCTACATCCTTGGGGGGTTTGCTCATAAGCTCAAATCAGGCAAATTCCCTTTTTAATACACGGAGGCATACACAAAACATTAATACTAAAACAAAACCTACCTGCACACAGATCCTTTTTTATCTGTGATGTTTGTCTTCAAACTTCCAAAATTTGTTTTCAATCCATCCTTGAAATCCAGAGGAACTTTCTCTGGATCATTAACAATGGAATGTCAACAGAAAGCGAGGCCTGCCACTGTGCATAAGAAATGGGTGTGGAACCAAGGAGAGAAAAAAGAGAAAGAGTAGAAGAATCTTTACTCCCTCCCTTCAAAAAGTCACACTTTACTATTTCTCTCTCATTTTCATCAATCACCAGGGCAATACCCCCTAGATCAATGCATTAACTTGTTTGTTTTTTACAATGAAGAAAAACTTCATAGCCTCATCATTCATTCCAGAGTGTGGGGGAAAAAAACAAAAGCCAGCCACCGAAATTTGCATGGTGCTCAATTATACATTAGTGAACATCACTTGGCAATCTGTTCATATCAATTTAATTGGATTTTAATACTGCCTCTGATCTTGTTTTCTAATTAACAGCAGTGCTTGGAAATAAAGCAGAACCATGCACCCAGCAACACCTTTGATCTCGACCATATGGAGCCCCACCAAGCTCTGGAAAAAAAATCTCCCTTGCCTCCACAGCCGGCCGAGAGAAGCGGGGGCCCCCAGATGGCCAGATACCATGGGCGCCCGCACCCCATGGCTTGTCTTGTCTTCTGATTGGTCCCCAATGCAAAGGCAGGGGACTCGCTTCTCACGCTGGAGGCAAATCTGTGTCCCCAACGTTGGTGAGGTTGACAGTTTTCACAACTCGGTTTTGGGGGGGAAATATTTCAGTAAACAGCCCTGACCCTGTTGGGTTTGTTTTAGAGTGGAATCTCACCATCAGGACAGAGCAAAAATGTCATGGGCCCCTAGACCAGTGTGGAAAGCTCACTAAACCATTTTTCCAGCTGAGGCTTTTTCCTCTCTTTCTTTTGTTAAATCCTTGGGTCTCTAACTTTGCTGATCATCGTCTTGAGAATTGACCACATGGGAAGACTGATTTACACACTGGGTCAGCCTGAGAAGGAAAAAAGCCCATGGCCAATGACATCGGGGGGCCCAGAGGGAAGCCGGCTGGGGCAGAGGGAGCAAGTGGGCCATGGCCAAGGGCCAAGGACGTGCATCCTCATCTTCCTCTCAACAGCGTGGGGATTGGCAGATTTAAGAGGCAGTTAGGAGAGGCAGGTGTGAGTAATGGGAACAGCACTGGCTTTCACCAAGCAACCAGGTTCACGGCAGCCGTCATGTGACCTCGGGCACGTGACTCCACCTCTCTGTGAGGCAGTTTGCTCATGGATTCTTCTGCAATTCTGAAACATGAAAGTGCCAAAAGTCAACGCTTTGATAATTTCATAGCAGACTCATGTGGCGGCAAAGCCTGACCTGAGCTGACGTGAGACTATTTGTAATCTTTATTTATGCTGCTTAATGCAGGTACTCATTCATTTTGCTGTGGAAATAGTCCTGTCTGGGACAGTTGAAGGCTGCCCTAGACTCCAATGGGATATTATATGTTTACTTTTGTAAAATCCAAAATATCCTGGATTCTAAACCACACTGGGCCCCAGGAATTTAAGAATAGGGATTTTGGACCAGAGCCTTCCTCTGGGATGTCAGTTAATCAACCTAGAGCAGTGATTCTCTCCAGGATGATTTTATTCCCCAGGGAACATGTACCAATGCCTGGAGTCAGTTTTTATGATTGTAATGTGTGTGTAGGGTTCCCACTGGCGTCTACTAGGCAGAGTCCAGGGATGCTGCTAAACATCCTACAATACCATAGGACAGACAAAGAATACTCCAGTCCCAAATGCCCATCATGCTGAGGGTGGGAAACCCGAATCCATAGAATAGTACGCATTCCAGCTTTATTCTTATTTCACCACTCTGAACTCCTCTTCCTTCATCTGCCAATTGGAGAGCATGAATAACTGCCTCCAAGAGTTCTGGGGAAACCATATGAGACAGTAGACGTGACTGTGCCTTCTGAACTTTACCGCTCAATAGAAAAATGAAAGATAGTTTACTCATTCAAAAAATAAAGTGTCGGCTGGACCTGGTGGCTCATGACTGTAATTCTAGCACTTTGGGAGGCCCAGGCGGGTGGATTGCTTGAGCCCAGGAGTTAGAGCAACATGGCAAAATCTGTCTCTGGAAAAAAATACAAAAAAATTAGCTGGGCGTGGCGGCACACGCCTGTGGTCCCAACTATTTGGGGGTCTGAGGTTGGGGGATCACCTGAGCTCGGGAGGTCGAGGCTGCAGTGAGCCGTGATTGCACCATTACACTCCAGCCTGGGTGACAGAGCAAGACCTTGTCTCAAAAAAACATAAAACCACCACAAAAAAGAATAAAGTGTGTTCTTTGTAACCCTGGTCTCCATGATAAACACCTGTGTATACACCATGGGTGCTAGGCAGTGTGCAAGACACGTGGAGAGGGATTCATGGTCTCCCCTTTCAGGGAACTTGTAGCCTAGTTACTCTCCTGCTAGAGGTAACCATTTATAACTTGATCTATAATTTAGATGTTCTTGAAAGCAGTATTTCCTTTGGCTTGTTTTAACCTTTAGACTTCCCACTTTCCGAAGAACCCCAGCCCATGCACACACACCCCTTGTTGCTAATTAGAGAACTTTGATATGCAGGAGAAAGCACTAATAAAGAACCGTAAATAGCAGGTCCTGCCTGGCTCCTGCCTCCTCTGAGCTCCTCTCATTCCAGCTGGAACCACTTCACCCCTACTTGCAGGCTTAACCCCAAAGCTAGATTTCAGGAGCAGCATTGCCTATGTAGTGGGGGCCCTGGAGCAAGGAGCTCTCTACTCTGTTAGCTCAGCTTCGCGTCTTCATGGATTTAATCCACCCCCACACTTGTGGACTGTTTGTGGCCTGTGGGCTTTGGTCTTGTCCCAGGTCCTGGTCTCCTGAGTCCCAGGTTTGGAAACTGGGCTTCTTTGCTGTGGTACTTCCTGGTGACTCAGGTTGTTCCAATCCCTTCACACTTTGCCCTTCCTTGTGCTGGTATAGGCTCTCCCTGCAGATATTGGATCCTGGCTCTTAGCAACCAGTGAATGGCAGACCATTTAGATGTTGCCTGCCTGTTCCCTGACCCCGTCCTTGGGTTCCTGTGACCCTGATCCTCTGTGAGGCAGGACATTTTATGGAATAGGCCATTCTGGGATGTAGAGGTCAATTCAAACTGTTATTGCTGGAACACAGTGACTTCTGCTTGAAGGACCTTTGATTGGCCACAGTCCTTGCTATAGTGTCCTGCATTCACTCTGGTGTCTGGCCATTTCCATGCCACCTGTGCCCTGCAGAAGTTACACAAGCTCCTTGGATGTCAACCAGCCTTTTGCCTTGGCTCAGATGTTAGATACACGCATGCCAAGCTCACATATACTTCCTTAAATATGACCAGGTGTATCGGTTATTATAAGTAATACTGGTTGCTGAAATAACCAATCCTTAAACCAGCTCTCAGGAGCTACAAAATAAAAGTTGATTTCTTGCTCATATCATCATCTGATGACCTTCACAAGCCTCTCCTGGGCAGATTATCTTCAAGTGGGGACTTGGGGATCCTGGTGTTTTCTGCTGCGTGGCTACACTGCCTTGGATTCCTTTGCTTCCAGCCATGTGGATTGGAGGGAAAGAGACAATGGAAGGTAATATGGGACTTTTTGGGGACCAGGCAGAGAACTGATGTATATGACTCTTACACCCACATTCAGTTGGCCAGAATTTAGTCACATGACCCAACCTGACTACAGTTGGGCTGGGAATTATAATCTCCCCGTGCATCCTGGAAGAGGGAATGGGATTGAGGAGCCTCAAGATAATGATGGCCACAGTCCATCTTTCTGGTTGTCAAATCACTGTTTGACTTTTCCTCCTACACATAGAAGACACTCACCCTCTTCCCAAGGGGAAAAACCTCAAAAGCCATCCAGTTTCCATTCAGTCTCTACATCCAGCTGAAAGTCCAGGATTTCTGAGTGCTACGTTATCCTCTACATCTGGTCTAAATGTGGCTTCTCATGAGCCAGTGACTTATGCACCACAATGACAAGCTACTTGTCCCCATACACCCAACATGAGGTGGTAGAACAAAGGCTAGGTCATTGCAATAAATACTTCCTTTAGGAGAACAGATGAGTGGAAGACATTAGCAGCCCCTGATTCATAACAGGTCTGAGATCCTCAGCCTGGGTGTGCATTATGAAGGCTTTCTGCACCTGAGTTCTGGGGACTGTCACTGATGAAGTTCTGGTCTTGGTCTATGAGAGAAACCCCTGGGTACATGTTTCTCTGCCGCTCCTGCGTCCATCCTTTAGGGGAGTCCCCTTGTTCATCTCTCTCCTTAGCCACCTCTAAAGTTGTTGTTGGGGGCATACTCTTCTTGGGGGCTGAGCAGCATTTGAAGGCTGCATTCTCCTTGAGGGGAGGTTGGGAGCTTAAATGTTTTTAATCCAAATCAATTATTGATTGCCTATGATAAGCTTTTATTCATATTTTTAAAAATTGAGGTATAATTTAAGTATGGTAAAATTCACCTTTAGTGCATACTTCTGACTTTTGACAAAGACTTGTAATCATGTAACCGTTGCCACAATTGAGAATTAGGGTAGTTCCATCACCTCCCCAAATTTCCGCATCTTGTTTGTCATCAACCCCTCCCCCAACTCTAGTCCCTGGCAACCTCTGATCTGTTTTGGAATCATATAGTATGCAGCCTTTGGCTCTAACTTCTTGCACCATGCATAAGGCATTTGGAATTCATCCAAGTTGTTTCCTATATCAATGAAACAGTTTATTTTTATTGCCAAGTAATATTCTAAGTATATAGATGTCACCTCTTGAAGGACATTTGTGTTGTTTCTGTTTTTTTTTTTTGGCTGGAAATAGAATAAAGCTGCTGTGAATAAATAGAACTTTCACATATAGGTTTTAAGTTTTCATTTCTTTTGGGTACATAGAGAATGGAATTACTGGGTCATATTGTAAGTGTATGTTTAATTTTATGAGAAACTGCCAGTGTTTTCCAAAGCAGCAGTACCATTTTGCATGCCCACCATCAATACACGGGAGTACCAGTTGCTTTCTGTCCTGTCAGCACCTGGTGTATGTCTTTTTCATTTTAGCCATTCTAATAAGTGTGTCGTTGTATCTCATTGTAGCTTTAATTTGCATTTCCCTAATAACTGAGCATGTGTTTATTTGACCTTTATCAATCTTATTCCATGATCGATCTCTTCAAATTTTTGCCCATTTTGTTATCGAATTATTTTCTTATTTTGAGTTGTGAGAGTTCTTTGTCTACTTTGAACACAAGTCCTTTCTCTGTTATGTGATTTGCAAATACTTCTTCCTAGTCTTTTGGCTTGTGTTTTACTGTTTTTCTTTCTTTCTTTTTTTTTTTTTTTTTTTGAGACAGAGCCTTGCTTTGTCACCCAAGCTGGAGTGCAGTGGCAAGTGACTCTCCTGCCTCAGCCTCCCAAGTAGCTGGGATTATAGGCGTCCGCCATTACTCCTGACTAATTTTTGTATTTTTAGTTGAGATGGGGTTTCATCATGCTGGCCAGGCTCATCTCGAGCTCCTAACCTCAGGTGATCTGCCTGCCTTGGCCTCCCAAAGTGTGATTACATGTGTGAGCCTCTGCACCTGGTCTGTCTTTTACTGCTTCTTAACAGTGACTTTTAAGAGCAGAGCTTTCATTTTGATGAAGTCTAATTTATCAATTTCTTTCTTAAAGATTGTGATTTGTGATGCTGTATCTAAGAAATCTTTACCTAAGCCAAGGTCACAAAGTGTTTCTCCTGTTTTCTTCTAGAACAAAATGTGTTTTAAGTCTTGAATAGTGAAAGGCCTTTAGAATTCAGACTTTTGCTTTCTTTAGACGCATAACCCTTAAGAATTTAGTAAGCTTCTGATCAATTTGCCTGGCTCCATTCTGTGTACTGGTAGCCACACCCAAAGTCCATTTTGAGGTGTGGTTCTCAGATGGGTTTCATTTCTTTGCTTTCTCTCCCCTGCCTTTCTCTCTCTCTCACTCTCTTTCGATTTACTGGTGTTTCTTTGGAGTTAAAAGGCTTGAATAGAAATGCCACACCCTTAATCTGAATCTTTGCTTCAAGTTCCTTTACCCAACTCAGAAGATTTCCTAGGCCTTTGCCCTTCAAACCTTTTAAAATCCCATTTCTGACTCCTGGGGACTTGAAGCATTTGGCTTTTCTAACCTGGCAAAATCCCACATTTCTGGATTCTCTAATTCTCCTTCCATTCTGCTTGCAAACTGGTCAATTCTTTCCTCAGCTTATCTCTTTCTTTAATAGTTTTCCAGATGCACTCAAATGTAGCTGAAACATGCAGATTATGAATGCTGTGTTTTCCAACTGCTTCTCTAGAGCTCTAAGTTCAGTAGCCACAAGTTCTGCCTGCCACATAATCACAGGCTTAGAAACTTTCCCTGGATAACTTAAATGTCTAGCCATCTATCCTGCAAAATCTGTTTCCTCACCTCCTGATACTTGACTGATGACATCTATTTTAGAATATAAAGAAATCTGCACCCCTCTTTTGTCTCCTTGTTTTGTTAATCAGGATAAGAAACAGTAGTTGCTATAACAAACAATCCAGCATTTCAGTGCCTTAACATAACAAAAGTTTGCTTTTGACTTGTGTTAGAGTCCATTGAGTTTCCTCTGAGTACTGACTGGGCTTCTTCCACAGTGTAGCTCCCCTATGTCCACAGCCTTTTACCTTCAGCCACGAGGACAGAGGAAGCAGAGGGAACATGAAGTAGCCTATAGAGTGAATTGGAGCTGGACTTGACAGGTGCCTGTGTGTCCACTCCCATTCCATTGGCCAGAACCGAGGCACATGGCCCTAACATCACTGTGAGCAACATTGGAAAGTGTAGTCTTCCTGTGTGTCCAAGAAGACAGGAGTGGTGAGAATCTCGCTGGATCCATCCTAGAACTTTTTCTTTGGCAAAGAGACGGGGGTTCTCCCCTGAGTTAGATCTCTCCTGGCTCTTTTAAGGATTCTGTATTGAGTAAAACCTCAGCACCTTCTTAAAATCCATCCATTCAGTAATTTATTGGTGAGCATTTGAACCTGCCAGGCATAGTGTTTGGAAGGGGGAGGTGGGAGGGGAAGGGGGTGGTCCTAACATGTAGTAAGTAGCTTCTGTGTTTCTAGCACTTGAAATGATTATTTATTTATTTATTTTTGAGATGGCGTCTCGCTCTGTTGCCCAGGCTGAAGTGTAGTGGTGTGATCTCGGCTCACTGCAACCTCTGCCTCCCGGGTTCAAGTGATTCTCCTGCTTCAGCCTCCTGAGTAGCTGAGACTACAGGTACCTGCCACCACGCCCAACTAACTTTTGTATTTTTAGTAGAGACAGGGTTTAACTTGTTGGCCAGGCTAGTCTCGAACTCCTGACCTCAGGTGATCTGCCTGCTTCAGCCTCCCAAAGTGTTGAAATTACAGGCGTGAGCCATCACACCTGTCCTGAAGTGATTATTTAATCCCCACAGTGATAGAGATACCTGTTTTATCCCCCTTGGACAGATGAGTGAACTGGTTCTGAAAGGTGATTGTGCCCAAGGTCACAGAGCTAATAACCTGATGAACCACAATTACATCTTACATTCATTCTACATGACTAACCTATGTTTGTACCACGAGGAGGTTTATATCCTCTAATTATAGTCTGGTGCGGGACACAGACATCAAAATCCAGTGAGACAAGTGGACATGGTATTGTCAGAGTACTGGCCACCATAACTGGGGGTGGAGGATTTCATGCGCGTCCCTGTGAAGAGACCACCAAACAGACTTTCTGTGAGCAATAAAGCTTTTAATCACCTGGGTGCAGGTGGGCTGAGTCCGAAAAGAGAGTCAGCGAAGGGAGATAAGGGTGGGGCCGTTTTATAGGATTTGGGTAGGTAAAGGAAAATTACAGTCAAAGGGGGTTTGTTCTCTGGTGGGCAGGAGTGGGGGTCACAAGGTGCTCAGTGGGGGTGCTTTTTGAGCCAGGATGAGCCAGGAAAAGGACTTTCACAAGGTAATGTCATCAGTTAAGGCAAGGACCGGCTATTTACACTTCTTTTGTGGTGGAATGTCATCAGTTAAGGTGGGGCAGGGCATATTCACTTGTTTTGTGATTCTTTAGTTACTTCAGGCCATCTGGTCCTGTACGTGCAGGTCATAGGGGATGCGATGGCTTGGCTTGGGCTCAGAGGCCTGACATTCCTGCCTTCTTAATAAGAAAAATAAAACAAAATAGTGTTGAAGTGTTGGGGTGGTGAAAATTTTTGGGGGGTGGTATGGAGAGAGAATGGATGATGTTTCTCAGGGCTGCTTCAAGCAGAATTAGGGGCGGCGTGGGAACCTAGAGTGGGAGAGATTAAGCTGAAGGGAGGTCTTGTGGTAAGGGGTGATATTGTGGGGATGTTAGAAGAAACATTTGTCGTACAGAATGATTGGTGATGGCCTGGATACGGTTTTGGATGAATTGAGAAACTAAACGGAAGATACAAGGTCCGAATAAAAGAAGGAGAACAATGGGTATTAAAGGACTAAGAATTGGGAGGACCCAGGACATCCAATTAGAGAGCGCCCAAGGGGGTTCAGCGTAGTTACTTGCTTGGCTGGCGAGTTTTTGGGCTCTATCCTTGAGTTTTTTTATGTTGTCATACACCAGGCCAGATTGATTTAGGTAAAAACAACACTCCTCATTTAAGAATATGCAGAGTCCTCCTTTTTCAGCAGTGAGTAAGTCAAGGCCTCAGCGGTTTTGGAGGACAACTGCAGCTAAAGAGTCAACTTGGGCCTGGAGGACTGATAAAGTTAGTGATATGTCTGTGATGCTAGCAGAGAAGTCATTAGACAGGCTATGGAAGGTCATGACAGACGTTGAAATGCCTGCTATTCCAGTACTGAGAGCAATAGTGGAGGCAGAAAGTCCTAAACCGACCATCAAGGGAATTCATGGAATAACTCTTTTTTGTCGTGTCGGTGTCATGAGGGGAACAGGGAGCTCTTCGGTCCCATTTGCAAATTGAATTTTGGGGGTAAGGAAGACTAGTGTACATGAGCCTGTCCAATTGGCAGGTAGACACATGTAGGTAGAGGATCCACAGAGGAAGAAGAGACCTTGTGCGAGGCAAAACTGGCGATGTAAAGTAAAAAGGTGAGAAGGAGTGCTGAAAGGGGTGTCTTGTACCCAGACTCCTAGGGATCCAGCTAGAGCAGCAGCTGTCAGAGGTTGTAATGGGGACTGATGGGGTAACTGCATAGAGGGGGAGGTTCGATTTTCATGGTGTATGAGAAAACGTCGACTATCTACAAGCAACCTTTCACTGTTATTTTCGGGGCTGGGTATAAGTAAACAAGAAGAGGGCCTGGGAGGAGAGTCTGATGAGCAAGAGGAAGGTAGCCAAGGATGGAGTGAAATACAGGGCAAGTGTCTTCCTAAGCAATAATTATTGCTAATGTTTTTAAGTTTGTCAGTATTGATAGAGGGCTTGTCTGTAATATGGAGCTGGAAGGCTCCCATTGTTTCAGTGATGTGTGTAGTTGGACTTCGGAGATGAAGAGTAAAGGAACATCGAGAAGGTGAAAGATTACCTAGGGGAATTCCAGTGGGTCTTTGCCAAGAGATACATATAGGAGTGGCCACAGGAATAGTAGTTTGTGTTGTGAGAGGTCCAAATATGGGGGGAGTAGAGTTAATATAGGAGAAAGGTTTTTTAAATAAGTGCGAAGGAGGGCGGCAGCTTGCTGATGTGAAATGTCTGGGGAAGTCTTGCTGGACCTGTCTAGAAAGTAAATGAGTTCTTCAGGAGGGTAAAGGTGAGGGCTGTTAAAGGAAGTTCGGAGGTGTAGGGAGACAGGAGATGTTGCCCAGTCTGTCTGTAAGGCGGGGACAGCTGTGTAGGCACTGGAAGAAAGGGAAATGCAAAGCCAGCAGTTGTTCGCTAAGGAGGGATTAGAAACGGCTAGGAGAGAATGGGTAAGGTTGATAGTGTGGTGGAGATAGCTGGGGAGAGGTAGAGGGTGACATAAGAATGGGAATGAGAATAAGAGTGAATATAAAAGTAAAGAATAGAACTTCATCAGGGTGGAAGTATTGGAGGGTGCCCTGCCAGCAAAGATCATCTATCCACTCTAAGAGGGAGTTAAGAGTGGCAGTTTGGGGCTAGCACCAAGAGATATCAGCTGTGATGACTTGAAGAAACAGTGTAAACCGGCGGTGTAAACAAGAGTAGGGCATTTATAAGTAGTTGAGAATGGAGAATAGGAGTATGACCGGACAGAAGATAGTAGGGATGACTAGTTTTTTGGGGCTTGGCCTAAGTGGTGGGGTGACTTCGTAAAGCCCTGTTGCAAAAAGTAGGGTAAGGATGAACAGACCTAATAGAATGAAGGGATGTATTAGGCTCATAAGGGTTATTACTGTTCTTCAGAAATACGAGTGAGTTTAAGGGAAGTGGGGGAGAGTACTTGCGACTTCCAGGAGGAAGAGGAGGGATTAGGCTGGCTGTCTGATGGACACAGCTTTATTCTGGAATGGTGAACCCAGTGGGGAGGATCCTGCAGGCGGACGGCAGTTGGGGTACTATAGATGACTAAGTAGGGTCCGGTCCATCGAGGTTGTAGAGTTTGAGGGGTCAGATTCTTAATAAGAACTGATCGTCCAGCTAGGTTGTCTTCATATGGCTGGGGATCTGGAGTAGGCAAGAGAAGATTAGCAGCCTGGTGAATTTCCTGTCTAGCCTGCTGGAGTACTGGAAGACAGTCGCCTAGAGGGCTGGTGTCTGGGATGAGGTTGGGGCTGAGCAAGAAAGTGGGTCCATATAAAAGTTCAAATGGATTGTACCCTGTAGCATCTTGAGGACAGGCTCTGATTCTGAGAAGAGCAAGAGGTAAAAGTACTGTCCAATCCTTTTTAAGTTGGAGGCTGAGCTTGGTGAGGTGTACCTTTAAAAGACCATTAGTCCGTTCTACCTTTCCTGAAGATTGAGGACAGTAAGGGGTATGAAGGTTCCACTGAATACCAAGAGCCTGAGAAACTGCTTGGGTGATTTGGCTAGTAAAGGCTCATCTGTTATCAGACTGTATTGAGGTGGGAAGGCTAAACTGAGGAATTATGTCTAACAGAATGGAAGAAATGACTGCAGTGGCCTTCTCAGACCCTGTAGGAAAGGCCTCTACCTATCCAGTGAAAGTATCTACCTAGACTAAGAGGTATTTTAGTTATCTGACTCAGGGCATGTTGAGTAAAGCTAATTTGCCAGTCCTGGGTGGGGCAAATCCTCGAGCTTGATGTGTAGGGAAGGGAGGGGGCCTGAATAATCCCTGAGGAGTAGTAGAATAGCAGATGGAACACTGAGAAGTTATTTCCTTGAGGATAGATTTCCACGATGGAAAGGAAATGAGAGGTTCTAAGAAGCGGGCTAGTGGCTTGTACTATAGCATAACCTGCCTTTGCTGGTGTGTGGCGATTAGGCCTGGTGGAACCGCCATCAATAAATCAAGCGTGATCAGGGTGAGGATCAGGAAAGAAGGAAATTTGGGGAAATGTGAATGTCAGGTGGATCAGAGAGATACAGTCATGGGGGTCAGGTGTGGTATCAGGAATAATGTGGGAGGCCAGATTGAAGTCTGGCCCCGGAACAATGGTAGTTGTGGGAGACTCAACAAGGAGTGTGTACAGCTGAAGGAGCTGGGAAGCAGAAAGTATATGCGTCAGGTATGAGGAAGAAAATAGATTTTGGAAGTTATGAGAACTGTAGAGAGTGAGTTGAGCACAGTTTGTGATTTTGAGGGCCTTTAAAAGCATTAAAGCAGCGGCAGCTGTTGCACGCAGACATGAGGGCTAGGCTAAAACAGTAAGGTCAAGTTGTTTGGACAGAAAGGCTACAGGGTGTGGTCCTGGCTCTTGTGTAAGAATTCTGACCGCGCTAACCATGCCTAGGAAGGAAAGGAGTTGTTTTGTAGAAGGTGCTTGGGTTTGAGAGATCAGTTGGACACGATTGGCAGGGAGCGCACGTGTGTTTTTATGAGAATTATGCCGAGATAGGTAACAGATGAGGAAGAAATTTGGGCTTGATTGAAGTAATGGGGGCTGTCTGTGAAGCTTTGCGGCAGTACAGCCTAGGTAATTTGCTGAGCTTGATGGGTGTCAGGGTCAGTCCAAGTGAAAGCGAAGAGAGGCTGGGATTAAGGGTGCAAAGGAATAGTAAAGAAAGCATGTCTGAGATCTAGAACAGAATAATGGGTTGTAGAGGCAGGTATTGAGGATAGGAGAGTATATGGGTTTGGCACCACGGGATGAATAGGCAAAACAATTTGGTTGATAAGGCGCAGATCCTGAACTAAATTGTAAGGCTTGTCTGGTTTTAGGACAGGTAAAATGGGGGAATTGTAAGGAGAGTTTATAGGCTTTAAAAGGCCATGCTGTAGCAGGCGAGTGATAACAGGCTTTAATCTTTTTAAAGCGTGCTGCGGGATGGGATATTGGCATTAAGTGGGGTAAGGGTGATTAGGTTTTAATGAGATGGTAAGGGGGGTGCATGATCGGTCGCCAAGGAGGGAGTAGAGGTATCTTATACTTGTGGGTTAAGGTGGGGGGATACAAGAGAAGGACGCAAAGGAGGCTTTGGATTGGGAAGAAGGGTGGCAATGAGATATAGCTGTAGTCCGGGAATAGTCAGGGAAGCAGATAATTTAGTTAAAGTGTCTCAGCCTAATAAGGGAACTGGGCAGGTGGGGATAGGGATAACTAAAATGGAGTGCTTAAAAGAGTATTGTCTAAGTTGGCACCAGAGTTGGGGAGTTTTAAGAGGTTTAGAAGCCTGGCCATCAATACCCACAATAGTTATGGAGGCAAGGGAAACAGGCCCTTGAAAAGAAGGTAATGTGGAGTGGGTAGCCTCCTTATTAATTAAGAAGGGGACAGGCTTACCTTCCACTGTGAGAGTTACCCGAAGCTCGGCGTCCGTGATGGTCTAGGGGGCTTCCGAGGCGATCGGGCAGTGTCAGTCTTCAGCCGCTAAGCCGAGAAGATCTGGGAAGGAGTCAGAGAGCCTTGGGCCAGAGTCCCAGGGGCACTGGGAGTGGCTGCCAGGTGAGTTGAACAGTCCGATTTTCAGTGGGGTCCCACACAGATGGGACGCGGCTTAGGAGGAATCCTGGGCTGCGGGCATTCCTTGGCCCAGTGGCCAGATTTCCAGCACGTGTAGCAAGCTCCTATGGGAGGAGGTTCTGGAGGAACGCCTGGCCGCTGTGGTTCAGGTGTTTGGAAGTTCTTGTGTGCTGGAGATGTGGCTGGGGTTTGTCTCACAGTGGAGGCAAGGAATTGCAACTTTTTTCTATTATTGTACACCTTGAAGGCGAGGTTAATTAAATCCTGTTGTGGGGTTTGAGGGCCGGAATTTAATTTTTGGAGTTTTATTTAATGTCGGGAGCAGATTGGGTAATAAAATGTATTTTGAGAATAAGATGGCCTTTTGACCTTTTAGGGTCTAGGGCTTTAAAGTGTCTCAGGGTTGCTGCCAAACAAGTCATGAACTGGGCTGGATTTTTATATTTGATGAAAAAGAGCCTAAACTCTTCTGATTTGGGATAAAGAAAAAGCAGCATTAACCTTGACTATGCCTTTAGCTCCAGCCACCTTTTTAAGAGTAAATTGCTGGGCAGGAGGGGGAGGGCTAGTCATGGAACGAAACTGTAAGCCGGACCAGGTGTGAGGAGGGGAGGTGCTAAAAAGATTATAGGGTGGAGGAGCAGAGGCTGAGGAAGAATTGGGACCTAGCTCGGCCTGGTGAGGAGCAGCCTGGGGAGGAAGGGAGAGGTCAGATGGGTCTGTAGAAAAGGAAGATTAAAAAGACTCAGTGACGCTTGGTGTTGGTACTGAGGGGACAGGCGGGAGGGAAAGAAGGAAGATTTGGGATGAGTTGCGCTGGGCACAGAGACTAGGAAGGGACTGATGTGTAAAAGAATGCCTGGATGTCAGGCACCTCAGACCGTTTGCCTATCTTACAAGAATTATTTAGATCTTGCAGGATGGAAAAATTCAAAGTGCCATTTTCTGGCTATTTGGAACTACTGTCGAGTTTGTATTGGGGTCAAGTGGCATTTCAGAAGAAAATAAGGCATTCAGGTTTTAGGTCAGGTGTGAGTTGAAAAGGTTTTAAGTTTTTGAGAACACAAGCCAAGGGAGTAGAAGGAGGAATGGAGAGTGGAAGGTTCCCATAGTGAAGGAAGCAAGCCTAGAGAAAAGAGAGTAGAGAAATGGAGGGAAGGGGTTTGGGGGTTCTTACCTTCCAGAAAAGTGGGAAAAGGGGTTGGGGTGCAGAGATAAGAGGTTGGGGCGTGGAAATAAGGGATGGGGCACAGAAATAAGAGGTTGGGGCACGGAAATAAGGGATTGGGGGTTCTTGCCCCCTAGGAAAGCGGGACTTGCTGCTAAGGGTGAAGGAGAAGGGGTTGAGGGGTACTTGCCCCTGCCCCAGGAAAGTGGGACTTGCTGCTAAGGGTGAAGGAGAAGGGGTTGAGGGGTACTTGCCCCTGCCCCAGGAAAGTGGGACTTGCCGCTAAGGGTGAAGGGGAAGGGGTTGAGGGGTACTTGCCCCTGCCCCAGGAAAGCGGGACTTGCCGCTAAGGGTGAAGGGGAAGGGGTTGAGGGGTACTTGCCCCTGCCCCAGGAAAGCGGGACTTGCCGCTAAGGGTGAAGGACCAAGGCAGGCGTCCCTGCGTGGTCTGACACCCTTGAAACGTGAGTGTATAATTAGAGAGGCGTCCCTGCAATGATTAAACACCAAGAGAAGGCTGCCTTCCCAGTCTGTGACCGGCGCCGGAGTTTTGGGTTCACGGATAAAACATGTCTCTTTTGTCTCTACCAGAAAATGAAAGGAATTGAAATTAAGAGAAGGGAGAGATTGAAGTGTGGCGCCAAGATTGAAAGGAGAAAGAGGTTGAGGGATAGTGAGGGAGGTTGGAGAAGAGAGTAAAAAAAGGCCGCTTACCGGATTTGAAATTGGTGAGATGTTTCTTGGGCTGATCGGTCTGAGGACCTGAGGTCATAGGTGGATCTTTCTCATGGAGCAAAGAGCAGGAGGACAGGGGATTGATCTCCCAAGGGAGGTCCCCTGATCCGAGTCACGGCACCAAATTTCATGCACATCCGTGTGAAGAGACCACCAAACAGGCTTTGTGTGAGCAATAAAGCTTTTAATCACCTGGGTGCAGGTGGGCTGAGTCCGAAAAGAGAGTCAGCGAAGGGAGATAAGGGTGGGGCCGTTTTATAGGATTTGGGTAGGTAAAGGAAAATTACAGTCAAAGGGGGTTTGTTCTCTGGCGGGTAGGAGTGGGGGTCGCAAGGTGCTCAGCGGGCAGGAGTGGGGGTCGCAAGGTGCTCAGTGGGGGTGCTTTTTGAGCCAGGATGAGCCAGGAAAAGGACTTTCACAAGGTAATGTCATCAGTTAAGGCAAGGACCGGCCATTTACACTTCTTTTGTGGTGGAATGTCATCAGTTAAGGTGGGGCAGGGCATATTCACTTGTTTTGTGATTCTTTAGTTACTTCAGGCCATCTGGGCATATATACGTGCAGGTCACAGGGGATGCGATGGCTTGGCTTGGGCTCAGAGGCCTGACAGAGGAGACACTAGGAAATCTAGGGGGAAGGACATTTGAGCTGGGCTTCTGCAGGACAGCCAGGAGCTCACCAGATGGTAGAAGACAAGGTACTTGCTACCTATAGTTTCCCATGGCCTCTGCTCCAGGCTAGGCCCTACAAGGGAGGACCTTCCTAAAGTTTCAGTTTGGGGTTCTTATTTTAATTTGTGGTGCCTGTGATGCGGGGTTCTGGGGAGAAGACCTAAAGGAAATTGCTGTTTTGAGTCTGCTGGGCTGTGTCCCCAGTAGGTGCAGATGTTCTGATAAGGTGTGGTGATCGTGACCTCACAGAGCCGCTCTGCCAGGAGATAAGGGCAGATGAGTTGCAGAAAGAGCTTCCTGTTGTGGGCTGATTGGCTGGCGGGGTGGATCTGAAGCTGCGGCTGGGCCAGCCCTGCAGAGGCCGCTGACTGGGTCAGTGAAGTGCTGAGGCTGCACTTCTTGCTCTACCCTCCATGGCTGCGTCTCTGGGTCACCTCGTCCATGGAGGACCCCTTTGAGACACGCGGGGGCAAAGGAGAGAACAGTGTTTTAGGGGATCCTTAGAGCTGGTTTCAGTCTTGCCTATGTTATTAGTTAGCTATGCGGTTGTAGCAAAGCCACCTCGCTACTCTGAGCATCCTTCCCCCATCTATAAAATGGAGTTATCAGTCCCAACTTCAAAGGACTATTGGTGGCGTTCAGCAGTCAGTGAACCCGAAGTTCCTACGAGGGCACCGGGTGTAGAATAGATGCTCAATCAAAGGTGGCTACACTTTGTGTCATCACCCTATTCATCATGATTGTCCCATCACTCATTATCCTGGTCTGATTTTGGCTTCTGCTCTCTGGAGAATCTTTCTTGAGCTCTGTAGCCTTGCACCAAGCTCTGGGATTTCAGCTATAATCAGTCTTATATACAGTGCCCTGCCTGGAGCTTCCAGGCCAGGAGAAGAGACTGGGCTTAACAATTGATCAACCCCATATGTCACGAGTGGGGTGAGCTCTGTGGAAGTTAAGTCTGTGGGTGGGGAGGTGGCCTATGGGGTCTCACCCAGACCAGCCAGAGATGTCCCACCAGGAGCCTTCAGCCTGGTAAGCAGCAGGGCAGGGGGTGTGACTCCAATCTGGCTCTGCCTGACTCTGAAAACGTTGTGCTCTTTGATAGCTATGCAATGAGGTCACCATGCTCTAGGAAACAACATTTGTCCTATTTGGTGTCACCTCAGTCCTTTGGGTTCAGTCCTCAAAATAGGTAAACGTCAGAAGTCATCCCTTTCCTTTTTGGTTTGTCAAAATGCTGCAGGCTTTTTGCTCTTCCTCCCTCCCTCCCTCCTTCTTTCCTTCATTCCTTCTTTCTTTCTTCTTTCATTCCCTTCCTCCTTTCCTCCTTCCCTTTCTTCCCTTCCTTCCTCCCTTCCTATTGATGCTGCTTCACAATGTGAAACTGTGTCCCTGTGAGCACACGATCTGTACGTGTTGCTGGGGCACTGTACTTGAGCTCCGATATCATCCCTCCTCTGTGTGCACCATGAAAACCAGTTTGCTACCTGGAGGAGTCCAGACACCTCAAATGTCAAAGGAAGCTTCTCTTTCTGTCTCTGTCTCTTCCCTCTTCTGTGGGAGGGGCCACAGCTTGAGGAAAGGGCCCATTGTGGGGGCCAAGGAATTATTCAAGGGGGCCAGGAAATCAATTTTTACTCATCTACTAAGGAGCAGCTCCAGGACTGGCCCAGGGCCCTGCTAGAAAGAACATTCCAATACGGGCTGACAGGCTGTAGAAATTAACGTGCAATACAATGAGGGGTCGTTATTCACATGGGTTGGGAACAATAACAAAAAATGTGGGAATATTAATTGATGTGCCATGTTCATAAAATGAAGAGGGGGGAGGAGAGCTTGAAATGATGGCGACAAAACAGTAAGAAGATGATTCCTAACGGGAAACATTAAACATACGTACAGTGGCAGCGAATTGGATACGTTTGCAACAGATTTCCCACTAACACAAATTGGCTGTTAGCCTCTTTACAGACAGCTGAGGGAAGCTGGCATCTTGGTTTGTACTAAGTGGAGAATTTTAACCGGTTAGGGAATGTGGGGTGCTAAAAACCATCCTCCATTCCCTGATAGCTGATATATTATTTGGTAAAGTCTGAAAAAGCAAGCTAAGAAGACAGGTCTAAGTCCCTGGCTTCTGGATTCCAATGTTCCTCTCATCTTCCTCTCTCAGGACACACATGTGATTTCCCCTTCTGTAGCACTTCCTGCAAAAACTTACGTGTTTATTTATTTGGTGTGATGTCTGTCTCTCCAGCTAAGCTGTAGACTACAGTGTTTTTGCCAAGACATTCTAGGAGTTGGGTATTTCCTCTACCTTGGCACCTTTGAGATCTCCTGTTCTTTCTGAATGCTGCCTTGTAGCACCGTAGCCCGATCCCAGAAGAAACAATTCTGGTATCACATCTGGACCCAAGTCCTCATTTTGCTCTCTGGCTACTCTCAATGTGACCTTGGGCAAGCCACTCCACCTCTCTGCATTTCAGATTCCTAGTCTGCATAATGGAGGTAAGAACTGGGTGAGATAGAGTGGCACAGGATATAGTAGAATCCAGGTTTCCTGACCCCACGCCAACACTCTGTTCCCCACAATTGAATGTTCTACACTGGCGGCTTCCAAAGGGGGTAGATGTACGTGCAGGGAGTTAACACTGAAGACAAGGAAAAAACACTAGAACTTTTATTTATGGTTAACTCAGCTCAATATAAATAACAACACATGCTTAACAATACATGTGTTTAATTTATAAAGAAGTGTATACGTAGGAAGTCCATGCTCAAACATTCCTTCTCTGCTTTGAAATAGCTCACAAACTATATCTAGATGACAGAAGCTCAGCAATTTAGGCGTCTACCACCTTTTGTTTTAACCACTCTAAGTGGAAATAATTTCCGCTTAGGCAGAGACAGTGGAATACGATGTAGCATTGTCTGTGAAATTCCGAGCTCTGGTTGGGAATATCAGCTTGTACCACTCTAAAATACTGTGTGACTTTTACGTGGGGCTACTATTTTTCAGTGACACTAAATGGCCCCAGAAGTTCCTTTTCAGGTTTCCTGTCTGCTTTTTGTAGTCGTTCTATCTCTTTCTCACGCTACTCCATAAAGGTAAGAGCCTAAGAGGAATTTTGGAGGATTTGGGATTCCGGGTTCAGGTTGGCCACTAGCTTACCAGGTAAGCTTGGGAAGATCCCTTTTCTTCCCCGAGTTCTGGGTTCCTGGTCTGTAAATGAGTGGATTGGTCCAGGTCATCACCTCTGGTCCCTTCTAGCCCAGTGATGCCGTCACACTGAAAGATGTTGGCCAGCATATCTTTCAGCATCCCTCCTCCCTCCCCCTCCCCGAAATCTATTGTGGATTGGAAAGAAGAAACATATACAAGAAGTTGCCTTAGGTCTTTATGCATGGAAAAAAAAAAAGTAAATAAGCAAGATTATTACAAAAGAGCCAAAGTAAGATTTAAGAGAGAACTGGAGGGCCTCTCCCTGGGACAAGTACATGAAGGTTCATTTATACTTTTTTTTTCTTTTTTTTGAAACAGTCAGTCAGTGTTAGTCACCCTACTATGTCCTTCTTTTTAAAAGTTGTTTTGGCTATTCTAGGTTATTTGCATTTCCATACAGAATTTAACGTTGGCTTTCTACAAAAAGGCTTGCTTGGATTTTGATTGAGATTACGTTGCAGCTATAGATCAATTAGAAGAGATGCGGTATCTTAAAATTGTGAATCTTCTGTTTCATGATTATGAAAACCTTCATTAACTTAGATCTTTCTTAGTTTTTCTCAGCAATATTTTGTAGTTTTCTGTACTCAGGTCTTCCACATCTTTAGTTAGATTTATTCCCCTAAATGTTTCTTGTTTTTTAATGCTACATAAATAATTTTTATTTCAATTTCTGGTTGTTTGTTTCCAGTCTATAGAAATATAACTGATTTTTATATTGATCTTATATTCTGCAACCTTGCCATACTCACTTATTTAGTTTTAATCAATTTTTTTTTTGCAGATTACATAGAATTTTCTATATGGGCAATATGTCCATGAATAAAAACACTTTTATGCTTTCTCTTTCAATAATTCCTTTTATTTCTTTTTCTTGCCTTATTGCACTGCCTAGAACTTCCAGTTCAATGGTGAATTGAAGTGGTGAGAGTGAGCTTCTCTGACTTGCTTCTGAACTTAGGATGGAAAAATTTAGTATTTTACCATTAAATATGCTATTAGCAAAAGTTTTTGGACAATGATCCTTATTATATTGAGCAAGTTTCCTTGTATTCCTAGTTTGCTGAGTGTCTTTGTTTTTCTTTTTTTCTTTTACATGATCGGCTCTTTTATTTATTCATTCACTACACATCTTCAGAAATGGATGCTTCATTTGGCCAAATGCTTTTTATGTGTCTATTAAGATGATCATAAGTTTTTAAAAATTTTTTTGTCTGTTAATATAATGAACTGTAGTGATTTTCAAAAATTAAACCAATCTGTTATTCCAAGGAGAAAATTCTTTATATTTGTTTTTAGATTTGATTTGCTAAAAAATTTTAAAGAAATTTTGCATTTATGATTATGTAAGCATTTATGATCATGTTGTTCTATAGTTTTTCTGTCTTGTAGTAATCTAGTTTTGTTATCAAGATTGTGCTGGTTTATTGAATATGTGGAGAAGCACTCCCACCTCTTCTATTTTCTGGAAAAATTTGGTATTATTTCTTTCTGAAATATTTGGGTAGGATTTACCAGTGAAGCCATCTGGGCCTAGTGTTTTCTACTGGGAAAGTTTTAAACAAAAATTTGAATTTATTCAATAGTCAAAGTGCTATTTAGGTTATTTACTTCTTTTTAAGTAAGCTTTGGTAATTTGTTGAATTTCATCTAAGTTGTTGATTTTGTTGGCATAAAACGTAATAATGTTCACTAGTTATCCTTTTAATATCTATAGAATTTGTAGTGATATCACCTCTCTTATTCCTGACATTAGTAATTTTTTCTTCTCTTTTTTGTTCCTGGTCAGACTGGCTAAAATTTCATCAGCTAATCTTGTCAAAAAACCAGTTTTTGGTTTTATTTGTTTTTTTCTACTGATTTCTATTTCTTCAATTTCTGCTATGATTGTTTTTATTTTCACTATTTTCTGCTTAAATTTGGATTCATTTATTCTTCTTTAGCTAGTTTCTAAAGCTGAAATAATTGACTTGAGACATTACTTATTCTGTAATGCCATAAATTTCTCCCTAAGTGCTGCTCTAGCAGCATTCTATAAATTTTGATGTGTTTTCATTTTTACTCAGTTTAAAATATTTTCTCATTTTTATTTTGATTGCTCCTTTGCCCCGTGGAGCATTAGAAGAGTGTTTAGTTTCCAAATACAGTTAGCCTGTGTATCTGTGGGTTTACACCCATGGATTCAACCAGTTATAGATTGGTTGAATCATAGATTGGTTTGAAAATATTTTTTAAAAAATCGCATCTGTACTGAACATGTATTGACTTAGTTTTTCTTGTCATTATTTCCTAAACAATACAGAATAACAATAATTTACATAGAATTTACACCGTATTTATTAGGTATGACATGTAATCTAGAGATGATTTAAAGTGTACAGGAGAATGTGCATAAGTTATATGAAAATACTATGCCATTTTATATCAGAGACTTAAACATCTGCAGGTTTTGGTATCTGTGGGAGGTCCTGGAATCAATCCCCCACAGATACCAAGGAATGACTGTACTTGACGATTTTCCAGATATCTTTGTGTTATTGATGTTCAACTTAATTCTATTGTGGTCAGTGAAAATGCTGTGTATGACATGGATTAGTGAGACTTGTTTTATGGCCCAGAATATGTTCTATTTTGGTGATTGTTTCAAGTGTACTTGAAAAAGAATATTCTGCTGTTGTTGGGTGAAGTGCTCTATATGGGTCGATTAGGTTGGTTGATAGTGTTCTTCAAATATTATTAATGATTTCACATCTACTTGTTCTGTCAATTACTGAAAAGGGGACATTAAAATCTACAACTAGAATTGTGAAATCGTCTGTTTCTTTATGCAGTTCTGACAATTTTTCCCTCTATATTTTGAGGTTTTGTTAGTGGATGTGTAAACATTTAGGATCATTATGTTCTCTTGATGAATTAATACCTTTCCATTAAAAATGACCTTTGCTATCTCTTTGTTATTCTTTGCTCTGAAATCTACTTTGTCTGATTTTTAATATAACCACTCCCACTTTGTTTTAATTAGTGTTAGTGTGGTATATTTTTTCTCATCCTTTTACTTTTAACCTTTTAGTGTGTTTATATTTAAAGTGAGTTTCTTGTAGGTAGTATAGAGTTGGGTCTATTTGTTTTGTTTTTATCCAATCTGACAGTCAATCTCTGTCTTTTAATTGGGATGTTTGGATGACTAATTTTTGATACCATTATAGATATGGTTAGGTTTAAATCTACCATCTTGCTATTAGTCTTTTATTATTCTCATCTGTTCTTTGTTTTTTTTTCTTCTTTTCTACCTTTCTTTTGGATTGAGTTTTTTTTTTTTTTTTTTTTTTTTTTGAGACAGAGTCTCGCTCTGTCGCCCAGGCTGGAGTGCAGTGGTGCAATCTCGGCTCACTGCAACCTCTGTCTGCCGGGTTCACGCCATTCTCCTGCTTCAGCCTCCTGAGTAGCTGGGACTACAGGCACCCGCCACTACGCCCGGCTAATTTTTTGTATTTTTAATAGAGATGGGGTTTCACCGCGTTAGCCAGGATGGTCTTGATCTCCTGACCTCGTGATCCACCTGCCTCGGCCTCCCAAAGTCCTGGTATTACAGGCATGAGCCACCACGCCCAGCCTGGATTGAATATTTTTTTAATGATCCATGTTGTCTCATTTTCTTTATTAGCTTATTAGTATAACTTTTTGTTCAGTTATTTTAATAGTTGCTTTAGGGTTAATATGCACTTTAGTTTATCATGGTCAACCTTCAAGTGTTATTATATCACTTCACATATGGTATAAGTTGCTTATAACACTGTATTTCTATTTTTCCTTTCCTGGCCTTTGCACTATTGTTGCCATACATTTTACTTCTACATACATTATAAACCCCATAATACATTGTTGTTATTTTTCTTTAAGCAGTCAATTGTCTTTTGGAGAGTTTCAGATAATGAGAAAAGTGCCTGTATATTTACTCACATGGTTATCACGTCTGGTGCCCTCCATTCCTTTGTGTAGATCCAGGTTTTCATCTGCTATCATTTTCCTTCTGCATGAAGGATTTTCTTTAACATTTCTTATAGCACAGGTCTGCTGGTGATGAATTCTTTTAGCTTTTATACGTCTGAAAAAAGGCTTTATTTTGCCTCTACTCACTGAAGGACAGTCTCAAAGTCTCAACAAATCTACCAATAATTCCCTTTTTCTTTTTTACTGCCCCTCAAGGCTCTAAGAGGATTGTGCAAAAAAATGGTAGGATTTAGAATTATTTCTTTTGTGCAGAATATTTTACAAGGGCATAGAGGAATCTGCATGTGTCTGAGCATCCACTGAGGCAGGAGCCAGTGCGGCTGATCCTCCATTCTGACAGCAGGAGTCATAATTAGAAAACAAAAGGACAGTGTGTGGGAGAGGGTAATTTGTCACTAATAAGATTGACATGGCCAGGGGAGGAGAAGAGTATTTTTTTTCTTAACTATCTCCTCACTGAGATAAATTTTTTTGTGGTGATAATTTTTTGCCACCAGAAAATGAATATCTTTTGTGCCTTAGTGACAAAGTTTTAGGTTTCCATGTAGCATCAAAATCATGTCTATCTTTCATGCTGTGTAGAAGGAACTAGATTTGCAGAAATTGTGAGAGATTTCTGTCCTCTTGGCTTATGGTACCTGTAGCTGGTTTCACAGATCACCTTTTCCTTGTCCTCCAAGGCAACACCTCCCTGGTTCAGTTGACATTCTGAGTCATTCTGTCTTGTTAATTTTGTTGGCTGTGTGAAACTAGACAAACAACCTTCATGCTTTCAGATCAATATTTTCCCCCTATGGTGCATATTGCTTATTTGAACAATCCTGGTACTGACACTTAAGCCCAACTGATTTCGAAAGGTGATAGAACTTAGAGGGAAGGGCCACAAAAACCAAAACCAATCAAAGCCTGGGTCATGGAAAAATCTTCAAAGTCTGGTTGTCTCAAGGTCAAGGCCTGGCTGGCTCATCTGAACCACTCTCCTTTCTAGGCCTCAGTCTCTCAGCTGTGCAAATGGATTAGTGACTTCCTTTCCAACTCTAATTTCAAATGGATGCACCATGCCAGATTCCGTGCATTCTCTCCCTTGCATAATCTCACATTGGATATTTTGCATGTGTCGAGCGTGTTGCAAATTCCATTCCTATGCTTTCTCGTAATAAAAACAGGTATTTTGTTTAATGTTCATAATTATTTTTTCTATTACAGAAATAGCCATGTGAATGATAGAAAATTAAGAAAATACAGATTTGCAAAAAGAAGAAAATATCTGTACAAAAATCATACTGTCCAGAAATGACCACTATTTTAAATTTTTGGTTATATATCTGATATGATTTGGATCTGTGTCTCTGTCCAAATCTCATGTTGAATTGTAATCCCCGATGTTGGAGGCGGGGCCTGGTAGGAGGTGATTGGATCATGGGGGCAGAGTTCTCATGATGGGTTATAACCATCCCCTCCATGCTGTTCTCGTGATAGTGAGTGGGTGAGTTATTGTGAGATCTGGTTGTTTAGAAGTGTGTAGCAACTCCCTCCTCTCTCTCTGTTCTTTCTGCTCTGGCCATATGAAGATGCCTCTGCTCTGGTTTTGCCTTGTGCCATGAGTAAAACTCCCTGAGGCCTCCCCAGAAGCAGATGCTGGCACTATGCTTCCTGTACGCCTGTGGAACTGTGAGCCAATTAAACTTCTTTTCTTATAAATTACCCAGTCTCGGGCATTTTTTAATGGCAATGCAAGAAAGGATTAATACAGTATCCTTCCAGTATTTCTTCTCTGTATATCCTTATGCATACATTTCTATTTTTCCTTTATAAAATGGTATTATACAGGATAACTGGCTTTGTAATTTTTTTCATTTAACATTTTCTGTAATCAGCTTTCTACATAATTAAATATTCTTTCACCATGCATTTTCAATGCCTACCACATATTTGCTTCTAGATGTGTCATGACTTATTTAACCATCTCCTGTTTTTGGACATTTGAGTGGTTTGCAAATTTTCACTGCCTTGAACAATTCTATGCTGAGTCCCTTAAAGTGGAGATTTTGTACACAGCTATAATAATTTCCTTAGGATCAATTTCTAGCAGCAGAATTTCTGGGACAAAGAACATTTACTTTTATTTTAGGTATTGAAACATTCCAAATCAAATTCCAGAAAACGTTTTATGAATATAAACTTCAATTTATAAAGTAAGAGTACATCTTTTTCTAGCCACCTCCTCAATTCTAGATATTATTTATAAGTTTTCAACCCTTCATATGTAATTCTGATATCCAAAAGGCTCTGAAAACCCCAAATTTTTTCATCATTCATTTAGCATCAAAATCTGACCTCAATTGACATGAAGACATTAACAGCCTTCATCTGTCTCATTTAGTGTGGATATTCATATTTTGCTTTAGAAATATCTTGCTGTTGGATTTTGGGGTGCTGCTCCGGACATTTCAGGGTGAAAGGGCTGTTTACGTCCAGCATATGCACCACAGTTCCTTTCTAAAGTCTGAAAATTTCTAAGTTTGGACTCACATTTGGCCTCAAGAATATCAGATAAATAGCTGTGAGCCTACATTAAAAAAAATTGACACCAACTAATAGGCAAACGTGATGCCTCAGTTATTTTAATTTACATTTCTTTGTTTACTAGTAAGGTTAAATATATATTACCTATCTTTAGCATCAGTACGATTATTCAGTTTTTGTTTATTTTGGTAGAGATTTTGGTTGTCTAGAGAATTTCTTTTTTTTGAGAGACATAGTCTGTAACTTTATTTGGCTGATGATTGCAAGGATGTATACATTTGTCAGAACTCATTGATCTGTACATTTTACTATCTGTAAAATATTCTTCAAAGAATAAAATAAAAAAAAGCAACATAAAGGAGTGGTCCCATCCTGGCAGCCCCTCCCTGCGTGTGTTGGTGGGAATGTAACAGTTAGTATAATGAAGGAGTGAAAATAGACTTTAGGATACACTGAACTGAGTGTATATTTTTTCTTTTCCATTCAATAGTGGTGACCATGGGCAAATTCTTTAATCTCTGCAAGCCTTAGTTTTCTTATCTCAAAAATGATGCTGGTGCTAACATTTACTTCATAAAGTTCCAGTGAAGAATGAATGCATATAAATAGATGACGAAGTCAGCACAGTTTCGGGTACACAGTCCCCCAGAACCAAACACTCCCTGAAGGTGGGTGGTTATCTGCCATGAAAAACGGTGCACAGGCTGGGCGCGGTGGGTCACGCCTGTAATCCCAGCACTCTGGGAGGCCGAGGCGGGCGGATCACGAGGCCAGGAGATCGACATCACGGTGAAACCCCGTCTCTACTAAAAATACAAAAGGTTAGCCGGGCGTGATGGCGGGTGCCTGTAGTCCCAGCTACTCGGGAGGCTGAGGCAGGAGAATGGAGCGAACCCGGGAGGCAGAGCTTGCAGTGAGCCGAGATCGCACCACTGTACTCCAGCCTGGGCGACAGACCGAGACTCCATCTCAAAAAACAAAAAACAAACAAAAAAAACGGTGCACAGTGAAGGAAAGATCTCTCTTTAATTATGAGAACCTTGAGTATTTTCAGGTCTTGAAGATGTGTTTTATTAATCCTTTCTTCAGAAACATCCAACATCTGGACACCAATATCAAAAATATACTTTGGAAAATTTTTAAGAAAATTGGGCGTGTCTCTGATGGAGCTCTCCCACCTTACAGAGACATTTTTATATATTTCTGGTTACTAGATGATTTATTTTGAAATGAAATAAGGGATGATTAAAAAAATAGATAATTTAGACCAGGAAGGATTCTTATTTCCTGGTTCAAGTTAGAGAATATCTCTGAGTAAATGTTTTCTCCTCAAAGCCATGTGAGAAACATATTTTCAGAGTTCCAGAGTCCTTTCTTTCATTCTTTTTTTCTTCTTCTTCATCTTTGATCCATTTCTTGGCAGGGAAAAATTCTTGGGTCACTAACTCTCCCTCCTTGTCTATGGAGAAGGCCCTGTTGTGTTCCATCATTTGGGAATATGGAGGAAAATTTTGAAGCCAAATCATTTTTCCCCTACCTAGGATGCCAGTACATTTTTTTTTTCTTCATCCTTTGGCATTAGTCTCTTTTATTTTGTCTAAAAAAGAACATGAAAAATCAACACAAGGAGAGATTTTCTTGATCCCAGGGCAACTATTTTCCCCTTAGTCCTTAAATTAGTACTTGCTTTCTGTCTGATCTGGACTCTCTAGAATTTCAGTTGCACAAATATTGTGCCACTAGCATAATTTTCTTGACACATATCACTTTATTCCTCATGCTATCTATTGATCTTTTCTTTTGGGTTACAGGAGGATTTTTCAGCCAGTGCTCTACTTGGCTGATTTGGTTTTCTGCTCCATCAGTTCTGCCCTTCTCTCTCTCTGTCCCTCCTGCTTGTGTCCATCATGTGAATATTCCCTTAATCTCAGTCTTTCCTATGCAGGATGGGTGGGTAGGAGTCAGAGTAGACATCCTGGATGGCCTTTTTAGCACCGTAATTCTAAGAATTATCCTTGAAATTGCTATAAAAAGAGGAATAATAAACACTTGCCTCAATTCTTCCCCTCTCTTCAGTTGAAGACATTAAAGGGTCATGATATTTAGTGTTTGGGGCCAGAAAAAAATCCTGTAAGAATATATAAAAGAGCTGGGCACAGTGGTTCATGCCTGTAATCCCAGCACTTTGGGAGGCTGAGGTGGGTGGATCACAAGGTCAGGAGATCAAGACTATCCTGGCTAACACAGTAAAACCCCATCTCTACTAAAAATACAAATATATATATATATACACACACACATACATATATATACATACATATATACATACATATATATACATACATATATACATATATACATACATATATACATATATACATACATATATATACACACATATATACATATATACATACATATATATACATATATACATATATATATACACACATACATATATATGTATATACATATATTTATATATACATATATATATTTTTATATATATATAAATAAGCTGGGCATGGTGGCATGCACCTTGTAGTCCCAGATACTTGGGAGGCTGAGGCAGGAGAATTGCTTGAACCCCGGAGGTGGAGGTTGCAGTGAGCCGAGATCACGGCCACTATACTCCAGCCTGGGTGACAGATTGAGACTCTGTCTAAAAAAAGAAAAAAAAAGAATACATAAAGGAATACACACTCCTTTGATCAGAATAGCCTTGCTCTGGGGTGCAGAAATGCACCTCCCTGGGGGTTAGGGGCTTGTTATGCCACCAGCCCACTGAGTACCTGGGGTGAATCCTTTCTCCCTGTGTGCCTCAGTTTCCCCATCTGCCATATGTAGGGGCTGGACCATGCATGCCAAATTCTCCTCCCCCTTCTGTGGGACCCCACGGATCTGCTGGAGGACAATTCATTTAATGAGTGGAATGTAATCAATTTTTGGTGAATATAGTTGTCTTCTTTCCTTGGGCCCTTCAAAACTGTGATGAATGTGTTTCCCCCCAAGGCATCTGATTTTGGACTAACCCCAAAGATAAACAGCATGAAATTGTTCTGTGCCTGCCTCGTAGCTAAATGTACATGCTTGACTTGACAGAGTTTGCCCATTTCCAGAGTCTCCCAGGGGATCCCCTTTTCATATATGTAAATTTCCAAACAACTACAGCTGCTTGAACATATACGGTTTGTCCTCTTTGGGAGTCAAAATGAGGGGAAACCATTGTTTCCACTCAAAATGGGTTCAACATGGCAAATCTCAAGACAAGTTTTGACCCACAGTGACCTGAGTTTTCTGTTTATAGTGAGACTCCAGGCCATGTGAGAAATCGTTGATCTTGAATTTGGTTTCTTAGTCCATTTGTGCTGCTATAACAAAATCCCTGAGACTGGTAATTTTTAAAGAATGGAAATTTATTTTCTTATGGCTCTGGAAGTTGGGAAGTCCAAGATCAAGGTGCTGGCAGATTCAGTGTCTGGTGAGGGCTCCTGTCTACTTCCAAGATGGAACCCTGTAGCTGCATCCTCCAAAGGGAAGGAAGACTGTATCTTCACATGGCAGAAGGAACGAAAAGGCAGGATAGTGCTCCTTTCAACTTCAAGACCTTTTATAAGGGTGCCTCTCAAAGGCCACGCCTCTTGATACTGTTGTACTGAGGATTAAGTTGCAACAAGAATTTTGGAAGGGACACTTCTATACAAACCATAGCAGTTTCAAAGAGTTTACATGGCTTTAAGATACACTGGGCTAGAGCTTCTACCTTGGAGAGAGGGCTGTAGTCTTTGAAATGCCTTAGCATCGATCTGGGGACACAGCATGGTGTCTTACAAAGATCATGGGCAGCAGACAGTTGATGAATTAACCAAGCTCTGCCACTTTCTATGTAACCACAGACAAGTTATTTTATCATGAGGAGCCTCAGTTTTCTCATTTGTAGAATAGGGAATGCTAATGCCTACCTCACATAAGGTAAAGATCAAATGAGATCACATATGAACAGTGCCTGGCAGACCTGTTCTTTTTCATTAATGAAGTGGGGGCCACATACAGATCTAGAACAGGATTTCTCAACTTCAGCATTCCTGCATTTTGGATGCGAGAAATCTTTGCTGTGGGGGGCTGTCCTGTGCATTGCAGCATCATGCTGTCTACCCATTAGATGCCAGTAGCACTGAGATTGGGTCAAATGTGCCCTGGGGCACAAAATCCTCCCTGGCTGAGAACCACTGCTCTGAAGCAAGCAAGGTGCTTTTCTAGAACTTCACTCTGATGGGGATGATTTTTGTGCAGGTGGAAAAGATTCGGTGGGATGTTATCTACCTCATCTAAAATCCTCATCTTCCTGGTGATGGCTGTAGCACATTTAAATCAATAGGCTATTTCCCGATTGCTGGGTGTGCAGGTGGACTTGAGTGTCTGCTGCCATAGGGCCTGCAGCAGTGGCCATCACTGTGCAGGTCTCCTTTGCACACCTGCCTTGAACTTCCAAAGGGCTCTGCTTTTAGTATCAATGTGGCCTCCCCCTGTGATCGGCCTATGAAGTAGGGATAACAAGGGTGGTGCGAAGCAGCCCAGGGATTCTGAAGCCAGTCTCACTGGAGCCCAAACATGATTGTGTGGGTGGAGGTTGCCTAGCCTTCACTTCTCTCTCTACCTACCCCATTCCCTGGAGCCTGCCAACGTCCTCTGGAATTGTGGCCCTAGAACATTTTCCAGGCCAATCCTGAGTACCTCATGTGTCTGGAGAGACCAGTACTCGATCAGCTTTTACTCATAGCAGCGAGGGCCAGGTTTCATTCCTTCCGTTGGGTGGGTGAGTAAATAGAGACTCAGAGAGAATTAACTTTCTAAGGTTACACCAGACTCTTTTCTTTTGTGGTAATGAGCTCTCCATTCCTGGAAGTACCCAACACTGGGGACCTTGGCATGGTGCAGGGGAGCATGCTGGGCCATGCCACCAAGTTCTCCCTCTTGGGACAACACTTCTCTTCCTTGGAGGCTGCCCAACTGGCTTCAGCTCTTTCCACTTTCTTCCTTCTCCCTTGGAATCTGGTCTCCATCCTCCCTCTGAAGTGAACTCGCTCTATGAGTTCTAACAAGAAACATTATGATCTAACTTCTTGTGGCTTCAGGAGATACAGATCTGTGGCAACACTTCAAATTAAGTGTCGTGAGTGAGTAATTACTTTCTGAATCTGAGGCGTTCCATTGAATGGGAATCATTACTGTGTGTTAATTAAAATCCCACTGATTATTAAAATTATATTTTGGTGTTTTAATAACTCTATAAGGGACACGTAGATAAAGCCCAGAGATACACATTGGTGTGGATTCTTGTTCAACCCCAATAAATATTTATATTACTTCAGACATGTACTTATTGGTTCATGAAATGTAAGTGGAATTCACACTGGAGATGGGTCTGGGTGTCGCAATGAGGTCTGCCCCTCTTTGGAAGCCAAGTGCAGGGATCTTTTGATCTTTATAAAATCTGAGTTTGGATCAAGCTTCTTCAGAGTGCAGAGTGGTTGGGAATATCAAGGAGGAGGTGTGGGGTGGTTATGACACACTCCTGTCTAATTCCTTCTGGGTGCTTCCAAGGACTAGAGTAGAATTGGAACTTGCAATCTTCACGGAATCTGATTAATATTAGATCATAGGGCTGTAGATACTCAGGATTGGCATTCAGGAATTTTAAGTCATTTACTCACCAAGCCTGGCTGCTGATCAGAATCCCCTTGGGAAGCTTTGCAAACATTCACATTTCCTACTGCTTCTTTGAGGTCCTGACTGGGCAGGTAGGTGGGTCCAGTCCAGCCCCATAGGTGATCTGTCCACTCCAGTGTTTCTGTTTGTCTGGGGATGCATCAGGAATATTTTCACCTCCTCGTTCCTACTCTTCCATGTCCCTCTTGGGGCTCTGTCTTCCAAACTTCCTTCCACTCAAAGAGTCTGCAGAGGTGTTTTCTAGAGGTTGGCATTCACTGGATTGGGAACATTGACACATTCCTGTCCTCTGTAGCAGTATGGGCTCCAACACCCCTAGCAGTGCCCAGCCAGCCTTGTCTTCCTGCTTCTAGAAGCTGAGCTCACCCCAGGACTTCTCAGATGTCTAGAAAATTATTCTCCAGGGGAGATAGGTGCCCCAGGAGCTAGGTGGAGAAATGATATTATCTACCGGAATGAAGCAAGATATTTGGAAGCATCCACTTGATATGGCCATTTAGTGAGGCTGTTTTGCTACAGGAAGTGTATTGGTCAGGCCCTGGCAGGAAACAGGACACCCTCAAATTGGGTCATTTGAGGAGAATTTAGCAGATGTGCCATCTGCAAAGGGGTGAGGAGGGAGAAGGGTCATGATAAGAGACAGTGCAGTGCCCTGGACTCAGCACCTGCAGTAGAGGCAGGAGGAAGAACTCCCTGGGATGGGGATGCAGAGAGAGCTGGGGATGGGGAGATGTAGCCCACCTGCCTGTGGTGAGCCTGGGAGAGAGTGCTGGGGAGGAAATACCCGCCCACCTCACTCTCCTTCCCACAGAGCTGAGCAGCAGCAGCAGCAGCAGGTCTCCTGTGGCTCGGCAAGTTGCACAGCATAGCAGGTGCTCACAAGTGACCAAGGGGCAGCACCTCTGTTGAGCGCATGGCCTTTGAGATGGCCTGGGTGGGGTGGCCATGGAATTTGGGCTGGTGGAGCAGCAGGCTGGGGACCAGGAGTTGGGGGATGACGCTTGATCTGGGTGGAGGGAGTTTTCAAGTTCAGAGTCGGGGTGGGTAAGGCCAGGAGCTGGGGTCTGGATTGGACAGGGGCCCAGGCTGGACCAGATAGGAGGGTAGGGAGGGCTGATTCCTGTCCCTCACGTGAAGGGTCTTTGATTCCACAGGACATGAGCATCCACTGATGGGGTGAAGAGAGGAGAGCCTGGTTCTGGGAAGAGGACTGCGGTGATATGGATTGGACTGGGGAGATGCTGGAGATGGGGACCTGTTGGGGTTACTGTGTTGTCCAGGTGGGAAGTTAAGAGGGTCTGGGTCCCAGTGGAGAGGAGAATGGAGGGAGAAGTCCTGAGGCTCTTGCAGAGGAAGGACAGGACTGGATAACAGGGATCACGGGGGAGGAGAGGGAGAGATGCCTTGACCCCGAGCCAGGTGATACCCGCAGAGGGAGGCTCATCCTTCCCATATCCAGGGAAAGTCCTGGTGGATTTTCCTCTTACTGGCATGGAAACTGAGGCACAGGGAGGTGAGTGGCTTGCCTAGACTCATACAGTTTGAGCCCAGGCTGGCATCTGTGCAGAGCTGCAGTACTGTGGTCTTACAAAGCAAAGACCTGGAGGAGACTGAAGGGGAGGGGTGGGAGCCCGACTTCGGTTTCTTTACTCTCACCTCTAGGGCTACCCACAGCTCGCTGGGAGGCCGTCTCCTGCAGCGCAGGGTGGGGCAGGGCAGGCTGCACAGGGAGTGGGTGTGTGGGTGCCAGATCCTTCCTGGTGGCCAGGACCTTGGCAGACAGACCCCGGCTGGGCCTGCTCAGGCTCAGCAAGCCCTCCAGAGCAATCTGAGCAAGGGTGGGGGGTGCTGATCAGCCCCTCAGTCCTGGAGGGTTCATTTTGAAAGGATTATAAATGATGAAATGGGCTTGTATCCTTCTCTCTTCAGCTGGAAACACTGCCAAGTAAAATCACGTTTTCATGCCTTGGGGATTTTACTGATTGATTAACTGTGCTTCACCAGGGCAAGGCGTGTGGCCTCAGTTTGCCTAACCTGTCAAATGGGAACTAGTGTGGAAGTTTAGTGTCACATTGTCAGATGGGCCTGGCTTCATATCCCAACCCATGCCCTTGGGCAATTGTCTTTGTCTCCTACTTTCTACATCTGCAAAACAGAGACAGTGACACCAGTCTCACTGTGTTGTAGTGGGTATCGAATGGAATACAATGAGAAGTACACGTAGCTAAGCACAGTGCTGGGCATGCGGCAGGGGGAAGCTACTGATTGCTGCTATTAGCCCAAGTACCTGGCACATCCCACATGCTGTTCATTTGTCAGTGAAGACAAGTATTTAGTGTCTGTGTGAATTGCTGTATGCAGGAATATGGACATATATGGAACTTGGCAAGCAGAAGTTTATGATCTAATGGGCTGGGGCAGCAGAGAGATCTGCTGTCTGAATACCTTGTTGTGTCTTGAGCACTGGCCTGGGTCTTCTTTGGGACCCAGAAATGTGAATAAGAGAAAGAAGAAATTTCTTAGCACCCCACGTATGCTAGGGTCACCCCAGGCTGTTTATAGTCAGCCTTACTGAACTATTTGGCAAATTTTTCTTTTCTCTTCTCTTCTCCTTCTCCTTCTCCTTCTCCTCCTTCCCCTTCCCCTTCCTCTCCTTCTCCTTCTCCTTCTCCTTCTTCTTCTTCTTCTTTCTTCTTCTGATGGAGTCTTGCTCTGTCATTCAGGCTGGAGTTCAGTGGCGCGATCTCTGTTCACTGCAACCTCCCCCTCCTGGGTTCGAGCAATTCTCTGCCTCAGCCTCCCTAGTAGCTGGGACTACAGGTGCCCACCGCCATGCCCGGCTAACTTTTGTATTTTCAGTAGCAACGGGGTTTCACCATATTGGCCAGGCTGGTCTTGAACTCCTGACCTTGTGATCCACCCCCTTCCGCTTCCCAAAGTGCTGGGATTACAGGCGTGAACCACTGCGCCCGGCCTTGGCAACTATTTCTGAACTTGATGTGTGCCCTTTCTCCTTCATGATGCCACCAACTCCTATACATCCTTGAAAATCCTACTCATATATTCCTCTCTCTGAGAATCATTTCCTGACCCGCGCGTGCTCCCCTGGGCTGGGTTAGTGCTTCTCTGCCTCCATGGCTGGGGCCTGCACCATCGGATGCCCATCTCACAGTGTGGTAGGAGGTGATTGTCCAACCCCCACTGGATTGTCAGTGGCTGGAGGGCACCAGCCATGACCCTAGTGTCCAGCCCAGGATATGGCACAGAATAAAGGCCAGCTTTGTTGAGTAAACGAATGGACATAAAGAAAAAGATATCACAGTCCCTGCCTGAAGGAATAAGCATGGACACAGGGCAATTGGGCCGTCCTGCCAAACGTGACAAGAGCCGGGTAAGTGATGCATTGGGGGAGCCCAGAGAAAGCAGCAGTTTCTCCAGGGGACCCAGAATGACTTCCAGGAACAGGTGGTCTTTGAGATGGACTTGAAAGGTAAAGGGTTGACTTATTCCCAAGTTCGTTCTTCTCCATCTTACAGGGAGCGAGCCCAGCTGCGACAGGGTGGAGAAAGATGATTCACCTCCAGGCCGCTCCCTTGCATCAAGAATCAGGTGCATATTTTGCCGAGTTTGAGAGTGGGTCCCATCGCTCCGTGGTTCCACTGGCCACAGTTCACCTCCAACACAGTTAGTGGTTTTATTTTCAGAAAGGTGGGACCAGAAGAGCTGAGGCAGAGCCAAAGGAAAATGAAATGAGGCAGGAAGAGACAGGTCTGCCAGGCTGGGGCTGGCCCCACTGCTGGGACATCCTGGGCAGTGGACAAAGATGTTATGTCAGGCGGTGCATGGGACTATTCTGGCACAGTGGCCGCTATTCCTTTAGTCATTTGGAATACAAGCTCTGGGGGCACCTCCAATGAGATGGGCCTTGTGCTCTGGGCCAGGGGAGCAGGTGAACAAATCATACCCTGTGCCCCTGGGAGGTCACAGGTGAAAGAGGCAGACAGATATGGAGATGATCAAGAGCATGAAAGCCTCCTAGAATCGCTGAGAGCCTACTTTACAGAGACTGTCTGCCCTGTGAAATGACCATTCACACACATGCATGGATTAAACATGTGTACGTGCCCAGTAGCATGGATCAGACAGTTAAAGTCCTTCTCCAAGGAGCTTCCATTTCAGTAAGTGAAAGAGCTAGCCATTCATCAAAGCATCACTAGTAAGTGCTGGAGATGCCGTTAGGAGTGAGGTCTTCCCTGGTCAGCAAGGCCAGGAGTCTCCACTCATGTGAAGGTAAGAAGGCCAGGTAGGGCAGGGACATCACTAGAGGGGAGAGTGCAGGTGCAAAGGGCCTGAGGAGGGGCCCTGGAGGGGGCCATTTTGGCTGGCATGGTAAGAGTGGGAGTTGAGTGGTAGGAGGTGGGCTGGAGGGGTGGGCTGGAAGGACATTATCCCACCCACCAGGGATCTCACACCACCTGGTGCTCACTGGAAACCCCCCGGGCATCCTCTCCCACCCTGGCCCTTGGCTGTTGTGACATGGTGAGATCAGGCCTGTTAAATGACTGGCTGGGCCCCTGACTCAGGGACATCCTGGGTGGACTCAGGGATGGAGTGAGAAAGAGGGAAAGAATAGAAAGGTAGCAAACGCCAAATGTCTTGATGCCAAAATGATGGGCATCCGGGCCTGAGTAAAGATTCCATCTCTACCCCAAAAGCACTGGTAGAAGGACCCTATCCTGCTTTAGGTGGGGTGTATATGGTGTGACCAGATTAGCATTTGAAAAGGATCACACTGATGGGAGCAGTAAGAGCAGAAGCTTCTGGAGGCCTGAGTCATGGTATTTTCTATCCAAAGCTGTTTCCAGATGAGTTTTGAGACAATGCCCATTCATCTATTATTACCTGCTCTGTCCTGGAGGAGAAGCAATGGAAGTGTTCTCTGCCTCCCGCTCAGTCCACCAGCATTTGATGCCAACCACGAAAGGACTGTGCCTGGTGCTCTGGGGCCAGCTCTGGGTCCTCAGGAAGCTCACAGCCCAGCCAACATGACCTGGAGGCCCACCTGGCAGTGACAGTGGTGCTCCCTCCACACCCCGGGGGCCCTAAACCAATCACGGGGGCTAGGGAAGGATTTCTGCCTGGGCTGATGCTTGGGCCTTATCTGGGTGCAGAAGGCAAGGAAGGGTGTGCCAAATAGAGGAAACAGCAAACTTGAAAAGGGGGAGACTTTGGAGAGCGTGCTATCTGAGGAAGGTGGCTAGGTGCTGTTAGAAAGAGAAATGCGAGTAGGTGGTGGGGGTGGAGCAATGCCTGGGCCAAGGTGTGGGGTGTTTGAAAAGGCCTGGGACCTGGCAGGCGGGGTGGCGGGCAATGGGGCAGGACGCAGCCTGGGCCTGCTCCAGGTGGTGGGGCGCTTCCCGCAGGTGTCCCTTTGATCTCACAACAAATGGCCTATTCAGCATCTCCAAGACTGGGCCAGCTCCTGGCAACCAGGGTGGGAAGGTGGGAAAACACAAGGGGATTGTCTGCCCAGTTCCAAAGCCGGGAATTTGCTCAGCAACACTGCACATGCAGGGAGTAGCCAGGTTCTAGCAGTCGTCAGGATGGCTGTTTGCCAAGGACTCCCCTGACGGGCTGCAGGCAGACCCTGGGGGCTGGGATGCCCAGGCTCCCTTGCCTGCCTTTGCAGGTCCTGGGGCAGGAGTGGGGTGTAGGATGGGGCGTTGGGTGCAATTGTTCATTTGTGCACAGATCCAAGAAAGACAGACCCTTCAGCAGGGCAGAGTGAACCGGCAGCCTTGCCACTGAGCCCCCAGAAAAACTGACAGATGCAAACTTCCTTCTTCTGCTGGAAACTTTTTTCTGTGGGTGAACGCCCAACTGTGGAGAGAGGCAAGGTTGGATATTGTGATCCTGCATACTGAAGAAGCTGGGTTCTCCTTCCCACCCTCCACCTGCCATTCCAAATGAAGCCAACACTAAAACTACAAGAGACTCTTTTATTTTATTGAAGTGACACCAAACATGACGAATGCTGAAAACAAAACAGCTTCTTTGTAGACTTTTGAGCTCTTTCTCTTTATTACTTTATTATAGGTGTGTTCTCTGGTGTCCCCAGCCCACATTTGGAAGGTCCACTGGATAAGTGCTGATGCTGGAGAAAGGTCTGTTTGCAGACTGCCAAATTCAAGAGAGAAAGCTTGTTTGGGGGCTGAGGGGTGTTGCCGGGCAGTGTGGGCAGGTCAAGTGTGGATGCTCACAGTCCTGGCCTTTGACCTTCCTGGCTTCACCAAGCTGTATGCACTCAGGGAAGTTGCACAGCCACTCGGAACCTCGGTCTTTTCCTCTGGTAATAACTGGCATTAACGCCCATTTTCAGTGTTGCTGTGAACCAGATCAAGTGTGTCGATACGCCCAGGATGGTGTGTGTACTTATAGTAGCTGCTCAGTGAACATTAGTTTCCCATCTCTTCAGAAAGAAAAGTTGGCTTAGAAATCAACTTTAAAATATTTTTGTTGTTTGTTAAGAATGGTTCAAAAGTCACAAAATTATTTAGAAATTGTTTTCACTGAGTTCAGAAATCCAGGAGACTACTTAGTCAACAGTCTGTTTTCTTCCTGATAGCCTCATGATGGACTCATCTTTGGAAACCCAAGTAAAGCAATTTAAGGTTTCAAATTCATTTTGCTCATTTACCCACTCATTCATTTATTCTGCAAACAAGTAGTCAACACCTCCTATGTGTGAGGTCTGGGGCTGCTCCCAATTATACAGAAAAAGTGGAGAGGAGGCTTGGAGCTGTGGGAAAGAGGAAACTCGAGTCCAAGAGGTCCCTGCAATTTACTAACTGTGACCTGGGGCAAGTCATTTCAGCTCTGGAGCCCTCGGTTTTCTCATTTGTATAATCAGGATAATATTTCCGTTGCAGGATTGTTTGTGAGAATTAGAGATAATATGTGTAAAATACGGGGTGCGTGGAGCCATGGGAGCAGCTGGTCCTGCTAAGATGAGGTCCCTGCCCTTGTGGCTGAGGCCCCTGTGGTGGTGACAGACCGATGGACAGAGGCACCGAGAGTGATTGAAGAGTACATCTCTCCATCTGCATCTGTATATAACAGACCTGAGATACAGGCTTGGGCAAAGGTCTGTTTGCAGACTGCCAAATTCTAGAGAGGAAACTTGTTCGGGGGCTGAAGGGTGTTCAGGGGCAGTGTGGGCCGGTCAAGTGTGGACGCACACAGTCCTGGCCGTTGACCGTTCTGACTTACCAAGCTGTATTCACTCAGGTAAGTCACACAGCCACTCTGAACCTCAGTCCCTTCCTTGTCTCCAGGCAAAATGACCCAAGGACCTTTCTTTGGGTGGGCTTTTTATCCCGTCCGTGTGTAAAAGCCCACTCCAAATGAACCAAATCTCCCACAGGCTTTGCAAGGTGTGACTCAAGAGTCAAGGCAGTGCGGGGACCTGCCCGTGGACCCTGGATCTTAAATGAGGCCCTGGAGCTCAGCAGCAGGTTCCTGGGAGTCTGGCTGGCTGAATGCTTGGCTGGGATGAGTGGGAGCAGCTGCAGGAAAAGGGAGAACTAGTTTCTCCGGAGTGTGTTTATCCTGCTTATCTGACCTCAGAACTCAACCATCCTAATGATTTTTAATGACTCTAATGTGCCTCACGTCTTGACTGGACCCACTGGCCATGTCGCGCTATCGAATGGCCTCTTTCCTATGCGTATTGCCCGGTGGAAGTGGGTCCAGATGCCAGGTGGGATTACTTGGGTCACACACATGGTGGGACTTAGTTCAAAAGGATTTGACACCAGGCTCTGCCAGAGCTCAGAGCTTGGGGAGATGGCTCCAACCAAGCCCCTTTGTCAAGCCAGGTGGAAACATGCTCAGGGAAATGGGATCAGCTTCAAAGTCAAATCTCAGCTGTGCTGCTGACTAGCTGAGCTCTCAGGATACGAACTTGGCTTCTCTGGTCTCTATTTCCTCATCTGAGAAATGGGTGCCGTAATGAGATCTTCCTCGCCTCGCCAGGATCCCTGGTCCTCCGCCCTCTGTGGGCCTAAGCTTCGCCTGTAGCAAATGTAGGATTTCTCAGGCACCTCCCAATTTTGTAACCCTATGACTCTCTCGCTGGCCAGCTTCTTCCTGTCCACGCCCATTCCCACCCACCTGAAAAATACCTGCCCTTGGACGATATAGCCTTGACCAAGCCATTTCCCAAGAAGGGCTGCCATGGCCTGGGGTTGCCACCCACCTGAGACCTCGTGGGGCCAGGGCTGAGCTCTCAGGGTGAGCCTTGTGAATAGCATAAACACTCACTTGTTCCCGTCCCGTCCCTGCTGGCTGTCTTTAGGCAAACTGGACAGGGAAGCACCAAAGCCCTTGCCTCCCCTTCACATGCATGACATAACTGTCACTGGTGAATGTGGAGATTTCTAGAAAGTCAGGGCTTCTCCATTAGTGAGTCAAAAGGCTCAGATCAGCTCTCTGCCTTTTATGCAGGCTCCAACTGTTGCTTCACCCGAACCCACCCTCTTTCGTAAGCAAGAGTATCCTTGCCAGCTGAGTCACTGAGTCCGGGGACTCCAGCCAGAACATGGTAGCGGCTTCATGGCCCAGACCCTGGCCTGAGGAGGGGCCTTGTCTCTTCTTGGCCAGCTGTGTGGGTGGGATCCCCCTCATTCCAAGGGATCATTTGCTCTCTCTCCCCCCACAATCTGCAGATGAACACCCTTGGGGTGGAGGAGAATTTCAGCTACTTGCCTGATGCTTTATGGCCCTGGGCAATAGAGCAGCTTTGTCTTGGGGTCTGACCACAAAGCCCTAGCCATTATTATTATTAATATTTCTTAGAAATATTTATTTCTTATTTAATAAGATGTCTTAGAAATGTCACGAGTGTGTCAGATGAGAAAGTTGGGAAAGATGGGAAAATGTCCTTAATGACAGCACAGTGCTTCTCAGCTGGGGAAGCGTTGCCTCCAGGAGATGTTTGGTAATGTCTGGAGACGTTTCTGGTTGTCATAATTGAGGGGCAGGAGGTGTCACTGGCATCAGGTGAAGAGAGGCAGTGGATGCTGCTATATACATGCCACAAGGCACAGGGCAGCCCTCCACAAAGAGTGACCCAGTTCAAATCATCAATATCGCCCAGGCTGAGAATTCATGATACAGGGAAGCTGTATCATGAAGGCCTTGGAATTAGACCACAGGGCCTCCAGAGGGTCTCAAAAATAGTGTTTATATATAAAAACAAAAACCCCATTTTAATTGTAAGATAGATTTGAATTTTGAGGTTGAAGGGCTGGTGAGTGCCCAAGTCAGAGTGCAGCCTGGTGGCATCTCCGGGAGGCCCCATCGCTGCCAGCCCCGGGCTGTCCTGACTCCTGCCCCAGGGGCAGTGATGACACCTACTCCCTGCTCCGGGTGCATGTGGCACCCCACTCTGCTTCTGCAGCCCTGATCTCTACCTGGGGCGATTCTCCCACATTTCACTGCTGGTGGGAAGTGACACCTGGGTTTCCCACCATAGCTCAAAATGCAATGTGTCCCGACCTCAGCCCAGCACCTGCCCTCCCAGCCTGCTGCTCCTTGTGGGTCTGGTGTGCCTGAGCCCCCTGTCATTCCCTCACCTCATTGGCCTCCTTCCCACCACTCCACAGCTGTTTTATTTTATATTCACCACCATCTTTCTGTCCTTCCTTTCCCTGCCCATGCCTTCTGTCATCCTTTCCTTTTTACCTGGAATCCCGTTCGAGCTGTCTTCTTCCTTGTCTCCTCAGGATTCTCTTGTGTGAAATGTTTTGTCTGAACCGCTGTGAACTTCATCTTTCCGAAGCTGTTTTTCACTTGTACTACTTTTCTGGTCAAAACTACTCCATGGCTCCCTTTGCTAACAAGGGAAGGTCTTTCTACCTCCCTAACTTGGGAGTCATGGCTCCTTGCGACTGGGCTGTCAACTTCCCACGACAGTGTGAACTTCTCCTTCTCCCAGGCCACTCCCTGCTGCAATATGGGGCACACTTGTGGTGGCCAGAGCTGTCTAGGCACCCCGTAGACCGTAAGATCTGTGAGGCCAGGAGCAAATCTTACCTGTTCAGTGTGGGGAAGCTGTGCTAGTAGGTTCTCAACTCACCTTTGCCAAATGCTCCATTGAATGGTAGATGAACCAGCCCCTCTCCTAGGCGATCCATGATTCCTCCCTCTGTTGTCCTTCCTGCTGTTCTCCACCCTAGAACCTTCCCTCTCCTACATCCACACCTCACTATGGGTCCCATTTGAAGTCAGCTCTCTGCTCAGATGCCACCCCCCGACTGGAAGAAGGGATGGTTTCAGTTTCCAATCAACCTCCACAACACTTTGTCTACCCCCTTCGAACAGTGCTCACTACTCTCAGCCTTAAATTATAGCTATTTATGATAAAATAAATAATAAGGGGGGTTGTTGAGTGCAGCCAGGCTCTCTTATTTGCAGGCCAGGCACCTTGTTGAAGCCACACGAGGACCTGGTTCATGTAGGCTTCAATGGGTCCTTTTTACAAAGAGGAAAACAGAGGTGCGGAGATGTTTATAGATGTGCCTCCAGGGTGCGAGGCTAGTTCATTTCCGAGCCAGAGGCAGTGCACCTTAATTATGAGAGCTCAATGCTTGGATCTGAGAGCACCAAACTCTGGGCCTAGGACTTGCATTCATTCCCTCATTCATTCATTCACTCATCCATTCATTCACTCGCTTATTCATTCACTAATTCATTCATTCACTCATTCATGAGGGAATGCACAAATCAGTGAAACAAATGAATTCCTTTGTTCACTAAACTAATATTAATTGAGTATTTTTCATGTGTCAGGCACATCCTAGCTGCTCAATGAGAGGTTTTCTGCTGTCTTTTCTTGAGGAGGAGGGAATGAACACATCGATACCTCTGGTCTATTGAATTAGGAAGCCAGTGGCTTAAAATCATCTTTTGAATTTCAGAGCCCTAACCTGGTAACACTGAAAGAGACATATGTGATTGTTCTTATCCATGGGCTTATGTTACAGATGAGAACAGTGGGCCCGCTCAGGGAAGGGCTTGCTCGGGGCCACCCAACAGCTCCATGATCAAGCCTGGACTTGGCCCCTCTGGCTTTAGACTTACCATTTGTTGTTTTCCTTTCACCGACTAACTGCTCTTCACTGTGTCTGGGGGATGGGTATGAGTAACCCGGGCTTCCAGGACATGTATGACTTGAGTGAGATGTGGATTTGGGGGTGGACAAGAAAACAGAGGAGAGGAGAGATTTCACAATTTCTTATCAGGTCCTTGTCACCTTGTGTGCTGTGAGGGAGCCATCAGGGTTCCATTTCACCGATGGAAACCTGGACCTTAGGAGAAGGGAGCCCCCCAGGAGCATGCCGGGCTGAGTAGCACCAAAGCTCCCATGAGTGGAAAGGGCATGGCGGAGCCACCCAGAGAGAAGTTAGGCGCTTTTGCTGTAGTGATGGGGAACCTGGGTTTGAGCTATGCCCCTCAATTCTGTGTGGCCGGGGCAGGGTATTTCACCTGTGTGCATCTCAGTTTGCTCGGGTACAAAATGGGGAACTGATGCTTCTTACCTCATACACTTGTTGTGAGGATCCAATGAGTAATAACCCAGCCAGGACTCAAACCTGTGCCACACAAGTGAATGCTCATGGTTGGCTCGTATTTTTAATGTTATCATCAGAGAAACCTTTGGTTCTAGACCCAGGTCTGCCAGTCACTCCCCAGGTGACCTTGGGCAAATCCGTTAAAGTTTCCGTGCCTCGGTTTCCTTATGTGTAAGATGAGGCAGACAGTAACCCCCAGCCATACCCCGAGATCCTGGTGCCACGGGCCTGGCCTCCTGCCCTGCTCCAGGAGCTGCTCAGCCAGCACAGGCGGCTCTTTCTGTTTCCACTGCTCCATCGAGGTTGTTAGAGTTAAAAGGAAAGGAAGGGGTTTTGATGCTGAAGAAAGAGCTGGGGAATTAGGGGAGCTGGGAGTTAGCCCCGAGGAATTCTGGCTTTTGGCAGTTTTCCCTGAGCTTCTCTGGAAATGTCGGGTAGACACCGAATGTCCCTCTTTCTTCATCTGGCTGGGCATTGCGACATCGGCACAATGTGAAAAATAGAGCTGTCCTGGGAGAGCCGCCTTAGTCATGGGAACCTGGGGAACCTCTCCCAGGAGTGTCCTGCAGTTGGGGCAGGGCTTGGACCGCGGGATCGGCGGTTAGTCAGGGGCCTGGCCGGGGAAGACCTTGTTGTGCAATTAGCCACTTGGCAGGAGCATCCCGGCCTCTGCACAAACTCAGAGGTCTTGGTGTGCCCAAGAGAAAGTGGGGGGCTACTCCTCCCCCCATAAGCAGGGGAGGTCATAGCTAGGATTTCTGTGGCCTCCTCAGCAGGCCAGGAGGCATGGATCCAGCTTCTACTCCTAGCTCCTCCATCAACTTGCTGGGTGAACTTAGGCAAGGCTGGACCTCAGGGCTCCCATCTGTAAAAGGAAGTGATCAGACTTGGTCTCTGCCATCCATTTCAATTTTAAATTTCTCCAAGTTGAGTTCTCTGCTCCTCATCTAGGGTACACGGTGGGTTCCCAGTAGCTGTGATGTGAAGAAATGAATGAACAAATGATAGATCAAAACAGGAACCTCTCCACTTCTTTCCAGCCTACGGAATGCTTAGCTCAGAGATGAGCTCAGAGCAGAGCCGTCAGCAAATGCAAGGTGGCTGCAGAGACCAAGTGCAAAGATTCTTTTAGAGAGGCTCAAGTCGGCGGATTAGAACAAACCAATTAAGGGTGTTTGTGTATTTAGCATTTTGCACTCAAAATACTTACAGGGGAAGGGTAATCCTTTGAAATCAAACACATCTTGCTGGTTAATGTTGGTGTAAGTTTTTTTTGGAGGTAGGGCCCAGACATGACGGCCAAAGCTCATGTGAAAAGACAAATTACCTATACATGAGGTTATGGCTAATTACCTGAGATACCCTCCTCTGTTGAGTGAAAAACCCAGTTTTCATCAGTCCCGTATTAATTATGGCTGCTGAGAGCTGCAATTGGCATAGGCGCGTTTTTAGCTTATGACTCAGGGCTGACTCAGGGTTGGGGACTGAGCTTTCTGTGGCCTCGAGCTGGGCTCCCCTTTTTTCCTGGAAACGCCTAAACTGCTTGCCAATCCCTTTGACAGGGCTCTTGGACTTTCCTGGGAGGCTCAGCATGTTGTTTGTTTGTTTTTTTTTTTGTTAAGATGTATTTTCTTTTTTTCTTTCTAATTTTTCATTTTAGGTTTGGGAGGTACATGTGCAGCTTTGTTCCATGGGTAAATTGCATGTTGTGGGGGTTTGGTGTACAGATTATTTTGTCATTCAGGTGATTGGCATAATGTCTGAAAGATAGTTTTTCAATCCTCATTGTCCTCCCGCCCTCCACCCTCAATTAGGTCCCATGATCTATTGTCCATTTCTTTGTGTCTATGTGTACTCAATGTTCGGCTTCCACTTTTAAGTGACAACATAAGGTATTTTGTTTTCTGTTCCTGTACTAATTCACTTAGGATAATGGTCTCCAGCTCCATTTATGTCATAGCAAAGGACATGATTTCATTCTTTTTTGTGGCTGCATAGTATTCCATGGTGTATATGTAGCACATTTTCTTTATCCAGTCCACTGTTGATGTGCAGCTAGGTTGATTCTCGACACTTGCTATTGTGCATAGTGCTGTGATGAACAGAACAGTGCGTGTGTCTTTAGGGTAGAATGATTTCTATTCCTTCGGGTGTATATACCCAGTAATGGGATTGCTGGGTGGAATAGTAGTTCTGTTTAAAGCTATTTGAGAAATCTCCAGACTAGAGCACCTGGATTTAAGCTCCTGGCTTCCAAGCTGGGGGTAGAGGGGGGCGGATGTGGCCAGTTTGCCTTCAGCCCCATGTGGCTGCCTGAGCTGGGTGCGCCTGTTCCCACCCATACATCAACCTGTTGACTGTCCTGAGACGCCAGTGTTAGCTTCTCCTTCAGAAAGGTGAAGAAACTGAGGCCTTGGCTTTGAAGTGGTGCAGCATGGATTTGAACTCAGTGTTTCCTGACCAGAACCGCTTTTTTTCTCCTCATTGCTTTTTGGGGGCCTCACTCAGGTTACCTGCAGGGTGCAAGGTGCTAAGTGGCCTCAAGAAGGTGGGTCTCACTTCTTCAAGCTGCACCACTGTGGCTCAGGGCTGAACAAGTTTGTGATTCCATCTGAAGGGCTTTGAGGACATGCCAAATTATAAAATATGGAAGATTTTCCAGGTGGGGAGAAAGGACTTTGTCATCCATCCTGGCCTTGCTTCTGCACTGATGGATGGATTGACCATTTGGTCGTGTTTGTGAGACTATTTGTACTGATGGATGGATTGACCATTTGGTCATGTTTGTGAGACTGTTTTCCCATTTTGTTTATCTTCTCACACACGATCACCTCTGCCTTTGAGTTGTCTCCCAGGCCTGACTCTACAATGCTGGCTTGGAGGGTCAATGGGCATCCTGAGCAAATGCTGCCCCATGTAAATGTATGGCGAGCTCCCTGCATGGGCCCTCAGGAAATGTCCATTTCCCTCCTGGCCTCTCTGGCCCTCTGAGGCTGACAGGTGCGTTCTCCTTCCCTATGTGTTTCCCCCTCACAGTGAGGGGAGGTAGGACTTCATAGACCCAGGCTTGACAGATGACAGATGGGGAAGTGCAGCTTCAAAAAGTGACCTTTTCCCAGCCTAAATGGGGCTAGGTTTTGGCTCCCTAGTCCAGACCTCCTGTGGTCTTTCTGGGAAGCATGAGGTAAGAGTTCCAGTGAGTTGCCTCCCATTTAAGCACCAAATATCCCTGGTCAGCATCCTTCCTCTAACACCCCCACCCCCATCACATGGGGATGGCCTCAGGGGGGGATGAACCCGCGTGAACTACCTCTAGGTTGTGAGCCTCACAGTTAACTATTCACATCTATCAGTTCATTTCTTTTCCTCTTAAATACCCTTAGGAATTGAGTTTTATTATTTTATCTTTTCAGAAGAGTAAACTGAGGCACACAGATAATTAAGGCATCTTGTTCATGATGACTCATCCTGACTGTTCAAGACAGACCAGCTTGGCATGGTCCAGCTTGGTGTAGCCTGGCCAAGACTGCAGCCCAGTCTGGCCAGATCCTACCACAAGCTCCTTCCAACCCCTGTGGCCAGGCTCACCTGTGAGGGGGGCAGGGGCTCTGTGGGGGCACCAGTGGGCCAAGTGATAGGAGTGACAGTGCCGCCCAGGGTCTGTCATGGTGTGTTCACCACCAAGGGTGCACAAGCCATGCAGACACAAACTCTGCCTCCTGTTGGAGATTGACAAGGCCAGCTGGCATTTACAGGCCAGGAGAACACCTGTTCCACAACAGGAGGTTGAATTCTGCCCAAATCTTCAGTCTCCCAATTTGTTAGACCACGGGAAGCCTTTTCCCCTCCCCTCCTCTCCCTCCCCTCTCCTCCCCTCCCTCCCCCCTTCCTCTCCCCTCCCCTTTCTTTTTCTGTCTCTTTCCTTTCCTATCTTTTCCCCGTCCTTTCGTTTCCTTCCTTTCTCTTCCCCTTCCCTTCCCTTCCCTTCTCCTGTCTTTCCTTTATCTCTCTCTTTCTGTCTCTTCCTGTGTATGTCTATCTCACCCCATGTCCCTCTGTCTCTGTCTTTCTGTCTTGCTCACTCTCCCTCTCTCTTTTCCAAATCACCAAAGGCCAAAGACTCTTTGGGAAATAGGGCTCTGAGACTTCGAGAAGGAGAAGACTGAGCTCCAGTCTGCAAAGCTGTTTGTTTCCGGGCCCACTTTGGGCCTGGTGTCCCAAAGTTAGACACTCACTGTCACTGGATAGACTCTCACCATCCCTCATCACAACCAAGGTGTGTGACTCTCCCGGGTTCCCCAGTGAGCACACAGAGGCCTGGACAGCCCATGTAGACAGTGAGCTGGGTTCAAGCCTGGGTCTGAGTGCCCGTCCCAGCCCCTCTCCTGTGACCATGGACACTTGGATGCAGAGGGATGAACTTGGGGTTTGGATGGGGTTGCAGCCCCTGCTTCCAGCTGCCACTTGGGCTGTCAGGTTCTCTCTCTTCAGCCTGGGCTCCCTGGATGTTGTGGTCTGTCCTGTTGTGTGAAGCCCCCAGGGGAGGCAGGGAGGAGTCTTGTTCATCTTTAGTTCATCTTCATACAAATGAGCCGGCCAGTTGGCACTCGCCTGCATTTCCACTGCAGCAACAGGAAAGACGAGATCCATGGTAATTGCCTTCCCATCTTATTCTCTGGTCAGAGCCGTTCCCAACTGTCAGAGTGACTTCTCGCTCCCTGACACAATAGCCCTTGCGACACTTCTTTGTTCCCCTAAGAGTTTGAAGGCAGGAAAATTCTCAGCTCCTTGGGGTTACCTAGGGCTGACTCTGATGCTTAGGGACAGTTCTTGTCCCCAGACACAATGTTGCCCCTCCTTTCCCCCTGAGCTAAGACCTATGGTTTTTACTTAACCTTGCTTCCAGGATCTGAAAACATCTTTTAACCAAATAGCGATGATTCATTTCTGGACAGGCCAGCAGAAAGAAAGGATTAAGATTTGGAGCTCCTCCTGGCCCCACTTCCCTTTTATCTCCTCATCGCCTTCTCTTTCTTCCTTTCTCACCCAGCCCACCTTCCTTTGGCCTCCTCCCCAAGCCCCAGTTAGCAGACAGGAGGGGCTGCTTGGTCAAGGGCACATTGTGGGTGGTCCAGACCTTTGAGAGGATTTTCTCTCTGCATCTCTAGCTCTGGGGAGACAGGCGGCTGACATCAGTGGGAAAATCTTCCCAGGAGATTTCAAAGCACTGGAGACTGAACTGTTGATGGTGAATTAAAAAGAAAAAAAAAAGGCAAAATCTCCCAAAGGCAGTATTTGGACATGATCATTTGCCCTCACCCCATCGTTGCTCCCCTGCCACCCCGGTGTTCGGATTCCATGATCTCAGGCTTCCCTGGAACGGCAGAATTTGCTGTTGATGCAAACTTTCCTGACTGGTAGGAAACATGCAGGGGTATGAGGAAAGACAACTGATGTTTGTGGAGAGCTAACTTTGTGCCACGTGCTTTTTTTGTGTGTCCACAGATTTTGTTACTCTTTGGTCCCCTAAGAATGATGATGATAGCAGACACATGGGAGAGGCACTGGGTGCCGGCCGGTGTCTCCATACTTTGCATGTACTAGCTAATTTAATTTTCACAGCAATCTATTTTTCTTATTTTTTGAGACAGAGTCTTGCTCTGTCGCCCAGGCTGGAGTGCAGTGGCATGAACTTGGCTCACTGCAACCTCCACCTCCTGGGTTCAAGCAATTCTCCTGCCTCAGCTTCCCGAGTAGCTGGGACTACAGGTGCGCACCACCATGCCCAGCAAACTTTTGTATTTTTAGTAGAGATGGGGTTTTACCATGTTGGCCAGGCTGGTCTCAAACTCCTGACCTCATGCGATCCACTCGCCTCGGCCTCCCAAAGTGCTGGGATCATGGGTGTGAGTCACCACGCCCAGCCTCACAGCAATCTTATGAAGTAGAAACTATTATTATCCTGATTCTACAGCAGAGGATTTTGAAGCACAGAGACATTTAGTAACCTGATGAAGGTCACACAGCTCAGAAGTGGTGGAGCCAGAAGTCCATTTGCAACTGTCTGACTCCAGGATAACTCTGTGCTGCTATCCATTTAGTCAGACTGCAATTTACTCCTTAGGGATAGCCTCCCTCAGAATTGTGTAGCTGCAGGAGGTGAGGTGACGTCAGCTGGGGATGGGTAGGCATGGCAATGCTGCACATCCAGACCTCAGCTTGGCCACCAATGGGAACATGTTCCTGCCCATTGTGCCTGCATGGGCCAGAGCATGAATTGGGATCTATCTCTCACAAACCAGCATGGTTGGGGGTGGATGTGTCTATGTCATAAGTCACCACCTTTCCCCTGCTTTGAGGAAATGTCAGTGTGGGGCACACAGGAAGAGGCCTACAGAACAGATCTCATGGGGATGGGGATACACCATTATTAATTATCATTGCTGTTACTGTTATCATCTCTTAGCAAAGAGGCTCTAGTGGTTGATATCAACCACTAGAAACGTAGTTTTGTTCATGACACATTAAGCTCTAGAAACGATGTGTTCTTTGCTCCACAGGGAGCTTTCAATGTTTATTCACTCACTGGTTGTGTGAGTTGCAGAATCCCTGCCAATGTTATTCCAGCCAGTGAGCCAGAGTGGATAGGTAGGCATTTGGAATGGAGGTACGATGACTACCGGGGCAAGATTTTGGTAAAATCTGATGGAATTCTGTCTGGCCAGGTGTTTTCCTGGCTAAGTGTGTTTCCTGGCATGCATTTACGTGTACTTTGCTTTGTTTTATTTTACTTCCCTCTTATTGAATATTTCCTTTTTCCTACAGTCTCATGAAATAGATGTTGACTTTCACTCTCCCAAAGACCACACAGAGATGGAGTGGCCCATGCTCCCCACCAGGGCCACATGTGGTGGGCAGCAGCATTAGGTCCCATGTGTGAAGCCAGGATCTGCATTTTCCTCTGGGTCTGCCAGCAGTTCCTGGTACTAACTCCCTCCGTTGCTGGCCCTTTCTCTCCCAGCCCGTAGCCATTCCTCCTCCCCCTTTGCCTGCTGCATCCAGGCAGAACAGGGCAGCAGAACAGGCAGAGGAGCATGGAGCTCCTTGGACTGTAAATACTTTCTCTGCGGTGATTGCAACAGAAGCTTTTGCCAAATTCTGAGTCTGTTTGGCCTCTGAGGGTGCTGAGTTTGGAACTAAATGCAGCAGCCCCTTTGGAGTCAAAATTTGGTTTCCTCTTGGAAAACGAGCACTTCCTGATTGCTAGAGAAATAGAAGAAAGTCTTTAAAAGACTCTGGTGTTCCTGTTGGCCTCCAAACCATCAGTCTATAGCATTTTGATGATTTAAGTGTCGATGGATCAAAAACATGTGGTCCGAGTTTCCCCTGAATTTAGATGCATGTGGAACTTAAAGGAAAGTTTTTTTTTTTTTTTTTTTTTTTAAAAGGATTTGGAGAAACAGCCTGGGTTTTACTCAATGCCCTGACTTTGAAAACTTGGCGTAAGGTATTTGCCGTGTATAAGTTCCAAAGGGGCTCTCCTGGGCCCTCTGGAAATGTCTTTGATTGGTGGGGAGGCAGAAGAGACTTGTGCAGGAGTGGGGTGGGGGTGGGGGCTCAGATCCCTTCTGCACTGGACTCAGATCAGCTTTGTGCACCTCCGAACATGGGGAGAGGGCTAAGACTTGAGGAGGGAAAAAATGCTGCAACCTCCTCTCTTACAGAGACCTCCCCCTTTCATCCTAATTTTGCTCAAAGTCTATCAATGTCCAGCCAGTGAACATCTACTGAACACCTCCTCTGCGCCAGGATTCTGAGTGGATTCATGTGAATGCCTACTGCTTGCTCTTTCTTATCCTGTGCTCTACCCAACCGAGCGCCTCAGCGTTCCAGCCGCCCTGCCTTGGCCTGTGTGGATTCCCCTACCTGGCAACCCCTTTTCCGATCTTTATCCAGCCAAATCTCATCCATTCACACCCATAATGTTCACTGCGGTGCTTTCTGCAGACTCTGGGCTCCATCAACTCTTGGGAGTAATGGCGGACTCACAGGGAGATGGGGCTCCTTGGGTTGGAATCTCTAATTGCTCAGGACACAGAGCTGCACACAGGGATGTTGGCATTTGCTCCTGCTGCTCAGCTCCGCTCCGTCATCTTTGGAGGGTTTTCTCTGGCCTCCTCCCTCTCGTGCCTTGTTTACTGCAGGGAGTGATTTTAGCTTAATAGAACCGGGAAGGAATTCCGCTTTCATGTGGTTGAGAAGCAGAGGCCCACTCAGATATCCGTGGGGTTTCATGGCCAGGCAGGGGAGCTGGTGAATTTGTTGGGGAGAGCCCTGATCCCAGCAGCTCACTGGGAACGAGGCCTATAAATAACTCCTGCCAGTCAAAGCATAATGATTTCAATCTTCCCACTGTATAAATAAACAGTATTGTTCAGGAGTTCTCCCTGGCTACAGTTTTGGCCCATGAGCAAAGGCTTGCAGAGGATCCAGCTGGAATTTTTGTTGAAGGCAAAGGATCTGACATTTGGGGAGTGATTACTGTGTGCTCGGCCCCGTGTGAGACATCTGAATAGACTGTCCCATTAAACTCTCATGCCAACTCCAAGAGTCAGTATCATCCCCGTTCAACAGATGAGGAAATGGAGGCTCAGGGATGACATGGCACAAACCGGAGCTCTCAGGCCAGGGAAAGGAAAGTAACGTCAGGCTTGTCAGAGTGCAGACCCCTGGCACCTCAGCCCCCTCGCTGTCTCAGTCATCCTGCAGCAACACTACCAAGATCAGTGTTCATGGAAGGCTTGTGTTTTTCCTTGGTAATATAAATAACACATGCTCTTTTCTTTACAGGAACGTTTGAAAATTTAGAAATGCAGAAAGAAAATTAAAATCACCTGTATCCTTGCCACCCAGAAAAATACATATGAGTATGTTTTGTTTACATTGTTCCTGTGTTTAGACAGATCGGTAGATAGATAAGAGACGGAGAAATGACCTTACAGACACACACACTGAGGGATAAATGGTTTTTAAAAACACAACTGAGATAACAGAGTAGATTCTGTTTCAGAAGGGGCTTTGGTTCACTTGATGCTGATGACACAGTTATTATCTCCATTTTCAGTATGAGGCATTGGTGGCTCAGAGGGTGTGATGACGTGTCTATGCTCATGGCTCATGCAGGTGGACAGGACCAGCTTTCCATCCTGCTTCCTCCTTCTCTTCTCTTTCTGTCCCCATATCCAGGTGCAGGTACTACTCTGGTCATGGATCGATTAGCTCATTGCATTCTTCCATTAGTCTCTAGATTGCTGAAGGTCGGCATTCTAGTCCTGACTGTGTGGCTTACTAGCTGTGGGGCCTTAGACAACTCTCCTTTTGTTTTCCTTCAACCATAAAATGGGTACACTTTGATCTAAAGCTCTAGTGAACCCACAAGTGTTGGTAGAGCATGCTCTACAGATTGTCTCTCCAGGTTGGCAACAGGGTGGAGAAGAGGTTTGGATTTTGAAGCCAAGGTTTGACACTTAGGTACTGGGAAGACTTGGGAAAGTCATTTGACCTGTGCTTCAGTTTTCACATCTGTCACATGAAGACAATGGTGTCTACCTCATGAAGTTGTGGGATCATTATCACAACAATAGGAGGTGTTGAGTACTTGTGATGGGCTGCGTTGAGATCTTTTCATAGATTCTTTCGCTGGTCCCCATAACAACTGTGTGAAGATTAGGGATGATGACTCTTCCCATTTTACAGATGAGGAAACTGTGCCACAGTTAAGAAATTGAGGGCTAAGTTTACACAACTAGAAAACTGGATCTGAGCTGGATGAAGACCCTTTGAAATGGGAAACCCTTTTTCTGTACAAGACTCAAGCCAGGCTTCTGGCTACACAAAGTGGGTTTGGGGCATTTGTCTCTATTACTGTTAGCCAAAATGTATCTCAGCCAACAAACAATGAAAATGAGAAACAAATTTTTCATTTTCCTTGACATAAGGAAAAACCACACTCCCAAACCGTGGAAAGTCATGCGTATCTCCTAAATCCTGCAAAATGCAATTGAAGAGGAAGGTACCCAGAGCTAGTACCAACTCTTTGGACTTTGAGCAGGAAACAACTTTCCCTAAGAAAGAGTCACCCAGGGCTAAAAGACATATTGAATGAACCATGGATTATGACCACATCATCTAAGCATGGGTGGGCAATGTCCTGTGGAGACTCAGATGACATCATGCAATGATGAGAGGGTGGAGGTGCAGGAGAAATGGACTCAGCATGCCAGTGCTAGTACCTACGACCAAGGCCCTTGGTCTCGGGAAAGCACTGGTTATATATGAAATGTGGAGGAGGAGAGATAGACGCCGAACACTGGATCAAACGCAGAGACCTCCCCTGGAAAAGGAAAAGCTCCCCTTCAAGGCCAACAGGATAGAGACATGTTTCAGGGCAAAGGAAATCACATTTAAGAAACAATGACCCCAGCCTGTGCCCAAGTTCATGATGTCCCAATTCATGATCTTTCTCACCTCACTCTCTCTCAAGTCAATATGTGGCTAGCTCCATTCAACATGAAAGGTTACACAGAGAAACCAGCCCATGACCTACTGTACTGCAAAAATAAAATAATCACAGCCATGGTGGGAAGAAATCCCTTATCAAAAGGCAGATAAAGGGAATTTCTAACATAAATTGCCCAAGGAAAGAGTGAAAAAATTTAGACAAATACTTCTCCATAAATTAAAAAAAATTATAAAGCAAGATATAAAGAGAAGATGAAAAGGGATCTGGCAGAACTCAAGAAAAAAAACTGATGTGAAAAAGAAAAATGCTACACAAATTTAAGCTTCACTAGAATCTGAAAGTGGGAATCAACATACTAGAAAAACATCATCAAGGACGTGGTGGTCTGGCCAACTCTCTAACATCTATTGGCATCTTCAGCACCACATTCATTATAGCACAAGACTCTCACATATTGAAAGATATTTAGGAGCCTTATGTAACCCCCAGCCTCTCCAGTTACTGTGTCAAGCAAAAATACCATCCCCCATTTTCAATGTATGACGATATAAAATGATTGTAAAGATGATATACTACTAATATAATTTTTTTGTGTGTGGTGGGGGACAGGTTCTTGCTCTGTCACCCAGGCTGGAGTTTAGCATCACAATCATTGGTCACTGCAGCCTCGAACTCCTGGGCTAAAGTAATTCTCCTGCCTCAGCCTCCTGAGTAGCTGGGACTCCAGGGGTATACCACCATGCCCAGTTAATTTTTAAATATTTTGTAGAGATGAGGTCTTGCTATGTTGCCCAGGCTGGTCTTGAACTTCTGGCCTCAAGCAATCCTCCTGCTTCGGTATATTTTTATAATAGATAGGCAGAAAGGAGAAATAAGATAAATGCATAATTTGTATTCTTTGGGAAGACACCAGAACAAATGACACAGAAAAACATTAAATGATGTAACTGAAGAAAACATTACTGAAATCAGGGCTACAGATCACAATACTTATGAGCATTTCAGGTAAAAATAAATATTCCCCAAATGGAAACTCCCAATTTATTTTGTTTTTCAAATCTACACAACACAAAGATGAACTAAAATAAATAATGCAGGAATGATGGTATCATGGCCAGATGGTGAACATAATAGTTATCAAAACTGACTGAACCAAAATTTTGTTCACTGAATGAAATGTAAATATTATAAAGCTAGACAATAATAATACAATTAAAAAGAGCTAAGAGGTAGAGAAGGAGAAATATACGGTGTTAATTTCCACTTCCTTCATTGCAGGAAGCTAATAGTCTAAAATTAAAATGTAATTTAAAGATAACTCAAACCCAATGTGTGGTATAATGTCTTGTCTTCCTTTAGAGGGACCTTTTAGGAAGGAAGTCATATCCCATATACTGAAGAGAATGGATCTGAGACAAGCCTTCCGATTTTACTTTAGTTTCTTTTTTATTCCATTAAATTCAAGTAAAATATAGTCTAGAACTTTTAAATATTAAAAAGAGTGTGCATAATGTTTCTATTTTTGTCCCTTTATCTTTCTTTTATTTCATCATCACTATCATTTTATCTATTTTTACACATAGAAGAATGCTTAGAATAATGTTTACCAAATACTGGTGGCCATTGTTTGAGTGGTGGAATTTTGAATAGTTTTTCTTTTTTTTTTTTAACGGGCTTTTTTGTACTTTTTTTTGTATTATCGGGGTATTTTCACAATGAACATGTTTCATATTTACTAAACAGAGTCAATATTCTTAAAAAAAAAAGCACGCTATCACAAATGAAGAAAAAGAGAAACTAATTTTATTTTGTCCCCACTCTATAATGGGAGGTGTGTCTCTGGGCCGCCCATTCTGGGCATTCAAATTCTAATGGTGGCTGCAAACCTATTTCCAACCATTTTTCTCAAGAATATGTGATGTGCTTTGAAGCTCAGGCTACATCTTAAAAAAAAATGGAGCCATACAATGGAATAAAGTTCAAGTGCACTTGCATTTAAGTTAATTATAAAGAATGCATTAATTTGACTGCATTGAGGTGATATCATGAACCCCAATGCCTCTTTTCTTGTGGGAGTTGCCTGACACAAAGCAGGTGTGAAGAGGGTAAATGTGTGTGCTGTGGACTCATTCAGAGACTAGTTTGGTGTCATCTGCTGATTCACTTCTCATGGTATCCCATAATAATAATGTGTAGTTTAAGTCTGGTATTATATGAAGCTTTTCATCTGGACTCTGCTAAATACCTTCACATTTATAATCTCAATTTGATAGTAATTGATGAGAAAGCCATATATCACCCATTTTGTTACTTTCTGAAGCTCCAACACACCTGAGGATATGCAATAGCCCCTTCCACGATCCATGTCATGTGGATGAGGCTTGCCTCCTTCTGTAAATCCCAAGAGTGTGCAGGTGACCTGGGCTTGGGAACTCAGTGCATCCCACCTGCCTGGGCACCATGAATTAGTTCAGGGATGGGCAAGGACTCCGAGGTGGCCCATGGGAACAAACACGGGGCCTTTTTCTAGTGTGCCCAATAGAGACAGTAGTACAGATGCACAAGAGTAGCGCAGATGACACAAATCTGTACCTGCTAAGCACCACAACACAGGTTCCAGGAATAAAGCTGACATGGAGGAAAACAGACAAGAGAGAAAGATAGACTAATTCCCATTGCATTGTTGAAGATCTTGGATCCAGCCATGCCTGCACCCAGTGCACCTTGGATTTTGGCAATACACAAGATACTTTATCCATTTGGCTTTTGGTCACTGGAGGCTTAGTGGGCCTTATGCATTTGGAAACAACACACTAAACAGAGCCGAGGTGGAAGCTGGATCTTCTCACTCTCAGTGTGGACTCCTTCTATCAGACTCCTTTTACCAGACCAGTGTGGACTCCTACCAGACTCTGGGGTACCTCTGTGGCTTTGTTTGTGGAAGAGGAAGTCTTACTCATTTACTGTGCACCTTGTATCTCAGGTATGGCTTTCTCCATGAAAACTGAACTGCAATAGATGTATAAATTACAACGAAAATGTTGTCACTTGGAAAGTTTTGTTTTAAGTGATCTAAATTAAAGGAATGGTCTTTCCCTTTTAATGTGCGTATAAAATCACTGCACTTTTCTGGTTAACAATATAGTTTCCATTCTCATTATCAAAATCGTAAAAATGAGTGAGATGACAGTTTCTTTTTAAAATGCAAAGTGTTTTATGCCAGAAGTTCTAAGAAATTAGATGGGGACTCTCACTATCTGCAGGTGTAAAAGAGTGACTTTCTTTCTTTGTGTATTTTTTCACAATTCTGATCTAATCCCCTTTCTTTAAAAACAAGAATGGTATATATATATACCATTAATCGAAGAAAACAAGAAAATCCACACACAAATGCCCGTATTTTTATGGAGACAAAGAGAAGGCAGTGAGCTGTTCAAAAGGAAAGTTATAAATGTAATGATAGGAAGATCACGTGATGCGTATTAATTCAAAAGGGCCCCTTCATTGGATTGTGATCTGATTGTGTTTACAAATATATAGCCAGAAGGCTTTTAATTTTGGGGCAATTTCATTGTTCATAGATATATATCTGGCTGCAGATATATGTCTATGAAATTATGTGCTTATGTGTTTTCAATGAGATACAGCCCCTCTCCTTTAATGCAATAATGTTCCCACTTTATGATCTACGGTTGCCCAAAGTTGGGGCAATTTTATAACAATCTTATTTGAAATACCATAATATATGAAAGATGTAAATAATGTGATGTTTAGAGACCCGGTTGAAATTTGAATTCATTGGAATTTAGCATTTGCTAGAGCTAACAAGGACAGACTTTATTAAATCACAAGGATTGGGTTCTTCTTGCATTTCCAGCTACTTCTTGCCTTCTTGCTGTTTATTTTTCTTTTAAGCCCGAGTTCAATAAATAAACCCAACTAACAATTAAAAAGTCCCCAAATGATTCTAGATTGAAAAATGCAAAAATAGCCTGGCTGGCACTGCACTTGCAGTGGAGTTTGATTAAATTCTCTAATTGCATTCGAAAGGGTGGGGAAGATCACAATACGCCGGCGCTTTTAGCATGAGCCTCCGACGAGAAACTTCAATTACCACTAAAAATGGAAAATGTTCATAATAGATAAATGCTCTTCCCATTGGAGAGTTGCCTTTTAAACATTACATAACTGGTTTGGGTGAGGTACTATTCTATTTCCTGTTGTATGCCGTGGATCAATTTACGCCCCCTGCCCCAAACCTGGGAACCTTCTCTCTCTCCCGGGTGAGATGCTTTGCCTGTAGCCAGCTTGGCTGAAACAGCTTTTTTCCTAGTCTGAGACTGGATGTCTTGTGTTAGGGCTGGTGGAGTCTTTAAAGTTCCTCGGACAGAAGGAAGAACAAAGACAGAGGAAGATGTTAGTAGGATGGTTTTAGAGCAACTGTGGCGTCTACTGTTGGTTTGGACTCTGCTGTGGAAAGTGGGTGAATAAGGGGCAGGGCAGGGCAGGAAAATGTGTCAGGCACTGCCAATATTCACATGTTGCCCTGAACCAAATATGCCTTGATCTTCTGGGAAGATGGATGGTTACTCACATGGCTTAGTTCAGTCACCTCCTCCAGGAAGCCTTCTCTCACACTGTCTCCTCTGTGCCCTCAAGAACACTATGCATTCCCTATAGTGGCGTGGTCCGCTTCAGTACGATCATTGTTCATACCACCTCCTGCCTCCCAATGCACCTTTGTGAACTCCCTGGGGTCCGAGCCCGTATTTGGTTTTCTGTGTGTCGCTCAGGGTTTGGCCCCTTGTGGGCTAGAAAAGCTCCAGCCCTACTAAGTAGTTTTCCGATGCTATTCATCTCCTCCTGTTTCTCCTCCACTGTCTCCCTCCACACTAGAAAACAGGAGCTGCAGAGTCACAAAGACCAGGGTTTGACTCCTGTCCTGCCCATTTTAAACTGTGCAGAGAGCTCCACACTTTGGACCTTGGCTTTCTCATCTGTAAAACAGGGATAAGATTACCCGTCCCATAAAATTGCTGAGCAGGGTTAATGGAAATCCCAATGGTGAAGGCAGCTAGTAGATGCCAAGTGCATACAGTAGACACTCAATCTGTACTAGTTTTCTTCTTGATTTCTCTCATTCTAACCACCACCTCTGCCATCGTCATGGTTTAAAGAGCATTTACTCAGTGCTGGGCCCTGTGCTGAGTGCTCTACACAGATCATCTCATCGAGTTCTCCATGTCCTTAGGTTTCCCTTCTTCTTCCCCTCTTTGCTGTGTTCCAGCCTCATTGCCCAGCCTCATGGCTTTTCTTTGGAGGGGCAGGATGGGTAGGACTCAGCCCAGGCATGCTCCAGGCTCCATGGCAATTCTGATTCCAGCTTTGGCCTCACTTTCCAGGGGCTGGACCTATACTTTTTGCAGCCCAGTGAGCCATTGTGCACTGCCTCAGAGAGAGGCTGGGGTACATTCCCATGAGATTGGACAGACCAGACAGACAACGCTGCCTTGAGTGGTGCCTGAGTGTGGTCCAGTGTGGCCCAGTCTCTGCCTTCTGCCCCGGCTCTACTCATCTCCCCATGTTCTAAGCCCGCCTAACACTCAGCCACACCTGTTTCTGCAGAGGCCCCTGCCACCTTGGCTTCCTCCCTTCCTGTCTCAGGCTTACCTGCACCTACCCAAGTGTGGCACATTCCTGTGGTCCCCTCTTCTATTCCTTTCACATTTGCTGCCCTTCCTGTCATCCCTCCTTTCTTCTTCCATTTTCTCTCTTTTCTCAGCCCCTAATTTTTATGGCAGATTCTAGCATTACAGACATTCATAAGACTGAGTCACTTCCTAGAGGAGCTCCAGCCTGATGGGGAAGACAGAGCAATGACCCATGATCACAAAACCTTTTGGGCTCTGGAGCTGCATTCATGCAACCTCCTACACATAGGGTCAAAGAACAGGAGCACAAGGAAGATCAGGGTAGGGTAAATTCAGCTTTGTAGAAATGCATGAATCAAATGCCTTGGGAATCGTACTCAACACAAGTCAACAGATGCTGTGGTGGCTTATATAAAGTGATTGAGATCTGAGGTTGCATTACAACGGGCTCAGGTTTAGGATGGGGAGATGGACGCTCTGCTCATTTCTGCATTGCTCCCTTATGCTGCAGGCATTGTGCTCACTTCAGAGTGGGCAGTGGGCTCTCCCTCCCCAAAAAGCAGCAAACGGCAGGACATTTTATAAGAAGGTGATGAGGAGTGGGGGAGGGGAGACTTCCATCTCATCGGATACTGAGGAGGGGCAGAATTGAGCTGTGGAAGGACAGAGCCTGCTGCCCCTAGAGGAACACATGCCATTGCCCTCAGATTTCAGGGGCTAACTGAGAAAAGGAGTGAAGGCACTCAGTAGGGCCTGAAAGCAAAATAAGACATCAATATGGAAGCCAACTTTGGCACAGGCTAAGGAAGATCTTTGATACCAGCAAAGCCTACTGTGCCAATCCTGTCCAAGGGAGGCCATTCCCTGACACTGGAGGTGATCAAGCAGGAATGCCCATTTTAGGGGGCTGGGCAGAGCAGTTGGCATCCAAGGTGTAGACTTTGTCTCTTTGCCTCCCAACCTTTCCCTTGCTGGCACCTTCATAGGGCTGAGTCACAGAGCACGCGGTTCTGCCCTCCATCCCTTCTTACTTCCCTGCCCCACACTAGGACAGGTGACTGTCCCCAGCACCAGACAGCTGATATCCTGGAGGCCCACACTTCTCCAGCTTGCAGCCTATGGATGAAGTTTTGTGTTGGGAGTTATAATCTTCTCCTTTTGCTTCTGCATCCACGTAGTCTCAAGTACATGGAAAATGTGGAGTATTGAATGAGCCATGCAGGTCTAGCCATGCCAGAAACTTTCAGACTCTCCCAGAGGTGAGCTTGGTTGGCTCCGCTCTAAAGGAACAGCAATAGAGTGCAGACACCAGCCTCTCCTCTAGTTCCTGTCTCTTCTTCTTTCCTGTCTGTGAATGTTGCCCCATAGAAATCACGCGGGCTCCCACTCTTTCCCACTGCTCATGACTGGTGGTGCCCCTCAGTCCTGTGGCTTCTATCTTCCAGACCCTCTCTCATGTATGGCTCCCCCTCCTTCTCCACTGTCCGTATCGTTATGTTCACCATTCCTTAATCTCACCCCAGAAGTAGGGGTTTGAATGGGTCCTGTTGGGCTCAAATCAAGGACTCAGCAGGGCCGCCTTCCTCTTGGAGGTTCTAGGGGAGAACTTATTTCCTTGACTCTTCCATCTTCCAGAAGCTGCTTGTAATTTTTGGCTCTTTGTTCCTGCCCCCATCTTCAAAGCCAGCCACCTGGCAACCTGGAATCTCCTAATCCTGCCCCTCCTGCCTCTCTTTTATCAGAACCTTGTGATGACACTGGGCCCACTTGGATAATCCAGGATCATCTGCCCATCTCAAGGTCCTTAATTTAATCATGTTAGCAAAGTCCCTTTGCCATGTAAAGTGACATATTCACAGGTCCCGGGACTAGGATGTGGACATTTTTGGGCGCCATTATTCTGTGAAGCACAAGACTCCACTACGCTGCCTGCAGTTACCATCTTTAATCCCACACTGCGTCATCCCAAGGCTGCTAACTCTCGTCTCCTACCTGACGAGGGACAGTCTCCTTAGCCTGGTGAATGGTGCGCCCTGTGATCTGGTCCTGGCCAGCCAGCCTTGTTCTCCATCCTCTACAGAATCCACTTGCTGGGACTTGGTCCTGCATGTTTCTCCCTCTCACTGTCCTATGCCTATCCCCCGGTAGCCCCTTCCACCCAGATGTGGCCCCATCTTAGCCACAACTCAAGCCTGACCTCAGCATGACCACACCAGGGATTTGCATTGCCAAGGGTTGCTGTCAGCAGCGGATGATCCTCAGGAGACCCCCAACAAGTGGCCTGTGTGCCATGTCTTTTTGCTGCTGTGCCTCTCCAAGCCTTAAATTCATCCTCAGTAGCTCCTTAAAGACCAAAATCCCTCCCTGTGGCTCTCCAGGCCTGGTTTCCTTTTTTGATTTTGACTGGCTTCATCAAACCAGGCCTGGTTTTGGTTTTCCCTTTTTGGTTTTATTGGGTTTCATCTCAGGCCAGGGTTTTCCTTGCTCTTCCTCCGGCCACCATCGCCTTCTTGCAGTTCTTCAACAGTACCTCGATCCCTCCTGTGTCTTGGCTCTTGCTCACAGCTTTCAGGTCCTCTGCTGGATGGCTTCATCCCCTTTTATGTTCACCCAACTTTGGCCTGCTCATCCCTCAGCTCAAATTCTCTTCCCTGAAGAAGCCTTCCCTAACCCTCCAGATGAAGGCAGAGACTCTCACTGGTGCCCAATCCTTTGAGCACCTCACAGGGCTTGTAATCATATACTCATTCGTGTGTCCATGCAATGAATTTTGTCTCATCTCCTGGGGAAGGTGGACATTGTAGTGGATGCTGTGATGCATGGTGTATGTACTCTGTTAGGGCCCAGGAACTCACTTCCCAGCTGCTGGGGTTGTTGGGCAGGGCTGGTTCAGAGCTGTATCCCTTTCTGGAAATTTCTCTTGGCTGAAGGAAGCTGCTTAGTCCTAAATTTCTCCCTCTCCCTGGGTGTATCCCATCTCTACTAACCGTGCCATGTGGGAACATAAAGGCCTGGCCCCCTTGTCTCAATCCGGGACAGCTCTGATGGGTGACGCCAGATTGAGAGTTACCCATGGGGTTGGCTGAGGCCTTTATTGCAACCGGATCCCAGTCCAGTTTCTCCCTCTGCCCCGTCCTCCCCTTGCTCTATCACAGGCGTGGTTCTTGAGAGCTTGTGTTAGTCCATTTTCATGCTGCTGATAAAGACATACTCAAGACTGGGTAATTTATAAAGAAAAAGAGGTTTAATGGACTCACAGTTTCATGTGGCTGGGGAGGCCTCACAATCATGGCAGAAGGTCAAAGGCACATCTTACATGATGGGAGACAAGAAAGAATGAAAACCAAGTGAAAGGGGTTTCCCCTTAAAAAACCATCAGATCTTGTTTGACTTATTCACTATCATGAGGACAGTATGGGGGAAAACACCCCTGTGATAAAATTATCTTCCACCAGATCCCTCCCACAACATGTGGGAATTACGAGAGCTAACAATTCAAGATGAGATTTGGGTGGGGACACAGCCAAACCATATCAGAGATCTCTTCAACAAACCTCCAGGATGTAAATTCCATCTCATGGTCTATTACCTAGGAGCCCACTAAACAATCAATGCTCCTGCAGTGGCCCTACGATGCTGACTCCAGAATTTGATTTTGGCACTGGACCACCTGCTGGCTAACTGGCAGTGAAGACTCCATCCCCGGAGAAGGTGCTGCATGGACAGACTCCGGCATGCAGTGGCAATGCAATTATTCGACCTTTTTGCTGGTGGTGAAATGAGATGGGATATTGGGGGAAGGGATGCACTGGCAGGTGCAATTTCTCAGGTGAGGAGGGAGGGGATAGGAATTAAAAGTATTATGGAATTGTCGCTGGGGGCAACGAATGCATTACAGAGACAATGCTAGGCTGAGAGTGATTAATCACCAATTAAGGGCTAAGTGTGAAAGCCAGAGGGCAGCAGATAAAGAGATTCGCCCTCCTGGAGGACAGAGAGTTGAGGATCAGGCCCAGGTCGTAATTATAAAAGTGGCAGAGTGTTCCAGAGGAAGTCAGATCCTCAAACCCTGCAGGTCTGCTATGCCAAGGTCGGATCCCTAATTAGGAAGGCATGGGACCCACCGATGTTCAGTTTCTCCCTTTATCCAGTCCTGCTGCCCTCATCCTTCAAGTGAGAGTTTTACAGTGGTGAGATGGGGTGGTTCGTTCCCTCTGGTGAGCCCCTGTTCCCCACCATGCAGTAGAAATGCTGACAACAATAAGAAGGGGTGTAAAATGTGCTATAGGAGGGACCATGAGTGTCAGATGCAGCTATGACAACAGTAGTGGTGGCTGCCGTTTGTCCCATTAACCTTTCTCTTGTAAGTCCTCCCAGGGAAAATGGCCAACCAGAATCCTGGAGCAGCTGTTCCCAGATAGAGTAAACTCAGTATGTGAAATAAATGGGTGTAGGCACCACAAGAGGTGGACAATGGTGGATACTGTGGGGAGCAGCCCTGATCCCAGTTTGCCTCAGGTGCCTGGAGTGTTGGCTGTGTCATTGCTCTCTGGACATTGCCTTTGGCCAAAACATGCCTTCTCCATAGGCAACCTGCATCCAATGTCCAGTTAGTGCTGGGGTACAAATGCCCAACCGCTTTGCTTTGATTTGGGGCATCCCTGAAGGTCTCTCCTAACTCCAGAATTTCCTGTGAGATCAGCTGCAGCACCCCTTGCAACCGAACAACAGTACAACTTTCTCCTCTGCCCAATCCTGCTTTCCTCAATGCTCCCTCCACCCCTCCCAACCTGTTGTGCCAGAGAACACTCATCAATAACCCTTCTCCATGTAGCTGTCAGAGTCTTGCTCTTGGACTCCCAGAGAACCAGACCTTCACACACATTAAGGTCAGGAGCTCTTGTGCCCTCCATCTCTCTCCTGGGTTAATCTCCAAATACAAGGTCCCTGCTCACTGTCCCCAAACTCCCCAAGGATGCTGCTATAATTCTGTGCCTGCCACCCGCTTCTCTGGCCCTATTCCCACTAGCTACCTCTGCTACTTTTCAAGCACCCTGGGCTCTAGCCTCTCCAGCTGGTCCATCCAGCTACAAAATAAGTCCTGGTTTTGCAGAGAAAACAGGAAGGAGAGGAGGCATTAATCTGCTGATGAAGAATGCCCAGGGAAGATACTCAATAAAAGTGCAAGTGCATGGAGCCTGCTCTCCCTGTCACCTGGGAATCATTTACTCCCCAAAGCCACATTGCTTGGGGAATGACAAGACAGAGGAAGTGAGGTGCGGGGTAGGGAGTGCCCATGCACTTTCCTTTCTAAAGACACGTGGCTAGATGAGCTGATCACCCCAGGAGGGCTTATGGTCAGTAGATTCTAGTAGCTTCTCCCGTAGGCACCCAGAGTCCACTCTAGTTGCAGTTAGTGGCTCAGATACCAGGCTATAGTTAAAAATCTTTTCAGACTTTTGGGCTTGGCAAAGCCCCAAGTGTGGTTTTTTGTTTTTCATGTTTCTTAAAAAGTGTACTTCTCTGCTAATTTCCAAGCCTCCTGTGCTTTGAGGGATCTTTAAACTGCGTGTTTTGGGTTCACGTACATGAAATTCATCAAAGTGCTGTTTTGTGAGATGGGTTTGATGTCCAAGCAGGCATTAAAAGCTGTTTTGTTTTTGCTCCTTGACCCAGTGATTTACGCTTTACTAAGACTGAAAGGACTGCCCGGCGTGCTCAGGAAGGAGTTCGGCCTCTTTTCTAAAGGCAGGCTGTCCAGTGTCCTGATGAGATCTCAAAGCTGGCACAGCAGATTGTCTCTTAGGCCTAATAATTTCCATGCTTACCCTTTCATGAGAAGGAAGAGTATTTTGGAAGAAAATGACTTTTTTTTTTTTCCTTTTGGTAGCCTTAAAAATCTGCATTACCAAAAGAGAGTGAAGGCAGCAAATTGTCCCCCCGCCCCGCCAACTTGTGGCTTTGCTGCAAAGGCCTCTGGGAAGCCTCTCTCTACATGCCTTGTTCTTCTCGCCAACCACATCCTGCAACTCCACAGGCAGTGCTAGACTTGGGCAGCCAATGCTTCTCACTGGGACACGTTGGCCTGTCTTAGCCACTAGGACAGGTTAGGAGCAGCTGCGACTGTTTTTAGGCTGACCCGAAGCGGGAGGAATTTGCAGAGGACCTTCCTGCTGCAGAGAACTCTCTTACCTGCCCTCTGCTTGATCCTCAGTAAAACACTGTGACATGGGCATCCTTGTGCCATTTATAGGGAGAGAAGGCAAGAGATGGCAAAAGCTTGCCTGATGACTCCAGAGCGCCCTTTCTTCTTCCTGGGGATGTACAGATGGTCCAGTGATCACAGCCTGTTGCCTGGGAATGCTGGGGATGTTTTGCATTGAAAGGGTGTGAATGTGACCACAGAAGATTTGGGGGCTGGAACCCATCCTCACATGGCTTTTGAACTTGCCAAGCTACTAACATGCAGTGACTTTGTCCAGGGCAAAAAGCCTTGAACTTGGAGCTAGCCCCTGGCCTGGCTGGGTGTGGACTGGGCAGATTCCTCTGAGTTGTAGTTTTTTGCCTGTGACATTAGGTTGTTGTGAGGACCCGTGGTAAAAAGCAGGTGGTGTGCTTAGTACAAGGCCAGCCTCACAGCCAGTGTGCTGATTTTTATGATTATGGGATCAGGAGTCCAGTTTCTTTCCTTACCCCTTGGCTGGTGACCACTGGGATCAGATCAGACAACAGCTGTCTTGGAGTGCTTCACCTGAGTGAGGTGCTTTGATTCCAAGCCCACTGAGAGGTGGCCTGGAATAGGGAGATAGGAGTGGCTTGCCTGGTCTTGACTCTACTAGATGGGGAAGAGTGGCTGGCTCTGCACATGCACCTGGGGGAGAGGGGTTGGAGGTGGTGGGATGTACAGAACCTGGAGAAAGGTACTTTCTCTAGGCTGAACTGGTCTGACCTCCCTGATTGAGATACTGCAGTAGAACTCACCAGGGGACATTCAGTGGAGACAGGCTTAAGGTTCTAGCTGTCACTTGTACAGCCCAGTGGGGTGTGCATGTCCTGCGTGCACAGAAGACAGGTGGAGTTGCATCACATAGAGACACTTGTGTTGCTGGGTTGATAAGACCTTGCTGCTACTTCTCAACGTGGATCCTAAGTGGATAATTTCCTCTTCTGTCCATTTTCCTTCTTACATTTAGCAATTGATACTTTTACCATATGAAACATCTAGTTTATTTTTAGTCTGGCTGGAAAATGTCACTTGGTTGGGAAGGGATCTGCTCTCACCTCTGTGTGTGGAGCTCACGGGGCTAAGAACTGGAAGCTAACCTGAGTGATTGTTTAACCCAACCCCTTTGGTCACCAGTGAGGAAACTGAATCACACAGAGAGAAAGGCCATTGCCAAGATCCTCATAACTTGTTAGCAGCAGAGATGGGATCTGAACCCAGAATTATTTTCATAGAATTTTTTTTTGGAAATTTGAAAAGGAAGAAAAGGTGCAAATAATTTACAATCACCTTATATTCTCACCACTCATAATTAACCTTTTACCTTTTCATATATATGTTTCAGTTATTTTTCTGTGTATATAGTTGAGCTATTCTGCAAGTAATATATGAAGGTACCAGAGTACTTTAAAAACTATTAGAACCTTGTAGATAAATACACAATTCATGCCTACCTCCTATTAAAACTATTTGCAGCCTGGTCCATTTCCTTGTCTCCAGAAGCAGTGATTATTATGAGTTTCATGTCCTTCTAAGCCACTAAAAGATTGTGTGTGTATTTTATAAGCATTATATGTATTATTTTTGTGTTTAAACATTTACATAAATGATATCGTGTATCATATCGTCCAGAACCATCAGCAACATACTCCCCCCAGTGATGTGTTTCTGGCATCTGTTTATGTTGCTGGCTAGAGATCAGGTGCATTTTTCTCAGTGGCTGAACATATTCCACTGTGCTGCCCTGCTATTTCTTAGTTATCCATACAGGCATGGGTTATCACCAAATGCATGACTTGCTTTTCAGTGATCTGTATTTATTTATTTATTTATTTATTTATTTATTTATTTATTGAGACAGGATCTTGCTCTGTTATTCAGGCTGGAGTGCAGTGGTGAGAACAAAGCCCACTGTAGCCTCAACCTCCTGGGCTCAAGAGATCCTCCCACCTCAACCTCCCAAGTAGCTGGGACTGTAGGCCCCAGAAAGCACAGCCTGTACCTGGCTAATTTTTTGTTTATTTTTTGTAGAGATGAGGTCTCATTATGTTGCCCAGACTGGTCTTGAACTCCTGAGCTCAAGCGATTCACCTGCCTCAGACCCCCAAAGTGCTGGGATTACAGGAGTGAGCCATTGAATCTGGCTCAATGAATTTCTGAAAAAATAACCTGGAAACCAGAAGGACTTCTGTCCATGACCTGAAATTATGGAGGTGGGCCCTGAGCCAGTCACTTCACCATTGTGTGCCTCAACTTGCCTATCTTATCAAGTTGAATACTGCTTGTCAACGAATTATGTGGATAAACGTGAGGTTCCACCGTAGCTCCAGCTGCCCCCACAACTAAGGGTCTAAGTATTGAATACAAAACTCCCTTGTCCTCAACATAGGATGTGTTTGTGATGAAATAACCACACCCCTACCCCCCATATTGCTCCCTTTGTGTGTATAGATTTTGTCATGGGAAGGCTGTGCTTTCTGTGACACCTCAGGATACGATGTGTCTGCAATGGAGAAGTCGCGCCAAAGAGTAGAGATAGAGAGGGCTCCCTCTTGAAAGGTGAAGTCATTTCTAGTTTCTGTCACCTCGGAAACAGGTGGATCCTGAGATAGAAAAAGCCCTGGGCAGGCGGTAATCATGAAGAAGTCGAGATATTTCTATGGCAGCTCCAAAAACCGGTGAGCCCCTCCTCCAGGGGATGATGGATGCACGTGGGTAGGTGACCTTTCTAAGATTACAAAATGAGCTCGAGAAAAGCCCAGAGTTCAAAATCAGGGCTGGGTCTGCTGTCTCTGGTGTGGGCTCTTCCCATTCTGCCCATTTACAAAGGGGACTGGTTGATGAAACTTTAGCTTGTCTCAATGGAATGTATTGTTGATGGAATTTCAGGCAGCGCTGAGTCTAACAGCAGGTGAAATATAATCAACCCTGCTGGGGTAGCTGGGAAAGCCTTCATATGAGAGGTGACGTGGGAGCTGAGTTTTGAAGCATGAATGGGAGTTTTCCAGGTGAGATAGGAAAAGGCCATTCCAAGTAGAAGGAGAAAATAGCCAAAGATATGCAGGTTTAAAAAATCAGGAAGAATTTCCTGGGAAATGGTGCAATGTGTATGAGGATGGGGCTGTGGAAAAGTCAGGAGGCTGCAGAGACAGATATGGTTCTGACCACATCACGGAGGGGATGAGGGGCTGTGGGAAAATCAAGAGCAGGGAAGCAATAAAGTGAGGTTTGCGGCTCAGGAAGATGATCAGGGAAGCCATGGGGCAGAGGATGGATTGGAGGGAATGTGGCTCAGGGCAGAGGCGTGGGTGGGTGAGCTCATTGCAGCAGCACTCTTGAGAGATGCCAGCCATGGGGGGTCAAGAGGAGAGGCTGGAAGACTGTAAGGGAGTGTGGTAGGGGTGAGAGGGAAGGGAAGGGACCTAGCTTGCAAATGTTCACCATGACCCTGTGAAAGAGGCATTATCGCCCGCTTTTACAGATAAGACAGCAGAGACACATACAAAAATTCGGTAACAAAGCCTCACAAGTCCTACCAGTCTCCGGGACTCCACAGTCAGCTCTGTTGCCCCTAACTCCTGGGGAAGGGGGAAAAAGCGTCCATTAATCTCAGAAGACCAGAGTTTCACCCTGGGGTCCTGGGCAAATAGCAATATTGACAGACACCACTGCTGCTTCCCAATATCCTGCCTCCTTTTTTTGTGGGCAGGTGCGGGCATGTGACTAATTCTGGCCAATGCGTTGAGAGTGAAGCTGACAGATGACACTTCTGGGCTGGCACATGTGCCAGGGGATGTGAGGCCCTTCAGCTCTCCATTTTGCTTTGTTGAGCAAGGAAACACGTGTTGAGATGCAGACTTCATCAGCTTGGGAACTTCAGTGACGGGGATGTGCAGGAGCCACCTGCCTACCCACGTTGCTGCTGGGTATGAGTGGGAAATAATTCCTGGTTGTTTTAGGCCATGGCCACTTAGTCACCTGTTCTTACAGCAGAGCCTGCTGCATACTGACTGATATGACGATGTGGGTCCTTGAGCAAGGGCATAAAGGAGGAGGAGCAGGCTGAGGGCAGGGGTGGAAAATATGGATTTGGCAAGACTGAGCTGGGGCATAACATTTTAGTACAAGGAAATCAGGCTTTGGAGGTTAGCATGCCTGGGTCCAACGTCACCTCAGGCACCCACTATCTGAGGGCTTGCAGGCAAAGGCTCCTGCCTTTTCTGGCCTCAGTTTCCTGAGCAATAGGGAGAGTTGAAATCACTACCTCCTTGGCCTTTAGGGTGAGTAGAGCTGACACATACAGAGCTCCAGCAAGGTACCTAGGCCTTAGGAAGCACTCAGCAAACACAATCATCACCCTGGGAAGATGGCGAGAAGAGAGTGGGCAATTTGTGCACCGAAAGAATAGACAGATTTTTTTTTTTTTTTGAGACAGTTTCAGTCTGTCGCCCAGGCTGGAGTGCAGTGGTGCGATCTCCACCCACTGCAACCTCTGACTCCTGGGTTCAAGTGATTCTCCTGCCTCAGCCTCCAGAGTAGCTGAGATTACAGGCACCCGCCACCATGCCCGGCTAATTTTTTGCATTTTTAGTAGAGATGAGATTTCATCATATTGGCCAGGCTGCTCTTGAAGTCCTGACCTCAAGTGATCCAACCACCTCGGCCTCCCAAAGTGCTGGGAATACAGGTGTGAGCCACTGCACCCGGTCAGAATGGACATAATTTCTATCTTATTCACTTGAATTTGCCTAGTACCAAGAACGGTGCCTGGGCACAATAGGTGTTCATTTTATATTCACTGGATAAATGAGGGAATAAAACATACTACAATTATTTGCAGAATGTACCTATTTTCTCTTACAACCAGGCTGGGAACTCTGATGGGAAGGACCTAGACGTATTACTTCATGTGTTTCCTCAGTGCCCAGTGAATATCAGTTCTCCGGAAATTTTCCTTGAAAAAATGAGTCATCCTGGCCTTTAGAAATAGCCAGATCTGACTTGGACACAGGGCGGGAAACATCACACACTGGGGCCTGTTGGGGGGTGGGGGGCTGGGGGAGGGATAACATTAGGAAAAATACCTAATGTAAATGACGAGTTGATGGGGGCAGCAAACCAACATGGCACATGTATACCTATGTATCAAACCTAAACTGCACATTGTGCACATGTACCCTAGAACTTAAAGTATAAAAAAAAAAAAAAAAAAAAAAAAAAGAAATAGCCAGATCTGTGGGGGCATTTCTCCCTGACATATTGATACCAAGCCCAGCCTTGATTTTCCAGGGGATGCCCCACTCCTTATTGCAAGGTCTCTGTTCTGACCTCTGGTATCCCCTCAGGGACCCTTCAGGCCATGAGTTCAAATGCCTGGGAAGCCCACCTCACAGGAGCCTCAAGTCCCATCCATCTTGTTCCCAAGTCTGGCAGGATCCTGACAGCCCCATGCATGTGCCTGTCCTCAGACCCCTGCAGAGGGCTGGGTGCAGACCTTGGCAGGAGTAGGCTGGCAGGCAGTCTCTTTCCTTCCCAGGCAGACGTGTGTGTAGCAAGTCTGTTTATCAGGCAACGCCTTGTAGCCAGCGGTGGCGGCTTAACAGTGGCAGAAACGCCCGCATTGCCTCACCAGCTGCTGGGTACTAAGATGCGCCCTTGGCCTCAGCTGGCAGATAAGCACCTGCATTGGAGAGGGAACCCTTGATCATGGGCTGATAAGTGCAGGGAAGAAACAACAACAACAACAAGAAAAAGCTGAGCAACCCGCCGTGGAAGGCTTTTTCATGTACGCATGGGCGTGTTTCTTGTCTTCGCCAACACACAGGTGATGCAAAAGCTCTGATTCTAATTTAATTTGGTGGTCACGCAATCATGGAATGAGAGCATGTCAGAGCTGGAAGGGACTCTGGGGATTGTCTGGTTGAACTCTTTAATCTTCCAGGTGAGGACAGTGAGGGCCACAGAGCTGTACCGACTTGTTCAGGATCATCCAGGAAAGTTTTGGTGGAGCTGGAACTAAACCCTAGGGTCTCGAGACCCTCGGGCCTGCGATCTTTCCATCACATGGGATTGCTTCACAGGCTGCCACCTGATCGCTTAGGTGTAGACCGCAGGTTGCCCTTTGGTGCCTTAACAGTCCTCTTTAATATCACTAATTGGCTCTGTCTGCCTGCAGAGTCAGATAGATGCCCCCTGTCCCTGCTTCTCCCCCACCACATGCCAGCTATTGGGGTTGACCAGTTAGCTCAAGGCCACAGCGTCTGATGCTACTGTTTCAAACGCTGTTATTTCATATTTTGAAAAAGCAAGGTTCAGATAAGAGAGGCAACTTGCCTAGGTGATACAGCTAGAGAAAGTGAAAGACCTGGGTCTCAAATTTTCAGGTTCCTGATTTCAGTTCTTTCCATACGTAGTGTATGAAACCCAGGTGTGGGTGAAGGTGGGCAGAAGGGCACGCAGCCTCTGCAACCTTCCCCTGTGACCTGGTTTTGGGGAAGAGTTGCACATGTTTCCTCAAGGACAGAAATGGAGTCTGGCAAGACTTTGTATTGAAAATCTTGTTGTTCTCAGTAGGGGCCTCCTAAGCAATGAGTATAGATACATGAATGAATCCTTTTTTTTTGTTTGTTTTTTTGAGATGGAGTCTTACTCCATTGCCCAGGCTGGGGTGTGATGATCCGATCTCAGCTCACTGCAACCTCCATCTCCTGGGTTCAAGCAATTCTCCTGTCTCAGCTTCTCCAGTAGCTGGGACCACAGGCATGTGCCACCATGCCTAGCTAAGTTTTATTTTTTTTTTAGTAGAGAGGGGTTTTCACCATGTTGGCCAGGCTGGTCTCGAACTCCTGACCTTAGGTGATCTGGCCACCTTGGCCTCCCAAAGTGCTGGGATTACAGGCGTGAGTCACTGTGCCTGGTTTTTTTTTTTTTTTTTTTTTTTTTTTTTAGAAGGAGTCTCGCTCAGTTGCCCAGGCTGGAGTACAGTGGCACTATTTCAGCTCACTGCAAACTCCATCTCCTGGGTTCAAGCCATTCTCCTGCCTCAGCCTCCCAAGTAGCTGGGATTATAGGCGCCCACCACCACACCTGGCTAATCTTGTATTTTTAGTAGAGATGGGGTTTCACCATGTTGGCCAGGCTGGTCTCGAACTCCTGACCTTAGGCGATCTGCCCGTCTCAGCCATCCTAAGTGCTGGGATTACAGGTGTAAGCCACTGCGCCCAGCTGATAAATGAGTGAATGGTAGGGTTTTGGTGGAATATTCATACTGCAAAAAATGTTTTCAAACTGTAGGCTACTTATTTTTCTCTGTGAAACTTGCTTTCTAGGTTTGATCTGTGAATGGGGCGAAACAGAGAAATCTAGATTTGAGTTTAAAATTGCTTTTACATCAAAGAAAGTCATGAACAACAGCAACAACAAACTAGTATCACCTCAAGAGTCATCAATATAATTGATACGCTCAATTTCAGTTACTTGCGTGTCCCGCTGGACCTCTATCAACTGCAATAGAGAGGCACCAGGATCAAGAGGCCAAAGAAGAGACCCAGAGCTAGCAAATGAGGCATAGGGCTTTATTAGCGGGAACTTACCTCCTGAGTGGTCCCATGGTGGCGGGTGAGGTAGAAGAACTGCAACCTCTTGCAAAAGGCATGCAGTTTATATAGCATTTTCTCTCAGCACCCTCCCACTAACAACCTCCACCTGGCGAACTTTAGCCAACCCTCAAAACTGAGGCTTCAATCCCTTTCATGGCCCACATTCCAAGGGACAGGTGGGGGGTTCAGGTGTTCCTCATAGATAAGTAATGAATTTCCAGATTGTCCACGCCTGGACTCATTAGCTTGGAACTCTGAACACACAAGCAGGTGTGTCCACCATACACTGTGGCTGCAACATGAAGTCAGCCTTAAAAATGCTATCTAAAAATATTGATCAAATACCTGCACGTGATTAAAAAATCGTATCATAGAGATATATTGCTATTAGGTTGGTGCAAAAGTACTCGTGGTTTTTGCCATTAAAAGTTATGGCAGTTACTTTTCCACCAACCTAATAATAAAAAATAATAGTTTCATCACAGCACCCCTTCATGCTAGTCCTTTTGTCCTGAGTAAGCCACTTTTAATTCTGTTAACCAGTTTTGTTTGTTTGTTTTTGTTTGTCCTGGTGATTCACTTCATGTGTATATACACATTAATCATTTTTCTTTGAACAATCAGCTTTAGACATCATCTGCTGGCCTCCTCTTGTAACAGATGAAGAATTTGTTCTTTTGAACCATCACCTTCATCTTTGTCTTTTTCCCTACAACTCATTTTATACACACACCCCTCACAATAGTTTAGTTCCCTTATTATTTGTATTTGTAAATGTAAATTATATATGAATACATATTAATTCAACTGTATACAATAATATTTGACTCACTGTTTACAAAATGGACATAGGAACACTGCAAATCTCTCATCACCTCTTCTTTCCTTGCTACTTCTCATTTCTAACAACTGTACTTTTGCTTTTATATTGCTAAGATTGATAACATGTATTTTTTATTTTATAAACTTAAGTCTACAACACTTTGTCTATATATAGGCATTCTAGAAGTTCAGAAAACAAATTATGTTTACTGTATTCTGTAAATATTTCATTTTCAGCCAAGTAGTATATACTGTGATTACTACTATAATTACTGCTCATTGCAGCCAGGCACGGCGGCTCACACCTGTAATCCCAGCACTTTGAAAGGCTGAGGCTGGTGGATCACCTGAGGTCAGGAGTTCAAGACCAGCCTGGCCAACATGGTGAAACCCCATCTCTACTAAAAATACAAAAATTAGCTGGTGTGGTGGTGGGTGCCTGTAATCCCAGCTACTCAGAAGGCTAAGGCAGGAGAATCGCTTGAACCCAGGAGGTGGAGGTTGCAGTGAGCTGAGATGGAGCCACTGCACTTCAGCCTGGGCAACAAGAGTCAAACTCCGTCTCCCACCCCCAAAAATACTGTACATTTCTTTTTCTTCTTTTAGTTTCTAATTGTATTCATCACCTACTTGAGGTATCCCCAATTCTCAAAAATAAATTCAAACCCATAGAATTCTACCTCTTTTTCACAGATTCTTCACAACCCCTGGAATCCTCCATTCTTCTGCTCTAGTCTCGTCCAATTACTCTGGGTGCTGTAGAGCTGTCATTCTATGTCCTGGGTTGAATACTATATCTTATTCATCTTTCTTGCTTATTTACTCACTATATTACACAAGCATAGCCTCTATAAAGTCTCCTATAAATCTTTGTATGCCTGATTATGTCTTTCTTCATCTCTCACACATTATTCTACTCTTGCCCTTCAGTGACAGTTTAGCAGGATATAGAATTCCAAGTTGTTGCTTATTTACCCTTAGAACTTTGGAGGGAATTCCACCATTGTGCCAAACCCAGAGGTGCTAATGACAAGTCTGACCTTGGTTTTATTCCCTTTCCTTTGAAGATGATCCCTAGATGATTGAGCATTTATCTCTTTATTGTTGGTGTTCTAAAATTGTATAATGATTTGCTTACTTATGGATCTGTTTAAACATTTGTGTACTGGCCACTCAATGGCCCAGTATTTCTGAAGACTTTTGTCTTCTACCTTTGGCATCTTCTTTTGTATTATTATTTTTTTGAAGACGGCACTTTTCTCTCCATTTTAACCTGTTTTCTCTTTCTAGATTTATTTGTTGGATGCAGAACCTGTTAAATCATGCTTCTTTGCCTCTTCTCTTTTCTTTTTTTCTCATATTTCCATCTCATAACATTTTTATTCTGCTTTCTAGATTTTCTTTATGTTAGCTTCCAAGCCTTTCATTGAATTTTCTTCCCTTTTGACAATCATATATTTAATTTTCCAGAACATTTTCTTGTTAAATGATTGTTCCTTTTACATAGCATCTTGTTCTTACCTTATAGGTGCAATATCTCTTTACATATCTCAGAGGATACAAGCTTATTTTCTCTGAATTATCTTTGTTTTCTCTAAAATTGGTTTTTTAGTTTGTTTCTTTTGGCTTCTCTTCTATTTTCAGACTTCCCTAAGATGTCTGGAGAGCCTTGACTAACCACCTAACTAAAAAGGTGAGATTCTAGATAACTAACAGGGAGCTCTGTGTATCTGGGCAGAGCTGGCTGATGAGCAGGTTCCCATCTGGGGTCAGGGAGTTGTATGAAGAAAGATGTGGACCTGGGGCATGCTCATGCACTTGGATCTACACACCGGTGCCCACACCAGCAATCCTACTTCTTTCCACTTAATGTCTTTAAAGAAAAATTATCCGCTTAAAAAGATAGGGCTAGGCATTTGGTCACTTTTTTTTTCTATGTCCGTGTGGGTGATATGGTTTGGCTGTGTCCCCATCCAATTCTCATCTTGAATTGTGGTTCCCATAATCCCCATGGGTTGTGGGAGGGACCCGGTGGGAGGTAATTGAATCATGGGGGTGGTTACTCCCATGCTGCTGCTCTCATGACAGTGAGTGAGTTCTCATGAGATCTGATGGTTTATAAGGGGCTTTCCCCCTTTTGCTAGGCACTTCTGCTGCTGTCATGTGAAGAAGGACGTGTTTGCTTCCCCTTCTGCCATGATTGTAAGTTTCCTGAGTCCTCCCCAGCCATGTGGAACTGTGAGTCAATTAAACCTCTTTCCTTTACAAATTACCCAGTCTTGGGTATGTCCTTATAGCAGCATGAGGATGGACTAATATAGTGGGGATGGGCCGATGAAGAACTCAGTTGACAGGGATCCACCATTTTATGACCATGTAGAGTATTTTCACTGCCCTGGAAGTCTTCTGGGCTCTGTCTGTTCATCTGTCTCTCTCCCGACCCCTGCCAACCACCGATCTTTTTTTACTGTCTCCAAAGTTTTGCCTTTTCCCGTGTGTCATAGAGTTGGAATTATACAGTATGTAGTCTTTTCAGACTGGCTTCTTTTGCTTAGTGCTATGCATGAAAGGTTCCTCCATGTTTTTTCATGGCTTGATAGTTCATTTCTTTACTCTCTGCCCTTTTAGAACAGCGTTTCCCTGATTGCTGTGTTTAAATTCGCAGCCCTTCTAGCATTCCCTACCCTGCTCCTTGTTTTGTTCTCTTTCAAAGCATTTAACATCTTTGATATGTGCCCTAAAGTCAGCTAACTTATTTTTATCTGTCTTCTCTATGAGGGTGAGAATTGTTATCTGTTTTAGTCACTGCCATTTTCCAGAGCCTAGAACAGTGTCTGGTACACAGTAGGTCTCAACAAATACATCCTGACTTGGATATAGAATGGTGTGTTTCACAGATATAGCTGTATCAGCTGCAGGCCTCTGCTTTAGCTCCAAAAGAACCTGTTATGTGTTGTTTTTTCACAAAAACAAGAGTATTCTCTTTCTCCAATGATAAATTCACATCTTCATGTGTATGTTAAAAACAGATCAGTTGGAAGCTTTGAAATTAGACACCCTCTCCAATCCTAAATGAGGTTTCAAAAATTTCAGGACTAATTTTTAGTTCTGGCAAAGCGTGCAGTACTTCTCCCTGCCTTCCTTTTCAACCCTTTTATTTTATTTTATTTTATTTTATTTTATTTTATTTTATTTTATTTTATTTTATTTTATATTGATTGATTGATTGAGACGGAGTCTCGCTGTCACCCAGGCTGGAGTGCAGTGGCGTGATCTAGGCTCACTACAACCTCCGCCTCCGGGGTTCAAGCGATTCTCCTGCCTCAGCCTCCCATGTAGTTGTGACTACAGGCATGCGCCACCTTGCCCAGCTAATTTTTGTGTTTTTAGTAAAGATGGGGTTTTGCCATGTTGGCCAGGCTGGTCTCTAACTCCTGACCTCAAGTGATCTGCCCCCCTCGGCCTTCCAAACTGTTGGGATTACAGGTGTGAGCCACTGCACCCGGCCCATCTCCAACCCTTTTACTTCCTCCATTTCAGCACCATCAGTCCAGTGACAAGAAGGTGATGGTCTTCTTCTGCTGTATAAACCAAACTCAATTCACTTTATTGAAGATGTGACCATGTGGTCCAGACACCGGGGGCTTAAGGACAGGAAACACAGCTCCAATGGCAAAAGTCAACTTAGAAACTGTTGCCTTGTTCCTTGCTTTTCTCTGAGTTCATCTGAGGGAGGCTGTTTGTAAACGGCAAGCACCTTCTCAGATCCTCGTTTCCCCTCTCCCCAGTCCTCTTGTGCCTCTGCTGGGTGACTTGCCTGCCAGCCTTTTGTCCTCATCTGTAAATGCACAGAGTAAGGGCTGTCCTGCCCCTCCCTACTCTGCAGGGTTGCCATGAGAAGCAAAGAAGCTATTGCATGCAAAAAAGCACCAAGGATTGGGCCAGCCCTTCACACTGGCTGTGGTGTGGTGTGGCCAAGGTGGGGACCTGCTGGGACCTCGTAAGGCACTGCCCCTGCTGGTGCACTTTGTGGTCTCTGGCCTGGTCCTGTTGCTCAGGGCCTGGATGAGGTCAAGGTGACACCCAGGGGTTTGGAGCAGCTCATCCTTCCTTCCTTAGCAGGTTCTGTCTTTAGGAAAAAAGGTGGGGCTGCACAGAGTCTGATGTTGGGCATAGCCCTGAAATGGACTAGGACCATCACCAGGCCAGCATCAGCCAGAAGTGGAGTTGGGGCCAGGGGTGGTGTCCCCAGATGATGTCCCCTTTCTACTGGCATCTGTGCCCCGTCCCATCTCTCAGACATGCTTTGGGTCCATGAAAATATAAGAGAAGCTGTTTCTAGAAGATGTGTCTATGATTTTCATTGAATTTGTTGTTATTATTAGGAGAGAAATCCTAACACCTGAGCAGACAAAGCTTGATTTGATTTTTTTCCAGGGTTCTGATTTGAAGAGATATAATCGATATGGGGATTGGCCAATGCGGATGAAGCTGGGGCTGTGGTTGAGGAGGGATGTATTTGTGGAGGGTGTCCAGCAACAGCTTTAGCCTGAGACTGCAGCCTACAGGAGGCAGGGAAGGAGGGGAGGGCAAGAGCTGGGGAGTGTGTGGGAGCAGTTCAGGGCGAGGCCAGAGAGGGAGGGGTGTTGTGTTGTGGGCCCCCAACTGACATTCTAAGGACATTTCTGCTTTGCACTCGGGCTATATTCCGTGTGTGTGTGTGTGTGTGTGTGTGTGTGTGTGTGTGTGTGTGTGTGTGTGTGTCCATTGAGCTTGCCCTTGTACCCTTTGAGAATCTGGCTTTTTATAAGGAGGATCTTCTCTTGGACACTCTCCCTTCACCTCCCTTCCTATCCTCACTCCACCTGAATGGGCTCTGGGCTTTGTCGTATGTCTCGGTACCCTTGGAGGCTCTGAAAATGCAAGGTCAAGGTCCCTATAGGGTTATCAGATGTCCTCAGGGCTTTGCAACTCCGCTTCCTTCTCTAACCCCAGTTAGATTTGGACTTCAGGACTTGCTATCTTGCCAGCTGTTCTACCTGTTTAAGAAGCTGTTTGGTACAGTTTACCCTGAGTTTTTTTTGTGTGTGTGTGTGTGATTTCCAGCCAACCTAGGTGGCTTTATTACAGGAAATGGCACTCTTCCCTTGAATGGCTCTATCACTACTGCGAGGTGCTCTATGCCTCAATTTCCCTGCTCTGAGAGTGGAAGAAAATAGTACTTGCTCTGCTTAACTTTTTTTTTTTTTTTTTTTTGAGACATAGTCTCACTCTGTCACCTAGGCTGGAGTGCAGGGGCTCAATCTCAGCTCACTGCAACCTCTGCCTCCGGGGTTCAAGTGATTCTCCTGCCTCAGCCTCCTGAATAGCTGGGATTATAGGTACACGCCACGACACTCAGCTAACTTCTTATGAAGCATGAATGAGGTTAATGGCTGTGGTGTTCTTGCAGGGACATGAACTCTTCTTCATATGACGGATTTGGAGGGTCCCAGCTGCTTTGGAACTTGTGATAGGGGGTCACGTTTCACAGCTGTAAGTCTGAGCCCAGGGAGAAGTCAGCAGCCCAAAATCAGCCCATCAGGGGCAGCATCAGGACTGGAAACTGGGTTTTTTAGATTCCATATCTTGCTTCCTGTTCTCTTCATAGCTCCTCTCCTCTTATCACAAACCATGAACCACAATGTGAGTGGGGCCAATTAGCTTGATCCCACTCAGGGATATAGCAGGGGTGGGTAGGGCTACACACCAGTTTCACTGCGATTTTGCAAGCTGATGATGGGCTGGGTGTTCAAAGCTCTGTTTTCCATCCTCTTCCTCAGCCTGAGCACAGTTCAGCAGGGTGGCGAGGACATCACTTTGGATGGCTGTATCTTTTTCTCTCAGTCAAGGATGAGGCTAAAGGCTGAAGATGAAAGCTTGACTCCTTGTTGGGTATATCTGGCCACAGATGATTAGGGAGGAGGCCCCAGACTCTGAACTTTTTCTCCAACTCTTCCTTTAGGTAGAAAGGGATGGAATGCAGGATTATGATGACTTAATGGGAAAAGACAGACTCTATGCATGGAGTTGCCTTAATAAGCAGAGGATTTAACACTGAAGCCAGAGAAGTCTGGGTCTTAATCAATCTATATGAGACCAATTCTATTATAGACACAAGAGTGAGTCTCCATCCTTTTAAGACTTAATTTGCTCTTCTCACGTCAAAGCAGAAATGGGATGCAACTGTCTAACTGCCAACTCTAAGAAATTATTTATGAAAAGACAAATTCCCCACAAGGCCATCCAGAGAAGGGGGGAAGACAAGGGGGGGCAAAAGGAAGAAAGAAAAGAAGGGTGGGGGGAAGGCAACCAGTAGACCTGGCGCTTGACACTAAAGGCTTAACATCAAATGCAGCCAGAAATCCATTTCCACAGTTTTATTGGCCATTCTGGACGCCTCATTTCAAAGGGAAAGATTTGAATTCAGAGACATAACGTTCCCTTTGTTCTCTTGCCCTCCAGCCTTTGGTGCCAGTGTGGACTGTACTACAGGGAGAGGGTGAGATCAAACCCCTCTCTGCTCAGCTACCTGCCCCAGAGCTGGCCCTTGGCATGCTTAATGAAATCAGCTTCTCGATAGATTGACAATGCCCTGTCAATTATAATCATTTATCTTGGCAAGCAGAGCATTGGAACACTTAAAAGAGCAGGGGTTCAGCAGGCCCAGGAAAACCAGAATAAAATTATACTGCATGGTAATCAGAGCGAGAGTATATTGCTCACATAAAATTTTACTTTAACTGTCAGAAGGACTGATATGATCTTACTTCTCATTTTCTGCCCATAGGGTGTTCACAGTTCCATTTGGGTCACTTTCTGCTAACTGTGATGTAATAGGGGATTTGCATATGGTCTATATAAGAGGAGGAGGGCAATTACCCAGTGCACAGGGAAGTTGGGGTGTTTTCTCATTGCTGTTTTTAGGAAACACCAGGATGAGTGTGCAATGGCAATGACAGAGGTGGGAATACAGGATTGGAGGCGAGTCCTTGTTCTCCACTTCCTGACTGTGTTAGCAAGGGCAAAGCATGCCACTTTGCAGTGTCTCACTGTCTTTCACAACAGAGGAAACAGAGATTGTGTATTATTATAAATGCTGATTTTTGCTGGGCATAGGTCCACCTGGAGGATGTGCCTGTCCCCTTCTTGGATCAACTTTGGGTGAAGCAGCAACAGCAAGCCCAGACCCATGAGAGAGGCAGCAGGGGGAAGCTGCATCTTGCTTCTCTGCTCATGATCTAGATGGAAGGGCCAGGTCCCGCCTGGCTGCAGAGCAAAGAGCAGTGAGTTGAAGGGTCTCCTGGCCTCACAGTCCCACAGGCCCTGCATGGCACCTGTCTGCAAAGCCTCCAGGAGAATCTGAGCCCCCTGAGATTGGGGCACTGCTGGGAGAGGGCTGGGGGACTCAGCACAAGGGAGGCCTTGTGAATGGAGAGCACAGAGGAAGGCAGCCGTCATCCTCAGATCCCCGGCTATGAAAACAAGGACAGAGGGGGATGAGGGTCAGCCCTCCAAGGCCAGTGGGCACAAGGGACCACTGTGGTCAGAATAATATGCACTTCCCTCCCTCCGGGCTCAGATCTTCCCTGGAGAGGAGAGGGACAAACCCTGAAGGGACTGAGTGTTTCCCCGTTTGACATCAGAAGGCACCAAGTTATCTGAGCAGATGATTTTCTACCCTCAGCAGAAAGGAAGCCTGAGAGCTCACTTTGCACCCTGGGACTTGGCCTGGGAACATGTGCAGACCAGCAAGGTCATGCTTCTATTTCCTCTGCTGCAACCTGTTGGGGACATTCTGGTAAATGAAGTACAAATAAAACATATCTGCAGCCAACCAGGAAAAGCACTCCCTTTCTGAATGGCCTTTTCAACAGGCATAGACTGAGCTGCCAGTACGTGGCTTTCAGTAGGGCACAACCTGCTTAGAAGCCCCAGAATTTGGCAATTTGTCTGTTGTGAGGGAGAGAGAGGTGTGTATGTTCCTTGCAGTCTGGGGGCTGGGGAGGGGTGGGGGTAGGCTGTATGACAGCAGAAAATGGGAATGGTGGTTGTGCTGGACTTTCGAGGGGAACCTACCAAGAACGCACGTTATATTAACATTTGGGGGGGGAACCTACCAAGAACACACTCCGTGACAGGCCTCGCCTAGGACCCTCCATGATACTGTCTCCTTACCATTGCTGTGCAATGTGGGGGAGGGGGATTCTCTGTACTTTACCCCTGGGGAAACTGAGGCTTGAGAGGGCAGAGAGAGACTCTTTTCACTCCTCTAGGAATGCCTTTCTTCCTTCTCCTCCTGCCGACCCTGGACCCTGTGCCCCAGCCCTCAGCCCCTCCATTTCCAGGGCGGTGGGCCAATTTAGTGCAGAACATAGCTCCGGGCAGCTGTGGGCAGCTGTTTTAGAAAAGGGCTTTATGAGGCCAGAAGGTTGGCCTCTGCAGCCTTACTAAATTTCTTCACTTGTGCTTCTGCCCACAGGGGCCCTGACAGCTGAAGCTGGACAGCAGGGGTCGGGGAGTGCAGAGCTGCTCAGCCTGTCCTCCTTTTAGCTGGAGCCCCTGTGAGATGGGGTGGGGTCTGGGGCCAGGTCCCCTAAAGGGTACATCCCATGTTAATTATGGTAACATGGTAACAACCATACCTAATTCACAGGGGTATTGTAATTGTTAGCAGAGACACTATTTGACGAGCGTGGGAAGCCATCCCTTAGAGAGTCATGAGGCTCAGAGAGGTTAAGCCCCTTTTCCAAAGTCACACAGTACTCTGGGGGCCACTTTGTGAGCTAGACCTGGCTCTCTTAGCTTCCAACTCACTCCTCTTTCTTCACACTTACTTTCTCAGCCTTTAGACAAGAAACAGCTCACTCCCTGGGACCTTTCTAATAACATTTTCTTTCTCTAATTCATACATCACAAATGTACTCCATAAATTAAAAAAAAATCATACAGCCAGTGGGAATGAATGAAGCTATTGTAAAATGACATGAATAGGAATTAAAATCTCAAGCTACATTTTTCTTTTCGGGGGCTGGGGAGGGGACACTAAATCTCTCAGTGGCGAGCAGGGTGCATTATGTCACGAGGGGAGAAGCAGACGCCTGAGTGGGAACAGTGGTCTTTGAAAGGGTGAAATGGGAGTGTCAAGGTTTGTAATCACATTTCCCCAAGATCATGCAGAGCAGGCTGCAGAACAAGGGGCCTTCTGTGTGGGGTCAGGCAGTGGGAGAAGTGGTAAGCATCGCACTGGCCACAGATGGAGAATTGGGAAGAGGTCTGGACTCTAACTATCCTTCTCCTTACCTCCCTCTTTCCCTCCCTGACTCCCTCCCTGCTTCCTCAGTCCTTTCCTCCCTCTCCTCTTTCCTTCCTTCTTCCCTCCCTCCCTTCCTCTCTCCCTTCTTTCCTTTTTTCTTCCCTTCCTCCCTCCCTTCGTTTCTTTCCTTCCTTAGTTCTTCTTCTCTCCCCCATCCTTTCTTCCTCTTTTCCATCCTCCTTTCTTTCTTTTCTGCTACCACCTGCTATATTCCAGACATGTGTTGGGGGCTGTGTTTGAGTCTGACCATCTGAGAATCTTCCAGGGCTTTGGATCATTGCCTGGGCTTGTCCCTTCCACTGCCCCATTTCTGACTGTCTAAAGTCCTGTCTTCCTTCAGTGTCATCTGAAACCCCTGCTTCCCCAAAGTACTGGCTCAGCTGCTGCTTCCTTGAGTCTTTTGCAGCCGAGAGACTTGGCTTGTCCTTACCGGGTGGGTTCCCGGCTCGTACAGTTGTAATACGTAGATTCTCTCACGTCGTCTTTCCTATAACCCCTTGTGGCATGCTGGTGCAAGGTTAATAGCACAGTTCTTGAGTTTCATCTGATGCATGATTATTGCTGAAGGAAATTACTCCATGAGCAGGTGGAAACTAACCCCATCTTACAAAGAAATAGAGGCTCAGAGGAGCTAGGCAGGGAGTGTAGATCATTAGTGAATAGCAGAACCAGAATTTGAACCCAAAGTAGTCAAATTCCAGTGATCCTGTTCCCACCTCATTGAAGCTTTCATGGTGTCCTATTTGACCGTCTATGTTAGCCCTTCTGAGAGTCTTCTTTCAGAGCTATTTGTGGACATGTGGCAGTTGCGTTGAGTGGAAAGATTATGTGATTTGAAGTCAGTTTTTATCTCAGCTGCCTCTGAACTTATATTAATAGAAAGGCCTCATCTAGAACTGGCCAACAGGTATGTTCTGTCCTAAGAGCTTTACACACCAAGGAACCCCACATCATCTATGAGGAGGGTACTTTTCCAGATGGGGAAACCAGGCAGAGAGAGGTCACGTCACCTGCCCAGGCTCACATAGCTGGTCCTAGCAGAGCTGGGCTTTCCTCCCAGGCAGCCCCAGTGCAGCATCCATGCTCCTAACCCTGAAGCTGCCTCTAGCATGAGTATCTGGGATGAGACTTAGAAGTAAGGCCAGGAATTTGTAGGACTCAGTGAGAGGGCTCACTTGAGAACAGGCAGCTTCTATACATTATCCCTGTTCTCTCACTACAGTCTCTCCTGGCCAGGGCAAACCTGTTCTCCTCACTTCCATATAGCCCCTAGCACGAAACAGGGCATGTAGCTGCTGTTCAGGGTGCCCTGTACATTGCACTTGCCCGAGGTCTTCTGCACCACCACAGTGTATTTACTTCAGAGGAAGCACATAGCATCCTGGTGATGTCCTACGACTTGTGTGCTCTTGACAGCTGTGGTTTTATGATGCTTGGTTGCCGAGTCTGCTTTGGGGTTGTTGGGGGAAGTTGTCCCAAGGTATTCTATTTTAATGGTATCTAAACAAAACAAAACAGAAAGCTGTGCAGTAAAGCAAAGAACCCAAAGGTGAAATTTTTTATGAATCTTGTTTGTAGCTTCCCAGTTGAATTCAGGAATATAGGAATAGTTTCCCTGTGTTGCCTCATACTCATACTTCTCAGTTCTGCAGAATATTCTATTGCATGAGCGTTTCTCTGTGTACTTAAGTGTCCCCCTACTGCTGACATAGCTTATATTTTTACCATTTTTTATGGCACTACAGTGGAAATTGTTGGGCATAAATCTTTGCCATTTGGGTCACTGAAATGCAGAGTCCCTTGATGAAATTACTGGTTCAAAGGAAATTCCGTAAGTTTTAAATATACATTCTCTCTCTTTTTTTTTTCTTCATTAATCTAGCTAGCTGGTGGTCTGTGAATCTTGCTTGTTCTTTTGAAGAACCAACTCTTGGATTCATTAATCTTTTTATAGACTTTTGGATCTCAATTTCCTTCAATTCTTATCTGATTTTATTTGTTTATTTTCTTCTACTAGCTTTGGGGTTGGATTGTTCTTTTTTTTTTTTTTTTTTTTTCTCATTCCCCTAGGTACAATGTTAGATCACTAATTTGAAATTGTTCTAACTCTTGAAGAAGGCATTTATCATCAAGAGTTAAATAAAGCAGTGTTAAGAGGAGATTAAACTCTCCTCTTGACACTGCTTTAACTGCAACCCAAAGATTTTGTAAGCTGTGTCTCTATTTTCATTAATTTCAAAGAACTTTTGATTTCTGCCTAAATGTCATTGTTCACCCAGGAGTTTTTCAGAAACAAGTCGTTTAATTTCCATGTTTTTGTGTAGTTTTGAGAGGTTCTGTTGGTATTGATTTCTCTTTTTATTGCATGGTGGTCCAGGAGTGTACTTGGAATTATTTTGCTTTTTCTGAATTTATTAAGACTTGCTTTATGGTCAAACATGTGGTCGATCTTAGACTATGTTCTAAGTGCAAACGAGAAGATGTATATTCTGTGGTTGAGTAACATATTCCGTAAATGCCTATTGGGTTCAATTGGTCAAACACTGAGTTTAAGTCCAGAACTACTTTATTAGTTTTCTGTCTCGATGATCTGCCTCACACTGTCAGTGGGGTGTGGAGTGGACATTCATGGAACATTCTAGAGAAAGAAAACCAACATGGATTAAGTGCCCATGAAGTCAATGTTGTATTATATTTAATTCAACTATGAGTCTTGAGAGGTGGGTATTTGTATTGGGAATATATGGATACAGAAACTGAAGCTCAGAGGAGAATTCAGCTTGTCCAGGGTCACATGGCAAGATGAGGTCATACTCCAGATGTGTGAGGCACTAAAACAGGGTCATTTCTGACCCCAGGCCAGGGAGGAACATTTTTGACATGAACATACCTGCTAAACAGTGCATTTTAGGCCCCTATTGGCATTCAGAACTCCTCTGTCTCTTGGGCACATGGGAGCCAAGTGTCTAGTCCTTCAGTTGTTCCATGTTTAGGGGAAGCTGTGGGCAAAATAACCAAGTTACGGAGGACACCCACACAAGAGTGCAGAGGACTGGCTCTCTCCCAGATATGGCAACATGTGTCTTATTATCCTGCTGATGCTATGAAAATATTTACTTTGCGATTCCATACCAAATGAAGAGCATGTTGCCACAGCAACCATCAAACCATGAACACTTCGCTAACGACTCCTGGTATCTTTCACTTTTTAAAATCTAATTTTCTGGGCATGAGATTGGCTAGAGAATGTTCCCCACATTTCCTCTGCACTGTGTCTCCACTTGGCAAAAACGCATCCATCATTCAGGGGCCATTTGCTCCTCCTCCAAGAAGTCACTTGGCTGACATCCAGCTCACTTGATTGGTAACAGAGTGTCCTTTCTACCCAGGTTCATTAAAATCCTCTTAGTTAGTTGGGATTTATTTATTTATTTAATCATTCATTCATTCATCATCCATCATTCATCCATCCATCCATCCACCCATCCACCCATCCATCCATCCATTTATTCATTCAACAAGCATCTGCTGCTAGCAGTTGTAGTAGGCAACCCCCCCACCGAAAAACCCCACAAAACAAAATACAAGCATCTTCTCAGCACCTACTCTGTACCAGACCTTCTGTTGGGGTGCTAACATGAGAACACCAGAAAAACCAAACAAACTCAGTAACTACTCTCAAAAGGCTCAAAGACAAGTTGGGGAGACGTTAATCCAAACATGCATTTACAATCTGGGGTAAGAAAGACTTTAATAGGGCATGACACAGAAAAGGGTGTGGTCGACTCTGTTTTCTGGGTCTTCGGGAAGGTTCCCTAGAGAAAGGGGCAGCTAAACTCTCACTGATGGATGAGTAGGAGCTTCCAGAGCAGCCTGCTTGAATAATGACCTCCAGACCTGCCACTGGCCCGATGGAGCTTTTACGTGAATTAGAAAGAAGAGTGACCTTTCTCTGGGTGCCTCTAGGCAGTCAATAACCTGCACAGCCCTACTGATAATCCTGCAGATCACTGTCTCCTCTGTCATCGCTGAGCACATGTTTCAGGCTTCCTTGTGCTCCTAAAACACAGAGGCCCACTTGGACTATATATGTGGCTTAGGAGTTGTTTTTGCTGGTTTAGGCAGTGGCTCTCTGAGGACAGAGAGTACCTTTTCCATCTTTGCACCACTCAGGCCTTCATACAGAGTGGCACTCAAAACATTATTGGAAGATTCCTAATGTCAGAGAGCTTCATATAACTTACAGTGGTTCTTAAGTGCCAGGCCAGCAACTCACCGCTTCAGAATCATTTGTGGAGGATTTAAAAAAATCAGCCAGAGAATGCTCCCTCCATTTCTTCTGCACTGTATCTCCACCTGGCAAAACCAAATCCATCCTTCAGGAGCCATAGACACTTGGTTCCTGATCTCCCTGGGAGACCTGATTCAGCCGGGCTGTGGTTGGGACTGAGGGTCCTGTGGTTTCTAAAGATAACTAATTCTTACGAGGCTATTACTAATGTCAGACACTGTTGTATTGTATACATCCTCTCAGTTAAGGCTCATGACAGTTCTATAAGGCAGATACTGCTATGATTCCAGAGTTTCTACAGAGCAGGAGGCAGATGCATGGCAAGGTTACATGACCTGATTAGGGTCACCCAGCCAGTAAGTACTCAAGCCACAGTCTGCACCCAGGTGATCAGAACCCAGAGGACATTGGCTTCTGTACTATGTGATAACACTGGTCCCACAGTGGCAAAATCTGGGACATCTGCCAATACTAGATTAAAATGGTCCTTGTGAATCACATCCTTCAGGCTTTCCATGTTAGAGAGGGGAAGACTGAGTCCCAAAAGGGCAAACAGACTTGTCCAAAGTCGCTTGTGAGTCAGCCGTGGCACTCCGACTGTGATGTCCTGAAGTCCCATTGTCCACCCCCCAGAGCGATTCATTCCCACCGACTGTAGTCAAGTGAGTGATTAATAATAATAATGCCATGTGGGATCAGTGTTTGCTGTGACATGCTCCGTGTCCTTTCCCTTTTGGGCATCGTGCATTCTGAATTTCTAGATGTCCTTGAGAGAAATAACATAGGCTTTCTTGAAAAAAAGCTGAAAACTGTGAGGCAATGGTTCTCAACTGGGGTAGGAGTGATTTTACCCCCCGCCCCCCACGCGCAGGGGACATCTGGCAATGTTGAGACATTTTGGTTGTCACAACTGTCCCGGGAGAGGGGAGTTTGCTACTCCCAGAGGATGCTGCTAAACATTCTACAATGGACAGGGCAGCCTCTCACTACCCAGTTCCAAATGGCCATGGTGCATGGCGGCAGCCCAGTTCCAAGGCAGCTTGGTTTCCCCTTCATCTGCGTCTCCAAAGGGAGGGAAAGTTAGAGGGCTGCAAAGATACGAGGTCTCATTTTACCAGTGTGCTTAGCCAGGGCTTCCTGGCCCATCATGTGCCCTCCCTGACTTCAGTTCTCTCATGTGTAAGGTGAGCCGGGTGGTACCTACCTCACTGGTCCTTTGAGGATTGGTGCTCCTGTAAGCAGCCTGTCCAAGGCCAGAGGGCACGTTCAAAAGGCAGCCGTTCCCACTATAAATAGGACAGGAGGCCCTGAGTAGGCATCCCATCCACCTGTATCCAGGCCATTTGTCACCTGGGGTGGTGATCTGCTTGCCCTGCCATTTCCGCATCTCTTAAATGGGCCTAATGAGACAGTGCTCTCAGAGTTGATAAGACAGTGATATGAAGCAACTGGCAGGGGAGCATTCAGTTAATTAATTGGTTCTAGAATGTAATTGTCTGCTTGCTGCTGTCACTATCCTGGGGTTGAGAGCTGAAGGGTAGGCACCGCCTGCTTCACCCCATGCCAAATGGACAGACAGATCCAACAGGTGGGGAAGGAGTGAGGGAGGAGGACTGGGAGGAATGGTGGGGCAGATGGAAGGGCTCATCATCCCATCACACAGGGCCCAGGACGGAGGAAAGTCCTGCGGGGGCAGGTGGGGCGGGGTGGCAGGGATCAAACCTGCCACACTGTAATTTGGAAACAGTGCCCCAGGGAGGGATTTAGACACAGTCAGTCTGCTTTGTACAAATCACCCCCCTTCCCGGACAGCTGTCAGAATGAGTCCCGCATGAAGCCTGCTCTGTCCCTCCCCCAAGGGAAGGAAGGGGCAGGTGGGGGGCTGGAGGAGGGGCAGGGGCTCACAGGCCCTAAGTCAGGCCCTACACAAACGTCGTCCCCTCCTTCCACACAACAACCCCGAGGGCTGGACTTGTAAGGCAGAAACTGAACTTAGGAAGCAGAGAGTAGTCGAATGCTGCAACTCCCGGGGGGAGAGTGGGCATTGGAATTCAAGAAGCGTGTTTCCTCCAGAGTGCACATCTAGCAGAGGGTCTCACACATAGTAGGTGCTCAATAAAAATGATGACCGCAAAAATGAAGGGCAAGCTTGAGGGAGAGCAGACAGGCAAAGGAAGAACAAAGAAAGCACAGGAACAAAAAAACACCAATGCAAAATGGAGAAACTCCCAGAATACGTTTTTTAGGGTGGTTTTGGAGCTTTGTTTTAGCTGGGTCAGGTTAGGTCTGTTGCAGTCGCTAGGCCCCTGTTGGTCACCAGTAGCCCAGGGATGACAATAGCTGCCTAACAGCTGGGTTGGGACAATCACAGAGGATAAAGCCATCACAAAATCTGGACAACGGCACATGGCTCACAGCTAGGGCCCTACCTTACTGCTCTCATTCTCGCTGAGCTCAGAACTGGGGGTCAAATGACTACCCCCTGGTTCTCAGGCAGGAAAGGGAGCAAACTTCTCCCTTGCCTCCCTGGCCTAGCCCTTGCTGTGCTGGTGGTGTGGGCTGGGAAGTACCCCTGGATCTTGTAATATGCCCTCTCCCCCATGCTGCCGGCAGGGCTGGGTGGGGAGGACAGACAGACAACACAAATGAAAAGGAACCCCCAACTCCTGGGGCATGCTTTCCTGCCGTTCCCTCCCGCAGGCTGATTCCGTTTTTTGAATAATGAAGACGCGCGCTTTGAGCCAGCCTTTGAGGCAGAACACAACGGTGGAAAAACATTGGCTTCCGAGTTCGGCAGAGCTGGGATTAAGACTATGCCATACTTCCTTGCCGCGAGACCTTAAACCACTCATTTTATCTGTGATTTAGTTTCCTCATCTGTAAAGTGGGTAGTAAATACTAGAAACAAAGCATACAAAAAACTGAGCACCTGGTAGACTGTCAGTAAACTGCAACTCCTGTCGGAGGCACGGGTAGAGAAACATCCATCTCATCCTTTGGAAGACGTGAGGATGCAGCTCCCTGACGCTGTCGAGGCCTGTTTCGCCGTGGTCATTTGGAGTTTGGAGGAGGGTGTGGGTTGTGAGTGGGGAGGGATCACTCTTCTCTCCTTGTGCTTTTGAATAAACAGTTCCCTCTGATCTTAGCTGCCCTTGCTCCCCGGGAGCACAATTTCAAAGGATTTCTCCATCGAGCGAAAGCAAACCTCAATCATCTTTGTGCACAAAACACCCACCCAGGCTATTTGTCTCCGTCCTGAGCGCTTGGCATGGGGCCCAAGAGGAGCCTTCAGAAGGGAGTGCTTAGCAAAGAATGCTGGCATTCAGATGCAGTTGACTGTCCGCTGTCGGACAGCCCCACCCTCTGTACTGTGCCTGGGGATCTTGGCAGCCCAAGTTAACCACAAGACAAGTTTTATCATCTGTTAAACCTGTCGTTCGGAAAAAAAAAATGACTTCAATAAAATATTTCAACAATTATAGTCCATTTTAATTAGGTGTGTACCACATAATTATAGATTTAAAAAACGTATAGGGTTTCAAAACCCAACACCATGGTCATATGGAGTTAGCTTTTCTCCCCTTCAGAATTTCTAGCCAGATTCTCCACCTGAGGAGACGCTGCATACCTGGCTGAGACAGCTCCCCCCTCCACAACTTGGCCCAATTACCTCCTTTTTACCATTCTTTCCATTTCCATCTGGAATCTCAGAGTCCTGTAGGCAGCCACTAATAAGCCCACAGGAGGGGGACTGGATGGCAGGTGGCCCCTGAAAGCCTGCAGAGTCAACATTAGGATAGAGGGAGGCCAGGTGATGGGGGCAGTGTGAGAAGCGCCGTGGATGTGGAGTCTGGAGGTCTGGATCCTCTTTCTGGCCCCATCAGCAGCTTGCTAGGCAATCTTGGGCACGTTGTATTCTCTCTCTGGGCGTTAGTGTCTTATCTTTAAAAGGGAAGAATTAGACCATAATTTTTCAAAATTTTGATTTTTGTAACTTTTTGTGTGCAGAATTTCAGTTTGCAAATGAAATTTGGAAAGCCCAATATGTAAACAGTTAAAAACGGAGGTACTTAGGTCAAGTAGGATACAGCCCCCAAACTTTCTCTAGTGATCCCTGCAGCCCCTTAAAAGTTTGAAAATGGCTGGGCGCAGTGGCTCACCTCTCTAATCCCAGCACTTTGGGAGGCCGAGGTGGGTGGATCATGAGGTCAGGAGTTCGAGACCAGCCTGGCCAACATGGTGAAACCCCGTCTTTACTAAAAACACAAAAATTAGCCAGGTGTGGTGACGGGTGCCTCTAATCCCAGCTACTCGGGAGGCTGAGGCAGGAGAATTGCTTGAACCCAGGAGGCGGAGGTTGCAGTGAGCCTAGATCACGCCAGGGCACTCCAGCCTGGGTGACAGACCGAGACTCTGACTCAAAAAAAAAAAAAAAAAGAGAGTTTGAAAATGACTGGATGAGATAATTTCAAAAATCCCTTTCCAGTTCAATCATTGATTTATTCAACAAATATTTACCAGGCATCCACTGTGTGCCAGCCCTGTTCTAGGCTCTGGATAGACAGCAGGGAATAAGCCTGGCCCAGTCCCGGGTCTGGGCCCTCAGGGAGCCTCACGGCTGGGACACGGACAATGGTTTCATCCATCAGTGTCCTCAAAACAGCTCCAGGACAGGGAACCATGTGAGGCTCACTCAGGTTGAGGAAGCCACCCAAGGTCTCAGGACTCCTTGGTGGCTGTTCTAGAATGGAGTCCAGGATCTTGCAGCTCCATATTCCTCTGCCCTAGCCAGGACACCCAGCAGCCCATATCTTTACTTGTGAAGTTGGCGGCTGCTAGACAAGGGTGGGATTCCCCTTCCTTGGCCCAGTTGCCCACCCAGCACCTGAAGGAGCAGTCTTCACCACTGCCCCACATGCCTTTGGAAGTCTTCCATGGCCTCAGGGAGCACTGCCCTTAGGGGAGAGCTCCCTGGTTGCCCTGGCCCAGATAACCCTCTTCCCCTGGTGCCCTAAAGAACCTGGCCTCTCCTTTGTGACTCACTTCTTCCCTGAGGTGGGCTGACTGCAGTCTGAAGCTCATCTCCTGTGTGAGACCCAGGTGTGAGCAGGTGACACCCTCGCCTTGATTGTTCTTACTTGCTTTCCGCGGAGGAGGAGCTGATTCTTGAGTGAATATGTGTTCAAGTTAATGAATAAATGCAGTGATTGAGTGGATGGATAAATAGACAGTGGATGGGTGAATGCATTAATAAATACATTAATAATGTGAGTCAATGTCTGGGGAAATAAATGAATGGATGAATGGATAAATAGATGAGTGGGCAAGTGGATGATGGATGCATTAATACAGAGTAAGTGAACAAGGGAATCTATATCAATCAATATCTATATCTGGATCTGGATCTGTATCTATACATAAACTAGTAAAACTGAATGAATGAATGAGTGAGGGAGAAAATGAGTAAAATAGTCTAAGCTGAAATAAAGAAACAAATGAATAGATGAATGGAAGAATTTATGTGTGAGTGAATGAACGGATAACTTCTCTCATTAATGAGCTTCTCAGGCATATGCCAGGCACCTCAGCACCAAGTTCTGCCAATGCACCCTCGTCCTGGGAAATCTATCTAAGGATGGCACGAAGAATCCACCCGAAACTCAAGGCAGCTTTGATGAGCACCAGCCGATGGAAGGATATGGGTGACAATACTGGGCACCCTTTGCTGTCTATGGCCCGGATGGGCTGCAGCCGTGGGTGGTGACTAGCCGACTCCGAAGCTCTCCAGGAGTTTGCTGAGTTGCGTGCCTAGAGTAGCTCCTGTCTCTAGCCCAGGAAAATTCCAAGAGCCTCTAATTAGCCAAAGTGCACAGTGGGGGTGGGAGGGCATAGTGTGGTGCAGAACAGGCACAGAGGGGGTTGCTGTGCATTTTTTTTGCCATGACCCAGCTAAGAGAAGCCAAGTGATTTTCCATAAATTCTAGAACAAATGTTTGCCTTAAGGCTCAGGACTCTGGTGCCAAGTTTCAACTCAACCAAATACTTCTGGGTTTGGGAGTTTGGTGTGTGTGTGTGTGTGTGTGTGTGTATGTGTGTATGTGTGTGAGTTAGAGTTAGTTAGAGAGAGAGAGAGAGAGAGAAAGAGAAGTGGGGTTGGGGGAGGGAGATGAGGCCCAGGGTGGAAATACAAAATGTCCTTTGGGGACTGTGGCACTGTCAAGTGTACCTGATAAAAAAAACATTATTAAACCCCACCCATGGCAAGGTGACCTATGTCACAGTTGGAGTGACAACTGAGGCTCAGAGGGCTGTGAGACACACTCTGATTCCATGTGGGTTAGAATTCAAGTGTGGACCTGCCTGGCCCCAAGGGAGAGTGGGCGTGGTCGTGTTTGGGGAGAAAATATGTGACTGTATAAAAGCGTAGTGTATTCCAGGCAGAAACCTTTCTGTGCCAGCGGGAAGTCCAGTTGAAGGAGCCAGGGCTTCCCATCAGAGGTGGTTTGGGATTGGGTTAATCTAAATGCCTTCAGAGCCAGGCAGGGGTCACCAATGCCTGTGGCCGGCCAGGTGACATTACTGGTGCCCTGATGGTTGGTGACGGAAGGTCCCCTTAGGTGGGAGTGTCTTAGTCTGTTTTGTGTTGCTATAAAGGGATACCTGAGATTGAATAATTTATAAAGAAAAAAGGTTTATTTGGCTCACAGTTCTGACGTTGGAAAAGTTCAAGATTGGGCATCTGGTGAGGACCTCAGGCTGCTTCCACTCGTGGCAAAAAGCAAAGGGGAGCAGCTGTGTGCATCGCTCCCATGGAGACAGGGGACACAAGGCTCGGGGATGGTGCCAGGCTCTTTTTAACAACCAATTCTGCTGGGCACTGTCAGCATGAGAACTCACTTACTCCCAAGTGAGAACACGAATCTGTTCATAAGGGATTTGCTCCGATGATGTAAACACCTCCCACCAGACCCCAGAAATCCAGATTTTAATTTGAAATTCCCACTGACTAAATGTTGGCCATGTATCTAAAAAACATCTAAAGTGCTGCGCTGCTCAAGCAAAACTGGACTTCCAGCCTGTGACCGCTGATGTACGGATTAGGAGAAGGAAGATAGACTGAGAAGGAGGGACAGAGTTTTGACCCCTGCCTGGAGGCGCCCCTCCTCCTCCCACCTTCACACGGGCCTGCCTGCTGGGATCTCCCTCACCCAGATCTGTTTAAACCCACCTTGACCCATGAAGCCCCGCTCAAAGAGCTCTTCCATGAAACCCCGGGTCCCTTGAGTCAGGTGTTTGTTATCTTCTGCTCATTGTGGCAGCCCTAGCACCTCCATCTTTTAATGTAGCCTGTAGGATTTTCTCAGCAGTGCCAGTGTGATGCAGAGTGGTGGCTGTGGGGAAGGCCTGGGAGGATTGCACAGTCTGTGTGTGTGTGTTGGGGCGTAGGTTGGGGTGGGGGGTGGTGCAGGGAGCAGAGATTTTTTCATAAGTGTGTATGCCATACCTACAAAGCAGAAGCACCCATCCCAGCCTTGGGGAAGGTCAGGAGGGCTTCCTGCAGGAGGTGACTGATGCTTAAAGAATAAGAGGGAGTCAGGCAGTTGGACAGGGACCCATAGCTCCCACTCTGCGCCTGGGAAGAGGTGTCATAAGGGTGCAGGGCATGAGCTTTGGAGACAGGGACCAGCACTTACAGCCTGAACCTTCCTTTTACTAACTGGTGACTCTGAGCGAGTCACTTTGCCATTCTGAGCCTCAGTTTCCTCCTCGGTGACAAGGATCTAATGATGGTTCCCCGATGGGTAGTCTTGGGGATTGGATGGGTGGACCCATGTGAAGCGCTGAGCATCGTGCCTGGCACTTGGTTGGGTTTCAGCTATAGCTATTACGGAGGGGCTGTCACCTCTCAGGACCCAGCACCCTCCAAGTTGGCCGAAACTCTCCATGCCTGTGCCCTTTGGGGAGGGAGAATGGTGGAAGCGAGGGTGCAGAGGAGGCGCCTTCCTGGGCCTCCCTGTGGTGGAGGATGAGACTGGAGGTTTCATATCCAGGTGTGGGGGATGTGGACCCCCACCCTGCCATGGCTGTGGGTGGCAGTCCTGTGAGCTCTGCTGTGCTTGGGAGATTATTCAGGCAGGTGCAGTGTGTCCTGGAGGATGGGTGTGATGGGGAGGCATGGGAAGCAGGGAGGCCAGATTGAGGGCTGTGACAGTGGCTGGGCAGGGCCCCTGTAGGTCTGGCTGTGAATGGCTGTGACTGAGTGGAGAGAAGAGCAGGAGCCCAGCTGGCAGACTTTATAGAGTGAGATGCAACAGGACACGTTGCCTAATGGGTCAGTGAGGCATAGCAGGGAGAGGAGGCCACGCTGGCATTGAGTTTCTGAGTCGGGGAGGCGAGAAGGCTGGTGCCACCAACAAGGACTGGAGCATCAGGAGAGGAAACCACTCAGCAGGGGACTGTGGGGACAAACTTCTGTCTTGTTGGCTCCACTAACTCCTCAGAGTGTAGGCCATCAGGACCCAGTGCAAGCGACACCTCCTCTGTGAAGCCTTCCTGGAGCCCATCAGTCCCCCTCTTCCCTCTTCGATGTCTGCTCCACGTCCTGGACACATGTGTTCTTCTCCATGTGGCCTAGGATGCAGCCCACAGCAGGGCACAGCTACTGTCAACTGAGTGCAGGAGAATGAATGACAGGTGAGAGAGAAGGGCTGGGAGGGAAGAGGGAAAGGAGGCAGGCAGGAAGGAAAGGCTAAAAAAGAAATGCAGGAAGGAAAGAAGGAAGGACAGTCAGATTCAGGAGGCTGGAGTTGGCTTAAGTCTCTGTTTGCCAAGGTCATTAGATCAAGAACCCCCAATGGAAGGGGAGATGATGCAATTGGAGGTAAGGCCGTTTCCCTTGGGCAGTGGAGCAGGAACCATTGGCTCGGGCTGCCATCAGGTTTGCTACTAAATGAGGTATCTGGGAGACCCTGTTATTGCAAGACAACAACTGATAATCTTTGTTCTCCTAAGAGGGCTGCGATTCGCTGGGCTGGAATCACAGGTGCTGGGGGCTGGGGATAGACGGCTGAGATCATGAGTGGAGCTTCAGAGTCAAGTCCAGCTCTGCCCTAACATCACTGTGTAACTTGAAAAATCGCCAACCTGAGTTTCCTCTTCAGCGGATGAGACCAAAGGGCTGACTCTCAAGGATTTAGGGAGGACCGCAAGAGCACACATCTAAGTCACCCAGCACTGTGCCTCACGTGCAGCAAGTGCTCAGCGGACAGTGGCTGTTCATTGTTGTTGTGACAGGCTGGTGGAGAGTAAGGCATGGGGGCCAGCACTCACATGGCACCGTATAGTACACACCAAGAGAGGAAGCAGCAGCATTCACACCCACGCCACCTGGGAGAGCTTCAGAGCCATGAGGATGGCGGCTCTAGGACATGAAGACAGAAGGGACAGAGAGTGTCTTCTAGATAGAAGGAACAGCAGGGCAAATGGATGGCATGTCCTGGTGCTTGGCTGGGGGTCCTGGGAGGCTCTGATGGGAGCAGGCACATCCCTGTTTGTTCAGGGCCCCCCTTGGGGGCCGTTCCTGGGGGAGGGTAATGGTCCTCTGCTGCCCCAGCCCGAGTGCGGGAACCATGAGGGAGCGACAGATTAGACACAATTCTGATGGCCATGGCGTTCGCCGTGAAGATTGCTTTCTGCATTTTTAAATAAAAAATTGTAATTCTCTTCTCACTGCACACACAAAAATGGGAAGTATGTGAGGCCATGGATGTGTTGATTAGCTTGATTGAGCCTTTCCTCAATGTGTACCTACCTCAAAACATCAAGCTTCACACCAGCAAATATGTACAACTTTTATTTGTCAACTAAACGTTTAAATAAATACTTTTTAAAGTAATTTTGTTTCCTCTATTAATAAATCCCTTTCACCCAATAGGAGAGGCTGTGCAAGGTCCATGCAAAATGAAGGCATGCCTTCCGGCCCCTGTTGAAGGACTCTTGGCTTTGCGACAGAGCTGGTAGCATCTACCACTGCCAGAGAAGCCCTAGTTCACAGTGTCTTTCCAGGGAGCCCCTGGCGTGTACCACCTGATTCTATCAGACACCAGCCACACTGCGAGGGTCATCACTCCTGTTTCACAGGGGAGGGAAATGATCAAGGTTGGTCTGTGTCCTTCCAAACCAGCCACCCATGGGTGTGGTTGGTGAAGACATAGCCGGAGCCGGCCCCTGAAGGTGTCTGGAAAGGACACCAGGTACAAACAGTGGAGGCTGCGACTGCAGGGTCACCTGGAGAGGAAGTGTGGCGGCCGGCAGCACTGCCCTCAGGCTGTCACAGGGCAGAGGACACCGGGATCCCCTGGCTTGTCTAGACGATGTCACACAAACAGACTTTCCAAATCCACGCTGCTGGGGTTGGGGGCAGGAATCATCCCCTGTTCTTGGAGGCATTTCCCCAGAGCATGGCCTTGTGAGAACATTCTAGCACTGGGGAGGGAGGTCAAATACAGTGGCTGCTCAGGCTTCTCCCCACTTTAAATTCCACATTGCACATCCACCACAGGCAGGATCCCAGCCTGAAGGTCCTCAAGCACCAGGCACGCCCTGCCTGCATGCGAACCTCTTGCCACAGGGCATTCTCCTGGCTAAGCATTCCCCCTCCCCAGTCTTCTGGAGCAGACCCACTCCTGGGAGTGGGTAGTGCCTGGTGTCTTAGCATGGCTGTTCCCTCTGCAGCCGTGGGCAGAAGCATAAGGAAAACGTGAGGCTGAAGCCTCGCATGGGGAGGGTGGGGCGTGAAGTCAGGAAAGGGAGCCCACTCTGCAATTCAGAGTCCTGAGTGACAGTCCTGCCTGAACACTTTCTCACTGGCTGCCTGCATAAGTCACGTCACCTCTCAGAGTCTCGGTTTCCTTATCTGTAAACTAGAGAGGACACAGAGGCCACCCTCACAGGTTGATGGGAGGTACATGTGAGATACAGCCCAGGAAAACGCTTTGTCAGCTCGGAAGGGCTGTCCTGATGCGAGCTATTATGAGACCGTCTTTGGAAAGCACTTAGCATGTCACCTTACTAAATGCCTAATAAATGTGAGCTATTATTATTATTATTATCATTATTATTACTACTACCGTGTTACAGTTTTGTCCTCGGGCTGTTCTACTTTGTGCAGAACTGTATGACATCACCCTGCGCAGCCAATGATAATTACATAGGAACTTTTAACCTCAGTGCGTTCTTTGCTCTCCCCCGTGAGATATTAAATAATGCGTAGATGTGAAATGGATGCCGGTTCCTGGACGGCGGGGGCTACCTGGCGATAGCTATCATTTGATGATAGACTAATTTGTGCCAGGCCCTATTTGAAAGTGATGTTCCTAGAGTTTATTTCATTATTACAACCAACCTATGATGCAGGCACTCTGACTGCCTCCACTTTACAAATGAGAAGAGTGAGGCTCTGAGAGGGTCCAGAGCCAGGCAGTGTGGAGCTGGGACTTGAACTGGGCATTTGGGGCCAACACTTGTGATCCTGTTACATTTGCGTGAGCCTGGGGCATGAGGAATTGCTAGTGGTTGAATCGTGCTAAATATATGAATTAATGACCACAGCCAGTCATGAGCAATAATGGAGGGGAAGAGTCGTGTACAACCCGGATGGAAAGAGTGTCTTGAAATCAACATGGGAAGTGGATGTGTACAAGGCTATGAGGATTGGGACAACCACGGGCTCCAAGACGTCAGGCCCACCCAGATTCAAATTCTTACTCAGTCCCTTCCTGGTCATGTAACAATGGATAAAAAATCATGGGTTGGCAAGCTATGGCCTGTGGGCCACACCTGTCCTCCTGCATGTTTTAGTAAATACAATTCTATTGGAACACAGCCATGCCCATTCGTTTATGTATCGTCCATGGCTGTTTTTGCACTCCTGGGTCAAGGTTGAGTATTTGGAACAGGGACCACTGGGCCTGCAAAGCTAAAATATTTACTCTCTGGCCCTTTACAGAATATGTTTGCTGATCCCTGGAGAGATGGTGACTTCTCTTGAATCTTAGTTTCTGCAGGAAAAAGCTAGCTGTGAGTGAGAGTATGAGATGACACAAGTGACCATGGATTATTTGAGACCTGTCAGTGCTGGTTCTTGGTAGGTGCTGATTAATGGTTGGATGATGTGGGGAAAGCCAGTGCACTGCCCAGTGCCACAGGAGGCAGGAGAGAAGGGTGGTGAGCGGCAGACCAGCCTCAGGGAGAGGCAGACCTGGGTCCAGCCCTGACTCTGCTCCTTACCGGCTTGTGACCTTGGGCAAGGGGCTTCATCATTCTTGCACTTCCGTCTTCCCAGCTGTCAAGTGGGAATAAGAACAGCTTGTATCTCTATGGTATCTGCCAGGATTCTCTAAGTTAATTGATAAAAACAAATCACTTGGCAATAGTGAAAAGATAGACAATAGCAAGTGTTGGTGAGGGTGTGGGGCAACTGGAACCCTCATCCGTTTCTGGTGGAACCATGAAATACTGCAGCCATTTTGGAAAACACTGTGGCAGTTTTTTAAAAAAGTTAAACATAAATTTACACAGCAGCAATTCCACTTCTAGATATCTATTCAGGAGAAATAAAAACACATCTGCACAAAGACTCGTACATGAATGTTCACAGCAGTATTATTCATCATAGCTTCAAAGTAGAAACAACCCAAATGCCCATCCATGGATTAATAGAGAAAGAAAATATGTTACAGCCATCAATGGAATATTATTCAGCAATAAAAAGGAAAGAGATACTGATAATGCTACAAAAACATCGCCCTAAGTGAAAGAAGCCAGGCACAAAAGACCCCATATGGTATGATTTCATTTACATGAAATGTCCCGAGTGGGCAAATCCATGGAAAGAGAAAGTAGGTTCATGGTTGCTGAGGGGAGTGGGATGTGACTGTATATAAGCCTGAGGGATTCTTTTGTGGTGGTGCAAATGTTCTAAAATTGGATTGTGGTGATGGTTGCATAACTGAAAATTTACTAAATAGCATTGAATTGTACACTTAAAACGAATACATTTTATGGTATGTAAATGAAACTGTTAAAAAAAAAAGTCCTTGGAATCATAAGTGGTGCAGAATAAGGCGTGGTGGTGGCTGTCAATGGTGTTAATTCCTTCCATTGTCTCTGGCTGGGGTTGAGAGATCATTAAACCTGAAGTGTTGATCTAGGCCTGAGAATTCAGATGCAGATCCTCCCTGCAGCTTTGCTCTTCCACACCCAACCGCTTTGCCTGCTCTTATCTGTGTAACTTTGAGCCTCTGTTTTCTCTGTAAATTGCAAATTGTAACAATTCCCGGATCTGTGGGGGTGGTGTGTGTGTGTTTTGTTTTACATATTTACATATTGAACTGAATGTTTGCATTCCCCCCAAATTCATGTGCTGAAGCCCTCATCCCCATTGTGGTGGTATTTGGAGACAGGGCCTTTGGGAGGGGATAGGGTTTGGATGAGGCCATGGGGTGAAGCATCTGTGATGGGATTAGTGCCCTTATAAGGGAGTGAAGGGACCAGCGCTTCCTTTACCTGCCATTTGAAAATGGCAAGAAAACGTCTGTCTGGACCGGGCGCGGTGGCTCACGCCTGTAATCCCAGCACTTTGGGAGGCCGAGGTGGACGGATCATGAGATCATGAGATCTAGACCATCCTGGCCAACATGGTGAAACTCCATCTCTACTAAAAATACAAAAATTAGCTGAGTGTGGTGGCGGGTGCCTGTAGTCCCAGCTACTTGGGAGCCTAAGGCAGAAGAATCGCTTGAACCTGGGAGGTGGAGGTTGCAGTGAGCCGAGTTTGCGCCACTGTACTCCAGCCTGGGTGACAAAGGGAGACTGTCTCAAAAAAAAACAAAAAACAAAAAAAAACAAAAAAAAGAAAGTGTCAGTCTGTAAACCAGGAGGCAATCCTTCACCAGGAACCCCACCATGCCAGCACCTTGTTCTTGGACTTCCAGCCTCCAAAACTGTGAGAAATATATGTTTGCTGCTGCAGACACCCAGTCTAAGGTGTTTTGTTATAGTATCCCCAACTGATGAAGACACGTCTGAAATCTGGAAAGTGCTGGCACGTGATAAACACTCACATTTTCTTTCTCAGATGAACAAATGAATGTAGTGGCCATGATACTGCCCATTGTTCAGCTGACACAAATCTTCACTTTCTGTTCATGGAAAATGGACAAAATAAGTAGTGTCCTTAAAGTTCAAAGACCAGGACCCTACTTCCAGCTCTGCCGCTAACCAGTCATGTGATCTTTCCCATCTGAGTCTTTTTTATTTTTATTTTTGGTCGCCCAGGCTGGAGCGCGGTGGTGCGATCTCAGCTCACTGCAACCTCTGTCTCCTGGGTTCAAGCCATTCTCTTGCCTCGGCCTCCCGCAGAGCTGGGATTACAGTAGCCCACCACCACACCTGGCTAATTTTTTGTATTTTTAGTGGAGATGGGGTTTTGCCATGTTGGCCAGGCTGGTCTCAAACTTCTGACCTCAGGTGATCTGCCTGCCTCAGCTTCCCAAAGTGCTGGGATTACAGGTGTGAGCCACCATGCCTGGCCTCCCCTCTGAGTCTTTAAGGTCAACAAGGGTTCTTTGGCAAAATCCTGCCTGTCAGGACTTTGGAGAGCATCCAGTGCGATATGAGTAGCCCTGTGTTACCTCTGGGTGCATTGCACGGCTTTGGTTTGGTAGTCTCAATCCCAGGCAGCATGAGCTGCTCCCAGGAAAAAGATCTGGAGCTCATGAAGGAGAGGGTCCAAGTGTAGAAGGACACCCAATGGGGATCCCAGAGCCCCCTGGGCCATGCATTAATTTAAGAGACTGGAGGCTCCAGCTCTGATGAGGGTCTGTCCTGAATGGGAAAGCTGAGGTTCCTCATGGGAGGTCACCCCTGCCAGCCCTCCCTGGGACATCTCCATGAGCAGGGACCATTGGAAAGCTCCTCCATGCTGGAAGTTCTCTTAGTTTGTGAATCTGGCAGCTTGGTGTTGTTCAAAGGCTTGCCAAGCCCTGGAATAACCAAAGTTGAGCAAAGATAAGGAAGCAGGGAAGAGGCCTGGACCCACGCCAAGCTATGTTGCATTTCAGCAGGAGCCATGTTGGTCGGTTTTGATGGGAGAGTCTTAAGGAGAGGCCAAGTACACCAGTACTCGGAGCATAGGTCCTCTCGCCCAGGCTGTTCCTGTCCCCTGAGCTGCTGCTGACTTCAGGCCAGTTTCTCCTTCCCCTGGAGCCTTGCCCCTTTCTTTGAGAGGAAGAAGATGTTGATTGGAGCAGAAGTCTCCCACTGATGGCCAGGCATTTATTCTTATTTTATACATTTTTGGTGTCTGTAGCATGGCCATCACTTTTTTTTTTTTTTTAAAAAGCTGGCTTACTTGCTAATATATTAACATCATGAGGTTCTACTGAAAAAATCAGATTTTTGGCTTCCCTTTGAAAAAAAACCAACTGGTGCCACTTAGGCTGCTGGCATTTCAACATGGCCTCAGTACGGCAGAGAGGGCAGAAGCTGCCCCTCTCTCTGTCCCCCTTATGCCACAGTCTCCACTCACCCCTATAGCTCCCACTCTGGGCTGAATGCTAGTTGTCATTTATGGAAACATTAAGAGGAACAAAAGATATCTTATGTTCATGTGTTTATCAAAAGTGGGAAAATAAAAAATAAACTAAAGAAACAGGGTTTCAAGAAAGATAAGCTAAGTTTTTTGATGGAAGAGAAACATAGTCTCAAGCATCTATTAGGGCAGAAGTGTGTCCGTGGGGTTCTAAGGCTCACTCACATCCACTTGCCTTCCCTTCTGGGCTTGTTGGAGATTTATGATGTCCCACCCCTCTGTAATTAGGTAGAGACACAGGACTAATTTGAATTGGTTAGTAGACAGTGAATTGGTTAGGGCAGCTGGTTGAAGTGAAGCATATTACTTATGAGTTTAAGAATGTAATTGCTGGTCCAAGATTTCTGGCATTCTTTCTCTGCCTTGGTGTGTTCTAGCAGGTGCAGTTGCAAGGTGGTGGCCTTGGTCAGCCTGAGTGACTGTGTGAAGTTAAGCCTCCTCTGCCAACCTGTTTGGGCACGGTGTGAGTGCATTGTTTGTTACTGCAGTGCAAGCTATCTCATTCTGACTAATACAGTACCAAGAGATACACCTTTCTGCTTCTGTCATTTATTTTTCCACTTGCTTTTGAAATCAGACATTTGCACTTGGTCCCTCTGATTTGATGGTCTGTAGCTCCTGTCTCCATTTGAATCCTCAGAGGATCACTCTATGTTCCACTGGATGGTGAGCTCCTTGAGAGCAAGAGCTCCTTGAGCTGTCTTGTTTTATATATATATGCCTAGCATCTAGCAGTGGACCTGACACAGACGGCATGCTCCATGAGAGTTTGATGAATGAATGCCTGGACTCTGTCACTGGTCCGACCTGACATCTGGGCAAGTTGCTTTCCTTCTATTTCTTCAACTGTAAAATAAACGGAAGCAAAAGTCTGGGTTGCCTCTGTCCTTCCCAGCTCTGGAGGTCCATACTCTGTGTTTAACCTCTGTTTCTATATGAGCTCAGATCCCAGGGAAAGCACCTGCCATGAGAGCCGTCCATGTCATTAGGAAATGGCCAACTACTTTAGGCACTTAGATGACTTGAACTTGAACATGCCTTTGCTGGACTCCCATCCCTGATGTCCACTTAAATGATGCTTTACTGAGAACTGACGAGGCCTCACTTCCTGGGACTTTTGATCTAATGGCATTTTTGCTTTGCTCAATTATAAATCTGCTACTCTCAGGACACGGGAGGTCTCGCCCATCATAAAATGATACCCACTCAGAAAGGACGATTGTAAAGGCTGAGCTCTGCTGCCAGGAGGCCCCAGTTGATGGAAATCAGCAGGCATGGTGCCCAGCACACCCCAGGGGAACAAGTGAGGTTGTGGCTCACTCTTCATCACCTTGGGATCCTGCTGTCCTGGTCCATAGCACCTAGTGACTCAGTGGCACCTCCTTTTCTCTACCTAGGTAGGACCAAAAGAAGGGGCTGCCTAATAAAGTGAGAAAGAGCAAAGGATTCGGAGTCAACCTGGGTGTCATCCTGGGTGTCATCCTGGACCCACCTTTTACTAACTGCCTAAACAGGGCTACAAATGTTTTCTGCATCTTATTAGGGCAGGGCCTGTCATTCTGAGGCTCTTTGCTCATCGGAATGTCTGTGGTTAGTCCTGACTTTGCCCCATGCTGTGTGGTCTCAGTCAAGTATACAACCTCTCATCTATAAAGTTCTTGACCTAAAGAATGAAGTAGAACAATTGTTTTTATTTACTGGGTGCTTCATGTATGTCCAGCACCATATGGATGCTTTCCTGCATCTTATCTCATAATCCTGAAGATAACCCTATTGATCACAGTCAGGGTCACCCATATTTCACCATGGCACCTCGATTCTCCAGGCAAGAGACCGAAGCATAGAGGGACTAATAAGGCACCTGGCCTGGGAGGTCTCCCAGCTTGCATGGGGGTGGAGTGGGACCTGAAGCCTGGCAGGGGGACTCTGGGAACGGCCCAACTGGGCATGCCATGCTGCTCCCTGGGGTGTGGTAAAAAGAGCAATGGCTCAAGCTTTGGAAGAACGGGCTTAAACTTGTATTCTCGCACCTTCTCAGTTTGTGGGCAGGTCACCTAGCTTGGTTTTTGCAATTCCAAAGCAAGATCGGCATCCACTGCCTCCCTGGCTGGTAGAGGGACCTGATGAGGTCATGGATGTGGAAATGCCTCGTAACCAGTGGGCTGGGGAGCTGGGCATGTCCTCTTCTTGTTCTGAGATCCCTGCATGCTCCGTGATTTTCTGCTGTCTGTCCTCACTATCTACATCTGTCCGCGTCTGTCCCCAGCTTGTTTTCAGGGAGGGACTGGGGTTCAATCTGGGTTGCTCACCCTGGCCCTGAGGGCCAAGGGAAGAGTTCCTCTTTCCATCGCTGACGCAGAGACCCTGAACAGTGGCTCTGGAGTAACTTGATACTGTTTTATGTGCTGATTCTTTAATCACTGCAGGAGGTAATAAATCCACGGATAAGATGCGACACATCTTATGTCACTCGTGAGAGGGAAAAGGAACATGGGAAGCAGAGATCCCATTGATCAGGGCCTAGGGTCGGTGTCACAGGGAGGAAAAGGACACACAAAGCTGTTGCCTTTGACCGGCCCGTAGGATGCATGGAGGATGAGAGTGGGGAGAAGGTGGACAGGGTAGGTGGGTGTGACCACCAATGGCCTCGTGGGCCAAGATAGCTACAAAAACAGGAACAGTCACAGCCAGTGCCTAGGATGGTGCTAGGCACACAGCAGAACCTCTGTGAAGGGCTGTGGAACACATGTGCTGGGTGCTGGCTAGGCTCCTCCCAGTTCCACTGATGTGAACTGCCCCATGGGATGTTGGGGTGCAGTCAGAATCAGTTTCCAAAAGCTGCTGCAGAAAGCGCGGTGGCTCTGCCCCCTAGTTACCCAGGTTGCTTTAACCTAAGCAAATATGCCGAGCACGGTTGCTGGATGCTTTCTTCCTTGGAAAACACACTTGGTAAATAAGAGCCTGTGCTATTATCTCAGAATGGGCCGGGTTTGTCTAAATATAGACATTTGATAATTACCCCTGGAAGCATGCGTTCTGGTGCAAAAACAGATCAACAACTCACTCCCTGTTCTGCTGTTCCTTCCCTTGGAAGAAGGAGTGGGCTGGCCTTCCAGGGCTTGTCTCAGCATTAGCTTCTTAAGAGCCCAGCAGTCTCTGCAGAGATTAGGGCTTCCCTTAACCACCAGTGTCGAGTCTAGGATCAAGCGTTTTCCCCTGCAGTGGAATCTTTTTCCCTTGAAAGGGGTATTAGGTAAACCAGTTACATGTTTCCAAACAGCTTTAAAAACAGAAGGCTCTTTCCTCTCCGTGTTATTTCTTTTCTTCTTCTGGTGAAATGAAAACTAGTGTGGCCAACCTGGTTATAAAGGTAGTAAATCCAGTTGCACAATGAATTTCAGTCTGTACTCTTTTTTTAAAAAAATTTCAATAAAGTCTACTTAGGGCCAACAGAATTTTTGACTTTAAGAAGCATGTAAAAAGGAGTCACCGTTAATAGGGTGAGCTCTTTGCTTTGGGATTAGGCCTATGTGACAGCGCCCGGGTCCCTTTATTCATTGGGATTGCGCCAAGAGAATGCTTTGTGCCGCTCTGAAAAAGATAGAATTGGGCGTTCCATTTATTCTATTGATCTTAATAACCTCATCTCATAAATACCTACTTTATGACATCAATAAAAAGGGATCGTGGCCACTCAGAACAATAGAAATGGTTACTTTGCAACTAAAGTGTTCCATTGAGTGCCTCAATGAAATTCCAGAGAGCAGAGCTGTCAAGAGATTTCTGTGCTGGCTTTTTAAAGTTCGTGCAGCAGGAGAGATTTCCACCTCTTTCCCTGAAAATACAAATGAACTGGGTGCTTAGGATCGCATGGTGCAGCCTCTTGCTTCTCAGGCATATTGTGATTTTTCTTCTCGTGTAACTCAGACTTAAGTTGTCATCTTGCAGAGTTACAAGGGTCTGCACTGGTCGACCAAGGGCTACCCGATCAGCAAAATATCACGGATAATCGTCTGTTCACGGGTTGAGCACAAAGGATGCTTCACACACAGGTGGTACTTGAAGGTGCTCCCAACACTCCCACCTCCTCTGTTTTGTTCTTTCACTTTATGGGAGAAAAGCCTGAGGGTCAGAGAGGTGCCATGACGCTGATGCCAATCAAAGCCCATGGTGCTGGTCTCACAGACACCCAAGCTGCCACCGAATGGGGCTCATCTTAGAGCCAGGAGGCATGAGGTCTGTCAGCCCTGTTCTGGGGAGAAGCGGGCCTCGCCTGCCCTCTGGGGCTACCCAGGCCAGGGTTTAGCATGTGTCTCTCTGTGGAGCTCCATCTCATTCCAGCAGGCCTGGATTTCAGCTGAGGAGTTGCATTTGAAGGGCTGCGCCAGCGTTCCTGGAATCCCCTCACAATGATAGGTTGGCTTCAGGCCTCCACTGGAAAGAACTCCAGGTCTAGAAGACAGTGAAGGAAAGGCAGGCAGGGGAATTGAGACTGGCTGAGTGCCAAGGCTGTGCCTTGTGAGAGAACTGAGGCATCCCGGCCAGCACAGCACCCACTGCCAGACGTGTGAGTGATGCTGTCTTGGACCTCCCAGCCAGGCCAGTCTTCCAGGGCAGTGTGGCTGCAGGTGCTTCAGTGATGCCAGCAGAGGAACTGTGCAGCCAATGCATGGGATCAGAAGAAATTTGAGATGGTGGTTGTTGCAAGCTGCTAAGCTTCAGGGCCATTTGTTACATGGCAGAGGCTGACTGACGCGTCCTCCCATGCCACTCCCTCCCTCTGCCCTCTACACTCCAGCCCCACTGGCTTTCCTGCTCGTGCCTAAGGTCACCCAGGTCAGCAGTCCTCTGTGCCTGGCTTGCTCTTCCCCAGATCTTCTTGTCACTCAGGTTGTAGCTTAAACATCGTGAGGCCCAGTCAGATTCCAGTCTTCACCACTGCATGGGGTGGGGGTGCAGCAACATTGTATTGCATAGGAGCGGGATTCCTGCATCTGGAGGAATTCAAAGCCTTTAAGAGATGGGAATGAAAAGAGGTAGGAAGCTTTGAGAGCATAGCGTGTGGCAGCCAGGGCAAGAAGTTAGGATCGTATCTTACATGTGATGGCAGCCATCTGAGGGCTTTGAACAGGGCAGTGCCGTGACACAGTTTGCAGTTTTAAAAGACAACTCTGTTTGATCTGCAAAGAATAAAGTGAGGGGCTGGGGGTAGGAGAGAGATCAGGGAGATCAGGTAGGAGATAAGGGCTGGTGGTAGCTTGGGCTGGTTAATATGGGAGAATGATGCGCAGATTCAGAACATACTTTGGATACACGGGTGGATGACTTTGCTTCCAATCGTTTATTTCCCTCCTCTGCTTCCACACACACCCCTGGACTTCGCTGTTCCCTTGCCATAACTTTACGGCTTGCAAACTCCAGGCTGCAGACATCCTCTCCCTGACATCCACTCCTCTCTTTCCAGCTCCCCCCAGTATCCCTACCCGACCCTGGACCCAGATCCACTGGCCTGCGGTACTTAGTTAGTCACTTCCACAGTCTTCTACTCTCCTCCTCGCCCCTCTCCCTCCAAGGTACTTGTCTGATAAAATGGCAACCTTGAAATACTCAGCACTGCCCCTCCTCTGGCTTGCACAGAAGCAGTTGCAAATTGCCAGGAAATAAGGCACCCAGCCATGCCCACTATGGACGGCGGAGAAGGCAGCTACAAACATGCATTTAGACCTCCTGGCAGAGAGGCTGGAAATAGGGATTTGAGAGCCATCAGCTTATTGAGGGTCTTGGAAGCTGGGGTTGGGGCAGGGCTGGGCCAAGTCTGTGGGGAGTGGAGTTAGACAGGGAACCTGGGATGAAGCCCAGGGGTACCTCAACTAGAAGCAAGGAGAGGAGGAGGAGGGAGCCAGGGGGATCCTCCCACCACCATCACCCCCCTGGATGCCTAGGAAGAAAGGAAGATGGGTCTGGGGACTTCCCCATTCGTGTGGGAATCAACCCGAAACCACGTGTCCTGCTCTCAAGCTGGTGAGCTCTCCTGGCAGGGCATGGCTCGAAAGCCTTGACTCCCGGTGAACTTCCTGGAGTAATTGACACAGCTGCCTGAGGCCCCCACAACAACGTCACAGCCTCAACTCCTCACTGTGATTTCAGTGCCATGATTTCCAGTTGGAATTTTTTTAAAAAAGAAAGAAGATGGAAGCCACACCATCCATACCGTCTAACTCTTGCTGGTTCTTTGCTTTGATCTGGTTTTCTTTCTTTTTCTTTTTCTTTTCTTTTTTTTTTTTGAGGTGGAGTCTTGCTCTGTCACCCAGGCTGGAGTGCAGTGGCACGATCTCAGCTCACTGCAAGATCCACCTCCCAGGTTTGCACCATTCTCCTGCCTCAGCCTCCTGAGTAGCTGGGACTACAGTTGCCCGCCACCACGCCCGGCTAAATTTTTGTATTTTTAGTAGAGATGGTTTTCACCTTGTTAGCCACATGATACTTTTCTAAATGCCGCTTATGTACATGAACTCATTCATCTTCACAATGGTTACACCCTATTTACACATGAGGAGACTGAGGCACAGAGAGGTTAAGTCACTGGGCTCCCATTCACACAGCAGTCATTCGAAACCAGGTCATCCTGCTGTAAAGTCCACTTGCCAGCAACAGCACAGGGGCCTCCTAAAAGTCTGTCCATCTTCCTGCTTGACTCAGAGATCATGGCAGGGGAAACGATGAGTTGGTGGCTGTGAAATGATGCATTGTATTGGAAACAGTGACTCTCAAATTGTTTATTTTTTTTAAGTGGCAGATTTATTTTTTACTTGACTCCAGCCTAAAGGAGGAAAGGGCAGCCCCTGGAAACTCAGTGACTTGCGAGGCTCACCTCTCTGTACTGTGGGGCAGGCCCTGGTCTGGGCCTCCATGCCCAACCTCTCTCCACCCTGGTGCCTTCACCCATCTGTCACTGAGTGGTGTTTGGCAGCACCAGCCTCTCTCAATCACCTCCACTCCACCCCAGGCCCTGCCCTAGCCTTGCCTTCTGCCCCCTGCTCTGATCTCCTCCCGCCCCACCTTCCCTCCTCAGGGGACCTGTGCAGACTGGCCTCCTGCATTGCCTCCTCACGCACCTTGGCTCCCTGCTCACCTGGCAGGGCCCTCTGAGTCAGCCTGCCCTCCGCCCCCAGGCCAGAGTACCTCTCCAGCCTGCGGGCTCCCAGGCTTTCCTGGAGCGTGCCTGGCTCTCCCTGCAGTCGGCTCTACTCACCCTTCCTCCCTCTTTCCCATTCTGCCCTTCCTGGTGTGGGACTCAGACCACTCGTCCTCAACCCTCTCCTCAGGGGACATAAGTACACCCTGTTTAGTCCTCTGGGCTCCTCTCTCCCTGCCCCATTCTGCTGGCTCCTGCTCTTTCATGTCTGGGAGGACGCTGGCCTCTATGGAGGAACTCACAGGGATCCACCATTGCTGGAAGCATGGAATCCAGGAGAAGGAGCCCGGTTATGTGTTTACTTGGCATATTATTCAATTCTTAGACCTACTGCCTGCTATATCCTGTCTACCTCAGGGCCTTTGCCGTTACTCTCTCCTGCCTGGAATATGCCCCCTTCCTGTACCCAGGCCAGGCCTTGGGTTCTACCCAGTTACCTCCCCACTCATCCTTCCATTGTGGATTCAAATGCCCAGCCTCAGGGAGCCTGTCTGGGTTTGATTGCTGTTGCTGTTGGTACTGTTTTTCCCGTAGGTCTATCCTGTTTTCTGCCTTTTTGCATGTCGTGGCCGTGAATCCCCATGTATTTATTTGTGGTATTATTCCAAGCTCCAGGAGGGCAGAGAGTGTATCCCCTTCTTGTTACTACATCCTCCCGGCCTAACATGGGGCTTGGCTACTCATGCAATGAAAGTAGAGTAAAAGGAAATTATCTGGGGGATTATGACATTTTGCTGTGTCCCAGGGCCTGCAACGGCAACTAAACACTTATATTTGTTGAAGAGAGAAAGAAAAGAAGGAAAAGAAGCAGGAGAGGGAGTGAGAAAAGGACCAACAGGAGCTGTGTTTCCTGGTTTCCCTGTGTCCTGCAGTGCATGGGCAGAGCAGGGCTCTATGCGGGGCTGTGCCCAGTAGTGTCACTGGTGTGTGAGACCAGAGCCCCAGCACGGGTGGGGACTGCTTCCTCTGTGGCCGAAGACCTGTGACACCTGCGTGTTTACAGCTGGCCCTGCAGCCTGTGGTCGCCCTCTGGCAATCAGATGTGGTGGCCAGGCCGGCTCGAGCCTGTCCCACTGCCGGCCCGCACGCCCGCAAGCCTGGCCCTTGGCTGGATGCATTCTGTGTTCTGGGTCTGGTTTGGTCAGCCCAGATCTAGTGGTCCCTGGGAGTCTGCAAAGCTTCTTAATCTCACATCTAGCAAAGGACAGAATCATTTCCTTTCAAAGGACCACAATAGCACTCAAAGAGGTGGCCAGAGCGTATGCGTATCTTCCTTTGTCCTGGCGGAAAGAGACAGGCCCTTCCCGCTTACTTCATTGACATAGACAGAAGGCCTCTGTTGCGGGCCTGGTCTTAGTGCTGGGGGCTGGGATTCGGGCCTGAAAAGACTCTGCCACTGCAATCACCCAGAGGAACAGCAGACTCCCCTAGAGCCCCCCGAAGTGTGGCTTCCCAGGTGCAACGCAAAATGTGGCACAGAGGCTCTGGGAGCACAGAGATGGGCTTCTGGAGGAGGCAATGCCTGATGGCTCTTCAAGGGTGAAGAGGAGTAGGAAAGAAAAAGAGAGCAGAAAATCCATTTGGAGGGAAGAGCATGAGCCAGCAGGAAGGAGGGATAAGGAGTCAGGGATGGAGGGCTGTCTGCAGGCCAACACAGAGATAACAAGAGGCCAGAGGCATTAGAAGATGACTTGGTGGGGTAGGCTGGAGTGGTCAGGAGGGCCACAGACTCCAGACCAATGAGTCGAGATGAGACTTTATCACTCAGGTTCATCAGAGTCTGGGACAAGGGAGTGATTGATAAAGGGCATAATCTTGGAAGATTTCTCTGTTGGCCACAGGGTGGAGAAAGGGCAGAAGAGAGAAAGGAAAACCATTTAGGATGCGAGTAAGGCCATGAGGATTGAGAAGAAGGAGAGATTTGGAAGGAAAAGAAGGAGGTTGAAGGAATCAGTGTCAGAGCAGGCTGGACACGGAGGGTCAGGGAGATGACTGGTGAGTCTTCCATTTATAGTTGGGCTCTGTAGGCAGTCGCTTGAATTAATTTTATCACGTCACTACTTTTTTCTGTCTTATCCTTAAGAATCTTTAGTCCCAAAAGTTTGAAAAAAGAATCTTCTCTAAAGTGATGTATTAAAAAGGAATAAAATAAGTACAGAAAGGGAATAAACAGGAAGCAACACACTGTTTCATTGTTGCAGAAGCTGTTGATGCCCCACTCCAACTAATGATGGATACAGGTTGGTGTATAAATACCCCAGCTCTCTCACCCCAGGGGTGTAACTCTCAGGTGTGCTCTATGTTGGATCCCAGAGTTCCCCAGTGGGCTTGAACTACCATTGCCCACACTGGTTACTGACTTGATAACCTTTTCTTTGCTTCCCTGCCTCACCTCACCTCTCCCCTACTGAGATCACTCTTGGGGCAACCCAACCTGGGATATTCATATTCTAGAAGCTGCCCTCTCTCTGACAGACTGGCTTATGGCAGAGATCCTGAAGCCTCTCAAATTTTATCCTTTGTCCCTGTCCCTTCCATCTCAGTCTCTTTAGCTGCAGAAAGGGAATTGAAATACACTTCAGGAGCCCTAGAACTGGCTATTGAAATGATTTTTTTGAGACACTGGGCAGGAGAAGTGTATTAGTCAGCCCAGGCTGCCATAACAAAATATTGGAGACTGAGCAGATTAAACAACAGAGATTGATTTTCTCCAAGATCTAGAGGCTAGAAGTCGGAGGCCATGGAGCCAGCATGGTCAGGTTCTGGTGAGGGCTCTCTCCCTGTCTTGCAGATGGCTGCCTTCCTGTTGTGTTCTCACAGAGTGGAGAGTAACATGGTGGAGAGAGTCATCTCTCTTGTTCTCTCTCTCTCTCGTCCTTTCCTTTTAAGGCCGCTAATCCCATCGGGTGGGCCTCATCGTCACAACTTAATCTAACCATGATCACCTGAAGGCCCTACCTACTGTATCATTACATTGGGTGTTAGGGCTTCAACATACAGATTTGGTGGGGGACACAAACATTAAGTTCATCACAGAAGGGAAGCAAGGAAATTCTTAAAATGAAACTTCTTTCTCCAGTGGCTGACCCTGTTTCCTTAGCTGAGAAGATATCTTTGTTCTCAGGGAGAAACCTAAGGCTGTGCTTTTGCCTACAGTCACAGCCTCCAGACCTGCCCTCGTTCACGGTAAGCCTGGAAATGGCTCCATTTTTGGCAGCTGTGGCAGCTCCCTGGAGTTTCTCTTGCTTTTTACATTTTTTGATTTGTAAAATGTTTTTCTTCTTCTCTTCAGGGAAGTCCTTTACTTTTTAGTCACTGCTAATTTAAGATCTAGAAACAAAAAGAAATTAGGTAACAGTCATTGAACCTATATTGTGTGGTAGGTTATTTGCACGTATTTTTATAAAATAAATGTTAGCATAACCTGGCATGGAAGATTTTATTATTTAATTTAAGAGACCATATGGTACAAAATACTCATTTTATAGGTGGGGAAACTGACTCAGAAAGCCAAATCCTTGCTCAGATGCACACAGCCATTGAATGGAGGTTTCAGGATGCAAACTGCAGTTAGTCTGATGCTATGCCTGTGTTCTGCCAGTTTTAACCTGGCTGTGGCCAGAATGACTGAAAGTGCATGGCTCCAGGTAGGTGACATGCTACTGTATAAGTTTTCTTGACCCATGGTTGGCTTCTTGAGTCAATGGATCAGAGACAGTTTCGAGGTAGACAGCCACATTTCTATGCCCCAAGAACACTCGAGATCCCTCTGCATTCTCTGCTGCTGTCTGATCACGTTTTTGTTTTAAGACAAGCAGCTCGAACTGTCCCACAGCTTAGCAAACTATAGCTCATGGGCCAAATCTCGCCTATTACTTAAAAAAATTATTATATTTTTGTTTTTAAATTGGGGTAAAATACACATAACATAAAATTTGCTATCCTAACAATATCTAAGTGGCATGAAGGACATTCACCTGGTTGTGTATCCATCACTATCATCCATCTCCAGAACTTTTCATCTTCCCAGTCTGAAGCTCTGTACCCATTATGCACTAGCTTTCACTTCCCTCTGCTCCCAGTCTCTGGCAACCTCCATTCTACTTTCTATAATTTGACTCCCTGGGAGCTTCCTAAAAGTAGAGAGATGCCGGCCAGGCTCAGTGTCTCATGTCTGTAATCTCAGCACTTTGGGAGGCCAAGGCAGGCAGATCACCTGAGGTCAGGAGCTCGAGACCAGCCTAGGCAATATGGTGAAACCCCATCTCTACTAAAAATACAAAAATTAGCAGGGTATGATGGCAGGTGCTTGTAATCCCAGCTACTTGGAAGGCTGAGGCAGGAGAATCACTTGAACCTGGGAGGTGGAGGTTGCAGTGAGCCGAAATTGCACCACTACACTCCAACCTGGGCGGCAAGAGTAAGAATCTATCCCTGAAAAAAAAAAAAAAAAGAAAAAGGAGTAGAATCATGCCGTATTTGTCCTTTTGTGACTGGCTTATTTCACTCAGTCCCCAAGGTTCATCCGTGTTATGGCATGGGTCAGACTTCCCTTCCTTTTTAAGACGAAATAGTATTCCATTATATAGATGTAACACATTTTGTTTATCCATTCATCTGTTTGTGGATACTTGGGTTGCTTCCACACTTGACTATTGTGAATAATGCTGCTATGAACACGGTACGGATATTACTGCTTGTTTTTATAAATAATGTTTTACTGGAACCCCAACATGTCCGTTAGTTTGCGTATTGTCCATGGCTTCTTTTGAGCTATAATGGTAGAGCTGTGTGTTTGCAACAGAGACCATTTTCCCTCAATATTTACTATCTGGACTTTTGTGGAGAACTTTGCAGAAGCAACTTGCCAACCCCTGAATTAGTGGGACCAGGCCCTGACCTGATCTTGCCTTGGCCTTTGAGCAAGGTACTTCCTGACCCTGGGACTCAGTTTGAAACCCTCATCTGTAAAACGAAAAGTTTGGGTTAAACTGGTTTTCAAGTTGTGCTTTCTGGATTCCTGGTGGTCCCCATTTGGCCCCAGAGTGGAGTTTATTGGGAGGAACAGATACTGGTGGGATAGGTGGTGAAGTCTGTAACTCACTAATTCATCCAGAGCTTCTTCCTTTTTATTTGTTTTATATCCCAGGGCAGACATTCTGCCCAAGGGCTCTGATATGGTTTGGTTGTGTCCCCACCCAATTCTCATCTTGAATTGCAGTTCTCTTTATCCCCATGGGTTGTGAGAGGGACCCAGTGGGAGGTAATTGAACCATGAGTGTGGTTACCCCCATGCTGGTATTCTCATGATAGTGAGTTCTCATGAGATCTTATAGTTTTATAAGGTAGTTTCCCCACTTTTGCTTGGCACTTCTCCTTGCTGCTGCCATGTGAAGAAGGATGTGTTTGCTTCTCCTTTCACCATGATTGTAAGTTTCCTGAGGTCTCCCCAGCCCTGCAGAACTGTGTGTCAATTAAACCTCTTTTCTTCATAAATTACCCAGTCTCAGGTATGTCTTTATAAGTAGCATGAGAACTGACTAATACAGCTTCCTTTGACCAAAAAGTTCTTTAGCTTTAGGAAATATATTGGGCTTGAGATTAAGAATGGTTCCCAGGTGGATCATGGGTGTCATGAGATTCAGGAAAAGCAAGTCAGCAGAGTGTATGAGTCCATTCTTGCATTGCTATAAAAGAATACCAGAGACTGGGTAATTTATAAAGAAAAGAGGTTTAATTGGCTCATCATTCTGCAGGCTCTACAGGAAGCATGGTGTTGGAATCTGTTTCTGGTGAGGTCTCAGGGAGGCTACAGTCATGGTGGAAGGGAAAGGCTGAGCAGGCACATCACATGGTGAGAGCAGGAACAAGAGTGGGGGAGGTGCCAGGCTCTTTTAAACAACCAGATCTCTTGTGAATCCAGAGTGAGAACTCACTCATTACTGCAAGGATGCCATCAAGACATTCATGAAGGACCTGCACCCGTCATCCAACCACCTCCCACCAGGTCCTACCTCTAACACTGGGGGTCACATTTCAAAATGAGATTTGGAGGTGTATTAGTTCATTTTCATGCTGCTGATAAAGACATACCGGAGACTGAGCAATTTACAAAGGAAAGAGATTTAATGGAGAACTCATGGTTCCACGTGGCTAGGGAAGCCTCACAATCATGGTGGAAGGCAAGGAGGAACAAGTCACAGCTTATGTGGATGGCAGCAGGCAATGAGAGAGAGTTGGTGTAGGGAAACTTCCATTTTTAAAAAAACCATCAGATCTCATAAGACTTATTCACTATTGCAAGAACAGCATGGGAAAGACCCGCCCCCGTGATTCAATTACCTCCCACCAGGCTCCTTCCATGACACATGGGAATTGTGGGAGTTACAATTCACGATGAGATTTGGGTGGGGACACAGACAAACCATATCAGGAGGGAACAAACATCCAAGCCATGTCAGCGTGGGAGACCCAGTCCTCCAGGTTGGGGAGAATTTCTTTTTTTTTTTTTTGAGATGGAGTCTCACCCTGTCACCCAGGCTGGAATGCAGTGGCATGATCTCGGCTCACTGCAAGCTCCACCTCATGGGTTCACGCCATTCTCCTGCCTCAGCCTCCTGAGTAGCTGGGACTACAGGCGCCTGCCACCACGCCCAGCTAATTTTTTGTATTTTTTTTTTTTAGGAGAGATGGGGTTTCACCGCATTAGCCAGGATTATCTCGATTTCCTGACCTCGTGATCTGCCCACCTTGGCCTCCCAAAGTGCTGGGATTACAGGCGTGAGCCACTGCGTCCGGTCGAGAATTTCCAGTGAAGATCGCAGCCACTCTCTGTTGCAGTATAGAGGAGGGTCTTGGAGTCCAGAAAGCACAGCACTTCTGGACTCCAGACTGGATTTTGTCATGGTACCAATCTTTGAAAGGCGGAGGAGGTATCTCTGGGGACCTGGGGCACTAAAGAATCCTCCAGGGCAGAGTGGACAGAGCAGTTGTCTCTAGACTCTTCCTCTCAGCTCCAGTGGAATTATTTGCTGTTAAAATAACAATGGGATGAGGTTTCCTGAGGTTCCAAATTATCCAAAAGGAGACAAACACATCTTTGGCTCACTCACGGATGCAGACACCACCCTACAGGTCTCCTGTGCCTTAAAGCCAGCTGGTTCCTTTTGGCCAGCACAATGCCTGCATGGTGCATTCTCATTCTCCTGCAGGCATACGAGGTGAATAGAAAAGAATGCCCCGGGCATACCATGAAATGAAAGAAGCCTCTGGACATATTTCCAAAACATTCTGGACATTGACTTCAAACGGACCTTCTGAGTAAATGCAATTTGGGATTTTCAGTGCATCCTCTAGCGTGTTATTTTATTTATTTTTTTGGAGGCTTGCAGATGTGAAGTGGTGATATTTGTGTTTTTCTTATCCTGGATTAGGCAGGAGAGTGTATCCACACCTCTGCTTGGGGTGTTTATTTGCCAGTTGTGGGGGAGATTTGTGACATTCCAAGAGGAGTTGACCTTCAGGATTGTAAACCCTGCTGGCTACCCGTGACTATCAGCCATTTTCGGCTTCAGGGGCACAAACTGAGGAAGTGTCAGTGTCTGGTCTCAGGATGGGTGATTGTGTATGTATTGAGGAGGAAATATGATTATCATTCCCATCAGAGGAAGCTGGAACTCAAGAGAAGGAAGGGCCTTGCTGGAGATAATAAGGTAATAAATCCTTATTATAATAATAACATATATAAACAAATCCATCATGGCAGCACACAGCCAGTAAGTGACAAAGGGACGTTTCTAACTTAGGTCCCCCATATCCATTGCTGCCTCTCACCCTCAGCAGTCCTCTGCGTCCTGCAACAGCTTCTGCTGGCCTGGGAGACCAGTGTTGATGAGCTTGGCCTTTTTACTTTAAAGTATAGCTTCATCCAATCCACTAACCATCAATGACTTTTGGTGACTCTTTGGTTAAGAGTCTCTTGCACCCCAAAGTGAAATGCCTCCTAGTGTCAGGTTTCCTAAGATTTTCTGAAATGATTTCATTTATCTCCAAGCTTGGGTTGGTGCTGTGGGTGTGGCCCTCTTGCTACTGATATTCCTTCCTGTGACTCCTGTAGCTCCTTTGGCTCCTGGGACACAGTCTTGCCTCAGTGGCTCCCATCATTGATATGGCTTGGCTGTGTCCCACCCAAATCTCATCTGGAATTTCCACGTGTTGTGGGAGGGATCTGGTGGGAGGTAATTGAATCATGGGCCGTGTCTTTCCTGCACTGTTCTTGTGATAAGTCTCATGAGATCTGATGGTTTTATGAGGGGGAGTTTCCCTGAATGAGCTCTCTCTTTACCTTCTGCCATCCATGTAGGACGTCACTTGCTCCTCCTTGCCTTCTGCCATGATTGCGAGGCCTCCTCAGCCATGTGGAACTGTGAATTCTTTAAACCTCTTTTTTTGGTAAATTGCCCAGTCTTGGGTATGTCTCTATCAACAGCGTGAAAATGGACTAATATAATTGTGCCGTCTGTTCTCTCTTCCTGGACTGCTTTTCACCTAGGTGGTCACATGACTCACCCCAGTCCCATTCTCATTAGGGACTCCACTCCAGTATCACTGCTCAGAAAGGCCTTCTGACTCATCTGCCTGAAACAGCAGCTCATGTCACTCACTGTCCTCTTACCCTCTTTTATTCAGACTCAGCCCATCTCATTACTTGACTTTCTATTAAAGGAATTGGCAAATTTTCTCTAAAGGAACAGATAGTAAATATTTTTGTCTTTATGAGTTATATGGTCTCTGTTGCAACTATTCATTCTGCTGTTGTGGCATAAAATATCTAAACACAATATGTAAATAAATGAGCATGGCTGGGTGTCAATAAAACTTTATTTATAACAACAGGTGATGGGCTGGGTTTGGCTCTTGGACTGTAGTTTGTTTATTTGCTTAATGTCTCTATCATCCACTAGTAAGTAGGGTATTTATGTAGGGTAGATTCATTACTGTAGTCCATAATCTAGAATAGAATAATTCAATGAATGTTGAATCATGAATGAATGCTTAAATGTATCTCTTCCATTTAAAAAGAATAGCTTTGTTGAAATATAATTTGCATACATACAGTTCACTTATTTAAAGTACACACTTCATTGGTTTTTGGTAAATTCACTGAGTTACCCAAGCATTGCTGCAATCTAATTTTAGAACATTTTCTACACTCCAAAAAGAAACCCTGTATCCAGTAACATCCTTCTCCATTTTTCCCACCGTAGGGAACTACTATTCTATTTCTGTCTCTATGCATTTTTTTGTGCTGGCCATTTCAAATAAATTAAAGCATGTAATATGTGGTCTTTTGTGACTGGCTTCTTTCACTTAGTGTAATGTTTTCGAGGTTCATCCATGTTGTAACATGTATCAGAACTTCATTGCTTTTTATTGCAAAATAGCATTCCATTTTGTGAATATACCACATTTTATTTGTCTATTTATCAGTTGATGGGCACTGGGTTGTTTTCATGTTTTATTTATTTTGGAATATAGACAATGAATAATGCTGCTTGAACATCCATGTATAAGTTTTTGTGTGATCTATGTGCTCATTTCTTGTGGGTGTAATTTAGAAATAGAATTGTTGAGTCATACAGTAGCTGCACAGTTAACATTTGGAAGAACTGCCAATTCTTTTCCAAAGTAACTGCACCATTTATACTCTTGCCTGCTATGAGACTTCTCTGTATTGTCAACAACAATTGTTACTGTCCATCCTTTTGATTCCAGCCATCGTACTGGGTGTGAAATGAGTGTCTCATTGTGGTGTTGATTTGCATTTCTCTGATGACTAACGATGCTGAGCATTTTCTCATGTCTTTATTGGTCATTTGTATATAATCCTTGGAGAAATGCCTATTCAGATCCTTTGCCCTTTTGAAAATTGTGTTATATAAGCTTTTACTGTGGAGTTGAAAGAGTTCGTTGTATATTCTGGAAACAAGTCCTGTATCAGATATATAATTTTCAAATGTAGTTTTCCATCCTTTGGGATGTCTTTTCACTTTCCTGATAGAAGTCTAAATCATAAAAGTCCTAAATTTTGATAAAGTCCAATTTAACTGCTTTTTTCTTTTATTGCTCATGCTTTTATTGTTGGAGCTAAGAAAACATTGCTTATCTTGAGCTCATAAAAATTTACTCCTACTTTTTCCTCTAAGAGTTTTATAGTTTTATCTTTTATATTTAGGTGTTTGGTCCATTTTGAATTAATTTTTATATATGTATGAAGGATGGGTCAGACTTTGCTCATTTACATGGGGCTATCCAGTTATCCCAGCATCATTTATTGAAAAGTCTATTCTTTCTGTTTAACTATCTTGACACCCTTGTAAAGAATCAATTGACCATAAATATAAAGGCTTGTTTCTGGATTCTCATTTCTGTTTCATTGATCTATGTGTCTATCCTTATGTTGGTACCATACTGTTTTGATTACTGCAGTTTTGTAGCAAGTTTTGAAATTAAGAAGTGTGAGTCCTTCGATGTCATCCTTCTTTTTCAAGATTGTTCTGGTGTCTTCTTCTTTTTTACTCACATGTGAAGGCCACAGGCTTTAAAGGGCTGAGTGCCTTGCTCAGAGAGCTTTCCAATTGCCTCAAAGGAGCTTCAAGCCCTGTGCTCAATTAAGTCATGACCTTTTCAAACTGTAAGAGACCTGGGACAAAACGTCTGTGGATTCAGGTCCTGATGTTGCCAGCAACCATGAGGCACAAGCAGCTCCCTTTCCCTCTCCGCATCTGAGATGGGCCATCTTGAAATGAGAGATTCAGGCTAGATGACAACTTTCCTGTCCTCTTGCTGCTGAGATCCTATGGTGCTATGGTTTTAGTTCCATTCAACTGGAGGAAAATATCACTGGGTCCAACAAACCTATTCTACCCTTTAGAAGAAATGTTGAATAAGACAAACTTAGGGTGAGGTAAAGCACAGGATATTCACTTAATTGCCTGTTCAATTGTTCCATGTTTTTAATCTCATTAGAAAGTTGTTGTTTTCAATATTGACCTTAAAAATTAACGTGGGGTCTGTCACAGTTTATGATGTGAAATTTGTTGGACCATTGTGTGACTGTAATCCAGAGTTAAACAATCTTCTTTTTTTTTGGTCTAAATGTATCCACTTGTTTTCTTTGTCTTATCTGAATTCTTACCCAATTACTAAGGGGGCTTAAAAAAAACTGTCCTCAAGAAAGGATTTAAAAATCAGAGTAAGAGAGCCTGTGGCCCAGGTAGATATAGGAATGACAGTTACAAGGTGCTTCCCACTCATTGTGCACACGCATGGGGTCACTGTTCTCAGGGTGTCCCCTGTAATCCTCACGGTGGCTCTCTGAAGCAGGCATGATTCATATCCTCACTTCAGGTATATATCCTTAGTTTGAGCAACTGCAAGGGGCCTGGTCATTTCTTAGGACATTAGTGTGCATCATTGTTCACATTTATCATCTCAGGCATTCCAGAGGCCATTCCATCTTGGAGACAGTTTCCATGTCCCACAGCCTCTAGGCCCTGGGCCATGCTGCCATGACAAGTATTGGGGTAAGTAGCATCTTTATCTTAAAGATCACACGGGAGCTATGCATCCTTCACTGATTCCTTGGGGTTCCTTGGTGGTGTGTTCCCGTCCTGGGTAAGGCTCCTCTCCAGGGCGTCTCCCTGTGGGTCAGCTATGGTGAGATGCAGGTTCTGAGCCACAAAGGGCAATGCTTCTTCATGGACGTGGTGAGCATTCTGGAAGTTCTCGTCTCAAACAAAGCTGTAAAAAAATGCAAGAAGGGCTGATGCTATGCTATGGAGATAATAGGCATTCGATAAAAAGCAGTCAAATCTGCAGCAGATTTGCCCGTGGAATGAAAGCACGAGTCAACGCGACTGTGCCGGGTGGGAGAAACACTATTTAACATTATCTTGACTTGCTAGATGTCACTGAGAGTTAGAAGTTCAGATGTCATTGGAAGTTGAGGGATGCAAGGACGAGCATGTAGTCTCATGTTTATGTCTAAGATGAAAACTGTACAATAACAGAACAGAGCAGAGCTCAGATGCGCCCTTCTCTTGGCTTCAGTGCTTTGGTCTCTAACCTTCTGCGTCTGTGCCCCTCTCTGGGGTCTGCCTTCAGGCTACTGGAGCTGCTTTGCCATTCCCGGAAGAGAACAGGGACTGCCTGGGAGGTTATGACCCTTTGGGGTTTCCTTAGCCAAGGGCTGACCAGTGAGGGAGTATGAGAGCCCAGCTCCCTGGCTCAAGTCTGACAAACTCGAAGGTGTAATTATTACTCCAGAGCTCCCCTGCAGGGTCAGTCTGAGGCTGCCCTTTTGATATGGTTTGGATTTGTGTGTTCCCACCCAAATCTCATGTGGAATTGTAATCCCCAGTGTTGGAGGAGGGGCCTGGTGGTAGGTGACTGCTTCGTGGAGGTGGACTTACTGTGTGCTATTCTTGTGAGAGTGAATTCTCATGAGATCTGGTTGTTTGAAAGTGTGTTGCACCTCCCCCCTTCTTTCTCTCTTCCTTCCGCTCTGGCCATATAGGACGAGCCTGCGTCCCCTTCCTCTTCCGCCATGCTGGAAAGCTTCCTGAGGCCTCCCCAGCCATGCTACTTGTACATTCTGCAGAACCATGAGCCAATTAAACCTCTTTTCTTGATAAATTACCCAGTTTCAGGTATTTATTTATAGAAGTGTGAGAACAAACTAATACACCTTCCTAGGGCTTTGGCTGTGGTCACGGTCTTGCTAGGTTTCTTCCTTTTGATGCCCTCCTTACCACAGTCTCTTACTAGTTTCCTCCAGGAAAACCTCTCTAATAAGTCCCTACTCCATTTCTGGGAAACCTGACCACAAATATTTGCCAAAGTAGTGTATACTTGGGTTGCAATAACAGGAGTATAGTCTCTATGATAAGGGAGCTGAAAATTCTACTTTGTGCTACTCAGACCATATGTGGAGTATTGGGTCAGTTGGCTAAAATGTTTAGAACATTTTTTAAAAGTATAAGCAGGTCCAAGGAATGGTGACCAAGATACTCCAAGAATTCCAAGGGAAGTCCTGTGAGGAGCAGAGTTAGAGGACCTGAGATTACGCTTGAGAAAATATGGAATAAGCCAGAGCACCATCCTTAAGTAACTGGAGTGCCCTTACGGGGATGGAGAAGCAGCTCACCATGGCAGGTTCTACAGGAGGGAAGGAGGCTCAGAAAGAAGATGTTGCAGGAAGGCAAAGCTCCATGTGAGAAAGACCTACTCAGTCATCAAAGTCATTTAAGGATAGGATCAACGTCCTTGGGAGAGCATGGCTTTCCTGCCATGGGAGGCAGCCAGGCAGTTGAGAAACAGTTGCCTCTAAGGAGCTTCAAAGGGGATTCCAGTATTTCCTGGGGCACTGGACCCAGTGAGTTCTTGCCCAGTTCAATGATTCTGTTACTCTGACCATTCTAAGCCATGCCTGAAGTGTCGAAACAGATCTGTTCCTGCCCTCAAGCAGCTTCTGGTCTACTGGGGAAGACAGAGAGACAAACAGACACATACACACAAATAACTAAGCCACAAGAAAGTGTGTTTTGAGTGCTGCAGGCATAATAAAGCTGTTGCAACTCCAATTTCCTTTATAGAAGGTAGACAAGGAAGGCCTCCCCAAGGAGCAGACACTCAGCGGGGTCTGGGGGTAGTGAGGAGTTGGGCAGTTTTGAGAATGCAGGTAAGGCACTGAGGCTGAGGGGGCAGCGGGGCAAAGGCCCTGTGGTGAGCACTGCTTGGTGCCGTTGAGGTGTGTGGGTGAGTGAGCCATTGCATGGGGTCGGGGAGCCATGTGTCCATTTTGGGGACCATAAGGGCCAACTATGACAGGAGATTTTGATTTTATTCTAAGAACAATGAGACGTCCTTGAAGGATTTGAAGCTGGGAGGAGATTGACCTACAGCCTCTGAAAGACCCCTCCGAGGGTGGCGTGGAACCCGGGAGCAGGGAGATCCAGAGACAGGGCTGCGGCCGAGGTCCAGGGGAGAGATGAACAGCCTGAACAAAGGTACAGACCAGGAGGAGGTGAAAGGGAGAGGCAATGGGAGCAGAAATTGATGCTGGAGTTCAGCCAGGATGATGGTCTTCTGTCTTGGAAGTGGAAGGTGCAAGAGACAGAAGGTTCAGGTGCAGCTCGGCTCAGGCATCAGACTTGACCACCTGGGTGAATGATGGGGCCGTCTGATGAGAAGCATGGCAGGGACACATTTTGGGGAAGCAGCTGTGAGAGCAGCTTTGGGAGCCTTCTGCAGTCCCTCCTGTCTGTGTCTTTCTGCCCACTAGACTGGAAGTCCCCACAGCGAAGGGCTGTGCCTCTGTTGTTTTGCACACCCTGAACCAGGCCAAGGGTTGAATGAATGATTCATTCATTCTGTGATTATCTGAGTGGGGAGAGGTATCATTGAGATCCCACCTAATCACAAAGGATCACAATCCCTCTCTCTGATATTTTCCCTTCTTCCTGCCGGGGACAGATGCCTGCACATGTCATGGACTCAGACGCCCAAGGCTCTGGCCTCTTATGACTTTGGACTGGGAGATTCTGTTCAAAGATTTTGCGTTTTCATTTGAAGGAATTATTCACACTTATCTCTAATCTAGACCAGATTGGTTTAATACGAAACAAAAGTCCTTTGGTGGCCCAGGGCGGATGCTTGCTCGGCTGTCTCCAGGCTGTGGGGGGCTGGCGATGCTCAAGTGTGTCCCAAAGAACAGGCCTATAACAATGTGACACTGTGTGTGTGTGTGTGTGTGTGTGTGTGTGAAATAGAACATTTTCCTACATACTTTATGCTTTGGGGGTTTCAGAAAAATGCCGTGGAACAGATGCAAACTGTTTGAGCATCAGCTGACCACTTTTACTGTTGACAGTTGGGTGACATCGGACCCTCTGTGTTTTTGGGCCTCCCTGGGTCTCTGACTCTCTGTTGTCCTCCACAGCCCTTTCTCCATGGGAGGCAGCCCTTGTGGTGTGGTGAGCAAAGCACTGGATATGGAGTCAGAACTCCTGGGTCCTGTCCAAGCTCTGACTCTTACTAGCTGGGTGACCTTGGGCAAGCCTCCCAACTTCTCAAAGCCTTGTTTGGGCTGCTGCAAAATGCCCAGCACCTGCTTGGTAGAGTTGCTGTGTGGTTCCATTAAATGCAAAATGAATGTGAAAGGTAGGCCACAGCTCTTTGCCTCCCTGGCCACTGTGTTTCCTTCTGTACAATGAAGAGTGGGATTCAGGGATTTCTGGGTGTTTTTGGTTGAATGCCATATGTAACATGTTAAATAAAACAACTTTCCGTACAAAACAAAAAGAGCTTGATTAATGGCTTAGTTAAAGTCTGTGGTCTTAGAAAGCACAAATGCAAATGTCTGCAGGCACCACGCATGGGGAATAAAGCTGATGGGGTGGAGTGTGGCAGGGTGGGGTAGGGGCCCTGTACGTTGAGATGACCGTCTAAACTGGGATGTCTGTTGTTTAGCTCCAGTTGATTGAAGTCATGTAGCTAAGCAGGTCCTGGGTTGCTAGAATTGTGTTTTTATTTTAATTTTTTTTAATAGAGGCAGAGACTTACTGTTGGTTAGGCTGGACTACAGTGGCACAGTCCTAGCTCGTGGCAGCTTTGGCCTCCTGGGTTCAAGCAATGCCTTAGCCTCAGCCTCCTGAGTAACTGAGACCACAGCTGTGCACCACTCCATGAGGCTATTTTTATTTTTTAAATTTTATTTATTATTATTATTATTATTTTTAGATGAAGTCTTATACTGTTGCCCAGGCTGGAGTGTAGTGGTGAGATCTTGGCTCACTGCAACCTCCGCCTCCTGGGTTCAAGTGATTCTCCTGCCTCAGCCTCCTGAGTAGCTGGGATTACAGGCGCCTGCCACTACACCTGGCTAATTTTTGTATTTTTAGTAGAGACAGGGTTTCGCCATGTTGGTCAGGCTGGTCTTGAACTCCTGACCTCATGATCCACCCGCCTTGGCCTCCCAAAGTGCTGGGATTACAGGCATGAGCCACTGTGCCTGGCTTATTTTTATTTTTTTGTAGAGATGGGGTCTCACTATGTTGCCCAGGGTGGTCTCAAACTCCTGGCCTCAAGCAATCCTCCTGCTTTGGGCTCCCAGAGTGCTGGGATTATAGGTGTGGGCCACTGAGCCTAGCCAGTTGCCAGATCTTATGTAAATCTGGTCTTTAAGGGTTCACCCTCCTCTAAACATTTTTCAACATTGGCAGCCAAATGAAGTCTGTTTGTGAGCTGGGTATGGTCTACTGCTTGCAATGTTACTTCTTCTGGGTAAACATCCTCTTCCATCAAGATCTGGCTCACGTAGCCTCTTCTGAGAAGGACCTGCCATCTGTACTTCTGTAATTGGTAAGGTGTCCATCCTAGAGCCTGCCACCCTCTTTGTCATGCTTGGTTACTGAGGTTGTCCCTGGTAGGCCTGAGCTACCCAAGGACAAACTTAGGTCCCATTCATCTTATTCACCTTTGCATCCTGGGGATCACCCCAGACCCCGAATGCAATGAGCCCTCAATCAGTGCGTTGTCATGGGAACAAGCCTGCCTACTTCTCATTTGCTGTTAGCTGTGTTTTCACTTTCAAAAAATGAGCCTACAATTGCTGCTTAGCAAGCTATCTGGGAGGCTTCCTTGGGGATGTGCACATACAGTGTCCGGCACACAGTAGGTCCTCTCATCTTCCCGAGCTGGTCTCTGCCATGCTCTGGGATGGAACTGCATGGAATCTATGAAGCACACCCAGTTGGAGGGCAACCTTTGGCATGATTGTAGCATCTGCCTCAAGTGTCTTCCCTCTGGTCTCATGGGCTCTGCTCTCTGATGCTGGCAGTTGGTCAGGTAGCGCCTTATCTCAGGCCCAGAGGTGTGGTCCTCTGAGCATTACTCTCCCCCATCCTCTTCTTCCTCAGCTCTCAAATGCCAAAGATGCTGTTTTTTTAAGAATATATTTTCTATTTTATTTTATTTTTAATTTTTTAAATTTTCATAGGTTATTGGGGAACAGGTGGTATTTGGTTACATGAGTAAGTTCCTTAGTGGTGATTTGTGAGATTTTCATGCACCCATCACCCGAGCAGTATACACTGCACACAATTTGTAGTCTTTTATCCCTCACCCCCTTCCCACCCTTTCCCCCTGAGTCCCCAAAGTCCATTGTGTCATTCTTATGCCTTTGCATCCTCGTAGCTTAGCTCTTACTTATTAGTGAGAACATACGATATTTGTTTTTCCATTCTTGAGTTACTTCACTTAGAATAACAGTCTCCAATCTCATCCAGGTCGCTGTGAATGCTATTAATCCATTCCTTTTTATGGCTGAGTAGTATTCCATCATATATTAAGTATACTTCCAGGTAATGTAATCTTGGCCTTTTTCCTCTGTCTTCGACCCCCAAGCATTTTAAAGCTCCCAGAATTGTAATAATTAGGTATTATCAGGTCATGTGATATGGTGTTTTTCCCTCACTTTGGGGTATTGCTTTATATTTTCTTGTTTTTCTATCATTACATTGCTGACAAAAACAATGATGCATGCTTTTTTTCAAATGCTCCCTTCAGATGCTCCTGGGTCTTAAGTAAACATGAAAGAAAGGGCCTCCAAAGTCCTTCCTGGGAGGAAGATGCCTGCAATTTTGGGGTCAGGCAGGTCAGTGCTGTGCAGTTGCCCAGATAGGGAGCCTCACGCTTGCTGGTAACTGGGAGAGTCTCTCGCTCTGCAGACTGGCCAGTAGAAGGAAAAGGTCCCCAGTGGTTGTCATGCCCTTGGCTGGAGGGTGGAGAGGCCCATGTGACCCGAGCTCCTCGCTTGATCCTAGAACTATGGGACCCGGCCTGGGTGGCTCCAACTTTGTCCAACCCTTCTTAGCTGTGAACGAGCAACAGTGACAGCTGCAGCGACAGCCCCTGAGCCTTCTGTATCCAGTGCCTGGCACTTCCTGAGTGGCTCTGTGCATGTCGTCCTGGGGCCCTGCCTGGACCCCAGGGCTGCTCAGCCTCACTTTACAGATGAAACCACAGCTCAGGCACCCGAGGGCGACACGGCAGGCATGGGCCAGAATGGGCCTGGGATCTAAACCTGTCTGACCCCAAAACCCGTGTTCTCACCATTGCAAGCCAAGCTGCCTCAAGAACCAGGACTCCTGAGTTCTCTGACTCCCTGTCTAGTGCTCTTTTTAAAATAATAATACAGATGATGGTAATAATAACGATGATGATAATAATGAAAACAGTAATCACAGCTGACTTTTATTGAGTCATTCTGTGTCCAGGGCCCTGCTCTAAGTGCTTTGTATGATTGATGCATTTGAACTTCATACACAATCATGTGAGGTAGGTACTATTATTATTCCCATTTTACCGATGAGGAAACTGAGTCAAAGAGAGTTTGAATAACCTGTTCAAGGTAATATAGCTAGGACAAGACCCAGGTGAGCTTCAAACCCAGACCACCTTTCCCCAGAACTGTGGTCTTAGAGGTCCAGTTAAACTCCCTACATCTGTAAGTTCTTTCTAATTCTCAAAGCCCCTTTCAAATATGTGAGTAGCTCTGCCTCTTGCACCTGCCATTTCCCCTCCTGGAGTAGTTATTTATTGCCTCTAGCCTGGGGATGCTGAGAGCATGTTGGTGTGAGGTTCAGTGAGACAGGAAATGGCCTGGCATCCTGATTTGTACCTCTATGGGCTGGTGTTATGTTATTTGTTATTTCTTATTTATTATCCATCTTCTCAGACCCTCTTCAAGGTGACAAGGTTCTTTCCACTTCATTGAGGGAGAAACTGAGGCACAGATTGGAAAGTGACTTTCTCAAGATCACATGGCTGGAAAACATCACAGCCAGGTTTCTTTCCAGTCTGCACAAGGCTGCTCAGGTTTACCCAAGACAGCATTCTGTCCCTTCAGAACAAGGGGTTCAGACCAAAGGGAAGATGAAGGAATGAAACACCCCAAGGAAGGAAAAATCAGAGCAAAACATCAAGCACCAGTTCGGGGAGAACCACATGAGAACGGGCAGGGGCAAGGACATGGGCTGGGCTTGGCTGTGCCCAGTGCCCTGGCATAGCCTCCTGCTGCAGGCATTCTGGGTGCTGATGTGGAGTGCATGCCACGGGAGCCCAGGAAGCATGGCTGGGTCACCCCGTGAACAGGTATGGAGGAGCACAGGCAGGCTGGGATTCCGTTCTGGGCAGGCACCATGGACTGCCTCTGGTGTTCGTTGCAGACGTTTATTGTGCAATATTAGACGCACCCATATCCCTTCCAGGGCACATTTGGGAGGAGAAGAAGAAGGAAGAAACTTTCTGGAAAGAATCAGATTTGCAGGGAAATCCAACTTTCCTGTGTAGGGACCGAGTGCTTGGTGGATCAGGCATCCGGCCAGAGATTGGGGGTCTGTGATGGGCTTCCAAGCTGCGTGTTGGAGCTGGGGGAAAGAGAAAGGAGGCCAGCCCCAAGTTCTTCTCTTGGTGTTTCATTCAGTAAATGAGAAATAGGAGTCACACATTGGGCCTAGAATCGATACCAAAAATCGGTGAGGAAGATGGCCTGGGGTTCACAGCTGATGGAGCCACATGTGAGCTCCAGAAGTTCTGGCAAGAGCCACCCTTCACTCCACAGTGAAATGCACCAAACCACTGCCCTGGACAAATGTGGCTGGCTGGGATTCTGGCTTCTCAACCACAATCGCTTGATCTGCCAGGGCTGCCATGACAAAGCACCACAGACTGGGGGGCCCAAATGACAGACATTTATTTGCTCACAGTTCTGGAGGCCAGAAGTCCAAGATCAAGGTGTCAGTAGGGTTGGTTTTCCCTGAGGCCTCTCTCCTTGGCTTCTAGATGGCCACCTTCTCTTGTGTCCTCACATGGCCTTTCTTTTGCATGTGTCTCCATCTTAATTTCTTGTAAGGACAACAGTCAGATTGAATTAGGTCCCACCTGAATGACCTCATTTTAACTTAATTACCTCTTTAGAAACCCTATCTCCAAATAGTTACATTCGGAGGTATTAGGGGTTAAGGCTTCATCATGTAAATTTTGGGGGGATGTGATTCTACCCATCACAGTCACTGTGAAGACAGTGGTAACAGCTGATGTTTATTATTGAGTGTGAACTTTGTCCAGTGCTAGGTGCTTTCTGCAACTTTATGCAGAACTCACCACCACCACCCAGGGAGGTCCAAGCTCATCTCTCCCTTGCCCCATAAGTGAGGAAACAGAGGCCCAGAGCTGCAAAAGGATTTGTCCAGAGGCCACAGCAAGTGAGGGTTGCAGCTGGCCCTGAACTGGGAGGCAGTCTCCGGAGCCTTCTTTGACCGGTACTGCTGCATCTGCCTGCAAATATTGACACCTCCATTGCAGATGCCAAAATCAAGACCAGATGACTTGTCCGAAGTCATGCTGCTTGGCGGAGGCAGGAGCACCTGAGTAGTGTGGGCTGGATGCTGAAGCACATTCCAGTAAACTGCACAGCTGCCCGTTTCCTCTGGGGATAAGCAGTCCCCAACACAGACACAGATGCTGGGCAGACAGGACAGTGTATGCTTTGAGGTGTGGCCGGGGAAATGTCAGAGCAGGTGCGTGGGACAGGCCTGTGGTGGGATGGGACACAGGCAGGTGAGAGCCTGAAGGTCTTAAACCTACCTGTAGCCAGAGTTTGCTACATGTCCATGCCTTTTTTTTTTCAAGCCAGTTTATTGAGATCGAATTATATACATAAAATTCATACTTTAAAGGTGCACTGGTCTATAAGTTCTAGAAAATGTATATAGTGGTGTAATCAATGCCACAGTCAAGATATAGAGTATTTCTGTCATTCCACCAAATTCCCTGGTGCCCCTCTGTAGCCACTCCCCAACCCAACCTCTGGAAACCACATAGAATCATATAAACACCATGAGAATCAAGATTTATAATGCTTCCATCACCCCCCCAAAATGCCCCTCATTTCTCTCTATGGTCACCTTCTCAATTTCTGATCTGTTTTCTGTTACTATGGTTTTGCCTTTGCAGCATAGCCTATACATGGAATCACACAGTACGTAGCTTTTGGCCCTCGTTTCTTTCACTTAGGATAAGACACTTTCCATCCATCAAGTTGTTGCCTGTGTTCACAGTTCATTCCTTTTCATTGCCAAGTAGTATTCCATGATATGGATGCACCACAATTTGTGGATCTGCTAGTGATTATGAATAATGCTGCTCTAAATATTTGCATACAGGTTTTCGTATGGACATATCTTCATTACGTTTAGGTAAATACCTAGGAATGGATTTGCTGGGTCGCATGCAAGAATATATGAACTTTGTCAGATGCTGCCAAACTATTCTCCAAAAAGGTTGTGCCATGTCACACTTCCGCCAGCAATGTGTGACAGTTTCAGTTGCCTCATATCCTTGAGAGCATTTAATATTGCCAGTATATTTTTAGCTATTCTAATAAATGTGTAGTAGTATTTCATTTTGATTTTTAAATTTGCATTTTTCTTAACACCGATGATGTTGAACGCACCTTTTCACATGCTTGTTTGCCATACATGCACCTTCTTTGGTAGGATTTCTGGTTAAATTCTGGATATGAGTCTTTTGTCAGATAAACAACTTGCAAACATTTTTCTCCCAAACTGTGGCTTATCTTTTCATTCTCTTAACAGTGTCTTTCAAAGAGCATAAATATTTAATTTTGATGGAGTCCAATTCGTCAATATTTTTCTTTAATGGCTTGTGCTTTTTTGTCTTAGCTAAGAAATTCTTACCTAACCCAAGGTCACATAGACTTTCTCCCAGGCCGCTGGGAAATTTGATAGCTCTGTGTTTAAAATTGAGATCTCACAGGACTCTTCAAAAATGCTTTCTCACTTGAATCTGGCACCAAGCTTGCAGGTTGGCTCTTTTAACCCTCAGTTTACAGATGAGGAAACTGAGGCTCAAACAGAGGTTCATTGTCTCATCCAATGACCACAAAGGTAGGACATGTTGATCAAGATTTGAATGTTAGTTTCTCAGGTTCCAAAACTTGTCCTTGACTTTGCTTTCAGCTGGGAGACAAACGTGGCCTTCCTCAGAGCCTCCTGAAGTGCCCTTTTAAGGAGATGGTCACAGTTTCCTTCACGTGCTCAGCCTTTGCTCAGTGTCTCCTCTCAAGCAGACTCTGCTGACACCAGCACACAGAGTGGACGGTGGGGACAGTGAGGTGGGGAGAGGAGAAAAGCCAACACATGGCACATAACTGAGATGGTGGCTGCTGTGGGCAGCTGGATGCATTTCCTCTGGGCAGCCTCTGAAGGACCAAATAAATGTGCCTCACCCTTGTGTCATTGAAGGCTGGGAGGCTGGCCCACTCATCCACCAACTCTCACTCCACTGTTGAGGGCGGGCTCCTAGGGAATTCATAACCAGGCCCTGCCCTGCGATGGCAAAGCAGAGAGGTGCCCTGCTCTGGCCACATGCATGGAACTATCTACACAGCTGCTCTGAAATCAGATGTGGCAAGAGGACTCAAGTGGGGCCATGCCCCTCAGCTATAGCTCCACCCAGCAGGGCAGCAACAGATCCTTCTCATGCACCACCCAGATGTTCTAGGTCTCACTTTCTCACTCAATTAGATGATCAGCTCTGTGTAGGCTTCACTGATTTCCATGAGGACACCAGGGTAGCCCTGTGCCTCTGGCCTGCTGCCCTGTAGTTGGAGAGGCAGCGGATGCGGGAATGTCTGTCCCATGTCCTTGAAGGGGCAACCTGGAAGTGGAGAGGATTTATGTTCCTTCCTGAAACAGCCTTGCAAATTTGTATAGCTGTTAAAAGCCCTTCTAGAGGGGGCTGGGGGTTTCTGCCATGATTTGGACATGTTGGTTTGGGGATGCCACACATCTGGTTCTATGCGCTTGCATTTTTAAATTTTCAACCCAAAGAAGGGCATCCTCTACTCAGTCCCTAACTTCAGGGTGGCATTGCATAACTGAGGGTGTGGGTGTGTTTAATTCCTGACTCTTCTCTTAACAGTTGCGGAACAATGTACACAAAGTTTACCTTCTTTTTTCATTAAGGTAAATTATCATGAATTTTACGTTAAGAGCATTTTTAGAATGTCACATTAGGATGCTTGGAACCATCTTGAGACAATTCCAAACATGATGGAAAACCAGGGCCGTGTGAGACTGATATCCGAGGGGCACTTGTCTAAAGGGCAAAAATAACAACAACTTACAAGCAACTCTCCTCGACAGAAGCAAAACAAAGCAAAATGAAGACAAAAAAAAAAAAAACCACTCAGTTGGTGATCAGGGGAAATAAGGTTGCATCTTGGTTCTGCCGTTTATGTGACCTTCACCAAGTGGCCTTCACCAGGCTGCCTTAACGTCTTTTACAGGCTCCATGTGACGTGTTGGAGGTGTCACAGGAGGTGTGTGGCAGGGCAGGTCTTTCTAGGCGCAGTGTCCCCCACATGGGGGTAGGAGGCACTGGGAGGTGGAAGAGGAAATGTCTCCACGATTGTGTCTCCTAATTCCTCAAATAAAGACTAGGGTACCGCTGCTTCCACTAACTCTCCCAGCCCCTGTTTGAGAGGGGCGTCTCTCATTCGAGGCGCTATGCTAAAGTAATGTCTGTTTCCTAAGGCTGCCATAACAAATTCACACAAACTGGTGACTTACAACAACAGAAACTCATTCAGGGTCCTGAAGGCAGAAGTCCAAAACCAAGGTGTCCGCAGGTGGGTTCCTTCTAGAGGCTCTGAGAGAGACTCCCGTCTGTGCCTCTTCCAGATTCTGGTGGCTTCTGGAAACCCATGTTCCTTGGCTTGTGTATGCATCACTCTAGCCTCTGCCTCCGTTATCAAGTGATGCTTTGCTCTGTGTCTATGTAAACCTTCCTCTGTCATTTTCATTATAAGGACACTTGTCATTGCACCTAGAGCCCTCCCAGGTAATCCAGGAGGATCTCATCTCTAGATCTTTAACTTGATTACTTCTGCAAAGACTTTCCAAGTAAGATCATGTTCACAGGTTCCAGATTATTATGTCCTCCCATCTGAAGTGGAGAAAAATGAAACACGTAGATCTAGACTTAACCTTAGTGACTGACAGAACTGGAACTCAAATTCAGGTCTGGCTTCAAAACTCATGCTCTTAGATATCAAACTATCAAACTGTTTCCCCTCCTTTTAAGTTGCTAATAATAACAGCTATCGTCTACAGTATCACTTACTTTCCAAACATTTTTTCTAATCCTCTTGTGATCCCTGAAAGATGATATGACCATCTTCCTTGGACAGTGGAGATTACTGAGACTGAAAAAGGTGCATTGTCTTGCCTGGTGTCACACAGTAAGTGAGAGGCCAAGAGCAAGCTTGGACTCAGCATTGATGAATTCCAAACTTTGAACTCTTCCTTTTTCCGTTTACGTAGTGTGTGGTTAAGAGCACTGAGTGTCCACCTGGGGCTCTCAGGATTTGCACCTGTTCAATGAGGTGGGTCACCTACTGGCTGACCCCAGGCGTAGACCACCCTGCCTCCAAGTTCTGCATCTGTTTGATCATACCTCCTGGTCTTCTGGTACTTGATGAACAAAGGCACAGTGGGTACATATTTCATCACCTCCATCTTTATGACTGTATTCAGTAACCGAGTGTGATTATTAAATTTGAGCTTCCTCCTGCATCCGTCTACTCAGGGGCTATGTTCCCCGGCCAAGTCATCTGGGCAGGCCATAGACCACATGTGAGACTTAAGATTTTCGGAACTCCATTTCGCCACTTGGGCTGGATCACAGGAGCAATTTCAGCCCCTAGTCTTTGATGCTGGCTGTTTGGTTTCATAAAAGTTATATAGAAAGTTATAAAAGAGTGATAAGACTCTTCAGTTTTACCACTAAATGGAAAAGTTGTCCATACAAAGACTTTATAACCATCTTGTAGCAATTTTGAGGCTTTGCCATCATCTTAGCTGATTATGTATTAAAGGAGTCTTTGAAAGAAGCCCTAACCTTTGGTTGCATATGGACAAGACAGAAAGACAACAACTGAGCTTCTTGGCTTCAAAGTTTGGGCTTGGAGACTGGATGTTCTCAGAAGGGGTGGATGTTCCCATTGGTTACTTAGACCGGCTTCCTCTGATTCAGATATATTACATCTTAGGAATAAAGCTATTTACAACCACTGTAAAAGTCACAGCTGGTGAGAAGCTGCTTCTGAAACAAGGACATAGTTTTTCAAAGCAGAAAGCCTGGGATTCTTTTGCAAATTTGCTGCTCCTTTAGCTGGGAGGTTCTGGAAGCATCAGTTTTCTGAGCTTTGGTTTCTCCATATGGAAACTGGTTGGTGATGCCTTCACAGTGTTGTTCTAAGCAGGGGTCAAGTGTGCAAGGCATAGCTTTGTCATCTGCATAGGACAACTCAGACTTTAGTTAATATTAACTCAGTTAATGTGGTTTAATAAAACTCTTAAACGTGTATGTAATTCCTAAGCCTTTCTCCTAGGAATGGGTATGTGTAGATTAGGATTTGTTTTATTTAAAACCGTCACTTTTGCTTTCTGATCTAAAATTGTGCATTCACACAGGGTAGGTGGATTTGTTCCTGGGGCTGCTGTAACATGTAGGACAAATGGGGTGGGGGCTTGAAACAACAGAAATTTATTCTCTCTTGGTTCTGGAGGCCAGATGTCCAAAGTCAAGATGCAGGGCTGTGCTCACTCCAAAGGCCCTGGAGGAGAATCCTTCCCTGCCTCTTTTGTCTTCTGGTGGTTCCTAGTGTTCCCTGGCTTGTGGCAGCATCACACCAATCTCTGCCTTGGTCTCCACATGTATCTCAAAGCTCCCTCTACCGTTCCCTCATAGGACGCTTGCCATTGGATTAGGGTCCATCCAGATAATCCAGGATGATCTCATCTCAAGATCCTTAATTTAATTTCATCTGCAAAAGCCCTTTCTCCAAATAAGGTCCTATTCACAGATTCTGGGTGGAGCTATTTTCTTGGTGGTGGTGGTGGGGGACCATTTAACCCATGATCCTAGGAATTTGTGAAGAATTATTAAGATCCCACTTTGAAAGGTATCAAAGGCACCTTACCTCTGAAGGACACATTTTCCAGTAACCATGCTATATTATTTTAAGGGGGTGCAAGCTGGCATGAGACACACATCTTTCTTCTTTATTATGTCTCACTACAGAGCTTTCATTAGGCAATAAGCTTACCACAGTGGGAATTTAACAAAAGCAATATCAAATCACAGACCAAAATGCCTCCTTCTCCCGAGTCTGATACAATAGTGGTGCTTTGTAACCAGGGGGCACATCATTTCTTTACAGCCATCAACTCGGAATAGGAGCATGTGGCTCCTGGAGCTCTCTTCACTCAAGAACAGCCACGTGGAGACAGGAACACAGTGATTCAACAACACGGAAATCAAGCCACACGTCTGTCTCTGAGCCATTTGTGTCTCTGCTGGCATCTCTCAAAGAAGCTGAAGACTGTGGCTGGCAAGTGTCATGGGATTTGGGGACCTCACTTCTTTGACAAATGTCTGGGTTGCAGGATGGGAGGTGGAATGGAAATTGGGAATAACCTTGAGACGTTGTCACTCCCCAAATTCTGGGAAGTGTCCTGCATGTGAGGCCGTCCTGATGTCAGGCGCCAGGATGCTCCAAACATATTAGTGAAATGAAATTGCATGGCTGTTTTTCTGAGACTCAAACACGTATTTCCATGGCTGCTTCTCCTGCCCAGATGCCTGGGGTACCACTGCCCCATGGAGCTAAAGGAGGAGCAAACTGCCATGAGATGGGGCAGCAGTACTTCCACTCCCTAGCCCAGGCACCTGCAGCCCTGGCCCTCATGCATGTTATGTCGTGGCCACCGCCCCCAAGCCTGGCCCCTGCTGCCCCTCAGTCAGCCTCTGATGGGCTTCTGCTTGACTGCATGTCCAGGCCCTGGCTCGGGTCTTTCCTGAGTCCCCTTGGTCCCCAGCCTCTGTCTTCTCTTCTCTAATCCTCCATTAATCCCATGCAGAGTCATCCTTTTGGAAGGCTCCTATGAAGGCATGCCCTCTCCACTCCCCATCCCTGGCTGGTTCCCTCCCTCTGCAGGTCTGGGCTCTGCACCCTCCACCCGCATCCCTAACCCACTTGGGGCTGTCTCTTGGACCACAGTGTTCTCCAAGTTCTTGCCTGCACTTTCTGCTGCCTGTCAGGAGCACCTGACAAGCTCCCTCCCAGGCAGCATCAGCCCCTCAATCACAGTGACTTTTCCTGCCCTCTCCACTTCCACTGAGCTGTGAGCCTGCCCTGCAGCTTGAGGGCCGGCGTTGCTCATCCCTGAGTCTCCAGCATGTAGCTGGGGCTTGGCGCAGAGTCGGGAATCAGTGTTTGCTCTGTGGATGGAAGCCACCTCCTTCCTGGCCTCCAAGCTCCCACAGCTTGGGGCTGGAGCCTGAACTCAGCTGCTCATTCCTTCCTAATTCTCTTTTAATGCTCAGCCCCCAGGTGTGGCCAAGTGACCCCCTCTGTCTAATCCACAGCACAGCTGAGGGCAGGCTGCTTGGTTTCCAGTAAGCTGGAAAGATTGAACAGAAATACAGGGTCTCAGAGACCCCAGCAGCCTGGTCACCAGGGCCTATACATTTCTGGCTCCCTCTCTACTCCCACCCAGTAGACAGTGCTCCTAGGTGACACCACTGGTGGCCTGTCCCCCTGGGTCTGGACTGAGGGGAGGGCAAGAGCTGGGGGGGGGTCTTGGAGTCCACCTCCCAGGCTGTTCCTCTGGGCCCGGGCCCTCCTCAGTCCCTGCCTTGCGGGTAGCCAGAGTTCACTCACCTGCTTCCCCATCAGCATCCTCTTCCTTATCCCAGAAGGCACCAGAACTTCCCATGTGTGACCAGGCTACGATTCTTTCCTTACCACTGGGGGTCATATTCCAATCACCCATTCCAAGGGCAGAAAGATGAAAACACATAAGTGCGCGAGCCCGTGGGAGGCTCACCTGGTGAGCTGAAGCACATATGGGTCATTTCTTCCTCTGTGGAAGGGAGGGTTAAAAATCCTCCCGCGCCTGGCCTGGCAGGACAGAGCAAGTAACAGCAACATGGATTCTGGGGCTCCATGGATGGGATGGCATCGGCTCAGTGAGAGGCTGACCGGCTTCGAGCATACAAGGCCCTGGCGAGGACAGGGGGCAGCTTGGCACGCAAAATGAGCCAGGTATCAGAGGGCTGGGGATGCTGCGAGGTGCTGGGGCAAAGGGAGGGTGGCCAGGCATGGCCACAATGCCCAGCAGCCTCTGCTTTTGCGCCCCTGGTCAGAACTTCCCCTGCTGCGTGACCCAGGAGTGAGTGATCCCCCAACCCCAGAAGCTCACCCTGACATCTGCCCCGGTCTAGACTGATGTCGCTTCTTCCCCGGGCACCTGTCATGGCTTATTCATGAGCTGTCCACACCTGCCACCTGTTCTTGTCTGTGCCAGTCCTTTCTCCACACTGCACGGAGCAAGCTTTAAGAAATCCCAAGCTTCAGGGTCCCTCTGTTTCCTGTGGCTCACAGGGTCAAGCCATGACTTTAACATGACCACTGGCCAGGTGCCCTGGGGACCTGGTCTCCACCCACCTCTCCTCTTCCACTCCCTGACAGTGGCCTTCTTTCTGAACCCTAGAGCCCTCTGCCAGCATGTCCACCCCAGAGCCTTTGCTTGTGCCATGCTCTGCCCGGAGTGCTCTTCTCTCCCTCTTCCCATGGCTAATCCCTGCCATGCTCTGGATCTCTACCGACTTCGTGGGCCAAGTCCCCTTGTTGTCAAGTCTTGTAGCACGCTGTGCTTTTCATTCATAGATTCTCATTCTATAGTTGTTTATTTCACTTGTAATTGCTTATGTGATTATTTGGCTCATGCATAGTCCCTCCATGCTCAATGGACTAATTAACTCAGCCGTATTCATTGGGTGCCTACTATGTGTTGGCTGCTGATGCTGCACTGGTGCCCTACAAACACTGTGCACAGGGTACTCTCTCTGACCTGCTCACCATAGCAGGGTACCAGGCACATCCAAGGAGCTGGAGAAATGTTTGCTGAAGTGGCTGAGCACATCAACTGTCTCAACACATTGGGGAGGCCCCATAAGAGAACCAGTGACAAAGAAAAAGAACGTGAGTCTCCAGTCATGGAACAGACACTGAGGGTCCCTACTGCCTGCTATGTCTACCCAGGGAGAATGCCCATCAAGAACCCACACCCAGGCCTGTAATCCTAGCACTTTTGGAGGCTGAGGTGGGCAGATCACTTGAGGTCAGGAGTTTGAGACCAGCCTGGCCAACATGGTGAAACCCTGTCTCTACTAAAACTACAAAAATCAGCTGGGTGTGGTAGTGGGTGCCTATAATCCCAGCTACTTGGGAGGCTGAGGCAGGAGAGTCACTTGAACCCGGGAGGCAGAGATTGCAGTGAGCCGAGATTGGGCCACTGCACTCCAGCCTGGGCCACAGAGTGAGACTCCATCACAAATTTAAAAAAAAGAAGAGAAAAAAAAGAACCTAGACCCAGGCTTCCCACTGCATGTCAAGCATCTTTCCCCCAGATTCCCTCCTGAGGTTTTGTTTCTCCCTCAGCTTTAGCTTCCAGGTGGATTAACAGGGAAGAGGGAATTCATGTCTTAGAGACAATTACAGGTCAGCATTCACCACTTTTACACAAGTGATGGAATTTGACATCTTTCGCAATGCTGTACATCAGGTGAGCCTACCTAATTTTGCACACGATGAGCTGGAGGTCAGTCTGTCAATAGAGTGAAGACCTGGTGAAGCCAGCACTTGAACTTGAGCTTTTAAAGTACACACTGTCTCCACCAGGCACTATTGATCACCCAGCGCACACTCGCTAATCTCAACAGTTAGTGATCTTTTAATATACATTTATCTCAACATCCTCTTAAAATTTAACCCAGTGGTGGAAGGGTCACCAGCCCCATGGTCAGAGAGCCATGGGGGCCATGAATCCACATCAGTCCGTGGCTGTGAACTGCAGGCACCTGTTCTTGGCAGAGCTCTTCTGGGTAGCCATGCATAGCTCCCCTGCTCCCCTGGCCAGGATGAAGCTGTAGGAGCTAATGTATTCTGAGTCAGACCAACTGCCGCTCATGAAGGGGGAAAAAAAAGACTTGCTTGAGTAACCGTAATAATTGGAAAATTATTTTGATAGCCTGAAACAATCTAATATATTACAGAATTTTATTAAAATAATATCAAATCAAATTAACTGCTATTCCATAATGAATTAGGTAACAAGGTAGGCAGATATTAATCGGCCTTGGCTTCTAGGCAGGGGAGCCCGGAATTTATTAGTTCTTGCGGCTGGCATGAGGGTGAAGGCAGAAACCACTATCACCGCTGGAGAGGGAACCCCCTGAGACAAGCGGGCTTTTACTTTTTCTCTTCCCCCTACTTCCACTTTCTAATCCATCATTAAACACTTGTATTTCTTTTATGTAGGGTCTTATGAAATTTTTAATTTTTTAATTGCTTTGTGATTTAATAATGAGGCCTTTTCATTTTGCCCGAATAAGGAACGAGATGTGATATTGAAATTCTTTCACTTTCTCCACCCTGGCTAGCCTTCTTCCCCACTCCTCGCCTCGTCTCTTTCATTTCCTAAGTCTAGAAACAAGTAATCTAATCGCCAAGGGGACCAATTGCCAGGCAAACAGGCTGCCTGGACATTTACTTGTTTGAAAAACAGATGAGGGTCCAGACGCCTAGATGGGCTGTAGGGAGATATTCTCTGAGTGGCCATTCATGAGTCAAGGTTGGCAGGTTTTCTGATGACTCAGTGACCTGGGGACTCTAAATAACTCAGCCCCTATTTTATCCTTTTGGAATTTTCTCAGTTCTTTGACTTCATTCTTTCCAACCTTTTATTCCAACCTTTTAAAATGTCTTGGCACACATAGAATATGATAGTGAGAACAGGTTTTCGGCACCTTGGAATAAATAGAGTGGGGGCTGACCTGCTGGGGCTCCAGCAGCCCCAGGTCCTGCCTGGCTGCAGGAAGCGATGCCTCTGACCCTTCAGAGCTCATTTGCCTCCAACCGTTGCAAAGCCCCCATGAGATAATGCTGTTTTGATCGCTTAGGCAGCCAGCAGTATCTGAAAGAGCTTGCTAGTGCTAGAGCACGTTTCTCTGAACCTTGGTCTGCTCTTCTGTGAAATGGGGATTACATAACCTTGTGAAGTTGTAAGGCATAGAGATATTACATACAAAGCTCCCAAGGCACAGCCTTCACTCCACAAATGGCCATGTATTCAGTACCACAGAGCTGAGGGAGGATAAATGATGGCGATGAAGCGTTATCACATTGAATCTTCATGATACCCAGATAATGAGGGCACTCTTAATTTCCACTTTACCAATAAGGAAATCAAGGCTTAGATTAATTGCCTGATGTCATGCAACCAGTCATGGTAGAGCTGAATTTGGAAACCAGTTCCGTCTGATAGGAAAGCTTTTCTACCACACTAAGAATCTCACATTTTATGCTTCTGGTTTGGATTCTTTCTGATTTGGGTAGATTTTTTTTTTTTTTTTAAGGATGCTTGGTTCTAGATCAAAGTTCAAGCAGAAGATTAAACATTAGGGAACCTCATAAATTCTGTGTAATAAGAAAGAGAATATATCACTTCAAGTGCAAACACTGAGTGGAAAGAACAACGCATGTGTTGTCATTTCTCCTAACATGGTATCGTCACATGGTTTGAATTTTTTGTCTTTATTGACAAGGACTTGTCAAAATTCTTTGACAAATGTCCCAAGTTAAGAAACAGCATCTGCTCACCTGCAATATTTCACAGCAAGGGATCAACCTGATTTTGATGAGAAAGTTGGGGGATAGAGGAGAATGCAGCGTTCTCTTAACAACAGGGGAAGGTTGGAGTTATACACACTTCTCAAATGCTCACCACAACAGCTTAGGCTTTGAGAACTTGTTTCTCCCTCCCTCTTGTAGGGGCATTTGTTACAAATTTCTTTCTCTTTTGGCCCCAGCCCTGACTTATTTTTGGGGAAGGACACTCTTGGGTGCCTTGTCAGAGGGTCTGTCAACTAAAAGCCTCCTCTCAGCATTTAGCTGAGGGGTAGACAAGTGACATAGGACAGGTCATTTAGATTATTTCTCCCCAGGCCTTGCATTTGGAGATGGAGGGGAGAGATGCAAGAAAAATAAGAATGACATGAACAACCAACCAGTTTTAAACAATTGAAGCCAGTCCATCTCTTTCCTTCATCTCCCTTATGGTGCCATGAGGAGGACCTGGATTCCTTCTGGGAGTGGACCTTATTTAGAAAAGTTTGGACATTCAGTCACAGACACACTTGATAGCACTACGTTTTACATGTAAGTAAGGGCTATACGGTTATGGAAAGTGGGAAAACCAATGCCCAGTGATAAGTTCAGGTCTATAATGAAAGGCTTTTGGTAGCTAACCACATGCTCTTCCCTGCATTGAATTAAAAGCCAGACTTGGGCTAGATGTGAGCACATACCACCCCCACACAGAGCCGATAAACATAGACCTGCCCCAGGGAGTCACAGCCTATTGGTGGGAGGTAATTTAAGGTGATTAAAGGCAGAATGTGTTAGTGCCTTGGATAGGACTGATAAAGTGTCTTCTGAAGTTTAGCGGAAGGAAAGGGAGGGAAGGCAGGGATGGGAGGCGTCAGGGTGCCTCCTCTTCCTGTTTTTTTGCCTAGTGGATGGATACTTAGGGACTCAGGGGGAGAATGGAGGATATTTGGAGGGAGGGAAGAAAACAAGTGGATGCCCACAGGCAGGGCCTGCCAGAGCCTGTTTGAGGTGCTGGGATTAGTCACTTTGAAAGGCAGAGGGGACAGCTCCCAGTCTGGTTGTGGGGTCCTGAGGGTGGGAGTCTGCCTGTTCACCCCAAAGGCACCAGCTGCCCAGGCTCCTGCACCAAGCAATAACCCCTCTGAGAGGGGGCTCCCGGGGTGGGCACAGCAATCACTTTAATGAACCACGGTGACTGAATTTTCATTTTTCTGTTTGGAATGAAGTGAACAGTGCTTTCAAAAGCTCGCTCCCAAAAGCTCAATGTGGGCTTCTCTGTGGGCAGAAAGTGTGGTCAGGATTTGCTAACTTGGGGTTGTATGGTTTATTTTTCCTCATGGAGAGAAAAAGCAAAGGCTCTAGGGCAGAAGGTCAAGATCCAAATGAAATGAATAAGGAATTCTTCCTGTGAATCGCAAACACAGCTCAGGGAGTTCATTTATTTAGAAGCCATTTTCTTCTAACCCTGAATGTTCTTAGTCACTGATACAGGGTCAGCGGCATTTCCTTTTATGGTAAAAGGTGCACAGTAAGAGGTGCTTCGCCTTGGCGTTCAAGGGTTGGGGGTGTGTAAGGTGAGTTCTCCAAGATGAGATGATTTGCAGGGGATGAAATTATATCACCCAATCAGTCTCTTTCTTATTGAAAAAGTCAATTGACAAATATTTTATTGAGGCAGTAAAATATTTTGACAAGTGCAGCAAACACAAGAAATGTGACCACTGAGCAAGAAGTCAGGATCCTGGTCTCTAAGAGCTGCCTGCAGGGGCGGACTGGGCCGCTGTTTGGGCATATATGAATCTGCTCCCCTCGGTCAGTGCCTGGATGGAGCTCATGAGGCTGATGACCTTTCTACCCACATTTGCACATGGGTTGGGGTTTTTAGATATTGTGAGATGGAAACAGAAAAGAGGAGTTGCCTAAGTGCTGATACTGATGTGCAGTTTGACGTAAATTCTCTTTAGTTCAGTCACATTTTATAAAATTGATAAAAATCAATGCAATTGTTTCCTGATGAATAATTACAAGACAGGTAGGAAACTTTGTTGTTGTTACTGATAATAATTAACTTAAAGCATCATTAGTATATTAAAATGAGACACAGACATGCTATAACATAGGATGCAGTATTACATAACATTTGAAGATATATGAGACTTCACACAGAAATTTTATGCTTATAATTAATCTTGTAGAGCTGGAGCCCCAAATCAGCCCTTTTCTACCCGCCCCCCAGCCCAGGCATGAAGAACTCCTCTAGGAAAATCATAAAGACATAGAGGTCAGAGGATTTTGCAATTGTGAAGTTCTTTTTTTCGCCCAAGCAAGAATAACTCTTCTTTCAAATTTGCAGACAGCTTGGGGTCTGTAAGTTCTGAGTGAATATGCAATTAAAATGAAAGTTTTTTATTCACCCTATTAGGCAGTAAAGAGATAATCTTAGGGCTACGAGAAAGAATATGGTATAAGCAGTCGCCACTCACCTTGTCTTCCAAAGAGGGCTCATTCAACGGGCAGCTGAATCGAAATTCACAGGGAAGGACTTTGCAGTGTCTGAGCTGCACAGGCAAAGTCAATTTTGTGCATTTTTTATCACGGTTTGGAAATAAAATGCAACCCAAATGAAGTGAACACCTCTCTTGTGGATAATTGCTTCCAAAAGAATGAGTACCAAACAACCCCCTTGGTGCTTACATGGGAAAAAATAATAATAAAAAGGATTTAAAATTAAGGACAAAAAGAATAAAAGGGTAGATAAAATCTGAGATGCATCGGAGGGAAGATAAAGTGACTTTTTGGCAGCAACTTTAATAGAAGCTTTGCTTCAAAAGTCATCTAACTGTGGTGTTAATCTGCGCCTTCTTTGCTAAACCTCATGAATGCATGCTTCTGTGTTATTATCTCAGTTAAAAAGGATATATATCTCAAATCAGAATCCACTGAAACTAGTTATTGCACATCATTCCGCATTTCCCATTTCCGTCAATGGGTAATGAGAGATCATGCTGTTTAACCCATTTTGGAAAAGATTATGAAATGGCCTTTCATTTCCCAAACCCGGCTCCGGGCCACTCCTGTGTGGTAGGAGCCGCTTAGCACCAGCCAGGGTGAAGCAGTGGAGGGGCTGGATGTTCAGGGAGAGGAGGAAACTCAGGTGCTAAGAGCTGAGAAGCAGCCACCACTGTGCCATGCCTCGAGGGGAGCGGTGTTCACCTGGTCCTCTCTGGGGCCCTGTGGCCTGTGGGTTACGATGATTCACAGGGAATGAAATGGGCCTCAGTGGGGTGTGCTGGTCTGTCTGGGGTCACCAGGAAGTGAGCAGGGGAGTTGGAATTCTCATGTGGTTGAGCCTGACCCATGCCTAGTGCTAGCAATACGAAGGATGACCAGCCAGGTGCCCATGATGTGGTTCTCCAGCCTTCCTCTTTGCCCCCTGCACTAGACCCAAATCAGCAGGAGGGAGTGGCTGTGGGGGAACCTAGAAGGGAGATACCCTGACATCTAGGTACGGCGAAAGAGCTGCCATGGCCCAGTCACTGCTGTCTAATGAGAGCCTTGTTTGCCGCATCTGTAAAGTGGGAACAATGATATTTGCCTTCTAGACTTTGGAGGCAACATGAGAAAGCTCATTGGAACATTGTTTGTTCATGACACGGGTCGGGGCTATTACAATTTTTTAAAAAAATCTTCACTTATGTAGGTGCAGCTGCCCATATCACAATAGGTGCTATTATCTCTTTGAAAAGGAAATGAAGTAAATAAGCTATTCCTTTTAACAAGGGACATTATCTAGAGTCTTCTGTTACCAGAAGGCACCAAGGAAAAACAATGGCTCTAGGGCTGTTATTAGTTTGCTAGGGCTGCCATAAAAAGTCACAAAAATGAAGCGCCTTAAACAGCAGACATTTATTATCCCACAGTGCTGGAGGCTAGAAGTTCAAGATCAAGCGGTTGGCAGGACTATGCTCCCTCTGAAGGCACAAGAAAGGATCTGTTCTAGGCCGCTCTCTGAGCTTCTGGTAGTTCCTGGGCTTGGGACAGCATAACCTTAGCTCTAAACTTCACCTGGTGTTCTCCCTGTAGACGTGCCTGTGTCCTAGTTTCCCCTTTTGATATGGACACCAGTCATTTTGGATTAGGGCCCACTCTGCTGCAGTGTGACCTCATTTTAACTGATTACATTGGCATTTCAAAAGTCAATTGAAGACGCTATTTCCAAGTAAGGTCACATTTTGAGATACTAGGGGTTAGGACTTCAACATATGTATTTTAGCATCACAAAATTTAACCCATAACAATGACCAAAATTAAACTTGGAAAGCTTTGCAAGCTTTAGTCTTCTCTTAAGGATTTACAGTGTATTTTAGTTTATCTACAGGCCATATAATAACATGTAAGAAAAAAGAAACCTGTTTCATATTTCTTTTTACATTTTAAATGTCTTTAACTTATTTTAATATTTTAATTGAGGTAAAATACAGTCTGATGATTTTTTAGATGCATAGACCTATATATCCTATACCTCATCAAGATAAAGAAACTTCTTTCATTTCAGAGAGTTCTTTATGCCTCCTTCCAGACATCCTTTGCAAGAAACAACTATTGCTAATAAAATTCCTTTAATCATGGGTTATAATAACTTTGCCATTTGTAGAACTTTCTATAAATGAAAGTATATAGTAGGTAAAATCGATATTGTTGCATTTATCCATAGTTCATTCCTGTTTATTGCTGGATAGAATTTTATCGTATGGATTTGCTGCAGTTTGTTTATCAGTTCACCTGTTGAGGAACAGGTGGGTTATTTCCAGGTTTGGCTATGACAAACACAGCAGTTATGAACATTTATGTGCAAGTGTTTATATGTGAACATATGTTTTCATGTCTATACCTAGGAGTAAAAATGCTGGGTCATGAGGTTGGTATAATTTTAATTTTTTATGAAGCTGCCAAACAGTTTTCCAGTGTGGTTGTGCCATTTTATATTCCTACTAGCAAGAAATATGGGTTCTGGTTACTCAATATCCTTGACAACATTTGATGTTATCAGTCTTTTTAATTTTAGCCATTTTGATGAGTGCATCATTGTATCTCATCACAGTTATAATTTTTGTGTCTTTTTTTAATGAATAATAAAAGCTACCGGCTGGGTGCAGTGGCTCACACCTGTAATCCCAGCACTTTGGAATGCTGAGGTGGGAGGATCACGAGGTTAGGAGTTTGAGACCAGCCTGGCCAACATGGTGAAACCCCGTCTCTACTAAAAATACAAAAAAAAAAAAAATTAGCTGGGCATGGTGGCAGGCACCTATAATCCCAGCTACTCAGGAGGCTGAGTCAGGAGAATCTCTTGAACCTGGGAAGGTGGAGGTTGCAGTGAACCAAGATTACGCCACTGCACTCCAGCCTGGGCAACAAGAGCAAGACTCTGTCTAAAAAAAAAAAAGAAGAAGAAAAAAAAGAAAAAACAAAGCTACAGTAATCAAAATGGTATGGTATTGGCAGGATGGTGTAGAAATGAAACAGAATAGAGAGGCCAGAAACAGATGCACACTTACATGGCCAATTGATTTTTAACAGAGGTAGCAAAGCAGCTCGGCAGAGAAAATTCTTTTTAAAAAATGGTACTGGAACAACCAAATATTCATATGAAAAATAACATACCTCTATCCTCATCTTATGTCATATATGAAAAATAATTGAAGAATGATTATATCTGTAAATATAACAGGTAAAACAATTTTTAAAAAAGCAGAATATTTTTATGACCTTGGGACAGAAAAAAAGTATAGCTTTAACAGAACACAGAAAATGCTAACTATAGAAGAAAACACTGATCAATTGCATTTCATCAAAATGAAATACTTCTGCTCATCAAGAAAATAAAAAGGCAAGCTATGCACTGGGAGAAAATATTTGCAATACGTATGATAGCTACAAAAGACTGATTACTAGGATATATAAAAATATCCCACAAATCAATAGTAAAAAGACACACAACCCAATGAAAATGCACAAAATATCAAATAGATACTTCACAAAAGAAGACTACTGAATGGCCAATAAGCACATGAAAACATGCTTAGCAGGAACATGCTTGAATTGGAATTTTTTTTTTTTTTAAACCTAGAGTTTTTTTTTTTTTTTTTAAACCTAGAGTTTTCTTCGCTTCTTTGACCATGTGGAACTGGTGATGTGCGGTGGTGAAAGTTCAGATACTCGGTGCTGACCACAGGAATTGAATATCAGCTTTCTTACTGACTAGCTCTATGAGCTTTGGCAGCAACTTCATACTTCATGCCTCCATTTCCCTGGGTCTAAAATAAGGATCATACTAGCTGGTGGGATCAGACAGATTAATATCATAATGTGCTTAGTGCGTGGCATGCAGTGAGTGTTACATGGATAACACTGACTATTATTGAACTCCTTTTTGCAGGTCTGACCTTTCTTTATACCCCATAGAAACAGGGGTTCCAGAGAACCCACTTTGGGAAACATCCCTAGCGGGAAAGACAGTTTTGAAGGAACAGAGACTGTGTAAGCCCGGAAGGCAATAGTTCCACCTCTTCCCGTCTCTCCTGCCCCTGGAGACTCTAACATCTTTGACTTCTGGGGGGTCTCACAGGCAAGAAAAAGTGGAATTAGCACACGCCTGTCTTGTTCAATGCTGTAGCCTCAGAGCCCAGAACAGCACTGGGCATTCAGTATGTATTCAGCAAATGTTAACTGAATAAACAAATATGCAATTTCCCAGTGTGCAGCTCAGTCAGTCTCAAAGGCAGGGTCCAGGGGTCCGCCTTTAGACCAACAACTCGTAGGGGAAGGGCCAGCATTCCTCACACTTGTCCTGACTCCACCATCTATCTATGGAGTTAAGTGCAGAAGTAATTGCAGGTCTGAAATGGCCAAAGAGTGCCGTCCTAGTAGCTGGGATTAGTGAGGCTTAGCAGTTTTTTCTGTAAATGGCCTCCATGTGGAGAAGGTCACATGTTCCAGAAACCTGGAGTCTGGACACTTGGCTGATCCAATGGAAAGAGAGCCAGAGTCAATATGCAAAGCTCCGGAGACCCAGTTAGCAGAAATGAGGGTCAGAAAAGACTGCACTTGCAAAACTCAGCTCTTGAAAACAGTGTACTTTATCATCTCCCCCTGACAAATCTGCAGTCCTTCTCCGGCACCCTCTCATCCCTTCCTTCTTCCCCTTTTTTCCCTCCTTTCTTTTCTTCTCTGCATCTCTCTTTCCTTGACTGCGTACATTTGACTCACCACTGATTCTGCCAAGGGCCACCCCCTGGTCAGATTGCTGTCATTGCAGTGGTCTCCAAGGTAACCCATGGAGTGTAGTCTCCAACTCCTCTTCCCACACTAGGCCATCCTCCAAACTGCTTCTGGATTAGGCATACAGAAAGTAAATGTTTTATGTCACTCTTCTACTGCACGACCTCTTGTGGGGAACTGTTTGATGCAGAAGTGATCCACAACTCCTATTTCATGGACTGGCTGCATGAGACTCACCTGGGACATTTATCAGAACTACAAATATCTCTGCCTCATTCCACACACCCTGAAGAAGAATTGCTGTGGGTGGCACCATAGATTTTGATTGACACAGGTTTCCTAGGTGAATTGGAGGTGAGGCCACGTTAAAGAAAAACTGGCTTTGAGATTAGTGCCTTTTGACTCCTCTTTGAGTTGCTCTCTTATCTTCCACTTGTCACTCTTCTTGTTGCTCTAGGAATGCCTGAATCAATACCATTCTTGAAATAAACGATATATGTTCTTGCTACTATGCCTTTGCATATGCATTCCCTTTGCCTGAAATTTTCTCCTCTTCCTATAATCAGCAAATTCTTACTCTTTCACCAGTATCCTTGCATTCGTTTTCTATTGTTTCATAAAAAACAACTACAAGTTTAGTAGCTTAACACAATGTACTGTGTACAGATAATTTCACAGTTTCAGTGAGTCAGGAGACTAGGCACAGCATGACTAGGTCCTCTGCCTCGGGTTTCACGAGGCTTCAGTCAAGGAGCTGGGCAAGTTTGGTGCCTCATCTGGAGGCTCAACCCGGGAAGGATCTGCTTCCTATTCACGTGATTGTGCTCTGCTTCCCAATTGTTGCCAACATTTAGTTCCCTACAGCTGTGGGACTCAGAGCTTCAGTGTTTTGCTGACTATCAGCTGGGGACTGCCTGTATTAGTCTGTTCTCATGCCGCTATGAAGAAATACCCAAGACTGGATAATTTTTAAAGCAGAAAAGTTAATTGACTCAATGTTCTGCAGGGCCGGGGAGGCCTCAGGAAATTTACAATCATGGTGGAAGGTGAAGGGGAAGCAAACACGTCCTTCTTTACGTGATGGCAGCAAGGAGAAGTGCAGAGTGAAGGAGGGGAAAAGCCCCTCATAAAACCATCAGGTCTCGTGAGAACTCACTCACTATCACGAAAACAGCATGGAAGTAACCTCCCCCATGATTCCATTACCTCCCACTGGGTCCCTTCGATGACAGGTGGGGATTATGGGAACTACAATTCAAGATGAGATTTGTGTGAGGACACAGCCAAACCATATCACTGTCTTTAGGTTCTAGAGGCTTCCCATAGTTCTTTGTACATGGGGTTTCCCAATATGGCTGTTTGTTTCCTCACAGCCAACAAAAGTGAGAGAGAGAACCCTGCAACAGAGGGGTTACAGTTGTATGTAGCCCAATCCCGTAGTCATGTGCACACAGTCACATACATCCTGTCAGCTTCGCTGTGTTCTATGGCAAGGGAAAGTCACAGGTCCCTGTGACTCTCAAGGGGAAAGGATCAAGCAAGGGTGTGAATGCCACGGGGTGGAGATCCCAAGGACTGCTGTAAGGGTCTGTCAAAGTCCTTCTGGAAACATCCCCATTCTCTCTGAAACCTTCCCAGATGACCTCCAGGACAGAGTTTCCCATCCTTCAGGGCTTCCATGGCAACATGTTGCTCATCAGTGTGAACTGGTTGCTCACAGTTCACATCTGAGAAAGACGGTGGAAGCAGCTTCCGCCCTTTGGATGGTTTCTTCCGTTTCTTTTCTTTTTTGTTTTGTTTTCAATTCTCATACCACAAATTTTTTTGTGTAATTTTAAAGTAAGCCCTTTTGCCAATGAGTGTTCATGGTCATGTTCTGTTACTAATAGTGCATCACCAAAGAGAAATATTTGAAAACAAGAGCTCCTGCCACCATCACACCCCTCTGCTGTCCTTTCCTAGGCGTTGGATCCCTGGTGAATCCTAATGCATGAGTTATCTTTGACTCGGGCTCTGCCAGGGGCTGAGATGTCTTGGACAATAGAATAGCAAAGGAAGCACAGACTGAGATGCTTCTGAGTATGAAAGACAAGGTGAAAGTCAAAGAGCCTTACCTTCTCTCCCCCCTTTGTCTTGCTCTGCCTCTCTCACATGCGCCTGAAGCCTGTCTCCCTCTCTTCAAACATTTCTTAATAATCTATAATTTCATGGAAGGGATAAAGGATAAGAAGAACCTAGAAGGTAACTGGATTTACATATGAATGTTGGGTTTTCATTTTAATTTTGACAAAGTGTAAAGGTTGCTAATAAAAGCATCATTACTGCCTCACCGTTTCTTTGATGAACTACAGAACAGATTGCTAAGATATGGAGACAAATCCCAGGGTCACCAGTTTTACCAGGAGCCATCGTTCATCCTTTAACAAGAAACAAAACACCATGACAATTTAGAAAAAAAGGATAAAAGAGAAATGACATTATTTTCAAGGCAGTTCTGACCATTGTGAGCACTTCATAGAGGGATTGAACCCACTGTCCGCTTCAGCACAGGTTCTGAGTTTACTGAGAGTCAGGGATGCTGATGTGGCTGGGTCTGCCAGAGACCACTGAGAACCTGGCTCCTTCTAACCAAGAAGCCTTGGATCAGTCCTGGAGCTGGGACCAAAAGGCAGGGAAGCTGAGCTGTCCTGACGTTCAAGCTTATGTCTTGGTTTTACCCCAGAACTAATACTGAATCAAAAGGACAATGTGACTGATTAGTTGTGGGTGGAAGGGATCCAGTGCTGTCTCTACCAGGGGTGAGAAGTGAGAGGGCTGGGTGACATTGATGAGCAAGTGGGTGAGACCCTAGAGCTGGCTTCTGGTGTGTTCATCCCCCCTTGGGTCTGGAGGCAGCATGATGTCATAGGAAGAGCTTGGTCAGTCCTCAATCTGCTGTGTGACCTCAAGCAAGTCACATTTCCTCTTTGAACCCTGGTTTCTAAACTGGATGAGACCAGTGGCTTTGAACATGTGCTCTGTGGCACACCAGAGATGCTGTAGAGGGACTTGGTGGCATCCCCAGTGGGTACCACCCAGCAGGAGTCTCTGTGCACCTTTCTTCAATCAGAGCAGGTCGGCTTTCAACTGTGTGCTATGTGGGATTTTATTTGAAGGAAGGGTTTTATGAATTGAAAGAAATACTGAGAAGCAGTTGTTGGGTGATCTCTGAAGACCTTTCTGGTGCTATAATTTTCTACTATTATTTAATAAGTGGATGCTGTGTATCAAGAGGGGAAGCCTTCTGTGCTGTATTTGAGTGAGGTGTTTGTGCATGTGTGTGTGTGTGGTTTTTACAGCTGGAAGTCTATTTTCTCCTGGCTCTTATTAACATTTCAGAGCTGTTTTGTCTTTGTTCTTATCTGATCTTCTAGGGGCAATGGCTCTTAGTTCTTGCTATTGTGCTTACCAGTTTCTGTTTATGTGTATTAATTTAGTTTAATTTTTAAGTTTCTGCTTGGTCTGAGTCTTTTGGTTGTCATAGATGGAGATTCTTAGGGGCGGGAGGTCCAGTTATTGATCAGTAACCTCCATTCTTTCAGTGTTTGGATGCAATTATTTTTTAATTTTTTTTGTCCTTATCACACTCCTAAAGAGCTGGTAAGTCCTTTAGAAATCATATAGTCTACATTCTTCTCTTTATAAATAGGGAAACTGAGGCACTGAGAGATTAAGGTGACCAGCCACCAAAACCACATACTTTAATACTCTTCTGGTCTAATTGAGGCTTTGGTCTCTCCTTTTATTGGTCTGTGACTCACTATATGTGTGCAAGCTTAAGGTACCCCTGGCAATTTCTTATATAAAGTAAAGAATCTCTTTTTCCTGTAAGGGTCACCCTTTAATTATATATGTTGAAGTTCACCTGCTAATTTTCTTGTGAGTCATCCCGGCAGAATAGGAGTAGCTCACAAATGTGTCTGTGAAAATTATTCCTTTTATTAATAAGAGTATGGGGCCAGTAATCAAGATACCTGGGTTTTAGAAAGCCATTTATCTGTTTGATGTCAGAAATGGCTTCTTTTGATTAATGCTAATGTTTTTCCTGATTATGAAAGTAAACAGATATTTATAAGGAGACACTGGAAATATGGCAAAGATCAGAAAGCTTACAATCATACTGCATCCTGCCATTCATTGATTAAAAACTTACCATTTTAGTATATCATGGGAGTCTTTGCTGTGTATATATGCTATCCTTACATAAAGATTATCAAATTTAGTATGCAATTTTTATTTGCTTACCATCTCAAGCATTTGCTCCCACCTTTTCCAACTAAATGCCAGCTTTCTAACGGCCATCTGGCCAAGTATGAAGTGGACTTACTGAGAAACAGTGAGCCTCCATCAATACAGTGTGCAAACGGGGGTCACTTTACTCCTAGATAAGGTATCAAGAAAATTCATGCAGCAGAGAGAGGGGTGGAGCAGGTCTCAGTGTGTGCCCTGCTGGCCATGACCTTCCCCAAGACTCACACAGCCATCTCCTCTTCCCGGCAACTCACACTGGCCGGGTGCGGTGGCTCGCACATGTAATCCCAGCAGTTTGGGAGGCCAAGGCAGGTGGATAAAGAGGTCAAGAGTTCTAGACCAGCCTGGCCAGCATGGTGAAACTCCATGTCTACTAAAAATACAAAACATTAGCCAGGCATGGTGGCACGTGCCTGTAGTCCCAGCTACTCGGGAGGCTGAGGCAGGAGAATTGCTTGAACCCAGCGGGCGGAAGTTGCAGTGAGCTAAGATCGCGCCACCACTGCACTCCAGCCTGGGTGACACAGCGAGACTCCATCTCAAAAAGAAAGAAAGAAAGAAGGAAAGAAAGAAAGAAAGAAAGAAAGAAAGAAAGAAAGAAAGAAAGAAAGAAAGACTCACGCTAAGTCCCCATATCTTCCCAGGGTCTCTCCCATCCAGTGCAGGAAAGAATTCTCAATTTCCCATTTCCCAAAGGCAAGGGAGAGGCTGATGGGATCCTGTAGGTATGGACTGAGAAGTGTCCAAAGTTCCTCAAAAGTCGTTTATAGACATCCAGCCTTCTTAGAATGGGTCGTGTTGAACGTAACTCTCCAAACCTTAAGGCATTTATTTCATGTTGTGTCCATTGCCACCAAGGTGATGTTCCTGTCTAGGGGGATGTTGAGTGCCTCCAAGACTGAGCACACAGTCTCCCAAGAGAAGGAAACTGGCCTTTGTGCAGTGTGCTGGGCATTTTACGCCTGCTTTTCCCTTCCCCAGGGCACCTTTGCAAGATGAATGACAACCTTATGACAGATGAAGTGGCAGAAGCTGAAAGGTTAAGGAATAAACACAGGGACACCCGGAAGGATCTTGGTGGAGCTGAGATTTGAACCTGCATCTGGGTAACTCCAAAGCCAGGTCTTTGGTCTTTGACAGCCCTGTCACATGGTCTCTGTGCTGGTAGGACCTGAGAAGGTGAATCCGTTGCTTCAGTCTCTCTAGGTGTGTCCCACATGGGCTCACATTGAGATGATGGGCCACAGCCTTCAACCTTATTCACAGGTTACTGCTCAGGTCAGTAGCCTTCAGGGACTAGCCTCTTACTGAGTCAGGGGGTGAGGGACAGGAGGTATATTTTCGTGCCTGTCGAGACTTTGCAGGGCAGGGGAAGACAGCTGTAACATCTTAGCCTGCAACTGAATTTGAATTGTATCTACTGGCCTGGTAACACCATGGCTTGGCAGTTTGGTGTAATAACTTTGGGACACAAATGTCTCAGGTCTGGGGAGCAAGGCATGGTCGCTAGGAAGTTTAGACAAGAAATGTGCAGTTGATGATGTAAGACCCAGTGTCTCGCTCCCATCTTCCTATGCTGGCTGCTGAATACCAGGAGGTGCTTTCATGAGGTGATCAGCTCCTAGAAGCTGAGTTCTGCATCTCGCTGTTATCACTGGGATCCTGATGGGACTCGCCAGTGACAAAGAGGCTGCCAGCCTCAGCTACTGGCTTCTTGGAGAGGCTCTGGAAACACCTCTCCACTCTCTATGGAACTTGAGCTGTGGGGGTGGGGAGAGCTCTTGGTATGGACTCAGGAAGCTGGAGCTCATGTTTCTGTTCAGTGACTCTCCATCTCTGGGGCTCTGGGCATTTTATTTTACCTCCCTGCACATCAGGTTCCTTGATCTACAGTGGGGCAGATACCCACCATGTAGAGCTGCTGTGAGACTCCCCCCGATAATGGTATGGAGTCCTTTGTAAATCCCAGAGCTTACCACACAAATGTGGTTAATATTACCCCTCCCAATTCTTTTTGCTCTTGCCAGAGGGAAAACATACACACATTCACACACACACATGCATACACGTATACATATATGTACACACATACATACATGCACGTGCCCATATATACACATACACACATGCATACACATACACACACCTCTCACTCTTTCATCTTTATGTCTCCATCTTTCCTGCTTTCAAATCTTAGCTCCTACTGACACTTCTGCTAGAATAGTCATCCCCCTTTAAAAGGCTGCTAAATTTTCGTTGCTGCTTCCTCCACAAAGCCTGGCCTGGGTTGCTGGCTGCACACAGAAGTGGCTGTGGAGGTGTGGACTGAGATTTGAACTGGGCACCAGGAACCTCTGGCTGTCAGTTCTGCTTCTGCTCACTCTGTGGTCCTGGGTGAGCTGCATAAGCAGCCAGTGCTTTATTCACACTCAACTCATGTGTTCACACACCCATTTATTCATCCACTTGCCCATTCACTCTGTTCCTCATGGTCTGAACAAGAGGCCTGGGATCAGAGCTTCTTCCAGAGCTGATGGGCACATGGGGGCAGGAAAGCCCCAACACCCATTGCCCTGTAGGGAAGACTGAACACTCTCCTGGGGAACACTGGAGCCCCGGAGCTCACTCAGTTACCCCAGAACTCCTGTCTCCTCTGTGGTGTGTCTCTACCCTGGGGCCAGGTGCAAAAATCCCCAAATTCCTGGATTTGATCATAATAATCAACTTGGAAATATTTGGCCACCAGGGCTGCTTGGTGTGCTGGGTCTGGAGCAATTGGAGGATGAGATATTCACATTTACTTGGAGGGGTGTGTGCCTATGTGTGTTTACTCTTTTCACTGCAAGTAACAAGTTCAATATTAATCTTCACTTCCTGGGAAATAATTAGTGTTAAGTGAACTGTGATTTCTATCTCTAGTTATTTCTCATGTGTTAATTTTAGCAGCAAGGAAAATGCTCTGTGTTGGCTGGATCCAAGGCTGCAAAGACGTATTCCAACATAGGAAGAAAGGCAGGGAGGGTAGGGGAGAGGCAGACCACCCATTCAACAGGGGATTGAATTCCAGCACGCCAAGAGTCTCCAGCTGTGGGGAAAATTGTCCTTCCTGTCACAGGCCCCTCTAAGAGGGACCAGCCCACCCATGCACTTGCGTGCTGGAGCTCAGAAAAGGAAAAGCTCAGCCTTGGGCATGACCTCTTGTCTCTGGAATCTGCAAACTCCTCTCTGCTCATGCTCCCTGGCTCTGACTTGCTTTCCTGGTTCTCCAGCCCCGTTCCACTCTAAACCTTGGAACTGGACTCTTGTCTCTGGCATCCCAGGCTGGAAACCCATCAGGGGCCCACTCTCCTGTCTCTATGTTAGCACTCTCCTTTCCAATACACATCTTTGCTTGTCATTCCTCCTTGATCAGTCTCATGAGAATGGCCAGCCAGGCCAGCTCTTCCTGCCTGAACCCCCAAAGATCCCCGATCCCGTTCCCACTTATGGTTAGCATGATTATTCACTGCTAATTTTCCATGTGCCAAGGGCTTCAGGAGTGCGGTGTCTTAATCCTCGTGATCCCTGTTTTACAGATGGGGAAACTGAGTATCTGAGAGGCTGATTTGCCCAAGTGAGTGGGGAGAACTGGGTTGTAATTTAGATCTGTGTGACTCAAAATCTCATGTTCTTAACCATCATTTTGAATGGGATACAAATAAAGGCAATTTGGAAGCCCAACATAAGCACTGAAGAACTTGGGGCAGGAGTAGTGATGTGGTGATGTCTCTAAACCTCAAAGTGCAAGCTGGAAAATAAACCAGAACCAATTCCTGGGCAGTCATGTACCTTTCAATCCATTCAAAATGTGCTAAGCTGGGGTGACCTTGGACAAGTTACTTAACTTCCCTAAATCTCACCATTCTTGTCTGCAAACTGACAATCAAGACAGGTCTCCTCTAATTGAGCTGCTGTGGGCATTAAACGACCAATAGTCCTGCTCAGAGGAAGCAGCCCTCCAATGACCATTGCTGTTACTACAAGGCCCTCATTCATTCACCCTCATTCATTCCCCCACAAACTGTTGGTGAATATCTACTCTGTGCCAGGGAACATGCAGGTGCTGATTTTACTGCATAAATATTATGGGGTCCCTGACCTCAGGGAACTCTTGCTTTAGTGGGAGATCCTGAAGAAAACATGGGTATGCATAGTCGGGTGTGGTGAGTAATCAGATGGCGATGAGAATGGGGTAAGATGGGAAGAAGGGGGTGGGTTCAGCTGACTTGGGAGGTCCATCCAGGGAAGTCTTCCTGGAAGAGGTGATACTAGGCCAGTGTCTAGGAGAAATCGCTCAGTTGAAGAAGAGATGGGATAGTGTTCCTGCAAGAAGAAATCGGCCCTGTGAGTGTGTGGAGGTGGGAGACAATATGGCCCCTTGAGTTATGGTGCCCGCTGATGTTAGATGGAAGGAAAGCTCCCGTGAGGGAGCGGAGCAAGAATGCAGCTCTGAGCTCGTGTGCTTCCTCACCACTGCTGAGAAGAGCCTGATGCATGATGCCGGGTGGAGGTTGAGGGGCCCACCCTTGCTCTTGGGTCTCAGCCCTGCGGGAGGGCACATTTGCTACGGTGATTGCACCTTCCTGCTGCCCCTCACTACACCCTCTAGCTTGTGGAAGAAAATCATCCCTCTGACTCATCCCTAACTTACTAATTGGCAGGGCCACTCTGTGTTAATGGCCATTGCTTCCTTTATTTAAAGCAATTATCATGGTAAACTATACAAAACAAAATTTGCCACTGTCACCATTTTTGTTGTACTGTTCAGTAGCATTAAGCACATGTACAAAGTTGTGAAGTTAACACCATGACTATCTCCAGAACTGTTTCATCATCTCAGACAGAAGCAGGGCACTCATTAACCACTCGCTCCCCATCCTCCCTCCACCAGACCCTGGCCCCGCCATTCCAGTTTCTGTCTATGAATTTGCCTACTCTGGGAACCTCATATGTGTGGGATCGCACAGGATTTGTCCTGGATGACTGTCTTATTTCACTAGCACAATGTTTTCAAGACTCATCTGCGGTGCCGCATGTGTCAGAATTTTCTTCCTTTATCAGGCTTAATAGTGTTCCATTGTATGGATATACCACATTTTGTTTATCCATTAATCAGTCTATGGACACTTGGGTTATTTCTGCCTTTTGGTGAATAATGCTGCTATAAACATGGAAATACAAATATCTGTTCTTGTTCCTGCTTTGTATTCTTTTGGGCTTCTACCGAGAAGTGGAATTGCAGGGTCATGTGGAGATTCTATGTTTCACTTTGAGACAGCCTGGAGAGGCCGTGTCTTCAAAGGTGTGCTCACCACATTGGGATGGTGCCTGCAAAAGTCATGGCTGGAAATGGCACCTCCAGCTGTCTGACTCTCTCCACTCTCTCTTCTGGCTTCTCAGCATCCGCCATGGGTGGTCAGTCAGGCCACACTCAGATGTGTGGACTCAGACATCCTGTATGTGGGAGAGTAAGAGGTGCATTGAATTGAAGTATATTAAATTCATGATACTCGCATGAATCAGGTGTACTATGAGAAAACTGGTGCTCAGAGAGGTGAAGGAACTTACCTCACATCACACAGCTGGCATGTGACTTCAGAGATTTCAGTCCAGGCTTGCCAGACTCCCAAGTTCCCACTGCTGTCCCCTTACTCCACTGGTTCTACTTCACTCCTCTGGAAAGGCTGCCGCCTCTGTCCAGCACTGGTCCCTTCTGTCTCACAATAGGACTGTGAGGCTGCAGAAGGGGATGCCACTGCTATGCCCCATCCATCTCCAAGACCTCAGTGCCCACCCCAGGTCTGCCACAGAGCATGCCCCGAGCCCATGCATGCACAGATAAGGCCGTGGAGACACAGATTCTATTACCAGCCTAGGGAACGAAGTGATGGATTGACTTCCAGCAAGCTTAGACTGTGGAGAAAGAGTGTGAGCCTGGAGTATGATACAGAGATGAAGACCTTAGTCGAGGCGCCAAGAACGGCGAGCTCTAGCTGTGCCTCTGTCACCAGCTGTGTGGACTCCAGCAAGTTTCTTTTCTCTCCATGCCTTAATTTTCTCATCTGCATAATGGGATGAGCTTTGACAACAGCCCCTTGGTCCTAATAAACTGTGTCATGAGCACAGTCCCGGGCCCCACTGCCTACCTCTGCCTGCAGAGACCATTGACATCGCCATCCCTGCCCAGAAAGGTCAGAGGCCCTCAAATCTGGGCTTTGAATCTGTGTCTGCACAGGGCGGAGCTGTGCATGGCTAGAGGGTCCTCGGACACTGAGATGTCCATCTTTTTGACCTGATCGGGTTTTGTATGCTTCCTCCAATGTCCTCTGTCCTGCGTCCCCCAAGCATGAAGTACAGCCCCCTGCTGTCTCAGAGCCTGGCTTCTCGACACTACTAGAGAGATTGGGTTCTTCCAGAGTTCTTTTTTGGCTGGCTCTGACACGCTCTGGCTCAGCCTTCCAAAGCCAGACCTGAGGGACCGACCAGAGAGTGCAGGCGACAACAGCTTGCTTTTCTGATTGTTGTTGTTGTTTGTATTTTTGTAAAAAAAAGAGAACGGATTGAGGATGGAGTGTGTGGCTATGCGGGATGCGACAGAAGTGGCCACTTATTGTCGAATGCTTTGGGCTCGGAAAAACCCAAAGTAGAATCATCCAAGTCTTTGCTTTTAATTTTTCAAAAAGGTGTGTGTGAGTGAGTGCAGTGTGTGTGTGTGAAGCGAGTGCGGTGTGTTTGTGTGTGTGTGTGTGTGTGATTGGCAGAATGATGGCCTCTCAAAGACATCCACGTCCCAATCCCTAGAACCGAGGGCTCTGTCACACGCTGCAAGGCAAAGGGGAATGAAGACTGCGGGTGGGATGAAGGTTTCCCAAGGGCTGACCTTAAAATGGAGACTATCCTGGGTGATCCTGGTGGGCCCAATGTCATCACAAGGGTCCTTAAGACCGAGAGCAGGAGGTGGGGGAGGAGGCCACAGTGCTGCCCCCGGAGTCAGGCCTGCCCTACCACTTCTGGCTGCGAAGATGGAGGAAGGGGCCCAGAGTTGAGGGACGTGGGCCACCTCCAGAAGCCGGGTAAGGTGAGAAAGGGCTTCTCTACTGGATCCCCCAGAGGGAGGGCGGCTTTGCTAGCACTTGATGTTAGCCCAGAGGGACACATGTTGGATTTGAATGCCCAGAAGAGCAAGGCAATATATTTGTATTAAGTCACTAAATCTGTGGTAATTTGTTATAGCAGGGATAGGAAATTCATATAGTGTTTGTGTGTGAGTGTGAATGGAATGTGCATGTGAGGTCTGTGCATGTGTGTGAATGAGTTGTGGCCTGTGTGTGTGGGGGGGGTGAGTGTGAGTGAGCAGGTGTGAATGTGTGTGGGTGACTGTGAGTGAGCAGAGGTGTGGGTGAGTGAATTAGTGAGTGTATGTGAGCGTGAGTGAGCAGGTATAAGTGTGTGTGGGTGAATGTGAGTGTGACTGTGTGGGTGAGAACAAGCGAGTGTGGGTGAGTGTAAGTGAGCAGGTATGAGTGTATGTGGGTGAGTGTGAGTGAGCAGGTGTGTGAGTGTGTGGGGGTGTGAGTGAGCAGGTGTGTGTTAGTGAGCAGGTGTGGGCATGAGTGTGTGTGGGTGAATGTGAGTGTGTGGGTGAGTGCAAGTGATGAAGTGAGTGTGTGGGTGAGTGTGAACGAGTGGGTGTATGGATAAATGTGTGTGGCTGAGTGACTGGGTGTGAGTGTGAGCATGTGTGTGAGTGAGTGGGTGTGAGCATGAGTGTGTGAGTGGGAGTGTGTGTGGGTTTGAGTGAGTTGGTGTGTGTGAGTGAGCAGGTGTGACCATGTGTGTATGCAAGTGAGCAGGAGTGAGCATGTGTGGGTGTGAATGAACGTGAGTGTGAGTGGGTGTGAGCATAAGGGTGTGTAAGTGCACGTGAGCAGGTGTGAGTGTGTGAGTGAGCCGGTGTGAGTGTGAGTGAGCCGGTGTGTGTGTGAATGCGACTGAGCAAGTGTGAGCATGAGTGCATGTGTGAGTGAACATGTGTGAGTCTGTGTGAGTGAGCTGGTCTGTGCGTGTGAGTGAGCGGGTGTTAGCATGAGTTTATGTGGGTGTGAGTGAGCTGGTTTGTGTGTGTGAGTGCGAGTGAGCACGTGTGACTGAGTAAGCGTGTGTGTGAGAGTGTGAGTGAGCATGTGTGAGCCTGTGTGTGGGTGTGCGTGATTCTTTCAGAGGAAATGCCATTGACACGTCCCTGAGCCATTTATCCCCTAAGCATTGCAGGATTGCCTGCTGAGAACTTCTTACTGGTCCTGCTGACTTTGGGGTTGGTCTAACACCTCCCGACTTCTCCCAGCCTTCACACAGTTGCTTTCCCTGGAGAGAACCTGGGCCCAGGAATGAGAAGGAGTCGCATTTTCTTCTCAGAGCTCTGAACATCTGCAGGCGTGAAGCTGCCTCCTTGAACATTGGAAGGTCAGGATCCGATGTGGCATGGACACCTGGGTTCCTGAGGCTTAGCCCAGGTCTTTCTGAGTCTGTGAGCTGGCCCAGGCCCCAGAGGGCTGGTCCAGGTTGGGGACCAGGTGAAGGCTCTGAGTGCCCTGGTAGCCTAGTGACCCAGAAGGCAGGGGTTGCCCACAGTTCCCTGGTCATTGCAATCCCCAGGACTGGAGGAGCTTTCGAGGGCATAAGATTTCAGAATTTTACTGCCATTAGTCTGGGGCTGGGTCCCAGCTGACACTGAAGGGTACACCTAATACCTTTTCTATGATAGGGCTGACACGTACACAGGCCCCTCTCTATTGGCTGCTAAAATACCCAAATTATTCTCAACAAAATTGGTTGGTAACTAGCCACTCTCTGAGGTCCGTAAGTGCTGCCCTACCCACCCAGCCTCTTCCCTGGGATCCACCAACCAGCAACTGAAAGGCTAATGTTCAGCCTTGAAGGGCATCTCTGGGACCCTGCTTTAGCCCTTCAGTCTCGTTTTCTCTGATTACCTGGATGTCTGCTTTCCCCATGTTAAGTATTTTGGGCATTACCCCTGATTGTCACAACATTTTTGCTGAGTCACAAATATTGCATGTTAGACAGTAGGAAGGCATGGGAGGGAGGAAAAGAACACAAGCTCTTTTGTCCTAAAAAACTTTGCATGGGCCTATCAGCCTCTCTAAGGCTAATTTTACATACCTTCAAAATGGGCATACTAATGACTAGATTACCAATAGAACCAGACTGGCCCACCCCGTAGAGATTTCTAGCCAGCAATTGCTGCCTCACTAGATAGGCGTTCAGGCCCTCTTCTGTCCTGTGTATCTGTGATAGGCTGGTTACCTTCCAGAGGTCCTGTTTTCTGACTTGCTTATATTGGCCTAGTGTGAACTGGTCTCTGGTGAAACACAGATCTTTTTCTGTGAACACTCAAGAGTGGTTCTCCCTGGAACTTCCCAGCTCCTTTTGTCCTCTCATCAAGCACTTGTTTTCAGGCTGGAGAAGCTCTCCACCTGCTGTGATTGACATTCTCTGGGCCCCACTGTGTGATGGTTAGAACTTTCCAGGCTCAAGTTATCAGCTCTTCAGCTCTGCCCATCCCTGGGCTCTGAAAGTCCACCCATTCCCATGAATCTCTTCCCACTCCCTGTACCTGACGATGTGGGAGGGTGACTGTCTTGCAGCCGCCAGCCCAGGCGTTAACCTCCCAGGTCTCCACTGCCAGCCTATTTCTTTCTTTCCTTGAGTCCCGTCCACCCAGCTCACAGGGTCTCAAATTCTGTTTCCTCACCAAACTTGGCAGGTCACTTCATAGCCTGCTTCTGCATGCAACCTTGGAATCTCCCCTGTTGCTGTCTATGACCCCCTCACTTTCTCCTGGCTTCTTTGCCCGCCTATGGAAGGAGGATGAACTTATTTTCTGAAACCTCACCAGGAGAGATTGGGATCACAAGTGGGTAGAAGCCACAGGGACACAGATTTGTGGTCAAATGGAAGAAAGGCTTTCAGAGGTGGCTGGGGCTATCCCAAGCTGGAGTGGGCCACCTACCAGCTGGGAATTTGGTTCTTGGCTCTTCGGAGAGTTGAGGTCAAGAAGGACCCAGGTCCGGGGCTGGAGTGTGGGAGTGGAAGGGGCCCATCTTTAGGCAGATTCTTGGTCAAGGTTCCCCTGGTTTGTCTTCCTCCATGATTCTTGGTATTTTTTTTTTCTTGAAACTGATCATCAATTCAATTTTCACAACTACCTTTCTAAGTTGGAAAGAACTTTTCCATTTTGCTTGTCAAGAAAGTAAATCTTGGAGAAGTTAAATAATTTAATTTATTTAAATAGACAATTCTTCTAACTTTTAACAACCAAAATTTCAATCCATGTTTTATTTGAATGCAAAGAACATCCACTTTCTGTGATAACACACTAGCTGAATACACTGAATAGAAAATGTATTTTATTTCTTTCTCCTTTAAAAATCATTTTAATACTCAAAAGAATTGAAAACAGGGACTTCAACAGATATTTGTACATCCATGTTTATAGAAGCATTATTCACGATAGCCCATAACAACCCAAGAGTCTATTGATGGATGAATGGCTAAAGAAAATATGGCATATACATATAATGGAATGTTATCTAGCTTTAAAGAGGGAGGAAGTTCTGATACATCCTATGTCATGGGCAAACTTTAAAAACATTGTGCTAAGTGAAATAAGCCAGCCAGAAAAAGACAAATTCTGCTTGATTCCACTTACCCGAGGCATCTAGAGTGGGCAAATTCATAGAAACAGAAAGTAGCTTGGTGGTTTCCACGGGCTGGGGTGGGGAGGGAATGGAATGGACGGTTATGGTTCAGTGAGGACAGAGTTTTAGTTTGGGAAGATAAAAAGAAGTTCTGGAGATGGATGGTGGTGATGGCTTCCTAAGAATGTGAATGCGCTTCATGACACTGAACTGTATATTTAAAAATGGCTAAAATGGTAAATGTTATGTTATGTGTGTTTTACCACTATCATAAAAAAAGCTTTTTAAAAGGAATGTCCAGAGCATAATTTAACATTATATGCTTATGGATCTATCACAGGGCAGGCTGTTGGAACAAACTGCAGAGGCCCTTATCACAAATAAGCAGGCTTGATGTCCTAAGTACCCTTGGAGCAATGGACCACTCAACAGATGATTAAAAAATACAAAACAAACAAACAAAAAATCCCACATGGTATTGATACTTAATATTTGCAGGCAAATGACATCATGAAAAATAATGTTTTTTTCGGAGAAACCACACTGTGGAAAGTCAGATGCAGGTTGGAGGGCAGATATGGTGGCTTCCTTAGTGCCTACACCCCAGGTCAGGTGGATATTAGCACATCCTTATTTGTAGCTACTGACACAGAGGTCACGGGCTCACTAACACACCCGGGGTCTCAGTGGTGGCCCTTGTCTTTGCACTCCATCCTCACTCCCTGTCTTCACAGTTGAGCCGTGTGTGTGGTATGTGAGTGCATGTCCACACACATGTGTGAGCGTACAGCTAAATGCATATGTGTCGTCCGGATGTGCCACCAGGTAACATAGCCTCAGTAGATGATTCTTAGGGGCGAAGATCCCTCCTGGGAGTTTGAAAGACAAGGAGAAAAGTCTCCACCTACAAATCTCTCCTCTGCAAGGGATGCCAAGGAGGACCGGGAGGCAGGGTCTGCATTCCCGGCCGGGTTTACCTGGTCGCCCAGGACAACAGACTTGCAGGCAGCCAAAGAGATCGTCAAGCAGCCGAGCGTGACAGTCAACATCAAAGTGGGAATGCCACTCCTTGATCCAGACTTGGCCATACCTGCCAGGGCAGAGTCTCGCATATGACCACCCCGGGAATTCAAAGGCGTTCTTAGAGCAAACGGACACCACACACACACACACACACACACACACACACACACACACACACACACAGCCCGAATGCAAAATCCTCCTCCTACTTTCAAATGAAAATAAAAGTCTAGACATCCTTTCTTCACAATTCTTCACTGACCTAATTATTCAGATCTGTGCTTCCTTTTGGTCTTTTCAAAGAACAAGAAGAATGGTTAATTTCACTTAATGGAATAATTGAATGTCATAATTGTTTTTTACATTTCAGCACGAATGTTTGAGTTAAGCTGCACACACTCTCTCTCCCTGTCTAGAGCTCTTAATAACCAGGCTGCTCAAAGAGGCCTTTCTGTTCCATCTTTTTGTTTCCTAACTGGACTGTCTGGGCCGGCTTCTGGCAGCCGGCATGTTCTGGGAGGGGGTCTGGGGGGAGTGGCAGTTAATGACTGTTTTGGTCTTGGATGTTCTGATCTCTCTCTAATTCATTATTTGTCAGGCATGAGAGGCACCCCGAACAGGATCGTGAACAATGCCTTTTTATTCTCACTCTTATTCTCTCTCCTTCCCTCCTTTCCTTTCTTTTCCTCCTTCATCTTGGATGAGGGAATAGAATCGTAACACAATGGCAGGTCCAAGAAGTCATCATTTTCAATGAAGTTTGCTGCAGTCTCATTTTATTGTACCAACAGCTAAGCTTATGCTAGTAGATTCATTCATTTGTTCAATCATTCATTGACCATATATGGAGAGATTACTGTATGCCAAGACTGTTCCTAGGTGCTGGGGGTCTAGTGAACACAATATTCTGATAGAGACACAGGGTAAAAAACTCAGTAAGCACAAGAAAAGGTAGCTTCCATTGGAGGTATGTTTTGTGAAGATAATAGAACAAAATATGATGTAGCATTACTGGGGAGAGAGGATGGTTGGCTTAGCAAAGGGGTACCAGGAAGACCTCTTTAAGGAGTTGAGAAGAGATGAAGATAAGTTGTCGAGTGTGGGAAGAGCTGGTGGAGAGGGCACTGCAGGTAACAGGAGCAACTGGTGCAAAGACCTTGAGGTGGGAGGGCCATCAAGGAGGCAAGGGTGACAGGGGAAGGAATCAGCACAGGGTGTAATTAATTGTCACGGATGGGACTGAAGAAGTAATGTGGAGCCAAGGCACACAGGACCTTGCAGGCCGCAGTATGGAATTCAGATCTGTTCTCAAGACAGTGGGTCACCATAAGCAAGGAAAATTAGAAATAGTAAATATTGGAAAAAGTCTCTCTTGCTTCTATGTGGAGATGAGAGGAGAAACAGAAGGATCAGTGGATGAGCTGCTCCAGTCCTCCCAGGGAGCATTGCTGGTGCTTTGCCAGGTGGGGTGGGATGGAGATAGTGATAAACACTCAGTTCCAGAAACACTTTGAAGGTAGATCTGCCAGGATTTAGCGATGGGTCAGAAAAGTGTGTCAGGCTGGGACACGAAAGAGGGGCATCATACGTTTTGGCCTGAGTAACTGAGCGGCACTATTAATGAAGACTGTGCAAGACATGATGTATTCATCAGCGGGGACAGGTTGTGCTGCAGTAACAAATAACCCCCCACGTTGCAATACCTTAATACAACAAATATTTATTTTCATGCTTTTATTCAGTGCAGGTGCAGAGACACCATCTGGCAGCTGTGCCTTCTAGGGCATGTGGCCATGTAAGTGACTGCAGTATAGAAAGGATGACAGCATGGAGATCCCACAGCCCCTCTTCTATGCTCTGGCTGAGAAGAGACACATGTCACTTTGGTTCTTTGCTCCCTGCCCAGAACCAGTCGCGGGAGACAAACTGTGCACCAAGAAGGGGATATGAGTCAGATATTTGTGAGTACCAGGATATCTACTACTGCAGGGGAGGCACATGTCTGAGTGGGAGATAAGGAGTTTTTCCTTGTATGTGGTAAATATTGAATATCCAAGCAGATAACTGCACTAGGGTATTAGAGCCCAGGACTCAGGGAGAGAAGCTGGGGCTTGATATAGAAATGTACAGTTGCTAGTGAATATCTTTTACTCTATTTCAGGTCCTAATTTTGCATTTTGAATACAGCAATGACAAAAATGCAATTCTTCCCTTACCCCAGATTTGCTTAAAGGACACATGATATTCCCATCAATTTCCATTTAAGTACCTAGGAAAGTGCTCCTAGGAACAGCCCACCTGTGCTTGGCCCTGGGCTGTCTTCACAACCATGCATCCAATTAGTCCCATAGCAACCATTTATTCATGCCACAAATATGTCCTGAGCACCTACTGTGTTCCAGGTACAGAACAATTTCATGAGTTTGTAAACTTTTCACACACTTGTCTCTGCACATTTGCTAGAGCTGCCCTTTTGCGGTGTGTCTTTGGTATCCCATCTGCCTGGAAAACTCCTATGCACTCCTCAAGGCCCATCTCAATTTCACTGCCATTGTGAAGCATTTGCTCACATCTCATTTGTCTCCCCAGAAAAATTCTCTGCCCCCTCCTCTGGTGCCCTGCTGTGACATCTCAGTTGTTGCCCTGTTGGTCTCCCCACTAGAACTGAATTACACAGGGGGTGACTTATTCATTTATTCGATAAACACTTAGCAAAGGAAAACTGTGTTTTACCATATAGAGGCCATGGAAGAGATCGGCTGTCAGTCTTCTTCATGTTAGCCACACCCAGCTTGGTTTGAGTACGTCAACCCATGGTTGGCCATGATAACGTCCTCCTCTAAGCACTCACGCCCACTCTGTGCCTTGCACGATGCTTTGTATTGTACAAGTAGCTTCTCACTGGCTTCTCTGCCCTCACCTGTACTCCTCTGCCCCAAGTCTGTTAAAAACACAGCAGCCAAATAACCCTTTGAAAAGTGTCTTGAGGTCTGAATTACATTACATCAATCCTTCCAAAGCTCAGGTAAAATCATGTCGCTGCTCTTGTCAAATTCTCTACATGGCTTCTCATCTCTCTCAGAGTCATTGCCCAGGTCCTTGCAGTGACCTAGCCGTTTCCAGCACTAGGGTAATGCTCCCACTGCTTCTCTGGCCCATCCCCTTGCTCTCTCTACCTAGCCCATGCTGGGCTCCTGGCTTCTCTTCAGACTCCAAATATGCTGTCATCTCAGAGCCTTTGTCCTTACTCTCCCATCTGCCTGGCACCCTCTTCCCCCAAATGCTTGCAGGGCGTGCTCCTTGGCCTCATTCAGCCTCTGTTCATGTGGCCTCAGCTAGGGTCTCCCTCTGCAGAGGGCATGAGTATTCAATAAGATCATGCAAGGAAAGCACTCAGCATACTTCCTGGTACTTAGCAACACATGCCAGCTGCTGCCATGTGAAGATCATGCCATAGGGCATGAAGGGTTGTGGATGGCTGGGTGTCCCAACCTGTTCCCTCTTTCCCTTTGCAACTGAAGACTTAGAGTTTATGATGTGATATGCCAATAAGAGAATGACGTGGGCTGTGGAGATCCAGGTAGAGCTAAACGAAGGCTACAAACACTTCTGTGATGTGTAGAACCCACCAGGCCCACCTCACATCTAGCCTCATGAGAAGATGCCTTCTGAGGGGATTCCTGCATCCTGCCTACAATGCCCCCTTCTCAATTTCTTCTCTTCTCCATTTTGCTAGAGTTGACCATTTCTAACTTCTCATGGAGATACTTGTGCCAGGCCCATCTGCCCATCAGAATATATCCTCCTCGAGGCTGAGATCATGTCTTTACCTTCTGTGTCATGGTACCCAGCACAGGACCTGATACTGAGGACACAGTGAAAGTGTTTGCTCAATGAATGAATGAGGTCTTCTTTACTCTTTCAGTAAATGGATACTATAGCTTGAAAAAGCAGAGATATTTTCCCAGGTTATCAAACTGGGACTCAGGAAGCAGATTCTTTCTCTATTGAAAATCAGAATAAATCCAGCTCCATGGATTTTACCCACTTCCACTTTACTGCCCTTTTCCTTGACAGTGAGTCCCACCTGCCATTCCTCAGCCCTCCCCTGACCCCTCTCTCCATCATCCCTTCCCACTTGTGTTCTGTTCGCTCTTCTCCTGGGCTTTCTAAGTTCTTCCTCTTTGTCTTGCATACGTGGCACTGTCGTCCACTCAGTCTGCTGTTGGCCTGGGTTTCCAATGGCTGGGGTCCACATATTTGCAGCATTTATAGAAAATTTGTGCACATCAGATTACATGAAGACAATGGCTCATTCCATTTTCTTGTTTTCACTTGTGCAAATGGTAGGAAAATTTTGGGAAATTTAACCCTAAAAGATCATAGAACGTACTGCCCTCATCTGGGGCTGGGTGAGATATGAGATAGCAGGATGGAGAACTGCTCTTACTCTTGTCTTCCTCTGGGGCCAAAGAGGAGCACCCTTTCTCTCTGACTTTGAGGTGATCCTACACTCCCCATGGAGCCTCCTGGTCAAATCCCATCACTAGAAGGGATGGGGTACATGAGAAAGCCTTTATGTTTCTCAGAGTTTTGTCTGTTTGGGAATTTTTTATGGGAACTGAATGAAGTTGTTTATGAAAATGAAATTTGCAAATGAGAACATGTTCATTCAATAAAGCAATGTATGAATGCCTGCCTACTGTGTGTTTGGCACACAGCAGGTCCTTGGGGAGGCAGAACTTAGTAAGACACAATCCTTGCCATTAGCTCCCCTTCTAGCTTCATGCAAATTACAGGAAGTGGCTTTTGCTAAGCAGAGGTGGCCTTCTGCCAGAACACACAGCTTGGCAAGAGGAGCATAGACTGGATTTTCCTCTGCACTTGGCCTCTTATCCAGATGACCCCAGCAGTTAACAACCTGTATAACCTATGGGACAGTCCTGCCTGCCATCAATGAGTGGTGGCAGGTACTGTTTAGAGGAACATCTTAGATTCTACGGGACAAGCAGACAGACTTAGCCAGGTGCCAACTCTGCTGCCTGCTAAGGATATGACTTTGAATGAATACTTGACATTTCTACACCTCACTTTCCTCATCTGTAAAACTAGACTGAAATGAATGACTTCCCCAGGTTGTTGCAAGATTTAGATGGGATAAGAAATGTGAAGGCATTTTGATGACTCTGGAAAAACAGGTAAATATGGTTGTCAATCTACATTATTGTTATTACCTGTGTTATTGTGTAAATCATGCTGCAAGCAAATGGGCTATATGGTCCAGCTAGAAATCTCATTGTCACTTGGAGTGCTTTGCTTTGATGATAGTAATTACAGTGGAATTCATTGTGGACTCCAAATTTGCTGTTTGAGCTCCACTTCATATCCCTTCATGTTTTCTGTATATGCACAATGACATAAGGCAAATCATTTTCTGCTGAGCAAAATTTTATCTCTCTTGACAAACATTAGTCGAGGTCCTACTCTGTTATATATTTCACTACATATAAAGGATGCAGATCTGAATAATGTACAGACGTTGCCATCATGGTGATGACAATGTAGTGAAAGAGACCAACATGGACATAGGAAAATTTAGGACAAGTCAGAAAGTGGACTATCTGGTACAAAAATGGAACAGATAATGGGGGAAATTCAAGCAAGCGAAGAGATCATTATTTGCAGTACGGAAGTCTTCATGTAGCTGTGTCATTTGATCTGGGTGTTAAAGGGTGGTTACGACTTGGGTATTTGGAGATGAGGGAAAGGTGCTGCTGATAAAAGGACCACTGTAGAGAACACAGAGAGGAAGGAGGAGTAGATTTCAATTTACGGAGAATTGGGATTAAGAAAGAGAGGAACACTTTGAATAAATAGATGGAATAAAGATGGACCACAGAGCCTTTCTTCTATAACATTTAATTAAATGAATAAAAATTAATAAAAAGCAGCCAAGAATGAATAATTGCAATAAAGCAAGGAACTAGACCCAATCTCATGCTATTTACATGCAGAAGTGGAGTCAAAAAAAGAAATGTAAGATTCTGAAATGACTGTCTGCATATTTACCTCAACCCCCCAAATAATTACTATCCCATAAAAAAATGAGTCAACTGAGGCTGGGTGCGGTGGCTCACACCAGTAATCCCAGCACTTTGGGAGGCCGAGGCAGGCAGATCACGAGGTCAGGAGATCGAGACCATCCTGGCTAACATGGTGAAACGCTGTCTCTACTAAAAATACAAAAATTAGCCAGGCATGGTGGCGGGTCCTGTAGTCCTAGCTACTCAGGAGGCTGAGGCAGGAGAATGGTGTGAACCTGGGAGGTGGAGGTTGCAGTGAGCTGAGATTGCGCCACTGCACTCCAGCCTGGGCGACAGAGCGAGACTCCATCTCTAAAAAAAAAAAAAAAAAAAAGTGAGTCAACCAAATGCTCCAGTATTTTTTGGCAAAAGCCCCATTTCCTAACTTTGAGATAGGTAGACTGAGGAGATGAATAGGCAGCTTTAGGAAACATCAGGGAAAATTCATTGCATTTTCTCCAAGTAACACCAGTCTATATCAGTCAAGGTAGCAACAGGATAGAGTTGGAGCTAAATTTGCTTATTCCTAAGCTCTTTCTGGAGTTATGAAACTTGTTTCCACCTGGAGTGTCGAGCCTTGCCATGAAAATGAAGTGGATTAATAAAGGGTGGAGGGGCCAGTCATGCACATCTGTTAGGGGCTCAGAGGAAGAAGCAGATCCCGGTTTTCACAGCAAGAAGTTTCTTTATTTAAGAAAATAGAAGATTTGGGAAGCGATGCACTTGTTTAGGATAAGTTAGGTGACAAGAAATAATTTGGCCACTCTAGAAATATGCTACATCAAAAGACAATTATAAAAAAATTAAAGACCATTATATATCAAATACAGATGAAGAAGACATAATCCCAGAAACTGAAGAAAATCCTTATCAACTGCTGCTTTGTGTTATATAAAATATAATATGATCATAGGTTTAGTAAAATAGGTAGTCAACAAGGTGTTAGTGACATCACAAGATGAAAAGAACATGATAGGATAAAGTTAAGGAAACCACATGATTACTGAAACAACAGCATGCCAGAATCAATAAATAAATCACAGCAAAGAAAAGAACTATGTGGTTGAAATACTGAATTAACTGATACTGGGAAAATGCTTGAGAAAATCTAAATGAATGCAGAAAAAAGAGATTGACTCAATCAGAGGAAAGATAAAAGACAAAGATAATGTCTTATATGACTGATCTGTGGCCCTAAAATCTAGAAATCAACAAATGGGACAACTGTTCATAGTCCTAATTAGAGGAAAAAATTCTCCTGAAGAAAGGAAAGAAATTTATTCATATTAAAAGACCACACTACGTTTTACAAAAAGTCAATAAAGAACATTTGACACCAAGACACATCCTGTTTAGTTTATTGAACACCAAAAGCATGTGGAATTTTTCAGACATCCGAGTGGGAGAAGAAAATCAAGATTTAGATTTTCCCTGCAGCAACATGTCACACCCAAAGACAGGGAGCAGTACATAGAGTTCTAAATGATATGAGGTATGAATCAAGAATCTCATTGCAGGTAAGTTGTATTTCAGGTATAAATGCAAGAGGCAGATATTCTGAAACCTGAAAGAAGTTATGCAATAGAGTCCTGTCAGGCCTTAGGAAGAAATAGTGTTCTATGTTAAAGTCCAGCAAATCAGAAGGTGATCAGAAGATGGTTGCACAGCCTTCAGTGTCCCCAGAAGGCTGATATATAAAGTTCTGAGGGAAATAAATGTGACTTCCAGCTCCAGATTTCACAACCAGCCAGATCACTTGAAGGCAGGGGCTAAGTCTGATTTTTCTCCGTAAGTATAATGACACAAATGATCAAAAACAAACAAACAGAAAACATGGACTATCAATCGAACAGTAGAATCTCAAGAAACACAGCATGTTAGTGCCTTTCTTTTTTTTCACCCTCTCAAGCTGGCTTTTCCCATAAGTGCCTTTCTTGAAAAAAACAAGAAATAAATTGACAGCAAATTTCAACTAACCAAGCGATGAATTAAATAAAGAACTCAAGAATGGGGAAGCTGAAGAGAAAGACTGGTGGTAAGCATTGAGACTATAGAGATGTTAGATTAATAGTAAAAACATGTAGGAATTATGGTTATAGATTGGAATGCAAATATTAAAAAACTAATTGATGTAAAAATAATAATATGACTAGCTAGATGAGGGGTTGGGAACATTTTTCTGTAAAGGGCCAGCTAATAAATATTTCAGGCTTTGCAGGCCGTGTAGAGTGTGGTCGCATATTTATAAAATTTTATTTATTTATTTACAACCCTATGAAAATTTAAAGAGCTTTCATAGCTCATATGCCATATAAAAACCAGCTGGGGGCTGATTTTGGCCCATGGGCTGTAGTTTGCTGACCTCTGACCTAGATCATTGGTCTCTTATCTACCATTAAATCTATGAGTCAACATGGCTTTGCCTTGCATAATGATCCCATTTTCTCCACTCTTGAATATTTGGAAAAGCTGACAATGTGGCTTTAAACAAAGATAAAGAGAGAAAGCCAAGCCAGACCTCACAACTCCAAGTCATGACACAAACCACTCTGCCATTTCGCATGCAATTCTGGAGCTGTCCTGTCCAATATGGAAGCCCTTTCCAATATGGCAGCCATTACCATATGTGGCTGGTGAGCACTTGAAATGGGGCTGGTTCAAATGGAGATGTGCTATGAGTGTAAAATAGACACTGAATTTTTAAAACTTAGTATAAATAAAAGAATAGAAGTATCTCATTAATAATGAGTGATTTTTGTATTGATATATGTTGAAATGATAATATTTGGGGTATTTTGGGTTAATTAAAATATATTATTAAAATTAATTGTACTTGTTTGCTTTACTTTTTAAAAAAATGTGGTACTAGAAAATTAAAAATTACATTGTGGCTTACATTATATTTCTGTTGGACAGTAGAATTTGAAGCACCTGGCAAGAAGATAAAATAACTTTTCATAAAGATGGAGACTTGCCATGAATGAAACCAGGTGTGTTAGGCAAATGGATTCTTTGTCTTCTGTCCCTTTGTTTTCCCAGTTGAAAGGAGGGTGGCTAGAGTCCCTTAAAAAGAACGTGAGTCTTCCGTTCAAATGGTGGAGGTTTCACCTGTTATCTCCGTGGCCTTAGGAAAGACTGGCATTTTGAGGTTTACTTTCTCATTGAGAAATAGGCAGAAAAGTTTGTGGGGAAGATTTAATACAAATCTCTATATTACAAAACCCTATAAATAGTTGTATAAACGAAAGGGTTCAGTAATACCCGCCTCACCCAGAGGTGGGCTGGTTTCATGAACACCAGGATTTAGAACTCAGCTGAAGGATGAAGCTCTTCGAGGTGGGCGGGTTGTGTCTCCAAATACATGTGCCTTCCCCAGCTCTGTCTTCCTCCCAGTATGTGCCCTACTCTCCCCTACCTTTCTGCACCACTCAGCAGGCTGTGCCACGAGTTCCCTCTGTCATTACTCTTTCTCCTTTCTATGCTGTGCCTGGGCTGAAATAACCCCTTTCTCTCTATCTTCTATTCAGCTCCCAATGAGACTCCGTCAGGCAAGCTTAATCCCTTCTTCTCTGGGCTGCCTGGTCTTCCCACCTCTCCTCCCTTCTCTTCCAGTTTGGCTGCTCCTTGAAGGCAGGGATTACATCTGGTATACCTTAGTAAACCTCACAAACAGCCTGGACTCGGGTCCAGTTGACCCCTGGCGATTGATAGGTAAACAAATGCATGTGCAATGACAGTTACTCTCACTTTCAGGCAGCTTGTGGAAGAAATCCTTGTAACAAAATCCTCACCTCTGTTGAGAAGTTGCTTTGGAAAGACCATTTGGGGGTAGGCATTGATACCCCCAGTTTCTGCATGAGGATGGGGCTGAGAGAAGATGAAAATACTGGCGGTCTTCATTTGAGGCCCCTCAGAAGCAGATGCTGAGACAGAGGATTGTGTGCAAGGACATAGTTTGGAGGGTGGTCCAGGGAGACGTCCTGGAGGTGGCCAAGAACGAGGTCATTTCTGTGCAAGTGTTTCCTGTGGACACACCTAGAGGCTAACCCTGCTGGGGCACCCTGGGAGACAGCACAGAGCATATCTCTGAGCTATCCACCTAGGCAGGGAAGAAAGCCTGGGGATCTACTCCCCATCTTCCATCCATCATGGTGGAGGCCCAGGGGGAACAGATCTACGTGGAGGGCTAGGTCTCTTAGCATCCAGCTTCTCCCTCCTCCTAGCAGACGAGCACAGCTGCAAGCTGGGCTGGTGTGCACTGCAGGAGAGCAGTGATCATGGGGACACCAACGCGTCTGCTACATCCACACACCCAACATTTTTTTTCCTTGTTCATCAAAATGGATTTTGTTTGCAACACCAGTGTGTCAAGGCAACGAATCACATGTGGACTAAGCGAGATATGATCATCCCATCCTGTTAATTTTTGGTCTTCTTTGAAGACAAGCGGTGATTGTGGGACCCAGTTTTGATAATGAGACCAAAAGATGGGGCAGCTCTGGAGGCTTTGGGGAAAACTTCTGCTTTTCTGATCTGACCTATCTAGCACCATGCCCAACCCTTTCTTCTAGAATTTGGTGTCAATATAATTTGTAAAGTCACAGCAGCCTCCTTGGCATCCTGAGTGAAGAATTTTGAGAACCGCCGCCATACCATGCCTACGTTGACCTCCACGCTCTGGTTGTGTGGGGAAAATAATGAGTCAGGTGCATGGGCGCTGGCGCTTAGATTTTCCCTTCCCTGCCAATGAAAGCGCTTCCACCTGATGCTCTTGGGGAAAATTGGGGAGGAAATGGGGTGGGGAGGTTGTTCATAGAAGGCCAAGTACTCCAGGATGGGACACTATGGACCGCATAGCTCCCCAGATTTTGGAGAGTAATGTTTTCTATTGCTGCTGTAACAAATTACCATAAACTCAGTGACTTAAAACAACACAAATTTATTCTCTTACAGCCCTGGTGGTCAGAATTCTAAAATCAAGTTGTCAGCAGGGATGGCTCCTTCTGGAGGTTCAGGTGAGAATCCTTTTCCCTGCCTTTTTTAGTTTCTAGAGGCCGCCTGCCTTCCTCGGCTCAAGATCCCCACCTTGCATCACTCCGACCACTGCTTACTTCCATTGTCACAACTCCTACTGTCTGAGCCTGTGTCTTCTTTCATCCCTTATATAACGACATTCCTGATTGCGCTGGGTCTACCCAGACCATCAGGATCTTTTTCCCACCTCAAGATCCTTGACTTGATCATATCTGCATAGTTCATTCTACCATAGAAAGTAGCATTCACAGGTTCTAGGGATGAGGACATGGATATGTTTGGGAGGGACATTATTCTACCTATGATAGAAGACACAAGTGGATTATTTTAAAAATAGGGAGCAACTATTCTTCGTGACTGGATACTGGGGCTGGGGGTGGAGGCAGGGGTAGGTATTGCAATTACATGCAGGAGCACCAAGGCAGACAGAAGCAGGAAGTGAGCTGCAGAGACAAGCAGAGCTCATAGGCCCAGGGCTGCGACTCTGAAAATCCTGGGACAAGTTTAACTGTAAGTAGCTGGGGGTGGGGGAGGGGCACAGTGGCCACCTGGGTTATGTGGCTGGAGAAATCAATGAATATACAAATTGGTATCAGTGTCCTCTTCCTGGTGAGGGAAAAACCAAGCTGTCCCCTGCTCCCCTCCTCCAGGGGTTCAGGTGCTGGGCATAGTCTCTTCTGTCCCAGGAGTTTAGATAAGCACTCAGCCTGTGCTTGCACTTGGGGCCGGTCGGGGGGACCCTCAGGGAGGTGAAGGCCAGGCAGATGTGCACTTCCTGGGCAGCCTCCCCAGACAGCGGGAGGCCTGGGAATTTGGGCCTAGAACAAAGCCTCTCTGCTGGGAGCACAAACAGGCTGCCAAGAATGTCGCTCCACTGGTTCCTGTGCCTGCCCCTCAGAGCCCTGCCCTGGGCAATGTGGAAGAGCATCAACATAAGGAGAAAATCAATCAAGCCCTGGAAAGCCAACCCCACTGGCACACGCATCCCTCATCCTCTCCACTCCTTCACAGCTCCTCAGATAATCTGCCCCATTGGTTTCAGGCCTTTATGCATTTTGTTTGGTTTCTAGAGGTGGGTGGATATTCTGCAGAAGAAAAGGGATTCAGATATACTGGGCGTTCAGCTGAAATAATCCTGTGGAATAACCACTATGACCCTCACTTTTGGAAGGAGGCTCAGAGAGGTTAGGCCACTTGCCCATGGTCACACAGCACACAGACAGGTCATAGAGGAAAGACGATTCTGGTCTCTGTGTGGCCTTCCCCAAACTCCATGCTCTTCTCAGCTGACAGTTGCCTCCTTCCCTCTTTCAACCTGTTAGTGGACATAGACTTGTGGAACAGGCCCATTTCCTCCACCACTAAATAATGGGAAACACAACGGCTTAACTCAAAACAGGGTGGGGGTTGGGAACAAAGCCATGCCAAGATATTTTACGTCGAACTTCGCGATAAACGGAAATTTGATATTTCTGGATAATTCCCAATGAGCACCCTTCCCCTTTAATTATCTTGTGGTCGCCCTTTCAGAGGTGATTAAAGCTATTCTTTAGTAGATGTGGTTATAGATTGAGTGGGAACCTGGTCTTTCTTGTGGTTTTTATCGTAGCAATTAAATCTGGCCAGCTCATAGAAGCTGTGTGGCAGGAGGGGTTTTATCAAGCAAAATGATTTTCCCCTTCGGGCAATGTTAAATTTAGGAAAAATACAATTAATTATATCAGACAGGTATCTATTATACATTGTGCATGCATTAGAGCTCCTGGGCTCGTTTCACTCAGAGAGGGAGGCTCTCTTCTCCTAGCCTGTGTGTGTCCCAGGCCAAAGCCCTTCACTGAGGGCTGGCAGGAAGCTCCCTGCCCCCTCCCACCCCTCGATTCAACACGCACAACTCTTTGGAAGTAAAAATGAAAGGACTTATGTTTACCAGAACTTTCTCAAATGCTATCAAAGGTGTATTTTGGTGTTTATGTTGATAAATAAGGGTGTTCCCAAATAGCAGAGAAAAAAACCTTTCACCTCTTAGAAGAAGAAAAAGACAAAAAAAAATTCATCTGACCTCTGCCCTCTACTCACTGTGACTCAGGGGGAGCCCCCCAAGATCTTCGAGGCTCCTTTTTTCCCCTTCTGCAAAATGAGAGGGTTAGACCAGATAACTTCAAAATCCTGCTCAGCTCAGAGCTAGGAATGTAAACGAAGGCTCAGTGGCACGAAGTCCTGATTCCTCGTTAAAAGACATAATTAATATTTTTTCTCAGGTGCTTGCTTTGTGTTCCTGATGTTGAAAGGGGCTTGGGATTCGTATATGATTATACTGTTTCCTTTTTGCTGGAAGCTTCATTAGCGCTCAGATAAATTTAGGAAGAAGGATTCTTAAACATTATTGATAAGCTTCGCTCATCTGTATTGCCAGTGGGAGCTGGTGTTGAGCATATGCTCTGGAAGTATTTGCTGAGAAACAAAAAGGTGACTTTCGAAGATGTCAATGATTTGATACCATCTCCTAAACACCAATGAAACGTCAGACATGTCCATTACTCACTCACGCGATGCAGATACATTTTTATAGAATGCACATGTCCAGCTGGTCCATGGACTGGGTTTATGATGCAGCCAGCTTGGGTGCGAGGTCCCAAGTGCTTCCATCTCTTTGTCTGATCCTAGTCCCTTCTCTAACCATTCCCTTTCCTGATAAACTGTCTCAGTTCCCTTTCCTGATAAACTGGGATAGGTTTACCTGCCAGCTGTCTCACGAGGGTGTTGTGAGGATTAATGAGATAATATTTTTTAAGTGCTCAGAGATCTTCTGATGAAAGAGGCTATAAAAGTACAGAGTGTCACTATTATTATAATTAATGGCATTTCTGAGAGCTTTCAGAGTATACATTGGGTTGCGCCAAAGACAGAGGAGATCCCTGCTTCAGGAGGCAGCCGCCTGTAGGAGAAAACAAGGCGTTAGACTCTGTGTGTGGCCCAGATGGAGGTGACAAGTGGGCTCAGATTCAGCAGTGGGACGGGCGTTGAAAATCTGATTCCACAATAGGGGGTATTGGTGGGGAACGTGCCTTTGCCGCGAGACAGAGGACTGTCTGCAAAGATGGCTTCCCTTCCAGGGAAGTGTGGACAAGTCGAGGTCAACTTGTGAGCAGATCTCAATGTGGGCACCAAAGCAAGGTGCGTCCCTGGGTGGCTGTTTTTCCTGTTATGACCTGTACACGAGGGAACCTGCCAAAGAGTCTTGCTCCTCACCACTTTACTCCACAAACAATGACTGTGGTCCTGCCAGGCATCAGGGTTCCAATGAGAAAAGGCATCATCCCTGTTGCAAAGAGCTCAGAATCTGCTGGGGAAGACAAACATATGCTCTAGGCGTGACTGTAGGGAATGGGAGTGCTGTCAAAACAGACGGAAAGCAGGAAAGCCAAGGGCACTGTGGGAGGACAGAAAAGGGTGATTTGACCGTACTATGGAAGTCAGAGAAGGAGTCCTAGAGGAAACAGCCCCTGTGCTAACTTCTGCAGGTCCAGGAAGGAAGCTAGAGGGAGGCCAAGAAAGGAGACAGCCCATGCTCAATTGGGGTCGCTGTAAACAGGTGGGCTGTGGGACGAGATGAGGAACCTGAGAGCTGAGCGGGGGCGGCCTGCCAGGAGGAGGGTCTGACCTGAGTTACTGCCACAAGGAGGGGTGAGTAGGGGCCCCAAGGAAATAGCATTTGGGGGACCAGTTCAGGCAGCTGGAGGAGAGGAGGTTTTTTTTTTCAGTATCTGTACTGCTTGCTCACATGTCTGAGTTGTGTACAAAACTGCAGGGTCTTCCCTGGAAGACTTGATGTATCTTTGGGAAATGAGGGCTAAGTAGAGTGCCAGGCACAGGACCTGCTACATCATTTGTGGGACCCAGTGCACAATGAAAATGCTGAGTCCCTTGTTCAAAAAGTAAGAACTTCAAGATGGTGACATCAGAGCATTAAACCAAGATCAGGGTCCTTCTAAGCACAGGGCCCTGTTCAACTGTGCATGTTGAACCCCCCGAAACCACCTCTGGCCAACCATGTGGAAGGTGTTCAGTGCCTGGAACAGGACAGCACGGCGCACATGGTGGAAGTATCGGGCCGCTAGGCTGGTCCTCTGGCCATTCTCCTGTGCACATGGACACCATTCTGGTGGCCAGGAATAGAGCAACAGGTGTTAACATAGAAACGCAGGAAGAAGAAGAAGAAATTCTGGTGGCCCTTCCATATACGTTGGATAGAAGTCACAGAAGGTTTCTTCTGTGTCCAGGGCGGGAGCCATGCGAGTCAGTTCTTGCCTTGGCACCTGAATGCATATTCTTGCCAGATGTATCAGAGTAAATGGAAACATTAATTTCTGGAGTTCGTATGCCAGTGATGGTGCCAACACATCGGACCAGCAGGAACTTCCACAGAGAAAACTCTGGCAGATGTATGCGTCTCCCCGGGAGGAGAATTCGAAGTTAATCAATAGAATTCGTATATTAATTCAGAAACACCTTTTGAGCACTGACTTTGCCAGCTTCTCGCCTGGGAACTGGAATGTAGATGGGAGCAAGACACAGTCCCTGCTGTCCTCATGGGGCTTTCATTTTGTGAAACCTGACTAGTAAAGTACCAATTATTGCTAAGGCAAGTAACACAAACTTTCACTGCTCTTTTCTTTATTTAGATGTCTTCATCTACAAAATGCATTCTATTTCAGTAAACACACAGATATGTGTAAGGTTTCCCATAGTTTGTGTCTTACTTCTGAGCCTACTGAATGTTGTTTTCCCTATAAAATCTTGAGCCTCTCTAGCTGGTCTTTACCTACCAAGAGGATACACAGGAAGATGACATCCTTAGGATGGAAGCAGCCACACTACTCTGTTGTTTTCCAGAAACGTAGTTTTATATTATATTTAATCATATCCATTAACATTATTATTGTTGAACGCAATTGGTGTTTGCTTAGATTTTCCTTTTGTGTTTTCCAATCTTGTTCATGGTTCCTTCTTGTATCTCAGACCTCATTGCTGCATCTTTTCCCTTCTCAATTATGTACATCATTTATTCGTTTCTTTGGTGAAGTATGTTGGTGGTAAATTCTCACCTTTATTTTTAAGAAATAATTTTGACAGCTTATTACAGTTTTTTAGATCATAAATATCTTGGAAGTTCAAATAAATAGTGTGTATGTGTGTTTGTGTATGCCGGTGTAGGAGTGTGTACACGTGTGCTATAAACCCGAATATGCTCTTTTTCAAGTCATTTGGGTACCACAGCAGTCACAATGACCACTGGAAATGTCATGGGCTCAGTATCAAGAAGACAGAATTTTAATGTCATTTATTAACTTTGTGACTTGGGGAAGACTATGTACTCTCTGTAAGCCTCTGTCTCTGCATTTTTTTTTTTTTTGAGATGAAGTCTCACTCTGTAGCCCAGGCTGGAGTGCAGTGGCACAATCTCTACTCATTGCAACCTCCGCCTCCCGGGTTCAAGCGATTCTCCTGCCTCAGCCTCCCAAGTATCTGGGATTACAGGTGCCCACCACCACGCCTGGATAATTTTTGTATTTTTAGTAGAGACAGGGTTTCACCATGCTGGGCAGGCTGGTCTCGAACTCCTGACCTCAAGTGATCTGCCCCCCTCAGTCTCCCAAAGAGCTGAGATTACAGGAGTGAGCCAAGGCGCGCAGCCTGTCTCTGCATCTTTAAATTGGGGAAAACAGTGCTTTCTCATGGAGTTTTTGTGGCAAGCAGAAGGAATGTCTCCCAATGCAGCCCTTCAATACATTGATCGCAGCTATTATTAATCTTCTGTGTATTCAGTGTCATCCTTTGAAAAAGTTATGTTTGCCAGGAGCTTTTGGAAAAAAGAAATCACCCTGACGATAGTATCACTATCTCACAGATTCCCTCCCCTGTCTCTTCCCTCCCCAACTCAATGTTTTCAAATTTAAACCCACCACGTTTTGGGAACATGTCTGGGAAGTCCTTCAGCATGTTGACCAGTGACAGTGTACAAGACAGGGTGCACCCTGGTCAGTGCCAGGCTCAGCCCCCTCTGTCTGCTTCTTACGTCTGTCAGGTTCAATAATTGGACTGTCACATCACAGCTTTCTTTAGTGCCAAAGCCTAAACTCCACTTCTCCCCAGTGAGGACCTGTGAATCAGGTCAATGGGCTAACCACAGCTTAAGCCGCTATCTTTGAGCCGGGCAAACTCATGGTTCTAGACCTGTCAAAGCCCACCGGTTTCCAGGTTCCCTATGCTGCCCTATTAAAGTAGAAAGTCATAAGCCGGCATTTAGATTTTCAGAAGGGTGGATATGACATCCTTTCCAGTAATTTCCTAATAGAACCACTTTTCAAACAGGTTTTCAGTTATCTAAAGCCTGAGTATATTTTCCTTTAAATGGAATTTAATAAGATGGAAAGCATTAAAATGAGAAAGAGAAAAATATTTGTGCAGTGGAAGGAGTACCATGAACATTGAAGTCATAAACCTATGTTCGGACTTCTCCATGCTGTCCATGCTGGGAGAACTACTGCAGCGTGCCATGTAGCCTCAGAGCCTCAGTCTCTTCCTCTGTAAAATGGGATGGCCGCTGCTAACTCGTAAGGCAACTTGGAGCAGATAGCATACGAAGGATCTAGCTTACTGCTAACACTGTGTGTTTTCTGTCTTTCTCTCCCTCCCTGAATCCTTCCCAATTAGCATGCCATAGCTGAAAAATACTTTAGATACCATTTAATTAGAGCCCCCTTGTTTTACACATGTGGGAAGCTATCACCAAGTCAGTAGAAGATAGTTGCCAGAGGGTTCCAGTGAGAGGAAGACAGCATTGGAGCTACACCCAGACCCCACTTTGGGGTCCATCTTCAACCACCCATATGGGACTGAAAGTTCCCTCCCTCTTTGCCAGCTTAAGATGTTTCTGATTGTAATTGAACAATGAATTAAAGAGAAGAAAAAGAAGGCAAATTTGACCCACGGTGGTTATTCCGTACATGTTTGTGGGATGCAAGGAATTCTTCAAAACTAGAGACTCAGATACAAATTCACTCAAGACATTGATGCTAAGAAATGTAATTTCAGGCATGTGTTGACAATTATGCCGTTCTGCCTCCAATCCTCATTACTGAAGGCTTGGGCTGGATTATACCATTTTTGGCAGCTGGGGGAAATGAAGTCAGACAAAGCAAAGGATGTGGTTGGATGAAAAGGCAGGCTCTGGCCTCTAGTTGGTCCAAAACAAAGTTCAAAGTTCTGGATCTTTGAGCCTGGAACTTAGTCCTCAACTCTGCCTTGTTCAATAATTTTATCACCAATGTGAACAACAACAGGGAATAATTTGGGAAGAAGACCAGGCTTGGAGAGAAAGCCCTGTTGCTGGCTGACAAAATCCAGGAAGACCTAGTAGATTCGAGTATCATGGTGACACAAACAAGATGAAAATTCATTAAACATGGAAAAGATATATATATATATATTTTTTTTAAATTGAAAACAAACACACCAAGAACAAAAACAAGGGCAGAAAAATTGAAGAGAGGGGTTAGGTTGTGATTTAATAGGTTTAATAAGCAGAAGTCTGAGAGATTATTAGTTGACTGTAAGGTTGATCATAGTCAATACCAGAATATTTCTAATACAACAGAATTGAAATAAAAATAAGTTTGGGTTGCTTTAAGAGAAATTTGCATTTAACAAAGTAAGATGTAATCTCAGCACTTTGGGAGGCAGAGGTGGGCGGATCATGAGGTCAGGAGATCGAGACCATCCTGGCTAACATGGTGAAATCCCGTCTCTACTAAAAATACAATAAATTAGCCGGGCGTGGTGGCAGGTGCCTGTAGTCCCAGCTACGTGGGAGGCTGAGGCAGGAGAATGGCGTGAACCTGGGAGGTGGAGCTTGAAGTGAGCCGAGATCGCGCCACTGCACTCCAGCCTGGGCGACAGAGTGAGACTCCGTCTCAAACAACAACAACAACAACAACAACAACAACAACAAAAACAAAGTAAGAAATGAAATAAGAACTGTTTATGTTTTTGTAATAAAATCATGTTTGCCACAGAGCGAGACTCCGTCTCAAAAAAAAAAAAAAGTAAGAAATGAAATGAGAACTGTTTATGTTTTTGTAATAAAATCAAGTTTGGTGGATATCATAAACTTCCTGATGGGATGTGAGCAGAAAGGACTTTATCTCTGTGGTATGATTTCCAAAAACTGTCACCCCAGTCCAGTCATGAGAAATCACACAAAGCCAGACTAGGGGACATCCTATAGGGTGCCTGATCAGTACTCCTCAAGAATGTCAAGCTACTATACACAGGGAAAGGCTGAGAAACTGTAATAAACCAGGGGACGCTGGGGAGACATGATAACTAAGTGCATTGTGGTGTCCTGGATTAGTAAGTTGATATTAATGGGAAAACTGGTGAAATTTAAATAAAGCATGTTTGGTAAATAGTGATGTGGCAATGTTGGTTTCTTACTTCTGGCAAACGTATCACAGCATTGCAAGATGTTAACAACAGAAGAAACTGGGTGAAGGTATATGAGAACCCTCTTCACTATCTTTGCAAACTTTCCATAAATCTAAAGTTTTTTCCAAAATAAAAGAATTTATTAAAAAACACTATGCTGAAGTCACATTGTCTAGCTCATTACCTGATGCCCCTACATAAGCAACATCTGTCATGATTTATTGTTTGGAACATGTTTGCCCCCACTGCTCCCTACATTGAGAGGCTGTTGTTTGTACTAGTCTGACAACTTGCGGTGTTAAATGTTGTATTTCCCTTTTTGCCATTACCACCAGGAAACTCTGGATCCAACTTTGATATTAAATCAACCAAATGAGCTCTCATGATTGCCTTCTTCCCTTTTCTAATTTCTGTCATACATTTTCTCTTTATAGACATAAACTTTGTTGAGAACCACTCTTTTGCACTCCCCAATTCCATTTCCTAAGAGAGATGGAGGGCAAACTGGTGACTCATGAAAGAGGAGAGGTGGAGAGAGAGCACCATGTTGTTTGAGGAAGGAGAGCAACATCTGGGTTATCTTGGAGATGACCAGCATGGGCATGGCATTATCTCATGATGAGGACATGGTGGTTAATAGAAAGGTTTAGGCCCTCTCTGTGTATTCACAGAGCTTAGGGTCAGAACTCAAGTGTGGAAATTACACGAAATGTCACCTTCTGAGATCCAAAGCTGAGCTGCAATGTTGCAGATTCATAGCATGACCTGCTACCTCATGCAAAACACCTGCCAAAGGCTTCACTTTGCTTTGCCTTCCTATCTTTGACTTTGGAATTTGAGTATTTGAAAATACCACAATGTGTCTTTTCAGCCTATTTAGGATTGGGCTTTTTTTTTTTTTTTTTTTTTGGCATTTGCAAGCAGAACAATCCTAACTTCATGTATTCATTCTTTCATGTCTTGATCAATTCAGCAAATATTTGTGAAGCTGCTGCTTCCTGCCCAGCACTGTGCTAGGTGGTAACACAATAAGAAAGAGGATGGGATAACAGGGGCTGAGAAATTACGCAGTGTCTGTTTGCTTGCTCTGAAATATTTCTTCTCTTCCATGCCAAAAGGTCTAGATGCACATTTCCTATATATCCAAAATTTTCAGTAACTTCTCTTGGCTTTAAAATGTGCACCCTGCCTCCTCTTCTACCAGGAATTGTCTTCCTTCTTCATTTTCCTTGAAGAGGATAGGCATTTCTGTGAGCCTTTTCCCCCCATGGAATGAATAGGTTCAATTCAGTTTAATAAACTCCCTATCTTCAGAGGGCATGAGAGTATATGAGAAGGAACGAGGCACAATTCCTACCCACAGAGGACTCAACAAATGGTAGCTGTGATAGTTGCACACACATACATCTCCATTGCAACATGATGAACAAAATAAGAGTGGTAGGACCCATTGTAAAGGGAACACCCTGGACCCAGTCATCCCCTCCAGGAAGATTCACTTGGAAGGATTCAGGGAGAAGTGGTTAATGGTACCACCTGCTGCAGGAAGACAGATTTGGAGGCAAAGATAATGACCCTGAAGGTTTTAGGTCATTGCAGCTATTGTGATAGACTCGAATAGTTCCCCTCACCAGCACAGATTTGGGAAGAGATAGCAGGGAAGTCAGGGGTGCATTCAAGGAGGCGCAGGAGTTGGACCACGTACAGAAACATGTCAGTTTTTCAATTCTTCTATCTTGGAACCCTTAGGAGGTCTTGGCTTTGCAAAACAACATATTACCTCTGAATCTGAATCTCTGAAATGCTGGCAGGGGGGCCAGTCCAGCCGGCACTGTTGCCATATGTGTTTAGAATTTCATGCACAATAATTAATTTCCATTCTGCAAAAATGAATAATTAATATAGCATCCCACGTCAATTGATCCAAACAGAAGTTGACACATATTAAGAGACACACGCTGCTGAGCAAACTTTTTAAACTGAAGCGTTTTATTAACAAAGCAACTTTTAAAAATTCTCTATCTACCAGACAATAGGAACTGAACATATTCCAACAAAGAGGGCAGGCCAAGCAGGGGGTGTCGAGTTGCGATTTCGGGAGGGGGAGGTAACGGGAAGATTACATTCATTTGAAGTTGCCTGTGGGGTAGCCGGTACGGAGGTGAAGGATGCTCCAGGGATAGAAGGAAAATAAAATAAAGTGACAGCCTTAAAGAAATTTAAGAGCTAAATATCTTACTTTGATTTTTAATTATGCAGCCATGATGGAGAAATATGGGCAGAGTGATGGTAAAATTAGGGAGATGAAAAAACTATTTCAAAAACTGCCCATGACAAATACTAGTTAGGAGATGCAACAGCATCCCGAAGGCTTTATCATCCCTGTCTGATTCAAAGTTGCTCTTAATAAGTCAGTTGAAAATGTTGACAGTGTTACAAGTTTGCGGAGGACAAGAAGCTGAATTGAAAATACCTGGACCATATGACAAGGATCTAAAAGATCTTCTTTGATCAGAACTTTGAGACACCATGGAATATATCATCATATAATTGTTATCATTTTCATGATTGTTAATACTGTTATTAATTCTAACATCTTCCATTTATTCAGAGCACTCTAGGTCAGACGCTGTGCTGGGCACCTGAAATGCTTTGGTGCTCCTGATGAGAAGAGAGAAGGCACAGCTGCCCCGACTTTCTGGACTAGGAAATAGGAGTTAGCAATAAGGTGCTCCCGGCCCCTTACACAGTGAGGAAGGTTGGAACCTGGACTCGTGCCTGGATCTGTGACTCCAAGTCTTCTGCTTATTTTGTAAAATAGGGCTATCTTCCCTTTAACAGGAGTGGAGACAAGTTCCAGATGTAAGGTCTTGCAAAACAAACAAACAAACAATTTCCTTAATTGAGGAAGGGAAAGAAATAGCATAATAAGCATTTTCCCTTGGGACCCTGAAAGTCTTGGATCTGGGAGGCACTGGCGTTTACAAAATCTCATGTTACCAGCGTGGTTGTCAAGAAGGGTAATGCAGGTTTTGGCCACACGAACAGAAGAATGATTCTTAGAATGAGGGAGGTGCTGGTGTCAGCGTGCCTGACTCAAATCACTTATGCCCTGAGGGTTGCATTCTGCTTGGGTGATGCATTTCAGCAGCTGTCTAGACCTCCAGGAGGACAGTAGGAAGAGGCCTGCTGGGATGGTTGTGGGACTCGAGGACCATTGAGGGAGCTCTTCGGTTTGCTGAAGATGGGGCTTCTGGAGCTAGAATCATGCCCTCTGTCCCCTGAAAGATCTCCTACTTGGAGACTTTCTGACTCACTCCAGAGGCCAGAAGAGGCACCGCTGGGGTGGTAACTCTCAGACTGAGACTTAGTCCCAAGGAGAAAACCCAACCTTGGAGGAATGCAGTGGCAGACGGCCAGGGAGACACATGACATGCCTCCAGGTGCCAGACGCTGGGTTAAGGTGGGGGCAGATGGAAGCGAGGGAGGTACAATCCTTGTTCTTTGGAGAGGAAGAGGGAGGGAGAGAGACAGGGAAGAAGGGAGGGACAGAGGATGGGGATCAGGGAGGAAAGGAGAAGGGGAGAGAAAAGAGAAGAGAGAAGAAAGTGAGAAGTGAAGAGAGGTGTCCGGCCAACCCCAGACTGCCCTAGCCACCCTGGTGAGGCACCAGACTTGTAGGGAGGAAGCTGTCTTGGATGTCCAACCTAGCTGAGCCTTCAGATGACTTCCGCCCTGGCTGTCATTTGTCTGCAGACACGAGGGAGATATGAGGAACCAGGAAAGAGAATAACAAATACTTGGGGCCATATGACAAGGCTCTAAAAGATCTCCTTTGATCAGAATTTTGAGGCACCATGGTTTAAGCCGTAGAATTTGGGGTGGTTTGTTACATAGCGATGGGGAACCAGAGGAGATGTCCACAGCTGCGGCAACGTATCTGTGTGGCCCTGATTTTCTCTAACAGGCTGGCCTGGGCTTGTTTCATGGTAACCAGGCAGCTTTCTTTGCAAAGCAGAAGTGTGCAGGGTCTCTCAAGGCCTTCTCTGAGAATGGGCACAGTGTTCCTTCCACTGTGACCACACGGCCAGCCCAGAGTCAAGGTGTGGGAAGTAGATTCATTGCCTCTTGATGGAAGGTGTTGTGCTCATAGTGCAAAGGTTGTGGATATGGGGAGGAGAATAATTGGGGGGCATTCTTGGGATGCTCCTGTGAGCTTTCTAGATCTGCTTACAAAAAAGCATTGAGGTGAAGAGTGATGGCAACGTAACCATTTCAAGTGGTGATGCTGTGAGCTGAACAAGCATGTCATAGCTACGAGCCAGAAAACACTTTTAAAATCTTTTTTTTTCAACCCTCCCATTTTACAAATGAAGACACAGAATATCCAAGAAGCTAAGAGGTTCCAAAGGCCAACGGATCCCAAGGGCCATGGGATCTTTGGTGGGAAGGCATGGACATTGGAGCAGGCTGGCACCAATATCTTCTGGCTGGTTAATCTTGGGGACCTCCTGTAAGCTCAGGCTCCTCCCCTATAAACAGGGGCTGTTGGCGCTCTCAGGAATATACAAACAGTTGCCACCTACCAGGTGCCCCCGAACAAGGGGTCACATTGATGATTGTTATTGCAAGATGTGGCCTAGAACCTGGGTCCCCTGGTTCCTAGTTCAGTCCTCTTCCCGCTTCATCAATGGCCACTCAATAAGCTTCCAGATCCAGATCAACTCATACCCAAAACAGGAAGGAATGTCAGGTCTGGAGAAGCGAGCTGGGATAAGTGAACACCACCGAACGTCTGTGTAGTGTGGATGTCCACGTGGTGAGCTGCTGGGTGCTAGAAAGAGCCAGTGAAACACACCGGGTGTCTTCTCTATGGAAGCCAGTTTTAACTGCTGTGTGTATGTGTATGTGCGCCTGGAAAAATATCATTATCTTTTCATAACAACTCCCATATCATAGTGGCTGACAGAATAGATTTACTGCTTAACGTAAATGTTGAATTTCTACACTACAGCCATGTGGTCTCAGTTAGAGGAATCACAAACAATTTATTGATTTTTTATAAAAAAAATGACTGCAGAAAAATTACACCTTGATGATAGGGTGTGGAAGACCTGGAGCAGGACTCTGGTTAAGAACAGAGGAGGAAATATGAATCAAAAATTAGTGGATGTCTGTGAAACAAGTATGAATGGAATGTCGAGTAAAAACAACTCTTTGCTTTGTCACAAATATATTGAGGTGCCGACTTATTTCTAGAAGATAGAATCTGAGAGGTACAATTGCTGTTTAAAACTGTATTTGCTAAAACAATGTAGCATCTTAGATAAATATTAAAAAGGCTGTCTGGCTCTGGGGCAGCTCACTGGGCCCAGTCTTCAGGTTCAAGTTGCTCTTGAAACCGAAGCCAGAGAGCAGAGTCAAGGTCAAGTAGATGAGGAGGAAGGAAAGCTCCTTAAATGACCTTGGACAAGTTAATGAACTCTGAGGCTCAGTTTCCCTCTGGAAATGTATTCCAGATTAGAGAGCACTGGTTCCTTCCAGCTGTGGGGAAGGTTTGCATCTATAAATGTAAAGCTCTGCCCACGTACTGGCAAGGTAGCTGCACACACCAAGTGCACACACACACACACACACACACTTACTAAATCAAATACCAAAGACCTAAATTTTATTAAATGCATTTTATGACAATATGAAATGAAGCCAGAGTCCAGCTGGATGAAAGAACTAATGCTGTGTGTGTGTGTGTGTGTGCAGACACAGTTTGCACATGGCCACCTGCAAGCAAAGGTGGGGTACAGGGAGAGGGTTATGTCATAACCATATGCTCTTAGCACTATTCTTGACTTGGAAGTCCGTTATTCATTGGGGTTTAAACACATCAGGTTTGATACCTGTAGCTTCTTATTTTGCTTTATTTTAGTAGAATTTTTTTTTCCTAAATAAAAAAGTTAGTTAAAGTAAAAGAACCGGAGGGGGCCCAACACTCAGCCCTCACATTCTTTCTGTGAGTAAGTGGGTACTGGAGCCTTCTGCAAGAGGGCAGGCACTCCAGGTAGGTGCAGTCAATGTGGAAGGCATTGGTCTTGCTGTATTCGTTCTCATCAGAGATTCCCAGCTTACACTCCACAGCTTCATTGCATTAAAATCTATGACTGTTGGAATTTCAGGGAGAAACATTGATCTTTCTTTTGCCCATTAACCCTTCCCCCCACCTTCCGAGAAAATCTGAACCAACCTGTCTACCTTCATTCCAAAGTTCTTTTCTCCCACCAAACACAGCTCCACCTCCTTGCACCCTAACTCTCCAGGGGCCTCCCCATCCCGTCTGCAGGGACAGGGCTTGTGGAAAGACAGGACGCTGAGGGTCGCTGAGGGGGCGGGTTCCTGGGGGCCAGGCCAGGGCAGCATGTGGGGCTTTCCTGGAGGGTCCCCAGCAGCGAAGCCCTCTCTCTTCTGTTGGCCCCTTTGCGCAGGGAGCTCTTCCACGGGGGCCACACCAGGACGTGCTGAGCTGCCAATCACACCATCAAGGCACCAAGTCATGCAGGTGCAGATGTGAACTCTTGGGAGGAGAATCCCTGGTAAATTCATTCACCTGACTTTTTTCTTTTTTCTTTTTTTTACCAAGACGGAGTGTTGCTCTGTCACTCAAGCTGGAGTGGAGTAGCACGATCTTGGCTCACTGCAACCTCCGCCTCCCAGGTTCAAGTGATTCTCCTGCCTCAGCCTCCTGAGTAGTTGGGATTACAGGTGTCTGCCAGCATGCACTGCTAATTTTTGTATTTTTAGTAGAGACCGGGTTTCACCACGTTGGCCAGACTGGTTCCGAACTCTTGACCTCGTGATCTGCCTGTCTCAGCCTCCCAAAGTGCTGGAATTACAAGGCTGAGTCACTATGCCTGGCCTTTTCTTTTTTTTTTTTTTAATTGCGGTAAAATACTCGTAACATGAAACTCATCATTTTAACCATGTTTAAACGTACAATTCAGAATATTGTACAACCACTATCACTATCTATTTCCAATAATTTTTTTATCATCCAAAGCAGAAACTCTGTCCCCACTGAACAACCCCTCATTTCCCCTCTCACCAGCCCCTGGTACCCACCATTCTACTTCCCGTCTCTATGAATCTGACTACTCTAGGGGCCTCCTATAAGTGGAATTGTGCAGAATTTGTCCTTTCATGACTGGCTTCCTTCACTCAGCACAATGGTGTCAAGGAGTGCGTGTGTTGTAGCGTGTGTTACAATTTCCTTCCTTTTTAAGGCTGTATAATATTCCACTGTGTGTATACCACATTTTGTTTATCCATTTGACTATGGATGGACATATGGGTTGCTTCTGCCTTTTGTTTAGTGTGAACAATGCTGCTATGGACACGGGTGTACAAATCTGCATTCCAGTTCCTGCTTCCGATTCTTCTGGGTATATTCCCAGAAGAGAAATTGCGGGCTCACATGATAATTTCGTGTTTAACTTTCTGAGGAACTGCCATACTGTCAGCTGGCCTTTGAGTTCTGACCTGGGGTCTGCAGATGTGTGGATCTGCACAAGGCAAATCTGAAGGCCCTTCAGAGGCAAAATGGGTTGCAAGAGGCTTCGAGGGGTTGAGCCATCTGTTCTGTCATGGACACTGCTGATTCAGCGCCACTCCCACGCAGACCCCAGTTGCTTGAGCATTTCAGTTTTGTTCTATGTAAATTTCCTGGAGTACCAGGTACTGTGAATTCTTTGCCAGAGCCTTCACAGAGAGATTTTTAGACACGTTACACAGGAGAAGATGAAGCTTGGAGAGCTGCAGAGATCTGCCTCCAAGCCACAGACGCCCAAGTCAAATGTCAGCTCCTCCACTCCTGGGTAGGAGCTTGGGCATATTAGGCAAACTCTCTGGGCCTCAAATGCCTCCATTGTAGAACACAGGCCAGCACACCCTCCGAAGGGTGTGACTTAGGAATGCGAGATGATGTGCTCAAGCACAGCGGTGAGTATGGTCTAAACAGTCACATTTATCAGCCCTGAACTAGCAAATGACAAGGCTGGGATTTCCATCCATATCCACCTGATTTTGAATTCCATGCTTCTTCCACTGCAATTCACATAGATCTGGATTCAGTTTTATCTGTAAAAAGAAACCACAAACAACCTCCTCCCAGAGCAGCTGTGAGGAGCCAAGGGGATGGTTTATGTGAAGAGCTTGCCCATTCTTTGCGACAAATAAGCACTTACCACTTGCCAGGTGCTGGGCTGGGCTGTTCAAACATGATTTCATTGTGTGTATCTCTACCATGGTCCTTCAAAATGGGGATCATGCCACCTTGCAGGAATCATCAGGAGAGAAGGAGAAGTCCACTCAAGGCTTCACAGTTACAAAGTGGTGGGGCTGGGTACAAACTGATGTCCACATGACCCCAAAGCCAGTGCTCATAACACAGGGCTGTTTAGCTTCTTAGATTTCCATCTAGGATCAGCCTCTCAGCCCACTCTTGCTGGGGGTCATTTCTGGGAGATCTAAAGGCATGTTCACCCATCTCCATTCCTCGGGCCAGGCCCTTGGCCTGCAGCAGGAGGGGTGGGCAGTGTCTAGGAGGAGGCAGGCAAAGGCTGCCTGTGTTGGGCTGTGTCTCCCGGCTGACGCCACGGCCAGGGCCGCCACTGTCTCTGACTGGTTTCCTGAGTCTGGATGGGTCTGAGGTTTCCTGTTTCCCTGCAGCTCAGGACTGGCCTAATTGGAAAGACATGTCAGGCTGATGTGTCCAGCATGCTGGAGATGAGAAGGAGGAGGAGAAGGAGGAGGAAGGGGGAAGTTCAGTTTGCTCAGGTCATGTCTGTAGAGGAACTTGGAAGCAGACCCAAGGGGAGGATTGGAGACCATAGACCTCATGGGTGGGAGCAAACAAGAGATTCTCTGAGGAGCTTCCCTGGACCACAGAATCCAGACCCTTCTGGGCAAAGCAATTTGGAGGAGGAAACAGAGTCTGCTCTTTGCTGCTCTTCAGCCCTGGGCAGTGTTCCTGGCTCTCTAAGCCTCTCTTTCTCACCATTAGATGGGTGTGGTTCTACTTCACAAAGATGGGAGCCCATGGATGGCCATGTGCTTTGTACAATGACCGACGAGATTCTGAAAACCTGGGATAAACATCTGTAGGTGAACAAATACATGTAACTTTTAGAGCACACCATCTAGCCCCCGAAGACACTGCGTGAAGTCACAGCACTATGTGAAGTCATAGCACTATGAGAAGTTTGCCAGTTCTCTTCAAAGTGGATAAAGAAGGGAACTCCAGCAAGCAGTGCATATTGGTGAACACTTGCACCCTGTTGGGTTTCACACCAAGGAAACAAGAGGACAGGATAGCTCCCCTTTCTACAGGTTTACTCTCAGATTATTCTTGATCTGGTCAAGAAATCTCTGGATTCAGGTTTAAGCTTCTTGCTCCCAATGTTAATACTGATGGTGGAATAGAAACATTCCCCTCCATCATTTTCTTCTCTAAGCATCTGATGGTCCTCAGTTTTCTCATCTGCAAAATGGCCATCAAGGAATTGCCTTGGGGCTTGAATGGGGTGGGCAGAGTAAGGAGCCTGGCTGAGGGCCAAACCCATGCTCAGTCTCTATTTAATACTGTGGCTGCTGGTCCTCCTCCTCCCTAAATCTGTGTGGATGCCTCTGGTCAATTTATCTTCATGACTCTCCAATGCTGCCAGCAGTCCCTCTGCCCCTGCACTGGGGCTTCTTGGTGAGCAGGCGCAGACGTGGAGGCTGGACTTCATGCTGTGAAGGGGACTCCCACATGCCTGTAGAAACCATGGCCACCACAAGTAACATTCCATCCCCCGGCTCGTGGCAGCCGGCCATAGGGACATGCACCAATGCACGAGGCTCAACTCACGCTGGCACATGGGTCTATCTCCCTGCAGGTATCTGGGAGGGCGGGGAGTCCCATGTCCCTACACCCACAGTTCTCTGGCCCTGAAGTCCAAGGGGTCCAGACTTGTGCAAAATAAGGACCTGGGATGCTAAAGGCGTATTGGTAGGAAGACCTAGCCCTTCCCTTGTTCCTGCAGCCAGCACAATCCATTGTTCAGCCAGGTTGGCCCCCATGGTTCCTCCCACCAGTGATGGCAGGGGGTCAGACAGCAAGAACCTCCCAGCTGGCTCTAGGAAAAATGGCAAAGGAAGCAAAAATTTCTTCAGGATTTCGAAGAAACAGTGTGGCATTGCAAGGGTTTTGCAGTCAGACGTGAGCTTCATTTGAACTCTGACAGCCACTAGCTGTGTGGTCTTGAACAGGTTGGCTCACGTCTCCAAACTCAATCTTATTCATCTGTAGAAACGGGGATGGTGTCTGCTGTGTGTGTGTACCTAGGTGTGCCTGTAATGATCAACCACGAAGAGGCTCCAGGTATAGCCTCTGGCACATGCTAGGTGTTCCATAAAATTAAATTCACGTGGAAAGAGTGAATAAGACTTAGTAGGTGATAGCGCAGCAACAGGGTGACCAAAGTCCATTGTAATTTAATTGTACATTTAAAAATAACTAAAAGAGTGTAATTGGACTGTTTGTAACACAAAGGATAAATGCTTGAGGGGATGGAGACCCCATTTTACTTGATAGGATTATTACTTATTGCATGCCCATATCAAAACATCTCATGCACCCCATAAATATGTACACCTACTATGCACTCACATAAATAAAAATAAAAATAAAAAAATAAATAAATCCACTCTCCCCTCCTTTCCTCCAGTGCGCTGTTACATGGCTGTCAACCACTTTTCAGCTACTAGCTCTCAAGCACCTACTATGTGCTAGGCATTCCATTCCATTGCAGAAATGTGACTGACAGCAACTTAGACGCAGCCACCGTGGCTCTTAGAGTCTTCTGAGGAAGGATATGTAGACAAGCAGTCATGCGCCAGAATGGCCCTGGCCATTGGTGGTGGTAGAGGGGGTTGGGGGAAGTGCAGGTGGTATGGGACATGAGAAGAGTTTCTATCTGCTTCAGTCACTCAATAAGGATTCATTCAAAACCTTGGCATGCTGTCTGCCAGGCACCTGGTGTACCGAGATGGATAATAAGTGGTTCATGCTCTCGAGGAGCTTATGGTCTAGTGGGGCAGAGGGGTATGCACACAGATAGTTGCAGAGTTTAGAATTAAGATCACTTGAGAGTACAGATACTGGGGCCAAAATATACGTTTTTAAGGCAGCATCCTATAGGGAGATAAGATGCTTCCACTCTGGACAGCACAGCCTTGACTGTAATGGAGATCTGGGGTAGAACCTTGACTCTAGCATCAGGGGATCAACCTTCACCTTCGTTTCCCTGTTTGTTGAGTAGGGGATAAAGGGATCTAATGAGAGAGTTTACATCCACCCCTAGGCTAAGTATTTTAACAATGTTAGCTTATTCGATCTCTAGTTAGGTGGGTACCATTCATGTTATACAAAGAAGTAGACACCAAGGAGATAAAGTGACTTGATCAAGATCTCAAGGCCAGTGTGCAGCAGAATAGGTGTGAAACCTAGACTGATTTGGTCCAAAAATCCCATGCATTTTGTTGTTGTTGCTGTTGTCCTTGCACTTTGCCTCCCTGGGTAGGACTAGTTGACACCCACTGTCCTGACTCTCACTTAGAATTTACTCCAAGGCAAGATGCTGTGGACTGTCACAGTGCACCTTCCAATGGCCACTCCATGGAGAAGGGTGACTGTGAATGGGATGCTGTCCAATTGTAGGGCTCTGTGCATCATTTCTCAAGCAGAAGGTGCCAGAATCACCAGACCCAAAGGAGACTGTTTTCCTGACCATATTCGGAGGAAGCCTCTTTGCTCTGTGTTTATCTAATTGATCCCAGGGCTGGGCAGTGGTGAGCCAACGTGAGGCATTTGCTGACTATATGCCATTCTATTTTTTGAGTTGGGATTCACAGGAAAGTGAAGCCACATTTTTTTGCAGCCAAGGGGAGTGGGGCCAGGCATTTGAACAATGGGTTGTCTCCTTGGCCACCAGGCCAGGCATAGTCATATTTGGTTATGTGTGGGGCAGGAAATAATTATTTATCAGTACATTTATTTTCAGGGCTCTGGGTAACAGGCAATTGAATCCAAATATGGCCTGGAGAAAGCTTTAGTTCTGTTATATACTGTCTTCTTCTCCTGGCCCTTATTCTTTTAACTTCTGCAACTGTCCTTTAAACAATTCCAACTACGTTTTTTAGTGAAATTATCCCCATTAAACACACAGACACACTGCTTTTTAAAGAGAGGGTAATAAAGGAAACTTCATGTGGATCAAGCACTGTACAGAGAATTGGCCCTGTGGATTCTGGAATCAGAACTGAGTTGGAACACTGCCTCCATCAACTACTGGCTCTGAAATGTTCAAGAAGTTATTCAATCTCTCCCAGTCTCAGTGTCCTCATCTGTGCAATGGGCATGAGAATTCCTACCCACCATGGTGTTGCAAGGGTAAAATTAGATTATACGTTTCAAAGCACTTTGACACATGTATCTGTCCTGGGTTGAATAGCGTCCCCGCAAATTCATGTCCTTCTCAGAAGCTCAGACTGTTTTGAGGTGGGTTTTGGGGGACCCTTACCATACATAGAGATGGAGGTCATGTGGATACAGAGGCAGAGCTTAGAGTGATATAGCTGTAAGCCCAGGAGACACAGGATGCAAGGCCACCGAAACAACCAGGGAGAGGCAGAAAGAACTCTACACCTTGATTTCAGAGTTCTGGCCTCTAGAACTGTGACAGAATAAATCTCTGTCTTTTTTTTTTTTTTTTTTTTTTTTTGAGATGGAGCCTCACTCTATCACCCAGGCTGGAGTGCAGTGGCATGATTTCAGCTCACTGCAACCTCTGCCTCCCTGGTTCAAGCAATTCTCTGCCTCAGCCTCCCAAATAGCTGGGATTACAGGCACCTGCCACCACGCCCGTCTATTTTTTGTATTTTTAGTAGAGACGACGTTTCACCATCTTGGCCAGGCTGGTCCCAAGCTCCTGACCTCGTGATCCACGCACCTAGGCCTTCCAAAGTGCTGGGATTACAGGTGTGAGCCACCATGCCCGGCAATCTCTGCTGTCTTAAGTCATCACCCAGTTTGTGATGACTTTTCTCATGGCAGTCCTGAGAAAGGATCTACTACCCAACAAATATTTTTATAGAAAGCCTAGCACAGAACCTGGCACAGAGGCCCAGAATTTATTATTTGCTTGAACTTGGTGTCTGGAGATGCCTAGACATTGGTCTGGTTCAATAAATATGAGTTCCTTTCTTTCTTCTCTTATTTCTGTTCTCCACTTAGCCCTCTGCAAACAGCTCAGCAGAAAATCTTAGTCAATTTTGCATGCATTCACATAATATGCAAATGCAGGGCACTGGTTTATTTTATACTGAGACGATATATACAAATTCTACTTATATATACAGTTCCATATAAAGTACCATGTCTCCTGTAAATAGACTTTTTGAAGTTTACAGAGATGTTTTGAGCTGTCACACTCTTCCCAGGTGGTGTGTTACCATCAAATATCTGAGTGGGCAAGTGTAATTTATGTAGGCATATATCATGCTTATAAAGGCCAATGCCATTTCTCCAGGCCCCCGTGAACACTTAGGGCTGACAGTGCCTAAATAAACTGGTTTATTTACTGCAGTAGTTACCTGTTTAAGACTGGCCGTTACGTTAAGTAACACAGAGTGCCCAGACTAATAAATTTACAGCGTGCCTGTTTGTTTTACTGAAGAATTTATTGCAGCAGTAATAACTGTCAAAGGGTGAGGCTGGTGAAAGGGCCAGAGCTACACAGAGGATCTATCACATCATCAGCTTCCTGACAGCCCTCTGGGGAGCTCTTTTGTCACCAACAAAAGCACCTGAGTGGATACCTTGGATCAATGGACAGGGAACTTGGGAATCAGCTTCTTGGGGCAAGATCACCTCTTCTATTTGACCCATATGGATGTGAGTGCCAGGCTTTCTATGTTGTGGGAGTGATTTACAGCAAGGCCCTGGAGATTGACGCTCACGGATTTGATGATGCTTCATGCCAGCCAGAAGAGGGGAATCCCCTGCTTTCAAATCCTGGCTAACTAGATGGTGATCGGGGAAAAACTATTTACAGTATGCAGTCTTACACTTTCTATTCTTAACTCATATGGGCTTTTTGTTTTGAGACCAGCCAGGGGCCTGAAGACTGAAGATTAGATTGGATTGGATAGGATTGGATTAGAAGCCTTGTGGAGTGGCTTGACACATGGGTTTTGGAGGCAGGTAGGTAAATTCTGATCTTAGAATGGTCATTTGTAAGTTGTGCAGCAGCAAGTAAATGTATTTAAATTCTCTAAGCCATGCATCTGTCCTCTGAAAAACTGGAATAATTCTCTATTTTACAAGGTTTTTGTGAGGACTGGAGGAGATATTATTCATGATGCTGCTCCTATTGCCATTTGATCCACATTTTTAGACTCTAGGGTTTAGACAAAAAGAAGACAAGAAAGAGGTTTTCTAGTCTGGCCCTTCCCTCTCCCTATTTTGCAGAAGGAGAAACTATGCACATGAGAGGACCATTGACTTTTCCAAGGTCAGCCTGCAAATTTGTGGCAAAGTCTCAGTTAGACACAAGGTCTCCCAAGTCCCAATCCTGCCTTTGAGTCAATCAATCATTCCACAGATGATTATGGAGCACCTCCTATGGGCTCATAACAATGGCAGAAAAGATGGGATATTTGTCGGTCCTGCCAGGTTCAGCCTCAGGCTTCTCCGGCTCTCAGGTGTCAATCAAAGGACCAGGTATTGAGTAGAAAAGCAAGAGAGGTTTGTGAAATGAATAAATGACAGCCCTGCCTGAGAACGTAATGGCACTGTGAAAAACACAAGCAAAGAATTTTGAGGGGGTTTAGAGGAGGGTCTACTAGTCCTCTTGGGTTGGGAAGGCTTTCTAGAGCAGGAAATACCCTCTCTTTGTCCTGATAGACATGAGCAGCCAGCCAGACAGGGAACAGGGTGGCATTTCAAACGGAAAACAGTATAAGGAAAAGCACTTTGAAGATAAAAAAAAATCTGCTTAAAGCGGCAGAAGTGTAGGTTGAGCGTGGTTAGTTGGGTAGATGAGCTATGTGTCTGGGAGGTGCATGTCTTGGGCGAGCTTTCCTTACGTCCTCTGTGGTGATCCTATGAGGCTCTGTGAATCAGGCACTGGAGGGGTTATTGTTCCTACTTTTCAGAAAACAGGCTTCAAGTCTGGAGTGACCTGCCCAAGATCACTTAGGTAGCATTCATTCATTCATTCATTCATTCACATAGAACCTACTACAAAATTTATGGGACAAATAAAAATATAGAACCTTTCCTTCAAAATTGTTAAAAATTTCAAGACAGCAACAGCAGAGCATTAATTAGGTGCAGGGCCATTCTGGACTTGGGGCCATGTGCAATGGCACAGATCATGTGCCCATGAAGCCAGCCCTGGTTCCACAGGTATTTATTGTGTGCTTACTATATGCCACCAGCAGTTCAGGCGCTGGGGATACAGGAGTGAACAAGCAAGAGGTGCCCCCCTCCTCTCCTGAATTATTTGGGTGTTGGGTGGGGGTGGTTGGAGGGAAGATACAATAAACAAGTAAAGGGATCAATGAATGAGATGATTTCAGGCAATAATGAGTGCTAAGAAGGACCTAAAAGTTTCAAGGGTGGGATGGAATAAGTAATCAGGCATTACTGAGTGGGCGAGCTGATGTCTAGGTGATGAGATGTTGTGGAGATCAGGGGAAACCGCACTCCAGCCAAAGAAAAAGCAAAGGATCTAAATGGAGCACAAGCTTGGAGCATTCAGGAAGAGGCACCGATGCCGAAGGGGTTGTAGGAGCAGGGAGGCTGCAGTGTGTGTATCTCGTGGGCCCTGCAGGACGTGGCAGGGGGTGCTGGATGAAAGACACTGGACAGTGCTGCGGAGGGTGACCCGGCAGGAGCATGAAGGCCTCTGGGCCAGGATGGCTCTTCATCAGCCTCTCCTCTCAAGGGTGGGAGCTCTGGGGATCAGATGCCCCTGGCTGGTCACATGGCTCAGTAAAGAATGATGTGAGAGTATTGTTTTCAACTGACAAGTAGAACATTAGATGACCACTTAGGTGGTTGTCATGCAACTCGTGTCCAAGAAATTATAAGAAAATGTGGATGGCATTTGGTGGTAGGGATAAACAATTTTTCTTTTGTTAAAAACTCTGATAATTATGAAAAAATGCAAGCGGTTAAGTGAAAAGAAACTTAAAAAAATGTCATTTCAAATCACTCAGAAGTAACAATTATCTAACATTTGGTAATCATCAGTTGGACACTTTTGTGTATATAATAGGAAACAAGTTAAAATATAGCTAGAAAGAATACGTATTGCTAGTACAAATTATATTTCTGGTTTTTATAAAATCAAACGCATATTTTTTGCTTCACTACAAAAACAGCAGCAAGAAACTGAACAACTTGATTTATAGACACATGTTTCTTCATCTAAAAATGAGATTCATTATGGGAAAACTTGAAGAATTTTTAGAAGACTCTCTCAACTTTAAAGAGTATCTACTGATTTTTTCTATAAAAGATGAAAAAATTAGCATGTCTGTGCTTTCTTTTATGCCTTCCTCTAGTCCCTGATTTTTGTCAGTTATATTATTAATTTTACATTTGAATTTTGTGTCATTTTTACAGTTTATATGTTTTTTACATTTATGAGTTTGTTAATTATACTTTTTACAATTGTTTAATGACACCTTTACATTTGAATGAACTCAATGCCTTTTATTAGTCTTCTTAACATAGCTTCTCTATTCCTGAGCTTGTTTTTTTATTTTTATTTTTTTGAGATGGAGTCTCACTCTGTCACCTAGGCTGGAGTGCAGCGGTGCGATCTTGGCTCACTGTAGCCTCCGCCTCCTGGGTTCAAGCCATTCTCCTGCCTCAGCCTCCTGAGTAGCTGGGATTACAGGTGAATGCTACCACACCCAACTAATTTTTATATTTTTAGTAGAGATGGGGTTTCACCATATTGGCCAGGCTGGTCTTGAACTCCTGACCCCAAGTGATCTGCCCGCCCCTGACTCCCAAAGTGCTGGGATTACAGGCGTGAACCACTGCACCCAGCCAAGTTTGTTTTTTTATTCCCAGCATTGTTAACTGGGTTTAGAGTCCAGCAGATTTTAAAAGAATGAGTCAGGGCTGCTAGAGTCCTCAAGTTACTCCATCCTTTGATACCTTCTATTGTTTTTTTGGCTGAAGACTAGCTTGCTCTCTATGCAATTTAGGAGTACATTGTTTTCCCTCAAAACTTTGTTTGTAACAGTCAACTCTCTTCTGACATTGAATAGTTGAGGTTCATTCTGGGTAACTTGATTCTCTTGTTTAGATATCTTCATGATTTTTTTTGTTTCTCTTTGAGGGTCAGTCATATTACTGGGATTTTATTATTTTTTCCTGAAATATAACATGTTATTTGTTTTGTAGATTTTAGTGTTTATTTCAGAATTTTTTTAAGATGCCATGGATAATTTGTTTGATTTTTTTTCCTCCAGAAGCACCAATTATACATTTATTGGCTCTTGTTTAGCTCTTTTATATGTTATTATCCTCTATGTAATCATTTTTTTGCTTTTCTTTTCTATTTTACTTTGTGCCATTTCCTGAAGTTTACTCTCCAAGTTTTTTGGTTCTGAATTGTGTTTATCTTTTTTCTTGTTTCCAAAATTGTTTTCATCTCTAATATCATTTTCTTTTACATTTCTTTCTTTTCCACATTATCAGCTCTTTTTATGTCTGATAACCTCTTCTTTGCACCATTGTATAACTTCCTTGAATTCAATTCTATAGAGAAAAATCCCCTCAAAGCTACATATAATTATTTTGTGATCTATTTTTTATCCTTATGTGTAATTCCTCCTGATATCTATCTATATCTATGTCATCTACATAGATATAAATATATAGATATGGATATGTATATTCAGCATGAATATATATGGATATATTCATATACATGTATATATAAATATATATATATGTTCATCTCTCTCTCTCTCTTTTTTTTCTTAGACAGGGTCTCACTCTGTCACCTAGGCTGGAGTGCAGTGGCACAATCACAGCTCACTGCAGCCTTGACTTCCTGGTCTCAAGTGATCCTCCCACCTTAGCTGCCTGAGTAGGTCAGACTCTAGGCACTTGCCACCGTATCCAGCTAATTTTGTTTTTTGTAAATATAGGTTTTCACCATCTTTCCCAGGCTGGTCTTGTACTCCTAGGCTTAAGTGATCCACTTGGCTTGGCCTTCCAAAGTGCTGATATTACAGGTGTGAGCCACGGTACCTTGCCCCTACCTATCTCTTTTTTATATCTCTTTTCTTTTCATTTTTTTTTTTTTAGTATCATTAACATGTTTTATGTCCAAAATTTGTTTCAGCCTACCTACGGACAAATGGTATGAAGAAGGATGGGGAAAAGTAAGCTGGGGCAGATGGAAGCCTCAAGTCTGACAAAGTGAATCTTTCATCCTCTTCACAGTACCTAGGATGTCTTGTATCCTGGGAGATACAAGGCATTTTTTTTTTTTTTTTTGCCTCTTAACGTTCAAATGCTGCTGTGGCTAAGAGTAAGGCCACAGATTCTCTGTGCTGCCATCTTGAATTCCCACCTCCTCTCCCTCTTGGGATCCTTTTGACCTCCACAATATTTATCTGCTAAGAGACAATGAGGCCATGAGTCCTGCAGCCCACACTTCTTCAGACAATTTATATTTTTGGATGAGATCTCCAGAAGGGCATTGCTCACCTCTTCTATATTTTGCAAACAATTCTAGAATCTTAATCAAAGAACCATTGGCTACACATTGGCTACACACTGGCTACATTGCTCCAAAAGTTGGCATTTTAGGGACAACGTACTCTGCTTGAGATCCAAGCTGGTGGAGTTTTTCTTTGCTTAGTATCCTCCACCATCTAGGTTTTAAACTAGATGTTGTTTGGCAGGTGTGTCCCATAGCTTTCGGTTTGTGGTGGTGCTTCCCTTGTGTTATCTTCTCTCTTATTCTCATTCCTTTTTAAAAATGTTATTATTTTTGGTAGGTTTAAGAGTTGAGCATCAAGCAAAAATGTACTTTCTTAACCATCTTCAAATGAACAATTCCTGTGACTTTTAGATTAAGAGAGATGATAATCTAGGGCTTCTATATCTCCCGATTTTAATTATAAGACAGATGCAAATTTAGCTTAAGAATTTAGGCTAAGAGCCAAGGGATCGTAGGATCAATATTTATATGTGGCCCAAAGAAGTTTTGTCAGGAGGAATTTGAGCACAACAATGATAATATTGACTATAGCTGCTTGAATGCCTATGATGGTCCAGGAGCTTGGTTGATGCTTTGCTTATTTCAATTCAAATCCAAACAAGAACCTGCAGCCCACACTTCTCCAGACAATTTATATTCTTGGATGGGATCTCCAGAAGGACATTACCACCTCTTCTATATTTTGCAAACAATTATAGAATCTTAATAAAAGAACCACTGGCTACACATAGGCTACATTGCTGAGGTGAGGTTTGTTAACCCCATTTTACCAGAGGAAAAAGAGAAAAGTGAGAATATGAAAGATCAGGTGCCTGGATGATAAGTGACTGAGCTTGCATTCAAAATCAAGTGAGTTTCACTTCCTGATTCCTCCTCCTATTTTTCTCTATAGGCAATATGTGAAGTCTAAAAATAAAATTTTAATTCAGTAGAAGTTTCAGTAAACCCTAGTAATTTCTTTTTCCTCATGCTCTTTGCTTTGAGTTTAATCTCTGTGGCTATTTTAGTGGCACCTCATGGGTACTTTTCCCTGGGCTCACTTATTACCAGTGTCCATTCACTAACCAGTGTATAACGGGGACTGTTAAGTGTGCCTGGATGAGAAAGGGGCTTTTTTTGTACCTTTATAGCTATTATTGATTGGTTCAATAATTTGGTCTATTTCCAATCAATATGTTCTATGCTAGGCTGAAGAGAACGAACTTCAAAAACTTTGTAAAGTTGAACTCTGGCCACAGCATCCTTTCACTCACTCAGCAATTGCAAATAACACAATGAGAGTGACTACACACTGTCTTCATCTTCACGTTCTTTCACTTCCTCATGGTACATCTCCTAACCCAGTTTCTTTTCTTGCCGTATCTAGTGTCGGCTGAGGGGATAACCTACCACCTGGTTAGGAGAACTGCCTCTCCAGCCCTCCTCTGTGTATTGATCTCCAGCATTCAGTGGGTTCACAGCTGTCTGCCCGCAGAGTCTCTGCTTTGCTTTTGTCATGGAGGCATGGTGAATGTTGTGACTCTACAGTCCTTTAGTCTTTTGTATTTGCTTAAACATTTAAAAAAGTTTTTTAATAAAAAAATGAATCTAGAGTGATTATTTTCACATCATCATTAGAAACATTTCCATAGGTGACCAAAAGCTTCAGTCATAGAAACTAGTAAGACATTATTAAGAAAATGTGCTTAAATTCAAGTTACATTTGACCATTTTCAAAAACTTGCTTTCCTCCTTCTCCCACCAGAAATATCTACTTCCCCACCTTAAAACTGTACTTTCAGCTTGACCTCCTCTGGTGGTACATAGCTTGGTAGCATTTGGTACATAGCATTTGCCACTTAATATTGAACTTACCTATGTGTGGTTCTGTCTCTCTAAGGTGTTCCTTGAGTTCCCATCTTCTCTAAGAAGTTTCCACTTGTATCCTCAGTATCCAGTCCAGAAACCAGCAAAAAATTGATTGTCTAGAGAGTGTTTCCTGCAGGGCATCATGAAAAAGCTAATATTTATAGAACACTCTTTGAAAAAACGGCTTCATGATTAAAGAGTGGTGGGAGAGGGAACCTGACTGCTTGTTGGCTCCTAAGCCTGCCACACCGTGGGCAGACACCCGTGAACCTACTGAAGGTTGGAGATTAATACACAAGAGGATGGGTGGAAAGGCAGTTCTCCTAACTGCTCCTTGCAGGACCTGACTGTAGCTCCCAGGGTTCCACCCTAGCAGCAGTTCTCTGGGAGGCCAATCTCATTACCAGTGGTTCTCAACATCAAGATGGTGTGTTGCCATATCCAGACCTTGAGTGGACTTTCCAATGATCAAGAAGTCAAGTAACCTCTCTCTTCATGGCTGTTAAAAACTTCAGCCAACATAGCATACTCAGTACAGGATTGGATTGAGGCAATGATACTGTGCTATAAAAGTGAGAGGCCGTCATGCATTTATACCCACATCTTGACACATACACGTCCTAACTTTCCATGTTCTTTGCTTCTCTACAGATTTTATAGAAACTTTAAATAAAAATAAGATAATAAAATTCACATCATATAAAATTATACCATGTAACATTTATAGATGCCATTGACATCTTTGTTTTAAAGAATGTAAAAGGGCATTATATATGGGAGTTTTATAAAATTCCAAGTTTTCAGCTGACCATCCTCAAACTCGACAAATGTCATTTTTGGACAAGCATGGTCAAAGAAATAAGAGACACAAGAAGATGTCATTGGTGTTTCAGGGTCTACTCTTTGATAGCTGTGTGGAAGATGGATTGAAAGGTGAGAGAAAGATGGAAGATCCTGGTGATGGGTGTAGAAGTCAGAGTCCCTGCTCACAAACAACCTTCATTCAAGTTCCAGGAACTGTCCTTCTGAGGCTCTCACAGCCATCCTGGGTGTTACATCTTCTGGTTTTGCCACTGCTTCACAGTGGGACTGGGTGGGAGCAGGAGGCTACGGTTTTTCACACCTAGAAGGGCATCTGAAGAGCAACTGATCTAGCCTCTTTATTTTACAGATGGAAAAACCAAGGCCAAGGGAAGAAAATGGCCTGTCCAAATTTCCTGGGTCAGGCTGGCTTAGTGTGAATAAGGAAACCAGCGTCTGCTCCCTCACAGCTGCACTCCCAGCCCCACCAAGGAGACCCATCCTACTGTGGCCTGAGTGGTAGCCATTTGAAGACCCTGACCCTCTGGGACTCAGAATCAACCCCCCGTGATGACTTGTTTCATGTCCTAGTTTGGGTAACCATGTTTCTTCTTTGTTCTGGGACGCACACTCATTTTTAGTTTTAGCTGAAGGTTCTGAGAGTTCTTCTTATGGAACTGACCAGTACCTAATTCCTTTAGGAATGAGCTCTATTCAACCTTATTATTTAGGACTATTCCTTTGGCAGGGAATTAAACTCAATGGAGATGGGCTTAAACTAGATACAAGGAGACTTGCAGCAGTCCAGAGCTGTAAAGTCCAATGGTGCTTCCAGGGGGCTGCATAGCATTATTCAGGCTTGGTTTCTTTCTATCTCTCCTCCATGTTGGCTTTCTATTTAGGGACTCTCTCTCCTTCTGGTGCCACCTAAGCCACCCCCTAGTTTCATCTAGTTGCTGGAACTAACTCAGCAATATCATCAGAAAGAAAGCTTCCTTCCCCCCTCCAAATTCCAGTGCTTTCTCCATTGGACCCGAGTGAGAGTCACACTCATCCCCAGGTATGTGGGAATGGGGTAAGTCAACCTCACCTGAACCATATGGACTGAGAGAGGAAGAGTAAATTTTCCTAAGAGAAGTCATGGATGCTCGTTATCAGAAAAAGGGGAGATGCAGTTTGTGTGGGCAAACCAGCAGATGCTCAAGATGTCTCTCCTGCCCTCTCTCACCCTGGTTTGGCATTCTATCCCTGACTACCCTTGGCCTGGAGTCTGGCCCTGAAGGCTGCCGACAGACCTCTCCAAATATGACTGATCTTAAACACTTTTAAGGATTAGCTGTTCACTTTCTCTCCTTCATATTGGAGTTCTCCACCCTCCCTCTAACAGAGATGGTCCACCTGGGTTATCACCTGCTGTTGCTCTACCTTGTGACTCTTAACCATGAATAATGGACAAGAAAGCCTCCCTGCATGCTCTGCTATCTACAGACAAATGGTATGAAGAAGGACAGGGGCAAAGTGAGCTGGAGCAGATGGAAATCTTCTAGTCTTTATTTCAGAAAATTTTATTTTAAGACAGCATTGAATAGTTTGTTTGGTTATTTTCTCCAGGAACACCAATTATACAGTCATCCAATGGCTCTGTCTGGTCCCATGTCCCATTCCTTCCCCGTTAACCCCAACCTGGGTCAATAAATGGGGACAGATCCAACGGGCATCAGATCACGACCAATGCCCCACAGCAAGTAAATGGCTCCTCTGGGACTTGCAGCCAGTTCTCTAGGCTCACCTGCCCTTTGCACTATTCCAAAGAGCCAATGACAATGGAAAATCAAACAAAGAAATTAACACAAAGAAGCTCCGAGTGTGAATATGTCAGCCAGCCTACAATCAGAAGAGAAGAATCAAAAGCAGAATCAAGGCTGCTATTGGGCGTTGTCGTTATAGATGGGCACCCTCGTACTGCCATCTGAGGAGCAAGTTCTTTGACAGGTGGGGGAAGCACTGACTTCATTAGCTCGTGTGAGAGTGAAGGGGGGAGATGTCCCTGGGAACTTCTGGCAGCCTTGAGGGAAAAGGATGGTGACGTTGTGTTTCATATTGAACTTGGCATACATGGGAGTGATGGGGGTGTTCATAGGAGATCAGATGGCACTTCCAGTTTGTCTGCAAGAGCCTAATTACTGACCTGACACCCGTTGCTTCAAATAGGCCTGGGAAGCAGCTAACTGGTGTATGGAAGCATCTGGTAGTGCAATTACCCTGTCAGCTCTTTATCCACTTGTAGCCCTGTCATTAGACACTTCTTTTCCTTGATATGCTTAAAATGTAGAGTTACCAACCAGAGCAATTTAAAATGATATATAGTTATTTTTTTCTCTCCTCTCCTGTCGAGGGAGAACTTCATAAATGATGTCACAATAAACGGAATGTGAGAGAAACCTCAGAAATGAAATTTGTAAGGACAGAGACAGCGGGAGGAAGAGAAAGATCATGCCAGGGCTCCCGAGTGCTAATGAATTAATGGAGAAGCCGAGTTAATGAGTGCCGAGGAGGAGCTGTTGTCAGAGGTTTCAAGGTAATAGTGAAGAGTTATGGAGCCAGGAGGCAGAGCCTGGAGTGTTCAAAGTGGCCCCATGGCTCTAGAAAGGGAAGGTAGAAAAATTAGGGAGATAGGTCTCCAGGCTAGGTAAAGAGTCAGGAAGACAAGGAGAATGCTGAGAACGATGGGAGTCCTGCAGCCCTGGAGAGATGTTGAAGGTGGAAGACGGAGAGCCCATGGGGAGCTTGCACACTATTATTTGTATAGGAATAGGGAGAAAGAAATGCAAGTGCAGGAGCAGAGTCTTTCAAGACTGCTCTCAGGTAAGTAAGGACAGTTTCAACAATGGAGAGTGGGGCTGGGCGTGGTGGCTCACACCTGTAATCTCAGTACTCTGGGAGGTTGAGGAGGGCAGATTGCTTGAGCTGAGGAGTTTGGGAACAGCCTGGACAACATGGAGAAACCCCGTTTCCACAAAAAAAGTACAAAAATTAGCAGGGCGTGTTGGTGCACACCTGTAGTCCCAGCTACTCAGGAGGCTGAGGTGGGAGAATCGCTTGATCCCAGGAGTTCAAGGCTACAGTGAGCTGTGATCATACCACTGCACTCCAGTCTGGGCAACAAAGTAAGACTCTCTGACAAAAATAAATAAATAAATAAATAAAAAGAAATAAAAAAAGATGGAGAAGGGGTGATTAAAGATTGTAGGAAAGGTATATGAATTTGGGGACATAAGGTGACTTGCAACTGTGTTTTGACTTAATTTATCCCCTGAGTCTGTATTTGAAAACGGAAGGATTTAAAACTCAGAGAGGTTTAATTATTTGCCCAGGGCTCACACAGCTCCCAGTTGTGGTACAACTCAGATTCTGCTCAACACTTTCAGAATTTGCTATAAAAATGCAGATGCTGTCTTGGGCTCAGAAAACTCACAGCCTCAGCAGGGGAGGCAGATATGCACCCCAACAACAATATATCATGGGAAAAGTTAAAGTAGAATTTCTTCCAGATTTATCTCCAGCCTTCTCTCCCACCAGGCTGCTATTTCCCCTACCAGATGGGTGTGGGCATCAACTAAGACCAAGGATGTGAACAGTTTTGTAAACTCCAGAGGTCTCTAGAAAAATTGCAGCAATTCTCCTTGTGGTTCTTTGAATAGCCTCAAAAGAACAGCAGTGCTGCTCAATTTATTTAGATGAAAACTTAAGGCAAACAGGTAATCCTGGTTGTCCGAGTACCAACGACATCTTTTGCACCTCCAGATTGCCATTGCTTTCCTTGGTGTGTCTCTTGCTTCCATCACTCTTTCTGCAAGAACCCGTTTGGCATCTACTGCATGTGAGGTCCTGTGCTGGTGCTGGGAGCATGATGTTGAAGAGCAAAGCCAAAGTAGTTTCAAGGAGCTTTCAGCCTGGGAAGAGCAGCTGACACTTATCAACAACCCCTCATGTGGACATTAGTCATGATGCAGAATTGTTTTCTTACCTTGGTGCCTTCCATTGCATTGCCTTCCTCATCTCCTAGATGATGAATTTCTTTTGTAAAGTTCTGTCTTGCCTATGAAAATAACCCCAATTGCACAAAGTAGGGGAGATCAGCCTAAGCCCTGGGTCCTTGGTGGGTGCTGTGCACACCTCCATGGAAGCACTCCCACATTCTGTGGCAGTCTTACTGCCCCTTTGTTCAATGGAGTGGCTTGTCCACACTAAGAGGGGAGGTAAGTCTGATTCAGCACTGAAAACCCAGCACCAATAGGGCAAGTGGCATAAGTGAGAATTCAAAAACTATTTATTGATTGTATAAATTAATATCCGATGTTTAAGGGAGTGAATTTTCTTTTTCTGAATTTACTATGTGTAACCAACCTGAATGATAACTGTCTTCTCATAAATAATGGATAGCAGTCATTTTAGGGGCTCCACAAATCTCAGAATTGATCACATTGCTCTTTTTCTGTGGCCTCTAGGAAGCTCAGAGCCTACTTTTAGCAAAATATGGAACCATCTGGCTTGCATTTTCAGTTACTTACCTAAGCAATAGTTTTTTTTTTCCTTCTTACTATAGGATCACACTGATTTCTTTCCATGCTATTCTATTCTATAGAATAAAATTGAAACCACTTTTGCTATGCTATTCTATTCCATAGCATAAACATGGAAAGAAAGGAGAGTTAATAGACATCTTTTAAAGTGATCTGGTTATTAGAGTCATCTGGGTGGCCGTACTCCTTAAGTTGCTTAGTCATTGACTGCAGAGTCATAGCATATTCATAAATGATAACGTTCCTTCTCTTATTCTCCCTGAGGGTCTCTTAGGCAAAATACGGTATTGTACACAAGCACATTCAGATAAAAAATCCTATAGTTGGTGATAACTTCGAATGATAGAATCTTAATAAACTTCCTGTGTTTGATTGGGTGAGATAACTAGAGATACATATCATGTGTGATCACTGCACGACAGAAGATAAGCTGGTCATCATTTTCAGATAAAAATGCCCATCCATCCACAGATTGCAATCAGGGGGCTGCCATGCAGTTCTTGGTCTATTCCAGTTAATTAAATGCTAAATGAAATTCAGAATTCTGGCTTCTAGAGATTCAACAATCTGTTGCCATGTGCTGCAAAGTCACAGAATACAGTCCGAGAGCTTTCCTGAGGGGCTAGTAGTTGCTCAAGAAATACTCATTCCCTTCTGTTGAGATCTCCTCTACAAAGCTAAATGGGGTGATGTCTGAGCCCTCTTCTTCCTCTGACAGATGTGAGTGAAAGGTGTTTGCCAGTGGGGTGGGTGAGGGGTCTGGAAAGAACTCTGCATCCCATTCTACCTGCTGTGGGGTCAGCATTCCTGAGCTCCCATTTTGTGCGCTGAAAACATGAAGCGTATTTAGATGAAAATGAGAGAAAAAGATCTATTATAGCAATTCTCTATGTTGGAATACTGTCCTGATTTTTCTGTCTCCAGGAACCAGAATCAGGCAGTCTCTACTGGGCCTTGATACCTACCTCTAACTATATGTAGTTTTCCGCTGAAATGAGCACTAGCCATTATTACTGAGCACCTATCAACGTCAAGTGCTGAGCTAAATATTTCAAACTCAAGTTCATCCTCACAACATCCCTACACGGAAAGTATTATCACCCACATGATTCCGAAGCTCAGAAATGGTAAGCAATTTGCCTAGGGTCACCCCACTAGCAAGTGGTAGACCTAGGATTCATATGTGTGCCTATTTAATTAATAATATTATTTAAATACTAAATAAAAATTAAACCTACCATTGGAATTATTTATTCAATAAATACATCATTGAATATCAACTCCCTGCCAGGCACTGTACTAGGGGCTGACATGAGAACTGTGTATAGTTTGCAGTACTGGCTGCTGTCATATGATCTATAAAAATACTACCAAGTCTTTTTTTCCTCATCAAGGACATGGACCTTCTCTGTGTCCCACTGTGGTGCACTTTTATGACAAGGAGGTCTCTTCTTGCCTGAGCTCTCTTAATGATAGCGAAGAAGGCTAGTTATTGTTGTTGTTATTCATACTCTTGTTCGAAGCCCAGGTTCTAAGACTGTGTCAACTACATTTAATTTGTCCCCAAGATTGTGTTTTCTCTGAGATGTTCTGCAAATTGCCAACCACTGGCATTCCCAGGAGGGAGGGGAACCTGGAGAAGACTCAACTCTCTACCTCCCTTTTACTGTCCACTCTGCCAGCCTGTCACTTAGCAGTGTCAATGGCCTCTCATTGAACAGTGCACAGATGACCAGGGGACAGTCCAAATCTCCTCTGGGGATTGCTATCTACCTAGAAGAATAAACCATGTTCTTCATGCTTAAATATGGAGAGATAACCAAACGCCACTAAATATCTGAAGGAAACCAGTGTAACAAAAGAAAGAGATTAAGATCAACATGCAGTCTGGAAATAAATCAGAGAAAATTCAGAAGCAATCGCCTCTAGGCTTGAAGTTCTTTGAAATGATATTGCATCAATAAAACAAGAAAAAATGCCACAGTAAAAGAAAAGAAGAAAGAAAACTCTTTATTAAATGTCAAACCAATAAAATGAAATAGCTGGATAGAAATGGCAGAAGTTAAAGTCAAAGACAACTCCTAAATAAATAAGAATATTGATAGGAATTATAAGAGCTGTAGAGCATTAATCCAAGAGTCCCAGTGAATGAGTTTCCTACTGTACCTGTGACAAAGTACACAAATAGTGGCTTCACGTGACACAGATTTATTATCCTACAGTCCTGTGGATTAGAGCTCCAACTTGTGCCTCACTGGACTAAAAGTCAGGTGTGGCTGGGCTGCATTTTTCCTGGAAGATCTAGAGGAGAATCCGTTTTCTTACCTTCTTCAGTTTCTAGAGGCTACCTATAATTCTTGGCTTGTGGCCCCTTCTTCCATCTTCAAGGCCAGCAACAGCAGTTTGAGTCCTCATATTTCCGTCCTGTGACTTCCTCTCCTGACTCCCCCATTCACTCTTCAGGAGCTCATGACTCCATTGGGCCCACCTGGGTAATTCAGGACAATCTTCCTACATTAAGGAGAGCTGATTAGCAACCTCAATTCCATTTGCAACCCGAACTCCCCTTTGCCACACAACCTAGCACATGCACAGGTTCTGGGAATTAGAGCGTGAACATCTTTGGATGACCATTATTCTGCCAACAACAGCCATATATGACTTACTGAAAGCAAAGAAAAAAATGAGTCAGAAATGGTCACACAGATAGATTTTTTTTTCCCCAACGCTGAAAAGATATGTCAGTAATTGGATTGAATGAGTTTTCCCAGAGGGAGGAGAATGAATGAAGAATGATCTATTCCTAGACATGCCAATGTGACATTTGAAACCCTGAGGATAAAACACATATCTTAAATGTTTTCAGAGAGAGAGAGAGAGAGAGAGAGAAACGAGTAGGAGAGAGAAAGGAGAGTGAGAGAATTGGAGAGGGAGAGGGCAAAGAGGCAGAAGTGTCTGGGGTAGGGTGTAGCCAATAGGGTTATGCATAGGGAGAAGCTGTGAGCTTTGGAAGAAGGAAGGGACAATGGTTTACTAATCTCCAGATCCCTAATGTCTACATGCCTAATACTCAGTAGAAGCCAGGTTTCCTAGATTGTTAAATAAACAACAACTGAGCTCTTAATTGTTAGCTATTATTAATTGCTTAACTCTGCTATGCCAGGGTCAATATCTGATGCATCATCAAGCTGCAGAGGATAAGCTGATGAAATTCAGTAAGAATCGGTGCCAGCGAATCAACGAGGTGCTTTGGGAGTTTTTCAGATTCTCTTATTCAAAAAGTCATTCTGGATTTGTCACCTGGAGGAGAGTCTTGTAGCACTTACCATCCGAGAGTTTACTGATGTCAGTCACTGCTGGGGAAGCATTAAGGTGCTAGAATGTTCCAGAAGCATCCATACTGCTTGGCACTATTTGGACAAAGATTACAGCAAGAGAAAGACAAAGAGTGCTTCAGCATAATGTCTGTCCATATCATATTATTAAATCACACTAAACTCATGGAAGAAGCAGAGATGTTTGGCATGGTTGAATTTCTGAGCTAACTAGTAAATTGGTTTTATTTTCCAGACAGATTTATTCATTTCTCCTTGGCTTTTTCCACAGGACACATATTTATAGTCACCCACAAGTGCCAATGAATGCAGCGGGCTACCATGACTCCAGCGTGGCTCCTTCCTGCCATCAGTCAGTGCAATCCTGCTGGTGCACGCTGTCACCTCTGGTGCCTGCACACACTGGTTCCTGTCTAGGCTGCTGGTTCCCTCCTGTCCATGTCTGGTCATCTTCCAGACTCACCTAAGCTCCCTAAAAGACTTTTCTGCCCCTGGGCCTTAACCCAGCCAGGGTCCGCTGCTTCTTTGGGCTCCTAGAATTTACCTCTGACCACATAACTCCTAGAAACACTTATATCAGGATTGAAGATCAGGGAAAGAGTCTCTTCTCCTGAGGAACTGTCTGAGGTCTTCCATTGTGATAACACAAGCGATGGATTCCTCATGTTCTCCTCTTTGTGTTAGCTGCTAGGAGCTTAAGGCATAGAAATTACCTTAACTCTTATACCACAAATAATGGCATGCTCCCTTTTTCATGTTACTCTTTTCAATTTCCTTTTATTTTCATATCATGCCATCACTATAGTTGTTGTAAACTGCCTTACATCCTCTCTAACAACATGTAGGGTCTAGGTAAATAAGTGTAGGTAAATATATAGATGAGCAAATTGGAAGAGATGAGTCACAATTATATGTTCCCCCAGGGCCTGAACTTCTGGTGATGATGATGATGATGATGATGATAGCAGTAACTCATAGCATGTGGGACCTTTGATAACAGCCCTGTGTGCACCCTCTATTTATTCTGCAAGGTGAAAAGGAAAGAGGTTGAGCAACCAGTTTGTCATAGTAACCATAGCCACTCTGGGTCTAATGCTGCTCTGGGTCTAATGCAGCTCTGATTGTGTTTCCATGAAAGCCCTCTCGTTCTGGAGCTGCTACTGTGCTCTCTTCTAGTAATAGACTGCAGCCGTAGATTCTGAGTCCAGATTTAACTTGTATTTTTATTTTGAACAATTGATGATTGGAAAAATGGGTGTATTAGTCAGGGTTCCCTAGCGGGGCAGAACTAATAGGCGATATATATATATATATATATATATGATAGGATATATATTATATAATAGGATATTATAAAATATACATATATATCATATAATAGGATATTATATAATATACATATATATCCTATTATATCCCCTATTTTATATGATGGGATATATATATATATATATATCTCCTATTATATCCTCTATTTTATATGATAGGATATATATATATATCCTATTATATCCCCTATTATATATTCTATCCCCTATTTTATAGATAGATAGATAGATATAAAAAGGGGAGTTTATTAACTATCCCTTTATAATAGGATTATATATATATATGAGTTTATTAAGTATTAACTTACATGATCACAAGGTCACGAGGTCCCACAATAGGCTGTCTGCAAGCTTGAGAAGCAAGGAGAGCCAGTGTGAGCCTCAAAACTGAAGAACTTGGAATCTGATGTTTGAGGGCAGGAAGTGTCCAGCATGCGAGAAAGATGCAGGCAGGGAGGCTAGATCAGTCTCACCTTTTCATGTTTTTCTGCCTGCTTTATATTTGCTGGCAGCTGATTAGATTGGGCCCACCAGATTGAGGGTGGGCCTGCCTTCCCCAGCCCACTGACTCAAATGTTAACCTCCTTTGGCAACACCCTCACAGACACACCCAGGATCAATACTTTGCATCCTTCAATCCAACCAAGTTGACACTCAGTATTAACTATCACGATGGGTCTATATTCTTTGAAGGCACGATTTAGAAAGTAAAAAGAAAACAAAGGTAAATGTCCATTTAGCCAGGAATGTTTGTTTTCTACCATTTTATAGATGAGTAATTAGAGATGCAGAGAGTTAATGATGCATTCAAAGCCACAAGGCAACTCAATGAGAGCCACAATTTGAACTCATGCCAGTGGCTATGGGAGTCTCTGTCCACTGCACTGTGTCCTTGACGACGGACTGTACCAGGTATCTGCAGCTCCTTGATGCTTCCCACATCTGCTCCCCACATCATCTGGGCTTCCACTGCTGGAGAGTATAAGCTGCTTTCTCAGGACCCAGGGGTTCAGGCCCATTACCTGGGCTCTAAGCATTTTCTCCAGAGTGTCAAGCTGGGAAAGCAGCCTGACTTGTGAACATTCCATATCAGGACACAAGAAAAGCAGAGGCCTGCGCTTTGTTTCTGCATTTCCTTTAAGCCATATAATATCTCAGTTGGAATAACAAGGCAGAAGTCACGTTGCAAGGACATGATGTCCACACCTACTAAGAAAGATGAGATCCACCCTGCCAGTAATCCATCCCAGGCTCCTTGTTAGTGATTTAACTCACTCTTCAGTTGGCACTTTTCAGTCTTTCTATGATCTCACCTTAAATTACCTTTTCAGTGGCATTTCCACAGGTGCCTACTAGCACCTGACAGTCTTGTCAAACTGGATAATTAATGCATTTGTATATGCCCTGAAAGCATTTGTAGTTTTGTACATATTAGGTGCTCTGTAAGAGTATACTGATCATGCCAAATGCAACTAAATTGTAATCTAGTAGAGCATACCTAATTGTGTGCTTTCCCAATGTTTGGCACCACTCAAATCTCTATTGTTCACCCACAGTGAAGGAAATCAAGAGTGGTGGCCTACATTTGACTGAAATATATCTAATATTTTAAAATATAAGATTAGAGTGCCACAGAAGTACCTCAAAGACAGCAGAGCTTCTGCTCCAAAGAGATGGCTCTTTGTGACATGCTTTGAGGCTCTTCATCATAGTCTAGTTACAGACAAATCAAGGAGTAGGGCTGGCTGATTCTCCCTGGGAGATTCCCATGTTAGTTTTGACTCAGGGACTGTTTCTTGGAATTCACACCAAGATGTTTGTCCTATAGAATGTGACTGCATTTTATCTTTTTAAATTTAACTTGTATTTATTAAATGGTCACTAAGTGCACTGAAATACAGAACCAGAAAACATGCCTCCATATGGTTGCTGCAATAAATGCAAATAGCTCATCTTTTTAAATGCAAAGTAAATTGTGCCAGTGACCAGAAGGAGCATGGGTTCTTTGTATAGTGAGAAGACCTGTGTAGATGGCTTTGAGGGCCCTAGGAGGGACATTTCCTGAGATCTGAGATAAGGCAATAGGCAAATGGAACTAGGTCAAGGTTGGCCCTGGGGAGCTTCAGGTGGCTTACACGCCAGCTCTGGGTGGCTTTTGGGGTTCTCTGTGGTTGAAACGTGGAAGGTGGTGTATGGAGGGTTATGTGGGGCTGTCATTGAAAATGCAGCATGCAAGAGTGATGGCCTGCACTAGGACAGAGGCAGTGAAAGAAGGACAAGAAGCACTGTCTCTACCACATTATGGTTGTAGAATCCACAGGACTTGGTGATAAAATTGTGTGCACTCTGGTAGAAAGGAATTTTATGCAAGGTGGTAGAAAGGAGGAGGTCAAGGTCACCTACAAGATTTCTGGGCCAAGGAAGTGAATGATGGTGGTGCTAAAACAATAAGATGAAATAAAATAGAATAACATAACTAATGTTCGTTGTACTTAAGTTATGTGCCAAGTGTTATCTTGGGTGTTCTACATGCACAAACTCATTTAATTCTGATAAAAACATACATGGTAGGAACTGGTATAATCCCCATTTGAAAATGAGGAAACTGAAGTCACTTGCCTAAGTTGAAGAACCAGAATTTGAATTTTCACCTTGATATTTCAATGTGTGTGTCCACACCGTTAATACTGCCTTGCGGTATAACCAAACACGCCAATGAAAGGTGCACAAAAGAAAAATTACATGCTGGGTAATTACTTGGCCAAAAGATTCTTTGCTTTACAAAATGATTCACTTCATGTTTCTATTGAACTGTCTTAGTGAACTTACCATAGGATTTGTTAAATAGTTCCCTTGCCACACATGCACACACAAAAAGGCACACACACGCAAGCTATTGAGGAAGAGATCTGTGGCATGAAAGAAGTCCTGTTACTGTTAGATTTCATTGTTATGTTGGGAGTGACAGCGTCTGTCTGTCCCCAGTCAATGTCTCTAGCAGTAGGTAGTCCAACACCCCTACCCAAAAATACCCTCAGGGGTACCCCAAACAAAGTCTGGGATCCTCTAGAGATCTTCCTAGTCTGCTTTTTGCTTCCTTCCCTGCCAGGGCATTCAGCTGGATCTTAAGCTATTAGTTCATCAGATTTTTTTGTACTTGCCATTGCCTCTTGGACTTTTGACACTTCTATGTGCCAAGAATTAGACCAAGCCCTTTATATGCATTTTAATGCTTAATTTTAAAAAAATTTTATCGATTATTGGAGTATAGATGGTATTTGGTTACATGAGTAAGTTCTTTAGTGGTGATTTGTGAGATTTTGGTGCACCCATCACCTGAACGTCGCCTGAACACTGCACCCTATTTGTAGTCTTTTATCCTTTGCCCCTCTCCCCCATTCCCCACAAGTGCCCAAAGTCCATTGTATCATTCTTATGCCTTTGCATCCTCATAGCTTAGCTCCCACATATCAGTGAGAACATACAATATTTGGTTCTCCATTCCTGAGTTACTTCACTTTGAATAATAGTCTCGGCTGGGCACGGTGGCTCACGCCTGTAATCCCAGCACTTTGGGAAGCCGAGGCGGGTGGATCACGAGGTCAGGAGATCTGACACGGTGAAACCCCGTCTCTACTAAAAATACAAAAAATTAGCTGGGTGCGGTGGCGGGCGCCTGTAGTCCTAGCTACTCGGGAGGCTGAGGCGGGAGAATGGCGTGAACCCGGGAGGTGGAGCTTGCAGTGAGCCGAGATGCGCCACTGCACTCCAGCCTGGGCGACAGAGCGAGACTGTCTCAAAAAAAAAAAAAAAAAAAAAGAATAATAGTCTCCAATCTCATTCAGGTCGCTGCAAATGCCGTTAATTCATTCCTTTTTATGGCTGAGTAGTGTTTCACCATATATGTATGCCACAGTTTCTTTATCCACTTGTTGATTGGTGGACATTTGGATTGGCTCCATGATTTTGCAATTGCAAATTGTGCTGCTATAAACATGTTAATGCTTAATTTTTAAATAATTGCTATGTAGGCATTATAAGACCTACTTTACCAATGAAGAAACTTGTCCAGAAATGTTAAACTCTTGGACCAAGGTGAACAACAATGGCCAATATGACCCATTCCATCCATATTCTGCTGCCACTGGGTGATACTCTTTCTCATTCCCTGACTCCCAGTTTCCTTTCTCAGGTCCCCAGTTTTACCTGACCCCTGGCTTAATTCGTTCCAACTGACCATTTCAGACCTCCAGCCTCAGTCCAGGGAGCTGGTGCCCCTGAGCTGCCCAGCCTAGGACCCTGTGGGCAGGAGGACAGGAGAGATACTATTAGATAATCATACTCCTTTACCTTCAGATGCAAATGGCCTTGGGCTATTTTGGCCTTTTAAATCTCTGATTTTCCATAGATTCTTAAGGTTTAAAAGGAAGTTCTTTTGACTTCCCCCAAATAAAGGTTTCTGTGCACAAAAAGAAATGAACATAGGTGAGATTAGCAAAGGTGATTTGTTACTGCTATGTTGGATTAAAAACATATATACTGTAAAAAGAGAACTCCAACTCCTTACTCATATATTTATAAAAAAAGAAATTTGGCTGATTACAACTTGTTAGATCTGTTGCTTCTCTAGTTCCATTTAGGAAAAAAAATGTGGCTTTATATTCCCACCCACTGATTTCCAACTAAAACAGAACTTATTTGCCTGCTGATCCCGCTGGCTTTTTAAATGAAAAACTTATTCTTTTTAAACTACTGGAAAATTATATTTAAAAATCAGCATAATTCCATTGCCTATTTTTTCTGGATTCCTTGAATAATGCAGGGCTGGTTTCTGGAACAACCCTACGTAATCTGATGGACAAATCTGGTTATCGACATGCATGTTAGCTGGTGATCTGTACTGTTGCTAAGCTGTAGCGTCTATTTCCACACGCTAATTAATATAATCTGAGTTAAGGTTTTTATTCTCTCTAATCTAATTATAACTTCAGGAGGTAAGACTTTGGTAAGACTTGAAAAGATATTATAATAGTATGATATATATTTGCTATATATTTCATATGTATATATGTTCCAAATTCTTGACTCACAGACTCATGAGTTGTAGTTACAGTAAATCGTTGTATTAAGCCACTGAGTTTTGGAGTCTTGTTATGCAACAGTAGGTAACAGGAGTACTGAATGTCCAGCCAAAGTCCACTACACAGCTCATCCCACCCCCTCCCGCCATTAGCCCAGCTAGAAATAGACTATAATAGATCACTTCCAAAAGTTTACCTATATTTGACCTTACTTATAAAGAACACAGATGCTATGAAACTCTCCATCTTGGTACCTCCTTATTTATCTGGAAGGAATTGTATATATTCCTGCCACACTGTTATGGTTAATCTAGGGGTACAACCCTTGTGACACTCTGCACCATGATGTGAGATCTGCGGGGGCTGGACTAGTTCAGATATAATATTTGGTGGCATTGAAGCAGGTAGAGGAAGCCACTGAATCAATCTTGCTATCAAGATAACAAGACTGGAAAGTCAGAGACAATCCCTGGGTGAGTTATCAGATCTGGGAACAGAAGAGGTGGAGAGGTACCCACTGGGGTCCCAGACCAGGGTTGGTCTGGATAGTGGAGTGCAGGAGGCATCAGAGCGACAGTTCTGGACTGAGCCCAAGAACTTCCCAAGGGTTTAGGAAGACCATTCTTCATGTGGAGACTACTGTGTAGTACAATGCTAGACCTACTGACTTGCTCAAGGGATAAACTAATAAATAAATGAATGCATGAATAAAAATAAAAGAGGTACCAGTAATGACACCTAGTATTGAAACACTTCTATAGCAGGCACTGTGTTAAGTGTCAAGTGTATTAGCTCATCTTTTTCTCACAACATTTTTATGAGGTTAATACTTTTATTTTTCTCATTTTACATAGGTGGAAACAGAGGTTGACAGAGGTGAAAGGTTGCTTGCCAAAACTTGCACAGAATTGTCATGACAGAACATATGTCCGAATCCAGAGCATTTGAACTCCAAAGCCATGGTCTCTAACACTTATCTTTGAACCGTCTTTTGGGTGAGATTGAAAAGCAATATAGATGGCTAGTCTCATGCAGAGATGTTCCCTTCATTGTGTCAATGGTGCAGGTGACTCATCTGCAATACTGCTCATGAAGAATCAACATGATTCTCTTTTGAAATGCAAAGGCATCCAGTAGAGCTCTAGAAATACTATGAAGCACCCGTCACACAACATATAGAGGACTCCTAAAATAATACTTTTCCTCTACTCCTGGTAAACATTTACTTTTTGTTATTTGTTCATTTATTGGACAAAACTCAAGGAGTGGTAACTTTGTGCAGGCATGATGCTCCAGAAATACACAATAATTCCAAAAAGCCGGCCAATGGGAAAGTAGATCTAGAAACAAGCAGGGGAGAGAGTACGAAATGTACTGCATCCATGTGACAAAGAAAATGATGATTAAATATGCTTGCAGTGATGAAAGAAAGAAAAGAAAGCAAAAGGCAGATTGGGGAAGGGCAGGAGGGCGTTTCACCGGGAAGGAAGGGCCAGCATACTAAGGTATTAAGGGGTGCAGCGATAGGGCTTACTTGGGAAAACCTGGGTGAGAACCTGATGCCATCACTAGAAATTAATGCCATCCGAATAATCCAGAAATGTCATTGGTTCTAGTGGGCAGGGAGATCAAAGAAAAAAAATTTTACTTCTCACCGATCATTCCATTGGCAGTGGCTGGGGTGTCCCCAGTAGTCATCAGTGCAGGGTGGGGGCATGCGTAAGAGTGGGGTAGTGAGGTATGGCTTGATGAAATTTGAACAGCTTTTGCTTTGAACAATTCTATCTTCATTGTTATCTCATCAAAAACAAACAATTGCACAATCAGCTCTGGAAAGCCAGGTAATAATATGCAATTCTTTGAATGTCCTCTGTAACCTTTTCTATTTTCTCACATGTCCTTAAAAAGACAGATAGAGCTACAGATGATTATCAGGTAAGGAGAGAAAAAGATAAGCAAACACAAAGTAATAATATAGCTCTCTGAAATCATTGGTTGTTTCCCTGCTGAGTATGTGCACTCAAATAAGCCATTACTTAATGTCTTATTCTGCTTCTTAATAAAAATCCCACGAAGGCAGGGTGTTTTCTCATTCTCACCCTTGGCTACCTCTGTGAATAGGCTCTGGGAAGCAGAATACTTCTCTGGCTTTCCTCCCTGCTGTTCCTCTGTTTCTCTCCATCTCCAAGGTCTTCCAAACTTTCCGTCACATGGGGATGTACGGCAGCCAAGCACTCAGTGGATTGCCTGAGGCCTCAACTATCTCCTGCATTATCTTCAAATCAGACAGATTTCCTCACTATCCTCTGGACCACAACATGCATTTCCACCACTGTACCTTTTTTCAAGTAATTTGCCCAGCTCAACAAGCTCTCCCCTTCTCACTTTGTTGGTGCCATTCTGGGGAGAGTGGGGGTGGGGGTAAGCAATGTAGAAAGAGGTGGGAAGGATCTGAGCTGGGCAGGCCTGGGTGTGAGCCCTGCTCTACTGTTGGTCCCCTCTGTGAGACTTGAGCAAGACATCTAATGCAGCCTTTGAAATGTGGCAAGCCCTCCATGAGTATTTGTGCACAAATGGTTATGAGTATTCACGGATCTCTAAATCCTATCCATCTAAGATCCAGCTCAAATTCTGCAAGGCAGACCTTTAGCCTGGGGAAAAATGGTGGTGGCCATCTTGACCACTTATTTGTGAGAAGCACACATGAATCTTTTGCATTACAGGCTTTGAGAGGACACTCTTCCTAGAACTAAGCTGAAGGCTGCCTCCCTGAACTTTGGTCACTGACCTGACTTTGGCTTTTAGAGACACTGGAAGTGGTGGGCTGGTGCTTCTCCCTCTCCCCCAGGTGTTTGAGTTCTACTTTCTGAAAGGTCCATGGAAATTCAGAGAAGGGACACATGTAATTTCTTTTGCCTGGGACTCCTTTCCTCCTTACTCACCTGGCCAAGTCCTGCTTGTCCTTCAATACCTAGCTTGGGTGTGACCAGCACATTGGTTACATTGCAGATGAAATACAGATCTACCTGTTAAATTTAAATTTCAAATAAGCAACAAATGATTTCTTAATGTAAGTATGTCCCTAATACTGCATGAAACATTTGAGGATTAAAACAAAATGTTTATCTGAGATTCAAATTTAACCGGGCCTCTTGAATTTTTATCTGCTAAATCTGGCAGCCAGTCAGGTGTCCCTCCTCTGTGTGTCCCTAATGCCTATGCACATCCCTATCAAAGCGCTCCCATGCATGCATTTATTTATCATGCTGTTCTGCTCATACTTCACATCGGAAAACTCTGGGCTTCCAGCACCCCGGCCCCAGACAGAGTGAACCCTCCCTTCTGTTGTTGTGGTTGTCTTCCACCTGGTGGCCTTGCTTCATCCTTGCTGCCTTGTGTCTGTTCTTTGCACAGAGAGATTTCTCTAAAATATAAGTCAGTGAAGTCCCAACTCTGCTCAGAATCCTGAAAATAAAACCCAAAGTCCTTCCAACATCGATGAGACCTCCTCTCACTTTGCCCCACCTGCATATGTGACCTCATGTCCTGTCATCCTTTCTTCCCTTTCCCCTCCCCAGTTCTTTCCCAGACATGCCCAGTGCCCTCCCACTGAAAGGCTTTTGCATTTCCAGTGCTTCTACCCTGAGTACTCTTTGCTGTATGATGTCATGGCCCCCTCTCCCACTGTATTCCCATCACCTCCTCAGACTCTCCTGTTGCTCTCTGTAAAATCTTGCTTTCAACCATGCTTTTCATCCCCCACAGCCTGCTTTATTTCCTTAGCATTGTTTTATTGGCACTTGACATATTATACGTCCATGCATTTGCTTTTGGGCTGTTTCCCCACTGCAACTTCCACAAAGGCAGAAATTGTTTCGTGCCCTCTTCTAGATCCTCACTGCCTAGACTTCTGCTGGGTATTTAGTAGTTGCTTAATAAATATTGATTACATGAATGAATGTTTATACACCCCCTCTTTTCCATAGAATGGGAAGTCCTTAGTTGTCCAGGCTCCTTCTCCAAATCCCCAGTTCCTAGCACAAGATCAGAGACATGGTAGTACTTCTCCAAAGCCCCGTGCCTAACATAGGGTGGCACATGGAAGGGCCTCAGTACGTGCTACTTGTCTTGAACTGTGGAACACGTTCCTGGCTCTTGACAATGAAGCTGAAGGTCTTAATTAACATCCTCCTGGAAACCTGTCGGAATGTTATGGGATTTGAACACTGCTAGTGAAAAAAGCAGTGAAATAAAATAAAATAAAATCACAGTCTTGGAAAACTCTGAGCGTTGCATGCATCCTTAATAGATCTCAATTTTGAGCTTTCTCTCCAGGGTATGGAAAGTTCAGAGCTGCTAAATAGTCAAATATATTTGTTGAGAAAAAATCCATGTGAACAAAGAACACAATAAACATCCCTAATTAGGAGTAGAATAGGCAAGTAAAGGGAGCTGGCTCTGATGTGTGCCATAGTTAGCAACACTGGGAACACAAGCACCTCAGCCTTTTCCCCCTTCAGTCAGGAATGAAGAGCTTAATTTATATGAATGCTCACTTATTAGCAACAAGCTATCTTGGTTTACCATTAGGTGGCAAAGACATGCCTCAGGAATGAATAGCTAATATTTATTAAGGATTTCTACTATGCTCATTATTAGAGCTGACTCTTTCACCTCACCAAAAAAAGTTATGATCAATGTGCAACATGATCTTTGTCCTCGAAGGATCAGTATTCGTAGGTAGCTCCATCCAAGAGAGCTTTCTGCCATGGAGATGTCCTATATCTGTGCTTTCTGATATGGCAGCCACTAGTGAGAAGACGGGTGGTCAATAACATCAGGAAACTGGATTTTTAAAATGTATTTGATTGTAATTGATGTACATTTAAGTACCCCTGTGGCTAGCGGCATTGCATAGCAGAGTTCTAAGGTAAATAGAACTTAGAAAGGACTCAAAAGTACCGGTGGTCAGCTTGGCAAAGTGGATCAGAATCTGAGTGCCCTGGTGATCAGGGAGTCTGAATTCCATGTCAACTTTAATTTACTTCCTCCATTGATATACTCAACCTCTCTGTGGCTCAGTGTTCTTATCTCTAAAATGGAGATACTAATAATTCCTACCTTATGGGTTGTTCAAATAATTAACTGAGCTAATATGGATAAGACATGCGGGATAGTACCTGATACATAGAAAGCCCTTTGTAAATGCCATATAATTAGGAGAATTATTTATAGAAGTGGGGGGCTAAGGGGTAGGTTATTTGTTGATCAGTTATATCTCTGCATGCAATTAAATATCGACAAATATATGCCCCAGTTCTCACTAATCCGATACACATTACTGATATCCTATTCTGGGTACCAGGTGACAGGAACACAGGTGTCCACACAGTGCTGCTTTTGTCCTCAAGGTGCTGACAATCCAGCAGAGATGACCAGAATGTAAACAGAACATTTTAATTTGTTCATTTATTCATCAAGCATTTACTGAAGACCTACCATGTGCCAGCCATGTCTTCACCTCTGGAAATATCTTGGGAATTTCTTGGGAATTTCTTAGTGAACAAGATAGCCAAGGGCCCCCATTCTTACTGTGCTTAGAGTCTAATGGCAGAGACGGGCAATCCATCAGTTGATCAATCAAGAAGAGTTCAGTGCTCCATAAAAAAACATTAAAGAAGGATAGAGGCTGAGTAGCCTTGCAAACATCTCCAAAAAGGCAAGATTTACCCGAAAAGTCAGGGTGATGAGGACTCTGCTATAAAAGGTGACAGGTAAGGTTTCCAGGTAGATGACGCTGAGCCAGGATGCAGATTGCCTCAGGTGGGAGGCAGTGGGGAGGTGGCACAGACTGAATGGCAGCCATGGGGGTGGGAGGGTGAGCGAACTCATTTCAGATATATTTGGGAATAGAGTCAACAGAAAGAACTTGCTTCTGGATCTGATGTGAGTAGTGAGGCAAAGAGAGAAATAAGGCTGCCTGTGATTTTGGCTGGAGCTTCTGGGTGGTTCTGTGGACTGACATGAGGAAGGAGAGGCAGAACAGCATTACATGGAAAAGCTAGAGATCTGTGTGGACTCTTTGGTGAGGCTGAACGTGCTTCCTCTAATCCCAGCACTTTGGGAGGCCGAGGTGGGAGAATCACTTGAGGCAAGGAGTTTGAGACCACCCTATGCAATATAGTGAGACCCCTGTCTCTACAAAATATTAAAAAAGCATACCCAGGTGTGGTGGTGTGTGCCTGTAGTCCCAGCCACTTGAGAGGCTGTGGCGGGAGGATCGCTTGAGCCCAGGAGGTCGAGGCGGCAGTGAGCGAAGATTACACCACTGCACTCCAGCCTGGGTGACAGAGAGAGACCCTGTCTCTATTTTTTTTTTTTAAGTTTAACATGCTTATTAGATGCCTAAATGAAGGCAGAGTGGTGTTATTCCAGAAGTAGCCAGGTTTTAGATGGTCAAGAAGTAAGGGGAGTGTTTAAAGAAGGTGAGAAGGGATGTGTTGGATTAAACCACTGGGCAGTGGGAACTGGAACAGGTCAGGAGACCCGGCTCATAATGGGTGGAGGCCAGGGAACAGCAAATACTTCCTCAATGAGGACACTCAGAGGAGTTTTAGTTACCGGAAAGCATTAGGAGTGGAGTCGAGGGTGAAGCAATGCCTTCCTGGAGTTAACGGCTCCTTCCAACGCTCCGTATAAGGAGCTGGCAGATGAAGCCTCTGCAGGCAGATCGCGTTTGAGACTTCACTGCATGCCTGGTGCTGTTCAGGCATCTGAACATTGCCCTCCTTAGCATCTATGGCCAGGAAGGTTTTCTGAGATTTCTTTCGTGTAAGAAAATGATGAGCGTTCCTACAAGGATTTCTGTGAATCTATATAAAAGAAAAACAAAGCAAAACCAAAAATCAGCAGCTTCTTACTCAACGTGTAAAGCCACACGATGGATTTGATGCATTTTTGTCCTCAACATTGACCCGCTATTTTGCTGCCATGTCAACAACCACTTCTTGCTCAGAGGGGCAACTGTGACTAAGCAATTCTAAATGGAACGTATTTCTCATTTTAAATGTCTCTCTTCCTTTCCACTTAACATTCTATCACAAGCATGTCTCCACGTGGCTGCGTCGGTTGAGATCCACTGCGATTTTATGCTTCTTGAGGCTGAAGCTCTTAGTTTCCTATATTTACATGAAAAGGTACTTATCTAAAAATTACGCTTCCACTTGCATTAAAGTTGTTTCTATTTTAGTTTATTTTCTCTGATTATACAATCATTATTGAATCTTTGTAGGAAATTTAAATGCAATGTGCAAAGAGAATAAAATCTCGTCTATAATCCCTCCATATTATCTCATTACATTTCACTGATGGCCTATGATGCAATTTCACAATGTTTTAAAATTTATTTTTCAAAAGGCATTGTATAAACATATTTTAAATGTTTGGGTAGTACACAGAGTATACGCTGAAAGACAGATCTCTCTTCCTCTGGCCTTGAACCTGTTCACCTACCAGTTGCGACATTTCTTACAAGTTGATGTTTAAATTTGCAGGAGTGTCTGCCTACCCGGGCGTGCATCTTGTATCACCCATATCTATCTTGCTCTTTTTTATTTGTCTATATATATCTGGGTACACTTTATGCATCTTTTCTGTTATTCTGCTTTCTCCCCCTCAATATTGGAGATCATTCTGAATTGAACATTCAGATTTATTGAATTCTTTTCAAAATAGCTGTGTTATTTCAATGCATGGAAATACCAGAATGTAACCAGTCTTTTTTCAAAAATTGTCCGTGATGAACAAATTACCTTAATTTTCTGACATCTATTGTTTCCACTGAGGGCACTGTCAATCTAAACGTTATCCTCTGAAGGTCATTTGTTTTTGCTGTTTGCCTTTAAGATTAATTTTGTCCATGATATTCTTCCCTTTCTCTGTGATGCATTCAGATGTGGACTTTTACTTATATTGTTTTGTACTGAGTTTACACCTTTTATCTCGGGACTCGTATATTTCTTAATGTTTGAAAACATCCAGCTACTGTCTCTTTAAACGTTCCCCTCCACCACAATCTTGAACTCCTGTTGGACACATATTGGAACTTCTCAAACTTTCCTTTAAGTATTTTAATTTTCCCATCTCTTCATCTCTCTGAATTCTGGTTAATTCCTCAGCCTTATATTCTCTTTCAAAAATTCACTTTTTGATTGTGTCCTGTGTGCAGTTTAAATATTGGGTTTTCCATGAGAATTCTATATTTTACAATTGTGGGTTTTCTAATTGCTTACTACCTCTCTGTTCATATCAATCTGTCTGTTTTCTTTTAGTCTTCTGTCTAGCTTTCTGTATGCTATTCATTCTTATCACTTTGAGAACTTTATTCTTATATTTGGAGTCTTTTCCCAATTACGTAATTATTTCCATTTCCTTATGAAAATACATCTTCCCTTAGTTGTATTTAGGTAACTTTAATGATGTCAGCTTTCCTCATGTGCCTTGAAATTTTAATCTGTACACTCTTGTTAAATGAAGTTTTTAAATCTCTGATCTTATCCCTCTCTGAGTCATTGTTTTAGGATGGTCTCCCCCACCTTTCTGGGGCCTCTGCAGCATGAACGAGCGTGCTTCTTGGCTCTCCTCAGCTTCCCATCTCTGAACTTGAAGAGTAGAAAGACTAAGTCTCAGCATACTGTCGAAAGATTGAGTATACTGGATTTGAGATTGTTTACCTGGGAGTGTAGATGAGTATATTTTATGTATGCAAAGACAGGTGAAATGGGTATTAGCTGTACAGAAAGGTGGAGCATGCTGGGACTAGGTAGGTGTTCCACACACCTTTCCCAGAGCACATGGCTAGACTCTGTTTTCCTGCAGTCTTTGCAGCTACTTAAAGCCCTGCAGCTGGGTAGAGGTCAGTAGACTGCAGGGAGGGAAGATGCACATCACTTCCACAGCTGGCTCACACAACTTCCTATTTGCCATTTTCCCTTCTCCCTTCCCTCATCTGCACACTGAATGTCCATCCCGGAGCCCCCTTGGGAGTCACATGTTGGAGATTGTTGAGCCCCCAACAGACTTGGTCCCTGCAGGTCTGGGAGTTGAGTCCCCCACTTTCACCAGCACTACTTTTTGTGATTGAGAAATCTGCTTCTTTTGTGTTGAGTCACTGAGACTTGGAGGCTTAGTTGCACAGCAATAAACTCAACGCCTGCCTTCTTTGTCCTTGTGGGCTTATGCCTTTAAAAACATTACTTCACTATCATTGGAGTGGCGTTCCAGGAAGGAACATGTCCAAGTCACCCTGGTGAAGCAGCATTTCTCTCCATTTGCTTTCTCACTCTGCTCTGGAAGTCTGAGAGCTCCCTCATTGTGTTTTTGAGTGCATGAATTTATTTGCTTGTTTTCAAAATAGCTTTACTATCATTTCTATGGATTGGGTGCAGGGAGGGGGAAGCTCAGGTTGCCATCTTCAAACTAGTTTAGTGTGCTGCTGGAGTCTATTTGCTAATATTTTATTTAGGATTTTTCATCAATATTCATATGTGAGATTCGTCTGTAGTTTTACTTTATCCTCTCTGTCAGGTTTTAAAATCAATGGTAGACGGGTTTCACAAAAGGAATTTAGAAGCTTCTCTTCTTTCTCTATGTTCCCAAAGAGTCAAAGAACATTGAAGTAATGCATTCCTTAAAATTTGAGGATTTCATTGGTAGAACTATCTCAGCCAGGGATTTTGGGAGGAACAGCTTTTTAAAAAAAGTCTTCAGTTTCTTTTACGGAACTACTTATATGCAGAAAGTCTATCCATCTGAGATCAACTTGTTTATTTATGATTTCTTAGAAAACCACCTATTTCGTAAAGAATTTCAAGCTTATTTGCATAGCGTTAAGCAAATTATTTTCTTATGTGTCTTTAATTTCTATTATTTTTCTGGGTTTTTTTGATATTCATATTTTTATGTAGGTATTTATACTTTCAAAGAAAGATTTCTATTCTTGACTATCTTATTTAAGGTTTTTAAAAAAATTCTTGGTTGTTAAGCTCTTAAATGTATTTATTCTTTGTATCATTTTCTATTTTCAAATTCATTACTTTTTGTTTTTATCATTTGCATTCCTTTTGTCTGCCTCAGCTTCTATTAGATTTCTTGCATTTACCTTTTCTCTTACCTCTTCAATTGAATGTTTCCTATAGTTTTATTAATTTATCCTTGCAATATAAAATAATTAAATTATTTTAAGGCATTTTGTTCTGAAGGTAGTTTTAACAATAGCTTGTTGGTTGGTGTTTGTATAATTGTAATTTATGTTATAAAGATATTCTGTATTTTGCAGCTGAAACTCAGGCATCTGGGCCAAGCATCACTCATAAAATACATGTTTGGAAGTCAGCATTCCTTAAATCAAAGAAATTTTTTAAAATGCAAAAGTTAGCCATTGGAGGAATGTGAGACTAGTAGGTGAGGCAGAGAAAGTTTCTGGGACAGAAAGGGCTTTTCTGCTTGTGGAATTTGTAGTGGTAAGGAAGAAGATTTCTTTATCAGGTCACTTTATGATTATCATTTTGAGGATCTTTCCTGTAAGCATGTCCACTAGTGTGGTTCTTCAGACCTGCTTGCAAGTCTGTGACCTGACCATCAGACAAGCTCCTTGTTGTACTTCATCAACCAGAGATAGCTTCTGTTGTTGTGGCTTTGAACCCAGACTGTTTTAGAAGCATACAAATTGATTCTATATATTCTGTCACTTCATATATAGTATATGAAATATCCACAAATTATATTATGTTATTTAGTTTTTCTGTATCCTGACTGACTTTTTTTAGTTTTTTAAAGATTTTTAATTTTAGATGATTGTAGATTCTTACTTTCATTTTATTTTACTTTATCTGATTTAAATTTCTACTCTTATGGGCTGAGAGAGATGCCTTAAAATCTCCTAATGGTATTTTTTGTGTCTCTTCTTACACTTCTTATATCTTTGTTGATTGATTTTGCTGCAGTTTTAATTGTTGCATACTTATTCAAAACTGCCACATCTTCACTGTGGCTTCTTTACTCAAGAAAAATTGCCTTACATTAACTTCTTTGAAACTCTGTGCCTTGAATTTATCGTTATCTGACATTTAAAGGTTAGTACCTGCCTTGGAGTGTGTATGCATGAGTGTGGCTGTATATGGTTGTGTTTCTTCTATTAGTAATCATTTGGAAGGACTATTGTGTGTTTTCATTTCTTCTAGTAGTTATGTTTGTAGCTATAAATGTATAGAACACACACGATTTTTACTTCTACAGGCAGAATTTATTGACTTTCCCCTTTCAAACACACACACTGTGGTGTTCTTGATTTTCTCTCCCTAATCACCATCGTCCCCCCTTCCTTCCTGTACTACTAGTTTTGACTAGTTGTACTATAATTTTATTTCTTCAAGTGAATGCTTTACACTTTTAATATAATTTATATGTTTTTCTGAATTTATTAGCTTTAAAATTATATATGTTGATTGTCCAACCATCCCCAAAAAAGATGATGAGCTTGGCACTCATATAGTATCTGTCTCCTTCTTTCTTTTCCTTCCAATTTTTGATAGTTTACATGTCACGGTTGAGAGTATACACGGTATTCAATAGCAAAATTTCCCCACAGCTGTGTAATATTTTTAAAAATTAATTATTTAGGTTAAATTAATAACAATCTTTAATTCTTTTACAATATCTTCTTCCTTTATTCCTGGATTGGTGACAGCATAGCTTTTAATAATTTCTTTAAGAAGAGATCATGGAATCTCTTTCTTGAGTTGTTAATGTTTAAAAATGATTATCTTTTGCCTTGCTCTATAAGAACATTTTGGCTAGGTATAAAATTATTGCATCACACTTTTCCTGAGGACTCTGAAGATACTGTTCCATTCTTTTATAGCACTGAATCTTTCAGGGAAAAGTTTAAAGGCGGATTCTTATTAGTTTTTATTCTTGTAGATGAATTGACTTTTTCTTTCTAGCTACAGAGTTTTGTTTGTATTTTTGAGGTTTAATAAGTATAAAATATGCCTCTCTGTTCAAGGATCTGCCTCAATTCATCTGGGAATTGGTTCTTTCAATATGTAGATTCAAATTTTTATTTCAAAAATATTTTCTTTACTTCACATCTTTAAGTAATTTTAGTGTTCTGTTTTGCTCATTAATCCAGTCACCAATTTCACATATCTTGGTTCTCCTTTGTCAATTTTTATATCCATCATTTTCTTTTCTATAAGTTTAAACTTTTGGTAACTTTTTTTCTATTTTATTTTCTTCAGTTTCCTCAAGCATGTCCTACATGCTGAAATCACTGTTGTGGCAAAGTCTATTTCTTATTTACTGCTTCCAAAATGGCCTTTACTTATTTGATAATTTTACTTTTATTTTTCTCTTCTATTTTGTCTTGATCTTTGCCAATTCATTTTTTCAATTTTATTTCATTGTCTTTTTTTGTAATTTGGTTCTTATATTTCTGCTTTGATCTTTTATTTCATAAATGCCATAATTTCTTTTAAAGAGACAATGCTAGGGTCCACTGTTGTCTTCCTGAATACCCAATTTTTTCTGAAGTATGTTTATTGCCTACTCTCTTTTGCCATGTTTTTCTTACTCCATACCTAGGATTTTGGAGGATTGCCTTGTTGGTTATTTCTCTTTGGTTTTCCCTCGTTTTTAAATAGGGTCATTCCTCCTGGATGGGCTACATGCTGCTGGAATATGTGTGAGAGAAAGGCCAGGAGAGGGAGGTAAACTTGAGGTCAGCTTGAGGGTGGGAGGAAAAATTTGAATGTTGATCTGTTGCCTGTGGAGACTGTCCCATCGTCTCCTTATTTTTTGAAGAATACATGGTTTCCTGGCTGTCCTGTCTCAACATCCTCACGTATGCTGGGTCAGTTTTCTTTTCAAAACATCTTTCCTGGCTTTATGGAAGATACAATTTGTTTTTTTCTCAGCCTCCTTATTTTTTGAAGAATACATGGTTTCCTGGCTATGCTATGGTAGCTGTCCTGTCTCAACATCCTCACGTATGCTGGGTCAGTTTTCTTTTCAAAACATCTTTCCTGGCTTTATGGAAGATACAATTTGTTTTTTTCTCAGTCTCCTTATTTTATGTTGTTTCAGAAACAATAAAGATGAGAAGCACCTATACGATACACTTTTAAAATGGACCATTCTCCCTCCTTGTTTAATCATTCTTGTAATGCTGTGTTGTTTCTCATTTTGGACTTTAAATAATTCTGTGATAAATCTTAAGGTATAATGTTTCATCCATATAAGAGGTTCTTTATTTGGGGCAGATGTCTACAAATGAAATTACCAGGTATAGACATGAACATTCTTCAGGCTTCTGATTTATGTTTAGAAATTGCTATTTACAAATTTTTCTTTACATTTCTTCCAAAAATGTACCAGAATGTGTCAGAATTACTCCAACTTCCCTCTCCAAACACTGACCAGTTGTATTAAACAAGAACAACAACAACAAAATCTCTTTATCAGCTGACAAATATCATGGTATATTTTATTAATTTACTGGTAGATTTAATTATTGTAAAAAATGGTTTTTTTGTTTTGTGTGTTTGAATTATCTGCCCATATTCTCCACCCATTTATCCAACATATCTATTCTCAGTTTGTGTGAGTTTTTTTAAATAAGAAGAGTGATATATTTGCATAGTTGTTAAAATGATGTCATTCTGTTTGCTTTAATTTTCTTTATGACATATTTTACTTCAGAATTTTATATTTTCATGTAGTAAAATTGATTTTTAAATTTTTCAGTGATTTTTTTCTTTGTTTTAAGTCTTAGGAATCCCTCTCCTATTTAGGGAATAGATAAAAGTTTGGTAATTTCTTTTAGCTTATTGAGAGTTTGATGTTTTTAAATTTTTTAATTCTTTATTTCACTTAAACTTTTGTTTACTTGATTTTGTACTCTATGTTCACTTAACATTATGTTAAGTGTGTAACCTTGCTATTAAAGACTTTGCTTTATGACTATTTTTCTACACAATAATCTCTTGTGGGATATGTCATAATGTATTTGACCCTATTATTAGCTGTTTAGATTGCTTCTGGGACTTTTACTATTTTAGAGTATACGGTAATAAAAAATATTCCAAATAATTATTTTCTTCATAGTTTGCATTATCTCATTTCTATTAAAAGTGTGATCTATAGGACTAAAGTTATAAACATAATTAAATCTTTTGAGACAGATGACTTTGCAAATGGGGTTTTCCATTTTGTAATCTGATCAATAGTATTGTCTGGAGAGTTTCAACACAAAATTCCCTGAGGTGATCAGGCTGTTTAGCCTGGCATGTTAACTAGTATTCCCAATCTACTACATTTTCTTTATCAATTTCTAGTATGCAAAAGCTGTTGTTGCTTTGCCAACCATTTATTTTCTCATCATTTATAGAGGAAAACACTGGGGCCAAGGAATGTCAATCCCTCTTCCCAGGCTGACAGAGCCAGAAATTGGGCTAGTGAAGCTACGAGCCATGTTGTCTGATTCATACTCTTGCCCTGTCTCATTGCCTTTTAACGACAAACACAAGCCCATTGACCAAGAGGCCAAGGCAAGAGATGATTTTAAAGCTCAGAGGGATCTGCATGCCCAACAATATTCAAGAGAAATATCAGCCACCCATCTATGCAACAGCAGAAGCATTTGGAAAATTTCTTGAGAAGGAAGCTGCCTTTTGCTGTCTCCCCAAAGTCCTTATGATATTCAAGAAATCTTCGAGCAGTTGCTTCTGAAAATTTCTTGAGGTGAAAATCCCAAGAATTTGGCCTGGCTTTAATCAAATATTTATGATGCCCTCATTAGTCTCCAGTCCAAGGGTGGTACGGGCTCTCATTTGAATTTCTGAGCAGTTAGAGAGTTTTGAAAAGAAATGTCATATTATATGCACTGTTTATATAGATCAAATATGCATGGTTAGTTTTGCAGACTGATGTCATTGCTGCTGTTATTTACCAGTGCAGTGATAATGGGGTGCACCAGGACCCTCCATGCTCCTCACTGCAGATCCTGGGGAACATCTGGGCTGTGGTGGGCTGGGGGAGGCCACCTCATGGCACTTGAGGCTTTGTGGGGAGCCAAGGGATGTTAGGAGGGTTCCCGTCACTGCATTGCCTGGCAAGTTTGGCTGGTGTGTGATAATGAGGTGACATTCACACCAACCAGGCAATGGGGGAGGGGGGGCGGAGAATATTCCAGGCAGAGAAAGCCACTTCTATAACAGGCTGGAGGCCACAGAGAGCAAGGTGAGTCTCAATAATTGAAGGTTCAATGTAGCTGGAGAATGCATAATGGAGGAGTGACTGAAGGGGACCCGGAAAGGAATGCAGGGGCTGGGATCTGAGTGGCCTTGTACGTTCTTCAAGAAATTTAGGCGTTATCCTTGGGGCAATGGGAAGGCATCTGTGGGTTTATAGCTAGCAAGTGACATCATCTGGTTTATGTTTTAAGAAGATTACTCTGGCTGTTGTGTAGACATGGACTGGCAAGAGAGAAAGCTGAGACAGAGGAACAAGGTAGGAGGCTCAGAATTCCTGGAGGTAATGACAGAGACATGGAGAAGCATGGTGGCCATGGAGAGGCTGAGGAGGGCATGCATCGAGTTAGGTTCTAGAATCAACATGATTCTGTGGCTATGTGGGTGTGTGGGGTGAGGAAGGAAGACACTTCAGCATTGATTCATTTGTTTCAGTTTAGGTGACTGTTTCATGAGACCTCTAGAGCACCAGGTGAGACAGTTCGAAGAGGAATATGAGGAGCTTGTCCAAGAGAATCTTGAGTTTGAGTTGCCTGTGGGCTGCCCTAGAGGAGAGTCTAAGTGGACTGTTGGGTGTACAGATCTGGAGCTCAGGAGGAAAAATGGGGGCCTATACAGGCGTGTGTAGATTTGGAAGCTGGAAGTGGAGGATCTTCTTATCCTATGACTTCTATTTTCTCTGAGAGGAAACAGATGCTTTCCTAAGCATGAGCCTGGAAGTCTTGGAAGGCACAGAGGTGCGAGGAGAGAGCTAGCTGTGGGGAACAAAGCCACGAATGACACCAAGCGCCCTTACATTGAGCAGCTTGCACTCTAGTTGAGGATGCAGGTAAGTGGCAGATGGCTCCATCAGAGGTGAGGAGGGCAACGGAAAGGGCAGGAAAAGAAGATAATGAGGGGGCATCTCACCCCAACTCCAAGAGGGCAGTTTGAAAAGAGGAGAGGAGTCTAGAAAAAACCAAAACTAACAGGTCAAAAACACACACACACACACACACACACACACACACACACACACACACACACACACACAAAACAAACAAACCAAAAAAACCCTCAAACCCCAAACACCCTAACATTTGATTTGGGATTTAAAGGATGAGAGGGTTTTATTCAGGTGGGGTGGGTACCTGGAATGGAGACAAAGCCTATTCACCTGGGAGGCTGCCACCACAGCACATGACTAAGAGCTCACGAGTGAACAGGTGATCAATATTTATTAGAAAGGAAGTAGAAAAGAAAGGAAGGAGAGAGAGAGAGAGACGGGGCAGGGGCGTGAACAAAAGGCTGGAAGAAAAAGACAGAAGAAAGAAAGAAAAGGAAAAATGAGGAAAAAGGAAGAAAGAAAAGGAGGGAGGAAAAAAGGACAGAAGAAAGGAAGGAAAGAAGAAAGGAAGAGGAGGAAGAAAGGGAGGGAGGGAGGAAGGGAGGAAGGAAGGGAGGAAGGATGGAAAAGGAGTTAGGAAGGCACGGAAGGTGGAAAGTCAAAGGAAGGAAGGAAAAGAGGATACTGAACTAAGGACTTAGTCAGAATGAAGGTCAGTGAGGCTGGAGAACTACAAGGCAGGGTGATGCAGGGCCTGGTGGATCCAGGTGAAGTGTTTAGACTTTACCTGAGGTCAAGGGAATCTCACGGATGAGCTGACTCCAGAAGGAGACGTGGTTACATTTGCAGGCACTTGCTAATGTTTTAACAGGAGGATTAGAGCCTTTTTTGGCAAATTAATGAAAGAGGTAAATGTTTAGATTTTTGTCAACCAGTGTTTCCAGGTCTTTGTTTAATGCAATTTCTGCAAAAGAATAGGCTCTGTGAAAGTTGAGGTCTAAGGCAGCTGTCACCAGGAGGAGGCTGAAGGGCTCACAGGTGTATGGCAGGGAGGATTCCCACAGGCCACACAAGCCCTTCCCAGCACCCCTGCCCACCCCACACTCAGGGAGGGTCCTGGCAGGAGGACAACCAGAATGGGAAAATGAAGAGGGTGTGGAGCTGTGCCACTCCCTAGGGCAGAGAGTTTTCAGGGCTTTCCCATTTTGGCTCTGTCTGATTGGTGGCAGGGTGGGTGCCTTGGTAAGGAGGCCCGAATGTGTTAAGAAAGTTCTCTGTCTCTTTTCTCTCCATCTTTTTTTTTTTTTTTTTTTTTTTTTTTTTTTTTTTTTTTTTTTTTTTTGAGATGGAGTTTCACTCCTGTTGCCCAGGCTGGAGTGCAGTGGCATGATCACTGCTCACTGCAACCTCCACCTCCCGGATTCAAGGGAGTCTCCTGCCTCAGCCTCCCAAGTAGCTGGAATTACAGGCATGGGCCACCACACCTGGCTAATTTTTTGTATTTTTAGTAGAGACAGGGTTTCACCACGTTGGGCAGGCTGGTCTTGAACTCCTGACCTCAGGTGATCCACCTGCCTTGGCTTCCCAAAGTGCTGGGATTACAGGCGTGAGCCATCACGCCTGGCCCTTCCTTTTTTTTAACCTACAGAGAGAGCGATGTAGTGTGGAGCTAGACCTGCCTTTTCCTTGGGAAGTCCTCACTTAATCAAAAGAACACAAGCTTTGGAGAAAGGCAGCCCTGGTTTCTAATCTCAGTTTTGCTTCCTTTTACTACTTGTGTGTGACACAGGATGGATTATTTTTCAAGGTTGTGTGTGTGTGTGTGTGTGTGTGTGTATGTATGTTTGGCTCTTAAAGAACAATCCTTTTTCAATCAGAGCATGACTGTGAGGCTGCAATGCTTAGCATTCAGTGGGCATTAAAAAAAATATTCATTCTTGTCCTCGCCCATCTTGGGACTTGCTTTTGTATCTAGGGATCCAAGAAGGTTCTAGAAGTAGGAGCAGGGAGGCAGAGACTTTTAGAAAGAGAGCAGTTAAGGAAACAGGGTATACCTTTGAGGTCAGCTTATCTGTTGGAAGAGAAGTCAGAGAGTCACTGTTTGTAGTTATGAATAATTTATGTATAAACCACATAGTGAGGATGTTTTTCTCCTCACTAACTCCAGTGAATCCAACAGAACGCAAACGTATTTATCAGGGTCTTTACAATGGCCTAGATAAATAGTGATTAGAATGAACAAACTAAAAAGAAATAGGAAAAGACCCAGCTCCTGACCTAGGGATCTCCCACTGTAGTTGGAGATAGTCATAAAAGTTTCCTACCTGCATACTTGCTAAACGAAAGATAACATAGTTGAATGTCAAGAGCGTACCATTAGAGGCCAGTACTCAGAGCCCCGAGGGGTCATGACCAACTTGCATGAGGAAGCTGGGAAGATCTCACAGCAGAAGAAACCTTTGAGTTGGATCTTGCGGGAGGGGAATGGGAAGAGGACATGACAGCGAAGAGTGAGCAAGACCATAAGGTTGGAGACCTGGTTTTCAGCTCCCCCTGCCCTGTAGACTTGTGTTGAATGTGCAGGGGAAAAATTAAACTCTTTGCCATTGGTTTTCCCATCTGTAATGAATACACCTGAGCCTCAGTTTCTACAACATCCCCACCCACACCACTGACCCCATATTGAAAAGAGGAATCCATGTGGTATTAGACTTGAAAATGCTTGGAAAAGCACATCATGCTGCCTCAATGCCTAAGGCCTGGTGAGGAAGTGCCTGGGGCTTTTCCCGGCTATGTCCTCAGGCATGGTACTTCCATCTTCTCCACAAGCCCACGGGCTCAGTCCTTCATTCCCTCGGTAACTACTACCAGCCTCATTTGTGTTTACTTTCCCTCACGACTGGCGTAGACCAGGCTGCATGTTTGTGAACTCCATGAAGGCCACAATCATATCTGGAATTTTCATCTCTGTGCTCCTTATGCTTAGCTTAGAATCTGACAGGAGTTAGGGATCCATAGATCCGCAGGGAATGGATGAATGAATGGGCGGAAGAATGCATGCTTACATGAACGCAGGCAAGAAGTTGAATGGACTTCCCTAGTGCTTCATTCCCCTGTAGATTCTGAAGCTGAGACCACTGTGCTCTCCTTCCTTTAAAACATATTATTTATTTATTTATCTATTTACTTTTGCTTTTACTGTCTGTGGTTTCTAAATTCCACGGTAGGAAATTTCATCTCCATGTTTCCCATGCCTTGCCTGAAATTTCACTGTAGAAATTCAAAAATTTCTCTACATCCTAATTCACTATAGAATTTTTTTAAAATAAAGAACAGACATAGAAAAACATTGCTCCTATTCCACTAGACAGGTTAATATTTTGTTCGTTTTCTTTATTTTTGTCCTGTGCATGTATCTGAATAGTTACCTACCTATCAATAGCTATCAGTATATTTTAAAAATTAAATATAATTATACAGTTTTGTTCTTTACTTATTTTCTACTTAGCATTATATCATGAGAATAGTATGCCAATTTTTTTAAAGAAAATTAAAGTTTCATCATATGGTCATATAATTCATTAAATTATTCTTATTTTGTTGGACGTTTTAGACAATATTTACCTTTATAATATTATTGACAGAGAGGAAATAAATACACTGCAGCCTAAATCTTTGAAGGCAATTTGATTGTTTACTTAAAATGAAAGTTAATGGATTTGGATTAATGGATTAATAGAGATATAATGGATTAATAGAGTCAATATATATAGATAGTTTAAGGCTTGTGGTAGAAATTGCCAAATTGGTTTTCTGAAAAATTGCTTCCATTTACATAGTTTTCAGCAATAACTGGGATCATCTTACACAGTCTTCATAGGTCTATGGCCAAAATACAAAAGCAATTTGGAGCTAACTCCAGGGTTTACTGGCTTTAATGCTTATTGTCTGTTCTTAAATGCTATCATTCAGTCCTTAATTTTGCTTGATCGCCATGGTTTTGCATAAATTTTTAACTAAATTTTCAGAGACAGGCTTTTATTGATATGTGTCCTGACCCCTTATCTAGCTGAGAAAAAATGACTCTCTATTTCATTCACACATGAAAGACAATTTTGCTGGGTATAACACTGTTGGGTCACAAATTTTGCTCCCCAAATCTATGTAGAGTCTGGCTCATGATCTCTGGTCACGTAATCTCAAAAAAGGTAGAATAATCCTGAGCTTTACTTCTTCTTGAGTGATCTGCATTGTATGCTTGGATACTTGTATAACTCATTTTTTTCTTCTCCTTTTAATTCATCATTTTTGCTATTAGCCTCTCTTTTCTTTGATTTTTCTCCCTCTAAATCAGATAGGCTTTCTGACTGCAATGCCCTAGTATCTTCTGAATCCAGTTGTCCTTTCTATTCCTGTGGGCCTGACTTCTTATGCATGATCACCTTTAACTCAAGAGGTCCAACATTTTTCTTGTTTTCATTACCTGGTCTCATCGTCTAATTATTTACAATTCTTTGTCTCTTCATCTGAAGTCTAAAAGATCTAGTCAAATTTTCTCTATACATCACTGATTTTATTTTTTACAGTGCTGGTTCCACTCTTTAAAACATTCCATACAGCATCTTTAGTGCTCAGGCAATCCTTCCTCACCACACTTTTCTTCTTTTTATTCTTATTTAGTTGACTTGATTTTGACATTGTTCTTACTTCTGACTTCTGGCTGGCCCCTGATGAAGATGTCCAATAATGCCAGATAATTTTCTTTTTTTAAAATTTGAACATTAAATTGTTCTCTGTGTCCTGAGTTTTCATTGACTATTGAAACTACTGTTTTCTTCCTCCTTTCTTGTGCAGTGTTGTTCTTTCATCAGCTCCTTTTCCTGTTGACTCATCCTCATATGAGGAGTGAGCTCTCTAGACCCTGAGCTGGCCAAAGACAAGACATGTGTTCTACATGTGCTCTCTCTACCATTTCCCAATTCATAAATTATATGTAAGTTGAGCTCCTCAGCGTCAAGTGTCTTCTGTAGTAATGATATGGATAAACACAACAGAAATAGCAACACTACCTATTGTCAATCAAGGATTAACACATGACATTCAATATGCTAAGTGCTTTACATACATGAGCTCATTTTGTTCTTCAAACCACCCTGCCAGGGAAGCATGATCTGTCATAAGGGATTCTGTAGATGAGGACACCAAGAGCTGGCAAAGTGGAGAGCTTGACTGAGGTTGACCATCTGGCCAAGATTGCAGAATCTGGCCTCTAGCCCACCACATGCTATGGAATGAGTCATCCAGGGAGACTGTGTGCTCACATACTCCTTTTCACAGTCCCGTTTGGGCTTAGACTCAGCACACAGATTGTGTGGAAAATGATCATTTCCAGCATACACTGCTACCAGGACTTTCCACCCTCTGTTTCTACTTGATGTGCCTCAATGATGAAGATCATGTCTTCCAGGACCTGTCATATGACCACTGGGTGTCTTGGATTTGACTCACATGATTTCTGAGAGTTACAATCTGTTAAAAGCTAGAAAATAATAATATGAATGGTAACAATGGGAATAATTGACCTCTTTTGAGTCTATGATGTTGACTGTACTGTGGGAAGTGCTCCATCTATATGAGTCCTATGAATACTCAAAAATATTCTGAGAGAAAGGTTTTTATGTTCCCATTTCACAGCTAAATACACTGAGGTGGAGCCTGCTGTCCTGATGCCTCTCTTCTTTGGAGTGCAAGGGCAACTGATGGAGGGAGAGAGCAAGAAACAGCAGGGAGATTACCACCCAAAGTTGTGCTGATGTTAAAATGAAAGAGCTGTGTGGTTTCCACTTTGGACAGCTCTTGTATTTCTGTCCCAGAGGACCCTGGAGGGTGGGTGCAGGGGCTTTCTTCCTAACCTCAGGTAAGTGGGTTTGCTTTATCAGCAGTGGCACAGTAAAGGTAGGCTAAGAATGGCGATGTTTAGTCCTGCTCCTAAGTTCTGCACCCAGCCTTATTCTGGCCAGATTTTCCAGTTCCTAGCTGTAAATGAGGATTTGGTGAGATTTTTTTTTTTCTCCATGTTTCTGAGACTCTGATTTCTCTTCAGTGGACTAATGATTTTAATAATATCACCCTTTTGGAGCTGTCAGCCTCAAGTGAAAATTGTGCCAAGCCTTTATCATACTGACTGGATCAAAAATATCAGAGCTCAACAATGCCTATTACCCTTACTATTACTATTCTGTGTTCAGAATGACTGCAGTAAGAAGTTGAAGGAAATTCCACCAGAGACTGCTAGTTTGATGCCCTTTCAAAAGCTGAACTAATGCAGGCTAACTTAAAAATCTGTGCAGGCATATGTTCATATGGATTCTAGATTAGTGCTTGGCTCCAGGAGAACCAGACAGGGGTGCAAAATGGAAGGCAGGGACAATGTTAAAGCTTTTAACTGTCATGGCTCCCAAACCTTATTTCCTAACTTTTTTGCTTAGATAGTTCCTGGAACATACTGATTGTCTTTACAAACCTTGTTTATTATAGATTTCACTGTAGCCAAGCTCAACCCTTCAGATCTAAGCACTTTGGCCATTCTGGCCTTATGTTCCAAGGCAGCTCATTTAATTCATTCGTTCATTCATTCATCCTTCCATCCATCCATCCACTCACTCCATCATCCATTCATTCACCCATCCATCCATCCATCTATCAATCACCCACCCTATCATCCATCCATGCATCCCTCTATCCACCCATCCACCAATGCATTCATCCATCCACCCACTCATCCATCCATCCATCCACCCACCTACCCATCTACCTGTCCATCCATCCACCCACCCATCCAAAAGACATTAGCTAAATAACTACTGTACACCAGACCTGGCCCAAGGTGCTAAGGATACACAAGATTCTCAAGATAAAAGTCCCAACATCTGGTTCCTCGTGATCCCACAAGCCTGATGCAGCCAGCAGGGTGGGACAATCCATAGACACTCAAGTACATTGAGGTGCTTCCTTGAATGAGGGGACAATAGATTTTAGGTGACTTCCCAAATGAATAATACCACCACTCAACCCACCTTACAACATCCTCTTGCACCTTTCTTCAGAGCAAATAAAAATGAAAAGCCCAAAGCACTTCCGTCCCTATCCATCTCTAAATATAGAAATGACAATGTTGGTCTCCTTGGCCTCTTGGTGTGGAGGTCTGCCTCAGCAGTGATAAGGGCCCTCTCCCCACACCACTTTCCTCTGGATTACTCCAGGTTTTCTTATGCAGCCTGTGCCCATCGGTGCTTTCAAAAGCTGTCTCTAGAAGAGATAACTCCGGCATGACAAGCTCTTTCAGAGGGTAGATATTTTTAAAGATTGTCAGGATCCTGCCAGCAGCTCTTATTACTGAGTACTTCGAGGCTTTTCACGGGAACAAAGTTGGGTGCAAATACCTTTCTAACGTGCAGTCTGCCCTGACAGAGAGTGTGCTATTATTACTCCAGGAGGTTAACATCCCACTGGGTTTTCAAGTTGATTCATTACTTTTTTCATGACTTATATTTATTTTTCAGCACCTGTGAAAAAACACATTGATATTTCAATACCCACTATCATCGACTGCCTGTTGTGTGTAAGCACTTGCACTCCTTGAAGGCAATTTTTTTAAAAAATAGAACGTTATTTAAAAGTTTAAAATCAAAAGTGACTTTATATTAGTCATTTTAGCATCTGACTTAAACGGGTGGGTTTTTTTTTTAACTTTCATCCCAATTGAGAATTTGGATTTAAATAGTTCAAAGATGGTATTTTGAATTTAAATTTGAAAAAGAAAGGCTATATTCTATAGATTTAAAAGAAATTCACCCCCAAATAGATCTCATCTAACTGAGTTCCAGGTTTGTTTACTAAGCATCTGCTGGATGTCTCTAGCTGGAAGTCCCACAGACCATGCAAACTCAGCATGAAAAAAGAAAAATGATTTTCTTCCCCTTCAATCTTGCCTCTTCTCCTCTGTCTCCTTAGTTCTTATATTAGCAAGCTTTCCTATCCAGTATCCAGGGCTAAATGTCCCAGATTCATTTGCAAGCTCCCTCCTCCTTTATCGCTTGTGTTTCTTCTTCATCACAAAATCCTCCTCCCTATGTTTCTAGAACCCTGTGATTCTCAACTGCGACTCACCAGGAGAGCTTGTTAAGATGCAGATGCCCTTGCCCCACCTAGAGATCTAGGGCAGGGCCTGGCAGTTGGTATTTTCAGCACACTTCCACGGTCATTCTGCTGACTTCTGAGTGTGAGATCTCTCAAGTCTCCCTCTCATGAACCTGGCCAGGCACTCCTCGTCTCTAGTTTCATGTTCCTAGGACATGATCTGCCTGGCTTCCTTGCTCCCCATTCCTACCTTCTCCAGGCCTTTTCTGCACTCTTCCATCTATGCATCCCTCTATCCACCCATCCACCCATCCATTCATCCATCCACCCACTCCATCCATCCATCCATCCATCCATCCATCCATCCATCCATCCATGCATCCATCTACCTATCCATCCATCCATTCATTCACCCACCCATCCAACAGAAATTAGCTAAGTAACTACTGTACATCAGGTTTCTCTTCTGTGAATTGAGCAATATCTTTATCATCAGCATTTGATTATGCTGTTACTCTTCTGTTAGAAGGGTCAGTGGAATTCCGTGACTAGAGGTTGATGCCCAGGCAAGTTAAGGTGGCATCTTAGGAGTTCCTGACAGTGTTATCCAGTGTCATTTTCCCTAATTTTCTTCCACATGATCTCTACTTGTGGATGGATATAACATAGGGTGCTTCCAAGAATACAAAACTGAAGTCAGGTTGCATGGATGCAAGTAAAGTACCTTGATGGGGGAGGGATTGTTATGCTGATCAGAACACATCTAGGTTATGCATTCAGTGTGGGTTTCTTAAATGAGAAGTGGCCAAGTATAGTTCCTTGGAGAGGCATGGAGATAGCGACAGAACCTTTGGGAATGCTGGTGCAAGCAAAAGGATGGTCACTGGAGTTAGTGTGAAGAGAAGTCTTGGAGAACACATGAGGGTGGACTTCAAATATGCAAAGAGAGATCACAAAGGAAAGTGTTAGCCCTTAGGGACAGAAGAAGAGTTGTTGAGGGAAAGCCAAGGGACACTGTTTTCAGCTGGACATAAAGCTGCCCAGCCAGAGTTCTCCAAAGATACAATGAACTTTGGCAGTAGGTGATGAGCTCCCTGTCATTGGAGATATGCAAGCAGTGACTCAGTGGTGTCTTGGCTAGACCATTTAAAAAATGGAAGGTGCTTCAACAGTGACTGGCATATTACAGTGTTTAGTTGTCATCATCATCATAATCATCACTGATTTAATCCCAGTATTGGAGGCATGCAGATAATGTGTTATTTAAGGTCCTCTCTGACGCTGGGATTTTGGGAGCCTGTGCATTGCAGCAGACGGACACAGCTGGTCACAGTCACACTGCTGGAGCCTTCCGGAATGTTCTAAAACCAGCAGCATGGATACCCTGGGCAATGCTCCACCCAGACCCTGCTCTCTCTATTCAGGTTGACTTTTTTTTTTTTTTTTTTTAACGACTGGAAATAGCTTTTTCATAATCTCCCCATATTGTTTTATTCTAAAGCTTTATTCCTCACCTGCATTATCTTGTGTGGTTTCTGAGATATTTGTGATCAACCTTTGCAACAGCAGACACCAAATTCTACTTTGAAACAAAATAATGAGAACAATTCAAAGAGAGGCACTGCCTGGCACCATGGCTGTGATAGACCAGGGGACTCCCCAGGCCATTTCCCAAGGTTGATGCCATCTGCAACATTACGAATACATTCTCAATAAAACCCAAACCTGCTTTTCTGATGCATTACTAAATACTGAGGTCTTTTATTTTCTTCCTAACTTGTATTTTTACATCTCGCCATATTGCATCAATGTTTATTAAAAAGCAACTAACTTATCATGGAGTTATAAAAATGAATATAATAATACTAAATATTGTTGCTAATAATTTTGACTTATAATATTTTTCCAAAAATTATGTTAAGATTATTGAAAAACTGGATATCAAAGCAATAAATTTTATGCATCTATATTTATTTTGTTTTCTTCCTTGTTATTGGAGGAGCTTAAAAAACCTCTAGGTAGTTGTTTAAGAACGGTCTTAAAATTGAGAAAATATTGCCATGGGGATGATCCTCTTGGAACTCTTGATGAGCAGAAATATATACTTACATATACATATATGCATATCATATATATACATACAAATGCATGCATACATACATACATATTCAAATTTTAAAAATGATAAATATACCCAACATCTAGAATTTAATCTCTATATCTATCTGTCTATTAATCATCTGTTTATCTGTTATCTTTCTCTCTAGGTCGCTATCTCTCTGTCTATCTATCTGTCATCTATCTCTTTATCATCTCTCTGTCTCTATCTGTCATCTCTCTATAGAGCTCTCTATTATCTACCTATCTAGCTATCATCTATTTATCTATTATATATCATCTCTGTTTATCTATCTGTCATCTATCTTTCTATCATCTATCTATTGTCTATCATCTATCTATCTGTCATCTATTTATTTACCTATCCATCATCTCTCTTTCTCTTTCATTCTGTCTCTATCTGTAATTTAATTTTCTATCCACCTTTCTGTCTCTCTATTATCCGTCATCTATCTATCCATCTATCTATCATCTATTTATCTATTTTCATCTGTCATCTATCTCTTGTCTGTCTCTATCTCTGTATCATCTATTATCTATCTATCTATCTATCTATCTATCTATCTATCTATCTATCTATCTATCTATCATTTATCTATTTATCTATTCCTTACCTATCATCTATTTATCTATCATCTGTCTGTCTCTCTATCTGCCATCTATATCTCTATCTATCTAATTATCCATTTTATGTCTGGAATACATATAAGTACGAGTTCAATCACTTTTTTATCCTGCGTGGCTCTAATTTTTCTCCCTCCTTTCTCAAAGGCAACAATTATCAGGCATTTCCTGTGAATCCCTTTGGTCTACACTTTAATGAGTTATTACAAGAAAATCCATAAACAACGTATTGTTCATAGTAAGTAGTAAACAGCATTGTCTTGTGCCATATTTTAATATAAACACAAATAGAAGAGCACTGTGGTTTTGCTTATTTTGTACCTTGCTTTATACCCTCAGCAGTATGTTTGAGAGCTCTATGTGCACAGCTTAATCTCTTTTACCTGCTTTGCAATATCCCATTTTATGAATATGCTACATTTATCCATTCATATCATTTGCTATTTTTAATTTTTAATGCTTAGAAACTGTGCTGGAATTGACATCTTGGTTATGCCTTCTTGAGTATTTGTGGAAGTCTTCTATAGGTCAGGGTAACAATTTGGGGGTTCAGGGCTTAAAAGAAGAAAAAAGTCTATGTTTTTAAATATTTACCTGAAATTTGGTATTTCCTCTGACTCTGAATGCAGGCAACCAACTTCAGTAGCATTAGCAGTGCTGTGGCTTTGAAAGCAATGGAAAGTACAATTTCAGATCACATTACAGTTGTTGAAGATATCTCAAATATTATTCAGGAGCATCAGCGCTTCAAAATTACAGTAATTGTGTGAACGTTATTAGATCTCTATTTTAACAGGTTAAGAAGTAGCACATATGTTACAATATCAAAGATTTGTTTTTTTAAACATTTATGGATGTTTTCAGTACAATTGGCTTTCATTTCAATACTGTGTATTTTATTGTATACATATATATTTTAAATGTGATATATATACACACACACATATACAAACACATACAAACATTTACACATACATGTATATTTATAAGCATCACAGACTGTCAACAGGGTCCATGACAAAAAAAGGAAATTGAATAAGCCCTTCTCTAGGACGTAAGTGTTGGAAATATAATTGCTAGGGTGCATGGTGTTTACAATTTCAGCTTTAGTAGAAATTGACAATTGTTCTAATAAAAGATGTTACCAATTATCTGATGAACCCACTAGCGATAGCTGGGAATTCCCATCTCCTGCACCCTTGCCAGTACTTGGTATTTGAAGACTTTTTCATATTTGCCAGTCTGATGTTTGAGAAAGAGTATCTCATCGTTTTAATTTGCCTTTCCCTGATTCCTAACGAGGCTGAGAGTCATCTCAAATGTTTGTTAGCCATTTTAGTTTCTCTTCTGTGAATTGGGCAATATCTTTATCATCATGCCACTCCTAAGAGAGTGATGAAAAGGGTGGAGTTTTGGAAGGTATTTATTTTCCTGTGATACTGCACTCATCAATAACCTTGAAGCCTACATTTTCTACTGATGATCTTAAAAGTGACGTGATTCTCATTGGGGTACCTAAAATGATTTAGACATATTCGAGATTCTATTTATATTTGTTTTTATCTAAAACATAAGAAAAAATTTAAACTTTATTTAAAATTTTATATATAGGCTAATATTTACACATATATATAATTTACAACATGAAATATATGCACATATATAGGGAAAGCATGCTTATTGTTTCCAAAAACGTTTTGACACCATTGTTTAAGACAAGGTGCTCCATGATAAAAATAATTACATCTGTTGAGCACCTACTGTGTGCCAGTTGCCTTACAAGCATTATTCAATTTAATTCTCATGATAACCCTATAGAGTAGGTACAATCATTTCTACTTCATCAGGAACCCAAGAATGAAGGCTGTTATGTAACTTGCCTCAATGCTGCTTTTAGTAAATTGCAGAATTAGGAATTGCATTTACATTTATTACTTTTTGAGTCCATAGCTCAATCGCTTTTTACCATGCCCTGCTCTCCTTCTGCTAAAATATTAGTTCCATGAGGGTGGAGCCCATCTGTCCTTTTCACTACTCTACCCCCAAATCTCAAAACAGTTCCTGCCATGCCACAGGATAGCAATCTATTTTTATTTAATGAATAATTGAAGAGATGAAAGAAGGGAGGGAGGGAAGGAAGAAGAGAGAGTGACTGCACAAGGAATTCACAAAGCAGTGTGGGAACGGACAGGGCAGCTGATGAGTGGGACAATCTGGGGCATAGTGTGCATGGTGTGATAGAAGCGTGTATGTGGGACAGAGTAGCTCAGATGATTTCTTAGCTTGGGTTGGAGAAGGGAAGAGACCCTGAATGGACATGACATGATGTCTGATCATGAAATCTGACATTTATTAAGTGTTTCTGTACAAGAGGAGAGGGAGTGGATGTGGAGCTGAGATCCTGAGTGTGACTTCAGTTTGAGGTCATGGGCTCAGTGCTTTCTTATTGGAGTTGTGGACCTCCAAATAGCAAGGGTGTGTGTGTGGCTTCAGCTTGCCTGTGGCTGTAGGGCACCTCTGGTCTTCTTTTTCTATTCACCTTTCTAGGCTGGGTTGTCCATGACACTTCTGGGGAAATGCAGGACAAAGCTGATATGGAAAAGAACCCTTGTTCTTCTGAATCCTATGTTTTTTTTTTGTTTTGTTTGGAATATGTGGCCTGTACGGAACTGGACACTGAAGTCACTAAGCAGGCAGGCAGGGGGAATCAGCAAGCAAGAGCCAGGCTATTCATGTCATGTTCTGTGTGGTTTTGGATGAGGGATATGAGGGGACAATGGCTCTTATTAACCCCAGTAACCCTGCTGCACAGAAAGCATCTAAGACTTTGCTTCCTTCATAGCAGCAAGCAGAGGTGCAGGGCAAAGCATATCAACATGACAGACAGGAGCTATCTCTTGGTTAACCATGAGCCATCAAATTGACTTTTGTAAACTATAATGAAGAAAGAATCCTCCCCAGGAAACAACTGCTGAAGACAGAGCACTGAAAAGAAACTTTCCACATTGGTAGATCCAAAGGATTCCAGATGTTTTGCAGAACAGACTGAAGAGTTCTACCCAAGTATAAGAGCATGTCAGCGCAGAGATGCAGAGGGTGTGGAACAAGAACACTGACAACTCCCAGAGAGACACAGCAGGAATTGCCTCACGCGTAGAGAATCTTGATTATCTTGTATCAAGGAGGAAGAACTGGGCCATTGATCAGATCCTTCTGAGTCCATGGTCTGCCTCATGGTTAGGTTGATGTTGGGTGACCTTCAGGGAGAAGCCACTCTGGGCTGTGGGTTCATTCTTCATTCATTTGCAAGCAGTCCTGATGTGTTCATAAAGCCTCCAGTTGATGGCCGGGGGCAGTGGCTCACGCATGTAATCCCAGCACTTTGAGAGGCTGAGGCAGGTGGATCACGAGATCAGGAGATCAAAACCATCCTGGCTAACACGGTGAAACCCCGTCTCTACTAAAAATACAAATAATTAGCCGGGCATGGTGGCGGGCGCCTGTAGTCCCAGCCACTCGGGAGACTGAGGCAGGAGAATGGCGCGAACCCGGGAGGCGGAGCTTGCAGTGAGCCAAAATTGCGCCATTGCACTCCAGCCTGGGCGACAGAGCGAGACTCTGTCTCAACAACAACAAAAAAAAAAAAAAAAAAAAAAGGCTCCAGTTGGTGTACCTCAGAGGGTGTTTTGATAGATATATTTAGACCCCACCTGGAAATGGCAACTGTAATTTTGATGCCAAAAAAAAAAAAAAAAAAAAAAAAAAAGCAGTGGGTCTGTTGGAGTAAACTGTATGCTTCCTTTAATGAAAGGAGGACTGTGGAAGCTCAAGACGACGCCCTTTGGCCCTGATAGTTGTTTCGATCTCCAGGCTGAACTGCATATTTCATTATGGGCAAGTAGGAAACACCTCCGTGGACCCTGAGCCCCACAATCTTGGTGGGATCGACTTGACACTCAAGTGTACGTGGGAACTTCGTTTCTGAAAGAAAAACCCTTGAGAGTAACAGATGCTGCTGCAGTGGCAAAGCCCTAAACCAGAAGATCTTCACTTTGTGTGATCTTGACATCATCACGTGAGACTGCTTCCTTGTCCAAATTCAGTGTGGATGCTTTCTTTATTCCCTTTAAGACCAGGGACAATGAACGGTGGATCCAGTTGTGTTCTGGTTGTAGTAGGCGGAAGGCTAAAGGACGTAGGGCTATTTTATGATAAAATTTGCCAAAATAAATTGCCTTCTTGCTCATTGGAAAGGCTTTGCAAATGGAGCTGCTCTCAGTGGGGGCGTTGTGGTTAAATAAATAATGCTAACACCCTAGCGTGGCAAGAGCCCTGTTTGTTTTCCCATCCTCCATACTTTTGATTTATTTTTCCCCCATTTGGTGCTAATTGGACTGTATTTGCAAAAATGGTTATGATCTGTTATCCTGTATACTTGGTCTAAAGGACACTTGAGAGATTTCAGAGAAAAAGAAGATGAGGACTGGTCTGATTATTATTTTTTTAATGTTAATAAAACTGAAGGCAAAGTAGTCCAGTTCCAACCAAGAAAGGAACTTAAAGTAGGACTTTTTTTTTAGGACTGATAGTGAAAGCACCGTTCCTTGTGCCTTTTCTTTCTCTCTTTCTTTCTCTCTTTCTTTCTTCTTTCTTTCTCTTTCTTTCTTTCTTTCTTTCTTCTTTCTTTCTCGTTCTTTCTCCTTCCTTCCTTCCTTCCTTTCTTTCTTTCTTTCTTTCTTTCTTTCTTTCTTTCTTTCTTTCTTTCTTTCTCTCTTTCTTTCTTCTTTCTTTCTCTTTCTTTCTTTTCTTTCTTTCTTTCTTTCTTCTTTCTTTCTCGTTCTTTCTCCTTCCTTCCTTCCTTCCTTCCTTCCTTTCTTTCTCTCTTTCTTTCTCTCTTTCTTTCTTCTTTCTTTCTCTTTCTTTCTTTCTTTCTTTCTTTCTTTCTTCTTTCTTTCTCGTTCTTTCTCCTTCCTTCCTTCCTTCCTTTCTTTCTTTCTTTCTTTCTTTCTTTCTTTCTTTCTTTCTTTCTTTCTTCTTTCTTTCTTGTTCTTTCTCCTTCCTTCCTTCCTTCCTTCCTTTCTTTCTTTCTTTCTTTCTTTCTTCTTTCTTTCTCGTTCTTTCTCCTTCCTTCCTTCCTTCCTTTCTTTCTTTCTTTCTTTCTTTCTTTCTTTCTTGCTTTCTTTCTTGCTTTCTCTCTTTCTTTCTTTCTTTCTTTCTTTCTTTCTTTCTTTCTTTCTTTCTTTCTTTCTTTCTTTCTTTCTTTCTTTCTTTCTTTCTCTCTTTCTTTCTTTCTTTTCCCAAATGTACCTGTAGACTATTAAGCAGCTGCTGTTGGCTATTTTGAGAAAAATGCTAATATTCTTTGGTACCATCATTTAACGTTTTTAAAAAGTAACCACTTAGCTTTAAAAATGTGGTTTGGTTGAAAAGGTTATGTTTGTTTCATGCTTTTATAGAAGCCAGTGTGAGCAAGACAGTAGTTGGGAGAAGGAATGATTTGTTTCCTCATGTGGTGTGTTGATTATCACATCTTATTACATTATATTTGGAGATAAAAAAATTGCTCAGGAAGGCAGCGGCAGGACTCCACTCACCTCATCCCTCGGAAGTGCCCTCGGAGGCACGCTTTATCTCCAGCTCCTGCTGGCTTGGTCGTATCTGCCTACGCCCCGGCTGATTGGACCCATCTTCAGAGTACAGATGCAGTGGGGAGGGACTGGGGAGACTCCTTGCCCCAGAATGTGTGACAAACTGGAACGAGATATTTTAACAAGAAGGACTTTTATGGCCTCTTAGAGAAAATGCCCATTGCTGGGGCCTTGTACACATTCATGCTCATTCATCAGTAACTACAGAAGGTCCCCGACTCACCATGGGTACAGTTGGGATTTTTGACTTAAGTCAAAATAGAAACTGTTCAATAGAAACTGTACTTTGACTTTTGATTCATAATTCTTTATAACAACATGATTGTATGTTGTATTGTATTATATTATAAATATATGTAAATATAAAATATATTATTACATTTGGCCCGGGTGTGGTGGCTCATGCCTATAATGCCAGCACTTTGGGAGGCTGAGGTGGGCAGATCACTTGAGCCCAGGAGTTTGAGACCACCCTAGGTAACATGGCAAGACTCCATCTCTACAAGAAATACAAAAATTTGCTGGGCATGGTGACCATGCCTGTATTCCCAGCTACTTGGGAGGCTGATGTGGGAAGATCACCTGAGTGCAGAGAGGTCAAGGCTGCAGTGAGACAAAATTGCACCACTGCACTCCAGCTTGGGCAATAGTGTAGGACCCTATCTCAAAAAAAAAAAAAAAAAAAGACGAACCCAAAACAAACAAACAAAACACGCCCCCCCCACCAAAACCCATTATTATAAAACTGGCTTTGTTTTAGGCCATTTTGCCCAACTGTAGGCTAATGTAAGTGTTCTGAGCTCACTTAAGATGGGCTAGGCTAAACTATGAAACTCAATAGGTTAAGTACTAAATGCATTTTCAGCTTATGATATTTTTCAACATATCATGGCCTTATCTGTCCAGATAAGACATAACCTCATTGTAGGTTGAGGAACATCTGTATTTTGAGCTTCTCTTTTATGCCTGGCTCTGGGATGGATGCTGTAGACAGAAGAAACAAATGAGATATAGTTCTGTTCTCAAAGCACTCACAGTCTAGGGAGGGAGACGGGCATGGGAACAGACGGCCAGACAAATTTCCTAGCCCGTAGGATAGAGGTGAGAAGAAGATGCTATGGGAATTCAGAAGAGGTAACTTATTGAAGGTGCGGACTGTGGAGGGAAGTCATTAATTCCTTCAATATCTGTTGAGACCCTAAAATGTTTAAATGTGCTAGTGAATCTGCGGTGTTAAAATAGACATGGCTGTTCCTTAGGATCAAGTTCAGAATAAATTATTAGATCTCTGTTTTCTCTCCCTGCCTTTTCTCAGTCAGATGTATAGACGTACACACAGCCACACTCAGAGACATACATACAGTCACCACACATTCACAGATGCATGCACAGTAGTTAAGGGGTCTGTATGCTTTTCAATGTGTAAAGGTGTATGTGTATGCACGCGCATGCATGTCTGCAGTCAAGACAGTCTTTCAGGATCAGGGGCAGGGCTGTCGCAGCCAATGGAGGACCAAGCAGTAATTAAGAGGAGATGGAGATCAAGAGCTCTGTTTATCCAGGAAGCGCAGCCACTCTGGAGAACCTAATGTGGTTTAGAGAGCGTGAAGCTTGGGGGCAAGGATGAATGGGGCAGAGACTCAGAGAAGTACAGGAGCCTGTGGGCTGAGGGCTAGGGAGGCATCCTCTACATGATAGGGGAACTGCTATGAGCACTAAGGGTGGCAGAAGTGTGGTTGGATCCCATCCTTGAGTTGAAACCCTCACATGGCAGCAGCTCGTCTGCCTCTACTCTGTGCTGGACTTCATTGACTTGCCTCCTCTAGTGTAGAATTTTGCTTCAGACATCTCCTTTTTGTATTTATTATTTATTTATTTATTTTTGAGCAGGGTCTCTCTCTGTCAGCCAGGCTGGAATGCAGTGGCACGATCACAGCTCACTGTAGCCTCTACCTCTCAGGCTCAAGCTATTCCCCCTGCCTCAGCCTCTCACGTACTTGGGACTACAGGTGCCCACCACCGTGCTTGGCTAATTATTTTATTTCTGTAGAGACGGGGTCTCCCTATATTGCCCAGGCTGGTCTTGAACTCCTAAGCTCAAGTGATCCTTCCACCTCGGCCTCCCAAAATGTTGCGATTACAAGTGTGAGCCACTGCCACCAGCCAGACATCTCCTTTTCGATACTGTAGTCTGAAAAGCTGGGTCTTGGTTGAAGAAATTGTAAATAGAGTTTAAAAAAGGGAGGGGCTCTCCTGGGGGTGGGTGAGAACTGGATTGGGATTGGGCTGGGGACGGTGTACTGGTGGGCATACCCTTGACCTCGGCAGTATCTGCAGCACAAGCTGTCCAGAAAGATGGCCTGTGACCTGCTTGCCTTGGAATGTCTGGAGGGTTGGGAACTGAGAGAGAGGGGAGTTGGGGGATGCATAACGAGGTGCTTGGCCAGCCCTTCCTTTTCCTTCCCCTCCTACCCCCGCTCTCTCCTCTCCCTCCTTAAGACATCCAATGCTTCTTTCCCAGTCTGAGCCTGGGATCTTGCTCCTCCTGCCTAAACTGCCTCATGGAACAGAATGTCAGCGAACAGAAAGCCCTGGGGCTTCTAGACTTGAGCTGGAAATTAGAAGACCATTGATTCCAACATGGAAACAGAAGAACAAAGAAGAAGTAAACAGAAAACAAGAAAGAGAAAATCAAAGGGGAAAAAAACCAGAAAAAAATAGTGGGGCAAACAGTGCCTAATATGTGGGGAGGCCATAGCCGTTGATGTTGATTAGCAAATCAAGAGAAAATATGAAGCAGATTGTTTCATAAGTTGTTTTGGTGATATGAAAGTGATTCAAATTATAGCAATTTATAAAAATCAGTGTCTATATTTGCATATTGCTTTGGTGCAGTCTGAGGGTGGGATTTGCAAAGCTCATTTTAAAGTGGGAAAACTGAGGCTCAGATGCTGCATGATAAGCTGGGTTCATTCTGCTAGAAGTGGAAAGTTGGCCTTGGACAATCAAGGGTACAGCAGCCTATAGCTTATGTCCAGGAGTTATCTGTGCTAAAGAGAATGAGATTCCCCTGGGAGGGAGCCATGCAGATTTGGAGAAATGGAATCTTCCAGAAAGAAAATGACCTGAAAATGGATTGGGGAAGCTCTGGCACCCTAGGATCTTGGGCAGTAGTCTTTTTTTTTTTTTTTTTTTTTTTTTTGAGACGGAGTCTTGTTCTGTTGCCCAGGCTGGAGTGCAGTGGCGTGATCTCGGCTTACTGCAAGCTCCGCCTCCCGGGTTCACGCCATTCTCCTGCCTCAGCCTCCCGAGTAGCTGGGACTGCAGGCACCCGCCACCACGCCCAGCTAATTTTTTTGTATTTTTAGTAGAGATGGGGTTTCACTGTGTTAGCCAGGATGATCTCGATCTCCTGACCTCGTGATCCGCCTGCCTTGGACTCCCAAAGTGTTGGGATTACAGGCGTGAGCCTGCAAGACTCTCTTATCTCCCATTTCCCCAGTGGCAAAACAGGTTACCAGGCATAGAGAGATGGGAGGCTGCCTGAGAGAGAGGGAGGAGAGCTTACGGAAATTGGCTTTTTCCTCCTCTTCTTCCTGCTCAGGTACACAGCTAATCCTGAGACAACAACATTTTAAAATTCCTCTTCTCTTGCTCTGCAAACAATTTTCTGCTTCCAAATGTAACTCTGGTTAAAAACTACAGACATGCAGGTGCAATTGTAGACAGGTTGTGGTGAAAGTCAAGTTCATACATATTTGCCTATTAAGACAGGACCCTTAAATCTCCAAGCTGGGGGGAAAGGAAGTTAAGTCTTAGAGTGCACATGTACAAACTTCCCTGTATAACTGAGATTTTCTGTAGCTCTGGTTTTTATTTATGGATTTCTGCAGTTCACTTTGACGTGGAGGGATTATTTTTCTCTCTGCCGACTCCAGCTGATTGATTCAATGCGCCTGCTCACTTTCAGATATGGCCGCAGAAGCTGCGGCATAACTTTGTGTCTGTATTTAAAATTGGGAATACAAAATGGGTTTAAACTTGAATATTTCATCGAGACACTACGTTTTATAAGTAATTTATTTTGGAAATCCAGGCCTCTGCCTGGGCTGTGTAGATTTTGAGCGACTTGGGATGCTCAGAGTTACTTCTGAATATTAATATCATTTGGGCCGTACACACTCTGAGATTTCATATAACCTTATCACTGCTAGATACTTAAATAGCCATGAAGGGGATAAAGCAAACACTTTCCTCAACATTTATATCAGGATATTGGCTTTCCATATGATGACTTTAACTAATATAATCTCAGGCAAGACAAACAGCAACATTTACAGTGAAAGACAACTCTCTTAATCACAAAAGACGTTGGATGCAAGACTTAATCATTTTTAGGACCATGGAAGTTACGTGTGCAGAGTAAATGTAGATTTTTCTTTTCTCGCCAGCTCACACAATAAATATTTCCTCAATTTCTTGAAGATGGAAGCTTCACAAGTCTGGTTTAGCAAAGACTTAGCCATGGCCAATTCCATTTCTCATGAGTACATCCTGTTTAGAGGGGGAAGCTCATCAAGTTCTGAAAAAAAAAAAAAAAGGGCTGGGTGCTGTGGCTCATGCCTGTAATCTCAGCACTTTGGGAGGCTGAGGCGGGTGGATCACCTGAGGTTAGGAGTTTGCGACCAGCCTGACCAACATGGTCCACCATCTCTATAAAGAATACAAAAATTAGCTGGGAATGATGGCAGATGCCTATAATCCCAGCTACTTAGGAGGCTGAAGTGGGAGACTCACTTGAACCCAGGAGGCACAGGTTGCAGCGAGCTGAGATCACACCATTGCACTCCAGCCTGGGCAACACAGTGAGACTCTGTCTCAAAAAATAAAAATAAAAATAAACAAAAGCATGAGAATTGGTGGATTGGAGTAAGGGAACTGGTTCAGATTGGATCTCTGACATTCTGGGTTCACTTCCTTTCCCTGAGGATCAACTTGCCCTTCTATAACCTTTGAACACTTCATAATTGTCAACTTCTGGAAGATGACTTTCATTTTAAATGAGAGAGAGGGAGCCTGGCATGAGGGTGGGGTAGGGGTGATGACAATGGATATTGTATAGGTTGAGTTGTGTCCCCAAGAAAGATACCTTAAAATCCTAACCCCTGGTACCTGTGAAGGTGCTCTCGTTTGAAATTAGGGTCTTTACAGATATAATCAAGTTAAGAGGAATCATACTGAATTAAAGGAGATCCTAATTTAATCTGATAGGTGCCCTCATAAAAAGAGGAGAGACAGAGACAGAGACACAAAAAGAAGGCAGTTCAGAGACTGAAGTGATGTGGCCACAAGCCAAGGAATGGCTGAAGCTACCAGAGCTTGAGGAGGCCAGGAAGGATCCTCCCCTAGAAGCTTCAAGGGAGCATATCCCTGCCAACACCTTCACATCTGACTTTTAGCCTTCAGAACCATGAGAGTAAGTTTCTGTTGTTTTAAGCTACCTTGTTACCACACTTTGGCAGGTGCTGTAGATATGAGTGGCATCATGGCTAGAACTCTGAAGAGAGATCAATCTGGGTTCCAGCTCTTGGGCCCTCCCAGGTTATGTGACCACCAGATAAGTTACTTCATTTCTTTTAGCTTCTGTAAAGTGGGGATGATGTAAGTATTTGCCTCATAGGATTATGTATAGGTTAAATAAATGATGTGTGTAAAGTGTTTAGCATAGACAAATCACTGTGGGCATGTGTGTGTTTGTGATTTTGTCAGCACTGGTCATCTTGTTTACCGATGTTAAGAGTTACAACCCTGGTGGCAAATGCACTGTAGGAGACCAGTACATACTTGTCTGCGTCAATACAAATTATTTCCATTCTATTTAAACAAGGTATTCATCTTTCAATTCTCTAAAGTACCTGTATCTGTACCAGAAGTCCAATGTAGAGGAAGGAACACAGAATTGAAAGTCTGAAACCTTAGGTTCAAGCCCAATTTCTACTGCTTTAGTAACTGTGTGACCCTGAGAAAGTGGCTTGATGTCTCGATCCTCATTGGCCTCTGTCAAATGACATTGATAATTAAGACCTCACAGGCTTGTAGCATAAATCAATGAGACAATGGTCATGAAAGGTTTATTAAATTGTAACTTCCCAGAAGTTGTCAGTTGTTCTTGTTACTGGAGCTTAGCATAATGTCCGGTGCAGAGTTTTCTGCATAGATGAGACTCAATCCAACCGATATTTATTAAACCGAATTGTGTTGGTCTGAGTACCCCTGCATCTAATCACAATGGTTTTTATAGGTGTGTGATTTTCCTGACTCTCCCTCTTTGTTCTGATGGGAACATATGCATCTCAGTGGACCGATGATACAGGTTTTCCCTAGACACCAAATGACTATGTGAATGCAGACACACATTCCTGGTGAGAGGCCCTGAGAAGAACAGAGTTCCTTGAGCACCTTGGATGCCTGAAGAGGGAGGTGGGATTTCCAGACCTTTTCACTGGATCACGTTCTGGATTAGCCTGGGAGGGAATATGGCGGCGCCGTGGCTGGGGCAGAGAGTGGTGGAACGGAAATCCCAAGGCTCGTGTGAGCTGCGGAAGGCCGCCGGCCAGAACCTTCTCAGAGCAGAAAGCATTTCCTGTGCTTCCCTGGCCGTCTTCCCTGCCTGCCTCCTCCCAGGCTGCCCCACTAAGGCCCAGGATTGAGGCCATTTAGCTTCTGTAAATACCAGGTTTCATCATCTTAACCTCCAAGAGATTATGCTTTTTGAGTAAAACAACTGAAGCAGAAATCTTGAAAACTTTAATTACGATGGGCTCGCACTGCTTGCTTTGTTCAAGACCAGATCCTCAAGGCAGGGAATCTCTGTGGCAATGTGAAGGGTGTGGGTGGCAGCTGGTGCTTCTTTTGTCTGCTCCTGAGCTCTCCCTGTCTACACTGGCCACAGCAAGCCCAAGGGCTCCATAGCAGTGGGGAGCAGCCACCCTGTCTGGCTGTGCTCTGGGAGTTGTTTAGGGGAGAATTGAAGGCTAACAAAAAGGCAGCATTCTGACACAGGTGGGGCTCAGAAGCTGGCCGGCATCCTACCCACACCCTGGAATTACCCAAACTGACAGTTGACAACTGCACACAGTATCTGTCATATCTCCCCAATAGAAACTGACCTAGGTTTTGCCATAAAAATGCTGTCTCACAAAAAAGGAATCTTTTATGTGAGGATCCAAAAAATAAACTTGGAGCTGGACGATTATCTCCCAGGAAACATTCTTTTCTCCCATCCAGCGATTCCACAAGACAACCCTGGCCTGGGCTGCCATGGACTCTGCCCAAGGTTCAACTGTGGCAGCCATTTTAAACAAGAGCCTCAATGGATTTCTCTTTTCCCTCACTCCAGATGACCTCTAATTATTCTTTTAAAGCACAATTTTAACAATGTCTTTGCCTGTGCATCTAACCATAAGCTGTTGCACATAGATTTAGAAGTAAGCAAGATAAAAATCTCAGAAAGCCAGGTTCCTAGAAGCTCTTGAAAAGATCTTTGCACTTTATCCTTGTGCTTTTACACACGCTTGACTCTAGAATCTATGTTGCCACACACAGACTCGCTAGCACGGACTGATATTTGATAAGTGCCTTCAACCTGGGGTCTTAGTATCTGTGCCGATGCCCATAGCCTGACCCTTGGCTGACTATGGATTCTAGTTCTCTAACCTCGCCTCTGTTCAATTGCATTCTTATCAGCTCTATCCCTGGGTTCTACCCAGAAATGCCTTCCCTGGCCACATCCACATCTGCCTTGTCTGCTAGGCTTGGCCACACCCTGGGCAGGGACTTCATGAGTCCCAGGTTCTGGATCTATAAAATGGGGTTAATCACACCTCCCTGCCACCCCATTGTTTCTCTGGGAGGATCACACTGAGCATGAGGAGTCCTGTGAGTTACTCCTCAAATGTGACCACCTCCTTCCTTCTGATGCTCCTTTTTCTGGAGTTCTCTTTCCTTGGATCTGTGCATGACTTCCCTCTTCACATCATCTGGGTGCCTGCTTACCCTCATTGGCCCCCCTGTCCCTAATATCCAAGACTACACCCCTACCCTATTATCTTAAGGCACTTCCTCATTCTCCATGACTCTGATCTCTACCTGGAATTACAATACTTATTGATTTGTGTTCTGCTTTAGTGTCTGTCTCCCTCATCAGAATGCAAGTGCTAAGCAGACGAAGCCCCTGACTGTCCAATCTTCACTGCATCTCAGCATCTCCTGGTCACTGCCTGCAACAGAGACGATGCTCTATAAACACTTGCTGAATGCATAACTAAGTGAACAAATGACCACAGTGACCATGGTGATCCCTGTCAATGTTGGCCATCATGCATACCACTTACAGGGGTGGGGTCCAAAGCCATCATGGAAAGTGAAGGTTGAACAAGGCAATGACGTCTTGAAATCCCTTTGGAGGCCACCATATTGAGGCTGATAAGTCATCTCTCACCCTGTCCCCTCTAGTTTTCTCCAGTGGTGGAACATTCTATTGTTTCTTTGGTAGAAGATCAGAGGCAGAACTAGGCCATGGTTTTGGATCCACATTGCATGAGACATGCCCATCGATAAGCACCAGAATCACACCCTCCTTGGTAAGATGGTCACATGTGTTGGAACTGGGACCCATTTAGTAAAAGAAGCCACAATGCCCAAGTCATGCACACCTTGGGACATATTCTCTTCGAGTGAAATCGTAGACAAACCCTCCCAAGCTATTTGATCTAACTATCAACACTGTGATCATTTTCTCCTGCCCCTGAAGCCACATGTTGATAGTAACTTTACACATGATGCTATACCCCTGTGCTTATTCTTAACACTTTACCTGCCCCACGCCCTTAGTTTTGCCTCAATCTGGTGAAGATGCTCTTGGAAGATGGCCCTAGTTCCTCCAATGACTCACTTCTGTGCCTCAGTGCCCCTCCCCTCCAAGACTGGGGCATCCCTTCCTAGCAAGTGAGCCTTGTGCGTGGTGACATTCTAGCCTAGGTTTTGCTACACAACAACAAGTCATCCATCATCACTGACTTATTTAGAGCTATTTTTCTGTATTTTTTTCCTCCTTCAAATTGCGACCTCTGCTGAAAAGACCCCCAGGCACAGAGACAATAACATCATTCATTAAAATATTTAAATCAGCTGCAGCAGCAGTAATGACCAAGATGAAACCTTAAAGCACAAACTGCCTGTAACAGAGGCACCTATTTTGCCAAAGGGGCTTGGAACGGTCTGGATTTCGGGTGCTGGCGATGACTAAACTCTTGTCAATAGAAAGGATCTCAGATTAGCATGAGGTCCTACGTTTGCAATCTGGGCTCATGATCCTTAAATGTTTCCCAAAGATCACTAATCCTGAGGTCTAATAAGATCTTTGCTTTTAGTGCCAGAAATACAATCCTCATAATATGATAAAAACTGTTACTTAAGATAAAACTGATTTTCACTCAGTTATCTGAAAAAAGCATCACAAATAATAGTTGTTTTAAATGTTTTTATCAAAAGATTAAATTTTGCTGTACCTCCTGAAAGCAAGTAATTGCCAGTTGATACAATCTGGGATTAGAACAAAGACCCTGGTAAGTTAAGTTTGAGAAATAAATCTAATTTGAAAGATAGAAATAGCAAGCATTTTTTGGAAGTTAAATGAGCAAAATATTTAGTGAAGGCTAAAGATTGGGAGGCGGTGTTGTGAAAAGGTTAAGAGCAAAGTCTCTGGGGAAGAGAGGCCTGCTTGTGTCCTGTGTGCACCATCGTAGGACGAGCTGTGTTCATGACCTTTGGCAGGTGGCTTAATGGCTCTGAGACTTGGCATCATCCTCTACAACATGAGGCACTGCATTTACCCAGCCCGACTCTCCTCCAGCTTCCAAGTGGGGCTGACTATTGGGAGACGCTGCCAGAAGGTCAGAGGGTAGGGGAAGGAAAAGCCTGTGTGCTTTCCCTGCTCTCCAATGTCATGTCCCTCTGTGTTTCCAGCTCCTACTGGGAAGTGTCTCCTGTGGCTCTAGCTCCCACCAGATGGCCTCTGCTCCTGGGTTCTGATAACACCATCTCCTTTCTTGGTGGTAGTGGCTTCTAGCTGTTACTAATTCCTATATTCTCTCACTATTCTCTTATTTGACTCCTCAGAAATTCCGTGGCCCTGTGTAACCAATTCCCAATATCTGACTCCCTCCAATTGAAGCACCTGGACAAATTTCTATCTTCCTATCTGGGTACTTCCTCCTAACCTCCCTTTCTCTTCTTATTTCCTTCTCTTCCTTTCTTCCTCCCTTCTGTTTATTTTTCTTCGTTTCTTCTCATTATTTAAATTGGTTATGGATCCTAATCAATATGTTGACCTTTCTTTTACTGTATTTCAAGACCTGGGTGAAATCTTATTTCCTAAATGAGGCTTTTCTTTTTGTCACCTTCAGCAGAAATAATCGTTTCTTCCTCTTTACTGCCATGTCTTCTATTAAACCTCTTTCATAACAAACCATAAAGATCTAATTTATTTAGTTTTTTTTTCCTTTCTTTTTATCTGACTTCTTTACCAGACTCTTTCTTATTCATGTTTGTGTCCTTAGCTTCTGGCATGGAACAGAAATTAGCTTATGTTATTGAGTTAATTGAACTAATATTCCCCAAATGATAACAGCAGGTGTTGCATTGTGCACTGAGGATGCAAAGGTGTCTCTAGACTCAACACAAGCACTGAGTCCCTCCGGATTCTCAATTACCAACACCTGGGTGACTCTGTTTCAGGCCTCACTTTGCCCCCCACCCCCGACTCCACCAGCTAGACCTCCACCTGCAGATTTGGATTTTCTTTGTTTTCTTGGTGGAAGAGGATCAGGAATAAGAAAGGCTCCATCCTACATCCGCTCTGGCTGCCCGTGGACTTACAATTTGAATTGCCTCTTCCTGGGCTTAGCTCCTGATCTCCACATCTATCAAATAAGGCATTTGAGCTGAAGCAGGACCCTTTAACTGGAGTGCAAGGACTCTTAGGATGTGCCTGGAGGGCTTCTAGTAGCCTGTGCACATCGGGAATTATGGAAAACTTGTTGGATGTGTAAGCATATACTCATTTTCCTAGGAGGAAGGTCCACAGCTCTTCAAACAGCCCATTTCAGCCCTGCTATTTTGTGAGTCCAAGAGTCCTTGACCTTCGCTGTGCAGGGCATGGGTGGCCAAGAGTGGCTGTGGAGGTGGGAGCAGCTTGACCGCAGGAATACCTGTCTCAGAGGAATTCTTCATTTGGTTCTGATGGAACCAAAGGAAGCACTTCAGGATGTTATAATTTTTCCCCATCACCCCATTTTTAAAAAGCACTGTATAATTCATAAACTATCTGCCTAAATAAATGTTTATCTGAACACTGGGCAAGAAGCCTGCAGTATCTCCGTGGAAAACGAATTATTTTCTAACCTTTGATGAATTTTATGGGACTCAAACAAGCCAACAAACCCATCCTCCTCTTTCCCTCCCCGTGCCCCTCCTTTTCCCTTGAGGAAAAATAAAACCAAATCTCTCCCTGTTCACCCAACCCATATCCGAACAGACAAGGGTTCAGGTTGTGGCAGCTTCAATGACTGTTGGTAAAGCCCTGTGGAGGAAACCAACTCAGGCCAAATCTGCAAAGGAAATCCACATGATTCTCCATAGAGTCCTTGCGGTCAGATGGCTGCACAGCTATCAGGCCTGTGGGTTGTCCTTGAAGTGGGGTGTTACTGCCTGCCATACAATCCATCCGTACAATGAGTCAAATGTCAAATTCCTTAACTTTTCTTTTTTCCTCTACCTACTCTCATTTGGAGGAAATAATCAACATCATAAAATGTGTCTGATCCTTAGTCATAGATAACTCAGGTAGATGAGAACAGAGCAAGGAAATGTAGGAGAACTATTTTGCTTGAATTTCCCAGGGTAGACACTGAGTCACCAGGGCTCACATTGGCCTGGAGATCCTTAGGAAGCCGTTTTCCTCATACAGGTTCAAGAAGACCAGGAACAAATGGCCTGGTTGTTGTATCTCAGGGTCAAATCCAGTGGAGATGTGGGTAGAGTCACTGGAGCAAGACTTGGCTTGGGGTTTCCTCCAGAGAGAAGACAGAAAGACACGTTTTCAGGGGCAAATGCAGAATGCAGCCCCTGGAAGCCCAAGATGTGTGCAGGCAGAGAGGGCTGTGTTTTTCGTCAGCCTTGGAAGGAGTGGGAGAATGTCGCCAGGCAATCGATTAGGCTAGAGGTGAGGAGATCAATACAGCAGGTTTGGAAGCAGGTGGCAAAGCAGGAGACAGTGATAGGCTCATGGCATTGGCTTGGCTGAAAGCTCCCCCACTCTGAGAATAAAGGCAGATCTGATGGTGAGAAAAGGATGGTTAATCTGAGGTATTAGGTCACGCTGGACACAATCCGATGGACAGCTTTCTAGGTAATTGTGACCTCTCTGGAGGTCAAGGTCCTCATTTATAAGTTGGTATAAATAACCTCCATTTTTCTCCTACTCCTCAAAAAAAAGTTTTGTAGTGAGACATGAGGGAGAATAACCATCAAAGCCTTAAAGAGATTACCTGGATCCAAAGCAGTATTACTTATGACCTCTACAACCCAAAGAGCAAGAAGGAAGCTGGCTGCATGCACACATGCCCTTAATGCTCTGCTCGGCAGCTCCGGTGTCTGGCACCCACACCAGGACAGTCAGTACATCCCTGGCTTCTGTGGCCAGATGACCTTTGGGAGAAAAGCCTCTTTCTGCTTCCCCATCTCTTTCCCTTGAGTCACTATGGTGGGAACAACTCCTCTCCTATGCCAAAAAATGTTTGTTAACTTTTTAATTGGACAGTGCATATCCCATTTTCACTGCTTAACTAACTTACCTTTTTAAGAAATAAAATAAAAATCTTAGGAGTGAAGTCAAAGGGGATGAATTCAATTGCTCAAGCACTTTTTTCCCCCTTAATATATACCCACTTGCTTTGCTAGGCCTCGTCTTATGCTTCCCATCTGTGTACAAGTATTCATCCTAGCACTGGCTCTGTGGAGACCTAATTCCCTTTGCCGTGTCTAGGAAAGGCAATTATATTCTGTAAACATTCCATTTGCTATCAGTGCCTGGAGTATGTTTTGGTTAACCCTGAATCCTTCAAAGCACCTTAATTTGAAGTAATTCAGTGGACAAGAGGATTATATTGGGGTCCACTCTTTGGGGGTTCGTGCTGATAGCTGTCCGAGCTTGCCTTCCATGTGTCTGCCCGAGGCAGGCTGGTGTGCCAAGGCTAGTCCAGAACCAATTCAAACGCAAGAGCAGAAGCCAGAACTTTCTTATCTGCACAATGGCTTTGTCGTCAGAAATGCACCCTGACCTCTGATTCCAACATGTTGCCTCAAAATACAATGGGTGGTTTTGGGCATCAGGGAAGGATTTCTGGAGTCAGTGTTGGCTTACTTTATTACTTGTGGGATGGACAGAGTTTGGACAGGCAATGGGTAAGGAGAAGAGCCTTAATGCAGAAATCCCTAGTGTAAACATGATTAGTAATCAACAATCAGCTGTGTTAGGAAACAAATGGTGTAACTAGATTTGGCATTGTATGGTCCCCCACCAGAGCAATCTCTTAGGGCAATCCAGCCTGTTTCTAGCCAGAACGCACTGGTGATTGTCAAAACAGCACCTGGACCCTGGCAGGAGTGCTTATTTTATTTATTTATTTTTTTTGAGACGGAGTCTCACTCTGTCGCCCAGGCTGGAGTGCAGTGGCGCCATCTCGGCTCACCGCAAGCTCCGCCTCCCGGGTTCATGCCATTCTCCTGCCTCAGCCTCGTGAGTAGCTGGGACTACAGTTGTCTGCCACCACACCTGGCTAATTTTTTGTATTTTTAGTAGAGATAGCGTTTCACCGTGTTAGCCAGGATGGTCTCGATCTCCTGATTTCATGATCCGCCCGCCTTGGCCTCCCAAAGTGCTGGGATTACAGGCGTGAGCCACTGTACCCGGCCAGGAGTGCTTATTAGCAACTGGTGGAGGTAGCTGGTCTGCAGAGGGCCCTGGGAGGACAGCAAGGGGAGAAGCCTGATCACATAGACAGGCATTAGATTGAGAATTACCATACCTGGGCTCTGATATTGCTTTACCACCAACACAAGGCACATGATCTTAGTTGAACACTTGGTCTCAGTTCCTCTCCTGGATCTCCTAGATGGAAGTGGTTTTCCCTAATTTGGGGATCCCACACTTGAGGACGGAGACCCTTAATCACTTGGCAGCAGAGTCTGGCTGCAAACTGTGAGGGCAGCAGTGTTGCCCCATTGGCCTCTGTCTCAACCTCCTTGGCTGGCCCACTTCCCTTGGCCTCAGCTACCCTAGGACACAATGCCTGAACACGTGGATTGAATGAAACTGACTGCAATCCAGTGGAGGACTTGCCTGCCTCTCAGTAAATGCAGACATTCTGACCTGACTCTTCCTGAGTCTAGGAAAAGTTGGGAAGCTGGTTTGTATCACCATGGTGAGGGGGTTGTGGAGTAGCCAAGTGCTGACTCTGACATCTCAGAGGTGACATCTCAGCCCTGCCTCTGTGCTTTCTCTGACACCATCATTAGCCCCACCTTCGCTCTCCTGAATCACACAGCAGATCTGATACACCCCGCAGAATACAAAGACATGGACTGTCATGCAAATGACTTGAAATCATCATCTTGACCTGATTTCTCCCTCTAGAACACTGTGGAAATACAAATCCGCCAGCACCCTTCCCCATATGTGATGCAAACAATGTTTTTTTTGTTGTTGTTTTTTTGTTTTGTTTTCCATCTGGAAATTATTCCCTCTGATTGAGAGGTTCGAGTCCCTTCTGCTTGTAATAATATTATTATTTATAATTTATGTTCTTAATTTTTATAAATAGTGCTCAGTCACCATGGCAACAGAATCTTCACAAATCATTAAATTAAATAATGAGTAGTCATGATGCTTTGCACTTATGTTCATTTTCTTATTAAAAAATAGATCTCCAAGTTTTTTAAAAGTCCTAATTAATTGAGCCCTTCAACCAGTATTTTCTGAAGGTGGGAATCGGATAAATGCCTTTTACCTTTCTGCTGCTTCTCTCTTGAAGTCAGGAGATTACAGAGTTGGAGGGACCTCAAAGGTCATCTGGCAAAATATTTCTCAGAATGGGGGCCCCAAATTCCTACTTAGGGTCACCAGGGTTCTTGTTAACAGAAAAGCCGCCTCCCAAGCCTACTCCAGATCCACTGAAATAACATCCCTAGGAGCTGGAACCCAAGAGTATGGACATTTAACCAGCTTACCTGGGGAGTCTTAGGCATGATAAACTCTCACGCTCATGCTACATTACCAATACATGGTCTGCTTTGGGATGAAATACCTCTGGTGCAGGGTTTCTCAATTTCAGCACTATAGAAATTTGGGGCCTGACAATCCTTTCTTGTGGGCTGTCCTGTGTACTCTAGGCTTTGGAGCAGCATTTTTGGCATCCACCCACTGGAAGCCATTAGCAGCCCCCCATCCAACAGTGTTTCAATTCAAGAAGGCTCCAGACATTGGCAACAATCCCCTGGTTGTGGGGGTACGAGGATGTCAAAATTGCCCCAGTTGAGAACTTCTGCCCTAGATTTAGAGAACTCATTCTAGGCTGGGGAAACATGGCCTTCTCATTTCATTTTATTGTTTTATTACTTTATTTTTTGACAGCTCCATGAGGAATTTCTCCTGCATGTTGAACTAAAACCTGACTCACTAAGTTCTGTGTATGAATCCTCTTGGCAGGATAGAGTAACTGGTAGGTTGCATTCACTCTGTCTGACCTAGCACAGCCTTTTCAATCAGAAGCCTGTGATCTTAGGCCCTTTGAGCAGCTTATTAGGCTGAAATTTGGTCCTTCTTTCAACTGTCCTTCCTAAGACTTGAGTTTGAATTCTCTCTCTAATGGTTTTGATAACACCTCTCTAAAGCAGAAACTTTTTTTTCAGTATCCATATTGAAGATCAGTGCCCAGGTATAGACACACATTCTTGAATGTCATTTGTTCTGCCCTTGTTATTTGCAAAGTCTACCTATGCCTGGTGCTGGGAAGACGAAGATGAACCTACCAGAGGGGACATAAACTCAAAGTCAATGTATTTCTATAAGCAGGACGTAGTCTAATGGTGGATGCAAGAAGAGAAGCCAAAATAATTCTATGGCAATCCATGGAGGTGGTGATATAAAGTAGCCTTTTAGCAGAAAGGAAAGCTGAAGGAAGCATTCACGCTGCCTGCGGGAGTAGTTGTTGGGGCCTGCGAAGGAGAAGAGACTGTGTTTAGCTCACTCTGGAAGACAGAGCAGTCGGCAGGCTCAGGGATAGCCTGAGCAGGGCCCCAGGATGTGCCAATGTGGGCCATATTTCAGGAAGATCAAATGTAAGGTGTGGTGAGAGCCCAGAAGGCCCAGATGCCATGTGAACACACACCTGAGGCAGAGAGGGCCTGGGCTCCTGGGAAGCAGCTTGTCCATGAACTTCAAAGACCTGATGAAACCAGAGGGAAAACCAGCCTCCCGGCCATGTCAAGACACATCCAATGCTTTTCCGAAGCAGATCCTCAAACATTCATAGGTATACTCCAAAGCGGGGATGGCAAATGCCAGCCTTGGGGAAACCTGCTGCCAGTCTCCTTCAGCTCCAGACCAATGCCCGCCTTGCCTCTCTGGTTTTTAGAGAGGCTGTTTGTCAAAAAAGAAAGACTCTGCTCCCTGGAATTGTTGGGGAGACTTGGTTTAGAACAGCCATGCCAAAAACTAGTTCCCAGACCTGGCATGCATTGCTTCTCTGAGATTTATTTATTTATTTATTTATTTATTTATTTTACCTGAGCAGTGAAAAAAAATAAGACCCACTGTTATGGGTTGAATTGTGTCCCCTCAAAATTCGTATGTTGAAGCCTTAAGCCCCAGGACCTCAAAAATGGAACCTTATTCAAAAATGGGCTCCTTGCAGATGTTCTTAGTTAAGACAAAGTCACACTGCTGTAGGGCGGGCCCTAATCTAATATGACTTGCATCCTAATCAAAAGGGGGAAATTAGACACGGAGACATGCACATAAAGAGAACGCCATGTGAAGAGGAAGGCAGAGATCAAGCGATGCTTCTACAAGTCAAGAAACGACAGAGATGACTGACAACCAGCAGAAGTCAGGAAGAAGACGGAAAACACCTTCTCACTCACAGCCTCAGGAGAAGCCACCCTACCAACACCATGACCTCAGACTTCCAGCCTCCAGAACCGTCTTAGAATTAATTTCTGCTGTCGAAGACATCTTGTTTCTTTCGTTAGGCATCTGTGTTATTTTGTTCCACACAGTCCTAGAAAACTAACATAGCCACCTTATTGCATTGTGTGAAAATAAGATGGAATACTATGAAAGCCGGAAGGTGAATTGCTTGGCACTTAGTGCAGGTACTGCCATGAGAGACCAAGTTACCAGTAGAAGAAAGAAGTTGGTTTTGGAAGGGAGCATGTGAGAGCCACTAGAGCCCAGTGGGAAGGATGCGACGAAGGAGCACAGAGAGCAAAGCATGTGGAACCAGAGCAGGAGGCTGACCCAAAGGCTGCAGAGGAGCCCTGACAAAAACCTAGTTCATGCAGGGAGTTGAGCCTATGCCTGTGTTTTAATGAAGTGAGCAATGGACCTGCGGTCAAAACAAGAACAGCTCTCATCCTTAAGCACCTACTAGGTTCCAGACGCCACTTGCGGTGTTTGACAGATGCTGTCTCTCAACCTGGGAAGAGTCTTTCAAGGTAAATGGAATTTCTCCCGTTTGCCAGGGGTTTGCTAAAGTTCCCAGGGATGCCAGTCAGCCCAGTCCTCCCGGGCAGCAAGGGGCCCCGTGATATCCATGCACAGCATCTGGGTCTAGACAGACGACTGGCTAGTGGCATCCTGACTGTTGGTTAAAATAAAAGTGGAGGGACTTGAATTCAAACCTAGGACCTTCTAGTCCAGGGCTCACCCTTTTTTGTTTTCCTCTTTACTGCCCAATTTAACAGACAGCTTATCTAGCAGGACGGCGAGGCCCGTGAGCCAGCCGCAGACTGTCTAGACCCTCAGCTGCCCCATCTGTAAATTAGAAGTAATAAAATGCATTCCAAAGTCTCTTTACTTAGGACTAAATGAGCTATTTTAAGTGAACGGGCTTTGCAAACTGTAAATTGCCACATAAACATGAGGAAATGAAATGACAACTGAAACTGTCCACCAGCACTTTGCCTGCACCCAGGTGCTCTTGTTTTGAACACAGCCTTCCGCAGCTAATGCGTAATTTACTCCCAGAAAATCCACACTGTGTCCCTGAGCAGCTTCACCCAGAGCCAGACACTCAATTAATAAGTCCCCATTACCCTGCAAAATACCCCAAACAGACAAAAAGCCATTTTCTAGTAACTCAACAACAGCATTTTCGACTTAAAACACAACGCCAGCCTGATTAACTAATTAGACAACAAAATAAATAATTATCCAGTGTATCAGCAAGAGGAAGAGAGGCGCATTAAAAGGTTACTCAGATGCATAGCCTCCTCTGGAAAGGGATCGAGACAGCTTCACCAGGAACCAGAGAGTTTTATTTGTGGGTTTCAGTCAGAGACCTCTCCCAGGCTGCTGTGTAATTACGCCTGTCTCCTGTTAATGGGTAATGGCAGAGCCTGGGCATGCAGACTTTCTTGGTGATGAGCAGTCCTGTCTCTCTCCCTCTGCATTTTCCCTGCGTTTCAACGCAAGCCTGTTTCCAAATTCCTCTCCCGAACAAACTTATCAGAGCTGTAACATCTACAAGTTGAAGAAGATGGTGCTATTTATCAAGTGAGCCCCCCCCCCCCACACACTCAGACGATAGATTTTGGTCCCTTCCTTTGTAATCCTCAAGCAAATTGCTTTTATGTCATTGCAACTCTGAGTTCTCAGGCAGGCGATCAGGGGGAAAGGCCCCACATTTACTAATAGGAACAGAATCTATACAAGGTATCCAAGTTCATTTATTTATTTTTTTGAAAGAGATGAAATTACTTTATTGGTTCAAATAAACTGAAAAAATAGAAAGACATACAAATTACTCAGTTGTAATTTTAAGGACAACCACAAAATAAACTTGAATTTAAGCGTAAACTTATGCTTACTGATTACTATTTGAATTAAACAGTGAGAACTACAATTTAAGTGTTTTAGTTTTACAGATTGAATTTGCAGGTATGCTGTCTTGTTCATGTTGAAATAAATTTATTTTTTAGGAATTATTATTTTACTGGATTATGTCAAAAATAGGGCTGTATTCTTGAGAAAGGACATGTTTCTTCTTGGGCTGGTGACAAAATCATGTATATACCAAACCCCAGTGACACACAATTTAGCTATGTAACAAACTTGCACAAGTACCACCTCCTGAACCTAAAAAAGAAGTTGGAGGAGAAAAAGAAATAAATAAAAATATTATTCTGAAAAAAAGAATTAAATAAATGATGCATGTAAAGCTTTTAGCATAGCACTCAATACCTATTGAGCCTCCAACAAATAGTACTTTGAAAAAGAAGACTTTTCTTTTAAACAATAGCTTCTTATGCATACTAAAGCCATATAATGGGAGCTTGAGCCTCTTCCCACTCCGTGGATGTTCATGACCACAGCCCACTTTGCATATGAGGCAGTGCACTATCCTTAACTACAAAGGAACAAACAAGGTGTCTCCAGTCAGGCTTGGTGAGAATTGATCCTGATCCCCCTCTTCTTTCAGGGGTCACAGCAGCTCAGACAATTCTATAGTGTGAAAGGAGGGATGACTATCATGGCATGAAAAAACATCACTATGGAAGCTTATTTTTCTGGTTATCTTTTCTTTGACCTCATTTAGAGTCTTCAATGCGTGGAACTAGCCAGAGTTGAGCACATCCTAATTGGTTTTCTTTGCCTCCCTGAAAAGTCCTGTGTACCTTCTCATCACTCATTTATTAATTTGAAAAAAGTAGGGTGATGAGAAGCATGCATCAAGCCATGTGGCAGGTGATACAACACACACTGCCTGCTGGTTCCTCCCAACACCCCTTGATGGGCATGCTCTGGGAAGAGATGGTATATTGTGCCCAATGGATGATGCCCCCATCTTTAGGGGAATGGATTTCATGATGGTTATCAAATGAAATCCAAATTTAAAAAATGTCCCAAATGAAGGAACTGATATTACCTTCCAAAGATTAAGATTCCAAATCTCAAAATGTCGCTAGCATTTGGTTGGAAAGATGATTCTGGACATGGGGCTTATGTATATAATGATACCATCACACTTGCAAAGAAGAGAAATGCAGTGAGTTGAGCCTATGCCTGTGATTTAATGAAGCAATGGATCTGGGGTCAAAACAAGAATAGCTCTCATCCTTAAGCATCTACTAGGTTCCAGATGCCATGTTTGCTGCTTGTCAACATCTGTCAAGCATCAAGTGAACAAGTGAAACAATTCATTTTTCATAAAAGGACTTTATACTTCTCATTCGTATCTTGAAGAAGGAATTCCTTTTTCCTCATTCTCTTTTCTCTGCAGACACTTTGCATGCACTAAGAATCTAACAGTAAACAACTCCATTCATTTCCTTGTGAAACTTACATTTTTGTAAGGGAGGCAGACATTATCCCAGTTATGCAATCAGTTATTTAATTAAAGGGGCGATTGATGCCACAAAGAATAAGTCCAAGAACTTCAATAGTAGCTAACAAAGACATCCTGAGTTAGTGTGGTAGTGAAGGAAGTGGCCTTTGAACTGAAATCTGAGAAAGTCAAGAGAGAGGTAGGTAGGAATCAGCTTCTGCAGAGAGTGGAGGCTGAGATTTTTACCTTCAGACCAGTAGGGAACCATGGACATATTGTATATAGAGCAGAGTCCTGATCAGACTTTCATGGTCATGATGGCTGCTGTATGGTGAATGTGTTGGAAGTGGTCAAGATTAGATGTACAGAGACAAGATAGACAACTTGGACATGCCAGGCAAAAGGTAACAGGAGCCAGGGCTGCTGAGTGGTCCTAGAGAGAAGCTGCTAGGTATCAGAGATGTGCAGGGAGAAATCCACAGGGTTTGGAAAGTGATTAGATTGGGTGGGAAATGAAGGACAGAGAATTGTTTAAATCAGGGTCCTAAGGTTCAGCTTCTACCATTAGATGAACAGCAATGCAAAGTCACAGAGATAGTTGGTGGAGAACCTCATACAACTGATCAAAGGGCCTCATTCTGTGAACTACAAGACAATTCAAGGGACGCATCCTCTGCCCCCCAAGTGAGGATATATCACACAGAAATGGGGGATGCCTCATGCCCATCAAGGGCAGGGCTGATGCAAGTCACCCGTTCTGGGGCAGAAAACTAAAAGCTAAGAACAGTGAGGAGCCTTAAGCCTGGAGACCCAAGTGCACAGAGGCCGTTTGGGCTGCAGGGGACTTGTGGAGCCCAGGCAGGTGCAGTGGGAAGCTGGTTAAAAGTAGCACAGCTGTGTGCAGAGACAGGCAGTATGGCAGGACCTGAGGATGGGCCCTGAAGAAAGACAAAGCTGGGTTTGAATCCTGGATCTGCCACTCACCAGGTGAATGGATTTGGGCAGGCATCTCAACCTGTCTGAGCTTCCCATCTGTATTAGTCCATTCTCATGCTGCTAATAAAGACATACCCAAGACTGGATAATTTATGAAGAAAAGAGGTTTAATTGCCTCACAGTTCAGCAAGGCTGGGGAGACCTCAATCACGGCAGAAGGCAAGGAGAAGCAAAGTCATGTCTTACATGGCAGCAGGCAAGACAGAGTGCACAGGGGAACTCTCCTTTATAAAACCATCAGGCCTTGTGAGACTAATTCATATCATGAGACCAGCACAGGAAAGACCTGTCCCACCTCCGTGATTCTATTACCTCCCACTGGGTCTCTCCCACAACACGTGGAGATTATGGGAGCTACAATTCAAGATGAGATTTGAGTGGGGACACAGCCAAATCATATTACCATTTGTGGAAGGAAGGTAACCTTAGCATTAACCTTAAAGTGAAGACTGGATGAGATGATGGGGAGAAGAACCAAACACAACAACTCACAGGTGACGGGTGTTCAATGAACCTGCTACTGTTGTTATCATTACCATCATAAGTGGAGCAAACATAAAACCTAATACCAAAGCAAAGCAAAAGTCAGGGCGGCCCCTGCAGAGGAGTGCAGGCTTTAGGGTACCAGCAGAAAGGAGGCAGGTAGTAGAGACTGAACTCCAGTGTTCCTCTTTTGCTTTCATAAAGCTTCAGGTTTCTGAACAAACCACAAGCACTCAATCTGAATAATTATAGAAAGTCAAGGACCAACCTCTCACTCTGCAAAGCAGCAACTGCTAGTAATGAACCATGATTCCGCAGCCAATCATAGTCTGACCTTGGCCACAGCCAGAGCCAGTAGGCTCTGTAAGGTCTGGCTTGCAGATGTGTTTTGTTTGGCCTTCACACTGTTTTTTTTTTTTTTTGTAATTAGTAATAAACATTTAACATTTAGATTTGCCACATTAAAATGAGAATTTTCTGCTTCTACTGAGAGACCAGAAGATCTGACAAAGCTTGAGTTCACATGTCAACAGGGTTGGAGACCCCTGGACCTAAAAGGTGGCTGTCTCTGAAAAGAGACACCTGTTCTCCAAGTCCCCAAAGTCCTAGGGTGACTCTTAATGGTTTCTGTATTTTCTTATACAAACCCTACCTCTCTGACCTTCCTGAGTCCTGTAGCCTTGAGAATTTTTGAAACCTTTATCTAAAGCAATGGTTATCAACTATGTTCCAGGTAGAAACACTATTTTTCTTTAAAGTGGATAAAGCATCATTAACATGGACCATTGACAGTATTTTCCAAGTCTTCACAGCCATGCACAAGGACACATGTGTGCTCATGCTAAGCAAAGCTTATTGATGAGTTTTCTGAACGTTTTCGCCAATAATGTTCTTTAAAGTCTTAAGCTTGTCTATACTAGAATCTGCTGTCAGCAGCAGATTGGGCTCACATTTACATCTTTGGGTTTTTTTTTTTTACATCGAAGGCATCTATCTTTCAAAGTTCTTCTCCAGGTGTTTTGCCACCTGAATGCTTCTGAGATGCACTTGGCCAAAAGTTCTGGTTCAAAAGAATCAAAAAGTCTTCTAGGCCCCAAGGGAAATGTCTTTTGACAATTCCTCTTCTCCGTTCTCCCTTGATGAGCTCGGGAGGAGGTAAAGAGACACATAGGAAAAATCTGCCTGTTCTATTAAAACAAAACAAAATAAAACAAGGCTGAAAAATAGTAGACAGGGAAGGTATTTTGCCTCAGCAGCAAAATCAACTACTTGTGGAATTTCATTTACCAGAGGATACGGTGTTTTCTTAAATATTCTATAGTGATTAGCTGGCAAAATCTCAAACATTTTTTAACACAAGATGTCTTTGGTCAATAAATACCAGAACTGAAATGTCCTGGGGGTGGAGATTTATGATCTAAGCACAAGAAACACACCCATAAATCAGGCAGAGAAAGCTCTCAGGTAGCCAAGCAGGCATTATGCAGATCTCAGAAGAGGCCCAGGAAGGAAGCCCTGGGGTCCTGGCAGGGCTGAGCTCATATCAACCTGTGGGAGAAAGGGACGGGCTTTCGAAGGCTCCATTTCTTCATCCGCAAAGGAATGAACACTTTGGCTTTGCACTGTTGAGTTTCTCTTTTTCTAATCATTGGAAATTTTTCCTTTTCTATTGTTCACAAACATTTGCAAAGACAGACATGTTGTGAAGGACCTGGGGAACCAGGTTGAAATCGTGGCTGGAACACTCGGCTATGTGAGCTTGGGCAAGTCTCTTAAACGCTCTCGCATTTTGCATCCTTCTCTGAAAAGTGAGGATAATAATACCCGCCATACAGGAGGACTGTGAGGATTAAATCAGATAATGTTGTGAAATGCTTAGCACAGTGGCTTGCAAAGTTTCACTTACAGATAACATTTATTAAAGTGCCTGGCACCATGTAGGTCGTCTATAAATTACCCTTAGCCCTTTCCAATGTGCAAAGTTAAGGCAAAATGTAGATGATGCTCTATAATAAATAGTAGCTTCATCCAGATGCAAACTTGACTAAAGCTTTTTGTGGTTTATCTTGATATGGAGTCCAGTTCTGATAATTGGGCTTCTCTTGGGTCCCAAGATCCAGTCTCGCCTTGAATTTGGTTTGTTTACTCTCTGTTCCCTCCCAGGCTTATTCTCCATCTCTGGCTTTTTCAACTCTAAGTCTATGCTCTCTTCTCCTCTCTTCCCTGGCCTCCTCTCCCCTCCTTTCCTCTTCCCTCTCCTCCCCTTCTTTTCCCTTCCCCTCCCTTCCTCTCTACAGTTTAGTCAAAACATTCCCTCATTATCTCAAGTGCTTCCATGGTTTAGGTTACTGTCTATGTATCCTGATGACTCCAAGGGACCTGTAGCTCCCCCCAGCCCTCTCTTCTGGGACAGACAGGTAACTCAGGTACCCCTGTCCAGACACCTCTTCCACCTGACATTTCCACTAGGGTATGTCACAGGGGTCGCAAATGCAACATTACCCACACATATCTCTGGATTCTTCTTTACCATTCTCACAGTCATGTTCAGCCTCTCCCATGTGCTGGGCCTTTTGTAGGATTTGGAGGAGGCAGCAGTGAGAGGTCCTGGTCTGGACTTGGTGGTGCTCACACCTGGTCCACCCCTGTACTCCTCATCTGGGTAAATGTCCCCAGTGACATAACTGCGGCACAGGTTAAATAGCTGAGAGGCCATGTTGACACCTTCCTCTCTGGCATACAGACTTCTCCCACATCCCGTGGACTTTACTTCCTAGATACCCTTCATGTCTGTTTATTCTGTCCGTTTCTACTGCCCATCCTATTTAAAACCACTCTCTTCTCTCACCTGGGTGACTGTGGCAGGCAGCCTTTCAGTGGAACGCCGCGTTTCCCCAGCCACATCCCACAAAGTATGGAGAATAACTAAATACACAAGCCTGGTCATGTAATCCCCCTGCTCAAATCTCCTGCGGCTTCCCACGGACTTTGGCATAGAATCCAATGTCTTAACCAGCTTCCAAGCTGCCTCCCCGTTCAGACCCCTGCCTCCATCCCTGGTATGTCTCCAGTTTCTCTTCCTGCCCTTTCCACACTAGACTTTATATATATTTTTTCTTTTCTTTGGAGATGGAGTCTTGCTCTGTCACCCAGGCTGGAGTGCAGTGGCGCGATCTCAGCTCACTGCAACCTCCACCTCTTAGGTTCAAGCAGTTTTCCCTGCGTCAGGCTCCTGAGTACCTGGGATTACAGGTGCCCAACACCACACCTGGCTAATTTTTGTATTTTTAGTAGAGACGTGGTTTCGCCATTTTGGCCCAGCAGGTCTTGAACTCCTGACCTCAGGTGATCCGCCCACCTCGGCCTCCCAAAGCACTGGGATTACCACCGCACTCAGTCGACTTTATGTTCCTTCAGGTTCTCTAATATGCTGTGATCCCCTTTGCTTCCAAACCTGCGCTGGACCAGACTCTCCACTGCCTGGAAGACTCTCCCCTGACTGTTCCCAGTTCCTGGCTCAGGAGTCAGCTGAAATGAGACCTTCTCATAAGATGTTTCTGCGACTTCCTACCCTTGATACATCCCTTTGTTCTACACTTCCACACCATCCCCCACTCTTTCTTAGGAGCTCTTTAGGCACTTGCAATTGTTTAACGAGTTCTAGGATGCGATGGAGTCCTGAGACAATGTCTCTTCAAGTGCGCTCCAAATCACTTGGGCAGTAAGCCTTAGAAAAACGCAAAGTTGGGGAATTCCTGGGAGGTGGGGTCTGGAATTTTATATTTCTAACAAGTTCCACAAGCGAATCTAAGCACAGCAAACTCAAAGTGCCGTTGCTGTAAGTGCTTGGCCCACAGGACAGGGGATGATTTCTTCTCTGGACTCAGGGATGCTGCGGGAAGGAAAGCCTGCACCCGGCACAAGCCCTCAGAACGTCCTGGGAAGCTTCTCCCTCCTCAGGTTCTCTGCTATTACTGCATGGTTCGGACATCCAGCTGTCTTAAGATCACTCGACAAGCACATATGTCACAAAACGTGAAGAGTGTTCTGGAAGTGTCAGCACGAGCGTCCTTCTTCTTTCCTATCCTGGGGGGTCTGCCACTTAGATTCCTCTGCTTGGACATTCTTCTGACACATGCATAAGCCTCACGGACAATAAAACCCCCCATCCAAAGTTATGGGTCTGGAGGAGGCAAATGGAAAAGGGCAGTCCTTCCATCTATGAAATCTGACTTCCTTTCAAGAATAGTTACATCTGTGACATCTGTTCTGCTGTTCCTTTGAACAGCTGCTTAAATCTTGGTGTAGCACAAAATGCAGAGATGGTTGAAGCAGACATTATTTGGTGATTACATGACCCTGGAGAAGTTTCTTCATTTCTCTGGCATTCTGATTTCTCTTCTGTACAGAAACAGGTATTCCACTTATGTGGAGGGGGATTGAAACGTGCAATGGTGCTGGACACAGGGAAGCCTCTTGTGGATATTCACCGCCCTCCCCGCCTCCCTCTCTGCCAAGTGCAGATTGCCTCTAGCATCTGTAGGGGCCAGCTCCTCTCTGACAGTGACCTCACTTCTGCCCCCAGGTACATGCTACAGTCATCTTTGAACCAGGCAGAAGCACTCCTTGCTATGGTAAATTGCTCTATCAAATGCTTATCTCATTTTATCCTCTCATGAAGATCAAAAGGACTCATAGCTTCATTTTCCATAGAGGAAATCTAGAAACCTAGAATTGTTCATTTTTTTCCTATGATCAATTAATGATTTATCAGGATTCAGGTCGTGGCTCTACTCCTTGCTAGCTGTGTGATACGGGACAAGAACCCCAATGACATCCTTGCAAACGTCAATCATGTACCTGGTGCCAGGTGCTGGTTGGAGTGTTTGGCTGACTCTTCCCCTTTCCCTCACTTTGCAATGATGGTCTTGATTTTACAGGGGCAGAAAAGGAGGCTGGGTGGAGTAAGCCTGTTGTCTGAGGCTCCACTCCTGGGAAAAGGCTGTGGGACAGCAGAGTTGGCAAGTCTCTGTCACTCTCTACCACAGTGGTTGCCTTTCTAAGCCATAGTTAGGCCCATGTGGGAATATAGTGAAATTTTAATAAGCAAGGCAATGTATGGGAAATACCACAGCACCTGGCCTTGGTGAGTGTCGGGCATGCTGCTTGTTATGTCTTAGGCTCTGCAGGTGCTGAGAACTTGGGCGTTTCCCTTCACCAAGGTGGCCCACTGATGGGCGTGTGATCATCGGCTTTGTTCCCTGCTTATGTGGCCTGGCAGCTCCTCTCGTGGCCTCCAGCCTTGCCCCAGGCTCTTTCTGATGCATCCAGTCGTACTGGAAGCAATTGATTCCCGTGGCTCCCACGGCTGGTCATGGGCCTTCAGTGTTTGCCTCTACACCCTGGTTAAGAAAGACATGGAGGGGGTGCTCTGTGAGGAGCTAGTGTTGGGCTGGGCCCCCAGCCTGTTGCAGGCACTGTGGAGGGACCGGCTCCTCCAGGGGCCCCTCACCTGCTGCACCTCCCCACCAGCCCCTAACTCGTGCAGGCTCCTTGCAGAATGGGCTCTCGATCTTTCTTCTCCATCTCAGCCTGGGCCCTCCCTGCTCCTCACGTGGGGTAATTTGACAGCCTTCTGAATGGCTGCCTACATCCAGGCTCTAGAGCAGGGGTCCGCACATGACAGCCTGTGGTCAAATCCAGCCCTTAGTCTGTTTTCATAGCCCTTGAGCTAAGAATGTTTCTACATTTCTAAAGAGTTGTTAAAAACCAACCTCATGACAAAAATAAGGAAGAATATGCAACAATGACCAACTGCAAAGCCCTTTACAGATACTGTTTGCAGATGCCTGCTCTAGATGTTTCTTCATATTGACCTTCTCGCCCAGCCTCAAGGTCTCACCCTGATTCCACCCAAGTTCTCACATCCTGTCTCTACCCTGCTTAAAAATCTTTAAGCCACCCTGTGTGCAAAAAAGGCACACTGAAGGTAGTCTAAGAAGATCTGGATTCAATTCCCAACTCTGATACTTATTAGCTGTATGACCCTCTTGAACTTCAGTCTCTCCCTCTGTGCAATAGAGTTAACAGGGCAAACCCAGGAGGTTATTTGGGGACCTAATGACTTTGAGGTATGAAAATGCACTCTGAGATACACAGAGCTATTCAAAATATGAAATTTCATCATAACTGTTTTGTCCATGGGCAGTGTCCACACCCCAGAGCCTGCTTGAGAGTCTGTCCCCAGCTGAGACCCGGTTTGCTTTCCAAACCTCATCCCTTGTGACTTTCCACATGACATTCCAACCCACATGCCGCATGGCTTTGCTCTCCCCCTGCCTTGGTTGAAATGCTCTTCCCAGTATCGTCTTGCATTTGAGCCCTACCTGGTCTTCAGATTTCACACCCAGCTCAGTGGCAGATGCCTCTGATGTGTGGATCCTGGAATCAGCATGGGGACAGTTAGGGACATGGAGACGGGAGAAGTCTTCAGCACTCAAAGTGCTTGTTCTGCAGCCCTAGAAGGCATTAACCATTTCAATCTGTGCGCTGGTCTTAAATCTTCTCCTCCCTGTCTTTTCTTTCTCTTGCTTTTCTTTCCAACGCTCCAACATGAAACAGTGCCTGCTGTGTAGTAAAAATATTTTGGCTGCCTCCCTTTTAAAAACGTTCTAAAAATACACAGAGGCATCCACATGCACACATGGCAGGCTCTGACGATTGCCTTCCAGGTGGCAGAAACAAACCCTGAGCTTGTGCCCCTCCTTGGGACCAGCGTGGGGAACTCCTGGGCCAGCCTTCCAGACAGGCACCTAGTTAAGGGGCAACAGCATTTGATATGGAGCAAAAATTTGCCCTTTTTGCTGACCATTCTCAATGCTGCAGAACTCTCAATTATTTGTAGAAATTGGAAGACACAAGATGTTGTAAATAAAGGTAGAATATGATTCATGCTCCTCTTTTGTGTTTTAAGATCAACTCAAGGAAATAAAAAATGTTGAAACTCTTGCTTTTTTTTTGGCGGGGGGATGGAGTCTTGCTCTATCGCCCAGGCTGGAGTACAGTGGTGCGATCTCGGCTCACTGCAAGCTCCGCCTCCTGGGTTCACACCATTCTCCTGCCTCAGCCTCCAGAGTAGCTGGGACTATAGGCGCCTGCCACCACGCCTGGCTAGTTTTTTGTATTTTTAGTAGAGACGGGGTTTCACCATGTTAGCCAGGATGGTCTCGATCTCCTGACCTCGTGATCCGCCCTCCTCGGCCTCCCAAAGTGCTGGGATTACAGGCGTGAGCCACCGTGCCTGGCCACTCTTGCCTTTTTCAAACCCTAGATTTCTTGCCTGAACTCGAATAAACTTTTGTTTCACCCAAAGAGAGGCATCGTGGAGTCCTGCAAAATCATTAGGTGGGGAGCCAGCAAGATGAGGTTCTCATTGTCACCTGCCACCGCCTGTAACAAGTCGTAGGTTGTCTCTGAACCTCAGGCTCTTTATCCAAAATTTAGGGGCTTTAATTAAGTGACCCATTAGATTACTTCTAGCTGTAAAAATCTGTGGTAGATCAGCTAGAATTGTTAGTATGATTTAAGGCATAATATGGGTTTAGAAACAGTATTTCTTTTACTACTAATAGTTATAACTTTGCAGGATGATGCCTACAGTTCTCATTCAATAGAATCTTTTTTTCTTTTCTTTCTTTCTTTCTTTTTTTTTTTTTTGAAGCAGAGTCTTGCTCTGTCACCTAGGCTGGAGTGCAGTGGTGCAATCTCAGCTCATGGCAAACTCTGCCTCCTGGGTTTAAGTGATTCTTGTGTCTCAGCTTCCCAAGTAGCTGGGATTACAGTTATGCACCACCACACCCAGCTATTTTTTTGGCATTTTTAGTAGAGATAGGGTTTCACTATGTTAGCAAGTCTGGTCTCGAACTCCTGGCCTCAAGTGATCCACCTGCCTGGGCCTCCCAAAGTGCTAGGATTACAGGCATGAGCCACCAAGCCCAGCTGACTCTTTTAAAATAAAATTATTATTATTATTATTTGATACAGGGTCTGGTTCTGTCATCCAGGCTGGAGTACAGTGGCACAATCTTGGCTGGTTGCAACCTCCACCTCTTGGGCTCAAGCAGTCCTCCCACCTCAGCCTCCCAAGTAGCTGGGATTATAGGAGTGCACCACCATGTCTGGCTAATTTTTGTATTTCTTGTAGAGAAGGAATTTTGCTCGGTTGTCCAGGCTGGTCTCCAACTCCTGAGCTCAAGGGATCCTCCTGCCTCGGACTCTCAAAGTGCTGGGATTACAGGCTCCCATGACCCATGGCCCCCCAGCCTCATTCAATAGACTCTTTACACTGGGGTGGGTGCTGTGGCCACAGCAAAAGGAAATGTGCATTTATTTATTCAGTGACCAAATGTTTGTGACCTGCCATAGTGGTTGGTATGTGAGAATAAAATCATTCTCATTTTATAGAAGATAACACTGAGGCTAAGTGAAGTTGGAATTACTATTCATACTCATATCTATCATACTAGCTCATTCTACGTAGCTCATCTTAGGGCCCTAGTCTCAATAAGAATTCCCATAGTAGGCTTTCAACTTACTGATTCTTCAAGTCATTCCTAAGTGTAAAACAAGTTCTTACTTATGATGCATTATTAAATAAAGTGAGGTACTAGGTTGGTGCAAAAGTAATCGTCATTTTGCCATTCTTTTAATGGTGAAAACCACAATTACTTTTGCACCAACCTAATATTTTGGATTGCAATTATTTCAATATACCACTTCATATGATATTTTGAGACTGCCTTTGAGTGAGGTCTATCGCTTGTATTGTGCCTCAGTAAAGCCCCATTTAGAGCTCTTCTGTAATTCAGTCTTTCAGAAAATCAAGACTCTTTAATAAGTCCCTGATTTGCTCATTCTTGCACATCATTAGTCACTACGTTAAAGAGGCTTTCATGATCAATGTGTTTTGGAAATATGACTAAACAAAGTAAGGTTAGTGCCTTTATAGCAGGGCCTCTTGCATCCTGTAATGCATGGGTATGTATCTGAGATCTCCATGAGGGTGTTACCATTTGCTGCTTTTACTTTTCCCGAAGTTCTTTTACTCTAGAAAGTACTATGACGAAGCATCTGACAGCACTGGCATTCACAGAAATCTGTGTTGCCCCCACTTAATCTTAATTTCTGTCATTAGCACTGTATCTGTGGGGTTTTGCTGCAATGTAAAACGGAATAATGAATATTTGTTATATTTTAGACACTTTATGGATTCCAAAGCATTTATCTCATATGGTTCTTAAAGCCATCTTGAGAGATGGATATGATTACTCCATTGTATTCATAAAGCAGTGAGAATTTTAGTTTAGAATGGTGCACCAAATAAATACTACAACTTTTCCCCACTTCTCTGAACACATAAGGAAGATAGGAATAATATTAGTAAGCCATACTAACTACAGAGCAGGGCCCTGAAACAAGAATGGGCAATCTACAGATACCAGAAATGGAAATATTTCCTGAAAAGGAGGGTTCTTGGGATGGTTACTAGGGGCTGAATCACTAGGGCCCAAGAGGGTGCCGGGAAAAGAGCTGAGAGCCATGCACAAGGCTGTGTCAAGGGTTTCAAGTCCTAGGAGGGGCAGGGGACCACATCTGGCAATCTAGGTGTGGCAAAGGACTGCAAACCTGCAGTGGGGACTGAAAATCTACCCCCCACTCATTTCTAGAGTCTGTAACTGCTCTGTGTCTGCCTACCGAGTGCTGTGGCTGAAGCCCTGGTGCTGGAACTTGAGAAGTGCCTTCTGCATGGGGCAGGGTCTGGAGCCACCATAAGAGTAGGAGCTGTCTGGAAATAAGTTCTTCATGTGGGTTTGGGGCTGAACTTAGACACGTGGAGAACCTGTGTTTACAGCCGTGATAATGCATCTTGGGGGTTCCTGGAATTCAAAGAAAGGAAATCACCCAGGGTGGTGATGACCTCACAACTAAGAATCACACAAAACTGGAGGAAGACAGAGCCCAAGTGAAACAAACAAAAACACAGCACAGAGGACTATATAACTGGTGAAAAGAAGGGAACTTAGAGAATCTGAAAAGACACGTGAAACATTTTTTAATATCCTGAAAGAAAGGAGAGAAAGCAACCATGGCAGGAGGAAAGAAGGCTCTGGAGGAAAAGAAGTCTTGAAATAATAACAGGAAGTTAGGGAAGGCAGTGATAAATTCCATATATAAAAATACATTTTTGGCACGGGCGCGGTGGCTCACGCCTGTAATCCCAGCACTTTGGGAGGCCAAGGAGGGCGGATCATGAGGCCAGGAGATCGAGACCATCCTAGCTAACACGGTGAAACCCTGTCTCTACTAAAAATACAAAAAATATTGGCTGGGTTTCGTGGCAGGCACCTGTAGTCCCAGCTACTCGGAGGCTGAGGCAGGAGAATGGCGTGAACCCAGGAGGCGGAGCTTGCGGTGAGCAGAGATCGCGCCACCGCACTCCAGCCTGGGCGACAGAGCAAGACTCCGTCTCAAAAAAAAAAAAAAAAAAAGAAAAATACATTTTTGAAAATCACAAAAGTACCTTTAAAGATGTGCTGGACAGATGAAACCTCCAAGACCATAGCAGTACAAAGAGAAAACACATTAGAAAAATTAGGAGACATAGAAGATGGGTGGCCCTGTGACACAAGTTCAGTGGGGTTTCTAGGAAAAGCAAATGAGTAGGAGAGAGCACAGGAGACCTCTACAAATGTGCCAATTGGATATTCCGAGAACTGGCTGATGTCGTCTAGAAAAACCTCCAAACATAAAGAGTAAAAAGAAAATTCTACAAGCTATGAGAGAAAATTACAACACACACACACACATACACAGATACACACAGACACACACACACACAGATACACACAGACACACACAAACACACACACATACATAGATACAGACACACACATACACAAACACACATACACAGACACACACAGATACACACATACACACACACATACACAGATACACACAGAGACACAGCTACACACAGACACACACATACACACACACATACACAGATACACACAGAGACACAGCTACACACAGACACACACACAGATACACACAGATACACACAGAAACACACGCACAAACACACACAGATACACACAGATACACACAGGCACATACACACATTTTCTGCAAAGGAATGAAAATGAACATTGACATCATTTTCTCATCAGGAATATTAGATGCCAGAAGAATAATTAAGTAATATATTCAAAGAGAAAACAGTTTTCTGTCGTAAATACTTTACTCATTCCAGGTAGTTTTCAAGAGTAAGTATAATATAAAATAAAGAAATTTAAAGACATAGACAAACCAGCACATTACCACAGACGCTCTCTGGAAGAAAAACACAACCTAAAGCCATCGTCAAACCATGGCCCGTGGGCCAAATCCAGCCAGCACCTGTTTTTGTATGGTCTGTGGGTTAAAAATGGATTTAATTTTTTAAATGATTGAAATGAAATCAAATAAGGATTAACATTTTCTGACAAATGAAAGTTACATAAAATTCAAATTTTGGTGTCAATAAGTAAAGTTCTGTTGGAACATAAGCATGCCCTCTGGCTTCCCCGTTGCCTGTGGCTGCTTTCCTGCTACAAGGGCAGAGCTGAGAAGCTGCGACAGATGCCAAATGTTTGGCAAAACTTGCACTATTTATTATCTAGCCCTTAACCAGAAAATTGCCAATCCTGAAGGATGTACTTTAGCAAAAAGAAATATGAACCCAGGAGAAAGGAATTAGATGCTAAAAATGAAAGTAAATAATTTTTATTGAGTCTATTATTTGATACATGATGTAAGAGTGATTAATAAAAATAAAATGTAAAAACAAGCTGGAGCTAAATTTTAGACAATGAAATGGGGAGGAGAGTTATTTGGAGGCAGTGGACTCTGCAGATTGTCTTGCTCAGGAAGATGCCAAGACACTGACGATAGCTCTGCCTTCCAGAAAAAGCACTTCATAGGTGATTTAAATTTTTTGACAGCCATTAATAAATAAAGAAAATGCATAATTTCCAAATGAGTAGAAATAAAAAAAAACCGCTTAAATGAAATTTCAATCATCTAACAGAAAGAAAGAGGAAATATTTAAAAAAAGGGAAAGTAGAGTAAATAGAAAACATTAAGAAGGCAGAAATAAATCCAAAATTTTCATAATTCCAATATAAAATAAGTTAAACTCATCAAAAACAGACCTACTAAAATATGGCAAAATGCTGTTTATAGGAAACACATATAAACAAATAACTCCGAGGATTGAAAATGGATGGAAAGAGATATCCAAGCAAAACTTTCACCTAAAGAAGGCTGGTGTGTCAATTATTAACATCCAAAAAAGAGAATTAAAAGGGAAAAAGGGACAACAGTGCTACTTGTTGATAAAAGGACTAATGTACAAGTTACGAACTTTCAGAGCCCTTTAAAAATGTAGAAACTATTTTAGCTGACAGCCTTTACAAAAACAGCCTGTGGTCTGGATCTGAGTAGCTTCTGCTCATGGTTGTCTCAGGGTTGCAAGTGGTGGCTTCTTCAGTAATAGAATCTTCATTCTAAGAAGAATGAAAAAAAGAAAAAAGAGAAAGAAGGAGAGAGAGAGAGAAGGAAGGAAGGAAAGAAGGAAGGAAGGAAGGAGAGAGGGAGGGAGAGACAGAGAAAGGAAGAAAGAAAGAAAAAGAAAGAAAGAAAGAGGAAGGAAGGAAGAAAGAAAGGAAGAAGGGAAAAAGAAAAAAAGAACATAGAAGGAAGGAAGGAAAGAAAAATACATAAATATAAATAAATAAATAAATAAATAAATAGCAGTTGCTTGGGCAAGGGTGTAGAGGACACTCAGCTGTCTTTCTGAATAAGTGAAATAAGCCAGGCACAGAACATTGCATATTCCCACTTACTTGCGGGATCTAAAAATCAAAACAATTGAACTCATGGACATAGAGAGTAGAAGGACGGTTACCAGAGGCTGAGAAGGGTAGTCGGGGGCTGGGGAGGAGATGGGGATGGTTGATGGGTACAAAAAGTAGTTAGAATGAATAAGACCTACTGTTTCATAGTATAACAGGGTGACTACAGTCTGTAATAACTTAATTGTACATTTAAAAATAACTAAAAGAGCGTAATTGAATTGTTTATCACACAAAGGAGAGATGCTTGATGGGATGGATACTGCTTATTTCACATTGCATGCCTGTATCAAAACATCTCACGTATCCCATAAATATATATACTTACTATGTACTCACAAAAAATAAAAATTAAAAAATAAACTTAAAAACTAAAAAAAAAAACAAAAAGATTTAGCCAGCTGGAATTGTTACATGCACATCCTCCTTTGTCATTTATAAAAACAAGAACTAACCCCAAATAGAAACCCAGAGGTGGTCAGAGAATGAAACTTGACTTGAGACAGATGATGTGGGGTGGTGGGCACAGGCTGCTGTTGCAGTCCCAGTTCCCCACCACCCTTTATCCTCCTCTGGTGCTTGCAGACACTGCATTTTCTCACTCAATAGCAGTTTCCTTGCTTTTTGGTTATTTTGTTGTCGTTGATTTCTAGTTGTGCTGTGACCATGGTTTGTATGATGCCCGTTTTGGGAGGAGGGGGGAGGATTAGACTTAGTACAGGATCAATTTCTGTAACTCTTCCATTCGTACTTAAAAAGAGCATATAGTACACATTCCTGCATCTATCAGTTACACTACCTGCACATCCTGGTATATGCACTGTACATCAGCGTCTCAATAGTGATATTCAGTCCTATCATATATTTTACTTGTGTTATGAATGTTCTGTCATTTTCTGAGCCAAGTGTGTTAGAGATTCTTGCTTGTGTTGAGGATTTGTCCCTTTTTTGTGGTGGTTTTGCCAAGCTTTTGTTTTCTATGTTTCGGGAATTGTATTATTAGGTACTAAAAAAAATTCTTTCCTCCCAAGATCCACTCGCCACTTCTTACTAACATAACCTCTACATTATTGGAAGGAGCAATGTGCCTAACTTAGAAATTATATTTTCTTCCAAGAAACAGAAAATAACAAGTGTTGTAAGGATGTGAAGAAAGTGGAACCCTTGGGCATTGCTGATGGAAATATAAACTGGTTCAGTCACCAGTGGAAAACAGTATGAGGAGGTTCCTCAAAAAATCAAACATAGGGCCGGGCATGGTGGCTCACGCCTGCAATCCCAGCACTTTGGGATGCCAAGGTGGGCAGATTACCTGAGATCAGGAACTGGAGACCAGCCTGGCTAACATGGTGAAACCGTCTCTACTAAAAATACAAAAATTAGCCGGGTGTGGTGGCACATGCTTGTAATCCCAGCTACTCAGGAGGCTGAGGCAGGAGAATTGCTTGAGCCCGGGAGATGGAGGTTGCAGTGAGCTGAGATCATGCCACTGTACTCCAGCCTGGCTGACAGAGCAAGATTCTGTCTCAAAAAAAAAAAAAAATTAAACAATTAAACATAGAATTGCCATAAGATCCAGAAATCCCACTACTGGGTCTATATATCCAAAATATTGAAAGTAGCAACTCAAACACCTATTCGTACACCTGTGTTCCTAGAATCATTATTCACAGTAGCCAAAATGTAGAAACAACCTAAATATTTGTCTATAGAAGAAAGAATAAACAGAATGTGGTATATTAATTCAATGGAATATTATTCAGCCTTTAAAAAGTAAGGGAATTCTGACACACTTTACAACATGAATGAACCTCCAGGACATCAAGCCAAGTGAAATAAGCCAGTTACAAGAGGGTAAATACTGTATGATTCTACTTATATGCAGTACCTAGTGTAGTCAAATTCATAGAACCAGAAAGTAGAATAGTGGTCCCCAGGGCCTGGGGAAGGTGGACAGTGGGACTTAGTATTTCATGGGCATGGAGTTTCAGTTTGGGATGGTAAAAAAGTTGTGGAGATGGGTAACGGTGATGGTTGTACAACATTGTGAATATACTTAATGCCACTGAACTGTACATTTAAATATAATTAAAATGGTAAATTTCTACTATTCATATTTTATCACAATAAGAAAGTTATTAAAATTATATTTCCCAATATCTGTAAGCAAAAATAATTGGATGGGACTTTGAGGAGGAATGGGACAAGTTGTTAGGCACTCATTGGCCTCTTACCATTTTTTTTCCTCTGCCCTGTGTGCATTCTCTGGGAACAGTGGGGTGTGGGGATGTGGCTGAGGATGCCCTGTTTTCTCCTGCACACAGCAGGACACCCACAGGCCGGCACTTGGCTCGACAGTCCTGGATCCCACCCTGACATGAAGGACGTATGGAGGGTTGACTCAGATTTGCCTTCCCTTTGTGAGAAATCCTTCATCATGCCCCAATTTCATGATGTGATTTTACTGGAATGTAGCAGGAACAGCAGTGCATTATAGAATTAATTACATTCAGCTTTAAGGCCTGTGACTAATTGATATGCAGCTCTAAGTGTGATGCCTGGAGAGCCAGTATCGCAGCACTGTGTGTGCAGGGCCAGGGTGGAAGAACCACACCCCCTACCCCGGCCATTTCTGCTTATTCGCTTCTTCCTTCCAGGACTCTTTCCCACCATCCACTCCTCCTCACCTTCACATTCCTGCTGCCCTCCCCATTTCACAGGTGAGGGATTAGCCCAGGGAAGGTGGTGAACAGCCCCAGATGACACACCTTGTAACAGACAGAGCTGAGAAGCTGACACAGAGCTATCAGGCTTTGAATTTCCTTTCTTTCTGGATCTGCTCCCCTCATTCAAAGAAAACATCTCCTAGACTCTGTCTTAGGAGTCTGCTCCTTTTCCTGAAAAGGACTGCTCAGGAGAGTATTAGACGATGAGGGATTAAAAGACTGTGTAACTCCAGGGATTTGCACTTTTTTTCCAGTGGGAATTTGCACGTCTGCTCAAAAGCTTCCTGACTGATATAAGTTGCAGGCAGCAGGCTTTCCCTATGCTCCCCTAATCAACCCATTTTCCTAATTCCTGGCCAGTCCTCTCCGACAGGTTCCAGAATCTACCAAAAGTCAAGGAGCTCTTTTCTGCAATTTTTGGTGCTCCTCAATAATAAAGCTTTTCTTCCTTTTCTCCTCCCTTTTCCATTGACCAGCTGCACCTTATTTGTCATCTGAAATTCTTTAACCTTCTTCATAAATCATGAAATATGCATTTATGGAAGAAAAAATATCTTCAAAGCATTGTGCTATTCACTGGGAATCCCGAGATTAAAAAAAGGACAAAGTCTTGATTCTCCAGCAATTCATAACTCAGTGTGATATATAAACAGATAGTGATAATTAATATTTATTGGAGGTTTACTATTACACACATTGCCATTTAGTCCTTCACACACTGTAACCTCAATTAATCCTCAAAACAAACAACTATACGAGGAAGGTATTATTATCAGCCCGATTTCAGGGATGTGAGAGTTGCAGGCGAGCGAGCGAGTATGAGGTAGGGGAAGGCTCATTCCCTGATCTGGGGATGGCCAAAGCCACACACTTAGCGTGGGCAATAAGGTCACTTGCGTTAGGGTGTGATGCTTGCCATACTTAATGGACCCCACAAAGGAGGATGGTATCAACTCTACCAGTGATGTTTTAGGGCAGTCTGCCCAGAAGGGGGTGCAAAGTAAACTGAGTCTTGAATAATGAGTCAGAGTTCACCAGGGAGAGCTGGAAGAAGGAGGGAGAGGGGGCAGAGGAGGCAAAGACCTACAATCACTGTGCTGCTTGGCATGTTTATGCAACTACACGTGGTTTAGCATTGCAAAAGCTTATAGCAAGTTGGGGCCAAGTGGGGAGCAGGAAGGAAGGGGGAGGAGTTGAGAGTGAGAAGCCAGTGGGGCCAAGTCAGGGGAGGTCCTGCAGGGACTGGGACATCTTCCTGTTGGAGACAGGAAACGCAGACATGTTTTCGGCAGGGGTTGGTGTGATGTGTTTGTGGCTGTTTCACCTTGCCAGGAGCAGAGTAGGTGTTCAATTCATGTCTGTGAAACAAACCTATTTGCTCTGGAATCATCTCTGAGTTTTCAGTTTAGATTGTTCATTAACACAAAGAACTAAACTGCAGTAAAAGCCAACAATGTGTCTATTACATGCCCATGTCTGTTTTAGACCATTCACAGAATAATTATCAGGATGGCTAACAATGGATGATTTATTATAAATATCAGCTTTGCTGCTTGTTAATTCAGAACCAAAATATTTGCCCATTTCCATCCCAAAGGGAGAAATCTAGTTAGTTTGTTCCCCATATTATAACTATGAAATTAAATTAAATGAACTGAATGGATTGCATGGGGGTAAATAAACTATTTAATATAATTCACACGATGAAGAATAATACTGAATACATCTATAGTTGGCTAAATAAACCAATTAACTATTTTCTCTTTAGACAGCACAAGCCAATAGTGCAGCCACGACAAAAGGAAAAAAAAAAAAACAGAATAAGAGAAAAAGAACTTGTCTTAATTAAGTGGAATCCAAATCTCTGCAGCCACCATCCCTGGGCTTCAACTCCCTTACCCTCTTGGGTAACTCACACATTGGCTTCAGGTATGTCTCTTTCTTGTCTTCCAGGGTTTTTTGGTTTATTTTTTTAAATCACAGATTGACAGAAATAAGCTCATGAGGTTGAATATGATGTGGTCTCATTCCTCCAGGAGACACCTGGAAATGACAAATTGTGGGCAAAGGGAGCACAGGTTTACCTGTAACTATATCAGCACATGGTGGGTAAGAATTTAGGGTTTGGGGTCAAGTAGATCTCAGCTTGAATTCTTTCTCTGATGCTCATGGCCGCGTGGTCTTAGGCAGGTTACACAGCCTCCTTCAGCCTCAGTCTCCGTAGTTCTAAAATGGGAACAGCGACTACTTCCTGTGATGATGGTGAGGAGTAAATGAGATGGAATTTAAAGACGTACCCCAGTGGCAGGCACCCAAGCACTGCATGGTTGGTGCTTCCTGCCTGCTAGAGGCATTAATCTGCCTCTGTTCTTAGGGTCAGAACTAAATTCTTTCATCCACTATTTCCTGAGTACCTGCTGTATGCTTGGTTTTTGCCTCGAGGTAGGGGGGTGGTGATAGGTAGATAAACGGGATCCCCAGGATCCTATAGTCTAGTGGGTAAGTCAAATTCTGCCCCCATAGGTAACAGAATTGGAATTTGATAAGAATGGGTGGAATGAGGTTTTAGAGTTGAGTGGGCTTCAAATTAACGTCCTGGCTTCCGGAAGTCACTGACAGCAAGGGTCTCAAAAAGCTGTAGACATTTTCTGACTGTAGTTTCAAGCTCAATAAGCCAAGTTTCTGCTTTTATCTGAGGTCGATTCTTGGTACAAATGAAGCTGATTGAGAGTAAGCTAGGGTTTTATGAGCACTACTTCCGGTTGGACGGGGTGAGTATCAGCAGAGAAGAGCGGGAGGGAAAGGAGTGCTCTTGCTAGGAGAGGCGTTCTGCACCAGTGTTGGGGTCCTGGGCTCATGCAGGCTTGGCTTGGCACTACACAGCTTTCCCCTCTCTGGGTCTCAGTTTCTACATCTGTGAAGTGGGGGTGGGGGAAGTTTTCCTCCAGTTGTGAGACTCTGGAGCTATGAGTGCAGTTTGTTGTTGAGGGAGAAAATTAATTAATTATCTATTTATTGGACACTTTTTCAACATTGACAGTACCATGAACTGAAGTTGGTGCTGGGGTAGACAGAGATTGAGCCCAAAGGGTCCACAGTCCAACGGGTGATAGAGAAACCCAACTGATATTTTATGCAAGACTTGGTGAGTGCAAAAGTGAAGTGCAGAGCCAGGGAAGCTGTAGCCATGGGGAAATGGGACTGCCCCCAATCCCCGGAATGGGGATGGGGGGTTGAGGAATCTGCAGTCTCTGAAGGAGCTGAAACCTGATATGAGTCATCAAGGACATGAATGAATCAAGGAGGTAAAGGTGCGAGTCTGCCTGGTGTACAGTCTGAGGTGAGGGATGAAAGCTGTTTGGTGTTGCTGAAGTTGAAAGAGACAAGGACACAGAGAAAGACATGGTCAAAGTGGGGAAGGACTTTCTAAATTTTGCTAAGGAATGGGACTGGTGCAGGGTGACCCTAGCAGAGCTCTAAGCAGGGAGAAAGGGCCATAGAATCAGATGTGCATTGAAAATACATATCTCAGGAAGAGTGAGTTTGAGAGGACTTTATTGGAGAATAAAAGAACTGCTAGGATTGATTCTACATCTTTGCTATTGTGAATAGTGGTGCAATAACCATACAAGGGCAGGTATCTCATGGAATACACCTAAGTATCCATAAATGGATGACTGGATAAAGAAAATGTGGTATGTATATATATATATATGTATGTGTGTGTGTGTGTGTGTGTGTGTGTGTGTGTGTGTATGCGTGTATTCAATAGAATACTATACAGCTATTAAAAAGAAAGAAATCATATCGGCAACATGGGTGGAACTGGAGGCCACTATCCTAAGTGACAACTTAGAAACAGAAAGTCAAATACTGCAGGTTCTCACTTAAAAGTGGGAGCTAAATAATGTGTACACATGGAGTGTAGAATGATAGACATTGGAGACTCAGAAGGTCGGATGGAGGAGGAGGATAGGGGATGAGATATTACTTAATGGGCACAATGTATATTACTGGGGTAATGAACACCCTAAAAATTTGGACTTCACCACCATGCAATATATCCATGTAACAAAACTGCACTTGCACCCCTTAAATTTATTTTTTTAAAAGAGCCGCTGGGAGGTGATAAGAGAGTGAACAGTAGTTGGAGTGGAGTGGGAAAGGACTAGAGTTAAGAAAAGTTTAGATATAAAATCTTCAGGATGCTAGGAATGCAGGAGACAGAAGAAAGGCCTGACTTCCTATCCTGAGCCACGATGGATGGGTATCCTCTGCAGAGTCACAAACCACAGGGGACAGAGGCCACGGGAGGTGACAGCTCCCAGTTGGAACTGCTGATGTAAGGAGCCCACCAGCCTCCAGAAGGGAAGAGGGTAAGCATCAGGTGCAGAGCTCAGAGGGAGGCTCCAAGGCAGGAGACGCACATTTGGCAGCTGAGATGGTGCAGGAAAGTGAGGGAGTATGATACCCTCATTTGATTTAAATCTCTGTCTTCAAACAGAGAGGAAAATCAATCACAGGTGAAGATGCAGCATTTGATTGAAACCTGACAATCCCCAAATAAAATACGCTGTGTACGTGTTGTTCTTTCCCCCAAGCTCTCTCAACTCCACATGGATGTTCATGACAGCTTGTCAAAGGAGTTTCTCCAGAAGAGCTGATCTTCTGAACACAAAACACAATTTGGTTCAGTAGATTGTGCTAATCACCCTGAGACACCCTGCTGACTTCATATGTTCAATGTCCTTAGAGGGAAGATAATGAATTTTAAAAATCTGAGGTCATTCAAAGAGGGCAGCAAATGGTTATTTCAAACTTTGCTCCTTGGCATCCCATCTCCCCAATATATTCGTTTAGAGGTTTTTTCTTTGGAAATATATATTGTTGCTTGCCTTTGTTTTCAATTAGGGAATAGGGTGATTGCATAACTTTGCTAGCTCTGAAGGATGCCCTGATATAGATCATTATCCTAAACTTGGTCTTCGAGACCTCACACTCTCATCTTGCTCCACCTACAGGTTCTCACTTGTCTGTTTAACCATATGCCTTAATCCTGCCATGTGAGAGGAGCTCCTTACCTGGCCCAGTGAACCAGGAGATTTTGGAGGGCTGGACAGGCTGGAACTGCTCCCCTCCTTGTCTCCTCCAAGCCTCACACAGGTCTTGCATTAACAGGTACTCAGCAAGGTTTTCTGAGACTAGACTTGTTTTCTAGAACAAATCACATCTTTGCTCATGCAGTGACCCCCTACTTGGAAGGCCTTCCTCCATCTCTGCATTTCATTCCCTCATTAAAATCCAACTCCAGTTACCTTTCTCTGGAAGCTGTTCCCAGTGCCCCCAGCGGTGAACACTCTGCATGTGTCCTTCTGTACCGTGTCTCTCTAAGTGTTTCTGAGTAGTGGGCTAGGCAGTGTATTCTTTCTGTTTCTAAACCAAGCCTTACTGTGCACAGGACTCAGCTGAGGACTTGCGGGCTTTTGGGTACTCCTAGAAACATCTCTTGAGGCATCAATTTCTTTCCCATTCTCTGGGCCTTGCAAATACAGAGTTTCCAGCACCAAGTCATTGCAGGCCACACACCATCAAAGGGTCACACCAGCTTACGATGGGGAGTACCATCCTCCCTTAGGGCCTTGTTCATATGATATCACATCTTCCTCATTTGGTGCACTGCTGGCATTTTGCAGTCAGCATTCACCCCAATACAGCATCTTGGTTGAAACGGTCAACTTGTTTCCACACTAGGATACTGGTCCTCTAGTTGTCAGTAAGGGAACCTTTTCTCCAGTCTAGGACACTGTCCACTGACATACAGCAAGTGCACAATCAATGCACATTGGGTGGCTCAGGCTATCACATTGGTTTGTATATAATACAGATATGCCAGGCAGTGATATGTGAAGTGGAATGAACAGAATTTGAATATTGCCTTTGCCACTGAATAGCTACATGACCCTGGACATGCTTTGAGGGCTGCCCTAGAGGTATAGAACTGGCCTAGGCAAGGGAAGATTGTTTAGAGTTTAGAGACCCTGCTAATTATTTATGCAACCACCATCTCATATGTCATGATGCCTATATCAGAGAGCTGGCTAAGTTCCATGTCCCAGCTAGGTTCTAGAAATAGAAGCATGGGTTGACTATTTTCCTTACCATGAAAGAGCTAAGTCTATTGGAAGAAACAAACATATAGACAGGTAAATTTCCACCAAGTGCACATTGACTAAATGGGTTAGCCCATCTCATATTGTAGAATACAGGGCCAGTGACATTCTAACCAGTTAGTTGAAGTTGCCGCTTTTATTTGGCCTCCATAAACATAGTGAGAACAAGGTGAGAGAGTGAGTCAGTGGCTGGAGAAAGACTCATAACGATGACTTCTGTCTTTACAACCTGGGTGGCCATGAACAGGTTACCCTTGATATGGTTTTTATATGTCCCCACCAAAATCTCAACTTGAATTGTATCTCCCAGAATTCCCATCTGTTGTGGGTGGAACCTCGGGGGAGGTAATTGAATCATGGAGGCCGGTCTTTCCTGTGATATTCTCTTGATAGTGAATAACTATCACGAGATCTGATGGGTTTATCAAGGGTTTCTGCTTTTGCTTCTTCCTCATTTTATCTTGCTGCCACCATGTAAGAAGTGCCTTTTGCCTCTTGCCATGATTTGGAGGCCTCCCCAGCCAAGTGGAACTGTCAGTCCAATTAAACCTCTTTTTCTTCCCAGTCTTGGGTATGTCGTTATCAGCAGTGTAAAAAGAGACTAATACACCCCACCTCGTGGAACCTGTTGTTTCTTCTGTGAAGTGAGGATCAACCTTCCCATTTGTTTGAAGAACATTTGCTCATGTTTCCAAAGCACCTGCTCTGCAGTGGACCTAGAGGAAGCACACCGTGAATGCTAGCCGTGGTTCAGGTATTCTGGACTAAAGGGTCACCTTTTGGAGAGATAGGAAGCAGGCATCCTACACGGGAGGTGTTGGCTTCAGCCCCTGTGTTCTTCTGGCTGTGGGACCAGAGAAATTGGAGGCCTTCAGAGGGCTTTTCTGATTTTTGCTCTTTCTCTAGAATGAAGTGCACAGAAGTTGTCCTCATCACTTCTAAGTTCTACTTAGAGTCTCACTAAGTCTCCGTGGGTTCCTGTGCATTTTTGCACTCAAGGGAAAAAGTGAGAGTGTGCTGCAGTGACGCTGGAAATCTCCCAGTCCCAGATTGCTCCCTGACTGCTCTTTCTAGGTGAGGGTGCCCATTCATGGAGATACAGAAGTCCCTGGGCTTGCTCAGAAAGTGGTCTGCTCAGATATTCAGTGCCCATCAGAGCAAGGACCCCATGCCAGTGGCCACACTGGGAATGGGGAAAGGGTCTGCAGGTTTGCACTGCATTTGACTCCTGGGGGTGGCAGAGACCTACCCTTGACTGCCCACCCAATCTAACAGGCTACCCTGAGCTTGAGTCCCCTCTCTCCTGGGTCTGACTGGGGATCATTCAGCCTCACCTTGAATATTCCTGGAGAAGAGGAACTCACCAACAACAGAACAAACATGCATTGAAAGAGAAATGTCAAAATCATCTTCTTTATGTGCCACCAAAACCTTTATTCTTGTAACTTCCACAAATTCATCTTATGTACTAGGAAAATTACTAAAATTTGGACTCTGAAATTTGCCAGCCGATTCATTTCTCCACATGATAAGTGTCTTAAAGACAGTGGGGAGCCTTATCTGTCTTTTTATTACCAGCTGACAGAAGAGTGGGCAACACTATTAACAAAGCCTGTGAGAGGGAGTATTAAATGAATAAATAACTTGTCGATTGACTCCACCTCTGCAGATTTCTTGGTCCATGGTTGCATACTAGTCACACAACGTCTCTGAGCTCTCCTCATCTGAAAAACAGGAATAATCTATTCCCATTATAATATTCTTCCATCCATCCATCCATCCATCCATCCATCCATCCATCCATCCATCCATTAAATTATCATTTCATATTTCTATGTGGTAGGCTGCGTGCTACAGACTGGACATTAAATGGTGAGCAAGCCAAAATGCAAGTAGGATGGTTGAGAATTTCCCTGTGTCAGGGAGATAAAACCAGTGTACCCCCAAGGGGTCAGGAGAGTGACAGGAAGGTCAGAAGGTGTGAGCAAAGCACCCTGCAGACCACCTGCTGCATATACGCCTGCAAGAATTTTAGTTCCCTTCCCTCCCTCACACACACATCACCTCATCAGATGTCTGGAGATCTCAGATATCAGTGATTAGAGAACAATCACTCCCATATCCTTAAATTTCTGTGTCCAGAATGCGGGCAGAGTAGCCAAAGGGAACTACCTCTGATGGGTCTTTGGTATGTGCCAGAAAAAAGCTGCCTGGGGCTTTGTGTGGGTCATGGCTCACAATTTCTCCAGGACAAGCAGGGGCACAGAGGCCTCCCTCATGATTCCCTATGATGCCACCTCCACTCCTGCCTCTCTGCATCCTTGCCCTCCTTCATTATCTTCATTTCCTCATATGTTATATTACTTCTTCATTTTATTAGCTTCTTGTCATGTATAACCACCCATCCTCTCTCCCACCTACATACCTCTCCACATTTCACTTTTCTGCTTCTTCTCTTAGAAACAGTGGAGAGCTGGAATGGTGCATCTCTTGCTCCTACTGCATCCCGGATGCTTAACACAGAGACTGCCCCATAAGAGGTATTCATTAAAGATTTATTGATTGCACAAAGAATCCACAGTTCTTACAATTGTTACTCTTATTCTATGGTACTTACCCTTTCACTCAGCAGTTCTCCTGAATCCACCTCTCAATCTTCCTGGAAGCACCCCCACCCCCACCTGTGGCCCCAGGCAGAATTCAGCAGGCTGTGCACCACACCATCCTTGCATTCTGTGTACATCTCAGTTTCAGATCTTAACATACATGCCTGTCTCCTCCATCCCATCCCCAGAGCTAGATCAGGGCTTAGTCCTGTCCACTTCATGCTGAACAGAGCTTAGCTCATGGTAAGTGATGAATAAGGATGTGCTGAATGAATGAATGAGTGAGCAGCCTGGTTGGAATTCAACTTTGGAAAAAATTGGAAAATGTCTGGAAAGACTTAATAGAAGAGTGAAGTGCAAGCTTAACGAGAGGGGTGATGGACCTAAGCTTACCTGGCATCTTGCCAGGACAACATACGGATAGTCCCTATTATTCAGTTTTCTGAAGGCACAAGGCATAGGTACTGAACATGGCTCTCAAAAAGTCCCTGAAAATGTCAGTCCAGTCATTCTGGCTTTTTGGCTGCCAGTATTCTAGATCAACATCTGCCACTTCTTTCACCATTCATAGAACATAAATGAACATTCATTGAGTGACTCTCACATGTCTGGAGTTGTAACAAGATATTTTACAAAATTAAAACACATTAATTCTGTCTACCATTTTGCATGATAGATATTTTATCACCATATTCTAGGGTTAAGAATAAAAGGCCTTAAGAATATACATAGTCTGACAGATACAATGTTGTATATTTCATACCTACTGGATTTGACCTGTTATTGCTCTAACACTAAAGCTTTGTTGTTTTTATTTAACTACTTAAGAGTCATAGACTCATAGGGGAAGTGGAAAATCTTTGAAGTCACCTGGCTCCTCCACTTCCCATCCAGGGTGAGGATCTCTTACTCAACATTTTTGACAGAAGCAGCCTGTATTTACATTATTATTCACTCTTGCCTTCCTCATCACCATTTTTCTCGTTATTGTCATCTTCATCATCATTACCATCACTATCATCACCGTCGTCATTGCTATTATCATCATCACCATTACTATTATCATCATCATCACCAATATCACCATCATCATCATCACCATCATCATCACCACCATCATCATTATCCTCACCATCATCATCATCACCATCATCACCATCATCATTATCCTCACCATCATTATCATCATCATCATCATCATCATCATCATTATCTCCAGCATGTTCACTGTTTTATGCAGCTAAAAAGTCTCATGGTTTTTCAGTTGGAGCTAAGACATGAACTCAAGTCTGCCCTGAGTGCTGTGATAGAATGGGCTGTCTTACACTTGGGTTGGGCAACTCTTTCACAAGACGAGACATCTATGTTTTGGCCTACTTGTCTGATATGGTTTGGCTCTGTGTGCCCACTCAAATCTCACCTTGAATTGTAATTCCCACATGTCAAAGGTGGAACCAGGGGGAGGTAATTTAATCATGGTGGCAGTTTCTTTCATGCTCTTCTCATGACAATGAGTGAGTCTCACCAGATCTGATGGTTTTTTTAAGCATCTGGCATTTCCCCTGCTTGCACTTATTCTGTCCCCTGCCGCCCTGTGAAGAGGTGTGTTCTGCCATGATTATAAGTTTCCTGAGGCCTCCCCAGCCATGCGGAGCTATGAGTCAACTAAACCTCTTTTCTTTATAAATTACCCAGTGTCAGGTATTTCTTCATAGCAGTGTGAGAATGAACTAATGCATTGTCATTGCCAGAAAAGTGTTCAATTAGTATGTAAATGGACTGGCCACTTGAATGATTCTAGCTTTACTCTGTGCAGACAATTCTGATTCCTCATATACACCACAACCTGCACTTCAGATATTTGAAGACAATGCTCAATAGGCCAATGCTCAATTTTTCATTTTGTAATTATTTTTACCTTCTTATCTGAGCCACACCCAGGTTAATCTCATCCCTGGTAAGATGCACTGACACAAAGTGTAAACTCTCCTCTAAGATGAAGTCTAGGTTTGGTAGCTCCTCTAGATATAAACATTGTGGAAACGGAATGGTAATGAAACACTAGAGCAGTGTTTGCAATGGTTAGCTGGAGAAGCTTATCATGTATAAAGTTTTAGGGGGTGAAAGAGTAGATAGTCACCCTGGGCAATATGGACCATGGCCAAAAATGGGAATGGACAGGCAGATACATCCAACACCACCCACTTACGGAGACACTGTACACAAAAGAGAAGATCATCCCAGTCTAAGATCCCATGGATCTAGTCCCAGCTCTGCCATGAATTTGCTGTGTGACCTTGGCTTATCCACTCTCCATCTCTGGTTTTCAGATACACCATCTGAAAAACAAAGGGATGTGATGTAATGATCATATTACTTACATTGTGCAACATCTCTGAATCAATGGATTCAAAGGGAATGAATGAAACTAGTGGCTTTAAGACAAACCAAACATTAACTCAACTGAAGACTTTGAGGAAGAGAGGAGGCCAACCACCAAAATTAGTCATTCTTCTCACACTTGGAAAACAAGAATAAAAACTAACAATGAATCTGCCTAAAATCAGTCCAAACATACTGAGAAATACAAGTTGTAATAAAAAGAAAGGGACTGAGCCTCTTTTGGATGTAGATGTGAAATTACAAGTGGAAAATATAATTGAACTTATTACTTGGTGCAAGGTCATCGATATATCAGCTTGGGTTTCAAAGGGAATGGCAATGATTTAGTAAGAATGGTAGGCCAACTTGCTGTTTGAAAAAGAAGAGAGACCCTGAGGCCAGTAGCCTGTTTTCAGTGTCTTCTAGTTTGGGAAGCAAAGCTGAGGTCAAATGCGCTCACTCCCACTACTCCAGATCAAACATTTTGCCAGACCCTGGCTTATATTTTAAGGCATATTTTTAATATACAGGTTTGTAGTAAGGTACGTAAGTGCTTATTCTATTAATTTAATCAATACCAAAATGATCACAGATCAGTTATTCTTCAAATAAATGATGCAACACATCTTTATGATTTATAAAATGACCTGATCATGTTCAGTTTGAAAATAAATGAAATATAAAACCCTCTGGAACAAAGAAGATATATTCGCCATCTAGGTCTACATCTTGCTTATACCACCTTTGATATCTTGTAGAATATAATGGAGGTATAAATAAAACTATATAATAAATTTCACATTTTCTTTCTCTGTCACCATATCAAGCAAAAACGGCCAGATTCCTACGCACTGTGTTTGGGGTGGCTGGACAGAAAACTCGAGCTCTGTGGCATGTGTAACGTTCACTTTGGGGATCCTGATGGCCTTTCTAAGAGAGAGGCAGGCAGCTCCAGCTGACCTTGAGGTTTAATGAGAAGTATGTGTGTCGGCTTATGGGGAAAGATGGACCACAGCATAAAGATGCTGCGGACAAAGAAGATGAATAGTGGTTTCAACAACGGGCTCTGAGTTTAAAGTCACAGGGGCAAAACTTTGAACTTCAGGTGTTGCTTTGTAACCAAGTTGCTTCTTTTGTGAGCAACTCTGTGGTGAGGAGGATTCGCATCAGGGGTCAGTTTATTTGAAAAGGGTTAATAATTTTAAGCAGTAAAAGGAGATATGCATGGACATGTATTAACTGCACATATGTCACATATTTATAGATACAAAACATATCTGTAGCAATACCTATGGGTAAGTTTAGGCATGCATACAGATTTGTTTATACCTGCTATGTGTAACAATGATAATATCAATTTCTCTCAAGGTGACTTAATTTTTTAGCTCCATTTTTTTTAAAAGAAAAAGAGTGGAATTAATACAACTTTCAAATCTATTTAAACCACTCTTATTAGCGTGGTAGTATAAAACATAAAAAGCTAATTATAGCAAAAAACTACTGGAATACCTTATTAAGTAACTAAGCGAACCATTAAGGAGAAAAATCAGCTAAACATCCTCCCATATGTCCACCAGTTGTGACATAGTCTGCAGTCAGGCTGCTAGGGTTCAGGATCCAGCTGTCCATGCACTGGCTGTGTGACCTTGAACAAGTCACTACTCTACTTCTCTCTGGCTCTTGATCACCTTAGTCTGAAATGAGCCAAAAACTCATCTTCTAGCAGCGCTGTGGTGAGGGTCACAGGAGATGAGGAATGTGGAGCAGTGTGGCATGGTGATTTAGGGCTCAGACTGTCTCAGTATGCCAGGTCTTGATTGAGTAACTGTGGATTAGTAAGACTGAGGTCTTGGGGTTTCACTTTCCTCATCTGTAAAATAAGGATGTTGATATTAATATCAAGGAGTCACAGGGAAGCTTCAGTTAATTGAAGTACAGAGCTTTGCACAGTGGCAGGCACATAGGAAGAGGGCTGCTAGCTGGTGTAATTAACAAGCCACGCAGAACCGTGAGCCACTCATCCTCATCAGCTTTCTGGGGACCAGTGGCCTTGCAGTCCTCTCTCAGGCTTGGAGAAAGAGGACAGGGGAAGGACAAGAGGGAGGGCAATTGCTCTTTCCCTCCCAGCCCCTTAACAAAGCTTCTGGAGTTGAGCAGGCTCTGAAGGTCCTTGCTGTCCTTCTCTGCAGTGAGCCTGCCTCCTCGCCTTGACAGGTGGACATCATTATCTCTATTAGGATGGCTAAGTTACTGAAGGGAAAAATTCCATCCTGAAGCCATCAATTTTACTTTTGATCCTTCTCCTCAGGTTGAAGCTTCCTTCCAAAGTCCCTTTTAAAACATTTAAAAAAAATCTTTAAATGGAGGTTTTATGCAACAGACAATGTCCCCTATTTGAATTCTCTTGTGCGGGGATAGCATTTCCGTTGCCCACCGTCCAATAAAACGTTAATCACAGAAATATTGAACATTAAAGAGTGTCTTCAACTCTCTAACCCATCCATGTCAAGCACTTGGGGGATGGATATATTATAAATCTGGAAGGGAGCTCAGCTATGAAGTTCACCACTTCCAATAGAGATGCTAGCCAGCGGGGTAAGGAGCTTACTCTGAGTCATGCACTCCTTGGAGTGGGGAGAAGGCACGCATAGGAAGAAAGGAGTTCACACTCGGAATTTCATGGTGCCATGCATCCCAAGGAGCTCCGTGTGGCCTCCAGGAGCTGCTGTCACACAGACTTGGATTTTTTTTTTTTTTTTTTTTTTTTAGAAGGAGTTTTGCCCCATCGTCCAGGCTGGAGTGCAATGGCACAATCTCAGCTCACTGCAACCTCCACCTCTTGGGTTCAAGCAATTCTCCTGCCTCAGCCTCCTGAGTAGCTGGGATTACAGGTGCCCGCCACCATGCCCAGCTAATTTTTGTATTTTTAGTAGAGCCGAGGTTTCACCATGTTGGTCAGGCTGGTCTTGAACTCCTGACCTCAGGTGATCTGCCCACCTCGGCTTCCCAAAGTGCTGGGGTTACAGGCATGAGCCACTGTGCCCAGCCTGGATCACTGCTTAGTTCTGCTTTTAGATGCCTTGAGGATATTAGGCACATTGTTTAGCCTCCATGGGACTCTGTTTCATCACAGGTCATTGTAGGGATTTAATGAGCTAAGGATACTAGGGCTTACAAATATGTAAACCGTTTTTGAGAACTCGCTAGGTCGTAGATATTACTCTGACTGCATTACACACATAATCTCTTTCAATCCATGATTTCTTCTTTGTGGTGGGCATTATCACCATTCCCTTCTTGCAGCAGACATTAGGTTTAGCAATTTGTTCAAGATCCTACAGCTTATAAATGTGGACTCCAGATATCTGCACTCATTATTGTAAATACATGCTGCCTGTCTCTCTATGAGGTAGGTAAATAGATGTCCTGTGCCTGATGTGTGGGAGATGCTCAAAAAATGCCAGTTCTTTGCTTTCCTTTGCCCATTTGCAGTTAATGTCTGTCTGAGGACTCTTTTTCTTGAAAGAAAGAACACACTCTGCCTACAGGCATGGGGAGACAAAAATGCTTTATACTCAATGGCCTTGGAAAAAACCATCAACCACTCATGGGTGGCACATTGGTGGCTAAATACCCTAGCTCCCTAGTACCTGATTTGAGGGTGTAGAATATCACCTCCCAGAGTTCCTAAGACTGAGCTTATTGCCCTCCAAAGTATTTTGCTTGGTGGTGCAACCCTTTTTTACAAATTTCCCATCTCTGTCTCTTGTCCCAACTCCCTCACTAGTGCTTTCTGGAATCACCTTCCAAATAAACACCTTGCTCACCAATCATTGTCCCAAGTCCTGCTTCTGTAAGAACTCAAACCAAGCCTGAGCTTTCAGAGAGTTCTGGCCTGTCTGGTTATTCTTGGATGCTCTGGCAGGTGGCACAGTGCCTGGAAAAGAGGAGGTGCCCAGCAAGTGCTTCATGTGACAGGCGGATACAAGCAAAGGGGGCACAGGTGTCCTGGGTACAAGCCTTGGCTTGGGAATGTGCTGGCTGTGATCCTGGGCCAGTTACATAGCTCCTTTGAGCCTCAGTTTACTCATAAGGATAAAAATCCTTGTAGGATTATTTCTGGGCTTGTACAAAATTCACAGAGAGCAACTAACATGTAGTGGGCATCCAATAAATAGTAGCTGTGGTGACGCTGTGTAGAAGGCACTGGAGTTTAGATTCCCAACTTGCCTGTCACACTGGCAAGTTCAAGTCCCATGATGCAATGAGCTTAGCAGCTGTTGAACAAACTATTGATAACGCTCCCTGCAAAAGGCAGTCTGAGCTTGTGTGTGACTTGAACTAGACACTTCTGTTGAATTGGGCCCCTCTTTTTAGCAATAGCCTCCAATGGGCGTCTCTGGCAAAAGGGATGAGGGAGGAGGTGGATCTTCTAAGTTCATTCTTTGAGGAAAAATAAATGAGTTTCTTTTATCCCAAGTTTGAGAATGGTCTGTGGAGGTCAGTACATTTTTGCTCCAAAGTCAATGGCTTAGACAAAAGGCATTTGACTAAGGATAAACAGATGCAAATACCCCAGCTACAGGCCTGGCTCTCCTCCAAGAACAACGAAGGGCCCCTGGAAGTGGAACTGATTGGACAAATGCCCCACCTTCCTCCGTAATCTTTTTGAATACCCCCCTCTCAATTAAATGTGTTAGACTTGCAAAGGCAATTTCTGAAACAGGACCTGATAGAACAAGAGGCGTGAGCTTTGCCAGCATCCTAAGGCAAGTGCTCCTGGCCTCTGTTCCAGGGTATGAGTCTGTCTTAACCAAAACTTTTATCCAGAGAAGCCACAGGAAACAGAGATAACCTGCATTATCTGAACATATATGCTGTTTTTTTTTGTTGTTGTTTTTAATTGAGTAAGTGCATGAGTCTTACATCCTGCGTCCAGGAAAATTACTCTCAGAAGATCTCAGCGTATCTGCATTGAACTGTATGGACATTTAAACTCATATGATATGGCATGAGTTTAAACGGTCTCTGCCATGGTATATGATGGACCCAGAGAGCGTATGCACTGCATGTTGAATATCGGGGTTTAGGCAGCACACATAGAAATGACTATCCCCTTCGAAGGAAAGGCTATTTTCACCACACTCTTTGCTGCACATATTAGGCCATTTTGTGCATTGCTATAAAGGAATACCTGAGACTGGGTAATTTATAATGAAAAGAAGTTTTATTTTGGCCCCCGATTCTGCAGGCTGTACAGAAAGTGTGGTGTCAGCATCTGCTCCTGGTAAGGGCCTCAGGAAGCTTCCAATCTTAGCAGAAGGGAAGGAAAGCTGGTGTGTCTCATAGTGAGAGTGGGAGCAAGAGACAGAGAAGTGGAAGGTCTCAGACTTTTAAACAACCAGATCTCCCATGAAGGAACTGAATGGGAACTCACTCATCACCAAGAGGATGATGCTAAGCTATTCATGAGGGACTGGCCCCTGTGACCCCATCAAGGCCCCACCACCAGGCCCCACCTCCAGCATTGGGGATTACATTTCGACATGAAATTTGGAGGGGACACACCTCCAAATTGTCTCACTGTCCCTATGCTGGGAGAAGAGAGACGTGGATTTAGAAATACACTTTAGGAAGGAAATAAATCAGTGTTTGTTGTGGTCCACTAGGCAAGATACCTGTGTACTACAGCAGGTATGAAATTCGCACAGCAGCTCATAAAGACCTCTCTTTTGAATGCAGTGAAGCAGTGATGTCGCTGGGATTTTAGGCTCAGCCGGGCCTGGTTTCCAAGACTTTTCCACCGCAACTGAGCGATACTCCAAAAGTGTAAGTTAAATCACATCATTCCTTGCTTATAACTCTCCCATCTCCAAGTAGAAGCAGAATCACCATCATGGTGTTTCCCAAGGCCCTGGTGTTCAGACTCCTCTGCTTCCTTTTTGGTGAAAACCCAAACCCTTTTCACTGCCCCTTCCCCTGTTCATTCAAGGCCCTAGCCCCCTTGCTCTTCAAGTAGGCCAAGCACCACCCCACTTGCCCTTGCCCTTGACTCTGCCTGGGATGCCTGACTCCAGTGGCCTCATGGCTCACCCTTACACTTACCCAGTTGCCGCTAAATGTCAGCCCCTTAGAGGGGCCCACCCAGCTGGGCCTAGCTAAGGCAGATGCTCCTGTACCTCACCATACCCTAAAGCTGCTTTATTTTTCTGCCCCGAATTCTTCACTAGCTGACTTCATTATACAACATTTTGGTTCTGTTGATCGCCTGTCCTGCTCACTGTCTCTACAAAAGCAGAGAGTTTGTCTAAATTGTTCACCAAAGGCCCTGCCCCTAGAACACTGCCTGCCCACGGTAGGGCCCCCAGAAATACTCCCTCAAGTGAATGAAAGACTGCCCCCAAGAAAGCATCTTTCAGGACGGCTGCAATGTGATGAGGCTTTCTTTGTGTGTGACGTCGGTGACTGGACTTCTTATTATCACTAAACCCGATGTTGGAGCCCGATAAGGGGGTGAGCTCCAAAAGTAGTACTTTTTTCACAGGGGCTCAATTGTTGCTTTTGGTGGCTGGATTTGCATCTCTTGTCTGCACCACTTAGGAGCTAAGCATGGTGTTGCAAAAGCTGTCAGCCTTTTAGAACCACCTCCCCAAATCTGCTGCTGTGAAACAAAGACCATGATCACCCCAGTGCACCACACCCAGCTGTTGAGCCACCCTGATGGAGCAGTGTTAGGGGGGATTATCGAGGACAAACAGTGTCAGAGCCGGAGTGGAAAGCGCCTCGGCTGAGCAACACCTTGCATGGAGACCCAGATGGGAGCAGAGATAAACCCTGAGGTGGGATGCAGCATTTGGTGGGGGATGGGGTGGCTGATGGAGGACATGAGCCAGGTGTCTACAGAAACCACTCTGGGGCAGTGGTCATTGTGTTGACAGAGGACACGCAGAGTGCAGAATGGCGTGGAGGTGGCCACTTGGGAGGCTTGCCCAGGATGCGTGGGAAGGCTGCAGTGGGCAGCTAGATACAGGCACACAGGGAAGGATGAACCGCAGTTTGCCAGTGGGTGAGGGAGGCATTCGAGGATGAGGTCATGGCTTGTACTAACATAGCACTGTGCGCAGGTAAGGGAGCTCACTCCTCTTACATCAGTCCTTCCCTGGCTTCCTCAACAAAATGACTGGGTGCTTCCTGTGTCACCAGGCACTGTGCCTGGGAGCCATCAGAGAGGCAATCATGAACTGAGACACAGGTTCTTGTTCTCATGGAGCTCAGAGGGCAGATGATATCAGGGTAAGGAGTAGGGGCTTTCCTACTATTTCGCCTCATATGGCAAGAATTTAGGCCATAAATATGTGTGTGTGTGTTGGGGCGCGCCATAGCCCTTTAAATTGGGGCAGAGGGGAAGAGGCCAGGGACGGTGGCTCACGCCTGTGGGTGGATCACTTGAGCGCAGGAGTTGGAGACCAGCCTGGGCAACATGGCAAAACCCCATGTCTACAAAAACTACAAAAATTATCTAGATGTAGTGGCATGCGCCTGTGGTCCCAGCTACTCAGAAGGCTGAGGCAGGAGGATCGATTGAGCCCAGGAAGCCGAGGCTACAGTGAGCCAAGCTCACACCACTCCATTCCAGCCTGGGCAACAGAGTGAGACCATGTTTCAAAAAAAAATTATTAATAAAATTTTCAAAAAGAGAAAATTTAAATAACTTTCAGAGGGATGAGTGCTGTCACATCCCCTGCTGCCCTGCAATTCTCTGTTTCCTGTAACTTCAGGGTTCACATCTTGTCGTTCGTCCTGAAGGTGTCTTACTTTGTGTCTCCCATGGTGGGGATCACCAGGAGAGTGTACGTGTGGTTCTGGGAAGAGATGCACTGTGGCAAGATAGGATTTGCTGTTAAGTTTTTACATGGAGAAATTTCCATCCTCATAAGTGATCGTTCTTATTGACCCTCCAAGTGTATTTGTGATGTAAAGTTCCGTTTGCTTGAAAATACATGTGAGATATTATGATGCTCATTAAACTCTATTCTAGAAATATCTATAAGGAAACAGAGAGTTGGTGAACTTGCCTTATTTGAGTTTTAGGTGGGTGGAGGTATCTGAGATTTTCCTGTGAGGAAGATTTATTGAATTCAAGTATTTTATTACTTGGTCTTTAAGAAAAGCTACAGGCTGATGGAGATTGGTGTTCTGTTGTCTTCCATGCAAGCCTTCAATAAAAAGACCTTGTGCCAAGAGCCACAGCAGGAGGAGCTCTGGCCGAGCAGCACACCCAGGGCAGGGCATTTAAGGAGACACGTATCTGAGAGAAAGAGCTTCCTTTCTTCTTGTGCCTCCCCTAATCCAGCCTTGGAGGAAAGCGGTGGGTATTTACTGAGTTCCTGAACGATGCCAGCACAACTATTCATCTGCATAAGCCGCCTGTCCCCTGCAGACTAGGACCTGTCATCATGGTCCATAGGTAAGGAAACTGAGGCTCAGATGGTCTGAGTAACTCCCCTCATCACGTGATTGTGAAATGCCACCACCTAGAAGATGCCCCGTATTTGATTCTAGGCTCCCATGTCTCTGGATCTAAGCAAATGCAGTGACCATTTGGTCGGAGGGATGGACTCTCCAGTACAACCAAAACTCGGTCCTCTCCACCAGATGCGTGTCTTTTTGAGCTTTGTTGGAAATAGACAGAGCAGCAAATTGTTATGGATGGCAAAGACAGCCCTTGGTTGTTGAGCTCCCGCTTGAGTACTAAATAGCAGCCTCATTCTCAGGCCTGAGTTCCTGGCACTTGGCCTGGGTCACAGACAGAAGCCAGCTGGTCACCACACTGGCCAGATTTTCTGAGTGCTCAGAGAGGTATATCCACCAGCGAGGGTGTGCCACTGCTCATCCCAGCCTGGCTGAGCCCAGGGCCATCCTTGCCATTCCTCAGTCGGCCTTCAGTACATCAGGAGTGTCTTCTCCACATGTTTTCACTTACTGCCTGAATTCAGTTCCTACCCTTTCAGCAGGAACCAAGTCCAATTAAGTAATTTATTTGTCACCAAACTAGCATCCTGGTCCTTAGAGAGTTAAAGAGTATTATTTTATAAAAGAAACCATTTATTAATTTGTTCTTCAGTAGATATTATCTGGGCATCCATTCTTTTCTGCTCGGCTTTCCCCTGAGCTCTGCTGTGATAAAGATAGATATGGCTCTGGTCATGCCTTTGAGAAGCTCTTGGTCTAGCGTACTGCTCAGATGCAGATGTGGAAACCTTCAATGCAGCAGGAAACGTGTTGCAATGAAGGTAGTGAAGCTAGGTAAGCTGCATAGAGGAAGGGGATGAACTCACCACTGAGTGAAAGCAAGTCCAGGAAGGCTTCCCTGAGCAAGTGAGGTTGGGCTGAACTTGACGGAAGACTAGGGATCCTCCAGGAGGAAAGTAAAGGAAGGGTGCTCAGGCAGGAGGGACCACATGTATTTGTTTGTTGGTTAGTTGGTTTTGAGATGGAGTCTCGCTGTGTCACCAGGCTGGAGTGCAGTGGCACGATCTCGGCTCACTGCAACCTCCGCCCCCTGGGTTCATGTGATTCTTCTGCCTCAGCCTCCTGAGTAAGCTGGGACTACAGGTGCGCACCACCACGCTTAGCTAATTTTTGTATTTTTATTAGAGACAGGGGTTTCACCATGTTGGCCAGGATGGTCTCGATCTCTTCACCTTCTGAACCACCTGCCTCAGCCTCCCAAAGTGCTGGGATTACAGGCATGAGCCAGCACGCCCAACCGGGGCCGCATGTTTCAGGAAAGCAACCCGTACACAAAGATGGTATCAATAGAGTCAGCTGTAATTGGAGCATAGGAGGAGGGGAACTGGATGAGAGAGAGGACCATCCAGGATGACCTGGGTCCCCACAGTGCATCTGTCCCTAAGGAGCTGGGTGGACCCAGTAAGGTGTGGACAATGAAGGGTTATGTTGGCTGGTCTCCCCACACCCCTCCAGGGCAGGATTCTAGGACCGTGATGCTATGAACAGCTGGGTGCCAGGTGGCCCAGGACTGCAGGCCCCTGCGTTCCTGGGTAAATTCAGAACAGCTGAGCATCCTGGCCCTTTCCTCGAAGCGCATTGTCCACACAGGCCTCCTTTGGCAGAAAAATCAACTTTCATTCTTGGGAGCTCTGGGGATTTGGGACAATTCACAAAGCCTGCCCCTTTGTTTCCTTCTATTCATTAATTATTGTCATGGGGAACTTCTATTTATCAGGCACCGAGCACAGGTTTTGGGGAGAGATAGACCCATGTAGAATGCCCGTGATCTGATACAACTGGACTCTTATAAGAGCTACCAGACCACGGATGTTAGTTAATTAGGAATTCGGAGCCTGCCATTCAAAGGTGGTTGATAACCAGCTATAAACATCATTGTCTCTGCAGCCAACAGAGCGACTGGCCACCTCTCTGCCAAGCCACCCTGCCCCCCTGGGAGGGAGAGCAGTTCCCTGCATTTCCAACAGCACCTGAGCATCCGAGGCAAAGCTCTGCTGTCAGGTCAGTGCCGGGCCAGCCCACACGGAGTTTGGTCTGCTTGGACTGCAGCTCTACTTCCAGTTTTTTCTTATGCACTGCCAGCCTCACTTTGCTCATCAGTCCCATGGGGCTGATGCCAGATCCCTGCCTGTGTTGCTGGTGCGAAAATGTGATCACAGGATAAAAGAACATGACAGACCACGGACTCACATGCCAATCGATGAAGGTTCAGAAACACTGAAGGGTGATATCCGAAAGTGATTCCCATAGTCTTTCTTTCTCTTTGGGATTATTGTGTTTCTAAATTCCGTGAGGGCTCCCGTGAAGATCATGGAGAGAATGCCAATTGTTAAGGGGGCTTGGTACCCAGCTCCATTGCTTGTGCAAAGATGATGGAAAGGCTAGTGGGGTCTATGCTGAAGGTTTTCACCAACACAGCCCCTGATCCTGCCCCACCCTGCCTTTCTTCTCCTCCCCAGTAGCCATGGTGGGACCTTGCATTTCATGCAAGCATGTGGCCCACCCAACTGTTGGGCTTCCTGGATCTGCCCTGATCCCGTCAGTTTCCCCTTTTGTGGAAGATTCATTCTGCAGGGGTTCAACTAGCAGGACTCACCACCTTGGCTTTGAGCGGCTGTAATTCCAGTTCACAGTGGATTAAAAACATCCGGTTGTCCATCCTGATCCAGGAGGGAATCAGGATGTGCACTTCCCAGTCTCTTTTTATATATAGGTATAAGGCAGAGGAAATAGGAGAGAGTGAGGGTCATTTTGGGGCCTGGGAAACCTGTGACTCTAGAATTGAGGGGAAAGGGGAAGTGAATTCGTAAAAATCTAGTTGAGAAATGGTGTTCATTTTTCCTCCCTCCATCCTTCTAAAAACATCCCAAAGGTTGCAGGCCAAACAGCTCCAGGGAAAATTAACAAAAATGGTGATAGAAGTTTAGTTTTAGGGTTTTCTTCTGTGTGGGGGTTAGGTTTATTTTGTTTTTTACAGAGCATGGATGAAGGATCACAGTTTTCACTATCTAGTTGGGACAGCAAGTGAGGCATGGCCCTGGCTTTCCATCCGTGGGCTGAGACTTGAGTAAGGAGAGCTGGCCACCCCTGGAAGGGCATCCCTTCCTGCTCACAGCAAGGCTGCAACCTGCTGCCCTGGAACCTCTCTGCTCTGAGGGATTGAGCTCAGGCTTCCCTCTTGCTACAGGCTGTGCTGGTGAGAGCTCAAAACACATGCTGCAAAGCAGTGCAATTGTTTCTGTTCCCCATTAGACAGCCAATTCATTCCTCTCGATGTTTCTGGCACCTGATTTGCTTCTTGGCATGTCTTACACCCTCAGTATGTCTTTACTGATAGAATAAATGAACAACAAGGAAGAATGCTCAGAGCATGTCTGCTGAATTACAGAACACTAAATACACTTCTCATACCTATTATCCTAACTCAATTATCATAGATACCCTAATCGGGCAGAATGGAAGATGGGAACTTATCATCTCCATTTGACCCAGAGAAATACTGATGTCCAGATAAGTTTAGGTGACTTACTCAAGGACAAAGTGTTAGTGACTGGTTGTTAAGGGGGCTTGGTACCCAGCTGCATTGCTTGTGCAAAGATGATGGAAAGGCCGGTGGGACCTATGCTGAAGGTTTTCACCAACACAGCCCCTGATCCTGCCCCACCCTCCCTTTCTTCTCCTCCCCAGTAGCCATAGTGGGGCCTTGCCTTTCATGCAAGCATGTGGCCCACCCAATTGTTGGTCTTCCTGGATCTGCCCTGATCCCGTCAGTTTCCCCTTTACAAGGCCCTCCGTGAGAATGCACATCCAGGATGGAACAGCGAGGAGAGAGAATCCCATTCTCACTCACCACTTTCCGGGGAATGCTTGACACTTGGGCTAGATGACAAAGCCTCTCTACCACCAGGCTCCACTCAAGAGACCACAGGGGGTGTTTCTGGGCAGATGTTGGCCCCTAGCCACATGAGTCCACCCTGCTGGACCCCTCGATCATCTGGCCCAGCTGTGCATAAGCTTTAGAACTAATCCACAAGAATGTCCTTTTCAGCTATGATTGGCTGCTGGTGACATCATAGGAATCTGGGGGAAGTGATTTTTGTGCATATCTTGTTTTATATGTCTTTGATTAATAAACATTGGGCAATCAAATTAATTATGTCAGCCTAAGAACAGATTGGTTGGCAAAATATTTTGAAAATGTAAAGTTCAGTCAACTAAGACCTGATTAGACTTGTAACCCTCTCAGTGTGCAAATGAGTAGACCAAGAGCCAGCAGGAAAGACTTTTTGTCTAAATTAATATTCAAACTCAAATTTCCTGACCCAAGCCAGGGCCCTTATCCTTTAGTCTCTACTATCTGGGAAAATCTTCCAAGGAGATAATGAGATTTTTTAAATGTCATATACAAAGCAACACTTCTCCATGGTACACGTATAAGACAGTGCACATGTATGTATGTATGTACAGAGGACATGCGTGGGTACTCTGCCAGAAGGTGTCCAGTTGTAATAGAATGATGCTGAATTAGTTTTTCAGGCTACAGTAACAAAGTACTGCACATTAAGTGGCTAAACAACAGAACTACAGTCTCTCATAGCTCTGGAGGTCTGAAGTTTGAATTAAGGGATCAACATATTTCTTCTGAGGCTGGCAAAAGACTGTGTTCCAGGCCCTCTGCCCTATTATCTGGGGGTTTCTGGTAGTCTTTGCCATTCCTCGGCTTGCAGAAGCATCACCCTAGTCTCTGCCTTCATCTTCATGTGGCATTATTTGTGTGTCTCTGTCCAAATTCCCCCTTTTTATGATGACACCAGTCATACTGGATTAGGGCCCACCCTAATGACTTTATCTTAACTAATTGCATCTACCATGACTTGTATCTCCAAATAAGGTCACACTCTGAAAATATTGGGGTTAGGACTTCAACATACTAAGTTTGTGGGGGTGGAGGGGGAGTGGGAGAGGAGAGTCACAATTCAAGCCATAAAATGGGCCTTTTTCAAGAGTTCAGAACCAACATGGTGAAACCCCATCTCTACTAAAGATATAGAAAAAATTAGCCTGACATGGTGGCAGGAACCTATAATCCTAGCTACTCAGGAAGCTGAGACAGGAAAATTGTTTAAACCAGGAAGGAAGAAGTTGCACTGAGCTGAGATTGTGCCACTGCACTCCAGCCTGGGCAACAGAGTGAGGCTCCGTTTAAAAGAGATTGCATGATATAAAAAAAGTATTGTCTGGAATACATTCGAGATCTTCCACCTGGGCAAGTCCATTTCCTTCACTGAATATGAATTTCTTCACCTTTAAGGTGGATGTAAGGACAGTCATGTGAAGGATCATCACATGTATGCTTTGCTTTGTCCAGCAAGATAAAAACTTAAGGATCAGATAGGGTGATGACTTGACCGAGTTCACACGGAGTAACTGACAAAGTCTAGGCTTAAGCTTTCGGTTTCCTACAGCAGCTCTTTCTACTTTATTAGGCAGCATCTCTATCTTTAGTATATTTTCTTCACATTGAAGTTTTTTTTTTTTTCCTCTACATCTAAAGAAAGATAGCATAAAGGAAAAGTCCCCTGAATGAAATATAGGAGATCTGCATTCTGGAGTCCAATGTCCCTCTACTTACATGTGTGAGTTTAGGTGTTGATATGTCTGTATTAGACATTCATGACTTTGTGCTTGTTGTGTTTCAAGAACTACATTTAGCTTATTACCTGGGAAATGGTGAAGGTGAATAAATGACAGTCTCCCCCAAACGAAATCTGGCTATGTGCTATGTGTAAGAGACACATCTAAAAATAAGGTAATATAGAATGTCTGAAAGTGAAAGAATGGCAAAAGATACATCAGACGAATGCTAATAACAAGTAGGTATTCCGTTTAGGTATAAAAATATATTTTATATATAGAATAAAATATAGGTACTTATAAAGATAAGTATTCCAGTTAGATTGCTTCTGTAACTTGGCTATTGTGAATAGTGCTGAAATGAGCATGGGAGTGTAGATTTCACTTTGACATACTGATTTCAATTCTTTTGGATGTGTATCCAGAAGTGAGATTGCTGGATTACTGGTAATTCTATTTTTAGTTTTTTTGAGGAAATTCCATACTACTTTCTGAAGTTTAAATTCTCACTCACAGTATTCAAGGGTTTCCTTTCTTCCACATCCTCACCAACACTTGTTATTCTTTGTCTTTTTTTAAAATTTATTTTGACAGGGTTTTCTCCATTACCCAGGCTGGAGTGCAGTGGCATAATCACTGCTCTTTACAACCTCTGCCTCCTGGGCTCAAGTGATCCTCCCACCTCAGCCTCCCAAGTTGCTGAGACCACAAGCATACACCACCACGCCTGGCTAATATTTGTATTTTTTGGCAGAGACAGGTTTTTGCCACGTTGCCCAGGCTGATTGGTCTCGAACTCTTGAACTCAAGTGATCTACCCACCTCAGCCTCCCAAATGCTGGGATTATAGGCATGAACTACTGTGCCCAGCCCATTATTTATCTTCTTGATAATAGCCACTCCAATTGGTGTGAGATGATGTTTAATTGTGTTTTTAATTTGCATTTCCCTGATAATTAGAGATGTTGAGCATTTTTTAACATATCTATTGGTCATTTGTATCTCTTGTTTTGGGAAATGTTTACGCAGAACTTTTGTCCATTTTTAAAATCAGCTTATTTTATGTTTTGCTATTGAGTTGAGCTTCCTTATATATTTTAGATATTAGCTATTAGACATTATTAGATATTCGATATTATACATTTGTATGGTTTACAAATGTCTTCTTCCAACCCATGGGTTGTCTCTTCACTCTAATTGTTTCCTTTGCAGTCCAGAAGCTTTTTAGTTTGATACAATCCCATTTGTCTGTTTTTGCTTTTGTTTCCTAGGCTTTTGGAGTCCTGTTCAAGAAATCATTGCTCCAACAAAGGTCATGAAACTGTTTTTGTTTTTTTTTTTTTCTCTAGTAGCTTTACAGTTTTAGGTCTTACATTTAAGTATTTTTATTGATTTTGAGTTTATTTCTGTAGATAGTGCAAGATTAGGTTCCTATTTTATTATTTTGCCTGTGGATATTCAGTTTTCTCAATATGATGTATTACAAATTATATTTACCCCATCATGTATTCTTGGAAACTTTATCAAAAAATGAATTGACAATTGACCATAAATACTTGGGTTTATTTCAAGGTTTTCTATCCTGTTTCATTGGTCAATGTGTTTTTTTTTATGCCAGTATCATACTCTTTTATTAAAATAGATCTATCATATATTTTGAAACCAAGGAGCGTGATGCTTCTAGCTTTGTTCCTTTTCTAAAGGTTGCTTTGGCTATTTGGAGTCCTACAGTGCAAATTTTAAGAATTTTTTTTTTTTTTAGATGGAGTCTCCCTTTGTTGCCCAGACTAGAATGCAGTGGCACGATCTCGGTTGTCTGCAAGCTCCGCCTCCTGGGTTCACGCCATTCTCCTGCCCCAGCCTCCCAGTCAGTAGCTGGGACTACAGACGCCCGCCACCACGCCCGGCTAATTTTTTTGTATTTTTAGTAGAGACGGGGTTTCACTGTGTTAGCCAAGATGGTCTCGATCTCCTGACCTCATGATCCGTCCCTCTCGGCCTCCCAAAGTGCTGGGATTACAGGCATGAGCCACCGTGCCCAGCCTTAAGATTGTTTTTTATCTCTGTAAAAAGTGACATTGAAATTTTGATGAGGATTGCCTTGAATCTGTCGATGGCTTTGGCTAGTGTCCATCAATGGATGAATGGATAAAGAAAATGTATATACACACAATGGTATACTATACAACCTTGAAAAAGAAGGAAATCTTGTCATTTGTTATAACATGGATGGAACTGGAAGACGTTATGCTTAGTGAAATAAGCCTGGAAGAGAAAGATAAATACTTTATTATCTCACCTATATGGGGAATCTTTAAAAAGTCAATCTTTAAGAAACAGAGTGTAGAAAGGTAGTTTCCAGAGTCTGGGGTAAGGGCAAAGAGAAAGGAAAAAGGAGATGTTGATCCAAAGGTGCAAAGTCTCAGTTAGACTAAAAGAATAAGTAAGGCACTTCGTGGTGAACACTGTTAATAGTAAGGTAGTCTTTCAAAATTACTATAATAGTAGATTTTTAAGATTCTCACCAAAAAAAGTTGGTGAGGTGCTAGATATGTTAATTACTTTGATTGAATCTTTGTACAATGTATACATAGATTAAAAAATCATGTTGTATTCCATAAATATGTACACATATTGGCAATTAAAAATGAGTAAATTTAAAAATAGGTAATATTTTCAAATTAATATCAAAAAAATTCAAAATAAAAAATTATTATTAGGGATTTGGTTTGTCATTACTTATAATAAAAAGAATATTTTATCTGAGTATATGATAATCATGAACCTGAATGCAACTAACAACACAACTACAAAACATATAAAGCAAAAGTTTGCAGAGTTATAAGGAGAAATTAGCAAATTCATAATCAGAGTAAGATTATTTTAGTAAGCCTCTTTTGAAACTGTTAGTGAAGATACAGAAAATGTGAACAACATGCTGAAAAAGTTAAGCTATATATAAAATTCTGAAAAACACAGAAAATATTCATTTTCAAGAATATCTATGTACTATTTTCAAACACTGACCATGTAGTAAACTGAATGAAAGTTTCAGCCAATATTTTCAATACTATTTGATTTGTATATCCAATAGACCACAATCTCTAAACCTATTGGAAGAAATTCAGAGATTAGTGAAATAATCTCTCCCAATTTGATCATCTGCTTAGACACTGAAACAGAAGAATGCTATGTTTCGTAATTCATGGAACACAGAAGAAGACGTAATGTAAATAAGAAAATATTTAAAACTAAATAAGAATATCATTACCAATAAAAGTGTCAGGTAAAATTAAAGTTTTATTTAGATGGGAAGTTGTAACTTTCAAGGCACACATTAGGAAATACTAAAGTTTAAAAATTAAATAGGCTCTTAACTCAATAAATTAATGAAGACAATAGAGTAAGTCCAAAGAAAGTAGAAGCAAAGATATAATAAACATAAGAGCAAATATTACAAAAAAAAAGAATTAAAGGATTAAAGAAATCAAAGGTAACTATTTAAAAGACTACTGAAACAGAAAAACCTCTGGTAAAATTAATTGAGAAAAAGCAAAAATAAAAATATTAGGAACAAAAATATTTGTGACAGGAAAAGATTTTTATGAACAACTTCATTGCAGTAAATATAACAATTTAGATGAAATAGATAATTATTTAAAACTATGACTATAATCAGACGAAATGAAAGAAAATATATAGATACACCAATTACCATTAAAAAGTAAACTTACTGATATATAAATTACATAAGTTGTATCTCTTTTAGAAAGACACCAAATCTTGTTTTTTTACAAATGAACTTTACCAGACTATCAGGGAGAAAATACACCATAGTTTTTTTTGTGTGTGTGTGTGTACAACTTGTTTATGAATAGAGAAAGAGGAAGAAACCTACTCAACTTTTTTTATGATGCTAATTTTAGCTTGTTTTTAAAATTGGTAAAGGACAGATCAAGAGGTGAAAAATTACAAATTTATCTTATTAAAAGAAAAAATCATAAATAAAATATTATGAAACCAAATTCAACAGTGAATTAAAACTTTACATGCTAGATTGGTCTCAGAAATGCATAATTTGCTTAAAATCACAAAGTTTATTAAAATACACCAGAGTATCAACAAATTGATGTAAAAACCAACTGGATAAAATTCAATACATCTCTGTGATAAAAACTCTTGATAAACTAATAAGAAGGTAAGGGTGTCTATTATTAAAATAAAAGGGTCTCAATAAATTTAAGAAGATTTAAATACAAATTTTGATACAAATTATGTTGTTTAACATACCAAAGATAATTTAGAAACCAATAAAATAAAATCTCCAGAAAAATTTCAAATGCTGAGAAATTAAACAACGTAACTGTAACTAACTATGGTTCAAAGAAGAAATTGCAGTGGAAACTAGAAAGTATCATAAACTGAATGAAAATAAAATCACAATATATTAAAATCTATGGGATACATACAGCTAAAGCAGTTTTTTAGAGGAAAATGGTTAGCATTAAATTCATACAGTAGAAAAAGGAGTGCCTCAAATCAATGAGCTAATCGTCCATAAAAGAAACTTAAAGAAAAGAAAGAGCAAAGTAAACCCAGAGCAACTAAAAGAAGGAAACAATAAAATAGAAGAACAGAATTTGATGAGGTAGAAAACAGAAAGGTAATAGAAAAAAATGACAGAGTCAAAATCTGATTGCTGGGAAAGATTAATAAAACTAATGACTCTCTAGACATGATAATCAAGATAAAAACAAGAAAGACACAAATTACCATTAAAGGAATGAAAGAAGTGACCTCCCTAATACTGCTAAAAATAAGAAGAACATAATGAAGTATTATGAATAAGATCATGTCAAATAAATCAGCAACTTAGGTGAAATGGGCAAAGTCACTGAAAGACACAAAGTATGAAACTAACTGAAGAAGATAGCCTGAAAATCCTTGTGTCTATCACATAAGTCAAATTTGTATTTAATGCCCCCCAGACAGGCAAACTCCCAGCCCAAATATTTCACAGGTGAGTTCTGCCATATATTTAAAGAAGACATTTAACCAATTCTAATGGGATTATTTCAGGATATATGAGAAGAATTATTTTTCAACCCATTTTATGAGTCTTGCATTATCACGATACTATAATCAGACAAAGATAGTACACTTAAAGAACAGGCTAGGTGCAGTGGCCCATGCCTGTAGTCCTAGCATTCTGGGAGGCCAAGGTAGGAGGATTGCTTGAGCCCAGGAGTTCTAGACCAGCCTAAGCAACATAGTGAGACCCCATCTCTACAAAAAATACAAAAATTAGGTGGGCGTGGTGGTGTACACCTGTAGTCTCAGCTACTCAGGAGCCTGAGGTGAGAGGATCAAGAGGTTGAAGCTGTGGTGAGAAGAGATCATGCACTTCAGCTTGTGCAACAGAGGGAGACCCTTTCTTAAAAAATACAAAACACAAAAACAAAAAACAAAAGTGAGGTAGGAGGCTGGACTAGACTCTGGAGGTGGGACTTGGACACTAGACCAAATTGAGGGCTAGATAAAATAGTCTGGGGTGGAAGCACCTCCCCATAAGACATGCCCACCAGTGTGCAATGTGAGTTTACCATTGCCATGGCAACACTCAGAAGTTATTGCCCCTTTTCATGGCAATAACCCTGCAACCCAGAAATTAACCACCCTCATCCTGGAAATTGCTGCAAAAACTGCTCTTTACTTTGCATATAACTAAAAGTGGGTATAAATATGAGTGCAAACCTGCCTCTGAGCTGCTGCTCTGGGCACTCTGCCTATGGAGTAAGCCCTGCTCTGCAAGGAGGAGTCCCTCTGCTGCTGCTGTACTCCACGGCATCAATAAAAGCTGCTGCTGAACACTCCCAGCCTGTTCTTGAATTCTTTCCTGGGTAAAGCCAAGAAACCTCCTGGGCTAAGCCTCAGTCTTGGGGCTTGCCTGTCCTTTATCAAAAGGACACTATAGAGCAATATCCCTCAAATACATAGATGCAAAAATCTTTAAGAAATGTGTTTTTGAAAATCAAATCCAACAACGTACATACAAATGTCCTAATGTATCATAATCAAAAGAAGTTTATCCCAGTAAAGCAAATTTAGTTTAGCTTTCCAAAATCAATCAATGCAATTCACTGTAATAGCAGACTAAAAAGGAAAATATATTTTAATAGATGCAGAAATATATTCACTAAATTCAACACCTAGTTAACTCTATGCAAATTAGGAACTCTATATAAACTAGGAATGGAAAATTCCGTCACCCTGCTAAAGGGAATTGAACAAAAACTTCGAGCTAACCTCATCATTCACAGTGAGCGATTGAATGTTTTCCCCAAAAGAATAGAAACAAGGCACAACTATCCATGGTCACCATTTGTATTTAATATCCCAGAGATCCTAGCTTCTGCAAACAGGGAGCAAAAAGGACGTAAAAGCCACCCACATTGGAACAAAAAAAGTAAAATTGTCACTATTAATAGAAACTTGATTGTCTATGTAGAAAAGTCTAAGAGTAATATAATTTTTAGAAATTTAATAATTCTTTAACAAAGTGAGTTTAGCCAGACCATAGGATACAAAATCAGTATACAAAAATCAAATGTATTTCCCATACCAGCAATGGACAGTTAAAAAATTGAAATTTAAATAAACAATACCATTTACCAGAACATAAAAAATATGAAATATTTAAGGCCAAATTTAACACAATATTTGCAAGATCTGTATACTAAAACCTATAGAACACTGCTGAATTAAGTTAAAGAAACCAAAATAAATGGAGAGATGAAACACGTTAAGGATTGGAAGAGTATCACTTAGTATTCTTAAATTCAACTACAGATTGAATAAAATTCCAATAAAAATCTCAGTAGAATTTTTTAAATTGGCAAGCTGATTCTAAAATTTATATGGAAATACAAAATATTTAGAGAACATTTTATAACGAATTGTAGTACCTAAGTTGAAGCTTCCTGTAAAGCTACAGTAATCAAGTCATTGTGCTATTGGTGTAAACACAGACATAATAGATCAGTGGAAAATAATCCAAAGTAGAAAAATAGACCCTCACATATATGGTCAATTGAATTTCAACAAAGCTGCCAAAGTAATTCAAAAGGGAAATAATAGTCTTTTCAACAAATAGTACTTGAACAATTGGACATCCAGATTGAAAACAATGAAGCTCAACCCTTATCTAATACTATATAAACAATGAATTTCGAATGAATTAGACATATCAATATAAGAGCAGCTAAAATTGTAAAGCTTCTAGATAAAAACACTGGAAAAAATATCTGTGACCTTGAGTTAGGTGAATATTTCTTAGAACACACAAAATTAACATAAAAAGAAAAATATAATAAGTGGAACTTCATAAAAATTTAAAACTTTTGCCTTTTATAAGACAATGTTAAAGAATTAAAAAGACTGGGAGAAAATATTTGCAAAACAGATATCTGACAAAGAGCTAGTATTCAGAATATATAAAGAACTCCCACAACTCAATAATAATAAGAAAAACAACCTGATTTTAAGAATTGTGGTTATAAAAGTTGAGCAGACATTTCACCAAAGAAAATACAAAGATGACTGATAAATACATAAAAAAGCAATCAAAATTATTTGTCCTTAGGGAGAAACAAGTTGAAAGTATCGTTTTAAAACTGGGCACATTCAATATCAAGTGTTGGTTGGGGGTGAGGAGCAACTTCCACTCTCATAGATGGCTGCTAAAAATGCAAAGTGGTGCAATAATTTGAAATACAGTTTCTTATAAAGTTATAATATCTACCATACTGCCTGTCAATCTTATTCACAGGTAGTTTCCCAAGAGAAATGAAAATGTATGTGCACACAAAGACTTTGAAGGAATTAAAAATATAACCCTCTAGCATATTGACTATTTAAGTTAAAGGCACTTGGAAAACAGCAGGTGCAAAAAGATTACTCTGACCTTTGTGCTGTTTCTTAAAAGCAAAAGGTGAAAGTCCCGTGTGAAAGATGCAACATCTTTATCCTCAAGGATGAGAAATTGAGACCAAGAGACTTCTGCACAGACCTTGTTAAAATAACTCTTTTAAGTCTCCCTACATGATTTAGCTGTTTCTTCAAACTTACTATTCTTTGTCCAACTCATATTTATGTAACTGATTCTAACTGCTTCTTTTGTTCTTCGTTTCTTTACCAGGGCTCTCATCCTGCCTAACACTTGTATTAAATACATTTGTATGTTTTTCTCCTGTTAATCTATCTTATGTCAATTTAATTCCCCAACCCAGCTGGGACCCTAAAAGGATGAGGGTAGGATTTTGTCTCTCCTTCAACTTGTACTTGAATATTCATGGTAGCTTCATTTGTAAATGTGAAAAAAAAACCAACAAAAAAACTGAAAACAACTCAAATATCCACCAACTGATGAATAAATAAATTGTGGTATATTTACACAAGAAAATACTACTCAACCATAAAAAGGGACATGCTGCTGATACGGGCATCAACATTGATGAATCTCAAAACCATTATGCTAAATGAAGAAATTCAGACACCAAGGCTACATACTGTATGATTAATTTTACATAATTAAAAATTTAAAACAGTTATATGGACAAGCAGATCAGTGGTTGCCCAGGGGTCGGGAAGGTGCTTAACAACAAATGAACATTCAGGAGCCTTTTGGGGTAATGAGAATGTTCTATTCCATCACTGTGACTATGAACATTTGTCAAAACTTATCGAACTGTACACTCTAAACTGGCGAGTTTTATTTTCTGTAAATTATATCTCAATAAAGCTGATTTTTTAAAAAGTAGTAGCATAAACACTGTAGAAAGATAAGCCAAGGGCTGGGAAAATATAATTGCAACATACGTACCTAACCAGGATTAGCATATTGGAATAAGAAAATGCATGTTTTTCCCTTACAATGTAATAAGAAAGAGACACGAAAAACAGTAGAAAAGCAGGCACAGATTATGAACAAAAAATTTTAGAAGAGAAAATCCTACAGGACACTGAACACATTTTCACTATGTTTCAGGGAAATGCAAATTAAGATAACATCTCACATTATTTTGCTCCCTTTGGAGTAATTAAAATTTAAACAATAAAGTAGCAAATATTTTGTGACTCCATGCTGTAGATGAGAGTAGATATTTCTTCTGGCTTCCTGGCACCTATAGTATACATAGGATCTGAAGTTAAACAATCACGTGTTCCTCCTGAATCTTGAGCAAGTGTCACCAATTATGTAGATATAGATATAGATGCAGGTATAAGTACAATTCATTTCTTGTCCATCATCCCCTCCACAGTGTAAGCCCTCTGAGGGCAAACAGTTGGTTTTATTCAGTGCTCTGTTCTCAGGGCATAAGACAGTGCCTGAGAAATGAGGGAATCCATAGACTACTAGAATGAAGATGGAGGTAGCAGCATCAGTGAGTACCAGCAAATGTGACAGATGGGGTAACATGCATGGTTCACTGGAGCATAGCCACTGATTGTGGCTATGCTGGTGGCAGGCAAACTGCAGAGGAGCCACCAGGGGTACCCAACTACACTTCCTTTGTTAAGACTAGGTGTGTGATTTCAGTTGCCTGGCCTCTTGCCCAACTACCCTTTTCCTCTTGCCCGACCACTCTTTTCCAAAGCCTGTATCTTCAGACTGCATGTTTCTCCTGTCAAACCCCCAACAACCTTCTAATTGAATCATTTTCTGCTTAATTTAATGAGAGTCAGTTTCTGTTGTTTGTGACCAGGACCTCTGATGATGACAGAGGCACTGCTGTTAAAAGGAATTAACCAGATCTGTGGATATTGACGTGGATAAAACTTAAAAACAATTTTGAGTGAACAAAAACAAGTTACAGAATGATATATGCAGTATAATACATGCACCAAACAATACTGTCTATTATTTATAGATAAAAAGATATAAAGTAGAAGCATTACAAATATAATGGGGAGTACATGCAACATCTTCAAAATGCTGAAGACCTCTAGGAAAAAGAAAGGGAAATGAGAGAATAAGAGAAGGAAGGAAGTTTACATTTGTAAACTTAGTATCTTTACTTTTCTTTATATTCAACATATTTCATAATTATTAAAAGAGCTTAGCCATGTTTTTTACTTCTGTCCTCCACAGTGACCCCAACCAGAGCCACCAACTCAGGACCTGTGGATTTTCAAGAGCTGAATTTGGAATCTGCTGGTTCAAGTTAAGAACCTGCTCCGTCTTTGGAAAAATGTGGTCATTGTGGTTACAGCTACTGCTGCCTTGGTTGTCAAAATAATCAAGCATTTCTTAAAAATGTTAAATGGTCTTAGTGATAGGAAATTTACACCTCAAATGGGATTAAGGACATAATATAATATAATTGAATCTTTAATGTATGGATTAACCATTGTTTCATTGAAGCAATATAAAGAAGTCCTTATAAATGTTATTAAATATTAGAATACAATGAATCTTTACTGTTAAGATAGTTGTTACGTTTGAAATTTAAAAAAGCACAGTTTGCATTCTATCATATTTTAACTGATTCCTTACCAAAGTCTATCATCTGTTAAGGTTTTATATATACATATATGTGTGTATATACACACAAATATATATCTTCTTAAAATCTTTATAAAAATCTTCTTATGGTCTAGCAAGAACATTAATGCTGTAAATATATCCTGATATTTCTCTGAAAAGGCTGAGAGTTGTGATGGGATGAGATAAAGTAAATCCCTGTGGAATAGTAATCATACTTGTATTTATAAAACTTTCAACACTTTTTATATTTTTTCTTCTTTTAAAACTCAAAAAACTTCCAAGTAGGTGTGGAGGCCAGGAATTATGCCCACGATGTACATGAAAATACTGGTGCACAGACAGAAATGCCCATCAAGGGTCTCGCATTGTTTCAGGAAAAAAGGAGTACTAGGATTTGGTTCCCTTTGCTATTCTTTTGAATAATTTTTCATTTAATGATGTTGATTTAGCCTAGACCTCAACCCTGTGACCTCTGGGTTATTAAGATAACTTTGAAGCTTACTTGAACAAACATTTAAGGAGTATTCTGTGTGTGAAGGACGCTATGTTAGGCTCTGGGAAACCAAAAACAAATAAATCTGTTCCTATGCTCATAGCCTAATGGGTGAGACAAACATGTGAACTGATCACTTCAATTGAATTCTGAAAGGCTTGTGTGAGATGTAAACACAAGGAATTATGGGAAACTCACCCGGGCCGAAGGTCAGGAAAAGCTCATGGAAAAGGTGATGTGTGAGTTAAATGACAGAGAATGAATAGGTATTAACCAGAAATAGAGGAGAACAGAGGGCATTAAAAACAGAGGAAGCAACATAAATTTAAGTGTGAATGGCATGACGTGTTGACACTGACAAGCATTATCAGAGGCAAAAAGACGAGGAGATGGAAGAACTTATGGTTTCGGTTGTGGACAAGATTCTGAGGAAACATAACCGCTGAATTCCTTCCCTGAGAACACTCTGGAGGAACTACAGGGAAAAAGAAAGAAAACTGCAGGAAATGCCTTAGATAAATTTTAATAAGAGATAGGAAAGTATATGTAAATAGAGGGAGAAATATACTATGTTCATTGATAGGAAATCTTAATATTATAAATGTATCAATTCTTCCCAAAGTTATCAATTCTTCCCAAAGTGATCTATCTATTCAGTGTAGGTCCAGTTATGGAACTTGAAAAGTGATTTCTAAAATATATTCTAAAGGTTAAAGATTAAACCTGCAAGTTTAGCCAGGATGTTGCTGAAGGAGAAAAGCTGGAAGGAGTGATATCAGTTATTAACATCTATTATGAAACCACAAACATCACAGGAGTATGAAAATAGAGGAGAAATAGACACATTGACCAATGGGCTATAAGAAAGAAACCAAGCTACATGTGCAGGGGAGTTTGGTATTCATCAGGGCAGTATGTGAGATTAAAGAGGGGAGAACAGATTAAAAAATCATTCTGAAAAATAGCTATCTAAATTGAAAAATAGAACCCTTAACCCCTACATTATGCTATGTACATAGTTAATTCCTAAAGGGTTAAGGTCTTATGTATTAAAAAAAATTAAAACTACTTGCAGAAATATGTTTTAGATCTCAAAAATTGACTGGACCTTTAAACTAGACATTAAGTATTCACTATGAAACTAATGGCAAAAAATTTTACCTTATTAAAATTAATCCAAAAACACCTTAAATAAGTGAAAAGAAAGGTTATAAACTAAGAGAAGATATTTACGATAACCATCTGATAGAGAAGTAGTATAAAAATCCAATAAATTTTGAAAAACAGGCAAACGTGAACAATAAGGTCGATAAACGTATAAAGATCTGTTCAGCATACTTGGTGAGCCAAAACCACAAAGTCATATTTTATATACTTTCAATTGGCGATTTTGAACATTGCAGGTGATGGATATGATGGAATCTGCAGAATCTTCTCTGTATAACTGAGAAAGGAAAAATTGGTGCAAATGCTTTGAAATCCATTTTGCTACTGCTTTCTAAAGTGGAGATTTTAGTAAATCAATAACCTTGGTAACTATTTCTAGGAATATTCTTGAAAGAAATTCTTGCACATATACAGGCACACTATAGCTGCACTGCTCATGGTTACAGAACTATAGGAACAAAAACATTTCATGTCAGTGAGAGTGGATAAATAAATGGAATATTAGATATAGTCACACAATGAAATATTAGACATCAGTCAAAATTGCTGAATTATTGTGACTCATGACTAAAGGCTGAATATTAGCAGTATAATATTACATGAAAAAGTCCTGAATACACGTAACAGCATCATATTATTTTTATAAAGTTTATAACCAGTTAAATAAAAAGCATTTTTAATGGATATACATAAATGCTATAAGTGTATTAAAAAAGAAAGCAAGTTAAAGATGAACAGAAGCTTGAGAATGAAGGTTACCTTGGATAAAAAAAGGCAGGTGTTGGGATGGTGTGTGGGGACATTTGGTTAGATGGAATTATTGTCAAGGTCCTGGCTTTCATTTCACAAGGTGGGTTTGTGTTTGCATATGTTTAGAAATGTATATAGCTAGCTGAATAAATGAAAGTGTGTCATGAACTAAACACTACCTTTATTCCAGTTCTGTGCACTTGAAGTAGATAAAAAGAGAGGAGGGAGGGAGGGGGAAAGAAAAGAGGAAGAAAGAAAAGAAGGAAGCAAGGAAGGAAGAAAAAAGGGAGGGAAAAAGGGAAAGAAGGAGGGAGGGAAGGAAGAAGGGAGAGAAGGAGGGAAAGAAGGAAGGAGAGAGGGAGGAAAGGGAGGAAGGAAGAAAGGAAGGAGGGAGGGAGGGCAGAAAGGAAGGAGAGAGGAAAGGAGGAAGGAAGGAGAGAGGGAGGGAGGGGAGAAGGGAAGGAGAGAGGGATGGAGGGGAGAAAGGAAGGAGAGAGGGAGGGAGGGAGAGAGGGAGGAAAGAAGGGAGGGAGAGAGGAGGGAGGAAGTAAGGAAGGAAGGAGAGAGGGAGGGAGGGGAGAAAGGAAGGAGAGAGGGAGGGAGGGGAGAAAGGAAGGAGAGAGGAAGGGAGGGAGGGAGAAAGGGAGGGAGGGAAGGAAGGAGAGAGGGAGGCAGGAAGGGAGGGAGAGAGGGAGGGAGGTTAGGAAGGAAAGAAGGAGGAAGGAAGGAAAGAGGGAAGGAAAGAAGGAGGGAAGGGGGAGGAAAGAAGGAAGGAAAAGGAACGATGGGCAGACAGGGTGGTGAGCAACCTCAGAAAAAAACTCAGATAACAGAAGCTGGCAGGCAACAAAGTTTGTGTTTCTCATGCAATAAACTTTCATAGACCTGTAAAGTTTTATGAAAACTTCTTGAGATGACCATACGATTGCCAATTTTTATCTTGAGCTAAATCGGTCATGAGCAACTACACAACCTACTACCACCTCTCACCATCATTCCTAAAGGGGAATACATTCAGCTCTTTGGAATATTTGCTGTTGGCCTCATTTTTCTGTTTCTGTCGTAGTTCAAGGAAAACTTTTTTTTTTTTTTTTACAAAGGGTCCTGGTGCATGGACTGCATTTATGGAGTGCTGGACAAATGGCCAGTTAGGGATAAATGTGTACCATTCCATAGACTCATAGCTTTAGCCTGAAACAGCCACTAAATTTTCCCCTGCTACTCAGCAATTTGTTGACAAGTTAGAAAATATATAGCAAAAGATAAACATTTATAGAACATTCAACACCTTTTCCCTTGAGGTGAAAAAAAATAACACTCACACCAATGATCCAAGTTTTTAAATAGCTCTGATTGCATTCCTGCAAGCCTCCTTCCAGTCACTTGAAATCACCTTTCAGTAACAGGAATAATTGGAGATGTAACCAGAGAATTATGTGTGTGAGGCTGCTTCGTGCAGTGTCATTCACACACACATGCACACACAGGCAGCTTCCTCAATTGCCAAATTTGCAGAAATGGGTAAATACATTTTGAGACATTTTATCATGGAAAATTACATGGCCATTAAACATAGCACTTTCAAGGAATCTTTACTCATGTAGGAAAATGGAGATGATTGACATAATGTAAGAAAACAGGACGCAAAGCAATATTCAGGTGACCGTTGAACAACACAGATTTGTACAGTGTGGGTCCACTTATCCAAAGATTTTCTTCTGCCTGTGCCAACCCTGAGACAGCAAGACCAACCCCTCTGTTTCTTCCTCCTCCTTAGCCTACTCAACGTGAAGGTAATGAGGATGAAGTCCTTTATGACAATACACTTCCATTTAATGAACAGTAAATATATTTTCCCTTCCTTATGATTTTCTTAATAGCATATTTTCTAGCTTACATTAATCTAAGAATACAGTATATAATACATATAACACACATAAGATGTGCTAATCAACTGTATATGTTATTGGTAATGCTTCTGGTCAACAGTAGGCTATTAGAAGTTATGTTTTGGGCCGGGCGTGGTGGCTCACACCTGTAATTCCAGCACTTGGGGAGGCTGAGGCAGGCCGATCACCTGAGGTCGGGAGTTTGAGACCAGCCTGACCAACATCGAGAAACCCCATCTCTACTAAAAATACAAAATTAGCAGGGCATGGTGGCACATGCCTGTAATCCCAGCTACTCGGGAGGCTGAGGCAGGAGAATCGCTTGAACCCAGGAGGCGGAGGTTACAGTGAGCCGAGATTGCCCCATTCATTGCACTCCAGCCTGGGCAACAAGAGTGAAACTCCATCTCAAAAAAAAGGAAAAAAAAAAAAAAAAGAAGAAGCCGTGCTACTGTTGTCTCCTGGGGGTGGTTTGATGATGGGACACAGGAAGTCTCATCACATGGTTCCGGTGGAAAGCATCCTCAGGCTGGACCCCACACAGAAAGTGACTTTTACTCTGAAAAGGATTTTCAATGACCCCTTTATCACCACAGCAACCAGAGTATGTTGATGTCAACAGTGACTATAGGCAGAACAGCACATGCAGGTTATGGGGGAAATTGGCTAGATCAGGCATTAGATAAAATCCACTTCTAAGTTAAAGAGTTAAACAGGCAGACAGTATTTTGCTGAGCATATTGGAGGGAAGCAGAACAAGCTAAATACAAATTTAGCTTTGAGCATTTGCAGATGTAAAGGCTAAAAACTCAGAAGTGTGGGTCATGAGATGAGAAAGCAATGTCAGAGCCCTTACACTCTGGGGTGAGAATTGGGGGGTACCCACTTGAGCTTGAATCTGAACACTGCAGAGAAAATAAAATCAGGGGTGTGTCAGAGGAGGGTTCTCTGCAGCTGTTTAGGGAGGGTAACAAGGAAGATGGTTAACTGTTTACTTTTATGCCTTAGCCAATTGTGTAGGTAACTAAAGAGAGTTCAATTTTGAGGTCTATCTATCCCTTATAATTATTTTAAATATCTTAAACCTCCCCCAAACTACTGTTGATCCACAATCCCTTATCAGCAATATCAAAATCTGAACAGTTCCGAAAATCACATTTTAAGAAAAGTTTGTGGCAAACTCGTTTGGCAGCAGACCTTGACCTAAACTGAAGTGAGGCTATTTATAGTCGTTATCAGAGCCCTCTTTGTGTGAATATTCATGTCTTCTGTAGCAGAAATATTCATGTGTTTAATTACAGGTTGCTGCTTCAGATCCTGCTGGGGCTGTTAAGTCATATCCAGTACATGGATCATATTACATTTCTAAAATCTAAAAAACTTCTGAAATATGAAACCATCTGCCCCAAAGGTTCCAGCCAAGGAATTATGGATTTTTATATTAATATACATATCCTATGAGTATGCCCCTATACTGTATAAAATTCTAACAGACTGTAAGAAATGAAATATTAGAGAAATAGTTTAAATCTCTTATATATTACTCTACTATTCCAATGTCCTTCTTATTTCTTCCTCAAAATCTCCATTTTGAATGTTGGTATCTATTATTTCCATACAAGTTTCTATAAAATGACATATATTAATTTTAATATCATACATATTCTATGAATATTAACATTCTATACATTTATATACATATATGCATGCATAAAACATCTACATACTGTATATATTTATATGTTGCTGTAACTCCATAAAAATTGTTTTATGTATAGGATTCTTTACATGTTTTTAAGTGTTATGAATAGAATCTTTCAGTAATTATCTTTACTTTTTATTGATGACTATTGATGTCAAGCTTGTTTTTGCATGCTTATTGATCATTGATATATCTTCTCTAGTGAAGTATCTGTTCAAATGTTATATCAATTTTTAAAATAGATTTGTTTGTTTTCTTGTCATCGACTGATAGTAATTCTTTATATAATCTCCACATAAGTTCCTTGTCAGATATATGATTTGCAAATATTTTCTTCCAGTAAGTGGCATAGCTTTACATTTTCTTAACATGTTTTTGAAAGATTAAGTCCTTTCTATCAGTTTTTTCTTTCATGACTTGTGCTTTGGTTCTCATTTTAGAAATCATTGCCTAACCCATTGTTACAAAGATTTTCTTCTAGTTTTTCTTCTAGATACTTGTTTCAGCTCACATATTTAAGTCAGTAATCCATATTAAGTTATATTTTTCTATGGTGTGAGATAAACGTCAATGTTCATTTAGGGTTTTTTTGTGTGCAGATAATCTAGTTGTTCCTATTATTGAAGGACTATCATTTCTTCATTGACTAGTGTTAACATCTTTGGCAAAAATTAATTAGCCATATAAGTGTGGATGTATTTTTGGAATCTTAATTCTATCTAAGTCATTTATATGCCTATTCTTATGTCAATACTACATTGTCTTTATTACTGTACTTTTATAGTATATGCTGAAAGTAGGAAGTATGAACATCTGTGCTCTTCTTTTTCAAAATTATTTTGGTTATTCTAGATCCTCTGTTTTTCTCATATAAATTTTAGAATTGGCTTGCCAATTTTAAAAAATAAAGCTGCCTAAAAAGATTTGTATTGAGGTGGCACTGAATATCTTTGTATTTACTTGAGTCACCTTTAATTTCTCTTTGTGAAATTTTGTAGTTCTCGGTGTTTTATTCCTAGTATGTATTCATTGTTTATTCCTCGTATGTAGAAATGCATTATATTGATGTTTCTATTGACCATTTATTCTGTCATGCTACTCACTTCACTTATTGCTTCTAGTGTTTTATTTATTTTGTAGATTTTTAAGGATTTTTCTTAAGTCCTTTCTATCAGTTTTTTCTTTCATGGCTTGATTTTGGGTACAAGGCTATATCATCGACAAATGAAGAAGTTTTCATTTTATCCCTTTTGCTATGGTTTGAATGTGTCCCCCCAAAGTTCATGTGTTGGAAACTTGATTCCCCATGTGGAGGTGTTGGGAGGTGGGTCCTTTAAGAGGTGTTTAGGTCATGAGGTCACTACCCTGTTGAATGCATTAATGTCATTATCCTGGGAGTGGGTTTATATATAAAGTTGGGTTTCCTGTCTTCTTGTGTGCTCTCTGTCTCTCCCCCTGTCTTTGCTCTTTCACTATATTATGATGTAGCAAGAAGGTCTTCATCAGACACAACCCATAGATCCTAGATTTCCCAGCTTCCAGAAATTGTGAGAACTAAATTTCTGTTTATTATAAATTACCTGATCTATAGTATATTGTTATAGCAGTGCAAAATGGACTGAGATACTGTTCAATTTATATGCCTTTTATTTTTTCTTTTTATTGCCTTATGATGCCATCTAGGACTTCCAATGCAGTGCTGAACAGAGGTAAAGAGAGAAGACCTCCCTGTCTTTTTTCTGGTCTTTGGCAGAAAGTATTGAGTCTTTTACCATTGTGAATGATGTTAGTCATGGAACTTTTGTAGATGTCCTCAATTAGGCTAAGGGAGTCTCATTCAATTACTAGTTTGGTGAGGGTTTTTAAAAAAAACATGCATGTATTTTGAATTTTTTCAAAGACTATCTTTATCTATTACATTGTCACAAGTTTTTCCCTTTTATATTCTTTTATTTAGTACATTACATTGATAACGTTTCAGATGTTAAATCAACCTAGCATTATTGAGGTAAAATCCACTGAGTCATAAAATATCACTGATTTTACATACTGTTTGATTTAATTTGCTAAAATTTTGTAAAGGATTTTGCATCCAGATTCAAGAGGAATGAATACTTATCTATAATTTCTCTTCTTGTGATGTTTTTATCCGCTTTTGATTTAGTAATCTCAGATTTGTAAGACGAGTTGTAAAGGATTCTCTTCTCTATATATTCTGAATGAGTTTGTGTATGGTTGATATTATTTATCTCATATATATTTGATTGAATTCACCAATCAAGCAATCTGGCCATGAAATTTCATTTGTGAAAAGAATTTTACTCAACGATTTCATTTATATAGGCCTACTGAGTTTTCTATTTCCTATTGGGTGAATTTTGGTTACTTCCGTTTATCAAGGAATTTGCCCATTTTATTTAGGTTTTAAAATTTATAGGCGAGGCTGGGCGGGGTGGTTCACGCCTGTAATCCCAGCACTTTGGGAGGCCGAGGAGGGCGGATCACGAGGTCAGGCGATAGAGTCCATCCTGGCTAAGACTATGAAACCCCGTCTCTCCTAAAAATACAAAAAATTAGCCGGGCGTGGTGGCAGGAGCCTGTAATCCCAGCTCCTCGGGAGGCTGAAGCAGGAGAATGGCGTGAACCCGGGAGGCGGAGCTTGCAGTGAGCCGAGATCGCGCCACTGCACTCCAGCCTGGGAGACAGAGCAAGACTCCATCCCAAAAAAAAAAAAAAAAAATCTATACGTGAGATGTTGTCCATAATTTCCTTTTAAGGTTGATCGAATCCTCAGTGCTGCCCATCCTTTCATCCTTAGTATTAGGAATTTATGTCTTATTTCTTTTTTTCTCTCTCAGTCTATGTAGAGGCTTATGTATGTGATTTGTTCTTGAAAGAATCAAATATTAGTTTAAAATTTTATATCATTTATTTCTGCCTTTATCATTCTTTCCTTGCTTATTCTTATTTTACGTTTACTTTTCTTTACCATGCCTTGAAAGTTGAATCTCAGATAGTTGATTATGGGTCTCCTTTGAAATGTAATATATATTGGCACCAAATTTCCTGTATGTATGACTTTATCTATATCTCACAAATTTTGAGATATTGTATTTCCATTAACATTTAGTTAAAAATATTTTCTCATTTTTTGTGTTTTCTGACTATGGATTCTTTAGAAATGTCATATGCAATTTCTAAATATTTCTATTTTCCTTAGTTATCTTATTGTTACTTATATTTTAATTGCTTTATTGAGGTATAATTAACATATTATGCATTCTATATGTTTAATGTATACAATTTGAAAATTTTTGAAATGTGCATGCTTCAGTAAAGTTACTACCACAATCAAGATACTGAACACATCCATCATTCCAAAAAGTTTTATTATATTATTTTGTAATCCCTCTTGCTAGACCCTCTCCCTCATCCCTAGGCAAGCACTGATCTGGCTTCTCTTGTTATATATTACTTTACATGTACTAGATACTTTTTCCTGAATACATGGAATTAAACTGTATATGATTCTTTAGTCTGACTTCTTTTCATCATTGTAATTATTTGAGATTTATCTGTGTGTATTTCTTTTCATTTTTAAGTGCTTTTCCATTATACGTGCTGGCACAATACCTCAGGTATATTGCCAGTTTGGTTTTGGACCACTGCATCAAAGCAAATATTACAATAAAGCAAATCACACAATCTTTTTGGTTTTCCAAAGCATATAAAAGTTATGTTCACACTATACTGTAATCTAAGTGTGCAATAATATCTAAAAAAATGTATACACCTTAATTTTAAAATCCTTCATCTGAGTCTTCAGTGAGTCGTAATCTTCTTGCTGGTAGAGGGTCTTTCCTTGATATTCATGGCTGCTGCCTGATCACAATGCTGATTGCTGAAAGTGGGGGTGGCTGTAGCAGTTTCTCAGAATAAAACAACAATGTCCCAGCACTTTGAGAGGCCAAGACAGGTGGACTGCCTGAGTCCCAGGAGTTTGAGATCAGCCTGGGCAACATGACAAAACCCCATCTCTACAGAAATTACGAAACATTAGCTGAGTGTGGTGGTGCATGCTTGTAGACCAAGCTACTCAGGAGGCTGAGGTTGGAGGATCTCTTGAGCCTGGAAGCAGAGGTTGCAATGAGCCATGATCACACCGCTGCACTCTAGCATGGATGACAGAGCAAGATCCTGTCTAAACAAAACAAAACAAAAAGACAACAGTGAAAACAGGGAAGTTTGCCATGTTGATAGGCTCTTCCTTTTAAAAAAATTTCCTTGTAGCATGCAAGGCTATTTGACAGCATTTTACCCACAGTAGAACTTCTTTCAAAATTGAAGTGAATCCTCTCAAACCCTATCACTGCTTTATCAACTAAGTTAAGGTAAAATTCTAAGTGCTTTGTTGTCATTTCAATAACACTCACAGCATCTTCACCAGCAGTAGATTCCTTCCCAAGAAACCACTTCCTTTGCTTATCCATAAGAAGTGGCTCCTCATTCATTCAAGTTTTATCGTAAGATTTCAGCAATTCAGTCACATCTTCAGGTTCCACTTCTACTTCTAGTTGTCTTGCTCTTTCAATCATGTCTGCAGTTACTTCTTCTGTTGAAGTTTTGAATCCCTGAAAGGCATCCATGAGGGTCGAAATTAACTTCTTTCAAGCTCCTGTTTATGTTGACATTTTAACCTCATCTTATGAATCATGAATGTTCTTAATAGTATCTAGAATGGTGAATGCATTCCAGAGGATTCAATTTATTTTGCCCTGACCCATCAGGAGAACCACTACCTATGGCAGCTATAGCTTTATGAAATGTATTTCTTAAACAATAAGACTTGAAAGTCAAAATTATTCCTTGATCCATGGGCTGCAGATTGGATGTGTTAGCAGGCATGAAAACAACATTCACCTCCTTGTACATCTCCATCAGAGCTCTTAGTCACTAGATGTAATGTCAATGAGCAATACATTTTTGATTTTTTTTTTTCTGAGCAGTAGGTCTCAACAGTGGGCTCAAAATATTCACTAAACTATGTTGTAAACAGATACGCCATCATCTGGACTTTGTTGTTCCATTTGTAGAGCACAGGCACAGTAGATTTAGCATAATTCTTAAGAACCCTAGAGTTCTTGGAATAGTAAATGAGCATTGGCTTCAACTTAAAGTCACCAGCTGCAGTAGACCCTAACAATAATCAGCCTATTCTTTGAAGTTTTGAAGCGAGGCATGGTATTCTCCTCTCTAACAATGAAAGTCCTAGATGGCATCTTCTTCCAATATAAGGCTGCTTCATCTACAGTGACAATCTGTTGTTTAATGTGTCAATAATCTTAAGTAGATCTGGGTAACTTGTTGCAGCTTCTGCATCAGCACTTGCTGCTGCAGCTTGTTTTTTCATATTATGGAGATGGCTTCTTTCCTTAAACCTCATGAACAATCTCTGCTAGCTTCCAGCTTTTCATCTGCAGCTTCTTCTCTTTCAGCCTTCATAAAATTGAAAGGAGTTAGGTCCTTGCTATGGATTAGAATTTGGATTAAGAAAATATTATGACTGGTTTGATCTTCTATGTAGACTACTAAAATTTTATCCACATAAGCAATAACGCTGTTTCACTTTCTTATTATTTGTGTCTTGGTTGGAATATCATCTTTAACTTCCTTCAAGAACTTTTCATTTATATTCACAACTTGGCTAACTATTTGGTTCAAGATACCCAGCTTTTGACATGCCTTCCTCACTAAGCTTAATCATTTCTGGCTTTTGAATTAAAGTGAGAGATAATGTGACTCTGTCTTTCACTTGAACACCTATGGGCCATCATATGGTTACTATCTGGCCTAATTTCAATATTGTTGTGTCCCAAGTAACAGAAAGCCTGAAGGAGAGAGAGAGAGAGGGGAACATGGCTGGTCAGTGGAGCAGTCAGAATACACTCATTTATTGATTAAGTTCACCCTTTTAATGGGTAGTTTGTGGTGCTCCAAAACAATTACAACAGTAACATCAAAGATCACTGGCCCCAGGTCACCATAGCAGATGTGATAATAATGAAAAAGTTTGAAATATTGCTAGAATTGCCAAAATGTCACACAGAGATACAGAGTGAGCACCTGTTTTGGGAAAAATCGTGCCAAAAAACTTGCTGAACTCAGGGTTGCCACAATAGTTCAGCTTGTAAAAACACAGTATCTGTGAAGTGCAATAAAGCAAAGCACAATAAAATGAGATATGCCTGTATCTTCTTTCTAATGGGAGTGCTGAATCTCTTAACACTTAATATAATTATTTATATGATTGGGTTTGGATCTGCATTTTAATTTATGTTGTACTTGTCTTTTCTGGTTTTGGATCATCTATTCCTCCTTTTCTGCCTTTAAAAAATAATGTGAACATGTTTTAGAATTCCCTCTTTAATGGTTATGTCGGCTTTTTTGCTATCATTAATTATGTTATGTTTTTAGTGGTTGCTGTAAAAATTATAATATACCAGTTTGCGTCTTCACATTTTATGTATGGTTAACAGTATCCCACTTCACGTAAAATAGTAAAACTTGAAACTGCACTAGTTCATATCTCCCATCCTGTGCTTTATGCTATAGTCATTGTATGTGTAACAGCTACATACATTTTAAAACTCACCAGAAACATTACATATGTTGTTTTTAATATTTACATGTATCATAAAAAATTAGCGAGAATGAAACAAAAAATATAGTCTTTTGGATTTAGAAAGATGTCTGAGGAAGACAGCTCAGATCTTCAAAATTAAAAAAAAAAAAGGGCATAGAAATGCCCTTTTGAGCTCAGGAGTTTGAGACCAGCCTAGGCTACATAGTGAGACCTTGTCTCTACAAAACATAAAAAAATTAGACAGGCGTGGTGGCATATGCCTGCAGTCCCAGCTACTTGGGAGGCTGGGGTGGGAGGATTGCTTGAAACCAGGAGGTCAAGGCTGCAGTGTACTGTGATGAAATGCCCTTTTTTTTTTTTAAATTTTGAAGATCTGAGCTTTCTTCCTTCAGCCGGAAAGGAAGCATTTCTTGCAGTGCAGCTTTTTGGGTGGTACTCTCTTAGTTTTCTTTAATCTGAAAATATATTTATTTTAGTTTTATTCTTAGAGAATATTTTTGCTGCATATAATTCTGGGTGGAGAGCTTTGGTTTTCATTTTTTCACTAATATAAAATCTTCCACAGTCTTCTGACCTCTGTAGCTTCTGATATTTATTCATTTACTCTTTACTTTCATACATATTTGTTTTTCTCTCAATGTTTTCCATATTTGACTACACCTTTGGCTTTCAACAGTTTAACTATGATGTTCCTTCATATTTATTTTGACTGATGTTTATCAGTATCTTGTATCTGTAAACTTCTCTCTGTCATCATGTTTGGAACATTTTCAGCCTTTCTTTTTCAAATATTATTTTTGGCCTTTCTTTCCTGTCCCTCTGGACCTCCAATTACACATATGTTGGAACAGTTGGTATTATTGAACAGCTCCCTGAGGCTTTGCTGGTCTTCACACTTCTTTTTCTCTTTGTTTCTTCAGATAATTTCTATCAATTTATTTCATGTTTACATAATCTTTCCTTTGTTGTCTCTGTTACTATGATTATTTTTTTTAGGCCTTGTTCTGTTTCTCATCTGAAGTTTCCTATCTTATTATTTAGTGCAAGTCTATTTACAAAATTAATTAATTGTTAATTATAACAGCCACTTAAAAATCTTGGTCTTTTGTTTTCCATATCAGGATCATCTTAGGGTTGGTCTCAGTTTATTTTCTTTTCTCCTTTGCATGTGTTTTGTATTCTTGGTTCTCTATGTGTCTGGTATTTTATTTATTTATTTTTTTGAGGCAGGGTATCACTCTGTTGCCCAGACTGGAGTGCAGTGGCACCATCACGGCTCACTGTAGCCTTGAACTTCTGGTTTCAAGCAATCCTCCCACCTCAGCCTCCTGAGTAGCTGGGACTACAGGCATGTGCCACCACATCTGGCTAATTTTTGATGTTTCATAGAGACAGGGTCTCACTATGTAGCTTAGGCTGGTCTGAAACTCCTGAGCTCTAGCTATCCTCCTGCCTCAGCCTCCCAAAATGCTGGGATTACAGACATGAACCACTCACTGTGCCCGGCTGTATCTGGTTACAGTTTTGGACTGTAACCGAGACATTGTGGATACTAATTTGTGGAGATTCTTTATTCTGTCACTTTTCTCTGGTGAATGATGTCCCTTTGTTTTAGTAGGCAATTATATTGGATGGACTTGAACTGCAAACTCCGTTTCTTGGGTGGCATCTCGTCTCTTCACATATTTTGTCTTTAGCTGGAGTGCTTTAAGTCTGTGTGCTTGGGTGATCCAAGTGTGAGTCGCTGTCAGAGATACAGGGAGACAGAATTTAAGGATCCACCCTAGGCTCTTTACTTTCTAGAATTCTTTAGCTGTCTTCAGTAGCCATAGATTCCTTGTATATAGTTTTCTGGTTCTCCAAACCAGAAACATTGTGGTTTTCCCACTGGCCCTCCTTGCTATATCAAATGTTTTGCTGACTTGTCTTAGGCTAAAAGCCATGAAAATGGGGACTGACTTTATTCCTTCCTCTTCTCTGTGCATGGACTCCCTGCCAGAGTTCATCTACTTCTGCACACTATCCAGTGACTTCAAACAACTGTTTGTAGTTTGTACTATCACATACCTATTCTGTAGTTGTTTGCTGTGGGGTCATCTGCTCAAAAGAATCTTACTCCTTCATTACCACAGCAGATCCTGAAACTTGCTTTTTACATATGCACACACAAAATGCTTTTGAAAATCACTCATGGTGACATGTTAGTTCCAGTTATTTTTTTTTATTGCTGTCTATTGTTCTCATTGAAGGACTATAAACATCTTAAATCCAATTTTCATACAATGGATATTTAGCTTTCCAGTGTTTCTTACAGGAAATGCTGAGATGAACATTTTGCAACTTCTATATTTACTTTTTTTTAATGTATAGTTCAGTTTCTTTTAGGTATATGGCTAGAAGTGAAATTTCTAACTTGAAGGTCATTGATATGTTCAGCTTTACTAGACGGTGCCAAATTGTTCTTCAATTTGTCAAAACAACTTTGCGTCTCACCAACAGCATACGGTTCTTGTTTCTTCAGATATTCACTGTAACTAAGTATCATTAGACACTTGTGTGTTTGACAGTCTGATGAGTGTGAAATGAAACGGTGTCTTATTGTTGTTTTTATTTGCACACCTCAGATGATTAAGGTGGAACACAATTTCTCTGTATATTAATCATTATAATATCTTCTTGTGACTTTCCTTTTCAGATTTTAGCCAACATTTTTCAGAAATTTATTTCCTTTTCTTTCTTTTTAATTTTCTACATTTGTAGTAGTTTATTATGTATTCTAGATAACTTTTCTATTCAGTTCTATGCTTTATAAACATCTTTTCTCAATCTGGCCTGTCTTTTCTTATAGTTGAGAGTTTCTTGTTATGCAGAAATGCTTACATAGAGTTATTTTTTTCAGTCAATTCCATTAGGTTTAATTTCTTACTATGTAAGGCTTCTTGTTAGATTTTTTTTCAAGAAATTCTTCACTGCCCTTATATCACAAAGATATTTTCTTATGCATTCTCCCACAATTTCAGAGTTTTTCCTTTTTAGATTTAGATATTTATTATGTCTTAAATTTATTTCTTGAGCATACTATAAGGTAGGTATGTGACATTTTATTTTCCATATGGAGAAGCAATTGTTCTTTACACTTTATTGTGTGATCCTTTTCCCCCCTCACTACAATTTAGTGCCACCCTTGGGCCAGTTCGGGTCCTCCATACTTCCACAGGTCAATTTTTGGGCTTCAGTTTTCAGTCAATTTTCTATCACCTGCATTGACCTCATGGTTTCAGTTACGAGAAGTTTGTAACACATCAAGGCAAGTTTTCTGACAAGCCAAACAGTTGGATTGTAACTGCAATATAATAATTTCGGGGAAAATTTGTATCTTTATGATATTAGTTCCTCTAAAAATCCTGACTATATTTCATGTAGGTCTCCTTTTAAGTAATTCTGTTCCCTGGGGGGAGGGGCGTTCCTTGCTCCCAGAGCTCCCAAGATGGTGGCTGGCCTCCTGTTCTCTGACCTGGGGTTCTTGGCCTCAGGGATTCCAAAGAATGGAATCTTGGGCCATGCAGTGAGTGTTATAGCTCTATTAGAAGCCGTGGATCATGGAAGAGAACCGTGGAACCCAGTGACTAGCGTTCAGCTTGATTAGGACGAACCCAGGCACTTAGCCGTGCAAGAACAATGGCAAGCCTTTAGACCAATTGGGAGCAGCAATGGGCGCCTCGCTGGATCAGGAGCACAGCAGATACCCTGCTGGATCTGGAGGGATGGATGTCAGTGGCGAGTCTGAGATGGCAGCAAACAGCAGTGGTGGACAGCCAGTGAAAGCTCAGCTCGAGCCATAAGAAATACGGAACAGAAGAGTGCAGTGGCAAGATTTAATAGAGTGAAAACAGAGCTCCCATGCAAAGGGAGGGGACCCAAAGCAGGTAGCTGTTGCCGGCTTGAATGCCTGGGTTTATATCCTGATCATTGTCCCTCCCGCTGTGCTCTCAGGTGATAGATGATTGGCTACATCTTTACCTCCTGTTTTAGCCTAATTAGCATTTTAGTGAGCTCTCTTTACTAACTGACTGGTCGGGTGTGAGCTAAGTTGCAAGCCCTGTGTTTAACGGTGGATGCGGTCACCCTCCCGGCTAGGCTTAGGAATTCTTAATTGGCCTAGGAAATCCAGCTAGTCCTGTCTCTCACTTCAATGGCACTTTTGTAATTATTTTCATATGTGACACATCTTTTGATAGATTATTACTGTATCTTACAGAAGTGTTGCTATTGTTAATATAATGTTTTTGTTAGTTTTTTTAGTAATTGGCTATTATTGGTAAATAAGAAACAACTTTCATGAATATTAATCTTGTTAAAACAAACTTGCTTAATTCTTGCATTAATGTTAACAAGTTGTTTACAAATTTTCAATCATATCAATTTATTTTAAATTCTTATTAAAATAAATTCAGTAAAGCTATGCATTTGTCTTAAATATTAATTTAGCTTTTCACAAAAGTTGTGATATACAGTATACTGATTTCTAATTTATTCTAAATTTACATAATTTTCAAAAATTAATTTTGATTCCACTTTTGGCTCATTATATTTCCAAGCATATTAAAGGAAAGGAGCATTGACGATACTTTTATTGTTGATTTAAAATTTTAATTGCATTGTAATCAGAGAACTTGGGCTATGTTATATTGATTCTTTGAAATATGTTGTATGTAACACACTTTGGAACCTAACACATATTAGAGTTCCTTATACCATGAAAAATAATAGATATTTTCTCATTCTACATATATAATTATTTATTTGTGTGTATGTATACACTATAGATAGATAAATAGATACATACATACACACTCATTTAAACAGAGTGTATTTTGTTCTAATCACTTATTTTTCATCTTTTTTGTCTTCTTGGGTTACTACTTTTTGATAGAGCACATAATATAAAATTTAGATTTTATAATTTCTCCTTATAGTTCTATCATTAGAATTCATTTTTATAGTTCTTCATGATAAAGTGTACTCTTCATAATTTTCTAGTTTCTGCTTTCTTTTCAAAGAAATTGGTATAAATAAATTCTATTTTCTCTCCAGTAATATTTTATACCAGTTGCCTAAACTGTGAACTTCTTGAAGGTAGGGTTACCTGATGCATCCCTGGGTTGTCAGTGCACAGGAGGTAGGCAAGGCAGTGACTGAAGCACAGGAAGCAGTGACACTCATCAGCCATCATCAAATTGAATAACATAAGCAGCTGATCAAAACTAGCTGGAAGGAAATTGCAGTCATAATATCTGTAAGCATGTTGGTTTTTTTTTTTTAATGTTCTGCCCTTTACACCTATCATTTTATGAACATTTCTCTATATCAAGGATTGGCAAAATTTTTTGGTAAAAGGTAAGATAATAAATATTTCAAGCTTTGTGGGCTATTTGGTGTGTGTCCCGAATCCTCAATCCTGCCATTGCAATGAAAAGCAGCCATAAATGAGTGATCATGACTGTGTTCCAACAAAACTTTATCTAAGAAACAAGTGGCAGGCTGAAAGTGCTGACCCCTACTTTACATCATTAGATCTTCTATAAAAATGGCTATAAGATATTCCAGGCTGTGAATATTTTATGGTATATTTCACAAATTCTCTATTGTTGCACAGTTAGACAGTTTTCTTTTTCATTATTAAAAATAACATTGTAATACGAGTTCTTAGATACAAATGTGTTTGTGTGTTGGATTTTTTTCATAAATTGTGATTTATCTGGCATGTGATAGATAATACATATTTATTGAATGAATTAATTAACAAATTTATATTGTAGCAAGAACACTTCACTGGGTACTATGGATAGAGATTGAAATGAAGGTCAAGTTGGCTTGGAGAAATTCACACTCAAGGGAGAGAGGGCAACTTTGTTTTCCAGCTGTGTGGCCTTGGTCAAGGCACTTACTCCTCTGGGCCTCACTTCCCATAATTTAAAAAAAGGAAATAATACCTTCCTTGGAGATATGCTGTGAGGCTTGGATGACATCAAATGTGACTGCCTGGCAGGAAATACCTGGGAGAGGGTGGTTTTAAGAAGTCACCTTTACTGGGCTGACATTGTGTAATGCAGTCACATTTTCCATTATTATTCAAAACCTTGCTTGCCCACAGCAGGAATGCTTTGAGGCCATGGCCTAGGGGTCCTTGGAAATTTACATCAATTTGCATAAATCTGCATAGGGAGCGTAATGCCTGTAGTATCATTATTGTTAAGTTACTCAGGTCTCAGCTTTACACGTTATACATAAAAAAACACACTTCCGAATTCCCAGCTTACCTCCCTAGGCATAGACCAGAAATGTCAGGTCAGGGATTAGCATGCTTTGGACAAAAAGGAACAATAGTTTATTTCTAGAATTGTGTGTTCCAAATAAGCCACCAATTAACAACTAGAGTATGTTGTACAATAGCTGGAACTCAAATATGCCAGGAACAAAATACTGTAGATCTGTCACTAGGTCATTTATTGGTAGAAAAAGCTGAAATGAATTTTCTAAACCAAGAAGGAGTTATTCAATTATCTTTCTGTCTATTATATAAAGGTGAACTATAGGTAATACAGACAATAAAATGTGCTTCCCAGTTCTTAATAATAATAAATAGAATTTGTACATTTTTTCCCCCAGCAGTTTAAATTCCAAAAAGGAAGAAATATCTTGGAAGAGCATTATAATTATGATAAGTAAATAAAAACATGCAGGACAAAAGTTTAGGACAAAAAAGAGTTTAGGATAGAGCCTGGCACATAATAAATGTGAAATAAATGATATTTATAATGTTGGCTGTGATTTTTATTTATATCACCAACTTCAAAATAAATTGCCTTGTAATAAAAATGTAAGTATCATCCTAATCAAAGTAGAAATAATACTGAGTACTTATGTGTGAGACATTGCTCAAAATACTCTGTATATATTAACTAATAACTCATTTAATTCTAAAAAAATCTTATGAGATGGTAATTATTAGTAGCAGATGAAGAAACTGAGGTAGAGTTTCACAGACAAGAAGTCTCTTAAGAAAAGGTGCTGTGGCTCACACCTATAATCCCATGAGGCCAAGACAGGAGGATCACTCAAGCCCAGGAGTTCAATACCAGCCTAGGCAACCTGATTAGACCATGTCTCTATAAAACATAAAAAAAAAAAGAAAAGCTGGATGTGGTGGTACACACCTGTAGTCACAGCTACTCTGGAGGCTGAGGCTGGAAAACTGCTTGAGCTTGGGAAGTTGAGGCTGGGGTGAACCCTGATTGCACTACTGCATTTCAGCCTGGGCAACAGAGTGACACTGTCTAAAAAAAAGAAAAGGCTGGGCACGGTGGCTCACGCTTGTTATCCCAGTGCTTTGGGAGGCTGAGGCGGGTGGATCGTGAGGTCAAGAGATCAAGTACCTCCTGGCCAACATGTTGAAACCCTGTCTCTACTAAAAATATAAAAATTAGCTGGGCGTGGTGGTATGCGCCTGTAGTTTCAGCTACTCAGGAGGCTGAGTCAGGAGAATCGCTTGAAACCGGGAGGCGGAGGTTGCACTGAGCCGAGATCATGCCACTGTCCTCCAGCCTGGCAAAAGAGCAAGACTCTGTCTCAAAGAAAAAAAAAAAAAAAAGAATTACCTTTAACTACTAAGCTATGCTGCCTTTGATACAAATATTTACTGAATGCTTCTTATGTCCTAGTTACTGTTCTAGTTACCTAAGTTTTGAGTGAGAAGAAAAGGTTCATGCTTATATCTCTGGTAACAAAACAACTTCAGCTGAATTAAATTAAAAGGAGTTTGAGCAATGAACGATCCGTGAATCGGCAATCACAGCGGTTTCAAAGAGACTCCAGGGATGCCTGTGGTCAGAACAAATTCATAGGCAAAAAAAAGGGAAGTGATGTACAGAAATTGGAGATGAGGTACAGAAAGAGCTGGATAGGTTACAGGATGGCGTTTGCCTTATTTGAACAGTTTGAACACTCAGCAGCATGTAACTGGTTGAAGTATGGATGCTGGGATTGGACAAGACTCCTCCACTGTTACTGGAGCATACTCCTAAGTCAGGATTTCAATCTTGTCTACTCACTAAGTTAGGTTGCAGTTTGTCCACAAGGACTCAAATATAGAATAGAATCCTTCTCAGGCCATATTTAGTTTGCTTTAACATCTCTTAGGAATCCTTTTCAGGACGTATTTAGTTTGCTTTAACATCTAACATATTTTGCTGTGTAATAAAACCAATCCAAAATTTAGTGGTTTAAAAAAATACCCATTCTATGTAATTCACAATTCTGTGTGGCAGCTGCATGGCTTCTGTCTGGGACAGCGTGCTGGTCTATCTCCTGACCCTCTGGAAAGCTGGCTGACTGGCTGCTGGCTTGATGATCTAGGCTAGCCTTTTCACGTGGTTGGTGGTTGGTAGGCTGTTGGCTAAGGGCTAGCCGCACCCTGGTTCTCCCACTATGACCTTTCATCCTCCAGCAGGCTAGCTCGGACTCACTCATGTGGTGGTCTCAGGGTCAAAGTGCAGGATAAGAGAAGGTAAGCTCCAATGTCCACGTGCTTTCTGAAAATAGCAATATATCCCCTTGATTTGGGGCATGTGGGAGTCTCTATAGAAAATGACTCTGCAGTATGTTGTGCTGTTTTGTGTTTTAAAACTTGAGCATCAGCTGTGTTTCTGACCCAGTGCTAGGTATGTAGGAGACAGAAATGTGGATGATCTGTCTCCTACAATTAAACGTCTCCTAGGGTAGGGCTGGATAGAGGCAAGTAAACTTGTTTTTTTTATTTTAAGTTTAATAAACGCTGTATGCCAGATCCTATTGTAAGCATTTAAAAAATATTAAACTATTAGCCAATGTAGTCTCCATAATGACCCAGGCAGGCTTGGACCACTGTACCCATTTTCAGTTGCTGAAACACAGAGAACAGTTAGATAATTAACAGAGTTCTCCAGGCTAGAGTATGATAAGCCAGGGTTTGAATCTGTGCAATCTGCTCTCCAGTTCTGGCTACATGAGCCACGTTCTCTTGAAGTTTGACAGCAATGAACCAGATTTGAAAACCAAACACTTTGTGAACACACAGTTGGGACCAACTATTTCTCTTGTTAAAGGATGAATTCTCAGAGGACACATGACATTTAAGCTGAGCTGGCAGATTGAATAGGATTTTTCAGGTATATGTATGGGCAGATATAATTTTCCTGTTGGAGGTTAAAGTGTCTGCAAAGGCATGGGGATGGGAAATAATACAATTTTAATTACTGTGTATGTCAGTTTTCCTTGGCTAGATGAAGACAAGCAGCAGGTTATTAGTCTAGAAAGGGTAGGGATGGGCTAACATTTTTACTTTGGTGACGTAACTTCCAAACTCCATTCCTGTGTTTGACACTGGGAGTGAAACATTTTAAACTGATAGTAAAAAGCCATGCAATCATGTCACTCTGGAAAGTCCCGTGTACAATAAAGAACCTGTACTTGTGGGGTATGCATTTTCTGACGTTCGGTCTAAATACCCTGTAATAAGTGAGTGGGAGATTGCGAGGAAGTGAAACCCTTGATGTTGATTTTTTTTCTACTTAATGGTGCCATAAGTAAGACAAATTTGATCAGAAAATGGGTCAACCCATGAGTGATTGGGGTACAGATGTTTCCCAGTTGGAGAGATGAACATAAAAGAATAACAGATAATTGATTCAAGTGCACCAGTGTTGGGAATGATAGCAGGAGCATGGCACCTGAACATAATTTTACATATTTTAAGGACTATTGTATTAGTTCTACATTTGCAAGCGGCCCCAGGAAAAGTGTGCATGAAAAATCAATGAGGACCTAATGCATCAAGTGGAAGAGCTTATGATAATATGGTGTGATCATCTCACTCATGGCAGAACTGTTATTCTGAGAGACCTTTCATAGTTTTCTATCTATATCTGATATAGATATAATTGAAATCTATATCTATCTAATATCCATATATAATATAGATATAATCTAATATAGATTATATGTATTTTTTATCACTTTTATTCTGGAATACTTCAAACATTTAGAAAAATACAGAGGATACAGAGAATATTCTAGCCACTACTATTTTCTTCTAGACAATGCAACATTAATAATAGGTGAGTACAAAGCAGATTCTAGGATACAGTGTAAACACTTTGAAACTCTGGGGGTAAATTCTCTGACTGGCATTTATTTTCCAAGCAATGATGCACAGTAACTGCAGGAAGAACCTGGAAGTACCCAACAGGATCCATCAGAGCCTACAGGGTCTTGCATCAACTATTTTATCTCTACCCTAATGATGACTGTGCACAGCGTCATTGTATGATAGTGCCTTGGTGGGTTCACACCCTGCATAAGACTCCACAGCATCTCCCCATTTTATGTAGACAGTTTCACATCTGTTTGGCCTTGGACATCAATCTTTTTTCATGCCCTAACTTCCAAGCACACTGAATTGTCAGTCAGCCAGCCTACCCTGCCACAGTCCCTGTGTCTACACAGCTTGCTGATGGTGGAAAAGAGACAAAATGAATTAATTACTCCTCTGGGCATGAAATCTAAAGGGTAGGTAGGAGCTAGCCAGAAGCAGCCCAGGGGAACACATGGCCAAGACAGGGAACAGAATAATCTTTCCTAACCACCCTACCAGAACAGTGCTCTTTAGTTGAAATATAATATGAACCACATAGGCAATTCAAAATTTCCTAGTAGGCCCGTTAAAAAAGTAAAAAAAAAAAAAGCTGAAATTAATTTTTAATAATGTATTTTATCTAACCTAATATATCAGAAATGTTATTATTTCAACATGTAATCAATATGAAAATTATTAATAAAATATTTTGCATTTTTGTTCATACTGAGCCTTTGAAATCTGGTGTATATTTTACACAGCAGCACATCTCAATCCTGATTGGACACTTTTCCAGTGCTTGATGGCCACATGAAGCTAATGCTTACTATATTGGACAATGGAGCTCTAATCTACTCTGTCTTAATTTTCTTTGTAGCATTTATGGCTATCTGGAATTAGCTCGCTTATTTCTTTACTCACTTCTTTACTCATTTATTTTTCTCTGTCTCTCTCCACCAGAACATGAGCTTCATGAGACCAGGAACTTGGCTGACTGTTCAATTTCAGATGGAGATAAAGTCAACCCGTTCATGGTAAGCTCTTGTTACATGCTTGTTGAATAGTGAATGAGCAGAAGGCATGAGGGCCTGGAAGTGGGAAAGATCTTGGCATCTTGGATGCCTGCAGCATTGTGAGACATGGAAACAAGAGTGTGAAGGGATGTGGAGGAGGAGACAGGGGTCAGGCCTGGTTAAAGACGCCTGACATGTAAACATGCTGCTGTCTACTTAGAAATTTCCCTATTCTTTAACATCCAAGTTAATGCCATGTCAAATGAGTAGCTTTCGCACATATGTTCCCCAAACGGGAAATCTCAGTTTCAGGGCTCACTGGTTTGGACAATTATTCCATTGGTTTACACGTTGATCTTCCCTAGTGGAATGCAAGCTCCTTGAGAACAAAGCTTAGGTTATGAACACTTTGTATTAATTTTTCTGTGCTCAGCAAAATGATTTTTAACGTTTACCTACATTGATGCATGTCTTAGTTATTTATTCCTTTTTATTGCTGAGTAGCATTTCATTGTGTGGCTGTAACATTATTTATCCACACACTTATTGATGAACATTTGGATTGACTCCAGCTTGGAGCTATTATGGATAAATTTGCTATGATCATTTCTGTAAATCTTTTTTGTGTGGACATCTCTTCCTTTCACTTAAGTAAATAACTAGAAAGAGAATTTCTGGGTCATGTAGTAACAGTACTTTTAAATTTATACCAAACTATCAAGGCGGGCGGATCACGAGGTCCAGATATAGAGGTCATCCTGGCTAACATGGTGAAACCCGTCTCTACTAAAAATACAAAAAATTAGCCAGGCGTGGTGGCACATGCCTGTAGTCCCAGCTACCCGGGAAGCTGAGGCAGGAGAATCGCTTGAACCTGGGAGCGGAGGTGGTAGTGAGCCGAGATCACGCCACTGTATCCCAGCCTGGGTGACAGAGTGAGACTCTGTCTCAAGGAAAAAAAAAAAAAAAAAAAAAATTCGTGTCATTTTATATTTTCATGCACAGCATATTAAAATTCATATTAGAATTCACCAATACTTGGCAGAGTCTGCCATTTTAATTTTGGCATTCTAAGGGGTATGGTGTAGGGTCCATTGTAGTTTTAAGTTACAACTAGTAATGTTGAACATATTTTTCATGTGCTTATTTGCCATTTGTTTATCTTCTTTAGTAGTGTCTGCTTAGTTTTTTTGCCTATTTTAAAAACTGAGCTGTTTGCTTTCTTGTTTTTAAGAGTTCTTCACATATTCTGGACATAAATTCTTTGTCAAAATATATATATTTAGCATAGTTTCTCCTGAGTATGGTTTGCCTTTTCATTGTCTCAGTGGTGTCTTTTGAAGAGCTAAAGATTTTAATTATAATGAAGTCTAATTTATTAATAACTTTTTTTACAGTTCATGTGCTTTGTGTTTCTTCTAACAAATTTTTGCTTATTTCAAAGTCTTAAAGTTTTCTTCCAGAACATTTTTAATTTTAGCTGCCATGTTTAAGTGTAAATCCATTTTGAGTTTGTTTATGAAAATATTCATTTTCTTGTGGATATTTATCTATTTCTCTCTCTTTTGTTGAATAGAATTTTTCCCCATTGAATAGTTTTGATATATTTTTGAACAATCATTAATATGTTCCATTGTTCTATATATCTCTTCTCATAAAAATAACACACTATCATGACCATTGTAGCTTTATAGCAAATCTTAAAATCATGCAGTATCAATCACCTGATTGTATTCTTCTTTTGTGAAGTTTGTTGGTTATTCGAGGTCCCATATTTGTTTCATATAAATTTTACAACCAGCCTGTCAATTTCTAAATAAAAAGCCTTCTGGGATTTTGTTTGGAATTGTGTTGAATATATGAATCAATTTGGAGAGAGTTAACATTTTAATAAATATAGTATAATTTTCTGATTATGTCTTCATTACTTGTTTCTCAGCAATATTTTATAGTTTTTAATGTATAGGTCTTACAGGTGTTTTATTAATCTTGTCTTGGGTTATTTCCTATTAAGGAATGCTATTATCTTTATTTAAATTTGCAATTATTTGTTGCTAGTATATGGAAATAAAATGACTTTTGTATATAAGCCTTATTGAACTCCTTTATTAATCCTAGGCTTAATTTTTTTGTATATAACTTAGGGTTTTCTATGATGTTGTCTGCTGATAAAGATAGTTTAACTTCCCTTCCCATTTTAATGTATTTTATTTCTTTTTCTTACTTTATTGCACTGGCTACTACATTTAACACAATGTTACACAGAAGTGGTAAAAGCAGGCATCTTTACCTTGTTTCCTAATATAAAGGGAAAATATACATTTTTTAAATTATGTCTGATCTTAGCTTTGTAGAACTCTTTATCAAGTTGGTGCTGTTCCCTTTTTTCTAGTTTGCAGAGTTTTTATCCTGAATGAGTTTTGAACTTTGGCAAATTATGCTCTGCATTTAATAAGATAATCGTATTTAAATTTTTTTTAGTAAATTAACATAAGAAATTTTACTGTTTGATTTTAATGTTAAACTAATGTGTCATTCCTTAGATTTACTGTATTTTGTCATGTTTACATAGGTTATGTGTGTCTATATATATAACCGTTGTATGTATCACACTGTGTATATATATATACACACACACACATATTTATGTGTGTGCATGTGTATGCATGTGAAACGATTTGTTAATATTTTGTAAATGATTTTTTTTACCTATAATCAAGAGGGATACTTTGTTCTGTAATTTTATTTTATTATAATATCTTTGTCTTTGTCTAGTTATGTTAATAAAGTTAACTTAACCCCATTAAATTAATTTGGAAGTATTTTTCTTCACCTTACTTTTATGAGGGAATTTAATTACAATTTCTTCCTTAAATGTGTGATAGAATTAACTAGTAAAGTCACTTGGGCTACAAAATTTTCTGTGTGGAAAGTGTCTAATTACAGCTTTAATTTCTTAGGTAGATATAAAATTATTTGTGTTTTCTATTTCATCTTGCATCAGTTTTAGTAATTTATTGGCATACTATTGTTCATAATGTTCTCTTATTATTTTTAGTGTCTCTTGGATCTGTAGCAAATTCCCGTTTGTTATTCCTGACACTTGCTATTTGTACCTTCTCTCTTTATTTCTTGATTTACTTTATTGTCTGTCCACATTGTATTTCATGAATTTTTACTCTTTTCCTTTTACTTTGTTATTTGTTATTTTTTCTTAATACTTTCTTCTTTGCCTACCTTCTTATTGTAAAAACTTATAATAATATTGGTTTGGACTTTTCTTCCTTTTAATGTAAGTATTTAATGCCATACAGTTTCCTCTAAGAATTCTTTTAGCCACATCCCCCAGATTCGATATGTTGCATATTCATTTTCATTTATTTTAACATTTAAGAAATCTTTTCTAATTATTATTATACTTTCTTTTGGACCCATGTTTATTTAGAAGTGTTTTGTTCAATTTTAAATTATTTGAGTTGTTTTAACTTATTTTCCTGGTGATATTTCTAATTTTATTTTATTGTTATTAGAAAATTCTAAATTTATGGAGACCTGATTTATGGCCCATCATATGTTTTATCTTTGTCAGTGTTTCATTTATACTTGAAAATAAAAGATGTATTCTGCTATTGTTGGGTGGAGTGTCATATAATCGTTAATGAAAGCAAGTTAGTAGTGATTTTCAGGTCTTCTATATGCTTACCGACTTTCTGTTTTCTTGTATTGTCTGTCACTGAGAGCTGTGTTAAAGATTCCAACTATGATTGTGGATTTATCTATTTCTACTTTCAATTCTGTGGGATTTTGGTTCCTGTGTTTTGAAGCTCTGCTACTAGATACACATACAATATTAAGGAAATGAGAACATTATACATTTTAGGTGAAATTAAATCTAATAAAAACCTAGCTTATTGTAATTATTTAAAGTCATTTGAAGTATCTAGAAACGAATATATTTGTAGCAAATATGATGGAACAATGATAAATGTCAATATTACATAAAGAGTTCATGAAATTTAATAAATAAGTGAAATGTTGAAATCTCCATACACAAATATGCAAAGAATATGAGAAGACCATTCACCAAAGAGGAAATTCCACTAGTAAAGAAACGTAATGATACATGCTAAACTTTTGTAGTAATCAAGAGCTATAAAATAAAACAACTGTGCATATTTTTGTCTGTTAATTGACTAATATAACTTTAAAGTTTTAATTACCAGTGCTAGGAAAGGTACAGTGTGATTACACTCTCACACAATGATAGCGACAGTGTTAAGTGATTTTAATAATGCATAAATAAATGAAGTCTGAAAACAATTGAGCCACGTCGATTAAGAGCAATAAAAAGTCTCACGCATTCATTCAGCATAGTTTTTAGTATCTATCACATTTTAGACACTGTGCTAAGTGATGGGGATACAACCTCTTATTGAAGAAAAAATTCTGTTCTATTGGAACTTAATCATAATTTTGGTCTATATCCCTAAGGAAATAATATGTGTGTGGCTCACATTATATGAGTGAAGACATTTATCATGTCACATATAACTATCAAATTAATTAGAAACAAATCAACTGTTCATTAGCTAAGTGAACTATAGTACACTAACACTTTGAAATATTATTCATACACTACAATAATGTTATTTATTCATTTGTTAACTAAACAGACATTTATTTATTATAAAATAAGTGCCAGGGATTGTACTAGACATTATGGATATAATGGTACACAAGACAGAGAAATTCTTTGCCCTCAAGAGGTTTATATTCTGTAATACAAATGTAATGTCATAAGAGCTAGCATTATTTCAAAAGGAGTATATAAAATGAATTCTGATTCTATGATTTTAATTTTTATATAAAAATATAATTGGAACCTAAATAATGTATTATTTAAAAAAAATTCTGTGTAACAGATTACCATGCAATTAGTGGCTTTAAACATCACACGCATTAATTATCTTGCAGGGTCTGTGGGTCAGGAGTCTAGGCACAGCTTAGCTTGGTTTTTGGCAAGACAAAAATCAAGGTGTTAGGGGGCTGGATTATCATCTGGAGGCTCAACTGGGGAAGGACCTGTTTTCATACCCACTTAGTGTGCTTGCAGAATTCATTTTCTAGCTGCTATAGGATTTATTACAATTTGTATTTACAAAGCCAGCAAGGAGAGCAAGTCTCTAGAGGAAACCTGTTAGCAAAATAGCCTTACTAATGTAATGTAATAATGGGATAATGAGAATGACATCCCATTACCTTACCACGAGATGTAAAACAATCATTAGAATGACATCCCATTGCCTTTGCCCTATTCTATTGAGTACAAGCAAGTCACAGTGTTACTGAAACTCCAGGGGTTCTGTTTAGGTCGTGCTGCTCACTGCATAGAAAGCCAATCACTGAGACTCTGAGTATTGCCAAGGAAGAAGGCTTTAATAGGGTGCTGCAGTCGAGGAGATGGGAGATCAGTCTTAAATTCATCTCCCTGACTGAGTAAAATTAGGGATCGATATAGCAGGCAAGACAATGTAATCATGTGTGGGAAAACAGGAATTAGGGAGAGGTAAGGATGAGAAGTTGTTCAATAGGAAGCAAGTGGTCATCTAAGCAATCATTATGGGTGAGGGGTCTGGCATCTCACTGTCCAGATGCAGTGATCTGGTAAGTTTTAGCTCCTTGACACTACTTGGGAGGCCTAAACCTTGGTTTCCTGAGGAAGAAACTCAGATAAAACAAATGTAACTTTCTCAAGTTTTAAGACTGGGAGGATCAATGTCTGTATTTATTCAGAGAAACCATAAACATCAGTTTTGCAGGAAAATTGGGCTGGTTTCAACAGGTCCTGGCTACATTCAACTATAAAAGGGAACTGTACAAGGGCATGGCAAAAAGGCAAGGGTCATAGAGGGCCAGCTTAAAGTCTGTTTGTCATAGCAAGTAACTGTAATGTTAGGGCTGGAGTACTACAGACAAGTTTCTAGCCTACGTTTTAATATTTATGGTAAAGTTGCTATGCTCTTCATAATAATTTAACACATATTAATTTTCAGAGGCCATAGCTAACCATTTACTCTCTAATTTACCTGTTATCAAACCTATCTTATCTTAACGATGCAATTATTTCTTTTAAGACAGCCATTTATCCTTGGTTTTTATTATTTTTTTAATTATGTCTCTTAACTAATAAAGCAGTAGTCCCCTTTTCTGCTACTTTCATTAAAAAAGCACATTATCTCAGCTACAGATCATTATCAGCATTTTCTGAGTTAGTCTTGGAAAATAACCACTATTTGTATTTTTTTCCTAAGGTTGTTGATTCCTATGATCACTTGGTATCAGTTGTATGCAGCCTACTGCATGGCTGGTACCTAAACACAGACAGACAGAAATGGCAAAGGTAGTCATTTCATTTGGGCATGTCTTTGTCAGGTGAGAAGCAGAGGCACACTGCACCAGGAGCAGACAGAGCTGTGTGCCAGGAATTAGGTGTCATGAGAGAGGCTAATAGTGAACTCACATAATCCTTCACCTTTCCTCCTTGACAAAGATCCAAGGAGTGAATGAGGGGTGGGCCTATCTAAGTCCTGATGATTAACTTACACTTGGAAGACATTGAGGGTGTGGTAATTGTTGTCATTTTTACAATATTGTGATCTTAATCTTATGGAATATTGAATCTCCAAATAGCCCATGACATAAAGAGACCTTTATGGCTCCGAAGGAGCTATTATACTTTAATATGTCACGAATCTTCAGATTTAAAGAGTCCTCAATGAGACCTTGACATAGTTAAGCCTAATGAGTCCAAAGGAGTTACAATGGCCTATTGTGTCAATAATTTAGACATGACAGGTTTTGTCGGAAGTAGACTTTGGTATCCAATGTAGTCTGTGTGCTGTGTGGATATGACTGACAGCTGAGTTACATAATAAACAGTAGTTATTCAAAAGTTGCTTTATACATCAAACATACCATTGAAAATTTTCAAATAAAGACTTTTTACTACATTGAATCTATATTTTAATAATACCCTGATTATTAGCTCATTCATATCTTCATTTATTAATACCATCTGTGCCTGCCTACTCATCCATGTGCTGTACTAGGTATAGGACTACAAGGGTGAGTTGAGACACAGCCCCTGCCCTCAAGGAGTGTAGCACGTGAAGGTTTAAGAAGTTTACAGTCTAGAATGATAGTTGGAAAATTATGGCTCACAGGGCAGCTGCCAGCTTTGCAATAAAGTTTTATTGAAATACAGGCAGAATCATTCATGTATGTCTTGTCTATGGCTGCTTTTGTATTATGGCAGCTAAACCGAGTAGCTATCACAGAGACTACATAGACCACATCTCTGAAAATATTTATGATCTGGACCTTGAAGACAAACATCGCCAATCCCCGGTCTACAGTTTCAAAGGTTCTGGGGCTACTTCAGTAAATCCCAAATATGCACGAATTAGCATTGTCAGTTCCCATAGCTTTGGTGTAATTCAGAGAGAAGGTCTTATTTTCTCATTGTTTTGTATTTATTGTGTTTTAATATGAATGGAATGTTATCGTTAATTCTTCAAAACATTACTCAGCACTATTTCTACACCAAGTTTTGTGATACAGTCTCGGTCTAGTGCCTGGAGTAAGAAGATGGTTAATGTTACAAAACATGGATCCCATTTGTCTACACCATGAAGAATAGGGTGATTTTAAAGATATGTCCTCAACTTATTTGATATTCGTCCCCCAAAAGAGGTGAATATTTCCCTTTCCCCTGTGTGTGGGCTAGGTTGTGATTTACTTCTACCAGACAGAATATCTCAGATGTGAGGGGATACCGCTTCTGAGATTAAGTTATAAAGAAAACTACAGCTTCCATCTTGGAAGCTTCCATCCCTCTCTCTTAAGTCTTTCTGGGAGAAGTCATCTGCCACAGAGGAGGTGATCCAGGGGAGATGGAAGCCACCTGCTGTGTGGTGAGTACCCCAGGCAGCAGGCAGAGAAGCCCACAGGGTGAGGAGCTAGGGCCCAACAACAATGAGTGTACTTGGAAATGGATCTTCTGAGGCCTGTCAGTAGCCAGGCGAGTTTGTTTGGAAGTGAGTCCTATCTCATTTGGACCTTGAGATGTCTGTAGCCCCAGCTGAAATTTTACCTGCAACTTCATGAGAGATCCTGAGTCTCTCAGCTAAGCCACTCCTGACTGCTGACCCACAGAAGCTGTGAGATAATAGATGCTTGTTTTCTTAGGTCACTCAGTTTGGAGTAATTTGTTATGCATCAAGAAATAACTAATTCAGAAGGCAACTGGCCAATTGGGTGTGAGAGGGAGTAATAGTTGTCTCTTGCTGTGAATTCCTCTCCATGCCCCTGCAAGACTACTGATTGCTTGGTCAAGTTCCTGAGATAGTTCTGAACTTCTCTGCCTGCATACCCAGATGGCAGTCTTCTCCCCATTTCCACGTAGTCATCTTTGCCATGTTGCCATTCTCGAAGGCAGTCTGGGCTCATCTAGATATGATGTGGGTATGTATTGCTATTAGCCTCATGCAACTTTGGTGTTGATGCTGTCTTGGAGAGTCCCTTCATTTATTGTTCCCTTACTTGCAGGAGGGAAGTGAGTTCTCTCTATCAGAGTTGTAATTACTTTACAAGACTCAGAAATAGGATTGTAGCTGGCAATGTTTATAAATCTTTCATTTGACTTGCTTTTAATATATATCTTGCTCGCCACTCCAAAATGTAAGAAGTCAGCTGTAGATCATTATTTGGGATGATGCCATTCAGGGTAAGAGCCAAGCATGTCCACCTTTGCTAACTGACAACCAGTGCAGCACCTTGCTTCTTTTAACCTCAGTGTGATTTGCGTGCCTACATGGGGTGGCTTATGGGGTTGCTGGCATGTTGTCATGCTCTTTTTCTCAGAAAGCCTTGGCCATATGACCAACAGGCAACTCCACAGTGTCTTCTAGAAGACTGATTGGAACTTAGTGTCCACAGAGATGCCCCTCTCCACAGGACACCTATGAGATGATATCTGCCAGAATTCCACATTGAGCAGTTCTGGGACTCTCACTACCAAACCCAGCACAAAGCAAGCTGTGATCAGTGCCAACCCACAGATACAAGCAAAGTTCAGTAAAAACACGAATGCGGCTAAATTCAATGTTGTGTCCCACACTGGATCCTGGAGTGGAAGAAAAAGGACATTGGTGGGAAAACTAGCAAAATCTGTGTATGGTGTGGAATTTAATCAACAGCAATGCACCAATGTTAGTTTCTTAGTTGTGACAAACACAGGGGAGAAATAATGTAAAATTGGTAGTAGGGAAAAATGGGAGAGGGGTCTATGGGGGCTCTCTGTACTATCTTGACATCTTTACTGTAAATCTATGTGCGTGCGCACACACATACACACACACACACACACTCACCATGAGCAGGAAATTTATAGGAGGGATATGGACAGGCAGAGAAGGTGGGTGTGGAGAACTTTCCAGGCAGAAACGACAATATAAAATGTTTGAGAGCAGCCACCTGTGGCAGATTCTGTGATTGGTGAGGTGCCCCCAGAGCATGCCCTAGTATCCATGGTGGGTGTTGTGGGGATACAGAGCAAAAAAAGAAAGCATGGCTGGGCCTTGAGTGGTCCAGTAAAGAGTCTGAATTATCATATTATGGGCATGATGGGCCTACAGAGGGCTGTGACATGAGCAGAGATGTTTACAAAGGTTCTAGGACTTTATAGGATGCATTTCTGTGGCCCTTGCCTGAACACATACATATAGCCTCACCCACACAAGCACCGCACCTTATCTCAGGTGACTTCTTTTTCATTTTCATTTTTATTTTATTTATGTTCTTATTACTTTTTGAGACAGAGTCCAGAGTCTCACGTTGTTACCCAGGCTTGAGTGCAGTGGCTCCTTCTCGGTTCACTGCAGCCTCTAACTCCTGGGCTCAAGCGATTTTCCCACCTCACCCCCACCAAGTAGCTGGGAGTACAGGAGAGCACCACCACACCCAGCTAATTTTTGTATTTTTTGTAGAGACAGGGTTTTGCCATGTTGCCCAGGCTTGTCTCAAACTCGTGAGCCCAAACAATCCACCCACCTCAGCCTCCCAAAGTGCTGGGATTTCAGGTGTGAGCCACTGCACTGCGCTGTTCTCAGGTGACTTCTAATTCATTATCTTTCAAATCTCTGCTTCAGGGAAGCCTCCCTGACCCCTGTAGAAAGGGTTGTGCACTCCATCTTCATCCTTACTATCGCTTGTTCAAAATATGGCTGCCTCCTCCTTTACAGTTTGTACCCAAGGGTAGAGACCACACCTATCTCACCTGTCCTCAGGACCAAGCACATGTCATGTGCCCAATACTATTGTTGAAGGAATGAATTAATGGGTAAATCTAGGGGTGTTTGGGGGGCAAACCAAGAGCCAAGGAGCCACTTGTGCATAGAGTTAAGTGATCTGCCTGGCTCTCAGTGGATAAGAATTATTAATCAAAATAAACACTATCTGAGTCCTAGTTGATCTTAGAAGGACTTTAAGAAAGCCTCTGGGGTTGGAATAAGATAAGGGGCAGGAGCGGTTTTGGTGGTTTCCGGGAAATGACCTGTGAGTCAGGTCAGCCTTCCTGGTAACTCAGCATAGTCTCTCGGTCCCTCAGCTCTGCTGTCAGGCACTGGGCCATGCTCCATGGAGACCCCATGGCCACAGCACCTATAGAAAATCAATGTCTTCAACTTTCCCCTACATGCTAAGATATCAAACAGCCCGAAAGTCGGCAATTCACAAGGAAAGTTGGCTCCATCCAACTTTCAGCTCTTTGAAAAGTTTGCCTTAAGAATTGAGACATCACTTTTCTCTTCCCAAAGAATGTGTATCTTTTCAGGATTCAAAGAGGCCGGAAAAAATGTCCTCATTTTCCTTGACAGACGACGTGCTGTGTTCTCCGGGTTGCTGATCGGCAAATCGGAACAGACGGTTTTTCCTTTTTATCCCTCCTCGTTACCCCGATGTGGCTTTTTGGTCTTTTTCCAAATGAAGCCCTCGGTGAGACATTGCAAGATGAAAGGGACGGTGGTCGAACTCTCCGTCACTGAGCCTATCAAGGATTTAACATTTTGATTGATAACTCTGCTGTGTCAGGGACATGTGTATTTAAAAGCCCTCTGAAATTTGGAGTGAATATATCTGAGAGATGCATCTGATTTTCCTCCTGCAAGGAAAGAAAGACCGAGGTCAGGTGCCACTTTCTAACATTCTCAAACATAAATCTCGGGTTTATTTTTCTGACCTTTCAGTGTGTAAGTGGCAGGTTTGGTGCTGGAGAAAGAAGGGTTTAAAGCTTTCTTTCTTCCTCCTTCTTTTTAATATAATAGCACCCTTTTCTCCTCCTTTCTTTATCCAAATCACAAATTAACACCTCCTTGTTGGGGAAATGGGAGACAAAGGGAGATTATTGGAAATTACTGACCACAGAAGCACCATAAGTGGATTACACTAGACCTGGGGATCCCCAGGGACAAAGAAGCAAACCCAGGCAGATACAGGGGCCTCAGATGAGTGGAACCAACAAAGGATGGGATGAATCTTACCAAATGAGAGAGCTGCTCCGCTGCAAGGCAGTGGTGAATTCTCCGCAGCTTCATGTGAAGGGATGTCCCTGTTTGCAGACCTTCCCCAGGTTGCCAGTGAATATGATAAGTCTCCAACCAGTGCCAGGTATAAGTACACATCCTTGGACACTCGTCAAACCCCTAAAGACAAAGTCTCCAAGTCCTGATAACCTGCTAAGCAACCATGTAAATCCTGAGTGAGTCGTTTGAATGATATAAGCCTCAGTTTATCTTTCTCTGTAAAATACTGTTAACCCTCATAGCAAGGTTGGCAATATTAAAGGAGAAAAATACTTATCATGATGTCAGCAAATAATTACTCATTGGATGTGACCTCTTGTTATTGTTATTATCATCACCATTGTCGTTGTCATATATTCATTTAGAGACAGGATAGCATTTCCTCCTGTTTCCTGTGACTCTCTGTGCAAATGGCCAGGGCTGTCCAGTTCTTTGATTTTCCCTTGCTTCTTATTAAATCTTCTCTGACATCCTGAATATAACCTGCAAGAAAACTCAAAACTGAGCAGATTTTATTTTTTCTACCTCTTCTTAAAGGGAAACCAAAACACAATTTACCGTTCTATGAATAGATTGCTGTTTGGATAATCTTTACTCCACGCCAGTTTGGTTTCTGTTCTGAACATAACTTTATTTTTCGCCACTGGAGGATGTAGCAAAACCCTTCTTTGTGCAGGGGCCATTAAGACTGCCCATTCTTAAATTAGCTCAGCAAAAAAAAAAAAAAAAAAAAGAAGTGCATTTTATAGTCAAGCCAGCAGTAATTGGACACTGTGACTATGAGTGGCCCTTGCAGTGTTTGGACGTGGGCCAAATGTACCTTCTGTCTGTCTCTGACACAGGCAGACAATAGCGGTATTATTTACTGCACTGGCTCTGTGCAATTCCAAAGGCCAGCTGCGAGAACAAAAGAATCACTAACACTTTGCCCAGCCCTAGACTAAACTGGATGCGCTATCTATGTTTCCTAAATAATTCACCCCTCCATCCCAAATGTTGGGTCATCTATTCTTCCTTTCTTTCCTTTTGCCCTGACCATGGCTGCAAGGAAAATATGTATTACTACTCTGAATCCTTAAAAGAGAATGGAATGAAGGAAGGAATGGCCAACAGTTCTTTGTTTCCATACCTTAGGGTGCAGCATCACCACCACAGACCAGCTATGAGAGGATGGTAGCAGAATCAGTGTACGGAACAATCTTGGCAAGGGTTAGTCTTCCCTGGAAAGGGATGCTTCCCAGGAATGCCATTCTGAGTTTTGTCTTCAGAACTTTGTAAAAGAGCCTGATGTTCACCTGGGTAACATTCACCGGTTGCCACACTCACAGACCTGTAACCTCTGTGTTACAACCTGGGCTTTGAGTAGACTGAGCTGAAAGTATCACCCTTGACTTGGTTCTGGTTCATATCCAGAATCTGGGAAACTGAACCCTACTGCCTGGTATTGTCCTATTGTGGTCCCTACTAACACGATATTTATTAGGAAATAGACTCATCAGTTGTTGAACATGCAGCCTGCGCATGGAGATGGGCTTCACAGCTTCTGAAGCCTCCAGTCCAACCTGAACTGTACCTCCAGGTCACAAACAGAGTAGCCTCCAGCCTTCTAAATCCATCCATAGCAATCCGTGTGTCCTCATCTCCTCTTCCACTTTGAACTGTGTTTTCTGACCTGGTCCTGAGATATCCAGCTCCTGGCTCTTTGCACAGACATTTGATCCTGTCTCCCATGTACCTTGGGATCTTCTGCCTGCTATTGCTCTTTCCTGATGGGTCAGGGAGCCTTGGTCTGCAGGCTTGGCCTATTTGTCCCCTGTACAGCATCTGTCTCCAACTGCTTAACCAACACTTGACCTGAAATCCAGACGTGGCATTCTGTCCAGCCACAGCAAAGCACCATCCTACATCCACAGGCTCTAGAACTCCAACAGGAGCACTTTCCCAGATCGGTCACAATCACAGCATTTAGCTATCATGCGGGGGGATTCCTAACGACTCATAAACTAACAGTTTCTAAGCTTTTCTCATTTGCTTCTCACACTCTCCATGAGACAGACCAGGGAGACCTTATCATCTATGTTTTAGACGTAAGTTGAAGTGAGCTTTCAACTTATCTCTAAGTTGGTGCAAAAGTAACTGCAGTTTTTGCATTGTTGAATTTTGCCATTTGATATTGCCATTGATATTAAATAAATGTGATTATGCTATACATAATTTTAATGGGCATTTCTCACTTTTTTTTGCTAATGACTTATTACTTGCTGTTTATTTTATATTTATTTTAGGGACTATGGAAATGATATTGGACAAAAAGCAAATTCGAGTGATTTCCTTATTCGAGTTCAAATTGGGTTGTAAAGCAGTGGAGACAACTCGCAACATCAACAATGCATGTGGCCCAGGAGCTGCTAACAAACGTATACTGCATTGGTGGTGCCAGAAGTTTTGCAAAGGAGAAGAGAACCTTGAAGATGAGGAGCATAGTAACTGGCCATCAGAAGTTGACAACGACCAATTGAGAGCAATCATCGACACTGATCCTCTAACAACTACACAAGAAGTTGCCGAAGAACTCAATGTTGACCATTCTACAGTCATTTAGCATTTGAAGCAAATTGAAAAGGTGAAAAAGCTCCAGAAGTGGATGCTTCATGAACGGAGGGAAAATAAAAAAAAAATAGTCGTTTTGAAGCGTTGTCTTCTCTTATTCTATGCAACAACAAACCATTTCTCGATCGGATTGTGATGTGAGAGGAAAAGTGGATTTTATGCGACAACTGGCTATGACTAGCTCAATGGTTGGTGGGAGAAGAAGCTCCAAAGCACTTCCCAAAGCCAAACTTGCACCAAAAAAAGGTCCTGGTCACTGGTGGTCTACTGCTGGTCTAATCCACTACAGCTTTCTGAATCCTGGTGAAACCATTACATCTGAGAAGTATGCTCAGCAAATTGATGAGATGCACCAAAAACTGCAAAGCCTGAAGCCGGTATTGGTCAACAGAAAGGGCCCAATTCTTCTCCTCAACATGGCCTGACTGCACGTTCCATAACCAATTCTTCAAAGGTTGAATGAATTGGGCTACGGAAGTTTTGTCTCATTCGCTATATTCACCTGACCTCTCGCCAACCGACTACCACTTCTTTAAGCATCTTGACAACTTTTTGCAGGGAAAATGCTTCTACAACCAGCAGGATGCAGAAAATGCTTCCCCACAGTTTGTTAAATCCCGAAGAAAGGATTTTTACACTACAGGAATAAACAAACTTATTTCTCGTTGGCAAAAATGTGTTGATTGTAATGGTGCCTATTTTGATTAATAAAGATGTGTTTGAGCCTAGTTATAATGATTTAAAATTCCCCACCTGAAACAGCAATTACTTTTGTACCAACCTATTTGCCAAAAAGGGGAGAAAGCAAGCCTAAGGTTTTCAACTCTCGAAGTCCATAGGCATTTTAATATGCCTCAGTCAGAGGGTGGAGGGAGGAGATTAGAATTTTATTTTCCTTGATGTTGAAAGTCTCACTCCATTCTCCACTGGCCTTGTGCTCAGCCCTTGGATTTGTCTTTTGTGGACAATGCTCCCTAAATAACAGACTCTGCCCCACTACACTGGACTTCCTATGATGGAGGGGCTGTTTATTGTCACTCAGCATTGCATCTCCTGGGCCTAGCACACACTTATATGTGAGCAGGTGTTGAATAATGAATGAATGAATGGGTGAATGAATGGATAAATGGACGGATGGATGAGTGGCTGAAAGAAAGAATGAATGTTCCATTCCATGTGTGCTGTAGGTTGGCAAGTTCATTGTTTGATTGCGCTTGGCACCAGAATCCTATCTGTCCCTTTCTCAGAGTTTTCTTTCTGTCCCTTGCATCATCCAAACTCTTCCCTGGATACTCCAGGCCTCTTAGGCACTGGGAGAACTTCCATTCTCATGGAAGATGGAGACTTTCTTTCCATGTAGCCTCACCTACCACCCTCATGCCATCCTAGAATGAAACTGCAGGTACCACTATGCCTCCTTGCTGGGCAACTCTACTTTCCATTTCTCTTAGGGTCTCTCCTCTGACGTGGGTGTGCATGGACCAGAGGCCAGGAATTCTAAGGCCCCTCTTTCTGACCCCTTGACATAATCTTTCATCTTCCACCAAGAGCCCTCCCCCAACCCTGTGCTCATGCTGTGGATAATGAATCAAGTCAGCCTCCCTGACTTTTTTCAGAGACTCCCAGAGCCAGACAGGACTTCATACACTCTGTTTTGTTTCTTATTTTCAGGCAGAGAGAACTGGAGCCTGGAGAAGTAATGGGTTTTGCCCAAGGATCTGTGGCCCTTCAGTGACAGGCAGGGACTTGAAACCACAGTGCCAGCCCAAGTACTCTGAGCCTCCCAGGCTATCCTCTTTGTGTGTCATAACGTGCCATATTTTCTTCAGGGTTTGGCCTAGAAGGATTTTGACACTTTGAGCATGAGGATGAGGGCCTTTGGAATGTCACCGTACCTACTCTGAGAGAAAGCCAATTTTCCCTTAGTTCAGTACTTGCAAATAGCAAAGTTAATTAATCCCCTGTAAATAAACATTTGCAAACTTCAGCTCAATATAGCACTGACCAGGAATGCTTCCAAATGTGTGCTGAGATTAGATGATTAAAAGACCAGAGCTGATCATGTGATGGTGAATCCGCAAGTCGGGCTCATTAATTTATTAGTGTGGTAGAAAAAACATTGGTGTCATGGTTCATAAAAGGCACAGGCCTGATTCCACTCTGCCATTGACTGACTGAGATGTCTGGCAAATCATAAACACCCTCTAAGCCTCTCTTCTTATACGTAAAATACACGGAGGTCATGCCTATGAGCATTACGCTAGATACTGTGAGTAGGACTGTGAGGTCTGCCCCCAGGAAAGCACTCCATCAGTAATAGATTCCTCCATCCTCTCCAGCCACCCACCTTCCTGCCGTCTAGCATAGACAGTGCCTTCAGATCTGCTGACCTCTAGGGACTCCTGGACTTTCAGAAGCCTCTTTGGTTAATGAAGGTGTTGAGCAGGTTTGAGCCAGGCCTTTTCCAGCTCTTCTAATTTTTGATGGACTTACACAGACCACTGATTTGCATCATCCACCTCCCCCTTAATGAGCTTGTGTGCTCACAGTTAATGAACTAATTACTTCTGGGCAAAATCAACATTAGGTTGCAAACCTGGTTTCTGCAGCCTCCGCCAGACCAGCGTTCTTTTGTCAAGTCAAAAAGAGTTGGCAACACAGCAACTCCGCCAGATATCGGTGACACGTCTTCTCTGACCAGGAGATGTTCAACTCAGCTGGCACAATTTGAATTAAAATATCTCGCCAAGTGAGCAGCATCAAACATGACACGTACTTTCTCGAGATCCAGGATGAGGCTGAAGTGCAAGCTGTGACCTGAAGGTCTCATCACCTTCCAGTCAGAAATATAGCTCTTCTTGAAGGCTAGAGATTTTTCCCCGGCAAAATGACTCAGTTAATGGCAATAAAATGGAGGTGTGCCAAATGGCCTGCTTTAAATTCAGGTGTTGGTGAGAAGACCATTTCTTGAGTATACAGAGGGGGCATTTATGCACAAGGTGCATCTTAATTGGAGGGAAACTCTCTACACTTTGAAACAGTTAAGCCATTAGCCTTGGGAACACCTTTAAGTGGTGTAGTACAAGATTACCTGCTGTGAAGACTCCATTTCCATTCCGTCAGGACTCATTTACTGAGAGGTCAGAACACAGACTTCAGAGCTGATTCTCCTGGATTTGAATTCTGGCCTTGCCCCCATTTGCTGTGTTACAGTGGAGAAGTCACTTAATGTCTCTGTGCCTTAGTTTCTTCTGTCCTGACATAGGGAAGGTAACAGAGTCCAATCACATTAGGGTCATTGGGAGGTCTAAATGGAATGGAGATATATTTAATTATTCTACAAATATTTACTTAACACCATGGCAGAGGCCATCAGTGTTCTTCCAGTTTCTATGTGGCTTCTTGCATTTCACAGCCTTCCTTATAGTTGGGTTGGGGACTTGCGCCTGAGTTCTGACAATTGGGAATGTGAGAAGAAGGGAGCCCTCTCTATCTCTTAGATCCTATCAACAGGGGCCTGGAGGGTCACCTGTTCCAGATGATATGGTTACAATAAGGATGAGTCTTAGTCAGCCTGGGTCCCTGAGTCACCATGTGGAGCTAAGCTATATTAGCTTCTTCTGCTATGTTAGTTTTCATAGGACAGCCATAATAAAGTGCCACAAACTAGGTGGCTTTAAACAAAAGAAATTTCTTCTCTGACAGTTCCAGAAGCTGGAAGTCTGAAGTCAAGGTGTCAACAGGGCCATGCTCCCTCTGAGACTTTAGGTAGAATCCTTCCTTGCCTATTCCTAGCTTCTGATGTGTGCCTTCATCCTTTGTGTTCCTGGACTTGTAGGTGCATTGCTCAAACCTCTGCCTTGGTCATCACATAGCATGCTTCTCCTCTTATAAATATACCCACCATATTAGATTAGGGTCCACCCTAATGATCTCATCTTCACCTGATTACATCTGCAAAGACCTTATTTCTAAATAAGGTCATATTCACAGATATGGGGATTAGGACTTTGACATTTCTTTTTTGTGAGCCACAGTTCAGCCCATAACACCTATAACACCTCCAAATTTGTGTTAGACATGTAACATGAGTGAGAGAGTAACCTTAGTTGGATTAAACAAGTGAGATTTGGGGATTCATTTGTAACCAAAGTATAGTCTGGCCTGTCCCCACTAACACACATAGTTGACTGATGCAGCACTGTGCCAGGGACCAGGGATTAAACATGTAACAACATAGAAACAGCTCTTGCTCACTTGCAGCTTACAGTCTAGTTCTGTGCCTGGCAAATAGAAAGTGTTCAATGAATGGTAGCTATTATAGTTGTTATTTAAGAATGTTAGGATTCTGGTTATCAAGAGGGATAAAACATAGTTGGGTAGACAGAAAGGGAAACAGATTTATAATATAGCAAGATAGCTAATTCATTGAGCCTGTAAAATTATTTTTGGCAAACAGAGTGCCTTCTCAGCTCCCCAAGGCATGGAATACAAGGTGTGAGGGTGTGGAGGGGTGGCAGTTGGAAAGAGCCCATGGCACAGAGGCCACCGCATAACAAGCCACACTCTTGAATATAGGAACTGGTGAATGTACAATAGCATAGATGCATATCTGTCCTTGGTGGGAACAAAAAGTTTTGCCTTTCTTACCTAGATTATTACAGTAGCCACTTAGCTGGTCACCTGCCTTGGGTACTGCCTCCCTCTAATCTTCATGCCATAGTGATGGCTCCTGTTGTACCTCTTAACATGGTCACACCTTTGAAAAAACCTTTCAAATCGACCCAATGCCTATGGGATAAAGGTCCAGCTCCTTAAGTCCCTCCTCATTCTCCAAGGTTCAGTTCCAATATTAACAATATTAATTCCCCGTTAGGACTTTCCTGGCTTCTTCCCTTCCATTTAGCATTGCTCTGTTCTGTGTGCATTCTGACATGTATGACTTATATGTGTATATGCATGTTTAAAGTAATTCAGTAAACACTGAGCACCCTCCATGTGCCAAATTCTGAGCAGTCATAACAAATCGGGTTTTAAAAATTATTTTTTTCCTTCTTCAGGCTTCCATCCATACCAATCCCACTGCAAGAAACGCCCTTTTCCTATCTCTTCCTTGGCTCAGTCTTTCCTGTTCTCCAGCTTTCTCGACATCTGCTCCCAGAAGTCCTTGATCCCTCCAGAATAAGTCAGGATCTCACCATGTACTTTCCCTCTGAATTAGTTTCCTGTGAGTGCTGTAACCAATTACCACCAACATTGTGATTTAAAGCTACACAAATTTATCCTTGGTTCTGAAGGTCATAAGTTTAAAATGGGCCTTGTGGGCTAAAATCAAGGGGTTGGGGGGCTGTATTCCTTCCGGAAGCTCTAAAGGAGAATCTGTTCCTTGCCTTTTCCGGCTTTTAGGGGATGCCTGTGATCCTCAGCTTGTGGCTGCATCCCTACAATCTCTGTCTCTGTTTTCATGTCTCCTTCTCTGACTCTGACCCTTTCCTCTATCTCTCTTATAAGGGAAATAACCTTTGTGATTATATTGGGCCCACCCAGATAATACAAGATAATCCCTTCATCTCAGGATCTTTAATTTGATCATATCTGTGAAGTCCATTTTGCTACAGAAAGTACCATATTCATAGGTTCCAGGGATTAGAATGTGGACATCTTTAATACATTTTTATGCTGTGTTATAATTTTTGGGGCTTCCTTCCCATGGACCCATGATATCCTGAGGGTAGAAACAACATCCTATACAAGGTCCCAAAAATGATTTATGCATGAATGAAGTCTCATGCACATCCTGTAGCCTATTCTGTTGGAAAACTGTCCTGGACTGTCAGTTGGAGAGACAAGGTTAGGGGGCTTAGTTAGCAAAAATCCTGCCATGACAGTGCTGAAACAGAAGTTTCCTGCAGTGTTGGGACTCTAGAAAAGACAGAGCCATGGAGCTCTACAGAAATCCAGGAGAAAAGGAAGGCTCCCATTTGGACACCTGCAGGATTGAAGCAATTATTCACCAAGTCCTTTGCCTTGACTAAACTGATTCTGCACATTTTATTTGCTCTAGGTTTCCAAATGGGACCCTAAACATAGAACACACTGAATGAATGAAAAAGATATAGTAACATTCTTCTAACATGCACCTGGTTTAAGTGCTTCAACACATTGTTAGTTAAGTCTTGTTTTCAGAAATTAGTGCATGCCAAGCTATAGTTGCCTTATAGGAGGTAGAAAATCAATGTCTAGCTTTTATTTGCAGTGTTCTAGTAGCTGTTATTTTCTTTGTTTTAATCATCTCCAAATGATGGAGGAAATGTTCTTGTGTTAATACTGGACCGTACTTGCAGCCAGAAGGAAACCAGGAACAATGATATTTGAAAGAAGCAGAAGTGGGGAGGGAAGAAGGCAGCTAACATGTGTTGTGTTGATCATCTGATATACGACTGGATCTGTATAGAGTTATTCCCATGGTATCAGTCAGCTGTTGTCAAAATAATGCTGTATAACAAGTTATCCTGATCTTCAGTTGTGTAAAACAGCAGTTATTCCCATTTCTCTGCAGGTAGACTTGGGTAGCTCTTCTTCAGGTTGCAGCTGTGTAGGTCTGGGCCTTCTCCACATTATTTTCATTCTTCTTAGACAAGCATGCATGTTGGGGCTTATTCTTGTCATGGTGATGACAGACGCATAAGAGAGACAGTGGAAGTAGCAAGATGTGATAACTTGTTGACTTGACTTGGGAAAAGCAAATCACATGACCAAAGGTTTGGGGTCAGAGAAAGTCAAGGGTTAGGGGTGCAGAGAGAGATGATAATTGGAGCCAAACACTTAATCTACCACACTCATATGGACAGAATTATATTTATCATATGGATGAGGAAAATGAGGTTGAAAGAGAGTAAAGTGACTTGTCCAACATCAAAATGCTAGAAAATGATAGGATCTGGACTAAATTCTAAATCCATTTAACTTAGTGTTCCTCAGCCGGGAGAAACGTTCACCCCCAGGAAATATTGGCCAATATCCGGAGACATTTTTGTTTGTCACATTGTTGGAGAGGGTTGGGGAGGGGTTGCTGCTGGTGTCTAGTGAGTAGAGACCAGGGATGCTGCTAGACACCCTACAGTGTGCAGGTCAGTCCCCCATGACACAGAATTATTCAAAATGTCAATGGTGTTGAGGTGGAGGAGGTGTGTCCTCTTTCTGTTCTGTCTAAACTGCTTCCCCAAGTAGAGAGAAGTGGTGAGTTTGTCCCAAGTACAGAGAGTGACCCTGGGAACATAAGAGTATGATGATTTCATTTTGGGCCTTTTTGTATTTATTTGATCACTTTTTATATTCAGTCACTTATTCATTCAATATGCATTTGGGCAACTGCAGCGCACAAAGCGTTGTCTTGTCTTATTTTTCCATTGCTACTACGATGTCTCCAAGTGCTAGTCTCTGTCTATTTTTATGTGCCTCTTAGTACTCACCACATGCCTGCAATTGAATCTCATCCTTGATGGTTTAATTGGCACAGTGGTAGGCACGTGGGAAGCTCTTGCTGCATGTCACCCATCATAATTATAATGGTACTGGAGAAGGCCAGGTTTCCCTAGCTCCATCCTACACTCACGGCGCCCCAGCATAACGCCATGTAACCCACTTCCTTTATACAGCATTTAATTATCTTTCATATATACAACACTCCTTACTGAATAAAATATTCAGACATCTCATTTGACGGGGGAAGCAAACAGTAATATGTAGCATTTCATTTGTTTTTTCATTAAATCGGGCATGACCATTGTTGGCGCCGGGGAGTTTACGACCGCAGGTCTGACACCCTGACATTACTCATCTATTCATAGTGGGTTTGAGCTCCATGCAAGTGCCTCATTTTCTCTCTATTTACATTAGCCAAATAAATTCATCTTTTATTTCATTGAGCTGAATGCTTCCATCTGTGGGGCTGTTTATGAGACCCACCAATTCTATTTGGTTATTTATTTTATTACTGATTTTTTTTTGTTTTGCTGCCACCGCTGCTGCTGCTGCCACCGCTGCCTTCTCATTAAAATGTCTTTTAGCTTTTAGACATGAAGGCAGAAAAGGATTAATTAAAATCTCCCTGGTTCTCAGATATTGCAAAATGAAGAAACGTCAGATGCACATTATCAACCAGGTACAAACAAAAAATATGGAGCTACATCAGGACTCGAATTGCACAAATTCCTTCAGAAACAGAGTTAATAACTCGGACAATTGAATTAAACCAGTCCCACAGGCTGCTCACCTGGTCCCCACCTGGGATTCAGAGGTCACTGGGAGGTTGTTTATGAGGCCTGGCCTGCCAGCTGAGTCTAAATTCTAGAACAGTTATGTTCTGAATTTATCATGCTGTTTAGGTGGGGAAAACCTTGCTCAAAGTGATCATTATCATAGATAGTCCACAGTATTTTGTTTATATTTGTTTAATCAACATTGTAGTGTGTAAAAGATCTAATTCATTGGGTATGTGCTAAATATCAAACACCTTGACCATAACTAGTTTACAGGCAGAATCTCTTTTTAATCTTTTAATAACACTGAGAAATAAGGCATTAACAAATTTTTTTAGTTGGTATATAATTACATGCAGAAAACTGCACAGATTTTAAGTATAAAGTGCTGTGTGCCATGACAAATTGATACACCTGTATAACTCACACCATTATTAAAATTTTGAATATTCTTGTCACCCCAGAAATCTCCATGATGTTCCCTTCACAGTGAAATTCTGCCAACCGCCTGCAGCCCTGCAACCACGGTTGTGATTTCTTTTGCCACTGATTACCTTTGGCTGATGGATAATTTCACATAAATGGACTCATACTGTATGTACTCTTTTATATCTTGATTCTTTCACGCAGTATAAATGATCTGGGGACTCATGATCTTGTTGTGTGCCAGTAGTTAATAGTTTTGTTGCTGAGTCATAATCCATTGTATGAATATAGTATAATTTATCTGTTCTTCTGTGGATGGACATTTTCAAAACTGGCTCTTTATAGTTTGTGGCTGCTATGAATAAGAAAGACAAGTCATTTTGGAAGTTTCTGTTGAGTAAATACCTAAAAGTGGAGTGGCTCAGTTATTGGGTGGTGTCGTGGACTGAATGCTTTTGTCTTCCCAAAACTCACATACAGGCATACCTCAGAGATATTGCAGGTTCGGTTCTGGACCACATAAAGTGATTGTCACAGTAAAGTGAGTTGCACAAATGCCTTGGCTTCCCAGTGTATATAAAAGTTATGTTTACACTATGCTATAGTCTTTTAAGTGTATGACAGCAGTATGTCTACAAACACAACATATATACCTTCATTTAAAAAACTGTATTTCTGAAAAAATGCTAACAATTTTCTGAGACTTCAGTGAGTCATAGTATATTTATTTAGTGATGGAGGGTCTTGCCTTGCTGTTGATGGCTGCTGACTAATCAGGGTGGTGGTTACTGAAGTTTGGGGTGGCAGTAGCAATTTTTTAAGACAATGAAGTTTCCCACACTGATGAACTCTTCTTTTCACAAAAGATTTCTCTGTAGTGTGCAATTTGCTTTGATAGTATTTTACCCGCGGTAGAACTTCTTTCCAAATTGGAGTTGATTCCCTCAAACCCTGTCACTGCATTGTTGATTAAGTTTGTATGATATTCTAAATTCTTTGTTGTCATATCAACAACTTTCACAACACCTTCACCATGAGTAGATTCCATCTCAAGAAACCACTCGCTTTGCTCACCCTTAAGAAGCATCTCCTCATCTGTTCAAGTCACTTCTAATTCAAGTTCTCTTGCCCTTTCCACCACATCTACAGTTACTTCCCTCACTGAAGTCTTGAACCCCTCAAAGTCAGCCATAAAGTTTGAAATCAACTTTTTCCAAATGACTGTTTATTTTGATATTTTGACCTCTTCCCATGAATCGTGAATGTTCCTAATGGTATCTAGAATGGTGAATGCATTCCAAAAGGTTTTTAATTTACTTTGCTCTGATTCCATCAGGGGAATCACTATCTATGGCAGCTATAGCCTTATAAAATGTCTTTCTTGAATAATAAGACTTGAAAGTCAAAATTATTCCTTGATTCATGGGCTGCAGAATGGACATTGCGTTAGCAGGCATGAAAACAACATTCAGGCTGGGGGGCAATGGCTCATTCACCTTGTACATCTCCATCGGAGCACTTTGTGACCAGGTGCCTTGTCCATGGCAGTAATAGTTTTTTTTTTTTTTTTTTTCCTAAGCAGTAGGTCTCAATTGTGGGCTTAAAATAGACAGTATAACATGCTGTAAACATATGTGCTGTCATCCAGGCTTTGTTGTTCCGTTTGATTATTGATTCCAATGCCATCAGGCCCTGAAAAGATTCTTCTTGGTCCACTGGAATCACAATAAGACACTTGTTAGTAAGAAAGATTAGTAGTTTTTTATTAATTCATTAATACGAAAGTATTTATTGAATATCTGCAATGTACCACATGTGTCTCCAGGTTCCAGGAAGTGAAAGACATTCAATAAGACATAGTGGTAATTATCAAGGATTAGATTTAGCATAATTCTTAAGGGCCGCAGAGTTTTTAGAATGAGAAATGAGGATTGGCTTTAACTTAAAGTCACCAGCTGCAGTGGACTCTAACAAGAATCAGCCTGTTCTTTGAAGTTTTGAAACCAGGCATCGTCTTCTCCTCTCTAACAATGAAAGTCTTAGATGGCATCTTCTTCCGATGCAAGTCTGCTTCATCTACGGTGAAAATCTGTTGTTTAGTGTAACCACCTTCATTGATGATTTTAGCTAGATCTTCTGGGTAACTTGCTGCAGCTTCTACCTCAGCACTTGCTCCTTTACCTTGCATTTTTATGTTTTGGAGATGGCTTCTTTCCTTAAACCTCATGTACCAACCTACGCTAGTTTCCAGCTTTTCTTCTAGAGTGTTCTCATGTCTCTCAGCCTTCACAGAATTGAAGAAAGTTAGGGCTTTGCTCTGGATTAAGCTTTGGCTTAAGGAAATGTTATGGCTGGTTTGATTTTTCTGTCTAGACCACTAATAAGCTAATTCGCTTTCTTATCATTTGTTCATGTGTTCACTGGAATAGCACTTTTAATTTCCTTCAAGAACTTTTCATTTGCATTCATAATTTGGCTAACTGGTGCAAGAGACCTAACTTTCAGCCTATCTTAACTTGTGGCATGCTTTCCTCACTAAGCTTAGTCATTTCTAACTTTTGACTTTAAGTAAGAGGTAAATGACTCTGCTTTTCACTTAAACACTTAGAAGCTATCGTAGGGTTATTAATTGGCCTGATTTCAATATTTTTGTATCTCAGGGAGTAGGGAAGGGAGGTGCAAGGATAGAGAGAGAGGGATGGGAGAACTGTGAGCCGGTGGAGCACTTAGAACACACAAACTATGTATTGATTAATTTCATTGTCTTATATGGACATGGTTTATGGCACCACTAAAACAATTACAATCATAACATCAAAGATAATTAATCACAGATCACTGTAACAGATATAATAATAATAATAAAGCTTGAAATATTGTGAGAATTGCCCAAATGTGACACAGAGACACAAAGTGAGCACATGCTGTTGGAAAAATGGCCCAGATAGAGTTGCTCAATGCAGGGTTGCCACAAACCTGGGCCAAAAATGGCACTTAGAGGTGGGGCTTTTAGGAGGTAATAAGGTCACAAGGGTGAAACCCTCATGAATGGATTAGTGCCTTTACAAGAAGAGATAGGAAGAAAGATAATCTCTTTCTCTTCAATACGTGAGGATATAGTAGAAGGTGTTTATTGAAAACCAGGAAGTAGGTGGTCATCAGAGTAGGTTGGCACCTTGATCTTGGACTTTCCAACCTTCAGAACTGTGAGAAATAAATGTTGATTGTTTAAGCCACCCCGTCGATGATAATTTGTTAAAGCAGATCGAGCTAACCATGAACTGACCATGACAGGTGGTAAATGATTAATTTATTTATTGCCAAAGGCTTTCCAAAGTCATGCACCATTTTACCCTTTTATCAGCAATGTATGAGCATTCATTTTGCTCCACATCTTCACCAATGTTTGGTGTTGTAAATCTTTTTTAACTTTACTATTCTCATGGGCATGTAGTGTTGCCTCATTATGGTTTTATTTGTATTTCTATGATGGTTAATGATATTGAATAATTTTTCATGTGCCTGTTGGCTCTTTGTACATTTTCTTTTGTAAAATGTATGTTCTAGTCTTTGCCCATTTTTGTTATTGAATTTTAGGATTTCTTTTTCTATTACAGATGTAGATACAGATATTGCAGATATATTATGTACCATCAGGAATGTTCTCCCAGTCCATGGCTTGGCTTCTCATTTCCTTAATGTCTTTTGATGATCAGAAGTTTTTAAATATGTTGATTACATTAATTTTTAAATTCATATATTTTTAATAATCATCCATTGCTTAAGCTTTTAAAATTTATTGGTAATGAATTTGTATATAATGTCATTTAAAAATTTTCATCTGATTCTATGATTTTATATAATCTCTTATTCCTAATTTTGCTTATTTTTGTCTTCTTTTTTCTTCATTTCAGATTTCCTGATAAGACTTTTAACTATTTTATTGATGTTTTCAAATAATATGCTTTGGAATCTATTAATTATACCGTTTTTTGTTCCCTATGTAAGACATCTCTGCCTCTAAATTGATTAATTTTTTATTCTAATTTGCTTAATTTTATTGTATTTTTAGCATTTTAAGTTGAAATCTCAATTTTTTTTTCCAGTTTTCAATTTCTAATAAATGCAGTTATGACTAGAAATTTTTCTTTATATTTCTTTGGTCATATCTCTAAGGGTTTGTTTTATAGTTTTTTCATTTTATTATTTCTAAAATGTATTTTATTCTGTTTTAATATCTTCTGTAACTCAAGACATATGCAGAGGGATAAATTTCCAATTCAATGTGAAAACTTTTAGTTTGTTTTTCCTATCGTTCTTATTTATACAAATACTGTAGTCAGATATTTTTCTTCCTATTTTCTGCTTTTGTGAATATATTGATATTTTATTTGATACATTATCTGTATTCAATTCTATTGTCTCTGTCAGAGGAATTTGAAAAGGTTTGTATTTTCTGTTTGGCACTGCATGTTAGTGGTATATTCAAAGTTTTTGTATTTCTACTTATTTTTTGTTTACTTGATGTGACATTTGATCTGGGAGGAATGTGTTAAAATCTTCTATTATGATTGTGGATTTATTAGTTTTTTTCTTGTCTCTCCAACAGGTTTTGTTTTATGTAGTTTGGAGTTTTGTTACTGGATGTGTGAATATTCTTCTTGACGGAGTGTAATATTTAATAATATTGAAATCCCTTTTTGTCCTATTTAATATTTTTGAGTTGGATTATATGTTTTCTGATATATATTTTTATTCACCTCTTTTATTTAAGCATTTGCTGATTTCTCTTTTTCCATCTGTCTGTTTTCAGGCTTTCCCCGTCATTTTGTTTTAGGGGCATGCCTTATAAACATAACATAAATGAATTTTTCTTAAATTTTCCTTTGTTTAAAACCCAATAAGAAAATCTCTATCTTTTCACAGGGGGATTTGACCCATTCACATTTATTGCAATTATTGGTATTGTTATACTTACCAATTCTCTTAATTTCCATTTATTGTTTTATATTTTTAAATGTGGTTGTTATATTGATTTAGTATTCTTCACTTATTTGCTTTCCTTTAGGGTATTCGAAGATATGTATCTGATTTTAAGCAATTTTTGATGCATAACATAAAGAAATTAAGGACAGTTTGGTAGACTAAATCAGATCATGACATGTGAGGGACAGAACTGTAAGGACAAAAAACATGGTGGGCATTGGAATCACAATAAGACACTTGTTAGCAAGAAAGACTAGTAGGTTTTCATTAATTCATTCATATGAAAGTATTGAATATCTGCAATGTACCACATGCATCTCCAGGTTCCAGGAAGTGAAAGACATTCAATCAGACATAGTGGTAATTATGAAGGAGCTTCCTGCCATAAGAGAGACAGAAATAAATGCGATAGGTTATGCTGAGTGAATCTTAGACTTAGGTAAGGGCAATAAGAACTCATTACCCAGGTAGAGAGGAGCGTGGAGTGGAGTGAGCCATGTAGGGCACAGAGAGGTGGTGGTGGGGGTAGAAGTGCTTGCTCTGAACACTGAGTAGGTGTGCATTAAGGGAACTGACCAGTTTAGTGTGGCTGGATCATGTTGAAGGTGAAAACTTACATGTATTGAGGCTAAAGAAGTAATAGGTGGGCGACAGTGGACCTGAAATGTATCCTACAGCAGTAAGAAAATGGTGTGGCTGAACCATGGGGTCAGATGTAGGGATGGGGTAAACATTGAACCAAGAAGAATCTTTTCATGGTCTGATGGCACTGGAATCAACGTTTGGCCTTTTATTTGGGGGGAGAAAATATAAACTTAGAGCTTCTGTGTGAAGTTTGGGCTACTTATCATTAGGGAAGGCGACCAAAAGGAACTCATATTTTCCAGAACCTTCTATATTACAGGCATTATCCATGCAATATCTCACTGAATTCCCACAACAGTACTGCCTCCTGGGTGGTCCTATCACCACTTCCTACAACAGATTAAGAAGCTGAGATTTAGAGAAATAAAACTCCAAGGCATAGGACTAGGAAGTAATTATCATAGTTCAAACTCAGACCTACCTGGCCAATAAAATATGTGTTTTTTAGAAAGGAAGAATTTCTGAGCACTTTGAAAAAATGTGCTGCTCACTGCCCACCATATCTAAGTAACCTAGAGAGTAACAGCCCTGTAGTTTTTTCAACAGTCAGTGGTTCCGGAGCAGTCCCCTTGGAGGAAGGGTAAGGAGCAGGGTGAGTTCTGGGAGAAGCTTGGCTCTCCATGTGACCACAAAACCACAAGGATAAGACATGTGCCATACCACGTGTGCAGTCCCATTTACAGCCACCTGCAAATAATGGGACCGGGCAGTCTGCCGGCCACAGGATAATAAGCCTTAACTGCAGGACACTCTCTCTGGGAGCTCCCAGCTCCAGCACTGAGTGGCCGGAATCAGAGGTGCTCATTTTTTGTTCTCCCAATTCTAGGTGGCTCATTTAAATACCTTTACAAGCCGGATAGCTCCTGGACACTTGAGGGTGTTTCTCTGCCTCACTTCCTTACTCTGAGGTCTCCTTGAGGCAAGAATTGCATCTCACTCATTACCCAAAGACTGCACAGATCTTAGCAGGCGTCCAATAAGCAAGTTCGAATAAATGAGTGAAAACTAAAGTCATGTGCCTGTGTGGGGGGCATGAGTCCAATTTCCTTCCTTCTGCCTCCCCTCTCTCACACATGGATGCTACAGGCCCTCGAAATGCAGTGTGTGGAGCCCTGTGGGGTTTGACTCCTTCCACTTTAACTTCCACTGCTATGGGGAGAAGCAGCTTGAAGTCAGACATGCAAGAAATGGGAGTGAATGGCAATTCCTTAGTAGTTTGTGCTTCAAACTATCGTTTGGCCTGGATGAGACAGGGAGGAGTTGTGGTGATTGTTGTCCATTAAATGATGTGTTTCTCTATAACAGAACTTTGCCTATGAAGACGAAGATTTTCTTCTTCTTCTTCTTCCTTTTTTTTTTTTTTTTTGAGAGGGAGTCTCTCTCCATTACCAGGCTGGAGTGCAGTGGCACAACCTTAGCTCACTGCAACCTCCGTCTCCTGGGTTTAAGCGATTCTCCTGCCACAGCCTCCCAAGTAGCTGGGACTAGAGGTTCGTGCCACCATGCCCAGCTAATTTTTGTGTTTTTGGTAGAGACAGGGTTTCACCATATTGGTCAGGCTGGTCTTGAACTCCTGACCTCGTGATCCACCCGCCTTGGCCTCCCAAAGTGCTGGGATTACAGGCAAGAGCCACTGCACCTGGCCGAAGATGAGGATTTTCGAAACCTGTTCTGGGAAAGACTTGCTGCTGCAACCGGCCATAAGTTTTAATGCTTTGTGATTAGGTGTGAGAACGTTAAGTAACACTATCAGAACCATAATGGAATTTAATGTGCTTTAATATCCTCAACCATGTAAATCTGCTGTAGTTGTGATTACTAAAGGGATACCCTTACCAGAGGATCTCAAAGTGCCTTATAATTACTGGAATATTATTTTGTTCTCTATTATGGGAACCATGAAAAACATCTTTTAAAGAAAAATTTCAGCTAGAAGATTATGAATTAATAACAATAATATTAATAAAAGTAATAATAACGAAAAAGTTCAGTGGTAGGTCCATATGAACAATAATCATCACTTTTTAATCCATGATTTCACTTGATCACATGACAGCCCTGTGAGTTATGGAGTATAGTTCCCATTTTACAAACGAAATTAAGATGCTTAAAGAAATTCTAGGTAAAATAAGCCCAAATCTTGGAAAATGCCCACCTCTGACACGGCCTCCATAGGCAGACAGAAGGATCATGTTACCCACAAAAGAACATCCTCAAAGTGTTAGAGATACATATCCAGCACCAATCCTCTCAAAAATACCTGTCATTGAACGCTAGTGTTGTCCGTGTTACTGTGTGCTGAGTTCTGCCTTGATTTGCGAGCACAGCTTAGAGATCTTTAAACTTATATACTCATTTTCCACAGGTGTCACCTCCACTTTGTGGTGCTCAGGGTTCATTTCCCCAGGTGGTTCCAAGCTTCCCTGTGGATGTTCCCTGTGGATGTTTACAGGTGTCCGTGAAGCAATCTTTGTCTCTGTTCACTGGCTTCTGTGGCCTTGTAGGGCCACGAGCCCCTTGAGGCCACATGACCTGTTGCTGGCTCTTATAGCCTTGCCCATTGTACGATCTTACCAGATCAAGCACAGCCACCTCCAAGCCATTAATGATAGAAGCCAGGTTGTAATTCTGCAGGCTGGATGCTGTTGAAGGGTTTCGGTGTCCACAGCCCTTGAGGTCATCCAAAGGTATTGCTCCAAGCAGAGTGTGCCATATGGCTGGCTTTGCTGCTTTAAACATCTTGGCCTGGAGTAGTCCACTGCTACTAACTCCAGCTGCACTCTGCTGTAAGCCATCCAGGCCATGAAGGTTCCTGTACTCCTTCTCTTTCTCCCTTCAAGTAGCATTCTGGGGTGTCCTATCATAGAAAAATGGCCTGTAAAATCCCATTACTGGGTATTTACCCAAAGGATTATAAACAATTCTACTATAAAGACACATGCACACATATGTTTATTGCAGCACTATTTACAATAGCAAAAACTTTGAACCAACCCAAATGTCTGTCAGTAATAGACTGTATAAAGAAAATGTGGCACATATACACCATGGAATACTATGCAGCCATAAAAAAGAATGAGATCATGTCCTCTGCAGGGACAGACATGGATGAAGCTGGAAGCCATCATTCTCAGCAAACTAACACAGGAACAGAAGATCAAATACTGCCCTGTGGGGGTCATACTATAGATGGTGGTAGCTGTGATTTATTAAGCCTCTACTCCATATCTGACATAGCACTATACTCCTTGCATACATCATTTCTGATCACAACATCCTGGTTAATGGAATGTCATCACCTTGCAGGCCCATTTTTTTTAGCTCTTCTAGTTCACACAAAAACGTAGTGATTTCACCCCAAGGTACATCCATGGTGCCAGGAGGATGTGTTGAGATGGGCTGTGCTTTCAAGGGCACACCATGCCCTGAGCTCCATGTTCACTTGCTGTCTTCAGAAGATTTAGTCCATGGCCCTTGAGTCCCAAACACGACTCCAATGCACCTCGGATAGATTGTCTGCAAAAATGGTCCCACTTGATGAAAAGAGTTATTATGGAGACGGGTGTTAGTGAAAGTCATATAACCTTTGAGTGTATTTAATACCACTGGTCTGTACACTTAAAAATGGTTGAGATGATACATTTTATGTTACGTGTATTTTAACACAATTTTTAAAAATGGGGAAAATAATGGTCATTTCCTTGCATCTGTGTCCCTGTGCAATGTGACCTTGCAGCTCCAGGCCTTACATGAACTTTGCATGTATTGTCTTGCTCAATGCTCACAGCTGCTGCACATCAAGTACTAGGATTATCCCCATTTTACAGACTAGGAACACAGGCACAGTTTAATTGCCACTCAAATTATGTGTGGGAAATGATCAAGCTGGGATTTGAAGCCAGCCAGCTGGGCTCCAGAGCCAGTGCCTGTAACCACCAAGCCACACTGTCTCATAGCATGCAAGAGGACGCAGGAGGGAAGGAGTATGTGGATAAGCGGGCAAGGCACTGAGGAGTGAGAGAGTGAGCACAAGAGTGCAGGAGTGAACCGGTGGATGGCGATGAACAGCTGATCCGGTGAAGGAACCCTGAAAGCATGGATGCATGAGTAAATAAGAGTTTGTAAATGCATGCTGAGTCCAGGCACTGATGCCTGAATGACTGAATGGGTCCCTGCAGGGAGACTTTCCTTTTGGGCTGTGCACAATTGGACAGCCTGAGTGACCTCTGGCCACCAGGCCCAGCTATGTTTTGCTGCTGTGGCTGCTCATGTAGCAGGTTGTTCACCAGCTCATGGAGTTGCAAATCTGATTTCCCAAAATAGTCTCAGACAACACAGTGTACAATGACACTGGGGCATTGGAGCCCACTCCAGGGAAGGCAAGGTGTACTTCAGAGGCTCATTATAATCAGCAGACGGATCTTGGCACAGGCTGTTGTCTCCTCTTACAGCTCCTGACTTTCAACAGGCCCTTGGCTTCCCCCTTTCCCGAGCCTGCGCCTCAGGAGGAGGCTTAGCTCAAGGAGACTGTATGCAATTCTGCATGGCATGCTGATATCTGCCGTCCCCAGAACCTCCTACCACGGCCAGCTGATTTCTAGGTTATGCTGGGGATCTCCATCACCTTTAATACAGAGTCCAAGTGCTTTAGCTGACTTTCCAAAGGGCTTTCTCCCCTGGCCCCACCTCACTTCTTCAGCACCCTCTTACCCTGGTTCCCATCTCCTTCAGCTCTGACCTGGATCATCAGTCAGGCTTCTGAAGCCCGTCTCTTCAAATCCCCTGTCTAACCTCATTTGAAACCCTACTCACCTTTCTAGCTCTAGCTCCTAACATGTGCTTTGTACTTTCTGCCTCCTACCTAGTGATTACCATGCCCCACCTTCCAGCCTAGGCTTAGAGCTTCTTAAAAGCTTATTATATTTGTATTCTGGTTCACTGATTGCTGCTGAATATGTACCTTACAAGCCACAATTACCAACCATTTTATTACAACTATCATCTGTTTTTCCAGTGGAACACTGTTTCTGAAGTGATAGGCATGGTCTCTGAGCTTCTGCCTCAGCTCAACCCTGTCTCATGGCTTTCCCCTGCCATTCGCTATGTGGTCACAGAGCAGTGGCTTCATCTGGGTTTAATTTCCGGGCCAGCCACTACATGTTGTGTAAACTTGGTGAATTTCTGAACCCTTGGCGAATTTCTGAACCCTTGGCACCTTGGTTTTCTCTTCTGTAAAGTGGGAATAATGATAATTGCCATATAGTGCTGTTGCAGAAATGTATTATAAAATAAGTAAAGAACCTGCTCAATGCTTGGCCTGTACTGATGTTAGAATTACTGTTATCGTTATGAAAGAGTCAAACCAGTTTTAACATTTAAATAAGTTGACTCATTACTCAATGCCAGGCCCTGTGCTGGCTTTGTGTTCATTATCTTATGCGCGAGGGAGACACTGCTGTTTCCACTCTCCTAATTTTGTCGATGTGGAAACTGAGTTTTAGGGCTTTAAGGAACTTGTCCAGGGTCATTCAGCTTCAGTGGGCACTAGACCATCACTTCGTAGATGAAATTGAGCTTTACATAAGAGGTTTTGCCAAATGTTATTCCCACATGGTAGACCAGTTTCCTGTGGATGCGAAGATATTTGTCAGAAACTGTGAGGTGCTCTTTTGTACACTGCAGGGTTGACTTTCTTTCCTGGAATTCCAGCTCACTCCCTGGTTTGTTGTATGGGTTTTAGATTCCTAGTAAAAGCATGCATTTCAGGCCAACACTAGCTTCAGTAATGCCTTGTAATGCTGGGAGGTACTTCCTTGTCCCTTTTGTCCCTTGATGGCTCCTTTTTTTTTTTTTTTTCAGAATTGTTCACAATTTGTTGAAAGGTGACATTCTTTTCTGATACTTTACTTTGAAGGTCCTTAGAACATCAAACTTTTACAGGAAGGAACCGGAGAAGTGACATTCGCACATTCATTGGTTCATTTGTTCAGGCCACAAAAATGCATTGAGACCTTAGACACTGCGAGGATGCAAAAGTAACTGGAAGAAGGACCTTCCTTCGGTGAGTTCTGAGGCTGGTAAGAGGGAGCAAAACACAACATAACAGATTTAACTAAATGCCATCCTGCACATCTTCCCAAACATTTCAAAATGAGTTTCTATTCTTGGATTAGGTAATAGTGTTCTAATCTTAAAATACCTTGCAGGAAAAAATGTGTGCTGTTCATTCATTCATTCATTTTTCTATTTACTTACCTGGCATCTACTTTGGACCAAGCTTTGTGCTGGGTGCTTGAAGCAGTGCTTGTAGGCCATAGCACCTGCCCTCAAGGTGCTATGGCCTACAAGGGGGTGGTGGTAAGGGGACCAGTAAGCAGATGGAGCAGTGCTGCGTGACAAGGGCTTTGCCAGTGGGAAGAGCAGGGAGGTGAGGGTATACACACGACGCCCAAGGCTGGAGAGTCCACAAGGCTTCCTGTAGGAAGAAAATCTCAAGGGAAGTGAGTACAGAAAGACACCATGTCTAAGGCAGAGGATGGAAAGGGTGCTAGAGGAGCCAGGGCACGGCTTCCTGCAGGAGCAGTTGAGAGCAGCTCGAGAGCTCCACAGAAGAAAGCTGCAGTCACTCTCATCTCTGTTCCCTGTGAAGATGTGATGTGGTCACTGCACTTAAGCAATACAGCCCCTTCTTGAAAGCCACACATAAGGACATTTCTAAAAGAAAGCATTTTGCACAGAGAATATTTGTAGTCAATAATCTCTAATAACTAGGATGTTCTTAGCTAGCACTTTCCCGAACATATGCAGTGACTTCTTGCCCTACCCCCTGGAGTGTTGCTGGTGATGGTGGAAGACCTGCCATCGTGGCAGCAGTAGCCTCGCTGGAATGTTCTGGAAACAGCACCTTCTTTATTGGATAAAGTTTTCTGATGGCACCTTAGGCTGGGAGGTGACACTGGGGCTCTCAGTCCACTCTAGAGAAGGTGAGGTGTACTTCAAAGGCTCATTATAATCAGCAGACGGATCTTGGCACAGGCTATTGTCTCCTCTTACAGCTCCTGACTTTCAACAGGCCCTTGGCTTCCTCCTTCCCCAAGTCTCCACCTTTAGATAGCAAAGTAATCTCTCTATCTATCCTGAAGCCCTTTAGATAGTAAGTAATTCTCTACTTTCACTAGTTTTTACTCCAGTCACCCCCTGCCCTTACTCTTGTTTACTCTAGTTGCCTAATTTTAGTATGAATTTTTCCCTACTCGCCACTCTGCCCTTCTTTGGAGTTCAGTCTGCTACAAGACCAGAAGTTCACCTTATCTGACGACATTCTGCTCCATAAATCCCAGAAACAGGTCTCTCATAAGTACCTTTTCTTTTCATGAGTTCCTACATAAGCTTCATAACCATTACATTTTAGGTTTTTTTTTTCTTTTCTGATTACCAACTTACCACATGCTTGTTGTAGAAAAATTGGAAAAACACAAAACATTCAAGAAAAAAATGAAAATCTCCTAGACATTCATAACCCTGGGAAAACCACCACTGACACATCAAGACCATTATTTTAAGCACTAATATTTTATCACATTAAAACCATCATTTACTTAGCAGCCCTGATCGCACAAAGGTTATTTCTGTTCTTTTTTTTTTTTAATCATAAACCCTCAGGGAACAGCTTTTTCTCACACTTATATTTAAGAAAAGATCCATCTACATATAGAAAAAAATTGCAACTGCAAACCCTGAGCTGTCAGCAGGTTCGTGATTTTCCTTGTACCTAGTAGATTCTCTTTATAAAGAAAATGAGAGGAAAAAGAGGAAGAAAGAAAGGGAGAGAAGAAATTGGGAGAGAGAGAGAGAGGACAGGAAGCAGGATGGATAAAGGCAGGAGAGATGAAAGCAAGTTGGTGATTCAGATCCCCAGCCCGAGGCAGATGGAAGTGGAGTGAGACCCCTCATCTGCTACCCCTTCACTGAGGGATGTTGACCCTTGACTTAGCGCCTCTGATTCCAGATCCCCTCTCTGTAAAGTAGGAGAAGAATAACATTTACATTACAGAGTTATCGAGGGTATTGAATGAGATAATACAGCTCAAGTGCTTTGCAAGGTACCTGGGGCATAGTCAAGGGTTCCATGAATATTAGCTGTGATTCTGGATGACCCATTGACCACAGGAAAGTCTGGAGAGGCTTTCCCTCTCTGCCCTCCACCACCACATAGCCCCCTCCATGCTCTAAGAGTTGATGCCCAAGCCTGCAGGGGCAAGACAAAGTTCAGGGCACCCGACTCGTAGCACACGTGGCAGCCCACGTGTGATGCTGGGATGTCTTCCAAACGGCCTGGGGTTCAGGTTCCTCCTCCTTAAAATGGGCGCACAGGGATATGGTCAAGGAAATTTGTGCACTGGATGAATGAAGTCTTTTGGAGGCTGCAAAGCCCTGCAAACAGATGTAGATATGGTGGAAAGGGTGAGTGTATGGGGATCTGACATCCCTGAGGTGCATGCCATGCAAGTGAGGAGGCCTTGCCCCTCTGAGCGCCTCACTTTTCTTCTCTGGAAACTGGGGGTTTTGTTACCTGCCTTGAGTCTATGAGAGAAGGAAGCACTCTGGGGGACTCCAGGCCTACAACAGAGCTCAGTGCCCTGTGATCATTTCCTGTGCAGTCCCTGGGGCAGCCCATTCTCTTCCATAGTGCAGGATCACTTGCCAGCACAGCTCAGGGGTCCATCTGCTCCACACAGTCCTAGTTCCAGGGACACAACTCTTAGGCCTCTCTGATGGAGAGACCACAAATGAAGACCAACCTCATTCCTGGAGCCTCCATAATCTGGGTAGATGGCAGATGATCCCTGATGGTCTCTAGGGAGAGTCTGAAGCCTGTACTGAGCCTGGCTTTGGTCCCAAGGAGAGGAGTTGCGAGGATGGCTGCTTCTCCACATGGAGGCCCTCCTCCCACTGTGCTCTGAGGAGGAGATCACCTTTCTTTCAAGGTGTAGTACTTTCAGTGCATAAGACTTGACAGGTTCACAGGGAAGCCTGTTGCCAGGGCCCAGGAGAGAAGGCAGTAGGGAAGACATCGCTGGCAGCTGCACAGGCGGGGCCTTTGGGCAGGAATTGCTGGCCAGCTTGGGGGAGGTTGGAGTGGCCCACCGTGCACAGGGCTGCTGGAAGCCAGATGTGTCTGCCTGGGAATCCTTCCTTCTCCCTTCCGGGAGTGGGCAGGGGCAGGCAAGGAAGTGCTCTTCACAGAGGAAGATACGACACAGGTAGCAAGTGGTGGGGCTCCCGGGGACAGCCTGGCCTTGCCCAGCTGCAGACACAGATACAGGGACCCTACAGGCTTAGCCCAGGTGAGCGGTAACCCTGGGATGGAGTTGAAGGGCTGGACGGGAGTGGGATGGGGAGCCACTGTTTTCTCAGCACTTGTTATGAAGCTTTCATCATGTTGCATACTTCAATACACTTTTAAAGGCGTAGTCTTTAGAAAATATTGCTAAGTGGATTTAAGCCCCTTTTAATCAGTGGAGAAACTGAGGCTCAGAAGAGTTCAGTAAGTCACCCAAGGTTACCAGCTGGTCAGTGGCAAATTGGAATTCAGATCTGGGGTTCCTGAGCCAGTGCCCTCGTGTCCTGTGTTGTGCTTTTCCAGAAGATCAGTGAGACCTGCACCTTAACAAGCTGCCAGCTTGTCTTGCCCAGCCATGGCCTTCCTGGAGTGCCTCAGGAGCCTCCTGTCCCAGCTCTGCCCCATGCCAGGTGTCTGACCATGGGCAGGTCCACCTGCCCTGGTGGCTCCCTTTTTAGTAACAGGATCCAAAGCTGCCAGTTTATAAGGTTGTTGGAGTGCCTGAGGAAGAAAGCAGGGAGTGCTGAGCAGGGAACTGCAGAACCCTGATTAAAATGCACTTCCTCCTTCTCACCTATCAAGGTTTGGGCTTCCCAGTAAGCTGACTGAGAGATGATAGGTAGTGTGTGGAGGTTCAGTAGGGACCATGGATCACCTGTGGAAGGGAGGAAGGGAGCAGAACTGGACAGAGGAAGAGTCCTGCTGAGATGCGGGCACCAGGACTGCCGAGTTGTCCCACCCTCACACCCCTGTGACCAGCCTGTGGGTGGGAGTCAGCCCAATAAAGCTGCGACCTTGCTCAAAGCAGCCCTCTGAGGTGGAGGCAATTCTGCAAGGGCCCACGGTACTCCCAGAAGCTGGCATACTGAACAGACACCTGGGCAGGGTGGCCCAGGGTCAGCCGCACCCTAGCCTCATGCTCTGCACCCAGCCCCTCTCCGGGTGGCCTTTGACTCCCTCCCTCTGATCTGGCTCTATTCCCCTCCCTGTTGGTTCGTCCCAACATGCTGCTTAGCTCTTGTCTTCTTCACCTAGCTTCATAGCAGACTCTGCCTCCTGAGTTGCCCAGTGGAAACAGATGCTTCCTAAGACTTCCAGGCCATTTTCCCAGGTCTTCTTCTCCCTCCACCCAGCATGTGTCTCGCCTGAGGTTACTGGGCCCCTTGGAGTTGCACCTGCACCCTGCCCCCATCCAGGCCTACTACCTGGCCAGCACCTCCAGCCCTACCACCTGGCCAGCACCTCCAGCCCTGGCCTCTTGTGCTCCACCTTCCCTGGCCTCCCTGCCAGCCTATGCCGTGAGCATGCCCCCTACAGTCCCAGCATCCAGCATCTTCCCAGTGACATGAGGGCATCATCCCTGTTTAAATAAAGGAACGGAATGTGTTGGAAGGTGTGAGTACAATCACCCGATCCACGTTTTCCTTTAGCTGTAACAAAGACATACACGCCAATAGCAATTTCTTCTCCTTACATTCTCCGCGCCTTTTGCTCCAAAGGCAGTCACCTCCTCCCATGTGGACAGCCTCTGTGTAATTGGAAAAAAATGGAGCTTCAGCTAAGCAGAGACACGGGAGCTAATGTTACTTGAAATGAAGAGCACTTAGAGCCCCACTTCCACAACGGTGCCCTGAGCAAGATACCGCTGAGCATGGCCAATAAGACCCAGCAGGGAGAGAGGGGAGGGGTGCCTCCCTGGCAAGGGCTCCTCAGGTAGAAAACAAAGCCTGGGCCTTTTTCTTTGAGGCAACAGCCCAGCTCCAGGCTGTTGGGAGTTTTGTGCAGCCAAGAACTGCCCTCATAAGACAGCATCCTAGCTACAAGCTCTGTGCTGAGTCTCCTCAGCCACTCAGTTTGTTTGGCCATTATTTTCCTGGCCTGGCCCACACAGGCCTGGCCTTCTCTTGGCTCTGACGATGGCCTGCTGTGTTCTCAACCCTTGAATCTCAACTGTAGCAGCCTCCAGACAATCCCTGCCTCCCAGCCTTGGGGGCCCTCCTCATGGTTCGTGGTTCATCCTGGCCTCCATGACAGGGAATTGGACATGCACAGCCAGTCTCCCCTCATCCTAACTGGCTCTGGAGGGTGGGCTTCACGAGCTCTCTTTACCTGATGCTGATCTTGACACTAGACTTGACACTAGACTTTCACTAACAACTCCCTCTGTCTCCAGGTTTATCTTAGAGGGAGTGTGTTAGGTGTGAAGTTTGAGCGACTATGGCCTAGGAGAGAGGCTGAAGGAATGGCCAAAATCAGGTTTATTGCTTGGCCCTTGTGGCTTTATGTATATGATTATCTTCTGGTCCTAAGATTTTGTGACTCTGTTTTTCTGCCTAACTATGAAATTTCAAGTCACTAACATTGAGCATCCATTCTGGGATGGGATGGGAGGGTGGGGTGTGACTTTAATCCGCTGGAGTCCACCAAAAGATTTTGATGTGCTAACAGCTCCTAACACAAATGGAGGACACTGATTAAGCTAATAAGCTATTAAGTGGAGTGAGATTGGTCATGTCAGCTTAAATTCAACCTATTTCCTAGGATTGTAGGATGTCAACCACAGCCACGCACTTGTATTTGTCTGCGTACATTCCTTCTATGCAAAAATCTATAAAACTAATCCAACTGGCAAAGAAAGTTTTGTGCTAATAAGGTTGCTAATGGAGCTTAGGACTAGGATTTAAATAACTAACATTGAATGCAGAAAAGAAACATTTTAATTATTTAATAGGGCATGAAAAGGAATTCCAAAGTATTTCTACAGAAGCAATCCCAATGGGTATAATTTTGGTCCCCAAATTTTATTCTTATTCTTTGAAGATGATGGCCTGAACTTCTTATTTCATTGGATTAAAGGAATTGAAATTCTCAAGGGGAAGTGTTAGGAGGATGGGCTAATTTAGAGACCAGCAGGGGAGGCTGTATCCCAGCAAAGGGAGGCATTTAGGGGGAGATGAGGTGTCCCAAAGAAGAGATGGAAGAACTGAGATGCGGAAAAAACACGTCTTGGGACAACCCTTGGGTCGTTATAAATAATCATGATAATTTGCATCTCAGTAGTGTTTTATAATTTATAGTCTACTTCCTACATTTCTTCTCATCAGTTACTCATTAGAGCCCTCTCCAGAAGTTGTTATTATTCCTGTTTCACAGACAAGGAAACCGAGGCTCAGAAAAAAGATAGGTTATCTATGTAGTAAGCCCAAATTCCGCCCTACTCTGCTCCAGGATGTAGGAGACATCTGTGTCACACTCGGAATTCTGGCCATGAGTACCATTCCTTCCATAGAGGCAGGCACCCAGAAAACTGGGGTGGGGGCAGAGAGAAGGCATCCTCCAGGGATGCTCCTGATCTTAGTACTCGTTTCCTGAGTCTTAGTGCATTGCTGTGTTGCTAGGTTGTTCAAGAAGTCAGCTTATTAATACTGAAGATGAGATACCCCCACAGTTGAGAAAGACCTGAGTCTAAGTCTAGAAGCAAAGAGTCGCTGCTAAGGAGAATGTTCTCAAAGCAGGCATAGGTGTCTTGTTAATTTCTAGGAACCTTGCCATTGTAATGCTCCCCTCTAACTGGCATCCCCTTCCCACTTGGCTCGCCCTGGTGAAGTTCTTGCCTGTGCATTTGCCACTTAGACCCTTAATTTAGTTTCCCCCACCTGCCCCACATGACCAAGTACTCTAACGCACTGAAGCCATCTCAGAAGAAGTTCTGTCTGGACCTCAGTGCCAAGTCACGGCCTTCATGTTTGAAAAGTTTGGCGGAAACCATGTTGATAGGAAATATGTCTGAACTCTTTTGAAGTTCAACCTTTTAGAAGCAAAGCTCTCCCTTTCTGCGTACTTTCTATCTATAGCTGGCCAAACAGATCTTCAGGAAAGTTATTTTGTAAGTAACAGAGTCCTTTAGATAGCAAGTAATTCTTCAAAACCATTTTGATCAGTTGAAGTACATCCTATGTTGGATTGAATGTTTTGGAATGTACACCCAAGTTTATGAAGTTTAAAGTGCTTGAAAAAAATGCATTTTTGTTTCTGTTGAATCTTGAATGTTGGAATAATTTATGCAATGCCTGTTCTTATTGCACACCTAATGCTGCTATTTCTTCTGTGTGCAGCAAAAAAAAAGTATTCAGCAAGGAATTCCAAAATGTGTGTTCATCCACCTGCTACCATCACATCTGACTCTAGAGGTGAGTAAACTCAGCAAACTCCATGTCAATCAGTCTGGACTCTCCATTTAAACAGGGGTTGAGTTTAGGAGGAAAAAAGACCCACTAAATATATGTGGAGGTATAAAACAGATATGTGAGATGACTTAGCTGGTAGTTTTCAAAGCTAGGTTTTAAAATCCGTTTACCGAGACAATTTAGCAATTCACCAAAAGAGAGGTTTGGAATTGGAAAATCAAACACACAAAAGGTCATAGGCTCCAAAATGTGAAGACTATGTCATTTTACCTGAAACGTTCCCTTAAAAATTCATTTCAATGTGAAAATTATTTTGTGGTCTGTGTATATTTATACACGGGATAATGATGATTACATGGAATTTAGTAATATCTTAAACCTGGAGTCACAATTCACATTACTTCTGAAGTGTAGAACCTCAAAAGATGGTTTTCCGTTTTGAAATGTATGGTGAATGCTTGTGCCAAGAAATAAGCACCAGCCCAAGGCTTATCACAAGTGTCCTCCCATGAGGCTCTGACTCTGTACATGGAATTCCTTATCATCATTCTGGTAACTCTTCAGGGTGATGTTGATTATTTGGCACTAACACATTACCGGTGCTGAATGGCATTCAGGTTGGCTAACCATTAAATTCCTTCTAGGTTGTTTTAAAAAGAGATTAAAATCCACTGCCTGTGGATGACCACCTGAAGCCTGTGTCCATGTGGCCCTCTGCAGACTCCTTTTTGACCGCAGCCCTCACTACCCGACCCTGAGCCACGTGGAGCCTCCCGCTGGCCCCCCATGCACCTCGTGGCACTTCATGTCTCTGGCTCTCTTCTGGCTACTGGGCCCTCCCCTCTGCCTGCTGTTCTTCTCCTTCCCCATGGGCTGCACAGCTAGCTCACGCCACACACTTCCTTCCTGCAGTTTCCCAGCTGGAGTGAGTCCTTCTGCTCTCCCTGCCATCTTGTCCACGCTTCTATTTTTCTAGCTTGTTTCTGCCTACTTGTCTCTGTTCCCCCATAGACTGTGAACTTCCTGAGGACAGTGACTGATGAAGGCATTTATTGGTTTGTGTGTTTTCTGTCTTGTGTTCTTTTGTCCAGGGGAAACCATAGGCAGATATATTCAGTGAGTCGAGGAATGTGGAGTGAAATGACCACAGGACCACAAGCTCTCGGAGGATAGAATGGGGGCCTGATTTCAGAGTCAGTACTGGCTTCTGATGCCTCCGATCTAATCCAAGATCTGAAGAGGCAGGAGTGTGTGAGTGATCAGGGCTGTAACCTTTAAGTTCCTGGGAGACCCCAAGTGTCTTGAGTAAGTTTGATGCCCAGCAATGGGGAAAGTGGGAACCCATGGATGAAACCTAGGAAACAGTCAAGTCACAGGTGCAGGGAGAGGGGTGCAGGGGGAAGAGAGAAACTTGATTGATTTTGCCCAGTGATACCTTTTTACCTGTGGCTTCCTCTATTCCATGGTGTGCAAATTGGAGTCCTCTGGTATTATAAAGATATCTGTTTGTATTTTCAGTAAGTTGCTTCTGATTTCCATGGGTGTTTCCTTCCGTTGGGTGAGTTCATTTTTTTCATTCATTTATTTATTCATTCATTCACATATTCAACAAAGATATGCCAGACGCAGTTGCCAGGCTGCATGGGGGAGATGGGGAGAAGCAGATGGGGACTTATCCTCATAGAGCCTCTGATCTTGTGGTTGAGACCAGCAAGGCAGCAGAAGGCAGGATAGTGAGCTGCAGGGGACAGAGGAGGACCAATCCACCCTGGGGAGGCTGGGGCCAGGGAAGATTTCCAGAAGAGATGACATTTGAAGTGAGTCTTAAACAAGCAAGATGAGGGTTAAATGGAAATGCTGGGGGAGGAGGGCCTTGCAGACAGAAAGAACTACATGTAGGGGTATGTGAGGGAGTCTGACTGAACTTGAGGCTGCATTTGCAACAGTGGTGAACTGCTGGGCCGAGGGGCCGCAAGGCTTGAAGCAGGGGTGTCGGGATGAGATGTGTGTTTTAAAAAGGCCCTTAAGGCCTTCCTGCACATTGTGCAGGAAGATTCACTGCCTGTAGAATGAGAAGCAACTTTGTTCATGCTGAGACACTTCCCAATTGCATCTTGTGAAGCTGACGCCCTGTGGTTCTAATGGACCCCATGAGCAGGTGTTACTGAACTTGTGGAGGTCTTGCAAACAGGACGGTCTGCACCTCCTTCCTGAAGGCAAAACAGGGAGTGGATTAGAAATTTCCAAGCAGTGTTCCAGAAGCAGAAGCCACCAGCTCCTAGTGGGCATTTCTTATGTAGACATTGGCTTTGAGGCTTGTGTAAGAAAACTGTATTTTTGCAGAATTTAGATTGACATGGGGAATCTGTCCTGAATCAGGACGTTCTTCATGTCCTCAAGTAATGCTCCCAACTCCACCTCCCATAAGGGCTTTCAAAAGTCCATGCACCATTGATTTCCAGCCAGAGACGGCTGTGTACACCTGGTGCCCACAGGCAGGGGACCTAGGACCTCTGTGGAAGGGAAGAACTTTCTTTTAACTCAGCTAGTAGAGAATGGAAAAGGCTGCTCATGAGGACCTGGCTTGCACCCTTTGAGACCGTTGAGAGGCTGGGAGGGGGGCAGACACCCACTTATGTGCACCATGTGTGGACACGTATGAGAACTGTGCAGTGCGCACTTCCTCACAGAGGGGAATGGAGTAGACTCTGTAAAACATTTTTTTTTTTTTTTGAGATGGAGTCTCACTCTGTCACCCAGGCTGGAGTGCAGTGGTGCGATCTCAGCTCACTGCAACCTCTGCCTCCTGGGTTCAAGCAGTTCTCCTGCCTCAGCCTCCCTAGTAGCTGGGACTACAGGCACATGTCACCACACCTGGCTGATTTTTTGTATTTTTAGTAGAGACAGGGTTTCACCGTGTTAACCAGGATGGTCTCAATCTCCTGACCTTGTGATCCCCTTGCCTTGGCCTCCCAAAGTGCTGGGATTACAGGTGTGAGTCACCACACCTGGCTTATAAAATTTTTTTAAAGTTAAAAAGTAACACCGGATTGCAAAAATGAAAAAAAAATAGAGAAACATATAGAAGGAAAAGTCTTTCATTATTTATGTTTTCTACTCTTCCCTCTTCTACTCTTCGAGCTGCCCGTATTTATATTTCTATACCCTTCTAGAAAGATCAGTCTGGGAAACAGAGATATGCAAATACCTGGGAAACAGAGATATTCCATTGGCATATATTTAGTAGGAATAAATAAGCATATTTATGTATGCTTTAATTGCATGGATATATATCTGCATATATATCATATCACACGCAATATAATGCATACACTTGCATTCATCAATGCATAGATGGATGCACATATATCAATGTATTTCAAGAGTATATATTTTATATTTTCCTTTAAATTGCTTTTCTCACTGTATGTATTTTAATTTATATTAGTTTTTTTCCCTTAATAACATAATGAATGTCTTTCTATGCCAATTTCCATGAGGCACATTTTTTTTTTTGAGATGGAGTCTCACTCTGTTGCCCCCCCAGCTAGAGTGCATGGGTACGATCTCAGTTCATTGCAACCTCTGCCTCCTGGGTTCAAACAATTCTCCTGCCTCAGCCTCCTGAGTAGCTGAGATCACAGGCATGTACCACTACGTCCAGCTAATTTTTTGTATTTTTTGTAGAGATGTAGTTTTGCCATGTTGGCCAGGATTATCTTGAACTCCTGACCTCAGGTGATCCACCTGCCTCAGCCTCCCAAAGTGCTAGGATTATAGGCGTGAGCCACTGCACCTGGCTTGAAGCACATTTTTTAATGGCAGCAAAAAAAAAAAAAAAAAAAAAAAAAAAGAAAATCCCATAGTTTATATTTAATTAACTGATCCTACTTTTAAAATTTTTATATTTTACAAACATTGCTAAAAATATCGTTGTATACCAAGTTGCATATTATTTTAAATATACTTGTTTAAATGCATGAGTATTTACATGTTACAGAATATACAATTTCTTGGTCAACAGTATGTGTGTGTTTTAAATTATTATAAAAAAGCCCTTTTATTATAAAATATACAATTTCTTGGTCAACAGTATGTGTATGTTTTAAATTATTATAAAAAAGCCCTTTATTATAAAAAATGGCCCTTTTAAAATGGTACCAGTTTTCACTTCCAGTTTGTTAAGTACCAGTACCAGTTTGTTAAGAAGTGCCTGCTTTCCAAAACTTTTGCCAATTGCATTTTAAAAAATTATTTGTAAATCAGAGGGTTGAAAATTGTACCACAACTTTTAAGTTTTCATTTCTCTGGTTAATAGCAGGCCTATTAATCTTTTTTATAAATGTATTGGCTATTTGTGTTTACTTTCCTTGCATTGACTATACATAACTTTTGGACATTTTTTTCCTTTCTCATTTGCCGTTTTGTATTAACTTTATAAAGAGGCTTTATAATTTACTGAGTTATTAATGTAGTAAAATAATCTATTGAGAAAGTAACTTTTATGTTTCTTACCTGTAGGCACTCCTTAAAGAAATGACAGATATTTCCCCAAATCGTGTCTCCACCCTCAGGCTTCTCTTTCTACCAGGCATGGTGCCAGGTTTTGCATTTGGTGTCCGGGCCCTCCGTAATCCCATGGCTGGGAGGGTTTTGTGCGTTGTAGGCCCAGGGAGGAGAACACGCCAGGTGGCAGGCACCCTCCCTAAACAGGTCTTTGATTTCCATGCCTGGGCCCACTGAGGCAATTAAGCTGGATTTGTCTGATGGGGCAGGGGATCAAAGGTTTGATGTTTTGAAAACTGAAGAGGTAAAAAGCTCAACTTGAGAATGGGAAGGAAAATTCCCCCAGAACAGGAGTTACAGGCTCCTCAGCGGTAGGAACCTGATCTGGAGAGAAAACAGCCCCTCTGGCATGGAAGACCTTATTGTTGGGAGTCCTGAGCCCTTGGCCCTGTGGCCTGGGAGCCCGAGCTGTTGCTGGGACAGCAGGAGAGAATCGATCAGAATTGCCTGTCCTAGAATTGAACCATGCGGGCTTGAGCCAGAAACTGGGCTGCAGCATTCATTCATCCTGGAGGGAGACCCAGGGTTGGACCCCATTGCCCAGGACAGGTTCACATGTGATAAAAATACCGTGGAAGGGCCCATGGCTGACTCTTGGTAATGAATCCACTGGCCATCTTTGTTTCGAATTAAATACACAGAAAGGTGGCATTGGCATGACAGCGGAGCCTGGTGGAGAGGAAAATGGGTTCTGGAGCCTGGCAGCTGGGGTTGGGATCAGGTCCTTCTACCTACTTGAGCAATCTTGACCAAGTGACTTCTGTCTGTCTCTCAGTTTCCTCATCTGTTCAATGGGGATGACAATAGTGCTTGCCTCATGGACTATATGTAGCTAACTTTTGTAAAGCATGTATCAAGTGCTCTATGGGTGCTTACCATTAATAATATTGTGATCCTCATTAAGACATGCTGCAAACATCTTCTCCATTTTTTAACTTTGTTTATGGAGAATTCTGTCATCTAAAAGTGTAATGGTGGTAGTAGTTGTTTCGCTGAAGAATTTCTGTCTATGTCTATGTGTGCTGCTATAACAAAGTACCACAGACTGGATGGCTTAAACAACAGAAATTTATTTACCACTGTTCTGGAGGCTGGAAAGTCTAAGATCAAGGTGCTGGCAGGTTCACTGTCTGGTGAGGGCCTGGTCTCCGTCTCTGCTTTCAAGATGGTGCCTTGAATGCTGAGTCTTTCTGAGGGAACAAACACTGTGTGCTCACACGGCAGAAGTTAGAAGGGTGAATGCTGCTTGGAGCCTGTATTAGTCTGTTCTCATGCTGCTGATAAAGACATGCCAGAGACTGGGTAATTTCTAAAGAAAAAGAGTTTTAATGGACTCACAGTTCCACGCGGCTGAGGAAGCCTAGCAATCATGAGACTTATTCACTACCATGACAACAGTATGGGGGAAACCATCCCATGAATCAATTATCTCCCACCCCACCAATCCCCCCCATGACATGTGGGAATTATGGAAGCTACAATCCAAGGTGAGATTTGGATGGAGACACAGCCAGACCATATCAGAGCCTTTTTGATAAGGGCCTTAATCCTATTCAGGAGTGCAGGAGCCCTCATGACCCAATCACCTCTTAGAGCCCCTTTATTAGGCCGGGTGCAGTGGCTCATGCCTGTGATCTCAGCATTTTGGAAGGCTGAGGCAGGTGGATCACAGAGTCAGGAGTTCGAAACCAGACTGGCCAATATGGTGAAACCCTGTCTCTACAAAAAACACAAAAATTAGCCAGGCAACTACTTAGGAGGCTGAGGTAGAAGAATCACTTGAACCTGGGAGGTGGAGGTTGCAGTGAGCCGAGATTGTTCCACTGCACTCCAGCCTGGGCAACAGAGCAAGACTCCATCTCAAAAAAAAAAAAAAAGCCCCTGTATTAGTCCATTTTCATACTGCTGTAAAGAAATAAGGAGAAAAAGGTTTAATGAACTCACAGTTACACATGGCTGGTGAGTCCTCGGGAAACCTACAGTCATGGTGGAAGGGGAAGGAGGAGGAAAGCCATGTCTTACACGGTGGCAGGCAAGAGAACATGTGCAGGGCAACTGCCCTTTATAAGACCATCAGATCTCGTGAGACTTATTTACTATCATGAGAACAGCATGAGAAAAACCTGCCCCCATGATTCTATTACCTCCCACCGGGTTCCTCCCATGACACATGGGGATTGTGGGAGCTACATTTCAAGATGAGATTTGGGTGCGGACATAGCCAAACCATATCAGCCTCCACCTCTTAATAACATCACATTGGCCATTAAGTTTCAACATCTGAATTTTGGAGGGGACATATTCAAACCATAACATTATCTGTTTCATGGCTTTTGGGTTTTGCATCTTTCTTAGGAAGACTCTCCCACATCTTCCTTTCTTCTTAGGAAGACTGTCCCACCTCTGCTCTCTTGGGGAGCAGAGTCAGCCATGATTTTCTCTACTCTTCTTCCTTGTCCCTTTGACATTTAGATTTCTAATACTGCTTACCTCTGTAACCTCATGTCTTGACATTCCTGCCTTCACACACCATGTTCAGGCCAACAGGCTCCCTTCAGATTCTAGGACACATCAAGCCTTTTTCTGGGTTTGGCATTTCACATGCCTTTTCTTCTGCCTCAAACTCCACCCTGCATTTCTGAGTCAAGGTCCTCTCTGATGAAACCCCAATCTTCTCAGTCATGGAAGTTGACTGGTTCCCTTCTTAGCAGTTCTCACAGTAACATCTTTATTACCTTGTCTATTGTCTAGCTCCCCACTGTAGGAGCCATTAATTCGGGGTCCCTGTCTGTTTCATCCTCTACCATGCTCCCAAGTGCCTAGTAAGGCCTTAAGGCATAGATGTTCAATAAATATTTCTAAAGTGAATGAACAAATCCATCAAAAATTATTTATTTGGGGATGTATTTTGCAGAAGGCATTTGCTTATTTTTCTACAAATAGATAACCAAATGTAACTTCATTCCTTGAATAAAGATAAGGTATCTTTCCTTTATTGTTTTGAAATGCCCTCTTTGCTATGCATTTTATTCTCAAACATAATTGGCACCAATTCTGAACTCCTCTCTCTCTTCTTATATTTCTCCCTTCATTTCTTCCTGGGCTGATATGGCACTGTTTTAGTTATTGTAGCTTGATAGCCATTTTTATGGCAGGGCAAGCTAAGCCTCTCATTATTCTTTATTTAAAATATTTTCTTTGCCAGTTCATGTACATTTTCTTTTCTGAAGGAGTTCAGCACTATCTTGTCAATTTCCATAAAACATTCTATTGCGATTTTGATTGGAGTTGCATTGTATTTGTAGTCTAAATTGAGGAGACTCAACATCTCTATACCATTCAGTTCACTTATCCATGGCATTGTGTCCAGTGTGTCTCTTCATTCATTCATGTCTTTTTTTTTTTTTTGGAACAATCTAGACAACTCTAGCTTTCAACATATAAGTCTCAGACATTTCACATTAGTTTTAGTCCTAGATTTTTTATATGTTGTTTTTGATAGTGTGAATGGAAATTTTTTCCATTACATTTTTTTGCAATCTATAGTAATATAAAATTAAATAATTTCTAAGCTTATACTTTGTATGATACGGTGACTCTGGTACTGAGATAATAGTAATAATAATGATAAATCATAATAACAACCCATTATCAAATGCCTACTAAGTGTCATGTACCATGGTAGAGATTTCTATCATTTTATCATATAACATTATGTATAATAATATATAATATGCATATATATTACACATTGAGCAATCCCAATCTGAAAACCTGAAATCTGAAATGCTGCAAAATCTGAAAAATGATGCTCAAATAGAATGCAAATTAAAGCATTTTGGATTTCAGATTTCTGGATCAGGGATGCTAAGCCAGCACTACAAATGTTACAAAATCTGGGAAGATCCATAATCTGAAACACTCTGATCCCAAGAATTTTGGATAAGGGATACTCAACCTGAATTAGATTTTATTTCATATGTATAAATACATGAAATTTATATAAATATAAATAGTATATTTATATGTAATATATTACAATGTATTAGATATATTAGTATATCTTGTTTAATCATAACAAAAATGCTACAAAATTGGTATAGTCACCTTGTTTATGCTACATAATATAGGAAGCTAAGGCTCACAAAGCCAATGTGGCTGGCATACACCACAGGTCTGTCTGATGCTGGACATAGCCTTATCCCACTGTCTGTGCCTCCCAGGTGAGAAGCTCTATTAAAGGCAGATGTTTTATTAGAACTTATATAATGACAATAATCAGTAATTATACTCCCTAATTTTCAGAAATTACCAGAATTGTAATGAATCTTCAGGTTCATCCAGTCTAACTTCATTGGCTGGGGCTTGCCCCTCCTGGTAGTGTCTGTCATGAGATTGTGCAGGCACTGCACACACACCTCCATTAATGGGGGGCTCCTCACCTCACATGCTGCCCACAGAGTCTTTGGATGCCTCTGACTGTCTGAACATTCCTCCTTGGGTTGATTAAAACCCATCTCCTGGCCGGGCATGGTGGCTCACGCCTGCAATCCCAGCACTTTGGGAGGCCGAAATGGGCGGATCACGAGGTCAGGAGATTGAGACCACCCTGGCTAACACAGTGAAACCCCGTCTCTACTAAAAATACAAAAAATTAACCGGGCGTGATGGTGGGCACCTGCAGTCCCAGCTACCCGGGAGGCTGAGGCAGGAAAATGGCGTGAACCCGGGAGGCGGAGATTGCAGTGAGCCAAGATCGCGCCACTGCACTCCAGCCTGGGCGACAGAGAGAGACTCCGTCTCAAAAACAAAAAACAAAAACAAAAAACCATGTCTCTCTGATTTTCACTCCCTGCCATGGGGTCCCATTGCTCCCTGAACCCACTAATTTTAGCTGGCACGTGTTCAATGGAATCTTTCTGTGGAGGCTTTGAGCCGAATAAGGACAAAGGCTGTTTGTCTTCTATTTTCCACTGAATCCCCAGTGCCGCTCTTCACTCTCGACATGGACAAAGTCCTCAATAAATATTTGGTGAATGAGTTGATAAATTGGCTTCATTGACTTACCCAGAGCAAGCTTGTTCCCCCCTCCTCATGGAGCTTTCTCCTAAGAAGAGCACTGAAGAATACCCTTCTAAGCACATTTCTTTGGACATGGTGCAGGTTACTACTGTCCCTACTAGAGTATGGTGTCCTGGGCCACTCCATTTCTCTAGCTTTCACCTGAGCGGACCAAGGACAGGATCATCTAAGGCTCACCGCCGACACACTGTATTCCATGCGTCTCTGACAATCACAATATTTTTCAGCTTTCTTCACTACAATCTCTGGCCTCCATGTAGTATTTATTTTACTTTATTCCAAGTGATATAAATATCACTAGCCTTGTACCCATGGGGCTAGGGCTAGTGACCTTCCTTCCCAAATGCACAGAGCCTGACTCACCAGGAAAATTGTAGACTGCACAGGGCAACACCTAATGGTCTGTTTCAGTTTTATGCATGTTTTAGAGATATATCTTCCTCGGGAGAGCTGCCTGACCATTTCTCCACTCAGATTTCTCCACGCAGCAGGACCATGATGATCCTTAAAATAATACTAATGAGACAGGAGGCATTGCTGCTGCTGAGTTTTGGCTCCCTGTTCTCTGTGGGATGTGAAGCTGACTGGAGCTGGTTGGGTCAGGCAGCTGTGGAGGGCTGGGCTCCCAGACACAGCAGAACAATGAGGGCCAGTGGAGGAGGCCGAGCCAGGGCTGAGAGGGACACTCGTGCCCCTGTCTTCATTTGGCTCCAAACCCCCAGGACAAAGCAAACATTGTGCAGAGGTCAGGCCGCTCTGGATGAAAGGCCTTGCCTTGTACAGTGGGAAAGAGCCCCCAGGGAGGGAATGTGTATGGGGCGGGGGGTGGGAGTAGAGGGCACAGGAGACGGAGCAACTAGAGAGGCCGCGCTGAGACCATGAATGGAGGCGGGACACAGAGACCAGGGGACAGAGGAAAAAGGGAGAGGCCACAGCCCAGGCAAAGGGACACAGAGGAGGGGCAGGGAGGAGAGGGAAGGAGGGGGAAAAAAGGTGACGGATAAAAGGCAGAGAGAACACAGCCTGGGAAAGGGGGATGAAAAGAAGAAGAAGAAGGAGCCCGCAGGACTTTGGAAGGGAGAGGGAAGGGGATGGAGAAGGGGGCCTGAGGGCCGGGTGGCACTGCAGGGACCCCATGGGAATTGTATCGCCCTGGGCTGTTGCTGCTGCTGCCCTCCTAGGCCCGGCTCCTCACTGAGCCCATGTGGAGTGTGTGGAGGGGCTGCGATCCGGGCCCCAGGGGAGCCGCTGGCAGGGAGGACCAGCCGCTGTCCCGGTCCTCCTGGCCCTCAGAATGCCTCCGGGATGGGCGTGGGAGGCCAGGACCAAGGACGGCTAGCACCAAAAGAGAAGCAGAGATGAAGTTGCAGGGCTGGCTGGGTCTGAGAGGTCGACTGGAGGTAGCTGAGCACACAGGAGAAGAGTTGCCAGTGCCTCCCACGGCGCCCAGGAGGGTGGGACCAGCGCCCCCGCCCTGTTCCCCCAGGCCGAGCTGCGCATGCGCACCTGCACATCCACCTGCGCTCGGCCACCTCAACTTGGAGGGAACGACCCCAGCTCCGCGTGCCCGGCAGGGCCCAGCTTAGTGCTTTTTACACATGGCATCTTTAATGCCCTGTGGTTGGGATTAGCCTCTCCATTAAAAAAAAAAAAGAGAGAGAACAGGTGTGTTCAGTTGATCTGGAAAGCAAAGCATTAAGTGCATGCTCAAAGTGCCCGTTGATTATTTGATAGAAGCAGAATGTCCTGTGAAGACTTTGCGACTCCATATCAGTTGATCTGGATTTTAATGTTCCTTGAGACCTTGGCCAAGACATTTAGCCTCTACTAGCCCTAGTTTTATCACCTGTAGATTGAGGGGAATATTCTCTGTGGTGGAGAGTCCTTCTGTGGATGACGTGAAATTACTTGGGAGGCCGTAGAAGCACTGTCTTCCCATGAGAGAAGATGTCTCCTATTTGCCTGTGCTCCCAGTCTCTCCTCCTGGCCTTTCTATTTATTGTACTGGAGTTTCCCAGGTAGGGCTTAATTTTTAATTACCAATACATTTTCTAACGGTATAATTGAGGCATCTTGCCTATGAAGCACGTGAACTCCACTCCTAGATCTGTTATTTTGTACTGGGTGGTCCTGCACGGGACACGGCTCTGGATCTCTTTCTTCATCTGTTTAAAATAGCATTGCTGGCCAGGTGCGGTGGCTCATGCCTAAATTCCAGCACTTTGGGAGGCGGAGGCCAGTGGACGGCTTGAGCCCAAGGGTTTGAGACCAGCCTGGGCAAAATGGCAAAACTCTGTCTCTACGAAAACTACAAAAATTAGCTGGGCTTGGTGGCAAGTGTTTGTGGTCCCAGCTACTCAGGAGGCTGAGGCTGGAGACCACTTGAGTCCAGGGAGGTTGAGGCTGCATGAGCTGAGATTGTGCCACTGCACTCCAGCCTGCACAACAAAACGGGAGACCCTGTCTCAAAAAAAAAACCAAAAATAAATAAATAATAGGATAGTGCTTCTAACACTGACCGCACTAAAGTGGTGTTTTGAGATTGAATTCTTGACATGAATGTGAATGCGTTTTGTCCACTGGAAATGGAGGAGCAACTGGGAGGTAGAGCCAATCCCCGGGAGAGCTGGCCCATAGTGGGTTCCTAGTTTTTGCTAAAACAGTAAATGAATGACTCTGAGAGAGATGAACTACCCTCTTCTGGAGTTTCTTGGACAATAAGGTAGCATCTCTCTCTCTCTTTCTCTCTCACCTTTTCTCTTTCTCTCTCTCTAGGCCTGGTGTGTTTATGACATTCCCAACATAACATAGGAAGATCGACCAAGGTTAATGAGAGCAGCTCCCCACAGCTCAAATCTGTATATCTCACACAGCTGACTGCTGAACAGCAGAAACCAGTGTCCTGCCAAGTCCTCCGCGGTGCTCTGGACCCAGAGCCAGAAATCTGCTCACCTCCAGCGTCTTAAGACACTGAAATGAGAACCCGCACAGCTTGGAAAACCAGCACATAAAACCAGGCTCTGTGTTGCCTACCGTCTCCACTTATTTAACCATGTCAGCTCTCAGGCAACTGGAAAACATGAAAAAGGCCTCAGGATGCCTCCTGGAATATGGTCTACATTAACTCACAGCTGGTAGCAGTTACAGCAAAATTAGAAAACATCGAAGCAAAATTGTCCTTTCTTTCAAGTTAAAACTCTTCGAATTCAAGGTTGTGAGCAGCTGGGGTGGCGGGAGTGGGTGGCGGGGATGGAGAGAAAGTGGGGGAAACTGTGACCTCAACCTTCCGATCATGCTGTGCTCCTGGCTGGGTGATTCCCACTCAAAAATAGACATATATTCTAAACTCTGACCACTTCTCAGTCTCTCCCCAAGAGGAGATTCAATAGAGAAGATGCTTTGGGACCCCTGAAATTCACAGAATTCTAATAAATAACCCAGATCAATTTCACCGAGGGTGAAAATGTTTCATGTCCCTTCATCCTTCTAATTTATTTATTTTTAATTAATTTTTTAATTGAGAGAATTTCAGATTCATAAGCAGTTGTGCGGAATAATACAGAGGGATCTGGTGTAGATGTTACCCAGTTTCCCACGATGGCAGGGTTTTGCAACACCATCCCATGATATCATAACCAGATTATGGACCTTGATGCAGTCCACCAGTCTTATTCACATTTCCCCAGTGTGACTTGTAGTTATGCTTGTGTACATTTCGTTCAGCTTGTTCTTACATAATTTTATTACATGCCGTAGATTTATGTATGCACCATGCCAGTCAAGATACTAGAGTGCCATCACCACAAGGATCCCTCACGTTAACCTTTAATAACTACACCATGCCCATCTCCCTTCTGCTCCCATCTCCCCCATCACTAAACCCTGGCAATCACTAATTGATTTTCCATGTCTATAACTTTGCTATTTCAAGAACACTATATAAATATAATCATACTGTATGTAATTTTTAGGTTTTGACTTTTTTCCACTCAACTCCTTTGAGATTCATCCACACTATTGCCTGAAATAGTAGTTGATTTCTCTTTAATTCTCAGCAGTATTTCATGGTATAAATGTATCAGAGTTTATTTAACCATTTACCTATTGAAGGACTTCTGAATTGTTTCCAGTTTGGGGATATTGTGAATAAAACTGCTGTGAATATTCATGTCCAGGTTTTTGTGTTAATGTACATTTTCATTCCTAATTATTTTTGCACTGAAGGTTGAGGTTGTGCTTAGTGGGGAGGAATTAAGGCTGAGGACATGAGTCAAGGACTGCAGTCAACCAGTTGAAGGGTCAAAGGGAAACTTGGAAAATGAGGCTAACCATTCTCCCTTTAAAGTTGTTTAGTGAATGGAAGTAAAGATTGCATATAAAATGTTCTAAGTTAGAGGCCTATAGAAATGTACATTAGTGCCTGGTGCAGTGGCTCACACCTATAATCCCAGCACATTGGGAGGCCGAGGTGGGTGGATCGTTTGAGCCTAGGAGGTCAAGACTAGCCTGGGCAACATGGTGAAACCCCATCTCTACAAAAAATCCAAAACTTAGCCAGTTTTGATAGAGTGCACCTGTAGTCCAAACTACCTGGGAGGCTGAGGTGGGAGGATCGTCTGAGCCTGGGGAGGTCAAGGCTCTAGTGAGCCCACTATACTCCAGCCTGGGTGACAGAGTGAGATCTTATCTCAAAGAATGTACATTAGCATTACTATTGCATTTCTTTATTGTTTTTTCTAACTTTTATTTTAGGTTCGGGGGTACATGTGCAGGTTTGTTATATAGATAAACTATTGTCATAGAGGTTTGTTGTACAGATTATTTCATCACCCAGGCATTAAGCCTAGTACCTAGTAGTTATTTTTTCTCTTACTCTCCCTCCTTCCACCCTCCATCCTTAATATGTCCAGTGTAATTTTTTTGACCAGAGACAAAGAAGGGCTAATAAAATATATTGTTACAAAAAATCCCCCCCCAACACACATATTTAAGGGAACCAGCTAGAAAGGTCCAAACAAGCTAAGGTAATTTCGTCCACAACAGATGACAGTGTACGTGAATGGGACTGGTTTTGGAAAGCAGGATAAGGGTTTTGTATTAGTCCATTCTCATATTGCTATAAAGAAATACCTGAGACTGGATAATTTACAAAGAAAAGAGGTTTAATTGGCTCATGGTTCTGCAGGCTATATAGGAAGCATGGTGCTGGCATCTGCCTGGCTTCTGAGGGGGCCTCAGGAAACTTATAATCATGGTGGAAGGTGAAGGGGAGTGGCACGTCTTGCATGGCTAGAGCATTGAGAGAGAGAAGGGCGTTCCACACACTTTTAAACAACCTGTTATCACAAGGACTCATTCACTATTGTGAGGACAGGGCCAAGGGGGAGATCCATCCTCATGATCCAGTTATCTCCCACCAGGCTCCACCTCTGACACTGGGGATTACATTTCAACATGAGATTTGGGTAGGGACCACATCTAGATTATGTTAGGTTTTTGTTGTTGTTTTCTTTCCTTTTTTTTTGAGATCGAGTTTCGCTCTTGTTACCCAGGCTGGAGTGCAATGGCACGATCTTAGCTCACCGCAACCTCCCGGATTCAAGCAATTCTCATGCCTCAGCCTCCCAAGTAGCTGGGATTACAGGCATGCGCCACCATGCTCGGCTAATTTATTGTATTTTTAGTAGAGATGGGGTTTCTCCATGTTGGTCAGGCTGGTCTTGAACTTCCGACCTCAGGTGATCCACCTGCCTCAGCCTCCCAGAGTGCCTGGACCACAAGCGTGAGCCACCACACCCGGCCTAGGTTTGGTTTAAGAACAGGCAGGCTTCAGGGATTTTGACCAGTTGAAAACTGTATGACATGGGCACATGGTGGATCCCTCTGAGGCTCCGTTTCTTTACCTGTAAAATAGGCATAATGACTTTGCCCTCCCGGAGGGCTGCTGTGCTGATTAAATGAGGTAATATTGATAAATCCCTCAGCATGGTGGTGGCTGACATGGTCAGGTCTTAACAAGTAGCTTTAGGGTATGTATCAACAGCTATATATATATATATATATATGTTTACCTCTGACAACTGTTAGGCTGAAAATCTGCCATCAGTAAATCATTCAAAATTAAGAGAAAGCTTCATTTTCTAAAACAATTTAAATACCATTCATATATTGTATTATGCTATTAATATAGATGAATAAAGATGAAATACACAAACAAAATATGTTGAAATACTGGATAATTCTCTGCCCTCTGTTTCAGATGAAAACAGTAGGATCTGCATTTATCTACAGCATGATATTATCGGTGTTCAAAAACAGTGTTCAAAGTGAAGAGAAAAATATTTTAAAAACCCATCGATGATAATATCTAGATGCCAGAATATTTATTCTTATATCTACAGTCTTCTGATTTTACCTATTTTCTACAATAGTGAGTGTTAATTTTGCATTTGGAAGAAAAACTTACTTAAAATATCCTACAGCAACATCTATTTTTTCGGAGGCATGAAATTGTTCTAAGGGAGGTCGTGGAGAGTGAGTGGCTGTCAGAGGATGCAAGTGGACAGGTTGGGAACACCCACTGCCCGCCTGAGATGGACATCAGCCACTGCTGGAATGCTTGAAGGCACCCGGAGCATGAAGCAGGGGCCAGCTAGGAGGATACACACTTTGTACTCAGTGCAGACTCAGGGACAGGGCCCTTCATCTCCCCTATCTTCTGTCTCCTCCCCAAATGACGGTGGTAACAATCCCTGCTTCAAAGGTTGCATTGAAGAATAGGCATAAAGAAATTAATACAGGCCCAGTACATAACTGTTGCAAAAGTGGGATTTATCATAGGCCAAGCAGAGGAAAACTGAGTGAATTGTCTTGTAATTAGACCCACATATGTAGAAATGAGATCTGAGAGAGGGAGGCAGAGAAAGTCCAGGTACTGCCAAGCACCCTGATGACAGTTGAGAAAAGAGAATTCTAAAAAGAGGATGCAAAAGTCACAGGCTTGTGGCCGCTCTTCTCCACCAAGCTTCCTTCGTTCCTGCCCCACTCCCTGGATGCAGGGCTTTGTCTCCTCATTTGTGGTTCAAGGGAACGTTTGTTGTGTTCTGCCATGGTCACTTGATTTGTGGTCGCAGTGCCTCCTCCAGTCCTCACCTGGGGGGTCTGAGGTCAGGTAGGCTGAGTGAGGGCCCCCTGAACTGCTTCCTAGCTGTGTGGCCCTGACCAAGCCACTTCTGTATTCTTTCCCCAGTTTTGAGGATTAACATCAAAAGCAACTTCAACGTTTTGTGGTGGGGATGAAATAAATTTAATCCAAGGAGAGTGCTTAGGCGAGGATGTATCAGATGGTAAGTGCTCCACATGCATGATCCGTGTGTGATCGTTTGTAATAAGCCGTACTGAGTCAGTTATATGTTATTGATCTCCAAGTCCCTGAAGTCTTAGGAGGTGATGGTACACGATTCATCCTTCACACATTTATGGAACATCTACCATGTGCTAATTGCTGTTCTGGGCACAGATATAAAGTAATGACACACGAAGCAAAATCTCTGCCTCGTGGCCACATGTTCTCAACAGTTACTTAAACAAACACAGCTACCATGTCAGTTGGTGATGAATTCTGAGAAGAACAGTGGGAATTGGAGAGGAGGCCTCTCTGGAACCCTGATGGAGGCTGTTACATAGGATGTCCATGCCATATTACCTTTCTAAAACCCTAGACATCCTGAATTCTAAACATGCATCTCCTTTCCACACTAGACTATGCAGCTTCAGAAACTTCTCTTAGAGTGAGCCACATGCACAACCTGAATGCTCATGCCCATGGCTTTCCATTGTCCTATTTTGACTGCAAGCGTGGGATAGAAGTAGGAGTTGCAAATGGGTCACTTAGAAGCCCTCAAACTCAAACAGAGCAGCTTTCATTACTTACCATAGACAAAAGGAATCAGGGTCAGTATTAAATATAATTACCATGCATGGGGCTAATAAATGGCATTTTTATCCTGGGTGCACTTGTTGGGGTGAGAGGGCCCCGCTGCAGCCCCTCAGGTCACCTAATCCTCCCTTTGCTTTTATCCTCAGAGTCTGAGCAGATGGAGGCCAGGGCTCTCAAATTACCTTTCTTCCTTTTTCACTCTGAGTACATTCTGCAACTGCTGTGGCTTTCTCCTTCTGTCTCGTTCCCATGTCCTGCCCCTCCTCATTCCTTCCTTGTCTCTCTCCTCCTCTCCTCACCCTAGCCCCTGGCCTTTCTATACTGGGACATCTTAAAGCGTCGTTTGTGCAGTCTGGGATCTTTGTGATTTCTCCCTTTCTGACCTCAGTACGTATGTCTGACTTATTTGCCCCAGGCTGCAACTCTGGGCGAGGATAGAATTTTTCAAAATCCTGTTGCATCGCTCACAGCCACAGAGCCTTTGAACATCAACCAGATACTTTGCACAGGCTTCTCTTTGGTCCTCAGAGCAGTGTCTGTCTTGGACACACTGTAGAGAATAAGCAGGTTGCTGAATCTCTGTGTCTGTTGTCCTGTGTCATTGGTTATGTCGAAGGTCATAATGACCACCCTGCATGACCCCACTGATCAAGCGACAGACACTCCTCCAAAAGCTAAGTGAGGGTGAGAACCAGGCCAGCCCTGCCTTCCAGGTGCCCCAGCACAGACCACACGGCGGGTACGTGGTAGTTGCATATGCTTAGCAAGTGTCGAGTGTGTGGCTGGCATACATGATATGGTCAAGGAGTGGATAGAACACAGAGTCTTGGGCTGCTCAGAGATCTTAGTGTCCATGCCCCTTTGACAGCATCGTAAACCAAGTATCAGACTAGCAGTTTGAAAATCTGACTCAGGTTGGTATCTGCTCTGCCACATGGAAGGTTTTCCCCTAGGACATAGCCTTCCATTTAAGGAATAAGTGAGGACATGAGATGAGTGACCTCCAAAGCCCTTTCTACACCATGACTCTGAGATATAGCAATGTATAATGAAATTATTTGTGCCTTTGCATGAGTTCATTGGTGACAGAGGGCCTCAGCCTCACATTTCACTACTGCAGAAGGCAGGAATCTTTTGGCTTTTATTTCTCAGTGAGGATGGATTAAGCTTTCATCTGGGTGTGCCAAAAGGAGCTACAGTTGGCCCTGCTTCCAGCATGTGTCCCAGAATCTCATCACTTGCCCCCACGACCCGGGGGAGTCCCTACTCCTGGCCACCATCTCAACTCCCATGAGTGTTTCCCTGGACTCCCAGTCTCCTTTACTCACATCGGCCTCCAGTCCTTCTCCTTGTGGCCCCCAAAGATGCTCTCTATCACCCTCATCACCCACCACCTTCAACCTCCAACACCTTCCCAATGCAAGTCCAATACACTCCAAGCTCCTTTCTTGGCCCAACGTACTCTACTGGGTCTGGCCCCAGCTCCTCTCCTAACGTCTTCCTTCATCTCTAGCCACACTGACCTACCTGTAATACAAGGAGCTCTTTGAACTGATTGGCCGTTTTGACAGAAAGCATCTTCCCATAAAGGCCACTCGAGTAGCTTGGATTACAGGCATGTGTGGCCACGCCCTGGCTAATTTTTGTATTTTTAGTAGATACAGGGTTTTTCCATGTTGGCCAGGCTGGTTTTGAACTGCTGACCTCAGGTGATCCACTTGCCTTGGCCTCCCAAAGTGCTGGGATTACAGTATCTGCACTTTGAATTTGCTCTGTAAGCCCAGGCATAGGTGAGTCCTGGCCTTCCTCTGTGTGTGGGTGCAAGTGAGCACAACTTCTCCTATTGGGTGAAGGCTCTCTTAGAGTTGGGACAGGACATTCAGCTTCAGAGAGGGGTGCCTCACCTCTGGTGAATGACTTGGGCAGCTGTGAGCAGAGCTTCTGCGGTGTCATTTGAGGTCAAGTTGTGATTGACTTATACAACCTCCTAAATAATTAGATATAATTATCTATGAATTGGGCAAAAACAAACTGCAGCCCCAGTTAGGTTGATGAATAATAAACATCTCATTTCTGGAGCCTGCAGGACCCGGGTCTGGATGTGGTCTTTGTCACATACAGCCATGTGATATTGGACAAATGAATTAGGTTCTTTTAAACCCTGGCTTCTTCATCTCTAAAGAGAGAGAAATAATAGCACTCTGCTTGTTGAGATGTTGTAGGGATTACATGAGGTGATGCAAGGTACTTGGTGCCTGGTACATGTTGAGAAGAGCTTACTGAGTTGATCATGGTTGTTCTTCCATCTCCACAAATGTGTGGTGGCAGCAAGGCACCCTTTGCACTGTGCTGGGGAGAGCTGCAGAGGCAAACCACACAATGCAGTGCCTACAAGCACAGGCCATAGGCCCAGGCAGTCTAGGGTGAGCACCTCTGTGCTTCTCGCTACCTGCGTGACTCTACATTCTGCTTGCCTCATTTTCAAAAGGGAGCATGGGCATGATACCACCCTGGTATTCTTGCTGTGAAGATTTTATGGGATCTTTTATGTTAATACAAGGCCTAACCTATAGCAAGAGCTTAATCAATGTTAACAACCACCACATTGGAAAATTATTGAGTCTTGAAGAGCCTATCTTCAGTGTGGGCAATAGATGTGTAGATGGCAAAACCCACAAACCCACACAAAACAAAGCCACAGAAATTCTGATACAGTACTAAAAGTAATAAAACACACGTGGGCCAGACAGGGTGGCTCATGCCTATAATCCCAGTATTTTAGGAAGCCAAGGTAGGAGGATTGCTTGAGGCCAGGAGTTCGAGACCAGATTGGGTGACATAGTGAGAAGGCATCTCTGCAAATTTTTTTTTTGAATTTAGCTGTGTGTTGTGGTGTGTGCCTGTGGTCTCAGCTACTTGAGAGGCTGAGGCTGGAGGATCATTTGAGCCTAGGAAATTGAGGCTGCAGTGAGCTATGATCACACCACTGTACTCTAGTCAGAGCAAGACTCTATCACAAAAACAAAAGCAAAAGCAAACAAAAACCAAAACAACAACAACAACAAAAAGGGGTTTGGGCAAGGAGCACAGAAAAAAGGATTCTTTTCCATAGACGTATCAGGGAAGGCTTCAGGAAGAACATGATACATAAACTGGACCTTGAATGCGTATTATTTTCCATGAAAGAAGAAGCACTGGGATTGTGAGTTCAGGCAGATGGTGTCTGGAAGGGGCTAAATCAGGCTGGTGTAGTGGTCCTTGTGGCAGGCTCTCCTGGGGTCTGTTGGAGCCAGAGGAGGGGGTCTGGGGAGGAGGGTGAGGCACAGGAGGGGAAGAGAGGGAGGCCGGCTAGTCCCTCAGGGATGCTGAGTTTCAGCCTCATTCCTGGGGGCTGCCTTGTGTCGAAGGGGCTTTGAGCTAAGGAGCAGCACCATGGAGCAGTGCCTTGATTGTTCACTGTTGTGTTGGATGCATTGACTCATTTCCTCACTCCTTCATACAAAAAGGACTTTTGTAGATAACAGTATAAGGCTATTTTCATGGAGTGAGGTGTTGTTCAGCCTTCTGTGTTCACAGCTCACCATGGGAGAAAGGATATAAATCATGTTATTTAGAGGCATGAAAATGCCAAGGTTTGGGGAAGACAGACAAAGTGCAACAGGCTTCAGGGATGGGGAGATGACTTCAACTGGGAGATTGTTGAAGACTTTGAAAGGAGGCTGCGTTCAGCAAGAGGGAAGGGTAGGTGTGGGGAAATAATGATAGCAGAGCTGGGAATTCTGGGGGAAGGAACCTGTGGGAACAAAATTCAAAAGGTAATGCAGGAGGAGACCGGCACCGGGAAGGGGGAGCAGAGAGAGGGCGTGTGGGAAGTGCAGGCAGAAAGCCAGGCTCCCCTAGATCTTCAGAGGCACTTGAAAGGCAGACAGAGGCATTCGTACTTTTCCCTGTAGAACTGGTACAAAACAGAGAAACAATAGCATGCAAGGAGGCTGGGCTACAAAAAGACTTGTTTCAATCAGCATTTCTAACCTCGTCTTTCACATTTTTTAATTTTCTGATTCACTTTCTCAACTTTTAATCCAAAGCTCGGCTGGAGAAGCTGCTGTTTTCAATTTGTATTATCATTTTTTTCACATTTTAATCCTCTTAGATCCCATTTCTGCTGGGTTAGTGAACCCACTAATCAGGTAAGCAGCCAGCAGCAGCCGGTCCAATTATGAAGAAAAATCAGGCAAAGATGGTTCAGGGCACCAAGGGGTTCCATGCTGCCCCAAAAACCACCCTGGGGCACTTGGGTCCTCATTGCAGAAACACAGAGACACCCCCTGAGGGTGGAAGCCAGGGGCTGCTCATCCCCAGGTGAGAGTTCCTCTGCCTCCTCTCTTGGCTTGGTTTCCTCAACATCCCTGCCACTTCACAGGTGGCAGCATGACAAAGTCCTACTTATTCTTCAAGGCTCAACTCAAATGCATTCCCCTCTGGAGCATCTTGGAAGGGGGCCAGGCTGAGTTGAAAAAAGACTTGAAACGGAATGAGGTTGAGTTCCAGTTTTGCCATGTGCAGCCTCTGTGACTTGGAGGGGGAGTGGAACGTTTTTGAGCCTCAGTTTCCCCTTTTATTGTCAACTTCATGAGGTTGTTATGAGCATTAAAAAGTGAGCACTTAGCAGAATTTTGAGCACATGTAAAATGCTCAATACTGTGGTGGCTGAAGCACCTTCCAGAATCCTCAACACATGGAGTTGGTTTTCCTCTGAGTTCCCACAGCACCCTTTCTTTCTCTTTCAAGTGAGTTATCACACTGTGTTATAACTACCTTTCCATACCTGTATCCCCAACTGTCTTGACTGTCTGTTCCTTGATGGCAGACTTTATAACACTTAGCACTTTATAACACTTAGATTTTATAGCACTTATAATTTCATAGCACAAGTCTTACTAACTAAGCTATTATTCAATTAAGAGGTGAATAAATAAATAATAAACAAGGCAATCTTGTGGCTTGGGAGGTTTTTAAAGGACTAGGAGAGTTCCTGGAACATAGTAGGTGCTCGATAAGCATCTGTTGAATAAATAAATTAATCAATTGATTTACAGGCAGGAGGGGCAATTAGGTTGGTGGGGGAAAATCAAGCCCTTGTTGTGGGAGAGTTATCCAAGGAGGTGAGAATGAGGATGAAGTAGAATCTAAGGACTTAGTCCAAATTAAGACGAAGGAAAATAGACACCAGAAAGAAGGAGTCATTTGTCTTAGCAGTACACACCTCTCCTTCCATCTCTTGCCGTGGTCCTCATGACATAGGATGTGTTCTGTGCATGGGCAGCACTCCTCCAAATCCTGCCATGTTCTTGCATCCCAGCTCACCCCCCTCCTTTGTTCAGCCTTCACCTGCTCTTCAGCCCAGCTTCTCTCTTCCTTCTCTGAACTCTGTTTTCATTATATTTTGACTTACGTTTTAATAGTCAACATTTTTTTCCACATGGAGATTGTGCAATGCTTCACTCACTGTGTTGAAATGATCTAGAATCCATTGCTTATTTGAAGGTCTAACTGTAGACCTTATACACAATCAGCCCCTGTAACAAACAATCAGTGATTTTTCAAATGACAGATTTTTTCTTGCCATTTGAATACAGCTGTATGCATATCCTGATGTCTGCTCTAGACTCAGTTTTATGGTTCAAAGGTATCCTGGCTTTGATATGGACAGTCAAATGGCCACAAAGTGAAGGCTATCTCTCCTTTCTATTCTCCACTACAGTAGCAAATTTAATTTGGAGCTGTAGATGTTATAGTCATAGTATGGCTAGAACGTTTGGGTACTGGGGCTGACGTGATACTGTCCATGGTGCTGAAACACCATGTGTTTTTGTTGTTGTGGTTTCCCTCCTAACTGTAGTACATTGGGAGACTCCTGTTGAATTTTTCCCAAAAAGCATTTCACTATTGTATTTATTATTATTATTATTATCTTTTAATTTCTAATACGTTAAATATTTGAAATTATTTACTCTCATGAAATGGTTTACTCTTATGAAATGGTTTACACTTATGAGATTATTTACCCACCCCCCTCCATTGTGCATCCTTCACCTTCTCTTCAGACAGCCCTGGAAAGGTGTAAAGGGGAAACCCAGACACAATGCTTTCTGAAACACATAACTCTGGTCCTATCTGGTGCATTAGGTGCCTGGGGAGGGTACAGGTTACCTCCAGATGAAACCCATAATTAGTGAGACTTATAATACTCTCTGTATGCACGTGTGTGTGTGAGTGTATAATTTTTATCATAATTCCAAAAATATTGTTTTACCTCTTGGAAGCGAAGAAGCATGTAAGTTACGCCCAGACTATGCTCCTTCAATGCTGTGTTTTTTGTAGGTGATTCTCTTTGTGAGGCTCTGATTAAGTGGGGTTAGGTTGGTGTCAGAGAAATGAACTTAATATTAACTCTTTAAATTCATTTTAATTGACATTTTTCACATTTTAATGAATTAGAAAACAAGTTTGGAGGCTTGTAGGAGAGGAAAGTCCTATAGTTTCTGCATTTTGTAGCTTAGCACACACAGGCAGGTGCTTAGCTTAACAAAAATTTATCAAGCACATGCTTTTACTGTTTTAAGCAAACATTTTATAGACACTTTTTCTAAGAAGCTAATGGACTACTGGCAGATGAGTACATATGAGCAATAAGTTTAGTTGGTATGATGTTTGAGTAAAATAAATATATATGAGGCATAGATAAAATCCAAAGGAGGGAGTGTTTAGTTCTTTTCAGAAAGACAAGAAACCTCCTTGGAAGATGTTTTGAAGGAGAATCAGCAGTGCTCATACCAGATGAGACATGGTGGGGCAAGTATTTATGGATGAAATAGCAACACTCATAACTGCCTGGAGGCAGGTGATGACTCCAGACAGCCCTGGAAAGGAGTAGAGACCCAGGTGCAGTGTTATCTGAGTCACATAACTCTGGGCATAGATGGCACAGCAGCTTCCTGGAGAGGGTATAGGTTACCACCAGGTGAAACCCATAATCAGTGGGCCTGTCAGCCCCTGGCACTCAATCAGTGCTCATTGAGCAAATGGAGACATACACAATTCATTACCTGAGATTCCTTCCGTCTAAAGAAACCAAGTATAGCATTGGGAAGATGTGGAAATCCTAAATTTACCCGCAAGTTATGACACTTCAAAATAACTTCTGTAGTTAAACTCAGAAGTTCCACTTCCCAAACCACACTATTTAATGAGTTAAAATTTCAAGAATACATGCCATTTTGAAAAGAGGTACAATATCTGCCTTTTCAGCCCATAATGAAAACATTGGGTTATGAAATTGTACCTTACAGAGCATTATGGGGATTATGAAATTTTCCCATTCCTCTTTTAAAATCTGAAGATGTATTACTTTATCTGAGGATCAATTTCATAAAAATCGTAACATTGTTTTCTAAGTTCATTTTTAGTCATTGGGATGCCCCTCTTTGATAGTTTTAGAGACACTGATTATTGCACAAGCTTTTGAAAATCCACATTCTCACATACACACTGTATCAGTCATCAAGTGTTACAAAAATGCTCTGTAACAAACCACTCCAATCCTAGTATTTTGGTATAATAAGCATTTACTTAGCTAATTAAATGCAGCTTTTCTAGAAATAATTATTCTATTTCTAGTTATGCTAGCCTTGGATGGCTCTCTTGCTTGTGTGGGGGTCACTGACTCTCAGCTGATCAGGGGCAGCCTCACCTACAATAAGTGGTAAAACACAATTCCAGGTGATTCATCTTCTATTAGTCCAGTTGGGCATGTTCTCATAACAAAGGCTGAGGAGTAATAAAAAAGCAAAAATGAGCAAATACTTTTTCAGATCTTTGCTTGTATGACAAATTCTGACTCATCAGCCAAAGCAAGTCACATGGCTGAAGAAACCTTAGCCGTTTATGAGAAGAGTTCAAAAATCACATTGCAAAGGGCATAAATACAGGAAGGATTAAGATATGAGGTCATTCAATGCTCTCTCTGAGTTTCAGGGAACTTAGCAATTCTTAAGTTCATTCATGAAACTTAGTTCTGAGGGTAGCAGCAGGCTTCAGAATTTATGCTCCACTCTTCTGTGAACAATTTATTGAACTAGGGCATAGCAGACATGCACAAAATATTACAATAATCAGTTATTTTTGCAGAAGAGTGTAAAAATTCATATGTAGAAAAAACAACATAAAAGACAAAAAATGGAAACCAAAAAGAAATAACAAAATATAGTACAAAGAAAAGAAAAGCCAGAGTAATAAATCTAAACATATCCATAATCACAAAAAATGTGAACAAACTAAATTTATCATAGAAAGAGAAAGGACCTGAGTTAAAGAAAATATAAAAAGAAAATTTTACTTATAGATAGTATTTAATATAGTTAAAACAAAAGAGCATACGTTATTTGAAAAAAAACTCTTGAAAATATATATCAGATAAAAATAAAATGTATTTGTATAGAACTATTAACACATGCTAAAAAGTTAATATGGAAGGTAGTTCACAGGACAGAGTGATACATTTTATGTAAATAAGATACAGTATGCTAAGAAGATATAATAGGCATAAACCTTTATGCAGATAACAACATAGGCTTGGAAATATAAAGCAAAACTATTAGAAATGCAAGGAAAAAAGTGAAAATGCATAATCACGGTAGGTGATGTTAACATTTCTCAGAAATAGAAATAGAGATAAATACGGAAATGGAAGATTTGACTAACACAATTAGTATGCTGAATAAAACACACAGATTACATAATGTCTATATGTATGCACATATACATGGATATACACACACAGTCACACACATATACATATATAAATATTTAATAAATTAATTTTGGTCCATTGAATATGTACATAATATTAAATGGACCAAATAAATCTGGTTCTGGGGTTCTTGGACACACACACACAAGCACACACACACACACACACACACACACACATATATATATTTACTGGATCAAAATAAATTCTGTTAAAACACTTATGAAACCTTCTCAATATTTTGAGTATGTGATGAGTAATAAAGGAAGCCTTAACAAATTTAAAAAGCAGGTAAATTACAGATTTTATTCACTAACCATAGAGACCATACCACTCAACTAAAAAATACACAGCCAAATTTTCTTCAACTTAATTTTCTTGTCTCTCCAATTAAACCGATTTACCTGAAGAAAAATATCTTATAATTCTGTATTCCTTAACTTCGTATTTACAATCAAAACCGTGCCGATGTTCTAAGTTGATGCTCAAAATATTTCTTATTAAAGTGTTCAAATGTATGAATAGTAATGTTTGAGATTAGTTTGTTTGCATATTTGACATAGAGTGTGATCAGATATAGTTGTAGTCTTTTGGAGGTTATCCTAAAGCTGTAGGGACTTACTATGAAGGTCAGGGACTTAGGCTCTGCCATTTGAACACTATGATGATTATTTTTCACTTGGCAAGGTTACCATACCCAGTTATTTAATCAAATATGAATCTTGGTGTTGCTGTGAAGGTATTTGTTTAACATATACAATCAGTTCTCTTTAAGTAAAGGTGGGTACCTGTTATAATGTGGGTGGGCCTCAACCCATCAGTTGAAGGCCTTAAGAGCAAGAGCTGAAGTTTCTTGGAGAAGAATAATGCCTTAGTTTCCATCCTGCTGGTCTACCCGATGGGTTTCAGACTTGCCAGTCCTTACCATTGCAAGAGCTGATTCCTTGAAATAAATAAACTATGTGTGTGTATGTGTATGTGTATGTATCTAATATTGGTTCTGCCTCCCTGAAAAATTCTGGCAGACACAGGCCCCAATCCTCTTTCAGGTATCTTTCTTTCTAAAGCTCTAGCTGGCAGTCAATGCACTGGGGCAGAAACAGCATGGTCTTTGGAGTTGTATTTCCCGGGTTTGAATACTGTTCACAATACCAACAAGCCACATGGCTACATACAATACACTTAGATTTCCTGAGGCTAGGTTCTGCATGAACAAATTGGAAATAATAATCTTCCTCATAGTTTTTTAAAGTATATAAGGAAAATTAACATAATGTATACAAAAGTGATATTATGTTTGGGGTTCAAGAAATCTTCGTTTCTTAATCTGGCCTTAAAATCTGCTCTGAGCTTGGTTTTAATATATAAAAGTCTTTGTATTGGGGTATTTGGAAAGTTAGGGCATGAGATAAAAAGGACATCATGTGGGAGGGCTGCGGCTTTACATTCATGTGATGCAAAACCTGAAATCTGGATAGTCATCATTCCGTGATATGGTAGGATTTGTTTCCAGCATATGGAATTAAAAGATAGCATGTGTTGCAGCTAGTTTTCTTCAGAATTCTCAAAAATGTTTTTCAAACAATGGAATGAAATTGCTCTTCTATGGAGCAATTAATATACATATTAAACATTTTCAATCTATATGTCATCGCAAGGCAACATAAGTTGCCTGAAGCACTATATGCGTTTGCACTCACCAGTCTGGGATGTTTGCAAAAGCTGTGAAAGTCTATTTGATTGAGACTGCTCTGAAATGTTTGGGAACATTTCAGCTAAGTAGGTACAATGTAGGTCAACGAAATAGAATCCTTTCTTCTCAGTACCTGGGAAAGAGGCAGCTTGATCTATGTAGGTAGGACAGCAGGGAGAAAAGATGGTCAAGTGAGAGATGAAAGTTTATTGTTTGTGTTTTGCTTTGAGTTTGATTTCTGAGAAAAGAGATGGCTTCTGAGACTGCAAGCAGAGAGTCCAGCCACGATCAAGGAGCAGCAAAGCAGGTAAAACCTGGCCACACTGTTGCTGCAAAAGCTCAGTGTCAGGCTACACCAATAGCCACCTAACTCACAAATAAGATATTCCTTCATCCTAATAAAGACCCTGTCATTCAAACCCCTACAGATGGCCTTGTGTCAAGTCACTTGCAAATAACATGCTAGGTGAAAATGCTGGGTGTGGATTTAAGGAACTTGACAAAAGATGTCAATGGTTCAAGGTTCAAATTCTAGACCTACCCAATGCCAGATCATGACACTGGCTACACACATGGTCTTCAAGTCTTGGTTTCCTCAAATATAGCACAAAAACAATTATCTTAAGAGCAAATGGCAAAAGTGCTAAACTGTAACTCATGTACCATAAACAAAAGTGTCCCAGAGGCAACTTGGAGGGAATTTGGAAAGTATGAGGGCACTGCCTCCTGGGCAAATATACCAATCCTGAACTCATGACTGTTTTGCAGGTAGATATTAAAATATGGGTTGGGTGTGGACAGATGAATTTGGGAGACCTGGAGCAGGGAAGACCACGCACTGGAGCATGGCATTTGGATTATACCTAGAAATTACAAGGGACCTCTTCTGATGCTCAAGTTGGAGAAGGAAACTAATACGAGGTGTGTGGGCCTGAGAAAGTGAGAGAAAGATGAATCATCAAAGCCTTGAATGGTGGGCTGAATCCTTGAGCAGGATCATGGCCATGTATTGTATCATCTCTCCACTCCCTGTGTCTGGCAAATTTCCTGTCCACTTTGCGGCCCAGGTGAATTCAAGAGAACCTCCACTCAGGTTCAGCAGGAGAATGATTGGGGTGAGTGCTGGAAAGCAACAAGCCTGGCTTCACTAGCAGGCATGAAGGAGGAGGAGTCATTAATTACTTTGAAGAGCAGGCAGTGTGTGTGAAAATTGAGCTTGGGAGGGTCCAATATTAATGAGAAGCCATTCCTGCTGGGTGGAGGATGCTGAGTTAAAAATCACACTGCCATTCACTCAAATATGGATTTATTAAACTCTTCCTGAACCCTGGAAACTATGGGAAGAGATTTTGTGCATCTCATCTTATGCTAAAATGTAGGTACTATTGTTAGATTACACTCTTGAAAAGTAATGATTAACTCAGTCTTTAAAATCAATAGCAGGATTTTGCCTTAAAACTTGGGATTTTTACGAGCTTTAAGTGACTCAGTCACACTGCACCTCAGTTTCTCCTTCTGTAAACCTGGAGTATTGGGGAAAAATCACTCATTTGAAAGCAGGAATTCAGCGAATTAGGTCTAGATCTATAAACTGCTATGTCTCTTTCAGTCATTGATGGCCACAAACCACCCTCAAACTCAGTGACTTGAAATGATATTTATGATTGTTCTCAATTCTGTAAGGCAGCTGAGTGGCTCTTTGGGTCTCAGCTGGGCTTACTCAAGTATGGACTGTCAGATGCAGGTTGGGGTCAGCCAGCTGTCAGCTGGTTTAGAATGGTCTCATCCAGGACAACTGGGGCATCCTGGCTCTGCCCGATGTATCTTATTCCTTAGCAGGCTGGCCTGACCATGTTCTCAGGGCAATTGTAGAGGAGGAAAAGAGGAAGCAGAGGTGGGCAAGGGCATTTGAAAAATCTGGGCTTAGTTCTAACGTTCTAATATCCCATTGTTAAAATATGTCCTAAGTCCAGGAGTGAGTCCACCCATGGAGAGAGGGTACTGCAAATTTGTACAGCAAAAGCCGTGGATTCTTTAGGTGGGGAAGAAGCATGATCAATCTACCACAGTCACATTAAATGAGTTTCTTTCTCCGCCCCACCCTCCCTTCCCTTCTACCCTCAAGACAGTGTGCCAGGCAGTAGTTTCCCATTATGGAGAATGCATCATGTGAAAAGGGTTGGAAACATATAAGGCATTGCTATTTTTCTGATTATTATAGTTACAATAAACAGTTTCTTTATTCTCTTACTCCTTACATCTTTGTCTTGGAAGATAGTGTTCAAATTGAAATTATACTTGCCAAAATCTTGTCAGTAACAGGAAATGTAGAAAATAAAAGGGATTCTGTGAGCTGGTATAAAAAAGCCAAGGCCCTGGGCATGACTGTGTTTGTGTCAGTATGTATGGCTCTGAGCCTGTCAGGGGCTTGCATTTGAGCCCCCTGTGTGTGTACGTGTGTATGTGTGTGTGTGTCATATGCCACACATTACTGATGCCTTTTATCTCTCCCTTTATGTGAATGGTTATAATTCAATGGCCATTGCAATGCAGCTGTCAGCACCATCATCTGATGAACAAAGCCATATTTTGCAGCTATGGCATGATGTAACCAGAACACTATATTTGCTTATGTATGAACCCACACCCCTCTTTTGACCATAGCAACTAGGAACTATTTACAAAATTAAAAACATAAATTGCACAGGCAACTATAGTGAGTTGCACCAAATAAGTCCATGGCTAGTGCCAGAAATATGTTATAACTGACTAATAGTAATGAATCAAGCCCCTCTGAACAAAAACTGAGTAGTTGCAGAGTCTGGAATTTCTGTCTTAAAAGTGTTCATTTGCTTCATCGGAGTTTGGGAACTCTGGGAGGGTCTTGTCATCCTGAGTTTCAACCTAGGAGTCAGACCTCAGCCTTGGATGGTCAGAGCCTCTTATAGGGACACTGCATTCAGGGAATTCAAAAGGGCTGAGACTCTGATGGCAGGCAGATCTGGGTAAGATTTCAGCGTTTCAGTAGCTCTATCATTTGGGTCTATTTGAGTTCCAGGTGTCAAAAGGGGATAAAGATTTGTACCCAGTATTGATCATGAAGTGAACATGAGATCGTGCTTAATTCTAGTGTGTTCTAGACAAATGTTTTGCTTACCCACTAAAGATGTATTTCCTGAGCATCACATGTCAGACACTACCCCACATTTCTTCCTAAACCTTTTGCCTCACCTACATCCAACTATAGAGGCTGAAAAGCCTTATAATCACATTTCCATCCACTTTTGCTGCTAGAAGGAGCTGGTCAACCAGTTATAAAGAATAAAATATAAGGGAAGCCTATTGAATGGCTCCCAGGAAAGAGAATTCTGCCTTGATAAAAGTAAAGAGGTTCGTGAGGGGAGCTCTTCTTCACCACCCTGGTCATCTCTTTCTTTCTATCTTTGACTCTGCTTGTGTGAAGATATGATACTTAGAGCTGTTGTAGCCATCTTAGAACCATGAGGCAACAAGGCTAGCCATGAAAAACCCATCATGCTGAACATGGCAGAGATAGGGATGAAACATAGCAGGTTTCTGGTGATCTCACTGGGCTGGCAAACCAATATAGGAACAACCTACCTGCAAATTTTCTAATAAATAAAGGATAAATTATTTCTGGCTTAAACCACTGCTTATTACCTATAGACAATGACGTTAGTAACCAATATAATCTTACTGTGTCGTAAGTAGTGTATGAGGCTCATAGCAGTAAGCAAGGCACTCACATTCTCCATCTTCATGGGAGCTTCAGGCCTGCAGGAGATGCAGATGCTATGGATAATAGGCAAAAATTTAAGGTAAGATAGACAGGGATGTCTTCAAGCCAGGTCTTGTGATTTATGGCAATTATTTTGAACTTTATCTCCAATAAAACAGAAACACACTGAAGCATTTTAAGCAGATCAGCAGCTTGATTTGATATTCTATAGGAAGTCGGATGGTTTTTCACAGAAAACACTGTGGTATTTGAACTCCAAGCAGAAAATAACTAACCGTCCTCTCTATAACCACAGCACATGGAAAGGACAAGGGCCTCTTGGAGGACCTCCTACAGGATGCCAGACACAGAGAGCTGCAGCAACATGCATTCAACCCCAACACTGCACTAGACAGACTGAGGGCATCTGCAAGCATCTATAGAAGCAGACTCGACGTTTACAGACTACATGAGAGCTAGAGTGATCCCTGATAAACACTATCTCTGCTGGGTGATCAAAGTCAAAATCAACAGTGATAACTCATATTGATAGCATATACCCTTGAAAAGATGTGATGAAAATGACATTTTATCTCTGTGCCTCCTCCCGTAAGTCCACAACGCTAGTCTAATTATGAGAAAAATGTCAGACAAATCCTACTTGGGGACATTCTACGAAGTATCTGACCAGTACTTATCAAAACTGTCAAGGTCATCAAAAACAAGGAAAGTCAAAGAAATTGTCACAGCCAAGAAGTGCTTAAGAAGATATGGTAATGAAGTAAAATGTGGTATCTTGGATAATATCCTGAAACATGAAAAATACATTAGGAAAAAATTAGGAAATTTTAATTAAATGTAGAGTTTAGTTAACGATAGTACATCAATATTGGCTCATTAATTGTAACAAATTTACTGTACTAATGCAAGATGTTAATAATAGAAAAAAATGGGTGTGAAGTATAAAAGAACTCTCTGCACTATCTTCACAACAATTTTGTACATTTAAAGCTGTCCTAACATAACATTTTATTTTTTATAAAAGCAATGTGAGCAACTAGACAAAGGAGGAAATTGTAAAATAATCATTGAGTTTTTGTCAGAATTTATGCAACCAGAAGACAATTGAGTGGCATATTTAAATTCTGAAAGAAAAAGTAAATCAATCTAAAATTCTACATTCATAAAAAATACTCTTCAAATGAAGGTGAATTAAAGACAGAAGGATAAATATCTCTATCAATGGAACAAAATATACAAACCAGAAATAAATATACATATATTTTATCAATTGATTTTCAACAAAGATCCTAGTGGGAGAAGGATTGTTTTTTCAACAAATGGTGCTCAGACAACTTTAAAATTTAGGATAAGGGGTGGAAACTTGATGTTTTTCTCACATCACAAGAAAAATTAAATTGCAGCAAATTATATAAATCAATGTAAACTACAAAAATATAAAACTTCTAGAAAAAGCACAAAAACTGTATTTGCAAACAGAATGGGCAAAGATTTCACTGATAGGATACAAAAAGCAGAGAAAATAAAATTTAAAAAGTAATAATTTTAAGACCCTGCTGTTTGAAAGAAATCATTAAGAAAATAAAAAGGTAAGGCACACTCTGAGAGAAAACATTTACAATACATCTATCTGAGAAAGGACTAGTATGCAGACAATATAAAGAACACCTACAACTAAATTATGATAAAACAAACAACTTGCTTCATAAATGGGTACAAGTTTTGAATGGTATTTCATAAAATAAAATATATAGAGATCTAACATGCACATGAAAAGAAGCTCAACAACGTTAATCATCAGAAAAATGCAAATTAAAACTACAAGGGGATACCACAGCACACACACTAGAATGGCTGAAACGTAAAAGAGACAATGCCATATGTTGGTAAAGATGTGGAACAACTAGAGTGCTCATACATTGAGAAAACATTTTTTAAGTTTCTTACAATGTTAAACATACACTTATGTGCAAATCCCATTTTCCAACTTACCCAAGAGAAGTGAAAACATTTGTCCACTCAAAGACATTTTCAGTACATTTATAACAACCTTATTGTGAAGTAGTCAAAACCCAGAAATAATTCATGCAACCATCAACCAGTGAATGCATAAATAAATTGTGATATATCCATACAAGAATATTACTCAGTAGTAAAAAATAACAAAGCACTGATACATGAAGCCACAAGGGGGATCTCAGAAACATTATATAAATAAAGTAGGAAGACATAAAGGGTACATGCTGTATGACCCTATCATCTGGAATTCCGGCAAATACAAAGCCAATATAGAGCGTCAGGAACTGGAGCTATGGCTGCCTAGGGCAGAATGAGTCAATGGAAAAGACGCATGAGAGAATTTTGGAGTGGCAAAAATGTTCTTATTATTATAGTGGTGGTTACATTGGTTTATTTTTTCTCAAGCCTCACCAAATTGTGCTTAAAATAGACGCATTTTTAAATACAAATGATACCTCAGTAAAGTAATTCAAAATTATATTGGGTCCAGATTGTGGAGATCTTTGCACATCAGAATATAACCTCTGTGATCACAGAACAGTTTTATTTATTGCTGTTTATTCAGAACCTTGAGTAGTGTCTGCCACACATGAGACACTGAGTGCATGTTTGTTGAATGCATAGAAGAGTGAATGAATTGCTGAAGGAATATCAGGGAAGGGATTTTGAGCTCTTGTTATAAAATCATTCTCATTTTCCTCTTTTGTGAAGTGACATCATCAGATTGTTTTCAATATGGGGCAGGATGACTGTGTGGCAGGTGGATTTTAGAGGCTGTATGTAGTTAGGGTGCATCAGTGAAACTGACAAGAGAACACAGGTGCTGTCTGCCCCTGGGTAGCACCATGCTATTTTTTCTTTGAAAAGGGCTCATGGAAATATAAGCTTTTATCCCAACAAAGAAAAAATGAGAATGTTCTCTTATGTCCTGCCAGGATGCTTCCTAAAACTGAATGAAAGATGAGAAGATGGCAATGTGGAAAGAAAAGGAATAGGAAACACGTTCCTTCAAATTCTAAATGAACTGTTAACATGATCTTCTCCTTCACCCTGGATCTTGAGTAATGTGGTCAGAAGGTTGATGACTCTGGAGAAACATGACCCTTGAGGAGGAAGCACTCTCTCTCTCTCTCTGTCTCTCTCTGACTGATTAAACTTAACACTGTTATTAGAACTTTCTTTCCAGATGAGAATTCAAAACTTTGGACACCTCAGCTTCACCTTTAAGAGAAGCTGTGTTATTGCCTTCATAACTGGAAGCAGCAAATCAGAAGTTAGGAAGAAGGCACACTGACAATGATTGATGCCCAAGCCTTCCTCCTGATTCGCTGATTAAGCTCGTCAATCTTTATGCAGAAGATGCGTCCAAGGCAAATGGAGGCAACCAGCCTTAACGAATCTGGCTGTCAGAGCTGAGGGGAAAAGGAGACTCTCAGCTTGGTGGTGCACAGAAAATACAGGGAAAAAGTAAGGAGCACCGGGAGAATATTTACCTTCAAGTAGGAGAAGCCCTAGGGACAAAAGGTGCCCCCAGGAGGCGCTAAGAGTGTCCTTGTTGGAGGATTAGAGAAGTGAGGAAAGAATGATTCCCTAGAGAATCCAAAAGATTTGCTAAGTTTCTTCTTGGGAAACTGGAATGTCTCCAGAGAATTCAGAGACAGACCCTTACCTTCTTTGTTTGCTGATTAATTCCTTCTCTGCCTATTAAATATAAGCCAAGACTCATCTTCTGAAAGCAGCTTTTGCTAATATAGTTTCCCTCTGTCCTGCTACCTTTCTCATCTAAAAGTCTGGGTTAGGAGACCCTTCTCTATACTTGCACTGGGTTCTGTCCCTACCTTTCTGACAGCACTGTCACCATTGTGTTGGGGTTTCCTGTTCTTTTGTTTGTTTGTCTAACTATTAGATATTGGGCTTTTTGAGGACAAGGACTTTGTTTTGATCATTACTCTATTGTGAGTATTAAAATGATTCCCATGGTAGGGGTGCTTGTTGCCATTTGGCAAATTGTCTTTCAGAGGCTTCTGCGTACTTCACAGCTATGAATAGGTCTTGTTGGTGGGTTGTTCCTAAGTACTTCTCCAGCCTCCATTATTCCTGCTCTCGCCACGTTCATTTCATAAGGTTGCTGTAACCAATTACCGCAAACTGGGTGGCTTAAACCAACAGATATTTATTCTCTCATAGTTCTGAATGCTGGGTGTCTGAGATCTTGTGTCATCAGGGCCTCACTACCTCCAAAGGCCCTAGAGGAGAATCTCTCCTTGCTTCTTCCATCTTCTGGTGGCTCCAGGCATTCTTAACTTGTGGCTTCATTTCTCCCATCCCTGCCTTCACACAGCTTTTTCTTCTGTGTGACAGTGTGTTCTTTTCTTTCTCTTATAAGAACAACTTGTTATTGGATTTAGGGTCCACCCTTATCCAAAATGATATCGTTTCTTGATCCGCACCTTAATTACATTTGTAAAGGCCTTTATTCCAAATATGATCACATTCTGAGGTTCTCAGTGGACATATTTTTCAGGAGTCCACCATTCAACTCACTACACTCCCTTAACTGCAGTCTAAGATGGTTCCATCCTTTTCAGCCATGTGGTTTGGCCAGCACAGAGCCCAGTGGTGCACTCACATGAGCTTAAGACAACCCGCATGTTCTATCCTTTGGCCAACACAGTGACTCCAAACCAGAGAGGGTCACATGACACTGTTCAGGCCAAACAGTGGCAATGAGAGACAATTCCAATTGATCTTTATAGGAAGCAGATTCTTTTGTTTTCATGGGAAACATGGAGGAAAACCTGTAGCCCTGCAAGTTGCTATCAGCCATATCGGACTATGAAGAGAGAATGTACAGAAGAATGGACCCAGGAGGCAGAGGCTAGAGATGGAGGGGAGAGGGAGGGAGGAGAGAAGAAAGAAGGGAAATGGAACAAGAGAGAATCAAAATGCCAAGTCACGGCCACATCATTCATTGTGGTCCAGGATAAAACCTCATTTGATTTGTAACTAAACAGGTTACCAGAGTTACTCAACCAATAAATAAACTGTCTTTTTGTGTTAACCCAGTTCAAGTTAAGTGCTTTGTTACTTGCAATTGAAGAATCCTAATTTATACAACCGTTTGGGGGAAAAGTTAGCTCAAGGTATGGAGTGTTGCAGAAGGTTATAATGAAATTGAATATGTTTGCATGTTCACTTTATCTTCTTTCATAATATTGGTCACAGATCTTATTTTTAAAATTAATGCTAACAATTTTAAGTGAGCTGCAAATCCTAGGAGTGGTGCTATTAATAACTTACATTCATTTCTCTTTCATTTACTTCTGCGTTTGTTCCACAATTAGTTCCACAGGCACTGGAGGCATTTTTAAGGTCTCACATCATTTGAAAAGTTTTTCCTGAGATAAGTGAAACTAACATTTAATGCATTTCTACTATGTGCCTTGCACATGGCTGGGTGTTTTTAATAGACAATCTCAGATGCTCTCCAAAGCCACCTTAGGTATGAGGTACAACTCTGCTCATATTGGCAGGTGTGGAAACTGATGATGTGAATAATTCATTGATGTGCTTAGGATGGCACCGTTGATATTTGATGGATCTAGGAAACCAGCTCAGGTTGATACCACCTCAAATCCTATCTGTAAATCAGCCATGGAGCCAAGTAGCAAAGACATATTTACAGTTCTCAGTGAGCTTAAAGGTTAACTGGGGCTATTAACTGATATGTATTATGCAATTTAATAAAATGAAAAAGCATTATCCTGGAGATCATAAAATATCGTGTCTTGGCTTGGTGACAGAGCCACAGTTGTGTTCCAAGGGTCTTGAAATCTCCTAAAAGTGTCTATACATTTTGTGGACAAGTGCAAATGTACATTTTTTAGGGAGACTGTTTATAGCTTTCTGTAGAAGCTTTTAGTTTCTATAGCCCCCAAATATTACAAATCAAGGTAGTCTTTAAATGGTGGAGTTGAAGGTGGTCTTTAGATAGTTGAGTTCAATCAGAATCAAGATTCTGGTTAAGAAATAAATATGAATACCAGGGAACTTTCTTACGTGTGCTAACATCTCACAGAAAGAGAGATGCAAGTGATCTGGAAAAGTTATTTAGGGATGGTTTTCATGGAAGACAGTTAGTGGAAGGAAGGCACCTTGAGGGTGAAAATGTGAAAGGATTGTGGAGAGATTCATAGTGTGTGGATACTCCTGGAGCTCAGGATTAAACTTCTCTGTTTAAGATAAATGAAAGGGAAGACTTTCAGTTGCTGAAATAGCAAATAATTCACTTGGGGAAGGGAAGAGTGATCTCCAGAATCTTTATAATTCAGAAAGGGATAAATTTCTATCCTTCCTGTTGTCAATCCAAAAGAACATTGGCTTGAACTAGAAGAAAGATTTGGTAAATTGAGAGAAATGAGTTAGTATTTTCTTCTTGAGTGAAAACATAAATTTGTAGGAAATCTTCTTCTCCATTTTAATGCAGGATTAACAAACACAAAAATGACCCTGATGCATTGCCATGTCTTTCTCCAAAATATCTTTTCCCCGGGCCACTCTTCTTCATTACCACCATGCATACATCCCTCAGGTCCTTGTCTGCTCACAGATGGGCTCACCCAGAGCCTTCCAGCTGGTTTTCCCACTTTCATTCTTCTCCCAACTCAAGCCGAACTTGAAATCACAAGTGAATGCACAAGAGATTGCAACTTCCACAAAGAGAAAAGACATAGACTTCCAGGATGCTTGGGTTTCAGAAACTCTTTTACTTAGAGTTCTGCAGTGGACACAGGATGCCAGTCTTCCAACAGAATCCTAAATGTTTGGCCCTATAAGTCTACCCTGGCTTCCCTTTGATTTCTCCTCTCTATACTTCTAGGGCACCCTCTATGCCCTAATTGCTTCCCAGAAGGCTAGGGGAAGATTAAGTGGGATGCCACATGTAAAGGACAGCACTTGGTTTCAGCATGTGATGGAGCTGTTGGAGTTGCCATTGTCTTTTTGTTGCCTTCCGTCAGAGCTCAGGGAAATACTAATGTAGACTACTCTTCCTTCTGGACTTTTGTTATTTTTATTTTATTTTAATTCCCATTCTAGCTATTTATGATTATTATTGATTTAGGTATCTGTGATTTACTTTATATTCTTTCTGTTATCTTTAGCAACTTCCACTGGCACATGTCAAAGAAATAATTACCTGTCTTGTGACTAATCCATGATGACTAAGATTAAAAGGATATTCTTGCTGACAGTCTTTAAGCACTATGTCTTTATATCTCTGCTGCATGAGAACTGGTCATGTCTTTGAGGATTATAGCTAAAGTAATAAATAAGGATAAAGCTCATGAGTGGACATTATAAAGAGAATATAAAGCACACAAGCACTTTTGTGAGCAGTGACTCTACATTCAGTATAAAATAAGCATTATGTTTGATTGTCATCACAATGCTACAGGGTCAATACCATTATTACACATATTTTATTGATGATGAGACAGAGGTTTAAAGATGGATGGTTTGGAAGGGCAAAGAGAAAGAGAGACAAAAGGAGAAGGCGGCTGAATCTGCCAGCCTTCACAGGGGCCACTTTAACTCAGCATCACAAACTTGGAAAGCATCCCCTTAGTAGTTCTGAGGCTACGTGCTGGTGCTAAAGCAATTTCCAACTGGCTTAACACGCTTTCTAACACACCAATAAAATAGCACTTGCCTTCTCCTACCAGGTCTTAACCTTTCAGCTTCACGGCCAGTTCCCTGATTTATGCCTACTGATTGCCATGGGGGCTCACCCTTTCTCTGACCTAATGGCCTGCCGATGGGCCATTCAACTGACAAAGGGACCTTCTGGGGCTTAGGGTTTACTAGGGAACTGGTCTCAGATGTTAGGGCTGATTTATCAAGTTAAAAGGACTACGTTAAAGTAATAATGGGCCTCCTTTCTTATCTTTCCACTCTTCTCTCTCCACTCCATGGCCCTTCCCCATCCTTCTGGTGCTGCTGAGTTAATCTTCCTTAAGCACAGCTCTCTCTCTCTCTCTCTCTCTCTCTCACTCACTCTGTGTGTGTGTGTGTGTGTCTTCCTCTTCTCTTCTTCTTTTCTTCAATTGACCAACAAACTCTTTGTCTACCATTCAAATCAACCTTATAATTCTGACGACCCACTCAATCAGAATTCTGTTAATTCCAGTTCTTTTCAAGGCTTGCCTGGTTTATTACCTTCTAACCTGTTCTGTCCAATAGGGTTGCCAGTATTTAAATTAATTAAAATTATATAGAATGCAATACTATTCCGTAGTACTATTCCTTAATACTCCATTCCTTAATTGCACCAGCCACATTTCAAGGGCTTGATGGCCACACATGGCTAGTGGTTACCATATTGGACAATGAAATACAGAATATTTCTCATTCCAGAAAGGTTTACTGGATTGTGCTGTCCTAAATCCTCTTTCCAAACTATAGGAACCTTCCAAATAGAGTTCAGAGTGATCATCAGCATGTACAGGTTAAGTTTCAGTTTGCTCAGCATGACAGTGGAAGCTTTTCTGTTGGTTTACAAACTATCTTTCTAAGTTGCATTTGAGTTAAAATGACTGGTTTTGGACGGTGCTGGTTTGGGGACACTGTGGGAGCTGGGGAGATTCAGTATGTGCATCTCTCACTCTCTGGTGCCCACAGCTGCCTCTGATATCTCTAACATTTATTTTCTCACCCGTGAGTCAGCTTCCAGAGGTACTCTAAAACCTGGTCAAACTTTATCAGCTTTATACAGAGGCAGGGAAAACAATTTTGCACAGCACAGTTATGCTTTGTTTTTCCTCTCTTATCTGCCATTCTTTTCCCTCAGCCATCCACCTGCTCTTCCTGGCTTCTCTCTAATTTTTCTTTTTCTCAGATGAGCTCCTTCTACACACACATTGTGCACATTGTTCCAAAAGGTGGCAAGTTGTGTCCTCATGAAATTATACCCATTTATAGATGTTATAGCTATATTTTTTCACTTCCTATAATAACCATCTATTCATTCATTTCTGCATTTACTCGTTGATTCATTCATTCATCCATTTGACAAATATTTTTGAGCATCTATGTGCCAGCCCTGTGGGTTTTCTCCATTTATGCATTCCCTGACCTTGCACTCCAGTAAAAAAGGATAATAGATGCTGCGTGCTTATATTAAAAATTAGCACAGCTATTCAAGTGTAGTAAGTGCTAAGACTTAAGACAATGAGTTGATGATGTAATAGGAGAACATATCCTGGTCAGGGGGTTGAGAAAGTGTCATCCTGGAGGCTCCTGCGAGTCAGGAGAGCATCTGGAGGGGGGAGGGTGGGGAGGCGCAGAGCACTACAGACAGGGAAGCAACACCTGTGTCAGGAGGGAGCATATACCTTTCAAAGAACTTGCAGAAGACCATTGTGGCTACAAGGCACAGAGCAAGGAAGAGGCTGAAGGAGTAAGCCACACTAACAATATCACATGTAAACTAGGATGATCATAATATTTATCCTTCCAACAGAAAAACCTGAGATAGCAAACACAGGTGCTATTAATGATTATGCTGAGCTAGCAGACATAGACTGGATTGTACTGGGCAAAATGGGGTGTACAGTCACAGCACTTCACACAAAGAGGAAGAAGAAGTCACTGAGTCACTTAAAGCCTGGGAATGGCATGCTCAGATTTGCATTAGAAAACCGTCCCTCTTTGGGAGGCTGAGGCGGGCGGATCATGAGGTCAAGAGATCAAGACCATCCTGACCAACATGGTAAAACCCTGTCTCTACTAAAAATACAAAAATTAGCTGGGTGTGGTGGCACCTGCCTGTAGTCCCAGCTACTTGGGAGGCTGAGGCAGGAGAATCACTTGAACCAGGGAGACAGAGGTTGCAGTGAGCTGAGATCGCACACTGCACTCCAGCCTGGCGTTAGAGTGAGACTCTGTCTCAAAAAAACAAAAACAAAAACAAACAAACAAACAAAAAACAATCTCTCTGGTTCCAATGCATTGCTGGAATGGAGGACAGCAAGAACAAATGCAACAAAAAGACTGCCACTCAGAGAGGGGTGGAGGAGTCAGGAGGTAGTAAAGAGGTGGGAAGGAAAATCTACACCTTTGGAATCTGACATGTGGGGGACTAGGGGAAGAGGTGTATCCGGGAGGCCTCTGTGGGATTCATTGGGAACCGATGGGCCATGCTGGGGGTTGTCCAACAGGGTGGTGAATGGTGGATGTTTGAGATGTCAATGACACTGGCACCTTGACCTCAACACCTATGGCTTCTCGCAGCTTCTTCATTCGACCCCCAACCTCTGTCTTCAACGCCAGATTTTCTGACTAGTTACCATAGCTCCCACTACCTTCCACACATACAGTTATGGCCTGTGAGATATTTTCAAAAATGAAACTCATATTGGAGACATTTAATAGAATGTACATCTGTCAAACAAAATTTTTTGAAAGGGAAAAATCAATAACAAGTCAATAGAAGCAAAGCTGTTTTTCTCCTAGACAGAAGACTCAATAGCATGGAAGTGGGTAGGATTAGCATTCTAGCGATAGCATCTTGAATTACAGAGTGCTGAGCAGCTCATCCCATGGAACCTTGTAATTTAGAGTTCTTTATTTTCAGCATTGTGTTTGGTCCTGGCTTCTAGTTTTCTTTCATTTGGAATTAGTCATCACATTTACTGTCTTTCCTGGCATTGTTTATAATGGCTCCAGCTCCTAGCATGGAGCAGATTCATGCAGCACACTGTATTTGGGTCTTAAATCAATCACAGATTGAGAAACTGCACATTATTCAAAGCAACTCATTTAATATTTTATCAAGAAAATGTAATTAGGATTTTTGAAAACAAGTTTCTAGATAATCAGGGGAAACAGCCACAATCAATTTATAAGATTGGTTGTGGGTAGAACTTCTTGGGTAGCTGGGCCAAGATCTTAAACTTCTTTATCATGATGCAATTCTATGACCCTCTTCTATTGACTTGTACATGGGTGAACATGATTTTTCAAAATAGGCAAAAAAAAAAAAAAAGCATAGCTAACAAGCAAACAAAAAATCTTGCTTTAATAGTCCCCCCCGTCATTAAAAATAAATTTATAAAGTAATCTTTTTTTTTTTTTTTTGGAGACAGAGTTTCACTCTTTTTGTCCAGGCTGGAGTGCAATGGCATTATCTCAGCTCACTGCAAACTCTGCCTCCCAGGTTCAAGGGGTTCTCCTGTCTCAGCCTCCCGAGTGGCTGGCATTACAGGTGTGTGCCAGCACACCTGGCTAATTTTGTATTTTTGGTAGAGACAGGGTTTCACCATTTTGGCTAGGCTTGCCTCGAACTTCTGACCTTAGGTGATCCACCCACCTTGGCCTCCCAAAGTGTTGGGATTACAGGTATGAGCCACAGCTCCTGGCCTATAAGGCAATCTTATTTTGAGACTTACTTTGTGTACTTCGCTGGGTGGAGACCTTACTGAAGGATATTAGGATGAATAAAGTCATACAACTGCCCTCCAGTGGGGCACACTCTAAAAGGAGAAGTGAGAGTAATGCCAAGACAAAATGTACAGTGAGAAAACCAGAGAGAGATTCATTCTAACTAGTAGCACCTGGGAAAGTCAAATGAAGGAATTGCCTTTATTTAAACTTCATCTTCAGGAAATAAAGTGTGAATGTCTTACCAGTGGTTGTCCAGGTTCTTGGCATTTTAAACAAAGAATTGGACAAAATGCACCACCAAAGCAACAAAAGAATGAATCAACAAAAGCATAGATTTATTGAAACAAAAGTAATACTCCACAGTCAGAGTTGCAGCAGGCTGGAGCAAGTGGCTCAAGAGTGCTGGCTACAGAATTTTTGAGGGGTTTAAATACGCTCTATAGGTTTTGCATTGGTTATTTGGTTACACTGTATGCAAATGAAGGAGTGGCCCATGACCAGTCTGATTGGTCATGGGAGACAACCAATCAGAAGCTGAAGTGAAGTTACAAAATTACACCCTATGCAAATGTCTGATTGGTTGCAAGAGAGGAAAATCAGAGGCTGAAGTGAAGTTACAAAGTTACAGCCCTATGCAAATGAATAGTATGCCCCTGACCAGTCTGATTGGTTGTGGAAGGGGACCAATCACAGGTACTTTTCATCTCTCATCTGCCATACAGAAAGTGGGGGGTTGCAAAGGGAGTAGCTATTGTTCTTTTGTTATATGGGCATGGAAAGTTGGGGTTTTCCTTTTGATGTAGTTCTAGGAAGTCAGGGTGAATTGACTCTAGGTTCCCAGCCTCCAGACCCTATTCTCCTACCTCAAATGCTGTGTCTAGGTCAGAAAGGACACACTTCTGTGTGTGTGATATGATTTGTTTCTGTGTCCCCACCCAAATCTCATCTTGTATCTCCCATAATTCCCACACGTTGTGGGAGATGATTGAATCATGGGGGTGGATCTTTCCCATGCTGTTCTTGTGATAGTGAATGGGTCTCATGAGATCTGATGGTTTTACAAACCTGAGTTTCTCTGCATAAGCTCTCTCTGCCTGCTGCCATCCACAAAAGATGTGACTTGCTCCTCCTTGCCTTTCACCATGATTGTGAGGCCTCCTCAGCCACGTGGAACTGTAAGTCCAGTAAACCTCTTTCTTTTGTAAATTGCCTAGTCTCGGCTATGTCTTTGTCAGCAGTGTGAAAATGAACTAATACAGTGTGTCTTTGGGGATGGAGCACAGAGACTCATCAAGACTCTTGCCCACTTTTCTCTGGGCACAGGGCATCCTCAGCTAGGTGCCTGCCCTCAATGCAGTTAGGATAACTACAGGACTGGTGTCAGCCAGTGGAATGTGAGCAAAAATGATGGGTGCTGCTCCACATGTCTGACCTGTAAAGACAACTTTCTTTTTCCTCACTCTCTGCATGAAGAGATGGCAAACAAAGGCTCCCAGACAAATCTAATCCACGGCTCGTTTTTGTATCACCCAAAGGCTAAGATTGGTTTTTACAGTTTTAAACAGTTGAAGAAAGATTTAAAATAGAATATTTGGTGACATGTGAAAATTATATAAAATTCAGATTTTAATGTCCATGAATAAAGTTTTATCCACACATAGCCATGCTCATTCATTCATGTATTGCCTATGGCTGCATTCATGCTCCAGTGGTAGAGTTGGGTATTTTCCAAGAGAACGTATGGCCCCAAAGACAAAAATATTCACTACCTGACCCTTCATAGTAAATGTTTACCAACTCCTGTTCTAGAGAAATGGAGAGAACTTGGCACTGCAGGGGGAGTGACCATTTGGGAAGGGTAGGCTTCTAGGAATATAACATTGGCAGTGGATTTGATATTAGCCAAAATAATAATAATGATAATTTTGTTGTGTTAAGGCAATGAGATTTTGGGGTTTATCTCAATACCTTAAGTCATGCATTGTGGGTTGTTTGTAGAAGGAACAAGAAACCAACAGAAACCACATCTTGAGAGTTTGGACTCCAAACAAGCAAATTTTAATGTGTGCTGAACCCACTGCCTGAATGGAACTTCAGAAAGTGGACATCAGACCTGTGCCTTAGTAGAGCAGACTTTGTATCTTCAAGACATTGTCCATCTGTTACCTGAAATAAGCAGAATAATATCAGTGCTACCAGCACCAACACCAAGAAAAAGACAATATTGGAAAGCAAAGTACCCTAATATAAATAGTTCTAGAAAAATAAGCGTGGCTAAATTCAGTGCTTTATATTGAAGGCTATTCAATTGACTACTTTTATTTCAGCCACATCTCTGAAATAACCTAAATGTTCAATAATAGGGAAATGGTTAGATAAAGTGTGTTATGTCTGAAGCACTTTTTTCCCCATGGGTCCCTTCCTCCATAAAACGTACATATCTGATGACTCCATTGGTATGATGTATTATGCATTAAAACGTTTCTTCAACCTAATAGTTTATTTTCTCTTAAATTTTAGAATAAATTAAACTATTTTCATGGGCCCTTAAAAGTATTATGGGCCTTAGGTACTGTGTCTGTGTCTGCTGCATCTAATGGGGAATTGGCCCTGATTATAAAATAATTTTTTTTTTTCTTAGATACTCATGGCAAGTAAATATGTCAACTTTTATATGTTGGGGTTTCAGTGATGGCATTTTGGGTGAGTATTATCTTATGTGTCTTTTTTATACTTTTTAAAATCATCAATACTCATATTATGATTAAGAAAAAAATAGACACAAGCTTTCTAAGACGCAGGTTAAATTTTTGACTTCCCTCTTCTATTCTCTTCTGTAGATTTCTGTTTCCTATAGCTGTGTTTCTTTATGTTTACAACTAGGGCTTTTGCACCAAAATGCTTAGCAGACAAGTTAAAAACATACATTTCAGAATGGTCGCTAAGTCATAAACCATCAAAGTATTTGGAGCTAGGGCCCCAAAATCTGCATTTCAGATATGGTGAACATGAGTGAACATACTCCTTGGCGGTTCTTATACATAAGAAATTGGAAAACCACTAATCTTGGGACAAAGCCTGAAATTCATTTGATTTCAAATGAGGTACTTCAAAAACCAGCCTGTGTCTACTCCCACAGTCTCAATTCTGCATTCTCCTAACACTCATCTTCATCCACCCCTTTATCCTGATGCCTTTTCTGCCATTCACCTTCATCAAGCAACCAAGACGGAAATAATCAAGACTTTGCCCTGAGGCAATGCATTTTTAAAAGGGAGTGCAAGGTCTGCATGGTGGCTCATGCCTGTAATCCCTGCAATTTGGGAGGCCCAGGCAGACCCAGGAGTTTGAGACCAGCCTGGGCAACATAGTGAGACTCCATCTCTACAAAAACAAATTTAAAACTTAGCCAGGCCTGATGGTATGTGCCTGTAGTCCCAGCTACTCAAGAAACTGAGGCAGGAGGATTGCTTGATTCCAGTAGCTCAAAGTTGCAGTGAGCTATGATTTAGGCAGTGCCCTGTAGCCTGGGTAACAGAACAAGACCCTGTCAATAAATAAATAAATAAATAAATAAATAAATAAATAAATAAGAATACACACATTTGAAAACATTGGGTTTAAAATATTTAAAACATTTAGTCCTTTGCTACATCCTTGCCACTGCTTCTCCTGCTTTGAACTCACCATAGGAATTGGAGTCTGATTCTTAGAGCTCCTCTGTGCAACAATGAAAAGATCCTCCCTCCCTATTTCTTATGTTTTTCCTGTTATCCTGTACAACATTCCTGTTATTTCCCTTGGAGGGATGCACACACACTGGCACACCCAGACCTATCTTTGTCACACCTTTGTGCTTTTGATACTCTTCTTTCCACCTGGAATGCTGCTACTTAATCATCCAGTCCCAACTAGAATATCTTATTCTTTGGGGTACTGCTGTATGGGCCTTTGTCATAGTATGGCTACAATTATTTTATACTCATTAAGCCTTTGTTTTTACATGGGTATATTTATTTCAAAAGGAATGCCTAAAAGGAAGGTAATTGCAGGAATAAAGGCAATGCAAATAAAAGTTTGAGGTTTGCTCCATATCAGCAGGGGAGGTTGACAGTGCAAGAGGTAGATTGAAGACAAGTTAGCACTGAATGAGGGCTGTTTGTACAATGCAAAGATGGAGGAGAAGTGAAAAGTGGCACCTTGTCCCTGTGTCATTATTATTGTTTGAGGCTGATCGATGAGTCACCCGACATCACATGTGTGAAACCCAGGTATGGTGGAAGGAGCAACGGACCCTATCTCAGAAGACCTTGATTAGAATCATGTCCTGGCTCTTTCAGCCAGCCCTCCAGGCCTCAGTTTCTTCATCTGATAAATGGAAATAAGGATACCAGCGTTGCCCATCTCACTGGGTTTCCCTGAGGGACACATGGCATAGTATTTTTTTTTTTAATTTGCTTTATTGAACTTGATGGTCTAAGCCAGAGAGTTTGAAAATATAGGTGTCCCATGTTGATTGTCACAGTGTTTGAGGGCAAGGAACACTTGTTCTTAGGCAGTAGTCAGTTTATGAATGGGGAACAGAGGGGCCAGATACACTACAAATGAAGTAACATATTGACTAGCAAACAATAAATTTTCCTGCAATCTGCAGACTCTCAATGTTCCCCAAACATTCAGGTAAATTACCTGAATCTACTTTACTCATCAACATAGTCAGTCTGCTTTTTTTCTTTTCTTTCTTTCTAACTTCTCTTGTTCTTTCCTTCTTCCCTTCTTTCCTTCTTTCCTTCTTCTATTTTTACAGACATTTTAGTTGGAAATAATTTTAGACTCACATAGAAGTTGCAAAAAATAGCATGGAGATTTTATGAATACCCTTCATCCAGTTACCCCTAGGGATGACATCTTATGTAACCAAAGTCCAATTATCAGAGCCAGGAATTTGACAATGGTGTAATACTGTATAAACTACAGAGCTTAATTATATTTTATAAGTTTTTGCATACACCTGCTTATTTATTTTTGGTGTTTAGTTCTACAAGATTTTTTTCCATCCGTAATTTCAGGTAGCCACCATAAAAAATAAGATAGAGAAGTATTCTATTCCTTCCAAAGAAACTCACTTGTACTCTCATATTATTCATACTTTTAAAGATATTATTTTAGCTCAATAAACATATGTTAAATTAATAAAACAGTGGATTAATATATGGTTGAGATGTCACTTCTTGAACTTTTGGAAGAGTTAACTTAGTGACATCTTTACCTAAAATAGCCTTCCCTAATCATAGAGCACATTTTTGAGGATCTCAACACTGTAGTGAAAATCAGTAGTTGAGTCAGGACAAACACTATTTCATACAACATACGCAGTATCCCAATGACAAATCTGAGTCAAATCAATTTAATTACCTAACTAAGGTAGTTGTTATGGCAACAATGCAACTAATCTATCTCAGCAAATACTCCGTATACTTGACCTGTTGCTAGGCAACAACCAATACCTTGCATGGTAGGTGATGACAAATTTCATCTGACGCAGATGTTGCTATCAGGTCATAAATTAGTCCTCTGGTCAAGGAGAAGTTTCCCAGAGAACATCATTGAGATATGAAAATGATATTCATGAAGACCAACCACAGCACTGATACCCAGAAACAACCAAAACCCAAATTTATATTGGTTTATAGGTTAAAAGTCTAGCAAAATAGTAATTATGAAAATTAGGGTGAGGACCTGTATACTTAGTATGATGTATCTGAAATGACATAGTTATTTTCATTTTCTACAGACTTGTTCAATATCTCTGGGAAAAATTCTCTCTCTTTTTGTAAGGACAAAATATCCATTTATAAATATATAGTTCACGTATGGAGAATAAATCAGGGTAGGCAGAATTGTTGGGCATAATGCAAATAGAACTGCGTTATTCAACAATTCAGCATCCTTGAAGAACTGCCTCTACCTCCTCTCTATCCTTTGGTATTCTCTTATTCAAGATAGTCCATACCGCACAATTTAAAACTTTATTTACTTTCATTTGAGGTAGCCAATTAATTGTTTCTCAGGTTGCTAAGTAAGAGACTTGTCTCTCATGATCTGCCTCCTTAAACCATAAATAGAAGCCATATATTCAAATGAGCTCCAAAGCAAATACAAGTAGAGGTGCCCTGTGGGTGGGCTGAGGGTGCCATTACTGTCAGGGGCTGCCTGGACAAGTTAGCCCAGGTGTTCTTGGTAAACTGCCAAGAAGGTCACACTTTAGACCAATGTTTGCAAACTGAGAAGTGTTCAGGTGTCCAGCAGGTAAAGTGCAAGTGTGATGTAGCCATGTGCAGGGTGATGAGGGGGAGTGGGCACTGGAGAGCAGGTTATACCAAAAGGCATTTGAGTATAAATATCTTTTACAACAACACTCTGCCCTTGCACTCATTTATTTCTCATAGAACCACTGAAGTGGGCCTATTCCGTGGCTGGGTTGACCCCGGGTAGAGACATAGAGTTTGACTCATGTGGAAGTTGCATTTTGTAGCCTGAAGTCACATGGCAGCATGGGAGACACATAGGGCTGAGTCTCTGAAGATCAAGGGTGGATTTTTTCTGATGCTCTTAGGTGCACGGCCACGGGTGAGTCATTTCATCTGGGCTCTGGTTCCCCATCTGTTACAAGAGGTGATATTCAGGAAGTCTTTCCCAATCCTTGGGACTAACTGCATGGTTCCAATTAAGCACCTTGTATCCCTGGTCACAAGGGATTTAATGAGAGAGTTTGAGGAAGATTTCACCTGAGCCAGCCTATTCCCACTTCCCACCAGTGGCAGGAAGGAGGACAAGGGAGACCCCACTAGTTGAGAACATTGGCGAAGCTGTCTACGGAAAAGGCAGTGATAATCATGACAAGGGTAATGCTAAATAACTACCTACGTGGAAAGCTTTGTGAAAGCTGTCTTTCTTCATAGAACTCTGCCTGGAAGATCAAATCTGTCTCCTTGATTCAGAAAGTTAGTAGACCAGACAGCATTGTAATTAAGTAAGAGGAAGAACAGGGGAGAACGTGGAGGAAGAGAAAAGAGGAGAATAAAAAGAAAAAGTGGGGAGGAGGAAGAGAAGGAAGAAAAGAAGGAAAAGAGGAAGGAAGAGAGGGGATGAGGAAGGGAAGGAAGGAAAGGAGAAAAAGGGAAGGTGGGAAAGAGGAAGGAAAGGCAGAAAAAAGGGAGAGAGGAAAATGGATGGAAACTTTTTCCATGGGAGTATTATTCAGATATATTTGTAACATACATCAAAGTGTCCTTTTCTTTTAATGTATCCTGTCGATTTGTCCAGTATTTGCTCATATATATATATGATTTTTTTTGCTGTGATTCCATGCCATCAACTAAAAATTATTGCATAAGGGGAAGCTAATTTGGGAGGAGCAATTTTCTCAGAACTGATTGCAGAAACAGCCATACAATTATCTCAACAGAGCATTTAGCACAGTGCTGAAAGGGCCGCGCTTTAAGATTTACCCCCATCTCCTGCATCCTGGCTGAATTTCGTGCATCCAATCACCCTCCAAATGAGACAGACTGAAATCTTACCTCCTGAAAATGACCATGGATCAGGGGATGCCCGAGAGTTGGGGTGTGAAGTTCTCTTCTTGCCCTCAGGTCCTCCCCTCTCGGGGCTGACCAATTTCTGAAGCAGGTGCTTGGATGGTGGAAAGCTGGTCTCACGCAGCCTGCTTCCATGTAAAAGGTGCCCCTGGTCGAACGATCTAACTCTTCTAATCTCTGGTTACTCTGTGTTTCTGATGGGAAAGATTTGCAAGCATGCTTTGTAAGATGCTCTACTAATATATGATGGTATTAGAAGTCATAGTAGAAATAATTAGGAAGATATTTGGATATCTTGGACAAGTTGGATATTTGGACAAGCTCTTTGGCTTGAACTTTAGAAATAGAGTGTGTACATATGTGATTCAGGCACTAGAGTTCAGGCAAGATAAAATAATAGCAAAAAATGTGTGCCCTGGGTTGTGACAAGCTGAGTTTAAAGGCCAATCTATGAGACCTTGAGAAAGATACTTAATTTCCCTAAACTTCAGTTTATTCCTAAGTAAACTGAGGAAATGAACAGCATTTCCTTTACAGTGTCAACGCAAGGATTCAATGCTACAATATGGATAAAATGCCTGGCCACAGTTTCTACTCCAGAAATGTTGGCCATTATTATTGCTAATGTCATTAGGCCCTCCTGACAATAATCCCAGAAGGTTGGCACTCTCCCCATTTTCCTAGATGATAAACATGAGGCCCAAAGAGGTGACACAGCTGGCCCAGTGTCACCTCCCTGATAAGGGAGGGCAGGGGCTCCAACCCGGGCAGCTTCCAAAGCCCCCCTCCTCTGTGCAGCTTAATGAGGACTTCAGCTTCACGCTTCTCTCCCCTTGATTAGGTGTTAAATATTTACCATCTTGCCTTTCTTCCTCTCTACCCTCTTTAAAAACGGTTTAATTAAAATCATTCGTTGAGCTCATGATAAAAATATGTAAATGTGATGATTTTTGTGAAATGAATCTATTGTTGCCCTTTCATTCCCAAGGGACTGTGGATAAGAAGGGATGGATAGCTGGGTCTTCCACACGTTTGAAAACACACTGTAGAACCGATTTCAAGGTCTGGTGGCCACGGGATCCAGCAATTTATGTATGTGAAGCACAAGTGGGTTTGTAGGCATGGGGTGGGCGTGGAGGGCGAGCATGACCTCAGTATTCCTAGAGAACCAAGTGGAATGAGCTGGAGCAGGTAGAGCTGAGGGGAAACTCATTTTTACTTCCTTGCATCTGCTCTGAGTGGCCTACCCTCCTCCAACTTGCCCACCAGAAGGCAGCTTGGTGACCTCTGCCTCCTCCTTCTCTGATGCCACATATGGACATTCATGCCTCCCCCAAGTTCCTGCCTGGCACATGCCCTCAGTAGAACTCAGTGCAGTTCTTTTGTTCATTAGGCAAGTGCTCTGGAGTTCCAGCCTTGCATTTAGTACGTATTTCCTTACTGAGATTCAGTGGGCCAGGCACTGGGATAAATGAGGATCCACTTGCTTAAGGTTTCAAGAAACCTAGAAATGGTCACGTCTACTTCAGAATGTCTGGCCTAACACAAGTCAGAGGAAGGACAGTCTCCTACACCAGCACCTTTGACATATTCCTGCTCCTTGCCAACCATAATAAAATACTCCTCTGAAGTTTGCTCCTGAGTCTAACCGAGCTGGATTAGGAGCTATTTTTAAATTTTACTTTTTTATTTTATTTTATTTTATGCCTCAGGATATATGTGCAAGACATCCAGGTTTGTTACATAGGTAAATGTGTGCCGTGGTGGTTTGCTACACCCATCAACCCATCACCTAGGTATTAAACCCTATACGCATTAGCTATTTATCCTGATAGGAGCTGCTTTTTAATGGCCCCTATTATCCCACAATTAGATAGGTTTAGTTCCATAACAACAGCCCCCATCTCAGTGACTTAGCACAGTGAATTTTATTCCTCACCCATAGATTAGAAGTGGGCATTGGTCACTTGGTAGGGGGACTGTGCTTGTTGTAGTTATTCAAGGATCAACATCTCTTCCATCTGGTGACTTCAGCTTCCTTTACTTCTTAACAAGGATCCTGTGGGAAGTTTTGTTGGGCCAGAAAGTCGTGCAAATTTCTGCCCATGTTCCATAGCTCAGCCATACGGCTGTACTGGAAGGGAGGTTGGCAAGTGGAATCTAGCTTTGGGTCCAAGAAGACGAGTATGTGGCATATTAGTGAGAGACACGTCTGCATGTTTTTGGGTTCTGTGACAGTGAGGTGCTTTAGGACAGAGACTATGTCACACAACCACACATGCTCTGTACTCATGCCTCCTCCATGCTTGGTTTAGGTAAATAATAAATACTTCCTGGGAAAAAAGAACAAAAGAGTAAATAAATAAATAATGTATAACCATAATGTAATGGCCAAAGTGAATAGGTTTACCTGAAACCATTAATAAAACATTATTGCACATCACAATTTTCTTCTAACATATGCTTTATTCTACTTTGCTGTGTTGGACATGGCAGGAAGTGGAGTACAACCTGGATGTTTCAGACTCCTTCTCAAACTTTTCGACATTTCGATTGGAATTTCTATCATTTCACACCCCTCTTCTCTCACCAAATCTTGGAGAAGTTGGAGGTTTAACTCCTTTAGGTGGTGTTTGTTCTGTGGCTTCTTTTCCTCCAACTCCCCCACTTACTCTCCATTGTGCCACTGCTTTTTGTTTGTTTGTTTGTTTGTTTGCTTTTCTTCCTTACCCAGTGTCTTAGTTTGTTCCTGCAGCTATAACAAAACACTTTAGTCTGAGTAACTTACAAATGACAGAAATTTATTACTTGCAGTTCTGGAACCTGGGAAGTCTAAGATCAAGGAGCCAGCAGATTCTGTGTCTGGTGAGGATTCACTCTCTGCTGTGTCCTCATGTGGCAGAAAGGGCAAACAGGCTCCCACAAGCCTCGTTTATGAGGACACGAATCCTACTCATGAAAGTTCTACCCTCATGACCTAATCACCTCCTAAAGGCCTCACCTCTTAATACTTTTGCATCGGGACTTAGGTTTCAATATAAATTTTGGGTGTGCACCAACATTCAGACCAGAGCAACTGGTCACAGATAAAATGGTCAGAAGTTCTATCTTGTACCACTTTCTACCATACAGCTCATAGTAAACCCCTCAGCTCAGGCCTTTTATGATTGTTGTTGATATAGAACCAGACTATTTTTCTTTATAAGTTTATGAAATTCTTTTATACATGAAAAAATTCACCTGTTAAGAACACTGTTTTTCTTTAGACACACAAAAAAAAGTGTAAATGGAAACTCAAAGTTGAGTCCTTTGATCTACATTGTATCTGCCTTCTCTGTGAATATGTCATTGATATAATGGGGATGGGCACAGCATAATTGGAAAAGGAATGGAAAACAACTACCTTAATAACTCAAAATATGATTGCCATTACAATAGTTTTGCCAAAACAAAGGGATGAAGAGCAACTTTATATTTATGTATGACACTTGTTCCTCTTTCATCACAAGTCCTCAACACAAGGTCCCAAGGAAATCTCAAAGGGATCCTGGAATGGTTAATGTTATGTGTCAACTTGGCTGGGCCATGGTTCCCAGATATTTGGTCTAACATTATTATGGGTGCTTCTGTGAGGGTGTTTTTGGATGATATTAACATTTACATAAGTAAACCCTAGGTAAAGCAGATTGCTCTCTCTGATGTGGCAGGGTCCATTCAATCAGTCGAAGGCCAGAATAGAACAAAAGACTGACCTCCCCTGAGCAAGAGGGAATTCTTCCAGCAGACAACCTTTAAACTTCACCTACAGCATCAGCTCCCTGGGTCTCCAGCCTGATGGCCCACTCTGCGGATTTTAGACCTGCCAGTCTCCATAATCACATGAGCCAAAATCCTTAAAACAATCTCTCTCATATCTATATATACACACACATACATATATTTGTGTGTGTACAGGATGTACATGTATGTATACAAGTATGTAAGTATACACACATTCTATCGGTTCTTCCTCAGGAGAACCCTGATAATACAGATCTCAAGGGAAAGAGGATTGTATTAATCCGTTCTCATGATGCTATAAAGGACTGCCCAAGACTGGGTAATTTATAAATGAAAGAGGTTTAATTGACTCACTGTTCCACATGGCTGAGGAGGCCTCAGGAAACTTATGATCATGGTGGAAGGGGAGGTAAACATGTCCTTCACATGATGGCAGGAAGGAGAGGTGCCAAGCAAAAGGGGAAAAAGCCACTTATAAAACCACCAGATCTCATGAGAACTCACCCACTACCATGAGAACAGCAGCATGTGGTAACCGCCCCCATGATTCAATTATCTCCCACGAGGTCCCTCCCACAACACGTGGGGATTATGGGAAGGTCAATTCAAGATGAGATTTGGGTGGGCACACAGCCAAACCATATCAAGGAGCCATCTGGAATCCCCCTTAGGATGTTCCCTCTTCTACTTCTTGCTTTAACTTCCTCCCATCTAAGCATGAGGCTTTTTCCTCTAGAACATCAGGTCATGAGAGCCAATATAACTATCTCAGTCTACACATAGTTCTCCACTAGAGGAGATTAGCATTTTATCAGTAGTCTGAGTAAAGCAGATTACCTTCTATAATGTGGGTGATTTTCACCCGGTCAGTTGAAGACTTTACGAGAAAGCAGATGAGTCACCTGAAAAAGAGAGAGAATTCTGCCTCTAGACTGTCTTCAGGCTCCAGACTGCAACATCAACTCTTCCCTGGGTCTCCAGCTTGCCTACCAGGTTGCCCTGCAGAATTTACATGCTTCAGGGCCCAGAATCATGCCATCCAATTTCTTAAAATCTCTCTCTACCTCTGGCTCTCCCCACTCCCACTCCTCTCTAAACACCTGGTAAGTTAGTGACTCCAAATACCCTCTTTTTTCCCAAATGAAAAGATAGAAGTGCAAGATTTTTGTCACCTTGAGAATATAAACTTTTAGGAATGAAGATGAAATAGTTAAATGTCTACTTACGTTTATTTCATTAATTTATTTACACATTCATATTGAAAATACCTGATAAATACAGCACTAATGGCAATATTGTGAATGAAATAAATCTTAAAAATATTATAAATTAAAAATAGACTACTTGGAATTTACCAATCACTTTGTCAATTTGCATTTTTTAGTTTGGATTTGTTTTGAATTTTACAAAATCAGAAAATTTTTAAAAGATATCGAGTCAGTAGTACTTACTTTAGTAATTCAGCTCAAATATTATCCCTTTGATAATTTCTAAGGAAAATGAATGTTTTCAGAATCTTATTTCTTAAGAATTCTTCTTTACTCCTTCTAATTTTGAGCAATACATGAATAATGAAAGCAATCATTTAAAAAACTTGAGAATTCCTGATTTCTACTTATACCACCAAAATTATTTTCTGAAATAAATTTTCCATTTTAATAATTGTAGTAAAGATGCCTCTTTAGCTTTGGGACATTTGTCATAGCTTTAAGAGACTGACCACACTTTTTGCTGTTTTGCAATAAGCAAAAGAGCTTCTTTGGGACAGTCAAACTAGATTCAAATATGAGCAAAATATCTAAAAAGTTTGCTTAAACAATTTTTTTTTGCTTTGTACTAAACAATGGAGAAATTTTTCTAGGTACCTAAAAACCCAAATGTAGAGCAATTTCTTCTTTCTGATGGACATTTTTGGGTAATATATATATTATCTTTCCCAAATAATATAATCCTTTGGCGAACAATCCTATAATAAAATAATCTTTGGGGGAACAAAGCATTTTCTGCCCAGAATGTTAGTGGGATGGGAGGAGAGACTGACCTGGGAGCCACCTCAGAACATCCTTCCTCCTTTTCTCCCACCCACATCCTCAATCTACTAAACTTAATACAGTGGAAATACAGGAGCAAGTTATTTCAAATTATTGAGACGTGACCTAGCCTCAATTGAACAATGCTGCCCAATTGAAATATAATTTGAAATGCATGCAATTTTAAGTTGTTTAGTAGCACCTTAAAACAGGTAAAAAAAACCCAGCTTCAATTAATTTTAATAATGTATTCATTCCACACAATGTATTATCATTCTAACACATAATCAATATGAAAGATATTAAGGAGATGTTTCATATCATTTTTTCCTAATAAGTCTTAAAAATTGGGTGTGATTTTTACACTTACAATGCATCTGTGTTTGGGTTCACCATATTTCAAAACTCCCTGGGTGTCTGTGGCTAGAGGTTAACATATTGGACACTGCAGTTTTAGATACAAGGTGTATATAAATACATATATATATGTGTGAGTGTGTGTATATATATATATATATATATATATATATATATATATATATATATATATATAGTTGTTATTCTGTACAAAGGAACAAAAATTCTACAATTGCCAAGTGATTGAGTACCTAATTTTAAGGGGTGAGTTAGGGGAATGAAACATTTACTTCCAGGCAGTTCTGTTCCACGCACATAGGTGTAATTTCTGAAGCAGACACTTTATCTGTTTGGAACTTACCCTTGACATGTTCTCTGCTGGGCTAGAGCAAGCTGCTCTTAGGTTCTCCATTCCCACAATTTGTATCATTCTCTTTCTGCTGCCGTCCAGGGGTCATGGTCCAAGGGTTGTGGAGAACTCATTGTTTTGAAATCTGTTATTCCACTGTCTCTTAAAGGCTTTAAACTTTAAATGAGAAACAATACACATAATAGAATTCAAGTTTTCACATATTAGACATTCATGAGGAAAGACTACTCTGCTTGCTATTGACTATTTGATGCAATATTAGTAGCGATCCTAACAGCGGTAATTCATTAAAAGCCTACTTCACACTTCACATTGCCAAGGTATTTAAAAATATGTCTCACTTTATTTAATCCTCATAACAACACCACGAGGGTAAAAATACCTGTTCTATAGATGGTAAAATGGGCCTCAAGTGAAGGCACGTGTTCAAGGGGACAGACCTGGTAAGGAACGAAGATTTAAACACAAGCGTTTCGCTTTTTTGTTCAGATTCAGATATCTGATTCCAAAGCTCATGGTTTTGCACTGTTAAGAGAATTTCTTCCAAGTACCATTACCGAACCTTCATCTCTCACAGGCCAATTGGCCTTGAAGTGAAAACACTCATGTTTGAGTCCTGCCTGTTTTCTTACCACATACTTTATGGTTTTAGGAAAATCATGAATTTGACTTTTATTTCCTCTATTCCAAAATGGAATAAAAAAGTCAGTCTCCCAAGGGGACCCATGCAGCTTAGACATCAAAGCATGCTATAGCCAGGAAAACTAAAAGCAACTTAATTGTTTATTAATAGTGGAGTAACAGATATAAAACAAAAATATATGTCATGCTAAGGCCAAATGATGATTATGTAGCCATTAAATGCCAAGTTTTCAGAGACTATTTAATATCTAGACTCTAGATGCAATGCTAAATATATTTTTAAAAACACAGTATAAAAAACAATAAATACCATATGATTCTAACTTGGTAGTTCACAGATGCAAACATAAACACTTAGGAAAAAAGACAGTCTTGCCAGGAAACACATTTCTTGTGGTTATCTTACAGTCATAAATTACAAGTGATTTTTTTGTGTGGAATGCATTTCTTTATGTTCCAAAATTTCTATAATGATCATATATTAAGTTCTCTCTCAATCAGAAAAAAATGTATTTTTAAGTGGAATTTCTAGTTCCTTGGAAAAGTTCACTTTTAATGAAGACCATTTGATTCATCAAATAAAGTTTTCTACCTCCTACACTTAATGAACTATTTTAAGTCTCCTTTTTTCTTAGACTCCCACTGTTCCTATTAATTCTAATACACAATCAGCCCTCATTATAACACCCCTAAGGGACTGTAGGAACAAGTGCATTCTCCGACAGGCATAAAGTGAGGTCATGGGGAAAGTAAGGAAAATCCGTGACTTTCTCATTCCCCTGTGACGTGATCTCAGTGATTTTCCCTAAGTAAGTAAGACTTCTGTGAATGACCGTGTGTGTATCACTAGAGTCCTAGATAAAGTTGATCTTTTATGGAATAGCAACGTTCTGCTTCAGTTAGAAATGTCAGTGCATCTCACAGAAAGTAATTTAAATGCCTAGCAAAACCTAAAAGCTCTTTAAAGGGGTATGAACCCTAACTGTAACTCTTCAGTACTAGAGATTGAGCAAGGAATCCTGAAGACATGTACTTAAATCTATGGCCCTCCCCTGGAAAGATTTTGAGCTAGTCACTGAACATCTTGGAGACTTAATGGCCTCATCTATAGAAGGGAGCTGGACTTTCTCCTCTTAACGTTGTTGTGCAGGTGAAATGGGACTCCTGCTGACTCTGTGTTAGCAAGGATACCTTAAAAATGAGAATTTTTGCTTTTCAAATGCCAATGGGGTTCCTGATTTCTCTAAGACTATTAGGAAGCTGCTCCCCAAATTCTCCAAAGAAAACTAATACTACTTTGCTAGAATTTGCACAAAGTGTGAGTCCCTCCTTGTCTGCAGGAAGACTGGAGCAGAGTGTGACAGGATTGTGACGTCAAGAACAATGACAGTGGAGGGACTGAGCCAGGTGTTTGAGATCCACTGTGGTTTGATTGTTCAGCCTATGAGAGACAAAGTGTGTATGTGTGTGCTTCTCTGTTTGAGTGAATAACTGAGTTGAAAAAAAAATACATTCCTAAAGGTGATGTCTGGTGTATTTCTCGTTTTTTGTTCGTTTGTTTTGAGACAGAGTCCCTCTCCGTCGCCCAGGCTGGAGTGCAGTGGCGCGATCTTGGCTCACTGCAACCTCCGCCTCCCGGATTCAAGCGATTCTCGTGCCTCAGCCTCCCAAGCAGCTGGGACTACCGGTGCCTGCAGTCAAGCCCCGGCTAATTTTTTTTTTTGTATTTTAATAGAGACGGGGTTTCACACCTTGTTGCCCAGGCTGGTCTCGAACGCTTGAGCTCAGGCAACCCCCGCCTCTCGTCCTCCCGAAGTGCTAGGATTACAGGCGTGAGCCACTGTGCCCGGCCTGCCTGATATATTTCTATTGGAATAGGCTATCGAGGAGGGAATGTGACGCGGCGGATGAACACCGGATTTCAAGTCAGAGCCGTGTGGTTCTACGTCTGTCTCTACCATGCCTCTATCATGGACCTGTGTTAAGTCACTTTAACTCTCCAAACCTTTCTCTTCTGGCAAGAAAGGATAAAACCATCTGTCTCACACGGTTATGACAATGATACACTGAGAGTGAACACTGCAAAGAAAGCAAAGCGTTCTGACTATTATATTCTAGTTAACGGATAGACTCTCTAACTGATATAGCAAAAGGTGACATGTTACTTAAACATTCTTTGACGGCAGACTAGAGTCTAAAAAGTGTCACATTTCAAAAAGTGCTTAAATATTTGGAAAATAACACATTTGCCCTTGGTATAATTATTTGAGGCACTGAAATTGTTAGAATTTTAAAAAAGTGTCCTCACTGTGTTTTCTCATGTATGGTCATACTTAGAATTGCTCATGGTGATAAAATATAAAATCGTGGAATAGATCAGGCTCAGAATCTTATCTGAGAGTCCCAGGGGCCTGTCTCTTGGGTGCATTCTAAGTTCTCATTGGCAGGTGCAGGGCAGAGGAAACAGCAAGTCCAGATCTGTAGCTTCCCTTTAACTTTTTTTCTTAGGCACTTGATCCTCCACTGCAGATGCCTAGAGGAAGGTTTACAGGAGAACTGAGAAATTCTTTTCGTGTCTTGAGAAAGTTTTTTGAGGAGGGAGTAAGGGGGAGCTTTATAGGGCAACATGAAATCCAAAAAAAAAGTACTTTTATGAAAGCTATCCATCAAATGTCAAGGATAATTATCAATTTTCTGTCACAATGAACTGATAAAAGCTTTCAGTAATAATGTCATGGGGGGAAAAATTTGTGTTGGAACTCGAAACGCACAGCCCTGATATCAAACGAATTCATAAAAGCTCGATGCCGCTGTAGCCCTCGGAGGCATGACAAAATACAATTTCTCATCCACAGGATATAGAATAATTCCCCTTTTTTATTTTTACGCTGAGAAAAAGCAGAAGGAAACCTGAATTTCAAAAAAAAATATTACACAATCCTGCTTTTGCAGGTGAACATTAGTGATCATTTTGGCCGCTGATATCAGAAACGTTCTGGTGATTTCTCTCACATCATGCAAATGGCTGCATAATGCCTGCTCCTCTTGGAATGTACAATCAAATCAGCATTCTAATGCTACAAGCCGGTGATGAGCTTGGGAATAAATATGCAGGAGCGCATAAAAAAAATCAAGGCAATCAAGAGCAGCCAGCGTCCTCGCTCGGACTATAAATCTTTGTCTATTTCAATCGTAGGGCTGGCCGAATCAGTGTAAAATTCCAGCGGGGATGTCATCAATTTCTGTTAACCTCTCTATTCCTCTTTGTGTTGGCTCTGGGGTGATGGATTGGTTTTGTCACTTCTGCTCGGTTCACAGTATGTTAACATGGAAGGGTGCAGGCAGGTGATGAGGAAAGGTTATTGCTGTCCCAGCCTTGACCCTCACGTGCTCTCTTCTGTAGGATCTTGGGTACCTTTCTGTCTGGGACACAGTATCTCCTTCTGGTTCCAGGATGCTCAGCTCAAGGACCACATGTGGGCTGGGCCGGTGTTGAATCGCAGGTCATCCTTTTGAAGTGGAAACAGGCCTATCCATACAGCTCGCAGAGGAACAGACAACAATGAAAGGAAAGAGTTAGGAACCTGGGCTTCAAATGGGACAGAATCTTCTCTGTGCTAGCAAGGGTACCTTAGAAATCAGGATCTTTGCTTCTCAAATGCCAGTGTGGTTCCTGATTTCTCTGAGACTACTAGGAAGCTCCTCCCCAAATTCTCCAATGAAAACTAATACTGCTTTATTAGAATTTGCCCAAAGTGTGAGTCCCTCCTTGTCTGCAGGAAGACTGGAGCAGAGTGTGACAGGATTGTGACATCAAGAACAATGACAGTGGAGGGACCAGGCCTGGTGTTTGAGATCCATTGCGATTTGATTGCTCTGCCTAAGAGAGAGAGAGAGTATGTGTGTGTGAGTGTGTGTGTGTGTGTGTTTCGGTTTGAATGAACAATTGAGTTGAAAAAATATATTCCTAAAGGTGATGCCTGATGTGTTTTATTGGTATAGGCTATCCTTGGAGATCCTGACTCACTGACTGGTCCAGGGCATAGCCGTGTCTCTCTGTGCCTCACTTTCCAAACCATAAAAGGCTATTCCCGGCCATCATGCTATAGTTCTCTGCAACAAATCTAACGTTGTATTGAGGGTCTTCGTTTCCCCTAGAGATGCGTTTTAACACTCTACAATACATGGCCTGTGTACGATATGTGACAATAAGCCTAGTGGCTAAGTCCATATTCTCAGAACACACACATGTGCTTCTGAGTATTTATCCAAAGGAGTTGAAATTAAAATCTTAAAGTGCTGTTAGCCCTCCTGTATTTGTTGCAGTGCTATTTACAACAGACAAATATGAAAACAACCTAACTGCTTACTGATGAATGAATGGATGATAAAAATGTGGTGTATACATACAATGGAATAATATTCAGCCTTAAAAAGGAAGGAAATTCTGCCATATGGGACGGCATAGATGAACCTTAAGGACAACATACTAAGTGAAATACGCCAGTCAAAGGAGAAATACTGCATTATTCCATATATATGGAGTATTCACAACAGTCAATAGGCTGAGAGTGTTTGCCAACAGCTGGTGGAGGGGAAGTGGGGAACTGCTAACTAAATTTCAGTTAAGTCAGATAATTAAGTTCTAGAGATCTGCTGTACAACATAGAGCCTATAGTTAACTGTATTGTGCACTTAAAACTTTAAGAGGGTGGATCTCATAGTAAGTGTCATTACCATGATAAAATAATTTCACACACACAAAAAAACAAAAACAGATTACAGAATGGGCTATTTTTGTTGCAGTTGCTACTGTTACTAACACATAGCTTATACTATGTGTTATTCTGTCTAGTAACAACTAGCCAAAGGTGGCTGTTTAAGTTTTAAATTCATTAAAATTAAGTAAAATTTAAAATTTTAACTGTGTAGTCTCAGTAGCCAAATTTCAAGTGTTTAACAGTTACCTGTGACTCGTGAGTATTGCATTAAACAGCATAGACATTGAACATTTCCATCGTCATAGAAAATTCTATAGGACAGAGCTGGCTTAGGTTGCATTAATCTAAATGAGTTTATGCCTTTCAAAGTAGTCACCAAGGAAAGCCAGATATTCATTTCAATAAGTTTGCCATTGTTGAAACATGGGAGCTTAGTTATGCAGCTATTAATCAAAGATGAGGCATGCTCCTAAGGTAATGGCCTGCTTGGAAATTGACTAAAGGAATTCCAAAGAAGCTTCATGCTTGTTTTGAGTGATGGCAAAGTTATTGAAATAAGCATGATAGAAAGAGCCTATGGACCTTTGCTTTAGGCTCATCTGGATTCCAGACACAAATCTGACACCTTCCTGGGTCTCAACTTTCTCATGCACAACAGAAGAAATAACACTTACTCCCTAAGTTCTTTTTTTTCTGAAATTTAAATTAGATAACATTGTAAAAAAAGTCTAGAACAGAAGCTTAAAACATATTTGTTCATATGAACTTGAAAATTTTGTAGGCATAACAAGATCTCCAAAAAGTTTTATGAAACAGTGTATAGTAAAAAGCAAAAGTGAAACGGTACTTTTAAAATCACTGAAACACAAAACCAAGCACAAAACTACCCACCTGGGTTGCTTTTTTTTTTTTTAATTGTGGGGTGAGCTAGAGGAGGCGGGTGTCTCCTAGTTCATATTTACATACTTTCTGCTGACCACCTAAGTTTTTCTGGGCTTCTAGGACCTCCGTTTGTAAGCTTAGCCCTCCATGAAATGGCAAATCAGCCATAACTTCTGCAGGGCATGCATTGGCAGATAGCAATATGAGTCAGGGAACAGGATGCTGCCAGTGGAGGGTCACATTCCAAGCCTGGGATCCCATGTGGGCAAATTCATCAGGTTGTCCATAACCCCTTCCCTGATATCTTTCACTTTTAATTAGAATGGGGAACCTGTTTGCAAAGTGTATGCTTTTGAGCAAAGCTTTCCTCCTTTATTGAGGGCCTTGATTCTTTACATTGGTCTTTGCATTTGGAGCCTGATTAGTGGCACACTAGCCATTCCTCATTGCCACCCTCAAAGAGACAAGATACTCCTCTAAACCCAAGAACATGGATGGGGCAGAAGCATCTCGCCAAGGCTTGAAGCCTAGCAACCTATTGTTTCAGGCCATCAGAACAGCTCCACCTCTGAACAATCTGCTCATGTTGTTTGTATCTCAAGGCTATAGATCTCCGTCTTGTACATCATGCTAAGTGCTCCATAAACATCTGATAAATGGTAGGTAAATGTGGATGAAAGTTACGTGTTAACATTATGAAACAACATATTGCCAATGTCAATGAGTCTAGTTTGCTTAACAAAATAGCAGCATTATTTTATAGCTATATTTAAGACTCATCAATTAACTATTAACCAATTAACTTATTTGTTGGTGTATTAGTCCATTTTCATACTGCTATGAAGAAATACCCAAGACTGGGTAATTCATAAAGAAAAAGAGGTTTAATGTACTCACAGTTTAACATGGTTGGGGAGGCCTCACAATCATGGGAGAAGGCAGAGGAGGAAAGGCAAGTCTTACATGGCAGCAGGCAAGAGAGTGTGTGAGGGGAACTGCGCTTTATAAAATCATCAGATCTTGTGAGACCTATTCACTGTCACAAAAGCAGCACTGGAAAGACTCACCCGCATGATTCAATTACCTCCCATAATGTCCCTCCCATAATGTCCCTCCCATGACACATGGGGATTGTGGGAGCTACAATTCAAGATGAGATTAGGGTGGGGATACTGCCAAGCCATATCAGTTTGCACGTCACCTTTTTCCAAAATTTAAGGCCAGTAACAAGATATATGGAATGAACATGATAAAAAGAAAGTAAACAGGCTGGACACAGTGGCTCATGCCTGTAATCACAGCACTTTCAGAGGCCGAGACGGGCAGATCACCTGAGGTCAGGAGTTCAAGACCAGCCTGACCAACATGGAGAAACCCTGTTTCTACTAAAAAAATACAAAATCAGCCGGGGGTGGTGGCACATGCCTGTAATCCCAGCTACTAGGGAGGCTGAGGCAGGAGAATCACTTGAACCCAGGAGGCAGAGGTTGCAGTGAGCTGACATCGTGCCTTTGCCCTCCAGTCTGGGCAACAAGAGTGAAACTCTGTCTCAAAAAAAAAAAAAAAAAAAAGAGAGAGAGAGAAAGAAAGTAAAAAAGTAGAAGAAAGAAAAAAATCATGTCAGTATTAATGCACATTAGATATAACACATACTAATAAACAAAGATAAAAATGCCTATGAAATTGTATTGAATTTCCACTACGAGTTGAAGTATTTTGCTATACTATTATTTCTAAACCTCAAAACCAACTTGGTTTTTAAGTCAACTGATGCACAGAGAAACTAATTGATTTGCTCAAGGTCACTCAGTGAATGCAAGATTCTGGATATTAATCCAGGTGGTCTCCCTTTCTACCCCATGGGGCTACAACTATAAAATCCAGTTTGGTGAACATCAAAATGTAGGAAATTGGACAAATAACAAAGATTGGTGATTTCCATAATTTGGAAAAGCTATTGTGTTTAGACATGAATATAAGTATATCAAACAAAGATCTGAAAAATAAAACCTTTAGCTGGAATCCACAGTCTGGCAGCCCAAGTGGTATGGAGAGTCTTTGATCTATCCCAGGAACATTAGAAACTATAAATTAAAAACTGACCACTACTAACCCTATCTAGGGAGGAACTACCACGTGGCGGTGAGGCAAAGAGCCACTGAAACTAGATTATCTGCAGTGGAATCTCTGCTCTGCCATTGGCAAGCTCAATACCATTAAGCAAGTTATTTTCAGCCATTAAGGTCTAGGTTTTCTCACCTATAAAATGGGGATCTTGTTACCTATATCACAGGTCTACTATGGAAGTTAAATCTGATAATCTATGTGACGTGCTTAACACGGTGCTCCTTCGGGCTACGTCAATGGCACCTGTTTATATTTTTATAGTAACTGGTGCTCTCACAATGCACTGTGGTGCACAAAGCTCTTCCACAGGCACGATTTCACTTGGTCCTGAGCTGTTTCAGTCAGATGTGGTACCAGGATCAGCACACTCATCTTGTTGATGAGAAAATTTCACAAAGACAATGCAATCTACCCTCATGACCACACAGCCAGGAGGCTGCAAGTCTAGCGGATTTCAAGCCTATAGCATTTAGAAGAGAGTTAAGACATAAGTTGAAATAAAAGATTAACATTGCTATGGAGACCAAATTAATCAGAAAACAGTGTGGTCTCAGCTCCAATTTGAACCACACATATATCTGTGTGCCTGTGTGTGTATAATGGGGATCTTGTTACACACATGTGCAGACACAGACACACATGGACGTGCATGAGATTGGATAACTACTTTAAAGGATTCAGAATAATCTGACCCTGAGGTGGTAGTAGTAGGAGGGTATAGGAAAGACAAGGTAATGGGCAAAGGCAAGTGAGAGACATATCCGTCCAAGCAGGTGTTAAATTGTAAGTTCTTCAAGCACAGGAATGGACTGCTGAATTTACTATGTTAAGAAAATATCCAATACAATGCTTGATATGCTAGAAGTTTTTGTGATTAGTGGATAGAAGAATAATTGAAAGCTTGGATGAAGAAACATAGGAAGCCAGCAGAAAAATCATTCTAACTAGTCCAGTGGTTCTCAACAGAATCATGATAGAATCACTTGCAGAGCTTTTTACAAACTGTGGTGCTTGGACCCCATCATAGACCAACAGAATCAGAATCTCTGAGCATGGGGCTTGAGCAAAAATACTTTTGAGTTCCCCAAGAGAGTCTAGTGTCTAACCAGGTTTGAGAACCATTGATTTGATGCCACCCTATAATTTTACATATGGATCCATGTGCAGAAAGGACTTGCCTAAGGATACAATGCAAATGTGTGGTGGTGTGAAAGCAAGGAGTGTGTGTGTGTGAATGTATACTGTGATTTCTTGTGCTATTCCTTTTATGCGTGCTAATGATTCTTTGGCTTCTGAAAGTCATTCTCCATTTGTCCTCTTTCTATGAGTTTCCTTGCCCTGTAAGCCTATCTTCTGGGTTTCCCTGTTTAGAAGCCTCCATTGACTTCTTGCATCCACAGGTTGAGTGACTTCCTCCACTTGGTGCTCTCACAGTCCCCTGCATTTCCCAAAGCACATGGATCCCAGTGCATTGTGCTTATGAGTTCTTACTCCCGTGTCCTCCACTATATGATGAGCTCATCAAGGGCAGAGAGGATCTCTCCTTTTTAGCTGCAGTCTCCAGGGCTTGACACGCAGGCTTGATAGATAATGCATAAATGTAGGCCAATTGCTTTACATATATAAAAGTGATTTGTATATGCATATTTGTGTGAGCATATGTCATTTGTGGAAGACCTAGTTAAAGGATACATTTTGCTAGTACATATGATTAAATGTAAATGAGATAATTTAATTTAATTTGACAGAATCTGTTGAGTACTTATATCTAAAACAATTTGTAAAAACAGAAGATTAATGATAGGTAGGACATAGTCTCTGACCTTACCAGAGCTCTCAGGCTAATGGGGCAGGCTTACCAGTTCTAACAGTGCATTCTTCAGAGTGTGTTAACTGTGGTGATGGACCAGCAGGCAAAGCTCTGAAGGAGCAAAATAAGCTGAAAATACTTGTTTAAATGAAACATTAATTCAATGGTCCTTAAACTCCCTTTGGAGGGAAGGTATAGGTCTTTGTCGGACCTTGATGAAAACTATGGATACTCTCGATGAAAACTATGGATGCATGTACACAAGGAATACCATTTGGAGATTCACTGTGAATTTTTCATGGACCCTTTGGCCACCCACAGGTACAGAATAAAATGTTGGGCCCTGGTCACTACCTCCGTGTGGTTCAGTGACACCCAGCTTTGAGCTTTCTGTGCCATGTACTGAGCCAGGGTTTTTCCCATTCAAGACAAGTTAGCAACCTAGGGACTATACATGTTTATACGTTTCTTACCTCCACTTTGCAAGGGCTGAAAGGATTAAGAAGGAGGTTCTTTCACTGCAGAGGTGCCAGGCATGACGATACCCAGCTGAATTTCCTCTTGATGTGGCTGTGGCTTGGTGCATGACCTGACAAAGAAAACCCTGGAGCACCACTGGCAAGGTCAGAGTTCAGCCACTACACTGTTCATCGAAAGAAACAAATTCTTATTATTATGATGGGTACGGTCACTTCCTGATTTGGGATCGGCATTTCAATGGATTCCTCACTGTGCTGAAACAAGGGCACCTTTCTCCTGTAACATCATTCACTATTTCCTGGGCTGAAACAACTTCTGAGAAATTTCTATTAACTACCTGGTATATTATTTAATGCAGTGGTTTTCATACTTTGGGATCTCACTTTACAGTCTGAAAAATTATTGAAGACTCAGAAAGCTTTGCTCATGTGGGTTATATATATATTAGTATTTACCATATTAGCAATTAAAACAAATGTTTAGAATACATACATCTTTATTCATTTAAAAATAACAACCACATACTCATTACTTGATAATGAAAATAAGATATTTATAATAAAAAATAATGAAGTGTTCTCCCCAAAAAAACCTCTGAGAAAAATGACATTCTTTTTTATGTTTTTGCAAATCTTTTTTAATGCCTAAATTAGAAGACAGCTGGATTCTAATGTCTGCTTCTGTATTCAATTTGTCATGATCTGTTGTTTTGATTGAAGTGTATGAAGGAAATTGAGCCTCACATAGTTATGTAGTTGGAAGTGAGGGAAGCATTATAATAGCTTTTTCAGATACTTAGGGATAGTCTTCTTTAATTCTACAACAAAATTCAACAAGTGGTAGTTTCTTCAAGGTTAGTTGTAATGTAAAATTTGAAACCATATCAAAGAGCTTTTTATGCTCTGTTATATTAAATTCTATTGGTCTGTTTAAATGTAATTAATGATAGACTCATACATAATTTTGGAGTACCATATATCTGTCATTTGGAAAGTACAATGTTTGTTCATGGAGTTATACAGATCATCCAAATGCTGACACATTTCTTTATGCATTACCAAAAAAAATTCACCTTCATTAAAGATGATTTTCAGTGATCTCATCAGAAAAGTCTTTAAGTATTGTGAAGTTGTCAGGAATATGATAGTAGATACAAGTTTTTCAAAATTCTAATGTTAACTTGAAAGCTCTAATTTTATTATTGGTGACACATACAATCGGTTGTTGTTTGGGGCTTTCAGAACCTGAAGGCGGACATTTAAAGTGTCTTTAAGTCTTCCCATTAAGAGGCATGTTCTTAGGATTGATGAGACTGTTGTATTTCTGTATGCAGCAGAAGGGCTTTGGGCATACATCCCACCGTGTCAATCAGAATCCCATAAAAACTGTGCTAGAAAGAGTAATGACCCCCAAAGATATCCACATTCTAATATCCAGAACCTGTGAATGTTACGCTAGATGGCACAAGGGACTTCGCAGGTGTGATTAAATTAAGAACCTTGAGATGAGAAGATGATCCTGCGTTATCCAGATGGACCTAGTCCCATCACGTAGGTCCTTATAAATGGAGAATTTTTATGGCTGTATTCAGAGCACAGACGGAGATGTCAGCACAAAAGAAAGACCCAGAGGGAGGCAGTGTGCTGACTTTCAAAACGGAAGAAGGAGGTTATGAGCCAAGGAGTGCAGGCAGCCTCAAAAGCTGGAAAAGACCAGGAGATGAACTCTCCTGTAGAGCTGCCAGGCAGGGAGGTCACCTTGCTAACACCTTGATTCAAAACAAAAAATGAGACCTTGTTAGACTTCTCACCTATAGAACTGTGAGATAAATAAGTCTGTGTTGTTTTAAGCCACTGTGGTAATTTGTGTGGCGGTGGCAGAAAATTAATACAGACCTGTACTCCTTGGTTAAGATATAATAACATTAATAATTTTTACTGTTTTATTAAAGACATTCTTAAGTAAATCTGGGAGGAGAGATGACTACCAATGCATTTTTGGGGCCACTTCCTTGATCAGGGCTAGGACTCCAGGAGTTTTACCCACCAGTGCTTTGTATTGCCAGTGCAAATGTCAACACAGAGGAAAAGGCAGATAATGCCTGGGTATGATTATAAACATGGTTTTGGTTGAGTGTGGAGGCTAACGCTTATAAACTCAGCACTTTGAGAAGCTGAGTTTATAAGGCAAGAGGATTGCTTGAGCCCAGGAGTTCAAAGCCAGCCTGGGCAACATAGCAAGACCCCATCTCTAAAAAAAAAAAAACTAGCCGGGCATGGTGGTACATCCCTGTAGTCCCAGGTATGTGCTGAAGCAGGACGATCCCCTGAGTCCAGGAATTCCAGGCTGCATGCAGTGAGCCATGATCACACCACTGCATTCCAGCATGGGCGACAGGAAGAGACCTTGTTTAAAAAAAATTATTTTGACCTCATGGATCCCTTGAAAATGTCTCAAGGACCTTAGGGTCCATGGCCCACACTAGATTTTAGTTGTACAACCATTTTTCATAGCATCATGATAATCCCCCCTGTCAGTCAAGTTCAATTTATGAACTACCTAAAGAATTAAACTAAACAGTTATGAGTATCAACAAGTAAGGTGAGATGGAAATTTGGAGCTCTTGAATTATATCTTTTGAGAGTTCCTTCCATAATATTCAGACTGCTGGGAAATTTTCAATGCAACTTTGAGTTTTAACACATCAATAACCTGTACATAAGCATTTTCAGTGATTTAATTTTGGCTTCTCTCTATCTAATATATCTCAGTATTTACAAATTTAATTAAAATAAAGACATAAATACCTACATCCTTCCATTTCAGTACATGGTTCCAGCTATTTCAATCAAATTGTTCACGTTCTCAGAGAATTAAAATGATGAAATTGATGAAGTTTTCCCACGTGGGAAAACTTTTTTGGGGAGAAAATTCAAACCATCTAAGCTGGAATACATGGAGCTAAAAATGTACACTGTGGGCTTTCAGAACCTGAAGGTGTGCATTTAAAATGTTTTAAGTATTCTTATTAAGAGACATGTTCTTTTTGATTGATTGATTTTCAAAAAAAGAAATCTGCCAGTGAAGTAAAAAATTTAGCAATAGTTAAAAGTTAACAGCAGTAAAAGTGATTGGACTCAGGACACCAAAACCCTCTCTGGGAGGAGATCCACTCAGCGTCTGACCAACCCAACTCTATAGTATTGAACTAGACACGACAAATAGATCCTTCATTTCTGATTTCCAAAGCAAGGGCCGAATGATTTACCTGAGGGGTAGAAACCCATTTAGATTGAGATAACGCTTAGAAATTGATGACTTTGCTCCAAATACTAAATCTCTCAAATTGTGGTTCTTTTATATACATAGAATTTTTACTAATAACCTGATGTCTTCTAAAGTAGGTAGATCATGAAGACTGGCAAGGCTTTTGTTTCCTAAGGACTCTTAGGAAGGTGTGGGTGTGGCAGTTTCAAGACAGGGTCAGAGAAAGTGCTGCATTACTCTTCACGATGGAGGTTGGGCCAATTAGGATTTTCAAGGAGAAGATGCAAGTAAAAGGAAACAGCAATAATCAAGGCTGAGTAACATGGGAGGGAAGGGTAGGAAAAAAGAAACCTTTTGATGGTGTAGCAGAGAAGAGGAGATTTTGACAAATAGACATGTTTGATGTGGTTTTTTTTTAAGTTTATTATTGGGTATGAAAGCTTCAGCACAATCTACAGTTCTCATTAATGCCTTTGGTGCAAATGGATTCATTCTGGGGAACAGGAATAGATTTTTGAATTCTGCTTCAAAATTGGCACGTGCAACCAAGAACAGCTGAGACTTATATAGCACGTAAAAGAAGCCACAGGCAACCTATGTAAAGCACCTGCCGAGATGGGTGCACAGTATATATTTTCTGACTTGGAATCAATAAAGTCTATTTGAACACAAGGGAGTAAGTTCAATTTTCGTGAATAGAGGCAAGAGTTGGGACCAGAAATAATCTGGTTTTGTGCCTAGGTCTGGGTAGGGCCAAGAACAGATTTTACACAGCAAGTCAGAGCTCCATCATGGTTAAATTTCTACCAGCAAGAGGAAAGTGAGAAAGAACATTTTTCTTTCTGTTCACCTCAGGGATAAATAAGAACACAAGAATGATGACTCTATTTCTTGACTGTTTACTATCCACCAGCCCTAACCAGACACATTACAGTCATTTTCTCTTATAGCAACTCTATTTTACAGATAAGGAAAATATGAACCTGAGATCATTTGTTAATATCTCAAGGTCAGTAATTGCTTCTAGTAAATATTTATCTTACAATTCCTGGCATTTGACAATTGCACAAAAACCCCTCCTGTCTGGAGAAACCAATGTACAGTACAGCTGGTGGAAGGGCTTCTTCCAGGCATCTGGTCTACCCACCTCCTCCTCAGGTAGAAACTCCTACCCCTACCTCATCGCCATCATTCCTGTCAGGCTTTCCATTCTCTGTCCAAACAGTAAAGGCATGGCACAACAGGAATTTTGTTATACAAGAGTTCATAATTTAGGATATGGATGTTTGGCCTCAAGTCCTGATGTTTATAGAATGGTGGGTTGATTCTGAGTGGCAGAGACTTTTTCTGTCTGTTTAGCAAACCCCTTTTATCTTCTTTCCATATAGCAACTGAACTACACTCCCCAGTCTCCTTTACAGTTAGGAGTAACCACACTGGCCAATGCAATGTGAGCTGAAGTAAAGAATGTCATATCCAGGACCAGTCCTTATAAGCCTCCTTTGCAATGCTCTTGCCCTAGAGCAACCATGGAAGCCACATATTAAACCTAGATCCCTGAATGACTGCATGGAGCAGTTTTCTCTCTCATATTTACCCTACTGCTGGCTGGACTTTAAGTGAGAGAGAAAGAACGTATCTGGTGTTGAGCTACTGAAATTTGGAGTTTTAGTATGTAATTAGAACTGGTATTATCTTAATAAAATTTATCTTATGTTTGAATATTAAATACTCCTGCCACTCTTGATAATAGCTGCTATTTACTATCTACTCACTGTGAGCTGGGATTGTGCTAAGAGTTGAATATGGATGATCTTACTCAGGTTTTACCCAAATACTAAGAAGTGGATAAGGTCATCTTCATTTACAAATGAAGAAGTCCCACATTGTGAAAGTGAATTGCTTGGGTCACATATCTGCTGGATGATGGGAGATGGATTAGGAGCTGAGTCTTCCTGATTAAAGCCCATCCCCTGTTATGCTGTGACGTTGCCCTGCCTTCTTGACTAGAACCTCTCTTCTTCTTCCTCTGTGTCTGCACAGAACCTAGGAATCACTTGATTCCATTTGGGAATACTTATCAATCAAATTAAAAGCAACATTTATGTAGTCTTATAAACTTAACAGCGGCCAGTCTATGTCAAGCTCTGCACTGACTCTTTGAGGAACATGTGGAGAAGCAATTATGGCACCTGCTCTCACAAAATACATCGAGGTGACATCTGTGATCCCAGACCAGTGAGAAAATGAATGCTTCAGCGTCCTGGATGGCTGGACCATGGCTCTAGCATGGCAAAAATATCTCTGTGTCTATGGTCTGTACTGGGTCTCTTCTGAGTGTGGATACCCCAGCAACCCCAGGTGACCTGTTTAAGTAAAAGGAAATGTATACTCCATGGGAGGCTGTAGGGTTGGAGACCTACAGGGGCAGAACAAGCCCCACTCTTGGCATGGATAACTCCCCTTTGTTCTTCAGGTCCCGGTTTACGTCACTTTGTTCTGGCATTTCCTTACCCCAGGGTCTCCTCCTGAGCCCATCTCTCTCAAAGCATCAGAGAGCACAGCACTGAAGCCTCAGCCTTGAAGTGATTCTTGATGAAGGATGATAGAAATGAATAAAAGGGGATTTTTTTTTCAGAAGGAACATTAAGAAGGAAAATTTGGGTTGGTTCTGAGAACCTCAGGGTTTCTTGGTCTGGTGTTACTGTACAATATGATTGAGTCCCACAGGTCTGTCTCAATGAGGATGCACTGGGATGGCTGTCCCTGTGGTTAAATATTTAAACGTGATGAGAAATAGCTTCTGAGTGCAGCCACCTCCCACACCTGGACCCTCTCCTCTCTCCTAGAGCCGCCCTCATGACCAAGCAACTAAAGAGCTCAGGTCCCACCCCTACACTACCGCCAGAGACTAATCTGGCTGTTGAGGCCCCATTGATGACATACCGCCTTTGATGCCCCACTGATGCATAGGACTATGTATACGAAGTTCTGGCCGTTTTCTTCACTTCCCATTTCCTTCCACTTGGGCCCTTGGGTTTATCTTTCCTGTTCCATGCAAGGTTTGTTCCATGCAAGGGGGGGTGACATGGTGATTTATATTTTTAGTATATATATACATATTCTTTCATCTCCTAGTTAGGTAGAGGTTGGACTATAAGGGCCTAGAATGTAAAAAGTGTAAGTTCATGTTATTGGAGGACAATTCATGAACAATTGGTCTCAACTTTCAATGGAAAAGAAAACCCAGCACACATGTTTATTAGATAAAGTGCCTGTGAGTGGCTGTGTGTGTAATACACATGGAAGTGCATCTTGTTTGGGAGAGGCAACCCAGTCAATGTGTTGGAGACCATGGAATGCACATCCCATCCTCTTATCCTTGATTTCCTCCTCCTTCTCCTTCATGGCTTTGAACCCCTTGCTTGGCCCTTGGTATTCCCTAAGGATTCCTGCTAGTGAAGACCCTCCTGTTCTGCAATTATGTACCTGCCACTCACTGCTAGATACTTCTGTCATTTTGAGATTCTGTGTTTTCCCAGCTTCTGCCAAACATAACCTTGAGCAGAACCTTGCCCAACATAACCTTGAGCAGTAACCCTTGAGGGGATCTGGGAAGGAAACTGTAGGATGAGACCTGCTCTGCATCCTCATGAAGTGTCCACCTCCATGGGGCCAGCTGGGATGGTCACAAACAGTTAGCCAACTGTAGATGGGAAATGTTGGAGAGATGTTCTTGCGAATCTACCCATCAGGGCATGCTTATGAGAGAAGGGAACATTTAGCTTGGTTTTAATTTTAGTCCAGTGTGGAAGACTTATTTATTTACTTAACATTTTGGAGATGGAGTCTCGCTCTGTCACCCAGGCTGGAGTGCAGTGGCACGATCTCGGCTCACTGCAAGCTCCGCCTCCCGGGCTCATGCCATTCTCCTGCCTCAGCCTCCTGAGTAGCTGGGACTACAGGCACCCGCCACCAACCCGGCTAACTCTTTTGTATTTTTAGTAAAGACGGGGTTTCACCATGTTAACCAGGATGGTCTCGATCTCCTGACCTCGTGATCCCCCTGCCTTGGCCTCCCAAAGTGCTGGGATTACAGGCATGAGCCACCACACCCGGCCAGAAGACTTATTTTTAAGTGCTCAGTTGATTCTTTGATAACCACAAACATCTTCCAAGCCAATCTGTGCATTGAATTCAGGTGACCTCCCTCACTCCACATGGCTGGCAGCCTCTTAAACGGAGCTGTGTGCACGTCTGCCCTGTAGGAGGAGTGGGGCTATGTATGTATACGAAGCTCTGGCCGTTGTCTTAACTTCCCATTTCCTTCCACTTGGGCCCTTGGGTTTATCTTTCTTGTCTTGTCCCTTATACTTGACTGCAGAATTCACCTCCCGTGGCCTTCACCCTTGCTACTTTTTCTTTCTTTCTTTCTTTTTTTTTGAGTCAGAGTTTCACTCTTGTTGCCCAGGCTGGAGTGCAATGGTGTGATCCCGGCTCAATGCAACCTCTGCCTCCTGGGTTCAAGTGATTATCCTGACTCAGCCTCCCAAGTAGCTGGGATTACAGGCACCCAAGACCACGCCCAGCTAATTTTGTATTTTTAGTAGAGACGGGGTTTCTCCATGTTGGTCAGGCAGGTCTTGAACTCCCGACTTCAGGTGATCCTCCCGCCTCGGCTTCTCAAAGTGTTTGTATTACAGGTGTGAGCCACTGTGCCTGGCCTGACCCTTGCTACTTTCTCAGGACATCTCTTTTGCAAATCCTTGCCTTTCTCCATTCTTTTTCCAATTCCTAATCCCCTTTAGATAACATTATTACTGGCCACAGGCTCTGGGACCTCAGTCCTCATTTCAACCAATGTGGGTACAGAGAGGGAGAACACGGTAAGACCATGTGGATGAGACAAGCTTGACCACGGATTGCTGGGCCTGTCTTGTCCCGTGTTGTGTCTTTCTGTTTCTAGAACAATACTTGCATGTCACAGCACTGAATATGAAATGAACAAATGGAAGAAAGTACAGGAAGACGGAGTATGCTTACTAGCAGCTGAAACAAAAGAAAAGTTCATGAGTAGTTGCTCAGTACAGTCCTTAGGTTGACAACTCAGTAACAGCGTGAAAACAAATTAAGCAAAAGAAATACCTCCCCTGAGATGCTTCATTACTTTCCCCATCTAGGTGTGGATGCCATTAAGGCAAATTATTGCCTCTCAAATATTTTTAGCTTGATGCCCATTTCTGTCTGCATTTGCCTTAGAGGTATATGTTTTCAACTAAGTAATAGGACATACAAATTAAATGCAATTTCAAATTTAAACCTGTACAAGTGTCACTTACCAAGTCCCCCCCCGATAGTCCCAGGGGGCTGCCCATAGCACTGTTGGAAAGTATATTACTGTACTTGGTTCCCATTATTTAGTCCAAGAGATTCTTATTAAAATGAAAGCCAGCAATAAGTTTAATATTTTATATACTGCACAACCACAGCACATGTTTGGGCCCTAAGAGATAGATTTATTTCTCATATCCTTCTTCTTGCTTATGTTATTTTTTATTTTCTAATACACATACTGACGTATACGTATAAACACCCACCTAGGATATTTCAAGATTAAAAGGTAGCATAAGAATAAAAATTGAAAACAGTTATAGAAAAAGGTTGACATATTCAGAACTCAGAATTCTGGCTGGATCCTCAGCCCCCAAGAACCTGATACTGCAACCTTAAACCTTAAACTCAGTTGAGGTACCAGCCTGGGTAGCAAGGGAAGCTTTCACAGCGGATTTTATCAGTTGACACTGTTACCTGCAACTCTTTCTTCTCTTGACTTGCTTTTCTCCCAAACCTGAATGCCTAGGAGTTTGGCCTGGTGTTCACATTCCAATTCTGGTTATTATAGACCCTAGGTTTACCACCCATATCACTTAGCACAGCCAGAACGAAGCTGACTTGTGTACTAGACCATGAGCTCCTTCATGGGAGGGACTGTGCTAACTTGTCTCTACTTTCCCAATGACTGTGTACTGCTTGGTGCAGAGTAGGTATTAAGTAGGTGAGGTATTGTTGAGATCAGCTTGGATTTGGAAGCTGGCCTGGACCCTGGCTTTTTCTATCAATGGATTCTTTCCTTCTTCTGCGTTATGCAATGGCTCACCTAGCAGGCCTTGGGTGTTCTTCTGGTATTATCTGTGCTTACTGCTGATCTCTCCATCTGTACTCTGGAATCTACTGTCAAATACACCTTACTTAATTTTTTTTTTCAAGCAAACATAGCAATAAGACTTTGAATCTTTAAAAAGTAGAGGTTTGAATGACCCGTTGACACAATGAGTTGCTTTAGATATAGCAGGTAAAACCTTCAGTCTGTTTACAGATCTGGAAAATGAGAGGACTGGATTAAATAATAGATCTTATCTCTTCCAGGTCCTTGATTCTCTTTTTCTGATTCCACAAGAATTGGGATATATGCTATTAATGCAAACAAAATTAAAATAGCAATCTTTATGGAGTTCCTATCTGACACCCATGGCATAGGGTGTAATTTTCTGTACAAGATTTGGATGAAGATCTTTAAGTTGGTAGAATGATTTCCTTGAAAAAGACCTGTTTTCCATCTGGAGAAGACATGCCACAGTCTTGGAAGGCAAAGCAAGTTCTCACTGAACCAGGAGGCTCAGAAAATGTTTATAGGGAGATTGGAAAGCTACTGAGTTCCAGGTTTAGCAGGCAGTGTAGCAAAAACATAATAACTTAAAAGAAAAAAAAGAAAGCAACTCATTCATTCATTCATTCATTCATTCATTTAAAAGTGCTCATTGAAAATCTGCTCTGTGCTGCAAATGTTTGTGCCATCTAGCTCAGCCAGAACATTTAAAACATAGAGCAGAAAAAATGAAGAGCAAGGCTGCCACCAGCCTTGGAGTGAGCATGTATGTGTGAAGGGGTGTTCTTTAAACCCTTTTTCTCTATGCATACCACTTTTCATATACTTTCAAAGATGGTGGACTCATGTTGAGGCATTCTGTTTTGCTCATTTCACATTAATAGCATAAGAGTTTTCCATGTGGTAGCATAGTTTCAATAATTATCATTCATTCTACCAGAATTTAATTATTGTTTGCTTTATGATTGATTGTTTAGATTTTCCTTGTCTTTGTTTTATTACAAATAATACTTCAGTGAAAATATCTGTGAACGTAACTTTTTTTTTTTTTTTTTTTTTTTTGAGATGGAGTCTTGCTCTGTCGCCCAGGCTGGAGTGCAGTGGCACGATCTCGGCTCACTGCAGGCTCCGCCTCCCAGGTTCACGCCATTCTCCTGCCTCAGCCTCCCGAGTAGCTGGGACTACAGGCGCCCGACACTGCACCCGGCTAAATTTTTGTATTTTTAATAGAGACGGGATTTCACTGTGTTAGCCAGGATGGTCTCTATCTCCTGACGTCGTGATCCACCCGCCTCAGCCTCCCAAAGTGCTGGGATTACAGGCGTGAGCCACCGCGCCCAGCCTGTGAACATAACTTTTATTCATCTTTAGATTACTCTCTTTGAGTAAATCTCCCAAAATATTAAAATGTGGGAACCATTTTTTTCTCTTTAACTATTTGTTAATTTTAGCTGTATTACTTAGTTCCTTTCCATAGAAGGTAAAGTTCATTATTTTGTCAATGCTGAGGTGCTGTGCAGGCCTTCCTGCCATCATAATTCCCCTAGCTCTTTGTCCAGGGTTCTTTATTTAAATGGATTCAGTACTCATTGTCAATTGTTTTTCTTAAGATTCCCTTTTCCTGAATATATTGTTTTGATTCTGTTCTTGCCTTGATGGATTTTATCATTGAGTCTTTCAAGAGGCTCACTCTGATCCTATCTTCCCTGAGTTTTTTCATGTTTGAAAGTGTCATCTATTTTAATGCCATGCTTATGGCTAATATAACTCATATGAATCATTATTGGATTTGAGTTAACAAATCACATTAATAAGATATAATAAGGAAGATCAAATTTGGCATTATGATTAAGATCCTAGACTTTGGAGACAACATTTGCTCTTGAATCTTGGTTATGCTACTTAACTGGCTGTGTGAACTTGGACAAATAATCTGACCTTTCTGAGCCTCAAAGTCCTCCACTGAAGAATGGGGCTTATAATGGAACCTGCTTGCTAAGGTGACCATGAGGTTTAGGTGACGTGATGCATAATCAGCCCTTAGTGCTTGGCATACAGTAAGCAGCGAATAATAATACAAGATTTCTAAACACATTTTCTTTAAACAGTTATTGACTATTAGTAGTTTATTAGTATAATTATTGTCATTCAAATCAAATAAAATGTCTTAAGCATGTTCTATGTTACAGGTAAAAATAAGTTATAGTATCTGGGGTCATTATGCAGAGAAAATAAAATATTAAGTTTCTAAGTTTGAGAAGGGAGGTATGGGAGTCACAGTAACAGTCACCTGTTTGTAAAGCTTTTGATCATGTGCTTTCTTATTCTGGTGATGGAAAGTTATGTACCTACCACTCACTGCTAGATACCCCCACTGGTGACACCACTTGTGCCTCTATACTATGCTACTTAGAAATGATTGGAACTGGAAAACAAATGAGGATTTACAGCTGATGTTCTCTAACAAAATAAACAACATTGAGAAAAAAACACTTCAAAAAGAACATTTTAGCCCCAATCCTTCCACATACTGCTGCAGAGAAACTCCCCAAGCTTTGGGGGGCAGGGGGACACTTGGAAGTAAATGGAACAAAACTTGGAAAGCACTCAGTGGTACTTTCTGGATTAAGTGTGAGGATATTTCATTTCCATATAAGCATAGGTGGAACTCTACTAATTTAGATCTTATTAAAGCATCACACATAATGTGCTCACCTTTGTGGAAAGGAAACCTGGGGGAAATGGGTGTTACCTTGTGAGGCACACAGCCCATCAGTGTGTGAGCCCAGAACACAGTGCAGAGCATGTCTCAGCAGGAGAATGAGGAAAAGAGCTGGGTTTCCAGGGTCCTGAAATCATAAGTTTGAGCCCAACCATAAGAAAGATCATAAGAAAGAAAATCAGAAAAGTCACATTACCTACAAATCCTAGATGACCTTCTTGACACTTGACATTGGGCCGTTGAGGTTCAACCAAACTGATTGCGTTGGACAAGCTGGTTGTGTTGTATGAGTTTCTCCCCTCTACTGAAAGGGCTAAAGATTAGCAGGTGACCACGTAGAAAACACTGATGGTCTGGAGTGAGCTCTCAGCTCTAAAAGAAGAAGTTTCCCACCTCTTGGAGGAGTGCCGTCATGGTGGTTTGGGGCAGGGGAAGAGTAGGGATATTCAAGATAAACCTTAATTTCCAAGGAATGCTGAAATTACATTTCTTTACCTGCTCTTGCAGCTGTGTGGGAGCCTTGATGGGATCAATGGGATCTTCTAGCCCCAAACTCAAAGTACAATCTATGTCCAAAGTTGGCCCATGATTTTCTGACTGGTGTCTATGAAGGATTCACTTTTTCATCTATGTTCCAATAAATGGCATATGTGGGCCTCTGCAGCTCATTGGACAGTCTTGGAGGCCCAGGTAATTGAAACAAAATCTCACACTCCAAATAAAATAGGTACTCTATATGTAGATAGCAATAAGCCCAAAATGATGGAGTGTGTGGCAAATATTTGCTAGCTATAAAGGGGTCAATTTAAGATTTATCTATCATATGATCCAGCAATCCCACTGCTGGGTATATATTCAAAGGAAAGGAAGTCACTACATCCAAGAGTTACCTGCACTGCCAAGTTTATTGCAGCACTACTCACAATAGCCAAGATACGGAATCAACCTAAGTGTCCATCAACAGATGAAAGGATAAAGAAAATGTAGTTCATATGTAGAATGAAATAGTGTTCAGCCATAAAAAAGAATGAAATCCTATCATTTGCAGTAACATGGATGAAACTAGAGGACATTGTGTGAAGTGGAATAAACTAGACACAGAAAGACAAATATCACATCTTTTCACTCATATATTTAAGCTGAAAAGTTTATATCATGAAGGTAGGGGTAGAATGGTGTTTACCAGAGGCTAGTAAGTGTTGTGTGGGGGAAGAAAGAGGGATCAATTAATGTGTAGAAAAACACAGTTAGATAGATGGAGTAAGTTCTAGTGTTCAATAGCACAGTGGGGCAAATATAGCTAACAAGAATTTATAGTATATTTCAAAATAGCTAGAAGGGAAGATAGGGAATGTTTCCAACACAAAAAAGATGATATGTGTTTGAGGTGATGGATATCCCAATTACCCTGATTTGATCATTACGCATTGTATGCATGGATCAAGAAAACACATGTGCCCTATAAATATGTATGGTTATTATGTATCAACAAAAACAGATCTATATGGAATATAATAGATTGGCTTAAAAAGACAATATTTCAGTTTGCTTTATGATGTGCTCTCTTAGTGAGTCATTCACCCAACAGGGCAAATAAGAAATCTAGAAAACATTCCTAAAACCTCTTCCTCCCTAGTCCCCTTTCCCCCACTTCAATCATTTACCAACTTCTGTCAATTTCATACACTAAAAATATTTTGAATTCGTCTCTTTCTCTGCATTCTTCCAATGTCCTGGTAGACCAGGCTATCTTTGTCCCTGTGAAACCAACAGTCATGTTACTGGTGGTCTTCTTTATTGAGTTTTCTCAATGATGGCAGGGGCCCACCCTAGTATCTACAATCTACACAAATCTGATCACATAGCTCCACCACTGAAGAACTTTCAGTAGCTTCCTCTTAGTGAAACTTGAGGCCTTGTATTATGATCTGGACATCTCTCACCTTTCCAGCCTCATCTTGCTATTCTCTCCCTTCTCTCTTTCTGTTCCAGACAATTGACTTTCTTTCAATTCTTGGAGTCTGGTACATCCCTGCTCACCTCAGTGCCTTAGCACATGGTGTTCGCTCTGCCTGGAGTGCTTGACCCATCTGTGCCCCTCTCATTCACCAAGTAGTCTCCTATTCATGTCAAGATCTCAGCTGGGCTGTCATTTCTTCAATAGTGAGACTAGATAAGGTCTCAGGAGACTGTCATAGCAAACTGTATTTTCACAGTGCATATTTGTTAATCTATGTGATTATTTGATCAACGTCACTTTTCTTCACTGGGCAGTAAGCTCCCTGATGGCTGACACTGTCTATCTCATTCTCTATGGCATACCCCACTCACAGCACAGAGCCTGACAAACAGCAAACATTCCATAAAAGTGGGTTGATGAGAAGGAAGAATAATTGAACGAGTTTGATACTTAAATTAAACCTTTAGCTTATTAAATTTTATAATTATAAAACAAGCTGACTTTTCTAACATCAGCCAGTTCATGACTATGGCATGCACGAAGCACTATCCCAGGCATCTGAGGCTGAACCGGGAGATCAAGCATGATCAGTTTACTCCAAGCACTGACATGTGAAGTAGGGGAGAAAGACAGGCAAATGTGTTTTTCATGGGAAGGACAGCAGTTTTTTCCACTAATCACAGCCCCTCTAATAAACTAGGTATTATGTTGTTCTGTAATGATCTCTTTCCATGCTTGCTTTCCCCATTAAGCTGATGACTCCTCAGGGGCCAGAACTATTTGGTATTAATCTCTGTGGTCCCAAAACCTTGTAGGGACCAGGCACAACATGAATTGTCAATAAATATTTTACACATAATTAAATAACTATAAATAAATAAAAATCTAGGAATATTAAGTAGTAGTTGAAATATCCCTGCTTATTTTACGTACATGTTTTTAATTTGGAGGAAGTCTACAAATTTCAAAGTTTAGTTCTGTGCTGCTAAGCCCTCAACTACAATCGACAGAGTACCATAGACCAGCTCTCATCCCACAGTAAGAGTGCAGATAGCATATAATTAGCGTATTTTAAAATATACATTCCTAAGTTGGGGGTACTTATATATATACATATATATATGTATATATATATACACGTATATATATATATACATATATATGTATATATATACATGTGTATATATATATGTATATATATATACATATATATATATATAAAATAAAAGCTACCCCTCATCATCTCATAAGCTCAGAGCCACTGTCTGTGCCGCCAAACTCTCTCCTTCAAGTGGTGTCCTTGAAACTAAGGCACAATCAGGGCGCTTGATAAAGTCAAATGCTTCACTGATCTAAATAAAAGGCAGTTTGAAGATGTCTAGTTGGCATCCAGGGAGGGGGAGGATCCTTGGAGAGACTTGTCACATCCCTCCTTCTACGTTTTTTTTAAATTTCTTGGCTGGGGGAGTTAAGATATGTGTGTTGGTTAGAGAGAAGTTATTTCTTGAGATTTTTTTTTTTTTTTTCCCAAGGACCAGGGTCAGGAAGAATCCACCCCAAGGGTAGTTGGAAGGAAGAAAAATAACAAGGCTCACGGGTGTCTGGGGACCACAACATTGTTCACATCCTCTATAATCATCAGTGCATGGCTTGGCTGTCTTGGTAATTTACATAATTCCATCCTGACACCTTCACTTCAGTTATCCATCACTACTGCAATGGAGCTTTCTCTCCTGGCATGCTTCCTTCACTCTCTGTCCCTTGGTCTCTCTCTGGGTCCCTATTTTTTTCTTCTCCCTTCCCCCTGCCCTCTTGTATGTTTCTGCCTCTCTTTCTCTCTCTCTCTTCATTTGTGCTTATGTTGATAGAACCAAGAAAAAAAAGATGGATTTCACATCATTTCTGTCCTTCTTGTTCAACTCACATGAATTTGCTAAATGAGGAAGCATCAAGTCAATAGAGATAGGAACGATGCAGAAGAAGAGAGTTCCCTTTTTCTATAATAAATAGTATCACTGAGGTGGGGGGAAGGGAGTTGCTTTAATAAATTTATACATGAACACGCTGGGGGAAATGAGGCCTTCAGTTTATACGTTGTTTTGAACATAAATCAGTTTATACTTTGCACTGAGCATAAATTTGCAAATAGAGAAAAATTGGACACTGAGTATTCAATTCATCTTTCAGTATAATCCAGAGTCCATAAGTAAATAAATCCAAGGATTGCATGCAACTGGGAATATAATCAAGGCACAGTGCTGATGATTTTCTGCAAATATTTTAATTGACTGTTTTTATGGTTTAGGCTGCTAGAAAATAGGCAAATAATCTGAAGAATCTATAGTTGTTTTTTTTTTTTTTTTCCTCATGGTACACTTTAGGGAAAAATACATAGTTAGGAACATTATGTAAAAATACCTAGAAAACCTGTTGCACAGAATACATGCTTTGTGATCTTACCAATACGCAGTGCAAGTTATTATGAAATGTTTGACAAAGACTGAAGAAAACCAAGGTCACTAGGGATGAAATGCTATGAGAAGGCAATTTATGCATATCTGATTTTTAAAGAATTATATAATTGAATTGATTCTAATAGTTTTTCATCAATTTCATTTTTTTAAATGCCCGCACTACCCCATCATTCTTTGTTTTGTTTTTTTTTTTCTTTTTATCCACGTCTCCTATTTATAGGAGCATGTGGATAGGGCACATGGATAAATAGTGCATGTGTACATGCTTTCAATAGTTGTTTTCTGAAAGGCAAGCTCAATGTTTTAGCCCTACCTGTAGAGTTTTTTAAAAAGGAATACTGATGCTTAGACTCTCACCTAGACATACTGAATTGGAGTTTTGAAATAGAGAACAGCCACTAGGTTCCTGTACATTCTAATGGTAAACTTTCCATATGACATCTCTATTCACCTTCTTAGTGTTCACCCATGCCCTTATGTAATTTTCAAGAATCTTTTCTACTGATGATCTGAAGCAATTAAAATAGTCTCAGATTGGTTTTTTTAAATGTAAAATGATAAATCATAAGTGGCCACATCCTCCTTTGTAGGGACTCTGTGGCTACCTGAGCCGGGCACTATGCTAAGAATTTCATTTGCATGATCACACATCCTCACCATAATGCCACATGGTAGGAACTGTTATTGTCTCCGTTGTACAGATGAATACATCAAGGCTCACAAAGGGAAGTAACTTGCCCAAGGCCACTCATCCAGGACAATGCAGAGCAAGGATTGTGAGTAGGTAAATAGACAGGGTATTGTAGGCATGAACAAATGATGGCTGTTTATGAAGTAATCCCTGCTCTTTTAGTCTGTGGTTCTTGCTAGGAGACGCTATTGATCTTTTTAAAAATGGGAGATTAAAAGCATTGAGGAATAAATGTACCTGCAGTCGGTGGATAAACTAGCCTGAGAGCTTCCTGAGGCCAGAGGTTGGATTTATTTCCTTTGTGTGTCCTTCGTCCTTTGACGGGGTTCAGAGGTCCTAACTAGAATGCAGCAGTAATTTGTTGAAGTGAATCCCATTCTAATTCCACAGAATTCTACTAATGGCTAGGTTGTGCTTGGAGAGGTGATACAGTCATGTTTCCTCAGTGAGAAGCAGGTGGTACCTGGCCCACCAGCTGCCACTTCTGCTAGCAAGGGACAGACCCTGGATTATGGCAAAAAATTGTAACTATCTCAGAATATTGAACTTGGATGCTAATGCCTCTGTCTCTATCACTAGAAGGACTGTCCAACCAGCAGGACTCTATGTTGGTCCTCTCAGAATCTCTCTACTGAGCAGCGTGCATGGAACAGAAGAAGTATTGAATGGCTGCTGACCTGGACTGGCTGAACTGTATTGGCACCTGCTGTTTTCCTCACCCTTGTAGCCTAGGATCTAACACAGAGCTGGGCACATGGAAGAACCAGATTATTACTTGTCGAATCAGTGGATAAGTTAGTAGAGGCATGGAATGTGTTAACATTTCCAAGTGTGATCTCATTGGCAGAATTCCCTTTGAACAAGTCTCCTAAGAGCTCCCTCTAGGGCAAACTGTATGACTCCCTGAAGAAGGATAATGCATATACTCTCATTCCTAGCTTTCTCAAAGGGCAAGACTTCACATTTCCACTGCACACCCAGATGACAGACATCCCAAAGAAAACACAGAGTTTGTACAGTAAGAAGGGAGAAATATGAGCTAGGAAGGCTAGAAGCACCACAGCCAAGCCGAAGGGAAGTCTTCCTTGGAAGTCCTGGTTACCAAGTCAATAGAAGATTCCAATGCTTTATCCTTCCTTGAGAAACTTCCCACTGATCCTGACATCAACTCACATCCTCCTGCACTACTCTCTTGTAGCATCCTCGCTCCTTTTTTCATGACACCGTCTACCTGAATTGACTTTGTGTATATGTATGTGTTTACTTTCATTTATTCACCCAACAAAGACTCAGTTTCAAGTCTCTTTGCTAGGTGTGATGCTAGAGCCTGATTACTGCCTTTTGTCCTGAACAAAATGCAAAGTCTATAAGCTCAGGGATCATAAGTTTGCCTTGTTCATCAATGCATCCCTATCATCATCTGCTGCATGGTGGGTCCTCAATAAACGTGTTGCTGATGAACATATGATGAATGAATGAGTGAATGAGCTGGGCTCTGTGCTAGACACTGGGGATGCAAAAGTGATTCAGCAGCGGCACTTGCCTTACCCTAAAGGGACTCAAACTCTGTGAAGTAGCACTTCTACCTGAACAACAGCACACCGGTCTGCAGCAATGCACCTACTGTCAGTGTAGAGACATGCCATCAATATGCAATGGATGGTGTTTACAAATACTTCCCCCAGAGCTAATGAGCCCGTGGGAGTTAGGGATCATGTCAAACTCATCTCTGAATTCCCTACAGCACCTACTCCAGGATGCTGTCCCAGTGGGCACCTTGCAAGTACTGGTGGATTTGACATTTGAATGGAGACTTCCAGCCCACTCCGTGTCAGAATCTCCAGGGCTGAATGTAACAATGTTGACTGAAGAGAGCAACAGGATAATAGGGCAAGAGTAGAGTAGCCATTTATTGAGTTCTTAGTGTGTACCAGGAATGACTGAACACTGAAAGAGGTGTCATTTATTCCTGACAGTAACCCAAGGGGCTAGATTCTCATGTCCTCATTCTATAGGATCAAACACTTGCCCCGGTTAAGACATGATTGTTGGGATTACACAGCTGGGTAGTTACAGACCCCGAACCCCAAACCAAGTTGGGCTATGCCTGGAGCTTTTGACCTTCATGTAGCACTCAAAGACATTGGTTCTCTGCACAAACGTAGACAGATGGAGAGATCGCTACACAATGGGGTGACCCGCTGTTGCTGGCACTTGTAAAGCTCCAAATTTTGTCTCATGTCTTCATCTCCACATAGTATCTAGGAAGTGCTTTTCAAACAATCCTATTTTCACAATGGTTTGGCATTTGATATAAAACTCCTAGCTCCCTACGGGAATGTTCATGATCCAACTGTGCACTGAAAAAAGGTTATTTATTTATTTTTTTTGGTAACAAATTTACAAGGCTTGGCAGAATCCACCTAGAATTTACGTGCAGAGAGGAATTCTCATCAAACAACTAATATTGTGCTTCTGTCAGTTATCATTGTACTCGCTTCTATTAGCACTTGATTAAGCTACAGGGACGGAAAGCTTCTCCACACCCCCATATACACCAAGAAGTAAAAAGACAGGAAAAAAAAGGAAGGAAAATCAGAAATCACTTGAGCCATTTGTGGCAGGTGCCTTCTATTTCCACAAAGTTACATTTAAATATTGTTTTTCAAATCTACCATCTGCAAATCCAGAAAAATTGGCGGCCCCTAGACTTTCACAGTGGCTTTTTCTTTTGTTCTATCTAATACTAGGAAGTTACTTTGTTAAGATTGGAGTTTATGGTATAAATTGAATTAAGGCACAAATATATACAGTTCATTTTGTCTTTTAGCACTGCCCACTCTTACTTTCTCCTGTGATAAAGAAAACCATTAGCTCCTGTCAGAACCACGAGGAGGGAGATCATTTTTATTGAAATAAGAAGGAAATGATAGTGTCAGGCACTGAGTCTGAGAGATAAAATATTACATCTAATAAACATGCTACATATGGGATTCGACAAGGGGTCCTTGAATTACGGAACAACAGAAGCTTCAGGAAAACAATAACATTAATATTGAAAAATAATCACTAACCCTTTCATCTTGGAGAAACATGCATTTTAATAAACAGGAGAGAAATTCAGGAATCTCTGAGAAAGCACCTTAATGGTATCCAGTGCATTGGAAGGACTGTCGAAGGTGGACCAGTGGAATGATAGCAGGAATGGATGTTCAAGACAATCGGTAATTAGGGCACGGGAGGTGGGGGCAGCCAGGAGACTTTGTTGAGAAGTAGAAGATACTTCATATGCTGCAGAGAAGCAAATTAAGGCATGGACAGGAGGAGTCTAAATTCGAATGGGTAAAAAGTTTCCAAAGAATAGATCTACAGTGGTTGTCTGGTATGCTGGGTGGACACAATATCTAGGTCTATGTTGGGCTCAGCAGCATATGGTGCCAGGAGTGATGAGTGGCACCTGCTTCAGGGATGGGGTGGGGGTGGAGGCTGAAAGGACAGTGTGTGGTGTTGTTGGCAGAATACTCTGTATTTGCCATTATTTGTTCAAATCACTAGTTCTCAACTGGGGGTTATTTTGATTATGTCTGAAGACACATCTTGGCTATCACACTAAGGGCATGGAGATGCTATTGGCATTTAGTGGGTGGAGTTCAGGGATGCTGTTGCATATCCTACGGTGTCCAGGGCAGGCCCCTATGGCAACAAAGAATTACCTAGGCCTAATTGTCAATAGTGCTATGGTTGAAAAACCAGGGTTAAAAGTTGATGTTTTCCATTTCCCAGTGGAGAGTCCACCTGCTCCTCAATGACCCCATATCCGGTGCTCTTTTGAGTGCAGTTTCTCTTGGCAGTTTCTGATTTTTCACACCAGGCTCCTAAGTCAGGATTAGTGTTTCTCCGCAGATCTAGATCTTCACTTGGTTTATCAAAGTTTCTAAAAAATAAATTGAGTATTATTATTGACAATATCACAAACTACAACAATGAATGAGCAATTTCAGTAGTTGCCACTTATTGAGTGTCTACATGTTGTCAAGTACAAAGTTCAACACATTCTACATATTATCTTAGATTAAGCAGACATACCTGTAAAGGTATTCTCTTCCCCAAATTATGCAGAGAGAAATTTACAGAAAGTTGTCCAAGCTAGTAAGCCACGGAGTCAAGATTCAATACAATTCTGCTGACCTCAAAGCTTGATCTGTTTGGGGCTATCCAAAGGTTTTTTCAGCCCCAGTACTAATGACACTTAGGGCTATGTAATTTTCTGTTGTGGTGGTGGTGGGTATTTCCTGTGCACTGTAAAATGTTTAGCAGCATCCCCGGCCTCTACCCACTAGCTACCACTAGCCACCCTGCCCAGCCCCAGTTATGACAACCAAAATTGTCTCCAGACATTGTTAAATATCCCCTGGAGGGCAAAATTGCCCATGATTGAGGGCCATTCACCTAGACAATATGTGTTAGAGTTTCAGCACTGAAACCCCACAGACCTTACAGAGATTGTAAATGGTTAACTGTTTGCTATGAAATTAGAAGACAAAGAAATAAATTCTATGCAGTCTTTCCCTTCCTCTGCCATTAGAAATGCATCTGTCTTATTTGTAACATGTGCGAACTTGAGGCTGTTTGGCATAGATTATTTCCATGAAAACATATTGGGAAAATCCCCTACCTGCCAGATTCAGGCCTCTGCCTGACTTGGCCTGGGTTAAAATATCCTGACTTTCCCCTGGGCTTTTATTCCTGTGAGATGATTAACTGATGCGTCTCAAGACAGTGATCACTGTGGTCGTACTAAGCACCTGCTCTGGGACTGGTTCTATACTACTTATTCGATTTGTATACAATATGATTCTGTCACATAGATACCTTCATTTATATTGTGTAATAAGTGAAGTCGGACTCTGAAATTAGGAAACTGGCTGCAGTCATACCCTGTGAGAAGGTGCTGAGGACTTTGAATCCAAAGTCGATCCCTGCAAAGCCCACGTTGCTTTACCTCCAACCCCCTGGTGCCCATGACATGTTAGTCATATATATTGCTCCTTCCCTCTAATTAAAAAAATAAAATTTAATCGTTGTTGAAACTAAGTGATTAATGAATAAGAATGTTTATGCTTTCCTCTTTATTTTTACGTATGTTTGAAGATTACAACAATAAAAGATGTTAAAAATTCAACTGCCCACCTCCCCATAGAAAACAAAATCACTCATCTCACGCTTGATTTTAATTTAAGTGCTTAAGTACTGTCTTTCAGTTGCCTGGAGTTTATTTTGAAGCCAAACTTTGAGTTGAATCTCGTAGGGGAGCTCGGTGCTCAGACGGCACAGGGAGCTCTAAGCTTCCTGAAAGTCCTTGGTGGAGAAAATCATCTTCTCCTCTGCCTTCCTGGGACTCCTCCCTTTGCCTCCCCCAGCAGCCCAAATCCCAGCAGAGCAGCATGGGGTGCTGGCTGCCTGGCATTCGGTCTTCCTCATGCTCAATGGCCCAGTTGTCTGTTGCTCAGAAGTGCAGATAACAATGTAATTCAAGCAAAGATTTCAAAAGAGACTCACAGACACATTGCCTTACACCTTTTTTTACCGGCTCACTGTTTAAACTGAGAAAAAGACAGAATTGGGGGACTTCAGCTCCTGAATGTTTCACAAGTGTGTCTCTGTTCTGCAACACAGCCAGAGCCACCTTCAGAGAAAAGGTAAGAGGAAAAGTACTGAGATCTCCTGGGGTAAAGGGACCTGAGAAATTCCCTGTTTTTCCCCATGAAAATGAAAGCGATAGCATGGGCTTGGTTTATCAGATGAGAGTTTTGCTATTAATCACCTAAGCATAACTCTCATCTCCACCAGTGTGCTAAAAATAGACATTTTGAATATAAACCACATCTTTTTAACCTGACAGCTGTTTGGAAGATTAGAAAGCGTTGTTTGCTTTAAGTTGCCTTGGGAAGACCGAGATTACCTCCTCATCTTCTCTCTCTCTTTCCACCCCTTCTTCCATTAACAAAGATTCTTCATCTCTAGATTGATCTGTGAGCCCCGGGAGTAGAAACGTAGAACTTCCACAGGCCATCCTGTTTTGCTCTCTGCAAGAATCTAAATGTGACCCTTTCTTTGTGGATTTGAGATTCCCTGGGCTAGGACATATTCTGGGTAAACTCTCCAAATTATCTTTTTCATATATTATTTCAAAAATATCCATCGCTCCTACTGTGTACTCAATACTATGCTAAGCACAGCAGGACCAGAAAGAAATATGACTACCACCACTACTTCTGCTACTGAAGATCACAGTGATAAATAAAATCCCTCTCTCATGTAACCCACAGTAGAGTGGGACGGGACAGATGGGGAGAATGCACAAGCTGTGGAAAGAGGTATGAATCTCCCACTGTGAAGAGTCAAGGCAGGAATGAGAGAAGGGGATTCAAGACAATTTTGCAGAGGAAAACTAGAAGTGAAGTCTGAAGGTATGTAGGAGTTAACTGGAGGACGTGGCCAAAGCGCATTCTAAGAGGGAACAATAAAGCAAGGGTGGAAGAGCAGCAAAGTCATGGTCCAGGACCTGACGAGTGACTGAGTTTCAAATAGGTTGAAAGTGAAGGTGTATAGAGGAGCAGCCCAGAAACGGTTGTAGGGAATGGTCAGATTGCTCCCCCAAAGCCCAGCCTTCACTCTGACAATTATAGAAAGCCACTGAAAGAATAAGACTGGGAGGAATAGGGCCATATTTGGTGTGTTTTTAAAAACACCTTTATGGATACTTAATTGACCAGAATTAAACTGTATCTTTTTTGTGTATGATTTGATGAGTTTTGACACCATCTATAAAACCATCACCGTAATCAAAGTACTCCTCTTTTCCTTCTACTCTTTAGACATATATTAGACTGAAGTCATCCCACAACTCACTGATACTTGGTTTAATTTTCCCCCATTTTGTTGCTCACTTTGTTTAGTTTGAAAACTGTCTATTGTTTTGACTTCGAGTTTAATAATACTTCCTTCTTCAATATCTAATCTTTCCTTAATCCTATTTAGTGCATTTTTCAATTTAAGCACTGTAGTTTTTACCTCTAAAAGCTTAATTTGGTCTTTTTGTATGTTCTATTTATCCACTTTACTTTTTGTCTACTCATTCTATTATGTGTGTAGTTTCCAGGTTAATTTTGACTGGTTTTTCTTCTCATTGCTATCTGTATTTTCCTGCTTGTGTGGATGCCTGGTAATTTTTTATTAGATGCCAAAAATTGTAAATTTAGTCTTGTTGGGTGCTAGACATTTTTGTGTTTGAAAAAGTATTTTTGAACTTTGTTTCAGGTCCTGGCTAAGTTACTTAAACATAGTTTGAGTCTTTTAAATCTTGCTTTTAAGCTTTGTTAGGAGGAACCAGAGCAGTATTTAGTCTAGAGCTAATTTTTCTCTGCAACAGAGGTAACACTGCTTTGAGAATTCTACCCAATACTCTGAGCTGTGTGTTTTCCACTCTGGCTGGAGAGAACAGAAATTATTTCTGGAGGTATCTAAAGACAGTTCCCTGTTATCCTTTCAGGCAGCTCTCTCCTTGAGGAGTTTTCTCGCATGGATGCAATGACCAGTACAATAGTCTCCTCTTACTCTTAAAGGATACATTCCAAGAACCCCAGTGGGTGCCTGAAACCCTGATTATTACCAAACCCTGTATATACAATGCTTTTTAATACATGCATACCTATGATGAAGTTTTATGTATAACTTAGGCGTAGTAAGAGACTAACAAGAATAATAAAAATGGAACACATAACAATATACTGTAATAAAAGTGATGTGAATGTGATCTCTCTCTCTCTCTCTCAGAATACCTTATTGTACTTTACTTCAGGTAACTGAAACTGTGAAAAGCAAAACCATGGATAAGAGAGACTACTGGATTCTGTTGAAGATTAGAGAAAAGCCTTTCTCAGAGTTTTTCTTTCTGTGTAGCTCTTTCCTTTCTGCTACTTCATTCTGAAAACTCCTGCAGTCCTTCCCTCCATGGCCTCCCAGCTCCATTGCTTCACCTCAGGAAGACACTGGGCTCTGCCTCTATTCCCCAGTGTTCTAAAAACTCTCTCTAAGCAGTAAGCTGGGGAGAAATGATAGGGTTTACTTCATGCGCTGCCTATATTTCAGGGAACCCTGCTTTTTTGCCTCACGTTAATTTGATGAAAACTGTTGTTCTAAATATTTTGTTGTTGTTTTTCAATTGACTCAAGTGAGAATGAATGTGTGGTCCCTGTTAGTACAAGTTAGCTGGAAGTGGGAGTCTTCTCATGTTGTTTGTGAACAGTCTCTGACTGGGACATACATCCGGGACTGGGAACATCCGGGACTGGGATTGTCAGGCTGGAGGCTGGACATCCTTTGGAGACCATTGCGATGTCTTCCCAGGGATAGAAGATTTGCCTTAGGCTGGGGGACATAAGGAAGGGCAAACAGGAAAGGAACCTGAAATACTAAGAAATTAGCCTCTTTCTGTGATGCAGTGTATGTAAATAATGAGTGAGAAGAAATACAGGTGCTCCCAGTCTTTTGTCCCCAGTGACCCAATGAATCATCTCCTGATTTTGCAGGATTCTTAAGGAACTCACCGGCTTCCTTCTGGGACAAGCCATAGATGTCACTGTTTCCTTCAATATGGGCCTTTTGCTTTCTGATTATGCCATAGAACCTGATAGGGAAGTGTCAGAAAAATGTATTAGGATGTGAGAAAGATATAAAGTCCGAAAAGGAATTTGAAAATAGGTGAATGTTATCTGAAGTGGAAAAAAAAATGCAACCTCAACAATAGAACTAATCAGTATAGTCCCCTCCAAGAGTTTAACAAGATTCTTTCTGTTTCTAGATAATCACTTCATCTCAACCATTGTTAGGTATTTTTTATTTTATAATTCATGTTCTTCTGCTATTCTTCTTTCCAGAGACTTCATCTTATTTAAATTAAAAAATCACACACCTTGTTAATTAAAACACCAGATGAGAGCAATTGATAATTCATGCAAGGGAAAGCAAACATCTTTTCTATAAATATTTCTCCTCTTGGTTCTTTACGTGCTTATTATTTAAGCTTTAGGAAACCACTTTATGCTCTAAACCAAACTAATTAATAATAACCACTTACATGTGCACAATAGTTCACAGTATAGAAAGCTTTGCTTTTATCTCTTATTTAATTTCATCTCTTTAACCATCCTACAAAGGGACAAGGCCAAGAATTAATCATCCTTCACATGATAGAGGAGGAAACCAAGGTTGTAAGACACGACATGATGTGCCCAATGTCTCAGTTGGCAGCTTTCAGCATCCGACTCCAAATTCAGTTTTACCTTTCTATCATGCATTGGGGTTTTCTTGCAAGTGAAGAATGAAAAAATTTCATTTTGCAAGTGGGATCTAGCTCTCGACATAATTTTAAGCTGTTGAAACAGGTGAGCAGTGTCTCTCAAAACAAGAGAGTTTAGGGAAGGGAAAATACTGCTTCTTTCAGATGCTTTGAATGACAGCTTGATGGCTGTATCAATACAACTTCAAAAACAAAGAGGGAAGAGGGAAGCAGTCCCATCTCACCAGTTATTTGGTGTCATCTAAGGCAAATAAGAAAGAACAAATCTCAGTAATTCTTGAAGTGAATTAATTTTTTAGCACAGAAGTCGGCCAATCTGGTTTGAGTCTACAAAAATAACTTCAATAGTTTTGCCTGAAATAGCAGGGTGATGTTTTTTCTTTTGTTTAATGCCTATCTTCAATTTGCTCATTACCAAATGGGCCTGGGCAGTCTCTGAAATTAGAGAGCTTGGATGGAGATATCAGATTCAGACTCCCGGCCCAGCTGAAGGTCCGTTTCTCCTGATAAGGCTGTCCTTTTCATCCCATGTCACAGAGAGTTCTCTCGACGCTGCACCACCTCAAGTCAAGTCCTCAGGAAGGTGGAGTCAAGGTTCATGTGAGTTTTCCCCAGGAGTTTTTCATTGGGCTGAACTTCAATGTATTCTTTACCAGGGATGTTGTGTAGCAGAGTCACCAGAGTATGCATCGGAAGTCTGAAAAACTTGGAGTCAAATTCTGAAATGTGCATGCCCTTTGGACACCTTATCTAACCTATTTGAGCCTTAGTCACTTTACGATTAAAATGAGTTTAATACCCATTATATCAGTGCCTCAGTTTGTTCAGGCTGCTATTGCAAAATGCCTTAGGCTGGGTGGCTTATAAACAACAAAAGTTTATTTCTAACAGATCTGGAGGCTGGGGAAGTCCAAGATCAAGACACTGACTGGCAGGTTTGGTGTCTGGTGAGGGTCTATTTCCCGGTTCACAGATGGGGCCTTCTAGCTGTGTCTTCAAGTGGTGGAAAGGCAAGGCAGCTCTCTGGGCTATTTTTATAAGGGCACTAATCCCATTTATGAGGACCACAACCTCATGACCTCATCACCTCCTAAAGGACCCATGTCTTAAAATATCACATTGAAGATTAGGTTTCAACATATGGGTTTAGGGGGACACAAACATCATCACCTCAGCAATGAGATATTCTGTGTATAACCCAAATAAATCCCGGGCCTCCTGTGCTACTATCTCAACATAGCACTGCATTCAAACAGATACATTCCAGCAACCAAAAGGTAGCTGAAAGTACTTAACAACTTATTTATCTTGTGAAAGAAATGTCAAAGAAAGAGGAAGAATATGTAATTAATACACATCAACCATCTAAAAATTCCTCTTTTCTGATCTCTGTGACATTTAAAATCCCCAATACCTAATTCTCAACACTTTCACTCTCTGCTTGCAATTCCAAACAGAGAACTCCTAGCTTATCTGCTTATTCTTCTCCCTTCTCCCTCTTTTTCTTCTCTCTATTGCATGGATACTATGGTCTTTATGGATTTTTTTTTTAACTTTCTCTCTTCCTTGCTTAATTCCCAAATTCTTTACAGCAGTGGAAAGCTCTTGACCTGACCTAGCATGCAGAGATCTTTCTCTTACAGAAGTCAGAGGAGTGAGTAATACTGTAATTATTCATCTGTCGACAACTTTGGTCAAAGAACCAACTGATTTTTGCACATATCTCATATGCCAATTGCCTAGCACAGTGCCTGGAATTCAATACTGTACATGCCATTCTTTTCATACAACCTTGGAAAGAGTTCCAGTTACTCAGTATGAGTGTTCCTCATCTCCCCAAGTGGACAGCAAATTTCCAGAAGTCTAGAATCCTATCTGGTAGCTTATTAAATTCTTAGAATCTAGAACTATTCTCTAATGATTATAGGCCATTCATTTAAAGTAATACAGTCACTTATTTAAAACAACATAGTGCTCCTACTACATTTCTAATATTGAGCTAGGCTCTCAGGATTTAATATAAAGAAGACACATTCACAATTTCCATGAGTCTCCCAGGCTAATGAAAGGGAGCCTTGTAAAAAAAATAAATAAAAATAAAATAAAGGAAGCACAGTTTGTAATAAACCTTCAGATCACTTCAACCAGACTGGTGCAGTCATCCTTCAGCTGCTGAGTGTCGGCTGCCAATGGCTCATAGCTTTACACTTCCCAGGAAATTAACATGGCCAGTGGGGCAGCCTTACCCAGCCCAGTGCTGCTCAGGAGGTCCTGTCTCCTCATCCATTATCCAAAACATGGCCTATAGCCAATGACTGGCTGATAGGGAGCAAAGAAGCCTGCCACTGATTTCAAAGCAGAACAGGTTATGCCTCAGAGCTCCCCTCGGGATCAGGGTAAGGCTAGACTTCAGCTGAAACCATGTCTTCTTCTCCAGCACCATCTTGCTATTCACTTTTCTTACAGGTTTTACCTGAGAGCTCTCTCTCAATAAGTTACATACAAAAGAATCTTCATTCAGGCTGTGTAGTTAGGAATCATGTCTTAAAACACAGTGCTATTATAGCTCAGGATATGATGGGCAGGGAGAAGAGAAGGCTATCCTTGAGACATCTGGGAAGGATTCACTGGGTTAGGGGCATTGCATTTCATCTTGAAGGATGCATTGGAGTGAGGATAGTAGGAAAGAGATGATGTATGTGGAGTGCTACCAAGCCCACAGTGCATACTAATTGCTGAAGAAATGATAATTTCTCTCACTTCTTTCCTAATATAAGCAAAAATAACTATAGGAGCAAAGACATCAGAGTGTGAAAGATCATGGCATTGTTAGACAATGCAGAAAAGTTCCGTGGCCTGGAGCTCAAGGAGACTAGTGGAGACTTGTAGGAGAGCCAGGTTCCTAAGGCATCCAGGTACCATGCTTTTTCTCATACACATCAGAAAGCCAGAAGAAGTTTTAAATCAAAAGGATGATATTGGATCTGTGCTTCTAGAAGCTAATCTGGTGGCAGTGGGAGGGTGCATTGGTGTAGTAAGACAGGGAGATGAGATAGGCGGGAGAAGCTTGAGAGAGAGATGGAGAAAAGATGTTTTAGAGTTGGGGATACATTTAAAGGATTCTTAAAAGAGTGACACTTCAGCGTGAAGAGACCAATTTAGATGGAGCAAGGAGCCAATATTAGAGTGAGTGATGATATTCTGGCATCTTGCAGTGATAAAATACTAAACTTGAATAAGGATTATTCTATTAACTATATTGGTAAAAAACAATTCTAACGAATGGTGCCACCCAAGTAAAACAGACATTATCCTCTTATTTGAAACCTCCCTGTAATTTAAGACATCACTGTCGTATTTAAAAGAATGCATTATTGCAAGTGCTAGTAGGTCAACATTCATTAGCAACACCACAATAATAGCCAACAGTGTGAAGAGTGAGCCTGCGCTTGAGGAAAACAATTTCAGTTAGAAAATAGACTCTCATTTCTATCTCTTGCAAGGTTATTATAGCAACAAGAAAATGAAAACACTTTTATTTTTCAAATTTATGAAAAAGCCTTCACCACCACTGTCATTCTAGGCAGGAAAACATCTTTAGCCAATGTAGCCTTTTCTTCTCTGAACTTAAATAAAGACACACAGCTATCAAGCATAAGGAGAATGGGAGATTTTGATGATTTCTTTATAAAATGCAAATGAAAACTAAGCTGTTAATGTTTAATACAGGTATCGGATTAGATGTATTTTCTTGCCGTTGGTGGATGTGTGTGTGTGTGTGTATGTGTGTGTCTGCCTGTGTTGTCTGAACTGAGTGTATGTGTGTGGGTGTGGGTGTGCCTCTGTTGTCTGAACTGTGTGTGTGTGTGTCTTGTGTTGTCTGAGGTGGGTACATGTGTATGTGTGTGTGTGTCTGCTTGTGTTGTCTGAACTGGTGCATGTGTGTGTTTATCTGAGATTGCTGGAGGTAGGTGGTCATTTTAATTCAGCATGCTTTTTTAACAGATGACATTTTCACATAGTTTATTTCCTTTACTCTTCATAAGAACCCTTGGATAAGTATTAGAAAGCCATTTTAAAGGAAAGAAAACAGAGCCTCAGAAATATTGGGTGGCTTCTTCAAGATCACTGAGCAAATAACGAAGCAAAGAGTGTTGGGGCAAGAGAGGAGACACAGTCCCGGAGCCATTGGGTAGCTTGCAAAGGCTTGCAGGTGCCATTAAAAGGCAGAGCCAGGATGTAAACTCAAAGTGGAGAGGCTTATCTCTCTCCACTCCCTGATCATCTCATCCCCGAACCCTAGACTAGAGGGAGCTTTATAGGCTGATGCAGAAGTTCCCAAACTTGTTGGCGCACTGGGAGCACCAAGGGAGCTTCCAAGAGCACTCATGCCTGTATCCTACCCTAGAGATGGTGAATTAATGGGTACAGGGTGTGACCTTAGCTTTGGAAATTTTCAGATTCCCAGGTGATCCTAATTTGAGACAAGCTTGGGAAATACTGGTAGAGTCATAAAGAACAAGTTCTCCAAAGCCCACAGACCTAAGTTCAAATCCCAGATTCTACACTTCCTAGCTGTGTGACCTTGGGCAAAATGCTTGATCACTCTCTGCCTTGGTTTCTCCATAGCATCTACTCCACAGGGATGTTGTGAAGATTAAAATAAAGAATAAATTATAAAGCACTTAGAAGTGTTTGCCATTATTGGTTTCTTAAAACAGCAATAAACCCACTAACAAAACATGGACCACTGTCTTCTGTGCCTGGGTGTCCAGGAGGAAGAACATGCTGAAAAATACCACCAATATAGACAGACCACCAATCAGAACTTGGTCTGGGAGGAGTTAACGGAATCTTCAGCCATCAGAGCTGGAAAGGGGCCTTAGACAGCATCTCTTTCCTCACCAGGTGCAGGTTGTATGGGTAATAACAGAGGTCCAAAGAAGCTAAATGACTTGTCCAAAGCCACACAGCAATAATACACTGCTCGAGATAGGATCAAGGTTCTTCCATTACTCTCTGGAACAAGTTCTGCTTTATGGCGGCTGCTCTTGGAGGGTTCAAGGCGTTGGGTGGGGCTCATGAGTATGGGTTATGTTGATTTAAAGGCGGAAGCTCACAGGCTCCTGAGAACCCTCTCTGACCTGCAGTGACCTCGATTCACATACTCTTGAGGGACAAGTCTCAATTGACCAGTGGGGCTGGTGCTTGTCATAGTTTCTCTGCGTGTCTCTTCAACATGCCCTGGCTGGTGGGGAGAAATTCTCTTTAAAGCATCTTTGAATTAGAATCATCCAAAAAGGGTTTGATTTGCCTTTCAGCATTTTAAAGGGAGGCATTTTCACTTGTGTACCTAAGCAATCAGCGGCCCCTCTGTCTATGAGGAGTCTACTGGCATTTTGCAGTCATACAAACTCTAATCACAGCGGCAGTACTTGACTCATTCTTTCTATGTTTGCATTTTTAAAGGCCATTTAACTGGAACACATCTTTTCAAACAAAATCCTTGGGAGAATGTTGGCTTTTGTGTGAGTATGAGGTAGTACCAGAAAGGTGTTCTCTGGAATCAGATATGAGTTGTCTGCTGACATCTGACGCAGGAATTTCTCAACCTTGATGCACCTTAGTTTCCTTACCTTTTAAAGTGGGGGTTATGAGAGCCTTGTAGTGAACTTGTGAGATCAAATCAGACAATGCACAAATCAGATCGTTAGTATGATGATCAGCGCCTGACAATTAACTGGGAAATAGTTTCTTTTTGTTCTGGTATTTTATGTGGAGAGAATGAAGTGAATTAATCAGAGTGCATCAGAAACAAATGTTCATGGCTCAGTTTCCTGGGAAGCAAAACCTGTGGGCTGTCAAAGCTGAGTCAGGTAGCATCTCTGCCCTGGAGGAGTTTTTGATGTAGTTAGAGGCAAGAAATTAATGAAATATGTGTTAATGTATCAGGTAGATAAGGTAGGTTACTCAAGTACTGTAGTGTGTTAGAGGTAGCTATCAGTGTTGTAGACCAGGTCACCAGCTAGCAATTTCAGGCTAGTTCAGGACTGTAAACAAGTGCTATTTGGTTTTTCTTGACAAATAAACAAATAAAATATGAAAACAAGGAACAAAAACCATTTGATTTAGTTGCCAAAATTGTAAATTCAGATTTCACTTAAAAATCTTTATTGCCCAATTATCTTTAAAAAGGGAAGAATTTGGAAATCTGGAAACAATCCACTGAATTTTAGTCCCAGCTGTGCCCTTTAGATGAAGTGTTAATATATTATCTTTAGTTTGGTGCAGTCCCCACCAGCCCCTCCTGTCTCTCCAGTTGGGGTGCCCCTTACAATCTGACCTGCATTGTCATTTCGGTCACAGTAGAGTTAAGAGGAAAATGAAACAGACCATGCTCCAGGAAAGTGTTTCAAGGAAAACAGAAGAGAGCATAATGGACTAAAAGAAAGATCATTCTTATATGAGTAACATCTAAACCAACAAAGATTTATGTGTCATGAAAATAAAACATAAGTTTTCATTACAAAATAAAATATTGCGAAACAACACAGGGGCAAGGGAAAAATGCATGAAGAAAAGCACAAGTGAAAATTGGTGAAAAAAAATCCATCGTGGTCTAATGTGTTGATTGCCATTAGCACCTTGGCAATTGTCTCTTGCATGCGTGTTGGTGCAGAAATGCAAGCATGAAACTGAATCCTTAATTTACCGTACCTTTGTTGCATGGCGTGAATCTTTCTGATATTTACTTTTGCAAAATGAAGACAATAACATTGACCTCCTAGGATTTGGGGGAGGACTAGATGAACAAAGTGCAGGAAAGTGCCTGTGGTTGTGGCTCATGGCTGATGGTAATACATGTTAGTTAAATCTGAAAATGCAGAGGGCTGGGGGAAGAATTTTGAGACCTTGAGTAATTGAGAGATGTCATTGAGAAAGTAAGATATCGCTGGACTTCTCAGAGAAAAAAGTAAGATGCAAACAGGCCTGGGGCAGGGTGATGTCCTAGGTGAATTGCACAGCACACATCCAGTTGGGGATGTGGATGGGGACAGGTTGGGCATCAAGCTTCTGGATTCTGCTGGGCTGAGGGTCCATGTTTCTGAGCTGAGTCATCCCATGTGGTGGGTGAGTCAGGTCTTCAAAAGCTTGGCCATGGGGTCTTTAGGCTTCCTATCCTTTCAGACCTAGGGTCCAACCCACCGTATGTGTTGATCTCTTACGTGCCAGTAGTTGAGCTAGGTCCTGGGAGTAGAGAGATGTTGAAACTCAGATTCTAAATGTATTCTGCCTAAAGTCAGACCACAGATCCGTCACTTGGAAAATGTGTTACCCTGGACACAGTCCTTAACCTATCTTCATCTCAGTTTTCTCATCTGAAAAATGGAAATCATAAAGGTGGCTGCCCCATTGCATTTTGAGAGTGGGGGGTTGTGAACAAAATGTAGACTTCATACATGTGGGTGAAGGTTTTTTATAAGGCCTGGACCTCAATCCCAAACTGTTCATTATCCAGTGCTCAGGGAAATGGACCCCTGCAATGGAGTAAAACACGTGCAGAGACAGAGGTTAATCCAGGGCTGCTGGAACAGCTTGTAGTATGACTGGCCCCACCCAGGTGACTCAGGACTTAACAGAGAAAGTGACGTGAGGCTTGGTCAGGGCCTGCAGGTTGAGGAAGCTCTGTGGGAAGAAGAGCAGGCAGTAGCGAAGGCCTTAGCGAGAGTAGAGATTACAGGAGCAAGAAGGTAGTCAGGGATGCTTGGGAACCACAGACAGACAGGTAGCTTGGAGCCAGGGAGGGCTACAAGGAGCCAGGAGGATGGATCTGGAATTGTCCAGCTGAGCCTAGAATAAGAAGAGCCTTAAGTGTTGCATTGAAGAGATTTTATTTTCTTCTATAGGTGGTCAGGGGCCTCTGTGTGACTTAAGAGTACAGGTTGAGACCATCCTGGCTAACACCGTGAAACCTCATCTCTACTGAAAAAAAAAAAAAAAATTACATGGGCATGGTGGCCAGCACCTGTAGTCCCAGCTACTCGAGAGGCTGAGGCAGGAGAATGGCGTGAACCCAGGAGGCGGAGCTTGCAGTGAGCCGAGATTGCGCCACTGCACTCCAGCCTGGGCGACAGAGCAAGACTCCATCTCAGAAAAAAAAAAAACAAAAAAGAATACAGGAACGACACCATACCATTCGGCTAGAGGAAGTGTTTTTTAAGCATCCACACCCAGGTGCTAGCAAACAGGAAGACTGGACAAACCTCTCTTTGCGAGACAGGGCGAAGCAGGTGGCATGAAGTCCAGGATTTCTCTGGAACAGCATCTGGCCTTTGCCCCTGCTAGTTGTTTAGCTCTATTTAGTATCTTTTATGCATTTAACACATCACACATTGCAAAACATTGCTTTTCAGGGTTGCTTGAGTTTTTATAAAGAGATAACAGCTGTTGTTTCAAGTAAGACTGATCCAGGCGTTGCTGCCAGCCATATACCATGCTTGTGGAAAGCATCACTTCAGTAACATCCAGCGGTGTGGAGTCTCTGGTTTGGATTGGATGTTTCCCAGAAGGGAGAGCTGGGTGGAAAGGGACTCATTTCTGCCAGAGAAGAGAAAGGCACGCCCCATGGGGTGTCCTCCAGAATGAAGGATCTCAAAGGCCAGATATATGGTGAGTACTTGGAAAATATTCATTGAATGAATGAATGGATGAATGAATAAACAAATGAATTAATGATCTCTCTCACCTCATTGATACATAGTATATTGGGGGAGAAGAAAATTAAAACAAATGTATTCCAGGTTGTTTTTTCTTAAATTAGCTTTTAAAAAATTTCACAAGTACAATGTTAGTCCTTTCTTGACATTATGAAAGTCAAGACCAAGACAGTCTTTCTTCATGGCGCCCTTTTCTGAGGGTCCTCCCTTCTCACTCTGGCATCCACCGTTTAAACCTGTTTCTCCACATTTACATATACATAGCTAGGACTTTTATGTGGCTGTCTGTATTTACAACTGTATCTCCACGTGCTTTTAGGAAATTAGGGATTACTTTCCTTATTTAAAAGATAGGGAAACTGAGGCTCAGGGAAGTGATCTTCTAAGTTGAAGGTCTTTAAGAGTCAAGATTTGAACCTGGCTCTGGTGACCCCGACTCCTGTTCTTTCACCAGGCTTCCCTCAGAATGAGTTCTCCCCTGGTCCCCACTGTGTGTTTGTCTTTGAGTTGTGAGTAGAGTAAACCCTGTCCACACAGGAAGGGGAAGCAGACAGTAGGAAAAACCACAGTGCGGTGGAGAAAGTGAATTCCTGTGCTATTCAATATGGTAGTCACTAGTCACGCATGGCTTTTTAAACACATTTAAGTCAAAATTAAATGAAATTAGAAACTCAGTTTCTCCATTGCACTGGCCACATTTCAAGTGCTCAGTTGTCACACGTGGCTGCCAGATTGGACAATACAGATATAGAACATTTCCATCATCACTGAAAGTTCATTTGGACAGCACTGCAGCTAGACTGTAAAGCATTGCAGCAGAGTGAGGGCTTATTCACATTATGCAGGAAGAATATTTTTCATAGCTTTCCTGACATTGAACTAATACATACACACTGACTAATACATACACACTGAACTAATACATACACCATGTCATACACACTGACATTGAACTAAGGTATTCTCCCATTGCTCTCCAAAGACGCTGAAGTGCAGGCTTTTCCATGAATCTCTTTTGCATGTTCTGGTGATTCTACGCAGCAGAAGTATCTCAAATGGTCCACAAACGCCTCCTGGACTTCAACTTTATTCAAAGTCAAATTAATTCAGACCACTAAGGGTTCTGCAGCATTTTCCTCATGGAAGCCCTTTAATGTAGCTGAACGTTGCGTTACCACCTCTGCTTGACATAGGTGTGTTAAGAAATAGGCTTATCTTGTAGAATTGACAGTTGGGGATATCATCGATTCTACTCACAACTCACACCTTTTTATGAGGACATCTTGAATAAATTTATTTTAGACTTGAATTCTTCTGGGTGACTTCTGTTATATATTTCCTATCTGGTTCTCACAACTGATTGTTTTCTTCTTTACTTTAGCTACTAGAGAGCTCAGAGTTAATTTTTTAACTCAACTTTAACAATTATGAAGTACTATCATATGTTTCTGTGAACTAATTTTTCTCTCTGTTTATTTCACTAATCTCCTGTCTGTCTTCTTTCACTTTGCCTTCTTTATCTATTCTTCATCCCATTGTATTATAGGATTTCTTCTTCTCTCCCCTCCCTTCGCCTGCCCTCCCTCCCTCCCTTCTTTCCTTCCTTCCTTCCTCCTTTCATCTTTCTATTTTTTCTACATCTTTCTGTGTCTGTCCTTTTTCTTTTCTTCCTCTCTCCTAGCTTTCTGGTATCTGGTTTCAACACCTTGAGATGGAGTACACATAAATAAGTCAGAGGTGGAAATGCAGGGCGAGCAATGGCCCAGCTCACTCCACATCAAATAAAGGCCACTACTTCAGAAGCATGTTGCATTTGCCCCTGAGGCTGGCCTTGACACGTGACCAGTCCTCACCAGGAAAGGGAAGGCTGGAGACGTGTCTGGGCAATTCAAGCTTCTGGGATCTGAATTGGGATGGCCCCACCTGTCCCCACTTCTGATCATAATCAGGAACATCTAAGCTGAGTCACTTGAGCCTTTGGCCTCTCTCCTTGCAGGGAGTGGCTTTCCCAGAACACCGATGTCCCACCATCCTGCCCTCTCCTTCCAGTGAGTGACAGCCCCAATTATGGGTCAAAACAGGGAGTCATTTGCCTCTCTGGCCTTCCCCATTTCAGGAGGTGATTTACTCCTTGTATCAATTATTCATTTTCCTTGGGGAGGAGGCTTTTATGAGATCTTGGTCAGCAGCACCAAGCTAGCTGGAGGGTGTGTCCTGCCTGAGGGCTGAGCCAGGCAGCTCTGTGCCTCTGGAAAACAGCAAGTCCCAGCCAAATGGAGGCGATGGATTGCAACCCAAATGTGCTTTCATCATGTCTTGCATTAGGATTTGATTTAATTTTTACCTGATGCTTCACCTATTACAATGAGACATAAAAAGGGAATTTGCAGCTGCCTGCTTATCAGAAAAGATCAACTGTTTCTGTAATTAATATGGAAGATAACAATTTAAAATAATGAAACACCCATAATATGCTTAGGGGAAGCAGCTTGTTGCTATAATTAGAACGAGAATCAAATTGTTCTGATGGCAAACACATCATTTATTGAACTGAAGCTACTCTATGAATGAAAGTAAATAGCACAGCAGGAAAGAAAAAGACGAGTAAGAGACATTTCATAAAACTCTGGGTCTGAGAAAGATATTACAAGCACCAAGGATAGGGCTTAACAGAACCAGACATTCCTGCAGTGCCCCGCGAGTCTCCACCCAAGCTCCTGTGTGTTGTTTGTTCAGTGGCTTTTGAGACCCTTGAGAATTTTCTACAGTACGTCTCTGATTATGTCACACCTGTGCTTTAACATCCCCTCACAACATTAAATACAATAAGGTTTATATCTGTAAGCGTGCATGCACACACACACACACACACACATCTTCTATGACACCTGTGTAGAACTTTTTACCCAGAGAACTGTTGTTTCCTCTTCAACAAAATTTTGGCTGGGAAGGGAGGATTGAGGAGGTACTTTCAACTTAACACATCATTTTTCACTCTTCTATCTTAAAAAAAATCCATCAGTATATATTATTTCATGATTAATAAAGAAGTTGTTATTTCCCACAGATAGCCAACCACGTCAGTCTCCTCTCCTGCCGATGTTCTCCTGTATCTGCTCCAGCTCGCTAGGCTGCAGCTTCCTGGAAAACTCCTTGGATTCATCACTTACCTGTATTTTTAGGACTTTTGTTCCTATTCATCACTTGGCCGGCAACTTTCTTCCTCTCCTTTCTTGCCTAGAAGGCTCTGACTTTTCCAAAGAGGACTGATGCAAATGTTACCTCTTCGCTCTGTCACCCAGGCTGGAGTTCAATGTCACGATCTCTGCTCACTGCAACCTCCACCTCATGAGTCCAAGTGATTCTCCTGCCTCAGCCTCCTGAGTAGCTGGGATTATAGGGACATGCCACCATGCCCGGCTAATTTTTGTATTAACAGGGAAGGAAGGAAGGGAAGGTATTAACCATGTTGGCCAGGCTGGTCTCAAACTCCTGACCTCAGCAGATCCACCCACCTTGGCCTCCCAAAGTGCTGGGATTACAGGCGTGAGCCACTGCGCTCGGCCGTTGCCTCTTCTTAGCAGCCTTCTTAGACCAATGCTCTACTCTGGGACACAATTTATTTCTTTCTCCTCTGAGTTCTCATGGTATATCCCACAAACGTGTATCAATACATTATTTTGCACTACACGCTTGCATCCATTCACATCTCCTGCTCTCAACGTGTGTGTGTGTGTGTGTGTGTGTGTGTTTATGTGCCTGGCACATAGTAGGTATAAATGTTTACTAGAATGGTGTTAGATTAATTCGGGTGAACAAGGACACATTTTGGGTTCATTAGACATGTTACGATATTTTTAAAGTTTTGTGGTTTGAGTAAAATTTGAGATGCATCTTGCCAAGTATGTTTCTCCTTATTTTGTAAAGCCCATATGTCTATTAAGGGAGGAAAAGCCATATGGTTCTGATTTCTTTACTCATAGATCAGCATTTCATTTTGTAGGATATCTGATGTTCAAGATGCCGCCTGTACTGTGTGTATTGGTCCCTCTTTTTGAATGTTTTTCTTTGAACCGAGGAGATCGTCTTTCCCAAAAATAGAAACTTAACTCTCAACAGTATAGAGGATATTTTCAGTCCTGAACTTGTGAGGCTTGGGAGATGGGCTCTCAAATGAAACCACTTTGTGTCCTTTCTTGCAAAGAAAAAGGTGATGGCCCTTAAAGAGGATCTTTTGGTCAAGATGAGCTGAATTAAGGTACAGTTCATGTTGGGTCATTTGGGTTTATTTTTGATGTTGCTGAAGGTAATGCATGTGCAGTAAGGATTAACCAATTGGATTAATGAATTAATAGATGAATAAATGAATGAAAGCAGTCTAGAGAAGGGTGATGTCATAAACACAATTTTAAAGTTAGAAACCCTGGATTTAATTACTGTTGCTCTTGACTTTGGGCCTTAATAACTGAGAGCCTTTTGCCATCTCTGGCTTCTCTGAATGTGGTCTCCTAATTAAAAGATGATGTTAGTAATGTCTTGAATGCCTTCAAGTTTATTTTCTTCTTGCTGCTGCTGCTGCTGCTTCTCCCTCTTTTCCTTCTTCTCCTTCTCCTCCTCCTTCCTCTTCCTCTTCCTCTTCCTCTTCCTCTCCTTCTCCTTCTCCTTCTTCTTCTTCTCTGTTTCTTCTAAGACAGGGTCTTGCTCTGTCACCCAGGCTGGAATGCAGTGGCACGATCATAGCTCACTGCAGCCTCCAACTCCTGGGCTCATGTGACCTCCCACTTCCACCTCCCGAGTAGCTGGAACTACAGGTACACACTAGTATATCTGGCTAATTAAAATTTTTTTTTTCCTTGTAGATACAGGGGTCTTGCTGTGTTTCCCAAGCTGGTCTTGAACTCTTGGCCTCTAGCCATCCTCTGCCTTGGTCTCCCAAAATGCTGGGATTATAGGCCTGAGCCACTGCACCATGTCTTGAAGTTTTCATGACAACTTCGTGAAGATCTATTTGAGCAACATTTGCCAAACTTTAGTCATTCATCCAATGCCTTTGCAATCTTATCACTTAACATTTTTTTCTAAATGAACTTTTCTTCACTTGATAAAGTACTTAAACAAATATATTTACAAAGAAGACATTCTGTCACTGCTATCTGCGAAGAACTCATATTCCATACTGTAAAGAAATTTCTTACTGTGGAAAAAAAGAGATATTTATTAATCTTTGTTCTAAATATTAGTCTGTGTACCACCTAAAATTATCTCACTCAGCATCAGTGTTGCCCATGCCCACCTTTGGAAAGCATCCATGTTGATAGTATATCTGGGAGCAAGATGTATGACTCTATAAGCATTTTGAATAACTATTATTGTTGTTATTGAAAGGATTAATCTAGGAGCTGTCAGAAACTATGGCTTAAACCTTAGCCAAGGCATTTTAATTATATATAATTATAGAGCTACAGTATCCTTACCTGAAAAGCAGAGTTGTTTCAGCAGTGTGGGCCACATTTTATAATTATTTGTGGTTTTCCGTCCCTTACCTCTATATGGAAAACAGAGTCAGTCGTGTGGATGTGTGTCATTTTCTGGCCCTCTGCTGCATCGTCATTATGCACTTTCTTCAACGGTGACTCATCAGATGATTGTGCTACCCTCATGAGGCAGGCATGGTCATGACTGGGATTCCCATTTTAAGAGTGAAGAAATCAAGGCTTCAAGGAAGTGACATGCAGTTCTCAGGGCCTTGCAGCTCACAAAGGGCTGAATTGGTTCTAGAAGGACACAGGAGCTTCTGACCAATACTGGTCATGGCTGCTTGTTTCTGTGCCACTGAATAGGCAAAAAGTATGACCTAGAGCAGGTCAGTGAGAAATAATGGGACCTGAAACTCTGCTGAGAAGCTTGAATGTGTGAAATCCTAAAAAATTTCCTCTGTCTTTTTATTTGTTTGAGTAGAGCTCAGAGAAGACACAGTCCAGAAAGCCTACTTGTGACTTAACAGGCCATCTTTTGAACTTGGGAAATTTAATGAATGCTGTACAGAAATGGAATGTGTCAGGTCCTAAGATAATTACTGGAGAAACAGAAATAATTTAATTCCATGTCTTCTTGAAAGTGTTCATAGTCTGGTGGGGAGATCCACTGATTAGAAAATGCACCCCAAAAAACTCCAAGAACAACAAACCAAACAAAACAAAAATGATATAAGGTCATGGCTAAAATGAAGCTATGTGCAAGGTATCCTGGAAGAAGAGAGAAAGTAATAATTATTTGTATTAAAAGGTATGAATGCGATGCTGTTTGAATGTAGGTTAATGGAGTCCAAGCCCCCAAACTATTTTGTTTTGTCTTTAGAATAAGCCACTTATAAAGAAATCTATCTTTTTTTCCCTTTTATCTTATTAGTAATAGACTGGCCACCAATCAAAATCTCTTTCAGTAGATCTCTAAAACTTTCTTAGTTCTTATTTTTACAACTATCTCAGAATGCAACTTGCCCCCAAAGCATACAGGCTACAAACTTGAGGGGGCCCCTAGCATTTTACAGCAGATATTGGAAAAAGCTCAGCAATCAGAGCTACTGAGAAACATAATCTTAAACTTGGCAATGAGAAGCAGAAGAATTCATTTTTAGACTTTAAAAATAAAAATGTCCATCTTCAAGTCAACACATTCCCCTGTTTTGGCATCTTGAATCATCTTATTAAAAAAAAAAAAAGAAATTTTCAGCTTACCTTTGCATCTATAAAACGGCTTTTTTTAAAATAAAAAAATTCCAAATTCCACATTACTAAACCCTGCATGACTTGCATTAAGATACAAGATTATGACTTCTGCATGCACAGACTTACAGACTGGCCAGCCATGGGGGGTTGATCAGCCATGACAGGGTCAGATACTGGGCAAGAGCAGGAAGAGGCCAATCTAAAGTGAAGCCAACTGCTTTGCATTATTGCACCGGCCCCCGGGAAAACAGAGGAGGTGGAAACCCCCTGACTCCTGGTCAATGGCTGAGAATGGTTGCTAGTGGGACACCCATCTCTGCAAGTGGAAAAGGCCATTTTAAAAGTAGCTTCTGAAGCTTTGACCGAGTAGAACAACTTGGTATGCAAGCAAAATTAACACAGGCCTTATCTTTTTGTGCTGACTTTGGTTATATTTTCCAAACACTGGCTGTTCTGTTACAAAGCCATGAGTGATGAGCTCACTGAGGTGTGTGGGAGCTCCCTAGACCCTCTGTGCCTCAGTTTCCTCATCTGTAAAGCAGGGATGGGAGTGGCACCTCTTTCGCAGAGCTGTGTGAGGATGATTTGGATAAAACATACATAACATGGTGCCTGGTGCATTTTAAGTACTCAGAAAGTACAATATATTATTACGTGTGAATAATGATAACAGTTACTGATTCCTGCTAATCCTCACCAAAAAACTGTGGAATAGGTTTGATTGTATCCATTTTTCAGATGACAATAACTGAGGTTCAAAAGCTAAGCTATTTTTTTCTAAGGCATTATCAGAGACATTTCAAAAGTTAAAACTGAAACAAGAGCTATTTGACTTCAAAGTCCAGTTTTACCAGCATCTCATGCTGTTTAACATAGGGACGATTTTTGAGCTTCTTAGGCTGTTTGCAGGATTTGGGATTGAAAGGTGGAAACTTGAGTCATCCAACCTTTTGTTTTAACTCTATAAAGCCCATATATCACATATTTTTCCTTCTTGGTTTGATGAGATATCATAAGTAACGATGGCTATATGTGGAGGACACATCTTGCCAGTGCATCTGAGATTTACCTTCCTTGACGACAGAGTGAATAGCGGGTAACATCATCCCCATTTTACTCATGTCTTACTGTTCAGTGGTGGAGGCTGACATACATTTCTGGTCTGCCCTATTTGAAAAACTCAAGCTCTTTGAAACAACTGGCTTTTTAATAATTTGCCCTAAGTCTTGAAGCACAGGGTCCAGAAATTCTTTTATATTTCTCTGGAGAGCACAAGAGGACTCTGGAAAAAGCACTGGCAAAATATGAAGAAGTGGAAACTTTTATAAGCTCAACGCACCTCTTAGACAGTTAGAAATGTCATCTATGATGTAACCAGAGAAGCTGATTCCATCAGAAAGTGATATAGTGTCTTCATTTCCCTTTTTCCCAATCTTTGGTTCTAATTATTGTTGACATTCCTCTCGCACTGTGAACTCTTTGGGGACAGAGATAAGTTTATCTCTATTAAAATATGAACCAACCAAAGGCAAACTGATTTCAAAAAGCTCTTGAAAATAAAACATAATGAAATGCATTTGGAAAACTAAAAACAGAAATTGTAAGAATAACTTTATAATCTTGCAAAGAGTTCTACTAACTACATATACTGTGTCAAGTTTTTAAGTATTGATTCCTGGGGATTAGTTGTGAGGTAATTTGGTGTCTAAGTATTCATTCCTTTGTTTAACATATTTACTGTAGAAAATTAGGAAAAGTGGAAAAGACAATGAGGCCCCAATAATTCCACCACTTAGAGAAATACACTTTTACCTTTTTCTTCTATGCTTTTGTTCCATGATTTTAAAAAATGTATGAGATTACAATACATACATTTATTTGTACTGAAAATTTAATTATTCTGGGAAGAAGTCAGAAAAATATAGAAAATTTCCAAGATGACAACAACAACTGGCCATGTTCTATAAACATTGAGGCACATTTTCCAGCCTTTTCTCCTGCCATAAATATGTGTCAGCTGGGCATGGCAATTCACACCTATAATCCCACCACATTGGGAGGCTAACGAGTGCAGGGATTATCTGAGCTCAGGAGTTCAAGACCAGCCTGGAAAACATAACAAGACTTTGTCTTTACAAATAATAATAATAAAAAAAATTAGCTGGGCATAGTGGCGTGCATCTGTACTCCTACTTACTGAGGAGGCTGAGATGGGAAGACCACTTGAGCCCAGGAGTCCAAGCTGCAGTGAGCCAAGATCACAACACTGCACTCCAGCCTGGGCAACAAAGTCAGACTCTCTCTCAAAAGATAAATAAATAAATAAATAAATAAATAAGTCAGGTAATATAGGAATGCATTCTCTTTAAAATGAATAGATAAAATAAATTAGAATGGCTGAAATCGTTTCACTTTCATCCTAAGACAATAATCTTCATGCATGTTTATTTCCATTTATCCTCCCCCACGGTCAGCTTCATATTTTAATTCCCCACATTACTCTTGCCAGTAGCTTTAGCTTTTATACATTTATAATTTTTTGTATGTATAAATTATAGTTATAGTTATAATGTATAACTTGTACATTATAATTTTTATGGCCAGTAGTTATTTATAATCACCAATGTCTAACTGATTTATTAGTTCATTTTTTCTTCCCAAATTCCACTATTTCCTTCTGGTGAATTTTTTTCCTTGCTACAGAAAGTTCAGAAGAGGCCGTGGCTTTCTGAATGATTTTGTGTCCAAAAAGTATATTTATTTTACACTTACTTTAAAATGATATTTTTCCTGGGTATAAAATTTTAGGCTTTAATTTTCTTTTCTTATCAACAATATTTAAAGCATTGCACCAGTGTCTTCCTGCCTTGCAGTATTTCTAATGAGAGTCTGAGAAAAATTGTGTTCTCAGTTCCTCGTGAATAATATAATCTTTTTCTTGGTAGTATTTCAGGATTTTCTCTTAATGCTTGATTTTCATGGGTTCAGTAGAAAGCATATAGGTATGGTTATTTATGTTCTTTTATTAATTTGCTTGATAATTGGTGAGCTCTTTCTTTCTGGGGTATCTTGAATTCCTTTAATTCTAGGAATCCTCAGCCATCTTGTCTTTAAATGTTGCCTGTTCAACTGGAGCTTCAATGAGATGGATGTTAAAATTTCTGGATTTATTCCACATGAAACACAGCTGTACTGTCGAACTTTCCATCTGTTTGTGCTATAGTCTGGAGAAATGTCTCAAATTAATATTCCAACATTTGTTACTTAGTCTTTCTCTGCATCCAGTTTGCTTTTTAACATTTCTACAGAAGTATTTCATTTCAATCATTAGAGATTTCATTTAAGGAATCTCGAGTAATTATCTTTTCTAAACCTGATTGAATTTGTAATTCAATTGTTTTTATGGCAGTATACATGCATTTAAATGATTAATTTAATATTAATATTTTTAAATAATTAATTTTATAATTTATTACATAAAATTTAACAAAATTAAGTTTTAAAACGAATTGAAATACTTTAAAAATACAATTATACTTTAAAAATACAATTAAAATCTTTTTCTGGTTGCTTTATTTGGTCTGTTTCCAGAAGGTATTGTGCAGTGAGTTTTTATATTTTTTTATGGAACGTGTGGAAGGAATTTCTTTTTTCCTGACATCATATTGCCATTTGAATCCACTAACAAACATCTGACAGTGCAATGTAATGAATCTATCTTTTCTCTCTGGTTTCTTTGAAGACTTTCTCTGAGTCTTTGGCATCTAGAATTTTATTATGATGTGTTTAGGTACAAATTTGTTTTATTGTGGTATTCTTTATATAAATAGAATGTTTAGATCATAAGTGTTCAGTGTGATGAAGTTTGTCGATTTTATACAACTTTTTGTAACACACACACACACACACGAGAACATTTTTATTGCCCTAAGAAGTTCCCTTATTTCCAGAGATACTTTCGATTTTTAATATGATAGACTAGATTTGTTTGTTTGTGAACTTCATGTAAATGGAGTCATACAGCATAAATGATTTTACCTCCAACTTCTTTCACATGATATAATATATCTGAGATTTATCATGTTATTGCATGTATCCATAGTTTCTTCTTTTTTACAGTTGAATAGTGTTCTGCTGTATTACCATATAACAATTTATTTATCTATTCAAGAGTTGACAGATTTTGGGGTTGTTTACAACTTTCCTTTATTATGAATAAGGTTGCTATGAACATTCTTGTATAAGACTATCTAAACACATTTTGTTTTTCTTGGATCAATATTTAAGAGTGCATTTTCTGAGTCATAGGATTGGTGTACATTTAACCTTATAAGAAACTGTCAAAACATCCTTCTAAGTAATTGTGTCATTTTACACTTCCCTCAGCAATGCGTAAGAGTTCCGATGACTCTACATCCTCACAGATGTTAGGTATTGTCAGTGGCTTTAATGTTAGTTAGTCTACTGGATATGAAGTGGTATCTCACTGTTTTCATATCACGTTTTTTGAATGGCTAACAGGGCCGAACTTATATCTGAGTACTTACCGGTCATTTCTATGTTTTCATTGTATAGTTTTTGCTCAAAGCTGTTGTCCTATTTTATTGGATTTGTTGTTATTATTACTATTACTACTGATTTTCAGATGTTCGTTATGTATTCCAGATATAAGTTCTTTGTCAAATACGCTACAATTATTTTCTCCCACTCTGTATTTTTCTTATTCATTTTATTAATGGTGTATTTTGGTGAGACAAATGTTCATCTTGAAGACATGTAATTATTACTTTTTTCTCTTGTGGTTAGTATTTCTGGTGTCTTTTCTAAGAAATGTTGGCCTAACTCAAAGTCACAAAGATATTCTTTGATTTCCTTCTGAAAGTTTTATGCTTTGAGTTCAAATCTATGATCTATATAGTAATAATTACTAAGGTATTTTCCCCATACACAATTTGTTAATTACTTGCAGTTTGGAAACCAGGTAATTTTTTTCTTTTTCAAGATAATTTTGGCTATTCTAGATTATTTGCATTTACCTATAAATATTTATATCAACCTGTCAATTTCAAAAAAAGAATAAAAATAAAAAATAAAAGGCTGCTGGGGTTCTGATTGGGATTACAAAAAGTCTATAAACAATTTAGGAAAAATTGTCATCTTAACAACACTGAATCTTCTAATTCATAAATATGGTCTATATCCCCATGAATTAGGTCTTCTTTAATTTCCCTCTGCTCAAACCTTCTTTTTCAAGCATAGAAATCTTCCACATCTTCTGTTACATATATTCCTTGTTTGATATTTTGATGATATTGTAATGGTAATACATTTTAAATTTCATTTTTAAATTATTTTGGTAGCGCATAGAAATACAATGAAGTTTTGTGTATTAGCCTTGTATATTACAACTTTACTAAATTTATTTATTATTTTTAGTAATATTTATGTATATCCCACAAGATTTTCTATGCATACACTTATATTCTCTCTAAATAATGATGGTTTACTTCATCCTTATAATATTTATTCATTCATTTATTTATTTTCATTTATTATTATTTTTTTGAGATGGACTCTAGATCTGTTGCTCAGGCTGGAATGCAGTGGTGCAATCTCAGCTCACCATAACCTCCGCCTCCCGGGTTCAAGGGATTCTCATGCCTCATTCTCCCAAGTAGCTGGGACTACAGTCACAAGCCACCAAACCCAGCTACCTTTCAATATTTAATGTAATATTTTATTTTCTTTCTTTTTCTTGCCTTATTGCACTAGCGATGACAGCAGACACTTTTGCCTGTCTCTTGGTCTTAGGGGAAAAGTGTTTAATGTTTTGTCATCTACTATTATAGAAGCTGCAGGATTTTCCCAAGTGTCCCTTATTGGAATAGGGAAGTAATTGTTGTGAGAATTTTTACCAGAAATGGATGTTGAATTTTATCAAATACTAAATAATCTTATAATTTTTCTTATTAATTTATGTGGTACACTATTTTAATTGCTTTCCAAATGTAAATAGTCAAATAATAACCAACCTAGACTAAATTTCATAGAATTATGATGGATTTAATATTATTTGTACATATTCGTGGATTCAATATATAAAAATATCATATGATATCATATTAGGGATTTTTGCATCTACATTCATGAAAACATTAGTCTATAATTTTCTTTGTAAAAATGTCATTGTCAAGTTTTGGTATGAGGGTTATTCTGATATAAACAAGATGAGAAGGGTTTCTTCTGTATTTTCTGAGAGACTGTAAGATTGGTAGTTTTTTTCCTTACATTTTCTGGAACTCACCAATAAAGCCCTCAGAGCCTGGAGTTTTCTTAGTGTGCGGGTATGGTAGGCAGAATTATGGCATCTCAAAGACATATGTACATCTTAACTCCCAGAATCTGTGAATATATTATGTGCCACTTGAATATATGAATATGTAACTATGGCAAGAGGAATTAAAGTTGCAGATACAATTAAAGTTGCTGATTTTTGGCCTTAATATATGGAGATTATTCTGGATTACACAGGTAAATCCAATGTAATTACAAGGGTTGTTTAAAGTGGATAAACAGCAGAAGAGGAAATCAGAGTCAGGAAGATTTGAAAATACCACACTGCTGGTTTTAAAGATGGAAGATGAGGCCAAGCCAAGGAATGTGGAAGGCCTCTAGAAGCTAGAAAGGACAAGGAACTGGATTCTTTCCAATACCCTCCAGAAAGAATGTGATCTAGCCTTTGGACTCCTGACTGCCAGACCTGAGAACTCCAAAATCTAATGGCTGAATAATAAAACATAAGCTTCAAAGGAGACAGAGAATGAATAGCAGATTAAGATAATAAACTTGTGTTGTTTTAAGCCACTACGGTTGTGCTTATTTGTTATAAGCAGCAATAGAAAACTAATTAGAAAGTGTTAGGAACAAATTCAATGTATTTAATAGACGTGGGGCTTTTTAGGCTTTCTATTTCTTCTTGTAAAAAATTTTGCAAGTAGTACTTTTTAATGCCCCTTTTTTTTCTAAGTTTACAACATTTTTTTTTTTTACAGGCCTTTACATTTATTTATATGTTTAGTCTTTCCAATGCTCTTCCTTCTTTCTGAAGATCCAGAGTCTCATCCGGATCAAGTCTTCAACTTGATGAACTTTTTTGTGATATTTTTTAAAGATCGTGTCTATTGAAGGAAAATATTCTCAGCTTCTGCGTCTTTGGAAATAGGTCTGCTTGATCTTCATTTATAAAGAATATTCTTGCTGGATATAGAATGCTAGTTTGATTGATTTGTTTTTCTTTCAGCACTTTAAAATATTCCAATGTTTTTTGGCCTCTATTGTTTCTAATTACAAGTTAGTCATCATTCTTATACTTGTTCATGTATGTATATGTCCTTTTTTCTACTTATTTTATGATTTTTGTTTTATTTTACAGTTTTAGCCCTTTGGTTACAATGTACCTAAATGTGGCTTCTCTTCAATGTATGCTTCTTAAGGTTTGGTGTTATTCTTGAATTTGTTAGTTGATACTTACATCAATGTTATTTACAATCTCTTTAAATATGTATTTTGTTTAATTATCTATCTCTTTTACTTCTGGGACTCAAATCAGACTTGTGTTAGACTACTTAATTGTGTTCCACAGATTTAGGACATTCTGTTCTTTTCTTTTTACTCTGTTTTCTTTTCGTGTGTCAGATTTAATGATTTCGATTGGCTGTCTTCAAGGTCATTGATTTGTTTCCTCTGTGATACAGTCTGTGCTTAATATCATCTAATGAGTCATTCATTTCTGATATCATACTTTTCATTTATAGAATTACTATTTGTTTTTTCCTCTATGATTTCTATTTCCATTGCAATTCTCCCTTCATTTGTACATGTTATATACTGTTCTGCCAGATTCTTTAATGTATTTACAATTCCTATTTTTCTCTTATCATTTCAACATCTAAGCCTTCTCTAGTATGCTTCTATTTTTTGTTTCTCTTCTCAATCACACATCACCTTTTCTTGCTTCTTCATATTTCTCATAAACTTAAATTCTATGTTGGACATGATAGAGAATAAATTACCTCTAGAATATTTTTTAGCCAAAAAGATTTTTCTTCTTTCAGACTACCACTGGCCAGGGTTACACAAATCTAACACGAAGGTAAGTGTAGTTTGGATTTTATTGCAGCTACTTTTAAATTTAATTCTTACCACTGGCTTTGAACTTTATGTTCAGCAGGCAGGAAATCTAAAAATTTGCAAAATTTGAAGATCTGTTTATGTTTATCATTCAGCCTCCAGATTTCTGAAGATCTCTGCTTTAAATTTTGGCTACTAGCTTTCAGGAACATTATGGAGTTCTGTTTGCTCCCAACTTCATTCAAAATTTCTTCGCATTCAGAGATTTCTTAATACCTGATGTTCTGTCTCCAGTCTTCATAGGGCTGCTTCACTGCTCTCATTAAAACCTGGAGTATCTCTAAGGGTTTTGTCTTAGCCATGCTTTCTGCCCTAGTCTTTCCAGCAGCTGCTGTCTTACATGTGAAGAAGGCTATGTGTTTTTGCATTTAATTGGTCATGTTTGATAGTCCTTGTTTTCTTAATCTGAAAATTCACATCTTTCAACAATTGGGGAAATTATTATATGTGATTGCTTTATATATTATTGTTTCCTTATTTTTTTAATTTATTTTTTAAATTATACTTTAAGTTTTAGGGTACATGTGCACATTGTGCAGGTTAGTTACATACGTATACATGTGCCATGCTGGTGTGCTGCACCCACTAACTAGTCATCTAGCATTAGGTATATCTCCCAATGCTATCCCTCCCCCCTCCCCCCACCCCACAACAGTCCCCAGAGTGTGATGTTCCCCTTCCTGTGTCCATGTGATCTCATTGTTCAATTCCCACCTATGAGTGAGAATATGCGGTGTTTGTTTTTTTGTTCTTGCGATAGTTTACTGAGAATGATGATTTCCAATTTCATCCATGTCCCTATAAAGGACATGAACTCATCATTTTTTATGGCTGCATAGTATTCCATGGTGTATATTTGCCACATTTTCTTAATCCAGTCTATCATTGTTGGACATTTGGGTTGGTTCCAAGTCTTTGCTATTGTGAATAATGCCGCAATAAACATACGTGTGCATGTGTCTTTATAGCAGCATGATTTATAGTCCTTTGGGTATATACCCAGTAATGGGATGGCTGGGTCAAATGGTATTTCTAGTTCTAGATCCCTGAGGAATCGCCACACTGACTTCCACAATGGTTGAACTAGTTTACAGTCCCACCAACAGTGTAAAACTGTTCCTATTTCTCCACATCCTCTCCAGCACCTGTTGTTTCCTGACTTTTTAATGATTGCCATTCTAACTGGTATGAGATGGTATCTCATTGTGGTTTTGATTTGCATTTCTCTGATGGCCAGTGATGGTGAGCATTTTTTCATGTGTTTTTTTTGGCTGCATAAATGTCTTCTTTTGAGAAGTGTCTGTTCATTTCCTTCTCCCACTTTTTGATGGGGTTGTTTGTTTTTTTCTTGTAAATTTGTTTGAGTTCATTGTAGATTCTGGATATTAGCCCTTTGTCAGATGACTAGGTTGTGAAAATTTTCTCCCATTTTGTAGGTGGCCTGTTCACTCAGATGGTAGTTTCTTTTGCTGTGCAGAAGCTCTTTAGTTTAATTAGATCCCATTTGTCAATTTTGTCTTTTGTTGCCATTGCTTTTGGTGTTTTAGACATGAAGTCCTTGCCCATGCCTACGTCCTGAATTGTAATGCCTAGGTTTTCTTCTAGGGTTTTTATGGTTTTAGGTCGAACGTTTAAGTCTTTAATCCATCTTGAATTGATTTTTGTATAAGGTGTAAGGAAGGGATCCAGTTTCAGCTTTCTACATATGGCTAGCCAGTTTTCCCAGCACCATTTATTAAATAGGGAATCCTTTCCCCATTGCTTGTTTTTCTCAGGTTTGTCAAAGATCAGATAGTTGTAGATATGTGGCGTTACTTCTGAGGGTTCTGTTCTGTTCCATTGATCTATATCTCTGTTTTGATACCAGTACCATGCTGTTTTGGTTACTGTAACCTTGTAGTACAGTTTGAAGTCAGGTAGTGTTTCCTTATTTTATATATACAATTTGTTTGGACTTTGTATTGGAGTACATTTCTGCATTTTATTCTGTTTTCTATGTCATTTTATGTCTTTCTCACATTTCCAATTTTGTTACTACTCCATGCTATATTCCAGATAATTTCCTCCAACATATCTTCTAATTCATTGATCCTCTCTTAATCTGTGTATAGTATGCTGTCAATTCCTCCCATTAAGTTTTTAACTTTATTGATAGTATTTTTTCATTTCTGGAAGTTCTAGTTAGTTTGCTTTTAACTAATTTTTCCTTTTCCATAACATCTGCTATGCACAATGTCTTTTCTGTTCCCCTCCCTATTCATATGTAGAAGCCTCAACCCCGCAATGTGATGATATTTGGAGATGGGCACTTTGGGAGATAATTAAGTTTAGATGAGGTTGTAAGGGTGGGGTCCCCCATAATGAGATTTCTGTCCTTATAAGAAAAGACACAGAGAGCATTCTCTCTATCTCTCTCTCCTGTCCATGTAGGAACACAGCAAGAAGGCAGAAACAGAGCCCTCATCAGACACTGAACATGCTGGCACCTTAATATTGGAATTCTGGCCTCCAGGACTATGAGAAGATACATTTCAGTATTTAAGCTACTTAGTCTTCTATTTTGTTATGGCAACCTGAGGTGACTAATAGAGCATCTTATTATTTTCCTGTAGTTTTAGTTTGTTTTTAATGTCTTTAATCATTTACAATATATAATGCATTTATTTTATAATTTCTATAATCTAGATTTTCTATTTTATAAACCTTTCGGTTATTAAATCTAGCCATTTTTGTATTTCTTAACTCACAGTGAATTGTTACTTTTTTATTTTATAGTTTTAGATCATGAACTCTTCTTTAGTGGGATTATTTGAGAACATTGCATGGCCTAGGAAGAGGAGAGTCCCTCAGAGAGGCTCTGCCTTTATTTTCATCATAAATGCAAAAGGTATTAACAATTTATATATGCATACACACATATTCTTAGCTTGTGAATGTTTAATACTACATTAAGTTGATTCTATAAATATAAGCCTTCAATATATCCATAACAGCATCATGTTTACAAATCCTCAAAACCAACATTTCCCTAGTCTCTGATTCCTATTTGAAACAAACATAACTTTATTGTTGACTTATTGTAACTACAGGTAAATTTATTTCTAACTTTTCTTTGAGGAATTTTTTTTCTGGCATAAAATCAGGTAAGTCTCAATTACCCTTATTTAAAATACACAATAGTATGTCCCCTGTCTCTGTATAGTCATTCAGATTGAAGTATCTAAATTACGAAAATGGAAATTACATTAATAGCTTATTGTCAGCTTTTCTTATGATTTGAGGTTTTGTTCCCTCTTTGTATTTTGTTGTTTTGTTTTGTTTTATGTTATTGGTGGTTTATCTAAGCATATATGGGATGCTTGTTATAGTGTATGTTTCATTTTTATGTGTTTTTGTAATGAGGGGGTTTTAAATTGTAAGTAGTTTGCTATATTGCCAGAAATGAAAATTAAAACTCTTTTTACAATGTCACTATAACTTGATGTCAAAAATGGATATTGATAGTAATGTAAAATAAAATTATATACCAATCTCACAAATGACTATAATAGCAAAAGTCCTAAGTAAAATTTTAGTAAAGAGATTCCAGTAATATATTAAAAGAATTATATATCATAATCAGATAGGGTTTATTTAAAGAATGTAAGAATTGGCCAATATTGGAAAACTGTACAAATAATTGATATATAATAGTTTAAGATAGAAAAGTTATATTTCCTCAATAGACAACAAAAGTCATTTAAGAAAACATCTTATAATCCTGAATAAAGAAAAGAATTCTAGCATACTAGAGGTAATAGCTTTCTTAATTATAATTATCAGAAATCTTCATTGTGCCGTATTTAGCAGTGAAACTATTAACCAATAGCATTCACTCTCCATTCCTATAGTAAAAATATATCAATCACTTATTAATGTATTGTTCTAACTAAACATTGTTTTAGATATAGGGATAGAGCAGAGTAGATAATAAAGCCCTAGATTTTGATGTTAAATAACAAAAGAAAATAAGTTAATTACATTTTATTAAAAAGCAATAATATTGTGATAATTGGCAAGTGAGGTTCTTAAGAACCAACTGACCAAACACTAGTGCCAGTGAAGGAGTTCTACAAGGTGACCTGAGTAAGCTTAGCATTCAAATGTTACATTTTCCTATTGGTATATCAATTATCAATTAGGAAAGTTAGCCAAAATATTTCCCAGTAGCTATAACTTCAATACTGTGTGTAGTGCCAAATTTAAATAGAAATGTGTTCAGCCTGGCCAGGTGTGGTGGCTCATGCCTGTAATCTCAGTACTTTGGGAGGCTGAGGCAGGCGGATCGCCTGAGGTCGGGAGTTCGAGACCAGGCATGGTGACCAACATGGAGAAACCCTGTCTCTACTAAAAATACAAAATTAGCTGCCTGTGGTGGCGCATGCCTGTAATCCCAGCTACTCGGGAGGCTGAGGCAGGAGAATCACTTGAATCTGGGAGGCGGAGGTTGCGGTAAGCTGAGATCGCGCCACTGCACTCCAACCTGGGCAACAAGAGCGAAGCTCCATCTCAAAAAAGAAAAAAAAAGAAAAGAAAAGGAAAAAAAAGAAATGTGTTCAGCCTTTTTGAAGAAATTTATAACATTTTAATAAGAGATATAAAATAATTCAAATAAACTGAGAAAATATGGTTATAAGTGAAAAGAATCAATATTAACATTTTACAAAATCAATCTATTATTTAGATAATTTAATCAGTCTATTATTTGAATGCCATCCACTCAAAACCGAACAGGATTTTTTTGTCCAGGGAGTCTAACAAATTCATTCTAAATTTGTTTTGGTGTGTAGAAATTCCAAACAATTTTCAAAAAACAAAAATCAAGAAATAATTGCTTTTTTTTAGAACAATTTTGAAAAAAATATATACAATGTAAATTATATTTCAAATTCAACAAAGAATCTAGAAGTAGACTCACACAGATAAAATAATTTGGTTTACCTTGAAGGTAGCATTGCAAATGGCTGAGAAGAGGGTAGACTGTATCTTCCATGGTATTGGGTGAACTGGCTATATATTTTAAAAGATATCATCAGTTCTGACCTCGAGCCATTTAGGAAAATATGTTTCAGATAAATTATTCTTATATTCTCATTTATATCATAAGGAAATTTAGGTTAATATGTTCTTAATATTGATGTGTCTTTTCAACAAGACACAAAATCATAATGGATTAAAGGAAAGATTGATTTCCCCTGAAAATATCAAAATTTAGAAGTATTTATTTAAAAAAGTTAAAATGTGAATGACAATTCAGGAGAAAAACCTTCTTGCATATGTATAAAATATACAAAGAAATGATATCAAATATCTAAATATATGTAGGACACGTGTTAATAATTAGAGTAGTAATAACATAATAAAGAAGAAAAAATAAGTGAACTGGCAATGAAGAGTAGAGGAAATTCAAAAGGCCAATAAACGTGTGAAAATTGATACTCTTTATAAAACAACATCAAGCAAATGTAAATTATGACAACAATTATATACTATCACACATTCGATCAGAAAAAAATAAAAAGTAAAGAGTATCAAGCATGGGTGACAGTTCGAGGAGACATCATTAAATTGCTAGTAAGATATTAGGTCGAAATAGTTGTTGAACTACCTCCATGCCTATAAGAAGGGGCATATTCAAACTAAGGGGTAGCCTTATAATAGAATCATACACCATACACATCAGTTAAAACTAGTGAGGTTTTACTGCTTGCAGAGATTGGGAAAGCACTTTAATATATCTTATGAAATGAAAAAGAAATGTGCAGGTTTCTATGTAACCTATGATACTATTTATGTGAAACTATCATACACACACATATATATGTGTACGCACACGTGCACACACTGATGTGTTTCCAACGGCAACATATTACAAATAAGCAGATGCATAGAAAAATGTCTAAAAAGATACATTTAAAATATAGCAGCGATTAACTTGGGGGCAGAGGTAGACTGTTTGCAAAGGACTTAAATCTTATTCATTTTTAAGAGACAGGTCTCTCTCTGTCATCCAGGCTGGAGCGCAGTGGTGCAAGCATAGCTCACTGTAGCCTCAAACTCCTGGCTGCAAGCAATCCCTTCACCTCAACCTCTCAAGTAGCTAGGACTACAGACATGCATCACCATGCTCAGCTAACATTTTCATTTTCTTTTTTTTTTTTTTTTGCAAAGACAAGGTCATCCTGTGTTTTGCAGGCTGGTCTTGAACTCCTGAATTCAAGGGATCCCCTTTCCTCAGCCTCCCAAAGTGCTGAATTACAAGCATGAGCCACCACACTTGGCCTTGAGTCTTATTTAAATCTTCTAATTTTTTATTCCAAAAATATTTTTATGAATTACTTCTATTTTATAAAGAACTAGATTATGTAAGGAAGATAGAAGAAACTAATTTCCTTATTCCTAAAAGTTGTATTTATTTATTTCCAAAAATGTTTTGCTCATATATCATCCTTATGCCTGACTCATTTTCATAGGTGCTATCTCTCGCACAAGGAGTAGTCTTCCACCTACATATGTGCACATAGAACTCTTCTGAAGTCCCCATGGAGCTTGAAAAAAAAACCATTTCTCCACTAAAACCTTAGATTCTGTCTAGAAGAGACATGCAATAACACAGGGAATAACTGTGGTAATTACTCAGTAAATAGTAGTGACCCTAATTATGATGGTAATAATAATAATCTAAAAAAGCATGTTTGTGATTGCATCACTGCACTCCAGCCTGAGCAACAGAGCAAGACTCTGACTCTGAAAAACAACAACAAAAAAGCATGTTTGTTTTGGGTCATGACCAGATCATATCTACATCTCATATCTTGTCAGCTTCCATGCAGTTTTGTTAGCGTCCACTCTGTATTAGGCACATGGTAAGATGTAAATGAATCATGGTAAGATGTAGATGAATAACGCTTGGTGCCTGTCTTCAGTCACTCTCCATTCCTCAGATAAATGTTGCATAGGTTGAGAAAATCTGGAAAAGGTATCCCTAGAAAATGAAATAAAAAGCTCTATGGAAATTCTCAGCAGGTATCTTATATTTCAAGGGCAAGAACGTGATCACCTAGCAGACTTTAGCTGCAAGGGAGGCTGAAAAATTTGTTTTAAGTTTCCTAACTTCTGTATTAAAGTAAGGTAAGCAAAAGAAAAGTGGGGGATAAAAGGGTATTGGGAATGTGTGTTGAGTGAGAAAACACTTGGCAAGCTGTGGGCATGCAAAGAATAATTGTGATATCATTTTTTTGTAAACATGACCAGAATTCTGTAAGAGCCCACTGTGAGGTCTTTTGCAATAGATTGACCAGCTCATGTCAGCGCATGTATAGCAACAAAATGACTGAGTATTTTTCTTCATCATCATCATCATCATCATCATCATCATCATCATCATCATCAACAACAACACTTAGTGCCTGGAACGGTGGTTGGAACAGTTACATAGTAGGTACTCAATATGTGTTGAATGAATGAAGCAATGTAACAAAATCGTTATCGTCATTAACACAGCTGCCAGTTATTTGGCGCATATTTTATGCCAGACTGTGTAATAGGACATTTCATGCACACTATTTAATTTAATCTCATGGTAACCTTTAGTAAGTGGCAGAAGTTGAGGTTTAGAGAGGTTACATAGCTAATTAAAGATCAAATAGGTACTAAAGTTGAGAGCCAAGGCTCAGTCCCAGTTGTCTCTGGGTTTGTTCTGTCTAGTAGCATTAACTCCATCCATGTGGATAATGTACATATATGAATTATTAGTATTTTGTTGGCTGTAATCCCTTTTTGTTGCTGGGGACCTCAAGAAATCTATTTATTTAAAAGACATATGAAAAAGATGAAGTTTTTGAAGACAGCAGTCGATGCAATTTTAGTAAATATCATATTTATAGGACTCTGCAATTAATTTACAAATTTTTTACAGCAAAATTTGCCCTGATGATCTTATTCTTTGGGGACAACAATTGTCTCCTCCTTGATGTTTTCTTACACTAAAGGCAATTATTGTTGCTTCTAGCTGTAATAAAAAAATAACCGAAACAGATAGAAGTGTCTTCATTGAAATTGAGCTGAAACTCCCACTGTGGAAATAATCAGAAAATTAAAAGCTCTGCAATCTTGCAAATAACATTGCAACTTAATATTATTGGAACATAACATTATTATCTCTTTTTATAGAGAAAACAAACATAAATATATTTTCAAATGACACCATAATATTAGTTTTATTTTATTGGATGGGGTGGGAGGGGAGTAAAGAACAATAACTTTTTAGGGTAGAGCAAATGAAACAATGGGGATTTATGAAAAATGATCGAAAGCACAAAGCTATGTATGCTGCAAGTCTCAATCTCAGGCCGAATCCTTCAAACACAATGTGGCCCTACCTCAGCATGTCCTGCATGATTTTCTGGGATGACTTCATCTATAGTTCTCCATGGCAGCAACCAGGGACAGGGTCTGCTACCAGCTGTGCATTCAGTCAATGTGGGTTAAATTAGCTTTTAATTATTATTGAAAGAGATCAAAGTCAGGTTCTTCCTTTTTCTATACCTTACCCTTCCTTTCTGCCTGTCTTCCTCTATATTAGTTCGAGTTATGAGAAGGTGTAAAATATAATAGTTCATCTGTACAAATAAAATACATCATTTGAACTCAGAAAAACAATTAGGCAAGCATCCACTGAGGACTCACCCTGTGGAAGATAATCTGCTACACACTCAGGATGAAACAATGGATATGTCTTAATGTCCGGCTTCAAAAAATGTTCAGTACTGCCTGACTTTGTTCCTGTGCCATGCAAGGATCTGGAGGCTGCAGACATGAGTCAGCCTTGACAATGCTTCACAGGCTGTGCCGTCCCAACACAAGTGGATTGGCAGGCACATTGCCATTTGCAGAAATGTCGAAGTTGGTGTAAGAGACTCCTTGGGAATTGGTAGGGGAAGGAGTTGATGATTTCAATTTTAGACAAGTTATGTGGACATTGGGACAGGCGAATGGAGCTGTTCCCAAGCATCTAAGAAGTTGAAAAGTCCTAGCGTTGGTGTTGCAGTTTTTTAAATAATGATAATATAAATCATAAATTGGCCAGCCATTATTTTCTTAAACTACATGGAGTGAATGTGATTTTCGTTTCCTCAGAATATCCTGATACTCCTTGAAACAATTGGAAACACTCTTCTACATTATGGGTGGGTAATCAGGGATAAGAAAGCATGGTTCAGCATACCTGGCCACTTAGCTGCTATTGGGCAAGCTCCCACTTTCTTCCCAAGATGCTCAGAATTAAACCCAATCCCTGGCTGCTTCCTCAGGAGAACTAACTGTAATTGCTTCTGGGCACGATTTTGGGGTAAAACAGTAACACTTTTGTGGGGAAAGTACAATGAAGCGGAAAGAGTACAAGCTTTGGACTTGGGTTTGCATCCCAGATCTGCGACTTAACTAGGTCTAAATTGCCACACAATTATTTTACTTTCTTGTCTCCTTGATTTCTTAATCTGTAAAATGGAAATGAATTCAGGGTCAGGTGAATATGATCTAATACTTAATGCCTGGCTCAGGGCTTAGTTGAGAATACAGGCCAGATACAGCCTAACTAAGTGATCTCAGTTCTCTGTACTATAGTTTTGGGTCCAAGCTCAGTCTTTAAATCAAACATCACTTTCTTTCCCTTAGTTATAGTCCTTTGTGCATATTATTTTCTCTACAGAAACCCGCAGCCAAATATTCTTGGGTTCCTCAGCTTATTTCTACCTAATGTCACCCTATTCCAAATATGATGAATGCAATTAATAAGTGGACTAAGACCTGGGTCAGACTGTCAATGGCTTGATTTCTGGGGTTCCTTGCCTCTGAAATAGGGACACAAGAAATTTAGAAGTCGCAGGCTGCTTCTTCTCTCCTGCAGACTTGCATGGCTGGAGCAGATGATGATACAACCATGGAGCTTTCTTTTCGTTTTCTTTCCTGACTTGGTTTCTGTCCAGAATTTAAACAAATAGGCTGCAAATGGAAGTTATACAAAGTACTGGCATCTTTCTTTTGGGATTGCTTTGTTTAAAGAGCCTTTTTATGACAGATAAGTTCTGTGATATATATGTTTATATGAGGGGTTTGAATATGATTTAGATCTGAACTTCATGCAGAGTGAAAAAGAGTCACTTCTCTTTTATCCAAAATGTTCAATATTTTAACTGTAAATTAAAGATACGCTCAGCTTTTGCCTCATTTGATTGGGGCATTTTTCTTCAATTTAATTCAATCTAGTGCATTCCACATAAATTAAAGCTTATTGAGTACCTACTGTATATGTAGTGTCATACAAGGACCCAGAGACACAGAGAGAAATAGCACTCATTCCCCACCCACCTCTTCCAAATGTGCCCTGGACTTGTCCACTTCTCTCCATTCTCCCTGTTGCTTCCTACGTGGCCTCCATCATTACCTAGACTGTGGACATAGCCTTCCAAGTAGTCTCCCTGCATTGGGTGGTCCCGTCCACATTCTCCCCAACAAACTAAATGATGTTTTTGAAATGGAATTTAGATTACAAGATTCCCTTCCTTAAAATCCCCCATGGCTTCAACTGAATTTAGAAGAGCATTCAACTTTTTTTTTTGCAACCTCTTTGCTCTTCTCTCATGCCTGTATCTCCAAAATCCCTTTAAGCCAGACCCCTCTTTGCCACCAGTCTTCCGCCCCAGCCTTCTTCTTGTCCCTGGTGTATTTAGTGTCTTGGTTTTCTCCACTACTATTTCCTTGGCTGGAATGCTCTTCAATCGGATCTGGTCTGTGGCTCTCTCCTCTGATGTCATTAAAGTTGTCTTCTCAGAGAAGTCTTCTCTGCTCACCTAGTCTAGAATAGCCTCTCTATAGCACTGGTCACTGCCCGATGTTCTTGTTTACTTGTCCATCATCTTCCCACTCTAAATTTCATCGAGAAGCTGCTGTGTTTGACTTTTTTTAAATTATTATTTTAGATGGAGTCTTGCTCTGTTGCTAGGTTGGAGTGCAGCGGCACCATCTCGGCTCCTTGCAACCTCCACCTCCCGGGTTCAAGTGATTCTCCTGCCTCAGCCTCCTGAGTAGCTGAGACTGCAGGCGCACATCACCATGCCCAATTAATTTTTGTAGTTTTAGTAGAGATGGGGTTTCACCATGTTGGCCAGGATGATCTCGATCTCTTGACCTCATGATCTGCCCACCTCAGACTCCCAAAGTGCTGGAATTATAGGCATGAGCCACCGCACCCAGCAGTGTCTGACTTCTTATAGCTCTCTTCCTAGTGCTAGAATAGAGTACCCTCAGAGGTTCTCAATAGATGTTTGTTAAAAGAACAAGTAAATCCATTCAAGATAGTCACGGGCCACTGGAATCTGAAGTGCTGCGACCTAACTGATAGAAGGGAGACATGGAATTCAAGGAAGGTGTGCACCATTATGGGACCATTAACAAAAGCCAGTGGATGGGAAGATGGGTCTTTACAATATGGCATCACTTTCGGAAAATGTTCCACTGCTTGTTCTCAGAAATCTGACATATAGGTATGACACAATGTCTTCTCTTTTGGGAGTAAACTTGCTCATAAGAATGATCTATAAACATGAATGAAACCGTATCAACTTTAAATGAGAAATGTGACTGTTAATGAATGGGATTAGGTCATAGAATCATGAAAACAGCATATTTTCAGTCTCCAGGTTGGATGTCTGGGAACTAATGTATTCTCAGAAAGTTACTCATGGAGCTTGGAGTCATATCATAGCAGTTAGTAATCAGTTTACAGTTTTAATAGAATTGCCAAGTCAAAAGCTAGGAAAATCCCCAGCTGTTTAGCAGGTGGAGTGCAAATGGGTCAAGATAAAATGGTCAGGCCCAAGATCAAATGCAGCACATGGATTGGCAACTCCCTTTCATGTGGAGCCTGCTTTGTATCAGTGCTGAAGTGTGAATAGTTAGAGGAGCCGAAATATACAAGTTTTCCTATTTGCTGCCCTGCTTCCAACTCAGACCCAGTCAAAGAAAACCAAATGTACCCCGTAAACAAATGACATAAGATGCTGCTCGTAGTTTATTTGAGCTCCCCATTGCAAACAGTCTGAAATCAGGACACACTTTAAGCCATCCCTGTTTTGATTATAAAGCTCCTCCATTCCCCTGCCTGCCACAAGTGATGATGCCTGAGTCCTTTGCTATAGCAAGTTCTGAATCAATAGCCTCTGATTGTTCTCCTTTGGGTGGTCTATTTATTTCCTCATTCCCAAGACCCTGAATAAGAGATGTTAATATTTTCATTTTACTTTAAGGAAACTGAGGCTGAGAATTGTTATAAAACTTGGTCAAGTTCTTACAGCCGAATGGGACAAAGCCAGCATTTGAAGTCACGGCTCTCTGATTCCAAAGCAATTGCTCTTTCTATTCTGCAGTGACATCTCTTCCAGGACCCATACCTGCTATGCACTTGTTGAAGGCAAGGCCTGTGTCTTATTTCTCTGTATAACCCTAGTGCCTTCCACAGGGACAGGCCAATGCTGATCAAATAGTTGAGGGCTTGCATTATTGCTAATGTTCCTATGACATTGTTCTAGATAGTTTTTAACAGGTCTGTATTTCTTAAAGCAGACAATGTAAGCAGGTTCTGGTGAACATTTCTGTTCTTAGGATAAATGTGAGCTGTTATTTATTGCAAAAAATACCAAGACTCATTTTTTAAAATACTGCTTAATGTAATAATTCCTGGAAATGGTTCCCCTGTGGTGAAATCATGAAAAGTAAGTGAAAAGAGCTGCAAATGTTGCTTCTGAGCAAAAGATTAGTTGAATGTATTCCTCTCCTTGGGTTTGCTTCACATGTTTGAGTAATAGAATTTGCTGGTTGGCCTCACATTGTAAATTACAAACCCAACCATTGTAGGGCTCCTGAGTGAAAGCCTGGGTCACGTGGCTTTGGTATGTGCAGGTCATGTGATCAGAGCTGGTTATTCTTGGAAGAAATCCATTCTGAAGCAACCATGTTGCCAGTGTCCCAAACCTCTGGCTCATTAATGAAACTGTTCATAAAATCATGTTTTGTAGGTGTGATCTCATGGAAGTAGAGACTAGAATGATGGTTATCAGAAGCTTGGAACTTGGGGAGGGGAGGTGGGGATGAATGGTTAGTTAATGGGCATAAACATACAATTAGAAGAACCAACTTCTGGTATTCAATAGCACGGTAGGGTGACTGTAGTTAACGATGTAGTGTATATTACACAATAGCCGGAAGAGAAGATTTGAAATGTTTCCAACACAAAGAAATGATCAATGTTCCAAATGATGAATATCCTAAATGCCCTGATTTAATCATTACACATTGTATGCATGTATCAAGATATCATATGTACCCCATAAATATGTACAATTTTTATATATCAATACAAATCTTAAAATATTCGTTTCTGTGGAAGTTTAGTAGTTCTGGGAGCACTTTAAACTAGGAGCAAAACACAGAAGAAAACATCCATTATGGAAAGCATGTATATCGGCAGCAGTTCTTTTACAACAGTTTGCAAAGGTTGCTGAAGCAATAATTATATAGGATGTTGTTAAGAAATGAATTTTCTCACAGCAGCCGAGAAGTAGGAATGGAACAGTCTGGATTTTACAGAGGACTAGGTGTTTTGAGCAGGAGAGGCTTTATCAATTTTCAGAAGCCTCAATAATCTGATCTATCAACTAGGTATAAGTGCTGTCTGCTCTATTTTAAGTATTAAAAGAGATAACAAATGTGAAAGTACTTTGTACATTCTGAAAGGTCATACAGATATGATCATTATTATCACAAAACAAATTATCCAAAATGATTGCTTGTTTTCCACAGAATATCCTAGTAAAATAAATCTTAGTTTTAGAGAGGTGAAATGTCACTGTCAGTTGTGTAAAACCTAGAACTTACATTTGCATCAGTGATTGTATTAGTTTGTTGTCACACTGCTATAAGGACATACCTGAAACTGGGTTATTTATATAGGAAACACTCACGGTTACACAGGGCTCTAGAGGCCTCAGGAAACTTACAATCATTGTGGAAGGGGAAGCAAGCATGTTCTTCACAAGGCAGTAGGAGAGAGAAAAATGAGAGATGAGTGAAGGTGGAAATTCCTTATAAAACCATCAGATCTCATGAGAACTCACTATCCCAAGAATAGCGTGGGGAAAACCACCCCCAGGATTCAATTACCTCCCACTGGGTCCCTCCAACGACACATAGGGATTATGGGAACTACATCAAGATGAGATTTGGGTGGGAACACAGCCGAACCATATCAGGGATCATAGAATTGCCAGTCTATGTCAAGCTCTGAAAGATCAGATCATTTAGTTCACCCTATCTATTTGAAGTCTAAAGAGAATTTGCCCAATGTCAAATGCCTTTGTTTCAGGGAAAGACAAAGTGAGAAGGCCTTGAGGGGATGGGTCTATATGAGAAAAGGGAAAAAAAGGAGTTGAGACTGATATATATGCTTAAGTGCTTTTTCTAGGTAGGAACGTTAAATTCCATTAACCCACCACTTGTGAAACCAAGGAAGCAAGGTGATGACTGGAGGCCATGTTGGGTGGTCAATAGGAAAGATGGTAAAGAGAAGACAAATATGGTGTCTCTCTATGGTATTATCCCTGTGTAGCTGAAATGGAGCTTTTTCAGCAGAAGATTGGCTAACTGTGAGTTTCAGTATTTTTGTACAATTTGTTACATAGACCATTGGTATTTTTGCATTCTACCACAAATCTTTGGCCTAACATAATTTAGAAAATTCTGGTATATCTCAGTTGCACTGGAGGAACCAAGGCAAGATGGGTGTCTGCTCAAACGAGGACTCTTCCTGATGAGGCAGAGTCTTGTCCTTGGAAAATCTGATTTTTCAGAGTGACTTAGAAATTGCTGGCACAGGATTATGACTCCTTGGGACTTATTGATCCCGTTGCCTTGTTACAATGTTGAATCTTTTTGAGTTCTGTTTTCTGCCCTAACTACAGAGTTCTGTGCTTTGTTTTCCAACAAGGTTGGAAAGAAGGGCTGGGTTCACTGCTTTCAGTTAACTTTGGAGGGGTCATTTCTGAGCAACCTGGCACACACAATAACCTGTCCTTTGACTAGTGATGTGGCTCCCTGATAAGAGCCACCTGATACATCCTAATGGATGCACACCTCTTCTTAGGAGCAGGCACATTCCTCAGATGTCTGGCTCCAACCTGACAGCCTTTTGAACTTCCTATATTCTGAAAGCCCATTATTTGACTTAATAATTTGGGGGAGATTTCAGGGCTTGCTCTTGCCAAGGTTTTTTCAGACATTTGTCCAAGGACAAGACATGATTTGTAAGAAAATATTTTTGAAAATAATCTCTGTGGAAGATCAACATGTTCAGATCTCACCTTGACCCTTTGACCCACCCACTCCCTCTTCCAGTATTTTTGCCTCCAAGGAAAGATTATAACTGGTTGTCTCCTTTTGGCCATACTCCAATGACTTACCAAATATCTACCCCAAAGTTTCTCTATTGGTCTTGCAAAACTGTGGTTTCCATGGGCTCCATGGCTAGTTGCTGGTCCAGCTGAACAACTTCTGCCCTTATCTTGACCTTTCTGCTATACTTAACTCTGATAACTCCTTCTACTTTCTTGGAACTCTATCATAAGCTGCTATTCTCACCTAGTCGTCTAATTTTTTTCATATTTCTTTTCACTCACAGGTCAGGTTCTCCAGAAGCAGATGCAGAAATAACATCTAGAGTGCGGGGTGTTGATTAAGGATGAATTTCTGTGAGCAGAAGAGAAAAAAGAGGAGATAGAGGAAGAAGGTGAACTTCCTCGTGGGAACAACCATGCCTCAGTAACCCCAGGATCTCCGGAGGGAGGACTGGACAAATCACACCTAACAGCGTGTCCTGTGTCACAGTAAAATGGGCAGGTGTTTATTGCCACTTGGCTCAGTCACAAAATGCCTTGGCCCTGGGAAGGACAGGAGAACTGCAGGCAGAGCAGTTCTCTGCAGGGCGGGTGGAAGCTGAAGGAGCTGACAGCCAAATGCTGTTTACGGACCACACTCCCTACTCCTGGGCAGGCAAGTCTGGACTTCAAGGGGAAGGTCAGCGACTCAGCCTCTTATGACCTCCACACTTCCTTGCGGGTATGACTGCATCAGCTGGTCATAAACACCCCTCACAATGATGAAAGCAATGGACTCTCTCTCTGAAGAGAAATGTGTGAGTGCCCACTGATAAGTATGTCACCAACAACTTCAAAAATTGTTCATAAGTGTTCCAAAACCCGCCCACGAGTTTTTACAGTGGATAAACCTAATTAGGGTTAACTTGACATTGAATTTTATTTTCTTACTGCATTTAAATTCACATCCAACTGTATTTCAATAAAATCTCAAAATCAAAATGATGCTGGGCACTTTCTCCTGTATTATTTTATTTAGTCCTGACTACATACCTCTGAGTTGAATATTGTTAATCCTGTTGACATATTAAGAAACTGAGTCCCCGAGAGGGTAAATGATTCACCTGAGAGCTCACTGACATCGAGTAGTGGAGCCAGGATGTCACAGCAGCTCTGTTTACCTCCGTCACTCACGTCTCTTCCACTCAATCTCCCTTCCTCAAAGAGTTTCTCAGCTCTCCAGGAGTTTGTTCCACTGCAATGCCATAGAGAAGTGGGTAGTGTTTGTAACATGGAATGGACCTAATGTTTTTGTTATTCTCTCTCACTACCCCTTGTGTGAGCTCATTTAAAATGGATTTAATTATAAATGCTTATTATGTAGGCAGTACTTGTGTTTGTTATACACAGTATAACATACAGAACTTTTTATGTTCTTATTGAGTCAACATTTACTAAATCTATTAAATAACATTTCTGCTAGTTTGCCTGAGACTGATGCAGGGCTAGGCCCACACGAAGTATCTAATGAGTAGTCTAAGGGAATGCATAAATGATTCAGCAGAAGAATGAGTGAACAGATTTTTTATTGCCAAATCCTCAGGCCTTCTCTAAGATCTCTTCCTACTGGGTACCACTTCTACATTTGTAATTGTTGGAAAGCATGCAAATCCATCTGGCTGCCTCTTCTTTCATTCTGAATTTGGACTCTCAACCCAATGGACTATTGGGAATCACTCTTGTGTGTACATCAAGCCCCCGAAACCCAACATCTGCACAGCTCACTTGGTGGCAGCAATTTTGTGGTGGTTAACAGTGAGGCTTTGAAACCCCACGTGCCTGGGTTTGGATTCTGGCTTCCGCCACTTCCTGGCTGCTGATGCCTTGGCCAAGGTGTTTAAGCCTCCATTACTGTGAGGACTGAGCATGTGAGCTACATGCAAAACACACCTGTCACATATGAAAACTCCATCAATGAGAGCTCTCATCATCCTGACCAACTCAGCTTTTTCTGTAAGGTCCATCAGATCCCTACCTGTATCTGATCAGTACCCACCTGCACCCATCAAATTGGATTGCCCAGGCTTCCTCCATCCCTACATTCAAAGTCACCTCAACAACATCTCTCAAATCCACTCCCAACTTCTCCTTCCCCAGCATCCTGCTCTGGCTCTGGCCTTCCTTCTCTGGTGTCTTGACTGTTGAAGTGTGTTCCCACCTGACCTCCCTCCCAGTAGCCAGACTTGTTTTCCTGGAGCCCAAGCCACACACTCCATTTAAAGTATAGATTCAGTGATGTTGATGTCCTTGCCTCAGTGACTCCTGCTACCCTCAGACTCAACTTTAAATTCCTTCCTTGCCTCAATGACCCCCACTACCTGCCCTCAGACTCAACTTTAAACTCCTTAGCATCATGGCATCCAATGTCCTCTAGCACCTGTTATCACTTCTGTCCCCAGATTCTTCTTTCCCTGTTTTTCTTCCAACTTCCAACTATGCTAAACCTATGAGTTTCCCAGACATGTCTATATTTTCCTTTTCCCCTTGGCCTTTGCATATGCATTCCTTCTTTCCTCTCTGGGACACCCTGCAGTTTCCTTAACTCTCATGCTTGCTGTCTTTCTCTGGAAGCTGTCCCTAAATCCCCACAGATTGACTGGATGGCTCTCTATGTCCTATCACTGCGTTTTGGTAGGAGCTGAAACCCTCACACGAGGGGAAAAGGAACACAGACATGTAGGATTGATCCATGCTCCAGGCAGAGTAAGGCTACATACTTACATGACTGGGGCCTTCTAGACACCTGTGCAACTCACCTGAACTTAATCTTCCACAGGGCTTGGAGTTGGCCACCTCATCTAGGGCCCCAACGTCAGACCCACTGCAGCCTCTCTGCCAGAAAAAGCCCTCTTGGCTCTCCCATTACTCAGCTGCACCAGAATAAATAGGGTCCAGGATTTTATAAAGTTCTTAGGGTCACTGGTGATTACTGGCCCTGCAAGAGGAAGTAAATCCTGTTATCTTCCTGGACCCTTGGAAAGGAAACAGGGTCAGTGTCTGACTCCAGGGCCCAGCAGCTCGGAAAACAGTCTCCTGGGCCATCCTCCCACATGGACTTCCTCTTCCACTCTCTCTACCTCCTTGAGAGCTTTATGAATTTTATATGTATATATATGTATGTGTGTGTGTGTGTTTGAAATCATACAGAAAACTGATCAATGTGTGTGTGTGTGTGTGTGTGTGTGTGTGTGTGTGTGTGTGTGTTTGAAATCATAGAGAAAACTAATCAACTCTGTATCCAGTAGGGATGATGTGGAACCTGGACCTATACATGGTCTCCATGGCCTACATTGCAGGGGAGGAGGGTCTGGGTGGGCTGTGGTTAAAAGACAAATTTGATGGTTAGACAATCTGGGTTCACCTTCTTAGGTCTGGGGCTCCCAGAACCTAATTTATCAGTGTTTCAGTTTCCCTATCTTTAAATGGGGGTAATAGCAGTGCTAACCTTCATTGCAGGGAGTAGTGTTTAGTGCAACTCTGGCACAAAGCAGGCATGTGCTTAGACTTAGCTATTACCTGAGGCTTCTGCTATCCAGTTAAAGGAGCAAATCTATGCAGAGAGGCATTAGAAAATTGACTGGTTGGGGGCTTTGTGGTGGAACTTTTGTTTGAAATCCAGTCCCATCATTTAAAGAATGTGGTGCCCATCCTCACTGTCTTCACCTCCAAAACATGGATCATACACCTGAGAGAGTTGTTGGGAAGTTTAGAAATAGCAGTATAGGTCAGGGGGTGCAAAACACCTGTCCCATTTGTGCAAATCCTCTTCTCCTTGAGTTCCTGTAAAGATTAAATAGAGTACCTGCGACCATAGACAGCACTTTCCCTCAGAGGAGCTAAAAGATAGGAACTGAGTCACTGATCCGACTTGAGTGAGGGCAGCCAGGCCGCGGAAGAAATTACTAAACCCTGTCAGAGACTTTCATGGACAAAAACCGGCATGGGGAAGAGACAGGACCTTCAGCAAACCCCACACAGGCACCGGGAGGAAAGACTTGGGAGCTGTGCTGCTAGGAAATCGTGAAAGGCAGCCGCAGGAGTGTGGGGAGCTGAGGCTGCTGTCCCTAGGGGGCCCCGAGTGGGCTTAGGGAGTGTGTGGGTCCCTTCTCCCCAGGAGCAAACCAGGGACTTGGGTTTGGCAGAGACAGGCAGGAGCCGGTGCCTGGCACCTTCTCTGTTCCAGAAGGCACGCCAAGCAGAGAGAGTGGATTAGGAGGATTTAAAGTACAAAAAGTAAAACAAGTTGTTCTGTTTTTTTCTTAGACAATCATCCTCAAAGACAGTGAGTGGAATTTGTGTCACTTTAAATAAGCAATATATCAGGAGGAAAAATGAAGTGGAAAGATCCCCCATGTCTCTCTTCTGGAGACAGTGAGACAACACACTGGTCAGTGTGCCAGACACAGCCACACCCGCCCCTCTCTCGGCAATGCATTTTTTTCTGTGATTCACTCCCCATCCCTCACGCTGCCTAAAGTCTATTATTCTTGTCCTCAGGAGTTCTTTAGTTCAAGGGAAGCCAGCAATTCCCTGCCAATGATTTCTCTCTATTATCACGAATGTGAGTGATTCAACCGAAGTTCATTGAGTGTCTACTTGAGCTCAAGAGGAAAGCGCAAAAACTCTGTACAAAGGCAAATACTTGGTTCTATTCTGGAGGGAAGGCTGATTTCTAGGATGGAAAACACTCCCAAAAAGCACTGGAATATAAAAATGACAACTTATGGAGTTAGTCCAGCACTCCTTTAGAAACAGCGTTTGCACACGTTACCACATTTCACAAAACAACCCTGTGAATAGGAAATGAGTGTTAACAAGCCCCACTGCACGAAAGAGGGGATAAAAAGCTGCTAAAAGGATGTGAATTATCCAAAGTCACTCAACTGGAGAGATGATTGGCCTATGGTCCCAGAGGGGGAAGGTCACCTTCATGATGCTTGCTAAGACACTCACCATCTTCTCTTTAAGTTACACCTCCATGGCCATCTCAAGAACAGACCACTGTCAACTACAGTGTTACTCCATGGTCCTGCTCTTTGGCCATTGCTTGGTGAGCCAGGTCCTGCACAGCTGAACAAATCTCTGCAGGTGTGCATGGAAATGGTAAAATGATCAGAAAGAATTAAAGAGGAATGCTGAGGCCGGGCGCAGTGCCTCACGCCTGTAATCCCAGCACTTTGGCAGGCCAAGGTGGGCAGATCCCGAGGTCAAGAGATTGAGAGCATCCTGGCCAACATGGTGAAACCCCGCCTCTACTAAAAATACAAAAATTAGCTGGGCATGGTGGCGTGTGCCTGTAGTCCTAGCTACTTGGGAGGCTGAGGCAGGAGAATTGCTTGAACCCTGTAGGTGTAGGTTGCAGTGAGCCAAGATCGAGCACTGCACTCCAGCCTGGGTGACAGAGCGAGACCCTGTCTCTCAAAAAAAAAAAAAAAAAAAAAAGGAATGCTGACCATTCTGCTACAACTACCCTCAATTTCTAAATTTGCACCTTTAAACAAAATCTAAAACAAATCATTCCTTCCATTCTCCTCACAAACCAGGCAAAGGCCTTAAAGTCCTTTAATTCACTCTGAATTCCACTCATTTCTCTGAACTCACAGTTATCATCTAATATTTCAGTTCTGAATCATTTTTATGCACAAAAGATTAGCAGTAATAAAATAATAATGATGATTATTATATAAAGTCAATCCTGATTCAGCATTTCCATCATGTATGACCGACTTGTTTACTCATTATTGCCTCTTGTTTCCCGCTACCTTCTTCTGGCCTAATTTTCTTTCTTACTGAAGTTTCTTCTTCCATTGAAAGGATCTTTCAAGTGAAGATCTGTGGATAGAATTCTGTTAGTTTTTAGATACCTGAAAATCTGTTTTTTTGAATCTGTTAAAGGTTATGTCAACTATGAATAGTAGAGTGTTCCTCAAAACAATGATTTAAACCCATCCAAGTTTTATTTTCCTCATTTGATAACAAAATCAGGGCTGGGTGTGATGGCTCACGCCTGTAATCCCAGAACTTTGGGAGTTCTGGGAGGCCGAGGCGGGTGGATCACGAGGTCAAGAGATCAAGACCATCCTGGTCAACATGGTGAAACCCCGTCTCTATTAAAAATACAAAAATTACCCTGGCGTGGTTGTGCGCACCTGTAATCCCAGTTACTCAGAAGGCTGTGACAGGAGAATTGCTTGAACCCGGGAGGCGGAAGTTGCAGTGAGCCGAGATCGCGCCACTGCACTCCAGCCTGGGTGACAGTGTGAGACTCTGTCTCAAAAATAAAATAAAGTAAAATAAAATAAAATAAAATAAAATAAAAATCAGAAAGGCCAACTATGGCTTGTGTGCTAATTGTGCAACATACACAGGGATCTGGCCCTGCTGTTTCCTTTTCGATGGCTCCTAGGTCACTTCATGCTCATAATTTGGTGGCTGAAACTCCAGCCTTCTCTGAAGTTCCAGGTAGAACCAAAGGGAAAGGTAGAAAGCGAAAATGACATTATCTGTTGCCTCAGATCCTTGCAAGCAGATTCTGTTTGCGCTTTACTAACGATTGTGTTCGTTGCTGCATACACGCCAGTCAGCCGGTGACATTTCAAAAATCATTTTTCTGCAATTCTGTTTTCTCTCCACCTGGGTCTTCTTACAGGGAAGTTTGAGCTTCTGTATCTTTAAACTTCCTTTCATATATTCCACCTTTTCATCCTTCTGACAGATATACTTTATATTTCTTTATCTCCCAATTTCCTAATTCTCTAATTTTCTGTGCTACAATTACTGTTTTACTCAGTTATTGAAATTAAAATTAAATTCTTATTTTTATTTTATTACTTGCATATCTAGGCTTCCTAACTGGTTATTGTTACTATCTAGCTTCCTTTGTTGGTTCTTGCTTTATGTATGACGTTTCCTTTTATCTTTGAACATATTAAATATTTTTATTGTAAATAACTTTTAGACTCCTCTATTTTATATGGCCCCATGGGTCTAAGTTTCCTATCTTTCAATCTGTTGACTGTTATTTCTGGTGGTGTATGTTTGCAGTTCTTGAGTTCAAGGTCACTTCTCAAGGGCATTATCTTCAATGGACATTCCCTTCTCTTGAGCATGAAGTCATCCTTTTGAGAAATTTGGAACTTGCCTCTGCTTAGACGATGCAGAGTTCACTGGCTGTGAATGAATTTCGGGGGCCTTGGGTTGGGGTTTCTGTATTTCATGGGTTACTCTAATTGAAATCTGAACCTACTGCTGTGCACTTCTTGGTTTGTCGTCTTTTTCACCAAGGCTTTGGGTCGGCAGCAAGCTTCTGGACAGGGGGTTAAGATTTTCTAGTTCCAGTTCACAGACAGTCAACATACAAAAGACCCATGGCTTCATGCTTATTGTCCTGGTCCTCTGCTTTTTGCTCTTGGGCTTATGTCCCTTGGACTCTAACTCCAGCTTTCTAATTTATCTCCCTTACTCCATGATTTCTCTGTCCACTCTATGCAGTGTCCAGTGCCAGCTTTCTAGAAGGCAACTCTTATACCTGCAGGTAAAGGAGTGGTTTCCATGGTTCCACATGTCTGGTCCAGAGCCCCCCGTTTGGACCATATACTCAGAATCCTGAGTTTCTTCTACATGACTGGCCCCTGCATATCTTCTTGCTTGCTTTGAACCACAGCTAAATACGTGTTTGATAATTTATACGTCACCTAACATTTCCATGTGTTCAGAGCAGGAAGGATGGTATTAATATGTGCTTCATAAGTCATCTTGCCGTGAAGTTAGAGTCTACAATCTATGGAAAAGAGAGTTTGTACAAGGGGTTGAGAAGTGCTGTTCACTCAGGGCAGGGTGCTTGGATTGGTACCGTGTACCTTAGGAGCTTCACAACTGTCCTGCCTGTTATGCACTTGTCTGAAGATTTAGCTGCAGAGAGAGGGATGAATAGAGCCCGTTTGCTAAGTGGGGTCGAGTCAGGAGGGGAGCCTTCTGGCTTCTCAACAGCTTTCCAACCTGTTTCCAGTCCCTTACATGGCTATCTGACACTTTCTGTCTTTGATTGCGTAAGATAATTCGCCGTCCTTCAAGTGTATGCTTTTGTAGAAATTCATTGAAGTGGTTCTCTCTACATGCAACCAGAGGAGCTTTCGCCAAAACGTGGAATTCAAGCTCAGACCCATCAAAAGCCCAACTCACATCCTCCAATTTCCTCAGAGAATGGGTTGGCCTGTTTGATCATAAGTCAAGGCTTGCGTAGGTCATTTTAAGTAATACAGTACTGAAATAAGAACATTTCAATAAGCCATAAACTGTGGTCCTCCAAGTGAATTTCTCTCTGTCATCACAGAATGCCTGAAATCAGTTGGAAAAATTGCTTCGGAGATGGGCAGTGTCTCATTGTTTCTTAGTGGTTGAATAAGCCTGAGTCTGTTAGTTAACTTCTCAAACTCTCGGACTGGTAATTTGTGAATACTCAGGCTATTTGGAACGTTAAAAGCATCAGTGTAGTCTACAGGGCCAAAGCAGTAGACTACAAGCAAGTTTGTCCTTGTAATCTACAAGGACAAAACATCTGTCATCTCATCTTCTCTCTGCTTACAATGAGCAGGTACTTAGAGAAGAAAGAAGTGGTACTGCCATAGAAGAAACTCTCTTTGAGGAAAGATCTGGCATCACTTTGGGGCAGGGAGCCCTTTTGGCCAAGGGAGCATGTGCTTACTTGGAGGCATGACCATGTCCAGTCTTCAGCTACTCTTGGAAGTGCCCTTTATGGTTTGGTTTTTGGAAGCTGAGGCTTCCATTGTCTGATGAGTGTCAGGAGCAGTAAGTTGACACTGCATGTTTTCCTCCTCTGAGTTTAAATGCATTATGAGGGAGGCAGGCAAGTTCATATGAGGAAGGTAATTAAGTTCCCATTGATTGTGCCTGTCTTCATTTCCCCAACTTGTTTCATGGCTTCACTAGTTGGTGTTCAAGGTCCACAGGGGCAGTAATAGACATTGCTACAAGGTCAAGATTTAAATAGGGGCAGACGGAGATGGCCCTTGACCTGAATCTCAGGGGAAGGACTTGGCATTTTTTGAATATTTTGCTTGTTTTTTTCCCCAATTATTCACATTCAAAACGCCCCCTTGTATTTGCTAAGAAGCACTGAGAATGCAGTTTGGAGCAGGCAGAAAGAAGTTGGACTACCACATTGCTTATCCTCTCAAATGACACAGAGATTGTCTCTTTTCAGGCAAGGGGTGATGGGGCACATTTCTTAAGAAGTGCTGGAGGGATGCCTTCACGTCCAACCTGGACGGCATTCCTGTGTGTGATATCTCACAGTGAGGTGAGGAACTGGCATCTTCTAAAGAAAAGCCTCATTTAGAAGGGCAGGCCAGGTTGTGGGTCCCTTGGATTGTAAATCCAGCTTTCTAATTCATCACCCTTACTGCACATTTGCTCTGTCTACTCCATGCAGTGACCAGTGGCAACTTTCTAGCAGGCAACTCTGACCATGTCTCCCTGTAAGCTGCCACTTAGCCCTCAGGACAAGCTCAGGACTTAAATCATGGAGTATGGAGCTTCACACAGCCAGCATGACTTCTTTGTTTTCGTCTGTGCTTAGAGAAAAAACATTAATACAAAGATGGTTTAGCTGGGCAATGTGTTGGTCTGTTTGCATTGCTATGAAGGAAGGCCTGAGGCAAAATAATTTATAAAGAAAAGAGGTTTATTTTGGCTCACAGTTATGCAGGCTGTACAAGAAGCATGGTACCAGCATCTGCTTCTGGTAAGGCCTCAGGAAGCTTCCACTTATGGCAGGAAGCAAAGAGAAGCCGATGTATCACATGGTGAGAAGATACAAGCAAGAGAAAGGGGAGGTGCCAGGCTCTTTAAACAACCAGCTCTTGTGTGAACTACCAGAGTGAGAACTCCCTCATCACTATAGGGATGGCACCAAGCCATTCATAAGGAATCCACCTCCATGACCCAAACACCTCCCACTAGGCCTCACTGCTAACACTGGAGGTCACATTTTAACATGACATTCAGAGGGGACACATATTCAAACTATATCAGGTCATGAACCCAAAAATACCTGTAGGAGAATGAGGAAGTGAGTTAGAGAAGAGCGTGTTAACAAGCTGTTTACCACCAAGGCAACAGGAGCTTAATCCATCTAAGATCCCACAGAGGTGGCAAGGGAGGCGGGGTACGGATTCCCCAATGGCTATAGGTGTGGGTGGGTGCTGCTGAAGGGGCAGCCCCAGGCCCTCTGGTCCTCTGCCCACATGGTCCAAGTGGGTTCTGATGGCCAGAGAAAGTCCTCAGCAAGGAAAGAAGGTACTGATAATCTGAGCAGGGTTTATGAGCACGGACATGCTAATGATGGGAGAGAAGTCAGGGTCCACCTATCTCTCTCTTTCTCACCTGCAGAAAATGTGTAATATTAATATAAACATAATGCAAGGTTAATGAAAACACTGTGCTCTTTATCATGGCCTTTTTCCCAGGTCCATCCCTAAGATGCTAAAATATTCCAGATCGTCCTGTTTACCTGATGTCTACTTATTCACTAAGTAAAATCACTGAATTACTTTTACCAGCTGATTATTATATACACTGTGGGGAAGTCTGTGGATTTCTTATTTAATATGGCACAATATTTTTGTCCTTAAAAACGTATAATTTCACAGTAAGTGGTGGAGCAAGTAACATGCAGACCAGAAACCAGGCAATTACATTGCATTGCATCAAGTCCAATGATTGGGGGAGAACAGGGTAATATGAAAACTTTTTATTTTTTTGAGATGGAGTCTCACCCTGTCGCCCAGCCTGGTGTGCAATAAAGCGATCTTGGCTCACCGTGACTTCCACCTCCCAGGTTCAAGCGATTCTCTGGCCTCAGCTTCTGGAGTAGCTGGGGTTACAGGCGCGTACCACCAGGCCCGGCTAATTTGTTTTTGTATCTTCAGTAGAGATGGGGTTTCACCATCTTGGCCAGGCTGGTCTCGAGCTCCTGACCTTGTGATCTGCCCACCTCGGCTTCCCAAAGTGCTGGGATTACAGGCGTTAGCACCGCGCCCACCGTGCCTGGCTGAAAACTTCTTTTTTTAATGCCCCCATCTTGGATGATGAAAAATTCCAAGAGGAATGTCGAGGCTCATCTAGAGAGAGAGTGAAGGCTTTCCAGTGGAAGTGATGTTTAAGCCTAGACTCATTGGATATGTGGGAGTGAAGTGGGGTAGGAGATGAGAGGCCAAGACTGGTGCCATCAATGTCACTTGGCAGGTGACCCACCAAGGTCTTGGATGAAAATGGTTAAAAAGACCACACACACACACACACACACAGACATACACATGCTGCCCTAAGACAGGTGACTTTGGCAGATGGTGCTTTTGTATGTGCCTCCCTGTCATGGTCTTGAGCATCCATTAGATTTCCTCTAGCAGCACTGTCTTGTCCCTCCCAGAGACCACATTGGGATACTCTGTTCATTCAGGGCATTCTTCTTTGATGGAGACTTCTCTGGAAGAACATGGCTGCTTGCTTTAGCTGGAGCCAGACAATGCCTCCCCGGGAAGACGTTCTCCATTATGGGGTCCAGGGTGGGCTCTCCTTAGAAAGACTGTGGAGAATTTTCCTTGCCTTTTTTCTTTTTCTCTTTTTTTTCTTTTTTTATGTACTAGAGTTGTATCATTCTTTCCCTTCTATGCTTTTGGTTCAAATGCTTTGATTTCTTTTGGTTCAAAAGAAATATGCACATCCTGAGACTATACAATAATATAACAGTTAATAATTTTTAATGAACACTTTAGTACCTGGCCATCTAAATATCTACCACGCTTCAACACAGCCACTTTGGGATGCTACATATTTGTTTGAAATATACTGCTTCCTTGGGATTTTGCTTGTTTGTTTTAATGGCAGAGTGGCATGGCCAGGGACTTCTGAATCAAAGATTTGGGGTTTGGGGTCTCTCACTTGTGATGTTGAGATTCATCAATGAAACCATTTCCTCTGGGAGCCTCAGTCTCCAACTCTGATAAAAGGATGGATTTTGTCTGAGCCCCAGAGATGGAGCAAGAATTAAGGAAGTAATGAAGTGGCAATTATTGGCATTTGGTAAATGCTTGAACATTGTTGAATGCAAAGTCAAATGCTGTGAGGAGATAATTTCACAATTTCAAAATGTTAAATTATTTTTAATGCTAGAGCTATTATTTAAAGCAAAACTGTATAGCAAGCACAGCCATATAATGCTGACTCAAGACAAACAGCTCTGGTTTCAGAGGGGTGGGTGATGAATGCAGTCTCCTTGGAACATTCAGCTCCCCGGGACAAACACTCACCTTGTCCAAGAAACTGCTGGCTCAAAAAAAGACATCTGCTTTCTTTAGGTTCCACCTCCCCATAAGAGACTAAGATTTTTGGGGGCACATAGAAAGCCCCAGTTAGATTCACAACAAGAAAGGAAGGGTCCTTGCTACTAAAAATTGTGAAAGCCACACCGTCTGATCATCCATGAAGGATGAACCCATAGGCTGATTGTGGGGTTGCATGCTTAGTCCCCATGGTTTTGCATGCTCGGTCCCCGTGGTTTTGCAATTTCCAAACCAATTTTGCAGATGCAAAGACTCAACGAACAAAGAACAACAAAGTTTACTGATTGTGTGCATTTGTGTGTGTATTTCATTTAGCTTCCCCTTATTCTAACATAACCCAGTGGAGATGCTCCCCTTCTGTAAAGATCTCCCAGCTCCCTTTCCCCAAAGACTTAACATCTCCTCTTCAAGCCTGTTTGCTTGACAAGCCTGTTTGCTCCAGTAGACACTGAGATTCTTGGAAACATAAACGATTGTTGAGCTCATTCAGTGGCCTGGAATGACACATGGTGTGGACAAGACATTGAAATGAAATAACATTGAGCCTCTGGGTCTGCAGCCAAGCTTTTTAGGCACTTTTTAAACCTTCCCAAGGAGAATAAGGTCATTATCTCATGAAATCCATCTCCACTTCATTTATTTGACAGAGTCTATTGTTCTACCAGTTCTCTCTGCCATTGAACTATTGTGCCTGGCCAAGTGGCTGTTGGAATGAGATGCCCTGGCCCTCTGGGCCTGGGGAAGGCCACTGTGAGCTCTATGACATGACTTGAAGATTCGTAATTGCTCTTTAAGCTTTCACTGATGACAGGTCATGCTCTGCAGTGGAAACATAGCTATCAGGGGATGAGGACCCCAGCTCTACAGTGAACCCACTGTAGAGCCTGGGGAGGGCCATATAAGAACTCTGGCCTCAGCTGAGTCATCAGTCAAAAAAAGAGTGGGGCTAGATCAGTGGTGTCAAACTTTTTTCAGGGTGTATAAGAGTACAGAAGGTAGAAGGTAGAGAAGGTAGAAAGGTAGAGAAGGCTGGTTCAAAAGAAGGCAATCCTGGAAGACTAACCTGAGAGCCACATAACAGTAGGACTCTTCTCTTTGAAGTGGGGGCTGTGCATGTGAGGCTGTGTCTGAGGTGGGGTTTGCTCTTGGCCCAGCTCCCTACCTTGTAGCACCACTATCACTTGCTTTCAAGATGCCCGAGGGCTTCCAAGAAACCCCAGTGGTTCAGAGTAGGATAGCTTGGGAGAACCAACACAAAACAGTGGATTAAATTACTTCTAAGGCTCCTTCCAACTCTAATATTTCATAAGCCTTGGATTAAGTCAGATGCTGGTTAGTGTTCTTATAAGAGTTACTTTTCCTGGAGAACTTCCTGGACAACCAGATGGTGCCGGTTTGAAGCAAATATTACCCATGGGAGACAGAACGTGTTGACCGTGGTGCCTGTGGAGCACTTCAAGGACAATTTGAAAGCCAGCTCCATTGGGGTGTGGCACCACCAGCATGGGGACTGCTGACTCCCCAGCACCCAGCACAGGTGTCAGCATGTGGTGGGTACTCATATATAAATACTAAATACAGTCATAAAGAATTCATTTGTGACCTGAGCCTTAACCTTGACTTTGCCTTGAGCCCTTGTTTTCTTACCTGTAAAATAGCAATGCTAATACCTACTCATCTACTCTATCAACACCTAATATAGTAACCTGACAATAAACAGTTGTTGTCTTCCTGATTAACGGGACGAGGCATTCTGACCCACCAACTGGGTCCTATTTAATGAGCCTCAAGGTTATGAGAAGGTAGGGACTTCCCAAGGCCCAGTCAATGCTGAGTAGGCTGAGAAAGGATGAACGGGGAAGACAGGAGGGGCTTTTGGAAAGGGAGGGAGGTGTCTGGCGGTGGAGACATGTAACTTTGACAGGGTCACCATTATGTCAAGCACCCAAGATGTGGCCTGGGATGCTCCACAGTCATTTTTCTCATGAACCCTTGCAAAGACTCCAAAGAGTTTATTAACTTGACCTGCCAGTATGAAAGCAGTCCCCAGAGGACTTAGAGGATGGGGCATATCTTTGGACGCATCCTTGGATTTGGAATGTTTGCCACCTTCACTGGTGGATTTTCCCTGCCTTCCTGGGTCACTGTGGAGCAAGAGAGATTCATCATGTTTCTCTTGACTGAAACGTGGTGCTGAGATAGACTTGTAGTTCCATGGAGATCACGTCACCCCCTGTTGTGACCCCTCTCTGCCATCTCTGTTCTTGCTGGCATGTGAACCACTTGTTCCTGCCAGAGGAGTCAGTTGTGATGAGAACATTAATTTCCTTGCATGGACATGTGTCCATGTCACTTGTAAAGAATAACGCTATACCTAACACATGCTCACACAGAAGCAGGTGACAGCACTCCTTTCCAGCACATACCAACAAGTGACTACATGGTGATGCCTTGAAACCACATCACACGTGCCCATGCCATGGGGAGATGACTCTACGTAATGATTGTTTATCTCATTCTCACCCTCATCCCTTATGTTCCAATAGCCCTCCATAGCCCAAAGAACATCCTTTAATGTTCTTTAATTCACTTCCTTTCATTCACTTAATCCACAAAAATTGCTGCAGGGAAGAGACAATGAGTCTCTGTGTTGAGGCAAGGAAACTGAGGCTTTGAGAAGGGATGGGATAGAATGTACCCCAGGCAGAAAATCTGGCGAAAATTGAAAACAGGATTTGGCCCCAGCAACCAACAGCTGGTCCCACGCTGCTCGTGAGTCCTTCTGTCCAGAAGTCCTGCTTGTTTTCACTGGATCTTAATCTCGAGGGACACGTCCATTCACACAGAAAGTCACATTTGGCTTCATGTGCGAGGTTTGAGGCACTAGACAGGGGAGAAAATATATACAGTCATTCATTTACAGGTAACATGCAAAAACAGGCAAACATAAGCTACACATTTTAAGACATTTAAGACAACATTCTCCTCTAAGACTAAAAAATGCCTCTTAATTTAGGAGGTACCAATGCAAAGGCTGAGGCTTATTTTGTGTCATTCACAAAGCAGGGTTACAGTAATTGGGGAGGTTTATATCGATAATTTTTAGCATTAATATAAGTAAATAAGCGTGTGTATATGTGTGTGTGTGTATGTGTGTGTGTGTATGTGTGTTGGAGAAAGCAGTTTTCACTGGCTTAGCCAAGACAGAATCTGGGGGACACTGATGAATACTGTTGATTTACTTCCTATTTCAAGTATTAAGTATCAGTAGAGTCTCTTAGATTCAAATGTTAGTTATAATACTATTTTACTGAGCATCTATTATGTACTAGGCTCTGCCCACAGCGTATTTTACACAATGTTTCCCATAAACTAAGCATCTAGGAAGAGATAAGTTACAAGGTATTGCATTCTGTCTGAATTTTATTTATATTACTATTAAAGTATTTATTTTTACATAATTCTTTTTCTTTCATAATTTGGTTTGAGGCTTCAGGGAAATGGAAGTACTGACTACTGTTTTATAAATTCAGTATGATAAATGTCTTCTTGCCTGAGGACACAGGGCATAAAAAAGTAACAACACCCTTGGATGACCCTGGCCATGATGGTTGCAGAGACGGCATGGACACATAGAAGTACCTGGCTTAGATCAAGCCCAAAGAACTTCCCAGCTGTGTGGTCCTGTGGATGTTCCCTGACCTCTGAGAGCAGCAGTGTCCTCATTGAATAGCTTCCTGCTATGACATGATATATGCACTCCTGAAAACGCTTGCATTCTGCAAAATCACACACCAAAAATAACAGGACTTGTGGCAGAAATAGCATGGAGACCTAACAACTCAAAAGGTAGGTAACATTGCCGCCAACCCCCTAAAAATATGAACAAAAATGATAGTGCCATTTAAAGAAAGGTGTTAAATGTTAATAAAAGCATTCTACAGTAACTTTAGTTCATTAGCTGTAACACACAGAGAAAGTTCCTCATGAAAGCAGGTGTAAGGAAAGATTACGGCTGCTGAATTGAGATAAGGACAAAATGTTTCAAGATTGGGGAGAACCTGGACATAAGCCCTTCCAAGAAAGAGCATATGCAGAAACTGAGTCAAGACAAAGACCAGGGTGAGAACAAGCATCAGTACAGGACTGTTCTCTTCCCCAGCTTGCTGTGACCCACTGGACTAGTGCACTTTTTTAGCTGCTGTTACTCATTGTGTAAAATCTAATATAGAGAGAAAATTAAATCTCACATGAACCAATTCTCTCTTGTGCATTACACACACAGCTTTCCTATTTACTCATTCCTGCTTTATGAATATGCTTCATAGAGAAGCAAATCATCATATATCCCAATGAGGTTGTTTTGGTGGCTGGAGGTAGGAAATATAAAGGGTTTAATGGTGTCAAACACTTAGTAGAGCCTTCCTAAATTCTGGCTCTCATTCATACTATGCCATTATTCCTTTTAGGAGGATAAGTAGTAGTTGTAGTTTTGCAATAATGAGTTGTCTGACTTCTGGTTCAGTCATTTTCCAGACACACTGCTTCTTATTTTTTTTAAGACTATTAATCTGCACAGAAGGGGCAGAAAAAGTAACATCCTGAAACCTTGGGGAAGCTTGTGTAAGCTGATATTTTTGTAGAGGGTCATCTTGAGAGAATGAATCAGGAAGGGAGGCTGCAAAGAAATGCAAACACAAACTTTTACATGTAAATCTTGTTCAAATAGCATCTTTTGGAAAAGTAAATTTATGTCCTGTTGATTGACTCTGTGGTATTTGGTGAGATTGTAAATAGAACCTCTGTCAGACATGACCAGGGGCTGAATGCAACATAAATAAAATATTAACCTAATTAAAGAGTGCCTTTTCTATCTTGATGAACTTCGTGAGGTCTGATACGTAAGTGCAAAAACCCCCACAGAAATAGTCATTTTGAGCACAAAGAGTAAACGCAAGTATGGGATTATGGTTGTCTTGGTCACCCTTGCTACATGGACTGTTTAAATAGAAAGGCCAAGTCATTCAGAGACATCAAAGAGAGAGGCAGAGGGATTTAAAATCATACCACATAAGAATCAGTTAAAGATCTGGTCTCATTTAGCCTCAAGAAGATAAACTCAGACTCAGAAGCACTTACGATCAATGATATCATTTGTTTTCTAAGTCTTTGAAGGTTAAATAGGAGCCATAGAAGGGAGGTGCAGGAAATCAGTGTAGTGTAGACTAACGAAGAACTCTCTAACAGTGGAATCTGCTCAATTCTTGAAGGCTATGTTGCCAGAAGTGAGTGTGTAAGCAGAGAGGGAGGGTCTCCACGGATTATAGGAAGTTAATCAACTTAAGCCATCATCCTGTTTTACAAACTTCTGCCCTGCAGCCTGTTTTTCCAAAAGCCTGTGTGGAATATGGTCACCTTGTTGGTTGGAACCAGCTCCTGACAGACCCTGGCAGCTTATAGATGAACCTGAATAAGGTTTTCTTGTGACCATAATAAAGTATCTACCCCGGGAAGAGCTATAGCTTCTGATACAGTTTGGCTGTGTCCCCACCCAAATCTCATGTTAAATTGTAGTTCCCACAATCCTTATGTGTCTTGAGAGGGACCAGGTGGAGATACTTGAATCATGGGAGCGGTTTCCCCCATCCTTTTCTCATGATAGTGAGTTAGTTCTTATGAAATCTGATGGTTTTATAAGGGTCTTCCCCCTTCACTGGGCACTCCTTGCTGCCATGTGAAGAACGTGTTTGTTTCCCCTTCTGCCATGATTGTAAGTTTCCTGAGGCCTCCCCAGCCATGCAGAACTGTCAGTCAATTAAACATCTTTCCTTTATAAGTTACGCAGTCTCAGGTATGTCTTTATTAGCAGCATAAGAATGGACTAAGACAGCTTCATTACCATAACACGTGACCCGTATGCTGGCATGATGACTCACTGCCTCTGCCCAACTTGAAATCCTGCTCTACATTTGATGCTGCACTTTCTCCCCTCCCCATCACCCCATGAGATCCTCCTGTCACTTTCCCTAGGTGAGACACTGCTTGAAACAATACTCCCACTGTCCTTCTACTTTGGGCCAAGTGATAAAACTCCATCAATTCTGCCTTCTCATGGAGAGTCTTTGTTACTCGCCAGGCAAACCAACCCCAGTTTTTTGGGTGACAAGTGTGCTGTCTCTGGTGGGCCTGACCACTTTGTGAGCAGGTTACTGTCAGGCCTCTGAACCCAAGCTAAGCCATCATATCCCCTGGGACTTGCACATACACATCCAGATGGCTGGTTCCTGCCTTAACTGATGACATAACACCACAAAAGAAGTGAAAATGGCCTGCTCCTGCCTTAACTGATGACATTACCTTGTGAAATTCCTTCTCCTGGCTCATCCTGACTCAAAAGCTCCCCCGCTGAGCACCTTGTGACCCCCGCCCTTGCCCACCAGAGAACAACCCCCTTTGACTGTAATCTTCCTTTACCTACCCAAATCCTATAAAATGGCCCCACCCCTATCTCCCTTTGCTGACTCTCTTTTTGGACTCAGCCCGCCTGCACCCAGGTGAAATAAACAGCCTTGTTGCTCACACAAAGCCTGTTTGGTGGTCTCTTCACACGGACACGAGTGAAATTTGGTGCCGTGACTCGTATCGGAGGACCTCCCTTAGGAGATCAATCCCCTGTCCTCCTGCTTTTTACTCCATGAGAAAGATCCACCTACGACCTCTGGTGCTCAGACCGACCAGCCTAAAGAACATCTCAACAATTTTAAACCCGGTAAGTAGCCTCTCTTTACTCTCTTCTCCAACCCCTCTCACTATCCTTCAACCTCTTTCTCCTTTCAATCTTGGCACCACACTTCAATCTCTCTCTTCTCTTAATTTCAATTCCTTTCATTTTCTGGTAGAGACAAAGGAGATGCATTTTATCCATGGACCCAAAACTCCGGCGCCGGTCACTGACTCGGGAAGGCAGCCTTTCCTTTGTGTTTAATCATTGTGGGGACACCTCTCTGATTATTCACCCACATTCCATTGGTGTCTGATCTCTGTGAGGACGCCTGCCTTGATCATACACCCACATTCCCTTGGTGGCAAGTCAGTTGTGGGGATGCCTGCTTTGGCTGCTCACCCACATTGCAGCCCAGGGCTGCTCCCCACCCCCTTCTCCGTGTCTCTACCCTTCTTTTTAAACTTGCCTCCTTCACTATAGGCAAACTTCCACCCTCTATTCCTCCCTCTTCTCCCTTAGCCTCTGTTCTCAAGAAGTTAAAATCTCTTCACCTCTCGCCTGACCTAAAATCTAAGTGTCTTATTTTCTTCTGCAACACCACTTGACCCCAATACAAACTCGACAGTGGTTCCAAATAGCCAGAAAATGGCACTTTTGATTTTTCCATCCTACAAAATCTAGATAATTCTTGTCATAAAATAGGCAAATGGCCTGAGGTGCCTGACATCTAGACATTCTTTTACACATTGGTCCCTCCCTAGTCTCTGTTCCCAATGCAACTCATCTCAAATCTTCCTTCTTTCCCTCCTGCCTGTCCCCTCAGTCCTGACCCCAAGCATCGCTGAGTCTTGCTAATCTTTACTACAGACCCATCTGACCTCTCTCCTCCTCCCCAGGCTGCTCCTCGCTAGGTTGAGCTAGGTCCCAATTCTTCCTCAGCCTCCGCTCCCCCACCCTATAATCCTTTTATCACCTCCCCTCCTCACACCCAGTCCTGCTTATAGTTTTGTTCCGTGACTAGCCCTCCCCTACCTGCCCAGCAATTTCCTCTTAAAAAGGTGGCTGGGGCTAAAGGCATAGTCAAGGTGAATGCTCCTTTTTCTTTATCCGACCTCTCCCAAATCAGTTAGCTTTTAGGCTGTTTTTCATCAAATATGAAAAACCCAGCCCAGTTCATGGCTCATTTGGCAGCAACCCTGAGACACTTTACAGCCCTAGACCCTAAAAGGTCAAAAGGCCTTCTTATTCTTGATATACATTTTATTACCCAATCTGCTCCCGACATTAAATAAAACTCCAAAAATTACATTCCAGCCCTCAAACCCCACAACAGGACTTAATTAACCTCGCCTTCAAGGTGTACAATAATAGAGTAGAGGCAGCCAAGTAGCAATGTATTTCTGAGTTGCAATTCCTTGCCTCCACTGAGAGACAAACCCCAGCCACATCTCCAGCACACAAGAACTCCAAATGCCTGAACCGCAGCTGCGAGGGGCTCCTCCTGAACTTCATCCCCCAGGAGCTTGCTACAAGTGCAGGAAATCTGGCCACTGGGCCAAGGAATGCCCAAAGCCTGGGATTCCTCCTAAGCCATGTCCCATCTCTGCCGGACCCCACTGAAAATCGGACTGTTCAACTCACCTGGTAGCCACTTCTAGAGCCCCTGGAACTCTGGCCCAAGGCTCTCTGACTGACTCCTTCCCAGATCTTCTCGGCTTAGCGGCTGAAGACTGACGCTGCCTGATCGCCTCGGAAGCCCCTGGATCATAACGGACGCCGAGCTTTGGGTAACTTTTACAGTGGAGGGTAAGTCCATCCCCGTCTTAATCAATATGGAGGCTACCCACTCCACATTACTTTCTTTTCAAGGGCCTGTTTCCCTTGCCTCCATAACTGTTGTGGGTATTGATGGCCAGGCTTCTAAACCTCTTAAAACTCCCCAACTCTGGTGCCAACTTGGACAACATTCTTTTATGCACTCTTTTTTAGTTATCCCCACCTGCCCAGTTCCCTTATTAGGCCGAGACATTTTAATCAAATTGTCTGCTTCCCTGACTATTCCTCGGCTATAGCCACACCTCACTGCCTCCCTTTTCCCCAGTTCAAAGCCTCCTTCACATCCTCCCTTCATATCTCCCCACCTTAATTCACAAGTACAGGACACCTCTACTCCCTCCTTGGCGACCGATCATGCACCCCTTACCATCCCATTAAAACTTAATCACCCTTATCCAGCTCAATGCCAATATTCAATCCCACAGCATGCTTTAAAAGGATTAAAGCCTGTTATCACTTGCCTGTTACAGCATGGCCTTTTAAAGCCTATAAACTCTCCTTACAATTCCCCCATTTTACCTGTCCTAAAAGCAGACAAGCCTTACATGTTAGTTCAGGATCTGCACCTTATCAATCAAATTGTTTTGCCTATCCACCCCATGGTGCCAAACCCATATATTCTACTATCCTCAATACCTCCCTCCACAACCCATTATTCTGTTCTGGATCTCAAACATGCTTTCTTTACTATCCCTTTGCACCCTTCATCCCAGCCTCTCTTTGCTTTCACTTGGACTGACCCTGACACCCATCAGGCTCAGCAAATTACCTGGGCTGTACTGCCGGAAGGCTTCACAGACAGCCACCATTACTTCAGTCAAGCCAGAGTTCTTACACAAGAGCCGGGACTGTGCCCTGTAGCATTTTTATCCAAACAATTTGACCTTACTGTTTTAGCCTAGCCCTCATGTCTGCGTGCATTGGCTGCCACTGCTTTAATACTTTTAGAGGCCCTAAAAATCACAAACTATGCTCAACTCACTCTCTACAGTTCTCATAACTTCCAAAATCTATTTTCTTCCTCACACCTGACGCATATACTTTCTGCTCCCTGGCTCCTTCAGCTACACTCACTCTTTGTTGAGTCTCCCACAGTTACCATTGTTCCTGGACTGGACTTCTATACATCCTCCCACATTATTCTGGATACCACACATGACCCCTGTGACTGTATCTCTCTGATCCACCTGACATTCACCCCATTTCCCCATATTTCCTTCTTTCCTGTTCCTCGCCCTGAACACACTTGGTTTATTGACGGCAGTTCCACCAGGCCTAATCACCACTCACCAGCAAAGGTAGGCTATGCTATAGTATCTTCCACACCTATCATTGAGGCTATCACTCTGCCCCCCTCCACTACCTCTCAGCAAGCTGAACTCATTGCCTTAACTTGGGCCCTCACTCTTGCAAAGGGACTACACATCAATATTTATACTGACTCTAAACATGCCTTCCATATCCTGCACCACCATGCTTTTATGTGGGCTGAAAAAAATTTCCTTATTATGCAGGTGTCCTCCATCATTAATGCCTCTTTAATAAAAATGCTTCTCAAAGCCACTTTACTTCTAAAGGAAGCTGGAGTCATTCACTGCAAAGGCCAACAAAAGGCATCAGATCCCATTGCTCAAGACAATGCTTATGCTGATAAAGTAGCTAAAAAAGCAGCTAGCATTCCAACTTCTATCCCTCACGGCAGTTTTCCTCCTTCTCATCTGGCCACTCCCACTTACTTCCCCACTGAAACTTCCACCATCAATCTCTTCCCACACAAGGCAAATGGTTCTTGGACCAAGGAAAATATCTCCTTCCAGCCTCACAGGCCAATTCTATTCTGTCGTCATTTCATAACTTCTTCCATGTAGGTTACAAGCCACTAGCCTGCCTCTTAGAACCTCTCATTTCCTTTCCATCGTGGAAATCTATCCTCAAGGAAATCAGTGTTCCATCTGCTATTCTACTACTCCTCAAGAATTTCTCAGGCCCCCTCCCTTCCCTACACAGCAAGCTTGGGGATTTGCCCCCACCCAGGACTGGAAAATTGACTTTACTCACATGCCTCAAGTCAGGAAACTAAAATACCTCTTGGTCTAGGTACACACTTTCACTGGATAGGTAGAGGCCTTTCCCACAGGGTCTGAGAAGTCCACCACGGTCATTTCTTCCCTTCTGTCAGACATAATTCCTCGGTTTGGCCTTTCCACCTCTATACAGTCTGATAACGGACCAGCCTTTATTAGTCAAATCACCCAAGCAGTTTCTCAGGTTCTTGGTATTCAGTGAACTAATGGTCTTTTAAAAACACACCTCACCGAGCTCAGCCACCAACTTCAAAAGGACTAAACAATACTTTTACCACTTTCCCTTCTCAGAATTCGGGCCTGTCCTTGGAGTGATGCAGGGTACAGCTCATTTGAGCTCCTGTATGGATGCTCCTTTTTATTAGGCCCCAGTCTCATTCCAGACACCAGACCAACTTGGACTGCACCCCAAAAAACTTGTCATCCGTATTATCTTCTGTCTAGTCATACTCCTATTCACCATTCTCAACTACTCATAAATGCCCTGCTCTTGTTTACACTGCCAGTTTACCCTGTTTCTCCAAGCCATCACAGCTGATATCTCCTGGTGCTCTCCCCAGACCGCCACTCTTAAAGTAAATAAATAATCTTTGCTGGCAGGGCTATGCTGAACCTCCTTAGGCACTTACTATTTGGATGTCCTGAGTTCTCCCAATTCTTAGTCCTTTAATACCTGTTTTTCTCCTTCTCTTATTCCTTTCAGTTTTTCAATTCATACAAAACCGTATCCAAGCCATCGACTATAATTCTATACAACAAATGTTTCTTCTAACAACCCCACAATATCATCCCTTACCACAAAATCTTCCTTCAGCTTAATCTCTCCCACTCTAGGTTCCCATGTCACCCCTAATCCCGCTTGAAGCAGCCCTGAGAAACATCTCCCATTATCTCTCCATACCACCCCCCAAAAATTTTCACTACCCCAACACTTTACCACTATTTCATTTTATTTTTCGTATTAATATAAGAAGACAGGAATGTCAGGCCTCTGAGCCCAAGCTAAGCCATCATATCCCCTGTGACCTGCACATACACATCCAGATGGCTGGTTCCTGCCTTAACTGATGACATTCCACCACAAAAGAAGTGAAAATGGCCTGTTCCTGCCTTAACTGATGACATTACCTTGTGAAATTCCTTCTCCTGGCTCATCCTGACTCAAAAGCTCCCCCGCTGAGCACCTTGTGACCCCCGCCCTTGCCCGCCAGAGAACAACCCCCTTTGACTGTAATTTTCCTTTACCTACCCAAATCCTATAAAATGGCCCCACCCCTATCTCCCTTTGCTGACTCTCTTTTTGGACTCAGCCCGCCTGCACCCAGGTGAAATAAACAGCCTTGTTGCTCACACAAAGCCTGTTTGGTGGTCTCTTCACATGGACACGAGTGAAAGTTACCATGCTTGGTCCTGCTTCCCACTGTTATAATAGGTAGATTGGCAGATAAGAGCAGGACAAGAAAGGGCCCGAAAGAAGGTCAGATGATTCCCAGATGACTGTCTTGTGATTGTCAGGTGGGCTCCTCAGGCATTATAAGGTAAGTGGTCACAACTGGGGGAAAAATTCCTGACAAACAGGAAACATCTTGAGCTTGTGGGCAACAACTACCCAATAAGATCCTAGGAACTGAATCTTATTGGGAACCTTCATAATAAGGGTACCTTCATAACAAGGTACCACAGACTGGGGGGTTTACACAATGGAAATTGATTTTCTTGTAGCTCTAAAATCCAAATGTTCAAGATTAAGGTGTCAGCAAGTTTCATTTTTTTCTGAGGTCTCTCTCCTTGGGTGGTAGATGGCCGTGTTTTTGTCTGTGTCTTCATATGGTTTTCAAGTCTTCATGTCCTCACATGTCTTCAAGTGAGGTTGAACTAGGGCCCACTCTGAGGACCTCATTCTAACCTAATTACATCTTTAAGGCCCTATCTACAAATACAGGCACAATCTAAGGTCATCTTCATTCAACATATGAACTGAGAGGCAGGGGCACAATTCAGCTTATAACAGGTGTCATTATTCCCATTTTACTAATGAGGAAACTGAGGCAGCGTATTTTGCCTAAAGTCACACAGTGAGCTGGGATTGGAACCTGGATCTGTCTGAGACCAAAACCCACACCCCACCCTCCAAGCTGTATCGCTCATCCTGAATAAGGCAAAGTCAGGGCAGCCAACCCAACTTGAATCTTTAAAGGGGAAACTGAGATGGGCCCCAGAGGACAGGAGATAAAGGGAATTGCATACTGAGAGCTGGCAGGGGTGTGGGAGGAGCTGCAGGACAGGCATTATGCAAGCAGAGATGGGAACATGGCTGTGGATTCCGTGTACCTTCTCAGACCAGCTGGTGCATGGTGCACTGATTTAGAGCTCCTTAAACATCCTAGGTGGAGACAGATCTAAAAGAAAGCTGCTCTTCTTGTGTTCCTGTGAGAGAAAGGTGCTTGCTAGCTGGAAAGACAAGGGATACTGTGGAGGGAGAGTGAGAAGAAGCCCAGTTCCTTCTCCACATTACAGACCCTACGCTAATACAACAATAGGAGGTCGACCCATTGCTAATTGTTCTGGGAGGAGAAAGAGTGAGCATCACACGAGTGTACAGGCACACAAGAGATGTAATAAACACAGTCTAAAATATCACCAGCTCCCATACAGAGCTGATTTGCAATTGTAAATCCATTAGTAGCGTGCATGAATACTAAGAACTTCGGAGTGCCAGGCTGTGAATTTGCCAAGGAAACTGACGTGCTTTTCTACAAGAGAAGAAGTATATACCCTGTGGAAAATTTTTTTTTTTTCCTGTGCAATTAGGTCTGTCTCTCCATTTAAATCATTTTTAATAATCTCCTGATCAGTGGTGTATTTTTAACTGTGAATAATATAACTCTACGTTTACACTAAACATAAACCATTGAACAAAAAGTATTTTATAAACTGGAACTTACCTTCCCTTAAATAATGGCTACAAATAAATGATTTCATGCAAGCAAGACAATCCAATTGAGCTGCTATCTTTGGAGCAGTAGGACTACGTTGTTTAGCCCTACAGAGCAGAGATAGCCATACTACATCCATCGGGCCAAGTCCAGCCCATTGTTTTTGTAAATAAAGTTTTATTGGAACAGAACTACATCCATTTGGTTGGGTACTGTCTACAGCTACTTTTGCATTACAACAGTAGAACTGAGTAGTTGCAGCAGCTATAGTATGGCTGGCAGAGCCTTGTATTTCTAGCTAGCCTGTACAGAGAAAGTTTGCCCATCCCTGCCTTAGAGCCTTATGTCAGCAGGGTCCCTTCTCCATCCCAGGAAGCTCTTCCAGTGGAATCATAAGAGGATGTGTCCAAGGCTCTCTTGAATCTGGTTCTGGTTCTAGTTGGCTCAGAACATCCAGTAACTAATAATGCTGTGACTACCATGGTTTGTTCCTGATGGTGTATTGGACTCAACTATCAACAGCAGTTTGTAACTCAGAAGAGTCAGGGAAACCACTATAAAAAGACAAAATTGTAAAATGAGCACATATCCCTTTTGTTGGATGTTGGCACTGGTTCTAGGCCCACTTTGTGCGTAGACCCAGTCCTCGCTTGGGCCTCATTGAGCTCTCTCTCTGGGAGGGTTGACTTTTGCTGGTTCTTCTCCAGGTTTTACACTGGTCAGCTGCTTTCCACCTGAATGTGGCCATTGACAGCCCTGGGCAAGCGACCTGGCAGCAGGTGGAAGGGAGAAGCTAGGCTACTTCTCTTCTTTCTCTCTGTCTCTTTGCCTTGGGTATATCTGTGGTGACAGCTTTATTTACTCTCAAGCAGGTTAAGCATTCATTTAAGACTTTCTATCTAGGAAATGAAAGAGCTGAGACTCCAACTCTGCCATGGCTGTTTTTAAAGGTTCTGTTCTTTGCCACACCTGGTTGTCTTTCAGAGAGTGAGTGACCTCAGAATGCCACCCCCACTTCCTGCCCAGAGGTACCCAGCGAAGGTGAGGTGAAAAGAGCCCTTTAGTAAAATTACCACGGAGGGAGAGTAGAAAGCAAACTAGAGCAGCATGCAGGTTGGAGGCAAGGAGCCAAGTCAAGGTTCTCCAGAGGAACTTCTGGAACAAAGTTAGTACCATCAGTTGCACCCAGGCACATGTATTGTTCTATGCACTGTGCTTCCTTTAGCTTCTAGCTTCCTTGCCAAGATGACATTCAAAGCATGGTTATCAATGAGGTGGGGCGGGGGGTGATGTCCCCAGGGGTGGGGAAGCAGTTTTGCCCCCAATCCTGAGGATATTTTGCAGTCTGGAGACATTTTTGGTTGTCACATTGGGTGGGTGCTGCTACTAGCACCTAATGGGTGGAGGCCGGGGATACTGCTAAACATCCTGTAATGCCCAGGACAGGCCCCACAGCAAAGGGTCCCACACATTTGGGCCCCAAATGTCAATAGTGCTGAGGTTGAGCGACTTTCAGATTCAGAGTATTCACCTGACAGCATAAAGTAATTGTGGCCCGGCAAGATTAATGACATGAAGATTCCTGGAATAGTCCAGGAAAATATGTCCCCAGTGGAAGATATTCTTCCTCTATGGTTTACATTATGTGTCAGATCCCCTTCTCACACATATGTAAATTATTTGAATCCCTTCTTTTTCAGTAACTTCAAGTGGCTAACCACATTTCATTGTGAATTTCAATACCAGTTTACCTAGGAAAATGTATTCCAGATACATCAAAAGGAGCTGAATGAAAAATATCATGTGTATCCTTTTTATATGTTTAAAGTCAGATTGTAATGTATTAGCAATAGATAGAGTACTTTAGACTTTTCTTTTTTGGTCAAATCATGTTTGATTTGGTTAATCTCAGTTGAACAGGAATTTAACACCAGGTCTTTTAAGTGAAATCATTTCTATATTAATGAGATCCAGAGTGATTCAACTAAAAAAATGATTAAAAAACTAAAGTGTCCCCTTGCTGTTATTCAAATGAATGGAAGGAAAGAGGTGGTATTTTTGAAGCTCTCTCTCTCTCTCTGTCTCTCTCTCTCTCTCCCTCTCCCTACCATTTTTTTCCCAGCCTAATTGACCTGGATCTGGCTCATCTTGAGTAGGTTATGTTTTCTTATTGTAACAGCCTTTCCCCAGCAAAATCATTCCCCTCACTAATGAGCTCCATCCTCCTATGATAGGGAGAGAGTTTTAAAAACACCCACTGTTCTCACTCTTTCATTTGAATAGCACCAAAGGGGCACCTTTTCCCATCATTTCTATCAGAGAGATAGGGTTGGATCTTATTAATAAAAAGATGATTTTACTCCAAAGAGCCCTCAGCATTGAGCCCTAACCTAGATTAGAACTTTGTTAAACACTGAGCCCCAGCCATTGAAAGGTCCTCCTGAGCTGTACCCACACCCAGTGTCACCAGAGCCGAGATTTCACCCATTGAAGGAATGGACAGCCAGGGTCAGCCTGTGCCCTCAGTTCCCAAACCTGCAGATCCCATGATGCTGTTTGCCTGACAGGTCTTTCACCTTTAATCAGCTGTATTTCACCTATATTTCACAGTGGTCTTCTCAGACCTGACCCTTCAAACCCAAGGGCCTTCCACAAGCCATGCAGCTCAGACTGAGATGTAGAGGAAGGACTCCAGCAGAAGGGTTTCCCAGCTCTGCCTTCACTCCCACTCTCTGCTCCCTGTCACCATGCCTTGCCTTCGTTCTTCTGGGTCTCAATTTCTATTCCTTCATAGCTCAGTTCACTCCCAAACTCCTGTCTCTGGCCTGCTAATTGCAGCAGACCCTCTGCCCCTGGGGTAATGAGAGGCAGGTTAGATGCATAGCCCAAGACACCAATGGCCCCAGAGAGCCGCTGACTTTGCATGAGTCCTCTCTTAGCCACCCTCATCTTTCAGGTGCCCTGAGAGCTTGGGAGAAAGCAGGGCCTGGTGGTTAGCATGTGGGCTCTACAGTATCCCAATTTGGGTCCAATCTTGCCATTCATGACCTTAGATACATGCCTTATATTGGAAAAGATTATGTATTTCTTGTGTTTCTGCACATCTTATGAATAAGGCACTGACTGCTCCTTGTTCTGGTCTATCTGTCTAGAGTTGTTTATAGGATAGTGTTTCCCTCTAGAGGAAAGAGCTAGCAGCCTTACTGTTAATTATAAAACATTTGGGTTTCCTAAGCTCAGAGATCCTCTCTTGTAATACAGGGAATTGCATATGAAGGTGTCACTTGGCTCTCTTTGTGTCATCCTGTGAGAATTGGAGCTTATGGGGAAGGTGCAAGAAATACTGATGCTCTGGCTACTTCTATAACTGTGATTAAAAAACTGTTCTGTATCTCTGACCCAGGAAGCTTGTGTCTTCCGCCAGCATCCGTGAAACTGCGACAGGCTCACTTGCTAGCTGTTTCACAGTTCTTGACAACTTGCTTATTTTGAGCTTCAGTTTTCTATGTGTAAAATGGGAGAATAATAAGAATACTGCTATAAACTAAACACTTACATTTCTCTAAAATTTGTATGTTGAAATCCTAACCCCTAATGTGATGGCATTAGGAGGTGGAGGTCTTTGCAAGGGTGGAACCTTGAAAATGGAATTAGTGCCCTTATAAAAGAGACCCTAGAGAGCTCATTTGCCCCTTCTGCCATGTGAGAAAACAGGGAGAAGGTGCCATCTATGAAACAGAAAAGAAACATTGACTAGACAGTGAATCTGCCAGCACCTCGATCTTGGACCCTCCAGTCTCCAGAACTGTGGGAAATTGATGTGTGTTTTTATAAGCCACCCAGTTTATGGTATTCTGTTACAGCAGCCTGAACTGATGAAAACAAGTACCTCTCTTAGAAGGTAGTTGTAAAGATTTAATATGATAATCAATGTTAATGATGATAAACATTGGCAAATAGTAAGCATTAAATTAATGTTATCTAATTTTCATTATGTCACCTTTGCCTGTTACCTTACTGTAGCAGAGAAGGCTGATCAGAGGATTTGAGAGATCACTGTGGTCAGAGGGAACCCTGATCTCAGCAAAATAACCTAGTTCTATTGTCAGCTACAATGGTCATACAGATAGGAAACATTCCTCTTTGGATCACCAATTGGAAGGAGATTAGTGATCAATTTCCCCTCCTTTGAGTTTCCATCAGTAACTGCAGTGGACTGCGTCTTATTTTATTATAGTCCCTAGCCATGTGTAGGTACTTATTCATAAGATGGAACATATAAATATGAATTTAGTTCCCATCACCAGGAGGAAATACCATATTGGAACAATGTGCCCATTCCATTGCATTTACAATCATATTTATCCTCTCTTAAAATCTCTCCCTAGCTCCTTATTGCTCCTGAGACAAAAATCTAAACACCTCCCTCTTTAGTGCACTCTCCCACTCCTGCACACCCATACTTTGTCTAGAGAGACTAAATGTCCATCAGTTATTCCGATGGGCCTCTAGACAGTCACACATTCTGTGTACTCTGGTTACAGTTCTCCATCCTCCTTTGCCCTCAGTCTTAGTCTGTTTTGTGCTGCTGTAAGAATATACCTGAGACTAGGTAATTTATAAAGAAAAGAAATGTATTTCAAACACTTCTAGAGGCTGGAAAGTCCAAGATCAAGTCACTTGCAGATTTGGTGTCTGGTGAAGGCTGCTCATATGGTTTAGCTCTGTGTCCCCACCCAAATCTCATCTTGAATTCTAATCCTCATGTGCCAAGGGAGGTACTTATAATCCTCACATGTCAAGGGAGGGAAGTGATTGGATTATGGAGGCAGATTTCCCTCATGCTGTTCTCGTGATAGTAAGTTCTCATGAGATCTGATGGTTTTTATAAATGATAGTTTTTCCTGTGCTCTCATTCCCTCTCCTGCTGCCTTGTGAAGAAGGTACTTGCTTCTTTGCCTTCCACTATGATGGTAAGTTTCCTGAGGCCTCTCTAGCCATATGGAACTGTGAGTCAATTAAACCTCTTCTCTTCATAAATTACCCAGTCTCAAGTATCTCAGGTATTTCTTTGTAGCAGTGTGAGAAAGAGGATGAATATAGCTGCTCTGCACTTTCAATATGGTGCCCTTTGGAAGGGGAGAAATGCTGCATCCTCATGTTAGAGAAAGTGGAAAGGCAAGCCAGCAGAAGACTGCATGAAGCCTCTCTTATACAGGCGTTAATCTCATTCATTAGGGGAGAAGCCCTAACGACCTAATCAGCACTTAAAAGTCCTACCTCTTAATACCATTATATTGGTCATTAAGTTTCAACATCTGGATTTTGGAAGAAACCCATTTATATTACAGCCCTCCCCACTCTCAACTCCTGCATCTGTTAACTCCTATTCATCTCTAAAATGTCAGCTTAATATTACTTTCCTGGAAAGTTCTTTCTTCCCCAGGTCCCATGGGCCCCAGAGTACCACAGTATCCTTGCCATGCAGCCCTCCATCTGGTATTATTTCCTCTATTTCAAGTTCCATCACATAATTTTGAGGGGTATTTATCACTAAACCTGATTTAGAAAGGTCAAAATCAGAAGATTAGGCAAAAGTATACCAGAGAAACATAAGTTAAGATAAAGCAGGTTTTGCTGTGGTAGATTTAAAGCATGTCTGTAAAGCATTTGATACTTCTTCCATCAAGATATGAAACCCAATAGCTGACTCATCTAATACAGTCTACTCTTCGTAACTTACTTCCTGTGAAAAATTTAGGAAAAAGGGATTCTGAGAGACTATTGAAGGAAATTCATGAAGGGAAATATAGTTTCTACTTGGCTGTTTCTTGGGACCCCTAATCTAGGAACCCACATGCCATGCACTGAGGAAGCCCAAGCCACACGTAGACACAATATGCAGGTGTTCTCACTGAGACCTCCAGGTGAGGTCCAGCCAACTTTTGTCATCCACTGCCTGTCATGAATGAAGAAGCTTTTGAGATGACTCTATCCCCCTTCTGGAGTCTGGGAAGTCTAAGATCAAGTTGCTTGCAGGTTTGGTGTCTGTTGCAGGCTGTTCTCTACTTTTAATATGGCAACCTCTGGAATAGGAGAAATGCTAGCAGCCCAAACCACTCTCTGCCTTCAATAAGAAGAGATACCCTGAATGAGAACTACCCAGCAGATCCTTGTCAAACCCAGACCCATGAGAGATTTGTAATAATAATAATAATAATAATAGTAAATGTTTGCTGTCTTACAATTCTAAAGCTTGAGTGGTTTTTACATAGTTATAAATAACCAGAATACTTGGAATGTTTTTGCCTTTTATGATGCTAAAGATTACCATTCATAATAAAGATATAACCATTCTCAATATCTATGCAAAATGACATGTTAGCAACATTCATAAAGCAGGAATTTCTGGACTCTAGTCAAATATACATGAAAACCTGAATAAAGTAGATAATTTCTCAGGAAAATATCATTTATTAAACCCGGTGCAGAAGAGAGAGAAAATGTAAAGGACTTAATGTCCGTAGAAGAAACAGAGAAAGTTGTCAAAGCTCCAAAGAAAAGCAGCAGACCTAAATAAACTGTTAGAGAACATTTTTAAATTAATATTTTATTTTTGTCAAATAAATATATGCAAATGTTTATATATAAAGTAGGATTAACTTCTTCGCCGGTTTCTCCTGAAATTTATCTTCTCATGCTTAGCATGTTTATATTGCTAATTCTTGATTGATCACTTTGGACATCATCTATTGATAACAATTTTTTTCTCTATGGAATTTTGGATATATTTTAAATTTTATAACAGTTTTAGATTTACAGAAAAATTGCGTATGTGGTCAGAAATTCCTCCATGCCACACACTCAGTTTTCCCTATTATTAACACTTTGCATTAGTATGATATATTAATAAACCAATATTGTTATATGATTATTAATTAAAGGCCATTCTTCATTAAGATTTTCTTGCATTTTACCTAATATCCTTTTTCTACTCAAGGATTCCATCCAGGACACCACATTACATTTAGTTTTCATTTTTCTTAGACTCCTCTTGGCTGTGCAAGTTTCTAAGACTTTCCTTGTTTTTTTTTTTGTTTGTTTGTTTGTTTTTTGAGATGGAGTTTCACTCTGTCACTCAGACTGGAGTGCAGTGGAACTATCTCAGCTCCCTGCAACCTCCAATTCCCCTGCCTCAGCCTCCCGAGTAGCTGGGGATTACAGGCACGCGCCACCAGGCCTGGCTAATTTTTGTATTTTTAGTAGAGACAAGGTTTCACCATGTTGGCCAGACTGGTTTTGAACTCCTGACCTCAGGTGATCCCATCTGCCTTGACCTCCCAAAATGCTGGGATTACAGGTGTGAACCACCACTCCTGGCTGACTTTCCTTGTTTTTGATGACCTTAACAGTTTTGAAGAGTAGTGGTCAAGTATTTTGTAGACTGTCCCTCAATTGAGATTGGTCTAATGTCTTCCTGTGGAAAGATTGAGGTTATGAGATTTGGGGAGGAAGACCAGGAAAGTAAAATGCCCTCTTTATCACATCATATGAGGGGTACCTACTATCTACATAACTTACGACTGCTGATGCTGACGTTGATCACCTGGCTGAAGTAGTGTTTGACAGGTTTTCACATTATGAAGTTATTTTTTTCCCTACTTTTTAATACTTCACTCTTTAGAAGGAAGGTCCCTGTGCACACCCTGTCCTTGAGGAGCCAGGAGCTATGGTCCACCTACTTATGGGTAGAATATTTACATAAATTGTCTGAAACTCATATGCATCATGTATTTGCCTCTTCTGCCCCTATTTATTTATTTAATCACTTATTTATATCAGTATAATTCAATGCTACTTTGTTTTGTTGCTTAAATTTTTAGAGCTTTGCCTATTGAAAAACTTTCCACTGGCTTCTGTGTCTTGCATACTTTCATCATTGCGCAATTCTTTTTTTAGCACACTTTCTGGCACTACAATTTATTCCAGGCTCATCTTATATATTTCCTGAACCAATCTCACTTTTCCAAGGAGCAAGACAATTTTTAAAAGGCAGATAAGGCCTCATACTGCTTAAACTGTTTCTGATAATATTAAAAGAAGCACAATGTCCCAATTATTTTGGAAATGAATAACTCACTAGTTGACAAGTGAATAAGGCTGTTGGCAAAACACGACATACATTGGACAAAAACATAAATTAACAATGTTACTTATCAAACTTGATGTACTTATCTTAAACAAAGGGGTGGAAAACTGATTTCAGCAGCATGATATGTAGCATTTATTCCAGGAATGCAAAGGTCCTTCATTATTAGGAAATTCATCATATTAATGGGCCTAAGGGATGCAAATTATGTAGTCATTTCCAGAAATGTTGAAATAAATTTGAAAAAATTTAACATATAGATCTTATTTTAAAACTCTCAACAAAAATTAATAAGAACACTCACAACTTCATTAAAAATGTGCAAAACGTTTGAACAGACACTTCACCAAAGAAAATATATGAATGGCAAAAGCACATAGGAAGAAATTGCTGCATCATAAATCACTAGTGAAAATGCAAAGTAAAGTTGTAATAAGACAACACTAGACAGGTTAAAATTGAAAGACTGACATACCAGCTGTTGATGAAGATGTGGAGACACTAACTTTTACTCATAGCTGATGGAAAATGCAAGAGGGTAACCACTTTGGAAAACATTTTGGTAGTTTCTCAAAGCATTAATCCTATGCCTACAATATGGGCCAGTAATTGCACTCATAGATATTTACTTAGGAGAAATAAAAACATACGTTGACATAAAGACTTGTGCGAAACTCTTCATAACTACTTTCTTTGTAATAATTAAAACTAGAAACTATCTGTCCATAAAGAGATAGATGGATAAATAAATTGTGATATAGTTGTAGAATGGAAAACTACTCAGCAATAAAAAGTAATAAGCTACTGATGTACACAACATAAAAACCCAGATGAATCTCAAAGTTATGCTAAGTAAATGAAGTTGGACTCCCCCCATCACCAAAAAAGCACATACTGAATGGTTCTCTTCAGATAAAATTCTGTAAAGGGCAAATTAACCTATAGTGATAGAAAGCCTTGATTATATGGGGAAGAGGGTGGGGAAGGAGCAATTCCAAAGGTGTTTGAGTACACACTTGGGGGTGATGAGTATATTTATTGTGTTATTGGGATAATGTATAGTATAAATACATCTAAATGTATCAAATTATACGCTTTAAATATGTGCAGTACACCAATTAGACCTCCATAAAGTTATAAAAGAAATTTTTAAATCCTCAATAATATTGCAATATATAAACCCTTCTTCAATATGATATTGACATAGAAATATTGGAAATATAGATAATTACAAATAGATACATGGATATAGATATATAGCTTTATATATAAGATATACATACATATTTTTGGCTATGGATACAGATATAAATTTAAACATATATAGGTTTATAGATTATGTAGATACAGATAGAGAGTTACAGTAAGTTCACTCATTCTTCTACCCAAAAACCAGCATAAACTTATTGGAGAGGCAGTAGAGTCACATCACTATATTCTGAAATATGACAAGGATGCCCGCTGTGACCAATATTTTTCAACACTGTACTGGAGTAAAAATTAAAGGAAGGGAAGAAAATACTTTCATTACAGCAGTGAGAGTATATAATTGATTACCAGAAAATCCAAGAGAGTCAAGTTAAAAAAAAAAAAAGCCTACAAATAATAATTCTATAACAACATAATAGTGAGATAGTAGGCTTTGAACCCAATAAACATAAATCAATATGTACAAACAATGAATAATTGGAAAAGATAATGAAAGAAATCACTCCCATTAATAACAGAACCAAAAAAGATGAAATGCCAGGGACTAAACTTAATAAAAGATATGCAAAACCTTTACAAAAAAAACTTTAAAACGCTGTTGAAGGACATAAGTAAGTTCTGAACAAATGAAAACAAAAGTTCAGAAAAAGATTTTAGAAAGGAAAACAACATAATAAATATATCAAATCTCCTTTATTTTATTTATATATTAAATGAGATTGCAATTTAAAAATACTAAAATTGTTTTGTTTGTTTTGCTTTTGGAACTAGACAAAGGTGCTTCTAAAATTCACACAAAATAAATATAAAAATGTTTTAAAAAATAAGAGTGAATAATGATTGACCGTATTGGATATATAAAACTATATTTTAAAGACTATTAAAACATATGACATCAGCACATCAATGTATAGATTAATCAAAGGAAAAGATTTGAAAGTTCAAAAATAGGCACAGATAAATTCAGAAATGTAGCATATGACGTTGGAATCTCAGTTAGCCAAACAAGATCTCTTCAATAAATGATGTTGGAACTTCTGAGTAGTGATCAGAAAAAAAAAAAAAGTTGAATCCATACCTCACTCCATTTACCAGAAGAAAATCCAAATACATTAAAGCTTTAAAGCATAAATATGAAAGTATAAAAAGAAAATAAAAAACAGGTAGATTTCTTTATAACTGTGGTATCACAAAGCTGTATCTGTCTGATTCAAAGTCCACAAACTAAGGACACGGAAAAAGATTGATAGGTTCAATCACATTGAAAATAAAATGAAATATTTATTAGGGGTCAAAAACATCAAAACAAAATCAGATGATAGATAACAAAATTGGAAAAATGTTTACAAGTCATATTATAGATAAAGGACTACTTTCTCACAATCAAATCTGTAAGTTAAAATAATCACGTTATTAAACTGCACTCTAGCCTGGCGACAGAGCAAGACTCTGTCTCAAAAAAAAAGCAAGATGTCAAAAAAGTGATATGAATAAACCCTTTGCAGCAACAGCGAGAATCACAAGTCACTCATAATCCCAGAAACGGTGATGCAAATTATACTGTGGTGCCATTTTTTACCTGTCGGATTGGAAAAATTTATGAAGTTATACTAACACACTCTCAAGCATACCTAGTCGGAAAGGCCAGTTGGAGTGATCCCTTTGGAGGGAATTTAGCAATGCCATCAAATTTAACAATGTGCCTGCCTCTCGATTCACTAAGAAATAATTTTTTCTGTAGTCTAAGTATGTCCCAAATATTGCATGGGACATACTTATACTGATTATTTATTGTTCATCTGAAATTCAAATTCCGTTGAGTATCTTATATTTTTATCTGGCAACTCCACCATAAAAATTTCTGTCTATGTTCATATGTTCATAATCCCTGCTCAAAATTCACTCCCTATCTTGGGGGCATTGTTCTAAGACAAATGGGCGGCAGCCTGGTGTTCACTTACCGCAAAGCTAGTGGTCTTAAGCAAGCTGTAATGTCTCTTCTTATGTAAAATGAGACCATTAGCCTGGATGATCTTAATGGCTCCTTTCAGCTGTAATTTTCAGGATTTCTTCATCACACTGGTTCCTGTGACCATTTTCTTGATACTCTCCCTGAGAGACAGAACTTTCACAGTTTAAGTTTTGTTTGTTTGTTTTAATACAAAATGATGAAGTGGGGTCACTGGGGCCATGGATTTTGGCAGTGGACCATCTCAGTGATTTCCTGTGTCATACTACCTAGATGAAACTGGCAAACCCTCCAGATCACAACCACGACAAACCAGAGCTACGTTTGTATTTGGATCCACTCATTTGAGACAAAAATTACAGTCAAAACTCTAAATTCCAGGAAGGGCGTTTCACTGCACGTGGGAACAGTTTCAAGAAATCAAGATCTTGAGAACAGAAATGAAACAAGTGAAACAGCATTTTTGTTTGTTTGTTTTGTTTTGTTTTGTTTTGTTTTTCAAATTTCCAGAACTGTACTGTTGAAAAGAAACTGATGATAACAATACCCTTAACAATTAACAATTTCACAAGTTATTTTTCACGTACTTTGTCTCATGTGACTATTCTACCTTCCTTGTGGGCAATGACAGATTTGGTTATTATTTCCCAGAGAAAAGCAACCAAAAGACACAACACTTATGTGTGGGGAAACTAAGACTCACATCCTGGATTTCCAATTCCAGGCCTGGTTCCACCACTCCTTATGATCAAACAGACTTGACTCCATGCAGCTGACATTAGAGTTACAGAAACTAAAGAAAGAGACACTTTCTGAATCTTCAGGGAGAAGAATATTCCAAGAATCGTAACTGTCAGAGTGGGCATGGGCTGTTTCTAGAAGTAGAGAGTTCTGTGCCACTGGAGGATTTTAAACAGAAGCCAGGAAAATTGTCTTGGGGAACGGTTAAAAGAGATACATGAAAAGCACAGAAGTTGGGACCAAATAATTTGCAATACTGTTTATAATTCAGACCTCATAATCTAATGCTAAACACTCAGCCCATTCCCTGCCCTCCCCTCAACACCAAACTATGAAGGAGAATGGAGGAATGAATCCTTTTCTTATTAATTCTCCCCAGGCTTATTCCTACTCCACTCCCGAACTTCTACAGGTGCATTTTCTATGAAAGCATCTTACCATACTTCACATCATTGTCTTTACCTGCCTGTTTTTCGCACTAGATGTGAGATCTCAGATGGCAGGGGTCCCTCTAACATATCCTGTATCCCCAGCACTTCCCGTAGAGGACTGAGGATGTTCTTTCTAAGCAAATGCTTGCTGACTAATTGAACTTCTTGGCTGAACTGACGATGTACAAACTCACTCTGCGTCTTTTTGACGTGCTTTTGTTTATTTTACCAAATGTTCCTCTCATATCTTCTCATCAGTTTCTCTTTCACTTCTTCACGCATAATCTATCCTGCATATTCTATCCTTTGAAAAAACAACATTTGTTTGTTTGTTTTGTCCCAGTCACGGTCCTCTTGCCCCTTACAAGCAGGAAATGACAGGGAATATGGACTTCCCTTCCCCCTGGGAGAGTCTTTTAAGCTCAAAGTCAGTAACCAATCGGTACTATTCATTTAGCAGAGGTAAATTAGGAATCATGTTTCTGAGATATTGATAAAAATAGTGATTAGCAATTGCTTGCTTAATAGAGAAGAAAAAGGTCTGGCCTAGGCCTAATGGGAGTTGACAGGGTTGTTTTATTAATGTTGCTAATTGATTCTCGATTTAGGTGGGAGCCATCTTAGTTGAAAAGATGGCCTCTAACAGGTATGGACAGCTAGTAACGAAGACCTTTCAATTAACATGGCAGATGCTTTCAATGTATACATTTGTCAAGTTCCAGAAAAATTATTCAAACTAAAGTACTGATTTTGAGCAGACCTGCTTAAAACAGTCTGTAAAAAAAAGAGAGAAAGAAAAAGAAAAAAGAGCAAATCGATTGTCTTCCGTTGTTACCTAGTAGTCGCATTTATTTCCATGATGAGTTTCACATCCTTGGCCTCATTGGTACCTTTGGTGTATTGCTCATACATGTATACAAAATAGAACAACAAGAAAAGGCTATATGAAGGACGTAACTCCAACATATGATTCTTTAAAGAAGATTTTTACCTGGGCAGGTAAAGGTTGTAATTCTATAGCTGAGTGTGCTACATAGACTTCACTTAGTTATTAAACATGCATATAGTGTTTATCATGAATCTAGCTTGTCAGCTGAATTAATCATTCTAACACAGTCATTGTGAGGATACATTTACTTACCTGATTTGTAGATTAGGTGGCTGAGGCTCAGAGAATTTAAGTAACTTGCCTAAGGTCACACAACTAGTAAGCAATGTCACTGAGGTTCATCTCCAGGAAGCCTGGCTCTAGAGCCTGTACTCACCACCTCATTATCTTGCATCTCATATTTTCACAAACACTTTCCCATTGCGTACCTATTCTTGGAGGATGGGCATTATTGTTAGTTCTACTTTGCAGATGAGCAAAATGAAGATTTTTGGAGTGAGGACTTCTTGGTTGGGCATTAACTGATAAAATTAACAACTCTGAGACATGAATGTCAGCAGTCTTTCAAATTAATGCTGTCTTTTGTGTTCCCATCCAAAACTATAGCTTTTTTGTTGCTGTTTTCTGATTATAAAGTGAATACATGTTTATGTCAAAAATCAAATATGTGGAAAAATAGAAAGAAAATTCACCTGACAATTCACAAACCAAAGGTATGACTTTTAACATTTCGAACGTATTTTCAGGAATATATTTTTTTATCTGTGTGTTTATATAAATGAAACCATACTCTCTCTCTCTACTCTTTCTCTCTATATGTATATGTATGTATATATATATATATGTATATGTGTGTGTGTATATATATATATATACATATAATTTTTTTTTTTTTTTTTTTTGGGACGGAGTTTCCCTTTTGTTGCCCAGGCTGTAGTACAATGGCATGTTGTCTACTCACTGCAACCTCCGCCTCCCGAGTTCAAGCGATTCTCCTGCCTCGGCCTCCTGAGTAGCTGGGATTACAGGCTCCCACCATCACACCCGGCTGATTTTGTATTTTTAGTAGAGACAGGGTTTCTCCATGTTGGTCAGGGTGGTCTCAAACACCCGACCTCAGGTGATCTGCCGGCCTCAGCCTCCCAAAGTGCTGGGATTACAGGCATGAGCCATTGCACCTGGCCTTCAAATTAATGCTATCTTTTGTGTTTCCATCCAAAAATATAGCTTTTGTTGTTGTTGTTTTCTGATTATAAAATGAATATATGTTTATGTCAAAAATCAAATATATGGAAAAAATAGAAAATTCACCTGACAATTCACAAACCAAAGGTATGCTTTAACATTTTGAACATATTTTCAGGAATATATTTTTGTGATCTGTGTGTTTATATCAATGAAACCATACTATATTTTTTAAATGCTGTTTTATAACCAAATCTATCCCTCAACAATGGGTCACCGAAATCTTCATTGTCATTGTAGAGCTATATCTGCCCTCTCAGTGACTACATATTAGTCCATTGAATAGATATACCACAATTTATTTAAACAAAATCTTCCAGTAAATATTCATGTCATCACTTTATTTTAAATTATAGAAGCAGTCCAAGACTGCTTATGATTTTTAAGGCCTCAATGAATTCACTTTGCATATATAGATGGCCCTTGGAGAAAATCCCCCATAGAAGAGCCCTCCTAACTGTTTTCAGGAGTAAAGAGGAAAGAGATGCATCTTCCATGGTCCCTTCTGAGGCTGAAAACGATTAAACTGTGTCTAGAGACTGAGTTGGCCCTTCTTATTGCCTAGCAGGTTGGCCCCTGAGTCCTGCAGTAAATGCAAGAGGGAATGGCTAGAGAGGAGAGATGGGACAGAAGCGAGGTGTGGTCAGTGCCCCCACCCCTGCCCAGCTCTGTATTCACATCCCCGTCCTACCTAGTTTCCAGCACTTGTCACTCGATGCAGTTATAGGGGTTGAACGACTTTCTTCACTTTAGCAAAGACTGCGTTTGAAATCTGATTCCAAAGTTGGGAGACATGTGTGTTATATACCTGTTATCTAACGAAAGTTGTCGAAGTAAATTTCCTCATGGAAACACATGATGGTTACTGCTGTTCACACCAGGAAACATCATACCCACAACTTAAATAGAACTCTGGGTGGTTATTATACCAGGCTTTTTTTTTTTAATTAAAGCATCATGGAAATATCACCTTCTAATGAAATCAGTGCACTTACAGATCTTTAGTATACAGAAAGAATCAGGTGACAAAATTGGGGCAGATAGGCTTTTTTCCACAATAGAGAATAAAAAGAGAGATTTCCTATCTTGAATGCATTTAAAACTTGTATGCTATATCTATGTATTTCTTTCATTTTATCTCTGTCTACATCTACCTAAAGTTGCATTATTTTTTGTGTATATGTATGTTTATATATATATGGAGAGAGAGAGAAAGACAAAAAGATATTGAGATCCTTAGAGTATCTTATATATTAGCAATTTGACTTTGTCATCAAGTCTCCTCAGTGGCCAAGACTAAACAGTTGTCAAAGAATCCAGATACTAAATGAAGTGCTAAAATAAAAAGGGGCTGTGAACTTGCTCACTGTTCACTGTTCATAATTCTAAAATACCGTGGATATGAGTGGTGATGTATGAAATGTCCTAGCACACCTAAGGTGGAAATTCAGACCTTAGTTGAGTAATTTCATGTTGCATATAAATCTTAGGGAAGCAGAGAATAGACATGGCTTTCACAAAATTGTCTGTTCTTGATATTTTCTTTCCTTAAGAAGAAAAAATATATAAATACAAATAAAAATATACATATATGAATTCAGTTATATACACATACATACATATATACATATATATATGTATCTGTCTATATATACACATATCATATGTATATAATATAAACATACCTATCAGGATATAGATGGATGGATGAATATATAGGTGGATACACACATATATATTTACCAGTCTTTAGTAGTCATCTGTATGTGGTGAACTGAGATAAGTCATCATAACAAACTAAAGTTACCAAGATAACTTGAGAGATAAGATGCATTTCTTAATTGACTACACAGAACACATCTTTGAAACACTGGAGTAATAGCATGAGGTCTTACTGTTTTGAAAAATAGTAAAGTTCTTTGTGATCTGCTGTGTGGTTTACTGTTTGGGACTCACTGCAAAAACTCTGTTTATTCATTCCTTCAATGATCAAAGGAATGGAGTTGATGAGTGCAGAGATGTTGTTAGTGAATTCTGCTTAAATATGGTGGGTTGAAAATATGCATTTTTGCTGCTTTCCTGAAAACCAAGAAAAGAAGAGTAAAAATAATATCAAAAGTATACAGTCAAAGGATGGAGAGAATTAGAAATTCAGTGTCAGCAAATGCGATGTGTTCAAACATGGAGGATGAACAAGTGGCCGCTGCTCCTCCAAAGCAGAGAGGAGAGCCTCACTTTCTGCACAGGGATGACACTCAGAAACAGGCAGATTCTTGCAACAAGAAGAAGAAATGAAGAGAAATGTGAGCATCCAGTTACTTCTGGAGGCCAGAATGTGGGGTGGGCTTGAAAACTGGAATGAAATTGTAACTGAGAAAATAGCAGCAGCCCCCTCATTCTCCTTCCTTACTCTATACAGCCAGACCATTCTCTCCACCCACCCTCAGAGAAGATGGAGCGACAGCAGTCCAGGATTGTAGGATTCCAGCCACAGGGGTCAGGTGTCAAGCTGAATAAAAAGGGACAGGATAGGTAAGTGAAAACCACTACAGAACTACGAGACCCCAGGGAAGATTTTTCCTGTCAACTCCCACACAACTGAAAGCCTGACTTGTATACCTAGGCAGGAAATTGGATAAATTAATCTTTAGAAAACTGACCAGCCTGAGAGAATAGAGCTGCAGTTAAGGATATCTGAGCATCACCCAACTGTGCATAGTGAAAGCCCAGTTTGCAAGCCCTGCTTACACACACAAGGTTTCAGTCAATATTTCAGTGCCCTGTTCTTAAATATGAATGAACAATCAGGGTCTCCAAACATTTTAAGAAATTGGCTAATGTTAAAGACAGAGAACAAAGCATAAAGGAAAAAGAGCGTAGAGGAAATAGAGCAAATAGAGTGAGTAGGAAAACACCTTAATGAAACTACAAATAAAGTTATAATGAATTTCCTAAGAGAAACTATTGTTTGTCTAAAACTATTGAGAAATAGAGAGTCCTTAAAATTTAAAAATATAAAGCAAATAATTAATAATTCAATAGAAGGATTGAAAAACAGTTTAAAATTCTCCCAGAAAAAAAAAGTTTCTTCAAAGAAGATATACACATTGACAGTGAAAACATGAAAATATTCTTACACCATGAGTCTCTTAAGAATGCAAATAAAAGCCACAATAAGAGGCCGCTTTGCCTTGACTTTATGACTGAACTTTTTAAAAAGACAATAAGAAGTGTTGTTGAGAATGTGGAGCATGTTGGAGCTATGACATAGTTTGTCTACTTTGGAAAATGGTTTGAAAATGTTTAACATAGAGTTACTATATGGCCTCTGATATGGTTTGGCTCTGTGTCCCTACCCAAATCTCACCTTCAATTGAATAATCCCCATGCGTCAATAGTGGGGTCAGGTGGAGATAATCGAATCATGGGGACAGTTTCCCCCATACTGTTCTCATGATAGTAAGTGAGTTCTCAAGAGATCTGATGGTTGTATAAGGGGTTTTCCTCTTTGCTTGGCTCTCATTATCTCTCCTGCTGCCTTGTGAAGAGGTGCCTTCCACTATGATTGTAAGAGGCCTCCCCAGCCATGCTGAAACGTGAGTCAATTGAACCTCTTTTCTTTATAAATTACCCAGTCTCTGGTATGTCTGTACTAGCATCATGAAAACAGATTAATTCAGCCCCCAGTTATACTCTCAGATGTATACCCAAGAGAATTGAAAAAAAGAATGTCCACAGAAAAACCTGTGCATGAATGTTCATAGCAGCATTACTCACAATAGTCAAAAAGTGAAAACAACCCACATGTCCATCATCTGATGAATCAATAAACACAATGTGGCATATCCGTATAATGGAATATTGTTTGGCTGTAGAAAGAAAGGAAGTAACTTGAGCCACAAAGACATATGCTACATAAAATACACCGCCGAAAAGGACACACATGGTATGATTCTATTTATACGAGAAGTCCAAAATAGGCAAAGCTATGGAAAAAAAAAGGAGATTGCCTCTTGCCAAGGGCTTGGAGAGCAAATACTATTAGGTATTGATGGGGTTTCTTTAGGAAATGATAAAAGTATTCTTAAATTAGAATGTAGTGGTGATGACAGCACATCTCGGAATATACAAAAAGTCACTGAATAAGGATGAATTTTGTGGCATATGAATTATATCTCAATAAAGCTGTCATTAATAATATTTCTATTAGAAAGCAGAACAAACAGACAAAAATACATGTGATCAGAAAGAATAAGGAGGAGAGAAAATCAATCTAGAAGATCAAACATCCAAATAATACAATCTCTAGGAAGAGAGAACCAAGGCAATAAAGGGGAGAAAATAATCAGCTAGTTAGACAGTAATATTTCCTGGAAAGGAAGGACATAAGCTTTTAGATGGAAAGGCTCACTACCTATGGAGCACAATGAGTGAGAAGAGACCCAACAGAGGCACACGATTTTCAAAACTCCCAAACATTTAAAAAGGTTTTTCTAGAGGGCTTCTGATGAGAAAAACTCAGATACCTCCAACACTTCGGGAATCAAAATGTTATTGGGGTTCTCAATGGAAGTATTTGGACTAAAAGAGAATAAAAAAGTAATTTGAAAATTTTGACCAAAAATAATTAGTAACCTACAATTCTATAATCAGCTACACCATCAAATAAATACATGTAGTATAAATATAGGCACCTTTCAGAAGATTTTTGAGGATGATTAAAAACTTTTTTAAATGATAAAAAACAACAAAGAATGATGAATATGCAGAATTCAGCATGTGAGATCTAACATAAAATATAAGTAAAGAGATTTCCCAGAATGAAGGTGTTAGAGGTCCCAGGTGGAGAGCTATGAAGTAGCTCTTGAGAACAGTCTGTTGCAGGAGAAGAATGAAGGGCTCTAGAATGATCACTTGCAAAAAATAAAAATAGTACTGATATATTTCATTTGGTATTTGACCATAGAGAGAAGAGTTTCATAGTTTGGTGAAAAAGTGGTTGGCACTTAAAAACCAAGAAAAATGGAAACAAATTATGAGGCAATTATCACACTCAACAAAAGGCTGTACAGAAAATGTAATCATAGGATTCTAAGTGACTCAGCTGTGAACATTATTTTTGCAGTCCTAAGGAGAGCACCAAATATAGTTGACCTTTGAACAACATGGAAGTTGTGGTGCTGACCCCCTACACAGTTAATAATGTGCGTATAACTTTTAAGTCCCTCAAAACTTAACTACTACTAGCCTACTGTTGGCTAGAAGTCTTACCAATAACAGATGAACACATATTTTTTGTATATGTATTATGTACTTTGTTCTTACAACAAAGTAACCTAGAGAGAAGAAAATGTTAAGGAAATCATAAGGAGAAAATATATTTGCTATTAGAATATACTTTTTACAAAGTGGAAGTGGATCATCATAAGGGTCTTCATCCTCATTCACATTCATGTTGAGTGGGCTGAGAAGGAGGAGGAGAAGGAGGAGGGGTTGGTCTTGCTGTCTCAGGAGTAGCAGAGCAGGAAGAAAGTCAATGTGTAAGTGAACCCAGGCAGTTCAAACCTGGGTTGGTCAATGGTCAGCTGCATTGAAATAACCCAAAATTATGCTATAACACTACTTTGAAAATGTAGAGAACAGAACTGTGTACAGGAATGACCACGTAAGGGAGAAAATGTCAAAAAAGTGAAAAGCATTTAAAGAAATGGCAGCGATATAAGGTATGTTACTTTAAAATACAGAGGTATGGTTGGGTGCAGTGGCTCATGCCTGCAATCCCAGCACTTTGGGAGGCAGAGGAGGGCAGATCACTTGAGGCCAAAAGTTCGAGACTAGCCTGGCCAACAGGCTACTTAAAAAAAAAAAAAGACAAAAATTAGCCGAGCATGGTGGTGCATGCTTGTAATCCTAGCTACTTGGGAGGCTGAGGCAGGAGGATCACTTGAACCTGGGAGGGGGATGTTGCAATGAGGCAAGATCTCGCCACTGCATTCCAGCCTGGGCGACAGAGTGAGACCCTGTCTCAAAAATAAATGTATTAATTAATTGAATTAAATTAAATTAAATACAGAGGTATAAATACCAGCAGGGACAGATACAAAATGGTAAGTGGATGTTCTTAGGAGCTGATTATGGGTAGCAAAATGCGGTAAAATGGACTGTTTGTTGTTACTAAGTTTAAAACACAATTTAACTTTTAAAAAGAGTCTGTGCAATAATTTGATCAGAACTTTAAATAAGTAAAATAAATTGAGTTGGACCCCACAAAAGGTAAGGAATAAATGAGGCACAGATATAAAGGTCAGAGCTTATGGACAATGCTGGCCTCTTCTGCTTCTCACACAGGTGGCATTGGAATTAACCTGAGCAGCCACTTAACCTGGGCAGGTTTCTCTTCCTCTCACCTGCACTTTCTAAACTCACGTTGTTGCAAAGTGCCCATGAGGTAATGCATATGTGACTTCTTGTAAGCTCTACAAGTGTGAGCGGATATTATCAATAACCGCTACAATTTATTTATTTGTTCTTTCATTCATTTACCCATTTATTTTTGAAATATGAAATGCCTAAGATGACATTAGGTACAGTTACCATAAATGGGTAATTTTATATTGTACACAAATATGGGCATCCCCAAGAACTGACACCAGGAAGTCAAAGTGAATACAATTCCCAAATTACCATGAAAAGGTACTGATTTTCTCTTTCGGGCTTCATGCGGAGACATTGTTGCACAACTCAGAAGTGAGAAGTCTCCTAACTGACCAATCATTTTCTACTTTTACCCATGTAGTTCACTCTCCAAAAAAGCTCATTTTGTAATTTGAAAGGTTATACTTGAAGGTGCCTTACTGAATTTTTAGTAGATTGATATCCCAATTTTGGCTGCAGGATCTACAATCATTGATGAAATGAATCATTTCTCACTCCCCTGGAAGATGTCACTTGGAAAACAACTTGCTCATTTTCTTAGTCTTTTAGACTTAGGACTATCAATCTTCCCCAAGGATTAGATCAATGGGATTAATAGAAGGTATAAGATAATAGTAATGAGATCCCTATAAGGTATAAGAGGATATATATTTGAACAGAGGCATTATGCATTTTGGGTGGACAATTTGCCATTATAGTCATGGAGAATCCCTCATCTAGTCAAATCCTCTCATTTTGTAGGTGAGGAAACTGAGTGTTAGAGAGGTGAAGTGATCTGATTTGTTCACGGCCACTTACATTTTTAAATGAATGAGCGCTTCAGTGCCAAAAACCAGCCAGGGCATTTTTAAGAATTTTTGATAAGATGCATTTTCAAATGTAAGTATATAAATGATGATAAATGAATAGCCAATGATTAGAGTTAATATTGATTGTAGATGCTAATTAATTGTGCTAAATGCTTTATTTACAATCAACTCTCCAAAGCCCTCATGTGGAGGTACTATTAACCTTTTTCCAGAATGAGACAGGTGCAGGGCAAGGCTTGCTGATTGAGAGGAATTAAGCGACTTGTCCAGTGTGGGCGGCTTTACTGAAGTCCAAGGCAAGATTCAAACCCAGGCCTGCTGAGTGCCTTGCCACTAAAGTCTCTGTCCTAGATCCCACTGTGACATAGTGTACTGAGAAGTGAGCAGGGCAGTCGCTAGTCACCCGGGCCTGGAGAGCATGCTCAGGCACAGTAGATCTGTAGGAAGAGCTGCTCTTGCTGAACACTACAGGGGTGCAACATAGGAAACCCTCCAGGAATTCTGACAATTTGACGGTGTGCTGGGCACAGTGCTAACTGCTGCTGATGCAGTTTTGAGCAAAGCAGATATTCATTCTCTTTTTGTCTTCATGGAGCTTATATCACGGAGTTACACATCCAGTATGTATATTTCAAATAGCGTTAAGAGCAATGAAGGGAACTGCCAGGACCTGGGAGGGAGCAGATCAGAGGGTGGACTGAATGTGGCCATCAAGAAAGATTTCCATGAGAGCATGGCATCTGTGTGGGGACAGTGGCAATGGCCATCTGGGTAGTTTGGGAACTGATGAAATAATCTGGGTCTTGGAGGTGGCGGCAGGTGCAGTGACTTTAGCAGGAGCCACCTTGAGTCTGGGAGGGCCTGGGTTCCCTGTAGCACACGCTTATGTGCAGCACACTGGCGGGCATCCCAGGAATTCCTCGATTGTTCCGCCTCAGGAGCTTGAGGAGAGGAGCCAGGATTGGCACTGAGAGCTGAATCAGCTCCTCTGGGAATTTCCTCGGCATTCCATAAAGGAGGTCTCTAAATGGAAGGGAGAATTGGATCACCTGCTAGTGTGGGCAGCTTTGGGACCCCGTTAAGCAGTGTAGTGGCTGAATTCCCAGAACCTTGATTGCTATCTTATTTGGAAAAGTAGATCTTTGCAGAAGTGATTAAATTAAGGATTCTGAGATGAGGAGATTACCCTCGATTATCTGGGTGGCCCCTTAACTTAATGACAGGTGTCCTTATTAGAGAGAAAAGCAGGAGGTTAGATGCGGAAGACGAGCAAGCAGCCTGACCCCGGAGGTGGAGATCAGAGGGATGCGGCCACAGGTCAGAAGCTGGGAGAAGCAAAGAATTCCTTCTTTCCTAGAGCCTCCACAGAGAAGTGAGCACAGCCCGGCCGACATGTGGAGTTCTGATTCCTGGCCTCAACACTTTGAGTGTATGCATTTCTGTTGCTTTAAGCCACCCCTTTGTGGTCATTAGTTACAGGAACTTCTGAAAATTAATACAGCAGGTGACATTTAAAAATATTCCTGTTAAGGTGGACTCACCGGCTACTGTAAGAATATTATGCCATTACTGTATTGCATTTTATTTTTCAATTGCATTTCGAGAGTGGGAGGCTAAGGTAATCATACCCTATAGTATGTTCATGGTGCATTATTGCTACCTGTCATTCATTCATTCATTCATTCATTCATTCATCTATTTCATCCCCATACTCCATTCTCAGAGTCCCCATCCATCTTCAGTGTATTCAATGAATTCTTGTAAAATGAATTTTGCTTTCTGTGCGTGTATTTTAATTTGCATAAATGTTGCATTTTAAAACATTTTCTATTTTTTTTCACTCATGTTTTAAGGTGTCCTCCCACGTGTACGTCCAACCTGTTGTTTTTAAGTGCTTCATGGTCCTCTACAGTCTATACAGCCCCTCTTGATGGTCTGCTTTGCCTGTGATGGCCCCATGCTGCCTGCAGTGTTTTCCCGGTACACATGCTGCTGGGGTGAATGTCTGCAGGCCAGTCCCCTTGTGGGTTGTAAGAATCTATTTGGGCCATAATATCTTGGGATGGCATTTATTAAGCACGCATTATGTGCCAGGCATGGTGTAAAACACTTTCCACCTCTTTTAAGCATTTATTTTTCCAACTCCACTTGACATTCATGTAATTAAGGAGTGGAGGCTTTTAGCACCATGGCAAAACCACCCTCAGCAAGAAATAAAACTGGGATTCAGACCAGATGTGTTTGACCCAGGACAGAAATGCTGCTTTTCAAACTTTCGAACTTTAAACATGATTCTTTAAATTTCAAGTCATTGAAACTCCATATCCAGAAGATCTGTTGTTAATGATTGGATGATAATACTTCCTCATATTTGCATATGATGTACGGTTTAAAAGGAACATATATATCATCTTATTAAATCTTCGTAGAGAAAACGGAGAGAGGAGTTACATGTTATTTCCAGAAACACACAGCTGATAATGGGATTCAGACTCAAGATCAGGTCCTCTAACTCCAAGTTCAGCCATCATTTTTCACAGTATAAAAGCAGAAGGTATGTTCACCTTTGGAGACAAGGTTGATTTTTGGATCATGAAAAGTAAATACATATTGTTTGTGATTGACATAGTCCAACATTTCCCACGTGATGCTCAGTTCACTGAGAGGCACTGTGTCCATCAAAGACCAATAGTCCATCCCTCAACCTCTATGGCTGAGGGAGATGAAGTCCTCCCTGGACATGCCCTCCTGTGTCTGTTCACGCTGATTTATAATCCAGGAGAGACCTCACTGCTGTGTACATTTCTCATGGGAACATTGGAATAAGTAGACTAGAGGCCTGGTGGAAGCAATGGCTGTACTAAACAAATTAGTTGTAGAACCAAATTTCTGGGAAAATATTTAAACTACCTAAGAGCACACACTGTTTTCAAGCATCCTCAAGCACTTCCCAAGCATCCTTTGCCATCCAAACAAAAGACGGACTAATTACAAGCCATTCTTATCTGTTCATTAAGGCTCATCCTCTGAAGGCTGCTACTTAACTGTACGCTGGCCTACTTCTGGCTAGTGTGTGTCCTTGAAGGAGATAAAATTGGATTTCTTTAAAGATATTTTCTAGATCCAATTTCTCACCATTCAGTGGGAAGGTCCTTCAGATAATGAGCCTGAATTGGTGGGGTTTTGTGGTCACTGTGCTTTAATGTCTTATTCACGTTGCCCAGAACTCACCAATTGAAGAAATGCGAATCTGTGATGGCATTCTCCCAAATTGTGCACCACTTACGGATTATTTGGAAGAGCTTAAATTGTAGCCTTGATTGAGGTTTTACTTGAAAGTAAGTATAGCAGGGGAAAAAGCAAGAGATGGCCAAATACTTGGAAAGGAAAATGCCCAAATGGAATTTGAGTTTTAGGCAATTTTAGGATTCTCTCTGCTTCGTCGTTGGTCCACTAACCAAGGCTACTCCACCCGTGTCTCATGCTCAGCCAATAACTACAAACAAGTCAGAAATCTCTGCTGTCCAAGGCACCCCTGGAGCTCCCTGCTCATCCCCTGCCTGTGGAACCCGGCCAGCATGACCTCAGCCCATCACTGTGGCCCGCATCTTGTGGCTTGGGACCTGAACCTGGGCCCCAGGCCTGTCTTCTCCCCATTTTTGATTATGTTTGCTACCATTTCCCCTGCTTTTGACAAATCAGTTCTTTGTTGCCTCACTGTAAAGCTCCAGGACTCTCCGGGCTTCATACAGCATTTAGGCTCCCCTACTAGAGGGAACACTCCTATTTTGGGTTCTTGGTTAAAGCCTCGCTAGATGTGGTTAGTCCCTTCTTTGCAAGGTGGGTTCTTGGAGAGTGCATTAGTTTCCTAGGGCTGTAATGACACAGTGCCAGAAAGTTGGTGCCTTAAAGCATCAGAAATTTATTCTTTCCCAGTTCTGGAAGCCCAAAGTCAGAATTCAAGGTGTTGGCCGGGCCATATCCTCCCTGAAGACTGTGATAGAGGATAGTTTTTTGTTTTGTTTTGTTTGCCTCTTCCTCACTTTTTTTGTGGTTGCTGGTAAATTTTGGTGTTCCTTGGCTTCATTCTCTGCCTCCATCTTCACGTGGCAGTCTCCCTTTGTGTGTCCCTTCACTTTAATTCAGTATAACCTCATTTTAACTTAATTGATTATAACTGCAAAGACCCTGTTTCCAAATAAGGCCACATTGTGAGGTTCCAGATAGACCTAAATTTTGGAGAGGCACTGTTCAATCCAATACAGAGAGATACCAATACTTGCATCACATAAGATGACCACTCTGGGATACTGGTATATATACAGGGTGGGAGAGGATGAAAGTTTTCATTTATCCATCCATCTATTCATCTATCCATCTATCCAATGTATATTTGTTAAACAATACTTATGGACTAAGTACAGTTTTATACCAATAAAACCAGCAATCCTAGACCCTTCTCTCAAGATATTTATAGTTCAGAACTAGTGATAAGCAATGAAAACAACCAAAAGCGTTTCAAGAGAAGATGGCCACAAATCAGGTGAGATGTAGATTCAGGCCAGGAAGCGACCAACATCCAGCAAAATAAATGAGGTAAGACTTTGTGGAAGAGATGCATTTTGAACATCATCTCAAGATTTACAAGCATATAAAAAGGGCTTAGGAGAAAGGAACTACAATGACTGAGATCTATGTAAACTTGGGTCAAAAAAGTACCTCATTATTTTATCTGAACAAAGTTTGTTTCTTAGAAAATTCTGTGTGCAGTTGTATGGTAACATTTTCCTTCACACATCAGTATTTTCAGAAGAGCAAATGTGCCCAACCACTTCTCCTATTGTCTGCCCACAGAATATAAAGGTCATGGTGTCTGCTGTTGTAAATTTCCTGGGATGAGGGATCCATCAAGATATTTCCATGTGTATAATAAACTACCAAGGACAAAGTTCAAGACTGAGAGTAACTTGGGCTATAAGTGACTTACTTTCCCACAATCAATTATTAAGATGATTACACCATGTCTTGAGAATACATTGCTAAGTGAAAGAATCTCTCAGAGAATGTACAGTCATGATTTTTCCATAAAATTACACAAAAATCGAGCACACAGAAATCTTATCCATTAGAAACTAGCAATGCAGCTTGGATGTCTAGTAATTAGAAACAGCAGTCTTTCTACAAGGCTCAAAGATATTCAGATATCACAAATATAGCTTTCTTAAATATGTACACACACACACACACACATACACACTCTCTCACACACACACGCACACACACAGAGGAAACCTTTGGATCCATGCCAGACTTGGTGAAAATACCCATTCCGTTCCAAGCAGAATGCTCAGGCAGGGAGTTAAAGACCTCACTGTTGGGAGCATCTTAGATGGATTATCCATGTGCTTACAGTTCAAGTTCTACTCCCCAGTCTTCTAAACAAATAAATAATTGAAGCCCATTACCACTTTTTGGGCTGTCTTCACTTGCTTCTTCGGCTCCCATCAAAGCCGAGCTCCATGTCAAAGGCAGCAGCCACCTTGAGGAGAGTCTCAGGGAGACGACTGATTAATTGCTTTTGCATTTTGGAAGTGCATCCAAAGATGTTGTAAAATAGTGTTTGTTTTTGCTGTTGCCAAACCTTGTTTAGGAGGGCTCTGGAGGGTGACGATGATGTACTCAAGATGGTGAGAGAGGCGAGAGCAATCAGCTCAGGTATGCTTGCCAACTCTGCTTCCTGTGAAGTTTCTAAACACAGGTATGGGAGGGGCTTGAGGAGGTGGGAAGAAGTGGAGATCCACACTGGTGACTCTGGCTTCAGCAACTACAGGCCTTCTTCCGTTGGCATCGCTGGGAACTCTGCGTAAATCAAGACAACCAATTAGAGTTTCAAAAAATCCTAGATGTGCTGGCAATCAGGAGACAGAAATAGGAAACCAAGGAGAGGCTTACCCTCCTGGGCGTCGTGGGTGCCAGAGACCTTACTGAAATTCGGTAACAGATGACACGGAGCACGGACTCATTTCGTTACGGCAAATTCTGTCAACATGAGCAGGCCTCACACTGCGCTCTGCCTCTCTGCCTCTCGCTCTATCAGCTCCACATGTTGCCCCAGTGGCCGTCTTTGTACTTAATAGAACTTGTCAAAACATATCTATCAGTTGTGCGGAGAGTAGACTTGGGTGGTCACAGGGGTGCTGGCCAGGGATGGACTGCAGTTCCTGGCAGACATACGCATCCTCCTGCCCAGTTCTCGCCCAAATTAAGGGGGAATCAGCACGTACTGTTGAGTCACTGGGTTTTTAAACCGTTCTCACACCAGCAACTGCTTTTACAGCACATTGGTGTTTATTTGAAGTCCCTGATCTCTACTTTCATGTGGATATTTGGTGGTTCTCGAAACTGTGAGAGGAACAAAATGTGTTTCCATTTGCTTTGAGTTTTTGATACTTCGAATATGCTTACAGACATACACAAAAATATATAAAAGTATGCGGATATACATTAGTTTATATCTTTGCATGTGTATATATTAAGTAGAAGGGATGTACTCTATATATATGTGTGTACACACACACAATACAGCAATGCTTTACTTACAAACTGATATGGACATATTATGTACACACACATCCACACATGAGTTCATATGTAAACTTGTGATAGTACTTATGGGCCAGACTGCATAAACACATAACCATTCCTGTCCTTGGACTCTCAATATAGCATGTCCTTCCAAGAAATTGGTCTGTGTGGTTCCCAGTGACATCTCCGTGCCAGGCGTCCGACTTTCCCTGAGCCATGTCCAAGGCCACTGGAATGCTTTGCGGCTGGCATCCAGCGGCGCCTCCCCCATCCACTGCTGGCCCAGGGGCGAGGGAAAGGAGTTTCTGGAATAGTTCAAGAAAATCATTGGCCAAGGAGAAATCCAGCAACACTCACCTCAGTTCCTTCCCTTCGTGCCACTGAGAATCTTCAGAGTTCCCAGATGGGATGACAAGGTTCATCTTCGTGGTGCTACTCCGTCATTTCATCTGAAACACGTAGGGAGCACAAGGGTGTGGTGGGGCAACTTGCTGTGTGGCAGGGAGCATGGGGGTGCAGCCTGTCAGGCCTGGCTTCTGCAATTACTAGCTGCGAGGTCTTGAACAAATCAGTTTCCTTATTGGCAAAATGAGGCTAATAATACTGTGTTATCCAGGGAAGTAATACTAGCTACGGGAACAAACAACCTTCAAATGTCAGTGGCTTAATACAAGCTTTACTTCTTGCTCATGTCATAATCCAATGGGGGTGAGCACAGCAGGAGGTGGGACAGAACATTCTGCTTCACAGAGCTGTTTCGTTATCCAAGCTCCATCCTTTCCTGAGTTCTGCCTTGTGGTACAGCCTGAGTCCCCCACCGGGTCCTCTCCTCCAGCCAGCCGATATGCAAAACAGGAGGGCATGGACAAACAGAAGACTCGTTTTAGAGGACAAGACTGGGAGTGGCGTGTGTCACTTTCAGCCATGTTCCAGTGGCCAGAAATTAATCTCAGGGACCAACCTTTCTGCAGAGGAATCTGGGAAATTTTTTAGCTGAGTGTCAGGAGACAAATGAAAGGGGTTGTGTCAGCAACAGTGTGGCGGGTTGTGAGGATTGTATGAGAACACGTATTGAAAGCTTTCAGTGTGGTGCTTACCGCAGGTACTCAAGTCATTCTATGTACATTCATTATTATTATATTCAGCATTTGTCAGCCAGAAAAGAAATGTTTTGTAACATTTTAATGTCATATTTTAAGGTGATATTTACACACAGACATACACTATGCTATATTATATTGTACTTTAGTTACTATACTATATTTACTACAATCAGGAAATACTGTTTGTTTACATTGTGCTACATTCTGGAAGTATAATACAAGCAAAAGAAATAATACCTTCTCTCTAAAAAATATAACTTATGAAATGTGTATTCCTTGTTAGATTTTTTAAATATATATTTCATATTTCACAAGTCAGATATGAATATTCAATATATACACATATATGTTTGCGTGTACACACACACACTCACACACACACACAGAGTTTATTCTTGCTTGAGGTCCAGGCATTCACCATCTACAAGGTGGCATTTCATGTTCTAGGCTTGTGTGGTGGGTCTCTTCTCCTATATTTGCAATCATATGAGAAGAGTTGTTGAGTCCTTCATACCCCACATCTCTCTGTCTGGGATCAGGGTAATAAAGGTCAAGAAAATAGGCACAAATATTGAACAGTGTGTGAGCTACCAGGGCTGGGCCGGAATTCTGATTCTGATATTTACTGGCCGTATGATGTTAGGTGAGCCACCTTCCTTCTCTAGCTTAGTTTTCTTGTCTGTAAAATGCAAAACAGCAGAAACAAACTTTAGGAGAATAATCCTGAGGATTAAATGGATAATGTAAATAAAATCCTCAGTATGAAGTACAGCACATAAAAAGGCTTGACTTAAAAGTACAGAAAACAAACAAGTGAAACTTAATGATGGCTTCTGGCATTAAGGGGCGGGGAATACACAGACCTATGGGGCAACTCTGACACCTTCATTTTCCATCTCAAATGACCTACTAACTCCAATACCAACAACAGAGGTTGGTGTCTGGGCTGACTCCTCCCAACCCTTTTTCAGGGGGGGTTTTATTGGGACAGAATGTACATTATGCCCAATTCACAGATCCTAGGGGCTTGTAATTTAATAGACTGTATTTTGCTTTTGGAACTAAATGGCCCCAGGGCTCTCTTATTCTAAATCTTAAGTGTTCCCTGATCTGTCAGACCTGCATGTACTATGTCCCCATCACTGAGAATATAAGCTGATAAAGTAGCTTCCACTTTTTTGTCTCATGGAAGACTGTGCTTTTGAGTATTCTTCATGTTTGGATTTCATGCTGCCTCCTTACTTCTCAGCCTCGCATGCTAAATTACTCTTAACTCCCTCTGTACCTCCGGGTACCCCAAGAGAAGAGGTGACCATGTTTTTTGTTGAAGGTAGGAATGAATGAATAGCAGCATTGTAAGATACATTCTCTAGCGCATTTTCTTTTGGGTTCATGAAAGGTGGATACATTTCTTCCATGTGGTGATTTGTTAAATACATATTTGTTCATTTCTCCTAAGTAACATCTCCTCCATCTGCTTCACAGAGAAACGAGAACCAGATCACAGAGCAAATTGTGCTGTTACAGGAGAACGTGGCTTTGAGCTGGAAATCCTAGGTTGGAGCCAGCAATGTGCTGCTAATTAGCCATATGAACTCAGGCAAGTTATACAAAGTTCCCAAGCCTCAGTTTCCATATGTGTGCAGAGAGGACACTTGACTTCACAGTCTTTAAGGCTGTTTCCAGAGGTGTACTCCAGTGACCACCTGGATGCAGGTTCTGGCTTGCCTCAGGTAATCTGAGTAAGAAATCCTCTGGGCAGAACCCACAAATCTGCATTTTTAACAAGCACCTAAAGTGGTTTGTCTGCTACTTTTTCTAAAATTCCCCTTTTGCAGAAACATTGCAGGATTATAGTCCTGCAGGGTACTTGTCTAGCAAAGAAATTACTTGTAGAAATAGTTTACTACCTCACAATGTATTATGAAATTTGTCAAATTTCTCTTCAAAAAGGTCATCAATATATGTTTTTGGTTAGTATTAACAGTCTCAGCTGTTTGGTCCCTTTCCATGGGAAATCTTGCCATATTTCCCCCCTCCTTTGCCTTTTCCACCTCCCCTGCATCCCATTGGTGTGGCTTGCATGAACTTTTATATTCCAATGGTATAGCGACAAACTGCAACCCTTGAGCAGTAAATAATTTGTTGAGCAAGCAGATTAGTGCCATGTTAAATCCATTCAAGATTATCTGGTTAGAGTTATTTTTAGCTTTTATTCCAGAAAATGCTAGCCCTACATCACAACTAACATTGCAGGCAGCATTCATCCATTCTTTCACTCAATGTTATCACTGATCTATTATGCACAAATAATAGTGATCCTCACCTTGATAAACTGTAAGGATACAATAGCAACAAAAACAACTTTGTCCCTGTTCTCAATGAGCTCTGGCTGTTGAGGAAGACAGAGATGTAAACAGGCAATGCAAAATGCATAAAATGAGCCAAGTCTGATGTGCCTGGAGAGTACAGAACCAGGCCCCTAACCCTATCTCAGTAGTCTTGGAGGGTTACCCAGATGAAATGACAACTAAGTCAAGACCTAAAGGATTAGAAAAGCAAGGCAGAAACAAAGTTGTGCTAGGTGGGTGAAAATCAAGTGTAAATGTATTTGCAAGTTGAAGTTAGGCATCTTTATAATTTGTCCTTGACTTACTCTCTAGCTCTTTTTTACATATACAAGTTTCGTTTCCTGGCCTGAACTGTAGAACAACCAGGAGTGTCTGCTTCCTCTTCTGTGCTCCTCAATAAACCTAGTCCAAGCTTGGGTGTCTTCCTGCTATGACACTCGCTGAATTCACAGCAGTTGTGCATTTGCAGATCCAAACACTTTTTGGTATGTTCCTAGTGTGCTCTTTCACTGCACCGTTCTCCCTTTCTGTTCTGTTTGTGCAACAATCTGTGCTTCCTTCTATAAAAATACTCACTGGCTCGGGGTCACAGACTCAAAAACCTCCCTGGGCCAGGCCAGTGATATGCATGTGCCATCAGTCTGGGAAGGGCTACAACATAAGGGCATGGTGGGGCCTGTGAGCATCTAGACTGCACACGCCTGATGAAGGAATTCCAATTCTTTGTTTTGTTTTTCTGAAACACTGAGCCACCCAAACAGAACACCTCTGTTGGATAGATCTGGCCCACTAGTCTCCCATTATGACCTCTGTCTGTGAGGTCCCTAGGGGCAAGATGATGTGTTATTTATTTTCCAGTCCCCAGGGCTTGGTGCAGAGTAGGTGTCTGGGAATTGTTTGTGGTTGAATCAAATCACACTTTCCCAGGGGAGCTTTGGAAAACACCAGCTGTGCAAGTTCTGATCCACCCTGAATGATTCCTGGCTCAGTCAGATAAACGTAACTTGGTACACGGATGTGTAAGAAAGAAATGAAACTCTAAAATTACAGAAAAACTTGCCTCAGATTATTCACCTAGTAAGAGACTGAGTTGGAATTAAGACATAGCAACGCCTGACCTCAGATAACACAGTGTTTCATGTAATGTAAGAAAAAACATAAATTGCATATTCTAACAGTAAGACCTGATGATTTTTTTTTTCTTTTCAGTTGGCTAAAATATTTGTTGAAGGTCCTTTTTATCACACCATTCTTTTGCTTAAAACTTGTCACATTGTTCTCAGTGCAAAGAACAGTGTGGCCCACAGGGCCCTGAAGGACCCTGCAGGACCCAGTACACACTACTCCCTCACTTGCTGATCCAACCACACTGGTCTTACGGCCTTCACATTTTTCTTGTTTACTCTGAATTTGCAGTTATATACCCTCTGCTGCAAATTCTTCCCTGTACAGCTCATTGCTTACATCCAACTTATTCTCCAGCTCTGAGCTTTAGAGTCTCTTGTTAAAGAAAGCAACTCCTTGCACCTCAGGGCAAGGTATAGTCCCTCTGTCCATGCTGTCATTATTCTCCATACTGTCCCTTTAAAGCATAATTACTGTTTGTGATTACATAATCCTGTGATTAACTATCTAGAGTGTTGCTTGGGTCAGCAGGGACAATGTCTATCTTGTCCCTGTTACAGCGCCAATGCCTAAGGCAGAGTTTGGCTCAGAACCAGGGATCAATACATATTTGCTGAGTGGATAAATGGAGGAAGTAGGAAGTTGCCCATGACCAAGGATGCATGGGTGTCGGCCAGTTGGCCACTCTTCAATGACCCTGCAGCTGAGTGAAGCTCATAGATGGTGCGGAAGAGGAAGAGGTTAGCATGACTGACCCTGAAGATTTCTTCAGAGATTCTGAGTCTATGCCGTCTCTACCGAGACATTCTGAGGACACTGATGTGGTTTGTGCACTGCTTGTACCGCAGTCTGAGACCTGTACAAAGTAGGTCAGGTACCGTAATATAACTCGACAAGTCACTCACGAGAGACCTGGCTGTCCCAAATAATTCAAGTCAGAGAACCAGGCTATGGCTGAATAAGCAGAGGATGAGGGTGTTTATTAAGGTGATAGAGTATAATGAACCCAGGGCAACAGAGGGATGTCTGACTTGCTGTTAGATCAGTTATCAAACTGCAACAGTGTCCCCTCTCCAGAATGGAGTGACACAAGCCTGTGACATGTTAGGTCATTCAAGGCCTGCAGTCGTGGTCCCTGGAAAACAGGCACTAAAATCTCTTTTGAAGTCTAATTTAGTGCTTGGATTTATACTGGACCTTCAGGATCACCTTGTATAGAACTAATGACAAGGTGACTTTGGGACCTCCCTTCTCCCAGCTTTCTTTTAACTATCCTGGGCTATTTCAGCCCTTCCTATTTTGAGAGGAGTAGCTTCAAAAGTCAACAGAAGTTAAATACTGAATAATTGTAGTGAAACAGACAAACTTCAGTCTCACCAAAGAGGTTTTAGCAAGGGACTGACAAAACAACCTTGAGATAATGGGTTGCTCAAAAGTAAATTGATTATTATGGTTCTCCTAATTACAAACGTCTGTAGGATCACTTTTCCCAACAAGGAGACACCCAAACCTCTAGCACAGTAATAGGTATCTTATTCAATCTAGCACCAACCTGCCTCTTTATTTAGCTCTATCACTTTCCTCTCCAAACAATGTCTGCTGGTGTCCATTTCTGCAAAGAACACTTCCCAAACTACTATCTCCTCACGCTGCCATGGACAAATGCAAAAGCAAATGTTATAGCGTTTATTAAATTATTAGCTACTTATTTTCTGCAGGTCTGGGCCTCTCCTGAGGCTAAATAATCATCAAGGGCAGGAGCTTTACTTCAGTCTTTTTTAATAGTTTCTGGCAAACAGACAATATTGCATACATACTGGGGGAGCTTATCAGGGAATGAATGAATGGAGGAATGAATGCAGGACTGGGAGTCAAGGGGCTTGATCCTGTGTAAAAATGTGGACTTTTCTCCAAGGGTGAAGTGAAACCACTGGATGGCTTACAAGAGAGAGTGACAGATTTGCTTTGGAGAGGTCAATGTAGTCACAAGGGTGGGGCTTAGAGGGACCCATGCAGAAGGTCTAGGGGAAGCAGCTGTAGGAATCCACTAAAGACACAATGGTGGCCAGATGAGGGCATGAAAAGAAGTTAACAAGCAAGCAAGATAATTAGGGCCAATATCAACAAGACTTGGTGAATATTTGGTCATGGGTGGTAAGGATGACTTCTGGATCTCTGCCACGTACGACTGGGTAGATGGAGACAGTACTTAATAAAATGGAAAACTGTTTTAAAATATGTAAGGACTCTTTCCAGAATTACTTTGGATATGCACATTTGATCTCATAATCACATTAATATTTTATCAGTTGACTTGAGTGGCTTTTTTGGTACTCAAGGATTTGTGAGTTACATGGTTTCAGAGCATTTGCTTGTCTTTCAGTTGCCTATGAGTTTTAATTCATTAATTTTATTTATCACAATCTGCAGTTCTTTTGGTTTTGATTAGGTTGAGATTTATTTTCTTTATGAGACCTTGTCAGTCTGACAATATATTTATTTGTTTCATTCATAAAATAAAGTTGGCTACATGAAATTCTTTGAGCAACATACTGTTTTTCATGTCAGAATCACATGAAGATTGTATATTTTGGGTTGCAAAGGAAAAGTCTAGGTTTTCTCACCCACATTAATAATATAATTAGATTTACAATTCAAATTAAAAAAATACATAGACATAGCTGCACATATTCATATACATTTATATTTGATTAGGGCTTAACCTTCCTTTGTTTATGGGAGTTTATAAAGCCTATAACATCAGCCCTGGCTCCCCCACGATGAAAGAATGTTACACCCAAATTCAGTCTATTACTGCTGTCAGGGTATTCAGTAAAAGTAAGAAAATCAATTTGAGCAGATGTATGTTTATGGAAAGTAATAAACGATATTTTTAAATGTGAAATATTCCCTCTTTATTAGGCATTTCTTTATTATCTGCTGTATTGTCATTAAATTTGATAAACATTTCATCATCACATACTTTATCCTTTGAGAAATGGAAGAAAGATGAATTTATAGTTTATCAATACATACATTTTAACTACTTATGTGTGCATCCCAAAATACTGCTCATTATATCTCTGTTCATTTGATCGTCAAGTACTTCTCAATTCCAATCGGAAAACATTTTATTGACCCCAGTTCTATTCTTGACACTGGGGATACAGGGACGGGTTTGGTTCAGGTCCCTGACTTGGAGGACCTCACAGTTTGGGGGTGAAGACAGACACGCTGACGATGACTTGTGCTGAGTGAGTGTAGCACAGGGAAGAGAGAGGCAGCCACAGAGCAGGAAATGATTTATGTTCTCCAGAGTGGTTGAAATGAGGTATGGGAGAGACTTCTAGGAAGAGGTGGTTTCTGAACTGAAATGTCACAGGGGCATGGGATTTTAAAATGTGCCCATAAAACTGTAAGTAGTTCCTTATTCCTGGATCATAACATTCAAGGTAGGAGAGACAGGAGGTGATCTGGGTTAGAAGCCCCTGTGAGCCACACGAAGTCCTTTAAAATATATTTTGAGGGCTCCTAAGAGATAATCATTTGAGGCAGAGCAAGGAAAGCTAAAAATCCAAGGTGGCTGCTGAAATATATCCCACCCTGCCTTCCCCATTCTTTTTGGAAGAGAATACCAAGATCAAATATACGATAGCATCAGGATGACATTTTGGAGTTTGTTTGTTTGTTTGTTTGTTTCTTTATTTATTAAAGGAATGTCATCTCAGGCACCATGGAGTTACAGGAGGAGAGCAGTGCCTTCCTGCATTCATTGGTGCTGGGATCGTGAGTCAATGCCAGGGTGATGGTGCCCTCTCATCAGAATACGCCCACCCTAAGCTAAGTGGGCGGCCAAAGCAGGCAGGAGCTGGCTTTCCCCTTCCAGGCTCTGGGTTTTTCTTTTCACAGAGGCAATGTGATTCCAAGTGAATTGCCCAGGAAGTGAGGAAGCTGCATCTCTTTTCAGGCTGTGGCCCTGAACACCCAGGCCTGAACAATGGCTTGCCTGATAGCAACAGGCTGTGGAAGACTTATTGTGCTCTCTGAATTTTGTTTCGTGCACTGCAGTTTTTCTTTTCTGTGAAAAGAAAAAGGATAATTCTTTCCAGAATCCAGCATGGTTTTCTCCTCCACAGAGTCCCTCAGCAACCTTGAAATTTGAAGCAGTTATAAAAACAACTTTGCTTCCTCACTCTGCCCTTCCGAGGCCAAGGCATGCTTTCTCAGGGACAATGGGCTAAAAGCACCCCCAGCCATCAGTTCTTCTTGTTAAAAGGAATAATGAACGCCATTTGCTGAACATCTTTCTTGTATGTCAAATACAAAGCCAAGTTTATTTTCCTATTTAATTAAAAATGTTCAAATTTGAATTTTGAAATAATTTAGATGTATTGAAATTGCAAAAAGAATGCAAAATTTCCTTATACTCTTCACCTACCCCTTATACTCTTCACAGCTACCCCAACTGTGAGTGTCCACAGAACAAGGTTCACAAGCAGCACATTTACATCCACATGGTCCTGTTGGTTCATCTCCAGCCCTCTTTCAGATCTGTCAATCTTCCTTTCTCTCTGGTCTAGGATCTGATTCGAGATCTCAGTCTGCATTTGCTTGCAAGATCCCTCATCTTTAATCTGGAACAAGCCCTCCAGTCTTTCCCATTTTTTCATGATTTTGACACTTTTGAAGGGGACTGGTCAGTTATTTTGTAAAGAACCGCTTAATTTGGGTTGCCTAATGTTTCTTCATGATTAAATTCCAGCTATGCATTTCTTGAAGAAATATTATGAAAGTGATTTTGTGTCCTTCTTGATATCAAGAGCCCAGAATCACGCTATGTGTCATTGCCAGTGATGTTCACTCTTGTGAAGGTCACCTTGTGTCTGCCTGGTTTATCCACTATAAAGTTAGTATGTTTTTTCTTTGTAATCATTAAGGGTTTTATGGCACCAAATTTCGAGACTGTGAATATCCTGCTTCTCGTTATTTTTTCACCCACTCATTTTGGCAAGCATCAATGACTCTTGAGTGAAAGAATTTGTACTGTAGTGTTTGCCAAACAATGATTTTAAAAAGGTTTACATTATTTTATACATTTCTAAATGGAGATTCTACCACAAGGAAGAGCCTTCCCCTTTTCTTTATTTACTTATTTGAATACTTATATCAATATGAACCCATAGGTTCTTATTTTGCTTAGGCGATAGAGCCCGTCATGACTGTCATATATCCTGTTGTTTAAATTGTCCAAGGTGTGGCCATCAGGCCATTCAAGTGGGCTTCCATGTCCTTCCAACATTCCCCCATCTTTTCCATCTTTCCTGAGCACATCCTTACTTTCAGACACTACAAGACATTACAGGCTCATCCTGTACTTCTCTTGCCTTAGTCCTAGAATCACCCACTTCTCCACATCAATTCCTTTTATCGTAGAATGATACTTAAAAATCAAAATCTGGGTTCTAGGAATCCTCGTTACTCGTGGACAACACAAAGCTAGCTTTTACATGCATTGCCTTGTTTAATCTTCTCGGGAAAGAATAATTGTGATGATCTTACAGATAATGAAAATGACAGCAATTGGCATGGATTAATTGGGGTTTCACAGCTAAAATATAGAGGAAGTAGAATTCAAGCTCAAGCGCTTTGGCTTGAAGAGGCAGCCTCCTTCCTGCTGTGTGATGCTAGCTCCTGGAGGATGAGGATAGGTTGGAACAGGTCAGTTCTGGGAGAGCCTGCCCTCTCCATTTGGCCCTGGATCCTCTTCCCTATATGTTCTCCAGCTAATCTGATGGGGACCTTGAGGCTGTCTCTCTCTACAGCTGCAGTTCTTATCCCTCTGAGGCCAGTGTCATCTACTTTTTGGACCCTTACCTTAGACCCTGATGCAATCTTTGATTTGCCTACAAGTTCTCCTCTTTTCTAGTTGATTCCTGTTCAGCCATCCAGTCCTTTATTTCCCTAGGAGGCCCACCTTGATAACTGCATGTTCGTAGCATCTCACTTGTAGCTAATCAATCAATTGGTTTTGTGACTCTTTGCCTAATGTATAGCTTTTTTTTTTCTGCTGGAATTTAAAATCTGAGAGAATAGAAAGAGTGGTTGACACTTTGCTTGGCATATAATAGGAGCCTAACCAATATTTGTTGAGTGAATCCATTAAAGGCTGAATGACTATTGATGCCTCTCCACACCCCTCTCTAACATGGAGCTCTTACGGAGGCTTCTACGTGTTGGACAGAGCTCTCTGGGGTTCCCAGGACCACGCTGAGGTTGAGCATTTCTCTTTGCACCCCACTTGAACTGCAGAAAGATTAAGTACTGAAAGCAATTACACTCCTAAATGAAGTGGCCGTCTGTAGTTAATTTAGGAGGTACAGGAGCTGCGGATCAGGATTGCGATTAGGGAATGGTGTGGACGAAAGTTGACTGTGCACAGCTGGTGGTGAGGAAAACAGTTGAGGCTGGTGAGTGTATTGGATCCTAGAAGAAAGAGAGGGTAAAGGCCTGTGAACTAGAGAAGGGGTGCAAAGAAGGTGCCAGCTGGGAGACACTGGAGAGTGCAAAGCCCAGAGGGAAAGGCTGTTCTCCCAGTGAAGAAAGAAGCTCTGCTGTTGAAATATTCACCCAAAGTTCTCCACTGGCTAAGCTCTATTTCCTGAAATGTCACCAACTTACATCAGGCTTGACTGCAGCCTTGGAGACTGACTGGGCCTGGGCTCACAGAGGGGTATTTGTGAAGCCTGTTGTGTAGGGAGATGAGGGCAAGTTGAGGCTGTAACTCAAGGCCAGAGTCCATCATAATCTGGGATGTGAGAGGGTTGATCACCTGGAATTCTGCCTGCCAAAGAGTTTCAGTTATGGACACTGAGAGAAGGCTCTTGTGCTTCCCCAGGCTCAGAAGAAATGCTTTCCCTTCTCTGTCTCTTCTAAACAGAAGAAAGGCAGTTCCTCTATCATCAGCAGGGATTCCCTTCTGCTTTAACTGCTTAATTGTTTAAATAAGCCTAATTGCTTAATTGGATTAATCCCTTATTCCCCCAAGGGGTATCAGCAGTGGACAAGCTGTCCATCCACTGGGGAGAGGCTTTACTGCAGCAATATCTGAGTAGGGCTGTGGCCTTCTGGTCTCTTCTATGTGTAACCTCTGGAGGGAGATAAGAATCTCTGCAGATTAGCAGGGCTTCAAGAGAGGATTAGTTGATGGGCCTTTGGAGGAAGCTACTGGGGCAAGGCTAAGTAACTGCATTCCAGGATGACAGCTAAGATTCCAGGTCCAATGCAACTTATCCTCAGTCTCCCCACAGCATACCAAGAGATAGAAGTCACATCCAAACCCAGCACCAGAGGGACAGTGCATGGACAAAAAGAGCAGTGCCATGAATAGAAACAGCGCTTCCAAAGCTGACCTGACTCCCAACCTTGGCTTCCCTTCCTCTCCTTTCAAAGTTGGCTTCACAAAATCCTCCCTGTGAGTCCAGCCCCCACCAGTCCCCAAGGGTGCAGTCAATCTTGATGTAAATTGGAGACATTTCAGAAAATAGGCTCAGCCAGTGGACAGCTTTGGATGAATATTCTAGCAGCAGAGGTTCTTTCTTCATTGGGAGATGAGCCCTCACCCTCTAGGCTTCCTTGCTCTTACCATGGATCCCTGTCGCATCCTACAAGCCTGAGTCCATGCTCTGGTCACTGTCGCTGTCTTGATGTGTCTTGAAATATGGAATGATTAAAATCCATGAGGGTAGGGCTTGTGTCTTTCTGTTCATGGCTATGTCCCCAGAACCACACCCAGGGTCTGGCATATAGCAGGGGCTTAATCAATTTTTAGAGAATGAGTAAATGGAAGGCCTCCTATCTTTATGGCTGACAGATACACACTGTGTGACTCAGGATGGCAAAACAGAGGGGTGAGTTTTGGTCCACAACTAGAAGGGTTGGTTTAACAGTCAGTTACAGAGTCACAGATAGTATCTCCATCCCTGGGGGACTTCAGGCAGACTGCAAGCACAGCAACAAGGGAAAGAGAACTCTACAGAGTTGACCAGAGGGACCTCGTGATCTCTACTGTTCTAAGGTGTTAGCAAAAGCATCATAGTGGGTGCACAGAGCTTAGAGTCATAGAACTGGATGTGTACATTTCAATTTATTTATTTTTTGAGACATGGTCTCATTCTGTGGCCCAGGCTGGAGTGCAGTGGTGCAATCACAGCTGACTGCTGTCTCCACCTCCCAGGCTCAAGCAGTCCTGCGATCTCAGTCTCCTGAGTAGCTGGGGCCACAGACATGGGCCACCACGTCCAGCTAACTTTAATTTTTTTTTTTTTGTAGAGATGGGATCTCCCTATGTTGCCCAAGATGGTCTTGAACTTCTGCTTTCAAGTGAACCTCCCACTTCAGCCTCCCAAAGTGCTGGGATTACCAGCGTGAGCTACCATGCCAGGCCTAATTTTCATTCCTAATGTTACCATTTTCCAGCTTTGCGATTGGAGAAACTCACTTACCCTTTCTGAGCTTGCACTGCCTCTGCTGTTCAAAGGGGGTCAGAAAGCCTAATTCAGAAGGTGGATGTAAGGATTAAAGGGGCTAATGATACAAAGTGCAGGGCATAGTAAGTGTTCAAGAAATGTTAGTCTCATCACTCTTCTGCTTTACCTGTGAAACAGTGGAATGGCCAGAGACGACAGATGAGAGAATGGTGTCTACTCAATCGATTTCTACTCTGCACTTTGCATTTGGGAGGTTTTCCCCAGTGTCTATTTTCCACAGGGTCCCAGCAGGATGGCCACTGTCCTTCCTTGTCACACACAAATACATGCACACACATACATCAATTCAGACTGGGGATGTTTTTCTCATTTTGATTTTAAAAACGACATGAAAATCCATCACTCAAACTATTTTCCTTACATGTGAAGCTCAGGGGAGAAAGTTATTTGTACATAGTCAGAGGGGGCGGCTTGACACAAGGCTTCCTGGAGCCTATTTCCATGGCCTCCACCAGGATGCCCTGTGATTCGGGATCAGCTGGTCTCCAACACTGAATGAGAGCAAAGCCAACCCGGGCCTCTTCCCAAGGGGCGGGGAGTGTTTGTGAGCATTGAGAATAGATGTGCAGATTTCTGCTAAAATGTACTAGAGGCCTCCTGGCACGTTGTTCACACTTACCTGTTCCTGGACTATTTTTAGGATGTTCTGATGCCGGAGGCCGTGTAAAAGCGTTACTTTTTTGACAGTGAATTTTGCATTTCAGCACATAAAAATTTCAAAGGAGAAAAAAACTAGCTTTTAGCTTTTCTCCCTTTGCAACTTTTCTAGTCTTTACTATAATTTCCTGGGAATCATATTTATGTCAGCAAAGCAAAAGGGATTGTTTGGGAGTCTGGGGTCAGACAGCTTTAAACAATACCACCAATTGACCCTAAGGGCAGGGGGCAAACATGGCTGGTCTAGAGGAAATTTCTCAGCCCCCAGGGCTTCATGTTCTGCAGGGCTCAGTTCAGCCAGAGCACTTTGCAGTATCAGCTGCCTCGTGCTAATCCACTTCCGTTTCAGATGATTTGGGAAGAGACATTTCGTAAAGTCACCGAAATATTTTGTGCTGTGATTCCCCAACTGAACAATATTAAAGACACAGGTATGTGTTAACTCTATAAGGATTCTTGTGCAAAAAAAAAAAAAAAAAAAAAAAAAAGGTATTTTATTTCAAATCAGACCTCTAAGGCTGCAGAAAAGTAAAGATTTTCTAGCCTATGCCTAAATTCACTCCTAATATTAGATAAAAAACAAATTTTTATAATAAAATTTGAGCACTTTTTATGTGCCAGGAATCATTTAAGTCACTTATTATGCTTTTTAACAATTATTTTAGAGGGGGCAATTGAAGTTCATGATGAGAAGGGGGCTGAATTAGTTGGCCAGGAAAAGAATCATGGAAAAGGGTAAAGCAGGATTCAAACCAAGTGCTCCAAAGCCCATGTTGTCATGTTTTTCACTATTACAAAATGACTTTCATTAAAAAAAACTCAAAAAAAACTTTCATATCTTCTGTTATAGTCAAATGAGGGTTTGAGACATTCATATTAGGCTGAGTGACTGAACATGACCCCGGCTGAGAAGCAGGTAATTGAGCCACGCTGGAGTTCATCAGGATAGAGGGGTCTAGAAGCCCATGGCACCACTAGGAGCTCAATGACACAGAATTACAAAGCTCGCATCACAGTGACGGGCAACTGAAATACACTCAGGAGTTCACTCTTGGGGCTGGAAGAGAAGGTCAACAAGCTTTAAGGCAAAGAGATATGGGTCAAATGCATTTTGCACATTTGCTAGATGAGTGACTTTGGAAAGCCAAACAAAATCCATCAGGTTCACTATCTTGTCACATCTACCTCCCAACATTGTTGCAAGAACTAAAGTGAGTTTGGACATTTGCTCAAGAGGAAGCACCAAATTTTGATCCCCTCCATGCCCATTTTTCTTGGTGTCTCAGCTGTAACTGCCAAGTCCATTCTTTACTCTTCCTTATTCTGGAAATATCCCATTGGCCCAAGTGGGTGACTGAAGGTTGATGAAACACCAAATATTTACTTTAGCCATGCACAGCCAAGCAAAATTATTGGAATTACTATGCAAATAACTCAATCTTTTCCATTTTTTTCTTGTATATATTTCTTTTTATAGTATATATTTAAGATGTACAACATGATGTTTAATATACACATACACAGTGATTACTTCAGTCAAGCAAATTAACATACCCATTATCTTATATAGTCTCCCCTCCCTTCCCTTCCCTGCCCCTTTCTCTTTTTCTTTCCTTCCTTCCTTCTTTCCTTCCTTCCTCCCTCCCTCCTTCCCTCCCTCCCTCCCTCCCTTCTTTCTTTCTTTCTTTCTTTCTTTCCTTTCTCTCTTTCTTTCTTTCCCTTCCTCCCTCCCTCCCTGCCTCTCTCTTTCTCTTTTCTTTCTTTCTTTCATCCCAAATCTGCTCCTCTGGGAAATTTCCAGTATACAATAAAATATTATTAACTCTAGTCCTCATGTTGTACATTAGATCTCCAGGCTTATTTATTCCTATATAGCTGCAACTTTGTACTCTTTAACCTATATTTTCTGCCTCCTCGCCACCACTGGTAACTGCCTTTCTATGTACTCCATTTAATTTTTTTTAGGTTCCACATAAAAGTGAGATCATACAGTATTTTTCTTTCTGAGTCTGGCTTATTTCACTTAGCATAATGTCCTTCAGGTTCATCCATGTTGTTGTAAATGGCAGGATCTCCTCCTTTTTAAAATATACGTACATACACACACATGCATATACACACATGTATATACATGTATATATGTGTGTATATACACATACATACACAATGGAATATTGTATATATGTTCCATATATTAACATATATCACAATTTCTATATCCATTCATGTTTTAATGGGGATTTGCTACATCATATGATAGTTCTATTTATTTTATTTAGGAACCTCCATACTGTTTTCCACAGTGGCTGCACTAATATACATTCCCACCCAAGGATTGTCCAAGGATTCCCTTCTCTCCACACCCTCACTGTCACTTGTTTGTCTTTTTGATAATGACCATCCTAACAGGTGTGAGGTGATGTCTCATTGTGGTTTTAATTTACATTTCCCTGATGATAGTGATTCTGAGCACCTTTTCATCTATCTGTGCCTTCTTTGGAGATATGTCTATTCAGGTCCTTTGCCCATTTTTAAAATTAGGTTATTTATGTTTTTACTATTGAATTGTGTGAGTTCCTTATATATTTATGGTATTAATCCCTTATTAGATATATAGTTCATAAATATTTTCTCCCAACCCATAGGCTGTCTTTTTATTTGGTTATTTCTTTTTTTTTCGGTGCAGAAGCTTTTTGGTTTGATGTCTTACCACTTGATTACTTTGCCTTCTATTTTTCACTGGCTGAACTGGTGTTCAAGTTTGAACTTCTCTGTTTCTTCCTTGAAAAATTAGATTTAAAATTCTAGCTCCTACCAATGAGCTTTAACTTGTGGAAATGATCAATTTTAAATAGTAAAAATTGTATAGTCCTCACTTATGCCATAGACAGGGTACATGCCATTATTACTTCATTTAATGATGACTAAACTGAGATTTATAGACTCAAAGTAATTGGCCCCAAAGCCAATGACTATAATTAAGTAAAGTCTTTTGAATTCAAGTCCAGTGCTACTTTCTTAGATTGACTTTTGAACAACAAAATACTAACAGATCAACATTTTATGGATATGTTTGTTCTGAACAGACTCTAGCTTTATGACAGACACATTTTTTTAATGTGTTTCTCTATTGTTGCTCAACATGAATTAGCCTACAGTTCACAGTTAGTTCATAATGAATTTAACAGCCAAGTTGGTGGCCTCAGAGGACCTGAACCAAGGCGGGTGGAAGTTGATCATTTAAACAGCTTTCCAGCAATTTTAAGCCATGTAAGCCAGAGTGAGGAATATATCACCCTGCTCTTGGGGCAGTTCGACATTCAGTAAATCAGCTCAGCTATTTCATTTCTCTTTGTTCTGTTCTTAAGAGTTTTTAAAAATAATAGTCAACATTTTTACTTTAAAATAGACTGTGCTCCAGCCAGGTGCGGTGGCTCATGCCTGTAATCCCAGCACTTTGGGAGGCTGAGACGGGTGGATCACGAGGTCAGGAGATTGAGACCATCCTGTCTAACACGGTGAAACCCTGTCTCTACCAAAAATACAAAAAAAGTTAGCCGGGTGCGGTGGCAGGCACCTGTAGCCCCAGCTACTCATGAGGCTGAGGCAGGAGAATAGTGTGAACCCAGGAGGTGAAGCTTGCAGTGAGCCTAGATCACGCCACTGCACTCCAGCCTGGGCAACAGAGCGAGACTCCCACTCAAAAAAAAAAAAAAACAGACCATGTTCCAACCATGGGACTTTGACCTTTCTGAAAATTCTAGACTCTCCAAGTTCAATGAAGGCAAAAATGTATGTGCCCAAAGGATATCATCGAGACTGCTTGACCTTGAGAAAGTTACTGGACTCTAAGTCGAGTTTGTTTATCACTTGGGTCTTGACGAAGGGGCCTGAAATTTAGATGTAAGTTTATGCTTGTTAAAACTCAGAGGACTCTCAAGGCCTACTGTGCTGCAGCACTGGAAAGAAAATGAGAAGTGATATCGTGTTAAGAAGGCCTATTCCCGGCCGGGCATGGTGGCTCACGCCTGTGCTCTTAACCATGATTCTCAACTGCCACCTAATAAATTTAATGCATACTCTACTCTTTATCAGCTCTGTGATTGGTACTCAGGAGCCACCGCTCCTGGCCTTTATTTTACTTTTTGAGACAGGGTCTGGCTCTGTCTCCCAGGCTGGAGTTCAGTGGCACCATCATGACTCACCACAACCTCTGCCTCCTGGGCTTTAGTGATCTTCCCACCTCAGCCTCCCATGCAGCTGGTACTAAGCCACTATGCCAGGCTACATTTTTTTGGTATTTTTTGTAGAGATGGGGTTTGGCTATGTTGCCCAGCCTGGTGTCGAACTCCTGGGCTCAAGTAATCCTCCTGCCTCAGCCTCTCAAAGTGCTGGGATTACAGGTGTGAGCCACCGCACAGGGCTTAAGCATTTTATTTTTAATTCACATGTCTTTGCAACAACATAAATATTAGTTAAACTCATATGCACATGTATTCTCTCCTCTTAATACTAATTTTCATTTTCCTGTACTTTTTAAATTTGTCCCACAAATATTTATTAAACATCTACTATGTTGCAAGCACGTGGGCTGGGCATTAGGTTTAAATTCACATGCATACTTATTCCGAGTATATACTTTATTATCTACATGAATTCGTTTATATCATTTGTAAGAATTTGACTATATTTCTACAGTATTCATATGTTGCATTTATTAATGTGGCCTGATAGTCACTGAGATCTGTCTAAAGAATTCTATTGTTAGATATTTGAAGATTTTTCTCTAAATTATACACCTATTGTCATACTCATTGAATTTAAACATTTCTGATGATAGCGGGAGAAACCCTTGTTTGCTGGGTCTTTTTAAAACATCCATTTTATTCAACAAACATTCCCTGAGGAGCAGTAATATGCCTTGCACTCAGCTTGGTGCAGGTAGACAGGAAGGGCCAACCGGCAGAAGGTGGGAGACGTGTCAATCAGCCACATGAGTACATGTAAAATTCAAGGTCCTGAGGGCCTACAAGGGCCATCCATCGTGCGATGGAGCCGAGAAAACGTGTTTCTGAGAAAGCAAGCTAAGGGAAAGTTGTGGTATTAGATGCTGGATCCTACTTCTTTGACTTAACTTTAGAAAGAATGAAATGGGGAAACTAGTAATGAAAAACACCATTTTTAGGTCTCAGAGGGTAGTTGTCTAACCCTCTGCCTGCCTGTAAATGTAGGTGATGCATGGTGCAGCTGATTTCTTTTTTTAAGCATTCATTGTATTATTCTATAAGGGTACTTCAAAGCACAACTTGACTAGATACTTTATTGGTTGAGTTAACACAACAAATACCGTAAGTCCAGTAATTACTTAATTGTCTCCTCCATTATCAAGAAAGAAATGAATCATAAACCTTTTATTACTTTACCAGTGGACTACAGGAAGGATTAATCTCCCAGAGAGGCATTTTTCATCTTTACCTGGTGCCGGCTCCTGCCCTGCCCTCATCCTACCATCCTGGGCTTCCTGCTTAATGCTCTGCGGTGGTCTCTGTTAGGATCAGGATGCCTTGAACTTATCAGCAAGGTTTGGCAACTGGTGATAAATCTCTGCAGGCTTCAGTGTCTTGGCAATTACTCTCTTTCCTTTGTTGGGAAGAGGATTAAACAGAGACAGTGGTTATACAGAGCCCTTCACCACCATGCCCCTTGCCTTGCTGTGAGCTGGGAGTGTGGGCTATTTCTCCGGGCACCCAAGGGCAAGAACAAGGCTTTAGAAATACCACTGCATAGCTGGCAAACTGTGCTTGAAAAGAATGGCTCTTCTCTGGCAAGCTACAGCTTTGACCCGTGTATTGATTTTCCAAGTATGATGCCTTGGGTTTATTATCTCCTACAGGTTAACTAACACAGCCAAATACCAAGAGCCTACGTGACAAGAACTCCAGATAAAAGAAAGCATGCAGCCATCATCAATGGCAACCTCGTGCTGTTTTTAAAGCCTTTTCCCACCAATCATATGGGTGGGTCTCTTGTCACTCTTTGTTCCTCATGCTCCTCCTCTTCTACATCTACTCACCATTTATCAGCACTCAGGACAGCATGATGTGGTATGGCTTCTCAAGTCCAGGACCTGGGTTAGGACTCGTGGTATTGACTCAGGCATGTTATTTAATCTTTCCGTCTGAGTCTCAGTTTTCTCAACCACAGCGTAAGCCCAGTCATATCTCTTATAGTAGAGGGACAGGTGTGTATGATCAGTCCTTATTATGTGAGGTTCCCAAGGGCCTTGGACACAGGTACTCACAGATCTTCTCTACTCTGGCCTTTTTGTGCTCTTCCCAGATGCCCACCACAATGCCTCTGTATGGTAGTGGTTCACTGTTAGCTGAACAATTATACTTTGTACAGGTGAATGCAGCACATGCTTTTGAGCACCTCTTATATGCCCAGCTCTTGTCTTGGCCCATGGGATACATTGGTGAACAAACAGAGAGAGGCCTCTGCCTGCTAAAGCTAACATGCTAATGAGGGATACGGACAACAAGCAATAGATACAGTAAAGAAATGAATCATATAGGATGTTGGAAAGTGATAAAGGCTGAAATTTTTTTTAAAGAAACATTGGGGGTGGGGAGTGAAGAGGGTTGCCGTTTTGTGTGGAGAGGTTGAGAAGACCTCATGAAGGAGACCTCTGCTCACTGCAGAACAGGTACCTGCTGACTTCCTGCTTCCCAGGAGCCCTATAAGGGTGGGTTTTTATCCACAGTTTATAGGGACAGGAACTGAAGCTCAAATAAGTTAAATAATGTGCTCCATCCAGCTAGCAAGACTCAGGCCAGTATTGAAATCTGTGCTCTTAACCGTGATTCTCAACGGCCACCTAATACATTTAATGCATAGTCTACTCTTTATTAGCTCTGTGATTGGTACTCAGGAGCTGAATAGGTTTAAGAAGTGGCCACATGGCCTCCTAAAAGCTAAAATCTCAATAACTGTAAAAAAATTAACCTTAGTGGCCATAGATGTTCTGGGACAGAAATTCTTGGAGGAAGCAGAAGTAAAAAGCAATTGGAGCAGAAATCAGAAGTGGGCTGATGTGTAATTGCTTGTTCAACACTCCTATGTCCTGTTAGAAACTTTTCTGGGTGGGGGTGTGTTGCCAGTGATAGACTGCCTCTATCACTGTCCAGCGCACAATATACATTTGTTAAACAAATTTAACACTGACAATGTGTTTGGAAATTCACAATGAGCCTCAGTATATTTAAAACTCCCTGAATGCCAACAACAAATAAATTGACTTAACTTTGTTTAAGCTGTCATTTTCCAAACTTGTTTGAGAAAACTCTTTTTCCGTGAATTCATTATGAAACTAATATTCTAAAAAAAAACTAAGCTTAGGAAAATACAGCTCTAGAGAAATAGAAATTTCTATAAAATTTACTATAAAAATAAATGTATTTGAGTGTTCATTGACACTACTATGTCTTATGTTAACATAAATACATAATAGATATAAGGAGGATCTTAGTTAGAATTAGGAACAAAAGTTGGATTCAGGAGCCTGAGGTTTAATCTTGAGGTTACCATTTCCATTTTTGTGACCTTGGGCTTGTCACTTAACTTTTTCTGAGATTCAAATTTCTCACCTGGAAAATTTTGTAGAGAAAGTAAATGCTATAAGGGATAGAGATACTTCTGAGAAAGTGCCTTGCATGGAGAGATGTTCAATAAGTACAATTTGCATGTAAATTTATGATCTCCTTCTGCTTAGAAAATGATTCTATGACACTCAGAATGTAACTTTTCAATGTCCTTCCTCAAGGGAGCTGGAAAAGAAGTTTTTTTTGTTTGTTTGTTTTGTTTTTTAATGCCAAAAGCAATAACTTCCTAGCCCCCCCAAATAAGTAAAATGTTTAGGAAATATAGGAAATAGAACTCTGTGTTGCTGCAGGTTGTCCCCCATCAATTACCCAAGAGAACATCTGAGCTTCGCCAAACATGTACCAATGTCCTTAAGGAGAAATGAAAAAAGAGAAGAACATGACATTGTTGAACATCTGATAGAAGGTCCATAAATGCGACCATAATCTATTGGATGGCACACAATAGGTAATGGTCCCATTTATGGACCTGGTGAAACCTGATTCTCCTATTTTTACATGCTATGAAAAAGTGACTCATTTTCAATCACAATAGATACAAAAAACAAACATGCAAATATATATATATTTATCTAAGTATTTGTCTCTTGACATCAATATCATTATCCTTTTGCGTTAGAGAAGAGATGAGGTGGCTTTCTTTCCCCAGTGTCATTTTCTGTAAGGATAATGCCTTTAACTTGAAAAAAAATTAGTGATTTCTGATATTATCACTATCTAGGTTGGATAATGAAAGTTTTCTTCTAATCGATATGAACATACATAAATTACCTTCAAATACCTTCAGATTCTGTGCTTTTAGAATGCAATTCTACAATGCTATTCCAAAAAGGAAAAGATGGTTTGACTGCAACATTCTTGATCCTGTTCCCTCTGAAGGAATTTCAAATGGACAGGTTGGAACCACTCAGAAAATACAAGAGTTGGCCGATCCCCAAGCTCATCCTCAGGCAAACATCTTCACAGCTTTAGTTCCAGCTTGAGTCTCTTGCCCTGTAAAGCCTGCCCAGACCCATCCATGCAAAGCTGGCCACTTATTCTTGTGTTCAGACATTTTTCTTCTATTTACCTTCAGTGTGGTGGTTCACCCTTGTCTTAGTCTGTCTAGCTACTATAACGAAGCAAGTCCAAAATGCAACAGAGTATACTCCATGAGATCTTAAGGCCTTGACAGTAATCCTCTTTGACTGAGTGCTGTGCCTTCCAGGTTTCCTGGAGCAGAGGCCTTTTCTTCTGGACCCATTGGGATCGTGGTCCTGTCCACACAGCTTTGCCAGCCTGTGGCTGGGTCCCCAAGGTTCCAGCTGGCCCTGACCCATGCTTTTGGGTGGCATCAGCCCCATATGTGTTCTGTGCCTTGGCCCCACCCAGCAGCCATTCACCGCCTGGCCCTGAGGCTCCCCAGGGCTGAGATTCTGAGCCTGCAGCTCTGCAGGAGGCCCCACTGGTTGAAATCTAGTGGAGGCAGCTGTTCCCCCCTGACTTTGCTGAACACAGCTCACACATTTCCAGGGCCCTACGGAGACACACAGGGATCCATCAGAGTTGCACCTGAGGTGGCTGAGGAACAGTGCAGAGCAGTGCACCCTGAGACCCCACAGATACCAGCAGCCCCTTCTTTAAAACTATTCTGCCTCCAGAGCCTTTACACTCTGGGCCTGTGATAGAGGGCAGCCCTGATGGTTTCTGAACTTCCTTCAGGGTCTTTCTTCCATAGCCTTCAACAGTAGCTTCTGAATCAAGAAGATAAGGAGATAACTGACTAATCTCCTTATCACAGGTACCTTGGCTACCCCAGAAAGTTCTCTCCTGAATAGACTTTCTCATTTTTCCAATACAGTCTGAAAATTTTTCAAATCTTTAAGTTCTGCTTCCATTTTGATTAACAATTCATTTAAATCATTTCTTTCTTCTCATATTTTTACTGTAAATTGTCAGAAGAAACCAGGCAATTTCTTCAATACTTTGTTTAGAAATTTCATCCTTCGTGATCTGCGCAGCAAATCACCATAGCACACATTTGTCTACATAACAAACCTGAACATCCTCCACATGCACCCCTGAACTTAAAATAAAAATTGGAAAAGAAAAGAAATTTCCTTCATCAAATATCCAATTCCATTATTCCTAAGTTCTACCTTTCAAAAAACACTTGAATACAAACACAATTCACCAAATTATTTGCCACTTTATGAGAATGTTCTTTTGCTACATTGTCCAATAACATGTTTCTCATTTCTACTGGAGACTTTATCAGGATGGCTAGTAGTTCTACCAATATTCTGTTCAGGATTACTTGGATAGTCTCTAAGAGTGAAACTTTCTCTGTAACTCTCTTCTCCTTTTCCTTATATCTCACCAGAATAACCTTTGAAGATCCATTCATGGCAATGTAAACTTTTTCTAGTATGCACCTCAAAACTATTCTAGCCTCTAGTTGTCACCTAGTTTCAAAGCTACTTCCACAATTTTAGGCATTTGTTTCAACAGTACAATATTCCCAGGACTAATTCTCTCTTAGTGCATTCTGGCTGATTCTATATTGGCATACATTGGGTGGTCTATAAACCACAGAAATGTATTGCTTGCAGTTGTGAAGCCTGAGAAGTCCAAGATCGAGGCACCAGGAGATTTGGTGTCTTTTATGAACCTGCTTCCTAGTTCGTAGATGTCTTCTTACTGTGTCCTTACATGGTGGATGGGGTGAGGGACGTTCTGGATCTTCTTTCATAAGGGCACTCATCCCATTTATGAGGACTCCACTCTCATGACCTAACCACTTCTCAAAGGCCCCCATCTCCAAATAGCATCCCACTGAGGATTAGGTTTCAACGTGAATTTGGGGGTCACACAAACATTCAGTCTACAACAACCCTTTTTGCTGAGATCTTGAGCATCTCTTCCTTCTTGCTCTGAACTTTCCACCAGAGCAAGGACTATTTCTGATCCACCTCTTGATCCCTCTATCCCTCATTCCTAGAATGCTGCCTGGCATAGACAATGAGGAGTGAGCTATGAAATCCAGGGTCCCAGTGCATACTCCAAGGTTTACCAGCTCTGTGCCCCAAACAAATTATTACTGTGTTTGTTTTTTGGCTTCCCCAGCTACAAAAATCAGAATAATACCAGTATCTTCCACATAGGGTTGTGGTGAGAATCAGATGCAATAGTGTATAGAATGTTAGAGGAAATTCTTGCTGCACGTCGGTGAAAGAAAGCTGTATCTCTGTTGGTAGTGAGCTTAAAAAACTTTCTTCCACATTCAGAAATGTCTATAGTGCATTTGTGGTCTGGGGATTTGCACTTTTTTCAAAAAATGCATTTGCTTTGAGTGTTCAGACACAGACAAGGGAGGATCCACCTCACCATGTGCTATCTGCATGGCTATGGGGTTGGGGGACTTGATAGCAGAATGAGCCCTGTGGCAGGGCAGTGATTCATGAACCAAACCATGATAAAGACCTATCAACTGTCACAGCTGTACCCCCAAAAATTTAATTTATGTATATATATATATATATATATATAATTTTTATTTATTTATTTATTTTTATTTTTTTGCTTTGGAATCAAAGGGCCCATGGATGAAGAAATCTGCAGAAATTATCTAAGGCCGCTTCAACTGAAGCATTTATTATTCAACATCTCACTCACTGCCCTGATTATAAATATTTAATCACTCAACAACTGTAAGTGGTTGAGTCTTCCAGGAGGACCTGCGAGCAATAAGGGGAAAGTAGGTGGGGAGTCGGGGGGAGCAGGAGATGAATATGACAACATGGGGCCACAAAGCTGTGTCTAGGTGATGTAGGGCCAAGAGAGGAGGCAGGAAGGACACTGCTGAGTTGTACTTTGAAAGCAGCTTACCAAGGGCCTGGACACTATTTTGTTTTTTATTTATCCACTGGAGTTCAAAAGGCACTCCCCATCCTCCACTGCTCCACAGCCACTGTCAGAGGGCACCCTTGGAAATCAGGCAGAAAATGTTCTTAATAAAAGAATCCCTGGCAATGAGAGGTGCCTTCCTTGCTCATGCCTTTTGTCTTTTCCCTTCTCTCTTTGTCTCAAACACACACACACACACACAACCAACATGCTTGGCAAGCTTAGGGGTCTATCAATAATTCATGGGCAGCATTTCATCAACCCCCAGGCCAGGAGAGGGAATGGGGGGAAGAGGTTGTATTACTTCTGAGCCTTGCAGAGGTCATGTCTGTGATTTGTTCATTGAGAGATGACTCCCTAAGTGCAAATGTGTGTATGTGTGTGTGTGTGTGTTTTCCCAGATAGTGTAAGTGGCACACACTCAGAAACAAATGACACTAACCAAGGTGTCATGGGTTGAATTGTGTCCTTTCAAAAAACGTTCATTTCAGTCTTCACCCACAGCCCCTCAGATTATAATCATATTTGGAAAAAGGGTGGCTACAGATGTAATTAGTTAAGATGAGTTATACCAGAGTAAGGTGAGGCCCTCATCCAATATGCCTATGGTGTCTTTATAAAACAGGGAAATTTGGACACAGAAAGAACACCACATGGAGATGAAGGCAGAGATCAGGTGATGCTTTGACAAACCAAGAAAGGACAAAGATTGCCAGCTGTATTAGTGTTTTCTCATGCTGCTAATAAAGACATACCTGAGACTGGGTAATTTATAACGGAAAAAGGCTTAATTGACTCACAACTCCACAAGACTGGGGAGGCCTCACAATCATGGTGGAAGACCAAGGGACATCTTATATGGCAGCAGACAAGAGAAAGCTTGTGCAGGGGAACTCTCCTTTATAAAACCATCAGATCTCATGAGGTTTATTCACTATCATGAGAACAGCATGGGAAAGACCCACCCTATGATTCAATTACCTTCCACCAGGTGCCTCCATGTCGGAATTGTGAGAGCTACAATTCAAGATGAGATTTGGGTGGGAACACAGCCAAACCATATCACCAGCAACCACCAGAAGCCAGGAGAGAGGCAGGGAATAGGTTCTCCCTCACAGCTGCAGAAGGAACCAACCCTGTGGACATCTTAATCACAGAGCCCCAGTCTCTAGAACTGTGAGACAGTAAATTTACATTGTTTAAACTCCCTAGTTTGTAGTGCTTGGTTACAGCAACACTAGCAAAGGAATACACCAAAGCAGGTGTATTGGGAGAGTTACCTCCCAGAACCTTGGCAGTGCCATCCTGCAAGGAGACACTCTCCAGGTATTTTGCCTCTGATTCCTCTACTCGCTGTGTCTTCACCTCAAGACTTTATGGGCCAAGAAAAGGGCTATGACTGAACCACAGAGTGGGCTGCTGTGTTAGAGTTCTCCAGAGAAACAGAAGCAGTAGGAGATACATATACACATGTGAGTGGCTATGTATATATAGAAAGAGAGAGTGGGAGGGAGTAGTGGGAGAGGGAGGGAGGGAGGGAGAGACATTATAAGAAACTGGTTCTCAGGATCATGGAGGTAGGCAAGTCCCAAGATATGCAGAATGAGTTGGCAAACCGCAGACCCAGGAGAGTCGAGGGTGGACCTCCTGCCCAGTGACCACTAGTCTTGAGACCCAGGAATAGTTGATGTTTAGCTTGAGTCCAGAGATGAAGGTATTTCTAAATGTTTCTAACATTTAAATTAGCAGACAGAGTAAAGAGAATCTCCCTCCCTCAAGTAGGTTGATCTCATACAATCAGTTGAAGGCCAATATAGAACAAATGTCTGACCGCTGAAAGTAAGAGAGGATGTCTCAAGTCTAACTGCCTTCAAACACTCAAACATGGCAGCACCATTCAAAATAGCCAAAAGGTGGAAGAAACCCAGGTGTCCATTGACGGATGAATGGATAAGCAAAATGAGGTCTATCCATACAATGGAATATTATTCATTCAGCTTTAAAAGAGAGGGACATCCTGTCACATGCTACCACATAATAGCCACTCACAGAAAGGCAAAAACTGCATGATTTCACTTACATGAGTTACATACAGTAGTCACATTCATAAAGACAGAAAATGGTGGTTGCCAGGATTGGGAGGAGCGAGGAATGAGGAGTTGTTTGATGGAGACAGAGTTCTGGTTTGGAAAGGTAAGAGATCAGGAGACGGAAGGTGTGATGATGGCACAGTAAGGTGAAAGTCCTCAACACTACTGAACGGTACACTTAAAAATGGTTAAGATGCTAAGTTTTATGTTACATGTATTTTACCACAACTTTTAAAAAAGTAAAGGCTATTGTGTGTCTTACAGAACAGTTGGGAGGTCTGCAGAATTAGGTTCTGTTTTAAGTTTCCAGAACTGGCCTGGCGGGAAACAGCAACTGCAGCCTCTGCTGCTGGTGCCCTTGCCTTATGGGGGCCACGAAGCTGGTCCTCTCACCATGAGGCCATTCTTGCGCTGGACACCCAAACCTTAGAGCAGCTTCCTTATCTGATGCCTAGTGTCAGCCAACAGCCTCACTAGCAAAGTGCACTGGGTATGATACTGCTCTCTACACAGTGCTTGCTTCCTGTCTTGGCATCCCAGGGGCACGTCTGCAGGAATACATTCCAAGTCTGCACCCTGGTTGTAGTGAAGGCAGGGGAAGAAAATATCCTGGGTCCTACTGCAGAAACCAAACTCACAGCAGGCCAGACATTTCTCCCCAAAGAGCAAGAGTATCTAAAAGGCACTGAGCAAACAGAAAAAGGGAAGCTGTCCAAAACAAACACCTCCTTTGCATGTTTGTTATTAGGATAAAAAACAATGCTCAGTAGGTAACCATCACCATGCACAACATGGAGAAATCCAGCAATGTATGAGTGCAATTGTTTTTATTGTTGTTGCAATAATGTTATGATTCCTTTTATTGCTAGTGTAATATACTCTATTCTAGTAGATCTTAATGGTTGTTAATAAAATATTAATATATTTTACTTACTTTTTCATATATTTTACTGCAAACACGCACTGATTCTTGTCACTTGCAATCATTAGTCTAATGATTGACCTCCCAAGAGAGTAACCTTTAGTCTATGATTAAATACAGGTTTCAGGAGGTAGAAGTGGAGGCTGCAAAATTCCAGCCACTGCGTATTGGAGATCACTGGAGGGGAAAATCATGTGAAAATTGTCTTTTTTTTTTTTTTTTTTTTTTTTTTTTTTTTTTTTTACTATGAGAGGCATATTGCTGTCAGACAAAATGAGAAGCATGTGTGATTTGAAGCAGTATCCTCATAACCACACTGCTTTTCTAAGTTATCGTCTTCTTGTCTACAAAATTGGTTAATCACGTTCAGTGCTCGTTTGATGGGCTTTGCAGTATTCCACTCTCCTTACTCCCCAAAGCTCTTGTCTCTCTTTTTCTCTTCCCCAAAGCTCTTATCTTTCTTTCCCTTTGCCAACCTCTACTCTAATGCTGTGTTGGCATTTCTCCTTTGTCGTTTAGAGTTACAGTGCACAGTTCAGCCATTTCTAAACTTCCTAAAACTTTTAAAATATGTCTGAAGTAATAAAGGCTGCCTTATCATTTGACAGTCTTATAAACTTGTTCCCTATTTGTTTCCTGCCACTATTGGTTGGAAAGAAAGAAGAAAAGAAAGAGAGAAAAAAATGCTTGCAGTTACATAAAGCATTGTTAATTTTACAGTGTACTTAAATATGAAAATGACGGAGTTTGGGGTTATTCTAATTTCCCTTAATATTTTATGATTCCAATTAAGACATAATAAAATTTTTCCACTCTCAATCCCTAGAGGAGGAATACACACCTTTAAAAATAATACAGTGTTGCAAAACAGTCTTCTGATGCCAAATGGAAACTTCCAGATCTCTAGCTGGAAGATGAGCGGAAAATGTACATATTCTGTTTAGAAGCATTTAAACCCCAAGAAAAAGAGGTCTTTGGATTTGCTCCTCCACTCCATGAATTGAACAGGATACCTTTGAAGATAAAACTTATATATTACCATAGTTTGGAAGTAGTGGCTTTTTTCATTTTTTGAAATTCCCTTTAAGAAGGTTAGAAAGCCTATCTTCACTAATGTTGAGACTTCCTGAAGGAAGCCAGTGAGTTTTGGAGAGCTTCCCTGGGGACATAATGAGACTTCTGTCATTTGTCTACCAATGGATATCTCAAATGTATATGGTGCATTTATGGTAAGAAACCAAAGCTACCTGGAGTATGATTTTCCTGCCTTTCCATTCATGAGACACACAGTAATGATTTATACAAGCATGCTTGGATTCTTGCACCTACACCCATCCTATAGAGATAGTCATATTGTCATTTCCCATGCCTGCTAGGTACCCTGGGGAAGAGAAACCATCACTAAAATAAAAATGTTTAAGTATTTTTATTTGTGATGTTACACGTTATATTTGTAACACTTGATCAAAATATAACATTACTCAAACATGCCTCTCTATTTAGGAGCTGGACAATGGCCAGTCCTCCTCCTTGTTGGCCAATCTTCTACTGATTCACCAGAGATTATTTCTGAATTTCTCAATTAAAAGAAAAAGAGATGCACATCATTTGTAAAACGAATTTGCAAATCTTGCAAAAGATGTAGAATTTCATAAAGTTGACAAAAGTGTTGGAAGAATGGCTCAAATTACGTCTAAAGACACTGATTAATAAGTATCTGGTAGGAAAGATAAGTCAATAGTCTCATTACAGACTTACTGTTACAGGATCTGTGGGTTGTCAGTTTTCTGGCTGGAAATCTCTGTGGCCACGGTGTCTTTGCCCAGTTCTTGTCCTGCATCCAAGAAGAATGAGGTATGCAGACAAGTGAAAAGTGAACAAGACAAAGATGAGCTTTATTGAATGTTGCAACAGCTCAGAAGAGACCTGCAGTGGATAGCTCCTCTCTGTAGACAGGTCATGCATGGAGTATTCAGTTCTCAGCTGAGAGGAGGCACTGGAGAGGGTGGCTCCTTTCTGCCAGCAGGTTGTCTCTGCAGCTCTCGACAGAGAAGGTAGCTCCTCTCTGTAGCTGGTTGTCCCATCATCTCCAGCTGTCAGCGGAGAGAGTGTTCCTCTCTGCAGCTGGTCATCCCATTGTCTCTCTACTCTCTTCCTCCTCTGGCCATCCTCTCCTCTGCTCTGGCTGAGCCTGGGGCTTTTATGAACCCCAGAGGGGAGAAAGTGCTTGTGATTGGTTCATGGGTGGCCATGGGCAGGCCTGGAAGAGGCACCATGAGTCCCCACTCTGGTCAGCAGGACTGGCAGCTCAGCCCCCAACCTTCAGGACCTCCCTGGCTGCCTTCAGCTGCCTTTCATGGCCCCTGGGGCTCGGCCCCAACCCCTGCTCCAAGATCAGAGCAGGTGCCCTGAGCAGAGAGAGGCCAGGCAGCAGAAGCAGATCCCCGAGCTTGCAGGAATGGGTGGGAGAGTCCTACCTGGGGTCCCTGAGGGTGTAGGCTGCAGAGATGCTGGGGTTCTGTGCCTGGAAGAGCAGCTGCAGTTGCACCTGGGAGCTCCTACACCACCAACTCAGAAGGAGCGGGGCTCCCTCTTGTCCCAGGATCCTGCCTGCTCCATGGAGCTGGAGGCCCAGGTCTGCAGCTGCGGGTTGGGCAGTTGCAGCTGCACCCAGGAGAGCAGATCCTGCCCCCCACCCCAAGATCACAGGAAGGCTCTGATCCACAGCCACAGTTTGGGAGGCTGTAGCCCTGCCCAGGAGGGTAGGGCTCTTGCCTGCTCCTTAGAGCAAGAATCCTGGGTCTGCACTGTGGTTGGGGTGGCTGCAACTGTACCCAGGGAGTTCCTGCACCAACTCAGACAGGGCAGGGCTCCCACTGGCTCTATAGATTGTGCAGCCCCAGCCCTGCCTCCCTGATGCAGCCTGCAGCCACTGCCATCATTACCATATGATATTTTTTTCCAGAGTAGTTGTCACCATACATTAGATTCTATTTATTTATGTTTTGGCCCTGTTAGAATGGATGTTTCATGACAGCTGATATCTTTGTCTTTTTTTGTTCTCTGATAAATTCCAATCACCTAGCAGTGTGCTATGGAACATAGTAGACATAGATGTTCTAGCAATATTTATTCATTCAATTAGTGAATGTCTTTCCTTTCTAGGATGTTAGTGAGGGTGAGGGCTTGGTCTGTTTGTTGTTGTTGTTGCTGTTGCTGTTACTCCTCCACCCCAGGTCATTGAAAAATGCCTGATTCACAATGGGCACTCCATAGACAGCTGTTGAATAAATAACAACACATGCTTCCAATGAACAAGGTTTGAATAAGAAAGAATTGAGAAACCCTTGGGAAAATTAATACAAATCTTGAGTATTTTTGTAAAAAAAAAAAAAGGCTTTCTTTATGAACAGTTTACAAAAGTGAAATATCATATAAATCTTGTTGTACCATGCTATTAATCAATTCTATAACTAAAAATTGCAAAACAAATCACCATGTTTACTCTTTTCTCACTTAAAAATTTATTCAGATTTATAATTATAAACTATATGTGTGTATGAATACAAATCTGTAATGCATAATACATTTATTTTCATAATATTTTTATTTTTTCAAGATAAATTGCCAACTAAACTTAGTTTATTCCACTATTGACTATGAAATTGTTATCTCTGTTTTCAAATAGATGACTTTAAATATCTTATTGCCAGTGCCAACTCACTCTAAGCCAACTTGGAATTTCTTTTATATTTAATTTTATATCCTGCATTGGCCACCTATATTACACGTCTACTGCCATATCATATTATTAAAAGTCTTCACAACCAAAGTTAGCTGCAAAATATTTTATTTTGCAGATGTGAAAAATTTTCTTAAATTATCTTCAATTTAAAAATATTTCATTTCCAACTTTATGCTCTGAATCACATTGCCATGAGTCTTCCATGCACAGATTGTGATTTTTCTCTTTTTCTCCCTCTCATCTCAGATGATTTCCTTGAGAGTCAAAGAATAAATATATTTAAGACTTTTAACACGTTTGCCAAATTGCTTTCCAGAAGGGTGACACCTAGTATATTGCCATCGCTAATGCACGAGGATGTTTGTTCCATTGAAACCTATCATTTTACTCGTTAATTTCATAGGCTTAAAATAGTTGCTCATTGTTTAAATTTCTGTCTTATTGCTGATGAATGAATTTGATCTTTCCTCCATCACTCGGTGGTTACTCAGTTGTATTTAATCTTTTGTATGAGGTTCTGCCTACCTAATCTTTCCCATTTGAGGTAATCCATATTCAAATCCTGGCTTTTGCACTTAATATCAACTTGACATTAGAACTCACTTAAGCTCTATGAGTCTCCATTTTCTCACTTATTAAATGGGAAAATCCACTTTAAATGGAAAATATGGTTTCTTTCTTTGTTATATAGACTCATTATCCACAGCAGGAGAGTTCAATTTGATATAAAGTAGAAAGTCCTTCTTGGACTACCCTTACCTTACATCCCAGAGTAATCATTTGAAACTTCCCTACCACTTCATGCTCCCTTGATGAACTCCTCACAATTCTCAGAAAAGGATGGCATCACTTTTGCTTAGCCCCAAGTCTGTATACATGCTCTTCCCTCTCTCTGAGCTGATCTGCTGTGCCCTCCATTCTTTGCTCGGATAACTTTTCTTAATTCTTAAATTTCAAGTGAGGATTTTCCTCTTCCTATTGGTACGCCACTTCTGTGTATTCCATTCCAGGTTAGGTGTCCCACTTCTCTGTTCCCAAAGGACTTTTGCAGAGATGCACAACCCCACCCCCCACATCGTTGTTATTGTACTCTGTAGAAATTGATGACTTCTACCACTTGCTACCAGATCGGGGGCTCTTGCAGGGGTAAGGGATTGTTTCAGTATCTTAGCCCTATACCTTGCAAAAGGATACTCAACACATTTTGTAGTAAATAAATAGATTGGTTGAGTCTCCTATGAGCCTACTTAAAGAAGATTATGAGATACAACAGGAAATTCAGTTTTCCAATGCCTTGATAAGCAGGAGATTACCATACTGTGGAGCAGTTTTTGCCACTGAAGGGTCAAACCATCTACCATCCATGGGTCCACTCCCCTCCCCAGCTTGGTAAACTTTTGTGATCCAGGGCTCCTGGTGCTTCATTCTAACCTGGGGAAGTTCCTTGCTGCCAAGAATAGGCAAGCACAGAAGCCTGGGATGCAGGTCCTGCCAACAGAACTAATTGTACAGCAACATTCTTTGGCAGTTCCACAAAGAACGTCAGGACTGTCAAAGGTATGGACAGAGAGGCAGTGCCTACGTGCCTGCTGGTGGGTGAGTGTTTATACCCTTGGAATGCCAGGAGGCAGGGAGCTGGCAGGAGGTGTCTTTGCCCTCTTTTACTCGTTAGACTCATAAACTGTGCTCCTGCACAGACTTCCACAGGCACATCTCATCAGTTAGGGGAGCAAATCTGGGCTGCAAGGGGAAGTCTCGGGAGCCACCCAAGAGCTGTTCCTTCAGGGCAAATTCCTTGCATTAGCTTGAGCTTGGACCTTACCCTGTGAAATATATGCTCTGTTCTGAGGAACAAAAGCCATTTTAGACATAGCATCCAACCCTCTGGGGCTCAAAACCTGGAAAACAGCCTGCGAGTGAGTGGTGAAATAGGAGAGTCTCCAGCAGACTCATCCATGAGATCACCAGCGATGGGAATGAGGTCCTCATGGGCCCTCCACATTCCACCAAAGGACCACCCTGTGTGTTGATACAAAGGGACTGGAAAGCCCAGAACTCCAACACTATCTCCCGAACCCTGCTTCAAACAAAGGAAAGACTCGGCACTACGTCCTGGGCACTGTCACACCTATGCCATCCTTCTGTCCTCACAACACCTTGCCATGTGGGTACCATCCCAATCAGTTGTTCAGAAAGAGCAACCTGAGATCTGGTGAATGATCTCTCTCTGTAATGCCACTCTGTGAATGGATTCTGGAGCTCTATTCCATTCCGATCTAGATGATTCAAACATGTCCTCTCTAGACTACCCCCCACCCCACAACTGACTGTGGACTTCCAGGGAGCAGCAGAACCACCTCAATTGTCACAACCCAAACAGAGTCACTGCTGAGCCCAGCCTTATCAGCCAAACTTCAGCCAATCCGAAGCTTCCTGAGAATAAATTATTATTGTTTGTGCCAAGATAATAATAATAATATAAATTCAATGTGTGAACTTTGCTTGACCCTTAATTGAAACAAACCTACTGGAAAAAGTGTATATATTTTTGAGACAATGGAGAAAACCAAACAGGAGTTATATTGCGTGAACTAGCTGGTCCATGATATTAAGGAATTGCTGTTAATAATGGTAACTGTGACACTGTTCTGTGAGTTTGTGAGTGTGTATATTTTTTCTTTGCTGTTAGAAATGCACACTGAAGAAGTATGCCTGGTAAATAAAATGGTACAATAGCTGAGAAGTGCTTTAGAATATTCTAACATAAGAAAAAAAATGGGAAGAGGAAGAATGAAACAAGAATGACAAATTTTCCATAACTGTTAAAGCTGGGCAAAGCGCCCATGGGTACTTTTCTGCACGTATGAACATTTTCATGATTAAAAAAAAATGTTAACAGTATTATCTTTGAGAATTGGGAATTGGGTGACTTTTCCTTTTTCGTGCCTTTTAGGAATTTTCAAATTTGATACGGTAAACATGCATTCCATTGGTTATATTAAAAAAACGCACGTTCTCATTTCACATCTTGAATTTTCTAGATAGCTGATGCTTAATGCTGAATTTCTCTCATCCATTTGTATGAAAACTCTCTAAAATGTTTCACAAACCTTCCTGCTTTCTTTGAAAGATGAGATGGGAAAATATAAACCAAGCTTTTCGTTGTGACTGTGGCAGATTGCAAAAATGCCCCCGAGCTCCACTCTTCTTGATTCCAGACCTCTGCAACTTGACTGCTCATCTCCTCCCACCATGGGGTGGAGTCTGCTTCCCATTCCCTTGATAAAAGTTGGGCCAGCCTGTGAATTGCCATTAGAATATGGCAGAAGCGAAGATGGGCCAGTTCAAGTCTAGGCTTTGCAGACTTTCTTTCTCCCTCTCCCTACCATTGCCAGGAGAACACGCCCAGGTTAGCCTGCTGGAGCAAGAAAAACCACTCAAAGTATAACCACGCTGTCCTAGCTGAGACCATATCAAGGTCAGGTCATGACCTATACCCTCCGGATGGGCGAAGATTTATGCCCAAGCCCAACTGAGAGAAACCAGCCCAGCCGCATGCCCAGAACTGCCCGGTGCCAGGAGACCCCTGGAAAATACTCATTGCTTATTATTGTATGCCACTGGGGTTTGTGGTTATTTGTTACATAGAATTGTTATGGCAGCAGATAGAAGATACAGTGTTTCTGAGTCCAGTTTTATGAAAATGAACCATGGCACTTGCTGAAGTGAAATGGCAGCATTGAGGAGTGGAGGTACATCTGCCTCTGCCTTGAAGAATCCCGTTGTCCGGTGCATTGGAACTTTGTTCTTTTAAACAAATATTGGTCAAGCTTTTACTATGACAAGGTACTGTGCAATGCAGTGCTAGGTGTTCAGGTTTATAGTCCCAGTTTCAGGGACCCACACTTAGCCAAAGTCATTCACTCTTTTGTCCCTTTCCCCAGGACGAAGACATAGCTGACCTCTTGTACTTTGGATGGGACTGTACTGGGGGTCTCACACAGCTGCTCAATTTTAGGAGCAGCACATACCTGCTTTAAGGCTGAGAATGTTTTTTCACAGGCTGAGAAATCCTTCACTACATTAAATCCATTAAATGATGCTAAAGATCCGCCTTCTTTCCAACAAATCCCTAGAGTTCCAGGCAGGAACTATCTCATGCAATTAAAGAGATAGAATCAAACAAGAGATATTTACTACAGATTTTTTTTTTTTTGCACACACAGACATAATGAATTAAAAACTCCGAACAATAGAAAAACCAGAACAGCTATCTATAAATCTATTCTAGAGAAATAAAAGTACAAGCTATACAATTTAATCCTAAGTGCTTTTTTTATTAATGAAATCAAGCACTGTCAAATATTCATGTACATTAAATTTCTTATAATTAAAATGCTGACATATGCTTAAAATAAAAATATTCAAAAGAAATGACGAGATCTGTGATGCCAATTCAAAACGATGGTGTTTTCACTCCTGACTTAACGCTAGACCACCGATCTGAGTACAAATTACAGTTTTTGAAAATGTGTACTTTCAAGATTTTATAAGTTAGTTCGATTCTGTTGAGCAAATATGTTTTCAGTGCCTATTCTAGGCCAGAAAGTATCAAGCTAGAGAGAAGACACTTTACTGCTACCAAAAATTCAACTGGTTAATGACCTTTCAATGCCCTCCCATAGCAATAACCCCAAGAATCTGTACAAGCCTAGAAGGGAGGCTTAGCCCAGTCTGGGAGACATCTTCATTTGTGGGTGTAGGTAGAGTGGTAGGGGGTGATTTTTTGGACTCAGTCTTAAACGATGGGCAAGAGTTAACCAAGTGAAGGAATATAGATGAAGGCTGACTTTAATAGAACACGATTATTTATTTATTTATTTATTTATTCATTTATTCATTTATTTATTTATTTATTTATTTATTTATTTATTTATTTATTTATTTTTTGAGATGGAGTCCTGCTCTGTCACCCAGGTTGGAGGCTTACCGCAACCTTGGCCTCCTGGATTTAAGTGACTCTCCTGCCTCAGCCTCCTGAGTAGCTGGAATTACAGGCGCATGCCACCTTGCCTGGCTAATTTTTATATTTTTTAGTAGAGACAGGATTTTGTCATGTTAGTCAGGCTGGCCTCAAACTCTTGACATCGTGATCCACCCACCTCCGCCTCCCAAAGTGCTGGAATTATAGGCGTGAGCCACTGTGCCTGGCTAGGAAAGTTTTCTCTCTGGTTCAAAAATGAGCATGCCAAGGCTGGCAGGAGTTGGAGTCAATCAGGGCATGTTCACATTACAAGGGGCAGCACTTGGGATTTGAATGCAGGGCTATCTGATTCTGAAGTCTACAGACTTTCTGTTACAGCTACCATTTTTCTTCCAGGAAGTATCTCCCCTCCTTGTTGGAGAGGTGAGTGGCATGGAGCTCTTGATAACTTTCTATGTGTGAGTATGAAAATCATCTTCCCAGGTCAACAGCAATGTGGACTGGAAAACAAAATGGCTGATTACTTTGTTTGAAAGTCAAGCATGATTCTGAAACACATCTGATGTACTTGGAGTCAACAAGCCTGCAGTATGAATGATTTCACGTATATACATTTTATCATCCCGTGAAATCTGGCTAATGCTCTATCTCATCCATGGAGCTGTCCACTCTGGTTGTGAATCATTCCAGCAAAATTACATTTGTACTCATATTTGACAATAACTGCTTACCAAAGGGGCCCTAATTCATCCAGTTTCTTCCTACCTCCTCAACATCATCTTCCACAAGTGACTGCTCATTTACTAAGCTCTGACCAAGCTGGTCTTCTTTTCCCTCTTCCAGCCTGCCCATCTCTTGGCCACACTAGTGGTTTGGCATTTGCTAACCCTCTGCTTAGTGTAAACTCCCCACCCTCTTCTCACCATGATCTTCAGATACCTGGCTCCTTTTCACCATGTAGGTTTCAGGTTAATGTTACCTCCTCAGTAAAGACTTTTCTGATCATTCAATCTAAACTTTCCTTGAGCACTGTCCATCTATATCACTAGTCCCCAAGCTTTATGTCCATTAGCTGTGACTTTCAGCTACTGTTTTTTGAGAGGTGGCCTCAACCTGTTGCCCAGGCTGGAGTGCAGTGGCGTGATTTTGGCTCACTGCAACCTCCACTTCCTGGGTTCTCCTGCTTCAGCCTCTCAAGTAGCTGGGACTACAGGTGCAAACCACCACAACTAACCAATTTTTGTACTTTTGGTAGAGATGGGGTTTCACCGTATTGGCCAGGGTGGTCTTGAACTCCTGACCTCAAGTGATCTGCCCACATTGGCCTCCCAAAGTGCTGGGATTACAGGTGTGAGCCACCACACCTGGCCTCAGCTACTTTTCCTTATTTATATGTTTGCTTACTCACTTTCTGTGTCTGAGCACATGAAGGCATGGACTTTGTCCTATTTTTACTGTTTCTCTGGAGCCAAGACCAGATTCTAGCACATATTAAGTCTTGAATAAATATTGATTGAATGAGAGAACAAAAGCATGAGGATCACCAGCTTGGGTGGATTGGGATGAATATCTTATCCGACTCTTTTCCTAAATGCTAAATTTCTTGAAGAAAAGGACAGTTTCCTATGACCAAAAACACACCAATAAAATGTGGTCCAGTTGGGTTTGCCATCAAGGACTTAATGCCATAGTTTGAACATGTCCCTTCAAAACAGCCTACTTTTTGGTTTTAGGGATTAATTTCTTATTTGTCAATGGAATAAACACTTTTTTCAGTGACTGTCATCATAATCTGCTGTTTTATGGGTCCATGGCCCTGTCTTTGGATCTGTTGTAAGTATTTATAATAGCATTTCATGCTTTGCATATTGCTTTAAATGATATCTGTGATTTCCAATCTATTTTCCACTTTGTTTTGGGGATATATGTATTATTATTTATCTCAATGCACAGAGAGGAAACTGAGCTTCACTGAGCTTAATTCACTTCTTAGGCAGAGTCAGATGTGGCTCAGAGATCACTAGGATGAGGCAGAATCATTGCCCTCAGGGAACTTATAGTCACAACCCAGCTTTGATGTGGTGTCAGCTGAGCAAGGCACTTGGCATGAAGTACAAATCTAGTAAGTATTTAGTAAATTACTGCAAAGGAAGCAATAAAATAACAGCACATCGAATTGTCTGCTGTGATTCTGTGACTCTCTACATGATCATGTAAGTGGAAAATCAGTATTAAAGCACTTAAGTAAGGAACAAAAGGTGATGCGAGAGCTTCAGATATCTTGATGGAGGTCATTCTAATGGTGTCAAAACAAGATGTACTTATCGATGGAATTGTGTGTACATGTGTTGTCAAAACTTAAAAATGTTGGGCTTAATATAGTGACAGTTTCTGATCTGTCCTGTTGAAAATAGCTTGAGCAATTTAATTTTGCTAGAATAAGGAGATAGGCAAGAAGAGATTGTCACCCTCTTTACGTATTGAGTGTTTTCAGTAGGTCACTCCAGAGTTCCTCGTTCCTCTCTCCTCCCTAAAGATAAAAGTGCCTCTTTACCTTGCATCACTTTAACATTTAAGATATAGGATAAGACAAAACAGTAACAAGGGGCAGAGAACAAAAATATGTATGTTGTGAGGAAAAACTGTGGGTGCATCATGTATATAAAGCTAACAGGCCATTCTGAAAAATGAGCACAGATACCTTTTCAGTTTGAAACGGGGGAGCCAGGCCATTTTCTATTAGCTTAATTATTAAGTGAGTCTCTTTGGAATAAATTATAGGCATTTTAAACCCGATGGAGTTATTATACTGCTTCCCCCAAAATAAGAACAAACAAGAGCGCCACATCGATCGGATGTTGCAAATGGCAAGGGGGATGGTTAAAGGACTCCTTCTGCAATCAATGCTTATTTCATATTCTTTTTTAGAGTTTAGAGAATCCAAAGAAAGATGTATATTTCTATCCTGTGATAAGATGCACCTCTATTTGGAAACTTCATCAAATAAACCAGTGTAGACCATGTGGACTTATGGATCTGGAGAAGGAGGAACTATCTGGGCTCCCTTGGGTCAGTTAATTCATCATCTGGTGGAAGTACCAAACACACACTCCCTCTGATTTTATTCACAAGTTGCAAGACATCACATAAAAACCCTTTTAACATATATTATTGAAAATCTCTATTATAGTGCTCCAACTTAGTGAATTTGATTAAATCTCCATGACAGAAAATAAAGCATTGTAACGTATGCACCGCCTTGCAAAGGTCCTATTATAGTGCGGGCACGCTAGCCTTATTATGTTAAAAATGAATGGTCCTGGGAAAATAATTTAGTGAGAGATGAACTTAGAAGAACTAAAAGCATTTAGTATCGAGCAAATTACCAAGTGAAATTGCTTTGCTATGAAACTTTGGGCTTATTGTCAGAGATGTTTAGTCTGCTCAAAATGTTTGATCTAGGAGAATGCCTGTGTTCAGAGAGAAATTCAGTTTCCACAGTGAGGGCTCCAGGAGGCTACCACAAGTGGTCTGGGAGAGGGGCTGCATCTGGGCTCTAGAGGAACAAGGTTCAGACAGACACACCTCTGCAAAGTCCCAGTTCTAAGTCTTAGTCTCAAACACAATGATGTCTCCACCCATGGCTGCCCATTTGTCCCGGCAAGGAGTGGGGAATGTATACCTTAGAGCAAACTGACCCAGGCAAGTATCCTTGGCGCAAACAGTGCTGTTCTTGCTGCAGGACATTTGATATCCTTTCCAGCTCTATGTCTAGCATGGGCCATGAGAAATCAGCAACTACAGCAATAGCTGCATGCATAGACCAGAGAGGCCGCATGATGATTTCTCTGGTAGGGGTACACTTTCAAAGGATTTCACATCACTTACACAGAGGAGGTGTTAGTCCTTAATGGCAAAGATATGGATAGAATCACAGAATACCCTACTATGCCTGGAGTACTGAAAGATCAACTAGGGCCTACAACTAGGTGTGACTTTACATGTATATTGATGAGAAATAGGGGCCTGGCAATGTAAGACAAAGAGTTAAAGGGAAGCTTGAAGGCCTTGACCAGAGATCAGGCCTCCTGGCATTATAATCAAGGCTCATAGTATACAATGAGCCCTCTTAGCCTCAACGAAGAGGGTTGTAGACACAGGGCTCCATGTTGCTTTTGCTTTTCACTCCCAGAAAGCAGCCAGACTAGGAACTGACTACTGCAATTTACAAATGGAAAAATGGAGGCTTGCAAAGGCCACAGGTAGCAGAACAAGGTCTTATTCCAAAATCTCTGGAGCCAATATCTTGGGGCTCATCCCCTGACTGTAAACCCTCAGTCACACAGATCAGTTTGAATGAGATGAATTTCAGAATACCTGTGGCACCTCCTGCAACTAAAATAGGTAAAGCTGCTTCCAAATTTGATGTGCCATGTTTTATCATGGTTTAGAGTACGAGGCAATGTTGCAAACATCAACCAAGGACAAGGGGCCTTAACTAGCAGGAAGACTGAGCCTGCAGATGTTATTCTATGGCTGGCTGAGTGTTTTGCAGGACTTGTATGGCTTGATCTAGACTGTGGCTGAATAAGATAACTGGTGGAATTAATTGATAATCATATACCTTGAGAGAGACCCAGAAAGTTTTAATCCAGCCAAGAGAAATGCACTGGACACTTCCTACTTCACTGCAGTCCACTTAAAGGTCACTAAAGCATAGGATCCAAATTGCCTTGTGACTTGAAGGTAGCAACAGGGCAAACCATGCCCCACCTTGCTACATGTCCATCAGAATTTCGTTGGGAAGCACAGCTCAGAAGCTTTTCCTGACAGCCTCAAGGCTGGGGTTGGTGCTGATACCCTTTCAAGTTCCCACAGCACCTGGTGTTTGGCTAAAGCATGTCGGACACTCTGCTATGTCATTCTGTCCATCTCTCAGAGGAACCCAGAGCAACCTCCAGGCAGGTCCTGCATTTGATTCATGGCTCTCTCTCTCTCCGGTGCCTAGACCCAGGCCCTGGCACACAGGGCAGAGACACGGCTTCCACACGTGTTTGTTGAAGGAAGGAAGGAAAAACAGGATGCGTTACCATTTTTGTCTCGGTAAATATTGACAGACTCACTCTCTCTACTTGCAGTCTGGTGTCACTATGTCTGCTGTTGCTGTATAAATGTGTGTGAGCCTGGCGAAGGTTCATTCGCTGCTATTGTGTATAATGTGTGTGTGTATTTCCCTCTTTAGCTGTAGAAAAAGCAAGCATCTCCATAAATCTCCATACTGATCATATGCAAAAAAAAAAAAAAAAAATTCAACTCTTGTCCAAATGCTGAAGGAAGCGTGTGCAAGGAATCATGGTGTGGAAGGAACTTAAGAGATGAGCCCAACCAACCTCTGCTTTATACAGATGAAGAAGGGAAAGGCCAGATAAGCACAGGATCTTGCTGAAGCTCCTATGGCTAATTAGAAGCAGAGTTTTTACTGCAACCTCAGAATCTCTTATCCCAGTCTATTATTCACCCTCTAGGAGCTCTTAGCCTAATTGATTTAATTTGTCACTGACATGTCATACTTAGGATGGGACCAAAAACTGAAACTGGCTATGTCCACAGCAAGGAAGAATAATTAGCAAATTCACATGTTGTGCTGATTTTTGTCTCCCCAAAATCAGAGCCAATTATTGCTTTAAGTAAAGCCATAGGTGGAATAAAAACACAGATACCGAAAACTTTTTCCAGAATCTAACAAAACAACTTGTGCTTTTTCTTCTGGGTTATCTAGGTTGGGATAAACTCAGAATTCAACTACTCCTTTTCCCATCCCATTTTTTCTTTCCCCTCTCCCTTGCTGACACACATTGAGTATACAGTAAGGTTTAAAATATGACTTTTGCAGATTTCTTAATAACCATTACATCATATTTTCCCACTAGTATATTAATACATTGCTGTTCATCGTATCCCCAAGAAAGCTATGTACATGTCCTAAACGCTGGTATTTGTGAACCTGACCCTATTATAGATAGTTCTTGCGGATATAATTAAGGATCTCAAAATCAAATTATCTTGGATTTAGATCAGGCTCTAAACCTGCTGACAATTGTCCTTCTCTGAGACAGACACAGAGGGGGAGACGATGTGAAGATAAAGGAAGAGGTTGGACTGATGGGTCCACAAACCAAGGGATGCCAAGGACTGCAGGCAACCTTCAAAAGGCAGGAGGGAGGTTAATGTAGGCAGAATTGGTTCTTTCTGAAGGCTGTGAGGAAGAATCTGTTCTTTCTCTTTCTCCCAGCCTCTGGTAGCCTCTGGCATTCCTTGGCTGGTAGGTGACCTTCTCCCAGTGTCTTCCCATGGCATTCTCTCCAGCATGTCTGTCTCTGTGCCCAATTTTTAAACTTTTCTAAGAACACAATCATATCAGATTAGGATGTATTCTAATCACCTCATTTTAACTTGATCACCTATAAAAGCCTCATATCCAAATAAGATCACATTTATAAGTACTAGGGGTCAAGACTTCAACATTTTTGAGAGACTGCAATTCAATCCACAACAGGAGGTGTGAAGCAGATTCTTTTTGCTGACATCTTGATATCAGGAATCCTGTCTTTCAGAACCATGAGAGAATGACTGTCTGTGTTTTCAGCTTTGAGTTGGTGGGAGTTTCTTATTGCAGTCCTAGGAAACACACACACACCTTACCAAGGCTGTGCCTTGTTGGTCTCTCCTTCCCTCTCTCTTCTCCCATGTTGCATGGTCATCACCTCCTTACGTGGCAGCATTCCATCTATGAGTTGATTCTATTTCATTTTAAAATGCTAAGCAGAAATGTACATTCCGTGCTGTTTTGTAAGTTGCTCGTGGTTATCAGGGAGACAAAAGTTCTTAGCAAAATGATCGCTTTGATAATAGATGTATAAGCAGAAATGTCATCGTCCTTCCCTATCAAGGATACACGGTTGTAGTTGAGTATTTCAGTGATACCACTGTTCTGGGATAGCATCTCTGTGGTCCTCTTGAGTTTCTTCTCTGGGTTGCAATCTCACCCTTACACACTGCATTGGAAGTCAGGAACATAGGTGGACATAGACTCCCTTGGAATTTCTCCTATTTTTTTTTTTTCTGCTGAGGAGAAAAATCTTTTCCCCAAAATCCTCAGTGGGTCTCACCATACATCTCATTAGTAAGAATTTGGTTTCATGGCCACCTTTAGCTGTCAGAGTGGGAAAGAGAATGTCTGACTTTCTAAGTCTCTGTATTGGGGTATAGGCAAGGGAAAAGAATATAAGTGGTCAACCAATAACAGTGGCCACAGTTCCCACGGTGCCACTAAGGGCTGTGGGTGCCTTTGCAGTCATCCAGTCATCTGATTGCTTTTGTCTAGCTCAGTGATCCTAAAAATGCAGTGTGCATTGGAATCACCCGGAGAGTTTATTAAAATCCAGATGTGTAGAATCCGCTAAGCTACCCAGGAACCCTGAGCCTGCTGGTCCTCGGATACTCTAAGCAGCACTGGCCCAGAATCATTGCTGGTACCATTGACCTCATTGTTTCTCGGGAAGGCAAAAACGCAAGGAGTGGTCAAGACTACTCTTTTAATACTATTATTACTACTATTACTAAAATTTAAAAAGAGGGAAGAGAAAGGGGAATTTCCAGTTGTTGTTTAGCTAGCAGCAACTTCATTTTTGACCTACAGTTGAAAGACACTGGCCTAGGAGTTTGGAGAACTAGCTCTAGTGCTTATTCTGCCATGACATGCTTACATGGCCTTGGGTCAGATACTACCCCAGTAAGGGTCTCGTTTTTTTCTTTGTGAAGTGGCAGCACTAAACTTTGTTTATTATTACTTCCTTTCCTGCTTTCACATCTATGATTCATTGTTTGTTCACATAAGCAAAACTCACTCTTTCTTTTAACAGAAACTTTTTCAGCATTTACCCAGGGTCATGTCTGTGCTGGGAGCACCCAGTTTGCCTGTGATCGCCCTGTGAATAGGATTTTCAATTCTTTATTTTTGCAGATGTGGGAATCAAGGCTAAATGATCGGTCTATGTGTGTTCAATGGCAGAAAAATTATTGAATAGAGTAACGTGGACGAAGAATACTCCTTTTGCCTTGAAAACCTATTAGATCACCCTTCAACTTCATGTACCTTGAAGGACCTGAATGGAAAGACTCAGTGTTCCTGAACTCAGATGCAAGAAAAGACATGCTTCCCTTGCTCAGAGAATATGTTTGTTGTCTTTTGCAAATCAAAGTATGAATCGTTTAATGGATTTGGCTTTTCAGTTTTAGTGTTGAGAGAGAGAGACAGAGAGAGACAGAGAGAGAGACAGAGAGAGAGAGAAAGGCAGAGAGAAAAAATGTCACAAACTCATTTAGTTTGGTGGCTGTCCATTGACTGTTTCCCAAGTAGACATAAGTAATTTTAGCACTTAGCACATCAGTCAGATCTAATTCCGGATCCAACTGAAAGGGACAAGCTCTTTTCCAATGGACCTTTGACCCTCTTGCAGCTCCAGATAGGATGGTGTCCTGTGCAAGAGAGAAGAAGACTGATTGCCGTGGGCTCCCAGTCCAGTGTCTTATGCCAAATCTCTACATTCCAGAAGAATTAAATAATTACAGGGGTGGAGGCACCACTGTCACAAACAATTTTGAATGCATTCTGCACTAGAAAGCAGAGGTCCCTTAATGACATCAGATCAGTATGCCAGAGGCTCTTTCCAAACCCAAGCTGCTGGCCAGTAGCAATGGGGGCATAGACAAGGACCACCACAAATGTCATACTGGGGTGGGCTGCCTGTGGGGCACTCGCCGGCTATTGTTAAGATCGGAAGAGACGCAGCCTGGTAATCCCAGTGTTTCTGTTGATCCAAGGATCGTCTTTTCTTTCATTTCCCTCTCACCCTCTTTCAACAGGGCTTTGCATGCTTGCACTTGACCAGGGATTAATGAGATTGTTTGCATAAGCCAAGTTGGAGAGGCAGAAGGAGAGACACAGCTTGCGGACACCACTGAGATCTGAGTTTTCTTGGGTCAGGATTTGCGGATAAAGTAGTGCCCCACAGGACAGCCAATTTACTCATGGATTTGCAAAGTCCTAGGGCGAGCTGCCACAAGCCAGCCAGTGTTCCTTCAGCTCTTCCCGCTGAAGGGAAATTTAGCTTTTGTTATGTAAGGGGCACAGCTTTGGTATTTCTTAGAACTTTTGAGTAGAAAACTCTATGAACACTATTATGATTTTAGATCTGGTTATTATTGTTTGGTTTGCAATAGCCAATGGAACACCTTTAAAACTTTTTACTTTTCCTTTTTCCTGTTTCTATTTGTCAGTTTATCTCATGGTCTCATATTGATTCTCTGTCCATTCTCATACTGAAGCTAGGGTATAATTGATCCCAGGAGCCTGTGATAGGGCTGGGTAGGTGATATGGTTTGGCTGTGTCGCCACCCAAATCTCTTCTCGAATTTCCACATGTTGTGGGAGGGACCTACTGGGAGGTAAGTGAATTGTGGGGGCAGGTCTTTCCCGTGCTATTCTTCTGATAGTAAATACGTCTCATGAGATCTGATGGTTTTAAAAATGGGAGTTTCCCTGTGCAAGCTCTCTTCTTTTGTTTGCCACCACGTGAGATGTGCTTTTCACCTTCTGCCATGATTGTGAGACCTCCCCAGCCACGAGGAACTGTAAGTCCATTAAACCTCTTCCTTTTGTAGATTGCCCAGTCTCAGGTGTGTCTTTATCAGCAGTGTGAAAATGAACTAATACCACAGGGCAGACAACAGACCAAGTTAGAGGAAGCCTTAAATGAGTTTTATGTTCATTCTTCATTTTTACTTAGTTTTTCAATATGCAGATGGAGATGATGATAATCTATCCAAAGTATGTCTTAGAATGGCATGCAAGGAAGTGGTTAAAAATGCTATAAAGTCATTGTCATTGTTGCTATTGTTGCTGTTGACTTTCCCCCACAGCCGTTCTGCAGTTAGTAAGTGCATCTCCTGGTCATCCTGACTACTCGTCTACTTAGCCCTCTTGTAGGTTTAACCCCCTCCTTGGTGTGACACAGGTTGCAATTTTCCTGAAATCAGCAGAGTTGTATTTTTTCAGGTTTCAGGCTTTTCACATGTCTTGAAGCAGTAAGAATGGTTCTCTTTGGCATGAATTTGGGGGGTTTGTGCTTTAGAAGTAGTTGAATTTACCCTCTACTGTCAAATATGTCATTTCAACCTGAAAACAAGTTATTTCAACTTAAAGCTTAGGGTCACCTGAGGCAACTCTGATTGCTGCCTGGAAAGTGGAAGGATTGAGTACAGCAGGAGTTCAAGGTGTGCTGACACAAGAGCCGGCCGGCAAGCAGGTCTGGACTGGAAGCAGCATTTGTAGGAGAGGCTCACGGGGGTGGTTCCTGTTCCCTGGGCCTGTTGAATTCCACTCCTCAGTCCTCAGAACAGATGCAAAGTCCTGTGGATTCTCCTGGCTAACTTCTCCTGCCACATTCCTTTTTTGACTATGTCTCTCAATTCCTTCTGTGTTTTCTGTCATCAGAGTGGTAGGTAGCAAGACTAGAGGAGAAATTAACAAAAGTGAAAAAATGAGGAGATGATGAGGGGAAAATTTAGTATGGCCATTTCCTTCTTACTTTAAATGCTGTTGTATCTTTTTGGGGGTGGGGAGTGGAGCGGTGCCTGTCACCTGCTTCCTGTTATAAAATTGTACAAGACCTAATTAAGAAGTTAATTTGCCAGTTCTCACAGCAGCAATAATAAAAATAAAAATCTGTGTATGGTATTTTTATAAAGTGTTTGTAGAGTTTTCACATATTTTATTTATTATTCTGTAAACATCCATTGAATGCTTGCACTACTAGAACTCCTATAGGCATCACAGGGGAGTTTATCATTCTAGTGTTAGAGACATTAAACACAGACACACACACTCAAAGCAGAATGAAGTGGACACATGACAGGGTGTGCTCCCCAGTGCTATCAGAGAAGCAGGTGCAGTGGGCTGCCTGGCCAGCAGCCTCTGTGAGTGCCTCGCCATGCCTGTTCAGATATAACTCATCCCCTAGTGACACAGACCTTGAGTCCTGGGAGGGCAGAGACTGATCTTGCCCAACACTTACATGCCAGTGCCTAGCTCAGCCTGGGGCTGGAACACCTTTCTGCTTGCTCTTTATCCAGCCCTTTGACATCATTCATGCCTCCATCCATTCCCCTCTTGTGAAACTCTCTCCTCACTGAAATTCCTTGACACCACCCTCTCCTAGTGTTACTGGATGGGAAGTCTTGACTGCAAGTTTTCCAGGTTCTTGGCATATTCAACAAAGAATTGAAAAAAACACACAGACAAAGCAATGGATGACAAAAGCAAAGACTTACGGAAACGAAAGTACACTCCACAGAGTGGAAGTAGGCTCCAGCAAGTGGCTCAAGAGCCCTGATGGTAATATTCCCTGAAGTTTTTATTGAATTAAAAGAGCACGGTAACACCCCTACGTACATTTTAGAAGCCTCTGATACGTTACACCCTATACAAAAGAAGGATTCTGCCCAGGACCAATCAGAGGCATCCCACCTATGATGTATATGCAAATGAAGGTTTCAGAATGGACCGTTTACAGACCTTCCCTTTAGTGACGTAACGGAGGGGAGGTTTGAAGAGGGAGGGGCATTTGACCTCTCATTACTTGGTTATAGAAAGGTGGGGTTTTTCTCTTAGTCTAATTTCAAGAAGGCAGCTGTGGGTTGGCCTTAGGTTTCCTGTCTCCAGACCCTGTTCTTCTCACTAGTGTTCCTCCTACTTGGTGAGAATGCCCTTTCCATCTTCCAATGTGGTGATGCCTCAGGAATAACTTCTGGGTCCTCTTCTATCTAGTCTCTCTATCATTTCTCCAGGTGTTCTCATTCTCTGTCATGGCTTTAAATGTAAGCTAAAAACTCCCGAATATAGATTATCAGTCCAGCATTTGTCATATCCTTTTCGATAAGTAGTGGAAACCCTCAACAATGATGTGTTCAAAATGAGTCTACTTCCACTCCAAACCTATTTTTCCTCATAGTCTTCCCTGACTAGGAAAATTTTTCTCTCTCCTCAGCTGCCCACATTGTTACTGCTAGAAGCCCAAGGGTCCCTTGGATTGTTTCCTTTCTCTCAAGGGTAGACCCCAGTCCAATTCATCACTACCTCCTGATGACTCCAGTTCCACTTACATCTCCAATACCCCCCAGCTCCCAACTGTACTGCCATGATACTGGCAGGTGGTCCAAGCCATCATCGTGCTCTGCTCAGCTTCCTGTTTCCAGGCTCACTCCCTGACCAGACTGCCCCTCTCATCAGACAGCCAGAATGATCTCTAAATCAGTAAAACATCTGGGTGTTGTGGCCCATGCTTATAATCTTGGCATTTTGGGAGCCCGAAGTAGGAGAATCATTTGAAGCCAAGAGTTTAAGACCAGCCTAGGCAACATAGTGAGACCCCAGTCTTTACAAAAAGTAATTAAAAAATAGACAGGTGCAGTGGTGGATGGCTATAATCACAGCAACCTAGGCAGCTGAAGCAGGAGGATCACTTGAGCCTGGGAATTTGAGACTGCCATGAGCTATGATCCTTGCACTGCACTGCAGCCTGGATAATAGGGCAAGCCTCTGTCTCTACAAAGATAACAACAAAAATCCATAAATCACTAAAACAAACCAAAAGACTCCAGTGGTTTCCCAGGAAAGTAAGAGTAAAACTCAAAGCCCTCATTGTGATGCACAGGGACCTGCAGGATACGGCACCTGGTCTCTGCTATGTACTTCTCCAACTTTCTGCAATTCCACTCACTTTGTTCCCTGAGACTGCCAGGCTGTTTCTTACCTTGGCCCCTTTGCCCAGGCCTTGCCTTTCATCCTGCAGGTCTCTTTTAAAAGAGCGCCACCTTGGAGAGACCTTCTGAATCAAGTAGCCTACTGACCAGCTTCCGTCACTCCCTCTGGGTCCCACTTATTTCCTTCACGGCACTCCTCATAGCATCGCCTGTACGTTCCTGGCCACTAGCATATCAGTTTCTTGAGGGTGATACCACACTCCACTTTGCTACAGCTTAACTGGCAGGTAACACAGTGTCTGGGATGGAGCAGAACCTAAATAAGTACTTGTCTACCAAATAAGTAAATCCTTAAAGATGTTTTCTTCAAGGATGTGTGTACAAGTCACCTGCATCATGGTAACATTCAGTGTGGGGATTATTTCTCTCTTTAAACTTAGTAAAAATTACATTTGCTCATCTAAGACCCATTTTTTAGAGAAATACGTTTCAGAAGAAGAAAGAGATACTGATTCCTATCCTCTATTTAAATGCCATGGGTGTCGAACCAACCTACTTAGCCACCTTATGTTAATCACTGTTATGAATTACTTATTTTTAATTAAGTGCTTGATTATTAAATGATAAAATCTATTCACTGCATGGCTAATATGCTCCTCTCTGCTTTGACTCTTCTGAGTCTGGCCAGGTAAAAAGGCTTCACATCATGGATGTTGGTAAGTCCCATGTTAGGATCTGTTCTGTTGATCAGTTTTCTCAGATTCTGTCTTGCACATTACAGACTCCTGAGAGACCCCTGTGTACACTGAGTAGATAAGAGCTGTTGGGGTTTCCTGCAGTAAAGAAGTCCGCTTGCCCTTAGAATTTCCTACACTTACCTTAGTATGTAGCACTTTAATCTCGATGTCTAATATCTTGCTGTGCAAGGTGTGGTTGGCACCCAGCATCACTGGCATTAGAAATCTCAGGCTCTTCCCCAGATGCAATGAATTGGAATATTGATTTTAAGGCCATCCCCATGTGACTCATAAGCACATTAAAGTTCCAGAAACACTGCATCAGACAACGGTGAGATGCTATCCCTCTTGATCTTGCCAAGGACCCTTTGCAGTAGTATTATCATTCTCACTTTAGAGATTACAAAACCGAGGTCAAGAAAGAGAATGTGGCTTGGTCAGTTTCTCATGTTCAATGAGAAGCAGACACAAGAAAAGAAGAACTCACATTCTGCTTCCCAGTCCTTCCATTATAACAGGATGCAAGAATATCAGATCAGAATGCAACAGCAGGAAAGTATTGATTTCTCAGATTTCAAAATAGAAATTTCATCATGAATCAGAACAAGGAATAGCCACCATCCATATTAAAGAGGTATGGGGAAGGAGGAAAAGAGGCAGAGGAAGTGAAGATGGGAACTCTAATAAGCCTTCTGAAACAAAGGAGACTAATTTGTGTAATGTTTAGTCTGCCAGCTCCATCCTTGCAGGGTTGCCAGGGTCCAGCTGCATCCCCCTCTGTATGGCCTCCTGCGGATCTGGCAACTCCTCCTGACATGCACTTATCCAACTCTAGGGTGCTCCAGGATTTCCATAGCCTCAAGACCAGGTGCTTCAACATCACTTCACAATTTTCCCAAAGCAAGCATACTTTTTATAAACTGTCTCAACACTAAACTCCCCTCAAATTCTCACAGTTTTGGTGTGTCATGTATTTTCTGCTGAAACTCTAACAACTGTGTGTACTCTTATAATCCCCATGTTATATTTTTACATTGACATGCTATCCAAATGAAAATGTATTATTTATGATGCATGTACATTTGAACATGGAGAGAAATGGAAAAGTTCTAGAGAAATTGTTCTGAAACATGCTTTTCTCAAAAAGTATTTTATCTTTTGGCTTGTATTAAGCCTGAAACTCATTTATCTAGTTTGTTTCTCTCGATATTATTCCATCATATGAGACTCTGTATTTTATTTAAACAGTCCTATATTGATAGACTTCAAAGTGATCGCCAGTCCCTTGTTCTTGCAAACCATGAGGCATTGAACATCTTGCACAGTTGTGCTTGCACAAGGCCTGATGTTGCTTTAGGGGCGCCCTTATAATTGGTACTGCCAGGTACTGGATGCATGCACAGTTCTCCCAGATAATGCTATGTTGTGCTCCCAGATGTCTCCAGGGTTCTCCCCTCCTGTAACTGGTGGGTGGGTTCTTCAACACTTGGAATTATCAAACTGTTTTATCTTTGCCAATCTAACGTATGATAAATGGTATCTTATTCTTGTTTAATTTGCATTTCCAGACAATTAAAGAAGTTGAGCATCTTTTCATCAATTTACAGGCCATTTGAATTTCCTCTTCTACTCACAGCCTTCATTTACTTCCCTTTTCATCATTTGACTTTTAAATATTAATTTGTAGATATGCTTTACATATATTGAATCATAATACTGCTTTATATGTTGTGAATGTTTTCCTTCCTAGTGTCAAATTATATATTGTATTCTGTTTTCTGAGATTTTGGTATGAGATTTCTTTTTGGAATTTTGATCTGGTTAAATTTGTCATTTTTTTTTCTTTAAGATTACTGTTTCATTCTGTTATCCATTTTGTTTGAGAAAGTCCTCTTAATTCCCAAATCAACAAAACATTCTCCTATGTTACTTTCTTATACTTTTAAGTGTATTTTTAATTACTGGGTATTTATTCCTTCTTGAATTCATTCTTCTCTTTTATAGGAATCCAAGTACTAATTATGTTTCATTTTTACTTTATTAAACATAGCCATTTTCCCCAAGCTACATATTAAATGTTCATTGTTTTCCTGGCTGTTAATTAGGGGCTTAATGCTAACTATTGTAACACTCCTTATTCCTCTTTGACTTACACAATTCAATTTCTACAATTCAATGTGGGTCGGCTTGTTCTCCTGGACAGCTCTCCTTCGTGCAAGGCCACAGAAATCTGGCTTACTCCATTTTGACCTTGTACCATCTTGGAGTCCTTTACTTCTAATCATGCTGCACAAAGTAAATGGAAATAACCACTCAGGACATTTTAGGGACTAGATATGGAAATGCTCTATATCATTTTCATCTATATTCCATTGGCTCATTTTTAGACACAAAGAAAGATGGGGAACATAGCTTCCCTGTGTTCCCAGGAAAAAAATAAAATGATCTGGTTACTGTTTGGCAGAGGCTCTGTCATACCCACTGGTTAGCCATCCTTCCTCTATCCTATGCTAAGTGCCCTTATATGCAAGTGTTTGCTTCTGCACTCATCCTTACGGTCCAGTGATCTGTTATCATTTATTGGATAATACTTTGTCATTTTAATTTCTATAAAATATAATGCATATCTGTATTTAGTAGAAAAATCACCCGTTTAAAAACATTTTTGACTTCTGTATTCATCCATGTGAAATTAAAAATCAACTTGTCATATACCATGAAGAATGTTACTGGGATTCAATTGGATTGGATTAGTAAATTGTTAACGTATAGATTAATTGGAAGATAGGGACATTAAAAAAATTTTTAATTTCCCATGTTTAATATTATGTTTTTGGTGGTGGTTATAAGACTGTATGCATCTTATTAAAAGTACGCTCTTAAATGGTAAATTCTAGTAAAGCTGACCAAAAAAAAAACGATAGAACTGAGGACACAGTTGCTTAATTTTCAACCTTCCTTGATCTGTAATAAATGCTTTACAGCTTTACATTTCCTTCCGAACACCACTTTAAATCCTTCAAGATTTTTCTTACTAAAAATATTCAAACACACCAAAAGTAGGTGATGGTACCATGAACTTCTGATGTCCACTTACCCAAATTCAACAATTATTAATGTTGTATTGTATTTACTTCATCTACTCCCCTTTGCTTGTCTTAGGTGAAATAATTTAAAGCAAATCCAAGACATATCATTTCACTTTTATATAATTAGTCATTTTATGACACATAACAGTAAGCATTGTTGGATTAAGTGAAAAATCAAATCGTTGTCTTCATTTTTAAATAGGTGAGTTTAATTTGTTTTTTATTGCATTTTATATGCTTGGACATATAAAGGTCATATTATTATTATTTTTGCTTTGTTTCATATCCTGTTATTAGTTTTTTTTCCAGTCTTGTATTAGACTTTTTTTTTCTTCTTTTGGTGTAGAAGATATACTTTGATTTTATAAATTTTGTATGGCCACTCTTGTATCTTAACACCCAGATTTAACTTTTCTTCCTGAAAACACCTAACGGTATCATTACCCTCTTTGTACTTAATGAAGACAGAGACTGTAATCTATTACTTTTTCCCACCGGCCTCTGCCTTCTAGGATCTCATGCTATTTTTTCCTAAAATTTAGCTTCAGATTACTATTAAACACATCAAGGTACAATTTATTGATAATGATTAGTACTGTTACTACTACGCCGGGATGGCAGAGGCTCCAGCGGAGGACCTACGCTCAGCTGAGTTGTCATCTTGGCTGTGTTTCCCATTCTGTCTGTAAAGTTTACAGCCCAGGGTTCACTGCAGTTCAGGCAAATTACCGCTTCTACACATTGGCTCTTCTGCTCCCACGAAGGACACTGGGAGCGTAACAAGAGTCATGTTTGTCCTCAAAACTGATTATGCCAGAGGTAAACTGTATGATTTAAATATCCCACAAATCACCAATATGAATGCTAAAGGAAAAAGAGTTGTTTCCATGAAAACCACATTGAATGATATGAAAGAAGTATCATAATCATGCTGTCTAATTAAATGTAAGACAAATATAAAGGAATGAAACATTTGTAAAATATTAGGAAGATTCTACCCTCACATTCCTTGTCAAATTAGTTTCTCACACTAATTAAAAGAAATTAAGGTTTTTTAAAAAGCCAAATGCTGATCTGAAGAAGGTGTGGTTCATACGTAAGAAACATATAGAACTTCATTCAGCCACACGTATACAAACTGAAAAGCCTCAAAAAGTCAATGACTCCATCATTGAAGGTATAAATTTTAAATAAAAATAAATTTATTTTAATGAAAATAAAACCTCGTGTCATTGATACATTATTGTTATTTTCTTTTTTGCCTACTAGTCTTATATTTGTATATAGGAAAGCTTCCACTGTATTATTCTTCTTATTGTTTAGAATTATTTTTATTACAGATTTCCTTATCCTCCATTATTTCTTATCGTTTCTTATATCACTCCATTTATCTTCTTGTTAGTGTATATCCATTAAGATTAAAAAAGAAAAAATTGGCCGGGCACGGTGGCTCACGCCTGTTATCTCAGCACTTTGGGAGGCTGAGGCGGGTGGATCACGAGGTCAGGAGTTCACGACCAGCCTGGCCAAGATGGTGAAACCCCATCTCTACTAAAAATACAAAAATTAGCTGGGCGTGGTGGCAGGCACCTGTAATCCCAGTTACTCGGGAGGTTGAGGCAGAGAATTGCTTGAACTTGGAAGGCGGAGGATGCAGTGAGCCAAGATCGCGCCACTGCACTCCAGTCTGGGTGACAGACCGAGGCTCAAAAGAAAAAAAAAAAAGTGAGATTCTGCAGGTGGTAAATTCTCTAAGACCCTGCACATCAGACAAATGTCTGTACATCACCGTCCTTCTTCCCCTATTATATGGCTAATGTGAAGTTTTGAGTTCAAAGCTATTTTCCCTTAGTATTTTGTAAACAACATTCTCATAACTTCTAGCATCCTGTGCTGTAAATGGAAAACCTGATGTCGGTTCAATTATGATTACTTATTATATGATTTATCTTTTCTCACTTGAAGCTTTTCAAACTTCATTTTTGTTTGATGTGTTGATTTTTTAAATTTTCAGAAACCTCATCCATGTTCATTCAAAATATTGCTCTCCACCATTGTCTTTACTCTCTGTTTTCTCTATCTAGAATTTCTTCCAGGTGACATGTAGAGTTTCTAGATCTATGCCACATACCTCTTAAATTTTCTTCCCTATTTTCTATTTCTTCACTTATTTATGCTGCATTCTGGATGTTTCCTAAGCTTTGTCTCCCAGTAACTGTTTCACGGTTCCTGTGCTTCCAAGCTGCTATTCAACTCAGCTATGGAGGGCATTTTCCCACTAATTATCTTTTCTTTCTCAAGAATGCTAACTGGTTCTTCTCTGCAAATGCATGCTTTTGTTTCTTGACATCATCTTCTTATTTTATGGTGCTCTCTCTTCCTTTTCCCTCTTTAAGAATATGTTTGTTAAGTAAGTTTGTCTGACATGACTTTCATCATCTGCAGGTGCCTTCTTAGTTATGAAATCATGATGCACTCTCATCTTGGAAATACATAAGGACTGGTGTTTATTGAATACCTATTCTGTGCGATTCAATGTAGGGCAGCCATTTGTGCTAGTGTCAGTACTAGTACAGTACTAAAGGGTTTCCCGGGATGTGGAACTTTCAGTGCTAAGACCAAGAAAGTCCTAGTCAAATCAGAATGAGTGCATCACCCTAGTTCAATGTCCTGGGACCTTTACGGTGGATAAAACATGCAAGAAGTCTCCTGCTCTGTGGACCCTGTATTCCATTGAAGAGAGAAACATAATAAACAAGTAAATACAATGAATTACGAAGGTAATGCCAAGAAGTGAAATTTGATAAGAAGAAAATAAAGCAAAGTGATTTAACAGAGGGTTACTGTTTAGGGTGGTTGATCCAGAAGGTCCTTACTTAGGCAGATGATGTTCTTTTCTGTTTCTGAGACCTTTGTAATAAGAAAGAGTCAAGTACAGGGACATCTGGAAACTAAGCTCTTTAATCAGGGTGAATAGTAATTACAAAAATTCTACAAAGGCATAGGTGTGGCATATTAAAAAAGATAGAGAGAGAGAAAGAAAGAAATCTAGGGCTGGGCACAATGACTCATGTCTATAATCCCAGTACTTTGGGAGGCCAAGGAAGGTGGATCACTTGAGGCCAGGAGTTCAAGACCAGCCTGACCAACATGCTGAAATCCTGTCTCTATGAAAAATAAAAATTATCCAGGCATGTTGGTACGTGCCTGAAATCCCAGCCACCAGGGAAGGTGAGGCAAGACAATCACTTGAAGCTGAGAGGTGGAGGTTTCAGTGAACCAATGCTGGGCCACTGCACTCCAGCCTGGGAGACAGAGCTAGACTCTGTCAGGAGAGAAGGAAAGAAAGAAAAAGAAAGAAAGAAAGAAAGAAAAGAAAGAAAGAGAGAGAGAGAAAGAAGAAAGAAAGGAAAGAAAAGAAAGAAAAGAAAGAAAGAAAGGAAGAAAGAAAGAGAGGAAAAGAAGGAAAGGAAGGAAGGAAGGGAGGAAGGGAGGGAGAGAGGGAGGGAGGGAAGGAAGGAAGAAGGAAAAAAGAGAGAAAGAGAAAGAAAGAAAGAGAAAGAAAGAAAAAGAAGAAAGAAAAGAGAAGAAATCTAATGTGGATACAGCATCATCATGAGCAAGAAGGTACATTTAGAAAGAAAGGCAAAGGCCAGGTCTGTTAGGGCCATGTGGTGCATGGCAAGGAATGTGGATACCACTCTTACCACAATAGCAAGCTTTTAAAGGGTTTAAATAGGACAGTGATACACTGTGATTTAAGTCTTCAAAAAATATCTTTCTGGGTGGTGTATGGAGAAAGGATGGCAATGGAGTCTACTAAGACTAGCTAGGAACTGATTGTAGTAGGGCCCAGCAGGAAGCAACTGAGGTCTGGACTAAATTGATAACAGTAGAAATGGAGAAAGGGTGGTGGACCTGAAATATAATTTGAAGGTAGGGTTGGCAACATGTGCTGATGGATTAGAGAGCTAGAAAATGAAAAGAAGAAAACATGACTACTAGATTTTAGGCTTCAGTAAGTGAATGGATACTATTGACCAGGAAGGGAAGATTGAGTTGGGGTGGGAAGCTCCGAGTCCTGCTTTGCCAAGTTAGGTTTGAGATGTCTTTGAGACATCACACTGTGTCAGATCAGCAGTGTGTATGCACATTAGGTGTTTGATTGTGTGGGAAGCCCAGAAATGTAACTTTGGAGATTATTAACAAATAGTTGGCGTTTAAAGTCAGGTGTCTGGATGGGATTACAAAATGTAATCCCACTGTAAAAAAAAAAAAAAAAAAGCACACTGTAGATGTAGGAGCTGAGGAACTAGTTTTGGGGCATTCCAACATTTTAATGTGTGCCAGAGGACCAGGGCTGAGCATAGCCCTCCGCTCATGTGTTCTAAGGGGAGGCACCTCCAACCCTAGACCAAGAGGGTGACCCCATGTGTGTTTCCTGTCCTTCAACAGTGGCATTTGCCATAGACCCTTACTTCAGCCTCCCACAAACGATATGATTTGAAGACTGAGATTTTGGGGGTGGGAGTGGGCAATGAGTTCTTGGCAATGACAAACAGCTCTGCCTTGGGAGTCCTCCCAAGACAATCTTCGTAGACATTCTTCACGATCAAGAAGCACCTGTCCATCTTCAGATTATCTCAGGAAGCACAAATAGAAACATGCCAGCCATAGGTAGCAGCTTCAGTCCAGCCCTCTTTCTTCCCTGGGTCCAGATGCCCTGCCCCTTCCCTCCCTCTCCCATCCTGCCAAGCTCTTCTCATCCTGAGTCCAGGCTTCATGTCTCTACTCCCTACTCATGACAATGACCCTTACTTTCTCTCTCTCTTTGAAAAGATAGTTTCATACCTGGACTGCAGAAATGTCTCTTTCTTATTTCAGACCTTATTTGTTTACATATTTAATTATTTTTATTGTATCTTTTCTGTAATATGTTTTGGGACATGAAAGTGAGGTTTCAATATATGCTCAACCTACCATCTTAGAAATGGCATTTCATCTATGGTATTTATCATTAAAATGAGTTGGGATTTGATATTAATTATAATTACCTAAAACATGTATTCTAATGGGGAACTTAGAACTGACTTTAGTATAAACACTCAGACCCCACAAAAATTTAAATTTGGTTAGTGAAAGTCCTGAATTTTTTAGCATTCACAATGATTCATCTGCCAAAAGAAGCGCACAGTCTCCATTCCTTGGTGCATTGGTCTCTTTTTCCAAGGATGAGTGTCATTAAGTCTTGGTTAAAGTCAAAGATACTGATGATGCCACATTATCCAGGAGTTTAGTCTATGGGAAAGGGTATAAATAACCCTGAATGGAGTCAAATGCCTTATTTTCTTTTCATCCGCTGCTCTATTACAGAGAAAACTTCATATACTCATGGTGGCGAGATCTGGGACTTAGTATTAAGTTTAGGTAAAAGGAGACAAGAAAACCACTTAGCTGGATTTCATTCAGGCATGTTTAGCCTGGTGAAAAGTGAAGCCTGCTTGGTCCCAAATTCTCTCATCAGAGATGACATCCACATTTGGAGCAAAGTTGTATGCTATAATGAACCATCTCTCTGTCTTTGCACTTCTTCTGTGTGTGCATTCCTGTTGAGAATCCCACATTTGTTCAAGAAATCCTATGTTCTCAACACCTGTATATTCTTTCCCATTAGCTTGCAGAGAAATGAAATTCTCAAACTGTCCACAAACGGATTTAATGCACTTTTAGACTCCAGAAAGATTTTGATAGAAGAGAATAACATTGAGCATATAGAAGTGCATATTTGCTTCAAAATTTTAAGAATTTAAAATAACCTAATTTCATTGCCTCACTCATGTCATGCATTGCAAAGCACTTCTGAATTACAAGAAAAGAGTAGTGTTTTGTTTTCTTTAGCAAAATTATTTTAGAAGTGGAAAAACATTTCACATGAAATTTAACCATGGGGATACATCAAAATCCTGCATGAAGATAATTGTTTTCAGACGTTAAATACATGTACACAACCTCACTAACGTAAGCCACAAATATAAAAAATACTAATTACTTAGTAAATGTGGAGATAATTTCCAATGGAAAAAAATAAGTTTTTTAAAGCTACGTGAAAGCGAACTCTAAAAGTAAGAGACCAATGTAGAGAAAAAAATGAAAAGATAAAATCTACAATTTCAGTTTCTTTTTTAATGCAAGTAAAAGTTTGGATGCTGCAGGGAATTTCCAAAACATTTTATACTATTGAAAAATAAGTTTGTCATCTTAGGTCCTGTCACATAGCTATTTGTGTACGGCTTCTAAAGCCTTGACATCAGAACTAACTGAAAGAGTATCTGAAAAGGAAGGAAAAATGGAAGGAAAGAAGGAAGGAAGGAAGGAAGGAAGGGAGGGAGGGAGGAAAAATAGAAGAAAGGAAGGAAAGAAAAATGGAAGAAAGGAAGGAAGGGAAAATGGAAGGAGGGAAGGAAGGAAGGAAAGGAAGGCAGGCAGGCAGGAAAGAAAAAAGGAAGAAAGGAAGGAAGAAAAGCTGGGCTTTAAAGCATCAAATAAGTGAAGGAGAAATAAAATCAGTCCATTGGTCATTGCAGAGAAGACTGACTAAATTCTGTCCTAATAAGTTACTTTACTATTTGAGAAGGTCACAGAAGGGACTTCATTTTATGTTATACATATTTTTTCCTAATCTAGTATTCTTACCCTTGTCATCTTAATTTCTGTTGCAAACTGTGCTCTCAAATCATCACCCATGTACCATTTTGCCCTGTGATAGGCAGAAGAGTGGCTCCTAAATTTGTCCTTGTCCTAATTTCTGCAGCTTGTAAATATGTTATCATACTAGCAAAGGGACTTTGCAGATGTGATTAACTGAAGGATCTGGAGATGGGAAGATGATCCCAGATTATCCAGTGGGCCTAATATCATCACAAGAGTATTTATGAAAAGATGATGTGGGGTGATGTCAGAAGAAGAGGTCAGAGGTCAGAGTGATGCAATTGCCAAGAGGAGACCATGAGCCAAGGAGTGTGGGCAGCCTCTGGAGGTTGGAGAGGTCAAGGAAACGGATTATTCCCTGAACCTTCAGAAGAAATGAAGTCCTGTGGCACATTGATATTAGGATTCTTGATATTCAGAATTGTAAGAAAATACACTTGTGTTGTTTTTTAGCCCCTAAGTTTGTGGTATCACTTACCATAGCAATAGGACACTAATACATCCACCTTCCATGTGGGACTAGAAGATAGTTGTCCCTGGGTTTACCTTGGAACCAAAATCCTCAGATGCTTAAGCCTCTGATATGAAAAGGTGTAGTATTTGCATATAACCTACACACATTCTTTCATATGATGTACTTTAAATTACCTCTAGATTACTTATAATACTTAATATAATGTAAATGGTATGTAAATCATTTACAATGTTTAGGGAAAAATGACAAGAAAAAAAGCCCTGTACATGCTCAGTACAGGTGTCATTTTTTGGATAATTTTGATCTGCAAGTGGTTGAATCCATGGATGTGGTATCCACAGGCAGGAAAGGGGGCCGACTCTGTGTGCTGTCTCCGGCTTCCCTTCCAGGCTTCTCTCTCCAACTTCTCAGAAATTGTCCGTGAAGTTTTTGAGGTCCTGAGACTCAGAAGGAGTCCCTCTTTTGTATTGTAAGTTTCCTTGTAGGTGGACTAGAGCCTTTACCTTTTCTGTAAAGCCAATCCTTTTTAATAAGGTGAAATGGCTTGAATCAAGCCAGCCTAATGGCCCTCCGAGAGCAGAAGGCCTCCTCCAGTTTCCGTCTCCCGTCTAATTCCCCTGGGGCAGACATGGAGGCCTTTACACAGCTGACTGCTCTATGCCCTCCTTGGCTCCCCCATGGCCTCCCGTCTGCCTCCTCATGAGTGGCTTACAAGCATGAACTCCTCAGCAGCTTCACCTGCTGCCTGTCTGCCTTCAGTATCGTTTATTTCCCCCAGTCCATGTTCCAAGGATAGGAAAGTTCCCCAGGCCCCCAGACACCCCACAGAAGCTCTTCCTCATGTTCCTGATGGGGCCAATGCCCTCCACCTGGACACGCTTCCGCTTCCTCCTCTCTCTCCCTAACTCCTTCTCATCCTGAACTTTTCCTAGGAGGCCTTCCTTGGTATTCCTGTTCCCTCAGCTAGGTTCAGTGTTGCCTCCTCCTTGCACTTTGCTCCTTAGAGTCCCTCCCAACATTCCCCATTCACAGAGCTTATCCCATTTTGTAAAACCGCTGATCGAACTGCCTATTCTTTCTAATGGTCTGCCATTTCCTAGGATGATGCTTCTCAAAGTGGAGTCCCCCCACCTGTAGCAGCAGGATCAATAGGGTATTTCTTAGGAATGTTAATTGTGGGTTTATGCCCCAAGCCCACTGAAGGAGAAACTCAGGAGTTGGCCTTGCAGAGTCTGTCTCAACTGGCCCTCCAGGGGGTTATGATGGATGCTAAGTCTGAGAACCACTATTCTAGGTAATGCATACCATTTTTGTGTTATTCATCTGAGAATATCCTAGCATGTATTTAGTGTTTAATACATCCTTATGGAATTAATACAGCCATTTTTTACTAGAGGGTAGGCTGGTACAAAATTGAGTCGCAGTAACTATCAAAATTTTGCATGTGCTGTCCCATTAATCCCCACGCAAATTTTAAGCAGGGAATATTGTTCAGTGTTACATATGGAAAAACTAAGTCTCAGACAGACCCTTATAAGTATTTGCTTATATATAAATATGGTTGCTTATATATAAATATAATTTGCATATATATAAAACACATATATATAAGCAAATTATATTTATATATATATTTGCTCTTTTACAAGTATGTGGCATCAAACCCAGATCTGGCTGATTCCACAGCTGCTGTCCATCTCTGTACCAGGCTACTTCAGATACTTGATGGGTTGCAACTTTCCAAGTCTGGATCTATATGAGAATCACCCAGGAAGCAACAACAAAAATCCAAGGCACTGGCATCAGTGTTTTTTAAAAGCATATTCTACCTTGCATTCGGGATTGGAAACTACCGCTGCCTTACCCTAGCCTAGCCCAGGAAGCTAGGGGAGGATAAAGTATTTCTCCAGGATGTTGGCAGGTCATGTCTACAATGGATCTTATCACCTCCAGGCTTCCTTTCCTTACTTGTGGCTTCTTGCTATTCCACCTTAGCCTGGAATTACGTTCCATTTCCTTGGTGTCTGTAATTCATCTTGTCCCTTGATTGACAGCCCATTTGGGGCGTCCTTTTCTGACAACACTTAGGAATTCCTTCTGGCAAGGCTGTGATTTGTCTCTTTACAGCATGCACCCTGATAGCAGGTAAGGGGTTCCCCCTCCATCCTCATATCCCAGTCCCTGTCTTCATCTCCTGATTACCCTACTGCTAGCGGAGGGGAAGCTGATAGTTGTAAACTCTAAATTTCTTGCTAATATTTTATACTATTCTTCTAATCAGCACAGTTATTATGAGTACGTACTAAGAAGTCACAGACAGGAGGACATCATCAGGTTGTAAACATAAACCTCGTGCTCATATGTGACAGAGCCTAGGCTCTGATGCAAGCGTGTTGGTCAAAGTTGAATACTCACATTCCGTTAATGCCGCTTACAAATTACTTTTCTAATTAAGTGCTTGCTTATTAAAGATGCAATCTGTCACTGCATTGGTGATGCCCGACCACATTCCTGTCTCTTCTTTTCTTCGTCCAGATGTTGTTTACTAAAATGTGTTTCCTCAAAATTCTACTTTGCCGTTCCATCCCTGAAGTCCTCCAGCCACAAGTAACACAGCCAGCTGATGGCTACTCAATAAATAACTGTGTGCAGAGGAATTTTGGGGGCGGGGGGATGGGGGAAGAGGGGATTGAGTTAGTATGGCTGATTTATTTTTCCAGGTTGAATGAGCCAATTGCTATTAATCCGTAGCCCTAGGAGGATTTCTCTTGACATCAATTGATCTACCTGTTCTCCGGTAAAAGACAAATGAGAATGTGCTGGTATTTGAGGTAGGGAGTTCTCCCTCTCTGGGCAAAAAAGCAAGGATATACAGAAATGGTTACCAGAAATGTTCAGGTCGTGAAAATGATGGTCAATGAGTATAACTCTTATCTGGAAGGGACACACAGAGTTCATTCATGCAGTCTCATTGTGTCCAAGAAGTTTAAAAACCAAAAGTAATTCAAAAGATTTCTATTCTCTCCTTGATGTTCTTGTGCCTGATAAAAGTGATCCGAGTATAGTTCAGAGAACATTTACCAGCATCGTCTTCATCTCCTTTTCCCCATCTTCCTTCCTGCCTTTCATACAATGCCACTCTTCTTAAACACATCTTCATGTAATAAACTAAATAAAACACCGTCTCATCTGTTTCCTGTCCATGTGACTCTTTTTCTACCTTCTATTCTCTCCCAAATCTCTCAGCGCTTAAAATGTAGACCCACTTATCTTTTTTTCTCTCCGGAAAAAAGATGTCCCTTAACATCTTTCTTTTTGGAAGGAGAAAATTTGGGGGCTACTGATTGGATTCTTTGAGTGTAATCAGAAAGGGATGATATCTGTGAGTATTCTCTTACTAATAACATGTTTCCTATATAATAATAATGACATAATACTTATGTAACATTTGCTATATTCATTATAGCAAACATTGTATTGCTTTTCTTAAATCTTCTCAGCAAATCTGACTAGATCTCAGCATGCCCACTTTCCTAGTGTGTTTGGGACACTGTAACAAAGTACTGGAAACTGTGTGGCTTATAAATAACAGGAATTTATTTTTCACAGTTCTTGGGGCTGAAAACTCCAAGATCAAGGCACCGGTAGATTTGGTGTATGCTGGCGGCCTGCTTCTTGGTTCAGAGATGGTGACTTCTCACTGTGTCTTCACATGGCCAAAGGGACATGGGAGCTCTCTGGGTTCTCTTTTATGTGGGCACTAATCCTATTGATGAGGGCTTCCCCCTTATCACTGAATCACCTCCTGAAGACCACCTCCTACCACCATCACAATGGGGATGCTTCTCTAGTCTTTGGATGGAGCACCGCCTGTCCAAAACATTGTTAATGAAAAAGAGCTCTGCCAGGTGTGGTGGCAGGCACCTGTAGTCCCAACTACTTGGGAGGCTGAGGCAGGAAGATTGCTTGAATCCAGGAGTTCTGAGCTGTAGTGTGCTATGCTTATTAGGCATCCACACTAAGTTCAGCATCAATATAGTGACCTCCCGAGAACAGGGAACCACCAGGTTACCTAAGGAGGGCTGAACTGGCCCAGGTCAGAAGCGGAGAAGGTGAAACTTCCATGCTGATCAGTAGTGGGATCATGCCTGTGATTAGCCACTGCACTCCAGCCTGGGCAAGGTAGTGAAACCTCATCTCTAAATAAATAATAAAAATGAAAATAAACTCTGCGAACAGAGCTAGGCTCAGTTCCTCAATTAGAAAACAATGACATTGAAAGGGGTTTCAGAGATTTTTTCCCCACAAGGAATAGTTGTTTTCTGTTTTGCAAATATTTATTTATTTATTTATTTATTTATTTATTTATTTATTTATTTATTTTTTGAGATGGTGTCTCATTCTGTTGCCCAGGCTTGAGTTCAGTGACAGTGACATGATCTTGGCTCACTGCAACCTCTGCCTCCCGGGTTTAAGTGATTTTCCTGCCTCAGCCTCGTGAGTAGCTGGGACTACAGGCATCTGCCACCATGCCTGGCTAATTTTTTTTTTTTTGTATTTTTAGTAGAGACGGGGTTTCACTGTGTTAGCCACGATGGTCTCGATTTCCTGACCTTGTGATCTCCCCGCCTTGGCCTCCCAAAGTGCTGGGATTACAGGCGTGAGCCACCGTGCCTGGCTACCGAATGCTTTTTAAATGCCAGACAGTATCCTCACTGAGGAGCTGAGATTTGACACCAGTGAGAACCTGGCACAGCAGGAAGATGCTGGGATTGGAAGGCAGACAGCTCAGGGTTTATCTCTCCTTTCTATTGCTGTGTGACTTTTACTTTTAGTGTATCCTTTTACCACCCTGAGGGACTCTCTCTACCTTTGTAAACACCAAGTACTCACGTGTCTTATAGAAATGCCTTGAGTGGTTACTGAGTCAGGAAATTCACAAAGGGTTCAGCACAGGGCCAAAGCAGCTCACTTTGCGTTACTCTATTTCTCTAACCTTTTGTTCCTCTGAATACTTGGGGCTGCATCTGCTCTGTGTGAAGCAAGAAGACTGCCTTTCTGATGGCAGGTCACATTTGGTTTCTATAATTGTCAAGCTGGTAGGGAAATATAGCCCCATGAAAACTTGAGTCACAAAAGCAGGGTCATACACCATGATCCTGAGCTGGTGCAGCGACAGCAAAACAGGGACCCATGAGGAATCCAGCCATCCACGGTGCTTCTCAGGTTTCTTAAGTTTCTTTTCTCTTGCTCCAATAGTCTGTACTTCTGGAGCGGGGAAATGACTTATCCAAGGCCAGGAAGCAAGTTGTAACAGAGTCAGACCAAAGATTCAGCCTGTCAAATGCTTTATTTTCAACTCTGGTTAGCCTCACTCCTCAAAGTGAACTCATCTTCTGATTGCTGATATTTCTGACATCAGTACATGAGAGGGAAGCATTTCCAGAGGATGCAGAGGGACTCTGATGGAGACACAAAACACAGGTGTGGACTGGGTGTTGTGGCTCACTCCTGTAACCCCAGCACTTTGGGAAGCAGAGGCAGGCAGATCACTTGAGGCCAGGAGTTTGAGACCAGCCTAGCAAACATGGCAAAACCCTGTCTCTACTAAAAAAAAATACAAAAATTAGCTGGGTGTGGTGGCACACGCTTGTAATCCCAGCTATTCGGGATGCTGAGGCATGAGAATCATTTGAACTCAGGAGGCAGAGGTTGCAGTGAGCCGAGATTGTGCCATTGCACACCCTCCTGGGTGATAGAGCAAGACTCTGTCTCAAAACAAACAAACAAACAAACCCAAAACTACAGGTGTAGAGGACCTGCCACTTCAGCAAACCCAGTCACACTAGATCCAGAAAAGCCAGAGCAGACTCATGAGAACAGCTGGATCATGTGCCCACCTCTGGCTTCATCCTGAATTTCTCCAGAATTCCGAGGTTTCTCAGCTGCTGGCAAGGCCCAAGCAAATGTGCAGACCAAAGTGAAAGAGAGTGACCATATGTCCTTAAAGCTCTTCAGGTGGCTTCGGACAGAGGTAGAAAGAGGGGACTATGAAGAGAGTTTCTTTGGCTCATCGCAGTTTCAAGTCCATGTCCAAATACATCTTCACAGTAAAATTCAAGGTCTAGGCAAAAAATCAGAACCCACTCTAAGCATCTCAAAAGGATGGGATTTAGAATGGAAATTAGTAACACACATGAGGGAGGGTGGAGGAAGTCATTTCAAACAAGAAGCAGGCACAACAGGGGCTGCCAGGGAGCAGGGATCATCAAGAGAGGATCATCTGCTGGACAGGGAGTCAGCATGAGACACCGCCATTGCTGGAGCTGCTCAGGGAAGGGGAGGGGGAAGTGTGTTCTCCCCTCTCCCTTCTTCTCACCCTCTGGCTCCAATAGTGCCTCCCAATAGAAGATCTGGCCAGGAACCTGAGAGCAAGTGTGTCAGGGAAACCCGAAGCATGACAGGGCTGGGCAGGGATGATCTGAATCACACTGGCAGGGACCACTTGTGACCTCAGGGAGTTTGTCCATGAATCTAAGCATTGTATGTGCTTGATAGGAATCCAGACATTAGAGAGAGTGTAACCCCTCTTCTGTACATTCTTCCCAGACCGAGAGGAGAGGAATGGAGGTGGGTAGGGAGCTTGTGGATATTAGCTACTCCCTTCCTGGACATTTAGTTAAATAGATGGACTAAACTATTGCCAGAAGGTATTTTTATTTTTATTTAAGTAAAGAGAATGTGGATAAAAGCAAGATCCACTTTCTGCAAGGTTACCCAGTGGCAGCCATTGTGCTAATCATGCTTGACTGATTTTTCACTCATCAGCTCAACAATGCCAGGAAGTCGGTCTTATTACCTCCATGTCGCTAATGAACAAATGAAATGAAGCTCCACAAAGAACAGTCGATGTGCCCAGCTCACACAGCTCCTCCACAGGAGATTCTGCAAGGGCTGGACCCCACTTCTGGGTTGAAAGCCCGCATTTTCTCAAATAGCCTATGCCCACTAAAACACTGCCACACTAAAATACCCAAGAGGCAAAGAGCTGTGGTGTGTTGGTTGTTTAGTGCGCACTCATGTATTCTCTGCTTTAGCATTATAAGAACTAAAAAAGGAAAGAAAATTAAAAAAAAAAAAAAGAAGGCAAAGAAAACAATAGGAACAACACCAAACCGGCCTGTGGATTTTGATTCAGGATAAAAGCTCACTTCAGCCAAAGGGACAAATGCAAGTCGCCCCACATTCTAACATGATTTCAAGAACCCAGAAGCAACAGCAGTTCCCGTTTCTGATTCCAATGTTGCAGAATGTCGTGTGCTTTCAGCCCTGGTGCTTCCCTTCCTGTCGCCTCCTGTGAGTTGTGTTTGCTTCCTTCTCTTCCTTGGGAACCTAGGTCCCCTCCTAGAACATCTTCTCTCAACTGTTTGCCTGTTGTAGAGAACAAAGGAGGCACAGTGTCACTGATGAATGCATGGCAATGTCAAAGTCATAATTACTGAAACCAAATGGAAACAAAAAATGACAATTCATGTGAGGCACCCAACTCACTCAGGATTTCTTCTTAGAGTATGTGAATAGCTTCCACCATAACCCAGCAAGAGCAAAAGGTTCTTTCCAAATTATCCTCAGGCAGAGATCGTCTGCGAGGAGCAGAGGGAAGGGCAGCCATGGGACCAAAGCTCATGGCCTCGTGTCTGCCTCTGACCTTGCCTGGAGCAGGCTGGGGAGGGAGCTCACTCGTCTTTTGTTCTTATTTCATTTTCAAAATACATTCCCGTGGCAGCCAGGACTCTTGAAAGAGTATGACTGAGTGGCTTTTTGAGAGGCAGGCGGTGGCAGATGGGTAAGTGTGAAAATGTGATCTATCTGGATCTCACACTAGGCAACATGCACAAAACACCACTGGAATCGCAGCTTTCAAGGGGATAACTCTCAATTTATGGCCAAAGAACTGTGACTAGCATTTGGCTTTGGGAACTGAATGAACAAGATGCCCAAGAGATTGGGGGTTAAACCTTCTTTGCAGGATATCCCTGTCCTCAACACCACCTCATTCATATTATCTTGGAAAACACATGGAGCTGACAAATTCATTTCTATTCATTCTGAAATCATATGCACACAATGGTATTTGCATTAAAAAAGTAGAGGGTGGGAGATGGAGTTGTTTTTTTCCCCCTCAGCTGGTATCTGTAATTGATATCTGTTTCAGCTATCCTGGTACAATCAAAACCAGTTAAACAAACAAACAAACAAACAAAAGCCATGCCAAGTTGATTTGAAGATACAGAATGGATTTGAAATAAGTTACTGCAGTACTTGCTTCCACAAACATTAAAAAATACAGACTATGTGCCAGGCAATATTCTGACCCTAAACAAAATAAGTAGAAGGAGGCATGTTTGCTTTTCAAAGGAATCTGAGCTACCAGACAAAGAGAAGGCTGGAAGATGGCCCTGGAGTTTCCTCAGTGCCCCAAGCTGCCCACAGGCTCTGGAACCCTTGGAGCCTATTAAAAGACCTTGGGTCTTTGTTCTCCCCCAGCATTGACCAGAGTCCCTGGCCTAGGGAAGCTAAACTCACAGGACTAGACTGGAAGAAACCAACCTCATTCAGAGAAGGTGATGTTTATGCTAGATCTTGAAGGATAGATGGACATTTCCCAAGTATAAGAAGATAAAAGCACTTCAAGGTGGGAAACACTATTGCAAAAGTCAGGAGGTGTGAACCAAGGACATGAGCTTCAATATGGGAAGGTGGGGATCTTGAGGGCAGGAAAATAAGGTATTTTTCCTTATTTGTGGGGGCCAGGCTATCCTCATCATCTTCCATGGTCAATATGCTTTATCACTGCAACTGAATCAGATTATTAAAATATCCTAAATGTGGGGGATTGAAGTCTACAATTTGAGTATTTTTACCAGACCCCACACAAATATGAAAACTGCATAGAGCATGCTTCAGACCTTTAGGCTTTCTGTATTACGTAGTTTTAAAAGTAAAGCAACCATTTACAAAAATTTCTGTATTTTCTTATCCTGGTGTCTTTATATTTTAAAAACAAATCTCATACTCCAGAATTTTGCCTTAAGACACAAGATGTCCCAAGATTTCTATGTGGCAAAACTACTTCCAATATTTTAAACAAAATTTCCCTTAAGACATTTTAATACCACAATAAACATTTACTCAATTTAAAATTCAGTTTGGCAAGGATTTTTTTTTTAATTTAACTAAGTTAAAACTCAGATTTTCTCTTGATATGGTTTGGCTGTGTCACCACCCAAATCTCATCTTGAATTTTAACTCCTGCAATTCCCCTGTGTCATGGGAGGAACCCGGTGGGAGGTGATTGAATTATGGGGGCGAGCCTTCCCTGCGCTGCTCTCATGATAGTGAATCTGTAATGAGATTGGATGGTTTTAAAAATGGGAGTTTCCCTGTACCAATTTTTTGCCTGTTGCCATCCATGTAAGACATGACTTCCTACTCCTTGCCTTCTGCCGTGATTTTGAGGCCTCCTCGGTCACGTGGAACTGTAAGTCCACTGAACCTCTTTCTTTTGTGAATTTTCCAGTTTTGGGTATGTCTTTACCAGCAGCATGAAAATGGACTAATACATCCCTCATTCTTACAACAAGACCATTGATGAGTATCCCTCTTCCTATTAGATAATTGAGTAAATGATGGATCAAAAATCTGCCCCCATTCATGGCTGTGAGCAGTGAGGAGAACTGACCAGAGGTCTATCTTTCTCCTTTGGCCTAATGCCATCCCAGGGTTTGAACATCAAAAGGAAAATTAAATAACCTGTCTCAAGAATAAATAAGCAAAAAGTCTGCTAGCCTTTTCAAGGTGATGTCAAGAAGGTTTAATGTGGGACATTTCCTCACCTGCATACCTGGCCTCTGAAACCAAGAAGAGAAAGAGATAAAATTATCATCAAACTTCCCCTACCCCTCCATCTGCTTTACAACCATGAGCCAGGAATCTGGTGAGGCTTCAAAAACTAACAGGAGCTCTGAAATGTGATTTGTGGGCACAGAGGCATCATTGATCCCCATCAAGGCTGCTGTCATTATTTCTTAAGGGTTAACTCACATCAGAATGCTGGAGAGCAGATGACCACAGAAATCGAACTCCCACAGCCTAGGCTGATGCTGAGTTCCTGAAGAATGAGTCATCCAGGAAAAATTAATCATGAAAATGGCTAATTTATAACTGGGCACATCCAAGAAGAGGGTGCATGCATGTGGAAAGATTGGACAATGGTCATTTTTCTCATTAACAATAGAACCCAACTGAGTGAGTAAACCAGAACAGAAATGAGCTGTTTGGAAGGATCACAGAAGTCGCCATCCTGGACGCCACAGCACAGGCTGGGGAACTGCCTTCCCTTGTCCGTGGCCCCAGACATCCTCTGGCACCTCTCTGGCCTGCTTTTCCTCCAGCCGTCAGCTGACTGAGTCCCTGGGTGCCTCTCTGTCTTCTTTATTATCTCCCTTCTCTTTTTCCTTGGTTTTTCTCTTTTTTTCCTTTCTCTCTTTTTCTTTCTTTCACCTTGCCTTGCCTTGCCTTGCCTTCCTGCCTGCTTTCCTTCCTTCCGTCCTTCCTTCCTTCCTCTTCTTTTTTTTTGGGGGGGGGGTCTCACTCTATCACCCAGGCTGGAGTGCAGTGGTATGATCTTGGTTCACCGTAACCTCTGTCTCCCAGGCTCAAGTGATCCTCCCACCTCAGCCTCCCAAGTAGCTGAGACCACAGGCACACACCACCATGACTGGCTAACTTGTTGCATTTTTGGTAGAGACAGGATTTCGTCATGTTGTCTAGGCTGGTCTCCTGAGCTCAGGTGATCTGCCTGCCTTGGCCTCCCAAAGTGCTGGAATTACAGGCCTGAGCCACCATGCCTGGCCGGTCTTTCTTTTTTCTTCCTGTTTTTCTGCCTTTCTCTCTTGCTCTCTCCTTTTCCCTCCCCTCCCCTCACCTTTTGCTGGGCATTCTTTCTCTGCCTTTCCAACTTCTTTTATTTCTCCCTCACTCCCCTATTTGTCTCTCTCTTTACTATTTCTCAGATGTTCCCTCTTCCTTTTTCCTGTAACCTCCTTTTCCACCCTTTTTCCTTCCTGTTGGCACCCAAGACTTCCCTCTGTTGGCTCCGGAGACATAAAACCAAGCCTTGGGACACGAAAAGTGGAAGGACCTTTAGCGCAGAGCTTCTTAAGCTTTAATAGGTACATGAGTTACCCAGGGATGTTGTGAAAATGCAGATTCTGCTGCAGCAGGTCTGGCTGGGACCTGGAATTCTGCAGTTCTCACACTCCCAGCTGAGGCTGATGCTGTGGCTTCTGGGAGCCGCATGCTTTGAGTTCCAAGGCTTTCCAGGACCTCTGTTTCAAGTGCTCCACTCAGCAGAGCAAAAAAGCTGACCCTAAGAAGGCAGAGGCTTCCTCTGAACTCACACTTCAGACACACTGGGAGCTGGTGGCTGGATGGGAGCTTGACCCCCTGCAGGGCCTGTGTCCTTTACCTGAGTGGGTGGGACAGCAAGTACTTCCTTCCCTCTTTGAAGCTGGCTACACGTTGATATACTTTGGTTTTTGTTGTTGTTGTTGTTGGTTTTGTTTTTGTGACAGGGTCTTGCCCTGCCCCACAGGCTGGAGTGCAGTGGTGCAATCACTGCTCACTGCAGCCTCAACCTCCCAGACTCAAGCAATCCTCCCACCTTAGCCCCTGAGGTTCTGCAGCTGGAACTACAAGTGTGTGCCACCTCACCTGGCTAATATTTTATTTTTTGTAGAGATGGGGGTCTTGCTATGTTGCCCAGGCTAGTCTCAAACTCGTGGGCTCGAGCAATTGTCCCTCCTCGTTCTCTCAAAGTGCTGGGATTACAGGCTTGAGCCACCAGCTCGACCATGCTTTAGTTTTTATATTTATCACTTAGGGTGGAGAAAACCCTATTTTCCAATTTGAGGCAAAGTTTAAAATTAAAACCTTGGACCCAGACAGTCCTGTTCTGGGTTTCAAAGTTTAGCTCTGTCACATAACATCTCTTTGAAATTGGACAGGTCATCTAACCTCTTTGGGCCTCAGTCTTCAAATGTAAAAAATGATTGATCATTATCTCTCAGGGAGGTTGTGAGAATCAATCTGCAACTGATGTGTGCTAAGTACTGCTCTTGAAGCCAGCACTCCACAGAGTCATGCTCATCTAGGTCCTCTGCATCTCAAAGCCCTAAGCTCTGGATGGGAAGTTCTCATTTTTAACATGGGCACCTGTCTTGCATGTGGAAAGGCACACTGAGGAATGAGTTTCTCACCCCTTCCGTTTCTGTGGGCAGCATGTGTCCCAGTGTGCATTCAGCCTTCCAGGAGCCATCAACAGAAGAGGAGCCTGTGGCCTAGAAAGCAGAAGCAACTTTCCCAAATGCATCCCAGGAATTTGCAGGGAGTTGGACTAAAACTTAAGCCCTGAATGTGCATTCAGGCATCTTCAGGCTGTGGCCTGCTGACCTTCAACTCCAACAGATTTCCAACCATATTTTCTTTCTTTTTTTTTTTTTTTTTTAATAGATTTCCAACCATATTTTCTTTCTTTCTTTTTTTTTTTTTTTTTGAGACGGAGTCTCTCACTTTTGCCCAGGCCTGAGTGCAGTGGCACGATCTTGGCTCACTGCAAGCTCCGCCTCCTGGGTTCACGCCATTCTCCTGCCTCAGCCTCCCCAGTAGCTGGGACTACAGGCACCCGCCACCACGCCCAGCTTATTTTTTGTATTTTTAGTAGAGACGGGGTTTCACTGTGTTAGCCAGGATGGGTCTCGATCTCCTGACCTCGAGATCCGCCTGTCTCGGCCTCCCAAAGTTCTGGGATTACAGGCGTGAGCCACCGTGCCCGGCCAACCATATTTTCTTATGATCTCCTTTTCTCAGGACTGAAATAAAGTTTGCAAACTTTCACGGCAAAAAATAATTCACCTCCTGAGCTACATACCTCTAATCCAGCTAAAAAGATCTATGAGGTTAGAAGTCCAGAGGTCATTTCACATGGGAATAGAAAATGCTTGGTATTTTGATACTTTTTATGTAAATGGAAATTACCAATCCTTGAGCAGGATCCTGTTGGCCTTTGCTATAAATTTTGCTGCTATTACAAATAGCTTCCAAATGCACTATTTTGCCTTCCTTTTCTCCCCCACCCTTGCAGATTTATCTTCATTTCCAGAATGCACTTTGCTGCTTACAGTCAGACTTGTATACTATAGGATCATTGCCCGTTTTTAGGGTCCCAAGGGAAAGGGGTGGTGGATGGTTTATTTGCATTCAACACTGTAAATCATGGGGATTTTGAGTTTGCAGGCTTCTGATTCCACTCAACACAGCAGAGCCACTCTGTGCACCATTTCTCGATTGCCCAGGAAGATTTTTCCTGAACAGCCTGAAAACCCAAGTGAGGCTGAAAGATGCTGAGAGTGTCAACTTGAAGATTAGGTGAGAGTAGAGCTTTATTCTGCAGGGTGTGATTGCCGGCTGCATTGTTTGCCGAATCTGTGACATAGAAAACTCATTTTCCCTTTGAACCCTCCCTGTCCTCAAATGAAAAATGGGGATGGCAATCCCTGCTTCCTGCAGCACTTGCAAGTGGTGTGTTTGACTCTGTGCATCCCATGGGCCTAGCTCAGTGCCTGGCGGAGAGAGATGCTTAGCTGATGCATATGTGCTTCCTCCCAGCCCCATGGCCCTGGTCGCCACTCAGGTCATTTCTCTCACCCCACGGCCTCTCTGATCTCACATCAGTGTGGCAGATTTTCTGAGTTTGGTGAGACCGGGTTGGACATAGCACCCTCTCTATAGTCGCACCAACAAAGCTCATGCCCCAAATCATTTCAGAGGGTTTTTTGCTTTGTTGTTTCATTTTCATGACACCCAGGATAAATCTGAATATATTTACATTCTGATTTTAGAAAGCAGGAAAGGTAAGATGTTCACTAAAATTTAATTACAGGCCATGGAGTATGATTAAAACAGATGGTTGTAGAAAATATGTTCTATGTGTGGGTTTTTTCTTTTCTCTTTTTTAAAGAAAACTCAACAATATGATTTTGTTGACCTCCTTTTCGTGGGTCTCTTCTTTCTATTTGGGTTTCTTTTTTTTCTTCTTCTCCTTTCTTAATTCACTTTCTGCCTTTCTTATTTTCTAAAAGGCTCTGGATTGCTGCCAGTTATTATTATAAGCTGAATGCATTGGCTTTGAGCCAAGATGCCGATAGTTAAGCACGAAGCCAAAATGGATGATTTCTCTCCTTTTCCCCTCACATGCTGCCCGCATTGTCGCTTATGGTGTGGGGTCGGGGTGGAGCAGTAGGCAAGTACTCCTGCTGCCCAGACTTTGCAAGTGTGTTCTGATGACTAGGAGAGCAGGAGCATGTTAAGAACAGAAAAGGCAAGATGATATTAAAGGTTAGCATGAAGGATTTTTAGGGCCCTTTTCTAGTTATTAGTTATTTTGATAATCCAGTTGATTATCTTAATCCAGGTCTTACAGAGGTGTAAGGGCTTATGCTGGCCTGTGACATTGGCCTGCAGATTGTTACTGCGTGTCTTTGTCAAGTTTCTCTACAGAGATAGAACCAATATGATGGATAGATGGATGGATGGATGGATGGATGGATGGATGGATGGATGGATGGATGGGTGGGTGGATGGATGGATGGATTGATTGATGGATGAATGGACAGGCAGATAGATGATAGATAGATAGATAGATTGATTGATTGATAGATCAATAGGTAAGTAGACAGGTGGAAAGAAATGCAGGTGTCAGATGGATAGATAGATAGATAGATAGGCAGGCAGGTGGCAGATAGGTAGATCCATAGATAGATCAAAAGATAAGTAGGTAGATGGATAGAAAGGCAGGTGACTGATAGATAGGCAGGTGGAAGATAGATTGATAGATAGATCAATAGATAGGCAGGCAGAGAGATCTACAGATTGATCAATAAATAAATAGGCAGGTGGAAGATAGATAGATAGATAGATAGATAGATAGATAGATAGATAGATAGATAGATAAGAGGGGATTTATTAGAGGAATTGGCTCATGTAATTATGGAGGCTGAAAAGTCCCAATACAGGCCTTCTGCAAGCTGGAGAAATAGAGAAGCCAGTAGTGTGGTTCAGTTCAAGTCTGAAGGCCCCAGAGCCAGGGAAGCTGATGATGTAACTCTCAGTGGGAGGCCAAAGGTCAGAGAAACTAAGAGGTCAATGATACAGAGGGGTCTATTATACTAAGGAACCAATGATACAATGATATAGGTCCCAGAGTCCAAAGGCCAGAAAACTTGGTGTTTTGTTGCCCAAGAGAAGAAGGGTGTCTCAGCTCCAGGAGAGAAAGAGAATTCACTTTTCCTCTGCTTTTTTGTTTTATTCTGGTCCCCAGCTGATTGGATGGTGCCCACCCACTTTGAGGGAAGATCTTCTTCACTCAGCCCACTGATTCGAATGCCAATCTCTTCTAGAAACACCCTCGCAGTCATACCCCAACATAATGCTTTATTGGCTATCTGAGTATTTCTTCATCTAGTCAACATGACACCTAAAATTAGCCATCACAGTGTGGAAGTGCACAGTTATTTCAACATGCCACTTGAAAAACAACCAATTTCAGGAAAAGGGAGACTAAAATTTCAAAAAATGAAAAATAAATAAGGTCAAATCTTTGCATTCACTGAAATGTTTCTGACCTCACGTCTGAAGAAAGAGTCCTTCAAAATGAAAACTTTGAGAGGGGGTGTATGAGTTTCATGCTGCTGCACCAGCAAATCACTATACACTTGGAGACATGGAACAACGCCAATTTATGATCTTATAGTTCTGGGGTCTGAAGTTGTGAAATCCAGGTGTCAGTGCTGTGTTCCTCCTGGAGACTCTGGGAGAAATATGCTCCCTGTCTTTTCCAGCTTTGGGAAGTCACCATGCAACTTGACTTCTGGCTGCTCCCAGCAATGGAATTACTGTGATCTGCTTCTACCTTCAAGTCACCTTCCCACCCTTGGCTTCCATCATCACGTCTCTTACTTTTCTCTCACCTTTCTGCCTCCCTCTTATAGGAGCCATTGTCATTATACTGAGCCCACTTGGCTAATCCTGAATCATCTTCCCATCTCAATGTATTTAATCATATCAGCAAAGTCTCTTTTGCTATGTAAGGTAATGTATCCACAGATTCTGAGAATTAGGACAGAGATGACCTTGAGGAGGGGCCGTTTTTCCCCCCACGTCAGGGTTTGCTGATTCTCACTTGCTGGCCCAATGGTGAGACATGTGAGACCCAGAAACATGAGATTCAAGATAGCCACGGTTCTGGAAAAATCCCATTATCTCTCCTAATTTAGCTGAAGAATGTGACTATGTATAAGTAGACACCTATCTACTTATCTATTCATCTATCATCTGTCTATCATCTATCTATCTATATGCCTGTCCATCCATCCATCCATCCATCCATCCATCCATCCATCCATCCATTCTTTTAGCTGAAGAATGTGACTATGTATATATGGGGTTTTGTTTTCCAACCCTATGGCTTATCATTGAGGTCTAAGACTTAGCTCTGCCAATGAAAAACTCAAGGCCCAGCAAGCCAGGACTTGCGGAGCACTAACATTACCTGTTCTTTTCTAGGTGCAGCCAGCTGCATAAGTTGTTGGATGCATCTTGTCTTAACCTCCCTGGTTTCCCCCAAACCTCACTCCTCTATACTCACTTTGTCCCCATTTCCCTCCCCAATCTTAGTGCCCCCTTCTTCAGTGCACTGGGGAATAAGTAGACACAGTCCCATGCAAATATTTAAAATGAATTTGCAAGAAATAAGAAGTCTAGGAACTGTTTCCAAACCACACCTGGGCGTCTTGAGATTTTTCTCTTATCCATAATATAAACACTGGGTTAGAAGAAAAGAACAGTTAAAAGAGGGAGTCTTCAAATTCAACTTCCCACATTCTTTCTCCCCTCCTTATTTAAGCTGTTGTGTGAACAATTTCAACAGAGATGGAGTCTTTAAACCCAGTTGTTTTAAGCAGATGGTTTCATAAAATTTCAAAATGCAATGGTATGAAAATCATGCAAAGAAATCCATAACATCATCTATAGAGGACATGCATATCTCAAACCTGTTCAAAACACATACAGAAGCTCAACTATTCTGGATTTTTTTTTTTTTTTTCTGAGATGGAGTCTCACTCTGTTGCCCAGGCTGGAGTGCAATGGTGCAATCTTGGCTTGCTGCAGCCTCTGCCTCCCAGGTTCAAGTGATTCTCCTGCCTCAGACTACCGAGTAGCTGGGATTACAGGCATGTGCCACCACACCTGGCTAATTTTGTGTTTTTAGTAGAGATGCGGTTTCGCCATGTTGATCAGACTGGTCTCGAACTCCCGACCTCAGGTGATCCGCCTGCTTCGGCCTCCCAAAGTGCTGGGATTACAGGCATGAGCCACTGAGCTTGGCCCATCCTGGATTTTTAAGCAACACTTTTTCTAAAGTGAGCAAACCAATATATTAGCAATTCAAAAAAAGATAACCAAATGAGAGTTAAAAAAAAAAAAAGAAACATTAAGCATGGTGGAAGACAGGAGAGAGTTATTTAGATCTTGGCTGCTAAGGACTAGAGTACACACAGAAGAGTGTTGGTTTCATATATAAACTCGACATTATGCCATCGCAATAACCTTTGCTCGATGCAGATATTAAAACTTCATGGTTTGAACATGTTTTTGTACAACTGAATAAATAAAAGAATATTATTTATAATACTCTCCAGAGGAAAGGCTTATTATCTCTTCATTATTGGGGATGTAGGGATGTGTGACTCCAGTTATTTTTTCAGGTCTTTAAATGAACAAGATTGTTGGTCTTTTTGAGACTCATGAATGTAAGAATATGAGGCTCTGTAACATTCTGTGAGAAACATAGGTAACTCAAGAAAGGAGAACAATATTTTTTCTGAAGATTTGCTTTTGTGGTAAAGGAAATTTGGGATCATTTTGTGGCATCCTCCTATTTGCCATTTTTGTTCACTGTTACTGCCTTCATAGTGAGTGAAAGAGCATACAAGGCTCTCTTTAAAGACAACAAAGGTGAGGGGAAATGAATGGCTTTGCCCAGTACTGCAGCCAACATTGGGAGGCAAGAACTACAAAGGCTGGGCAGTGGAGGCTCACTTCAGGAAGAGAAGAGCAATAAGAAAGTGATGCTGGCCTGGGGCTGATAATTGGCACTTAGTAACAAGGTACTTAAAAAGTACCTTAAGCATTTTATGTGCCCATCCTATGACATCAAACGCTTCTTGGACTGTGCTTTCCTTGTATACTAGCACATCCCTCATGAACTACAAGTGCTTTGTGGGCTGCAAATATTGTTCCTCTCTTGTTCCTTCCAATATGGCAGATGCAAGTTAGGTCCCAGAGAGCTGAAGAATAAATGAAAGACAAGAATTTCTTTCCCATTAGATTTCATAGTGTCTCACCTAAAATAAGTGACAGATAGATATTGATAGACATCCCTTTTCTGCACAAAGTTTACTTCCATGTATAGTTTCAAGGGTACATTGCTAGGTCTGCAAGTTGATGAAATATGGCTTGTTAGGAATACTAAATGACATGTAGGACATTTTCAATATGATGCACCAAACTGATCATTTGGCCTTTAATTAAACTCACAATTCCCCAACTCTTAAAGAGAGAAATTTCAGCTATGATTAAAACTTCATAATTTGTCAATTGCTCATGATTGATGTAAATACATTCAATTTAAGCGATTATAAAAAGCATATACTTTATCCTCAAGATGTATAATCTATACCTCACTCAGATACTTTCAATCCTTAAATGGTGATATATTTTCCAACTTATTTTTGTTTACAAGAAGTCTCAGAAGAATACATATCAGGCTTCTGCTGGGTTTGAATCTGCCCTACTCACACTCAGAGAGCTGTTTGTCCTCAGGCACACATATAATCTCTTTTATGAACTCCTGATTTTAAAATTTATTAACTGAAGTAAGGGGTCCTCTCTGCTCTTCTTAATAATAACTTTTTCTGCAGCTTCCTCTGATGTCATTTTTTTATCTAATAAAAGTCTATGTTTCATCAACCTTTTTTCTTTACCTAAAAGCCTCCTTCTATTCACAGTGGAAGAAGATTGGCAAGGAATCCTGTACTTGGGAGTAAAGTAAAATACAACTTGGCCTGTTCCTTTCTGTGACCTCTGAGGTTCATTCCTTCCTCCCTCTGAGCTTGGCTTTTCCCTTCGCCTAAAGAGGGAGGTCAGATTACTTTATGCCCAGGATTAGATTCTACCATGCACCCATGACTTTTTTTTTTTTTTTTTTTTTTTTTTTTTTTGAGACGGAGTCTCGCTCTGTCGCCCAGGCTGGAGTGCAGTGGTGTGATCTCGGCTCACTACAAGCTCCGCCTCCCGGGTTCTCGCCATTCTCCTGCCTCAGCCTCCCTAGTAGCTGGGACTACAGGCGCCCCGCCACTGCCCCTGGCTAATTTTTTTTGTATTTTTAGTAGAGACGGGGTTTCACCGTAGTCTCGATCTCCTGACCTCGTGATCCACCCGCCTCGGCCTCCCAAAGTGTTGGGATTGATTACAGGCGTGAGCCACTGCGCCCGGCCATGATCTTACCACCTGGGAGAGCTCTGTAAAAAGAGCTTGCATATTTCACAAGTTTCCTATCCAAACTTTTCAACAATGCAATCTTTGGGGTCACATTTTTGGGAAAAAAACAAACCATCTTTTCTCAATATCGAGAACGTATCTCAGAGGCATTCCAAGTTCCTTCTTTGCCATCCTCTTGGATGGCATTTGTTGGCAGAGAAGGCAGAACATTTAATGGAGCAATTCAGAATATCTCAATTTGCTTGCTTCCTCTGGACAACTCTGAACAAGTTATGAGGCCTTTGAGCTTCAGTTTTTCTCTTCTCAAACTGGAGAAATAAATACTGATCTTCTTGACCTGGGGAGATCTAAAAAGGATGATGTAAATAAAAAGAGTTTGCCACACACAGGTGCGTAGCAGTAGCTGTCTCTAATCTGTATCTCTACAATCCATCCACTATGAGGCCACCAGCAGGGTTGTTAGAACACAAATTTGATTATGCCATTCCTGGCTCCCCACCACCTACAGGATGTACTGCTAACTTCTTTATCAACTCAAGCCTCGTCTCCCACCATCTCCCCTCACCCAATGAGAAGCCTATTTTCCACCCACGGAGCCATCTGTAGTCTTGTCTGTCATCCTTTTGTGGACTTCAGAGACTTTTGTAGACTTTTTTCTCTGTCTGGAATATCCTTTCCCACTTTTTCCATCTGGTTAAATTCTTGTTTCTTAAGTAGCATAGTTTGTAAAAAGATCTACCCCACCTTCTCCTTATTTACACAACAACAGCAAAATATTTCAAATACAATTGAAGTCTCCTGGTCCCCTTCATTGATATCATTTCTTTCACTCCTCAGAAGTAAACTCTCAACTCAACTTGGCAATAATCAGTCCCATGAGTGGTTTTTATAAATGCCTAAATATGCATGTTGCCATAAAACATATTGCGCTGTTGATAGTGTTTTAAAATGTGTATTATATATGTATATGTGTGTGTTATAGTACCCTGGGCATTTTAATCTTTTTGCTAAAATTTTGACATGCAAAAGGTCTGAAAACCAACCAAATTTTTTTTTCCATAATGTATTTGGCAACAAAGTTTAACCTAACCTGAACTCATTAGGTGGCAAAACATGCCCTGAATTCATGTGAGGCTATCCTTGGCCATGATTTATTCTACTTAGGTGAATCTCTATTTTTTTTTTCAGAGGAAATATTAGTATGTTTGGTTTTATACTGCTGGCCCAGCTTCTGAGGGGGTGTTACCAAAATATAAATATATGCCTCTCTGAAGTATTTTTAAAACGTTGAATTCTGAAACACATCTGGCCACCAAAGATTTTGGAAAAGGAATTTGGACTGAGATGTTTTTGAAATCAACCCATGTTGACTCAAAAAGCTCTAGTGCATTTATTTTAACAGCTTTAACATCTTGATAATATTACATTGTGTGATACAGCTCAATTTACCTATTCAGTCCCCGGTTGATGGACATTTAGGGTATTTCCAATTTTTAACAATTTTAAACAGTGCTGCAGTATGATTCTGGTACATGAATACTGCTGCAATGAATAGGAATTTCCTAAAAGTAGAAGTGCTGATGCGTGCGGTATATGCTTGTCTCATTTTATTAGCTATTGCCAAATTGCTCTCCAAAATGGGCGTACCCACATAGATATGAACTGCTAGGGTGTAACAGATTCCTTCGCTCCACATTTTGGCAAACACTTGGGATCAGCGGTCTAGGAAATGGTCAACATTTGTATGTTCTTTATGCGTGTTCTAAATGCACATTTCATCTCCAATTTGGGAGATACAGGATCCTATATATCTTATTTCACACTCAGGAATTATGTGGTCCAAATATTCTAGATCTTTCTTATTTTGTTCCTGAGATATCAGTTACTGAGAGAAGTATATTAATATCTCCCACTATAATGGTAGATTCTTCAGCTAGTTTTTTTTTTTTATTTTGTCATTTCTTTGATATGATTTGAAGATACATAATTGGGTATACAGAAGTTCTAAACCATAATAACTCCTTTATGTATTTTAGTTCCCTGTAATAATTTGAGGCTTCAATTTTTTCCCCTGATATTAAAATAGCTACACCAGTTTTTTTTAAGGCTAGTTTCTGCCTGGTATATATTTTCTCAATCCTTTACTTCCAAATTTAATGAGTAATTATGTTTCTCTCTTCCTCTCCTTCGGACACTTGTATGTGGCAAGCTAAGAACATTTACATTTATTATGACTACTGACATATTTAGGTTGATTTATAATTTCTTATTTTATGTGTTCTACTGGTTCATGTTTTTATCATTTCTCCTTTCTTCCTTTCTATTGGATTGACAGAGTATTTTTATTTCTTCCCCCACCGATGAGGTATAACATAATCATTCTATTATCAAACTTTGATGGTTGTCTTTAAAATGTTACCTTTTATATTTGATTTAACATAATCAAAAAGGAAGTAATAACTCTTTTTCTTTGGAACAAGAAAAGACCCTTACTTCTAGCATTATTGTGCAAAATGTTGGTACCACATTGTTTCTGGATGTGTGTATGTGTTTCTTTCTTTCTGACATAAAACTTTCAGTTATTTTTTTCAGGAAGTTTCTGTTTCTGGTAAGTTTTTATTCATCTTATAATGCCCTTATTACACCTTTACCCTTGAATGACACCTGTAGAATTCTTGGTGGAATTCTTATTTTCTCCATCAATTTGGGGGATATGACGACCTCTTCTTCTAGCCTGAAGACTCAATAAATGCTGGTGGTTGTGTGTCTGACTTGAACTTGCTATTTAAACCTTTGATTAATTTTTCAGTTATGTTTTTACCTTTCTATTTTACATTTAGTTCTTTGTCACATTTTTCTGTATTTTTTTTCTTAGAGTATATAATTATTTTAGTTTTTGAATCTTTAGTTTTTATCACTTAAATACTTATTTTTTGGTGTTTAGTAGATAAATATATTTTTTTTACTTAACCTCTTTGATCTTTTATCTGTCCCATGACAAAGATGTCACTCCCAATGATACCAAAAATAATCAGTTATTTGTTTGATGTCATATTACGCATACACAACACTCTCAGAATAACATGGCTGACACTATCACTAATGACATAATCACCAGAAGTTTAAAATTTTACTTACAGCCATATTTAACTTTTTACTTCCTTTAAAGTTGTTATTTGTATTATAACTATATATGTGAAACAGCATCCAGGCAATGCTATAATTTTTGTTTTCCACATTCATGTATATTTAAAAAAATTAAATGGATAAAAACATTGTATTAGATATACCCAAATGGTTACCATTTCTGTTGTTCCTTCTTCGTTTTTACAGCTCCAAGTTTTGCTTGTAGATCATGTTTCTTCACTCTGAACAACTTTTAAGAATTCTTTAAAAGCATATCTGCAGGTGACTAATTCCCTTAGTTTATCTTTATATGAGAATGCTTCTATTTTGCTTTTATTCCTGACGAGTATTTTTGTTACACATAAAATTTTACATGGATAGTTCTTTTAGCAATTGAAAAATGTTCTTCTATTTTCCTCTGGTTTCCGTAATTTCTGATGAAAAATCCATAGTCATTTAAGTTATTTTTTCTTTATATACAATTATTGGTTTCCTTTGGATACTCTGAAGATTTTTAAAAAGTTATCCTCAGTTTTCATCAGTTTTAATGTCATATTTCTGGAAATGTTTTTTTAAAGTTTATCATGTTTGTGTTTTACTGAACTTTCTGAATCTGTAAATGCGTGTTTCATAAAATTTGGGAAGATTTTGCCAACTGTTTCTTCAAACATTTTTTCATATTTATTTTCTCTTGAAATTCTAATGGCATGGATTTAGACCTTTTAAAACTTTCCCAGGGGTCCCTGAGTCTCTGCTCATTTTTAAGATCATTTTTCTCTATGTTCAGTTTGTATAATTTATATTCATCTATATTCAAGTACTTTACTCTTTTCTATCTCATCTAAATTCTGCTTCTGAGTCCAATGAATTCTTTTAATTTCAATGTTAAATATTTTCTATTTATCTAATGAGAATGTTTATCTTTACATTCATTTCCAGAGTGTTCACCTTGACTCCATGGATAATTATTACAATAGCTATTTTAAAAGCTTTCTCTGGTAATTACACCATATGGTTTTGGTTCATCTTGGGATTGGCACCAAATGATTTTCTTAGCCCTTAGCATTGGTTAGCTTCCCCTGTTTTGCGTGTATTTAGGTTTGTGCAAAAGTACTTGGGGTTTTTGCCATTACTTTTGATGGCTAAAGCCACGATTATATATGTATGTATGTGTGTGTGTTTTTACATACCAAGTAATTTCGAAATGTATCCTGGACATTTTGCATATTGTTTTGTGAGACTCTGGATCCTGCTAAAATCTTCTAGAAAATGTTGATTTTTGTTTTGTTCTAATAGGCAATCAATCCAGTTAGGCTGAGAGTGCAAGTTCCACCTTACTGCCTGTGATTGGTGTTTCTAAAAACAGTTCAGTTTTCAAAGCCTTTGCTGTGCTGTTTGAATCTGCCTGCATATGTATATACCACTGAGAGGTTAGACTGGGATTTAGGCTATGGTTTATTTTACAGTCCAGTTCCTAAAGCCTTTGCTGTGCTTTGCTGGCTCTGCTCCACCCAGGCACAACCCAGAGGGAAGTCTTAGACTTATGCAAGTTCATGCACAGAAAGTGGGGAAGAGCCTTCTTCAACCTCTCCTCTCTAGATTTTCCTTGACAATAGTTCCCAAAGGCCACTTTTCTAGTCTCTCTGAATGAAAAGATAAGGTTCTTTCTGGATTTTATCCCCCACTAGATGGCTGGGGAATTCCATGAGACTGGGACTACATTTAGGGCAAAGTGGTGGGAAAGAAGAAATGGAGAAAAAAATCAGAGACTCTCTTTTTCTCAGTCTTCTTAACAGAGAGGAGCGTCTTTTCTTAGGGCTTCAGGTACCTGTGATGCCTCAGAAGTCTCAGAATAGTTCTGCTACCAGGGCTATCCTCACAACATGGCTGGGGAAAAAAGAGAAAACAAAAATTTTAAGGGGAGGGGAAATTTTTCCTCACTCTCTGACATGTGGAGTTTTACCTTCCCTTTCCTTTAGCCTTCCCTTTCCTTTGGCCAGAATAGAGTTTTTCTTTCTATGCCCGCTATACATTTTTTTTTTTTTTTTTGAGACGAAGTCTTGCTCTGTTGCCCAGGTTGGAGTGCAGTGGTGTGATCTCGGTGCACTGCAACCTCCCATGATTCTTGTGCCTCAACCTCTCGAGTAGCTGGGATTATAGGCATACACCACCATACTTGTTTTATATATATATATATATAATTTTTATTTTTTTTAACTAGAGATAGGGTTTCACCATGTTGGCCAGGCTGGTCTCAAACTCCTAACATCAGGTCATCCGCCTGCCTCAACCTCCCAAAGTGATGGGATGATAGGATTGAGCCACCGCACCTGGCCTCACTATACTTTTAGCAATTTGACCTATCCTTGAACCAAAGCTGACAGACAAAAAAGGAAGCAAAGCAAAATAAAACACTGTTAAATACCATTCCTGAAGTGGAAAATGATTCAGGGTATTACTTCAGTTTCCTATGTCCCTTTTAGTTAGTTTTCAGAATCCTCAGGTAGTTTCCTTCTGTATTCTGCTCAATGATTTTAGCCATAATCAGACTGTAGTTGACTTACCCCATTTTATCAATACTGGAATTATTTTTAAATTTACATTTTATGCTTAGGAATTGCTTTGAAAAGTTTGATTTAGTTTTTCTTTTAAGTATATAACTATCTATATGGTTCTCAAGTATTTATATACCTCCCAGGTAAAAACTAAAAAACAAGGTTGTTAGGAGCTGTAACATGTCCCACCCCAAAATCATATGTTGAATTCCTAAATGCCAGTACTTCAGAATGTGACTGTATTTGGAAACAAGGTCTTTCAAGCCTATTAAATTAAAATAATAAAGAAAAACAAGGCCACTAAAGTGGATCCTAATCCAATCTGATTTGTGTCCTTACAGGAATAATACACTTGCGCACACAGAGAGACACTAAGGGTGTGCACGCACAGAGAAAAGACCATGCGAAGAGGCAACAAGAGGGCAGCCACCTGCAAGCCAAGAAGACAAGACTTAGGAGAAACAGGCCTGCTGATGTCTTGTTCTTGGGCTTCTGGCTTCTAGAACTGTGCAAGAACTAGATTCCTGTTGTTTAAAGCCCCCTATTTATGGTACTTCATCATGGCCGCCCTAGTAGACTAAACTTGTATTTGTCTGTTCTCATGCTGCTAATAAAAACATACCTGAGACTGGGTAATTTGTAAACGAAAGAAGTTTAATGGACACACAGTTCCACATGGCTGCGGAGACCTCACAATCATGGTGGAAGGCAAAGGAGGAGCAAAGTCACATCTTACATGGTGGCAGGCAAGACACCTCGTGCAGGGGAACTCCCATTTATAAAACCGTCAGATCTAAGGAGACGTATTGACTACCATGAGAACAGTATGGGGGAAACCTTTCCCATGATTCAATTATCTCCACCTGGCCCCACCCTTGACACATGGGGATTATTATAATTCGAGTTGAGATTTTGGTGGGGACAGAGCCAAACCATACCAAAATCCTATTCTCTTTTTGTCCTGCCAATTTGTTCAGTATTTACAATTTGCCTTCCTATATACCATAATCTCCTACAATATTTCTGTCTTCTTCACATGCAACAACTCCTTAAGTTGGTATTTCTGTGTCTACTTCTATGAATTAAGAAACTATTACAGCTGGTGAGCAGAAGAGCTGGTGCTATAGACCGAGCATTTGTCTCCCCAAAATTCACATATTTGAAATCCTAATCCCCAAGGTAATGGTATTAGGAGGTAGGGGCCTTTGGCAGGTGATTAGGTCCTGAGGGCAGAGCCCTGGTGAATGGGATTAGTGCCCTTATAAAAAGAGACCCCAGAGAATCCCCTGGGCTCTTCCACCATGTGAGGACATGGAGAGAAGGAGCCATCGCTGAACGAAGAATTGAGCCCTCATCAGACTGAATCGGCCGGCTCCTTGATCTTGGTCTTCTCAGCTTCCAGAACTGTGAGAAATAAATTTCTGTTGTTTATAAGTCACCCAGTCTACGGTATTCTATTACAGCAGACGGAACAGACTAAGCCAGCTGTCCTCCAACACATGGTTACACAGCCCAAATGCTTCTTGATGCATTGCACTGCTAAGTTAAGCTGGAGTGCAAATATGGAGAAGAAGGTAAATGCACAGGCATGAGATTCTCTAAGTTGTCATTAAACCACAGCTCCAAAGCTGAAGAGTAATGTCATTGTAATTCACCAATCGTTTTTTTTTATTATTATTAAACTACCATTCATGCAGCCAGGGCGGTGCAGATCCCTTCCTGAAAAATTTTGACAACCTCCAAGTACCATTCAGAAACATGAAGGGCTCTCAGTGGGACCTTGTTATTCTGAACATTAACACAAAGCCATTTCACACAATACAATACAACTTGATTTTGTATGGCACCCCATTCCAGTAGGGACCCCAGTGGAAATTCATGCATCCTGTTTTTAATCCTCCTGGAGTGATTTAATTTCAAACATACAACTACTTTTGCCTAATGCAACCTGCATTTGAAGAAAGGTTCCTTCTTGACAACTTGAGTGAGAGGATGACAAGGTCTTTATTCTGACTGTGACTCAATAGACCACATTTTGCCTCTGATGAGGGTATATGAATAACACCTAGGGAGGGTGGTATGAATAGTACTTGGAGTTTGTCAAAATTTTTCATTTCCCCTCCTGTATGAAGTACTTATGGACTAAAATTAAAGTATTGAATAACAACAAAAACTATCAAAATGACTTAATATTTTTTCCGTTTCCTTGAAAATAAAAATTCTGTTTACTCACCTATTATAGAAAGACAGCTTGGTCAAGTGGAGCCAACAGCAAGTTGCAATTCTTGGTTTTTGCCCCAGGAAAAACTTTGCCAAGTTGTGTGACCTTAGGCAAGTCTTTTCCCCTCCCTGGTATTCTGTTTCCCTACTCAGGAGGAGCAAGGAGTCCACTTCTGACGTATATACTCTCTGTCCTGTTTATTAACACAGATTCCTGCTAAGCTCCTTTCTCTTAGGCTTGGTCATTCACTGATCCACATCCTAAGGGATTTGGGAAGTACTCAGGGAGAAGCTCCTGTTTGAACAGTCCTTTATGAGTTAAACATAACTTGAGGAGTGGGGTGAGGAGGGAGCAGGCTGTGCAAACATATGGATTAACACACAGCATTGAAACTGATACCAGAAATCAAGAAGAGGGCTTCTTTACCCTGATAGCCTGGCTTCATTTCTAGCTGACCAACAAAGACTCACTAAATAATGGTGAGGCAGCCTCTTAGCAGGTAGGTGTTCCTGTTAATTTTGACCATGAATCAGATAGCTAGGAAGTAGCAGAGATAGCATTTGACCTTAGCTGGCTTGGTTCTAGCATAAGCTTAGCCACAATGCTGATACTCCTTGCAAGCTAAAGTAGAGTCTTTCTGCCTTCTGTTTTCTGAGCTGCCCCAGCACAACAGACTCTATGTTATAGGACACGAGAAGCAGTGTAGATCTTCTCCTGAGTAATACACCCCAATGCAGTCATGGCAATGGCCCTCAGAGTTGGGTGAATTGTGTACAGTTTGGTCTACCTAATTCAGAGAACAGGAACAACTGCTTTTCTGTATCATATGGGAAATCTAGGACTTCTGTCTGGTGGTATACTTGGGCTTCTACTTCCCTACATCCCTGATTCTCTGCATTTCAGAATTCTATTCCTGTGGAGTGGGACACAAGGTGACATACCTGAAGACCCTGTTTCCCTAAGTGGGGTTGCTTGTCTGTTGCCTTAATTCACAGATAAGAGGAAAATGATGACTCCAGGTCATTAGGAGCCATTGCCCTGTGTCCCCTTTACCCAGTTCCCAGTGGTGCTGAGCCTGGCATAGATTCTGACCCCTTGGATTAAGCAACCACTTACGGCCCTATGGGTATACAGGTTGGCGCTTGCTTTCACAGGTTCTGATATTTAGTTTATTTATTTATTTATTTATTTATTTATTTATTTATTTATTTATTTTTTAGTTGGGGTCCTACTCTGTCACCAGGCTGGAAAGCAGTGGCAAGATCTCAGCTAACTGCAACCTCCACTTCCTGGGTTCAAGGGATTCTCCTACCTCAGCCTCCTGAGTAGCTGGGACTACAGGCATGTGCCACCACACCCAGCTAATTTTTGTATTTTTAGTAGAGATGGGTTTTCACCATGTTGGCCAGGATGGTCTCGATCTCTTGACCTCATGATCCACCTGCCTTGGCCTCCCAAAGTGCATATTTAGCACTTTCTATGACCTTTGGTGCAATCTCCATTCTGGCTCATTTAGCTCCTGGCTGCTTGGAGCCTAATACCAACATTCTAAGCCAGGCTGAGCTTCTCAGAAGCCAACCCTGGCCACCGACCCACTTTGCTCAGCCTTTGATTCTGGACATAGAGTTTCCTTAGAAAATACCTCTGTTCTACCTTCCTACTGGACTTCCAAGAATTGGCCCTAAGTCTTTCATGGAGAAAACTAAGAACATTGAGCTAACAAGCTCCTCTTTGAAACTTGTGTGGGTTTTCCCCAATATCAATAACCAATTCTCCAATTATTTAACAACTGGGCACTCAGAAATTCAATTCAATCTCAGCACCAACTACCTGGAATTGGCACAGCCCCCACAGGTGAAGGGCTCAATCCCATAAGGATGCCCCAATTTCAGATGCCAGTGCAAGTGGGATCCCCAGATGATTCACATTTCTGCTCAACCAAGTACAAATTAAAGGGTTCCCAAGACCCCTCCTCTTCAGGTTTGATAATTCACTAGAATGACTCACAGAACTCAGGACACCACTTTAATGATCAACACAGATTCCTGCTGAGCTCCTATTTAGGCTCAGTCTTTGAGTGCTTAAGAGAATTCATTGATCCACAGCCTAAGTGATTTGGGAAATACTCAAGGAGAAGCTCCTGTTGGAACAGTCTTTATTATGAAGGATACAAGGCGGAAAGAGCCAGATGGAAGAGAAGCACAGGACAAGGTATCGTGGAGGTGAGTGTGTGCACAGACCTTCTGTGCTCTCACCTGCTGCCCACTCTCCCAGCACAGTGATGTGGTCACTGATCGGAGGCTCCTGGAACCTTCTCCTTTAGGGGGTTTTAGGAAGATCACAATACATAGACATGATTGATTCAATCATTGGCCATTCGTGATTAAACTCCATCTCCAGCTTCTCTCCTTGGGAGGGCAGAAGATGGAGCTAAAAGTTCTTACTCTCTAATTGTGCCTTGGTCTTCTGGCCACCTACCCCTAACCTGAAGCTATCTAGGGCTTTGTCCACTGTCAGGAGTCATCTCATTAGCTGACAAAAGACACTGTTTTCACTCAGGAGATTGCAAGTGTTTTAAAAGCTCAGGATCAGGAACTAGGGACAAATAATACTTTTTTTTTTTTTTTCTGAGACAGAGTCTCATTCTGTCACCCAGGCTGGAGTGCAGTGTGATAGTGTGATCTCGGCTCACTGAAACCTCCACTTTCTGGATTCAAGCAATTCTCTGCCTCAGCCTCTTGAGTAGCTGGGATTACAGGCGTGTGTCACCATTCCCAGCTAATTTTTGTATTTTTTTTTTAGTAGAGAGGTGGTTTCGCCATGTTGGCCAGGCTGATCTCAAACTCCTCACCTCATGATCCACCCACCTCGGCCTCCCAAAGTGTTGGGATTACAGGCATGAGCCACCGTGCCTGGCCCAAAGGCCACATTTTAAAAATTATTATTGTATACCATAGGAACCTAATAAAAATTTGAACTCATAGAGGATTCAACGTAGCCAAGATTCCAAAGAAAGATCTATGTCATTGGGCAGAGGGGAAATGCTTCTTCAATTTTCAGGATCCTGGGGCTGCAAGAGCTGACAAGGAGCTCAGCTGAAAGCCAAGCATGGGACAAAGGATCCACGACTTTAGGATTTTTATTTTCAACTTTACAATAGTGTGAAAGTGATACTCATTCAGTAAGAACCCTACCCAGAGCGCCTATACAATCATTCTGCTTTTTACTTTCAGTACAGTATTCAATAAATTGCATGAGCTATTCAACATTGTTTTACAAAAATAAGCCTTGTGCTAGATGATTTTGCCCAACTGCCGGCTAAGCGTTCTGATCATGTTTAAGTTAGGCTAGGCTATGCTATGATGTTTAGTAGGTTTAGGGGTATGTCTCTATAAGTAGAAGATAGAGATGCTGCACTTCCCATCACCAGGATGTCCTGAGCACACCCTGTATATTGGATGATAATCAAAGCTGTGAGATGATATCTGGATCAAGGCCACACACCCATGTTTTGGTGCAAGAGGCGTGTCCTGCTCATGCTGACCCTTCAGGAGCCCTAGGAGACTCCACCCCAGCAGCAGAGTGAGATGTCTCTGAAGGAAAGGGTGGGATGAGAGGAGAAAAGCAGTAGGAAAGTATCAGGAGCTGCAGGAGAAAGTCCTCACTCCACCAAAGGGGTCTAGTGGGAAGAAATGGGGCAAGTGATTCCACTCTGTGGAACTTGGAAGCCCAAGACAAGAATTTCCGTTCCCAGGCTGTCCACATAGCTTGTCACCACTCCCCCTACCCCCCATGTGCCCAGATGAAAAATCGCCATCCTTTAGAGCCACAACAGAGGAAAGGGCTCAGCACTGCTTTCACCATTGCCCCTTGTCTCCCGCTCTCCCTTTATTTTAACCACACTGACGGTTCTCACATTACTGTAACCACAGTTGGCCTCTGGAATCTTCCTCCAACCAACCAAGCACATTCCTGACTCAGGACATTTGGCCCGGAGATTCCCTTTGCCTGGAAGACTCTGCCTTCCAATATTCATGTTCTTTGCTTCCCCACTGCACAGAGATCTTGACGAGTCCACAGTGGGGTTCCCTGCCCGCCTTGTGCCAAGTAATCCCTCTGGACACACAGAATATCACCTCTACTCTCTTATCCTGGAATGCATTTTTCTGCTTACAACTTGATTTACATATATTTCTCCCCATCCCCATCATCTCACAGTAACTGCTACATGGAAAGATCTTTAATTATTTTACTCATGACCTACTTTTGGAACAGTACCTAGTACTGGGGAAGTGCTTAATGATTGATGAATGACAGTTGATTGAATGAATATAGATAGATATTGTGCCCTATCCTATGTGACCCAGGAACTCAGGACAAAGATGGACTCAAGAGGGAATAGTGGCTTGTTCCTTCCAGACAATCTTTGGGTGACTGGTGACCTAAGAGTTTGGCCTACCTGCAATCATGCAATCATGTACCCATCAACTTTTTAGGTTTGGATTAGAATTGGAGAGGCTGGCATAGAGGCAACTAGTGCTTGTCAAATTTTTGGGTTTGGATTAGAATTAGAGAGGCTGAGATAGAGGTAACTGGTACAGGGAAGGCTTGCAGAAAGATAATTGCTAGGTCCCATAGAGTCTTGGTGTACAAGTTCCTTCTGCTGAGGCATAGAGAGAATGCTTAGTCTCTGGGGAAGCACTGGATCATGAGGCCCAGCTATATTGTGATTCCTCTTTTTCCCACTATTTTTGAAACCCTCTAGAACCTGGACAAGTGGCTGAGAATGTAAGTTTTCTTTTTTGTACATGTGTATTCTTACACCAGACCCTCTTTGCCTTCAGAGACTCGAGAGATTCTCTTGTTTCTTGGAAACTGATAAATTTTAAGAGCGTCATCATGGTTTCTGTGAGTTTTCAGGCCTGGTAACATCAAGATGTGTTTGGGTTGCAGAGAGAAGAGGAAAGAATCAATAAAAAAGTAAAGCAAAACAGAGGAAAGAAAATTAAATGACTTCTTTTGAGGACTTAGCAAACACTATTAATTGTGTGGCTGTTATTTATCATATCCGATTTTCATATTTCTATGTTTAGGATATTTTTAAATAGAAGAAGCAAAAAAAACCCCTGCAAACTCTCTTAAAGAATAAAGAAATTTGTCTCACATAACAGGAAGTCCAAGCTAACAGTGTCTATACAGCAGGATCAGCAATAAAGCTCCACTTCTTTCCTATTCTTTTGCCTCCTTTTGGTGACAGCTTCATCCTCAGGGTGGCTATCTCTGTACTTGCATGATGGATTCTAGAAGCTCCCAGGCAGCATGTTTCCAGAGGGCCAGAGTGAGAAGGCTGCTCCCCCATTCACAGCCAACCTACACGTGGCCTCAAGCTCTGACAGGTGCAAGCCTGGGTTTCTGAACCCCTCACCCTTCAGAGAGAAGGGATGACCATTATTGACTTGGACCATTCAAAGTCTCATTCTTAGATCTGAGGATGTTGTCCACTCACCTGACTCCTAAGAGCTGAATGGGGGAGAGTTGGCCTCACGAAAATGGAAGACAGATTCTTCTAGGAAGAAGCAAGTGAGGAATGGATGTCTCATTACCATGTCACAGGTAAGAAAATTGATACTCAGTGGGATGAGATATTCTGCTTACATGATACAAATTGGCCACACAACTAAGTAGCATGTACCAAGTCTATTTCTTGATACATGTAAATACCAAGCCTGTATTTAAAGCCTATAAATAAAGCCTATATTTATAGCATAAGAGATAAAGGAAGGAGGTGGTAGAAGCAAGAGAGGAAATAGAAGGAAAAGGGAAAAAAAAACAGAAAAGAAAGGAAAATAAGAAGTAAGGACATCACGAGCTTCTTCCCCAGCCAGCCTAACACATGAAGGCCAAGTTAAGAACCGACTGTCACCATGTGGTTTTCCAGTTCATTACTTCCTGGCATCAGCAAGGTCTCATTTGTGAGAAGAAAACAATGACTTTAAAAGACTCATAAGGATTCTTGGACATCAACAGTCTTCCCCAAACATAATTTTATTAAATCTGAAGAAAAGTGAATCTGCTTCTTCCAGAGACCATCTTTGCTTCCAAATATATTAATTTACTAATGAACACAGAACAAGTGTCCTATGGTTGGCTGAACCCCAGATATTAGAGGAAGAAAATAGCTGAAGCCATTCAACAAAAAGTTAAATGTAATAGAGTTTCCATATCTGACTTTTAAAGAAGCTTCCAGATTTATGATTTTATTCTGAAGTTGGACCACTTAGTGCCAGAGAATAGTAATATTTTAAAAGAGAGGAAAGTTTTCCTCTTCTCTATGGGACAAGCTTGCCTATTCCTTTATGCTGTGATGTCATTATTAGCTGAGTATCATAGGCTAGGATTCAGCATAGGCCAGGATTGGGAGTGAGGGAACCTTCTGGACTATAGTGCCAGGCCTTAGGGGAAGTGTTACGAAGGATGTGAATACATGGGAATTCCCACATAAGCCTAATCAGGGCGGTGAATTGGACTGGCAAGGGTCTGAATAGCATGTCTTACTCAAAGCTTAAAGTCAAGCCTTAAGGTGATTTGGCTGTTTTGGGAAGAGTCGCCACCTGTGATTAGGATTGCAGGGGCCTGTGTTCTCCAGATAGAGATCTGAAAGGAGCCAGGAAGATGTCTGGAACCCCAGATAATCAGGACAAGATTCTGAAAAGTCCCATGGAAAAACTCTGCTCCCATCAGGATGCCTATATCCAAAGCCAGTCACTACCCAGAGGTAATATTTCGGACCTAATGCCCTAACTCCCACTATTATCAGTGCATTCCATGATTGACAACCATATTTCCTACCAAACTCACCCAAACTTGAGTCTCAATAGTGTTTCATAGGCTTAATCATAGTCTTCAGTTCCTTCTGTTATAAGACTGATATCACAAACCTAACTCATGGGATGGTTAGAGCAGAGCAGTTTGAGTGTTCTTGTCCCCTTCAAAACTCATGTTGAAACTTAATTCCCAAAGCAACAGTGCTGGAATATAGAACTTAGTGGGAAGTCTCTAGGTCAGAAGGGTTTTTTCCTAATGATGGATTCGTATGGCTATAAAAAGACTTCTGGTAATTTGCTCTCTTCTGCTCTTCTGCCATAGGAGGAACAGCATTTCTTCCCTCTGGAGGATGTACCATTCAGAGAACCACCTCAAATGTGGAAACCAGGCCCTTGTCAGACACCAGACCTGAACACACCTTGACCCTGGATTTCCTAGGCTCTAGAACTGTGAGAACGAAATTTCTGTTTTTTATAAATTACCTAACCTCAGGACCTCTGTCATCGCAGCATAAATGAACTAAGACAAGTAGACTAACAGAATGAATACAAGCAAGATACAAAATATTAGAGGGTTGCATGGCACATGGAAAATGATAACACTGAATAACTACACAACTAATAATGAATGTAATTTGTAATAACTACAAAACCTGTGTAAATAAAGGTACCTAAGAATTTTCCTAGCCGAGATTATCAGTTTACCCTAGGCTCCCAAAGCTGCCTAGCATGGTGAAATGGAATCATAAGGGTAAGGCTGAGCCTATTTTCTACAAAGTTCCATCTGATGATTTGCCAAGGTTAGTAGGATCACTGCATCACAGTTGTCGGATACCAACACTGGATAATCAGTAAGCAGCCCTGCTCAGAAGACACAGTGGGCTAGGCAATTGCAGAAGCTCCCTTCCTTGGTAATCCATGTGAGTTGTCCTGAGATTGTCTTGAAGATCTCTGGTGTTAATTGCTCTCCTTGCATAAGTCTGTTACCTAGAGAGTTGGACTGAATCAAAGTAAAAAGTGGAATTAGAACGTAGAGTCATGACCATTTGCAGTGAAGGTCATCTCTTCCCAAGATCATTGCCATCTTTTTTTCTTTTTATTTTTACTTAAATTAATGAAATATTTTCTCCTAGGAAGGAAAGTCCCATCTAAAACTCATTTTAATTACCTCACACTTGTACTCACAATTCCAGCATTGGTGTGCATGACAGACATTAAGGGACACCAAGAAGTTTGGTGGAAGCCAGTATTTGAGGTCTAAGGAACTGAGTAGTGTTAGAGTTGGCCACCAGTAGGGAGGTGCAATTTAGAGTTAACGTCCCACCAGATTAGAGGAATTTCATAAAACATTTGATTTCTCATTGAAAACACAGAAATTCTATGTCATAAGAGCAAGAACTAAGTGAAAAACCAAAGTAAACTGGTCCTAGAAAGGTATAAATCCAAGCTACTACAGGGCCAGGTGATCTAGTAATTTCATTGCCTGTCAGAAAAAAAACAAACAAAAACCTCAATATTATTTTGAGGATGATAACAAAATCCAAAGTGTCCGTATAAATCCATGGTATCTAGTATACAATAAAAATTCTCTAAACACACCAAAAAGTAGAAGAATGTTGCTTGTAATCAAGAAAAAATATAGTCAAAAGAAGCAGACTGGCAGCTGACTCAGGTATTAGAATTTGTAAAACATAACTTCAATAAATAAAGCTATTACAACTTTTGAAAATAAATTACTGAAAAAAGTGAACCAGCAAACATTGAGCACTCTCAGGAGACAGATAAAAGCTACAAAAGAGAACCCAATGAAAATTTTACAACTGAGAAAAAAATACAATATATAAAGTGAATAGTACAATAATATGCTTAAAAGATTGAATACAGCAGGAGACAGGATCAGTAACTAGATCAATACAAATTATTTAATGCAAAACCCAGAGAAGAAATAAAATTTAAAATAAATTACTCAGAACCATGGTGACATATTGCACAGTTTGAAGCGGCCTAATATGCATATAATTAAACTTTCAGAAGGACAGAAAAGAGAAGATGGGGTGAAAAAATAAATGAAAACATAATGGTCAGAAATGTTCAAATTTGGAGAAAAATGTTCAAATTTGGAGACAAATATTCATGTACAGGTTCAAGAAGCCCAGGAAATCACAAGGAGATAAAATTATATAGCTATCATAGTCAAACTAATGCAAACAATAAATAAAGGAAAAAATCGTTAAAGTATTCAGAGTAAAATATATGCTATATATAGAGGAATAAATAAAATAATTATAATGGATTTTTTTATTAAATATGATGAGGGTTAGGAGTCAATGAAATAACATCTTTTAAATGCTGAAAAAATCTTTCAATTCATAATTTTATCAGCAAAAATATCCTTCAAAAGTAAAGATATAATTAAAATTTTTATATTTTTAAAAATGTGAGAAAATTTATCACCAGAAATCTCACCTAAGAAAAAGTGCTCAAGGAAGTTCTTCAGAAAGCAGAAAAATAATATCAGGTGAAAATTCAGATTTAAAAAAAGGATGAGTGCCAGAAGCAGTAGTATATATACATAAAGTCAGATATATATATGACTTTTTTCAGTTTTTAATAATTTTCAATAAATAATCAAATGGCTAATGCCATATATATATAGTGATATCTATAACACAAGTAGAATAGAATAAAATGTATGATAACAACAGCATAAATTGTGTGAAAAGGAATTGAAAGAATGCCACTGTTAGAGTCTTACTTTATATTTGAATTGATATAATATTTAAAAATAGAATGGGATAAGTTAATTACAATAATTAAAATAATGAAACAGTAAAATAAAGAGGTAGATCCAAAAGCTTTAACTTAAGAAAATATGGAATCATAACAAATGCTTAGTTAATTCAAAAGAAAGCAAAGGGCAGATAAAGAGAAAGAGCACTTGGGACAAATAGAAAACAAATACCAAGACAGAATATTTAAATCTAACCATATTGATAATTACATTACTTATAAATGGTCTAAATATGCCAAATATAAGGTAGACATTCTTATAATGAATAAAAAAAGCTAGAACCAACTATATGTTATTTACAAAAATAACCTTTCAAATATAAAAACACCAACAGATTTAAAATAAAAAGAGGAAAACAAATGAAAATAAAAGAGGAAAACAACTGAAAATAAGAAGTTAAATAAAAATATGTGAGATGCAGCTAACATAGTGCTTAGAGGAAAATTTATACAGTCAAATTTCTATATTAAAAAAAGAACGTTGCAAAATCAGTGGTTTAAACTTCTGTAAAAAATTAGAATGAGAAGAGAAACTAAACACAAAGTAAGAAGTGACATTTAATAATGAAGGGGGAAATCACCACAACAGAAATAGAAAACAATAGTAAAATTCAATGTAACTAAAAGCTGGTGCTTTAAAAAAATCTGTAACCAGACTAATAAAGAGAGAGACAGGAAGATAGAGAGAGAGAGAATAGATTACCAATATTAGAAATAAAAGGGGATATATTCTTAAAAAATCTGCAGTCCTACAGATATCAAGAGGACAGTGCAGTAAGAAAATATAATAAATAACTTTATTACAACAAATATGACAACTTAGAAGAAAGAGACAAAGATTTTGAAAGACACAAACTACTAAAGCCATTCCTTACAAAAGAAGGAATAGGAAATCTATGTATCCCTGCATATACTACATAAATCGAATTAAGATTTTCAAAATTTTATACACAGAAAATTCTACATCCATATTTCTTCATTGGTAAATTTTACCAATAATCAAATAATTAATAACAACTCTATACATACTATCTCAACACATACTGTCTCAGAAAATAGAAGAGAAGAAAATATTTCCAAATTTATTTTATCAGATCAAAAATCACACAAAGACATTACCAATAAAATGTCAATAACTTTTATAAACATAGATCCACAAATAGTATCACTTTGACATTTTTTCTGGGTTTGTTTTTGTAAATCAATCAAATGCAGCAATATATTAATAATATAATGTAATATGAGCAAGTAGGATTTATTTTAAGAATGCACTGTTGGTTTAACATTTGAAAATCAATTAGTAAAATATCCCACGTTAACAGTCAAAAAATGAAGTTTTATTTGATCATCTTAATATATGCATAAAAAATCTAATTAAAAAGAAACTCATGATTTTTTGAAAATTGTAATCTATCAACAAACTAGAAGTATAAGGAAACTTCCTCAATCTGACAAAAGTCATCGGGAAAAATCCTACAGACAATTCTTAATTAATGAGAAATTATTGTTTACTTGCCACAAAGATTGGCAACACAGCAAGATGCCCATTTTCAGTACTTCTTTTCACATTATACTGTTGATCTTTGCAAGTGCTAGGCCAGAAAATTTAAAAAGTAGCATTAAGATTGGCACAAAAGAAATGAAATTGTCTTTATCCAGGGATGATTTCATTATTCACATAAATAATCTTAGAAACTCTTAAACCAATAAGTAAGTTTAGCAAGTTTGCAGAATACAAGACCGGAATACAAAATTAAAAAAAAAAAAGAATAAAGAATTTCTATGTACCAGAATTCTTATGTACAGTGCATTCTTAATAGAAATAATAGACAATGATACTTAAAAGCCACTATTTATAATAGTGTTAAAAGTTGCAAAATACTTAATATATATTTTCCAATGATGCACAAGACCTGTCTTCTTAAAATTAGCAAACATTGCTAAAAGATGCTTTTATAGATATAAATAAATGGAGACATTTACTATGTTCCTGAATGGGAAAATCCATGTATGTGGCAATTCCCTTCAGGATTAGATCTTAGATAGAATAAAATGCCAATCAGAATTCTAGAAGGATTTATTTAAAAAATTGACAAGCAGGCCGGGCACGGTGGCTCACGCCTATAATCCCAGCAGTTTGGGAGGCCAAGGCAGGCGGATCACCCGAGGTCAGGAGTTCGAGACCAGCCTGACCAACATGGAGAAATCTGTCTCTACTAAAAAAATAAAATAAAATAAAAATAAATAAATAAATAGCCAGGCGTGGTGGTGCATGCCTGTAATCCCAGCTACTCGAGATACTGAGGCAGGAGAATCACTTGAACCCAAGAGGTGGAGGTTGCAGTGAGCCGAGATCATGCCATTGCACTCCAGCCTGGGCAACAAGAGTGAAACTCCGTCTTAAAACAAAATTGACCATCTGATTCTAAAATTTATAATGAAATGTAAAAGATCTTTAAAGAAAAACACAAAATTGGAAAACTTACACTATTTGTTTTAAAGTGTTCCTAAACAATAATATCATAAATAGTGTAGTATTGGAGTGAGAATAGAAAAACTTATTAATAGAATGGAATGGAAAATTCAGGAACACACCCACAAACATATGATCTATTAATTTTTGGCAAAGTCACCATGCAATATCATGGGAAAAGGAAAGTCTTTTCAATAAATAGTCTTTTCAATGATTGACCCTGGAACAACAATTATACACACACACACACCTACACACACAAACACACACACATAATTGAATTTTACCTTATATCACACAAAAAATAATTCGAGATATACTGCAGAACTAAATGTAAGGTAAAACTCCAAAGATTCTAGAAGAATACAAAAGAACAACTTTTTGACCCTATTTCTTAGAAAACAAAAAGCACTAAATGAAAGACAATAAAATCAACAAATTTGACTTCATCAAATTCTTTCCAAGACATCAAAAGACACCAGTAAGAAAATAAAAAGGCAAGCCACAGACTAAGGGGGAAAAAGCATTTTCAATACATATATCTGACAAAAAAAGTATTCAGAATATGTATAAAGAACTGCCACATATCAAAATAAGATTGCAGCCTAATAAAAATAGGCAAGAGACAAACATATATTTTACAAGAAAAGATAAATGAAAGAACAAAAAGTAAATTAAAATGTGTTTAAAAATATTAGTCATCAGGAAGCATGCATTAAAAACTAGAATGACAGGCCAGGCACCGTAGCTCAGGCCTGTAATCCCAGCACTTTGGGAGGCTGAGGTGGGCAGTTCACCTGTGGCTGGGAGTTCAAGACCAGCCTGACCACCATGGAGAAACGTCATCTCTACTAAAAATACAAAATTAGCCGGGTGTGGTGGTGGGCACCTGTAATCCCAGCTACTTGGGAGGCTGAGGCAGGAGAATTGCTTGAACCTAGGAGGTGGAGGTTGCAGTGAGCCAAGATTACTCCATTGCACTCCAGCCTGGCCAATAGAACAAGACTCCATTTCAAAAGCAAACAAACAAACAAAAAAACTAGAATAACAAAAATTTCAAATACTAACAATTTCAAATACTGCTGAGGATGTGTAACAACTGGGCCTCATACATCTTGGGGGGTAATGTAAAATGGTACAACCATTTGGGGAACTGTTCCATTTCACTGAAAATTAAACATTCAGCTATACTATGAATGTCCCCACTCTTTCTAGGGATTTATAGGAGAGAAATCACAACGTATCTCCACAAAATGATGCATACCAGAATTTTCAAAGCAGTTTTATTGATCACAGCCAAAAACAAAAAGTGATCCAGATGTTTATTGTCAGGAAAACACATAAACAGATTTTGATATACTCTCAGAATACTATACAACTATGAAAAGTAACAAACTAATAAATACCCACATGGATGAATATCAGAAACATTAATGTTCAGTGAAAGATGTGGCACTGTTCACAATAGCAAAGACTTGGAACCAACCCAAATGCCCATCAATGACAGACTAGATAAAAGAAAATGTGGCACATATACACCATAGAATACTATGCAGGAATAGAAAAGTATGAGTTCATGTTCTTTGCGGGGACATGGATGAAGCTGGAAACCATCATTCTCAGCAAACTAACACAAGAACAGAAAACCAAACACTGCATGTTCTCACTCATAAGTGGGAGTTGAACAATGAGAACATATGGACACAGGGAGGGGAACATTACACACCAGGACCTGTGGGTGGGTGGGGGTTAGGGGAGAGATAGCATTAGGAGAAATACCTAATGTAGACGACAGGTTGATGGGTGCAACAAACCACTATGGGACGTGTATACCTATGTAACAAACCTGCATGTTCTGCACATGTATCCCAGAACTTAAAGTATATGTATATATATAAAAAAGAATAAGCCAGACACAAAAGAGTGAACGTTGTATCGTTTCCTTCCTGTAAGTTAAATAGATTCAACTAAACTACCGGCATGGAAATAAAAGCAGTGTTTGCCTGTGCGTGTAGTGTGGGATTGACTACAAGTGATCATGAGGTAATGCTCTGTGATGATAAAAATATTATGCATCTTTCCTGGTGTATCAGTTATGTTTTGCTGTGGAACAAACCACCACAAGAATAAGAGACATCCGTGTAATTCACCCACCTGTGCAGGGCTTGGTTGGGTGGTTCTTTGGTCCCCTGTGAGCCGCCTTCAGCCAGGAACATGGCTAAGGTTGCAGTGGCCAAGAAGGCTCCACACACCGGTCTGCCATTGTTGTTGGCCATTGGCAATGGCACTCCTGTATGTGGGCTCTCTCCTCCTGTTGTTTGTCCTGGTTTTTTTACAGGATTCGGGTACAGAAGCAGGCTTCTTAAGGGCTAGGTCTGAAACTAGCAAAGTCTTAATTCTGCCACATAGATTGGGAAGTAGACTTCATCTCTTGATGGGAGGAGCAGCAGTCACATATGGGAAAGGAAGGTCTATTGGCAGTTCTTTGGAGATCATTTAGCGCAGTTGAGTCTTGGTTACATGGTTGCACATATGTGCCAAAACTCTTTCAATTATGCTCTTAAGATCTGCATGTGTCACTATGTAAATTAAAGCAAATGTGCAATGGAGTTGGCTGTGACTATTTAGAGCTCCCAGCTTAACTCTTTTTAGCTGAGCAGTTGAAATAAAAGTAAGGGAGGAAAAAGGTTCTAATAAATAACTCTGATAAAGTTCACTAATTTTCTATTTGGTTAAGTTTTCTTTCCAGATTTAATTAAACAGATAAAAGACAAACTGAAAACCAGAGGGGAAATTAAAATCGCTCGTTAAGTTTTTTGTAAAACTCTCTTCTTAAAGAATTGCAATGTGTAATGAAGGTACTTGAACAAACTTGTCAAAGTTTGGTGTAATGTATTTTTTTTTGTTTGTTGGTTTGTTTGTTTGCTTATTTATTTGTTTTTTGCCTTATGCCAGAGAGAGGAGGGTCTTCTGTGGTTTGTACCTCTTTTCTCCCTGGTTCCCTTCTTTTCCAGGTATATGGAAAAAACAGCAAAGTCCAGGGTGGGGAGTCAGAGGCTTTGGGGACAGGCTCTTTGGATTGGACTCTGCCACTCACCAGTTGTGTAAACTTGGGTAACTAGATTAACATCCCTCTTACTCATTTTTTCCACCTTTAAAATAAGAATAATGTCACTAAACCGCTAGGGTTGCTTTAAGAAATAAGAGATTATTGTGGCCAGACACGGTGGCTCACGCCTATAATCCCAGCACTTTGGGAGGCCAAGGTGGGCGGATGATGAGGTCAGGAGTTCGACACCAGTCTTGCCAGCATGGTGAAAACGCATCTCTACTAAAAATACAAAATTATCTGGGTGTGGTGGTGCATGCTTGTAGTGCCAGCTATTCTGGAGGCTGAGGCAGGAGAATCACTTAAACCTGGGAGGCGGAGGTTGCGGTGAGTTGAGATTGTGCCATTGCACTCCAGCCTGGGCAACAAGAGTGAAACTCCATCTCAAAAAAAAAAAAAAATATTCTAACATGCTTAGCACTGTGTGGGGCATGATAAAAGGTAAAATACTAAAATGTAACAGAAATTCCATAACTCAGTAGCTATAGCCCTCTATGAAAATGAACTCTTGGCAGCCCCTTCCCCCACTCAGGACCCTATCATGTCTCTCTTTTTTTTTCTCTCTCTCTCCCTTTGACCTTCTCTGTCTCTTTGGGGCTCAGATAGTTGTAACTAAAATCTAAATATCTAGATACTAGTGATCATAGGATTATGGGTAGAAATGCAAATCTGCCTAAGAAAAAAACCTTATAATTATTAGACTTTTCTCTAGGAGAATGGATTGTCCAGTAGAGAGTGGCTTTCTTGTCACGACAGGTATTAGATAGGAGATGGTTCAATAACTTTCAGGTTTTCCTCCCTAATGCTGCAAAAAGGAAGTGTGCTGGAATCCTAGTTCTGACAGGAACTATCCATGTATCTCTAGCTAGGTCAGCCTTAGTTGAGCCTTAGTTTCCTCATCTATAAAACGGAGATATCAATAATCACATTAAAGAGCTGCTGTCAGGAACAGTGGTGATAGGTATCAAGTGCCTGGCCCACAGTGAATGCTCTACGAAGTTTCCATCGCTAACCTTACTGCTACAAAACCCCGTTATAAGTTACCGTCACTACACTTACTGTGACAAAAAAAACCTCATTATATATCAAGCCCTATGCTGGAATTTACAGTCCACTGGGAATACCCACATAGCAAGACATAATTACAATACAGAGTGAAAAAAAGTTATATGAAATATGAAAACAATTCTACAAGTACAACAAGAGAAAGCTAACTGTCTAGGTAATTATGAAGTAAAACTGAAGATTAAAAACAAACAAAGCTCAATTGCATTAGATTATTAAATTTGAAAGATGACAGTGGTGTTTGGAAAGCATTCTGAGATGTTTATGCTTGGTATGATTGAGGAAGTACAGACGTGAGGTATTAAGCCTAGTGCAGGTTATAATAAAAAGAGAATAGGCTTTGAAGTGAAACAGAATATAGTTCGAGTATTAAATGCAACTTTATCTGTGTGACCTTGGATAGTTACTGTACACACTCTGTGCCTCAGTTACCAAATCTATTAGATGGGACTAATACAGGCCCTTCACTGGTTGTGGAGGTTATGTGGGATAAAACATACAAGATCATACAGCAGTACCTGACACAGCTGGGTAAATGCTTGGTTTCTCCAAGTGCAATGTGACATGGTCTGTTTAGCAGTTACAGTGCTGTTAGCTCCAATAATAGAAATATCCGTCTAAGAGGGGCTTGAAAAATCAGAATATTCTCATTATCTCACAGAATGAGAAGCCCAAAGCTAAGTAAATAGAGTTGATTGACTGGGTTGCTCCGTGAGGTCAGCAAGAGCCCAGCTGTTTTCCATGTTTCTGCTCTGCAGTCCTCAGGTGACTGGCTTCATCTTTCATCTGTCCCTCAAGATGGCTATTACAGCTCCAGATACCATGGCCTAATAATACAAAGACATCCAGGAAGAAGGCAGTTTCCTCCTATGTATCTTCTATTTTGTTTCCTATAATGTAGTGGCTTCCATATATGTTGGTCTCAGGACCCTGTTTCACTCAAACATTATTGAGGAGCCCAAAGAGCATTATTTATATGGATTATACGTAGTGACATTTACAGTAATAGAAATTAAAACTGATAATTTTCAAATACTAATTTTTAAAAATTAACAATCCCATTTTATGCTACTAAAAGTAACATTTTAAGAAAAACACATTTTCTAAACCAAAAAATTATCATTTTATTTTAATTTAAAAATATAGTGAGAAGTGGCATTGTGTTTCATTTTTGCAAATCTTTTAAATGTCTAGCTCAGTAGAACACAGCTAGATTCCAATCTCATCTTCTGCATGCAGGCTGTTGGGATATACTGTTTTGGTTGAAGTATATGATGAAAATCTGGCCTTACACAGATATGGAGGCAGGAAAAGAAGGAGTATTTTAGTGCCCTTTTAAGATAATTCTAGACATTTTTCTTTTCTACTGCACTAAACTCAACAAGTAGTAGTTTCTTACACATTGGTTGCCATGCAGAATCTGAAACTATATTGATGAAAATTTTGTCTCATTTTACACTAACTTTCTTGCACTTTGAATAGATATATTCCCCATGCACAACCTTATAACATCATGCATTGATTAGTTGAAAAATATTGCTCAGTTGAGTTATTGTGGAACTTTCAAATGTCAACACATTTCATTATACAATATCTAAAAGCAAATCACCCACTATCTCATGAAGTCTATAATTATTGGAAAGCAGTCAGGCTCATGGTAAAAGGTAATGTTTTCAAAAACTTGTATTTTTTACTAAAATTTCAAATTTTGTCACTAGCAACAAATACTGTCAATTGTTTGTGCAGTGGGAGATTCACTGTGCTCATTTTCACAAAAGTGTCTGCCACATCATCACATTTAATTACTGTAGTTCATCAATTTCTCATTCAATTGAAAATGGTGCCTCTGTGGAAAGAGAGGTGAGTTCACCTTGTAACTCATACAATCACACATGTGCCTTCCCAAGCATAGGGCATGCAGAAGCCCTGGACATGTAGTCCCTATTTTGCAGCACATAATAATACAAAGAAATAGAATACAATTAATATTTTTAGTGCTTCATCAAGGACATGCTTCAACAAAACTGGCTCCCTCCTCCTTTTTTTTTTTTTTTGAGATGGAGTCTCGCTCTGTTGCCCAGGCTGGAGTGAAGTGGCCTGATCTCAGCTCACTGCAAGCTCCACCTCCCAGGTTCACGCCATTCTCCTGCCTCAGCCTCCTGAGTAGCTGGGACTACAGGCGCCCGCCACCACGCCCGTATTTTTAGTAGAGATGGGATTTTACCGTGTTAGCCAGGATGGTCTCAATCTCCTGACCTCATGATCTGCCCCCCTCGGCCTCCGGAAGTGCTGGGATTACAGGCGTGAGCCATCGAGCCTGGCCTCCCTCCTCCTTTTTTTACCTCCTTCTTTTTTTGGCTGCAAGTGCGTGGCAGTGAAAACAGTAGCCTCTAGGACAGCATGGTGCCACTAACTTACCACCTTACTTCATGTGAAAGAGTCACATGAAGCTTTCTATTCACCCTGCATCCCTGCAAATGCTCACACAATGACAAAGAGAAATAACATATCAGTATCATTATGAAAATAATTTTGCTATCCTCGAATCCAGGAAGAGAGTGACACTTTGAGATCTGCTGCTTATTTTAATAGGTAAGAAAAATCAGCTCTGGCTAAGCAAACTTCTTAACAGAGGAAATAAAATTTTATAGTAAAGGGTTGATTGAATAAATCTCATTAAAACATATTCTCCCTGGATTAAAATATATATATATATATATATATATATATACACACACTATTTTTAGCATAGAAATTTAGACCTACAAAAAATGAGAAAATGTAGATGATAATTTTTCCACCTGGAAATAAATCCTGTTAATATTTTAGTGAACATTTTCTTTTCTTTCCATGCATTTATACTATTTTGCAATCTGCCTTTTTTTAACTTAACAATGTCTCATGAACATTTTTTCATATCCTTAAATATTTATGGACGACATCACTCTAAATTATTCAGTTCCCCTTCTGACAGGACATCACATTCTGCCTGCAATGCAGTGCTGCCTGGTTTCTTGGTGAGATAGTGTTGAGAACCGATGTTGTGGAGCTTTAGGAATTCTTCCTTGTGATGATCGTGTTTACTGATGAAGATGCCACCCTGAGACCTGTAGCCTTTGACAGCTGCTGGTTACTCACAGACATTCCACATACAAGCTCCCTCTTATCTTTTCCCTCCATGCGTTGCACATTTTTTTCTTACAATTTTTTTTTCTTTTTCTTTTCTTTTCTTTTTTTTGTTTTTGAGGTGGAGTTTCACTCTTGTCACCAGGCTGGAGTGCAATGGCACCATCTCGGCTCACCACAACCTCCGCCTCCTGGGTTCAAGTGATTCTCCTGCCTCAGCGTCCCGAGTACCTGGGTTAACAGGCATCCACCACCACACCCAGCTAATTTTGTTTGTATATTTAGTAGAGCTGTGGTTTCGCTGTGTTGGCCAGGCTGGTCTCGAACTCATGACCTTGTGATCCACCCGCCTTGGCCTCCCAAAGTGCTGGGATTACAGGCATGAGCCACCAGGCCTGGCCTTTTCTTACAATTTCTATAGCCACCCCTAGATTCTCTTACGCCCGCCTGGCTGGGCAAAGCATCCTCCTGATCTTTCTTCCACCAGCTTCTCCCATCTGATATTCATCCTTTTCATATTGGCACAAATCATCCTCTTTGAATGTTTCCTCCTCCTCATCCTTTAAATCTTTAATTTGCTGTGACTCCCTTTAACTCCTATGGCAAACCTGAGTACCTCATCCTGCATGCAAATGGGTTCTGCAGTGGTCCACAACCTTCATTCTTGCTTGCCTCTTCCTGGACTCCTGATTCCACTCCAGCCACGCTGCTGACTGAAACATAACACACAGCGGTAGATCGTGTTTTTCGAAAGTGGCCACAACAACATTTCCAGTTCTACATGTTCTTCCAGAACCTTCATATTTCCCCACCGAGAACAAGCTTTGATCTTCTCTCCTCTTGAAAGTGAGTGGACTTTAGTGACTGCCTTGATGAAGAGAATGTGGCAGGAATGCCACTGTATGGTTTCTGAGGCTGATTTGGAAAAGGACTCACAGCTTTCCCCACCTCTCTCTCGGGGATACACCTGTGAAGCCCTGTACCAATATCTGAGAAGGCTGACTGCGCTGCAGTTACCAGGCTGGAGAAGCCACATAGAGGTAGAGGGAGAATGAAATATTCACAGAGTCCCAGCTAGTGCAGCCTCCAGCTGGTTAAGTCTTTCCAGTCCCGACCTGTAAGTATCAAACGCTTAAGGATTCCAGTCCTAGGTCTGAAGCTTCCCCACTGACAGTGAGTGGAGCCATTTCCGCTGAGTCCTGCACTAACTGCCGATTCGCGAGAAACATAAATGCCTTGGCTGCTTAAACCATTCAGTTTGGGTATGGATTTCAATGTAACAAAGGAAGACAAGAACACACATCTTGACATTTGCCATTATTATACAACAGATAAGCCTTTTTTTTTTTTTTTAGAGGGAGTCTCGCTCTGTTGCTCAGGCTGGAGTGCCGTGGTGCGATCTCGGCTCACTGCAACCTCCAGCTCCCGGGTTCAAGTGATTCTGCTGCCTCAGCCTCCTGAGTAGCTGGGAACAGGCGCATGCCACCATGCCTGGCTAATTTTTGTATTTTTAGTAGAGATGGGGTTTCACCATATTGGCCAGGCTGGTCTCGAACTCCTGACCTTGTGATCCACCTGCCTCGGCCTCCAAAAGTGCTGGGATTACAGGTGTGAGCCACTGCGCCCAGCTCCTTCTTTTTAGTAATCAAGAGTCAACCAAGCTTTAATACTCTGGCTGTGCTCTGCGTTCCTTAAGCAGTTATATACCCAGTTTATTTTCCGGTCCTTCTCTTTTTATTTTTTAAAGTTATTATTTAATATTTGACTCATACAAAATAATATATTTAATATATGCATGTGAAGAAGCATAATAATATAATGAACACTCATGAAGCAAATCATTACCAGTGCCATAATGTATATGTCACTCTTGCCCTGTTCTCACACTGCTAATAAAGACATACCTGAGACTGGGTCACTTATAAAGGAAAGAGGTTAATGGACTCACAGTCCCACATGGCTGGGGAGGCCCCACAATCATGGTGGAAGGTGAAGGAGGAGCAAAGGCACATCTTACATGGTGGCAGGCAAGAGTGTGTGCAGGAGAACTGCCCTTGTATAAAACCATCAGATCTCGTGAAACTTACTCACTATCACGAGAATAGCATGGGAAAAATCCGCCCCCATGATTCAATTACCTCCCACCAGCTCCCTCCCATGACATGTGGGAATTATGGGAGCTACAATTCCAGATGAGATTTGGGTGGGGACATGGCCAAACCATATCAACACTCCTCTCAGAGAATTTCTGGCTTGTTCTCGTTTTTAATATTTCATAAGTGTGTGTATTCCTAAACAATGTATTCGGTTTTTAAATATTATTATTTTGGGTTTGAAAAAATGGCATCATTCTCTCTGTAAGACTCTATACCTACCACTGATCAATCCACCTTATACTTTAAAATATACCCATGTTGACTTGTGGCAGTGATTCATTTTTACTTGTGTGTAATAATCTGGTGGGTGGATTATACCTCAATGTCATTTATGTTTTCTCGAGTTTATGGGTACATGAATTGCGTCCAGTTTTTTTTTCTACAATAAACAGGGCTTATGTAAACATTCTTGTGCATGTGTTCTGGAGCACAAACATCTGAGAACAGAATGTGTCATATTTGAAAATAGAAATGTTCAGCTTTACAAGAAAACTTAAAACTGCTTTCCAAAGGGAAGGTACCAACTTTGACTTCCAACAACAAGATAAAATAGAGTCACCAACACTTGGCATTGTTAGGTATCTTAGTTTTTACATATCTAGTGGTTGCAAATGGTCTTAGTATATATTTAACTCATTACTAATTATATATGTATATTTGTATACTAATTATATATGTGCATATATTTGTGTTTTCTTTCTGTGAATGGAACTGTTCAAGGCTTTTGCCTATAATTCTGTTAAATTTTGTGTTTTTCTTATTAATTTGGATTAAGTGCATACATATCAATATTTTGGATATAAGCCTTTTGTTTGCTATGTGTATTGCAACTCTTATTCCAGTTTGTGAATGGTCTTTTCATAATCTCTATGGTGTGGTGACTTGGGGTGAACAGAAGTTTTGATTTTCACACAATCACATGTTTTATGTCAATATGTCTTTCTCAGGGGAGACTGAGGGAATGCCTATGTAAGAAAATCCTTCCCTGTTTAGATATTATAAAAATTTCTAAGATATCTAGTTATCAAGCTTTTTTATGTTTTCTCTTACATTTTGATCTTTAATGCATTTAAGTAATTTTTACTTTAGTTAAGCCTCAGCCAAGCTTTAATACTCAGGCCACACTCTGCATTCCTTAGGCAGTTATATACCCAGTTTATTTTCTGTTCCTTCTCTTTCGATTCTTTTAAAAAGTTATTTAATATTTGACTCATACAAAATAATATATGTAATATATGCATGTGAAGAAGCATAATAATAAAATGAACACTCATGAAGCAAATCATTACCAGGGCCATAATGTATATGTCACCATTGTCTTGTTTGCAACTGATCCCACAAAAATACAGAATATCCTGAGGCTATTATGAACACCTCTATGTACACAAATTAGAAAATCTAAAGGAAATGGATAAATTCGTGGAAACAAAATCTCCCAAGATTGATCCAGGAAGAAAGTGAAGACTTGAACAGCCCAATAACAAATTCTGAAGTTGACTCAGTAATAAAAAGAAAAACAAAAAATACTATCAGCCAAAAAAGACCCTGGACCAGATACGGATTCACAGCTGAATTCTGCCAGATTTACAAAGAAGAACTGATACTAATCCTACTAAAACTATTCAAAAAATTCGGGGAAGAGCGGCTCCTTCCTAACTCATTCTGCAAAGCCAGTATCAGCCTGAACCAAAATCTGACAGAGATAAAATAAGTAAAAATAACTTCAGGTCAATATCCCTGATGAACATAGACAAAAATTATTAACCAAATACTAGCAAACAGAATCAAGCAGCACAACAAAAAGTTAGTATGTCACAATCAAGTAGACTGCATTCCTGTGATGCAAGGCTGGCTAAACATATACATATCAATAAATGTGATTTACCACATAAAAATAATTAAAAACAAAAACCACAGAACCATCTCAATAGATGCAGGAAAAGCTTTCAATCAATCCAACATCCCTTCATGATAAAAATCCTCAACAGACTAGGCATTGAAGGAACACACCTCAAAATAATAAAAGCCATTTATGACAAATCCACAGCCAACATCATACTGAATAGGCAAAAACTGGGTCATACATCTTTTATTATCCAATTTGACAATGTTTTTCTTTTACCTATCCTATTTAAATTAGTTACATTAAATATAATTATTGTTTTTTTAAGAGACAAGTCTACCATTTTATTATTTATTATTTGTTACCTCTTTTATTCTCTTATTTTCTTTGCCTATTTTATTTTGGATTATTTAAATAATTTGTATCCATCTATTGAGGTTTTAACTATATCTCTTTTGTAGTTTTTTAATGGTTTTTATTTAAAGAACATTCTTTAGCATTTTTTAAAAGACAGTCAGCTGGTGACAAATTCTCTCATAGTTTTCTTTCATCTGAGCATGTTTTTATTTCACCTTTATTCCTAAAAAATATTTTCACTGGCTATAGAGATCTGGGTTGACAGTTCTTTTTTTTCCTTTCAGCACTTTAAAAATGTTGTCCACTTCCTTCTGGCCTTCAATGTTTTAGATGAGAAATCTCCAATTATTTATATAATTGTTTTCCCTAAAGAAACATGTCATCTTTCTCTGGTTGCTTTCAGAATTTTTTCTTTGTTTTAAGTTTTCAGCAGATTTATTATGATGTGTCTGAAAATAAATTTATTTGAATTGGGCCTATATGGAATTCATTTACAAAAGCATTGATGCAAAAGCCTGTGAGTGCTGAAGGAAATGAGCAGCTCCTTCTAACCTCAATGCAGATCTGAGCTCCATAAAAATAAGAGGGAGAAAGAGGAGGATTGGTTAGAAATGCTCTTTGTACTGTTCTAAGTTCCAAGAAATGTTTGTTCTTGAGCCAAGGTCATCAATTGCTAGAGTTCTATATCTTTCAGCCACCGGCCTGAATTAGTACCTTCACCATGCTTGGTTACTGGCTGGGAGCAGCTCTTGAGAATTATAGCTTTGGCACAAATATGGTAGTGGATCCAGAGGAACAGAAGCTGAGATTGTTGACTATTTATGCTCCTTGCAGCGGGAGATCTGAATGGTACAGCTTCCCGGCTGCCATATTGGATTTACTTTGTAAAATATCATGCTGACAGCTGCATGGAGAGTAGCATACAGGAACCACGGAAGGAGCCGGGACAGTAGTTAAACTACAGCAACTACTAATGAAAGAGTACTAACGAGTGATAGTGTCAAAGTTGCCAGAAGAGCTCAGATTTGGAGTATATTTTTAACATAGGGCCAACAGAATTTTCTGAAGGCATAGCTTTTGCATATGGGATAAAAGTCAAGAACAACCCAGATTTTCAGCTGGAACAACTCAGAAACAGTTACATAGTGGTAAGCTTCAGGTTATTTCAGAATTAGAGGAAGAAATAAGGAAGACAGAAATGGAAGATATTGAATATGGAATTCAGCAATGTTTATAAACAGTTAAGATTTAGAGGGTGAGAGGAAGAAAGGATCCCTAAAGAATACATACCGTTTTTTAAAAATGTTAGAGGAAAATTAAAGGTTAACATGAATGTGAAAGAATGAGACCCAGGGGAGTGAGGAGACTGGCAATTAACTGGTAGACCTTTATCATAGACAAAGCTGATGTTTTTCATTGTCTGGGTCAACACAGCAACCTTATATGTGTGTGTGACATGACACTTAATTGGCAGCCAAAATGAAATCTAACGTTGGAGGCTTTCATGAAAAAGAATCCTTAGCAGCTCAGATTTTTCAGAATTAAAAGAGTCCTGAGAGATTCTCACTCCAGCCTCTCAGTGTATGGGTGGAGAAATTGAGGCCAGGTAGGGGTGAAACATAATCCAAAATCACAAGCCCTTAAATCTCAAGAAGAGCAATAAGCCCAGCTCTGATGGCTGGTCTCATATTTTCCTCTCACTTCTAAATCCAGGCAAGGCCTCCTATCTCCACCCAATGTATACCGTGTTAGGCGCTCTGTTCATGAGAGTACTTCTGGGAAAACAGTCAATCTATTATGACCAGGGTTTCTAAAATTCTACATATAGACAGTAGTTCATCAAAATGAGTACAACCCTAAAGGATTTGCAAGATAACAGAGGAGAAAGAGGCTTTTCTCAGATATTCAAGTCCCACTGCCTCCTTGCCAACTTCCTGCCCTAGCCCTGAATAATGTGAGCATCAGAATCTCTCCCAACTTATTTTCATGTTCAAGTCCTCCTAGATTTCGTGTCCAGCTCACGTACCAACACTTCAGAAAGATTTCCTAATTTTTATCAACAGAAGCAATTTGTTTCTTTCTATAGACATAAAATTGTGTTTGTGTTTCTCTTAGAAGTCATCAACTTCTGTCTTGTGTTAGAATTGCTTTGTATAATCTTTATGTCCTCTCTATTCGTCAGCTTTGCTTTTGTCACAAGCAGCCCCACAGTCTCAACAATGTATATTAACATTTATGTCTCATTCATGTTATAGGTAGGCTGCTAGTTGCCTCTGCTTTAGTTTGTAGCTCTGTGGGTTGGAGCTGAATCTAATGTCTTCTCATTCTGAGAGACAGGCTGATGGAGCAGCATCTCTCTGGGACATACCAGTGTCATGGAAGAAGGCAGAAGAGTGGTGGAAGAAACTTTCCATGTCTTTTAAAGCATTTGCTTGGACAGTATATACTTTTTGTCTCCCATATCCCACTGGCCAAGTCCAAAGTCAATGAGGTATGAACTTTATGGCTTCCACCAGAAGGAGAAGCAAGTCACATAGAAATGAGTGAAGATGTATGACGAATTTTGCAGAAAAATTATACGATCAATCACATCTTACCTACCTAGTATTGAGCTCTTGAAAAACAGAGCCTGAAAACAATCCCTTTCTGACTTTCTTAAGATCTAGCACTATGGCTAATGGACAGTGAGTACTCAGTCACTGTTTGAGTAATGAACAAACATTCTTCAAAAACTACAAGGCAGCCTATTGTCATATGAAAAATCTTCAAGCGATCTAGATTTTTTATTCCCTATGTATTTCTATTTCTAGCCAGTTATCACTTTACAATGAAGCAAAATTGTCCTGATCCAAAAATTTATCCAAAGTATTACATTACTCTTACAAAAATGTAGAACACAGTGATAATAACTAAAATGTGTATGACATTTTCTAATCTATTTAGTGTGCTTTCTCACGGTAAATCAAGTCCAGAAAGCTGTGTTTTAGGCCCTTTATCTCTCTGAGTGTTGGTTTCTTCTATGAAATGCATAAGGTGGTCTTTAGGTCTTCTCTGCCCATATCCTGGCTCTTAGGCTGGAGCATTTCAGCAACTTTGATGCTGCCATAGGACTTGCAAACAGTCAGCTTCTTTGGGAAACCACAGGCACAGGTAATTTTAACAACAGTGGCCACAGCCTGGCTGTTTAATCTCAGTCAAGCCTCTTCCCTTCCTGTGTCTCAGTTTCCCCATGTGTAAATTGAGAAAGTTGGGCAAAATAATCTCATAACTGCATTCCATTAGAAATAATTTGCATTCCTAATAAAATTTTTGTTGCAGCTAATCATTTTGAAAAGCCAAAGTGTGGAATTCACTCTGATTGGCTCTATCAAGTTGGTCAAAGTGCTTTATTTTAGTGGCATGACCCAGAAAAAAAGAATAAGTTTGATTGCTCTGCCTCAGTTAGCTGAGTTTTGGAGTCAAATAGCCATTGGAATTCTTTTCTTTGTTTTCAAGCTCTTTGTGAATTGATGGTTCCATTTTTGTCCTGAGAAGATAGTTTTGTCTACGACGTGAGCTGGCTGCTCTAGAGACTTCCCGGCTGGGAATTTTGGTGGATTGTTCTTTTCTTCTGCTCCAGTTTGTGAAAAATACTCCAATTCAAGCAGAGTCCTCCATGTCTCTGAGGTTGCATTTTCTCATCCTCGCTCTATTGCCAATAGCAATGGTAATTATTTCTAATTCTGATCTCTGAGGGCAAATTCTTCCTCTTGGTACTGACTGCCAAATCCTCCCATTCCAAGAGCAAGTGAACAAATGACCTGATGAAGACTTCAAAGGAGAAAAGCCAAACACCAGACAATTACATCTGCAGCATGCGCTAGAGCCTGGGCCCTGTCTGTGTCACATTAGGTCTGTGCACCTGAGGCACCTCTTCCTGGGTAGCTGGTGCTGCAGAATATTCTCTCTGTTGACCTACATACTCCCATGCCCATGCTCCTTAGCGTAGTCAAAGCATAAGACTGACCCACTTACTTCAGAACAGTTTTCATTATCTAATAGTAGGTCTCAGGACTGTCTCAAGAGCTTTATCACATACTCCTGGCCCCTGTCCCAGAGATTTCAACATAATAGGTTACCCTGATAGAAATTTAAGGAACTTCCAGTGTAACTTAACACACATCTTTTCATAAGGAAGGTAAAATGTTATGCATTATGTTAATCTAAGTTGACACCCATAACCTCATCTGTGAGGCTGAGGACAACTTCCAGCAGGCCTCACCCCAGATCTGGGTTCAGCCATCTTCTGTGGCACATCCACGTCAGTGACCCTGGCTCCAAGGCACCAGCCCATCGGCTCTCTACACCCTGCTACTCTCTGCAACACTTCCTGGGCTCTCTGCAACACATGCTTCTAGAAAGACAGCTGCGGTTTCTATTAATTAATTCTTTCAAAACATATGGACCTACCCTTGAGTAGAATTTCTTGTGTTTTCTCCGAGGAGCTTCCCAGAAGATACAGGACTTCAACTGAACAAACAGGTAGTGGGAGGAGGAGGAAATTAAAAGGAGGAACCACATTGATGGAGGAGAGAGCTAGCGGAGATGGAGAATGATGCAGAGACCAGGAGGATGTGATATTGCAGATGTATAGAGCTGATGCTACCTCTACCAGGGAGCTCTCCTTGATTCTCAACTGGAAGTCACCCTTTCCTCAGCTAAATCCTGACAACACTTTATCTGCCTTCTCCTATGGCGTTCAAAATGCTCTGTTTCATCATATCTGTGCTCATGGAATGTTTCTACCAATTTTTACTGTACCCTTAAGAAAAAGAAGCACCATGTTAGTAATGTGGTTAAAAATGTGCATAGATTTGGAATCATAAAGTCCAAGTTTTAGGTGCAGGATCTGCTTCTTAGTACTTTTGGGACTTTAGGAAACTCTCAATAAACTCTTTAAGTTTTGGTTTTCTTATCTATAAATTGAGAATAACAACAACATTAAATTCAATGATTGTTAAAACAGCATATCGAGACAATGTATGTAAATGCCTCACTCCAGCATCTGCCACATGTAAGCACTAGGAGTTTAGCTGTTACTATTTTAAGAAGAATTGGTATTGGTTTTCTGCCTTCACTCCGGAAATTGAAATATTTAAAAACTATTTCAGAACTAATCTCTCTAGAGTAATTTCTCAGACATATCACAGGCCTTTATGTGCTGGGTGCCCCTCCTAGGCAGCTGTCTTCCATGCGGTGACTCAGGGACCCACACAGTTTCCTTCTCATGGCTATGCCATCCCCTTTTTCAGAAGCTACCCACAATTTCTGAATTGTGAAGAGAAGAATGCACTGGACAACAGAGACAGGCAGGAAGGGAGCTTCCACGCACATCCTATTGACCAGGACTCAAGCACATGAGTCCACCTAAGAACAGAGGCAGGGCTGGTTCAGGAAATGCCGGTGTGTGCCACTAGCCCTGGAACATCATCCTTTAGGACAATCCACCAATTATTATTTTTCTATGATAACACTGATGTCTTAGCAGATTAAACAATTTGGCCCAGGGCATGGAGTGAGTAGATGAGGTGTGTAGCTTCGCTTACAAACACAGAGCCCATGCTGTAGCCTTGGCTCAATGTGATCACTATGAGGTGAGCATGCATAAACTGCTTTCCATAAGCTGGGCATGCTTTATCTCCTTCATGTCCAGGGTATTCACTGAATCTTCACAACAATCTCTGAGGCAGGTGTTGGTGTCATCTTCATTTTACAGATGAGGAAACGGAGGCTCAGGTAGGTTAAATAATTTTCCCAAGGTCACACAGCTCAATGAAGCAGGGCAGAGATTTGAACTTGCAAAGCCCTTACCCCCCACCACAGCACCATGCTGCCTGAGGGTGGCCAGAGCTCGCCCCCCACCATGGCACCATGCTGCCTGAGAGTGGCTGGAGCTCGCTTCCCACCACAGCACCATGCTGCCTGAGAGTGGCTGGAGCTCACTTCCCTTATCGGAGTCTCCTGGCATGGGACAGGTTGTCAGGGAATCCCTGGGGGGTGCAACCCTCCTGGCCTTAGAACCAGATAAAGGCTCCTGAGGAGCCCATGTGCAGGCACCAGGCTCCAGCAGGAGCTGAGGGTTGGGGAGTGGGTCTGGCTGGTGAAGGGGAGGTCACATGGGCAAGAGCCTGGCTTTGGGTCTCCTGGAAGTACAGCTGCCAGTGATAGACTGTGTATTCCCCCAGGGCTGAAGGTTGGGGGAAGAGGGTAAGTGATATTCACATGGTTCCTTCTGAAAAACTAAACCTAGAATCCGGGAGAATTGGGCAGATTAGAGTCTCAAGCTCTGTCTTTCTCTTAACTGCTGTGGGATTAAAAAATAGCAATATTGGTTAGGCTGATTTATATGAGAACAAAAACATCTCTCCCCAAATGCCTCCCTAGATTGGGGCTCTTACCCCAGGGTGTCTATGAGTGGGCTTCAGAGGTCTTTGAGAGCCTTTTTAAAAGTCTCTGACTTTGTGAGACTTGGGGTAGTTGCATTAATAACTTTTATCAGATTCTTTCAGGATCAGCAACCAAAAATGGATAGATGAATGAATGAATGGAAATTTTCAAAACCACTTCAAACTACTGAATGTCCTTCAAACTACTGAATAAGTGCTAGCAGCTGCCATGTCAATCATTGATTAGCAGGCTGATCCCAGTTGACAATCGGTTGGGGAAGAATCAATCACTGATTAGCAGGTTGATCCCAGTGGATAATCGGTCAGGGAAGTAACTTGGGCTCTGTATCAGGCCTTTCCTGCATTGCTATAAAGAAATACCCAAGACTGGGTAATTTATAAAGACAAGAGGTTCAGTTAGCTCACAGTTCTACAGGCTGTACAGGAAGCATGGCACCGACATCTGCTCTGTTGCTGGGGAAGCCTCAGGAAGCTTTCACTCATGGCAGAAGGTGAAGGGGGAGCAGGCACTTCACAAGGCAAGAACGGATGCAACAGAGAGAGGGGGAGACACCACGCACTTTTAAACAACCAGATCTCATGAGACTGGCTCACTATCTCAAGGACAGCACCAAACTATGCAGGATCCTCCCCCATGACCTAAACACCTCCTACCAGGCCCCACCTCCAACACTGGGGACTTAGAAGGGGCATATAGTCAAACTATATCAGGCTTATACATTGATTTCTCAAATGAGTATTTACAAAGCAACAATTTTGTGCAGCTAGGGATGAGGGTGCTGGGGATGAAGCAGTAAAGAGGACAGTGAAGTTCCCCTCATGAAGCCTATATTCTCGTTGTGGAGACAATAAATACACTTACAACCAAATTCATAAAATAATGTCAGGTAGTCACAGTGACTAATTAGGTGACATTAAAGAAATCAAGTGATAGCCTCTGAACCTTCAATTCTTCATCTGTGAAATGGGGATGCTCATGCCTTCCCTGCCAGTTGCAAGACTGTCATAGGAAGCAGAAGAAAGCAAAAATAAGGGGGAACCCCACAGGTGAAAGGGTTCCCATTTACCAGGCACTGTGGGCCACTGGGTGCAATCAAAGATGAGAGGACCCCAAAGGTGAAAGAGCTCCCATTCACCAGGCACCTGTGAGCCACTGGGTGCAATCAAAGATGAGGGGACCCCACAGGTGAAAGAGCTCCCATTCACCAGGCACCTGTGAGCCACCGGTGCAATTGGTGCCATTCAGGGGATAACATGTACCTTTCCCAGCAGCAGCAGCTGGGTAGGAGTAGCCTTATTCTATAGATGAGAAACTGGCTCAGAGAGTCTGAGCGATATGTCCAGGGTCACACAGCTGGTGAATGATGGAACCCACAGTCAGGTCAATGTCTATAAGGTTTCCAGTATGTGCCTTTTTCCACTAGGCTTCCCCTTACTGCTTTGAGGATGGAGGTAGAAGTGTGTTCCATGAGGGAGCAAGAAGGTAAGCACGGCAGGGGCAAGTTCAAGTGTTTGCTCACCCCTTGTCTGTCTTGAGCACTAGAACAAGGTAATGTTAATGGCTCAGTCCTTATTTCCACGTTGTAAAGTGAGGGTGCTGATACAGGTTCATCAGGGGCTAGGGGTCCCAGATTTTGAATTGTAATGTGGTCAGCAGCTTCCAATATGGCTTCCAAAGACATCCACCTCCTGGGGTTCATGTCCTTCCGAAATCCCCTGGTCTTGGGTGTGGGCTAGATCGACTCTCTCTCAACTAATGAAAGACTATGGGGAAGGTGATGGGATTTCACTCACACAATTAGGTTATGAAGACTGGGACTTCTGTCTTGCTGCTATTTAGCTCTCTGGTCCTTCTTACCTGCTTACTCTGATGGAGAGAGTCACCTGGGAAGGAGCTGAGGGCAGCCTCTGGCCAAGAGCCAGTGAGTAACTGAGGGTGTCAGTCCAACAGCCAGCAAGGAGCTGAATCCAGCCCGCAACCATGTGAGCGATCTCAGAAGAGTATGCTGTCCCAATCAAACATTGCGGTAACTATGCCTCTGCTTGTACCTTTACTGCAAGCCTAAGAAAGACCCTGGGCTGCTACTCTGATCTCAGCCTCTTAAGAGACTCTGAGGCAGAGGATCCAGTTAAGCCAAGTTCAGATTCTTGACCCGTGGAAAATGTGAAATAACAAATGCTATTTGCTTTACATTGCTAAGTTTTGGTATACTTTGTTAAGCAGCAATCAATAACAAATAGGCAATAAGTGCTCATATAATATACTGTGTGCTACCTCCAGCGGGGTCTGGGAGAGCACCCTGTAAACTCATTAATATTTCTGTACTCAAAACTATGCTTAGTGCCATTCCGTAGGATAAATGAAGATTATAAATGACATCACATTTGTTCAGTTCAGATTTTGCCACCACATACGTTTGTGCCAAATTTATGAACAAACATCTGGCTTTCAGAGGATTCTGAATTTCAGGATTTCAGATCAACAGTTGTGGATTTCTTGCACATCCCCCAAGGATGTTGCTATGATTCAGTGACAATGTATTGGGGGAACACACTTCACAAGCTGCAAAGACCCTTTGGTAGCTAGAGCCTGCTGTGGCTGATGGTGAGCTACCAGCCCTGAGTAGACATGAGCTCCTCCGGCTCAGACTCAGACCCTCCACCAGGCAGAAGAAACCAGGAATGCAGAGACCCACACAGGCTCAACTGGTCCCATTGCACTCCTTGCCAAGCTGCTGCTGAAAGAAACTTTTATTCAGTAAGCATTTGCTCAGCACCTGCCATGGAGCATTGTTTCGACCTAAAAGAAGGCATGAATGATTCACCAAAACCAGGATCCAGGCCAGGGCTTGTGTGAGGTGCTCCCTGTTCCAGGGCCTGATTTCCAAGAACAAAATTCAATTCTGCCAGAATGTCATCAGAAACCAAATTAGGAACTTAGAAGACCACATGGTGTGCAGGAAGGTGGGGGCCACACGACAGGGTTCTTTGTTCCCGTACGGAGCATGTCCACACCAGCTAACCTGCCCAGCCTCCTGGTAGTGAAGTCGCTGAAGGAGAGTTCCAAGCCAGCCCTTATCAAATCCAAGGCTGAGTCTAAAGGGGATTGTGAGGTTTTCACTATGTTTGGGCATCATACTTCTCAAAAAGGCTGCCACCACACACTGACCATGTCTACGTTAACCTGTGTGATCAAGTATTACAAGGTGATCTTTACTGACTTTCAGAAACCTTCCCACCTCATCAAGGATTTTATTTAAGGTACATGCATTTTAATGATTTTAGTATTTGGGAGATGAAAAGGAGACCATTCCTGGTATTTTTTTTTTTTTAATTCCAAGCTTCAGGCTGAATTTTTGGTTTTTGTTCGTGATTTTTTTGTTTCAACAAAAACTAGATCTTGTTGCTATCTTCAATGTACCAGTGACTCTCAAGTAGCCTTGGAATTCTCTTTCCCACCCTTATAAATTGACATAAGAAAAAGCTCCACATTTTCCTGAAGTCACCCTCAGAATTCACACACTCACCAAAAGCTGACTTCGTTTTTCAACCCAGAGTGGTGTTTAAGAGCTCCAAGGGTTGGTTTTGGCAGTGGCTTAATTGTAATACTGTAACGTCGCTGCAGGCAATTTTCTTTGATTTAATTAGATGAACTGTGTTTTTTTTTTTCTTTTTGCAAAAAGGCTTTATTATGTAGAAATGAAATATGTATAAATTTAATTTTTAATCTTGTCACTACAGTGTAGGAAGGAGCAAGCCGATTCTTTTAATTTTCCCTCTTTGTTTAAGAAAAAAAATTAAATTAATTCAAGTATTTATGAGTAATTGATTTTATTTTTCGCACTGTAGTCAGAAGTGAAAGAGTTAAGACTGCCCAATTTATCCCCAATCTAAGACTCCAATATGACTATCTCAATATGTAAAAGCTAACACTTTTACATATGGGTATATGGGTATAGAGAGTCCCCTATATACCCATTTCTGAGAATACAGCAGGTTTGGCCACGGTATTGACACCATAGTTTAGTGAGGTATAGAATAATCCAAAACTATGCTTTAGAAGGGAAACTAGGTGGCAGAGGAGAAGGAATGACCTGGTTGCTCAGTCCTTGCAAGAATATTCAGAACTTACTACCTGTCCTGGGTGAGTGGATTTAACCCTAAACTCCAATTGTTGTACTTCTAATCATTGAGTCATTCTTGCCCATTCCTCCGAGCTCAGCCTGGCATCAACTCAGGGTTAGTGGTGGGAAACTGCTTTGTTTCTTGAACCTAGAAGGGCTAACACTGTGCTTCGCCAACTGTGGTGTGCCCGATGATCTGAAAAATGTTGGAAGAATCGTGGGACATCCAGCAGGTCTGGGGTGGGGGCAGGAAGTGGCACCTGGTCAGGTGTTTTCCTACAGGGGACTAGACAATCAGGCCCACAGGAGGGGTGTGTACTCGTTTTTTTTTTGTTTTTGTTTTTTGTTTTCTTTTTTTTTTCAGACGGACTGTTGCTCTGTCGCCAGGCCGGAGTGCAGTGGTGCGATCTCGGCTCACTGCAACTTCCACCTGCCAGGTTCAAGTGACTCCACTGCCTCAGCCTCCTGAGTAGCTGGGACTACAGGCACCCGCCACAATGCCCCGCTAATTTTCTGTATGTTAGTAGAGATGGGGTTTCACCATGTTGGCCAGGATGGTCTCGATCTCCTGGGTCATGATCCACCCACCTTGGCCTCCCAAGGTGCTGGGATTACAGGGGTGAGCCACCGCGTCTGGCCCTGTACTCTTTTCTCTCTGGGCAGAGCCTGCAAAGGTGGCCCTGCAGTTTTCAGCAGATCCTTCTGCCAACTATTCCTTTCCATCCATGCCTTCCTGACTCTGTTTTGCTGGGTATATAATTATTTTGTGTGCATATTAAAATATATAAACATGTATTTATATTATATATAAATTATTTTATATTCTGACATAATTTTATATTATGACATATAATATAAAATAAATATTAAAATAGACATAATATACAATGATATTGCATATACAGTCTATTATATACATGTATGAGATGCAGAGTAAGAATGCAGAAAAAACACATTGGTGCTATTTTTGTATGTAAGTTTCTGTTTTTTTGGTAAGATAGTTTTAAGCTTTAGAAAAAAACAGTTATCCATTTAGGTCAGGGTTTCTCAACCTTGGCAATCTGGACACTTGGGGCTGGATAACATTTTGGTCACTAAGGGCCATCATGTGCAGTGTGGGATGTTTAGCAGCATCTTTGGCCTTTACTTACTAAATGCTGGTGGCGCTTTCCTCCCAAGGTTTGACAACAAAAAAAGTCTCTAGATATTGTCAAATGTCACCTGAGGGGCAAAGTTGCCTCTGCATGAGAACTACTGAGTTACACCAAGTCCTAAGATGCTGACCAGGCCCACCAGAGCCCAGCCATCCTGGGGACACACCGGCTCAGCCTGCAGCCCTCTGTGTTAGGACTTATGTTCCCATATGGTGGACTAGGAAAGGGAGGTGCTAAGAAACCTCTTCTCTCAAAGAAAATAAGATTGCTAGTAAATGGCAAAAATGGACTTCAAAGCAAGGTAATATTTCTGGTAAGTTCAAAACCAGACTTCAACCAGGCACAGTGGCTCACTCTTGTAATCTCAGCACTTTTGGAGGCCAAGGTGGGGGGACTGCTTGAGCCCGGGAATTCAGGACCAGCCTGGGCAACATAATGAGACACTCATCTATACAAAAAGTTTAAAAAATTAGCTCGATGCTGTGGTGCATGCCTGTAGTGCTAGCTACTCAAGCAAGGTGGGGAGGCATTGGTGGGGGTGGGGGACTGAGTTGAGAAGATCACTTGATCCTGCGAGGTTGAGTGAGCCATGAGTCACTAAGCCTGCAGTGAGCCATGATGGAGTCACTGCACTCTAGCCTGGGCAACAGAGTCAGACTCTGTCTCAAAAAAACAAAACAAAACAAATACACACGGACACACACACAAAAACAAAAAAACAAAAGCTGAACTTCAAAAATTAGTATCTTTCCACAACAGCAAGTATATACAAATAACAGATGTTTCCTGTGGGTCCAAAATCCTTGAATGCCAAACTCAGAAGCCTTGCAGTTCATTGAGTGAGACACGACATATCAGAAATGAGTTTCAGAGGATGAAGCTGGGAGTAGCAGTCAGGGCAGCAGAGAGGTGTTAGGAAGAGTGCTAAGCCGTTTGGGTCACTCAATCATTTATGGTTTCTCTTGGTAAATATCAGTGGCCTTTGACAATTCTGGGCAGGTGGGAGCTCCATCTCCTCCTGTGAGTGCTGGTTGCCAGGAGCTAGAGAGAAGGCACCTCCCAGACTACACATAAAAAGGGGTCATCAGCAGGAAGGTGCAGTGGACACAGTTTCTGAGAGGTCAGCTGTTTAGCACTGGTGAGGCATGCTGTGTTCCAGGGGCAGCATCCACCAGATCCAGGCTGACTGGGTGGCAGGTTGCTCTGCAACGTGGGGAATCAGAATCAAACGCACTGCTAGACTAATCCAAGACCTCCACCTTGACGGTGCGCCAGTGTGAGCTGTAGCTTTTGCCGGGTCCAGAAACCATGCCCGTGCCTACCCGCTGCTGCCTGGACAGTCTTTCGAGCCCCAGCCATGTTTTGAACACCTTCCCTTTGAAGAATGGAGACTGATCTGTAACTTCCTAATGCAGCTTGGCAAACACTGCAGTGAACATTTAAATAAAGGACTGCGCATGCCGGCTCACGCCTATAGTCCCAGCACTTGGGAGGCCAAGGCAGAACAATCACTTGAGGCCAGGAGTTCGAGACCAGCCTGGACAACACAACGAGACCCTATATCTACAAAAACCACAAAAAATAGGCCAAGGCAGGTGGATCACGAGGTCAGGAGATCGAGACCATCCTGGCTGACATGGCGAAACCCTGTCTCTACCAAAAAAAGTACAAAAAATTAGCCGGGTGTGGTGGCAGGCATCTGTAGTCCCAGGTACTCAGGAGGCTGAGGCAGGAGAATGGCATGAACCCGGGAGGCGGAGCTTGACGTGAGCTGAGATGGCGCCACTGCACTGCAGCCTGGGCAACAGGGTGAGACTCCATCTCAAAAAAAAAAAAAAAAATAGCTGGGCATAGTGTCATGCACCTGTCGTCCTGGCTACTTGGGAGGCTGAGGAGGAAGGATTTCTTGAGCCCAGGAGTTAGAGGCTGCAGTGAGCTATGACTGTACCATCACACTCCAGTCTAGGCAACAGAGCAAGACTCTGTCTCAAATATATAAATAAATACATAATAAGGAAAAAATTAATGCTATTTGAAGCTCTCACTTTCCCTGGGAGCTAGACTAGAGTGAGCTTACTAGCAAATGCATCTTACTCTTTATACTGGGTTATTTTCAGTAAAAGGCAGACAACTTGATTTGGTGGTTGAGATGAAGAGAAGAGATGAGGAGGACTTGACGAAGCCTGTTTCCAGAGACTGGGGCATTTTAAACTCCTTTCCATATGAGGCAAAGGGGGCCCAGAAATGTCCGATGACCTGTCTGGTGTCACATGGCTCATGAAGAGGCAGGGTAGGCACTGGTTCCCAGGCCCCTGAGCAGCCAGCCTTATCCCACTTTTTACTTCCAACTGCCCTGAATTTCCTTGGAGTCGGCAAGATGGCTGGAACACTCCCAGGCATGTGAATCACGATGGATCACACCCTCCCTGCCCCCTCCCCACCTCCCCATGAAGCTTCTCTTTTCCTGGCCTCTCTAAAGGCCTCCCCCATGCAAACATCCACATGAAATTACTACACTTACAATCTGTCCCTACATGTAACACTTATCTTTTTAAGACATGGTCTGGTGGTTACACACATGATATTTCCCGCTTGATGCATTTTCATTTCCCACCCTCTGGAAAAATGTTATTACAGGAGTTTGCTGTATTTGGCTAAATATTGGGTTTATTAAAATGCATCATGTTTCTCTGACAATCTAATCGGCTGTGGGGACTGAATGGGCATATTTAGCCAAATTGAAAGCACACATTATTGACCTAATAGATGAGAAGGGGGATTCTCACACATTGAAGGAGAGATTGATTGGCACTAGGGTAGAAAACCCCTCATAGTTTTCCTAAAGCCACACAGTCACTATGTTTCTTGCCTTCCCCATTTGGATTTGAGTGCTTGGCATAAGCAAATTTTAGTTAGGATTTCTTTAAGTTTCTCCACTTGTAATTAAATTAAGCTGTGGCTTGGTTTTGCCTAGAGTCCCAGGTGCCAACCCAAAGCATCTTTAAATGACACATTTTACGAGCATATGTGGGGTTTACAGTTAAACATGTCCATTGATGGGAATCTGGTTGAAGAGTTTTCTCTCATCCTGAAACTCAAGACACCAAATTCAAAGGTGGAATGAGGAGCTGTGTGATCCATGGTTGTGTTTCCTGCTTTCTGAGATGCTCAGGGGGAACCGACCGTAATTAGTTTGTATTTGTCACCAGGGATATTGCCACTCAGATGGAAAGCAGTGTAAGAGGGAAGTCACCCCAGTCAAAGCCCCCCTAATACTCACAGGGAATTTGAAACTCTGGGGTGGCACTGAAGACCCACGAGGAGCAGCTGTGGAGAGTGGAGGCCCACAGGGAAGAGGATGGGAGCTGGTCCTGTGTCTGCTGCTGGTTTACTGTGGGGCCTTTGCAGGTCAACTCACTGAAGATTCCTCAACTCACAGAATGGCTTTGGACTGAACATCCAGGCCAGTTGGGCCAACGGGTGTTAACGCATGCGTAAGAGCACAGATTGTGACTCACAGGCTTGACTCTCTGGGTCTTCCAACCAGGCTTCAGCTTTGAGCAGATCATGTAACTTTAAGCCCAGGTTTTTGTGTCTTTAAGATGGAAATTAAAATTCTTACCTCAGTAGGTTGGTATAAGAAATAAAAGATGTTTAAACTCGAATCTTAACCCCAAGTTGATGGTCTTTTGTGCAGAGTTCAGGAAGATTATTGGAAGATAGTTCTGCAGTGTGAATGAGTCTGAATGAAATTACCCCAAACTCTGGGATTCCACTGCCCAGTGGCCTCCATTGACTTTCCATTATCCAAAATTCAGGTCCACAGATTTTAGTGGGAATGAGAATCATGGGAGCTCAAAGAATGTGACTTCCTCCTGCTCTCAGGCAGGGATTAATTTGAAGATTGGCTAAGGTCAGCTATCTGGATTTTAAGATGACTCTTTGAAGTGCAAATGATCTGCAGACTATCTCCATGAGACATGCTTCTAGAATAAAATGCATGGTTTCTAAAGCCTCCTGTAACCTGGTCTCATGGTACCCCTCACCTTTACATCCCGCCCACCCTACACACAATCAATATCTGTTTCCACACTCACTCAGCTTTGCTTTCATCCTCACACATGCTCATGTCTTCTGTACTCATTGCTCTTACACATACCTGAAAATTACTCCGCCTCAAATCTGCCTGGACTATGCCCTCATCATCTAATAGTTTTATGGGGTACAATTTTGTATGCAGGTTTCTTTCTCACTACTATGGTTTGAATGAGTTCCCCAACATTTGTGTATTGGAAATAATCCCCAATGCAATGATATTGAGAGATGAGACCTTTTCTTAAAACAAACAAACAAACAACAAACAAACAAAAAAACACTTTTATTAAGTTCAGCGTACATGTGCAGGTTTGTTACATAGGTAAATGTGTGTATGGGGGTTTGTTGTGCAGACTATTTCCTCACCCAGGTATGATGCCTAGTACTCATCAGTTATTTTCCCTGATCCTCTCCCTCCCTACACCCTCCATCTTCCAATACTGGTGAGGTTGTGAAGAATAAAGGAAGCTTATACACTGTTGGTGGGAATATAAATTAGTTCAACCACTGTGGAAGACAGTGTGGCAATTTCTCAAAGACCTAAAGACTGAAATATTAATATTATCCCACCCAGCAATCCCATACTGGGTGTATACAGAAAGGAATATAAATTGTTCTATTATAAAGACACGTGTGTGTATGTTCATTGCAGCCCTATCCATGAAAGCAAAGACATGGAATCAACTTATATGCCCATCAATGATAGACTGGATAAAAAAATGTGGTGCATATATACCTTGGAATACTATGCAGCCATAAATAAGAACAAGATATGTCATTTGCAATGGCATGAATGGAGCTGGAGGACGTTATCTTTAGCAAACTAACACAGGAACAGAAAACCAAATACTGCATGTTCTCACTTATAAGTGGGAGCTAAATGGTAAGAACACATGAACACATAGAGGGGAACAACACACATTGGGGCCTATCAGAGGTGAGACCTTTAAGAGATGATTAAGTTGTAAGTGCTTCGCCCTCATAAATGGATTCATACTGTTATCCAGGAAGTGTGTTCTTTATAAAATGAGCCTATCCCCTTTTCTGTTCTCTCTTGCATGTCCTCTCTTGCCCTTTGGCCTTCTTCCATGCAAGAAGGCCCTCACAGGATGCCAGCACTTTAGTCTTGGACTTCCCAGCCTCCAGAACTGCGAGTAACAAATTTCTGTTCTTTGTAAATTACCCAGCCTCAGGTATTCTGTTATAGCAGCACAAAACGGACTAAGATACTCACCGTAGACATTTTTCTGTTTGCCATTCCTCAGCATTAACATCACCTGTAGGAGTAGAAAGTTTTTTGGTTGTGTTTTAATTTTTTTAAATAACCTGAAGTCAGTACTTGCTAGAGTCAACTGAAATGGCCCTGTTTACATGGGACCCGAGGGCCTTTTTGGATGGTGGCAGCTTTTGAGGGCTAGCCTGGAAACCTACTATCACTTACAATATGGTTCTGCTGGGTAATGCATTCTGAGTTCCAACTCATTATGCCAGATAAGGCAGAAACATGCCCTCCCTGTTCCTCTGACCCCAGTAGTAGGGATCCTATCTTCTCTCCTCACTGCTTCCGCATTGCTTGTGGCAGGGAGAAATGGCACGTTGGTCCTAACAATTGCTCTGTCCTGCAATTGCTATGCAAGACACAACGACTGGGGAGTGGGAGAGAGCAAGAAGGTGACCATGGGAAGATCGGATCTCCATGGCCCACTTGTACATCTACTCCTGAGTTGGAAGATGAACATGTTTGTATTAATAGCTCCCCAAGTTTTCTAAATGGGTGAAGAAAAAGCAAAAGTAGTCCAGGTAGCGTGGCCAGTAAATGGAGAAGGTTACCTGAGTATCTGACATAGGTGAGTCACTGGGCTAGGAGCTTTCTATAGGGTATATTATTTAAGCCTTAAAATACCCTAGGAGGTAGGCACTTTTACCCTCATTTTATAGCAGAATGGTTGGGGACTCTGTGAGATAAAGGAACATGCTTCAATGTCATCGAGCTCTGAGTGGCGTTTGGCTTTGAATCTTTGCCATACCCTCCTCCAAGTCTACACTCATTACACTAACTTAGGAAGTAGATGCTCAAGAATTTGTTCAGTAAAGAATCATAGACTGCAATAATGAAATAAGATGCTGCCTTTAATAATAAGGTATAGAAATTATTTATAGAAAAGAATGATAATGATTTTTGTTTTTTGTTTCGTTTTGTTTTGGAAAGGGGATGATGTTTTTGATTCAGTAAAAAAACCAGGTTATAAAAAAGTCTGTTCTATATAAAACGCATGCATGCATTTTAAAGTATGTGAATCAAAACTGAGTAAGGATTATATTGTTAATGTGATTTTATATTATTTTTCAATGAATATGTATCATTTATGTAAAAAAAATTATAAAACAAAATACCACCAAGAAGAACAAAATAATATTCATTTGGTAAAAAATTAAGTCATCACCAAGAAAGCAAGCAGCTCCCCCTCCAATACTTATGCTACTGATGGAGGTACCAGAACTACCACCACAATCACTATTACCAGCAAAACTAGCATCAGTTCACTCATCACAATCAATACCAAACCACCACCGCAAATACCACCACTGCAATTACCACCACCACTACCATCACCACCACCACCAGCATCAGCAGCAGTCTCACAAACACCAGCCCACAAACACGAGGACCACCCCACCATCAACAATGAAGTTACTCATTGTCTTACTGTTCAACAGACACTGGACTTGTAAATGTCAGCAGAGACATATAAAACATAACTTCTGCCCTTAAGGGGTGCTGATGAGCTTGAAGAGGATGGATAACTTGTGTTAAAAGACAAGCCCTTTCATCCTGGTGTCCCTAAAAATTAGGATGGTTCTTGGCATTAGTAAGTGCTCAGTAAATGTTTGATGAAGAAAACAAATGAATAAACCAGCATGTGTTAACCATAAGTGTTGCTGAATTTCAAACTATTACTTCAGAACCACAGGCTGTGCAAATAGATGGAGCTAATTTGTGATGATATGGAGACGCCATTTTATTTTCATTAAAGTCCTCATCTGGTGCCTTTGTAGCTTGCATTAAATGTCATTTGTCATGCTGTGGTCGTAGAAGGGCCCCTGGACCCTGATCCCATTAAACAGGCTCTGTCTCCCACATGTCCGTTTGATATTATGAGAGGCAGTTAAAGCTAGATGGGCCCTTCAAATTTGCTCCGCACCTCTAGGGAAACTGAGGCTGAGAAAGCAGATATGATTCATGGATGGCCACATGGCCTCGTTCTTCCCTCTGTAGCACACTGTCTTCCTGTCTGTTCTTTTGTTTGTTTCTCCTGTGCTTAAAGAAGGAACAAAAGGGTCAGAATTTCCATAAGGAAAATAACACAAAAGCTAATCATTGCTTATTTCTTTTTTTTAAATTATACTTTAAGTTTTAGGGTACATGTGCACATTGTGCAGGTTAGTTACATATGTATACATGTGCCATGGTGGTGCGCTGCACCCACTAACTCGTCATCTAGCATTAGGTATATCTCGCTTATTCTATGTGAGATGCAAGGCTAGAAATCCTCCACACATGGTCTCATTTTTCCTCCCAGCAACTCAGAGACGTGGGCCATGTTTTGTCCACTGCACAGATGAAGAAAGTGAGACACAGGGTCAGTGAAGGTTCTATCAAGGTCACACAGCTGCTATGGAGTTAAATCCAGGTCTCGCTGGCTCCCAAACCCATTCCCTTTCCACTTCACTGCCTTTGGTAGTCATTCAGTTATGTTTTGAAAAGACAGTTTTTACACTGTTGGTGGGACTGTAAACTAGTTCAACCATTGTGGAAGTCAGTGTGGCAATTCTTCAGGGATCTAGAACTAGAAATACCATTTGACCCAGCCATCCCATTACTGGGTATATACCCAAAGGATTATAAATCATGCTGCTGTAAAGACACATACATGTTCACGTATGTTTATTGAGGCACTATTCACAATAGCAAAGACTTGGAACTAACCCAAATGTCCATCAACGATAGACTGGATTAAGAAAATGTGGCACAATTACACCATGGAATACTATGCAGCCATAAAAAATGATGAGTTCTTGTCCTTGTAGGGACATGGATGAAGCTGGAAACCATCATTCTCAGCAAACTATCGCAAGGACAAAAAACCAAACACCGCAGGTTCTCACTCACAGGTGGGAATTGAACAATGAGAACACATGGACACAGGAAGGGGCACATCACACACCGGGGCCTGTTTTGGGGTGGGGGAGGGGGAAGGGATAGCATTAGGAGATATACCTAATGTAAATGACGAGTTAATGGGTGCAGCACACCAACATGGCACATGTATATATATATGTAACAAACCTGCATGTTGTGCACATGTACCCTAGAACTTAAAGTATAATAATAAAAAAAGAAAAAACAGTTGTGATAGCAATTTATTATGTAAATGTATCAATGGTTTCTATTAGCCACAGAAGAGCCTCCAAACTCTTCAAGATGGCAGTCCAAGGCCCTTGATAGTTGGGCCCCAGCAAGTTCGCCCAGCTCCCTTGTCTCCACTCTACCCATAAACCTTATCGACTTTCCGGTCCTCAAGGCAGCGCTCTCTGATATTGTTTGGCTGTGTCCCCACCCAAATCTCATCTTGAATTGTAGCTCCCATAATTCCCATGTGTCTTGGGAGGGACCTGATGGGAGGTAATTGAATCATGCCACTGGATCTTTCTCATGCTGTTCTCATGACAGTGAATAAGTCTCACGAGATCTGATGGTTTCATAAAGGGAAGTTCCCCTACACACGCTCTTTCTTGCCTGCCACCATGTAAGACATCCCTTTGCTCTTCCTTCTTCTTTCACCATAATTGTGAGGCCTCCCCAGCCATGTGCAACTGTGAGTCCATTAAACCTCTTTCCTTTATAAATTAAGTTTTTATTAGCAGCATGAGAACAGACTAATACACTCTCTAATACCCAATACCTTGGGCTTACACGAGCACTGCTCCCCTTTCCTGAAACTCTCCTCCCTTCCTTCTCACCCAGAAGCATCCCTGTGATGTCTCTGATCCTGCTGTAAATTCCATCTTTTCTCTGCTATCAAATCTGCAAGCAAAGCTCTGTCCCTGAGCCCCATGTCCTCCCAGTGTCATGCATATGCAGTAGCCCCTCATCCATGTTATTCAACCCCAGTGGATGCCGGAAACCTCGGATAATGCTGAACCTTATATAGCCTATGTTTTTCCCTACACATATGTATTCATGATAAAGTTTAATTTATGAATTAGGCACAGAAAGAGATGAACAACAATAACCACTAATAAAATGGAACAATCTCAATGTCACACTATAAGAAAAGTTTTATGAATATAGTCTGTCTCTCTCTCTCTTTCTCTTTCTCAAAGCATCTTATTCTACCATACTCACCTATTTTGGACCCAGGCTAACCTTGAGTAACTGAATCACAAAAAGTAAAACTTTGGATAAGGGGGACCACTGTAATGCCTTCTTCTATACTTAGAGTAGTTGGTTTGTGCCTGCAGTGCTAGACTTGCCCAGTTGAACCCAGACAATTGTTTTGTGTGTGTGTTTACCCAGCAGACTGTGAGCTCCTAGAAGATAGGGACCATGTTAATGTTCTCGCATGGAACCTATGGACCCCTTAGCCCACGGCCCAGTTGGCACAATTGTTGTTGACTAAATATTTGTTACACTCCATCTTCTCAGCATTTTCACTGTTTACTTTTGTTAAAACAGTAATTGGCATTCGCAGCTGGAGATAATTCACAGTGTATAGAACTGCTTTCTTAGAGGCTTTGTGGGGTAGGTCAGACCGACTTAGTGTTCCCACTCTGCAGATCAGGAAAGAAAGGCACGGAGAGACTTGTCTTAGTCAGGGGGCAAAAGCAGGAAGAGGGATGCAGCCGACCCCACTCAGCTTTCTCCTGTCAGTTTCAGGACCCCTTCCAGAGGTGCTCAGCTGCTACAGTGTCCCTCCCCTGACTTTTCTGAGAGATGACAAATTATATTCACTATTGTCCTAAAGTGGTTTTCATTTCTGATTACTTAATTTGCCCAGCGTTTGCTTTAAATGATTTTCCACGGCAGGCTGTAGATGTTTGCGGTTGACTTTTTGACATTATAACACTTTAGTACAAAGGAAGCTACAGAAAGCAACAATGAAAACATTTACTAAGTATGTTTATAATCAAATGTATTCCTCAGTAATTTAATTTGGAGGAAGCAGAGAGCCCGGCATTACAAACAGAGGGCTCGTTAATAATTCATCAGTCCTGAAACAGGGAGGCTGGAACGAAGATTTAGAATCCTGCCACAGTGAAGGAAGATTTAGAATCACGCTACAGTTGGCTTCCCTGCTCAGAATGCACCTCTGCCCACTGAGGAGCTCGGATATTCAACTAGCAAGGGCCTCCAACAGCTTCAACATTGCTTAGTTTTGAACGGTAGTCTTAGGAGAGCTCACATTCTGAGGGATCCAAGTCAGGGATGAAGAGGAGATGGTGGTTGGGGGAGTCTCAACAGGCCCGGCTTGCCACCCCACTCATGAACACCAGGTCTGAGAGGTGGGTCTCCAGGCAGTAGTGCAGCCTGGGCAGTCGTGCCCCTGGCATCCCTTATGCAAGGCCTTTGCTGTGGGTGTTGCCGAACATCTGGGGCACAGAATGAATGGAAATAAGAAAACATGCTTCATTCCGCCCAAGCCTACAATAGGCCAGGCTTCAGCTTGGAAACACACACTAGCTCTACAGTCTGGAAAAGGCTTTCACACTCATCGGCTTATTCATGGCTCACTGCCCCCAAGAGAGACAAGAGGTGCCTCTGTGGATTGGATCCCTTGTCAGGGGGAAGGAAGTCTCAGAGTGGCAGTGGCTTGATCAAGTCTCAGGCCAAGGGTGGGGTGGAGGGCAGACAGCTACCCCAAGATCTCTGCCTACAAGTGGCTTTCTGTGACCACAGGAAAAAAAGAAGAGATGTGTCTTGTCTCTTGTCTCACATTTGTGTATTTTCCAGATTAACTCATGATCTAAAAGATGAGAGAAAGAGGCTTGATCAACTTCTTGGAACTTAGTCATTTAAGGAATTATCAAAAAAAAAGTCAAAAAAGCAGGCAAAAGATTAAACGAAACAGTTTTTCTATGGAACAATAGTTCTTAGAAAGAGAAACACAAATGGCTTTTACGCATAAAAAATATACAAAATTTACTTGTAATAAGATAAATGCAAATTAAAACTATTATCAAATATTAGTTTTCCCCTATCAGATTGGCAAAGGTGAGGCTAAAAACACATTGCGTGGGGCAGAGTGTGAGGAGCTATGCAGAGTATTTCATTGCTGTTGGAAGTTCAGGTTACTGCAACACTAGTGCAGAGACGTTCAGCAGTGACTAGTTAGAATAAAGCTTCACAAACACTTTGAGCCAGCTATTTTATGAAGATTCTGTAAAGCAAATGTATAAAGAGATTTGTTGCAACATAATCTGTAGAATCAAAATACAGTAAATGCCTTAAATATTCACAATAGTAGATAGCCATTAAAAAGATAATTCTTCAAGTGTGTGTGTGTATATGTATGTATATATATATGAAATTAAATAGATATATTTAACTGTATTATCTATAAATATATGTGTGTGTATATATATATGGTGTATACACACACATATTCACAGAGATATACAAGCACACACTGTACTAATATGGAATGTTCTACCTAAGTGAACTAAACATTAGTTAAGACAGGTGTATGTATGGAGCACTCCTATTTAGGTAAAAGTAATTTGCACACACGCACACACATGCCTGGAGTCCATATATTTGCAAAGAACTAGAGAACTCAAAAATAATAAGGTGTCAAGCAGTGACATACACCTTTGTAGTATTAACTGTCATATGCCATCATCTATTTAAGTAAGTAAAATTGATATTTAAATACATATATGTATATCGTATAAGCCTAAATTAAAATTAGAGGAGAAGGAAATATAAAATGCTCTTGCAGCCACTGTTGGCTGCCCATGCAACAACCATCCCTTCCTTTTGGTAACCAAATCCTACTTTTATTTCTACTTCCCCTAAATGCATCAGGGGAGAAAGAATCCAGCTTCAGCATGGGGGCCTTGGAACACGACAACCTCTGCAGTCCCACTCCACTATTTCATCTGCGTCTTTCTGCAGTACCTGGAACTGTGCTCACAACATGCTGAGGAAGGTGGAGTGTGAAAATATTATGGAGCCACAAAACCTACCTGCCCTGTCCCTAACCTTCTTGCCAGGGGAATTCGCACATCCCTGGGTGCTTCAGCTGTCTTGAGTTGGATTTTCCGTGAGCTATAGTAAGAAGTGTCCTGACTCACCCAATGCTCACCCAGCCTGCACGTCACTGCCCCAGCTGTCATTTGGGTCCATGGTTCAGCGTTTCTGGCTAGGGGGCCTATGCCTTTCTGCTTCAGCAAACCCAGTGGCAGAGAATTCACCACTGTCTGTGGCAGTCGGCATCTCTCTGAAGAGCTCATTCTGTTGCAATGTTCTTCCTCCCACCAAATGGGAGCATCCTCTATGATTCTTCTTTCCAAGGGCCCGAGGTATTTCTCCCTTCCCCTCTGTCCATATTCTGTCATCTATCCGTCCATCTATGCAAGAACTCACCACAGAGGGCCCAAAATGAGCAAGGAATTTGGCGAAAACACAATCCAGGCCTTTCGTTATAGTTTTTCAGCTATTTGAACATAGTTCATGCCTCTAATAGTCAAGATGTTTTCTTTCAAGTTGACCTTTATGTTTTCTTCTGGATAGGTGCTGATGTTTTATGCTGTCCGTGTCTCAGTCACTCCCTGCTGAGGATTCTCTCTGCACATCCTCTGTGAAGCTCGGTATTCAGAATTAAAGACAAAATGCCAAGTGTGGGCTGGCTGGCACAGACCAGAGCAAGGCAGTCTCCTCCCTTTCCTGAGACACTACCACTGTTAATATAGCCCAAGTGCTTGAAGCTGTGTGAGGGCTCCCATTAGCATGTGGATGAAGTTTGATTGACAGCTAACTTTTCCTAACTTTAAGTGGCATCTACCATTTCATCTCAGTGCAATTGGTCCCCAGGACCCAAGAGCTGAGCATTATCTGCCTGGGATTTGTGTTCAACTTTTTCACTTTAAACCATTTTCCACTCACAATCCCTGGCCCCTCCTCAGTCCCTTTTCAACCATAGTCCCTCATCACCCCTTCCCCGTTTACAAAACACATGTTTCCTGGCTGAGCTCTGATTGTGGTATTTTTTTTTCTTTGCACTGTGTCACCCATGGTACAATCAGGGCTCCTCTTTCAGTAAGATGCTGATTGGTCAAAAATGGCTTCCAGTAACTCAGCCTTTGTTTTGTAAAAACATTATTGCAACATTGTATAACACTTTAGAAATGTTTCAAATTTAGGCTGGCTGGTGATTTAGCAGACTAGGGGGCTAGCATATGGAATCTGCTATGCTCAAGAGACTGTGGTTCCATTCCTGGCACCACCAGGCAAGGCAGGCTTAGCAGCCACAAGGACCTTCCCAGCATTCAAGCTGGTGAGGACACCAGGTATGGTTCTCTCCTTTGCATCAGAAGCCAAAGTCTTGTGGGCACGTGGGAGAGAGAAAATTTGGATATCCCGAGGCAAGCAGTTTCTAACAGGCTTGGTGTGTCTACATCAGTCATTCATTCAGATTTTACTTGGCATCTACAGCATGCCAGGGACAAAGATGTTGTGTATGAGACAAGGTCCTTCTCTCAAAGCATTCATAGTCAAGTCAAAGATATAAATAAGAGAATAAAAATTACAGATGGGGTTGATGATTCAGGGCAAGAGTGTTTGGGGGGTGGGTACTTGGGAGTGGCAGTGAGAGACTGAGGGGTTCACAGAAAAGATGATAGCTTATTTGAGTTTAAGATTTTATCCTAAATATATTTATGTAAATATTAACTTCAGTTAATATTTATCGAGAATCACAGGAAGTAGGAGACGAATACTTCACGTAGAAGGAATTCCATGCGAAATCTTTGTGTAACAGTAAAAGCTGTGAATTGGAAATAGCAAATATCCTTAACTGTAGCACGTGTGTGCACCAACTATGTGGTCATGGGCCATCAGGTTACCTGGGGAGCCCCCGGGCTTTAGCTTTCTGAAGGGACATTCATTTGCTCTGACCTGAGACCTCACATGAAGCTGGCATCTTGTACAAAAGCACCCGTGTCACTGTCTCACTGCCTTCTCGAGTACCTTCGGTAATAGAAGGTTTATAATAATGATACATTTGGAATGTAAAGTCAGAAGTTCCAGCCTGGCTTTGGAGTTTGTTCATGATGAGTCCTGAAGGTTTACATCATTTGTTGTGCCCTGCACAGCCTCAGTTTCCTCGTTTAAAACAAGTGAGTGGAAATTAGTACCTGCTTCATAGAGATGGTATCAGATCAAATTATCATGTGGAAGAGGACTTGGTGGTCTGGAACATGCTTTGTAAATGGCAGCTGTCTTGTAATTTCCTTTTCTGTAAGCATGCTAATTATTCGATGTCCACGGTGAGGCAACTGGTTTCCTCTTTGGAGATCTCTGAAAAACAGGGAATAATTCCTTATATTGAGCCCCAATATTGCACTCTCCATGATTTCCCAGCCACTGTTACTAGGACTGCCCTTGTGGCCACAGAACAAATGGAACCAATCTTGCGTGACAGCCATTCTCTGCTCTATAGGCTGCTTTCCTGAATTCACATTTTCTGTTCTTTCTTCCAAGTCTGTCACCCGGGACTTTGAGAGCAGAATTTGATGAGCTGAAGAGTGATGTGATTTTGCCTAAGACTCTGTTGAGGTTAAGTGCTTGTCTCGTTCATCGGTCTCTTCAGGAATTCTTCTCTTCTGTAAAATGAGAGGTCGGAAAAGCAGATGATGTGCTTTCTGAGATCCTCCTGGTTCCAGCCTACATGTTCTGGAATTTCTAGATTATTCTTGGAAGTTCTCCACAGCTGGAGGGAATCAGGAACGTGCAGATAGAGTGAGAGTGGGTCACTGTGTAGGAGCACAGGAAGAGGGAGTGGTCCTGGTCCTTCCCAGCCCTCCTGGAGGGAACTCAGAGCACTGTGCCTCATCCATCCACTGAAAATCCAAGCGAGGCTGAAGATGGCATCAGGACAAGAGGGGAGTCTTCAGGAAGACTCAACTTCTGAATGAGAAGACAGAGGCACACAGCATTAACCTCCTGGTGCACGAGTGTCACCCAAGATCATGTGACACCTCCTTCTTCCTCAAGAGACTTGGACTGGTCAGCCTTTCATGTATTGATTGATTTCGTTGATTCTCAGCCTCTGATATCCAGAAGGAATGAAAAGGGCACAGACAAAAAGAAAAAGGGGAGAGGAATGTTTCACTTTCTGCCACAGTATATTATTGGTGTCTCCCTTTTGTAATAACAAAACAATGACAAAAATGCTATCCGCAGTGTGGGAGCTTCCAAAGAGTGGGTGGAAAAATCCCACAGGAGTAGGAAGGGAGGATATTGAGGAACTCAATGACCTTAAGGGTTCACCCTTTCCAATTGCTCCAAATGCCTCATGTACTCCTTAATAAATGGGCAAAAGAAGGTTTCCCCAAGAGGTTTATGGGGAAAAATATAATCCAGGTACAGAAGTGTTTCACTGGGATCCTTTAGGGATGTCAGCACTAGGGACAAGTTCTTTGTATTCAGAGCTGGGATGATAGACACAAACCACCGCAGAGGGTCAGGATAGGATTGGTAAAACGAATGGGCTTAAGCCAAAATTCTGAGAAAATGCCAAGGCTGAAACCCAGGAAACCAAAATCATACGTTGAGGGTGGTCCCTTCTAAATATTCCCCTCTAGCTCTTACACATTTGCGTTGGAAAGCACCTCCAGCTTCCAACTGTTTGTTTCCTGCCTCCTGTATCTACACAAGCGGAGTGTAAGCATCAAGAGAAAAGGAACTACATCCGATCTCTGCCGTTTTCTTGCACCTCCTAATAATTTCACAAATGCTTTTTGAATAAATGAATAAAGTGCTGTGTCCCGAGCAAGACTGAAATAGAAAGAGAGGAACCAGGCTTATCTGGACAAAGAAATGGAACAAAAGAGAGAAAGGTGTGGCCGCCAGTGGGTGAGAGGCTGGGCAAGGTTTGTGGGCTCCCTTCCAACCTATTGAGGGGACAGGCTTGGAGCAGATGCCAGCAGACATTCTTCTGAATCTCTGAAAGCCAGGCTGGCCATGTGAGCTGCCACTGGGCAGGGCGACCACAGTGTCATTATGTAAGGGCCCAATCTCATTAGAAGAGAGATGCATGGGTCTGCAGGGAAAGGGGATTTCATTAAGGGAGTGGGGCTGCTGGGGCCATGTGTTTACTGGAAATTGAGCAAAGTGACACCGTCAGTCCAGAGTGGAAGCAACAGAAGAGACCAGGGCCGGTTCAGAGTTGGAGGGGAGAACAGCCCCACAGCAGTTCCAGCCAATAATATCTCTATTCGGATGCCATTAGTGGGTTTGGCAGGCAAGCTCACCATCTACTTCAGAGGACCACAGCACAGATTAAGGGAGGCTGGATGCTAATTTGCACATATGGAAATGCTTTTTCTCGCCATCGATGGCTCTGTTGTGGACAGATGGAATTAGCAAGAACTTCGAAGTCGTGAAGGCAAACACATCAAAAAAAAAAAAAAAAGAAAGAAAGAAAGAAAGAAAAGAAAGCCAGCCTCTCTCTTTTCTTTCCCACTTTTTCTCTTTCTGTCGGACTGTCTCCTTTCTCTTTCTTTTTTCCATCATTCCCCTGTCCTTCTCTCTTTTTCTTTTACCTTTCTCTTGTGAGACTCTTCTGACTGTACAAGAGTAAATAAATATTGCCCCAGAATGGCTCCTGGCATTAATAATGCATTGGTCATATTTCAATTGCAAATTGTTCTTTAACAGCAAGTGTACCCCCGTCACCCCACCCATATCAATTGTAAGTAGGATTCAGATGCCAGAGAACACCTGACAAATTAAGGCTTAAGGCTGGTCTTCAGAGGATTGTGGTTTCCCCGCCAGTACTGACCTGGGACATCAACACCCCCTTCCCTGAGTTGGTTTCCCTGTCAGCCCCTGTGGATGGGTCCCCTTCTCGACAGCCTCACCACTCTACTGAGAAAGGGTTCTTTAGATGCACTCGGCTTGCTTCAGGGCTGAAACGATAAATCCGATGGGATTACCTTTTATTATTATTTTTCTTTCTTTCTTGCACTCTGTGTCTTTGACTGGGAAGGTCTGTAATATTTTATTTATTTGACAGACTAACCAGGGTTAGCGTCCCTTTGGAAATTGTCACATAAAGGTGTCTACTGAGCAGAGACACCTACCCTGGTAAGTGCCCCTCTTCAGGGTTTAGCAAACTTTTTCAGTAAAGGGCCAGATAGTAAATATTTTCATCTTTCCAGGCCAGACATCTTTCTTGCACCCAGGAAAGCAGCCATAGAGAATACATCAATGAATGGGTGTGGCTGTGTCCAATAAAGTATTATTTACATAAACAGATGGAGGGGCTTGGTTGGGACAGAGGGGGTACTTTGCCACCCCCTGGTTCAGGAAATCTTTAATTGTAGGAGTCACACAGTTGGGTCTACAACCCTCAGCCTCTGTTTTCTAACTTATCCAAGGGGTAGATGAATATATGTCATGCATTTGAGAAGGATGTTCTAGCTTTGTTTTGCCTCAACTAACTTCAGAATGCCTTCACCTCTGGGCTTCAGGCAGATAACAGGGCTCAGCAAGTAAGCCACAAAGTTGCTGGTGGCTCCTCCCTTCCCTGACTCTGGGAGTCTGCAAGCTCAGTGCCAGGCTGATCATGGACCCTAAATTTGCAGTCCTAGTACTTCCCTTCTCTCCTTCCTTTAATGACACAGGTACCTTAAAGTTTCGGGAATGGCAGGAAATTTCAGGAAAATACAGGAAGATTTCAGGAAACGCAGGAGTTTCAGGAAACACAGGAAAGGCAGATTCAGCTTAAAGGGCAGAATCTGCCTCCTCCAAGGGGTGCCTGAAAGAAAAGTACATTATTCTATCAACTACCTTGTTGTATGACCTGTTTATTCCAGGTGTTTTTGTTGTCGTTGTTGTTGTTGTTGTTGGGGGAGTGGAGAATGGGGAAGGAGATAAATTCCAAAGTCTAGATGATCCATTGAGTGTTTCCACTTTCCAAGCAGATATTCTAAAACCGACCCACTAAATCTTGCACCTGCTGCTCCAAGTCCTGGCAAGTACCACCACTATCATGTTCAGGTTCCCTCGATCAAGTGAGCTTTCTGGGTGTTGCTTTGTCTCAAGAAAACTTTGTTTCCTCTTTCCTGATTTCATTTTCTGTTCACTCAGTGATATTACAAATTCCCTGGAGCAAAGAGCCACCTCTTTTACTAAAATTGTTGTGTGTGATTTGGATATAATCCAAATCCAGGTCCACTACATGTGCAGCAATGTACAAATCTATATATGATGTGCTTTTCAAACTACTAGACTGGAAATCCAGTGCTGCCAGCAGACTAGTACTAAGTCTCTTAGAGAGACTTAGGGTAACAGCTAAGCTCCACTCCTTGCTAGCTGTGTATCTTTTAGGTAGGTTAACTCTTAAATTGTTTCCTGTCTTTTAAAAAGGAATGAAACTAATTTTGCTGATGTTTTATGTGAATGTTCTCAAGATGTATTGGATTCTCCTTGCAGTGGGTAGTCAAGCTCAGTGAAGCTATTGCCCACAGGATATTAGTGCAACCTTCAACCACACCCTTCCAAACCTCTGGGGCTGGAGGGAACTAAACTTCTACTGAGGAAGGCTAGAAGCAGAGTAGATAAACAGAATCTGTGGCCCAGGGAAGCTATATAAAGACCATTTGATTTGAGAAAGAACTCAAAGGCTGGAAAATAAGTTAGAGGATCAGAGCTGAGAGAAGCAGCAGCTGTGAGTGTTGGTCTGCTCAGGTGAGGGGCTTTGGTTAATGAACCTGCACGTGCTGTGAGCTACAGTCTAGTAAGTGTCTGCTCTATGCTAGGCATTAAGCTCAGTGTTATGCATGCATTATTTCCAAGCCTTCTGATATCCATCACAGATAAAGTGCTTTCTTCTCATTTTATACACACTCAGAGATGTTGAGGGCCTTTAATCAAGGCCCCAGCTCTGAAAGTATGTAAAGACAAGATTGGACTTTAGTTCTGTCTGGTCCCCAAATCAAAGTGTAAACTATTTCTGCTAGCTTATGTGAAACCTTGTGGCCAAGCACTGCCTGTGTGCACATCACTTTGCCTACCCATGACCCTCTGACCCAACCTATGAATTAGGTCAGATGGCCTGAGGTCTGCTCGTGTCTCAGGAGGCTCTCAGGGAAGCCTCCTTGAGCCTCTCCACACACCGATGATCTCTGGCACCCAGTGGTTGATGAAGCACATGGTTTCTGAGATGACCCCAGAGTCATATCATGGCCAATATAGTGGTCAATACTCCTACTCATTCTCCTCATGATTTATGTGTTCATCTCCTTTGAGTTCAGTTCTATAAGAGCATGGATAAGGCCAACCCCATGTACACAGTAAGTTCATTTAATGAACTCTGACCAAATGTCTCATTGATTGAATAAATAATGGCTGGAGAGGTGTTTTAAAAGTGCATAATACAGTACAATGCAATGGACTGATATAATTTTTGTTTTGTTATCTGGAAGCAATGTGTACATTTTTCTCCAGAAAACAAAAAAACAACACAAAATGAAAAAAAAAAAAAACTGACCTAGTCTCTTCCTTGCCAAGTCATCCACATTAGCCTGGCCTTGTTTCCTTCAGGTAATTTCACCGGAACATTTCCAGCATTATGGCTATTAAGTTGAGGATATCTGCCATATCCACAGGATATACCAAATCCCAAAGGGAGATGCCAAATCAGTGGGAAAAGAGCACATTGATATCCACATTCCAGTTCAGCCAACAACGTCCCAGCCATTAGATCACTAGACTGTGCTCTGTGAGGACAAAGACCCTACGTGTTCTATATATGCCTATTAAAAATTATACACATACATATGCACACACATGTGGTTATATATATGCAAAAAGAGAAAAGGTATAAAGATATATAGGCATAGCAGTAAAAGAAAGGATAAACGGATGGGTGGATGATTCGATGTTTGGATGGATACAAGGATGAATGGATGGATGGATGTACAGATGAGTGGATAGAGGCATAAATGAACTGTAAAAAGGCAAGCCCTAGAAATCCTCTGTATGTCAATCTTTCTCCTGATTTATAATCCATGTTCCTTTTAGTTCAACAAGAATCTAATAAGAATTGTATGTCCTCTCATGTTTTAATTTGAGGAATAATTAATCTATAAATTCTTAAGTGCTTTGAGAATTGTAACGTGCGATTCAGACATAAAATTGTGTTGTTCTTCACCTTGATCATCCTGATTTCTATTTGAAAATTTCCAAGGAATTTAATATTATGACCAAATATAAATTGCTACTATTACTACTAATACAATTTAGAATTTATACAAATTAAAAATTCTTACACAAATTAAAGAAAACATAATATTGAATTTTCTTTTAGGTTCTGCATCTGTTCTCACAGAAATTCTGATCAGCGGCATGTTCTCCCTACCAGGTTAAGATTCATCTTTTTGTATTGCTGACATTTTAACATTGGTTCAAAACTCTACACTAGTCAAACAGTTAAAAAAAACTTTAGTGATTTTGTAATATGAAGCTAAATTTTACATTACCAAGCACTCTGCAAGCCTGTCTTAACACCAAATTCAATTCTACTGGATGTTTCCAGCTACTGAATACAATTCCCCATGTAGTCTTTCCAAACTGGGCAAGAATTGGTTTCAGATAAGTCATTATTGTTTGCATGGCCTAACTTCTATTTAACTTGAAAAATAGACTCAGGAAAGCTTTTTCCACTCATTACTCAGGAATGCCTTGCCTTAGTGGAGAAGAGGCATTCCATGAAGTTTGAAAAGTGGTGCAGAAACTGAGCTCAGAATGTGTCACCTGTGCTCTAGAACATGAATGGTTTTAAAAGGCAGGAGGAGAATGAAAAGAAACACTAACAAAGGAAGGAGAGCATTGCCAGATCACACTAATGGATTGCAGAAAGGCAATGGGAGGTGAGTCCAGGTTGCCTCTAACTAGCTGTGAGATTTGAGTTAAATCTCTGACTATAAGAAAATCATTTCCAAGAGGGAGAACAAGTGGGAGACTACAGAGAAAGGGAGAGAGAGGGAGGGAGGAAGGGAGAGGTAGGGAGAGAGAGAGAGAGAGAGAGAGACAGAGAGAGAGAGAGAGTTCAGGCAATTGTCTCAACGTGGTGGTCTGGAATTTAAAGTAACATCTTCTGATTCCACGTTCTGTTGAAAACCTCCATGATCATAGCCTAATATCCTAATAGTCATAGAAACCTATGGAATTTCCCATTCCTTCTACCCTCTCCATAGCTTAGTTCTATAATATTATGTCACTTATAATCATGATTACACTCAATACTTCACTCATGTTACCTCCATGCACTAAAGCACCACAGGCAGAAAACAACCTTAATGTACATTTTCCAGACTACTGTACCCTAACATTCTGTGGGCCAAGGGAAGCACATGGTATGAGTCAGACTGATGCTTTCTGTCTAAACTTGTGCTTTGGCTATATAACAAATGTCTGAATGGTGTAAGTTCTTGCAACTTAAAGCCAGGAAAATGATGACAATACATTTAAGGTCCATCAATCTTTCATAATTTCATATTTTATAGCTTTTTCAGATTATAAAAGAAATACCTGGACACAATGAATAAAAATAGTTGGACTACAGAATAATAGAGATGAAAATACAGATCAGCCATAATCTTAGAACAAGGCAAACACTCTATCTTCTTTTATAATTTTGTGTGTGTGCTTGTGTTTATTTGCATTATGGTGATTATATTTAATACAAAGTTTTACATTGTACTTTCTTCAGTCAACCTTGGTTTGTAAAATTTTTCAAGCATTCAAATTATTCTACAACTCAACATTGTATGGCCAACTGTGCATTATGTGACTGTGTAAGAATGTGTTTACCATTCACCTTTAATTGAGCTTTTACATTCTTATTTTGTTGTTTTTATTGAAAGTAATGCAATGCCTACTTTTTCCCCTATTTTTCATTCCTTCTTCCTAAAATATTTTTATCTGTTCAGTCATCCTTTTCACTACCTCCCTGGGAATTTTCTCTTCATTGAAGCTTTTTTCAATTCTTCAAATTAAAATCCATGGCTTTTTATATTATGACTTTGATATGTAAATAGATGTCTATTATTTTATGTATGATGTTTTGTGATATATGTTTTATTATCTACCCTAGCTAAATCGGTCACTCTCTAGGGAACATAAACAATTCGCCTTCCCACTATACTCTCAGGGTGTTCATTTCTAAGGTAAAGACAGCAATACTTTCCCCTTAGAGCTGACGTGAGATTTAAATGGGATACTAGATGTAAAGTGCATAGAATAGAAATTGGCATATAGAAAGTTCTCTATTAACCTTAGCTTTATTCCTCTGTTGATTTATCTATAGTTTCCCATGATAATATGAACTCTTGAAGAAAAAGGCACACACACACTTGTCCACACATAGGCACAGACACACATACATATATAGCTTCCCTGCCTAGCATAGTGCCTAGTCCTTAGAACTCAGGAATTACTAGTTGAATGAAATGGCTGAAGTTTAATTTTGTTAACATTAACATCACAAGGCCTTTTGGTCAATGAATATGCTAATGTATTGTTACTTATAAAGGGATTTTGCATCTACTATGGAGTATTTATTTATAGATATAACATTCACATGTACTTGAGGATTGTATAAATCAAGACTTATTTTATCTACAGGAGTTTCATATCACTAGAAAAAAAGATTTTAGAAACATTCTAATAATTGTCATATGTTCGGCAAGAGAGGCTCTTTTAATCATACAAAAATGAAGTTAGATAATTGGATGGTTATGATAGCTACAGAAGGGGTTTATAAAAGTCACAATTAAGAGGCACCCACTGTAAGAAAAAGCAAAACGTATTTTCTTTAGGCTCCCATAAGCTGCATTTTCAATGCACAGATTTAAGGAAATTCCCTTTCCAAATCCTCTTTTGTCCCACATGAAAGCGATGATGACTTTCTACACAGCAGACTCAGGACTTAAAAAAAAATAAAATAAAAGGACTGTTTACTCTAAGTAGAACATCATGGGCTTCGTCATAGCAGTTTCATGGCATTCTCCCTCCAGCTGTTTTGATTTATCCCTCCACTTCCAATAAAACTTGTATTTTATTTCAAGGGGTAATCCATAATTAACTTTTCAACTGGTGGCAGTGGTTTTTTAGGTGCCACCAACAGTGTGTGGAACTCAACCTTAAAAAAAAAAGTAAAAGTAAAAGACCTGGTAGGTATGCTTTCCCTGGTTCCATTGAGGTTTTCTCCCTGAAAAGTTTTACAATGATAGAGACGTGGTGGGATTTGGCTTGACTGAACAAGCAAAGGAAGAAGGGCCATGGGACAAGGATGGAAGGTCAAGTACTCCATCCTTTTTAAAGACAGGTGCCTGGATCACACAAATATTTCCAATTCCACCAGATAGATAAATAAATAGCAAGATAGACAGATAAAGATATATGCATGTACACCTATATCTATCTATCTATCTATCTATCTATCTATCTATCTATCTATCTATCTATCTATCTATCTATCTCATGTATCCATCTATCCATCCATCCATCCACCCACCCATCCATCCATCCATCCATCCATCCATCCATCCATCCATCCATCCACCCATCCATCCATCCATCATCTATCATCCAGTCTCTACCCATTCATTTGTTATCTATCTATCTATCTATCTATCTATCTATCCATCCATCTTTCTATCCATACATTATCTACATGTCTATCTACCTATTCATCTACTTATCTCATCCATCCATCCATCCATCCATCCATCCATCTGTCCATCCATCCTCCATTCTCTATTGATCTAACTATCCATCTGTCTGTCCATTCACCATTATCTCTCTCTCTCTCTGTCAATTTACCATCTACCTGAGAGACAAGCATCTACCTGAGAGATAAGTTGGACAGTGTTTTTCTCCCCAGTGTCCTCAGCATATTTTGTAAGCATAAAGAGCAATTAAAGAAGAGAAAGGAAATATTATTTTTGTTGTTTGCATTGTACTTCCATCACTCAACTTTGGTTAGTAAAATTTGGCAAGTGTTCAAATTATTCTACAACTCAACATTTTATGGCCAACTGTGATTATGTGACTATGTAAGAATTTGTTTACCATTCGCCTTTAATTGAGCTTTTACATTCTTATTTTGTAAGAGAAATACTCTTTTTATTGAGAATAAAAAAGAGAAATACTATTTTAATTGAGAATCTACTGATGCCAAGGAGAGAATAAGGAGGGGATAAGAAAATAGGAGAGAAAAGTCAAATATGAGTGCAAAAGAAGAGCGAATCTCAATGAAGCTATCTGTCTATCTACTGCTTGGACACAGAGAGATGAAATGGAAAGCCCATGGCAGAGGTGTCTTGGTCCAGAAGTGACTGCATGGGTGAACTTGCTTTTCTCTGACACCCCACTGAAGACCATTATTGCTTGTCTTGATGCTGAGCTTGGATTCTCCCCAAGGCCCCTAGGCCCTGGGGCAAGGGGCTGAGAGGAAGAAGGTTGGCATGTTGTAGCTGCACCCCAGGGGAAATGGGCACAGGCAGAAAAGACTCAGTATCAGGAGCTCCCCATGGGGACCCCTCATATGCAATGTATCCAGGCAGCTGTGTGCAGAACCTAGACAGTGGGAAATGCTCTCTTTGTGGGTGGCTGACATGGTGGGGAAAGGTGGCCTCTGGCATCAGGCCAGACTGGGTCCTGACCCTTTCCCTGCCCCTCCCTGGCTGGAACACTTGGAGGAACTCTCTCAACTCTCTTGTGCCCCAGGCAAATGGGAGACATGAGTTAGTGCTTCTAAGGTACCCAGCATGGTGCCTGATACAGTGAGCATTTAAGAATGTTAATTCTCCCATCCAATTTATATTCAGAAGGTCTGTGTAACTCAGGGGTTTCCAGCCCTTCCAGCCCTGTAGTTTTTCTCATGCCCTTTAATTTATGAATAAAATGAGTCTCCATCTCACGAGAACCCAGAAATCCCAGCAACTATTCAAGCCAGACCTCTCAAGCCTGTCTCTCCTTCCCCTAGAGTTTTTCTGTTTCTTCACACTCAGAGCACAGTTCCTGGCTTACAGTGATTCCTTTCTCTCCTAGCTATCTCTTCTGCTGCCTGTTACTTCTGCTTTCTCTGGTTCCATTTACCTTGCAATATATATCTAGGAAATACCAACACTGAGCTCAACCACATACCGCCTGTGTTATTTTGGGTAGGCTACTCAACCTCTCCGTGGCTCAGTCTTTGCATCTGTAAATTGTGGATAATGGCAGTACTTACCACATTTATGTTATTGCAGCAATTTTCTCTCTATTACCCATGTGAAGTCCTTAGCAAGATGCATGGCATCATGTTCACATTCAATGAATAATGATATTCTTACTATACGGCACTGTGGGTAGCACACATTGGCCATAAAATAATTAAGTAGCCATGTGTCCCAGTAGCTCCTGAGATTCAATGTTTGGAGTAGAGCTGTGGGTGGGGTATGGTTGATGCTAGCACACAAGTAACATCACTCACTGACCTGGGCAATGCTATTCATCTCCTCAACGGTGGATCCATTGCCCGTGGCAGCCCGGAGCAAGAGATGCTTCTTTCATTCAAGAGGGGATTAGACTGTCCTTCCAGTTACCCAGACTCTTTAAGACATTGTTCCCAAACAGAGAGAATGGAACCAAGAAGACACATGGACATCAAGTTTGGAGACAATTCAGTCCATAATCCCAGCATGTCTGTTACTAACACATCAAGCAGAGAGCTGGCCATTCACAGAGGATAAATGGGGAAGTAACACTGGCTGTGTAAATATACTCTACTAAAGCATACATTTTAAGCAAGTGTTGAGTACAGTGTGGCTTAATACATGAAGGCACTGAAGCAAACGAGCCCTTTCCAGTATGGTGCAGAGGTACTGGGAGAGTACAGACTCAGAAAACAGTAGAGAAGCCAGAGTGGCCCAGCATAGGCGTAAATCCCCAGTAATATGTGTTATTTTAGGGTAGAAAATGGAGAGGAAGATTGAACTCACTGTGCATCAGAATGTTGAGTGATCAGGTAAAGTTCTCATAAAGAACAGGAGGATAGTAATTCTCAAAGCCTTCTTTTGTTGTCTTTGTATAGTTTCAAGTGAAAAGGGCTCTCCTGATGGTGTGACCAGGCAGCATCAACCTAATCAGAGCAGTTAGAATGTTTTCTCCAGTAAATGAAAGGATCCCTGACCCAAGTGGACAGGGCAGGGTATGACACCACACTGCAAAGAACCAGATGGCAGGGAGGCTGTGGAAAATTAGGACATTGGCTCAGTCAAGGAACCAAGAATGCAGGTTGCTTCTGCGTTCTGTCTGCCTTCCATAGCAGATAGACTGGCCCCAGGTCAGCTTCTCTCGAAGTTCTGCATGGCTGCATCTGTTCTGGCATTCTACGGAGACCTGTAAATGAGGGAGAAATTAGGTTCCTAGAGCTGTTGTAACAAAGTGCCACAAACAGAGTGGCTTAAAACAACAAAAATAGGTTGTCTCACAATTCTGGACTTTAGTGGTCCACAATCAAGGTGTTCAGCAGGCCGTGCTTCCTCTGAAACCTGTAGGAGCAAATTCTTCCTTACCTCTTTGGCTTCCAGGGTTTGCCAGTGATCCTTGGTGTTCTGTGGCTAGCAGATAGATCACTCCAATCCATGCCTCCACCATCACATGGCTGTCTTCTCCCTGTGTGTCCCTGTCTTCCCATGGTGCTCTTCTCTCTGTCTCTCTTTCCCCTGCTTAGAAGGACACCAGTCATACAGGTTTAGGGCCCTCTACCCTATGACCTCATCGTAACTAAATTTATTTGTAATGACCCTATTTTCAAACAAGGTCATGTTCTGGAGTACCAGGGGTTAGGATGTCTATAAATCTTTTAGGAGACACAGTTCAACTCATAACAAAGGGGCATCTCCTCTTTGTGTCTCTTTTAATAAGAGAGGAACTATTTCCCAAAAAGAGCAAGAGGATATCTCCTCACAGTTCATCGGCCACATCGGGTTACATGCCCTCACTTCACCCATCACCAGCAAGGGAGATGCTGTTTCTACAATTAATTAGAATTTGTTCCTGATCGTCACAGGGCAGAACTATCTACATGGATAGCGCAGCAATGCAAAAGTAAGGATGGTTTGGGGTAGGCTGCCCAAAGTTTCTGCCACACTGACAATTAGAGCCAGATTGTATCCTGCTGAGCAAATTACATACATAAATAAAGCAGGTAAAGAGCCATCTTGTATAAATCTGCACACAGGGAAGTCATTTACTTACTTCTGGATATGCAATAGGGTCAAACGTCATCACTGTGCTGCCTGACGTGGCTATCTCAAAGCTCTATTCCTTCTACAATGAGCCCACGTTGTCCTCATGAAGCACAGATTACCACCCTTCACTTCCCTCCAATAAGAACAGATCCTCTGTAGAAAAGAAATCCAAGCTATGCAGCATGTCCTTTAACCCTGTCTGATCTGGACCCTGAATCCCTCTTGGATCCTCTTCCAACCATTTACTCTCACTCTTCAGTTAGAAATGCAGTGTTTTGCTTCCTAATGCAAAGTTTCTCCATCCTTCCAGACTTAACTCAAATGCAGCTCCTTGAGAAAAATTATCATGCTCCACCTTTTTGTTTGTTTGGGATCCCAGCAGCCCCTTTTTGTTTGTTTCTCAGCCTGGCATCTATAACTAAACCCTCGAGGCCCTTGGAGCTCGTGTATCCCTTCCTTTAGGTCTGAAACACCTTTTATGACTGTTTCAGGAAGAGGGAATTATTCTCCTGGGTTCTTGACTTTTGCCAATCACTGTTTTTGTCGTTGTTGTTGTTGTTTGTTTGTTTGTTTGTTTTTTGCCCTGTCGTGGCTCACTGAAAACTCTGTTTCCTGGGTTCAAGCAATTCTCCTGTCTCAGCCTCCCGAGTAGCTGGGATTACAGGTGCCCACCACCACGACAGGCTAATTTTTATATTTTTAATAGAGACAAGAGTTTCACCATGTTGCTCAAGCTGGTCTCCAACTCCTAACCTCAAGTGATCCACCCACCTTGGCCTCCCAAAGTGCTGGGATTACAGGCATGAGCCACGGCACCCAGCCTGTTTCTCCATCTCTAAGAGCAAGCAGCCCTTGCTTTAATAATATCTCCATGTGCACCTGGATTTCTTACACTAGACTGGGAGCATCTAGGGAAACACAAGCCTATGCATCTCTGCAGTGCCTGCACTGTGCCAGGAACAGGTGATCTTGGTCATCTATCTCTTGGCCTTTATAAAGCAGTGTGGTATGTGCAGAAATACAGTCCTGAGAAACGTACAAGATAAACAAGAAGCCGAGAACAGCGGTTAGCTATATTTGCAGGAGAAATTTCCTGGAGGTTTCAAAATGGACTTTGACGCACATTACCTCATTTTGCCCTTACAGAAGTCCTAGAGTAATAGAATTGTTCCTTTAGGAAATTAAGGAGTTAAGGCCCAGGGAAGAAGTCAATTGCACAAGGTCACAAATATAGTTTGAATGTATGTCCCTGCCCAAATCTCACATTGAAATGTAATCCCCAGTATTGGAGGTGGGGCCTGGTGGGCGGTGACTGGATCATGGGGGCATATTTCTCATGAATGGCTTAGTTCCATCCTTTTAGTATTGTTCTCAAGATAATGAGTGAGTTCTCCTGAGATCGGGTTGTTTAAAAGTGTGTAGCACCACCCCCCTTCCCCTCTTGCTTCTGCTTTTGCCATGTGACATGCCTGCTCTCCCTCTACCTTCCACCATGATTGGGAGTTCCTGAGGTTTCGCCAGAAGCAGATGTCAGCATTATGCTTCCTTATGCTTCCTGTACAGCCTGAAGAACCTTGAGCCAATGAAGCCTCTTATAAATTACCTAGTCTTGGGTATTTCCCTGCAGCAATACAAGAACAGAATAATAGAGTCAGGTAGTTTGTAGATAGTAGAACTATGGATTAAACCCAGTCCTCTAGTTCTTATTCCATTGCTCCAACATGCATGTGCCTGCTATGGTTTCAGTCCTTGTCCGTTTTAAAACTTATGTTCAAATGGAATTGCCATCGTAATGGTATTGAGAGGTGGGATCTTTCAGAGGTGTTTGGACCCTGAGGTTCCATCATCATGAAAGGACTAATGTCCTTTTTGAGGAAGTGAGTGATTCGCGCCCTCCTGCTCTGTCTCTCTTTCTCAAGCTCTCATCTCCCACCATGCTATGATGCAGCAAGAAGGCCCTCATCGAAGGCCAGCTCCACAATCTGGATTTCTAAGCCTCCAAAACCATGAGCCCACAAGTTTCTGTTCATAATATAAACAGTCTCAGGTGTTCTCTTATAGCAGCACAAAACAAACTATCACAGTGCCCAAGACATGGCGGGGCTAGATGTAGGTTTTTTTCCTGGTCTACGTCTTTGAAATTTTGCTCCGTTTTTGCAGGTCTGAAGAACACAGCTGGGAACAGGCTAGGTATTAAATAGCAAGCACGCAGCAAAACTTGGATTTCTGGGCTGCCAACTTGGACTGGCTAGAAATCCACAAGGGTGTGGAAATTAGATACAGACAGAAGGTTCCTGCAGTACATCCACAGAGTTTATTCAAGCAGCTGTTTTCTGGAATCAACCCCAGTGCTGTATTTTAGCTCTTGCAGTGGGTGAGATTATTTTTTTTCCTGTAATTCCTGTTTCATCATGAGCACAGGGTCACACAGGTGACCAGGGTAGAGAGAGTTTTCATTTTAATGTTTCCTAACTCCTATTCTTGATAATATTTTTGCCTTCTCCTACCTTCCTTTCTTAGTGAAAGTGGTTATGACCCCATTCCCCCCGTCTCTTCCCAGGGCTCTTTTTTTCTCATTTTGGAAATTCAGCTAGTTAACCAGCTGAGGGTGCAGCATGGTCTAAGCATCATCACTGGCTGCAGAGAGACATCATCCTACAGGAGGAAGACACGCAGAGCAATATGTAGAGAAGACATCAAATAGGCAGAGAGGGCTTCAAGTCTCAACTGTGTGAGGCTGGGCAATTTATTTAGCCTCTTGGAACATCAGCGTTCTCATGTATAAAATACGGGTGATAGAAAGCAAGATATCATTGGAAGAAACAAATGAGAAATTGTCATTCAGGCAGTCTGTTGACAGATGTATGTTCAGTGCCCGGACACTTGGTTAGTGAACAGCTTGACCCTTGAACAATTTGGATTTGAACTGTGAGGGTCTTCTCATATGTGGCTTAAAATTATATTAAATATTATAATTATAGGAATAATATATATTATAAAATACATATTTATTTTATAGGAATAAATATATATACATATCAAAAATATTCTGGAGATTTTTGGCAATTTGATAACACAGATAAAACTCATAGCCTAGAATGTAGAAAAATTAGAAAAAAGTTAGGCATGTGATAAATGCACAAAATATATGTAGATACTAGTGTATTTTATCATTTACTACCATATAACTCACACCAATCTATTATAAAAAGTTAAAGTTTATCAAAAGTTACAAATACAAACACTTAAAGACTGTACTTGACACCATTCACATTGAAAAGAAATATAAACAAACATATAGATGCAATATTAAATCATAACTGCAAAAAATCAACTGTGTAAAATAATACATACTGGCTGGGCACAGTGGCTCACCCCTGTAATCCCAGCAATTTGGGAGGCCAAGGTGGGCGGATTATCTGATGTCAGGAGTTTGAGACCAGCCTGGCCAACATGGTGAAACCCCGTCTCTACTACAAGTACAAAAATTAGCCAGGCATGGTGGCAGACGCCTGTAGTCCCAGCTACTAGGAAGGATGAGGCAGGAGAATTGCTTGAACCCATGAGGCAGAGGCTGCAGTGAGCCGAGATCGCGCCACTGCATTCCAGCCTGGGGGACAGAGTGAGATTCCGTCTTAAAAAAAAAAAAAAAAGAAAGAAAGAAAGAAAGAAAGAAAGAAAGTATATACAGTTCTATGGTAATAACTTTGTAGCCACCTCCTGTTGCTATTGTGGGGAGCTCACATGTTGTATCAGCTTACATGCCATGTGACTGGCGTCACTTCCATGTGGGCAGTTCCTCTCTCCAGTAAATTGCAGATAGCAGTAAAAAGTGATTGCTCATGGTTCTTGCATATTTTTCTTTCAGTGCAATATTGTAAACCTTGAATAACACCATGGGACCCATACAAAGTGCCACTAGTGATGCCAGAAATGCTTCCAAGCAGCAGACAAAAGTCATAACTTTACAAGAAAAAGTTGAATTGCTTGATACATATTGTAGATTGAGGTCTGCAACTGCAGTTGCCCACTGTTTCAGACAGAAGATTTACCTTGAAAGCAGATGACATAAACTTATAGTAGAAAATAAATACAGCACAGTGCTGTAAATGTATTGTCTATTCCTTGTGATTTTCTTAATAATATTATCTTTTCTTTACCTTACTTTATTGTAAGAATACAATGTATAATACATATAACATAAAAATGATGTATTAATTGACTGTTTATGTTACCGATAAGGCGCCAGTCAACAGTCGGCTATTAATAGTTAAGTTTTGGGGGAGTGAAAAGTTATATGTGAGTTTTTGACTGCGAACATGGCAGGTGCCCCTAACTTTTGCATTGTTCAAGAGTCAACTGTATTTTTAAAAAATAAATGCATATAAAATGCTTTGCAAATTTCTGGCACATAAGCATATTTGACCATAGTTAGTTATTTTTATAACAAATACGGTAAAAACTTGATTAAGATAAATGCTAAAATAGAAAAAGACGTGATCTTTGAAGGTTCCATAAGGGCAGGGCCGATTAAGTCTGACTGGGTCCTAGCTGGGCCCTAGAGGCTCCAGACCAATAATCCGTGGACAGCTAAACCCACTGACCAATAGTCTGATAATAAATGCAAACCAACCATGCCCCTGCAGCTGATGGTGATCTCAACCTTTTAAACATAGAAATTAAGACAGATCCATGGCTGAATGTACCTGTCCTTGGAGAGTATTCCTAACACTAAGTGTAACCATGCATATCTAGTCTGGCTCAACAGATATTTTTCTGGATAATAAAATAACCTGGCTAACTGAGGTCTCATGTAAACTAATCACAAAATACTACTGTGTGAGGAACCAATACAGAGTTTTGTTGATAAAGTAAAGCAAAGTCCTTGCCTTCAAGGAGCTCACATTCTTATGAGGGAAAGAAGGGAGTAAATAAATGAATTTACAGTATATATAAAAAAACAAAGTAAAGCAAGAGAGACAAGAGCATTGGGGAGGGGCTGCTGTTTGGTATCCTTTAGTGGAGGGTGGCCTCCCCAGTTAAGTGGCATTTGTGTGGGCACTCTAAAGTAGAAAAGAAAGGAACTCTTGGTTATTGAGGTAAGAACATTCCATACAGGGACAACAAAAAAGCCAGAACCCTGGGGAGAAACGTGCTTGAGTGTTTGAGAAACTTCATGGAAGTCAATGTGGTTGAAGCAGAATGAGAAAGGGAGAAACACAGTCAGAGAGGAAGAAACAAGTTAGATGCTGTCAACTCTCCAGGTTCATTCTAAGGTGAGTGAAGTGGGAAGCTCTTAGAGGGTGCTATGTTTGGGAATGTGCTCCCCAAAACTCAGGTGTTGGAAACGTAATCCTTAATGCAACAGTATTGGGAGGTGGGGCTTTTTGAGAAGTGTTTAGCTCAAGAGGGCTCCACCCTCATAAATGAATTAATACTGTTATAAAAGGGCTTCACAGAGAATGTTTGATTCTTATTGTCCCCTCCACCTTCTGCCAAGCGAGGGCACAGCATTCCTCCCCTCTGGAGGACACAGCATTCAAGGCACCATCTTGGAGGCAGAGAGCAGCCCCCACCAGACACTGAACTTGCCAGCAGGTTGATCTTGGACTTCCCAGCCTCTAGAACTGTGAGAAATAATTTCTGTTCTTTATAAATTTCCCAGTCTGTGCTATTTCATTACAGCGGCAAAAAACAAAGATGGAGAGTTTGAGTGTGACCTGACTTAAACCAGTACACTGTCACTTTAGGTGCTCTGTGATGATTAGACCAGGCTGATATGGAAGAAGGGGGACTACTTAGATGGAGCCTATTGCAATAGTCAAGGCAGGAGTCATGGTACCCCTGGATGAGCATGTTAGCAATGAAGGCAGTAAGGAGTGGTTGGTTTCGAAACATATTGTGAGGTTGAAATGTGCATCTGGAGGCCAGGCGCAGTGGCTCATGCCTGTAATCCCAGCACTTTGGGAGGCTGAGGTGGGCAGATAATCTGAGGTCAGGAGTTCGAGACCAGCCTGGCCAACATGTGAAACTGTGTCTTTACTAAAAATATAAAATTAGCCAGGCGTGGTGGTGCATGCCTGTAATCCCAGCTACTCGGGAGGCTGAGGCAGGAGAATCGCTTGAACCCGGGAGGCAGAGGTTGCAGTGAGCTGAGATAGCGCGATTGCACTCCAGCTGGGGTGACAGAGCAAAACTGTCTCAAAAAAAAAAAAAAAAAAAAAAAGATGTGCATCTGGAGTGAAGTGGAAGAGGGCACAAAGGACACAGTGTTTTCAATTCAGAGCACAAGGAACAAAGCCTTGGGAACTTCAATATATTTGGAGAAAGCTTTGGAATGTCCAAGACCATGGAATTGCCTCCCAATTGTGGAAATGAAGGTTCTAAAATAAATGACCCTTCCTGGGTGTAAAACTACTATTTGTCAAAGTTAAGAGCAGTACCTGGCTTTCTTCCTCCTTCATCTCCTTCCAGCAGTGAATTCTAGGAAACATCTCCTCCGATATTACTGTAATTCTGAACACAGATCAGATGGTGCTGCAGGTTGGAGAAGTGGCTCACCAGCATGTAGAGGACATAGATCCTACACGTGGCTCTATCCTGAAATTGCTGTTTAACCTTGGACACGTTCACTTGAAAAGCCAAACAAATATAAATTTAGCAAGGAGACTTTATTTCTTATAAAAGCTTGCAACGTTCAAGGTGGCTATTCTGACAGGATGAAAAGCATAGCCTCTGGCAGAGACTGTTATCAGGCACTTAGAAGGAGGAGGGATTGTAGAAGGAGCTTTATGCTGAATGGGTTGGATAACATACATATGCAACAGGTAATGGGAGGAGCTATGAATATTCGTGAAGGGAGTCCTGATGCATGTGTACTGAGCAAGCATGCATATTACATTCACCTCGTGTTGACTTTGGTGTGGAGGCTTAACATTTAAATTCATTGAAATTAGGCACTGTATGTCAAAAAGTGAAGGAGAGACATAAGGATGCTTAGTGCACACCCTCTGTAACTGACCAGAACCAGTCCATGGTGGGTGGTCTCTTATCAGGAGAAAGTTATCAAAATCAGTCTCTTTGTCCAATCAAAGCTGGGTTGTGGAACAGGGGGTCAGTTCATGTCTGGAGGTGGAAGGATGCCATTGTTTTAATATTGCTTATCTTGAGTCCAGTACTTGTTTAGCTGCTAAAGAAAAAGAAACATTTGTGGCCATTAGAACATAGTTTATTCTTTAAGCATAGGGGTATGTGACTCAACCCTTGCCTGGCATGGCCTTCAGTCTTGTTTCTAATTTGGTGCCTTTTTGCCACAAAGAGTCCATTCTGTCAGGGTTATGGTCTCTATTTTAACATTAATACTGGTCAATAGCTGTGTCTAAATGGCAGAAGAGAGTGGGTATAATGAGGCATGTCTGATCTCCCCTCCTGCCATGGCTGGAACTTAGTTTTTAAGGTTCCTTTGGGATTCCCTTGGCCAAGAGGGAGCCCATTCAGTAAGTTGGGGGGGGGGGTGTTGTGGGGGCTTATAATTAATTTTATTTTTAGTTGTCACTTAGCACAACTAACATTGTACTAATATCTTTTTATACAATTTTCCAGATTTGGGCACAACAAATATAAATACACTTCACTGTCTTTAGGTAACATGTCAGCTAGAAGAAAAGACAAATATGTGCTCTTTTCTGTACAAATCCTAATGTTGCCCTTTAGCCGAGGTGCGTTCACAGGTATTATTATTACTCTTGTTGTTCTGCCTTTGAAGTGAGAGCACATTTTGGACTTAGGGAGCTTAAAATTAGTGACTTTAATGGAATTCATAGGGATGGTAACCCAAGACTTGGAAAGGGCTGCTGGGAAAAAAAATCTATGGAGGGTGGGCCAGATTAGAGAGGCTGAGATTGTGCCTCTGTGTGCACTGTGAGATGTTTTATTCCCCTCTATCTGAGATCAAAGATCCGCTTCCTTCTCAATTGGCTTCTTCTGAGGCTGTTGGAACCTGTTTGGTGTTTGTTGGTTGGCTGGCTGTCTTTGGCATTGCTTGGCTTGTAGAAGCATCACCCTGATCTCTACCTTCATGTTCAATTCACATGATATTCAATTTTTTGTGTGTGTATCTCTGTGTCTCTTTAGAAGGACTCCAGCCATGTTGGATTAGGACCCATCCTAAGGGCCTCACCTTAACCTGATTATCTTCAAAGACCCTATTTCCAAAGAATGTCACGTTCACCAGTACTGGGGGTTAGGACCTCAAGATCTTTCGGAAAGCACAATTCAAACCATAATGACAGTGCACAAGTAACCAGTGGTGAGATGCTCTGAGTGCTAGGCTGGTGACATGGTCATGGCTGAATATATGTTGAAGAAATAAAGGAGTCAATAAATGAATGCCATAAACCCTGTGATTTTTGTCCCCACCTCTCACACCTTTCCCTGGCACACACAGCATCACCCAATAAAGTTTGTTCTGAAAACAAAGAACCTTTCACTAACATGGTGAGCAACTCTTCAAAGCCAGAGAAGCCTTCTGCCCCAAGAGCAGGGCAGCATCCAGCCCTCCGGGCACCAGTTCAAAGGACCACCTTTCTGCCTGAGCCTCTGCCGCACGCACTTTGCACACAAGCCGACAGTAGGATTCTCACCTCCAGACTCAGAGGGGGCTCCACATGCCAACTCCAGGCCTGGAAATTGTTAGCTTTTAATTAAACTCCCCCTTGGCACTACAATTCCTATGCAAAATATCTGTGGCAGGAGCAACATTGGTTGGTTAAACAGGTTTATTTAAAGCAACAAGTCTCAGAGTGCATTTTGCCCTATAAAGGACTGGGTTTGAGGGTTGCCTTTAAGCAGAAATAAACTCCATGTTGAAACTCAGAATCCTGCAGCAGCCTTGGACTTCAGAAGACAGTACCAGGAGGGTCTAACTTTGTGCAGCTGCACTTGCTTAAAGGGAGCGTGACATTAAAGGCAGAGAAGGAGAAAACCCTTTACTCTTGTCTCCAAGCACAAGGGTTTTAGCTGGAGGTCAGATTCAGGTAAATATACAGCGAGCTGGCAAGAAGGGCTGGCCGTGCATCCCTGTGCTCCCGACTCCAGCAAACACAGGCCTGGTCCTCAGAGCCTTCATCTTCATAAATTCTTTATAGAAAGCTTACTGACAGCTCATTGCCATGCTCACCAGGAAGCCCAAATATACCAGGTTCAGATGCAAATTCCTGATCTATCTTCTCCCAGCCAAACTACTCCTTCCCTAGTCTTCCCTAGCTCAGAAAATCGCAATTCTATCCCTCCTACCACTGGGCTAGAAATCTTACAGGAATCCTTTCTCTCTTCTCTGTTCAGAAATCCTTTTTGCTGTGCTGTCAAAATGCATCTGAAATATGGTGACTTCTCACCACATCCTCAGCTCCCTCCCGCAAATCCAGGTAAACCTCATTTCGCACTTATATTTTCATAGCCCAACTGGTCACATCATCAGCCTCTCTCCCTCTAAGGCTGTATCGTCCAATATCATAGCTGCTAGGTACATGGAGTTGTATATATTTCAGTTTAATTTAAATTAAAGGAAATTAAGCATTCAACTGTTCAGTTGCACTCACCACATTTCAAGTGCTCATTGGCCACCAGGGGCTAGTGGCCACATTATAGGACAGCACAGATATAAAATATTTACCTTATTGAAGAGAGTTTTATTGCTCCAGCATCTATTCTCATCATAGCAACCATGGGGAGGTGGTTGTAACATATGCACATGTTAGTCCTCTGCTCAAACCTGTTCAGCAGTTTTCTTTCTCACTTCGAGTAAAAGACAAGGTCCATTCAGTGGCAAGTGACTGCATCATCTGCTGCTCTTGCCCATTTATTAATCCAACCTGATCTCCCAACTTCAAATCATGCTACCGCCTCGCTCAATCTGCTGCATGACACTGACCTTCCTACTCCTACTTAAACATGCTGTGCATGCTCTCACCACAGGGCCTTTGAACCTGCTGTGATTCCTGCCTGGAATACTCTTCCCCTGGAAGCCCATATGGCTCAGGCCCTTCATTCCTTCCAGGGCACTGCTCCAATGCTGCCTTCTCCATGAAGCTGCTGCCTCCTTAGGCTTTCTTCAGAGAGTGTGTCAGCATTTAGCTGATTACATTAGCATTTTTAAGTGTTTGGTTTTCATTGTGTGCTATGGAATGTAAGCCCTATGTGAGTGAAGACTTTTGCTTAAATGGTATCTCTCCAGAGCCCTAAACACTGTGTAGCACATAATAGGTGCTCAGAATATATGTATTAAATTAATGAAGAAATTAAAAGAAGAGAGACACATAGGCGAGAAAATGCATTTCAATCATCCACAAAATAAAGATATAAATATGCTTACTAGGTACTTTATGATAGAAAATATTTACTCTCCACTCTGATTTCTTTACCACATGGATCCATGGATTAACCATGTATTCTATGTTGAGAAATATGAAATGGAATTCTAATTTTGTGGCTTCAGGTCTAGCTTTTAGTGTAGAAGGTATGCATTTGCCACAACGTGACAATGAAATAGTGAGTTTACGCTCTTCGGTTTATCAAACCCTCTTCCAAATCCGTATCTCAGCAGGAATGATTACACACAGCACCAGTGGAGGAAGTCCTTTCAGCAGGGCCTCTGCCCCAGAAAAGCTCACTTCATTAGTGGTGCATGAGGCATCCTAGCTGCTGAAACAAACATGCTCTGGAGTATATGACAGCTCAGTCAGGATGAAGGTGGAATTCTTACTCTTGGAAAGTGCAATGCCAGTACTCCAACTGACAAACAGCTCTACTCCAAGGGAGGATTCAGGCTTTTGACTCCCATCTCATAACCTCATCGTCTTGAAAACATGGTCTCCAAGAATGCCAGGTATACCTGCATTAAGCCAGAAGTGGAGAGACAGCAAGGAGGATGTTGCCAGGGAGGTTTTCCTGGACCAGGTCTGGAAGAGGTATACATCACTTCTGTTAGTATCCTCTTAGCTAGAACTCACTCATAGCCTCACAAACCTGTAAAGAGGTCTACAAAATATCATCTGTCCACATGTGCATGAAAAAGAGGAAATGGTGAACAGCTGACCACTGTCTCACAGGTAGCTAGTGTTGAGTACCAGATGAACGTGACAGAATTTGCAGTAGAAAGAAGAGATGCAAAGTCAATTCCAGTTGACATTTGAAAAGGCTGCAGAGAAAAAGAATTTTGAAACTGTATGGACAAGAATGTAGAATAGAAAGGAACAACTCAGCATACATATGTTCAGGCCTCAGTGAAGTCTTTCTTTTTAAAAACTGCCTGAAAAAGGAGAAGAATATTCTGTTAGAAAGAGGAATTGGGGCAAGAATCTGGGATACTTGGAATGCTGGGCTTGGATTGTCCTGTGTGGACGATGTCCAGGAGTGAGACTGGCTCACTGAAGCATACAGACACACATGCAGGCCAGGGGGTCCTCTCCGCAGCTGACAGAAGAGGAAACCAGCTGAGTGAAGGGAGTGACTTACTTAAGGGCACATGATTAGGGTCAGAGTTGAGGCCAGACCCTTACATCTAGGGTGTGCTCATATTGGAAGTGCTGAGAAGCACCAGCCTCACCCTCCCTATCATTAAGGATTTGAAGGCTCGAGCTAATCAGACCTCTGAAGTTTATTGCATTTTCATTTGTCCCATTCAGATAATAAGGCAGGCAATGTAAAACCAAATTAAAATTTGAAGCATGGTTACATTATTAAAATATTTTGACTGCCCTTCAGCTGTTCTCTTCAGCTTCTGATCTTATCTCACAAGCATTTTAATTGCAACGGGCACAGATTTAAAGTCACCATACCTGCCCTAATGTAAACACCAGCACATTAAAGACACTCAGGGACTTCAGAGGCCAAGCTCCAGGGGATGGACAGAGGGTCTACTTCCAGCTTTTCTAGACTTCTGGCCTAGGAAAGTTCCTCTCCAGGCATGATGTGGGTCATCTGGGAATATTACCAGGAGAGGAAAGACACATTTTCAAAAAGCTTATTGTCATGCTAATGATAATGGCTGCTTATCCATTCCCCGTGTGCTTTCACATCCAATAGCTCATCTCATCTCCTCTTCACAACAGCCCAGAGCCAAGGAAAGGGCTTATCACATAGTAGGTTCACAATGTGTATTTGCAATGTAATGGATAGATGACTCCATGGAAATCAGTATAATGTGTTTTATAATTCTCATTGTGGAAAAGTGGAAACGACGTCTCAGTGGTTTAATGATTTGCTGACAGACATCGGGTGGCTGACCTGGCAGTAGAAGCAGGTGTCTGAATTTGGGCCCAGAGCACTTTCCTTCCTAATAAAGCTTCCCCAAGTGCACAGGCCTACGCAGATGGGACCCGAGATGATTTTAGGCAATTCATGGCAATGGCATCAGATAACACCAAATCCCATTATGAGAACCAGTCTATCCTTTTCAACTTCATTTCAAATGCTTCAAGAGGAAGCTTCAAGTTGAGACTCAGATGCATGTGTGTCTTTACATCTTTATAATGCAGACTTGGAGTCTCCCTTCTTAACAGAGATGGTAAGGCATACCCTCAAGCCTCAGCAGGAAACAGCTTCTAGTTAGAATTTCATACCAATGTTCTATTCTCATTGTCTTTATTTTACCCTCATCTCTAATTGATGACAAGGGAGACTGCTGCCCCTTTAAAAATGTAATATAGTGTGTGTACAAAAAACTGAAGTAAAAAAGTGATTCCATTAAAGGGAACAATAATGAGACAATAACATGAATGATAGATTAGCTGTGGCAAAAGCCATGAATGTCATCTAGCTTAGTAATAGAAGTCTGGAAATCATTACTTTTTATCAAGACACCTTCTTAGACAAACCAAAAGGACCTAAAATCTTTTATGTAAATAAAAGATAGAGAGTCTATAGGCAGAGTGTGAGTCCTACTTGAAGCATGGAGATTAGTCTGTGATATTGATCAGGTCTTGGCTAAGCTAACTGGCCGTCATACCCTTAATACAAATGCCACCTCCTTCATGAAGACTTTGACAATTTCTCCAATCAGGGCTGATCCTTTTCTTGTTAAAATCCCTGAAATAATTTATCTGTAGCATTCTTAGGGCAACTGGGTTGCTTTGCTTTTTTTTCAAGTCATTTACATGTGTTTCTCCATTTTTTCCCCCAGTCCTCTTGAAATAAGTTCTAGAGCTGGGCGTGGTGGCTCAAGCCTGTAATCCCAGCACTTTGGGAGGCCGAGGTGGGCAGCTCATTTGAGGTCAGGAGTTCGAGACCAGCCCAGCCAATATGGTGAAACCCTGTCTCTACCAAAAATACAAAAAATTAGCCGGACATGGTGGTAGGCACCTGTAATCCCAGCTACTTGGGAGGGTGAGGCAGGAGAATTGCTTGTACCCGGTAGGTGGACATTGCCGTGAGCCGAGGTTGTAGCACTGCCCTCCAGCCTGGGCAAAGGAGCAAGTCTCCCCTCCCCCGCCCCTCCCCCCACCAAGGAAAAGTAAGTTCTGTACCTGGCATCCTTGAATTTTCTTGAATTGAGTCAGTTCTACTCCTTTGTGAATATTGAAAAAGTACTCTGTAGGACTTTAGGTAGAGGGACAATGGTACAATAGATACTTATAGCAGGACTTGCTTCTCTGTGGGGAAGCAACTGGAAGCTATGCAAGAAATCACCTTGATGGAGTGACTGGATTCCTGGGATCCCTAAATGGTAGAAATCGCTGGCACAGCCTGGGGTTCTTAGCCATCTCAATTCTTTTCTGAGATAGCTCAGAAGACCTAGTTCCTTACTGGTCTTTAAACTCCATTCAACATTCCAACTCAGCCTTGTTTCTAGGAAACATCTTTTCTCCAGTGCAATGACCTGCAAAAATGAGCAGTGTTGGGTATCTCGAAATAAATAGAAATTTGCCAGAGAGGGAATGGAATTCCAGGAAAAAGGAATTGCATGTGCAGATGATTGAAGACATGAAACAGTTATACTCATCGAAGGGGTATTGGTGGGCTCAATGAGGTGGAACACAAGGTGAGTGCGGATATGATGGTAAGGAGCTAGGCATGGGGGTGAAGCACATTTTTGCAAGGATGAGGAAATAATGTGCTAGTGTCTAAACTTCATCCTGAAAGTTAGAGAAATCCTCAGCAATGTTGAAGGAAGTGATGGAAGAACATGGTCAAGTTGTGTTTTGCATGGAAAGGCTTTTGCAGCACCATGGTGTAGGAGAGTGGACTGAATGAGGCACGCCTGGAAAACCCATGTGAATTTCGTTTGGAGCAGTAGCAGGGAGGGTAGGGAAGCTAGGGGCAGAGAGATGCGCAAGCAGGCCTACGCTATGGAACCCTACTTTAGACCCTCGTTCATATCGAGCACATGAGAATATTCAGGAAGCATCCTCCAGAATAGAGCATAGATTGAACAATTTGCTCTGAATAATTAAATTTGCAGTTTTAAGCCCATCGCAGTAGAGTTTATTTATAATTGGAGCCACAGTTTGCATGCACTTTAAATGCAAAGAAGGGCTTTAACTGTTAAGTTATTATATTACTCAAGAGTTTAATTAATAACACACTAATTGTAGAAGCCAACATCAAGAGTCACACCATATTGTCCCTATTATGTTTGGAAACTGTTTGAAGTGATTTAGTAATTAAAAAAAGAACTTGAAAATTTAGCCTTATCTTCTCATAGATATGGAGGGTCTTTTGTTTCATGTGTTCTAGTACTTTTTTTTAAAGATAGAGGGGTCTTTCTTTGGTTTTATGAAGAAGAGCCTCTGAATAATATTTTTAGAATAGATACATGCCTGTATATTAAAACAAGCTAAAAGGCAACATGCTTGGATACTAATGGTTTTTTGATAAGACATCTATCAAAAACTTAAATCAAACAGTAAAATTTAAAAAATTAAATCTTAGAATTTGAGCTATAAGGGACGCCAGGCTTGATCTATTTTACCCTCAAACCTATTTTCCAAATGTGAAAGTGAAGTTAGTAAAGTCAAACGGTTGGTTTGAAAATGGTCAAAGAACCAAACTTCATCTCTTAATCTCTAAATTCCCTTCCACTTCTAAAATTTTATACTGTATCTATCTCTGACCAAAAAGAATGCCTTCCCCTCTGAAAGACACAGACCTAACTAAAAGAGTATTTAGACAATTCATTAGCATCTGCCCTTCCTATCTAGAGAATAAACTTCTTCAAGGAAGAGCTCGTACCTTTTTCATCTTTGATGGCCATGAACTTGGTATTCCTAACTCAATGCCTATTAATAGCTAATCATAAATACCTGTCAAATAAAACTAGATTTACCCCCCTGCCCCGACATTTCCTATTCTAAATATTACATCTACTTAAATCTTAAGTAAGAAATTTAAGTAAAACTTAAATCTACCTACAGCTTCTGGGCAGATAGGAGCCACTGACTTAAACTGTGTACCAAACCAGCCAAGGCAATTTAGCAAATACTTAATTTACCTGCTGCTGTGTGTCAAGATATCAGAAGCTGGGATACAGTGTTAAATAGAGTACACTACTCTGGGGAAAAAGTAAATAAATAAAAATTTCTCTTTATAAAATATATACATTTATAAATGTATATAAACATACACACACACACACACACATATATATGAATGTGCAAAGTAGAATTTTTCAAAAATATTCTGTGAATATAGATTTGAGGCCAGCGGACTTCCTGTAAAGAGCCTACTAATAGGTATTTTCTGTTTTGCCAGCCACACAGTCTCTGCCACAACCAAGCAACTCTGCCGCCATAGTGTGGAAGCAAGCACAGGCAGTACATAAATGAATGAGCATGGCTGTAATAAAACTTTGTTTATTGACACTGAAATTGGAACTTCATATAGTTTTTATGTGTCATTATCCTTTTTGGACATTTAAAAATGCAAATCCATTTCTAGCTCTTGTGGTCTACAGATAGGTGGTGAGCCAGATTGGGCCCTCAGGGGCTGTAGTTTGCTGACCTCGTTGTCGCTGACAGTCCTCCCTTAATTTTAAGGAGAAGATCTCTCAAACATAGAGGGAAGCAGCAGTTGGGTCTGAGGCAGAGGGCAGTCTGAATTGGGAAGGCCTTGGACAGGAGGCCCTAAAGGCAAGCTGGGCCAAGTTTTAAAGGGTTGTTGATGCCATGTCAAATAATTTTGAGTCTATCCTATAGACAACTGCGAGCTAAAGGAGAATGTTCTGCAGCAGAATGTTGTAGTTACGTTTGGTTTTAAAGATCATTCTAGAGTGCCCCTCCCAACCCCTAACTCTGCTGAGAAGGGCCTGGAAAGAGGTAACAGCAGCCAGATAGCCAGCAAGGATGTGACTGCAGTAATCCAGGGAAAGGAACGTGCCAGAATGAGTTATTAAATCAACAGGAGTGTGTTGAACTGAAGCTTTAACACATAGCTAAGCAAGTTCGAGCAAACCTCCCAAGTCTAAACAGCTAACTAGGCAAAATAAACACTTACGGCTTGAGGAAAGTTTTGTCCTTATTTCTTCCTATAGGACACTAAACCCAGAAATACCATTATGAATGGATAATAGAGCAAAACCCTGCCAAGTCACCAGTGATTCCTGGCACAGAGAGGTTAAGGCATTTCTCCAAGACTACACAGCTAGTTCATGATCCGCCATGGTCACAAACCCTGGCCTCCTGTTAATTTCTATCCCTGCACTTTATAAGGTTTACATGCAGTTTTATTAGGTTGGTAAAAAAGTAACTGTAGCTTTTGCAATGGCAAAAACCACAATTACTTTGGCACCAACCTAATAGCTTCGTAAAATGTCAGGGCTTGAACACAAACCAGGAAGTCAAGTATGCTGGCCCTTCTTAATAGCTCACGTATGGGGTGGCTCAACAGAGTCCTCCAGTAAAAGCGCAGGTGAAGCTGAAGCTCACAAACAAAATATTGGGTAAAATAAGCCAGGCGCAATGGAGTGCAGTTCGTTTGCCTGGAGCATGAAAACAGGCACAGCTAATATCAGCTGTTAGAAGTAGGATAGTGGTTAGTCTCTGGGAGCAGGTGGGTAGGGAAGGATTGAGAGAGTCTGAGGGAGCTTCCTGAGGATTGATGATGGAAGGTTTCCTGAGCTAGGAGAGGGTTCAATGGGCACATTTGATTTGTGAAAATGCCTTCGGCTGTACCCTTACATGTGCGCTTCTCAGTATGTATGCTATGTGCCTCAACAAAAGGTGAAAAACGTAGCCATCTATAGATATATCTGTATTTGTATCTATACCAATAACTATGTCTATATCCAGCTCAATATCTATGTCTATATCTGCATATATACATATAGACGGAGGTATAAATGAGTTATAGATAAATAGGTATAAACCGTATCTATATATCTGTGTCTATCTAAAGTTTTTAATGTTTTCTTATTATAATAAAACAAACTGATCCTACACTTGGAAAATTATTTATTCTCCCTGAAACTCAGATTATGAATCTGTAAAATGAAGATTATTAAACACAGCCTGACCCATAGCAGAAGCTCCATAAAGGTCTTAGTGAGCTCCCTTCGTCCTGCACACTTTTTTCCACGTGGCCTGGCTGGAGTGGAGGTGCCTAAGATGTAGAAGTCTTCCTGGGTGATCAGATGTCCTGCCGAGGCCTGGAGCCTTGGGCAGGTTCTACTCACCCCATCCAGAACTCTGCTGGGAGCGTCGTTATCCACCTACCAGGGAGTCCTCTCAGTTCACCCTTCACATCTGTCAGAGGTTGATGTAACTGGTCGGCTAGGATTCTGTATTACCAAGTTCCTGGTCCAAATATCAAATACCACAAAATACCATCTTGATTTCTAACAGCTTTCTTGTCTGGTAAATAGGGTTAATAATAAGAGTCTTTCTCATCTCCCAGAGCTACTGTAAAGATCAAATAAGATAATAAATGTGAAAGCATTTTGTCTTCTTTAAAGATATACACAATCGTAAGGTTTAGCTAACTTAGTGACTCAATGCTGTGCATGTCTTCTCACAAGTCCGTCACCGCCGCTGGAATTTGATCTCTGCAAGGTGAGGGCAGGGTTTCCCTCATCACTGCAACCCTGGAACCTAAGGCACACAGCCTGGGACAGAGCCATTGTATGACAATTATCTGAATGAGTGAGAAGTCCTTGTGTGATCATATGTTCTCAGTCTTTCATGAAGAAATGCCACATGTCAGCAACAACTCCACGGTCGTCCAGCCCTTATAAATTTTCAACATATTTTCACTGAATTTTACAATCTATGCCTTGGATGTCAAAACATATGTTAGGAACCATCAACAGTAATAAATGACGACACCATGATAACCACAGAAAAGCGATGATAAAACAGGAAAACAATATCTTATTACTGGCTCGAGTGAAATAGAAATCAGGGTACATTTTCATGATTAGGAATTAGATTAGAAAATTGACAACATGATAACTTTTAACAAAAATAAGATTCAGCAGTCTTGCAGAATGTAAAAGGCATGATGGTTAAGTCACGAGCTGTAATATGGTATTTTGTGGTGTCACTAATGTTATATGAACCATTTCATCTGTGAGAAGATTACCTGTAGGTTTGAATCTGAAGGTATGTTTTATTACGTATTTTAAAGGCAACCTGATGGTGTCCATTTCACAATCTGTAAATACAAGAAAAAGTTCTTTTGTTTAATTTACCAATTTCTAAGTCACAGATGTGCAATTTGTAGGCTCCTAATGATTTACAAATTCCTGTAATCTTATTTTGTAGGCTATGATGTGAGAAAGCCATGGAAAAAAAATACAGGAAGAAATAACAGGAAGGGGGTCCCGTCCATTCTCTGTGTTGTTGTAATTTATGAGAAGATGAGAAGGGATCTGTTTGATAAGCAATTCCACTCACTCTGGGTAGAAGTGGAGTTGATATCATTCGTTGATATGGGTCAGTACAGTTTATTCACCGTGTTCCAATTTTTTGGTTATGCATTCAGGTTTTAAAATATTCAGCCTCAAAATGCAGTGCATACAATTTTGAAATCCATTTTCCACTGTGGGTCTCTGAATGGGATGCAAACCCGATAAAGGTCTCACGGGTGAAATTTAAAATTTGTCCCATTTGATGTGAATCCAATAGGATTTATAGCAGCAACAACAAAGATAGTCAAATATTTTCCGGTTTTAAATGGGAATGTTAGTGCTTGTGAAAGGCATCAACGTGATGTTGCCTGGAGGACTGAGGTCTTTTAGCCACAGAACTAATAAAGAGAAAGGAAAAAAAATCAAATCAAATCAAAATACCGAATGAGCTTCCCCAGGCTGGTCAGAGTTCAAGCTTCAGGACTCAAGGATGGGTCAAAATCAAAGCTTTCGCAACATGGGAAGGAGGTATCACCGGTGCTCCTGATGTCAGCCTAAACGTGGCACTTCAGTAGTCTCTCTTAATCTCCGCAATCCACTTTTCAGAGGGAGTGGGTGGCTTTGCCAGGATCTCACAGCATCGAGGTGGGCTCTGAACTTGGATGTGTCTGACTCCAAAGCCCAGGCTTCTTATAAATTATAGTCCAAAGCAGAGCCCTTAGGAAGGAGAAAGGAGGGCACTATGAATAATTATACCAGGACAGCAGAGTGCAACCAGAACAGACCCAGGTAAACTTCAGAGCAGCATGCCTGTAGCTCCTACTCCTGGGAACAAGGGACCCCATTGTCCCACGTAGCACAGAAACAGACAAACAGGAGCACCGTATATTTTCCGAAAATGGAAGGGGGCTACAGGACCCTTTGCCCAGAATCCACACTACTACCCTGATACAGAAACAGTTCCTGGATGCCGGTTCACAAGGTTTGCAATACAGATTTAGTATCCCTTATCCAAAATGCTTGGCGTCAGAAGTGTTTCAGATTTCCAATTTCTTCAGATTTTGGAATATTTGTATGCACATAATGAGATATCTTGGGGATGAGACCCAAGTCTAAACACATTTTTTTAATGTTTCATATGCCTTATACACATAGCCACAAGGTAATTTTTATAAAATATTTTAAATAATTGGTGCATGAAACAAAGTTTGTGTTAGGTAATTATGTGTGGAATTTTCCACTTGTGACATCATGTTGGTGCTCAAAAGTTCTGGATTTTGGAGCATTTCAGATTTTGGATTTTGGGATTGCAGTGCTCCTCCTGTACACACAAAGCAGGGGGCAGGGGCTGGCATGTGCACAAGAATTCCTGGGGGCCAGGCCTCTGCCATGCCCCTTCTCTGGGGAGCAGTCCCTCTCCTCCCCAGCTGCAACATTGAGAACAGAATGGAAGCTTCCCGCTGGCCACAGGGAATAATCTAATGTCTCTCACCTCCTTCCCCACATATACACACTTCCCAAATGATTGGTCCAAGCCTGTGAACCAACCTGGGCCAGTTAGGAACCTTCCCCCAAATTTCTTACTTGGGGTTGGAGCCCTGTAAATTGCTGCTGCCGGCCAACAAGGAGAGTGCAGCAGGGGTGAGAGGCAGGAGGTGAGGGTCCCTTCCAGGAAGTGTCTGGCCCCAGCCTTCCCCAGCTGCTCCCTCACCTTTCACAAAATGTGAGCCAGTGCAACCCCCACTTTGTGCTTGGGCTAATCCTCCCTCTGTTCCTATACTAGCAACTCAAAGGGTTCTAGATAATGTGAGTCCTACAGACCTCACCTGGCTGATGTGAGGGACTGTGAGGTAGGGGTGGCAGAGCAGTGAGCCAGGTGCCTGGACAAGTCTGTAAGCTCCAGTAGGCGGAACATTGTCACTACCCAAAGTGTGCTCCATCAGCCAATAGTGTGAGCATCCCCTAGGAACTTACAGGAATGTAGAACCCTGGAACCACTGAATGGGAGTCTGCGTTTTCACAAGATTCCCAGGACATTTATATGGCATTAAAGTTAGAAATGCACTTAACTCAAGGACAATGACACCATCTGTTGATTCAGTGGTATAAATTCATCAACAGTGGACCAAGGGCAAAAACCTGGCTTCACTCTCTGGGGCTGTCATTGAGAGAAAACAGTGTGTATCTGGATACAAGGACTGTTAGATCTCATTTCGTCCACATGCAAGTGGAAATACTGAGGCCGAGGAAAGTAGAGTGAGGCCCCTGAAACCTCATAGCTGGTTCCATGTGCTGAGTCTAGGACAAAGGGGCTCTTTCATCCTATCGCATCATAAAGATAGGCCAGTTCTTAGCCTTTCTTTCTTTCTTTCTCTTCCTTTCTTTCTTTCTTCTTTCTTCTTTCTTTTTTTCTCTCTCTCTTTCTCTCTCTCTTTTTCTTTCTTTCTCTTACTTTCTCTTTCTTTTTTTCTCTTTCTTTCTCTCTCTCTTTCTCTCTCTCTCTTCCTTCCTTCTTTCCTTCCTTCCTTCCTTCCTTCCTTCTTTTTATCTTTTTTTTTTCCTGGAGTCTCGCTCTGTCACCCAGGATGGACTGCAGTGGCCCAATCTCGGCTCACTGCAAGCTCCGCCTCCCGGGTTCATGCCATTCTCCTGCCTCAGCCTCCCGAGTAGCTGGGACTACAGGTGCCCGCCACCATGCCCGGCTAATTTTTTGTATTTTTAGTAGATGGTCTCCATCTCCTGACCTCATGATCCGCCTGTCTCAGCCTCCCAAAGGGCTAGCATTACAGGCTTGAGCCACTGCACCTGGCTCTTTTCTTTCTTACTCATTACCCCTCTGTGTTCAGATCTGTGTAGAGGAACAGTTATATGTATAGAGTACACAGCTACTCTAGGTCGCCTTATCTGTCCCAAAGTGACAGTCTTCCCTACCATGACAACATGCTCATTTGCTGAGCTGTACGTGGGCTACAATTTCACCCCCCATAATTCATCTGTTGAGAATCTCTAATAGCTTCATAAATCTGGGAAGCAAGAAAATCATCAACTTCTCTTAAGCTTAAATTAAGTTCAGATCCTTCTTTCCATATAAGTCACAGCAAAAGCTTTGCTTTTCATTCTGCTCCACACGTATTTATGGGCATCTACCAGTACTCAGTGCTTCCTCCTATCACTCCACATGCAGGCCTCTAATCACGATTCATATTTGGACAGAAACTTGAAGTTTAAAAAGCCCTTTTACATGTGTGTCCTTATTTGATCCAAACAAATGATAAATGCAAAAAAAGCTTTTGCATTGAGGTACAGATGCTAGTTAATACGGTAATAATATTAATGCTGATAATCATGTTAAATTAAGAGTAGTGATAATAATAAGCCTTATGGGACAGGTATTCAAACATAAAAACTTTCATTATTTATGGGTTGATCTTTATATCTAGATCCTGTGAGAGTTGCCTTAATGCAAAGTTAAAATCGGCGATGCCTGTGCTCATCACTTCTGTCATGCTTTGGCTAGTGTGGTAATCAGAATAATGGACCTCTCTTAATGGACCTCTAGAGAGGTCCCTGTCTGAATCCCCATAACCTGTGACTATACTGCCTTATATGGCAGAGGAACTTTTCAGGAAAGATCAGGAATATGAACCTGGAGATAGGATGATTATCCTGGGTTATCCTGGGTAATCGTATCATATGAATCCTTCAAAGTGGAGAAGCTTTTCCAGCTTTTGTGGGGATGACGATGTGAACATTGAAGAATGTAGAGTGGAATGCTACCTGGCTGGCTTTGAAGATGGAGGAAGGGGGTCAGAAACCAAGGAATGCTGGTGTCCTCTAGTAGCTGGAAAAGGCAAAGAAATGAATTCTACCCTCAAACCTCCAGGGTGACTGACTAACAGACATCTTACTTTTAGCCTGATGAAACCTATGTTGGGTTTCTAAACTATCAAGAAGGTAATACATTTATGTTGTTTAAGCCAGGGCTCCCCAGTACCCGGTCATGGATGGGTACTGGTCCATGGCTTGTTAGGAACTGGGCTGCACAGCAGGAGGTTAGCAGGAGGGTAAGTGAAGCTTCATCTGTATTTACAGCCACTCCCCATCACTCACATTACCGCCTGAGCTCCTCCTTCTGGCAGATCAATGGCAGTATAAGATCCTCACAGGAACACAAACCCTACTGTGAACTGCAAATGTGAGGGATCTAGGTTGTGTTCTCCTTATGAGAATCTAATACCTGATGATCTGTCACTGTCTCCCATCTCCCCAAGATAGGACTGTGTAGTTGCAAGAAAACAAGCTCAGGGCTCCCACTGATTCTACATTATGGTCAGTTGTATTTCATTATATATTATAATGTAATAATAATGGAAATAAAGTGCACCATGAATGTAATGTGCTTGAGTCATCCCAAAACCATCCCCTGCTCCCAGTCCGTGGAAAATTGTCTTCCTCGAAACCACTACCTGGTGCCAAAAAGGTTGGGGATCACTGGTTTAAGCTACCAATTTTGTGCTCAGTTTTTACAGCAGCAACTGAAAACTCATATGGCTACATTATTATCAGAAAAAACAACCACAGAATGGTCTCTGGATCTTTGATCAGGAACAGCACGAGTGAAGAGCAACATCGTTTACAATCCTAAAAAGATTCCTCCCCAGCAGCACAGCAGATGAGGAAGGTGCCACATCAGATTCCAATTTGCTCTGTAGTCCTGTGAAGCGATTGGGAGCCAGGCTGGTTGGGTTAAAATCTGATGTGCATCAGTAAGCAGCTGTGTGACCCTTGACAGATGACCCAACCTCTCTGTGTCTCAGTTCCTTACACTAAAAATGGGAATAATAATGATACGAATGTCACAGTCCTGTGCGAGGGTGGATTAAGTTGACATACGTAAGCACTAACATAATGCCTGATACACAGTAAGTGCTATACACATTTTGGACTCTCCTTAAATTTACTTTAGAAATTGTAGATTAGCCTACAAATTTATTTAAGAGAAGATAAAAAAAAGATTCAAAACTTTAGGAATTTAGAAAGAATATAATCCATGGAGTCCGATTCAAGTCACAGCTCAGCTGAAGGGATAGGCAGTTTATTTCACTTCTTTGGCCTTCAGTTTCCACCCTCTAAACAACAACAACAACAAATAAACAAAACAATGAAAACTACTCAGTGGTATTACTATAACGCTGAAATGCGGTATCATCAGTAGACAGAGCTGTCTCTTCGATTTGAGGGCCACACACAGCTGCCCCATGTCTCTTAGCCCATTGCGACCTTGTCTTCCCATGAGGCTTAAGTGTTCTACCACTGATTCTCCCCCTACCAGGATTTACGTTGCATACAAACTGCCTCTTCAAAGGCAGGCTAATGTGTGCCTGACATAGTTATTATTAAATGGCTTTATTGTACACACCTACTTTTATTATTGCATTATAATAATGAAATATCGGCAGTAGATTAAAGTCCCTGTGCCAAACAGCACGCCTTCCCTTTGGCAAGCCTGGCCATGGTTTTGTGGGTGGATGCTCCCAGCTCCTGGAAATTGAGTGGCTGGCCACCTTAAATAAAAAGTCCCTGGCAATCTGAAAGAACATTTACTTTCTGGAGCATACTTTAAAGGATGACTAACTGGCCCTATGAAGCTGTACAATTGGGCAAGGGATTAGCAAAACCCCAAGGGGTAAGTTGCCTCCTAGGTAATTAGCATATCGAAATAGCCAACTGACCACTGAGAATTGTGTTGTCATTGAAAGGAGAGGGGTGCTTGGGATTCTGTGTGGTTCCCTAGCGCTACTGAGCCACTGTGGGTTTTCAGAAATGCAGGGATTGTTGCTCTCTGGGGACTGCTCGATTGCCACAGTTCACTCCAGATTTCGTCTGTGGAAGGAGGCCTACTTACCTTGAGCATATGCAAGATGCGTGCTGCTTCATCTCTCTCCTCTTTGATCCCCTCACCCTCTCCTACTCCTCTTCTGACAACATTGCATCTCAGCCCTTTCACGTAGCTGACTCTTAGCTGACTTAAAGGTCTTAGCATCCCTGACAGATGGAAAAAGCCAATGGAAGATGGTGGAAGGAAGCCATTGTGAGGGGTTCAGTTCAATTCAGTGGAGATACGGGAAATGTGAATTATGGGGGCATGAGGGCATTAGCTCTTAGAGGAATAGGGGGTTTAGAAAGAGCCCATCTCTTAGTTGTCCAGCTTGAACATGGAGACAAAAGGCCTGGGCTTGAGACTCTCAGTTTGCATCATGGACTCAGTTTCCACATCTATGAAATGGGCATGGCTAACACTATTTGGAAATGTTACGCACATAAACAGAATATATGTAAACTCTGCAGCATGCTGCATGCCACCTGGCAGGTGGTCAACATCAGCTCCTTTTTAGTGATGGGGTCGGTGGGGGTGGGGCGAGAATTGCTTGGAATATGTGAAGAAAACTTCCCCCACTATCACCGTGTGGCCTCAGATATGTTATTTAATCTCTCGGACCCTCACCTACCAAACCTAAATAACACCCTCCCCTCGCCTCCCTCCCTGGAGCTGCTGGTCTGGCTACTGAAACGCAGATGCTTACCTGCTCTCTTCAAGATCTGAAGCCACACAGGGTCCTTTTTCAAGATCTGGAGGTGACGGGTTTACTCAGCCACAAAGGGATTAATTGAGAATGAAGGCACCTACCTACAGAATGATGTTTTGATAAAGTTGACATGAATAGTTACATGGCAAAATTGCATAACACAATTGCAATTTTGGTTTTGTATTAAACTTCAACCTCTTCCCTCCAGTGTCTAGGAAACCTCCTGGTAGTTGGGACTCAGAAAAATGTCTCAGCTGTGGTTCCATTTCAATTCTCTTTTTTGTTGTCTGGGTTCTAGGAGGTTGCGGATGTTCCTCTGCATCCCTTCCAGGACCATGGAGTTTATTTCAACCAGGGCCTTCAATATCAGTACTGAGAATTCTTTTTTTCTGTATGATTCTGCATTTTACACAGTTAGGTCAGTCTCCATGAAATACACTTCTAGAGAAGTCCCTTTCCTCCAGTATGCTCTATTCATGAAATGAAAACACTTGGTTTGGCCAAACAGGTTCTTCCTGTAACATCTTCTCTGTCTTTCTCATTGTTTTTCTCTGAACCTTCCTCTCCTACCCTTCCCCAACCAACATCTTTTCCTCTTATCTTTTATGCTTTGGCTCAGTTAAAGGTCCTTTTAGGAGCTCTCTCTAACTTCAAAGGTCAGGGATTGATGGCCTTCCATGTCACCCTGCTCTTTGCCAAATCAGAGCTTTTTTAAAAAAAGTCTAACATTCTATCTATCTATCTATCTATCTATCTATCTATCTATCTATCTATCTATCTATCATCTATCTATCTAGCTATCTAGCTATCTATCTATCTATATCTATCAATCACTTATCATTGATGCAACTATATTCTATCCACACATACATATACATACATACATACACATATACATCTATGGTTTAAAATTAAAATAAGACTAGATAGATCTTAATGGAGAAAAGCAAACCTCTGCCTTAGCCCTGTTCACACCCAATATCTGCCCCCTAGAAGAAAACGCTTTTGAATGTTTAGGTGTTTTTGCTTTTTATTTATCTCTATATATTTATAATAACCTGCTTACATAGCTACATATTTTATGCTTATTGTAGGGAATATCTGTTGACTTTCTATGATACAAAATGAGCACTGGAACTTTGCATGCCCTCTCCCATGCACGTGCAGAAATACATAAATTGTGCATTTCTCCCTCCTCTTGTTACTGTTCAGTTTTTGTTTGACTCAGTATATAATGATCCTGACATCATGGCCATGTCTGTGTTGTCCATGCTGAGTCACAGGGAGTGTGATGATTGGACTTCCCTTCTTGTACAGTTTCACTGAGTTAACCACTACCTCGTCTGTTTAAGTCATTGTTGCTGTTTTCCGTATCCTTACTTCTAATTCATCTCTGAACTCTCTCTTGTACATGTTTTTCCTAATGCAGTTGAGAATCAGATCATCTGTAGGGTCTGCTTTGTTCTAGGAAAAGTCTTTTCTGGAGCTTTCTATACTCCTGCTTTTGTCTGGTCTTATTTTTCTGCAAACCACACATATAGTCCTAGAAATTCCTTCCTTCCTGATCCTGGAAATTCCTTTCACTTCTGCCCTTGATTGGTCTTTTTTCCCTGCATTCTGTGTCCCCCTTGTTCTTAGTTATCACCTTTGTTTGGGGCGCACAATCTTCTGTCATTCCTGGAGAAAGGACACAGGATATGTATGGGCATGTCCTTATTCAACCTTCCCACTTGATTGTAGTTTGGCAGCTAGGCATGGAATTCTAGGTTAGACTATCTTTCTCTCTGAGTCTAAGGACAATGAGGCACTGCCTTCCCGCTCCCAGGGCTGCTGAGAAGCCGGTGTCATACAAAGTCTTAACGACATGAATGCCACTTGCTTGTTCTTGCTCTCTGGAAGCTTTATGAATCTTCTTTCTATCTCCAGTGTTCTAAAAGCGGCCTTGCTAGGTTCATTCTATGTCTTTGCTATTGTGAATAGAGCTGCGATGAACATGCGAGTGTGTGTGTCTTTCTGATAGAATGAATTATTTTCCTTCAAGTTCACTTAGTTTACATGATCGTGTAGATCTTGCAAATGTTGAAACATTTCATCATACTATATGAAAAACACATTGGTTAATATCACCAATCTCATTACAGAAAGTCCTTAAGAATTGGGAAGCTGTCAAATTCATGGAGCGATACAGAAAACTTTCAAAATTCGAATTTTCACTGGATATTTTGAATTTTATCATTAAAAACCGATTGTTAGCTGTTTTCCTAACAGGCGCACTTCACTAACTTTTAATAAACTATCTGATAGCAAAACAACAACAAAATAAAAATGACAGTCCTTCCTTGGGTCATTTTACACCAATCGTGCAGAACACTTTGAGGACCTTTTAAATTGTGTTTTGATTATCTTCCCTGTCTGCAATCATTTTTGTTTTATCGTTGCTTAAGACTCTTTTTTTTTTCTTTTGAGGTAAAATTTACATTCAATAAAGTGTACAAATCTTAAGTGTCCCACACTGATGAGTTTTGACTGATGCACACACAAGTGCAACCGAAAGCACAGTCCAGATAGAGAACATTCCCATCGCAGAAAAGACCTCTCTGCTTGCTCCTCAAGTAGGGAGAAGGAGTCACTCTCTACTTCTCTACCAAAGAAAAGGCACTTTGGACTTCTTCATGATGCACTAGTTTGGCATTCAGGAACTGTACGTAAAAGAAATAATATTGCATACTGTCTGTATCCAGCCTCTTTACCTTGACATGTTTCTGGGATTTCTCTATACTGTTACCTGTAACCATGGTGTGTTCCTTCTTATTTCTGAGTATTATCTCATTTACTATCCATTGCCATTCAGGGAACCCCTGGGGTGTTTCCAGTTTGGGGTTATTATGAATAAAGCTGAAGTTAATATTTTGTGCAGTTCTTCCAGTAAACATCTTTTTATTTCTACTGGGTATATACCTAGAAGTGGAATGTTTAGGTCATAGGGTAGAATGATGTTCAGATTGTTTTCAGAAACTGCCAGAAGTTTTTCCAATATAATTCAACCATTTTTACTACCATTAACAGTACATGAGCATTCTAATTGTTCTACATCCTTGTCAACATTTGGCTTTGTCAGTCATTTTCATTTTAGCTGTTTTGGTGACTATATAGTGGTATCTTATTATGATTTTTATTTGTATTTTTCTGATGGCTGATGATGTTGAGCATTTTTTATGTCCTTATTGGCCATTTGTCTATATTCTTTATATTCTTTTATGAAGTGTCTGTTGTCCATTTTTTATTGGGTTATTTGTCTTCATATTATTGATTTGAAGGGGTTCATTATATATCCCATACACATATGACATATGTATGTATCCTTTGTGAAACTATTTAGATACTTTAAAAATTTTTAATTGTGCAAAATATATATAGTATAAAATCCACCATCTTAATCATTTTTCAGCGTGTAACTCAGTAGTGTTAAGTGCTAACACACTTTTAATCCTGAGACAGTTTTCTTTTGCTCCAAATGTTTTCTTTTAATAGTGTCTTATTCTTTTGCAATAGATGCAGTATCTTCTTTTATTTCTCTAAATTATGTAATTATCTTCTGTTCCCTGCAGTGTCTCCTTTTCCTTTTAGATTTAGAGTCTGAAGTTCATGCTCTTCTCAAATACATATGATCCTTTGTTGCCCATTGACAATGAACAGCATGGAGCCATAGCTTGTGTGGAGGCTGCGTGTGCTGGGTGAGATTTGTCAAACACTTTGCTTTAAAATAGATAAAAGACTTAGCTCTTTCACTGGTTCAACTCCAAATTTTAATATTTGTAGGTCCTGGATCATCAGCTGCTCAGAGTTTCCAATGATAATAAATCTCCAATCCCTTGCCTGGCCTCTCTCATCCTAACCATGTTCTGGTGGCCAAGTAGGGGAAGTGAATTGAGGCAATGGGTGTGAAGGATCTCACCATGCAGTCACTACACTTTCACCAAATCTTCTTGGTTTCACTGGGCTACCTGGGATCTGGAGCCTTCCTAGTTCAGTTCTTCTACAGACTAAACTCCATGTCTCTTGTCTCTGGTAGGGTAGGGTAGAAGGAGCAGTTCATGCTGTGGCAGGCTGGAAGTAGCCTCCTGGCCAGTCATCCTGTATTCAGTCTGACCTTGAATCTGGCCTTCAGAGGCAAGTGGTTGTCCCATCCTCAGCCTCCCCAGGACTCCCCAGTGCACATCTCCCTGGCCCTCGAGGCTCCTACCCCAGGCAGACACTTTGGTGTTGTTCTTACTGTCAGCCAAGTGATTTGCTGCCTTCCCACCTATTCTCTAAGGTCCTAGTACTTGACACCCTTTGTCTGCTGTTCCTGCCTCTCAGATTTCCTTATCTTTGTGGATTTGTACATTCCCTACTTTGCAGCGCTATGGGAAGAAGATCAGATGAGGGATACCCATCATGTGCCTTACACAATGTATGGTCAATGTCAGCTTACCCTTTTCTCTGAGCTCCTTCCAGGCAAGGAGCCATAAACATGTGGTCATCATTCTCTCCCACATGGCAGGTGCACAATGAACATTTGTTGAGTTGAATGTATTCCTGCACTGCTTCCAGAGATGGACCCATCCCATCCTGGTTTGTGATAATAGAGCCTCATTGCTACGTAATTCAAACCTGGAAATAGCTCCTTCAGTATTCTGAAGTCTGGACTCTGTGAGACACTCCCTATGCCACAACGAGCATGCCCTCTTGCTGCGGCACTTTTCCAGGAGCTGGCTTCCCCACCACCTTCTTTCCACTCTTCCATAGGTTACAGGCAGGCACTCGCGGTCCACATGGAGCTTTGCTCTGCTTTGCAGCCTTCCTGCCTTGAATGTCTGAGCTTGGGGCCCATGCTTATTTTCATGTTTTCATTACAGGCTGCCACTGGATTCTCAAAAGGCAAATTGGCCCCAACTCTCTTAAAAAACAAACGGCTTCTCCTAGTGCTTCAAAATAATTATCTCCAAAAGGGAAGGAGGCAGCACATCCACTGTCAGTCCTAAATGACATCATGGCTGGTGTGCAGTGTTTAGAAGATTAATAACATCTGCTTTTCAAATCACGGTTGGTCGCAGACCCCGGAGCTCACATCAAACATATGGGGTGTTTTGTATGCATGATGTGCAGGAGAACACTCCACAGCCAAGGCCACAGACTAGAGAAAATGTTGTCACAATAACGCTGGCTTCCTTTTATTGAGGGCCTTCGATGAGATGGGCACATACTGACCCCTTACACAGACGACACCTCTATTACCAAAGTCAGCCTGCAGCATTGGTACTGTTATTCTGACTTAGTTTAAAGGAAAGCTAAAGATCTCAAAGATTGAAAAATGTAGCTAACTTCCGACAGAAAGTCAGTGATGAAGTCAACAATCAAATTCAAGTAGCCATGACTGGGACTCTTTCAACTCTCCCAACCTGTTTCCAATTTTGACCAGCAGGGCACATCTAGAAACACAGAGTTTACGGAACACCCGTGATGAGACGAGACTGTCCGCTTATTCGATCATCTTCTTCTACTCAGTTAAACACATTCCAGAGAGCGGAGTTTGAACGGAGAAACCCTTTCATCCCTGGAGCAGCATCCACATTTGTTTCTTGATGTTGAATAAAGTGACTTGCATCACTGCAAATCAAGAATGTACATGATAACCCAGCAACCCCAGCTTCTGATTTATACAGACTGATACTGGAAGACGAAAATGGAAGTGAACCACTGTCTGCATTTTAAACACGTTTGCCTGAGGTTTTATGTTGTTTTCTTTTTCTTCTTTTAGGGTTAGAGAAATTGGCAGGCTGCCCCCAGCCTTTCAAGCGGGTTTCAATGAGTGAAGAGAAGTAAAGGAAAGGTCGAAAATAAGGAGCATGTGTACAATTTCTAAATGTTTCCAGGACGAAAACAGTTGTTCGGACAACCAGAAAGGAAATTAATAAAAAGACAGGAGGGAGTGTTCTAACTTTTCTCCTGCATCTGAGAGAAGAAACCGGAGGCTGCACTGGGGACAAGGGATGTCTTGTTCAGTCCCTAAGAACAGGAGTGCCCAGGACTCCATCAGCCTGAGTCTTCAGGAAAAATCTTCCCTTGTCATAGCTCCAATCCCACATTTCAGACCATCTCTCAATCTCTTTAAGAAACTTGGAGTAGGAGGATGGCGGATGAAAAAAGTCCCTTTTTTTTTTTTTTTTTTTTTTTGAGACGGAGTTTCGCTTGTTACCCAGGCTGGAGTGCAGTGGTGTAATCTCAGCTCACTGCAACCTCCACCTCCCGGGTTCAAGCAATTTTCCTGCCTCAGCCTCCTGAGTAGCTGGGATTACAGGCACCCGCCACCATACTCAGCTATTTTTTTGTATTTTTAGTAGAGACAGGGTTTCACCATGTTGGCTAGGCTGCTCTCAAACTCCTGACCTCAGGTGATCCACCCACCTCGGCCTCCCAAAGTGTTGGGATTACAGGCACGAGCCACTGCGCCCGGCCAAAAAATAATTTTAGAGCTTTTTTACCCGCAGTATCAAAGCTACTGATATCAGTTAAGGATATGTATCTTCATTGCCAAGCTTGAATCAGCTTTGGGGGGTGGGTGGGAGGAGCAAGGAATTAAGGGATGCTCTTAATTCTGCGAAGGTTGTCTACAGGAGGCCATGGATGGCAGTGGACAAATGGCCAGAGCATGGACTGTGAAACTCAAAAGAAGGGCCAGCGCCTCACTTGCATCCATTTCACAAATTCACATGGTGCCCTTTCTTTGTGTCGATCAGAGAGGGATATAGAACAAGATGTGTATGATTCCTGTTCTGTGGAGTTTACACTGATGAGGGAAGTTGATGAAGAAAAAAGCAAAGACACAAATTAATAAAAAAATTGCAAGAAGAGTTGGGTGTTTTGAAGGGGGCAAGCAAGGGAAGTGTAGTGAATCCCAGCAAGTGATCTGTAGCGCTGTCAGGAAGGGCTCTGTGAGGAAGCAGCGTTTAATCTGAGACCTAAAGGAAAAGAGAAAACCAGCCATGCAAAAGAGAGCAGAACACTGCAGAAGGAGAAAAGAGATTGACCAAGATTGAGTGGGGAGAGGTGGGAGACAGAGCACCAGCCAGCGGGTCCTCCTGCCATGGGGAGTCCTGGCTAGGTCCTGGGGGCCTCTAGAACACAAGGAAGTCAGATATAATTCTCAATGGCCTGGGCAATCATGATAGAGTCTTAAGTAGTGGAAGATCATGCACCAGGGGCCAGCAGGTCCAACTCTGCCACCTGCTTTTGTAAAAAAAAGATTGCCACATAGCCACACCAATTTGTTTATATATTTTCTGTGCTGTTGGGTACTACAAAGGAAGAATTAGTGGTTGTGACAGAGACCTTAAGGCCCCAAAGCCAAAAATATTTACCATCTGGCCTTTAACAGAAAAAAATTGCCCATACCTGTCCTGTACCACGTGATCTGTGGCGAACTCAACCTCTTTGAGCATCAGTTTCTCCTTTATAAAATGATGCTGGTACACTGGAAACAGGTAAATTTTATGGTATGTAAATTATATCTCAATAGAACTGTTTATAGAAATGAAGATGTCAATGGGACAGGCATGGAACTGCTAGAAAAAGGGTTAAAAGGAATATCAAATAAGAATCACAGAGCAGATTGGCACACAGAGCTCAACAGCACTTTCTACTGCTGATACTATGGCTAACAGCTTGGTAAAGCAGGTCTTATTATCCTTCCCTTATCCATACACTATAGCTCAGAGAAGTGAAGTCACTACCCTGAGGATGCACAGCACTAAACCATAGGTCCAGGATTCTAGCCCAGATCTCTGGGACCCCAGTATTCCTTCTGTGGATGCACTGTCTTGCCTTTGAGGTAGTTGTGACTCCCGAAATTGAGTTAGGCTGAACGGTGGAAGTAAATTGTAGGGAAGGCAGGCAGTGCTGGTGAGCTGGAGAGCACTCATTAAATGGCTTTTTTCCCTGTTTGGTTTCAGGCTGTGTGAATTCTCACTGCCCCATGTTTCACTTTGAGCTGGGTGTTCATGTGAGCTCTCTACTTCACATGAACTCCGGCCTGAGTTTTGCTTGTTCGAGGCTGAAACTGTCAGAAACTGCTGAGCTGGGCCCAGTTGCTAGGCCCCATCAAAGGCGCTGGCCGGGGCTTCCAGACCTGGGTCTAAGGCCAGCCCACCCACGGCTTACTCTGAGCCAGGACACAGTCAGTTTATCTTGTTTCGAGTTTCGGCTCACCTCCTTTCAAGTTTCGCTCTGAAGCAGTTCACACACCACCCTCTCTCCCTCTTTCTGTGGGCTGGTCTGGGCTGTGAAATGCACCCTGGGAGATCAGCAGCCCTAGCCAGGAGCCATGGTCTGGAAGGCTGAGGGTGGTCCCATCTGGATCTGTAAGCCAGGAGCCTTGGCTCCGTGTGGAGCTCTGCTCCAACCGATGAACCCGGTGAGCTTTGCCAAGCACAGCCACCTCTCCAAGTCTCAGTTTACTCCTCTGTCAACTAAGAGATTGAACTATGACGTTTAAGTTCTTTTGAGCTCAAATAATCTAGGCATCCTGGTCTAAGGATGTATCTTTAGGATGAGTAGATTTTAGAGTCCCAGGTTTTATTCTTCCCACTTTTTTAAGAGCTGAAACTGTCTTTAGAAATTTTCTAGTTTTTCATCTTCATTTTACAATGGTGGGAACAAAACCCAGAAAGGCTAAAAGATTGTTCTAAGGTCCCAAGGAAGTCAGTGGCAAAATGGAGACTAGAACCCATGTCCACAGACTCTCAGTGCAGTGTCCCAGGGACACCTACGGAGATGCACTCTGAAGCCCCTGAGTCTTTGTAAGATTTGAGCCTTTCTTGTAAACAAAAACATGAGAAAGAGGCTTCATTAATACTTATTACACCTTAGATAAATTAGCAGCAATTGTCTTTGCTGTAGCCTGGCAATTTTCCCAAACATCTGGTCAGGGCCGGGCAGGCCTGGCCCTCCCACCCCTCGGAGGAGCAGTTGGGGCTGCCAAAGCTGGAGCCTCGGGGTTCCCCTGGGACGGATGCTACCTAATGTGCTGTCTGCGATGCTCGCTTCACTTCCACAACACCTGCTTTCTGAAGCTGAGCTGCCACTCAATCCCAGGCCAGTGGAGCATGGGAAATCGTCAACAGTGGGGGGAAGCAAGGGAGAAGATGACACAGAAAGGAGCCACGCCAGCCCCTGTGAGGAGCAGCCTGGTGACAGGGGCTTCTAGAGGAGAGTGGTGGGGTTTAACATGCACCATTATTTGGGGGCCATGAAGGATGGTGACTCTGTGGTTAAGACAAGCTGGGGTGCTCAGAAAGCCCTCCAGCCCTGGGCTCAGCTGGCCTGGTGTGTGTCTTGACACCTTGTGTGGCTTTTAATTTCCGTGACTTCTTCTGGCCTAGGACTCTCTCAGCAGCAATGGAAGCCATGTTCTGAAGCACACAGATCAAAATCCAGGACGCAGATTCTGATCCAAACTTCTTACTGACATTAGGCAAGTCACTGTCTTCCATATAAGAGACACACGTGCCAAGTCCCTGCTCTAGGCCTTGACTGGGCCTAAAGGTTGAGAAACAGAATTAAAGGAAACTGGGTCCCCTTCTTCTAGCCCACTATTATCCAATTAGAGAGGAAGAATGAAGGCAGATATTAAAATATATATTTTGATAATTATAAAGGAATGAGGATGGAAGAACAAGAAAAAGAGAGAGAAGGGAAAAGAAGGAGGGAGAAGGGGAGGAAGGAAGGGAGAGCAGGAGAGGGAGAAACTTGGGCACATGGGGAACAGAGAAAGAACATCTAACACAGCATGGGAGACATAAATGACGATCCAAGAAGGCCCAGTGGTGGAGTGGATGTCTGAGCTGAGTGTCACATGAGAGTAGGCATCAGCCAGTGAGAACAGGAGGGATCAACTGCACCATGTTTAATGTGTGAACTTGAGAAATGGAAAACTGCACATAAAACACTCACCATGGTGCTCAATGAATGCCTGCTGCAAATATCAACCTAATTATCAGGCCAGAGGGGCCCTTGGACATGGTGGCCACTTGATTTAATTTTTCCTATGCTTTAAACTTTATTAACTGTTACATATTGGGAATCGACCTTATGGAAAACACAACGCCTAGAGTTAAGGGATTGAAAAGACCATAAGTAAAGAACAACTGTGGCAGTCGCCGGTAGTCATCTACCCTAACTACACTTTGCCACCTCTTTGCAGACAGATTCAAATTTTGTTTGAGACTGCAATGCACCCGTCTGAGGGCATGAATCTTGCTTGGTAAGAGGCCAGTTGGGTCATTTAATTTTGTCTTGCCAGAGGCACACTTTCCCAGCCTCCTTTGCAGCATGTGGCCATGTGACACAGCCTGGCCAATGGGGTTTCTAGGAAAACATTTACTTCCCGGCCAAGTAATAGTGGCATAAATAGAGCTCCCCAAGAAACTCAACGTTCCTTCTGGTTCCCAAGTACTAATCAACCACTGTGCAGTTTAAAAACAAATATCAGCAGTAATAACCACCAAAATCTAGACCTCAAAGCAAAAGACATGCTCAGAGGCATAGTGTTACCACTTTTAGCTGCAAGACTCTTGGCAAATCACTTAAGCCTGCATTTCATTTTTGGCAGAATTAGAACAAAAATACTCCAACGGCAAAGGTTGATTTTGAGGAATGGCTGGACCGTTGCATGTGAAAACACAGGTGTAAATACAAAAGTGCTTTCCAGAAGCGTCATTCTTAATAATATTTTGGTGCTATTCTCTTGACTATTCAATATAATAATTATTATAATTGCTGCTTATATAATTTTTCTCAGTTAATTATATTTCCTTATATTTAAGACTGCTAAATTATGAAATATTATCCAACCTCAATGTTTCCCAATAATTTTTCAAAAACATTTTAAGTCATTTTCATAACATTTATGAAGTGAAAGGAGGCTGTGCATGGTAGTTCCTTTTTTATAGATTTTTATCAATTGTATTATATTTTGTAGTATGCTATTTATGCGATGTTATAGTTTTTTATCTAGTGATGTATTTAGTAGACATAAAATTAATGAGTAAAACTAAATATATTTTTAAAGGATAAAATTGTTCTTACTAAATTTTAGAAAAACATGTAGCCTTCTGACTCAAGGACTTTGTATGTTAACCACATAAGCATGGCGACTAGTGGGGCTTTAGATGGAGTTTGAGCAAAGGTGTTGCCACAAATTTGCAAAGTTTCTCAGTAAAGTTCGATGTGATCATCTCTAAAGTTTCTTCTCATTTATTTCAATATTTTATTGCTTCTTCTTTTTCAATAAAATCGAGGACCTAATACATGCTCAATTCATGATGGGGTCCAATTGAGCACATACTAGGTCCTCAGTTGAATTAGAATCATTTCCATTTATGACATAATACATATTTTTGAAGTATCTACTTCATAAACATTGGAGAAATGCATAGAAACTCTAGATAGAACTTCTAGATGAGAAGGCAGATCTTGAAGTAATTTTAACTATGAACTCTACCAAAAAGAGGTACAGCATATAATAGAGCATGCTCTGAAACTCCCAACTCTGGCACTTTTAACTATCTTTGATGATTGTGGCACAGGAAATGAGGCCTCAAATCACATCAGAGCCCTAAGAAACCACCCAGTGCTCTTGGAGGTCCTGGGCTCCTCCCTTCCTTCTCCAGGAAGTGAGAAATCCCTTTCTTCTCTTCCTATCAAAACATCATCTCTCTTGTGACTTTTTTTTTTTTTTTTTTGAGACAGAGTGTCACTCTGTCACCCAGGCTGGAGTGCAGTGGCGCTATCTTGGCTCACCACAACCTCTGCCTCTCAGGTTCAAGCGATTCTCCTGCCTCAGCCTTCCGAGTAGCTGGGACTACAGGCACGGGCCACCACACCCAGTTAATTTTTGTATTTTTGGTAGAGACAGGGTCTCACCATGTTGGCCAGCTGGTCTTGAACTCCCGACCTTAAGTGATTCACCCCCCTCGGCCTCCCAAAGTCTAATCTGCCATTTCTTATTTCCCTGTTTTCACATCCAACCTTCCAGATAGACCCAAGGTTGGTAAAACCAGAAGACTGTCTATCCCACCCGCTGCCAGGTTTGCAGAGTCAGGAGGGGACGAGCTTGATTCTGGCTGCTGACCGCCATCTTACTCTTCCCTCTGCGCTCTGCGTTCCTCCTGAGCCAGCGAGCCTTCCCCTACCCTCGCTTTGTTGTCAAGTGTTCTTTCTACCCTGACATTTCCCACATCTTTTCCAGAGTCGTTTGGATCCGACTGAGATCCCAATCTCCCACATTTTAGCCAAAGTTCAAATAGTGACTCATCTGTCTATTTTAGACCAAGTTGATGTGTAACCTAATATTTCCAGAGAATACATCATTTTGTGTGTGATGACTTTGCAGAGAAAGCCACAATATCCCACAGGCATGATTGGGAATTATCACGTAAGTTGGGAAAGTTGGAGTGCCCACACTTGATAGCTATACTGTCCTTGCAGGGGTCCTCTCAGAGCCTTTACTCATCACCAGGAAAAAGAGCAGAGCAGAGAGTTGCAGAAGCACAGAGGCTGTGGGCCTCATTGTCCCTTGCTTGACTCCTAGCAAAGGAAAGACTGAGTGGCAATCTGTTCCCCATATGACACAGGGACCTCCGCAGATATTTAATGACACTGTAGATGAGTATGAAGGCCATGGCAGCATTATTAAAAATGTACGGGACAGGGATGGGAAGGATGGGGCTGGGGGATGTGGATGGTTTTCAAAACCTGGAACAAATGAAAGCAATTTGGGAAGAGTCGCAAGCAATTTAAGCTAAGGTACCATATCTCCCTTGAAAATGGCCAGGAACTTGGAAGCTAGTGAGAAATAGAAGAATCCAATCATGACACTTTTCCTTTGCTTATATTTTTTCAGTTGTTTGGGGAGTGGGAGAAAGATGATTGACTTCATCCATGTCTCTTCCCAAACATGGTTTTGGTATTAAGGATTAAATGATAGTTCTCCAAAAGACCTGACAAGTTAAGGGAAGACAAAACGTTTATTTTGCCAGGTACTGAGAGAATCTGTATATCAATATGTATAACATTTAAAAAAATCTATTTGTTATCAACGCTTATTTTCCACTTTGCATTACGTGCACTTTTGTAAGGCACTGCAAATCATTTATGGAAAGACACAAAACAGAATTTTAAAAGATGATTATTAATTAAATGTTAGATCTGAAGTGATGCTTATAAGAACACTTTAAGATACTGTTGCTCCATTTTCTAGATGACAGAAGCAAAGCTCAGAGAGAAGTGAATTAGCTACAGCTCAGGGTGGGGTTGAATTTTGATCTGGAATTGGCTTACACTAAAGTCCATTCCATCTGCCATGCTCCATGCTTTCTGGAGGAAGTCCCCTTCTCCCAAGATCATGGCAACTCGGAATTTCACTGTTACGTGGTAATTCCAGAAAAGAGTACACCGTCAGCAAAAAATACTACAACTCTGAAGTAGATGAAATGCTCACTCTTCAATATTGGGAGATTCTCCTAAATATTCAAATAAAGAAATATTTTTCCCATTTATTTTATTCATTCCACAAATAATTACTGAGTGCCTAATATCTGAAAATTAGTAAATCTTAAAGTCAATAAAAATTACCTATTGGAAGTTTTAGCAGATGCTTAATTAGTTTTAAATTTCTGAGATGTTTGGTTTTATACATTGCCCAAGAAAATCAGTCATGTAGATTTTCTTCATTCTCATCATCCTGGTCTTGGCATCACCTTATGCCTGGTTATTATTCTATATACTTGTTTAACCTTAAAAATCAATATATAACCACCAACAAATAATATAAAATATTTTTTTTTCAGTGTAGTGCAATGTTATCAAAAGAAGAGAGGTTAGACATGCTATAAGATTCTACTTCTAGGCATGGTTCAACCACCGACCAGACTACTGTCTTTAATATAAGCATTGTATCTTCTTTGAGGTTCTAGATTGCCTTAAAAGGTAATAACAATAATAATAGTAATAATGATAATAATACTGATCTCACGTAATTGTTTAGGGGACTAACTTAGATCCTGGTGTTAAAATCTTTAACACAATACCATGCTCTCTAAATTAGGCAAAAACAAATCCCAGATTTGTTGCTTTGATTAAATGAACTGGTGAGTATAAAAAAAATGCGATGCATAATAAAAATTGCTGTATATATTTACTTTTTATGGTAGCTATTTCTATCTGTCTAGGTAGGAAGCTAGTTATCTATCTACCATCTCGTTCCAGAAATAATTTAATGTGGTCTATTTAATATTATTATCGTGTTTTATGATTCATTTTCTAGTCAACCCTATTCAGACACATTATTTTCTAGAAATAATAATTATAGTGATTTCAATATAAAATACAGTATACATGTATTGTTGGTTTCCTTCTAAGAGGCTGTCATCTACTTGTAGGTTTAATTGCTGCCACTGACAGGGATTTACAAGACTGCAAAACTGTAAGGTGAAATCTCTATGCATTCACAGTCTCATACTTCAAAGGATTTAGAGTAGCAAGAAAGTCTACATTTAAACAACAAATCATCAGGAGTTAATATACTACTTTTGCACCAAAACTTCCATCATGTCCCTGGATATAAAATTTCCATGTTCAAGGTAGACTTTTCATATTAAATTCCGCTCAGAGTGAATCTATGGAGCAAGGATTCCATGCCAAAAGCTACAGAGTTTCAAAGAAAACATGGGTTAGTGGTACTGTAAAGGAATCATACATATAATCTCATCTTATCTCATCATTAAATCATTCTTATAGCATAAAGCCTCATAGCATTCTTAGAAGGAAGCTATGCAGATTCTGCTTGGCTGCTCAGAGTGACTAGAAACTCATTACTTAATGAGGATGAGTCCATTGTAGGGCAACTCTCACTATTAGAAAATGGTCGATTGCCAGTTAGAGAGAGTGTGACTTTGTAGTCAAAAGATCTGTGCATTCGCTGTTCTCAGTCACTTAAATGGCCATGGAACCTTGGACAAATAATTTCTCCAACCTCTGTCAAAGCTTTGTCAACTGTGAAATGAGGACAGGAATGTACTCCTCCAAAAATGGTAGGGAAAAGACGATAATGAACATGAGGTTCCAGCACAGCTTAGCTGGTACCCAATAGAACATCACTTGTTCCCTCCTGACTTTACTTTCCTTTGAGTTAAAATCTCACTTATTACCAACATGTAGATAGGGAACTTTCTCATAAAATAATAATTATAATAATATTTTTTAGAAAACTGGAGTTTTGCCTACTTCTTGTGGCAAAGACTGGATGGAATCGAGCTTCTGCTGCCCCATTTAGACAGAACATGTGCTCTATATATTCCCCTAGTCTCCACTCAGCCAGTTTGCTGTTTCTAATGTGAACTGAATGCTATTGGCATTGAGGTATGTGACCTTTATTTTAATGTGTAAAGCAGATCAGATGTCCTAGATCACTTCTTCTCCAAACTTCAACTTAGACTGACTTCCACCAACAGCCCACCACCCCGGGGGCATGCCTTTACAAAAGCGTGGTGGCCGGTCACAGTCAGTGCCCTGGAAATGATCAGAACTACTGCTGGGTACTTGCCCTGAGAGATGCTCAGAGCCCATCCTCTCCTCCAGGAGCAGCCCATCTGACCCCTGTGTGAATCGGGCCAAGACACTTACTAGGCTCGCATACCCTTTGCTTTAGAAGCCGGCTGACTAAGTGTTATCAATTCATACTGAAATTTACACTCGCCTCCTCGCTCTGTTCCCATCAAACACTGTGGAACATTTTGTCCTCTGTTCTCAAGCAAAAGAATGGTCCCTGCGTACCTCCTAGATGGTGATGCTGGGTATCACATGTGGGCCAAAGGAAGCCTGGGAGGGTCTGGTTTTCTCAATGTGGAGATGTGTCCCCTGTATAGTGCTTTATGAGAGAGTCCATGAGGTCAGGCACAGCTGGAGTCTCTGGGCAAGTACAAGTCCAGAGTTGAGGTCCCTTCCCAACTCCCCTGCCACAGTGAACCTGGGGAATATCTTCAAGGAGAAGGGCACATTGTTTTGTTGGTGGTTTACCCTCAATCGTTGTCACATTCAGTCTCTAGGAGTGAATTGCTGAAGAAGAGTGACCAAACTTAAGGCAGAAGGAAGATAAGCCTGTGACCGTTGGTGGGAGCTCTGGCTTTATCGGCATGGCTGACATTCTCAGACTCTAATGGGATTCCCGGATATTGTATGGAATGCCTTACCTTGGATCATGGTTCCAATTCACCATCATTCCTTCATTTATTCAAATTTGATTGAGCACCTGCTATGCCTCAACCTCTTTTTAGGTATTCAGAGTACATTAATGAACACGATAGATAAAGGTCTCCACCCTAGTGAATTGAGACATAAGAAACAATAACAGAACAAACTGGTGCATTATACAGCAGAGTTCAGGCATACTAAAGACAAACAAAAATAGGAAAAGTAGTGCTGACCAAGGGAGTGTATCGTGTATATGGACTGATTAGCCAAAAAAAAAAAAAAAAAATTAGAGAAGAAGTTAAGAGGCAATGGCTCAGGGCATGGGCTCTGACAATGGGATTCCTGGTTTTTCAGCCTTGGCACTAGCACTTTCTAGTCAGGCGACCATGGTAAAATGACTTAACCTCTCTCAGTTTCTGCATCTATAAAAGGAAAATAACAATATGTCCTCTTCGCAGAGGTGCAGTGAGGGTTCATTGAGAAAGGTGCCCGGCACACACAAAGTGTTCAGTGAATGTGTTAACTCTTTATTATTCACATCCCCGTGTTGTTATTGAGAAGACAGAGACCCAGAGAAGAGGAGCAGCTTCCCCAGAGGGCAGGCAAGGCAGGACCTGAGCTCAAAGGCAAGCAAGGCAGAACTTGGGATAATCATATTTAATCATAAACCACAATGGCTGTATCTGCAAATCCTCTGTGTCTTTTCAATAGTGTTTGGAAGAATCCCCTCTGCCTACTCCCTTTGCTCCCAGGCACTGACCAGACATCTTGGTGGCATGTCTAGGGGTCATCTCTTAGGAACCTCAATGAATGTGGCTTGACCAGTCAACCAGTCGATCGGGTCAGCTGCAGCCCTCACACATGGCACAGTCAGTGTTTCCTCCCACGCCCTGGCTTTGCTGTGAAGCAAGGACAGCCGCCTGCTGATTAGCATCCACATGCCCTTATGCATAATTGAAGACATGTTAAGTCACCCAACTGAGTTCTCTTCCCCAGACCACATGGTTCCAGAGCACTGAGTTCCCAGAGGCCTCCCTTTTTAAAGCTTTTATCTTGTCTATCACTCCTAGACTCTTCTCCTTTCTTACCCCTCTTTGAAGGACATGCACTAGGTAAAAGGCAAGAGGCTGCTACAGGAGAGAAGGGGAGAAAGAGGGAAACAGGAAGGGAATCACTCCTTTCAGGCTACTCCCTGCATCTCTAGATGAGACTACAGGGAGAGAGTGAATCCAAGGACAGACAGGGCAGTGCAGTTTGAACCAGAGATTTTCTCTTCAACCCTCTGATTTGGATTGTCACTTGCTTTCACATCCCTCTGGCATTAGCATTGCCTAGGGGTCAGGATCTCTGTAAATGTTAGAAAAGATGGTAGGTGCTTTGCTCATCCCAATACTTCCTCCATCCATCCACCTCACTGAGTATCTTCTATGCTCTGGGTTCTGTGGCCCTGAGAAAACACAAAAAACTAGAACAAGGCAGCATAGAGACAACCACAGGGAGCCCAGAACCACAGCAAGGGCAGTAAGCTTTGACCATGAGGAGAGATGGTCAGACAGGGATGTGTAGAGGAGGAAAAGTGTGAGGTTGCAACGAATGGACGAGAAAGAGCCAAACAGAAAATGAGGAGTACAGATGGAGCCACGTGTGCAAAGATACAAAGGTGAGCAGAGCTGAGGCACGCACGTGAGCTTGGAACAGAGTGAAGAGAGACAATGGCAGGGGTCCGGAGGCAGGGCCTGGATAATGAAGGGCTTTGGAAGAAACAGAGAGCAGTTTGGGTTCTATTCAGAGTGAACAGGGAGACATTGAAGGGGTTTCAGGGGGAAAGGGAGAGGATGGGTTTTGTATTTTGCAGAGATTACTCTGGCTATAGTATGGATAATGGAGCAGAGGGTAACAAGAAAAGGGGAAGAAAAACCTCACAGAATCCCTTCACAAACCTCAAGGGAGGGTATGATGGTGACCTGAGTGAAAGCAACCCCCGTTTGGATGGAGAGGGAAGGTTTGATAACAGGGACATTTATGGTGGTCGTCATAGAAATTGACTACTTATATCAGTCAGATAAGTCTATGTCAGAATAACAAACAATCCCCAAATCACAGTGGTTCACAGAGAGGCAGGGTTATTTGTAACATGTATTGTTGTTCATCAAGGAATCACAGGAATTCTGTGGCTCTGTGATGGGTCCTCTTCATCTGGATAGGCTGGTCTCCCAAAAGGGGAAAATGAAAGAGAGCAGAACTACAGAGGGATTCTAGCAACTTCTGTCCACAAGCTGCACACACCACCTCGACTCATATGCGACTGGCCAAAGCAAGTCACAAGGTCAAGGCTGACATTACTGTGGCGGGAAGTAGTATGTTTCTGCAAGGGACAGAAAATGTGTTCAGAGTAGTACTGTCTATCCTCATCTGCCCGCTTGGTCACAAGTATTCACCTTCCTCCTTTGCTCATGTACAAGATGCTCACTCCTTCCTAAAGAAAGACAAAAGTCCTATCCAATCCATCTTGGACTCAAAATCCAGGATGTCATCTTTGTCTCTATATAAAGTCTGGAGACTGCCCTCTCCCATCTGAAGTCCCATAAAATAAAAATGTGAGTTAGTTGTGATCTCACCACCACCCCCAAATACAAAGGTGCTATGGGGACAGGGGAAGAACAAAAGCAAGAAAACTCCTATTTAAGAAGGGAAGAGTAAGCAGCACACAGTGCCCGCCAGTCTTTAGCAATTCTGAAACCCAGACAGACATGATGAGGATTCCCCACTTTGGGGTGGGGGGATGTCCTGGATGAGGCCCAAGCTCTCCTCCCTGGGAGCATTTCCCAGTTCATCATCCTCCATGGCTCTTAGAGGGCAAAGCATGTGTTCAGAGGTAGGGTCAGGGAGGTGGAATTAAGAGTTAAATTTTGGTAGCATGTTAATACAGGAGGCTCTTTGCTAGTTTAGATCATATATGTGAGTGGAGTGTGTGTTTGTATGGGAGTGATTCTGTGTGTGTGTGTGTGTGTGTGTGTGTGTGTATGTATGTGATGCCTTTCCTTCCTACATTACATTTGATTTATTTTTTCATAATTCTAACCTTTGTTTAGATATTGCCAGGCTCTTGATCTCCCTTCAGCACTGCACATGAGCATCAAGAGCTCCTTTCTTCCCATAAGGAAGAATTTGATCACCAGTCTTTCAGAACAGCACTTTAAAGACCACCTTGGTCTAAAATCCTCCAATAGCATTGGGAGAAAGTAACATTGGAAAGTAGCATTGGAAAAAAGAATCTATTGGTCAAAATTATAACACTTAGGAGAAGGACTAGAACATGGTCCAGTACTTAGGCTCCCGCCCCACACTGCAATTAAAACAAGTACTTTTTTTTCTTGATATCTAATAGACCCAGTCACATGCTTGATATCACACTTAATATTCAAAATTACATAAATGGTTTCAACATCAGCTACTCCGTCCCAATTAAAATTAAACTATTTGTACTGCATGCATATTTATACAATCATCCCCTCTGACTAGATGTAGTCATGTGCATAGACATCGAAGCTAAATCATGCATTGTCTGAACAAAACACATGCCGGTAAAGGACGGGCTGGTGTTGGGAGCTGGGGATGGTGTCTCCATTAGGCAGGCAGTTAATTTGAAGTTTAAAAAATGGATTTTCAACAGCTGATACATGGCAGATTTAATAACCTGACAGTTTTTTCTCTCTTCCTAGCTAGTCCGTTCAACTTTGACTGGACCTGTTGCAGGATGATATGATTACCATTGTGTGCACCCTCTGGCATTATTTAAAAAGGCAAATCCCTAATCCCTGCTTAATTTTATGAACTGTCAAAATGATTCTAAATATCTGCTCTGTTTGCATTTTCACCTCGGGACAGAAGTCCAGAGGTACAGATTGGGTGTACAACAGTGGACTTGAGGCAATTTTCATCTCTTAATGCCTGTAGCGTGAAAGGCTGAATTTGTAATAATCACCAGATTATCTCTAAAGATCGCTCTGTTGTACCTGCAAAATGGTTCTGCAGAAAAATGCAAAAGATACAGGGAAAAGTAATGATGAGAGGCAGGAGATGATTGCTCTTCCTAATCCCTGATGGAAAGAAAAAAAAAAAACCCTCACACAACACCCCCCATGCCCAAGACAAACATTGGTAATTTCTGTTAAATGCTGTTTGGAATTTGCAGTGGCAGAAACCCGCTCTCGAGTCAAAGATGGGCTCCATTCCCTGTGCTCCTGCAAGCAGCTCCTGATGCTGAGGCATAAGAGCTGAGGGTCATTTGCAAAACAGGTCCAGAAGAAGAGGCAGGCTCTCAACCCAACTGAAGAGAGAATGAGAAATCAGACAATGCATGGAAGAGCCCTAGTGCATCCCCTGAGATGTGTTTTTTTCTCTTTTCTCTCTCTGCTGGGGACAGGCAGCAAGAGGATGTGGCAGGCAGGTCAGGGCTGGACCCCAGTGTGGCTCAAGGTGGCTGTGTGACTTTCATCAAATGTCACCTTGTCCCTGTCCTGGCTTCTGTTTATGCTCCCGACAAATGAGAGTGGAAGGTGGGTGCTGGCTGCAAATCCCACCAACACCAACACACACAGCAGAGAGGATGTGCGCACTTCTCTCTGCTGGGATCTGGATTCTAAGCGGCACATCCAGGCTTCCTTTAATCCTCGGTACTCTGAGAGGCAGGTGTCAGAAAGGTGAGGGTGTAGAACTATGCTTACCTCTGCATTACAGGTCTCTAAGCAAGGAAAAGGAGGTAAGTTTAGGTCTAACTACAGGCAACAAAGGGGCAACTTTATGTCTAACTATAGGCAACAACATGTTACATATCTGGGAAGATCTCATCTTCTCCCCTTCACACACACACACAAAATCTATGGTTTTCAAGATGCCTAAATCACACAGGCAAAAGAACATTGTATGACGATCCCTCACCTCAAAGTTTTAAGAATGGAAGTTTTAGGTAATTCGATATTCTGCAAAATTGAGGGAGAAATTCTGCCTTCCCTTTTAACTCACTGGCAAAAGGGGCCAGAATATAAACTTTCTTCTACCTTTTATCTTGAGGACATTAGGAATGGGGCTGGAAAGTAAATTATTCTTTTTTTAGGATTGATAGACAAGGAAAAGTCCAAGTTGAATATGCTCAGACTTGTTTACGCACTTGTAAAAAATTATGGTAAATTCTAGACCAAGCCTGTCTTCTTGTAGTGTGTTCCTCAAAGAAAAGCCAGTATCCAATCCTACTTCTCACAATACCTTGGAGTGGCTGTGGAGCAGAAGGCGGATTCCTGGAGTCAGAAACCAGAGGTCTTCTGAAGGAAGTGCTCTGCTGTGAGTCCTAATGCATCAGGATATCTTACAGGTTGTTGATTGCATTTTGTTTGCCGATTTTAAATCTGTGAAATCTTTGGTTATTCATCAGGTACTCCTAAGTAGTGGCTTTGATAGTGAAATCTTCCTAGATGTAAACTGAAATTGACCCCAAATAATCAGAAGTTGGGAGTTTTCTGAGAAAACCGGTGGAATACATTCTCCTTTGCTCTGTTTTTTAAATTCCCTGTAGTTTATTAATTAATAAGCTAATCCTCTTCTTCTGATACTCTTTCATAGAAAGAAAATATTTAGATCACTTCAACGTCAAAACGAAAGCATAACTACCACTTTAAATGCTAGATAATACCTCATGGTGATCCCTTACAGTTGCTTCAACATATTATAGTTTATAAAGTGCTTTTAATACACTGTATATCACAACCGTGTGACTTAATATTGTTTTATTGACTAATAAAATAACTTAAATAACATTAATAATATTTAATATTTAATCACATTAATAACATTTAACATTCCACACACATTAAAGTAATAAATGAGGAGGGTACGGCCATAAACCAGATACTGCGTAGGTGCTTCACATAATCTTACTCCATTCTTCACAGCAATACTAAAAGGGTGACTTTAGTCACCATGCAAAATAAAATGAAGCCCAGAGAGATAATAAAGCAGTTGCTTGGCTCAGGTCACACACCTTGTCAGTGACAGACAGAGCACAACCCCAGGTCCTCAGATGCCAATTGAAATAGTTTTTATGGTGCATAATATTAACCAGGTTTCAAACATATCATGTGTCATTTGCAAATTACATGACCCTCTCTTACAAGTGCTATCATTTGTAGAAACTTTCAATTGGTTGATTTGATGTCCGAGCACTTACTGGGTACAATGAGGATTTCCACCTTATAATGAAACCCAAGAAGGAAAAACTAAAAACAAAACAATCAGACAATCTGGAAAGTGAATTGAACATAAGCTCTCATTAGAGGAAGCAAAATCCTTTCTTTTTGGAGAAGGCATTTTGTACACCATCACATGGGAGAGGCAAGTGCAAATTTTGTACTGCAGGGGACCTGCGTGAACATATGGGCCCATTAATCATGAAATATTGATTGGGGATTGAAAGTATGAAACAGGTTCCATGACACATGGGTTTGTTTTGTTGGTCCAAAGTGTTAAGTAACACAGGAGCCATGTTAACATTCATCTCCTACTCTTCTTTTGTTAGCAGGTTAGTGCTCACCCAATTCACATATCCTCAGGTTTATGAATTATTAATCAAAAGAGCTAAAAAGTCAATCCAATCTGGTTAGATACAGTAGTACTTGTGGCTTCCAAACTTTTAAATAATGAATGGTTTCATCACTTCCCCAGTGGATGTCAAGCAAGGAGAATGTCTGGAATCAAAATCCCACTGGGTAACGAAAGAAACATAGTGAAAAAAGTAGTAATTTTTAATAATAGCAACTCCAACCTATTGTATCATCACTGCCACTCTCCAGAGAGATCATTTCAGAATGGGAAGGAGAGGTGGCTTGAAAAAAGGGCTTTATGGGATCAAATATTCCCAGAAAAAGTGTTATAACATAAGGGAGTAGGTAGAGAATAAGAATACATCCACACCAATAAGTTGTAATGTTAAAAATGCATGCCTTTTAGTGTTCCTAATTATTCAAAAGAAAAACATATCTTTAATTATTTCTTACGTTGGAGGAATTCTCTAATAAACTTCTCCTCATGTTCGGGAACTTCGAGAAGAAACATAGAATAAAAGGCAGAAATAAATGGTGTATTTAGATTGACCAAATTATTGTCAACAATAGGACTTAGTGCAGAAAGGGAGGTGTTTAGTAGGTAATAATAGAAAGAATAGACCAACTCAGAAATAATGGGTTCTATGAGCATGGGAATGTGATAGAGAAATGGGGATGGTAATTAAGACCTAAGAGAAGAAGAAATAGTATTACAAAGTGTTGATGCATGACAAAGGATGAACTGGTGAAGGCATGCTGGAAATAAATAAAAAACGAACGGTTTCAGAACTCTCTACTGGGTTTCAGATAATTCTGCTGGGTCACTTTTGCCCTTAGGTGGGAGCACAAATGAAGATTAAAACCAGGGTTGGCTGAGACTTGGATCATTTGCTGAATGTTTGGTGGTCAATTTATTCTGCCCATTCTAATACATACTAAACATTCTCATTCACTTAGAATATTTCATTTCACTCTGACATTCCCATTCACATTGAAACTTCCAAATCCCTCCAAAAGTTCCAAGTCACCAGTGTTAGAAATCATTGGCTATATTTAGGCTTCCATTATATGTATTCGACTAAGTGATTGGGTTGTCCTGGGGGAAGATATCTGTACAAGGAACATAGAAAACAGGAAGCAGAGTGTGCCTTTATTGTTAACTAGGCTTTTGCCCCAAATCTCACTGAGGAGCTCTTTGGTGAAATGTGCTCAAACATGTGTAGGTTAATGACAAGTCCAAAGGCCTGTTATTTTTTTTTTCTTCCTCCAAAAACTATGGTTACCATATAAAACACAAGTCATCCAGTTACATTTGAATTTCAAATGAGCAAGATATTTTTGAGTACAAATGTGACCTAAATATTGTGTAGGCATACTGAGAAAAAGATATTTGTTGGTCTTCTGAAATTCTAATTTAACTGGGCATCCTATATTTTTATTTGAAATCTTACTCTAAACCCAAACTCAGATCTGAAGGTATCACCATACTCCAAAATTAATCCACACAGAAAAAATCTTAGTGACAGTGCCTCATATATAAATGAATTTGAGGTTTAAAATATGTTCCCATTGCATCCTCTTCCTCCTTTTCTGTTATCCTCCCTTTTTTTCTTCCTTTCATTTTTTTTTTTTTTCTGAGTAGGTGTATCTGGAATTGTGCTACACATGAAGATTTACAAATGAATTAGACCCATCCCTTTTCTTGGAATAGCTCCTAGTCTTTTGGGAAAGAAAGGCATGCATCTATCCATTGTACAAAACAAAATGCTTTAATAGAATTTCTATCCATCCATCCATCCATCCATCCATCCATCCATCCATCCATCCTCCATCTGAACTCTGATTCATGGAAGAACAACTTACTGATTCTGCTCAAGGAGAAACCTTGGCACACTGTGACAATGTATCTTGAAAACAGACCTCCCATTTTTTTGGATGGTAAAACTGAGTCTTAGAGAAGTTACTCAACTGCAGAGTAGCCGGGTAAGTGGCAGATTCAGGTTATAAATCCCAATCCTTAGCCTCGATATGCAGGACAAAGCTCAACCTGCTCAGCCCCACTTTCCTTCTGCCGTTTTTTTGTCCCCTCTTTCTCACAGAACCTCTACTCCCTCATGTGCCAAGGCTCACACATCTCTCTTGGGTGACATCTGTGGTGGGCGCCGTGACTCCTGTCACCTGTGCGGGGGGCCCGGGCTGCCTCCTCCCCTCCCCCGCCTTCCTCGCCCTGGGCCTGACCGCAGGGGCTGAGTGTCTGGCCTCTGCACACCACTTTCTCAGCAGGGCACTTCCTCCCTGCACGCTGCTCCTGCAAGTTGTTTATCTCTCACAAGGATAGTAACAAAGATCGTATCGGAGAAACTCTGTCTGGGCACAGATGTCTGGCTCCCTGGCAGCTCTTCATCGCCCTGCTGTGCCTCACCTTCCAGAAGTCTCCTTCCTCCTCCCCCTGGAGCCCCCTTCTTCCACACTGTGGATGATTAGTTGAAACACAGCAGGGCAGAGCAGGCGGCTGCACTGCTCCACTGAGAGTCTTGGAGCTGCCAGGAGCCAAGGCCCTTCCAGGCCTTCCAGCAACTGTTTAAACACTGGTTGCCCCTGGGCCAGGCATTAGAAGGGGACAGACAGGGAGGTCACAGGGACCCCAGAGGGTAGTGAGGATAGCAGCTTGTTGAAGGATGGAAAGGAAAAGAGAGATGGGGCGGACCACGTGACTAATTTAAAATGCCCCAAGTTGGTGGTCTGGGTGCAGAGTCTTCAGATGTGCACTGTCCAGCAAGGCCTTCAGCAGTGATGGAAACATTCCCTTTCTGGGCTGTCCAAGATGGCAGCCACCTGCCCCAGGAGGCTATTGTGAACCTGAGATATAGTGGGTATGACTGAGGAATGGGATTTTTAACTTTATTTATTTGAATTACTTTGAATGTAAATAACCACATGTGGCTAGTAGCTAGCAAATTAGAGAGCACAGTTTCACAATGTGCTGCCAGATGCCCATATTGAAGGTGCAGCCCTTCAGGCTGATGGACTAGCTCCTTTCTGACCTCTGCTAATATGAAGAGAAGTCCTTGGCTTCTTTGCTCTTGATTTATTAGTTCAGTTTCTCTATATTTAAAGTAAGATTAATAATTCTTGCCTCACCTTCTTCACAATGTGTTGGGAAAATCCAATAAAATAATGAAATAATTGATCATTTTAGCTCACAGCTTTAACATAAGCATCACCACCTTGGCAGGACGCTGCTGTGTGATCTTCCTGTACATTTCTCCCTGGCAATGCCCACAATGTTTGTTTAAGATATTTGCACATGTGCAAAGCTCAAAACAAATGCAAGAAACATTCCGATACTTATGTATTGTTTTCTATTACTGAACGTGGAAAGTTGGCCTGGTGATGTGGGTGGAGTGCCCTGGGTGTCTGACCAGCCTGAGTCTGAATCCTATATTTTCAGAAGACTACCAGCAGACAGGTCACTTAGCCTCTTGGATATCCCACCCCCCATTGGTGAAAGCAAATCCTGATACTCATGGCATGGAAGCTGTCAGGAGAAATGAGAGGAGGTCCTGTCTTTGAGGCATCAAACGTGGTACCCAGGGTACCCACTGAAGGTCAGTCCCTGACCTTCCCATTGGAAAACAAGGGGATTGTGATGAAACATTTAGGACAAATGGTAGCCTTTGAATGCCTCGACGAAGGGCTACTGGGAACATTGCGAAGGCAAGTTCTGCAAATCTGAATGCAGCTCTTATTGGGTGCAAAAAGGACTTCTACTGTTTTCAAACCGCTGTCAAATGCCATGACATTTCTAGACTTAAGTCACTCATCTCCACTGGGTTTATTTACAAGTAGCAAAGCAAAGTTTCTGGCTTCTAAGGAAAGAGGCTTCTAAAATCATATTAAAAAGACCTCAAAAGGTTTCCTAGACATCAAACAGCCCTTAAAATAATATTTTGATGATTTAATTGTAAATAAATCAGGAACATGTGGATTAAATTTCAATCAAAATATGCATGACTTTTAAAATCATGGGATCGGACAGAGGACTTGGCACAATGCACTTCGGGGCTTTATTGAACTCAGAGCATTTGAGAAATGCTGTGTGACATGGGACAGGGCTCAGATGGGTGCACCAGCCCCAGCTTCTTCATATACACCAAAGGAAATTGTAGCTGGGAAGGGAATTTCTAGCTTTCAGGAGATCTGATTTGGAATGACCTTGATGTCCTCTTACCCAGGGGAAGCCCCAAAGCACATGAGCCTCACACATTTTCTGAAAGCTGAAAGGGGAGCACCAAAGTCCACCTTGATGGCAAAGCAAGCAAGAGAAGTGAAACTTTGGGGATAATTTTGTTTCTTCAAGTCCACAAAGAGGACAAGGCTGTTGTCTAGTCACTGGATGGTGACACTGAATTCACCTTCCAGCTGCTGCTGAAAGCAGAACTGCAGGGCTAAGGGACCCATGGACATGGGTCCAGGATGACCAGTAAGTCTCTTCCCACACATGTGCAGATACACAGGGACACACTCTCACACACACACAGATGCATAAGTGCATACACACAGGCAAACGTGAGCAAAGGAGGAAGTAGATTTGGGAGACTGTCTACATGCTGCTGGACCCAATCCACTCTCTTCTTCCTTTTGATCATGGACCCTTTCCTCCCATTCTCTAAATGAATTCAAGCCAGCAAGTTACAGTGGAAATGAGGGATCTTTCCTCTTCTCTCCTCTCCTCCCCCTCTCTCCCTTACCTCCCCTCTTCTCTCTCTTCCCTTCTTTCCCTTCCCTCCCTCCATCCCTCTCTCTCTTTCCCTTTCTCCCCTCTGCCCCTCCCTCTCTCCTTTCTTTGCTGTATGCACTCCATTGCTTCTTATGAGCCTTTCTCCTATGCAAACCCAGGCTTTATAATGCATCCTGTTCAAATCAATCCCAAATGTCCTTTCCTACTCAAGGGAAGTCCAGGTTCCTGCTAGTTCTCACCCCTACTGCTTGAAACTGGCTGCCCCCTCTGGCAGGCAGTTGATGGCTGCTGCAAGCCGCGTGGCACGCCGTGCACAATGGGAGACCCCAGGTTCAAGCAGGAATGCAGCTGAGTCTGAGGCTCCCAGCAGTGAAGCTGACGATTGGACTTTCTCGGTGGTGTGAGACTTGTATGCACACGGCTGGCCTGAGGACGCCAAGCCTCAGAGCCTGAGAGTGGTTTGAGAGGAGGGACAGGGTTGAACTAGACCAGCTACATACAGGCTCCTAGGCACCTGAATGACCCCATCCACAGGTTGCTCGGTTGCTCCCAAGTGCACAGAATCTGAAGACCTGAGACCTGGGCTGCTGCATTTACAGTTGAGTGACTGTCAGACAAGGTAGCTCTCGAGGACCTCAGGTTCTTCATTTCCTGCAAGAGAATTTTAGAGAACTTGGACCACAGGGTTCCTTGGATGGACAAAGAAACCTGTGTCTAAAACAAGGCAGTGTATAGTTGTCAGTCATTACCATCATGGGTGGTGTGGGCAGGGTGTCCATGTGACAGGGGCCTTCTTCAGCTGCCTGCAGTGGTGATCCTCACTGCAGGCACCACCCCTAGCCTCAGCAGGCCAACCAGGGGTGCTGGGGTTGGTCTTGCCCTCAGGGTGCCTGAAAGTGCCAGGAGGACAGCACTGGAGTGGTGGCTGGGAATTGCCTGCTGGGAAACTTGGCAATTGCAAGACAGTGGCCCAATGAGAACAGCCCAGAGCCCTGACCCTAGTACATAGCAGAAGAAATAGCCCCAAGGTGAGAGTGACAATGGTGGAATGATGGTTGTGGCTACAAAATCACGGCCACCACCGTGCTGAGTGCTCTCCCACCTCCTTTTATCCTCCAGAGAATCCTGGGTCCTAGGCAACATCATCTGCATTTCACAGAAGAAGAAACTCAGTTTCTGTGGCATTACTGACTCACAGAAGGACACACTGGGAGGAAGTGATAGAGCTTGGACACTAAGAATTAGGGTCCATACAACCGTCAGGGAAGTTTGCTTATTGTAAGCGTGGGATGACATAAAATATATCCAAACAATTTGCCAACACTGAAGATCTATTCAAAGAGTCTTTTAGTAAGTCAAATACCATAAAAATCTAACATTAGCACTAAGATATCAATATTAATTCTATTGCTACTAATATAATCAGTAGTGATACTAATTATTACTGCTGATGACAGTGGCAACAGAGGGCCAGAGGTGGTTCAGTCTGTTTCAGCCCACGTTTCCTAATGGAGATCTGCTAAGCTTTGGGCACTGCGTGTGTTGACATATCACTGATTTATCTTGAGTGCTATATTCACAGGGATTGGGATGCTGAATCTTGAAACATGATACTATTCGGTAGGTCCATATCTCACTTGTCCGGTAAGACCAGGTATCCCCAAGTTACTTTGCTGGTCCTGGGAACCCCTCCAAGGATGATTCATTGAGGACTGCTCCTGTCCATGCATGCTACAAAAAACCATCCTGAGGACAGAGTGGTCTCTTCACTTTCGATGTGAGCAGCAGTTCTCACTTGGCTGAGAGGTCCTGTCTTCTGTCACTCCTGTCCCTGCAGATATTTCAAAGTACCTAGTGGGCAGGAAATGGCCAATGTCTAGCTCTGCTGTTGTAGTTAAGCAGCATTGAACAAGCTGGGAAAGTGCTCTGCTCCTTGGTTTTTTCATCTGCCCCATGGGCAGCTCTATTTCCACCATGGAAATTGAAGACATACTGTATGAATGATGCCTGCGCAGGCCCTGGCTCTAGCTGTGGGTCAGGGCCTATTTGCTACTTTGAGCTCCCTTCCAAGCCTGGGGCTGACTCTGAGCATCAGTACCCAAGGAAGATGCTCTAGCACACACCCACCAGTGTGGGGTGGACTGGGGAGGGCGTGGAGGTGGATGGGCAGACGTGACTTCAGCTCTTGGCTCTGTATGCACTGAAGGGCAGAAACCAGGCCAGGCTCAGAATATTCTAGAGCTTAGTTTCCTTATCTCTAGAGAGAATAATATCTGCCTCTCAGGACAATGGCAAGAATTAAATGCAAGCAAGTGCTAGCATATTGGAAGACAGAAGTTGTTTTTTAAAAATATTTATTCTCTCCTGTCCTTCCCAGAGCGAATGTTTCAACAATGGCGTCGGAGTTGGGGTTGGGGAGGAAAGACAGTTGGGGGAAGGAGCTGGTCTTCACACTCATGGGTTGCTTTCCAGTTTATGGAATTCTTTAACAAATCTACCCCATGTGACAAATTTACAACAATCTGAGGGGGGAGGTATTATTATCACACCCATTTTACAGACTCAGAAACTGAGGCACTTTTGGCTTAAAAGAACTGCCAAGCTGCCCAGTTGGGCCTGCCAAATGCCCCTATAACCTTTAGTGGCATTGTTCCTCACAAACTTCCCACCTTTTTGGGAAGTCCCAGTTAGGGTCCCTTAGGTTCAAAGCCAAGGCCATAGACATTGAGAACATGCCCTATTTGTTCAGGTTGTACTTAGAGAAAGGAGGTGGGCATGGGGGTGAGGGCTTGACCGAGGATTCCTTCCTTCTGCCTGTTCCTCTTTGAAGATGAAAACAATTCAACAACCTTCTTCTCCATGCCTTTCAAAATGAATTTCTTCTTCTCCCGGATTTTTCTTTCAATTCTTGGCTGAAGTTTCAAGCTGTGATCACTCCAGGTAAGAGCAGAATTTGAGTTAACTTTGTGCATCAGAGAGACCAAGGCAGGCAAGGTGAAGGAAAAAGATTGCAGCATCCCCGGTGCGTTCCCAGCCCTACCTCCCCTCGTATTCTAGTTTCTGTGTCTTTGTTCACACTGATCCTGTAGCTGGGTGGCCACTGTCTCTAATCCATCAGCTTGTCTACACCTCTACCTTCAGACACCCTTTGACACACCTTTCCAAGGAAAGCAGTCATCCCCACACTCCCTTCTCTCCACTCCCAAACCCCTGAATGCATTTCTATGAAATTAATGTGCTCAAGCTTCTGACCTCTCTGCAAGGGGCCCCAGGGGTCTCTCCTCTGTAGTTAACACTCAGCATTTTATCTTCTCCAACTCAGACCCCCTAAATGTCTCTGCCCCAGTCTCTGTTGCTATTAATCCAGTGTTGGCCACAGGCAAAGCTGTTATTCACTCCTAAATGCCTCCATCACTCCCATTCAGGCTCTCTGACCTTTGGCCCCACACCCCAGTTCCCACTACCCAGCCCAGTCTCCTGCTGGTGTTCTGATCTTTTAGGCTTCTCCAGCTCAAAAGCTCAGCATGAGTCAGAATCAGAATTCACCCCTGATTCTGAGGCACTGCAGCCAGAGGGAAAGTCTCCCCACCTTCCACTCTTGCCCCTGTTGGTGCAGGAAGGCAAGGCCAGCCCCTACTGGCCATGAGGTGTGGCCTCTAGCTTCTAAGCTTGACTCTCCCACTCACCAGCCACACATCCTTCCCTGGCTGCTCCTTTGCATGTGATAAACTTCTCTCTGGATCATGGTTTCCTCATCTGGAGAATGAGGGAGTTGAACCACATGTGTGTAAGAGTACCTCCTGCTTCTATGATACCTTTTCAAATAGCTGAATATTTGGAATATCTTTCTTTAAGGGACCTCAGAAAAGCTCGAGACCCAAGACTAATTTTATTAATAAAGCCAGCCTTGTGGAATCTCTAAGAATTAATCATTAGACTCTTTTCAAAGTATCTATTAATGACCTGGAAAAAGACAAAGACAACCTCATCTGATGTGTGCATAGCCCAAGGGAGAGGCAATGGGAGATATTGTAATGCAATCCCCCAGACCCCAAAAAAGATGCCGACAAACTAGAATGATGAGTTACATTGGAGTGGATTTTCCTTGTAGAGGAAATTAAATCTGAGCAGAATCCGAAAAGGTACTTTTCCTGTGAAGAAAAGGAAGACATTTAAGCTGTTGTAGGGATTGGAAACACCGGGGAGACCTGATTTCTGTCTTCAAAGATGAGAAGGCCACAGATCCCCCATTTGGCATCATAAAGCACGCGCTCATGGACAAAAGAAACCAGATTCAACTGCAGAGTTACAACCTGCAGTGGCAGTGGTAGTGACGGGCATTGTGGTGAGACTGATGTTTGCTCTCAGTAAGGGACTTTGGACAGGAGGTGTGCCCTGCCAGGTTTCCTTCATTAGGCAGGGGTTTCCAGAGGAGCTACTCTACCTGAGAAGCAAAAGTGACCAAGACGGAGGAACTTCTTCTCTCCTAATTGTGCACTTCAGAGGAGGAGATACATGATAGTACCCAGGTAAATGCATGCATAAACAGCCCATAATAGTACAGAGATAAACACAAGCATAGATAGTACAGAATCATATATAGGTAAGCACATGCATATCCAGTGCATAATAGGACACAGGTGCTGTGGTTTGGAGGTTTCTGTCCCCTCCAAAACTCATGTTGAAACTTAATCCCCAGTGTAATCATGTTGGGAGGTGTAGCCTAATGGAAAGTGTTTAGATCATGAGGGCTCTGCCCTCATTAATAAATTAATGCTTCTATACAAAAGGATTGCAGGAATGAGTTTGCCCTTCTCTTCTGCTCTTGGATCATGTCAGGACACGGAGTTCCTTTCCCTGAAAATGCACCAATGAGGCACCACCTTGGAAGTGGAGACCAGGCCCTTAACAGACACCAAACCTATAGGAATCTTGATGTTGGATCTCCCAGCCTCCAAAACTGTGAGAAATAGATTTATGTTCTTTATAAATCACCCAGTCTGTGGTGCTCTATTATAGCAGCACAAAACAGACTAAGATAGCAGGTACATACAGACAAACGGTATATGATTGTACACAGGTGAACATGTACTTAGAATATGGTAGTGCACAAGCAAACACATGCATAAACAGTACGTAGTCACACACAGGCTAATGCATACATAGGCCAGATCATTTCCCACATTGGCAGTACTATGAAGGGGATGAAGATGGGCTCAGAGGATCGGGAGTGGATAGAGGTCCAGGGCAGTAAGAGCCACTGTAGATGAGGTGGTCAGGGAAGGTGTCCCTGAAAAGATTCCACCTGAACTGACACCAAAGGGCAGGGGTGAGCAGCGATGAAAAGGGCCCCTCTCTCAGGCAGGGGGCAGCAAATTCATTATCACTGAGGCAGGACGCAGCTCAGCATTGCTCAGGACAATACGATCAGTGTGGCTGGAGATCAGTGCACTTTCGGAGGTGACATGGATCGAGGTTAGGAAGACTAGCAGGTGTTGACTCCTCCAGGTCTTAATTTATAAGGGTAGCAGATATGATAGGCTACTTGTGATGTGGTGAGCTCCCCATCAACTGGGCAATGGAAAGAGGGGCTGGGTGACCACTGATCAGGGATGTCGGATGTGGGAGAGAGTGAGGAAGAAATTGAAGTGGAATGCTTTAAAGCACTGTCCGTCTTTGACATCAAGACACTCACTTTGCTGAGCTCAGAGACATCTGAAGTTTAATCACCTGCAGATTTGATTGAATGTATTTTGACAATATTGAGGGACAGCCACCATGAGGAGAAGTGCCAGTGCAGATGCCAAATGGGGAGAGGCCAGGACCTCAGTACCATGGATACAGCAAATGTGGACAGAGCCAGTGCCGTGGCTCATTTAGAGCCAGATGTGAAAGGCAGCTGGCTGTGCCTCCTTGCTTTGACTGCTGAAAACCATAAATAAATACATGTAAAAAGTTGGATGTTAGCTCTGTCATTATTTTACAATGATGATAGGACGTTAGAATATGAATGCAGTTTGAAAGATAGCACTGTCTTTGATACATCAAAAAGCCCTCTCCACCTGACTAGAACTTTGGAGGGACGCTACCAGGATAAAGTCCTCCCTGCCTGTTCTCCTGATGTCGTATTACGATGACAGAAGCTCTCAATGTATCAACTTAATATCAGTTCAAAAACCGTCTTAGTTCTGCCCTAGTGAAGTCAAATGGAGTTTTATCATTTTTTCTTGGGCATAAGATGCTAAATTTTCCAGAGGGAAAAAATGCAGAATGGGGCTGAAAATGTAATCATATTTGGGAGAAATGGGTAATCATATTCTTGTGGTATTAAAGACTTCCCTAAGAAAACTCTGCTACCAAGAATGGGGTCACAGGGTTGAGGATCCATCTGACACTGTGGAAGAAAGGCAATGTTATCCCTAGCTACATTTCCAGAATCTGATATCTATTTTCTCCCCATTCGCTTGTCCATGGTATGGCTACATCTGCATCTATACAGTGGATTTTCCATCTACTCGTCCTTCTTTGATCAGAGCTCAACCTCTGTGAGCTTTGATTTCCAATTCCTAGAATAGAGACAGGGTACTTGCCCCTGAGCCCCTCAATACCCAGTGACTGAATTCCCTCTGTTTTGGCTTTCGTGACGCTGTCCAGGTACACTCCCTTTTAATGGAGACTCCTGAGTCTGCTCTGGTTCTAGAAAGGCAGTCTAAGTTAATTTCCACAATTTTCATTGTGTTGGCAAAGAACTTGAGGCTTTGTTGTTCAAGAAACTTCCCAGGATCTATTAAGGGGCAGATCTATTTATCAAACCTAGACTTACAGATGCCAGTGTCCAGGCTTTGCCCTGTTCCCCATAATTGCCCCTAAGAACCATCTGTAGCACATCTGAGATGGAGCCACGGAGTCCTAGTCCGGCCTCCTGGAATCCACCCACTCCTGTCTGGGGAGCTGCCTGCCCTTTGCTGGCCCTTCTGATGAAGGCTCCACTCCATCTGGTGAGACCTGGGAGCCTCTGGTCCTGTTACCAGCTAGCCCTCCCATCTCCCATATCTTGAAGTCTGCTGGGAGGGAGGACTCGGGTAATAACCACGCTAATGACAAAGCGCTAACTGAAGACCCCAGTAACCTCTTGGTTTCCTCCCTTCCCATGGCCGTGGTATAATGAAGCCGGGCAGGCACTTGGGGAGTAATCGGATCCAGCTCAGGGTTAGCTAAGAGGTGGTTTGTGGTCAGGTGTCCAACAGATGGGTTCAAATTACCTGACTTTAATTTCAAGTAATTGGTGAGCTGGATTAACCTCCAGCTCAGGGGACCTGGAACTATATGTCTTTTACTATCATCCCTGAAGGAAAAGGAGAGTCTGCTCCATGGGGGTGGTGAGGGCAGGGGTGGGAAAGGCCAGGGTCTGGACACAGGGGTATCCAAATGATTCCAGAGGCTGGGCCAGAGTCCCTTAACCTTCAAGGAAGTGTTCTAATAATAGGTTAAGATTCTATTGCAGAACTTGCAAAGACTTCTCTCCAGATGATGGAAGAGAGTTAAAATCATAAAGGGTGAGATTTGGTTATGTAATTCTCTCTCTTCTGTTTTTTTTTTTTTTTTTTTTTTTTGTTTAATTACCAAAATGTTTATGCAAATGCACATATTTCCAAATGCTTGTTTAGTCTGCTTGTGCAACTATTTATACTCTTAATAATCACTAGACTTTACTGGGGATGTCCAGGCACTTGGCTAAGTGTTTTACATGTCAGAGCTTCTCCAATGCTCCAATGACCCTTATGGGGTAGAGACTCACAGCTATCACTTTACAGATGTGAATACTGATAGTGAAAGGGGTGGATGGGCCTGCCCCTGGTCCATGGCTCCTCATGGAGAGCTGGATCCCAGCACAGTAAACCACCTCAAAGGCTCCATCCCTTTGTCTCTGCTGAGTGCAAGCTCTTCAACTCCTCTCAGGAAGATGACAAGGACTTTCATCCCAACGCCTCCACTCCTGCTCTCTCCCTAGTCTCTTCATCTTGTGTTCATTCATTTATTTATTCTTGCAAAAATCACATCCCCAAGTCTGTATTTAGCCTGTGCTTGACCTATATTAGACATTCAATAAACATTTTGAGGGTGAATCAATGAACACGAATGCAAGGGTTAATAAGACAGGGCTCTTCCATCAACAGGTTATGCATACCTGGTGAGAACAAAACTATAAACACATCCATGCACACCAAGATGGTAATTTCACAATATATAGTGATAAAAAGAATTGTGAGAAAAAAATGAAGCCACATTTGCAAAAAAGTGAAGTGCCTTACACAGCATTGGGTGCATATGTAATAAGTGGTCAGTGAGCAGACTGGGTAGCTTCCCCAGTTGACTATTGTTTCCACAGGTGGGACATGTTTGCGTGTGCATATGTGTGTGTGTGTGTGTGTGTGCGTGTGCATATATGTGTGTTTGTGTGAACGAATCTGTGCATGTATGTGTATGAGTGTTTGCCGTGTCTTTAATCTTCTGCGTTTTCAGCTGCTGGTCCATGCCTGGTCATATTCTTGGTACTCAGATTATGATGGATGTTTAAATAAATAAAAAACAAGGCCTGAGACCAAGTGAAGAGGCAGTTAAAATGTCACCCCAAAGCTTCCTGAGGGCTCTTGAAAGGCGGTCTGAGTTATTTTGTATTCTGCATTTGTGCTAAGAAGTGCTGTCTGACAGAGCATCTGGGAAGAAAACCAAGAGAAAATATAGCCATCTTGATCCTACCTGCTTGAGAGCTGTAAGCCACAGCTTTCAGAGAGATGTTCCAGTGAGAGAGAGGGGCTAGCTGGGAAAGAATTAGACTACAAACAGGGAAGTTTCATTGTCTGCAAAGTGGGGAGACTCCAGGTTGTGTGGGGCTGTGGAATAATAATCTGACATCACCTGTGGAAGGCTCTCAGTTGTTGTCTGGTCAGTTGAAGAGACCCTCAGCCTTGACCATCCTCACTTTGCACATCTGCAGCATGGAACCCACAAGGCATCCAACGGGGTTGCTGTAACTCTCAGATGAGGCGATGGATGTTTCCAATTGCTTTAGATTCACTGTCACATGCCACAAGAGGGCTGGCATATTTATTAATTTACAATGTATGAACTTGTAATATCTTACTGAATAGCAAGCGTGGTCCTTGCACCTCTAGCGCATTATGTAATCGCCATGGCCAACTGAACAATTCTCACATGAAGCTTGTCTACGTTACTTAGGTGGCCACTGAGAGAGCTCGGGCCCCCAGACAGTTAAACCACGCTGGGGCCACCTGGTACTTGAAGCACCTTAAGGGCCTTCATAAAACTGCTGGGTGACCACAAAACTAACCACCAGTTCCTCTGGAGCCCAGCCCAGCAGTGTGCACCCGAACCGCGGGAGAAAAAGGTGATGCAGCACTTTGTCACTCCCTGTCTCGAGCAGGCAGGCAGGCCAGGGGCAGCCAGCCCAGTTATCAGTTTCTCACAGAAACCTGCTCCGGTCAGCCTGCCTGGAAAGTCCCACGAGATGAGGACGCTGGTGCCCTGCCTCCTCTGTCTATGTCTGGGCTGTTCCCTCAGGGGCAGCAGATCTTGAATCCTTAGCATTGTCAAGAGTTCCAGTGACTTTGGGTTCAAAGGGTATGGTCTTTCAGATAAGATTGGCTTTTCCTGGGTGTCCTTAGGAAGCTGGAGGGGATGCTGGAACAAATCATGTGTTGGAAAATGCATCTAGTAATGGGAACATCTCAGCAGTGTCTTGACCACTGTAGAGTTCAGACATTTGGGGACAGAGTCTGAGTGTATATTGCTTTCCTCCCTAAATCTTAGGCCACTCTAACTCTGACTATACTACCTTGCAACCTTCCTGACACACACACACACTCTCTCTCTCTCTCAATCATCCTGTCAATTCTTCCTTGGAAAACCAGCAAGTTCTGATTGCTTAGTTTATCAAATCCCCTTGTGATCGAGGTAATGAAAACATTACCTTGGAAGCCAGTCCCCGGGTTTGAATCCCAGGGTCACCACATACTAACCACGTGGTCTGGGCAGCTCATCTGTCCTCCTTGCTCTGTCCATTCTGTCTCAGTAGGTCTAGGGATGAGGTCTGGGAATCTGGGTTAAAGCAAACCAACAAATCAACTACCCCAGGGGGCTGCGCCGGCAGTGGTTCACGGGCTACTCTGAGAAACCCTGCACTGATGGAGGGTGGGGGGCCCAGGGATGAAGTTCTGAGGGTTAGTGACCCCTGGAAATGGTAAGAAAGATAGTATTACTCGTGTGTGTTTCCATGTGGGAAGAGACAAAGTGTCATTGAGTCTCAAAGGGCTCTTTGGCCCAAAACAACTTAGAACCAGAAGGTAGAAAAGAGAGGAGAGCTGGCAATGACTCCAAGGGTTAGAGCCTATCCTCCTAGAAGAACATGGCACCCCTACCCTATTGGTGTGGCAGATAATAGGGAGACAGTATTTCTGTTTAAATATGTGAAGATCCAGAACTGTGGGTAGATGGCAAGTTATTTAAACAGCAACATCCCAGGAAACACAGGGAAGACCAACTAGCCCTTCAAGGCTTCCGGTGCACAGCTCCCTGACACTGCAGGTTCTGGAAGTAGCCCCACGGAGAAGAGGAATGGGAATGATTGCAAAAAGGCCAGACAGTGAAGGTGAAAAGGAATCGAGGCTTTGCAGATGAGGTAGGACTTGAGGTGCACTTGGAATGATGGCAGTGTGCTTATTTTCCAATATAGCTTATGCACGTAGAAAGAAAGAAAAAAAAAAAAAAGAAGAAGATTCTGAGTTTCTACAGAGTTTTCAAAATCCCCCAGTTCATGGACCCTTGCTGGTACTTTGGTGGTGGAATGAAACAGGTCTCCAAACTCTTCACACAGGATCCTTTGTATCAACACCACCCAGAAAACATTGCTTGTCTTTTCCTTGAAGACATGTTCCATTTGGGGAATTTTTTTTTCATGAAATCACAATCTCCAAGCCAAAGACTCTAGTCCCAAGAATCTGGTGTTTGTCTTTCAGGGTGGAAAGCTCAGAGAGTATCATCTTGGCCCACTATTCAGCAGACAGAACAAAGAAGAAGAGAGATCCAGCAGACTCCCTAAAATTATTGTAGTAGCTCAAACACAAACTTTACCTAAACACTGATTGTGTTAGTCCAATCCCACCATTAATCTTCTGCCAACTGCATTTAGGAGGTGAAAGGCTGCTCTTTGATACTCATGTCCCTCCCTATGCTGCTGAATGGACAAAGGAGAAGATACCAGAAAGAAACAATCACTCAGTCACGGTGTAATCCCTGCAATTTGGGTTGCCGAGGCAGGCGGATCTCCTGAGGTCAGGAGTTCAAGACTAGCCTGGACAATACGGTGAAACCCCATCTCTACTAAAAGTACAAAAATTAGCTGGGTGTAGTGGCAGGCACCTGTAATCCCAGCTACTCAAGAGGCTGAGGCAGGAGAATCGCTGGAAGGTGGAGAATGCAGTGAGCCAAGATCGCACCACTGCACTCCATCCTGGGTTAAAGTGCGAAACTCTGTCTCAAAAAAAAAAAAAAAAAAAAATAGCCAGGCATGGTGGCAAATTCCTATAGTCCCAGCTACTTGGGAGGCTGAGGCAGGAGAATCCCTTGAACATGGGAGGTGGAGGTTGCAGTGCGCCAAGATCGCGCCACTGCACTCCAGCCTGGGTGACAGAGCAACACTCTGTCTCAAAAAAAAAAAAAAGAGAGAGAAAGGAGGAAAACAGAGTCATTCCAATCCCATGCAGATTTACTGAGTACTTACTATATGGTGCACCTGATGCAGGATCTAAAGAAAGAAGGTCTTAGAACCAAAGCCTTGCTTAAGATATTTCTGGCCTTATGACTGTTTGATGCAAAACTCAAAAGTTGTTAAGACTGTCCTGGCACCATTTTGTTCAGCCTGTAGGACCTATCACTAGGTCCTGAAACTCCCAAAACCTCAGTGTCCCATCTTTAAGACAAAGAATAGCCAAATTCTCCTCTCCATTCACGTTCTCTCAACAGGAAGCCGAGACAAAAGCGGAGTCAGACTTTTGAAACTGAAATTCCTTGGGTGGGAGGTGGGCTTCACACCCTGGGCTTCCAGCACCACCCACAGGCATTTCAGAAGCTCACTTCTTATTTCAGCATCTGACAAATAAAAAGAAAAGACCAAAAAAAAAAAAAAAGTGATACTCTATTCCGTGTCAACAGTTTCTTCCTTTTTGCATCTAGATGTGAAGGCCGCCAACCACTCCTTAAAAAGATACAAGCTTTGCAATATGAATCCATGACCCCATATTTGAAACCTTGAGGCCATGTGCCCTTTGGCATTCAGTATGTTTCAGATTTAGAACGGTAATATGTTGCATGCACTCAGTATTATTTAACACCCCCAGTGGAGCCTGGGGCAGTGCCCGGCAATCAAGCCCATTAATATTTCTGCAGAAAAATGTATGAATATGCACACCAAGTAGGATAAATAAAGACTATCAACAGCCCAGTGTCAGTCCAGGTCAACTTTTGCTGCCTAATGAGATCAGATAAGGCCAGTTGTTGCAGTCAAATAAGTCATAAAATGTAAGCTTTCAGAGCGTTTGGGCTTCCAGAATTGTAGGTAAGGGATTGCAGACCTGTAATAGCAAGAAGCATTGAGTGAGAGTTTATCATGTGCCAGCCAGTGTGCTAAGTGTGCCCAGCCACATGGGCAGGTGTTCCTATCACCCCCCATGCTGTAGCAAAGAAACAGAGTCTGAGTGAGGGTGATGTGGGTAAACATTAGCAGGGGCGTCTCTCTGCCTCGTTCCAAGGCTCCATTCTGAATGAAGGCATCAGAACAAAGTCCTATGCCTGTCAGCTGAGAGTGATAGGAATGATTTGAAAATGTAAGTGGCTTGCGTGGGCCAAAAAAGCAGCTCATTCTGACACTCCTAATTTTACCGGTACCTCCTCCCAGCCAAGAAGAGAGGATAATATTAACATAAGGGGAATCAGAGAACAAGTAGAACATAGACATGCCAGTTTCTCCCCTTGGGTGTTGAGGAATCAGGAGTCCTGTCTAACCAGACTGGAATTTTCAGCCTCAACGACCACAGAGACTCCTCACTTCTCCTCCTTCCCAAAGCGTGAGCCTCATGACTGATTGCCTTGTCTCCAGATTGGCTCTTTCTAACATCCCTCACACCATGGTTAGATTTATCTTCCTAAAATGTTTCTCTGAACATATTATTTCTCTGCTGAAAATACTCCAGGGCTTGCTGCTGTCTACAGAAGAAGTTCACATGTTTTGACTTGGCCTCCAAAGGATGCACTGGATACCTCCTCAGATAAACTAAACCATGTGATGTCACTGCATAGCCCCCCATTTTCCCATACCGTGTTCTATTGCTACCACCATCTCTCCACCTTTGCCGTCTTTCCTTTGTGTTTTAAGCAACAGTTTCTTCAGCTCCAAGATCACCTCCTCAAAGAAGGCTTGTCTATGGCCCACCAAATCGAAGCAGACCTGTGTATTCTCAGCTCATGTTGCCTTTGCTTCTCTTCTGACAGCTTTCAAATGCCTCTTCAGTTCAATTATTCTTTCAGCTCCCCTTTGTTTAATATGGCAAATGGGACCCCATTTTATCAATCAAATTATTACTATCTTATCAGTTAATCTGTATAATTTTATACTGTTATGTTGAATAAATGAAACCCAGTAGGTTGCAAATGTAAATCCAGATTAGCTTAGCTTCAGAACAAGTAGGTTACATATTCAATTCCCTACTTGCATAGGTGTGCAACCTGGGAGGTTCTCAGAAAACAGCTCAAGTGTTAGGGTATTGCTTGTCAAATATGTTCCTTGCTCTATGATAACAAAAAAATCTAACTTCAAAAGATTTCTTATAACCAACTATTTATCTACCCATTCTTATCTATATGAATAGATAATATGTTATCCCCTTCAATTATTCTCTGAAAAACTCACAAAGATTATAAACCAAAGAGGAAACAAGTCATTTCTTTTAGCTCTATACTACTTCAAATGTCACTGCTCCTCTTTGTCCAGCTTCTTAGAGCAATTACATGCACCATCAGGATCCTTGGTGATTTTGTAGACTTTCTTGGTCTTTAGTTGATAGTTCAAGGCTTTGGAGAGGTATCAAGGATGCTTGCAAAGATGGCAACTAAAGGCCTGTGTAATCCTTCAACGAATGGATCCCTTGTTTTCTGCATTCACCCATGTTTGGCTTAGTCAGTTGTGGTATGTCTATAAGCAGATTTCCAAGCTTCTTTTGCTGAATTCTGAATGGCAGATAAAAGATTTCCCAGTGATTTGATCTTAATGGTGTTTTGGGGAGTTGAGGGGTTGAACTCTTTATGGGAGAAGTGAATTTTCATGGAGAGATCAGGCTTTCTGTGATTCTTCAGATAGGCAAGAGACTGCAGTGCTGAATTGAACCTCAGAATGGGGCTCTTCTTTTTCTCTTGCTCAGCGAGTCTTCCAGCATTTATGTTAGCTTCACAGTCCTAAGGCAACCATGTAACAGGAAGCCCTTCTAATTATTCCCAGTGATTCTTATAAACATATCTTTCTTTATCAGTTTCCCAGACTCAGTCCTGGTCATCCCTGACCTCAAGGCTCTCCTAGTCTAGAAGAAGAGGTGAACACTGGCCCATTACACCTGACTTAGGCCCTCCCTCTTTCCCCAGCCCTTTGAGATGCTGGAGATGACTTGCCTGCTGACCCAGCTCCCATGTCATCCTTGAGAGTGTGGGCAGCTCTAACATGACTTTCCTTCTGGAGTTTGGGCCACCAGGAGTGGGCGTACTTCTGCCTGTCACTAAGCAGACATGACATGAGTGGGTACAACTGACATGTTTTTTTTTTTTCCTTTTGGATGTGTGGGTGCCTGCAAGATTTTCTTTTCTTCCTTCCTTTCAGAAGTGCAGCAGGGAGAATGCCAATCAGGAGTCGGTGGTTCCATCCACAACCATTCAACCGGCCACCCTGACTGAGTTCCTCAAATCATAGACATCTATGACACTGTGGCATTGAGATCTGACAGTATGCGGCTTCCTCACTCTCCCATGTTGGAGGATGCTCAGAGTGCTGCCGGAACAGGACACAGAGATCGCACAGATCTTTCTACTAATAGAACACTAATGCTGTGGAAGGCTAATACTAGCACATACTATAATAAAAGTAGGGCTTTCTGTTCCTGTACACGAATGTTTTAGCTTACATTTCACTTCTTTCACTTTCTTCATGGAAAGCTCACAGCCTCATCTTCCCAATATAGTTAATATTCTCTTTACACTTCCTGCGATGGCTCCCATCCCATTCCATGCTTTCCCTTCCACTGCATGCCTTATGCATGTCGGTCTATGTTCAATGTCTGCATTTGCCATTAGACTATGAGCTTCACTAGGAGGAAGAGTGAGTAAGTGGGTCTTATTCATCATTGTCCTCTCAGTGTCCAGTATGGTTCCTGACATAGAGTAGGTATTTAATAAATACATGTACAATTGAAATAGGATTCAGTATTAACTTTAATGACCCCAAAGACTTCTAAGTGATGCAAGAGAGATCTTATTAGTCTAATTTAAAGATGAGGAAGCAGGTTCAGGGTTGGTGACTGGGATTAAGCCAAAGCTCTAGAGCCTATTTTCTAACTCATATTGATATTTTCGGGGAAAAAAAATATGAAATTTTGGTCAAGACCAGAGAAATGTTTGGTATTCATTGTCTGTAGAATGAACATAAAATGGTCTTTAACACTTATATCAGGCAACCAATTTAGGAAGCTATAAGTCATTGCTCACCTATGTAGTTTGGAAAGAGCCTTGTGTATATAGGCAGTCAACAAGAATGGGTGAATGTACCTCAGTTTCCTTTCTGTACAGTAGAGGCAAACATATTTGCTATACCTAGTTTATTGTGTTGGTCTCAGGAGTGAATGCGATATTAAGGGTGCAAAATGTGGGGAGACTATCTCTGTCTTAGGTGATAGGCATTTACTGAAATGCCATCCCCATTCCATTTTGAGAGCCTGTCTCTGTCATAGTATGGGGTGTGCCCATCTATGCCCCCTTCCCAGCCATGATGTTCTCTAGTTTCCAGAATGCTGGGTCTCTAAGAATTTTATTTTGAAATCTTCATTTTGACCTGGTCCTAGACTCTATCCCTTTATGTTTATGGGCCAGGGTGTGGGGAAGGTGCACTGGATTTGTCTTTGGGATTATCTTGCCAATCTGCCAAGAAAAATAGTTGTCCCTCAGAAAGGGGAGAAATTTAGACAATACATGTTCTCCTAATGCCAATGTTTATTGGTATCAACTAGCTCTATACACACATTGGTATGCTACCTTCAGATCCCAACATTTCTGAGGCGATGGATATAATTCTACAATTTTGGAAGTTTCCTTTTTTAAAAAAACAGGTGGAGGCTTTTCAGCAAAATCCAATTCTGCCTAACTATGTCTTTTAGCTTGCTTCACACATTTAAAAATTTAGAAAAGTGTGTCCCACGCCCAGGGAAATTTGCCCCAAAGGTAATAGAGATGACCCTATCTTGATGATTGATTGATGCTGGGGTGAAAGATCTATGCTGATCAATTGTAGAAGAAAGAGTTACCTCTAGAATGTTCAATATTCTCAATGGGAGTTTCAGTTCTAGAATTTTATTCCATATCATGAAATGCCAAGATTAATCATAAAAACAAATATTTATTTTCACAAACATCTCTTAAATATGTACAGTTGACTCTCCCATTTACGTAAAAATTGGAAGCTCAGCTGGGGTTTCTGCTGGATCCAGGGGTCAGACTAAGATTAATACCACACTACTAGTGGCAACTGTCACTGCCATTTCTCTAACTCCTGTTTTGTTTAGAATCTTGAATTACTAGAATCACTGTAACTTCTCCCCTTCTCGACCTCTTACTCGCAAGAGCTCTTTTGAGCAAGTTTTATAGCTTCATCTTATCCACCCTTTGGTTATTGGAATCGGGTAGTTGCTTTCCGGCTTCTATTTGAGAAAAGAGATCTTCCTATCTTTTGCACCTGGGAGTGTGTGACTTATTTAAGAGCAAGTTATTTGATGAAGTGCACAGTTCACTAGACCTCCTAATACCCTAGAGGGATAATTCAAAAGCTGTATCCAGATGGGATGACGTGGACACCTCTTACATAAGACCACGGGAGATAAGAGCTTTATCAATGGACTTTATCATTCATTGATCGAAAGTCTTCTGGCAAACTTCCCTATCATCCTGTAATGACATAGGGCCATCTCAGAGACTTCAGACAAGGCCCATCTGAGAATCCATGATGGGCAGGTATCTGGAAACCAGGCAACATATGCCTTGTTCATCTGATTCTTTCTTCATACTTTGAATCACTTATGCACACCTCAAATAATTGAGCATCTACTATGCTCCAGGAGGCATTGTTTAGGTACTGAAAATGCAGAGGTAAATAACATTATTTCTGCTTCAAAATAACCTCAGAGGTAGTCAAACATGGGTATAATTAACCAGAATGAGACACATTGACTTATTTTCTTATCAATTTTCTCTTCACTTCATGCATGTTTTAGACTCAAATTCTTCCTACTCCTCACTGATACTGATGGCAATTTTGGCAGAAAAAATGAGAGCAAGAGCAGTAAGTAAGAGGAGCACCAAACCAGAAAGTATCAGGAGGCAGGAGTGTCTGTCCTACCTCTGTCCTGACAGGACATGAGTGTGGCCATAAGCCAGTCAAGTCATGGCTGTAAGTTTCATTTCCTTAGCTGTAAGATGGGCTACTGGTAACAGCTCCTGTTACTGAGTCAAATGGGTTACTTATATGTGAGAAAGCTTTGAAAAGTCTCCAATATAATGCAAATATGGGCAATTATATTAAGCAACTTCATATAGTCACATGCAACTAACTTTACCGAAGCAAACTGAAAAGGCATGAAGACACAAGAAGCCAATGGCCATTGAATCTTCTGCTAATCTTGTGAAACACAAAAAACTCCTCTAAGAAAATGCACAAACCTACAACGTTTTGCAGAAAAAAAAAAGTAAGGGTGTTCACAGACTTCCTGGTAGCCCATTTACAGAACATTAGAGAGCTTGTGGTCCCCATTTGGAAGCTGTCAGGTCGAAGGCAGTATCTTCGGATCTCAGTAGGCAGGACCAACCTAACCTAAAGAAGAAAACCTCCCACCCACCTAGAAATTACCGAGCACCTAGAGTCGAGCCCCTTCTCCATCCTCACTGCTGTGTGTATCATGTGTATTTACACCTTACCGTTTCTTCTAGTGAAACAAAAGAACACCATCTGCCCAACCACATTCCGCTTCCAGGAAACTGAAATGAGAGCGGATGTTGTCTTTCACTGCTTGTTTTCATTTTTTCTTTATCCTTTTATGTGTGCCTCTATTTTTGTTATCGCACTCTTAAAAGAAAAGATATACTTGGAGCAATTTTACCTCACATTTCTCCCTGAATTTTCCTAAGCCTGGACATCCTTAGGTGCCAGATGCCTGCCGCACAGGAGAAGTGGTGAGTACTCCTGTGGCCATTTACCAAAATAAGCTTTGAACCACCCAGTAAACACTCCCTCACACCCCTCCACAGCAAGGGCCATGTCTTATTCCCCTTCTGTCTCCATTCCATCAGTTCTTAGCAAGTAGGGGTTGAGAATTTGAGACCAGGAACAAGTCAGGAAATACTGTGGGTGAGAGGCCACAGGAGACAGTTCAACAGAACAAGGGTGCCAGGGTGTGGCCTTCAAGAGGGCCTTCCTGTGAAAAGCTTATTGACAGAGGTTCTTATGACAGAGTCCCTGAGAAGAAAGGTCCATAGCAGGGCAAATAATTCCCCCAAGGCCAGAAGGACTTGGGATTCTGCCCATATTAGAAGCTCAGTCCTACCCAGAAGAACAACAGCAAGAGATTACTTCATGAGCAGCAGGTTTAGGAATCAAAGTAGACAGGCAGTATTGCCAGAGTGCATCAGAGAATCGCCTATGAAAGACAGAAGCCACAGAACATGGATAGAACTTTGTCACTGTCCTCCATTTGCCTATGCAATGCTTTAGTCAATGAACTCCTTGGTGGATAACCACTTAAATGAGAGTCCACTGACTTATTTTCGAGGGACAACGAGCAGGAAAAAGCTGGCAGACTGTGTCTATGAAGAGAAAAATGTTCTCTTTCCATTAAGGCTCAAGGTTGAGAATTAAATTAAACAGACAGCAGAAGAAGAAAAACCCAGTTCTATAATGGTGAAAGAGCAAGGCATGTGAACCCACCAGTATTAGGTCTCAAAGAGATAATATCAAAAAGAAGGCCAAGGGGTGCAAATAACAAATTTAGTCTTCTGAAAAGTCCACAGCAATGTATCTTTTTTCCCTCCAAGATGAGCAAGAATTTAATCATTCAACCAGTGGCCTGGTTCTTGGGAAACACTGCCAAAAATTAAAAATTAAATGGATCTGGGGACTGGGTCTTGCTCTTCAAATTAACTTACCTTTTAAATGACCATTTATACCTCACAGCATGTGAGCCTATTTTTACCAGCCATGGAAACCTCCTACTGCTAGGTGTTGGGGTTACATTGATGAAGAAGACAAATTTCCTGATTTTAGGATGCTCAGAGTCTCTGACAAACTTCCAGGCTAGTGTGCTGGACTTCCCAAGATCACAGCAGATAAAGGCTGACTTTTTGTGTGCATGAGACTGTTTTTGTCCCAAGAACACCCCTTAAAATATTCAATGCGTTCTTTTCTTTATTGTTGGGGAAAGCAAAGCAAAAGGCTGATAGCTCAAGAATAGAGAAGTTCAGCTTTGATAGACTCTTATTTTCTCCCTTGTTTATTGAACATATCTAGGTGAAACAAGCAAACAAACAAATCAATCAGGGGCTAGATTGTATTAGCCAATGTCTTTCTGGGAGAAAAAGAGGGTGCTGACCTATTTTCTGGTGTTTATGTAGCTATTAATAACAACTGCTTGGTTTTGCTAGGATTTGACTTCAAGGCAAATTAGGAAAAAAAGATATTTTTGAAGGAAGAGAATACTTTTTGTGGTAAGAGAGTTGATAAAATAAAGATTCATCTAATGTAGGGTAGCAAATAATTGACCTCCAATTCCTTTCCAATAACAATGATAGTAACATATTTTCTCTGTGTTCAGAACTCTCCCTTCTGAGCACTTCCCAGACATTAACTCATTTAATCCACACAGCACGCCTGGGCTCCAGCCGTGACTCCACCCCACAGTGGACTCCTGGGTTGGTGTGTCCACCAAGAAATCCAGGATGCTCAGCTGTCCAGGGATGTTGGACTTCCCAAGAGGATCTCCCCACAGAGATCTTTATATCCTCCTAGATATTTTCATCAAAGTTGTATGAAAATCCATCCAAGGTGGAGGAGGGGAAGAACGAGGGCAGGAAACAGGTCTGGTTTTGTGACTACATGTGGTCTTAGCCCTAGTTTGCCTTCTTATGAAACAGGTGGGGAAAGTCACAGAATTGCAGAGCGTGCTCATGTGTGTTGCAGGTTTGCAGGAAAGGATCCCAGAAGAAATCTCCCCAGGAGTCATGTAGCTTCTTTTCCTGGGGGCAGGTGGGTGTGCCATTTGCCACAGACAACAGTGTTTTGACTGTAAGGAAAGAATCTTTGAAAATATTTTGAATTAACTTTTTTCTGAGTAACTGTGCTTCCCCAGCCAAAGTGGAGAGGTGAAAAAAGGCAGAGGTCCTAGTTCCATAGCCTCACTTGTCACATCATTCAATATCTGTCTGTCCTCAAGGAGAGATTACTGGAAATTCTTTCATAGCTCATGCTCCACTCTTTTACAGTCATATCACACAAAACAGAACTTTTCAAAGAGCTCATCTCTAGGTCAATTGTTCACTCCTCCCTTTAAACACCACGATATACAAGAAAGCCAATGTTGTTTGAGAAATGAACGCCTAGCGCAAGAAATGCACTCTTGATAACAAAGCTCTCTTTTATCAGACTATAATTAATGAAACTTCTTTCTGTCTTATGGAGTTACCTTGTTAGTCCCCATAAAACTCCGTTAAGTAAAGACATATCATTTTTTGTAGCACCAAGACTGGATTTCACCAATTGGAGGCTGGTTCTTCATTTTATGACTTGATTTTTTTTGGTAGCACTGTATGTATCCTCTCATTGGGTGTAAGCATTATTTTTTCTGGAATACTAAAGTATATTTACATGTAAGAGAACAAGTCTCTGAATGAGAGGCTTTTTAATAGTTCAAGTTTTATATATGAAATGGTCCCAACTTTAATCCATCATTTTTATTCTAAGGAAATGTGCCTGGCAAGGACACTAGCGTTTCTGGACCTAGCTAGAGGGAAGAGATACTCTAAGACACTCTAGAACTATCTTTTTTCTCCTTTCTAGAGAGCCTTGGTAAATAGTTTATATAAAATATTTTTATGTTCATTGAAATAGCAAACACCCTGTGTGACCACATTAGATAAAAATGCAGAAATGCCCAGGAGAAAACCTCCAAGCATGTGATAATATGACAAATGCCAATGACAAGTCAGGACGCATTTCAAAACCTGCTCAATCCTTCTAAAGTCCATCTGAAACCTCAGTTTGGTTTTCACTCTCATATATATGTGTATATACATACAAGCACACGCACACATACACACACACACATACGCTCACTCCCACTCCTTTTCCAGTAGCACAAGGGTTTGTGAACATCAAGAATTAAAGACAAAGTGACATTTCATACATCAGAAGGGAAGTCCACTAGCTTATGTAATAAAGGGGGAAAAAGGTCCTTAAGTTGCACTAATATACTGATTTTGTTGACCTGATTTGAATTAAAGCAAATAATCAAAATTGTGTTCAGCTCCTTCTATCAGAGGCAAAACAAAATTGGCTGTAAACTGTTTTGAACAATGCATTTCAAGCCTCAGCAGAGGGTGTCTTATGATGCAGTCAACCAGCCTCCTAAATGGGGCTCTGAGCTGCATTTCTCCTTCCACTACTTGTCTGATCTGTGAGGCAGGAATAGCCCCTATAATCCAGTATGCCAGGGTCTCTTTGGGAACAAACCTACCAGGATTCAAATTCCAACTCTGCCACCCTCTCACTGTGAACCCTCAGGTATGTTTCAGAGCCCCTGAGCATCTCAGCATCCTCATGAGATACGTAGGACATGATGTGAAAAGCGTGCTGTATAGGTGGCCTTCCACAAATGTGAGCTATTACCATTTTCTAGTTTTTATTTTCCTGGAGGGATCATAATATCAAAATATCAGTTACCTGATTCAGGTATACATGATTTGATTAAAATATATGCTATCTCATCAAAACGAGCTCAAATGCCACCTCCTCCAGTAAGGTGTCCCAGATGTGCAGTGAGGGGAAATCTACTCTACCCTCTTTGATGATAACAGTGGTACCATTTGCACCTCTCTTGTAGCTCTTATCCCACCTGCCTTCTTGAGTCCCGGGAGTGTTGCCAGGCTCTCAGGGCATTCCTGACAGCGTGGGCTGCACCTGCTCACCTGTGCATCCCCCCCAGTCCCAGCACAGTGCTGGGAACAGAGGTTCCACTCATGTGCATGTGTCAACTCGACAGCCAAGCAAAAGCAAAGCCAGCCCTGGGTGCGATGAACGGTCGGCTAATGTCCCGTGATACAGGCAAACCGGCATGTTTCTTCAGCCCGTTGAAATGTGTGCTTGCTTTCATAACTGACTTCCTGCCGGGGGTAGAGTCCTTGCAGGCAGAGTCCATGGTTGAAGCTGGGAAGGGCATTCATCTTTTGGACCCAGGGCCTTCTGTGGCTTTTTCTAATGGATGGTCACTTAATCTGCCATAGGCATCAACATTACAAACAACCACCACAGACCTCATGTTTTCTTTCAGTTAGAGTTACAAAGAAAAAAATAACAGAACAGAAAATAAATTGTCACCTGCCATGAATATCATAAAAAAATATTGGTGGAGGGTGGTGGGAGAATCCTCAAATAACAACCCCAAAAAGAAATTTCAGCTTCTAGTATGAACATGATTTAAATTTTCATGAACAAATCATCTGATTCTCACAAAGGCAGCAGTGATGAAAAAAAAGTAATAAACCACGGGGGGTTGGGGGAGAATCTGTGACCCAACAGGGTCCCCCAAAGGACCCCTCTGACCAGGCTTTGGTGCATGCTCCTTGTCTCAGAGAGCACCTCCTGCACTGGGCTAATTATCTTTTAAAATTCATATCTGGAGCCACGGTCTGGCTCGTGGGATTAAGCACAGTATGCTTTGCAAATTGAAAATAAGATAGCTGTTAGGAATATACACTTGCCTCTATGATTACTGCGGCAAACAAAGGCAAAACATTAATTTACATCTATTATAATAGAGAAACAAAGCCGGAGATATTCCTCATATCGCAGGCAAGAGATGAATTTGCAAAGGTGTTGTTCCCGGAAGATGAGGCGGGTGATGGGCTACAGAGGTGTGGGGCTTTAGGGACAGCATTGAGAGACCACTGAGTCCTTTGGAGGTCATTATGTCCCCTGCACTCACACTTTAGACAAGGAAACGGGTTCAGACAGAGAAAAGACAGGGTCATTTCTACCCAGCCGGCTAGGGGCAGAAAGAACTTGATCTCTCTGAAATCCACGCTTGATTTTCTAATGAGAGGGTAGCCATTGGATTGTGGTCTTTAATCAGAAGGCTGTTAGGATCACAAACTCCTAAGATAATGTATTTTACCCTACCGAGGCTTTCTTCGGTGCTTCGCATGTTTGAGCCACTGTATCTGCTGTGGTGGGTACTATTATTATTTTTCCTTTTTCACAGATGAAGATGTTGACATGCCTGAGGTTAAGGCACTTCCCTACATCCAGTCAGTCAGAAGACAGCAGTGCCTAGACTGTCCCGCAGACACTTGATCCCAAAGCAGCTGGTGCCATGGTTCCTGGAAGGCCATTCCCAGCTTCTCATTCTAGATGCTCCTTGTTGGGTCAAATCACCTGACCAAGAGCAATTACCAATCTAAAAGGAAGAATTTACCTACCCCTCCTCTGGGTCTACCATCTCCCTCTTCACAAATGCCCCATGTGGCATGAGGCATTACTGCTGTGTGTTGAAGAGTCCTAGGGACCACTGAGCTGTGAGCCCCTGAGGGCAAGGACCGCCTCTCTCTACCAGAGCTGCCATGTCTGCCCTCTGTCAGGACTTAGGGCGTGGCTCCGGAAGGGAGACTGCCCGCTTTATGGAGACTTCCTCCTGCTGCATCTTGGCAGTTCTCCTGTTGCTCATCATCCAGACCTTTCATCCTTTCATCACTACACATACATGGTGCCATATTCTACCCATGTGGAATGCCAGCTCCTCAAACACAACCTGTCCACAAGACAACACCAAGTGACTCTCACAGAAAGCACGATCTTAGAGTCTTACTGGATATTGATGAAATTCTAGTGGCTGGTTTGAGGCGGGCCTTACAGTATGGTTCTCTCATTAGGAATCAAAGAGGGTCCAGAGATAATAGTTAAAGATTGGTGGTGGGTGTAGCAAGGTGAAGATTTTGAGGTGAAAATTTTCAAAGAGTTGTGGGGTGTAAACTCCAAGTTTACCGCTACTTATTGAAGAGTTAGAATAGCTTGTTGTTCTTTTACGTGGGTTTTCTTGGAAGTTTGTAGAATAAATAATAAAGGTGTTTACAACTTTTTTCTTCCCAAGCAAGGATTTCCTGGAATTGTGAAATCACATTGATGTAGTCAGGAAACTGGGGCGAATGGGCCTGGTTCTGTAGCATGTAATTTATGTAACCTCTTATTGAATGTCATGGCGGGCAATTTCTCTGGGGATTTCTATGCCACCCAAAGGACTTTGGACTTAGGAGGGACAGAGCCTGAATTCTGGTCCCAACAATGTTACTCTCTCATTGCAAGACCTCAGTGAGTCACTGGCCCTCTCTGACCCTCAGTTTTCTCCTCTGTCCAATGAGTCTTAAAGGCAAGACTACACTTCATTCCACCACTTTATGACTAAGTTTATTTGCCTAAGGGGGAGGCTTGAGTAGTGACCTGACTTCCCAGCAGAGACAGGAAAGAGGAGGAGTGGGCAGGGGGTTGGGGGGGGGGGCATCAGAACAGGAGGAGGTAAAGAGGCAGAACAGGGCAGGTGTGGAAGGCTCTAGAACAGCAAGGTCACTTTACTCAGGTCTGGGATTTTTAAGTGTTTTATCTGGTAGAGATGCATACAGCATTTACAAATTGGAAATAACTCTGTAAGCTCAGATAAGATTGTCGCAGTAATATTGTAGCCAGAAACAGCTCACCACGGCTTCCTTTCAATTAACCATTTAAATCACAGCCCATACAAACCCCAACCCCCACTGCTATATAATAAAAAAAGAAAGTTAGAGTAGAGCTGAAGAGTTTTGCTTCATGCTGCTGAATATGGAAGATCTGCAATCTTTCTCATGGAGCTTATAGTCTAATGTGACTCTTTGAAAGAACATTCCTTCGGCTGCTGGCAAAGATATCTTCCCCCCCGACCCTTTCCTCCTGAGCTGCATGGTGATTCATTATAGATAACCCCTCCTGATTAATTTTGTTTTGACTTTAACTTTGACACTAAAAAAAAAGAAAGAAAGAAACATAAGAGGTAAAATTCTCCCCTCTAACATTCACTGTGTGACTATTTTTAGCCAGCTTTGGTGTTTGATGCAGAAAAAGGAAAAATCTAAATTTAGAAATAAATTAAATTGTTGATTACCATCAAAAGTCCCAGCTGTCAGATTAGAAAGTCATTGTGTTAGGCCATTTGTGATAAATAATAAATCAGTGATTTCCTTGAATCCCTTATTTGAGTTCTTTTTCTCTGTCAACTGATGCGTCAGAAGATGCCCAGGCTGGTGAGGCACAGGCTGGCTGATCTTCACCAAAGCCCTTTCAAAGGTACACATTTGCAGAGGAGTCAGTGTGTTCTGGGCCCCAGCAAAGGGACTGGCCAAATATCTGTGTACCTGGATTGACAGAGGGGGCCTGGCCCAGCTGCCCAACAAGGGGTACACAAGGCTGAGCTTGGATTCTGGTTCCGACTAGTATAGGAACCCAGTGATGTTGTTTATTTCCAGGAGGCTCAGTTTCCAAGTCTATAAAATGGTTTGAACAATGTACATTACACAGGGATGTTGTGTGGAAATTGTGAGCACAGTATGCAACATATGTAGGTGTCAGGATTTGGAAACAGTTATCATAATTATAATAATTATTAGTAGTAGTGTAGACAGCTACAGTAACTCGATAGTGCAGACGCCACAGGGAATCCACAGGGAAGTCTGAAAGTGACTTTCAAGTGTGTTCTGTCCATTTTCGCTCAAAGCAAATGACTAAACCATCTCCCTTACATACACTAAGCTGTGCAAATGCGTGCAAGATCAAGATTCCACTCCCTTTCGTGTTACAAGGCACAGCTGTGTTCTAAATGACTCTCAAACGTCATGCTCCTGGCTAAAACTCGCAGTGGAGGACTGAAATCAAACCCTTTGAGGAAAAATTAAATGATAGAAACTGAACTGAATGTGAACCTTGGCCAGTTAAAATTAGACAGAAATGTTGGTGAGTGTCTTCCTCAATGACCCTTCCAGGCCCCTGTGTCCTCAGCCTCAGAGACACACACGCCCTGTGTTAATTTCTCTCTTTTTTGAAGCCCTGTGGAGAGTACAGCGCCTGGACGAACGTTCAGGGAAGAGCATTTAGGGCACTGCATTGTTGGAAGAAATAAATGAAGGAAGAAGGAAAGAAGGAAAAGATCAAGGGAGTGAGGAAGGAAAGAGGAAAGGAAGGGAGGGAGTAAGGAAAGGAAGGATAGCAGAAGAAGAGGAGAGAGAGAGGAAAGAAGGAAGAAGGGAAATGTAATAAGTCTCTGTGGTATGAGCAGTTTTACAGTATAGAGCATTATTTTGCAGTTTGTAAATTATGAAGACCTGAGTGTAGACTACTCTGTACATAATATTATGCATATAGAAGGCAGCTGATAAATATCTTTGATTAATTTGGAGGAAATTTTACATTTAAGTTGGGAAAATAATAGCAATTGTTACCATTACAAGCAAACTATTCTGTGTACATGTGTATACAGCAGTATGTAATTGTTTTCCTCAGGTGATTCCAAAGCTTCCTTTAATTTAATAAAATTTTAATTTTAATTTTAATTAAAATTTAATAAATAGGCCAGGTGCGATGGCTCACACCTGTAATCCCAGCACTTTGGGAGGCTGAGGCAGGCAGATTACTTGAGGTCAGGAGTTTGAGACCAGTCTAGCCAACATGGCGAAACCCCATCTCTACTAAAAATACAAAAATTTGCCGGGCGTGGTGGTGGGTGCCTGGAATTCCAGCTAGTCTGGAGGCTGAGGCAGGAGGATCGCTTGAACTCTGGAGGCAGAGGTTGCAGTGAGCTGAGATCGCACCACTGCATTCCAGCTTGGGTGACAAAGCAAGACTCCGTCTCAAAAAACAAAACAAAACAAAACAAACAAACAAACTAAATTAATAAGTAATAAATGAAAGTAAGAGACACTGGGCTCTTTTTAAAAATTTTATTGCTTACATCGAAAGAGTATGACTTGATGAGTCAGTATATGTATGCCTGTGAAATAATCACCACAATCAAGCTAATTAACACTTCTATCACTTCCCATAGTTACAATTCCTGTGTGCATGTGTGTGTGGTTAGACAATGTGGAGGGGCCTGGAACATGGAGGACATTATACTAAGTGAAATAAGCCAGACCCAGAAAGACAGAAACTGCATGACCTCATTTAAACATGGAATGTAAAATAAGGGTGTCAGTCTCTATCTGTGCTCTGCTCTGTCATCAAGTCATGCGCCTCCTTCACCATCATTGGTTCTGAGTTTCACAGAAGTCCATAAACGTCCTAAGCTAGTGAAGAATGGGCCCTGTAGCTCACTGAGAACAGTGGCTTTGGCTGAAGCCGCTCGGGACCCTTCCATCAGATGCGCCCACCTGAGAAATCTGGTATACTGCTCAGCTCAGCAACCTCAGGTCTCTGGTTCGGGAAGGATCTCTGAGCCTTCCTTCTCTAGGCTGGGGTCGGTGGAGTGAGTTCCTCATGGACAAGTAGTTTCCATAGTGGTTGACATTCTTTTCTGGGGTCACTTGGCAAATTAGGGTCAAGACTTGGTTTAGAAAAAAATTGTTCAGAATCTCTGTTTGTAAGTGGGTGGACTCTTTTGATCAGGTTGCTTCCTTTTGATTATAAAATAAGAACTTTGGGCTAGATCTCTTTGGAATATGATCACTCAGTCATGATGTCTGGATACGCACGTTTATTTCTAGGGGACCTCATAGTATATGCATCTAGGCCAACTGGAATTGGGCTAAACAGAAGTCTAGATTTGGGGGAAAGTTGGTAACCCAGATTCATTTCGTTTTCTCAAGAGGGGCAGGTTGTGCAAATCAAGCTCCTCTGGCGGTGGCCCAGAGGCTATGTCTTCAAAGATGGGGGTTGGCAACAGTCCATACAGTGTCTCTGCTTGACTGGAGCTGATGCTCATGTCAGTCTGCAATGTTGGCACCTGCTCTGTCCAGGACCAATGGACACAGGGGGGCCTCTATCCATGTCTGACAAGTGGAGAAATGAGCCTTTGTGCTTGAAGATAGCATCAAGTCCATGCTTTGCTTCTTGGTGTTAGGGCCCACTGTGGGTATCACTTGCTTGGAACAAAAAGTTTTTCTGCTTTTGATCATAGAATCAGATGTTTTGCTATAGATATGGGATGAGCCCAGAATAGTCACACTTATTCTCAGCTCACTAAAGTCCTTTCAATTAGCTACCCTCTCTTTACCTGACTAATGTCCAGAACTGCAGTCCCCTATATATATTTAGACAGATTTGCATCAACATTGCATTGTTACACTTCACTTCCTCCTTTTTTTTAATTATGTAAAAAAACCCACATTAAGCCGAATCTAATTACTGCAATGTATATTAGAAGCAGGGCACCATCAAAATTTTATTTAAATTAATCAGGTTTTGATTTAAGATATTAAATTCAAATTAATCATGTAAAAATGGAAATGATCCTTGACGTGCTTCCAGCTGTGACTTCAGTCTGTTTTCTCGTGAGTCACTTTCGGGATGTCTTGGGGGGAACATTACAAAAATTCACGCCGGTGCTATTTCAATTAGATTTATTTAGCAGGACAGATGTAAAGAATATGGTATAATTAAGAAGGAGTTGACGACATGGCTACAGATTTTCAGGATTAAAAGGAAAAAAAAATACAGGAACTAGAGTGAAAATTGACTACTGGCCATGATGCCCAAGTTCAAGTGCAGGGAGGTTAAGCATTCATTAAAGACAGAAATAAGATTTGCAGAACCACAGGACTTTTTCTCTGGAGCAATCTGCAGATCCCACTTTGGTTTCAACTTTGAAGTCTCATTAACAAGCCGGTACTAACTGGTATCGCAATTCTTATCATTCCTAAAATTATCTTTCCCTGTGGCAATCATGGCCTTTGACTAATTTGATTCCGGGGCCATCAGAAAGCTACGAGAGTTAAAATAGTACTTCAAGACCCATTTTAAATCCAATTGCATATACCGGCATATATAATACTACATATAGATATCCAAATATTATTTATGCTCATGAACATATATATTAGGTGTGACTATGTCAATAAATTCTTAAGATGATGCTACTTTTTCATATTTATATATGACAGACTACAAATTGTTTGAACATACCCCGACTCATTTTTAATAGCACTTAGGTGAGTAATGGTCCTCTATTCATGGAGAACTAAGATTGGACTTAGAATGGTTATGCAATTTGCCCAAAGCCTCTTATCTAACTGGACACTAGAGACCAGAACCTGACCATTCTCCTGATCTTCGCACAGCAATTTGTTACTGTGATCCGTATACTCCGTAGCAGTCTCACCTGTAGGTGAATCTGGTTTTCAAGTCTTTAGAAAGCCCCAAGAGTCAGAATACAACTTCAACGGTCTGTATGGGGCACACCTGGTCAGAACAAAAATCCTGGCAAGTGTGATCACTGTGCTGGGGCCCCTCGTCTGTTTCCAGTGTTTTGGCTGAACCCCAGAGAGGGACTGGGGCAGGGGCTTTCCTACCAGAGGATGTGACTCAGTCTGGGTTTCAGAGTCTCAAATAATCAATATTTCCATGCAAAGAGCAATGCATGTGTCCTTTCTTGCATCCCCTCTGACAAACACTATGCTCTGTCATCTGGGCTCCCTGTTCTGCTCCGACCCACCTGAGCCCCACAGACCAAGGCTGTACCCCTACACCCCAAGGCAGCCCACTGAGGTCTGGGGGCAAGCAGAACCTTTTCTCCACTCATGTCTTCAGGTCCCTGGTATAGAGCCTTGACTCCTCCCATCCTACCTTTGACTTGACCCTTACCTCAGGCTGGATTCTAGTGTCTTCAGTTGTCCAGCTGCCACTAGAATGTGAGTTCCCTAAGGAAAGGTACCCAGCCTTGTTTCTCATAAAGAAACCCAATTTAATAAAATGCAGAGACTGTAGTTTGTTGGTCTTTGGATGCTCCATAGGCAGCAGGGGACTCAACACCCAGTAGGTACACAGTAAATTGTTTAATGAGCAAAAGTGGAAGGAAGAGAAAGAATAAAATAATAAATTAGTGAATGAATGTTTCTATGACTGAGTTTATCGTGGATGTTCACTGTATATTGAAGGTGAAGGTGCCAGAGACTCTCCTCTCTCCCTTATGCCAACACACCTTAAGTGAAGATCCAATCAGGGAAATGGTCCCACACCATGGACATCAACCTGACATGTGTCTGGATTGATTTGAGAGTTGTAGAAAGGAGATGATTCATTGACGGCTTCTGCTTCCCACTCATGTGATATCAATGTATGTAATTCTTCTTTCAAAATCACGTTTCACTCTTTTTAGAAAATGAATGAGGTAGGAGGTTAAAATAATAACCCTTTTTTTTTTCTTGGTGGAAAATAGTCTTTGTCAATGAAATGCTGTTGCTGATGGTTCACAAATCCATTCAACCCAAATTAAAGGCGTGTTTCAAATACTAGGAGAGAAATGGTATTTTTCTCTGGCATCCTTTTGCTTGAATTTTTCAATCTCATTTTACACTTGTACGCTAGTACCATGCAACAAGGTGAAGGGAAAGGGTTTGAATTTAGATCTCACTGCTCACAGGCTGTGGGCCTTGGATGAGATGCTTGACGTCTCTGAGCCCCAGTTTCCTTAGTTGTGAGTGGTCAATTGTTTTGGGGTTCGGATTTCAACCTATCCTCATGCTGTTTCTCGCCTCCTCCTAGAAGCCGGAGTTTTCAGGATTGTCACTTGTGGTAGCTGTTCCTGACTTTGGAGGCTGGGACAGTTGCTCTGTCCCTATGCCACTCCATTTGAATAAGATCCTAATAGCTGGCTGCTGCTTACAGCTTCATTCTAAGTCCTCCAGCTCTAGTAAAGCCTTGTGGAAGGCAGTTTGTTCTTTGTAGGTTTTCGTTAGAATCTCACCTTAGTAACTAACTTGAAATTTCTGTGATTTGCGTCCAACAATTTCCATTTTCTGATCCACATTTTGCTAATGACCTCTCTCTAGAAGAAAGATTGCAAAGATCAAATGGGAAAATATTAAGCTTCTCTAGCCCTTTATTCTATCATCTTGCATACTCTTGGCTAATCTTTAAATACACCCAGCAGGTTTCTGCCGCAGGGTCTTTGCACTTTCTCTTTTCCTCTGTCTGGGAAGCTCTTTCCCGGTTAGCAACACACTTTGTCACTTCGCTCAGGACACCTCAAAGCTCCCTTGTCAGTGATCATTCTCCCCTGCCCCCAGCATTTTCTATCCCATCATCTGCCTTTATTTTTCTTCAGAACACTTATCACCTCCTGAAATGCCGGGTCTCATTTACGTCTCTATATAATGCCTTTCCCCAGCCCACCATTAGAGCAAAGACTTCCTCTCTTGTTCACTATTGCATCCACAGTGTCTGGCAGGTGATAGGTGCTCCATAAATATCTGTTGAATAAATATTTCTGTTTGAAATATAATAGAACTGTCACCCAGAAAATGACAGCTATCCTGTGCTCTATGAATCACCTTCTCTTTGGAGAGAACCATGGGCTCAGTGGAAGAGTAGGGACCATCAGCCGCCACGTGACTTAAGCTTTATGCTCTGAGAGTAGAATGCCCTGGAGTATGCATGTGAGAAGAGACAGCCACAGAGACTGGGAGAAAGGCCTAGAGAGAGACCGGCAGGGACCAAACCGCAAGGTCGTAGACAGAGACATGTAGAAGAAGGCAGGTTAGAGAGAGGCCCAATGCAGGAGAGAAACAGAGAGATCAGAGCAGAAACCAAAAAAAAAAAAAAAAAAAAAAAAAGAAACAGAGGGGAGAAAGACTAGCCACATCAGAGTGGAAACAGGGAGGCTGAGCATGCAGGCACCAGGCCCCAGTCCTTCCACCCACTGTCCGCACTTCATCCTTCCAGAGTCTGCCTCTCACCTGCGCACAGAGAGATACTTCTTGCATCAGCCCCTGGCCCTTTGGAAGCCAAGCTTTATCCTATTTACTCAGCTCTTATGGTCAGAGCTAGCTCTTTTGTGAGCTCAACATCCCTGAGGGCTCTCCAGAGGCCTGGAAATCCTCTGTAGCACCAGGGCAGGGACAGCTAATTAATACTGAGAAGGTCTTGGTGGCTCCTGCTAATTGCCCTGACCTAGGCAGGTCTTCATGGGCTGTCACCTCCTCCCCAGCCCCAAGCTCCCAGGGGCCATGTCCTACTCCAAGCACAGGACAGCAAATTTGGAAGAGGTGAAAATTTTACTACATCTTTGTGCTTGACTCTGAAATTCATTACAAAGAACATCTGCAAATATGGACAACCTTAGAGTGTCCCAATGGCCAATACACGAATAACCTTTAAGTATATAATCTCACAGAAACCGTGCAAGGGAGATGGTGCTGTTTTCCTCTTTGTAACTGGGCAAACTGAGGCTCTAATGAGTTCCAGTTTGGCTGATGATGCCACAGACTTTAGTTTCATAAACGAGAATTAGGGTTGAGGTTGATCGATCTCTCTGACCCCTATAATTGCCACTACCCAAGGGTGTCTACAGGATACACCTTCAAAGTGGGACTACAGATTTGGTTTGCAGGCCCACAATCTGTTTTCAGAAACCTTTGAAACCACATGTAATTTAGAAATCAGAATGTGGTACATTTAAAATAATTAATATGTCTCGTAATTACATATCATAGAGCATCTTGCAGCAGAGTCTAGGACAGCACTTAGGGATAGAACACAAAATTTTTGCAGTGAAATAAATGACTGTTCACATTACATGAGAAAAATAAAGACTATCAATAGCCTTATATTAGTTCTATCAGTTCAGGTCAGGTTTTACCACCAGATTAATGATAAAAACTACTTTTGGTTTTGCAAAACGTCTTTGGAACCATGACTATAAGATTATAGGCTGGAACAGAATAAGTCTCAAGAGAAGGTCTTTCTTCTTTTCCATAGGCAGACCACACATATGGCAAGCAAGAACCACACACAGTTTCACTTTTTCAATTAGGTGTTGTTCACAAGTAGGGCATGCATGGAAAGCAGAGAACATTCTTCAACCAAGTTGTTGAGGGCAGACTGCTGTCAGCCTGGCCAGGTTTAATTTGGGGTGATGCCCTCATGGGTATGTCACCCAACCTCAATGTGCATAGCAGTCATCCTAAACTCTGCTTAGGGAGGCCCCTTGGCCTGAATAAAAGATCAGCCCAGGGGCTGATGCACAGTAGGTGTTCCCTAATGTTGCCTATGATTGCTATTACCCAGAAGAGGCTTCATGGCACTCACATTAAACCGACATTAAGTAAGCAGACACATAGACCGTGGGCATTCAACAATTGGTAACTCATTTCTCCAAGCCTTTCTTTAATCAGGGTCTTTGCAATGCAGTGCATTTAATGTGAAGCAGTGTTCAGATGTGCATTTCCCACCCTCCAGCCAGTGCACAGCTCTCCACTATTAAAGCTCATGCACCACCCTCTTTAGAAACACAGAGGGTAGAGTCAGGTAGAAATCACAGGAGACAGGGCTTTTTCTAGGACTTTAGTTAGGTACATCTTCTCCAAAATTCTGGAAGAATCTTTCACACCACTCAAGACAGCTCATGAGAAAAAAAAAGCATCTCTTTATATTTAGACGGGCGATCTCACCGCAGGTGCCCCACTTGTGTGGGAGACAGGCTATTTTTTTTTCTAGGCCCCAAGAAAACTTCTCCCTCCTCCCATCTGATAGGTTGCTGCTACTTCCTTTACAGTGCAAAGATCAGAGGGGCAGCTCCCATCCCCCACCAGTGTGGCAAAGGAAGAGGGCAAAAAACAGGCCAGGTTTTCACAAAGGAAGACCAGAAGCTGCAATGATGTAACGAAGTACAGTGCATGCCAGTTCATGGGCAGGCAGGAAGGAAGGCAATCGCAGGCTTTGAGGCAGGGCACCTGCCTTCTACTTGTCTGATTTTAGCAGCTGGAAGACAAAAAATAACTTGGGCTTCCTGCAGCGTGAGCTCCTCAGTAATCCCCTCTGAGATGGGGTGGGTATGGAGTCTCCTCATATGGAATCACAGCTCAGAAAGGATTTGCTGCCTCGGTTTTCTCATCTGTAAAGTGCGTGGCTGATGACCACTTCACAGGACTGTGAGGACGTAATAATCTTAAGTATAAGAAAGAATCTAACATATAGCAAGGGAGCAAATGAACTAAGGCTTCCTAAGCTCATGATTTTGCAATCATTTCATTTGATCCTTTCCAATCTATGGCACTGATTACTTTTATCTCCATTTGTCAATAGAGAGATGAAGACACAATATGCTCAAATGATTTGCCCAAGTCATGGGTAAAACCAAAGCCAGTGTTGGTTCTTTCTGACTCTGAAAATACATTAATTAATTTCACTAATTATGCTAATTGTAAAACTGAAGCTAAAATGGTAACAAAGAAACACTGATTGGTAGCTATAACAGTAAGAACGCAATTATTGCTCTGATCAAAGAGTCCATCTTTGCAAAGACTATTATTGCAAGAAAATATTAGATGTTCCTATTTTTATAAGTAAGCACCTTTCCTAGTTCAGGGTAGAGGGTCAAGAATTAACTGTTGACTTAATTTGCATCCGGACTGCAACCTTTTTGTGGGCATCTGGACCAATGTGCAAAGATGGACTTGCCCTGCAGATGGCATGACCCTGGAGCATTTCAGGTTCTCTACTTGGCTGAGTCTCTGGGCCTAGGAGGGGAAGAGGTTAACTTTTGAGACCTTTGAGAATGGGGACCTGTGTGTTTAATAGATTGGCCTGCTCCTGCCTTCTCAGGGCAAAGCGCAGCAGCTGGGCTGCCCCCCAGGCCCAGGCCTCCTGTTTTGCACAGCCTCTGAAGCCAGCGTGGCTCTGCCCTGGGAGTCTCCCGGCCACAGGTGAGGTTCCTTGGCCCCAGCAATGCCCAGGGGGCCAATCAGGCTGGGCCTGCATGAGGTAAGATGGAGAATCACCCTGTGTGCTCTGGGCTCTCTCAGAAATCTCAGCAGATCAATGTCACCGTGGCTTTAATTACCCCTCCTAGGCCTCATCCTTATTTCATGGCCTTTAATATGCCTGGTAGGCAGCTGTGGACACACAGATAAACAGCCACCCACCATGGCCTGGCCAGAGGTGGTGCCCACTGTGGCCTCCTAGGCCAAGGGACGGTGGTCTGACAGGGCCCTAGCCCTGCCCAGTGCAGAGCATTTTGACACCTAGATCCTTTGAGTATCTTGCAACAGCCCTGTTGTGCAACGGAGGCTTGGCACCAGTTTGCTGAGGACCTACTGTGTGCCAGGCATTGCCCCTGAGGCTGGAAGCACTGCGGCAGGCCCCAAGTGACTTCTCTAGGCTGTTTCCTGCTGAGGCCCCTCTAGTCACAGGCTGTCCCTGTGTGCTTACAGCCTTTTGCCTAGAGCAGTGTTCTCAACCCAGGGCGATTTTGTCCCCAGGGGACATTTGACAATGCCTGGAGATATTTTCCGTTGTCACAACTGAAGGAGGGACTGCTACTGGCATCTAGTGGGTAGAGGCCAGGGCTGCTGCTCAGCACCCTACAATGCACAGGACAGCCCCCCACAAAGAAGGATCTAGCCCCAAATGTCAACAGGGCCAAGGGGGAGCAACCATGTAGCACAGACAACTTCCTTAACATGGCATATATAAGGCCGTAGAGGTCCCAGGGACTTCCTGGGCCACTCCCTGAGTCAGGGTTTCTTCTTCAACAGTTTAAATCAACTATGGGTCCCCTTGCTCCTGACCGGCCACCCACCACACAGAGCTTGCCTCTTGCTTGTCCTAGTTCCTCTATCTGGATGTTCTCGTTTTTTTCGAGGGCTGACATGCACTCATCTTTAATTACACCTCGCCTTGGAAGCCCCCTGGAGTGGCCATCCCTGGCTTAGTTGTTAGCCCCAGGAATTGCATGGGTTGGTTTATGTTCCTTCCCCAATACCTATCACAGCAAACCCACAGGTCACACACTGAATCCCACACATGGTTCACAGGCATGGTTAAAGTATGGGAACTTGGTTTACATTTTTAAGTAGATTAGAGATATCCAGTGACAACTCTGTAAGATGGTCTTTTTATTGTACAAATGCGCTGCTGCGTTTCTCTGCATATACAAGGACCCTGTGGCTCATGGGGAAGAACACAGGCTTTGCAGCTGTCCTGTCAGTCCCCGGGGGCACACAGCCCCCTGTGTCTGGATCAGTGATTGGGACAAGTCAGTGCTCAAGAAATACCTGTTGTGTCGATGAATCCATCGTATGTTCCTTGATGGAAAAGAAGAGTTTGAACTAGCTGACCCAGGCTGGGATCCCCTTGAAATCAGGATCAGGGGTAATGGCTTTTTCATTCTTCTAACTCCTGCTCCCATCCCAAGGTTACTAAATCCACATTTGCTAATCTCGGGATGCAGGCCTTCAAGAACTGTCATTTGGTTCGAGTTATTCCTTCCCTCTCAGCTCCAAGTTTTAAATCAGTAAAATGAGAAGAATGAAAGGACCTCCCTCCAGGTGCTCATGCGAGGGATTCCCGGTGTGAGGCCCATAAAACATTGATGCCTGTGTAGCCGGGAGTGCAGTGCTGGGAACAGACTAGGGACTGTCTCTCTCTGGAGTACAACAGGTTGGGTCCTACTTCCATGTTTTTGCATACGATTTTTCTGCCTGAGACGTCTCAAGTAAAGGAGGCAGAGGGGGGCAGGAAGAACTTCCTAGGGCACCTTCTCACTCCCCATGAAGAGTGCCTGAGGGATCTACGAACCAAATGAGAGGCAGTGGCCCCTGCTGAGGAGTCTCTGCCCCAGGTCAGCTGTGCTGCCTCCCAGACCACACAATAGACCTCAATGACTAGGAAAGATCCTTCCAAACCTTATGTCATGCCATCGCCAAGTGGCCTGGCTGGTATCTTACCCTTTCACAAAGCACCACATCTGAGGGAGAAAGAAGAAATACCTCTCAGGTTCAAATTATAATACAGGGTTTGACACTGAGTCGGATCATCATTGGGTTGTAATTTATTTTGTTTCTTAATGGAAACTGAATCTATAATATTTTTAACTGGTCAATAAACTAATCAGTTAGATAGCTGATTGCCTATTAGACTTAGAGAAATAAGAAAAAAAATTCATTTGTTTTGGTTTAGGAGAGATTTGAGTTTAGCTTCTCACCAATTCGACTTTAAAATATTTGAGTTTACCTAAGGGAAAATTCTTTCAAGAAAAAAATATTCAATTTTTTCCAATAAAAAATTCTGAAAAATTTGAAAAAAAAAAAACAGCAGCAATTTGGAAAGGACACAGAGATCTATTTATTTCAGTCTTCTGCTCACCCTCCCATCCTTTTGCTTGTCCTTCTGCACCCATTCTGGAACTCCTACACATTGGACCACGGCCAGAACGCCACCAGTGTGATACTCAGGGATTCACGCTGGCTCAGGACCTAATTTGCACTGATGCCTCTTTGAGGAGCTTTATGTCACCCTCATAGCAGTCCTTACAGGGAAGCATTACTTTCCCCACTTCTGCACAGATTTGCCAATTTTCCCACATTCACAGAAACTGCACCTTTCAAAGCTGGGTTTTGACCCAAGACAGTCTGACCTCAAAACTAGTGATCTTTCCTCCACAGAAACATTCATGAGGTAGCCCAAAATTACATGAGGAGCTCTCCAAGGCAGTTTGTCCATTCAGTGATAGGCTGTACTAACAGGACATTTTGAACTTTAACCTCAATTTGAAGATTGCGTTTTTCCTGGACTATGGACATTTTCCCAGAATGGGAGTTGGGGGCGTGGTGTGTCATTTCAAGCTCAGAGACAGAACTCAGGACATCTCTGACTGAACTGTGGGCAGCCCTGACTGAACTCTGGTTGTCTCTGACTGAACTCAGGCTATCTCTGACTAAACTGCCTCTGACTGAACTCTGGTCATTTCTGACTGAACTCTAGCTATTTTTGACTAAAATCTGGTCATCTCTGACTGAATTCTGGCCTTCTCTGATTGCATTCTGGACAGCTCTGACTGAACTTTGGTTGCCTCTGGATGAACTCTGGGTGTCTCTGACTGAACTCTGGGCAGTTCTGATTGAACTCTGGTTATTCCTGACTGAATTCTAGTTGTTTTTAACTGAACTCTGATAATCTCAGACTGAACCCTGGTTGTCTCTGACTGAATTCTGGGCATCTCTGGCTGAACTCTGATAGCTCTGATTGCACTCTGATCATTTCTGACTGAACTCTAGTTGTTTTTGACTGAATTCTGGTAGCCTTTGACTGAACTCTGAGTGTCTCTGACTGAACTCTGGTCATTTCTGACTGAATTCTGGGCATCTCTGACTAAACTCTGGGCAGCTCTGACTGAACTTGGGTCATTTTTGACTGAATTCTGATTTTTTTTTTACTGAACTTTGGTCATCTCTCACTGAACCCTGGTCATCGCTCACTGAACTCTGGGCATCTCTGACAACTCTGGGCATCTCTGACTGAACTCTTGTTGTCTCTGGCTGAACTCTGGGTATCTCTGACTAAACTCTGGGCTGCTCTGATTGAACTCTGGTTATTTCTGACTGAATTCTAGTTGTTTTTGACTGAACTCTGATACTCTCAGACTGAACTCTGGTTGCCTCTGACTGAATCCTGGGCATCTCTGACTGAATTCTGGGCAGCTCTGTCTGAACTCTGGTCATTTCTGACTGAATCCTCGGCATCTCTGACTGAACTCCGGGTGTCTCTGACTGAACTCTAGACATCTTCAGCTTCTACTCCCTGGTGTGTTGAGCACAGGGTGTGTCCTGGAGCCATTGCTGGAGACCCTAGTAGGACTCGTTGGCCCTCTCCCATCTTTTAAAGTTCTCCACCTTCTGTATGTTTTGTTAGCGCCTTAATACCAACCCCTCACACCTTCCTGGCACCCTATGATCCAGTAACGTTCACAACTTGTTCCCACATCTAAGCTCTCCCATGAGGCCGCAGGGCAGTAGCTGTTTCCCTGCTGATAAGCCAGTAAGAAGTCTTTGAAACCCTGAGCCATTTCTTTTTCTCTTTTTATAATGGTCTGCCTCTTAAACAACTTCATCTCCATCATTTTTCCCCGTTTTTTGGGATTTTATTATTATTATTATTTTTAATCTGATAGAGAGGGTGGAAGCTAAAAAAAATCTCACAAAGAAACTGTAGAAAAATCCGTCACCATCCATTTCCCCCCACCCTGGAGACCTTGCTGTTTTAGCCACTCCAAAGAAACACTTTCAGTTGGTCACACCCTTTGCCAACAGCTGAGCTCGTGGCCTGGTCACGTTTACAGCTCGCCCTGGAACGCTCCATGTGGCAGAGGCTTTGGCAGAGCAAAACCACAAGCCACGGTGTCAACTGGCTAAACACCAACCCAGGTGATGGGGGAGGAGGCTCAGGGTAGACACCTGCACGTCCGCACACACTGGTGGGAGGGCAGGGGCAGGAGGCCGAGTTCCGGCAGGAAGGCCACTGGGCCCTGGATCAGAAGGAGGGGTAGGGCAGCAGAGGCCAACATCAGCAGCTGGGACCTCAGCACAGCTGGGATGCTCTCCAGCAAGGGATTCCTCTCCTGATAATGGAGCCAGGGAAACAAGAAGGGCACGGCCACTGCTCCACTGTGCAGAGCGTGCATTTGTAAACATTAACCACCCTTAAAGTCGCTCTTTGAGAGAGGCCTGGATACAGAAGTGAATATTTTAAAATATTAGGGTTTATCAAGGCACTTTTTAAAGAAAGCACCTGCACAGTCCCCATGGGAGGAGAGGTGCGGTAGGCAGTGCAGCCCCTGGCCCGTGTGTGGCCAGCTCATCCTAGGTCTGCCCTTCCTAACAGTGAAGTCTCCTTTCCAGCAGAGGCACCCTAACGGTAGAGAGAGGAGAGGCAGGTGGGAGCCTCCATGGTGGCATATGATGAAAGGAAAAGCTAGACGAGGAAGACAGGAAGAAAGGAGGAAGGCACCGTAGGCAGAGGCTGGTTTTTTGGGGAGTGTGGCTGGAGCTGTGAACAGTCAGTGCTCCTTCTCTGAATGAATTTTCTGGAAAATCTCCATTTAAGATCCAAAAAAAACTAGGGCTCCTTTCTGTCCTCCCCTTCAGTCTTGCTAAGTGGTGCCACCAGCAGGACCAGAGGATGACCCTGAGGGCTTCTGTTTCCGAACGCTTAGCCCCACCCTCCTGCCACCCCAAAGCACTGCACTCCCCTCTTTGCTCATGGTCAGCAAGTAGCCTTGATAAGTGTCTCATTTGTTTGTCAACGTTGGCTGTGAAAAATCATGGGGAAGCAAATTGCTTTTCTGTGGAAGGGGGTCAGGGATCTGATGGGAAACCCCAACTCCTGGAAACCAGCATTGGTGGGGACATCTTTGAGAAATAAAAAAGGAAATGCCTGGAAGCCCTGGAGTTGGGGCAGAAAGCCAGTGCCTCAGAGCCAGCCTCGAGAGCTCTCAGGGCGAGGCGGGGAGGAAGCTGCTGTCAGAAACACGCGGCGAGTGTGTGGCCAAAGCACTCCATCCAACAGGTCCCCATGCATTCTAAATAATTAGGCTGACATCTGGGAATGATTTATAACCACAGTTTATTTGATCCAACAATAAAATTCCAGAGTTTGGCAAGGTGATGAAGGCCGCCGAGGCCGAAATGTGAACGTGATATTGTTAAGCTAAAGAAAATGCATCTATAAATCACATTACACATTCTTATGGGGATTGCAGATTAATGTGCTCAAGTTGACAGGATTTTGGACTCCAAAACCAGTTTCACAAAATGGTCACAAGAAAATAAAAATGTAACTAACAAAACAAATTTGAAGAAATTTGGTGGGGATAGGAAGAAAGGGAAACTTAAGGAAGGGCCCACATCTCTGCATGTGTGAACTCTGATTGGGGAGTAAAGCCAAAAGAAGAACATTTTGGCAAGTTGGATTATAATGATGAGTAGGGTTTATTGAGCATTTACTGTATGCCAAGCACGATGGGCCTTTAAGGGGTATCTCATTTCATCCTCACAATAGCGCAGTGACGTAAGCAGCACATTACAGCTGAGGCAACTGAAGCATAGAGAAGTGATATAATCCCCCAGGTAGCCCTCCTTGACCCTGGTGGAGACAATATTCAAACTGAGAGCCCCCGCACGCTCACCTCACAGACAGAGCAGACAGATCAAATGGAAAGGCTCCCCCATCCTGTCCTCTACACCACCTTGCAGCTGGGCCTCAGCATCTGGGTATATAGAATGCGGATGATAACGCTCGCCATGTGGACTTGTCATTGGGATAATGTTTAATTTAATCTGATAAAAATACTGATTGACCACAGTGCTCAGTACCATGTTGGCTCTCAAGGTGTGGTAGCTTCTTCCTTGCTTTTATTCCTCCTGTAGAAAGTTAATTGAATTTCACATGACTTGCAGCCGGTGGGCAAGAGGTTGACTCACAGCAAGATGCATGCTGTTCTATGTAGGAGACAGGCCATGATGGCTATCGGGAAACAATCTGAGGCATGGTATTGTCATTCCCTGCCTAGTGGTTTGTTGGGTAATGAGGGACGTTGAGACTTCTACCTTGTGGCAAATCAGCTCAAGGCCTACCACCTGTATGCAGAAGATCATTCACTCAGGGATCAGCCAAGGTAAATCACAATGGTCCTGCCAACTGGCCTGTTTATCTGATCAGAATAGACATGAGCTGGGAAGCAAAAATGAACATGGGTCATTCGCTCAGTGCCTAGGCCACAAGGAAGATAAGCAAAGTGTCCCTTAGTCCAGGGCCAGCTCAGCCTAAGAGGGTGAGTCCTTACTTGTGTCCCAGCCTGTCTACACTGAGCTGGAGTTCCCCAATTCTCACAAACCCATGGCTGGGCATATCCACTCTAGCAATGCTGTTTGCTCTTCAGGGTGGTCCTTAGGATTTCATAAAGCACTTACCTAAAATTAACTCATATTTTATTGCAAATAAGACCTACACATTGCTAAAAATTCAAACTACATAAAATGGATAGACAAGAAAAATTATTTTTTGTTTTGGGGATGACCACTGGTTTTTATTCATTCTTTCAGGAGTAGTCTACATGTTAGCATGCATGTTTGTCTCTTTGCGTGATACGCTGTTCTGCCTCTTGCTTTTTATCCAGTTAACAATAGTTAATTTTGTTAACTCTTCTGTATCAGCACATTTAGAGTGACCTCATTTTTCTTCACGACTGCATAGGGCTCTTTTGCATGACTGGATTATCACAGGGATTCCTGTTTAGCTGAACATCCTGGCTGCTTTCAGACTTTTGCCATTATAAGCAATGCAAGCAGCAAGGCCATCCAGGAAAACCAAGCCTGGTCTTAGAAGTAGGTTTCTGGTAGCAAAGCAGAGTTTCTTTCCCTGCAGGTACTATGTGCCAGGTCCTGAGCCTGGGTCTGGTGATAAGGAGGTGCCTCCTGCAAGCCCTGCCTTGAGGGTGTCTGGATGCGTGGTTCAAGGGCAGCTCTTAGAAACCATAGAAACCACAACCAGCTTCCAGCCCTCAATTCCAGGCAATCTCCAGATCCCCAAGTCTTGCTCCCAGCCCTCACTGCACTGCTGGTTCCATTAGGCCATCCAGATAACACAATGGTATTAAGGTGCTAAACAGAAGGTCTTCAGTCCATTTAAGAGATGAGAGCAGAGCTATCTCTTAGGGTTATTATGAAGATTACTAAGGGCTCAGTGTGTATCGGGGTGCTGACTTTTGTGATGGTTATCAGGGAGACTGACCTGAAAACAGATCCTGTATAATACAACTTGGTGGGTGCCATTACTCAGGGATGAGAAAAGACACGCGGGGTGTTGTTTTTGTTGTTGTTGTTGGGGGGAGTCTGTATTTTATTCTTGAAGGGTAAAGAAAGATTTCACAGAAAGTAAAAGGTTTTGAAGGATGAATAGTTTTCCCTACCTTTAAAAAAATAATAGAGAGAATTTCAGGATTCCAGGTAGAGAGAATAGCATAGTCAGAAAGGTAGAGAGGACATTGTGTGTGTGTGTGTGTGTGTGTGTGTGTGTGTGTGTGTGTGTGTGTGTGTGTGAAAGAGAGAGAGAGAGAGAAATAGTGGAGAAAGTCACAAAGGGAGTTCAGATGCAGTGTCAGCCCAGGTCACCAATCCTGTTGCTCTGTAACTTTGGGTGGGGCTGTGGCAGCCCCCAGGGCAGAGGGTACCAGGACAAGATAGCGCTCTCAGGCACCTTTGCTCATTACCAAGACGCTGCTGTGCCAGAAAGTTGTTTCAAAGCCTTTCCTAAACTCCTCTGTCCCCATGCCCTATGCCCTTGGCAGAATAGCACAGCACTTAACAACAGACTGCTGGTCTCAGAAGTAGGGGTTCTGATGCTGGGTTCAAATCCTAGGTCTGTCCCTGGCTAGCTCTTTGACTTTCTGCAAGGTGCTTAACACAACTTTCTATCCCAGTTTCCTCATCTATAAGATGAGAGCAGAATGGCCTACTTTAATGGGTGGCTGGGAAGTCTAAATGGGCTAATCCATGTACAAAGTTTAGAATGCAAAAAAAAGCCCTCCAAAATACTATGGTTACATCGCTCTTAATAGCCACTGTAAAGTCTTGTAAGCATGAGGTTCCGGGATAGAGAAGAAAGTAGGAGGATGGGCTGTGAAACAGGCAGTTGTCACATAAGTGCTCCTACAGGGCAGGGAGGAGGGGACAGGATGGTGGAGGAACCAGGGGCCACTCCCCACAGAAAGGGATTTGATCCGGCTCTTAAAGCAAGATCGGGCATTGCCAGGCCTGAGTGAGGACACCTGGGGCCAGGTTTCTTTTAAATCTTTCTGTTCTCTCCCATAAGCTGAGGAAGCCTGAGTGTTCACAGCCACCATCTCCCCTTAATCCCGATGCTTCCTTCGCCTCAACGGGCATTTAAATAATGCAGCTTTGGCGGGAGGTGGGATGGGTCTGAGAAACTTCCTAACTCGCTGGCGCCCCTGTATGCGGGTGCCACTGCATAATGATCGGGGCTGGCTGGAAAGAAGAAACTTGGTTCAAAATGTATGAGTTCATTTTTATGTTCTACTGAGAAAATTTATTCAGTGTGACTGCTCAGTAGCGAGTGCCGTAAAACACCTTAATCCCTGGTTGAAGAAAGGTAATGTCTTGACAGATGTGTGCCTCCTACTTTCCTCCCGGCCATGTTTCAACAACAAACCTTTATTTCTGCTTCTCGGCTGTAGCAGGCAAGAGAAAAAAATGAGGAGAGCAATAAAGCAGTCAGAAATCTCAGGAGCCAGGCGGCGATGCAATCGTAATGACAGATTTTTAATGTGGCGGGAGAGATTGACAAGGAAATGTCTTCAGAGCAAACGCTCACCAGATGGAATGCAAACGGTTTATTGGAGTAGAGAGGTGCAGCTGAACCGAAGAGAGGGCGGGTGGAAGGTGGTCTTTCTGGCTGCTGCAAGTAAACACGCCCGACACAGGGAGAGGGGGAAGAGAAAAGACACGAAAAATAGCAAGAGGAGGGAGAAAGGCACTGGGCGAGATCCCAGATAGGCCATTCTGAGAAGCGTTTGGCATCTCCTCACACCCCGAACTGGAGCCCAGCGTGAGGCCCCAAGAGGCTGATGAGACAGCAGAGGACCACATTTGGAAGCAAGAAGACCTGGATTCAAGACTGGCGTTCAACTGACAAAGTTCCATTGGATCTTGAAGCCCAGGCGTTGTTCTGGAGCTTCTATTCCTTCCGACAGTGCAGATGTTTTTGTGTGGCCAACATTTTCAGCATTGACTTGATGGCAGGTCCTGCCTGGACCAGGCACTGCAGACAGTGAGGAGAGAGGAAGCTCTGTCCTTGAGCTCAATGAGACGCACACGTGTAGCATTTATCAATCAGGTCTCTGTACAAAATAATACATTTATTATTAAAATGGTATGTATGTGTGCAAATGTAAATATATGCCTGTGTATTCATTTATTTACTCATCCACGCTATCCATCCATCCATCACTCTTTAAAATCAGTTTCCTGTATATAACTCATAATATATTTGAAGTGGCCAAAAAACGATAGTATCCTCCAATTCGAAATTCTCCAAAGGCATATGATGTCATTTAAAACAGTCATAGTAGGAAAACCATTTTATAAAATTCTGCAAAATAATCAAATATTAATAATATGTGTGAGTCCAGAGAGATAGTATTACATATAAGGGCCATCTGTTTTTAAGTATACGAAGATGTGGTATAAAAGTGCATAAGAATGGCTACAGTAAAAAATAAAATGAACATTGAATCAATCCTGAAGACCATGTGGATTATGCCAACGATCTGAGGCCCTCCAATTCGGGAATTCTTCCAATGTTATCTTAACCAGCTCTGACCTTGCGCAAACCCTTTCTTTTTCGCCAGACTCGGTTTCCCCACCTTGTAAAATCAGATGCCCAGGTAACATGATTCTCACCATCTTTTTGTGACTAACATTTTAGAATGCTAAGTGCGAATTTCTGCCAGTGGATATTCTCAAGGCCAATAGTAACTTTAAAACAACAAAGCAGTGAAATGACATGCAAAAGTGGAATGTGCTTTCACAATACATAATACAATAAAAATACTTTTCTTAAATAATACATGACAGTCGAATTCATCTCTTTAGAAACATCCAATCCAACATAAAGATACCCCCTTTCAGCACTAAGAGCTACAGCCCTTCTTGTCCTCGGAAGCAAACAAATGAAACTCCACGTTTCACAGGGATGGCAAATCAAGTTGAAACCTGTTGTTACAGCCCTGCAGAAAATGCAGATCCGTAAGATTTCATGCCAGACTCTGGGTGCCAGACATCTTGCAATAAGGAGGGGAGGAAGAGGGGGACAAGAAAATAGTGGCTAAATGGAAAGACAGAATGGGAGAAAGTAAAACTGTACTTCTCGCCATCCTGACTGCATTCTTCTCTGGCACACTGGCGGTACTGATACCTGCTGAGACAAAACTCCAGGGGGAGAAACTGTGCACCACAAGCCCTGAGAGGTGGAAGGGATTTGTGTGTTAGGATTGGCTGGGCGCAAAGGGGCCTTTCGGATCACTTTGCGTATGACGGTATTCTCCAGCTCCATAGAGTGATGGGGGCATCAGCTTCTGAGAAAAAGAAAAAGGGATGACCAAATCAGTGTGTGATAGAAAGTTGTGTTTGTATTTGCGCAGCATACATCTGGCATGTTTTCTATTCACGTTTCATCCTGCCCGGTCTCATGGTCTCAGAGGAAATTGCCCAAAGCCTCTCCTGTCTCTGTTCAGCCTGGTGTTTCTACTTTTGTCTTAAAACAAATGGCCAAATAAACAAACGATTTGTTTTTCGTAGACTACTGTTCTTCGGAGCTTCCATATTGTCCTGTTAAAATTTACTTCTTAAAAAATTGAAATCCTGCTTGGCTTGGAAAGCTGGCTGAGTAAAGACATTTTGGTCCAAAAAATAAACTAGGTGAAAGGTTTTAGAAGACAGACAAAACAGACAGCTGGATTTTTAGAGTACATACAATAGGTTTTATTGGTTATGTTAGAAAGAAAGAAGGAGAGAAAGAAAGGAAAGAAGGAAGGAAAAGAAAAAAAAGGCAATGAAATAAATTCCTCATTTGATTTTGCACCCCCTTTCCAAATTTCTGACAAGAATTTTCAATCCAAAAGCTATTATAAAAAACCTTTTCCAGCCGGGAGCAGTGGCTCATGCTTGTAATTCCAGCACCTTGAGAGGCCGAGGCGGGCGGATTACGAGGTCAGGGGTTCGAGACCAGCCTCACCAACATGGTGAAACTCCGTCTGTACTAAAAATACAAAAATTAGCTGGGCGTGATGGCGCATGCCTGTAATCCCAGCTACTCAGTAGGCTGACGCAGGAGAATCACTTGAACCTAGGAGGCAGAGGTTGCAGCGAGCCGAGATCGCACCACCGAACTCCAGCTTGGCAACAGAGCGAAACTCTGTCCCTCCCTGCAACCTCCCCGCCCCCATAAAAGAACCTTTTCCCATTCTGTCCTTCAAGAAGTAGCAATGAACTGATGCCGGGGGGTTTGTATCAGCTCTGCTCCACTTCTGAGATGTGACTGCAGGTTAGCCATTTGATTGACCAAAACTTCAACATGCTTGCCTATAAACTGGGCACAAGATGGGCACTATAGGATTCATGGCAGAATCACATGACAGATGTTTGTAAGTGGGATCTGTAAACCATAAAGCGCCCTACAGTTATGTTCTAATAATTATCCTAAATAATTATCCTAGTATCACTGTTGATAAGGGAGACAATGTCTAACTTGCTGCTTTCCAGGTTAATTCAGGGTGCGTTTACAAATGTATAGAACTACATCTTGATCAAAATAGGCTTGAACAATTTTAGTTCAGAAATAAAACATTCGTTATTTCTCATTGGTAAAATATAGCTCCTATGATATGCCCATTCTCACTTTCCCTTTACCTGTGCACAGGATGGAGAAGCTACTTCTATTCTAAGGAGATTAAACAATAGTTTAGTTAGCTTAGTCCTGCTTTTATTTAGAGGTAGACTGTATCATGGAAATGCTAATCATTGTTGGTGATATTTTCACTCCTCTCCCTGCTTTCTGTCATTTTAGATACTGAGCAGGTAGCAATAGGTTGAGTATTAAACTAAAATCATAGAGAGGAAGATAGTGAGGGTGTGTTTTGAAAAAAAATGTGAAGCCAAGTCATTTTGAGTTGATTAGGGCCCAATTCTTACTTTAAGAATTGAGCAAGTCTCCTAAATTTCCTCACCTCTGAACTGAGTACTGGGCTGAAGATGAATCCTAAGGTCTTTTGCTTTTTTTCAGATCTTAAGACATAAGTCTTATATACTATGAAAAATAAAATCAGGAGAATGACCTAGCACTCATTTTCATTACTGTTTCTAGTTATTAAGAAATCAAATCTTGAGGCTTCCACAAAGTATAAATCCAATGACTTTTTTAGAAGTAGAATCAATAGCTAAGCATTGACTTGACGTATGTATGTATCAGTAATCTCTGCTTCAGTTTAGTTTTGCTTTTATTTTAAAAGTAACAAATGCAAAAAATTTAGAACAAAATCTGGAGACTTGGTGTAAATCCTCCTAACATTTTAGAAATGCGTAGCTTGCCTATTTCTGCTGATTTACACCAATGGCTTCACATTGCAGGCACTGTCATATAGCCATTTTCACTTCTTAGAACATGATTTTTTTTTCTTCTCCACATCATGAAATACACTGCAGCGACACAATATTTAGTTATATATTTTCTCTCTTCCCAATTAGAACATAAACTCTAGGAGTGCAGAGATTCCTCGCCTTGTGTATTGCCGTGTCCTGATTTAGAACAGTGCCTGGAATACGGTAGGCCCTAAGTTAATATTTTGCGAAAACGGACCTGCAGTATTCCATCACATGCACACAACACCACTTGTTAGATCTTACTGCACTATAACTGGATGTCCATGAGCATGAGACCCAGTGTATTTTGCTCTCTGCACTGTGTCAGCCCTTGGATCATGGCCTGATCCTGGGTAAGTGCTCAGTGAAACTGCTCCGTGAATGGTGAATGAACACCATCTCCCAGCATGAGACTCTACCACTTGCAAGATTTTGCTGCTATAAACAACAATGTGGTGAACATCTTTGTCATTAAATATTTGCTAACATCCCTTAATTTTTTAAGAGTAAACTCCAGGGAAGTATAATTTTTGCGTCAATGGGTGGGTATATGTTTAAGCTTTTGATGCAGATTGCAAATTTTCTTCCCAAAAAGTTTTTTTTCTTTTCTATTTTTTAAAAATCAATTTACACTTCCACCAGCAGTATAGAAAATATCTCTTTTCCTGAAGCCTCAGCAACAGCGATGGCAGTTTTCAAAACCTTATGAACTTGATAGATAAAAAAACCATAATTCCTCAATGCCATTTTTCATTTCCTTGACTATAAGGAGATTTAACATTTTTATATATTATTTATGTGTTTCTTTCTTTCTTTTGTGTTTTGTTTTGTTGTTGTTGTTGTTGTTGTTGAGATGGAGTCTTGCTCTGTCACCCAGGCTGGAGTGCAGTGGTGCAATCTTGGCTCACTGCAACCTCCACCTCCTGGGTTCAAGTGATTCTCCTGCCTCAGCCTCCCGAGTAGCTGTGATTACAGGCGTGCGCCACCACACCCAGCTAATTTTTGTATTTTTTTTAGTAGAGGTGGGGCTTCACCTTGTTGGCCAGGCTGGTCTCAAACTCCTGACCTCAGGTGATCTCCCGCGTTGGCCTCTCAAAATACTCTGGGATTACAGGCATGAGCCACCATGCCCGGCCTCTGTGTTTGTTTCTTTATTTGTTGATTTTTATTTGATTTTTTTCTTGTTAAATAAATTCAAATACATAAAATTTTTGGGCAGTGCTTGTAATGTAGTAAACATTATATACTGTTATTAAAATTCCTATTTTATTATCTTTTCCTTTTAATCAGTTTGTTAGAACTTACATATTATGTATCATATAAACATATTTACATATTATTATTTGACACATACATTAAAAATATTTTGTCTAGTTTATTTATTTGATAAATATTTCATTTTCGTACTGTCACACTTACCCATCTTTTTGTTTTTTGCCTTCTGCCTCTGCCATTAGCTTATTTTTTGAACCATTTAATATACTTTTCAGACTCATGCAATATTTACAGGAGGAATCAAGTTTAGGGAAAAAAAAAGTAGGTTAAATTATATTATTAAATATAATCCCATTTTGTTTATGCTTTACAATTTTCAAAGCAGTTTAATATATATTTCTCTTGAGTGTTCCAATAATCCTTGCTGTGGTGGATGATGTTAATACACCCATTTTTACAGATGAGGTTATCTGAGATGTGGGTACAAAGGGAACACATATAAATTCAGCAAGGGAGCAAGGACTGGCACATATTCTGAATTTATTTTCAGGATTCTATGCATTTTGGCTTTTTCTTCAAAAACTTGAGGAAAATGATGATGATGATGACGATGATGACGACAACGACGATGACTAATTCTAAGTTTGATGTCAGCATTTTGGTGATCTCTGGTCACCTTACATTTCCTAAGTCCAAAGTCTACAGGCAGAGTAAGGTCATTAAGGTTTCCTGAGTGCCCCTTGTGGGCTAGGTGCTTCCATGCGCATGGTCTTAGTTCATCCCCACTGCAAACCTAGGCAGTCACAGTTGTAATTCTGGGTGTCTCTTTTCCTTTTTAATGGGCAGGAACTTCAGACTCCCAGGTGCCCCCTGTGCACCCCACGACACAATGCTAGTAAACAATAGAGGCATGATTCCCACCCAGACAGGGCACATACAAGACCACAGTTTCCCCCATTTACTCTGCAGCATTGAGTCTGACAACACCAGCCCCTGACTTTGAGTGGCAAATTATAGCCTGGTTGTATAATAGCTCTCTATCTTATTTATTCATTTTTTTGAATTCCTAAAAAATCATGGCAAGTAGATCAGCATGGCCCCCTGCCCCCCGCACTGTGGAAGTTTGATAATGTATGTCCTAACCGCTTAATTGATTGATTACCTCACTGCAGCTTCCTGAGGTACCGAATTTATCTCTAATAGCCAGAGTCAGGCTCTGCAGGCAACCGTGGGGGGGCCGGTGGTCCCTTGGTGTCGATTTGCTCTTAACTGGAAAGTCATTACCACTTAATACATGTAGATTGTGTTGAAAGAAAATTATGTGTAATGAAATGAGGGAAAAATTAGTGGAGTGTTATGGGCGAAAGCAGATGTTAGGGAGGAATTATGCTAGCAGAGATAATCACCTTCGTTGGTTTTGTGTGTGCTGGGGTGTTAACTGAGGGAGAGGCAGGGGGAGAGTGGAGCGAATGCATTGATCGTTGCAGATTCACCCCTTAGAAGCAGCAGCAAAGAATGACACCCCCTGGACTCAGAGACTGGGCTTCCATAGCTTGTCTCAACCGTATCTGTGGCTCTTCCTCCCTGCAGTCTCCCACGATGCCTGGACACAAAACATCTACCTGCGGGTGCTGAGGAAGACAGCAGGGAGCATGCCAGGGAGGCCTCTTGCTAACTGAGGCCAGGTGATGAGTATCCTACTCTAATTTTCAGAACGTTAGCTGAATCAGATACAAAACAAAACAAACAAAACATCCTCTCCCTCCTAAAACAAAACAAAACAAAAACCTAAGCAAACAACAAACCGACAACTAAAAAAAAGGTTAGCCTGAAAGAGGATAAGGCTGTTGAATCTTTTGGTAAATAGTCATATCTCAAATGGAGGCATTTAAGTGCCTGTGCTTGTGTGAGTGATGCCAGAGAGAATAAAAACTCATTGTTTTTAGGTCTTAGGATCCTTGGGTAAAAGAGCTTGGCACACACAGCCCAGACCTCTTGCCTGATATATTTGCTGCTGAGGAAACTGAAGCTGAGAGAGAGAAAGGTCCTCGCCCACAGTCGTAGACCCAGTGAGTGGAAGCAAGGCCAGCCCCTGAGTGCAGGACAGGGGGATCTCACAACCCACACTGCTTCTTTTAGGACTCCCGGGTCTGACCCACTATGAGGTGAGGCTGCAAAACAACTGGATGTTTTTAATATCCTGGCAAGCACGCAAATACTTGCATGCATCACAGAGCCATCCAAGGTATGAATTTCAGCCTCAGTTTTCAGCAGGTGGCTCCGCCCATAGTCTGCACCAGAGTTTTTAGAAACAATTGTGTTGATCGTCTTTGCGAAAATTCCCAATGTAAGTCCCCAAGATGACTGGGAGGTAGGTTCCATCCTTTTGGTTTTCTGTAGGACTAAACAGGCTTTGTAAAACTGTAACTAGTCATCCCTAATCATGTGGGATATGGGCTCCAGGGTCAGGGATAAGCGCATTGTGTGACCATGCCAAGTTACTAACCTCTCAAGCCAGTGTCCCATTTGTTAAAGAGGTGATGGCAGTCAGACAAAAATAATACTTACAAAACACTGAGCACAATGCCTGGTGCATATGGTAAGTGCTCAATAGTTTATGTTCATTAAGTTCATTGTTCATATAAATAAGTGTTAGATTTTGCATAGAAGCATACTACATGCTAGTGTGTGTGTGTGTGTGTGTGTGTGTGTGTGTGGAGAGAGAGCATGTGTATGCAAATCTCTCTCTCTCTCTCTCTCTCTATATATATATGTATATATATATATGCCTGTATGTGTGCCTGTATCTGTACATGTATCTATCATCTTTAAGGACTCCATGGTATGCAGTTAAATGAATATATAAATATATATATATATATATGTATATATATATATATATATATATATAGAGAGAGAGAGAGAGAGAGAGAGAGACTCTATTGGGATTAAAATACAACAAATCATTTTAAAAGGTTACTGAATTAATGTATCAAAGCCTTTCATTAATAGGCATGTTTTAATCAGTAAATCTGAGGAATGCTACAATCTGATGTTGCAGACTCCTGTTTTGTTGTTAATGTTAAGATACCCTACTATGTGAACTTGTTGAGGGTGCCTACCCTGCACATCATAAATTACTCTGTTCTGGAAATAACTGGCAGAAAACTAAATGACCAAGAGTTTAAATAAACGAAGGCATATTACCTATACTGATAGTGTCCTTGTATGAAACCTGTTTCACTGCAGAAACCGTTGCTTTGCCATCTGAACAGTCCACATAGAAATGTGGAGATTCTCCTCCATCCACTTGCAAATGTTTAAGACAAATTCACTTTGGATTTTGTTAATGGATCCCAGCATCATGGCTTCATTTAGAACCGGAAGCATTTACCAGATATCCATGATTACCAAGGAGACTACACAGTTCACTGAGGCTGTGAAGGTATGACCAGTTCCAGGATGTTTTGTTTGAGTTACAGTAATGGTCATGGTTAAGAGCAGGATTGGGCTACACCACCGAGTATGTCAGCATGATTCTTCATTTGCTAGTCATACTAGGGAAGTCATACTCAACGAGGAAAACCTGGCAAACAGAAAGAAGATGAATGAAGCACAACACACAGGCACACGCACACATGCACACACATGTGTGCACACACACTCACAAACACACACACACTACCAAAACTCATCCATAATCCCCTCCTCACCCAAAATGAAGCCACTGTTAAATTGTTCTTGGTATTCTTCTGTTCTTTGCCTATAGATGTGTGTATGCGTGTGTGCCAGCTCATGCGCATGTATGTGTGCCTGTATCTGTACATGTACATACCATCTTCAAGGACTTCATCTTATGCAGTTAAATGAATACACTATAACTGATATAACCAGTCACAATCTTAGGATGCTGCCAGTATTTTGTTATAATAATCCAACAATGAATATCTTTCTATAATGTGTAGTATATCTCTGATTATTTTCTTAGGATAAATTCCTAAAACTTAATTTCACTGCCATAGAGTAAGATCACTTTAAAGATCTGATCAATATTGCAGTTTGTAGCTTTAGAAGGGAGTCCGGGTGGAAGGAGGCACTAAGGTATCTTAGTTCCCTCTGAAAAAATACATTTGATTCTTTGCATACTGATATCATAAAGCTCAGTGGTATAGATGCCATCATTTACCCATTAAAACTAGTTATTTATCTATCACCTTATGTTATGCACATGTCATAACCTATCTCATTTTCAAACATCACAAAAGCCAACAAACTAGGTATCAAGCCATTTTACAAAATGGAGGAATAATTTTAACTAAATGTTATTTATTGTATTTATAAATAAGAGCAAAGTGCTGTTGACTAATATTGCATATTGACTAAGGTTTACAATAATTACTGAAGAATTCCCTCATGATTCTACTAATACAAATGCACAATATATCTAACTTGCTAGATTATTTGGAGAATCCAAATAAATCATGTATGCAAAAATGCCTGGCATATAATTAAATGAATATACAATAACTTACATAGCCAATGGTACGTAAGTTTTGCTTCAGTTATAACTATAATCAGTATTGTTACAATTAACTACAAATTTCATGATCCTGGTAAGGGTTTTGGACAGACCCATGTTCCAATCCTAGCTAGAAATGTGGCTTTGGTGAAGTAGCTTTATCTCTCCAGTTCTTAATTTTCTCATCTGTAAAATGAATATAAAGATACCTGCCTCGCTGGGCTTTAGTGATGAATTAATGAGAACATTTAAGTAAAATAGCCCAGTGCTTATCCTGGCACACAGTAGGGACTCATCGTAGAAATGCAATCAGTCTTTACTTTTTAAATCTATGACTAACATCTACAGAAATTCCACTTTCAAAAGCATTAGACCCCAGATTCACAGCTGAGCAAATTTGTTAAGGGAAAGCCAACTCACTCCTCACTGGTCTCTGTGTCAATGGCTTCAAGAGGCAAGCATATTTTTTCAGAGCCCCTGAAAAACTATGATGAATGTTTCAGAGACTAAAAGATTAATTAAGTTGCTCAGTGCTGCGCCATTAAATGAAATGGCACTGTGCTAGTGGCACATTGCTGTTGTTATTTATACATACAAGAAAGCAAAATTTAGTTGATGCTTTGGGTGAGCCTGCTGTCGGTCACTCACACAGGCAGGCTGCATGTGAAGTCCAAGCTCTACCTCCCTCTCTTATTCATTTAGGGGAAGGAGCTTGCAACTTGCAACCAGCTAGGCAGGGAAGGGAAGGGCCCTGGATCTGGGTTTAGTTTTGCAGATGACTTTGCCCAAAATGTTGACAACCGCCTGTCTTCCAAGACATTATCTTTAATACCAGAACCTCAACTTTTCTTACTTCATCTGGAAACACACTTCCACATGCAAGGATTATCCATATTATCCATACATCTCACAGCAGGGACGTTAGAAGAGAAAGCCCTTGGATTAGAGGCTCTCAATATAAATTTAACCAAGAGGGTTTTCCTTGAATCTCAGCCTCCTCAGTGGTAAAAATGAGATGAAACAGACCTAAAAGATCTTTTTATGCTAACTAGAGGAAATAACGCGTGGATAATCTCAGGCATATGGTGGGACTTCAACAAGGGTGAATCCTTCCCTTTCTCCCTCTGAAGGCAAATTTAGTCCTATCGTCTTTTTTTATGTGTTTGTTTATCTCAATGCAGTGGGAAAACTTTGCAATACATATTCAAAACCACTTAATTATTCTTCAAACTTTATTTTGTGTATAACACTTATTAGTTACATAAACAATCATGACTTTGAGGCGCCCTTATACCAAATGTGCCAGAACACCATGGTTCTTTGTCCTTATATTTTCTAATTTTTGAAAACAACACTTTTTTGTCTTTCTCTTTCTGGTTGGCCTGCTAATAACCAATTCTCTGAGTAATAACACTTTTATCAGCTACTGCAGTCTCCTATCCTTTTGAGCAAGCTTAAAAAACAAGTGATCACTATAAAATTTATTGATTCTGAACTAGAGTTTCCCATATAATTAAAGAAATTGTCTCTTGAAAAGACTGGGCTGTGCTGAGGACAGTTGAGGACTCAAATGGGCAATGCACACATAGGGGTGTTCAAGCCCTGAAGTGCGGAATCAGAATAATGACATTTAAAGTCCTTCACATTCTCAGATTGAATGACTCACAAGACCAGTTATTATACTGTAATTTATTCCAATCCTATGCCGTCAGTTGAATTTCGAATAAAGAATTCATCAGTATTTACGTGAGTGCTTAGTAAACCTCTGAGAAATATTTCATGCAAGGTGTTAGGTCACCTTGCCTATGACTGGGTTGTATCCCAACCTTTTTACCCATCCCCTCTTGTTCCCACTGGAGTGAGTGTGTGTCTTTCTGGAGCATGGGGTGATCTCCAGTAGGCTTGTCCTCAGCAGAGTGTCCCAGTTATTTTAGGTGGCCTCACAGGCCTATGTCACCTCTTTCCAGATTGCTCACACATCTGCTGTTTCTTGCAGTGTCAAACAGATAAAACCATTTCTTGTGTGTGCTGTAATATAAGAAAGTTAGGCAAGCACTGCTAGATGATCCCTCAACCTACAGGAGTATCTGCTGCTAATGCCTATGGTAAGGATGCCCTTACATGGTGTATCTTCATATTTGCCTCTTCTTGTAGTAAGACAAAAGGAAGGCATGACCTTCCTTGCTTGACTCTAATATCCTGGCACATCATCTAAGAAGCTCCCCTAACACACTCTTGCTTAAACCATTTGCTCTTTTGCTTCATCCAGTTTGCCAAAGCAGAAGAAGACAGTGTAGGTAGATTATGGATTAGATTATATGATCTGCAGTCCAACAAGACTGTATGATTTATCATCCTGATACTTGTTAGCTATGTTACCTTGGACACAGACTTTCTTTATTTCTTTAGGTCAGTTTCTTCATCTTTAAAATGACACTATTAAAGGAAAAGATGTGTGCGTGTGTGTGTGTGTGTGTGAGGAGAGAGAGAGAGAGAAATGTAAAAAGCTAAATATTGATACAATTTAACCATTTTAGAAAGTACCATTTAATGCCTTTACTCCTTTACCAGTGAATCTAAAGACATACTCAGGTATTAAATAAGCTTTCTCTGGAAACACACTCTATGCTAGAAATAAGAGATTGAAAGACAGATATTTATTTTATGACCCATTACCTTATTGATCAGTGGGGGAGAAACATAATATGTAGATAACAAAATCAATTTTGTTCTTTGTACATAAACATTTACTTCCTCTCCACTTTTGCAGTTCTGAAGAGTTTATATCCCATTTCCTTGACATTGAGGTTGATTGTATGATTTTCTTTGGCCAACAGGACGTTAAAAAAATTAACATTAACCTCATTTATGTAAGAGCTTTTAGAGGCAGTGAGAGTTTCAGCCAACTCCCTTATTCGTGATATCTGCCATGAACAAACAATATTCAGCAGGCAGGGGCTCTTCCTTTAACCTGGGTCCCAGTATGAGAAGACCCAGGAAGCAGATCCTCATTCCACCAGAAGATTGGAGGGGAGCCTTTGAGCACAGAGCTGCAAAGCTTCAGCCTACCTAAGGCTGGCATGTAACATGGGGTAACAAATAATTGGAAGTTATCTGTTACACAGCATCATTACAGCACAGCTTACAGATACAGATAAGAACACAATAGTTACATATTATAAGCCAGGAAGTGTAAGACTATTGAAAAGTATTTAGATCTATCCTGAGGTGACAAGGAGAATTTCTTTTTTTTTTTAAGATGCAATTTCACTGTTGTTGCCCAGGCTGCAGTGCAATGGCACGATTTTGGCTCACTGCAACCTCCGCCTCCCAGGTTCAAGCAATTCTCCTGCCTCAGCCTCCCAAGTAGCTGGAATTACAGGCACGCACCACCATGCCCGGCTAACTTTGTACTATTAGTAGAGACAAGGTTTTGCCATATTGGACAGGCTGGTTTCAAATCCCTGACCTCAAGTAATCCACCCATCTCGGACTCCCAAAGTGCTGGGATTACAGGCGTGAGCCACAGAGCCAAGCCAGGGAATTCATAGAGAGGTAACATTGGAAGTGTGGGTCAAGAATGATGGCATGAAGAGTACATTTATTTAAATGCTGACAATATATTTGGTAAACATCAAATATGTTATCAATGAACAGTCCACCCGTCAGCTTGGACAAAGGGCCAACTAGAAAAGTGTGTTCAATGAATAAGTCATCTCTTGTGCATTTCTCTTGAGTTTGGGCTCTGCAATGGCATAGAGATTGAGGACATCATTCTGGCCTTGACTTGCTTTGAGTTCTTTCAGGAATTCAGACATTGGTTTGTAAATCCAGAGTTTAAGCTCAATTCAATTTTGAAGAAAACACAAAATGTGACCTCAGCATCAACATGATCCTTGTAGAATTTCCTAACACAAACTAATACCTATCTAGAAAATCACAAATGCATACTTTTGTTGAGGTGCTTATTCTTAGACAGGTTGTTATATGCATTTGAACATGAGGTACAATTATAATATTTCTTTATAATTCTAAGTCTCTAATGGTTTATGTTTATCAAGCTTGTTCAATGTAAATTTTTGAGATATATGTACAAGAAATTGAATGCTGTCTCTTTATTACTTGCTATTATACGACTTGGGGAAAAATCATTTAACTTATCAAAGACTCAGTAGTCTTATCCCAGAAACTGGGCAATTATTTCGTATGTAATGTTATTATTTTGAAAAGCAAATGAAACAACACCTGTAAAAGTACCTGATGTAAAAACAAGTACTTCTTATCCTACGTCTCTTCCTTTCTTGAAATACATATGGCATGTGTGTATTTTGTATGCATTAAATACTGATATGTGTTCAAAACCCAGCCAAAAGTTAGAACTTAGGAAAAAAATGGGCTGGGCACGGTGACTCATGCCTGTAATCCCAGCACTTTGGGAAGCTGAGGTGGGCAGATGACTTGAAGTCAGAAGTTCTAAACCAGCCTGGCCAACATGGTGAAACCCCATTTCTACTAAATATACAAAAATTAGCCAGGCATGGTGGCGAACGCCTGTAGTCCCAGCTACTCAGGATCGCTTGAGTCCAGGAGGTGAAGGTTGCAGTGGGCCAAGATCGCACCACCGCACACCAGCCTGGGTGACACAGCAAGACTTCATGTAAAAAAAAAAAAAGACTCTAGGTAATAAAGAAACATGTCTCTATTATCAGCCAATGTTTTCTTATTTGCAGTTCTCTCTCCTTCAAAACCTCTAACTCTGGATATAGCCCCATGCATTTCTCATAGCCTTTGTCTCATGTCAATGATGATCACTTTAAACATAAGGGTGGGTAGCATGGTGGGCAGGTTCAGTAAACAAGCTTGCCTGGAGTATGGGTACATTTCTGAAAGGCTCCTCCATAAATAAAAGATTAGAGTAGAAGGGAAGTATAGGGCCCATGACGAAGAGTGAAATCAGCTTAAGTATCTGAAATTTGCTCTGTGGTCAATGGGCATCCACTGACCATTTTTGATTTAGACTGGTATTTTTTAGTGGCTAGTAATATTATTACCAAAAAAAAGACTGATATTTGATCATTTTTGTTTGGCAAAATTCTGAGATAAACAAATAATTATTTATAGCAGGAAATCACAGCGCTTTTAATATATTAATGTCTTGATTTATTGAGTCTTGGATTTTCATGTCTCTCTCTCTCTTTTTCTCTTTCTGTCTACTTCCCTCCATGCTCTCACCTTTGTTATATAATTTTAAATAACCTTATTTAATTCTAAAAAAAAACTCTATGAGGTAATTATCATTCGTTTATATTAATTTATTTTTATAGATGAAGAAACTAGATTATAGGAAAGTTAAATAAATTATTGCTCAAAGTCCCAGAGTTAATAAATAATGAATCTAAGGAGATATTTTAACCACTACAACTTTAACTGCTTTCAAAATTTTCTGTTGTTTACTTTGAAACTTAAAATTATTTTATCTTGCTTGCCATCAAATAAAATTACTGCTTTGAAAATGTTCAATGTGTTTATCCTGGGATACCACTTTTGCCTGTGGTTCCCCTGGTCTCCCCAAGAATAGGCACAAACCAGCCTAAGAAACATGAGTGCTAAATGTGACTGAGATGGAACATGTCTCACTGTGGCAAGTATTTGGACCAAACTGAATGTAATTCCTTATGGAGACTCGAGTGACAGAGTCCACCTGCTACAACTGGCCAACTGTATCATAAATCCAACCATTTAATTTTTTTAAAAATGCAATTGGATGGTGACAGCCGCCACGACATTTTCTTGCAGAAGGCTTCTGATGAAAGAATTTTATCTTCTTTCCTTGTCCATACCAAGCTCCTTATAAAGAAAGCAAGTAGACCTAATATTCAGAATTGAATCATGTGGCGTTTTTAACCAAGCACCAGATTTGTTTTAATGATTCTCTTAACAGTGATTCACCCAGGATTCTCGCCTGTGTCCCTTTTGTGCCCGAGTACAGATGTGCATCTAGAACACATTTAGTTCTATGATTTCAAAGAGTGGACGCCCACTTTATGCATATGATTAATTCTACATGCAGCTAATTATACCCACAATTGGCTAATTGTCAGTGCAATTAGCCAATTGCAGGCCCAATTGGCCACTTGTCCCATAATTTGAAGGTGCAAGTGGACAACTGAAGGAACAATTAGAGGCATGCAGAGTTTTACATATTTAAAGAGGAGGCTGGGGGAGGAAAAGCGGCTGAAAATGTGGTCCTGAATGCAAAATAAAAAAATCCATATGTATAGGTCTTTGAGAAAGAAAGTTATTGTTCACTGGACTTTTTATTCTCATGCAATTTTCAAAGTCAATATTTTTTTCCTAAAAACTTATAAAACAAACAAACAGATTTTCGAGACTGACACAGCTGAAGCCAAACTTTAGATCAGTAAGAACTAACTCCTCCAACTCAAAGCCTGTGCATTTTAAGGGTTACTAGTAAAACGAACGTCTCTCAGAGGAAAATTGCAAATGTTACCAAGCTTTTGGCCAAATCCTTTTGACTTTTCTCATTTCTTCTCTAATTATTCTTAATTTTCTTCAATAAGAATTTTTTTTCCAGTAGCTACATAATCCAGGAGACATAGAAGAAATGACTGCTTTCACTCACAGCTTTATTTATCTGGCCACCTTCAGAGATTATGATATTGTTAGAAATTATTTGCTCCAGTACAACTACCTAATTTCAAAGCCCCAAACCTATAAATACTCTCCCTTCTGTGCATGCCTCCTCATCAGGTGTCTCACCGCAGGACACCCAGATCCAGAAGGAGCCAAAAATAGCCAGAAATGGTGTGAAAAGTGGCACATTGTAGGCACTTAGTAAACAGTGATTGAGGACGACTGCCACTCATTAGGGGTTTAGGGCTGAAAAAGAAGTTTGGAATCATCTCTCATAGCATGGATTCGGTGGCTGCTAATGTCCTTGTGAGTTAAAATAAAACAAGATTGCTATGATTCCCCTCATATCTGCAACTGATATTTTCAGACCTTAATCTGACATAAATTGGTCACAGACTCAGAAGCAAACCCAGCAGACTTTCAGATATCAGAAATACCTGCTACAAATAAATGCATGAAAGCCCTGCAAGAGATCCCACTGCCCTCAAGTTCCCCAAATTTTGTGATCTATTAAACATGAGTCTCAAGGAGTTTTCTGAGAGCAAATAATGTTATGGTCAAACATGGATGGAAACACAGGAAAAAAATAAAAAGGTCAGCAATAAAAACAAAAACAGAGACTGTGTAAGTCACATTTTAACCCAGTATATTTCACATGTAATTTATCCAAGGAATCCTAACAAAATAACTAATACTATGCCACAGAATTAAAAGAGACACATGTTGGGAAATACAACTAGGTATGTTTTAGAGCTAAATCGATAAGTTAATACACACTTTTACCAAACTTGATTATCTGGTTTTCAGGTCACAGGAAAATTTTTAAATAGGTCACTTCAGGGGCTCAAGAGTGAGACTACATAAAGGGACTCTGACATAAAAATTAATTTGAAATTTGTATTACAATGCTATTCACTGGAGGGGAATAATTCATGTTTCTGGGCCTCAGTTTCCTCACTTGTATAATAAAAGCATTGAATCTGATGGACACCAAAGTTCTTCCGGTCCTGGCATCCTGTGATACTCAGTGGTTGCGCCAAACAGTGCTTTACTTGATGAACATGTCTCTCCTCTCTCTACTCAAACTCCAGGGCTTGCTACCCCAGTGGTCGAAAGGTGGAATTCCTAATTCCAAATTTTCTGCGTGTTAGTTTATGATCTGGGATAAGTCTCTTAACTTTTCAAACCTCAATTTCCCCGAAGAGAAACTAAGGATAATAATATCTCCAAAGAAGTCTCAGTGAGCTGAAGAAATGTGAAAGCCATTTGAAAAGTATGAAGCACTCCCTATTACTGTTTCTGTTTTTTATTAAATAGGATACTAGCCATTTATAATAAGTAGTAGTTATACTAATGACCTTAACACAGATTCAATTATTATTAACATTAATTGCCTTATAACTACTACTAATATTCTAATTGTGATAATGAACCGATGCCGTGCTTGATGCATTTCAGCAGCAGATTTTGTTCTGCTAAACTTGGGGTTTTGCTTGGAGGGGAGAAGAGCAGTGCTGGCCTTCGGGCCGTGCCAGGAAAATGTGTGGGCCAGATGGCAATCCAAGTTGGTCTGATAGAACATTTCTATTTCTGTGGATTCTCAAAAATGAACTGACAGGCACGAAGCAAAGTGGTGACTCATAGCCTTCAGGTCCCTGAGTTACAGCTTCTGAGCTGCAATTTCCTATTGTCCTGGCAAACTCATTTATGGGAAGATTCAATCTAGAACCTTCTATCTTCATTGCCATCATTGTCATCATTACAGTCATCACAACCACTCTTTACCAAGCACCTACTGTGTGCATGGGAGTATTACAAATTATGGTCTATTAAAAAAGACTATGTTGGCTAGGCACAGTGGCTCACGCCTGTAATTCCAGCACTTTGGGAGGCTGAGGCGGGTGGATCACGAGGTCAAGAGATTGAGACCAGTCTGGCCAACATAGTGAAAACCCGTCTCTACTAAAAATTAAAAAAAAAATAGCTGGGTTTGGTAGTGTGTGCCTGTAGTACCAGCTGCTCAGGAGGCTGAGGCAGGAGAATCACTTGAACCCGGGAGGTGGAGGTTGCAGTGAGCCGAGATCCTGCCACTGCACTCCGGCCTGGTAACAGAGTGAGACTCTGTCTCAAAAAAAAAAAAGTCTATGTTAATCTGTTAATCTCTGTAATGACCTCATAATGTATACATTCCTATCTCCATTTATTCTTCAGCTGAGGATACTCTGGGTCAAATAAGCGACTTGCCCGCCAGGGCAGAGATGCTGATGGGTGGAGTTAAGAGCTGAATACCAGAAGTCTACTTTTTTTCTTCTATATGATACTATCGTTCCAATTGACAGCATCCTGAAGATTGCAATCCTCCTGCAGGCAGCCACTGTCTTGTGTGTGAGTGTGTGTGCACATGGGCATACACATATGTGTATTGTATATTTTAATTCCACTTAGCAGAGGGACTATAAACTGGCCTGGCACAGAATGTCCAATGCATAAATGCTTGCTGGCTTGAATTTACAAGTCTAAGAGATGGTCCACCATGATTTTTTTTTTTACTTTCATAAACTGATAAAATATTAATGCTAGTCCCATATTCTCATTCTACAGATGTAGCTACAAGGACTTGAGCACAACAGTCATTGGCAGAACTATGCTCAGAATCTAAACCTGACTCCCAAGTGGCCACTCGACATACCACATCTCATGGGAAAGGAGAAGTCCATTTATTCTTAGTCACAGTTTCTCTGTAGTCTTCTCTAGTTGCTGACCATCAAATGATTTAATGAAAGGAAGACATATCTAGATACTACAAACATCTTTTTCATTATTGTCAAGAACACGTGGAAAAGGGTAGAAGTCTGAGTTTCTCAACTTGTCTTTGGGTATGAGATTGGACTGCAGTGAGAATCACTTCTACAATAGGAGACCTTAGAGACTTGGGGGCTTTGGATAGGCTTCAGCTGTGATGGTCATCCAATCCCCAGCCCTAAAGAAACATCACCCTACACCATCAGAGCAGAGGGGATGGACACTCAGTACAGTCATTTTAGTAGTGAGATAGTAAAATACTATTTTGTATCATATTCTCGCAAGGATTGACTTTTTTAGACACACACTGAGTTTTCTTTACCAAATGAACATTCCATTTACAAAAAGTATTATCAAATTAATAGCATAACAAGTTTTCAGGGGAGGTTTATTAGAGTCAAATATTTTAAAAGCTGTCATTTAAACAGAAGTAGTTGTTAAATTGAGGAGATAATTAGGTACCTGAAATTAATCAAAGTATGTTTTTAAAAATAAACTCTATATTTGACTCATTGCAAATATATTTCAGTCTTGTCCAAATTCTCTGTAATATATTTGAAACTGGCAATTTTGCAAGCAAATCTGCAAATAGCCTTTGGCCATTAAAATCTTGCTCTGCCCTTACCGTGGTGGATTCCACAAAAAAAGCGCCCCAAATTAAAATTTAAGCTATAAGATACGTGGAGTCTACAGACATTGACATATAATTTATAAAGCTGATAATGCTGGATTGAATGCCTTTATACTCAATTTCCTATTACTTTCCTCTTTCTCCCTGTATTTTCTCTCTCTCTCTCTTTTTTGAATTGCCTTTAATACTATGATCATGCCAGCTTAGTGGCCTAGATGAACTTATAAGAGAGAATAACTAGATCGGTGACATTCCACCAGTAGGAAAACTGGAGTGAGTTGAGATTCATTTATTCAAAAAAAATATTTTTTGAGCACCTGTAACATGGTAGGTTAGGGGATGAGGCAGTGAGCAAAGACACTGTATTGCAAAGAGGGAGAAAGTAATGGTATACAGCAAAACAAACAAGCAAACAAAACCCCAAATGAAATAGATGATATATCAGGTGGGAATAAGTCCTATAAAGCATAGAGCAGGGTAAAAGGATAAGGAGTGATGCGGGGAGCGGGAGGAGCCTGCTTGGGAGGTAAAAGTGAAAGAGATAATTCCTCCCTTGCATGGATGAATATTTTTGTGCTGTGCACTCTTTGGCACTTGTATTTCTGTTTCATTTTTAATTTTTAAATACAATTTCAGCTTTGTAAGAGCTGAGGTGATGAATGAAATACAGATTTCTGCTGTATTTCATTCTATGGCAGACAATTCTATGGCAAAGGCAGGATGTCAGGTTTTTGTGCAAACAGGAGAGATAGCAGCAGTTCTTACTGACATTGAGCCAGCTAGACTCAGTGATCACTGTCTCCCGTCACCCCCAACCTGGAGGAAATCAGACCCCACCCAATATAGAGAGCATTAATTATGGAGAATATTAAGGTCCATCCTTTCTTCATCATCTCAGCTAATTGAATGCATTTTTTCCCAACCCCATTGGTAAAATGGGCTCTGCCTAAATTACGGCTTAGAGTTATTTTTCTCTCTTGGCAGAGTAACCACTTTACAAATTCTTTTTGTTTTTGCTTTTGTTTTTGAGGCAGGGTCTTGCTCTGTCACCCAGGCTGGAGTGCAGTGGTACTATCAGGGCTCACTGCAGCCTTGGCCTCCTGGGCTTAAGTGATCCTCCCAACTCAAACCCCATGAGTAGCTGGGACTACAGGCATGTGCCACCATGCCTGGCTAATGTTTTGTAGAGATGGGTTTTGCTATGTTTCTCAGGCTGGTCTTGAACTCCTGAGGTCAAGAGATCCTCCCTCTTGCCTCCCAAAGTGCTAGGATTACAGGCATAACTCAGTATGCCTGACCTTACGAATTGTTTATTCTCCTCTTTTCTCAGCCTTTATAGAGCTTGCTGCTTCTATTCAAATGGCTTTCTCTTGTGTTCATAATTTCAGCGAAGTATGATTTGATGTTAGTGCCATGAGGAGGAATAGGAAAAAAAAAAAAAAAACATGGCTCCAATGTTGTGCCAAGACCTGGGCTAGGTGTTTTGCCAACTTTTGTTGTATTAGTTAACCCACATTAACAACCACAGGAGGTAAAGAATACCTCTTTGTTCAATAATATTCCCAAGGTCACAGAGATGATGAACAGAGAGGATTCACCCTAGAGCCCCTAGAGTACGCTTGGCCTTTTAGCCCAGGGCTTCTTAAATAAAGTTGTACATCTGTAATACTTTGGGCTGGTTTGTTAAACAATGCAGATTCTGAGGCTCCAGGTCCAGAAGAATCTGGGAGTCTGAATCCCTAGGTGAGCCTGGGATTCTATAAAGTTAAAAAACCGCATTCCTCCTTAGTGATTCCTAAGATCCATCAAGTTTGGGAAATTTTGGTTCATGAAATATGAAGCCCAGAAGGAAAAGATGCGCAAGACATATCTGGGGCTAGATCTCACATTCCTGATCAGGGTATTTAATATGAAAACTGAAACTTCTCCCCACTTCTGCCTGACCCAGCTTTACTTTTATTTTTTCCATAGCACACTGTCTTCTGACATGTTGTGCTGTGGCTTGCTGTTTAGTCTGACCCCCCAGTTACAACATAGGTTCCACCGTTGCAAGCATCTTTGCCTTCATGTGTTTCCCTGCTATCCCAAGCACCAAGAACCAGGTCTGGCTTATGGTGGGACCTCAACAAATTATTGTTAAATTAATTAGGATCTTCCTTGACTTTCAGTTTGAGCTATTTCCACGGGGCACAGCTACCACTTCCCTCTTCCGACAAGGGTCCCTTTAGCTCTCCAGAATTAGATTTCAGTGGCTGCATCTCCCTTGTTGTCAGCAGCAGTCTAATGGTTGTGGTAAGCAATCTCCACTTCCTTGCAAAAAAGCAGAAAGTGTGGGGCTTAGAGATATTGGCGCATGGGGCGCCTACTCCTCTGTCTCAGCTCCCAAAGCCTTGGTGCTCATGTCTATTACTGGGTGATGATGCCCGTTGTGCTAAGGTCTCTCCCTACTTTGCTAGAATCTGAACACATGGAAATAAAGGGCATTGACGACTATTGGTGAGAGACGCTAACGGAGATGCTGGCAGTAGGCTAAGGCCAAAAGATAGCACTGTTTTATAGTCTCACAGACGTGACTTGAATCACATAGATGTCATATACCACCTGTATGATCCTGAACAAGTCTCTTTACCCCACTAAGCTTCACCTTCCTCTGTTGTCAAAAGAAAATGAGTCTCTACCTCATAGAGCTATTTAAAAGGCTAAAGTAAAATAAGGTCCATAGAACTAGCTAATAAGTCAAAATAATCATTTTTGCATTCTCTGGACCACGAAAAGATAGTGAAATGATGAAAAAAATCATATATCTTTATGTGCATAAATGTATACATAATTTAGAATTTTATATGTGCATATAATTTAAAAGTGAACTCTGATGATTTAATTGAAAAAGGGGAGATAAAATTCAATTGTAGGTGGTCTATGGCTGGAAGCTACATCTCTGGGTCTTAAGGCATTTCCCAGCACACAGTAAATATTCAACAAAGGTGTGTTGAATAGTCAGCAAAAGTCCTCATCCTAGGCCCAATACAAGTGAGAGCAGTGGACACGACATAAAGTCAAGAGTGAGCAAATGCAAGAGGTTCAGGATAAGCTGAACCTGTCATATAAGCTAGAGTCCTATGTCCCAATGCAAAGATTAGAAATAGCCTCCCTTGCCCAGATCCAGTATAACCAGTACACGGCAATTAAAAGATAAAACCAGTGTCACCTTGGGTAGCATCAGTATAGACTGCTATCAGGAGGACCTCCAACAGTATTACCAGCTGCAATAAAAAAGCACTTCTTTGAATGCTTTTTCTACCTAATTGTCAAAACCGAATAATATTATCAGCTTTTTTATCCTTTGAGTATTTTTCTAATAAGAAAGCACGGAGATGCATTGCAAATAAAAGCAGAAGATTTGAGGATGCAAAGCAATCATGCAAAATGACTTTCATATCAGTTTGATAAGCAGCTGAAATTTAATAACTACATCTCTCCTATGGTGCTGGATGAAAGTTTAATACTTTCTGCTTTGGCTTCTTTCTTCTGCAAGATGCTTATTCAGAACTGTAGCTTCTCTTTTATAGTCAGGAAAATGAGAGGTGCAGTGGATTAATCAAAGCCTTGAGAGGCTGGGCCCAGCCCCAGCCCAGTCCAAACCACAGTGTCTGAGAATCTAAACCAAGTCAAGCCCAAGGCTGTGCATGACCACTGGGGAAACAGGTAAAGATTTCCAAATATCTCAAAATACAGGTAAGATGTCAGTCACTATGGAAATCACATACCTATTTAAAGCTACGAAATAAGTTTAACTCTCCAAATTATCGTTATTCTTTCTTTGGTTGAGGGTAAATTGTACAACAACAAAAAGAATAAAGAAAACCATTTGGAATTAAACAAAAATTCCATATTTTAAAAAAGAACAAATCAAACCCAAGAATATGATGACTCTCTTATACACAGGAATGTCTTCTGCAGATCAGGGTGCATCTTGTAAAGAGTGGATGAGTGAATTAATTAATACCTGATTGGTTTGCAATTTATAGCTGGAAGAGTTCTGAGATGGTATCAAGCTCAACCTCCTCATTTTAGAGTTGGGGGAATTGAAATGTAGGAAGAATTTTGATGGTCAGATTCACGTGGTAGTAAGTAACTGCATCAGCACAGGTCCGATGGCACTGGACATTTGTCTCAGTAGGCCTGGCGAGACCATCAGGATTCCAAGGGTCTCCCATTCCCCACGTTGTCTACACAACCTAGGCAGGGAATTTGTTCAGTGCTCCCAGCACCCAGCTGACAACAGCCACAGCTTTCAATGAACCACTTTGAAAAGATATAAAACCTAAAAGGAGAGGGAGGAGCATTTGATTAGATGTTATCCACACAGAATTGGGAGACCAATTCAAAACCAGTGTTCTGTACTAATGGATCTTTCCAACTCTGCGTTCCAACGGCAGCCAAGAGGGGATGGGTCTCCCAGAGCGGGGAAGTCTTGGCCCTGTTAAAGGGCCAGCCGAAATGGGGTTCCGCTGGCTTGCTCTTCTACTGCCCCCTACTGGGGAGATTTTTACCAAGGAACGAAGTGGGCTACTGCTAAGTTGTTTTTCACAGTGGGGGCAACTAAAGTCAACAAGGGATTGTAACTCAGGAGTAGAAGGCAGAGATCATTTTCAAACACATAAGGCAATGTGAAAATGTACATGAGCCTCCTAAAGGTTAAAGATGAATCCTGATAACGACTCACATTACCTCCTAGGCGAATTTGTCTGAAAAAACACCAGCACGTCTTTCTGCTCTTTCTGTATGTATGCACGTATGCAGATACGTGCAGAATACTATATATTTTTAAGATAGGTATAAACAGATAGTAATACAATGAGGGAACATCTGAGCTAGTCATCAGCTCTAACTGCAGCCTTTTAAAAGAAAATGTAACTCCAGATGTCGTCTTAAGAAAATGAATCAATTAGGCAAATGAGGAATTTCCTCATAAATCAGAGGATGAGAAGCCAAAGTCCAGTCCTTGCCCAGGGGAGGAAACAGAGATGAGGGCTGCCCGGAGGTTGCCATTTTTCATGGCCAGGTAACCCAGCCGCCTCCTGCTCTCCTGAAGTCGTGTTTACCTTATTGAATGCTGGTTTGATTTGGAAAGAGTGTTCTGAATGTTCCAACCCTTTTACCCTGAAGATAATAATGCCTCAGCCTTCAGGAGTGGGACCCAGTATAAGCTGGTGTCACTATTCATGAAATAATTGAGTTTACACAAAAAGTGATTTCAGTAATAGCTGCCTTTTTATAAGTATGTACATTTTATTTAAAATTACTGACTCAAAAGGCAAGGTAGAAAAAAAAATCACCTCCAACAACTTCCTGTAATTGCGAATTATTGTGAGGGAAACAGAAGGAAAAGATTTCGAAATTATGAGCCATTATGCTCGAGAGAGAGAGAGAGAGAGAGAGAGGGAGAGAGAGGGAGAGAGAGAGAGGCAGTGGGAAAAAAAAAAAAGACAGCCTGGCTTCATGAAACACAGCTGACAAGCTCGACTAAATTACCCCCGGACCATTACAAAAATCACTTAATTGCCAAGCATTTTGTTAGGTCAATTGACTCTAATTGAAAAAATAACAAAAAGCTTATTATGCTGCAAATGCGGCCGTGGAAAATGAGTCTTCTGTTAGAAGGAAACAATAATTCTAAATTTCAGCTGCTGCTAACACTACAAAGTTCAGTGTTTCCTTCGGATAGAATCCGCAGTGGAGGAGAAAGTGAATATGCATCAATTGATTTTTTTTCCTTTTAGCGCTTCCCCCCCACACTTCTTGCTCTTCCTGATCTTCTCCTTCCCTGCCTCATCCTACCCCCACCCTCATCCCCGCCTTGTCCCCACATGATTAGCAGGGGCCCCCTCCACCCCCTTCCATCAGCAAATATACACCTCACTCCCATCTCCCTCCTTATCTTCCTGCAAGAAAGGGTTGGGAGACAAAGAGGGGGCCAGCAGTGTGGGGCCCTGGGTTAGGAGAGATGTCCAGTATCTGCCCTCCCCAGCCCCGGCAGGATGCTGCAGCCTCGGTAAAATGCCTCCCCCACCATTTTCTTTCCATGAGCTGCTCTTTCTCTCTCCCCTCCTGGCTGTCGCCTTATCTCCTCCCCTCCCCTTTTAAATGCAGATAATAGAATAAGGCGAACAGCTTATGTCCGCAAAATTCCTCTGAAATTGCCCCCTAACATGCATACCCAGAGCTGGCCTTGATTGACATCAAGTGCAGTAATTAAAAACCCCGCCAGCTGACATAGGTGAAGGTTTATTTATAATTACCCATTTTTAGGATGGCTCGTCCAGGGTCGGTGCATTTAAAAAGATAAGTCGGCCACAGCTCTGTTACTCCCCCAATTATAGATTTGAATGGTGGGAGTTTATAATGGGGGCGGGGAATTCTGCTTTGCAAAAAAAGGAATTATTTGTTCATAAAACCAGGAGGCCAGGGTATGAAAGTCTGATGGCAGAGCCTTTGTCTAGAAAGCTGTGGGAGAGACAGTGTGTGTCTGTGTGTGTACCTGTGTGTGCACCTGCATGTGTACCTGGGAGTGTGTGTGTCTATCTATGGGTGTGTGTGGGCCTGTATGTGTACATGTGTGGGTCTGTGTGTATGGATGCATGCACCTGTGTGTATACATGTGTGTGCCTGCATGCACATGTGGGTGTATGGAAGGGGAGTCATGCGGTGAAGCAGAAAACACCTCCCTCTCCCTGTGCTTAAACACAGAGCTGTACTCACAAATCATTTCCCTGCTTGCTTTATCTAAAATGTTAAAAATCATGCCCAGCTTCAAATCCAAGACTATCAGATCTGACATTCCCAAGAACCCACTGTGAAAGAGGATTCCTCCGTGGGAGCCCAGGGAGCTGGGACAGGAGCTTCTGGGAGGACTGTGTGGGCATAGAGTTCCTAGGAGGCGGAAGCTGCCTGCACACAGCAGGGTGTTTGACACCCATGGGGCAGTGCCCAAAAGCAGCAGCCAGCAGGTCCCCTCTCCCCAACATCCGCTTCTCATTGTTGCCTTTTTTTAGAGCTTGGTATCACTTACCCAGAGGGGCAGAGCCGGCCATATCAGACTGTGCATCTCACGTGTGTGGTTTCTTGGGCCCCACAGCTGGAGACAATGGCAGGAGCGGCCTTGGAGAGCCCCGAGTGTCACCTGGCGTCTTGGCAGGCAGCTGAACCTAGAAGTAAACTGAGCCAGGCAGGGAGCTACAGGTGTTAAAGGTACCAGAAAGCAAGGCTCAAAAATCAGATATGAGAGAAAAGGGGAGCAACAGGAAGCCTTTGTATAGGGGGTGCCACTGCATTTCAGACATGCCTGGCCGGGGGGCACAGGGCACAGGGCTTGTCCAAGAAGACAGGATGCAAAACCCACTGCTGACCAGGGAGTCAAGAGCTGTGAAAGGGTCTAGGTGGGTCACCCAGAACAGTCCCTCTGCCCCAGAACGCTGCACAGAGAGATTGCCTGGAAGGAAGCAGATCCTTCCGATTAAGTGGCAGAACCCTACTGAGAGAAATAAAAGTGAGGAATGGTGAATTCGGCACCACTTGCCAGACCAATGGGCTTCATCAATTAATCACAGCCAAATAATCACCACCTACATTAAAGAATAATACATGAAAAGGACAGGAGCCTCACTGTAACTTATGCAGAAAGGGCTGCCTCCCTAATCCCTCTGAGTCCTGACATGTTAACTGGGTAGCGACTAATTAGATGTCAAAAATTCATAAGCGCTCTTTAATATTGCATATATCTGCAGCCGACATTTCAATATGAGAGTTGTATACACAGAAGTCACTATAGCATTAAAACACAGTGGGGAGGAAGAAATAAAAGGGAACCAATAAAAACAATGTCCCTTAAAAACCCCAGAGAGTGCCAGCTTTGGAAGTGTGTACTTTCTTATTCAGAAAAGTTATCACCTTAATAAGAATTATAGGCAAAGGGGTTTCGCTGCTCTGTGCTGCGTGGACAGAAAGGGGGTGAGGAGACGAGCTTATCAAAGGCACTGCCAGGTAAATAGTAATTTATTGTGCATGCACAATGAACATTACCCAGTGTCCTGACACTGGGTGATAATGAAAGGCATGTTATTGTGGAATCCACTGAGGGAATTTCCACTCCCCCCCCGCTCCCTTCTCCTCTTGTCTCTCTTGAGCAAAGAAGCCGTGATGGGTCCTGGCAGCTTCTGCCTGTTTCAAGCCATTTCACATAATATAGAAAGCACCTGAAGTTTAGTGGATTAAGTAAGTGAGTTAGTTTGCCAGCTTGGTGATATATATGTTGCCTGCATGTGAACTTATATTTCAAATGCTGGGGACTATATTTTTATGAAACAAGCCTTTTCCTGTCGGAAGAATTATAGGAATGTGATATAATACAAGGCAGTGAGATTAAAAACAATGCATCATAGCAGAGAGAAAACGCACTGTTTTATGACTTGCATCCGTTAATTGAACCTCTCAGGAATCAAGAGAAGGGCTCTGCAGGAACCTGCTGGAAAATCACTCTCTTTTTTTACTTCCATGTTTTGTTTTTTTGTTGTTGTAGTTATTTTTATTTTTTTATCATACATATAGATACATATATGCATGCATATATATATATATATATATATATATATATACACACACACATATTTATGGACACACACAGCCATGAATGACGTATGTTGCTTTCTGTACAATACTGTATTTTTATTTTCTTTTAATGCTGCTCACATTTGACTTAGAGTGAGGAAGTTGTGTTGAAGAGCATTAAAGAAGCTATCTGAATTCAAATCATTAGGTGGACAATTGTTAGTAGCTGTGCACAAATCTCATTAGCCTTCTGGGCCTCAGTCTTCTCTTCTGCAAGACAGGTGTGGTGATGTTGTCCTTCCAGGTTGGTTAAAGCAAAGTACAGTAAAGACAACAGGAAAGCCAAGACTCCTGTGAGATTCCAAGTGCTATATAGACTTTCTGTCCTGATTATCTTGAGTTGAGACCATGGTTGGGCTGCTTTTTGCCACATATACTGTGATATTGACACAGATTTATATTTTATTGTCAGGTGAATTTTGTTTTTTACTTGAATTTCCCCATCATTGCAACAATGCACCAAGCTACGCAAAAATGATTAATGATCAGTTTCATGGTTTGAAGGAAATCCCTTTCAAAGACAGTCTGGTGCCCCATCTCTGATTACATCCATGCAGACTCAACATTTGGGTGCAATGCTGGACCCATGCCTCTCCCTGGAATGTCAACACCAAGGGGAGGTTTCCCAAGAAAGGATGAGACCTGACTTAGTCATCTGGCACAATGCCAGGGTCAATGGTCAATCTTTATCTGATTATACAGGGTCTTTGATTTGAAATTCACTATGTTAATTCAGGCTGAAAGGGTCCTTTATGATCAATATTTAAATCGTAACTAACTGCATTCACTTGCTATTTTTGTACGTCTGATTCTTCTTACGATGTTAAATCAGGTTCTTCCCTGGTTTCAGCATTTCATATTTCAAAACAATATTCTCTATCAAATTTGACCAGTATCTAGGAAAACAAGATCTCTCCTGGCTTTCCTGGAGTGCTGATAATGAGACCTTTCTTTCTTTCAGTTGGTTAAGATTAAAGTCCAAGTCACTTCATTCATTCATTTCATTATTCACCCACCTCATTCATTCACTCATCCATCCATTCCTGCATTCACCTTTCAAATAGTCTTGAGCACAGCTCCTAGCGCCTGAAGCTATGTGTTTTCTCTTGGCAATAATGTGAAAAAAATTTATAGCCCAGTGGGTTTGGGCAACAAGTAAACAAGTGACTCAGACACTGATAGAAGTGCCAGGAGAGCAGCAGGTGCTTGTTAGGGGAGTGTCGGAGGAGGCAAAACAGGGCCACTTAATCTGGTCTAGGAAGGGAGTGGTCAGGAGAGCTCCCCAGAAATGTCAACCAGTCACTGGGGATAGAAGGACTAGTCTGAGATGAGAAATGACAGTAGGGGAATTGGCAGAGGTGAGAGGAACAGCACATGTAAGGGCTTAACTCAGGAGGTCAGTGGAGTGAATTTGTATGGTACTTGTTCTCTTTCTTCCATCCAATCATCTTCAGGAAACAGTACTTAGCATTGTTAAGGGGGAACCACTCCCTCTTGTTCTCAGCTGTAATTAATAGCAAAATTAACCCCTGTGTCTAGTTTCAGGAGTGGACTCTCATTGGCTTTACCGATTATTGTACCCATCCCTTTGGCCACTGTGATTGGTTCAAGGATGAGTACACAACCCAATCAGAGACAAGGAAATATGAGGTATTTATTGGGGATTCTGAGAAAGGGAAGCCTTCTTTTTCTTCATAGGATCTCTCGGAACTCTTTCTTTTTCTCTGGATAGTAGTTTGTGAGGGTGTAAAGTCTGCAACAGCTACAGCCATTTTTTTTTTAATCAATGAGGAAGAATCCAGAACATCCAGGAATATTGCATACAGGGTGAAGCCAGCATCGTGAAAGGCAGTACAGAAAGGTAGGGAGAAAATGGATGCCTATCATTCACGTGGCTGGGTCTGTGATTGGCAAGCTCAAGAGCCAGGAGACCCAGTGATTTAGTTCCAGTCCAAGTCTGAGCATCAAGAGAGTCTATAGTATAAGTTTCTGTCTGAAGGCCAGCAGACTCTCAGCCCAGAAAGAGATTTGACACAGGAAAAAAAAAAAACCCTATGTTCCAGCTCAAGGCAGTCAGGTAGCAGACGTTCCCCGTAACGTAGGACAAGGTCAGCCTTTTTGTTCTATTCAGGCCTTCAACTGATTGGTTAAGGCCCACTCAAATTCAGAAGGGCAGTATGCTTTATCCAAAGCCCACCAGTTTAAATGTTAATCTCATTCCAAAACAGCCTCATAAAAACACTCAGAATAATGTGTGATCAAATGTCTAATTAGTCTGCAATCCAGTCAAGCTGACGCATAAAATTAACCACAACTGGCAGGAACTAGGACTTTGTGTGAGTATCCATAATGTATAATGTAATGCCTGGTACACGGTAGGTGCTCAATAAATACTTCTGAATAAAGTTCATAAATAGCCAGGTTGGCTGGTAATTTTTAGCAAAGAAGACACAGCATTGGGATATGGTATTTATCTTTAAGAGCATAAAGTTCAATTGATAACCCCTGGCTCATGCACTACTCCTGAGCTCTTCACTGGTGAACTTGAGCCGAAGGTTGGGTTCAGCTTCTCATCATTTCTGATTTGGAAGGAGCTTTTCCAAGAGTTCAGAGGCTCCTTTCAAAACTGAGCCTGAGCCTCCTAGCAACCACAGTCACAGGACCTGAGCAGCCAAACCCATTCTGCCTTCAGGGTTGCTGCTCTCTCCCCATGCACACACATTACACCAGCCCCTTCCAGCCGCACAGCCACTGAGCATTTCTGTAGCCTCAGTGTGCAGCTGTGCAAATAAGCACCCTTGGCTTGAGGTATGCCATTCCCCATGAACATGACATTGAGCACCAAATCCCAGGACTTAGCCTCTGTTTTCAGCTCTCTTTCCAGAAAAGCTACATGATGTGAGTCCTGAGCTCTCTCTGATTGGACTCCTTCCATATCTGAACTCTTTCACTCTGGCCTCTAGTTCCAAGTCCTACTTCCTGTGGTTTGAGTGTTGCTTGTGTGGTCAACATGCTCATGCCTGACAGTGACCCTGGAAATGACAACTATATTGAAAAGAGGAGGCTTATTTTGTGTGTACATGTAGGGGGGGAACTAGATCTGGCAAGCAGGAAAGATGATTTTGACTCAAAGTAAAGATCAAGCTATGTCCAGGGATAGTTCAGAATATGGGATCATGGGCAAGTTATATATTCAAGATCCTGAGTTTGACTTGGTCAGGCCTTGAGTCTGCTCTCCACCATGTCTTGGACAGGTAGGGATAAAAATGATCAGAGAATGAGAACAGGATGAAGGAAGCAATGATGCACAAGGAGAGAGAGTTTTGGAAGCTTGGGCTTGTGCAACGGAAAAGCCTTTTTGACTGAAGGTGGGGCATGGGCAGGTTTGCTCTGCACACATGTAAGTGATGGAAGCCCCTTTATAACTTGGCTGTGTGGTCATCGGGAGGTGACTCTTCCTTATTTATTCTTATCATCCAGAAGAGAGTCAAATCCTCCAAGTCCCCCCACCCCACCTTTTTTTTTTTCACTTTTCTAGGCCAGTTTGGGAGAGGAAGTTCTGCTTAGATACCTACAGTGGCCCAGGTCAAAGAAAGTCAGTCGTTGCAAACTTTCACTAGGTCTTTGCATATCAGAGATGCCAATCATTTCTATCCACGGTGAGCTTTAGCACAGTCAGGAATCAGGATGATTAACAACAGGACTGGCTCTGTTCTGTGGAATGATGTAAGTGGTGGATGGTGCCAAGTCCATGATACACAGAAGCAGATTACGTTACAGTTAGAGCCAATATTTTCTCAACATGAACTTAAACTGCTCTACTTCTGAGAATGATTATACATCCCTGAGATGCCACATCTGTGTAGATGTGTATGTTCATGTGTGTATGTCCACATGCTTTTATTGAACATCTACTGTAGGGTAGGCAATGTTCTGGATAAAGGTGATATGGCACATCGTCTTTACTGGGTTGAAGTTTGCCATCTGGTGAAAAAGAGATGCATTAGATAAATGATTATGAATGCACTCAACAATCAGGATAGTAGGAAATTGTCAGATGCAGAATTGAGCTCTGAGGATCTATTGTTTCTTCTGGGCACTCATTTGAGAATCAGGACCAAGTCCCACTTGCTATGTAAAATGAGGGCAAATGTGTGTCTCAGGGGTTCAGGAAGAGCAGTCAGTTTAGTGGTCACTTTGCGACTTTGTATAGATCTGCTTTATTCAGACTGATCACCCATTTTCCAATTGCTGCAAGTCTTGGCTGTTGTAGGCTCAAGGCTGCACCATTCTTTAGAGAATCACCCTCTGCTGTTAGAACTCCTCACCCTAGAAATTGCATTTTCCACCCACCCACCCCAACACAGGTGGCCTGCAGCTAATAGCTAACTGATGCATGGGAACAATCGTCTGGAGTCAAGTCACCAAGGGGACCAACATTGTGGTGCCATTTATAGCCCAGAGCTTCTGTGGGATCAGGCATGAGTGAGTCTGCATCTGAGACTTCATCCTTGCTCAGCATCTTCACCTGCCCATTCCCTGATTTCCTCCCTCTTTTTAAAGTTTCTCTCTCAGTAAATCACTTGCACAAAGATCTCCATCTCAGGCTCTGCTTCTTGGGACCACAAGCTCAGTGATGTGCAGTAGGGCAGGGTGACCTCACAAGGGATTAGCGATAACATCTTCTGCCCAGTGCTTAGTTAGTTGCTAGGGCCTAAACCTATTCCTTATACATCCCAGACAATGGTCAGGGGCAAATGAATAATTTATGGGCCATATTAAATAATCCAGAAGAAGCTTCTAGTTTATCCCCGGCTGAATTCTTAAAACTCTATGGCTTTGAGCTCCGAGGGAAAGACAAGCAGATCTCAGCAGAAGCAGCTGGTTGGAAGCTGACAAAAGGAAACTAATTTGGGGTTCAGCTAGGGTTAACTCACTGGAGAGACCATTGGACTTTAGGTCTTAAAGATAAAGGAGGAAATGGTCATTGGCCATGGTGATGAGGGCTACCAGAAGTCACAACTCCAAGTAGAAGCTATAAACATTCAATGGGTGACAATGGTTCTACTTTGGAGACACAACAGATGATAATTACACTCATTAGAGTAACAATTTATTACAAGCTTATAAAGTGTCATTCTATATAGAATGCATATTATATCACTAACATCCCCCTCAAAATGCTACTGTGGCAAATGTTATTACTCTGATTTTCCAGGTGGAAAACTGCATTTCAAGGAGAGTTATCTATGTGTTGGAGATGAGCTTTAAAGCTTGGTCTAGCAGATCCCAAATCCAGCATATTTATTTGACTCCAAGTCAAAGGCCAACATTTCGACAGCAGATTGTTTTTTTTGTTTGGTTGGTTGTTTTTGTTTGCTTGGTTTTCACTAAGACACTTAATATGTATGTGACAAAGAATTACCCTTCGTGAGTGTTGCTTAGTTGTACCTGGGCAGTGCCCAAGCCAGCATTAACCAACTCCTAAAGGCAAGTATGATAACTGCTGGGCCTGAAGACTGTACCGCCTGCTCACAGCATCTCAACAAAACCACCCAGGTACAGGAACGTGAATTTAAGCGGCTTTTGTGCTTTGAATTTCCCTGATCATTCCTTCACTTTATATTTCACTTTGTATATCAGACATTCCTTGTGAAATGATGTGGAAATAATAAAGTCTAGAGAAATGGCACCCAAATTGATGGTTAAAAATTATGGCAGAGTTTGGAAATAAATTCTTACAATTTACATGAGAAATTCGGTGTTTTGTGGGGCAGGGTTAAGGGGGGACTAGACTGGCAGTCTAGTCTTGAGATATATGGGCACAGATGTAATAAATATAGAAACATTTGCTCTCAGAGGTGTCTGTTGAGTCAAATAGACTGACGGGCAGAGGGGAAGTGAGGTGGAGGAAAAGGGAAAGAATTTCCACAGGGAGGAAGAAACGGACGTTGTGACTTCTTCAGTCATTGATACAGTCATTCTTAGCATGTAAGGAACAGAGTGTCTCTTTTGCAGATAACTGTCCTTATGCTTTACGATTTCAAGACACAGTGTCTAATTGGCCTAGCGATTATAAAGTCCTGCTTACCAGGTGACCCAGTTGACTTATGTCAATGGGGATGATGATGATGATGACAGAAATAGCAATAACAACAAAGCAGCCACAGTAATCATCGTTCCCATTTACTGAGTGTTTGCTTTTCCACATGAGACATTAAACAGAAATGTCTGTAGACTCTGTTGCAACTAGAAATTTTCTTTGGTTTGGAAGAATTAAGAAAGAAAATATGGTAACATTTTTGAGGATTTGCTCTGTGCAAGATGCTTGACACTTTATATAGGGTATGTTATCGAATACTAATAGCAGTCCCTACAAGATATAGGACATAACCCTCATGAGGCAAAAGAGGCTCAGAGGAGTTAACTGGTCACCCAAATTGCACTGCAAATTAACAGCAGGGTGTAGATTCAGGACAGGATGCATTACTACTTTCACAGGGATGGAATGGCCAATTCCTGATAGGCAGGAGCCACTTAGTAGAAATGGAGTAGAACAGACTCCTAGCTGTGTTTTCAAGATGTTGCCTGGGTCAGACTGCCTCTCTCTTCTCTTCATCCCCCCCCACCATGGCTGTAACGAAGATTCAGTTTTCCCCCAAGACAACTGAATTTTTATTTATAAAGCAAACTCCTAGATAGGTCATTGCAAGTAAACAACTGATAAACATTGCCCAGAGTCATTGATCCCCAGTGAGCACCCCAGTGATTCCTTCTAACCCAGGAATCCAGCTCTTCTTTATATATCTAAAGGAAATTATTCAGAGGAGAAATAAACTTGAAGAAAACAGATACTTTAGAGTGCTTTCATTTATAATACATCCAAATTGAGAAGAGCTCCTATATCTAACATGAAAATATTAAAAAAGAATCACCCCCTCTACCTTAAACCAAAATGCAACTTGCTGTGAAACAGAAGAATAATTCCCACTGGGATTTTATTTGGAGATAGCATCAGAAAACAAAACTAGTGCTAAGATATGAAATGAGAGCAAAACTATGATGACTTTTAAAAAGGAAGATGCAAAATTTAGATTATTGCAAAATCATTATGATTGCATTTGTTATGAGGGTCTACCTCAAAAACAGGAGAACAGAAAATCCGGTGGTTTATAAACAAAAATATTTTTGGAATAATCACAGTTAAGTAATGAGACTGTTTCAAAAAAATCTAAAATTTAATGGTTTTCCATATGTTAGCAGCAATCATTTAGAAAATATGGAAATGTTAATTCATTCTCTCTAGAAGCCAGAAAATATAATTTTATCTAGAAGCACTATGGATACAGTACACATAGAGGAAACATTGTATAAACTTATTAATGAAAAATATAAGCATGGACTTGATTCAGGTCCCTCATGAATAGTATCCTGTGCAGTTCCAGGGTGTTTGCACTTACCATTTCCTCTTCCCCAAATGCTTTTCCTCCTGGTTTCATAATTGGTTGAGAGTTATCAAACCGTCCAATCATCTCAAAGAGGATTCCCTTAGTTCCGTTCCACAGCTGCCCACTGTGATACTGTAATTGTAATATTATATATATAATATGTATTTTGTCATCATTTTCCCCCTTTTTCCTGGCACATAGCTCCCCAAAAACCTTGGAATCTTTTAGTATCACTTAAGAGTGTCTAATTTGTATGCTAAGGAGATGACTGGTGGCTGGTTGCTCCCAGCATCAAGATGGGGCCTTGTCTGAGGTACCAGCCCTAGAACTGGGGGATCGAAATTTTCAGCCTCATCTTTGAACTCTGGGGAGGTGAGAAAAACTGAAGGTTGGGTTGATCACCTGTGGTCAATGATGTCGTCAATCATACCTATGTAATGAAGCTTTCATAAACCCCCAAAAGGACAGGATTCTGAGAGCTTCCAAATTACCGAACACTTGGAGGTACCTGTAGGGTAGCTTGCCTGGAGAGGGCATGGAAGCTCCTTGCTCTCTCTCCCCTATCTCATTCTATGCACCTTTTCTTCTGGCTGTTCATCTGTATCTTTTGGAAAATCCTTTACAATAAGCCAGTAAACATAAGCACATGTTCCCTTGCATTCTGTGAGCCACTCTAGCAAATTAATCACACCTGAGCACAGGGCTGGAGAACACTTGATTTGTAAGCAAGTTTGGCTGAAGTTGTGGCTAACCTACTACCTTTCACGGGCATCTAAAGTAGGGAGCAGTCTTGTAGGTCTGAAAATTTAACCCATGGGATCTGATGCTATCTCCAAATAGATAGTGTCAGAATTAAGTTAAGTCATAGGACACCCAGTTGGTGTCTGCTGGAGAACTGATGTGTGGGAAAAAACCTACAGATGTTGTGTCAGAAGTATTGACTTTATAAGAAGAGGAACAGGTGTGCCTTTTCCCATCTCTCACACCCACTGTCAGCCGAGTCACTTTCACTCACTTTACCCTATTCTTCCCAGCACTTAGCATTATTTGAAATAATTTTATTCACTTGTTTACTTATTTATCATCCATCTTCTTAACATAAACCAGAGCTCTATGGAGCACACTTCTTTATGTTCAACTCTGTCTGGCGAAGAGTTGACACTCAACACATGTGTGTTTAATCAAATTTGAAAGTAAAAGTATGGTCTATGTAGAAAGACCGCACTCTGTAAAGGTGTAATTTTTCCCCAATATAATACATTGGTTTCACTAGCTCAAAATCCAATTTCAAATAAGATAGCCTCCAGACTGGGGAATGGGAGCTTGATAAATGATGCCAGGGATCATTTGGGAGAATAAATATATAAATAATAGGCAATGCAGACAGTTATTCTTGAGAGAAGACAAAATTGAGGGCACCTAGCCTAGCTATGTCACAAAACATTTTATATTTCTATAATAATGCAGCAACAGAGCACAGGCCTGAGTACAGAGTTCATTGGCAGGTCATGATGTACAGAACAAAAAGGAAATATAGTAACATGTGATAAAGAAGTTATCGAATACTTATCAAAGATGAACTATAGTAACACGTGATAGAAAAGTAATGAGGAAGCAGGCAAAATTTTGGACTTGTCCCCAGGATCTGTGCTCCCTGGTACACATGCTGCATAACCACCACCACCGCCCCCCCCAACTCCTTTGAGTGCCACCAGGACTGGTGAATATGACGAGTTGCATCCCACTTGTTAGGTTACCATATATGACAAAGGTGAATAAGTTTCGCAAATGTAATTAAGGTTCCTAATCAGTTGACTGAGTTAATAAGAAGGGAGATCATTCTGATAGTCTTGACCTAATCAGAAGGGATCTAAAAGTGATTTAGTCCTTTCTCAAGATTCAAAATGTGAGGCTGGGCTCGATGGTTCACACCTGTAATTCTAGCACTTTGGGAGGAACAGGCAGGTGGATAACATGAGGTCAGGAGTTTGAGACCAGACTGGCCAACATGGTGAAACCTCATCTCTACTAAAAATACAAAACTCAGCCAGGCATGGTGATGCAGGCTTGTAATCCAAGCTACTCGAGAGGCTGAGGCAGTAGAATCATGTGAACCTGGGAGGCAGAGGATGCAGTGAGCCGAGATTGCACCACTGTACTCCAGCCTAGGTGACAGAGTGAGGATCTGTCTCAAGGAAAAAAAAATAAATAAATAAAGTGAGAGGGGTTATGGATGGGGTCACATGACAAGAACCTGAGTTCAGTCTCTAGGGTGTAAGGGTGATCCTCAGCCCCTCAGCCCTGAGCAAGGAAATGGGGACCTGAGTCTTGCAAAGGCAAGAAAATTAATTCTTCCACAACCTGAGAGAGATGGAGGCAAATCTTTCTCTAGTGGAGGTTCCAGGTAAGGGCACATGCAATGACACCTTGATTCCAGACTTGTGAGGCCCTGAGCAGGGGCCAGAGACACACTGTGCCTAGAATTCTGACCTACAGAATAGTGAGCTAATAGTGGCTGCTGTAGTAAGTCATTATGTTTGTAGATCTTGCAATGCAGAAATAGAAAACTAGTGCAGCGGCAAAGGGAAGAACAGTTCAAAACATATCACTGGGCTCGCTTATTAACCTCTTGAGAAACATTAGTATAGGCTTCCATAAAATACTCTGTAGTGGTAAATTCCAGAGAGATTAAATAACTAGGTAGAAAAAGTGAAACTATGTTGTCTTAGTTTGTTTGAGGTGTTCTAACAAAGTACCATCGACTGGGCAGCTTATAAACAACAGAAATTTTTCTCTCATAGTGGTGGAGGCTGGAAGTCTGAGATCAGGGTGCTAGCCTGGCTGGGTTCTGGTCAGGGCTCTCTTCCTGGCTTGCAGACTACAGACTTCTCATTGTGTTCTCACATGGGAGAAAGAGAGAGGGCTAGCTCTCTTCCCCTTCTTACAAGGGCACTAATCCCATTCATGAGGGCTCTGCATTCATGACCTAATTACCTGCCAAAGGCCCCACTTCCTGATGCCATGCTACTGGGGATTAGAATTTCAACATATGAATTTTGGGGGGCACAAACATTTAGTCCATAACACGTATAGTGTCCAGGTGAATACTTATCTGATCTCAGGATAGAGGCATAATTTTGAAGCATGAAAATGACAGAAAAAATATCTCATACAATTCAAGAGATTTGAATGTAAAAAACAAAAAAAAAGCCTTTTAAATGAAAATAAAAACAACACAAATCTGGGAAAATATTTGCTTCAGAGATAACAGGTAAGGATTTAGTACTTTTCTTATATAAAGAACACAGAAAAGTACATTGAATATGTATACATTTCAATGTGTATATGTGTGTATTTATGCAAATGTAAAATGAAAACACTAACAGCAAAATGTTCACATACCATCTCTGAATAATAAAATTATGAAGGATTTTTAAATTTTTTCTGGAGATTATATTTCTACTCTGTTCATTTTCTAAAATGATTATTAATGTGATGAACATACAAAAATAAAAATATATAATAACATTTCAATATATTGCTACAAAGAAATAGTATGTAATTTAACAGACTTTTAAATTTTTATAAATATTTGAGTGTTAATGATAAGGGGAAATATTAGAACATACATGCATGTGTATGTTGGAATTACCACTGTGTAGAAACCTCGCAAGTGTATAGATGGGTAAAGATTGGAAGACATTATGTTGTCATTAAAATAGGTTCTATCTTACAATAGTTAGAAAGGGAAGACTAAATCCCCTTTATAATGTTTTATATTTGAATTACATATGTCTCTATATCTACTATATTTGAATATTGATAGATGATTTATAATAGATTGGACAGATAGATATAGATACAGATTGATTATCACTAATGGGAAAACCCAAAATTCTAAATGCTCCAAAATCCTACGCTTTTTGAGTGTTGGCCACCATGACTGAATTAGTGGAAAATTTCACACTGACCTCACGTGACTGACCCCTTCAGCTGTAGCATGTCTTTTCCATGCATACCCAATTTCCCCCTTGCAAACACGCACACAAATAGTAATAAAACGGCATGTGTGCAGGCTGGATGTGCCAATGGCAGGTTCCCCGCCATGCCCCACATGGGGCCCAGACCTATGTGCATTACTCACTGTTTTTGTTTTCTTATTCTGTCCTCTATGGTGCAAAGACGTTGTTGAAAATGTCAAAAAGTCCTGCATGATACCCATAGGGTAATGTAAATATTCCAAAATTGTTAAAATTCCCAAATCTGGAACACTTCTCATCCCAAGCATTTCAGATAAGGTAAAGTCAACCGATATAGATATGGATATAGATGATATAGTTATAGATTACAGATAGATAGAGATGGAGAGAATACCTTGTCATTAGTTTCCTGTATTAGTTTCCTGTGGCTGCTGTGACAAAATGCCACAGAGTAGGTGACTAATACCACAGAAAGTTATTTTCTCACAGTTCTGGAGGCCGGAAGTCCAAGATCAAGGTGCCAGTAGGGCTGGTACCTTCTGCAGCCTCTCTCCTGGCCTCAGATAGCTGTCTTCTCCCTGTGTCTTCAGATCGTCTTCCTCTGTGTGTTTCTGTGTCCTTTTTAAATAAGAAAATCAGTGATACTGCATTAAGGCCCACCCCAATGACTTCATTTTAACTTAATAACCCCCTTAAAGACCCTATCTCCAAATATGGTCACAGTCTGAGGTACTGGGACTTAGTACTTCAGCACAGGCTTTTTTTTGGGGATGGGGGCATATACAATTCAGACCATAATATCAGCAAAAAATCTCTCCTTATAAGGAGAGAACAGCTCTCAACTTAAAATGCTGTGTTAATATCTTTCTTACGCATGGCCTTAGAAAAGTTACTTAATAAAGTGGGAATAATATTATCCTGTTATCCTTAATTTGGCTCTTTCAGTCTTGATTTTGTCAAAGGTGTAAATATTGTGGCCCCGTGTATTATAAAGATTATCATTAGGATGATACATGGGGAAGATCAAGCACAGTGCCTGGTGCTCAGGAAGCATTGAGGGGCGTGCATTGAGGATCTCCCCCACTCACCCTATGGCTTAGTCAGTGTTTCCCAGGTTGCTTTTTTTACACATGTTCTCTAAGAGCAGGGAGAGATAACTTGAGGCAAAACTTAAACAGGCATTCAGCAGTATTGTTTTTATATTTACTTAAAAACAACAAAACACATTGGCCGTTTCTATAACAGACCCGTATTGATGACAATAAAAGTTTCAACTCATTGTGATGTCAAATTTTCTGGGAAAACAGTCCACATTAACTTTGTGGCTTTATAAGCATAGAGCTTTATACCCTGTGTTTCTGTAAACACACACTTTGGATGCAGACATACGCCACCAGAGAAATAAGACCCTACACTTCTCTCCAGTTCTAGAATTTCTCATAGCCTGTCCTCAAAAAGGGAGCAAGATAGAAAAATCAAACAGTAGGCTCATATTGCAAAATCACTGGGAAGACAGGAAAAAAACCCCAGAAAAACATGAAAAAATGGGCAGGCAACAATGCCAGAGGACAAATAACAGATGGACAAACAGAATTTGAAAGCAAACGCCAAAGACTAGAACAGGCAGTAGCTAAGTTGGACAACATTGTTAGAAAAGATTGCAAAATCATCAGATTCAGCCAATGTGAACTCTTATAGGGCTCCTACCTGTAGAGCTGAAACACAGGGCATCACAACTTCCTTATGGAAATGTATGCCCCTGCTCACTCTATCTATTGTCTTGTAATAAAACTCAGAAGCCTGGAATTCCTGCAGTATTGGAAAGAGGAACCAATTTTGAAGACTAATTTGCAGTGGGGTTTTCCAGTGAGGAACTGTAAGCATTCGTTTCATCCACATGCTCATCACAACCCTAACCCAGTGCATTCATAACCTCTATGGACCACTGATGGCCATCATACGGACATAGCAGAATCCGTGCCACCAACACAGTTTTCCTATCAAATGAGACTATGCTAAACACCCACACCAGAAGTCCTTTGTTATTTTGCAATATGGCTCATCAATATTTGTTCATATAAACAAAAAATTAGCTGTACTTAAAGTCTCTAGTAATGAATAAGTCTACCTCACTGCTGACAGATGAGCCAAGGGGATGCATCACCTCCCATGTTATTGAAGTGAAACCAGCTAGAGAAGAGCTGATGACTCACAGTTAGCTCTCAGCGAAAGCACATTGAATGGATGAATGCAGGCATACACCTTGTGCGCTGAATGTTTACCTGCACGAAGGGTGGTCTTGAGCTCCTTCCAGAATAGAGGTTAGATGAGAATCTCCCATAAAGAAAATCAATAGAAATAGATGCCGTAAGTGTTGGTTAGATCAGGGATTGTCAAACTGCTCACTGGCCAAATTTGGCCACGACCTGTTTTTATATGTCCCTCCAACTAAGAATTGCTTTTACATGTTTAAAGATCTATAAAAAGAGAAGAAGACAGAAAAAAATAACAAGAAGAATATGTAAGAGGTACCAAAGAAAGCTTGCAAATCCTAAAATAGGTATTACCTGGCACCTTGTTAAAAAAAAAAAATTACTTCCACTGCTCCTCCCCAAGAATTGGCTGATTCTTTGTAGAGTGGAGATTATGCATTACTTTCGAGTTTTGTCTTGTCTGCCCTGAAGGTGATGGCTTCCTGGATCACTGTGTGGAGAGGAGTTTTAAAAGCATGAGATAGTCTGTAATCCCAGCACTTTGGGAGGCCGAGGTGGGAAGATTATGAAGTCAGGAGATCGAGACCATCCTGGCCAGCATGGTGAAAACCTGACTCTACTAAAATACAAAAAAATTAGCTGGATGTGGTGTCACGTGCCTGTAGTCCCAGCTACTTGGGAGGCTCAGGCAGGGGAATCACTTGAACCCAGGAGACGGAGGTTGCAGTGAGCTGAGATTGCGCCACTGCACTCCAGCCTGGCAACAGAGCAAGACTCTGTCTAAAAAAATAAAAAGGCACGAGATAATTGTAGAAAGTATTTATTAATGGATTTTATGTGCCTGTAACAAATAAGAGCTTTACATGTATTAACTAACTGAATCCTTACAACAACCCTTTATATGAGTACTCTCTACTCCTCTTTTTAAGAGGAGACAAATGAGCAACAGAGAAACTAAATGACTTGTCTGAACACACAGCTAGGAAGTGGTAAGAACCAGGATTTGAATTGGGGCTATCTATAGTTGCGGATAGTTAGAAATAGATGAGTCAGGGTAGGTTAATATATGCTACAATAACAAATCACTACACATTTTGTGTGGCTTTCAGTAGAGAAGGCTCATTTCTTGCTCATGCTGTGGCTCCATAGTGAGTCGGCTGTTGCCTCACAGTGGGCTGGCTGTGGCCCTACTTCACGTGTGGGTCTCTGGGACCCACGCAGAGGGTGCAGTCTGTCTCTAGAACATTGCAAGCCATGCTGCAAAAGGAAAAGAGAAGGAACTCTATGTTGGCTCTTAAAGCCTCTGACTAGATGTGACATATGCCCCTCTGATCAGGTGTCATCAGATGGAACAGGTCAAGTGGCCACGCCTGATGTCAGTGGGGCTAGAAAGCATAATCCTCCTTTGGGAGGGACAGTGAATACCTGAGTCAGCAGGACTGTCTGCCATGGAACATGACAGAGGATTTCAACCAGTGTCCCCATGGCACAGGATGTTGGTTAGGAGTCCTGGAAACTGGCTGATTCTCCCTACTGTTTTTCCCTGACTCTCCAGAAATGAGAGCATGCCAGTCAGTAGTAGCATCTCATTCATCAGTCAGGGTCCCAAGTACCACCTCCCACTTCTCTCTCTTTCCATGTGTGTCTATAGTGCTTAAAATAAATAAATAAATGCATTTAAGTTAATTTCTTTAAATAAATATTACATATAACATATATTATTATATTTTAATATATATAACCTATATTAGACTTATATAGTATGTAGTATATTGATATATTTGTATATATAATATATATATATAACATGTATGTATGCATGTACTTAGTTTAAGAAATTTGCTTACTCAGTTCTGGTAGCTGGCAAGTCTGTAATCCATAGGGCAAGCCAGTAGGCTGGAGATCGATAAGAGGTAGTGTATCAGTCTTGAGTCCAAAGGCTGGAAACTCAGGCAGAATTTCTATGTTGCAGTCTGGAGCCATAATTCCCTCTTTGGGAAACCTTGGTTTTTCCATTTAAAGCCTTCAACTGATTGGATGAGGCCCACCCACAGAGTGGAGGGTAAGCTGCTTTCATTAAACTCAATGGATTATAAATGTTAATTACATCTGAAAAATGCCTTGATGGTAACATTTAGACTACTGTTTGATCAAACAACTGGGCACCAGAATCTAGCCAAGTTGCCACATATTAATAAAATCAATTGTCACATTTAAGGACCATGCTTCAGTGTAAAATCCTACCAACAAAGCTATCACCCTCATGGTCTTTAGCTCTTTATACTATTAAGTTGACACTGATTGTGGTAGTAAATTCCCAAATGCCTTAAGGATTCAAGTACACTACAATTTATGTTTTGCCATTTGAGGTTCAGAATAAATGTTCCCAATTGGTGAATGGCTCTTCTCCATGTTATTCCGGGACCCAGGCACCTTTCATGTTGCACTACCCTACCTTTAACACAGGACTTTCAGACTTGTCTCTATCAGGCCAATGGAATGAGGGGAACAAGAAAAATTGTTAGTGGGAGTATTGTTAGAAAGGAATTTCTACAAGGCATTTCTGCTTAGAGCCATTGGCTAGAACTCAGTCAAAGGTCCATGCCCATCTCAAAAAAGTATAGGAACTATAGTCAAGCCTGTACCCAGAAAACATAAACAATAAAATTGATGATCTTCAAACTAACCTTTGCCTTATTTCTGCACCCCACATTCTCCACAGTGATGTTAAATTGTAACATGGTGATGAGGGAAAGAGATTATAGCAAGTTATGAAAATTTTTGGTTTCTAAATTGTGTATTTGCAAATTGGAAAGAATGTTTCCTCTTCTCATGTGAGGAGTAAATGATCTATGGAAGTAACAGTGCCTGATGTAGTTTAGATGCCCAGCGTTTCAAATGTTTGCTTTTAAACAGTTGAAAAAAATAAAACAACTGCACCTTTCAGAAGATTTGGCAATCCCGTCCTTTACATTTCACTGGTTTTGGAAGGGGAAGAAAAGAGTCAAATGTCTCAAGATAAAACAAATAAAATCTGTACATTTTTAAAGTCTGTTTTCAAAGTCCCTCTGAACTTCTTCATGGCTAAAGCCTGCAAAACTGGGTCATACACCTAAGAAACCAGCTCATCTTTGTTAAGATGGGTTTCATTTCTTACTGACCCTGTCAACAGCTCTGAAGAGCTAATTTGCTAGTTCAGTGGCTCATCATCAGTTTCTCTTACATGAAAATGACAAAGGTCAACTGTGTTAAAAACTTTATTTTTCTTAATCCAAGGAATTTCAATATTTCTGTCCCTCTCTGATTGAATTAACAAGAAACTCATTTAATTGCTTATTATACATGGAGAACATAGGTTGTCCTTGCTGGACTGTATCCCTATCTGACTGCATTTGAATGACATTTGAGGCTCTATTTCAGTTAATTTGATAAGTATGTCCCTAAGATCTGTAAATAAACCAACTTGTAGTCAAGGAATTCAGACGTGACATGTCATATACCACCTTTGTCATTCTTTAAGGACTAGTGTGGCATCCTCATACTTTCAATATAGTTGACCTGGCTTCACACTTTGATTCCAAAACTTACTGACTTTAGTATCTTGTCCAAATCACTTGAATTAGCTGAGCCTCAGTTTATCCTTCTGTAAAAAGGACCCACTAAATATCCTTACCATGAGACCCTTTTAGGATTAAATAAATTTTTTCAGCAAAGTTGTTAGGAATCACGTTAGGTGTTCACTCATTTCTTGGCACCTTTTCTGTCTGTTTAGGTATAGCTCAGCAATCTTTTTACAACATGCCACCCCATTGAGTTAGAGCACTTTGTTTGCAAGCAGAAGAAACCAAAACAAATTGGATAAAATAAAAACTGGGCATTTAGTTGAAGCCCACAGTCATGTCTTCCACTGGGGTAATACACCCAGTTCTTGAACAAGGCATGGGACAGCATCTATACAGTCTAGGAAATGCACAAAGATGTCATATTTCAACTTCTCTCAGTTCAATTCAACTTCTTTTCTATCTGCAGATCTGCTTTACTATATACAGTATCTACGAGGTGAAAGACACTGAAATCATAGCTCTGAATTTTTAAAGACTCCCCCATAGACTTTGTGTTTGCTGGGAGCTAATCTACTATGAAATATAGCTTATAAAATTTCAATTCCAAATTCATTTGGCCCATCTTATATCACCTGTTTACATCTAGCCCAACCCACCGTGCCATTGTGTGGATTCTCAGGGCCCCTTTCTGTGAGTAAGAAAAGAAGCTAAGACGATCTTGTGAGTTTAACAGACACCGCGCATGTCTACTACAGTGAGCAATTAAGAATGATTTTATTTTTATTCTGAATAACATAGATGAGAAAAAATAGAATTTTGCCTCCTTCTTCTTACTCCCATAATTCCAGGGACATAGAGAAATCACTCTGGTTTCAGTTGCAGGTCATGATAGAGTTGATAATCTAAGATGGAGGGAAATAAATTACGTCAGTGAGCCCACTGTAAGCATCATCTGGAAGCCGCTGGAAGCCTCTGGAAGCTTGAATACCAATGCCAGTACAGGGGAAGTTTCCTTTACATAAAGCACAGAACGGCAGAATGTGAGAGCATCACACTTGGCTGCATTTTTAATGATCTCTCTCCAGTGGGATAGATGGCGAGAGCTCTTTTGACTGAGGTGTGTGGGCAGCTCTGCGCCCATGGCCTGGTGAGACCCAGGCGAAGTTATGGGAGCTGCTGGCGCTGCCTATCATGAGTCTCCTGCAGACCTCTCAGCAGGTTCCCAAATGAAAATGCCCTCTTCCTGGGCTGAGGCAATTAATTGAGGACTTATTTTTACCTGTGAGAGAAACTTCAATCTCATATATATGTGAAACACACTGCTGCAAACATACTCAATTTCAAATAAATATTTTATTCCTGCATCTTTTAGAGTATAGCTGTTATTAGAGAAAGTAAAAGAATAAAGTCCAAATTTGAGTTCTATCTCTTTTTTTTAATATAGGATCTGGCTCTGTTGCCCAGGCTGGAGTACAGCGGCACAGTCATAGTTCACTGCAGCCTCAATCTCCTGAGTTTAAGTGATCCTCCTGCCTCAGCCTCCCAAGTAGCTGGGACTATAATAGGACCATAGGCACATATCACTCCACACCTGGCCAAGTTGATTTTTTTTTTTTTTTTTAATTTTTGTAGAGGCAAAGTTTTTCTGTGTTGCCCAGGCTGGTCTCCAATTCCTGAGCTCAAGTGATCCTCCTGCCTCTACCTCCGAAAGTGCTGGGATTACAGGCTGAGCCACCAAGCCCAGCCTGAGTTCCTTGTTTAAAGGAACACATTTTACAGGTCTCTCTTGATGAAAATGAAGATGAATGAATAAATAAACAAATAGGCAGATGGATTTAAAAAAGCTGTTGTTGGCTTTGGGACAATGAATGAATCGTAACATTTTAAAGTGTACAGCTTTTAATTGCCTTTAATTAGACAATAGTTTTCCAGACATTTCCTACGAGGAAGCCATTGCACATATATGTATATATGTTTGTTTGTCTCTAATTTACTAATTATTAGTACATTATGTAGGCGATAAAATTCCCATTTTTCAGATTTAAAGATATTGAGGCAAGAGAGTTCAGGTCATTAGTCTGAGATAATATAGCTTGTTAAAAGCAATCTAAGGCATGAACCCAGTTTATCAGACTCTTAGAAAGGGCAATTGAAGAAAGTGAGTTGGTTCAAAGAGAACTGCTCCCTAAACTAAGGATAAAATTGGCCGAGATCTCAAAAAAAAAAAAAAAAAAAAATCAGCATTTTTTTTCAGCAAAACATATTTCTCTAGATTCTTCTCAAAGATTCTAATTATATGAGTCATGTTATGATAGAAACCTAAACCCAACTTTAGTTTATGACCAGGAGAAGTAAAAGAAACTAAAAGTAGCCTCAAAAATAAAATGCATAAAAATAATTTAAAAATACTTGAGGAATCATTTTAAACAATGGGACATTTTCAAGAAGAACAGGGATCCCTGAGAGATGAAAAACAAATTGAGCATAGTCTCAAGTTATCCAAGCTGATTGCTTAGAGGGCTTTGTAGTCTCCCTGAGTTGAGGGGATATTGCTAGGAGGCTGAGGTTACTAGAGCTCACAGGATAGGGTATCAGAGAACAGAGAGAGGTGCTGGGAGAAATTTTGAGAATTTCTGGGTTCCCTTCAACTCTTTAACTAAGTGCTGACCAGCACATGTATGTGTGGAATGTACCCAACACTGGGAAAGAACCACAAAAAAGAAAAAAAAAAAAAAGTCTAAGGAAGTAATCCCCAGAGCTCCCACGGGGAAGAGTTCCTGTTCCCACTAGCCAGAATCAAAAACCTAATAACTCATGGGAGAGCAGGTAGAACGCTCAGATGTGCTTTATCTTAGCAGTAGGATGGAGTCTAAATGTTGCTCTGGTCTTGTCTAATAAATACTAAAAGTAAGATTCAAAAGAATCAAAGTATTTCCAAGTAACATAACTATATCCCAGAATAACACTTAATAATATTTATGAGAATATAAAATATCCAACATTCAACAAAGTAAAATTCACTGTCTTCAACATCTAATAAAAAATCACCAGGCATTCAAAGGAGAAAGAAAATATGACTCATAATGAGGAGAAAAATAAATCAATTGAAACTGACTCAGAAATGACATAACTGATAGAATTAGTAGACAAGGCTATTAAAACAATTCTTATAACTTTTCCCTGAATTTCACGTGTTTAATGACCTTAAGAAATGAGTATGTTGAGACATGGGACATATAAAAAGAAAAACCCAAATCAAACTTCTAGAGATAAAAATTATAATGTCTGAGACGAAAAGTGCATTGCTAAAGATTAACAACAAATTAGGCATTGCAGAAGGAAAGATTAATGAACTCGAAGATATAATAATAGGAACTATTGAAAATGAAATACAGAGAGAAAGCAGGTTAAGGAAAAAATTGAACAGAGGATCAGCAACATGTGGAACAGCTTCAAATGGCCTAAAATACATGTAATTGGAGTCTTTGAAGGAGGGCAGAGCAGAAAAATACCTGAAGAACTAAAGACTGTAGTTTTTAAAATTTAATGAAAACCATATTCTAAAGACCCAAGAATCCCAATGAACTTCAAGCAGAAGAAATAAAAGGCAGGAATTAGAAGGTACTGTGAACTGAATGAAAATTAGAACACAGCATTAAAAAAAATGGGTGGGATGGAGCTAACAGTTCTTTGAGGGGAGTTTCTGGCACAAAAATGCCTGTATTAAAAAAGAAGAAAGGCTTAAAATCAGTGATATCAGCTTCCATATTAAGAAACTCGAAAAATATAAAGTTCCACACAATTTATACATAACCACACACCATAAATAAATAATATTGTGATCCAAACAGCATACACAGCCTCTCTTTCTCCACCCATAGGCAGACACAGACATAGATTTGAAAGCCACAGAGCCAAGTCCTGACACTAGCACCACCAACATGATCTCTGGCAAATAGCTGAGGTTCTCTGGTTTTCATTTCCTCCTCCATAGAATGGGAGAATAGGGCTAGATCTTGAAGACTGGACAGAAGTTCCCCAAAATAACAGAAGGGTAGGAGTGACATTTCAGACAAAAGGAAATATAGACAAAGATCTGAAGGCATCCAGGAACATGGTGCCTCAGGCAAGGGGTGTGTGTACAGTTTAATATGTCTGTTCCTTAGCAGGTGAAGGGAGGTTGCAGGTATGGATGATGCTAGGCTTAACCGTAGGTGACCTCACCTGGCATCTTGAAGGCAATGGATCCAGGAATGACCTCAACAGAGGCCTGTGGTGTCTAGAGACCATAGCTGTTGTCTTTGGATAATCCAAATCATATGCTTCAGTTAATCATCAAATTTACATTTACAAGGTGAATGAGTGGTTAGAGAATTTTGTTACACAACAATACAACAAGAAAAATATCCGTTGATCTCTCTGTCTTTATTAGAAATTTGCCCAGGCCAATTCATTATGTAGGTGTATTGATTCGATGAATTATTTATCTTAGCTCCTACAGTTTGTCTGTTTGTCTGTAGAGTCCCTAAATAAGACAAAGCTCTCAAATGTGGATTCTTTCTGGGAAAGACTCTTAAAATGTTTTCAGAACATTGTTTTCCTTTTTATTTTAGATGAATTCACTGGATTTCAAAGCAAAGATTCTTGCTATTAAAGTATGGAAAGAAACATACACGTGCATCTTGTGGAACATACCCAAGGTCTAAATGCAGATGTACTCAGAGCATGTGCTTAGTGGGCTGTCACCTGAGCCAAGATTTAGTTGCCAGCTTCTGGGAATGTCAAATACTCATCAGCTTTTATTCTTTTCTGCAGAAAGTGACAAATGCCTATCTTGATCACTGGAGCACAAAATTAGCTGAGTGCTTCAGGGAAAGGGCAACAAGGGAAGAAATGAACAAGGGGTCAGAGACCCTGACCCCTGTGGGAAACAGTAGAAACGACTAGGAAAAAGACTCATCTGTCATGGAGATCATGCTGTCCATGGTGCGAAATCACTCCATGAAGGTCTCAGAAGTTCCCCCTGTCCTAGACACCGATATGGTGCATGGCAGAACTGAAACTTAACTTTGACAAGGCAGAGCTCTTTATTTCAAAAGATCAGGAACTGGACTGTGCCTCCTGTCTTGTCCACATTCGTGACCAATGTTTTCTTTTTTTTTTTTCATTCTTGAATTATTTAAACTGAATTCATCTTTTAGGAAACTTGGGTTCTTCTTCATCAGTTTTTTTTTTTTCCAAGAAGAGGGAGTGCGTGGCACCCTTTTTTGAGTGTTTAAATAGATGATGATGTCTTTCGATTGCCTCCCTAGATGGAGTAAAGCCTTGCCAGTTTTACAGTTAAAGATCAGAACTGTTTTTCTTGCAAAGTATTTAGATAACAATCAAAACATTCAGTGTTGGAAAGCAAAAGTCCGAGTTAGCATGATTTGCATTTATTTTTAGGCAAATTATTTATTAACCAGGTATACACCGTCTTTGTTTACATCCTTTTGATGGTTTTGTCAGGACATCTTCAGACCTAAATTTATTTTTATTGGCTTTCCATAATCATGGACTAAACTTTAATTTCTATACTCAGGTCTTTTATAAACATCGGAACTTTTGTTCCGTTGTAAAGTAAAGCTAAGTGTTTGAAAGCATAAACTGCAGTAGAACAACTTCAGGTTTTGTTCATTAACTTAACATTCCACAAATAGTTATTGGTTTCCTATGTGGTTCAGGAAAATATCCTGCACAGTGGTTACTGGGACAGGTTTTAGCTCTCACAGAGCCTAGAGTTCAATAGAGATCAAGACAGCAAACTAAGAAACAGCAGCTTGTTCAGTGACAAGTTGGGAGTTTCTTCTCTTCCCTTTTCTGCTTGGCCATTTATGGCAAGTTGGTGCCCTTTTTTGGGCATAGGGCTCTGAGTTATATATGAACATAATCTACCTCAAAGAATGGGTGGCTGAACCTTACATATAAAGAATGGAAACATGGTAGCTAAAATATGGGTGTTCCTTTGATTATTTCTGACTGATAATATTTGCACTCAATGAGACCTGTCACTTAAAGCAGAGGTCCCCAATCCCTGGGCCACGGATTGGAACCAGTCCATGGCCTGTTGGGAACTGGGCCGCACAGCAGGAGGTGAGTGGCAGGTAAGTGAGAATTACTGCCTGAGCTCCACCTCCTGTCAGGTCAGCAGCATTAGATTCTCATAGGAGCACAAACCCTCTTGTGAACTGCACATGCAAGGGTTCAAAGGATCTAGGTTGCATGCTTGCTCCTTATGAAAATCTAATTAATGCCTGATGATCTGAGGTGGAAGACTTTCATCCTGAAACCATCCACCACCACCCCACCTGCTGTCTGTGGAAAAATTGTCTTCCATGAAACTGGTCATTGGTGTCAAAAAGGTTGGGGACTACCGACTTAGACTGTCAGCTCCAAGAGCTCATGAATTTTTGTCTGTGTTGTTCGCTTATATGGCTAAGATACAAAAACAGTCTTTGCTATATGACAGGTTATCAATAAATACTCACTGAATGGACCATAGACTAAAATTCATCTTTGTATCCTAAGACTGTGATCTGCCATATCATTTTTCTTTACCTTTACATTCTGATGAGGAATGTAAAATTCCTAGTCCTCAACAGTGGCTTACTTTCTACAGGGCTGATTGTGCCTCTTCTGCCTTCCATAGTCCTTTTCTGGCTCCAGTGTGAGTTTGATCTTTGTCATCCTGCTTTGCGTTGCTTCCAGGTGGTTTGTTGTCTGTCCCATTTCTATTGCTATCTCATCCCATTGCTTCTCTTAGTTGTGGGGTTATTTTGATTTCAGGGAGGTAATCTCTTCTTTTCTTTCTTTTTCTATGCAGAAAACCTGTCACTTTTCATGTCACTCTAGTTTGTTTTTTTTATTTGGAAGCCAATCTTTATTCTCAGAACAGTCTTTCCTTTTTCTTGATACTTTTACTCCTACTTAAAAAGCGAGAGTGGCCATGTTGGCTAACACCTGGTGACACATGAGCTTACCTTCAGCACTGCTTGTTCTCTATTATGAGGGTAGAACCTTTCCTTGGCCTGCAGTGGCCTCCGACCAGTGGCTGAGCTCTTAACCTCTTTTTGTCCCCTTGCAGTTTATGAAATCAATCTTTTGGCTATGTCTATTTTCATCCTTAAAGCGAGTAAATAAATAAATAGTGGGGTCAATGGACATTGACTTAGAGTGGAGTAAAAGAACAGGAAGAGGCTTAGAGACTTCTTACGCTCTGAATTTCTTCATTTTACAAATAAGAAAACCGAGGCCCTAAAAGAACATGGTCTTGGTCAGTCGCAGAGCTAATGCACAAAGCTTTAGAAACAGGAACCTGTGCTCCCAGTTCCCCTGCTCTCTCCATTACAGCGACGAGTGAGTATCATTTCTTACAAGGATCCTGTCACATGGAAAGTGTTTCTCAAAGGACTACCCCGGCTCTAAAATGAGGGGAAAGCTTTGGCTTTGTGACGTCTTCTTTCTTCTATCTGCAATACCTTCCTGTATTCTCACACTCTTGAATCGTGTATAAATAGATACATAAATAATTTTTAAAGATCATGGTCTTCGTCTTACAAAGAGTGAGTATTTTCGACTTAATTAAGCATGGGGGTGAGGTGAGTGGTAGGTTTGGGTTGGAGGACATATTTGGGGAGAATGGGATGATGATGTTATCTTCTCTGAAGCTTTTCCGGGGCCATTTGCCAGTGGTCGTTGATAAGGGCTCATTTTGGGCTAGGACCCAGCAGCTGGCTGGCCTTGCCCTTTACTGCCATAAAGACATCATCAATTTCCTGGAAATTAGCTACCGAAATCCAAGAATGATCACTCAGGGCTCAGTCCAGTCCAGTTCAAGGATGTAAAGAACAATTCTCTTTTACAAATCAATTAAGATTTATTGCAAGGGACTTGAAAAGGGAGTGAGATTTATTCTCCAGAGGGACTTCCAGAGCCCAGTGATAGCCTAGTTTGTGTCAACAGGCTTTAGTCAAAGTCCTAATGACGTTTACATATGAAGAGTTTCATTATTTGGGCTTAAGAGCTACTTATTATTACCAGTCTGTGGCAAAAATAAAATAAAATAAAATAAAATGACTCTAAATTAAGGAGCTGATATGAAAATAGATGAAGTTTGCATTGTATTGAGCAAGCATACTTTTATTATTAATTTTATGCATTATTTACAGTGATAGTTACAAATATTGATCTTAGCAAAGCAGAAAGTGTTGTTACACTAACAACGAGATTTGACTAAGAAAAAAAGGTAATAATTATCAATTAGCAGAAATTACTGCTAATAAGAGTGGGGGAAGTGCAGAAAACTCTGATTAGGAACAACTGACACTTTCATAGTGTTGTGTAAATTGCCAGGATTTTAAAAATACATCTGCCTTGTATGATGTTTACAAAGAAAAAAAAAGTGTCAGGCATATAATTACTAGATACATCCAAGATACAAACCTTTTTGTTGTTCTTTTAATCATTTGGAAGAAGAGGAGTCATTGCTTAGAAGATTTTTGCCCTTTTCTGCGGATAACAAGTAAAATTAACTAACAGCTCAATTATTCTGTTAATGAGGCAACTCCCTCCCCACTTGCATAAATTTTATTTATTTTTCTTTCCAGTGTCCTTTCTGCTACCATCAATCAACTCCCCTTCCAGAGGAAAAAAATGATACACTAAAAGTGGGGTATGGACTGGGGGCTGGTATCAAAATTGAGGTTGATCATACATTATACCGTGAAAGAGGAAATGAACATAAAGGAAAGGGAGAAAACTGAGTCTCGACAAGTCGCCAGGCCAGCCTGCAAAAGCAAGCTGGAAATTTCCTGTCGGGTAAAGTCTATTCGATTCGGATGACATTTACACTAAAGTAGAAGCCCAAAATTCACCACTATGCAATATATCCATCTAATAAAACTGCACTTTGTACCCCCTAAATCGACGAAAAGAGAAAGAAAAAGTTCCCTGCACTGAGGCTCACGCTATTATCCAACCCCGAAGGTGTGGGGTGAAGCACATTCTTTGTAGACTGTTGTTTTCCATAGATGTTTGGTCGTTGGTTTGTCTTTCCATTTTATCACTCAGAGCTTTTAAGCTTCACCAGGTGAGGAATACAAGTGGGATGATTCCAGGCAAAAGCAAAGAAAATCTCTGTAGTTAGTGAGGGCAGCCTCATTCCAGACAAACAGACATTTTCCTCTCAGATTTTTGAAACATTGGCAGTTAAGAGCTTGCTGTCCTGAGAAGCTGTAGAAGTTCAGGGTCCACAGGTCAGGAGCTGAGACAATTAATCTCCATTTTGGCTCCAAAGTGGGATGGTTTAAGTCCATTTATTAAACCTAAGTTAGAGGCCAAATAAAATTGGTCTACAGCTCACCCAACTCCTATAGCCTTGATCCCAGTTGTTCTTTGCAGTTTCCTACGTATAACCCCTACATAAAATAACACCAAGTGCATGCTTCCTCGAGATTCAATTGCTTTTCCACATTCTGCATTACTTATCATTGTTAATGGCACCACCATCACCCGGTAACTTACCCAATATACTCTGAGCATCTTTGTTGACAAGTTCCTGCCCTGTCGGATAACCCAATGGTCTGGATTCTACCCTCTCAGCATTTCATGACTTTAGCTCCTGTTCTCCAAATTCAAATACAGCCATTGTGGATCAGCTCACAGGTCTTCACATGCTGCCCAGATCCCTGCAAGATCCCCTTTCCAGGCTTTCCGATCACTTCAATCCATCCTGGGCACTGCTACCAGAGTGATCTATTTCTTACACCACATTTTGTTAGTTGGTTTTTCTTTCAAATCACATGAGTAAATAATAGACACATTCTCATTGTAAAATGTCTAAAAATAAATAATATAAAGCCAATTATATAAACTCCCTTTTTGCCAAAAAAAATATAGCACCCTCACACAAGCTTGCCCACTCCCGCAAGACTCCCAGGCCATCTTCTACTCATTGAGAGGTCTTTGTATGCAGACAAATTTTTACTTGTTTGTTTACATGAATGGGAGCATTCATCTATTTCTGGGGCTTATTCTTTTTATCTATCAATGACATAATTCTACAGCTGTTCATATAACTGCCATAACTTATGCTCAAGAGCTCTTTGCTAATTTAGAGTTCAAAGATTTGGGATATATATATATACACACACACACACACATATATAATCTATTGAAGGACATGGGGATTAGTTTTGGAGCCATTGTTGCTATTACAGGTTATGATGCAGTAAAAAAAACTGCTGCATGCATATCATTGGGACAAACAGTGTGGACTTTTAAAACATTTTGAGGGCCAGGAGCAGTGGCTCATGCCTGTAATCCCAGCACTTTGTGAGGCTGAGGCAGGCAGGTCACTTGAGCTCATGAGTTTGAGACAAGCCTGGGCAACATGGTGAAACCCCATTTCTACTAACAATACAAAAATGAGCTGGGCATGATGGTGCACGCCTGTAGTCCTAGCTACTCGGGAGGCTGAGACAGGAGAATTGCTTGAACCTGGGAGGCAGAGGTTGCAGTGAGCTGAGATCATACCACTGCACTCCAGCCTGGGCGACAGAGTGAGATTCTGTGTCAAAAACAAATAAATTAATTAATTAATAAATAAAGGAAAGGAAAGGAAAAAAGAAAAAAGAAAAAAACAATTGAAAGTTAATTGCCAAATTGCTCACTAAAAAGACTGTATCAGTTTATGAAACACTCTGAGTAGCTGTCTGTGAAAGAGCAGACGTTCTTCCAGCTTCTCAGCTTAGAACCATCATCAATTTTTTAAAGAAAAACATTATGATGGTTGAACAATGCCACCTTATTGCTTTGATTTGCATTTCTCTGACTACTAGTGGCTATTTGCAGTGAATTAATATTTCATCTTTCTATGAATTGACTAATTTTCCTATTGAGCTGCTTTTAAAATTGTTAATAATTTTTGTGCAAAAGTGGCAAATATGGTCGCTCAATCTGTTGTCTTCTAACTTTTTGCATTGTATCTTCTGACATAAAATATGTATAATTTTATATATTAAAATACGCCAGTTGGCCACAGGGGCTCACACCTGTAATCCCAGTACTTTGGGAGGCCAAGGCGGGAGGATCACCTGAGGTCAAGAGTTTGAGACTAGCCTGGCCAACATGGCAAAATCCCATCTCTATGAAAAATACAAAAATTAGCTGGGCATGGTCATGGTTGCCTGTAATCCTAGCTATTCAGGAGGTTGAGGCAGGAGAATTGCTTGAACCTGGAGTCAGAGGTTGCAGTGAGCTGAGATTGTGCCACTGCACTCCAGCCTGGGTGACAGAGCAAGACTCCATCTAATCTCAAAAACAAACAAACAAACAAACAAAAAACAAAATAAACAAACAAATATGCCAACATTTTCTCTCTGGTTTCTAGTTCTTGTGAATATACTTCATAAATTCAAGTTCTTATGTTAGGAAGACTTGATGAATTCCAAAATTTTGTCTATCTGTCTATCTATCTATCTATCTATCTATCTATCTATCTATCTATCTATCTATCTATCTTACCTATCCACTCATCTGTCCAATCATTCATTCAATATGTATATATATCTGTGTTTCTATCTATCATCTATACATCCATTATCTATCTATGTATGTATCTATCTATCATCTATCCATCCATTATCTATCATCTATCCATCCATTCACTCATTATCTCACCCATCCATCCATCTGTCCATCCATTCATCAATTATCGCTGTATCTGTGTATTTATCTATCCATCCATCCATTATCTATCCATTATTTATATTTATCTATCATATATATGATGTACATATTCACATCTATATATACATATGCTTTTCCATCTCCAGTAATTTTTATATCTGTGATTAAAAATTTAAACATATAAATTTAATATCTCCCTTATAAGTTTAAAATACTTTATTGTTCTTGTCTTCTCTCTTCTTCCTCTTCAGAATAAAGTTGAAACTCCAGTGTCCTTTTACCCTCCAAGGGCCTCTCCTACCTCATTCCCTCTAACCCTGCCACCAGACCCCTAGGAGAAAAGGCTTCATCTCAAACCTCAGTGGACCAGGCTCTCTTGCACCTCTGGACCTTCTCATATGCTGCCTGCTGCCCTTGAAGGGTGGTGGGCTGCTGTTCTTCTCAGTGTCCCTCCCAGTAACTGGTCAGGGAGAATGCCCAGGCCCTGTCTTGCTGCATGAGAGGAGGGAGGGCAGGCGAAAGAGAGAGAGTGGAGGAAGGAGAATCCAAGCCAAGTGTTGAATCTTCAGCATAAAATCTGTCTAAAGTCCTTCTTAGTTGTAGTGGGGAAAGGCAGGAACTGGTTGTAAGGCAGGAATGATGGCAGCAGGGTGAGGTTTTCTAAACTGACTGCTCACACTTTTGGAGTTATTTATTCCTTGAGAGAGTGGTTTCTAGTACTCCCTAATTTTGTGTTGGCACATCTACCCAGAGCCAACTTCCTAAACAAGCCAAGGGCCATGCACAGAAACTGGAAAAGATGAGAGGGACTTCTCCATGGTTGGAGATATGCACTTCATGTCACCCCAATCCCTGCATAAAATCCTCCTCCGATCTCCATAATCTTCCACATAAATTGAACACTTTATTCCAGGTTCTAAGGTCCTCCCTCCTGACCCTCAGCACACCATCTCTCCCCCTCTCCCAACACCCAAGCCTGCATGGGTCCCCTGGGAAGTTCTTTGCATGGATCATTCTGTTTCACTTCCTCAGGCAGATGGTCAGTCTGTTCCCTCTGCCAGGGGTGACTATGAAGCCACTCTTAGGTGGACACACTTGTCTTGACCATTCACATGTCCACTAGGTATTAACTCTGCTGGAGTGCTTTCACATCCTCCCTAAATCCAGCCTCCATCTCCTCATCTCTACCTCTAAATTGAACCCTCACTCTACCCATGAAGGGATGGGTTGTATGGTTGAGTGTGTGGAGACAGGGATGAATAAATGGACAGGTGAGTAGTTGAGTGTATGGAGGGATGGATGAATGAATGAACAGGTGGATGGATGAGTGTATGGAGGAATGGATGGATGAATGGATAAGTGAGTGGGTGAATGGTTGGGTGATGGATGGATAAGTGGATGATGGATGACTGGGTGGATAGATAATGGATAGATAGTGGGGTGCATGCATGTGTTTGAGGTATGTGAGTATATGATGATCATGATTATGATGATAACAAAATGACTCATTGGATGCAGAGAGATCTGTAATAAAAATGTCATGTGAGAGGCCTGAACTAATGTAGTGGCAGAAGATAGGCAGATGCAAACATAAAGTACAGGATGATTTTTAGGAGTCATTGATGTCATCAATGAAGGAGAGGAAGCTGTTGACAAAAACAAGTGATGCAGCCCAATGAGTATCAGAAGCCTATGTCTGCTAGTGCTGCATAAAAGCTAAACATATTTCTTTAGCACCTGCTGCAGGTTTCACACAGTGGGGCACTAGGGGGCTGTGAATGTAGTTGCGTGGCACATGGTTGGCTTCAGGATGATGACACTGTAGCTATTAGTCTAAAGAGAATTGAGGATGCACTGCTCTAGAAGGAAGTGGGTTTATTATGTAACTCATTAAGTCAGTGATTCTCAGCCTTCTCTGTACATCAGAATCACCTGGGGGGATTAAAAAGCTACACATGTGGAATTTACAACTTCTATTCAACTGGTCTGAAGTGGTCTCAGGTATTGCCCAGATGTGAATTCAAGGTGTGAACTACTTCATGAGCATACTAATTAATAAAATTCAGCCTCCAAAATTTCTACTCATTTTTCCAAATGGGTATTGCCTATTTGGCAACACTTTCTTTGCTTACAGAGCCAGTCAGCCACTCTCTTCCCAACTCCTGTAGCACTTTGCTCACATCCTTATTAAACCAAGTACTGCACCATGTGTCTAGCTGTGCCAAAGGTCTGTCCCTTTCCCTTACTGAGGGCATAGCCAGAGATCAGCTGGCTGCAGAGGACAGAAACCTGAGGACATTTGGAACTCAACTGCAGAAAAGATCATGGGGTGTTCTAGGCAGTGAGAAGGCTTGTTTTCCTTGGAGATATGCGGCATCTCTTCCCTTTAAGCACCTGCCTCATCCTTTTTGCAAGTTGTCACTGGGCACATCGTGAATAAGACTGCTCCACAGTGAACAAGAAAACAGGGGCTTCATCTCCTAATTCCTTGTGGGGCTGATATATGGCCAGGTATCCATTCCTGATCCAATCAGCTGAGGCCAGGGAGACAAAACCTGTGTTGCTTAAATTCACTTTTCCCTAGAAGGCAGAAGAGAGCAGGTCTCCAAAGGAGGGCTTATGGCTGGGAGAAAGTGAGCAATGCCTTGTCCCATCCACCTCCTTGTCAACCCAGTTTCTAGCCCAGGATGCATAATGGGTGCTCAGGAAAGACTTTTTTTTTTTTTTAATCAAAAACTGGAACAACTGAATCCTGAGAGCCTGGCTAGTGATAAGGAATAATTTTCTCCCAAGTTCCAGAGGCCACTTGGTACTCTGTTAGAAATGGATTGAGATTTTACAAATCTAAGTCATCCTAATTGGGTGAGTGAGGAAGACTTGAAGAAATTTTCCCCTTTCCTAAAAGTCATATGTACCTCCCAGATGAGCAATACCCCATTGAAGAAGTCCAGTCATCTATGCTGCCTGACAGTTCCTAAATGTGTACTATAATGGGTTGAATAGTGGCCCCCAAAAAGAACTTGTGAATTTGACCTTGTTTTGAAATGGGGTCCTTGTAGAAGTAATTAAGAATTTTGAGATGAGAACACCCTGTATTTAGGGTGGGCCCTAAAGTCAATAATAGGTATCCTTATAAGACAAAGGCAGAGGGAGATTTGAGACACACCAAAGCAGAGAGATGGCCATGTGAAGCCAGAAGCAGAGTATAGTGATGCTTCCTGAAGTCAAGAAATGTTTGGAGATGCAGGAATCTGGAAGAGGCAAGGAAGGATTATTTCCTAGAGATTTTGGAGGGAGTATGACCTTACTGAAGTCTTGATTTTGGACTTCTGGTCTCCAAAACTATTAGAGAATGAATTTCTGTTGTTTTAAGCCACCCAGTTTGTGATAATTTGTTACAACAGTCCTAGAAAACTAATATGAGTACCCAGAAGAGAGAAACCTCATCTTCTAGGAAGATAAGAAGCATATTTTCCTTCTTATTTGAGTTCCTTTTTTTAATTTTTAATTTTTGTGGGTGCATAGTAGATATATATATTTATGGGTTACATGAGATATTTTGTTATAGACACGCAATGTTTGAAAATCACATCATGGGAAATAGGATATTCATCACCTCAAGCATTTATCTTTTGTGTTACAAACACATCCTGTTATATTCTTAGTTATTTAAAAATGAATAATTAAGTTATCTTTTACTATAGTCACCCTGTTGTGCTAACAAATACTAGGTCTTGTTTATTCTTTCTGTTTTTTTTTTACTCATTAACCATTCCTCCTTACCCCAACCACTACCCTTCCCAGCCTTTGGTAATCTTCCTTTTACCCTCTATCTCCATGAGTTCAATTGTTTTAATGTTTAGTCCCTATGGATAAATAAGAATATGTGATATTTATCTTTCTGTGCATGGCTTATTAACTTAACATAGAGACGTCCATCTTCATACATGTTCTTGCAGATGACAGAATTTTATTCTTTTTATGGCTGAATAGTACTCCATTGTGTATACGTACCACATGCACAGTTGTGTACGGCTGGGAGGGCCTTAGGAAACTTACAACCATGGCAGAAGGGGAAGCAAACACATTCTTCTTCACAAGGCAGCAGAGAGAGAGCTATGAGAGGAGAGTGGAAGGGGAAGCCCCTTATTAAACCATCAGACATCATGATAGCTTACTCACTATCATGGGAATAACATGAAGGAAACCACCCCCATGATTCGGTTACCTCCTACTGGGTCCCTCCCACCACATGTGGGGATTATGGAAACTACAATTTAAGATGAGATTTGAGTGGGGACACGGCCAAACCTTATCAACATTTTTCACCTCTTCAGTTAATTCCTAGGTATTTTATTTTACTTGTAGCTACTATAAATAGAATTACTTCCTTTATTTTGTTTTCAGGTTGTTGGCTGTTGGCATATAAAAAAGTTACTGTTTTTTTTATGTTAATTTTGTATACTGCAACTTCACAGGATTTATCATTTTTTTTTTTTTTGGTGGAGCATTTAGGATTTTCCAAATACAAAATCATATTATATGCAAAAAAGGATAATTTGACTTCTTTTTCCATTTTGATGCCCTTTATTTCTTTCTCTTTTCTGTTTGCTCTAGCTGGGACTTCCATTACTATGTTGAATAACAGTGGTGAAAGTGGGCATCTTTGTCATGTTCTAGATCTTAGAGAAAAGGCTTTCAATTTCCCCCCATTCAGTGTGATACTTACTGTGGGTCTGTTATATATGCCTTTTATTATGTTGAGGTATGTTTCTTCTATACCTAGTTTTTTGAGGGTATTTATCATGAAGGATACTAATTATACCAAATACTATTTCAGCAGGAATTGAATGATTACATAGTTCTATTCTTTGTTTTGTTGATATGGTGTAACGCATTGATTGATTTGCATACGTTAAGCTATCCTTGCAAGTTTGTTTCTTTTCTCTTGCTGTTTTTATGATCCTTTTTTATCACTGACCTTTAGAAATTTGATTATTAAATGTCTTGAGGTAATCTTCTTTGGGTTAAAGCTGCTTGGTGTTTTGTAACCTTCTTGCACTTGAATATTGATATCTTTCTCTAGGTTTGGGAAGTTATCTGTTATTATCCTTTTGAATAAACTTTCTACTGCTATCTCTTTCTCTATCACCTCTTTAAGGCCCAGAACTTTAAGATTTGCCTTTTTGCGGCTATTTTCTAGATCCTATAGGCATACTTCACTTTTTTATTATTTTCTCTTTTGTCTTCTCTGATTGTATATTTTCAAATAATCTGTCTTCAAGTTCACCAATTCTTTCTTCTGCTTGATCAATTCTGCTGTTAAAAGACTGACACTTTTTCCATATGTCAAATGCATTTTTTCAACTCCAGAATTTCTGCTTGGAGAAATTCTTGATTCTTGCTTGATTCTTTTAAATTATTTCAACCTCTTTGTTGAATTTAACTGGTAAAATTTCCAATTCCTTCTCTGAATTATGTTGAATTTCTTTGAGTTTCCTCAACACAGCCATTTTGAATGCTCTGTCTGAAAAGTAACATATCTCTGTTTTTCCAGGATTGGTCCCTAGTGACTTATTTGGTTCATTTGGTGGTATTATGTTTTCATGGATGGTTTTGATACTTGTGGGTGTTTATCTGTATCTGGGCATTGAAAAGTTGGCTATTTGTTGTAGTCTTTGCAGTCTGGGCTTGTTTGTACCCATCCTTCTTGGGAAGGCTTTCCACGTATTTAAAAGGACTTAGGCATTGTGATCTAAGCTGTATCTGCATTACTGATTATTGAGATCTGGCATCTCAAACCTAGTAACATGGTGGCTCTTGCAGACTCATTGAAGTAACACTTTGATGGTCTTGGATTGAGTTTCAATTTACTAATAAGGGCTTGTCCTGGACAAAGCCAGAGCAAGCAGTGATTTTCCTTGAATGTGTGACTCAGACCAGGTTACTTTAGGAGAACAAAGAAAAACGGAATAACTTACTGCTGTGTTTTGACCTTTGACAAGCCAGAAGATATATCAGATGTCTTTCATATACTGACTACTTTATGTTTCAAAACCACCCACTAAACAGAGATGTACAGGAAGGAGAGATAGAGGCATCTGAGTCGCTGTGACTTAAAACTCCTCTTCTCAACACTACAAGACCTTAGGGTTTTGTTTTTAAGACTTAGAGATCCATTAATCAAGTTCCTAAATGCAGGCAGTTTTTACACATAATTCTGCCTGCTCTATGCCTTTCTAGATGATCAAAATCCAGTCTATTTTAGTAGAAAATAAATGCAAACATAAGGGGACTCTTATTCTTCATGGGCAATCACTTTGTCTTCATTAGAGTATTCTGCTCACCGCTTCCAGTAATGCATGCATATATATTTATTTTTATCTTTCTTTACTGTTACGAGGAAGCAGTATAAACACTCTCACCCCCATTTCCTGCCTCATCTTCAATCAAAAGAGAAATGACCATGTCCTCAAGTCTCTGCATTCCAGCCCTGAGTACCTCACCTCGCTTCCTCTAATTTTTTGCTTATGTGGAAACCTCTTCTTCCTTCTCATCGACATTGACTTTAGGAAAAATGAAATAAACCACTCTTCACACTTATCATCATTATTGTCATTATTTACCTTAAAAATACTTGCTCAGGTCGTTATACCAACTTGGGGTAGGATCTCTAGGAAAGGACTATCTCATTCACACCTTGGTGCAGCAAACAAAGTGATACTAGCACAACTGAATTATATTGTACATGGTGCCCTCCAACGTGCATCATTTGAATTATTTCTCCTCAATTCCCAACCCCTCTCCCTCTGCTGCCCCAGTAGTTATTATTGTTGGAGGGATGATGAGGTGCAGGCCATGAGAAAAAAGTTTGTCCTAGCTAACTGTGGTGAAAAATGGTCTTACTATTAAGGAGGAGTGGTTTCAATCACCCGTGAACATGAAGGCTTGGTAGTCATTAGATCTTTTCTTTAAACATTCCTATCTTTCCTTTGTGGGCATATGAAGTCTCATAGTTTTCAATGAGTTTGAGCAGATGTTTTTGGTACACTTCCAGGTAACAGGCTTCAGAGATTTTTCTCACCCTGGGGTGATGCCTGGCAATGTTCCAAATAATGGTGATTCAGTCTATCTGGACGGGTAGAACCACTACTATATGAAACAGTCTCTAGTGATATAGGATGGACACGTAGCAGGCACTGTAAACACATACTTGTTGCTTGAATTCATGGAGCTGTGGGGGCTATTTGTTATTGCAGCATAACTTAGCTTTTCCAGGATCCTGGACAAAGCATTGCAAAAAGAGGGAAGAGAGAAACTACCTGTATTCTAGATTAGGCTCCACCTGGTTGAGACTATTAAACCATGGGAAAACCAATGTATATAAACCCAGCGTCTTTATCACTAAGATGTATATAGCAAGCTCTAATCCCCTACCTATTACTTCAGGTAAAGTAATAGACATTTAAAAAGCTTTTACAAATATGCGAATTTTAAATGTCATTATGGTTAGACTGCTCTTGGACCTTGGTAGTCTAATAATTTTGTAAATATTCTTTTACTGTATATATTGGATTATCATCTCTCTCTTTATTTTCTTTCTAAGTATAGAATATTTCTGATGAAATAAAAATATAAGTAATAACTCAGAAACACATGCTACATCAAAGTACTAATTGAAAGATTGCTTTTCAGCTTTTCTTAAAGATTGACAGTTATCAAAAGTCTTTATTATCGCCTTCCCTATCTCACAGAATAGGAACATTGAAATAATATTTTTAATTTTTTAATTCTTATCAAAATAGTCTATGTATGTAGTTTAATGAGTCAAATAGTGTGTAATCTCCCACCCTAATCCTGTTCTCTTCCAAATCCAGCTTCTCAGAGCCAATCACTTGTATCTCATTTATTTGTTTATTTCTTCATATTTTTAAATGATATGCTCATGCTACTATTTTTTGACTTTTCCCTTTTAATCATTATTTATCTCTCTTTTCTATGGAAAAGGCCACACTAAAGGGTTGGGGATTTGTCTGTGAGTGACCGGAGCCCCTGGCAGTAATTTGACTTATGCGTTCAATAATACATTCCACAGGGGGACTTCTCTGGACCCAGATAGGGTTACAAACATAGCATGCCCAGATCAAGTACTCTGTCTCCAACAGGTAAGGTCCCAGCCCTGCCATATTTGTGGGAAGGCATCAGAGAGGGGAGATACCATAGATAAAAAGTTCTGTCATCAAATAGCCACATGGCATGGATGTGAGAAGAAAGAAATGGGAAAGCTGTCTTTGGTGGATGCAAAACTTCTCTACCCCTACTCTGTATAGTTCCTCTCTCCACCCTCTTTGTAAACCAATTGGAACTGGCCTCTGAGTCTGTAAGAGAGATATTGCTACCATGACAGTTACAGTTGATATAGTTATGCTATATGTCCAAGATTGGTCCAATCCCAAATCTCTTGATAAAGAGTCTATTATTTGTATTACTTTGTGTTTTTATACCCCTAATTGGCTTTATCTTGATGACAAAGAGGTAGAAGATCTACCGTCTGTGTCTGAGGCTTGTTAAGGGACCAAAGATGCTGCCAGTAGATGGAATCTGTTTTGTTGGAATCCCAATTTCATTACAGCCCTCTTAAGCCCTTCAGGAGTAAAGCAACTGTGTCCATGGGCTGGGGAATACTCTAGTCTATCGTACCTTTGGAAATGGAAGGAAATGAGAAGTAACAAGAAGGTAAGGGAGAAAGTCAGAGAACAGAGACTGCTCTACAGTTGACAAATACTTTCTTTCATGTTCCATATCATATTTATAACACACCTGTGAAGTAGATGTACCTAGTAAATAACCCACATGGTGCAGGTGGGAAAATGGTCCAAGACACTTTGCAGGAGGCATCTTGGAATAGTGCAAGGTGCATATCATTTGATCCAGCAATCCCACTACTGGGTATCTACTCAGAGAAAAAGAAGTCATTATTCTAAAAAGACACTTGCACACACATGTTTATAGCAGCACAATTCACAATAGCAAAATTCTGGAACCAACCCAAATGCCCATCAATCAATGAGTGGATAAAGAAACTCTGACATATACATGTGTGTGTGTGTATATATATATATATATATATATATATATATATATGTATATATATATGTATATATATATATATTCACACATATGATTGAATACTATTCAGCCATAAAAACAGAATGAATTAACAGCATTTGCAATGACCTGGGTGAGATTAGAGACTATTATTCTAAGTTAAGTAACTCAGGAATAGAAAGCCAAACATTGTATGTTCTCACTGATATATGGGAGCTAAGCTATGAGGATGAAAAAGCGTGAGAATGATAACAATGGACTTTGGGGACTTGGGGGGAATAGTGGGAAAGGGGCAAGGCATAAAAGACAACAAATATGGTGCAGTGTATACTGCTCAGGTGATGGGTGCGTCAGGTTCTCACAAATCTCCACTAAAGAACTTACTCATGTAACCAAATACCACCTATACCCCAATAACTTATGGAAAAATAAAGTTTTTTCTTTAAAAGTTTACATCAGAGAGGAAAAGCATTAGAAGAACGCTTAAGTAATGAGTGGCCTGGGTCACACTTCAGGGCCACCCAGAATTATTTCCCAGATATTCATTTCATGGGACAAATCAATGCTCACCAGCCTTAGTCACGTTTTCACTTTTCTTCTAAGGACTGTTGCTGTTGCTTTTTTTGCTTTTTTGGAAATAAAACAAAGACACTAGCCAAAAAAAAAAAAAAAAAAAAAAAGAAGAAGTTAAACCAGCTCTCTCTAGATCCCAATTCTTCCAGCCACTAAGGACAATAAATGTTAAACAAGCTTAGCACTATATGAGCTTTAGGCATTATTGTGGCTAAGCTGATCTTATACCTTAGTTATTTGGGATCTTGGGCAAACTCCTAACCTTCCCTGAGCCTCAGTTTCTTCCAAGTATGAAATAGAAGCAATAATAGCTGCCTCAAGGTTTTGGGTAAGCATCGAAAGCAATGCCATTAAATATGCATTGTTTATATGTGTCTGCATTGTTGAAGTACTTTGTGCATATTAACTCATGTATGACAAGCTCATGATGTAGGTTCTGCAATAACCACCATCTCGGTCTTACAGAGGGAGAGTAGCTTCCCTGCAAGTTTGAGTGATGTGCCCAAGCTCACTGTCTCTTTGGTGGAGAAACTGAGATTTAGCTCTAGACAGTGTGAGGCAAGAGTCTAATCTCATAACCACTATGAGGTACTAAAGCATGTAACTGAGCTGCCTAGGTCATAGATTCTCAGTCAATGTTGGTGTCTTGGAGCAACATTGACTCAGCAGTTCAATAATGTCAACTAAACCCAGCAGTTCGATAATGTCAGCTAAACCCCTGGAATTTCCCCTAATCCATTAACTACTCATGTTTCCTCCTAGCACAGTCTAGATTGCTTCAGGAATATTTTTGCCAGGACCCTGAAATCCCTTACCCTTTGCCTTTCATATCTTGGTAAACTCAAATTCCAAATGAACTCTCTGACTCATTCATCTTCATTCAAGAAGCAAGTGCTGCTGAAAGAGATAACCGAGCAAGGCAGAATGCATTAATGTTCAGCCTCAAAGGCAGGATCACCACCGCCGGAAGCCCTCTTGGCTTTTCTTGTTCCATCAAGGTCCCTCCCATTTTCAAAACAGATATTTTAAACCCTTAGCACTTCTCTCAAATCTCTGCAATCACTCCCACAACACACAGGAGGTGACAAAATTTTTTATTTCTTAGAGAAATTTGAAACAATAGGATGAGAATTCCCTCAACTTCTTGTGAATATCACACCTTCAACTAACCTACATCCTTTTCTTCTGTCCTGGTAACTTCAAGCAGGCAGTCCCCTCTCTCATTTGAGGTTATCCCTCACCCTTTATTCTAAGACAGACTTCCCTGCTTGATCAGGAATCTTAAAATCTCAATTATTTCTTGTCTGTCTCCAGCACATTTAATGAGATCTTTCACAACGATTTTAGGTAACTTACGCATGATCTTCCCATTTTTAGAGATAAAAAAATCATTGTTCTCAACCCCTCATTAATGAGCACCTTATCTTGAGCATCCCTTTTTGCAGACAGCTCCTAGAAAAAGTCTCTTTTTTTTTTCCCTACAGTTCCCAACATTTGTTTTTTCTCATACTTATCTGCCTTCTGCTCACATTTGCCGTCTTGATGAGTTCTCGCTTGGGCCATTCTCTTAGTGGTCTTCATGATCTTTCATGCTCATTCTGTTAATGATCTTCATTCTCTTCATGATCTTTCCCAAGCTTCCAGAACACAGGAACACTCCTCCATCTCTAAGATTTTTCTTCTCAGCCTATCCTCCATTACTGCCTTTTGAATGCTGGAGTTTCTTCATCTTGAACTCCACAGTTTTATTTTGAACTTCGTCCCCAGGCCAATTCATTCAAATCTGTGGCTTTTGTGGTCATTTCTAGGCTGATGACTCTCAACTGATGGACCGAGTTGAGCTTCTTCTTCTGAGTTGTAGACCCTTACATGTAAATACCTACTCATTATCTCTACTTTGAATGCTGAGGGTTATATTAAATTTAAAATGTCAAAAGCCAAATTCTTTGTCTTCATCACTCCTCTGTCTGAATAAATGATATCACCATCAAAAAGCAGCATAACTCTCCTCTTAGGAGCCAAGGAGACCTCTCCCAGGGACACATCCTCTTCATCAAGCCATGGTCAACACAGGAAACTTTACCTTCTAAGGATCTCTCTACTCTTTTCACTTATACCAAGGTCCACTTCCACCCTCTTAGTTCACGATGCCACTGTCTCTCACCTAGACAAGTCAATGACATCTGAAGCTAGATTTCAAACCTAGCCCAGGCCCTTTTCAATCCAGCATTGTCCACACTGAAGCCCATGTGATCTTTCAAAACACAAATCTGGTTTCGTTTTTCCCAGGTCAAAACCTCTCACTAGCTTCCCATTTCCCTAGGGATAGTGACCGAAGTCCTCATTATGGTTCTCAAAACCAGCAAGTTCCAAAGCAGATATCTCTCCAACCTCATTTCACAGTATGCCTGGTCATTATAGTTTGCACTCTGCCTACATGACTTGTTCCACTTGTCTGTTAGCATGAAACAAAGAACCCCACACTTAGAAGGGCCACACAGCAACAATCTTATTTGATCAGAAATCCTGTGGGTAAAAAATTTAGACAAAAAGCCCAGTGGGAATGGTTGTCCTTGCCTCTACTCTGCTCTGGATGTCTGAGACCAGGTATTGGGTCTTACATGAGCTTGGACTGGAGGGTCCACCTACAAGATGGCATCTTTCTTCACAAGCCTGGAGTCTGAGCTGAAATGGCTAAATACAGGCTCAGCTGGGACTGTTGACCAGGGCTGGGACCTCAAAGGGAGCAAGTAGCAGTCTTTCAGAAGCGAGTGTTCAATGAGAACCTGCCAGAAACTGTCTAGCTTTGCATGACTGAACCTGGGAAGTTACAAAGCATTGTTCTGTCATAATCTGTTCACTGAGGCAGTCACAAAAGTCTACGTCATTTCAAAGGACATAAACTCCTCCCCTTGATGGAAGGAAAGGAGAGTCAAAGAATTCGGGAATCACCTTTTTCAAATGTTTCATTCCCTTTTTCCATTCCTTAAAGGTACGATCCACTCTCCCACCAAGAGAGAGCTGTGCCCAGCTCTGCCCTTTCACTCCCACAACCTAATTAATCCTGTCCATCCTATTGACTCCAGTTCCTTCTTTTCTTCTGCAAGGAAGCTGTTCCTAAGACTCGGAGCTGCTCAGATCCCCTCTTTATAGAGGCTTCTTCCACCATGCACATCTTTGCCATTGACATGCACTCACTGCCAGTGTCATTCTAAGCTGAAGTTATTGATTGATGCATCACCCTCCTTCATTAAGTAATGAACTCCCCAAAGGCAGAGACGTTAGTGGATGAATGAAGAAATGAAATGAGAAGGAGCTAGAAATGGAACACGCTATCTGTGATGGTGCCTGCAGAGCTGTCTGCATCCCATTATGCCTCACTGTATGGAAAGGTAGATCATTCTAGTTTATGAGTCAGGAAACGCAAGGCCTGTCTTCAGAGCACAATGTTGGGAGGTCCACCAGGAGAAATGTACAGCTCTCTTGCCCTATTTCCTAATCTTTCCAAATGAATGAACAAAAACACTTTATGGCTTCCCCTGGCAGCCTCTGGACTTTTCACGTGGCAGAAAATGAAGGTATGGTTGCCAGGCTTGCCCAAGATGGTTTGCGTGTAAGCAGGAGGGCACAGGGTGGGAGGCAGTAACAAGAAACAAACCTGCAGTTACACCTGGATATTCCCCTCTTTCTAACTCTGGGGGCACCTGGATGCTTTCCAGAAGGACAGCACCTGGGTCCCCCACTGTCTGGACAGCTGCCATGTGCCTTTGCTTCCTCCTGAATATCGGGCAGAACAGCCAGCGCTGTGAGAGGGACACAGATCCCAATGCACGAGGTGGGGTGTACGGAGGGTGGGTTCTTAAACCAGTCATCCCAGCTTCCTGAAACCATGCAGTCACACTTTTCCTGCTTCTTGGTATGCTGATTTTCTTCTCCAAAGCAACTGTTCATCGCGAACACACACACACACACACACACACACACACACACACACACACACACACGCACAGGTGACCCCCCAAATCCCTAAGTCCCAGTAGACGGGGTTAGATGATCCACTTAGTGAAATGTTCCAACAACAAAGAATGCTAACGTGGGAGGTAAGAAAACAAAGGCATTTTTCCTACTCTCGTTTAAGAATTTACCAGGTCCAAAAGCACAATATTGAAAAAAGGTAGGAAATGGGCTTGGCTCCATTTTGGGTACTTTTTTTTTTTTTAATATAAGGTGTCAACTTTCTAACAATCAAGTCTTGTTCTGTATTTACTTTTAAAAAGCCCCCTTCTTGGGGTCCACCATTTAAATGACTATAATACATAACCCTGGGCAAGTCACTTCCTCCTTCCGTGTCTCATTTTCCACTCCTCTAAGCTACGACAAGCATGGAGTAGTTTGCTTCTCAACCCCTTTATTCTAAGGCTGCACTCTTCAACACAGTTGTCATAGCAGCCACATGTGGCTGTTGAGCATTTGAAATGTGGCTAGTCTGAATTGAGATATGATTGCAAGCATAAAAATATACACTAAATTTCAAGCATGCAGTATGAAAAATAATGTAAAATACCTCATAAATAATTTTTATTAGCCCAGTGTGGTGGTGCACACCTGTAGTCCTAGCTACTCAGGAGACTGAGGCAAGAGGATTGCTTGAGCCTAGGAGATTAAGACTGTGGTGGGCCATGATCACATCACTGCACTCCAGTCTGGGTGAGAGAGCAAAACCCTGTCTTCAAATAATTATAATTATAAAAATGGTTATTTATTTTTATCTTTATTTCATATTCAAATTATAATATTTTTGATATATTGCAATACATCAAATTTCTGTCTCAAATTAATTTGTTTTTATTTTTTGTAATGTGCCTACTAGAAAATGTAAAATTATATATGTGGCTTGCATTATATTTACCTGGGCAGCTCTGTTCTAAAGAATGGATTTCCTGACGTATTAATGATCACCATTCTAACTGGAGTGAAATGGTATCTCATTGTGGTTGTGATTTGTATTTCTCTAATGACCAGTGATGATGAGTTTTTTTTTTTTTTCATATGTTTGTTGGCCGCATAAATGTCTTCTTTTGAAAAGTGTCTGTTCGGCCAGGTGCAGTGGCTCACGCCTGTAATCCTAGCACTTTGGGAGGCTGAGACGGGTGGATCACAAAGTCAGAAGATCAAGACCATCCCGGCTAACATGGCGAAATCCCGTCTCTACTAAAAATACAAAAAATTAACCAGGCGTGGTGGCAGCCGCCTGTAGTCCCAGCTACTCGGGAGGCTGAGGTAGGGGAATGGCATGAACCTGGGAGGCGGAGCTTGCAGTGAGCCAAGATCATGCTACTTGCACTCCAGCCTGGGTGACAGAGTGAGACACTGTCTCAAAAAAAAAAAAGGGGTCTGTTCATATCCTTCACCCACTTTTTGATGGGGTTGTTTTTTTCTTATAAATTTGTTTAAGTTCCTTGTAGATGCTGGGTATTAGCCCTTTGTCAGATGGATAGATTGCAAAAATTTTCTCCCATTCTAAGTTGCCTGTTCACTCTGATGATAGTTTCTTTTGCTGGGCAGAAGATCTTTAGTTTAATTAGATCCCATTTGTCAATTTTGTTTTTTGTTGCAATTGCTTTTGGTGTTTTAGTCATGAAGTCCTTGCCCATGCCTATGTCCTGAATGGTATGGCCTAGGTTTTCTTCTAGGGTTTTTATGGTTTTAGGTCTTACATTTAAAGTTTTAATCCATCTTGAGTTAATTTTTACATAAGGTGTAAGGAAGGGGTCCAGTTTCTGTTTTCTGCTTGTGGCTAGCCAGTTTTCCCAACACCATTTATTAAACAGGGAATCCTTTCCCCATTGCATGTTTTTTTCAGGTTTGTCAAAGATCAGATGGTTGTAAATGTGTGGTGTTATTTCTGAGGACTCTGTTCTGTTCCATTGGTCTATATATCTGTTTTGGTACAAGTATCATGCTGTTTTGGTTACTGTAGCCTTGTAGTATAGTTTGAAGTCAGGTAGTCTGATGCCTCCAGCTGTGTTCTTTTTGCATGGGACTGTCTTGGCTATACAGGCTCTTTTTGTTCCATATGAAACTTAAAGTAGTTTTTTTTTTTTTCTAATTCGGTGAAAAAAGTCAATGGCAGCTTGATGGGAATATCATTGAATCTATAAATTACTTGGAGCAGTATGGCCATTTTCATGATATTGATTCTTCCTATCCTTGAGCATGGAATGTTTTTCCATTTGTTTGTGTCCTCTCTTATTTCCTCGAGAAGTGGTTTGTAGTTCTCCTTGAAGAGGTCCTCCACATCCCCTGTAAGTAGTATTCCTAGGTATTTTATTCTCTTTGTAGCAATTGTGAACAGATTCTGGAGAAGATGTAGATAAATAGGAACACTTTTACACTGTTGGTGGGAGTGTAAATTAGTTTAACCATTCTGGAAGGCAGTGTGGTGATTCCTCAAGGATCTAGAACTAGAAATACCATTTGGCCCCAGCAACCCTATTATGAGTATATACACAAAGTTTACAGATCATTCTACTATAAAGAAACACACACATATATGTTTATAGCAGCACTATTCACAATAGCAAAGACTTGGAACCAACCCAAATGTGCATCCATGATAGACTGGAAAAAGAAAATGTGGCACATATACACCATGGAATACTACGCAGCCTTACACAAAGAATGAGTTCATGCCCTTTGCAGGGACATGGATGGAGCTAGAAACCATAATTCCCAGCAAACTAACACAGGAACAGAAAACCAAACACCACATGTTCTCACTCATAAATGGGAGCTGAACAATGAGAACATATTGGCACAGGGAGGGGAACATCACACACTGGGGCCTGTCAGGGGGTGGAGGGCAAGGGGAAGGATAGCATTAGGAGAAATACCTAATGTAGATGACGGGTTGATGGTGCAGCAAACCAATGTGGCACAAGTATACCTACGTAGCAAACCTGCACATTCTGCACATATATCCCAGAACCTAAAGTATAATTTAAAAAAAAGATTATATCAAGTAAATTAATAAAAAGCAACTGGATAATATAAATAGACATTTATCTCAAGAAAAAATGATTTCTTGCAATTTTTAGATGAAGTTCCATATAGATTAATAGCCCCTCAATGACTTAGGAAATCTAGCTCTGTTGTACATAGCTGTTAAAATAAACATCACAGTCATCAGTGATGAAAGACAATGATAATGATTCTTCCAATTTAGACTATTCTGCAAATGTCTCTCAGACAAGTGTGATCCATGTTCTAGAATTATATATTACTGTCACTACATTCCAACAACACTCAGAGAGGACAAACGGCTAGACCGTGGTCACACAGATGAAAAGTGACAGAGGCAGGTTTACAAGGTCTTCTTTCAGATCCAGGTTTCATGCCATTTAAAACATCTACCCAAGGGAAGTTTGATTGAGGTAGGTGTTCATAATGTATTTTACTAGAGTGCAGCTTCAGGTAATCTAATTTTAAAATTATTATAAAATTATAAATCTGCTCTGCTTTTCCTGAGAGTAGAGGTGACCTGCTAGTATTTTGGAATGAATTAAATATCTCTCTCCTTAAAGTATACTTTTTGTGTGAAGGGTTTTTGTGGTGAAGGATTAACAACAAACCAAATACTTCTTATATTCACAATCTCTTTGTATCCCCTTCCCCCACCCAGGGATTTAATGCTAGACTCTTATTTTAGAAATATGGTCTCTATCCCTTTAAATAATAAAAAAAAAAAAAAAAAAACTTTCTCTTGTTCCCTGAACTTCATCTACAGCCTCCGAGGGACTGGAGATTTGTCTATGATCAGTGCATATTCCGCTCTGTGTAAGAATCACAAATGTTGATAGAAATAGCCATGGGGTGTGCAAAGAACCCATTTCGTATGTCAGAAGAGTTGGGCCTCCGTTAGATGAAATGTCAAGGGAAGGCAGATATCTCAATGCGAAATGACCTTAAGAAAGCCCCGACCTCGCCAAAGATGACCTTTTTGCAGCAAGAAGCATTAAAATTACAACCATATTTATGTTTTAGTTTCAAAAACAATATGTATTTCTCCTCCACACTCTCCTGGCTTGGCAACCTACATATCTTAAATAAAGATATACCGGGGTCCTATTTCTACTTGGCAGAGCCGAGTTGATTTATTTCTGTCTGAACACACCCGCGGAATGAAGCTGCTCTTTTTAATTCCTCAAGGGGCTCATTGGAGGTCCATTTTATTGCTATTTTAGCTGAATGTTTTACTACTATATCTGTATTTAATATTTCCAGTGTGGCCTCATTTTTGGAATTTTTTCCCCCAAAATCCCACACGCACCCTTGTATTAACTAAAATACATGTCTTATCAATGTGTTAATCAAACTAAAAATTCTGAGGCTGTTAAAATGCAGCTATGGAGAAATGTCCATATCTGATAGCATTTGGGTCTTCAAGTGGCAAGGTAGAAAGTGACAGATCAGGGGCAGAAATTTATTTTCATAGCAGTGACAGAATGATTCTGGTCAAACTCTACATTGAGAAACAGGCTTTACAAGGTACTTACTTTACTCTAGCTTATTATTTTTGTTGTTTGTTTATTTTTAATCTACCTGCTTTTCAATGCCTCGTCTTACAAATCCATTTTCTTGATCAGCACTAATTCTGTGGAACATGGAAAGCCCTTTTCCTCAACACCTAACTTCTGAAGTAAAACAAATATTTCAAAGCACCTGTCATTGTCACAAAGGGAGAATGACTTTGGAGTTCTCCAGGCTTTGTGTGTGTGTTTTTCAAGGTTACATGATGCAAATACTCCCAGTCCCCTACACGAGTGGAAAATTAGAATTAGAACCCTTTCCAAAACAGGGCACGAATGAGAGCTGCGAACTGTTTACTAGGGCTAAGTCACGGCCAAATGCAGATTCCAGTGGCACGTGGTGAGGTGTGTTGGAAAAGCGCTATTGTTACTTTTGATCTGGCTTGCACTGGTCAATTCACTCCAATCCTTGCCTTCAAGTGAGAAGAATGGCACCTATGTTATGCATCTGCTGTGAAAACAGTGAAATCATGTGAGGGAAACTGCTGGGAAAATGCAGATGTTCACATTTTCTCAGATTTTCTTTCCCAAATATTTTTCTATCTGCCTGCAAATACCTTTTAAAAATGTCTTTAGAACATTCTGTTGGTCATAATTTTCTCAGTTTTGAGCTATTCGAAAATATCTTTTGCTCAAAGCAGTTTACAGGTTCAATGCTATCCCTATCAAAATACCAACATCGTTTTTCACATAATTAGAAAATTCCATTCTGAAATTCATATGCAAATAAAAAAGAGCCCAAATAGCCACAGTAATTCTAAGGAAAAAGAGCAAAGCCAGAGGCATCATGCTACCTGACTTCAAACCATGCTACACAGCCACAGTAACAAAAACAATGTGGCACTATGGAACAGGTTAGAGAACCCAGAAATAAAACCACACACCTACAACCATCTGATCTTCCACAAAATTGACAGTAACAAGCAAGGGTGAAAGAACTCCTATTTGATAAGTGGTACTGCTATAACTGGCTGGCCATATGCAGAAGATTGAAACTGAACCTCTTCCTTAAACCATATAAAAAAATCAACTCAAGATGGATTAAATAATTAAATGTAAAAGATAAAACTATAAAAACTCTTAATGAAAATCTAGGAAATGCCATTCTGGACATAGGCCTTGCAAAGATTTCACAACAAAGATTCCAAAAGCAATTGCAACAAAAACAAAAATTCACAAGTAGGACCTAATAAAATGAAAGAGCTTTTGCACAGAAAAATAAACTTTCAACAGAATAAAAAGACAACCTAAAGAATGGGAAGAAACATATGCAAACTATGCATCTGACAAAGTCTAGTATCCAGAATCCATCAGGAACTTAAATCAACAAGAAAAAAAAACAAACGACCCCATTCAATATGGGCAAAGGACATGAACAGACACTTCTCAAAACAAGACATACACACCATATCAACAAGTATAAGAAAAAATGCTCAACATCACTAATCATTGTAGAAATGTAAATCAAAACCACAAAGAGATACCATCTCACATAAGTCAGAATGGGTATTATTAAAAAAACAAAAAAAGTAACAGATGTTGGCGACGTTGAGGAGAAAAAGGAATGCTTATACACTGCAGGCTGGAATGTAAATTAGCTCAGCCACTGTGGAAAGCAGTTTGGAGATTTCTCAAATAACTTAAAACATAACTACTATTTGACCCAGCAGTCCCATTACTGAGTATATACCCAAAGGAATATAAAGCATTCTACCATAAAGACACATTCACATGTAGGCTTATTGCAGCACTTTTCTTAATAGCAATGACATGGAATCAACCTAGATGCACATCAGTGGTGGACTGGATAAAGAAAATGTGGTACTTATATACACACCATGGAATACTGTACAACCATAACAAAGAACAAAATCAAGTGCTTTGCAGCAACATGGAGGCAGCTGGAGGCCATTATTCTAAGCAAATTTACGCAGGAACAGAAAACCAAATACCACATGTTCATACTCATAAGTAGGAGCTAAACACTGAGTGTACATGGACACAAAGAGGGAAACAATAGACACTGGAGCCTACTTGAGGGTGGAGGGTGGGAGGAGGAAGAGGATAGAAAAACTACCTATTGGGTACTATGGTTACTACTTGGGTGACAAAATCATTTGTACACCAAAGCCGAGTGACACACTATTTACCCATGTAACAAACCTGTATGTGTACCCCCTGAACTTAAAATAAATGTTGGGAAAAAAATATTTTTATATATTTCTTTTTAATGATAGTTCTACTGAGTATCCAGTTCTTGCTTGAAATTTACCATCTCTCAAAACTTAGAAAATGTTACTCCACCGTCTTCTTTTTTCCATTATTTCTTTTGAGAAGTCTAGTGTTAGCTTGGTCATCTTTTCACTCTGGCTGCTTTTAAAATCTTATTTGAAGTTCTTTAGTTTTACAACAGTGCATTGAAGTGTGAAGTTACTTGTTTGCTTTCTTTAATACTGCTTGGTATCCATTGCAATTTCTATATTTTTCTACGTTCTGTATGTCTACATTTTTCTACGTTCTGTATGTCTACATTTTATCACCTTTTTATATTTTCTGTTTGCTTGCCTTTTTTTCAAATATGCTGAGCATTTCTTCTGATTTGCCTTCTTAATCACCAATTTTCAGTTCGTTTCTCAGTTAATGTTTATGCATTTACTAGGTTTTGAATTTCAATAATTTTATTTCTAGAAAGACTATGTAGCTCTCTTCTCTAATCTGCTGTGTCATGTTTGATAAATTGTTTCTAATTTTTTGATTTCATCTTTTATTTCTTGAGATATTTCACATTACTTATTTTATATCAAATCTGTAACTCCGTGTGTGTGTGAACATACACTTATGCATAAGGACTACATGTGCCGTATGATCTGAGAAAGGAATTTTATTTGCTTTTGCTGGGGGCCAGAGAACCCTGCAGACCTGGTACTATTTTTGGCTCTTTGTAAGGTTGCTGATGTTACATGTAGGTCTGAGGTCAAGCTCCTCCATCTTACCAGTCTCTTGGGCTTGGCTTCCTTAACGTAGACTTGCTCATTGCTCAAGTTCCTTGTTCCAGTCTCAGCTCAGTCATGCTTGTTTCTTTGTTTTTATTTCTTAGAGATTCCCCTTATATTCTATCAATCCCATAAAACCATTAAAATTATGTTTGCATTGTAATTTTCTAATCATATCAAGAGCTGTTGTATCTTAGCTGAGATATCTTTCTGGTCTCCTTGCCTGCCGTGCTACAGAAACCCACTTGCTGGAGTAATGTTTAGAGAAATATTTTCATCTCTATCATTTAGTGTCCCCTGGACTTCCATGTAATGAAAATAAAAAGAGTAATAATAACAGCAACTGTATACTGAGAATTGACAAAGTCTCAGAGACCATGCTAACCATTTTACAAAAAGCGTCTGTAGTCCTCTCAACATGGAGAAGAAACTACATTTCTGAGAGTAAAAGTGAATAGTACTTATTTGTTACACAACTAGTTGATGATGAAAAATATTAAAAAATAGCTGTTGATGAAGCTGGGATAGAAGAGGTTTGGCATAATATTCTATACATTTGAGAATATGCTATGAAATATCTCAATTTTTAAAATATAAAATTATATGAACTCTTCATAAAAGTGCTTTAGAAATATAGCTAGAAAATAAAGTAATTTACCCCAAGAGAGTGACCTGATCACTCTTTTCCAACAATGAATATTTTATGACTGATCGTGTCTTCACTTCACCTGGGACACCAGCAAGCTCTGCAACGTATTGGAAGGTCAAATCAGTCAGATATGGCTGCTATTACCTTATTTACATTCCTCCTTTAGTCTTAACATTCTAGTTTTATGGATATTGCATTGTACTATTGCATTATTTTACATTGCAACCATTTTATAAATAAATTAATTAAAAAATTAAGCCTCCTAGGTACATGACTGCCTTATGTAGAAATGGTCTACGTTACTCAGATTTTGTTTTCAGAGCACATGTAAGACTCTAGCCGGTCAAATGTCCACATCACACAATATTTTAGTTTTCTTTTTGGAGGGAAAATCTCCTTCTAGTTCTTCTAGTATACCAGGTGACGACAACAACAACAACAACGAAATAATAGCAGCAGATGCAATTTTGATAACCTTAGAAACTTTGCAAAAAGTTTTTCTTCAGTTTGTTTTCTATGCACAACAGCTCATCCTGGATTTGTTGTGTTCTGCACATTGTAGAGAGGAGAAAACAGGTGATATAAGGCTTTCTGGTTTGCCAATACCACAGGAATAATAAATGTCTTTATTGTAAAGAATTGGCTTGTGTGAATATGGAGGCTGAGAAGTCCCACAGTCTGCTGTCTGCAAGCTGTAGACCAAAGGAAGCTGGTGATGTAGTCCTGAGAACCAGAGAGTTGATGGTATAAGTCCCAGTCAAGGGCAGGAGCAAGTCGATGTCCCAGCTCAAGCAGTCAGGCAGAGAGAGCTAGTTCCCCCTTCTTTTGCCTTTTTGTTCTATTTGGGCCTCCAACAGATTGAACTATGCCCACCCACACTGCAAAGGGCAATCTGCTTAACTGAGTCTATTGATTCAAATGCTAATCTCATAATAATGTTGAATCTGGGCACCCTGTGGTCCAGTCAAGTTGACATATAAAATTATCACAGCTACCAAGTGGGAGAGCCAGGAAGGACAACCTCACCAGTCTGAAATTCTTTCTCCCTTTTGCTTCCTCTATGGAGAAAACTAATACTGATCACTTCCTCTTTTCTAACTTTCCAGGGGGAAATGCCCTCTCATTTGTTTTACCTCTTGAGATTGCACTCTACATTTTTATCTCATTAAGAAAAAATCATGTATTGCTCTTCCCCTTGAAATTCATTATTTTGTAGCAGTCTTTCTATTTGGTCCTGGGGACTCTGAGTGCCAGTGTGAGGGTCTACGTAATGACCTGAGTGACCTCAGCATACGTCAGGTTCTCCCTCATTTCCGAAGGTAAACAATTCTCACAAGAACCTCTTCATTGGCCTCCCAGGGATCTGCTTATCCTCCATTAATATGACCCTCCAGCCTTTGGAAAAGCCCTCTTTTTTCCTACTAGATTCGAGCTGGGGAGACCAAGACTCAGCAACAGCAACCATGTGGAGTCAGAGAATCTAGAGACGGGGTTGTGTTTGAAAAACCTGGAAGCTGTTTATTAGGGCTGACTGGAAGCCCAAGCACAGAATTCCATTTCCTGAGCTGTAGTACAAATATTCAAAGCTACTTAATGAACAAATGAACAAAGCAAAAAACCTGGGCACCTGGGTGGAGGGAAAGGGTGAGATAGAAAGTCAGAGAAGGGCTGACTGCTGGGCAGCCAGGACACTGAATTGAGTGGGCAGGCAGCATGGTGAGCTTGGAGATCAGTGGATTAAGAGTGCATCCCTCCAGAACTGCAAAATCTCTCTTTCATACACATGCTGTGTGACCTTCACTAAGCACTTAACCTCTCTGAGCATCAGATTTCTCATCTCTAAAATGAGGAGGACAATATTTATGGAGGCATTTTAAGAAGTAAATAACATAATATGCATCGTGTTTGTCACACAGTAGGCTTTCATTCTATGAACATAGATTAATTCTTTTGAAACTTCCTATATATCAGTTCCCTATTGCCACTGTAACAAATTACCGCAAGCTTAGATGCTTAAAACAAAACAATTTTTTTATTTTAAAATTGTGAAGGTCAAAAGTCCAAAATGGGTCTTAACTGAGCTGCAAGCAGAGTGCTGGTGGGGCTGCATTCCTTCTGGAAGCTCCGGGGGAGAGAAAATCTGTTTCCTTGCCCTTTCTAGCTACCAGGGCCTGCCCACATTTCTTGACACATGACCTATTCCTCCATATTGGAAGCCAGTAGTGTGACATCATCAAATCTCTTTCTATTTTCATCTTCACATCTCCTCCAACTCTGATCCTGCTACCATTCCCCTTGTAATAACATTGGGCCCACGCAGGTAATCCAGGATCATCTCTCCAACTCAAGATCCTGAACTCAATCTCATCTGCAAAGACTCTTTTCCCACATGAAGTAGCATGGGTACAATTTTCAGGTATAGTAATGTGAACATCTTTGGGAGGTCGTTCTTCTGCTGATTATACATTGTAGGGACCACATGATCCCAGATACACATTAGGAGCCGAGTCTAGAGACAGGGTTCACCTGAAACCCACTACAGAGAGAGGTTTTGGGTGAGTGGTGATTCTGTCATTACATTTTGTGAGCAGTCCAGTCCATCTCTTCCATAGTTGAAAAAACTGTGACCAGGGAGGCAAAATGTGTTGTCCAAGGGTACAGAGAATGAGTTTGAGGTGATTCCTTCGTATTTAACTTAAACAGAAAACTTTCTTACTCTTCATTCACAAGCAAAGGTTACTTACGACTCCTGCATTAAATTCTCGTTATCTTTTTTTCAGGGCCTTAAGATTCAATTGCCCGTTATCCTATGACTGTGCTTATTTAGGTTTAATCTTAACACTTGCCATTTTCTGAAATTACCTGCTTTTAATTTGTTTGTTTTCCAAATTGACTGCATTCTTTCAAACATTGCCTAGTTCAACAAGTAAGTATTGGATGGATGGAGGGATGGATAGATAGACGGAGGGATAGACGGAGGGAGAGATGGGTACTGTGTGTTAAACATAGTGCTAAGCATTTCATATGCTTTATATGATGTTATCCTCATGTCTCTGCAAGGTAAATACTATTGTTATCACCACATTAACGTGAGACACAGAGACATCTAGAAGATTACAGGATGTGAGCAAGCTCACAAGCAAGTGGCAAAGTTGGGACTAGAATCCAGGCAGTGCACTCCTGGGCTATGAAAAACTTCACCCTGCAAAGTGCTGGGCAAACCCCTCATTCAGAGCCAGCATTTTACAGGGCAGTGCAGTTACTTTCAGGGAGGGAGTAATCTCAAGACTCTCATGACTATGTCTGCTCTGCTTTCTTCACAGGCTTTTAATTTCAGTCTAATTCAAGTCAGCAGCACAGGGCAGCTCCTGGGAAATTGGTTTACACATGCGGACAAGCCCAGTAGCCCAGAGCTAACCCACTCACCATCCCTGACCACAGAGGAGCAGATAAGGAAGCAAGATTTGTCGGGGTAAGTGTGAGGAAGTCATAGTCCATGGGCCATACATAGCTGGAGCTGAGTCTGAAACTGACATGCAGGGAAAAGGGAAGAAAAAATACCCTGGATATGAATTCACTGTCAACTCTAACACATATTAAAAAATATCCTAGCCAAGCGGGGTGGTGCATGCCTGTAGTAGATCCTGCTGCTTGGGAGGCTGAGGTGGGAGGATCACCTGAGCCCAGGAGTTCGAGGTTGCAGTGCACTATGATTGCACCTATGAATAGCTACTGCACTGCAGTCTGGGCAGCATAGCAAGATCCCATCTCAAAAAAACAAATCCCTGTACATGGGCTCTACATTTACACTTAAAAGTAGTTGTTATACTTACTTATCATCTCATTGAATCACCCTAAGAAAATTCATATAAATTTATGCAATAGAAGTTACTCCATTTGACAGAAAAGAAAACAGGCTCAGGAAAACAGGGTAACATGCCTGTATCTGTACAGCTGGTAGGTGTTGTTATGATTTGAACCCAAGTACCTGCTTCCTCCATGTCCTCAAAAAAGATATGCTCGTGTCCTAATCCCTAAAACTTGTCTGCAAATATTACCGTATATGGCAAGAGCTGTGATTAGGTTAAGTACTTTTAGAGAAGGAGTTTCTCCTGGATTATTTGGGTGGCCCATCAATGCAGTCCCATGTGTCCTTATCACAGAGAAGCAGAGGGAGTTTTGAGACAGGAGAGGGGGCAGAAAATAAAATGATATGGTCATAAGCCATGGAACATCTGAAGCTACTGGAAGCTGGAAGAGGAAAGAGAGGATTCTTTTCTAGAATCTTCAGGTGGGCAACCCTGTTGACACTTTGATTTTGGATTTTAACCTCTAGAACTATGAGAGAATGAACTTCTGTAGTTTTTAGTGACCCAGCAAAGCTAATTTTGCTTTGTCACAGAAGCCAAAGGAAACATTAGGTTGGGGCAAAAGTAAATGCTGTTTTTCCATTTAAAGTAATGACAAAGAGCAATTAATTTAGCATCCTCCTAATAATACATCCCACCATATCAAGTTTCCTCTGGCTTTCGTTTATCTGATAGATTAGAACAAGGCTGGGCTTTTTCAATCAAGAATGATATTTTAATAAGAAGGTTTTAAAGATGCATATTTATCGTGCCTTAAAAACATACTTTCGAACATTTTTAACAATCATAAATAAGTGTGTATTTACAAGATACATGGTTTTTATTCATTCATTTCAAAGTGAATTGCCAGTAATGGGTCCTTTCTGATAGTGTGTGAGCAGAATATGTTCTTCAAGACAAAAAAAAAGATTTTTTTTTTTTTTTTTTTTTTTTTTTTTTTTGAGATGGAGTCTCGCTCTGTCACCCAGGCTGGAGTGCAGTGGCGTGATCTCTGCTCACTACAAGCTCCGCCTCCTGGGTTCACACCATTCTCCTGCCTCAGCCTCCTGAGTAGCTGGGACTACAGGCTCCCACTACCATGCCCGGCTAATTTTTTGTATTTTTAGTAGAGACGGAGTTTTACCATGTTAGCCAGGATGGTCTCCGTCTCCTGACCTCATGATCCGCCCGCCTTGGCCTCCCAAAGTGCTGGGATTACAGATGTGAGCCACTGTGCCTGGCCAAAAAATGATTTTTTAAAGGTATCTTTAAGGCTATTTAAGAAGACAGCTGCTCATCACATAGGACTGAAGCACACAAAAAAAGGCTTGAGTTCCAGTCTGGCAGCACTTGGCCTGCTCTGTCTGCCCAGAATTTAGTGATCATCAAACCTGAAATGTTGAAGGATCACAGGAAGGGTGGTGGATTCTGGAAGGATATCCAGCACCTGCAGACTTAGTGGTTAGAACTCCCTTGAAGTCCTGTGCAGGAGAGATACCTAAAACATAAAACTCAAAGCCAGCCTGCAGCATCCTTTATGCTATCAAATTGAATCAGTGGAGAGAGATGATCCAATTCACCACAGAGCTGAAGTGGAAGGAACAAAATTAATGATTCACCCTGAATAAATAAAACCTAAATGGCTTTGGGAGGCTTGGTCCAGATGGAACTTTGAAATGCTCTTCAAACATTTGCAAAGTGCTAGAAGATCCTAGGAACCTAAAGACTGTGAGGGTGGCAGTGATGTGAAGATGACAATGGTAGTGCCGACAGAGTGATGATAATAACAATGGCAAAGATCGTGGTCCTGATTGTCGGGAGGATGAGGACAGTGGTGATGATGTGCAGGTGACAAAGCTGATGATGATGGCGGTGGTAATCGTGAGTGCAGTGACTATTAATCCAGGCCCTTTCCATTCTACAATTCTATTGTTTGGGATGACAAAGTTGTATTAGGTCCTTGGTTCAATTGAAACAAGCACATTTCGAATTATGCCCAATTCTCAAACTGATTATTTTATCCAATAGACATTTTGCAAGAGAGGTAAATATTCAAAGTGCTGTCCTCAGCCCTGAAGAGCACATTTTAGTAAGAGTCTCAAGGAGTTCAGAGTTGCTAAAGACAGAATGTTTGTGTTGCTCCAAAATTCATATGTTGAATTTAACTTTCAGTGCAATGATTTTAGGAAGGGGGCTTTCGGTAGGTGATTAGACGGGTAATTAGATTATCATCTTCACAAAAGAGACATCAGAGAGCTCCCTTGCCCCTTGTGCCATGTGAGGACACAGAGAGAAGACAGCTGATTATAAACCAAGAAGGAAACCCTCAGCAGACACTGGATCTCATGGCACCTTGATCCTGGATTTTCTAGCCTCCAGAACTGTGAGAAATAAGCTTTGGTTGTTTGTACATCATCCAGTTGACAGTATTCTGCTTTAGCAGCCCAAGAAGACTATGGAACAGTCTAGGCAAGGAGATGCAGGAGTAGCATGAAATTTTAAGAGGTTTAGGAAACACTGCCTGGTGAAGAAACACAGGTCAGTAGAGAAGTGTGAAGGCTCATTTAACTTTCTAACTGGAGACAGTCACCGTTGCCGTGAAGAGCAGGTGAGACATGGAATGGAGAAAGAGCATGCCCCAACGTGTCCCTGTGGGCAGCAGAGAAGGAATGAGATGGGTGTGTGTGGTGTGTGTGTGTATGTATCTATGCATATGTGGGCATTTTGTATGGCGTGTGTTTGAATGAGTATACATTTATATGTGTATGGTGTTCGTATATGTGTTGTATGTGTGAATTTGTGATGTGTGTATGTGGTATGTGTAGTGATGCATGTGTGGCTTGTGTATATATGTATGCTGTGTGTATGTGAGAGTGTGTGTGTGCATGCATGTGTGTGCTTTGGGGATGGTAGAGTGAGAGCTGAAAACCTTAAAGATGTGTTTTATGTATAGTGAAATGAATAAGTCTGAGTTTTCCTGCACTTGAATAATAATTACAATTATTGATGTATTTGTTTAAATAAACAATGAATGGAGTAGTAAATGAATTAGGTAGTAGTTAAGAGTTTGGGACTTTTTACAACATGCCAGGCCTGTGTTGAGCCTGATACATAGCTAATCTCACATCACCATCAGAACCTCCTCATGAGCCTGATACTCTAATATTCATATCCCCCTTTGACAGATGAGAAAAGGGAGGCACAGGGAGTTGAACAGCTTGCTCAAGGTCCCAAAGTGGTCCATCCAGATTTAATTCCAGGCATGAAGCTGAAAGCTCCAGTGCTCTTGACCACCAGGCCCTACTGCAGGACGACCCATGGGCAAGCACCTTAAGGGGTCTGGGCTGCCTGGCTGCATTCATGAGCATTTGAAGGGTCTCGGCTGTGTGGGGGCATGGGCATGAATGACCACAGAGCCTTGGCCCAAACTGATGCTTGGATGAACAAACACATCAGCATTAAATTGTGCCTGCCTCTGTCACAGAAGAAAAAGTCGCTTTGGTCTTTTTCTTCTTTTTGTTAGTTTTTTTCGCAGGCATGTGTATTAATATTTTGCTGTCCTCTGACATTTAGAAATATTCATTTTGTAAATATGGTCTGGGCTCAGGGGTACATGGTGATACTCAGGGGCCTGGGAGTGGGGCGGCTCTGGAGGGGACAGATGGAAGCAGAAAGCTGGGGCTAGTCTTCTTACCTGTGCAACCTCATGCTCCTCTTTGCATCTCTGAGCCACGCTTCCTGCTTTGTAAAGTGCTTAATTCACAAAGATTAGGACCATATCTAACAGCAAAGTACCTGGTTATTTCCACATCATAATAAGTGTTTGCTAATTAATGGTTATTATTACTATAAAAATGTCTACTTAATGATTTTTTTTATTGCTTTGTTTGCTCTTTATCTCAAATGGACTTTCCCTCCTCTTGGAGCATCCAAACATTATTTGGGCCTTTTGACATAAATGCTCTTGCAGCTGGCCCTTCCCTAGCCTGATAAACAGCCACTGCTGTGGAGCTGCTGCTGATTCTGCAAACAGGGCTTCTGCATTCTGGCTGAGCTGAGGTCCTGGCTTGGTCACTTTCCTAATTCCCAAGTCCTTCTAAGGTCATTCCCAGCTTTGACTTCAGCCCCGCAGTTAGGAACCTCCCTGATCCCTCATTAAATGAGAACCCGTTAGAGGTCACAGCCCATGGCAGACAGGTATCATTTATTTGTTTGAAAGATGAGGAAATGGAAGCTCCGGAACAGTGAAGTGGTATTCACAAAGCCTCACAGCCAGAGGCAGAACTGGAACTTCTGCTTCAAGAGAAAGAGGATAAATCCTCAACAGCTTCTGCCCAGTGAGCTCATTTGAGGACATCAGGGATCAGGGACTTAGGCAGATGGGTTTGCAAACGCACATGCCTTCTGGGGCACTTGTTTCCTGGACTCTGCCCATCTGGGTCTTACTGCTAAAGAAGCCGATCCCTGACCTGCCCTTCAGCCTTTCCTGCCCTACCTGCCATTGCATGATGTGCTGTTTTCCTGTATGTCTGGCTGGTGCCCTCTCCCCTCTCTGGTCTTTGCTTTTACATGTTGCCACTCTGAGGAGTCTCCCTGACCACGCTGTTTTGACATGCACCCCTCAATCTCCCACCCTGGCATTTCCTATCTGCCTACCTTGCTTTATTTTCCTTCACAGGACTATTCCCATCAAAAATGCTATATATTGCACTTTTCATATTTTATTTATATTAGCTTATTTGATATATTACTAGCAATGTATAAGAGGGCATTCACTCCCACATCCTCATCACCTACAGCTGCAGCTCTAAAACAATATTCCTTGAATGAAAATCCTGCAGGCAAGTATTCTTGCCAAAGTAGGCCGGGCAATTCCGATGATTTCGGGAAGTAACAACCTGATTAACCCTGATCAATAGGATACTGACCTGACTGAATTATTGTTACAGCAGTTACCCTTGATTGCATGTCAATTACCTACAACCACATATACTAGAATATCTTTTTTTGTTGTTGTAGTATCAGAAGCACTATAAAGTATTGTCCCCTTCAGAGGGGACGAATATCTTGCTCAGCATCATCATGTGAAAAAATAGCAAAGTCTGGATTATCTCCTGGGCCAAACTGGCTCCAAAGTCGGTCTTTAGCCCATTGCAAGGGAAAGTTTCAGATTTATTGAAAGTCAGAATCTGATGTGGCTCTTTAATAGATAGAGATTCTCAGGGCCGAACAGTAAGGTTTCTGATTCCAGGGGTCCAGGGAATCGCATTTTTCGATGCTCTCCTATGTGGTTCTGATGTGTTTGGCCCATGGACCTGGGTTTGAGAAACCTCACGCTTTCATCTGCTGCTCTCCATTGAAATAGCTAGAGTGTATTTGATTGGAGTTTCCTTAGTAGCCGTACGTAGCTGATATTCTATGCGTGCGTGAGAAAGGAGGGTGAGGAAGGGGGCAAAGTAAACAGGAGAAGGAATAATTGATTGGGGGATTTTATTATTTTATCCCCCCACCCCCAGATATTTATAGCTCAAATAATGCTGCAAAGAGACCCGTTGACTCTAAACTCATAAAATGCCTACTTGGGAGTCAGACTGTAATTTACTTTTCTAAAGATGCCTCAATTATATCCAAGGAAAAGCCTGGTTACATTTTTAAAACTCAGGAGCAGCAGCTTTTAAATTTATTCAGACTAATGAGTGTGTATAAATTTGGCGAATGCTAATTCACAAGAGTCGGTTGCGGCGGTGGGAGAAACACAACAAGAGTGTCACAGCCAAGGAACAAAGTGAATGGGTGATGGGAGTGACAGTAAAGATTTCTTTTAACATCACTAAAAGGCAGCTGAAGTGACAGGTAAGAGGAGAGATGCAGAAGTCTGCAGCACTTGGAGAATTTGTGTACTGTCAGGAAGGGACACGTTGATTTCATACCAGCTTAATAAGTTCAGCAGAGAATAAGAGCCAGGGATGGAGGCTGGGACCTATGGCAGAAGTGTGTCCATGCTGCTTCCTTGGGAGCCAGAAGATGTTGATCACAGTGCCTGGAGAATGTGGCTTCTCTTCTAACTGGAAGCCCCCACTTTTGCAAATTTCAAGGCATCAGGCACATGGTTTTAATCTGTCTCCACAGATCTCAGAAATGAATTTAGCCTCCTCTGGAGACAGCTTCCACTTAGGATCACCTCGAACGGAAAGAAATCCTAAATCAAAACCCATCAGTGTACACCTGGATTTCAAGAGAGATGCTCCCCAGTCACATCTGCAGGCTTCTGAGGTTGGAAGCCTCCAGCCCAAGAGAAAGCAGTGGGAAGCAAAATTTTGAAACTTTAATAAAGGTGGCTTTGGCTTTGAGGCCTGCAATTATGTTTTAGGGGAAGGAGGGATGTCTGAATGGAATGCAGACCCCAAAATGGCTAAAGTGTCATGGTTTCAATTTCTTTCTGCCTAAGGCAAGCACCTTCTCATGCTGATCTGTTGAGCTAGGCTTATTCATGATCCTGGGAAACCCAGAGACCACCGTGAGTGCACCCCTGATCCTGGGAGACCCACAGCCCAACTTGAGTGCACCCCTGCTTACCATTCCAGCCTTTCCTCTCCTCACTTCTGCCAGAATTATGAAGCTACTCGCCATTGTTATAGATTAACTTGTGTCTCCCAAATTCATATGTCGAAGCCCTAGCTCCCTATATGACTATATTTGGAAATGGGTCCGTAAAGGAAATAATGAAGGTTAAATGAGTTCATAAGGGTGGGACTCTAGTCCAATAGGATTGGTGTTCTTATAAGAAAAGGAAGAGACACCAGACCCCTCTCTCTCTTCATGTATACAGAGGAAAGGCCATGCAAAGACACACTGAGAAAGCACAGCTCTCTGCAAGTCAGGAAAGAGCCCTTGCCAGAAGCAAACCCTGTTAGCACTCTGCTCTTGAACTAGCCTTCAGAACTATGAGAAAATAAATATCTGTTGTTCAAGCCACCCAGTTGGTGGTATTATGTTATGGCAGCCTGAGCTAAGTTTATATTCTCAGAGTAATCCCTATGCTTCAGGCCATATGCCAGTTGCTTCTTTTGTTTGGAATGCCTTTTCTGAGGATCATTTGATCGATCACCCCCTTGAGGATCAAATGATCCTCAGGTCAAGTTCCTGAAAGGCACCCTGGATTTTTCTAGATTGAAAGGGTATCCTTGCTTAGTGCTTACTTAGCACCTCATGCCCCTTCTTTTGTAATGTTGAACCCATTGTTTTGAAAGTGTGGCGTTGCCTGATTTGACCCTCAACTAAGCTTTAAATACCTTGAGGCCCTAAACTCAGACTTACATCTTGGTGTTTGTAGAACCCACCAACCCACCTTAGTATATGTCAGGGACTCAAATGTCATCACTGCTCGTAGAGTAGATTGACTGATGGATGGGTGAAATGAATTGATAAGTAAACAAAGACTAGATGGATGGATGGACAAGTGGCTGGCTGGATGGATAGATGGGTGGATGAATGGATAGTTGGATGAATCAGTGGATGAGTGGATGGATAGATGAATAAATGGATGGGTAGATGGATGGGTGCATGAATGGATAGATGGATGGAAGGATGGATGGATAGATGAATGGATGGATAGATGGATGGAAGGATGGATGGATAGATGGATGGAAGGATGGATGGATAGATTAATGGATGGATGATTAGATGCGTAGTCGTCTAAAAGCCTGTTGCCTTTCCTAGTTCAGAGCTCCCAGAAGTACACAGGATAGGAAGGGGTGGAGGTTGAGGCACCAGAGTATTCTTCCCTAATGTACCATGTTCTCTTCATCAAACTTTTATAACTAAAATGTCTTTACTTGTTCCCTTTAGTGCCCGTGCCCACTGGCTGCTGAATCTTTACAGCATTGAATAGATATTCTTAGATCTTTGCCTAGAAGCACACTGGTCACTTTATTTATTTTGGATGTTGTCACATCCCATTGTTGGGCTAATTTCTATTCAAAGTAGAGTCTGCAGAATAATATGAAATAGCAGTAACTATGAATCAAGAACTTCAACAAATGACCATCTCATTTAATTCTTACAAATAAATACCTCAAAACTGGTATTATTAACCTCATGTTATAGCTGAAAGCCATGAGGCACAGCCAATTGAGGGCAAAGACAGGATTCAAATTGTATGTCTGCAGCCCTAGTCCAAAATCGCAAGATGAATGAGCAGCTCTGCTGCCCTGTGCCTTCTTGAAAGACGGACATCAGTGCTATCTGGAATTGCACCTGCATTTTCTGCAAGAAGAATTAGGCTGGGAGACATATTTCTCTTTGAAATAGTTTTACTAGGGACATTTCCTACTGTGCTGAAAGCTGACCTCTTGGACAAACACACTGTCATAAAATCATGCTATTTGCTACAAGTGCATTGGGAGTTTTAAATCATCAAACTAAAGTACCCCAGGCTCTGACAGTAAAATTTTCATTCAAAGAAGGACTCAGCTTCACAACATAATAAATTATATATGACTGGGACATATAAAACATTTAAAGATATACAGAATTTCTCTGCATTTGTGTTCAGTGAGTGAGTTCAGCTCTTCAAGTACTTTTTTTATGTCAATCCTGCCTATTCATAAGAAGAAAATAGGCCCCTTTTTCTTTCTCTGCAAATGAGAACCACAAAACAAGTTGCCTTCATCCCATGTTCTAAAGTTCAGATTTTATATTTGGTTTTTTTCTCTTTTTTCTCCAAGAATGTGCTGGATGAGGCAATGACACAGTGATAGCAGGACTGCAAGTGCAGCCTGTGTTGACCTCTGAAACCTGAGCAATTAAACATCAGAGACACCCACCAGAGAGACTGGAGGGGGCCAACCAAGACATGTTAGGATTTGGATTGGGGGCTATAGGTAAAGAGCGAAGCTCATACAAATAAAAGCTGTCATTACCAGGAACCACTTTTTAAAGGGTGCTGAGTTTAGAGAGACATGTATTAAAATGATTGAAACATTGCATTCCAAGTTACAAGGTGACAAGCACTATCCTGGCACATGGTAGGCAATAAATGACAAGATATCTTGTCTTTCTGGACAGAAAGATGGTCCTAGCATAATGCTAATACACTAGTGTGTATTTGTCAGCAATTACTGTGTTAATGCTGTATAACAAACTACCATCCAAATCAGTGGCTTGCAACAACAAACATGTTCATGTTTATGAGTCATCTGCCATTTGACTGAGCTAGGCTGGGGTCTTTCCTGAGTGGCTCTAAAGCAGGATCATGAGCAGCTGGACTTGCCTCTAGACTGAGGATTGTGTTTAATACCATGCTGTGTGTTTCTTCCTTCTCTTTGGACTGGAGCCATTAGAGGCATGCTCTGCTCTTGGTGAATGGCAGGAATCCAAGAGTCAACAAAAACAGGCAATGCCTTAGGGGGCCTTGGTTCAAAACTGGCTCACTGTTCTTCTAACTAATTCCATTGGCCCAAGCAAGTCATATGCCCAACGCCGATATTAGTGGGGCAGAGGAATATCACATCTGTGAGTGGTCTTAAAAGTCACGTGGTCAAAGGCATGAATATATAATTCAAATACAACTAGAGTATGAAGGATTGCAAACACTTTTATCTACCTCTCCTGGGCTTTCCTGATCCTAATCTGCTGCAAAACTTTGAGTAAAACCATCTCTGTCTCCAATTCCAGCAGCAATCAAAGTGTGGCCCAGATCAACAGCACCAGCCTCACCTTGGAATTTATTAAATATGCAAAGATCTCATGGCTCCTCCTAGACCTTGTGAATCAGAAACCTAAGTTCAGGTAGTTAAAGTTACTTTTGCAAGTTCACATGGCACTAAGTGAGGGTCTGACCCCAAAGCGCCTGTTCTTTTCATACATCTCGCTGTCTACCAGGAAGAAGGGGGAAGGGAAACAAGCAGAGTTGGCAAGTTAGTCAATATTTTCTTAAATGAAAATGAGAGTTAAAAGCACTTCCCAAGTATGCAGACAGCTCCATTCATGTGCCTTTCACCTCTTGCCAAGCCCACATTCCAGTGGTGGTATTTGGTTAATCATCCTTTGTGCAGAAACTTGATCCCAACCCTCAGGTCCTTCACTGTGATTTAGTCTATTTTTGTTTTCTGAAATCGTGTCTGTTTCCTCGGTGACTTCCAGGCCCTCCCAGCCCTGGAAGGGGAATAGTGAGGCCTCTTGACAGGTAAAAGCCCCTTGTCCTAACAGGCAGCCTAAGCCTGAGGGGCCTCCCCTCTGGCAGCCACTATGCTGCAGGGTGACGTCCCCTGAAGACCTGAGTGAGGGTCAGCAATGTGCTGGCCACAGGCAGCACTGGGAGCTGGATGGAGCATCTGCATTTAGTGACACAGGGCCCTATGGCTGGGGAGGGACAGGCTCAGGCCACAGCTGGCTGGAAGGGCTGAGAACTGAGAGCCAAGGGTCTGGTTCAGACACAAACCCTGACTCTTCGGAGCTGTGTGAGGGAGACAGCATTCCTGGGCTTTAGGAAGGTTATCTACAAGTGTGGATGAAGATCATTCTTATTATATTATATATGTTACTATATAGTAAGATAGAAAATAGCACATATTAATACAATATAACACTATATCATATTATAACACGTGTACATATATGCTAACATTAATGTTAGATTTTTATATAACTATATATAATATAATAAACTGTCATATTATATATATTAAATTTGTATTATATCAATACATTATTTTATGTCATTTATTATGCTATATTATGCATACTAATATACTATATCTACATTATATTATTATAAATTGTGATTATAAATTATTACAAATGTGGAAACATGGTGTATATGATATAATCTGTTATAATAGACTGTATAATCATATTTGTGATATAGATGCTATAATAGTATTGAGTTATATTGTTATTACTACTCTTATTACAATGGTCATCATGTGCTGGGTTTGCCCTAGAGCTGAGACTCCCACCCTGGTTTCCCGAAGTCTAGAACATGTGTGCTTCAACACCAAGCAAGATTTGCCTCTGTAAAATCAGAGACTTCAATGAAAGTATACTTCCAAATCCCCTACTACTGTAGGAAGCTGACTGAAAGGTAAAAGACACTGCAGACTCTGGTGTCAGACAAAGCCAGATTGGAGTCTCAACTCTGTCACTTAGTTCTGGGCCAGGCCCCTCCTGAAGTCTCAGTTTCCTCATCTGTAAATGGCAGTCATTTTAACACCTAAATTATGAAAGCTAAGTAATTGCAGAGATAGCTCTTGTTTCAAGGCTCAGCAAATACCTGGAATATAACAGGTATCTACATAAATATGAGTGTGTCTTGGGGGCACATGGACAGGTCTGGGTTGAACAGTGTCAAGTGTGCAAGCTAGGCCCCAGTTCACCAGCTGGGGACTTACAGACAAGCCTCATAAACTGTTTGAGACCTTCTGACATCAACCCCTACCTCTTGCTGTCATCTGTAGGGTGAAAGTGATACAGTGCACAAAGCTCTTGACTCTCAATAGGTCTCTAGTAATTGGCACTCTTTACCAGAGCCCCTGCTTTCCTTCCAGAGCTATGACAAGTTCCACTGTGGATGGCAAGGAAATGAGGGGGCAGCAACCTGTTAATGAGACTCAAGAGTGTCAAGACCCATTTTTGTTATCTGGATTTTCAAGGCCGAGTTCAAACATGAGGATCCTGGAAAGGTTGGCAGACGTCTGCGGAAGCTACCCTCCCTGTTGTAAAAGTCCACAAATGAGAAGTGGCTGCAGTGTATAAACCTGTGGACAGCTCTTCTTGTACTGTCACACACTCTCATAGCTCACCATCCTCAGGCACCCTCTTATCTCTGCTCACACAGTACCCACCTGAAATGCCTAACCTGCTAACTCCACCCAGTGAAATTCTGTGACTCCCGCAAGGTGTGTCTTCAATGCCTCCTTTCCTCTGCTCATTCCTTCCACAGACGTGTATTGTACATGCCTTGGGTGCTCAACGGCAGTCTCTGGATTCCCCAAACAGTACAGTAGTTTCTTTTAGCCCTTCCCATTGCACTCGTCAAGGGCATTTGCTTTTGGCATTCAAATTTGTGTCTAGTACATAATGGAGACCTGGCTACAGAAGTATTGCAGTACTGAAAACAATCTCTGCTATCCATGGGCTTGAAATTTACCCTCTGCAGGTGTAACTGGAGGAAAATACAGTAGTCACCAACTACGGGCAGTTACTGAAATTCAAATTAGTTGAAATAAAATAAAACCAAAAATACAAATCCTTATTCTCACAGACCACATTTCAGGTGCTCAGTAGCTACATGTGGCTGTGACTGTTATATCACCCGGTGCAGAGAGAAAGCATTTTTACCCTTACAGAGCATTCCATTAGACAGTGTTGCTTGGGATTCTATATCCCCCTGAACCTCTGCTATTCCCTGTCACTAGGTCTGTTTCCTTTAAAACTCTAACCAATTATTTGCACACTTATTTGTTTTATGGTGATTCCCCGCAAGTAGACTGTAAGCTCTGGGAGAGTAAGGACTATCTTTATCTCTTTTACCACTTCCACCCTTACACTTAGAAGAGACCTGGCAGGTGACAAAATTATATTGCTAAAGTGAACAACTGGGATGGTGAGTTTCTATCCACTAGAGAGTCATAGCTGTCTAAAGGGACACCATGCACCATTTTTCCAGCCTTACCTGGTCCTCCAGATGCCCCGCAGATACCCTGTGGTGTGGCCTTTGCTCTTGCAGGGTCTCAGCCCCCTGGGACATCCTCCTACCTCCACATCTTCATGACTGAATCCCACCCAGACCTCAAAAATGAAACGAAAGGCCACCTTCAGGAAGCCTTCCTCAATCCAGTGCTTCCCTTTTGTCTCCTCATCTTCTTCCCCCTTAAAGGGCTGAAGAATGATGTCCTCCAAATTTGACCACCTTGGCTTTTAAAATGCAACTCTCTGGAAGCTTCACACCTGTTGCCTTATTGGTGGCTGCTTTACACACATTTGTTCATGTTTCTTATCCACTACTTGAGAGCAGGGTCTATGCCTAGCTTACAATCATCTTCCCAGGCTCTGAGAAAAGCATTTAAAATACAGCAGAGGCTTAAAACATAATATTTGAATGAATATATGAGTAAATAAATGATCATGTTTTAAAGCTATGATTTTACTATTTTTAAATGATCACTACCACTAAAGAATATCATTTCTTTATTTTTTAATCCATGGCTTTTTATTTTTATTTTTTAAAGATTCATACCAAACAATACAGCATAAAGCTCTACAACTTATAAAATTTGTAAAACCAAATTCTAAAATTAAGAATTTATTATACACAAAAGTTAAAGAACCTAGGGCTGGAAGAAGGAAATTTCTATACTGAAATGTCTTTAGGAATGGGCACATATTCATTTTTATTTTGCAACAAAGGAATTTCATTAAAATAAGAAAAAATGTGAACCATTAGTGTTAACTTACTTGTTTTTTAGATGAATATTAATCTTATATCTAGAAGTATATGTCTTGCATCAGCATTTCAATAAAGAAGCAATAAATGCAGAACCAGCCCTGTATCCCTTTTTCATCATATGTTCAGAAGTACCATGAGGACACTTCTGTGTGTTTAAGGCTTGCAAAGTCTTTGCCCATCCACTGTCACCTTCCACTTTTGTATCAACCTTACCATTTGGAATTCTGTTGAATGCTGGCTCTCCAAATATCACCAGCACAACCTGTGGATAGTAAAATCTGTTTACTGCTTACTAAAGTAATGGTTAACTTCAAAAGAGCTGAGGCTGTGTCTGTGAGGTGGGGCGGGGGAAGGCTGGAAATTATTCCAGATTGGAAATTCAGTTTAAAGCAGGTCTTCCAATGGACGGCTTGACTGGGATTAGGTAAGAATCGTAATACAACAGTCCAGACTGAATAGGATTAGCAAAGTGAACAAGGGATTGAAAGAATGTTTAGGTGCAAAGCGTCAATTATTTTTTACATTGAAGAAGAGTTGAAGGTTGTTTTGGGAAGTCCTTGTAGTGAACAATGAAGTCATCCAGCCATTTGCCTGGGGCCAGAATCTTTGGCCTAGCAAAGTCACGCTAACCAACGCAGTGGAAGAGTAAAGTTGTATTAATGTGGGGAGCAGATTGAGTGAGGACAGAGAGTTTCAGTCCTTGGTGATTTGATCCAGCTGTGTGTGTAGGTGGATGCTTTTGGTTCTCAAGCCAGACTGGACAGAAGAGAAGCAGATAGCTTTTACCTTCCGCAAAATTACACGGCTTTGTGTTACAGATACAATTTCCTTCTTCTATAAAAATATAAATATAAAAATGTATATACATATACATATATGTTTCAATATGTAGAAACACACGCACAGACACACACACACATATATATATTTAAAACATATATTTAAAATGATTGCCTGCCTTGTTCTTGAACTCTGGAGTGTGAATTAAAGATCCCTCCCTGTCTGCAGGGAACCCACCCCTAAGAGGGTAGAAGAAGGTTTAGAAAGAAAGTTGTTCTTCCCTGTCTGTAACAGCATTTGCAAAATAAGTCCTTAATTTGAGTGCTTTTCGAAACACTACAGTTGATTTCTGATCTATTAAAATGTTGTATAAGTAAAGATATAAATACACATTGATCAGCATTTTATTCAATTGTCTTTCTCGTTTGAGCCACCTTCCAGGCAGGTGGCTATTCACAGCATTGAGAATTGTAAATGCTGGTTTGCAGCTAGTACTTAGTGACTTAATTTCATTCTGTAAAATATTGGAGGCGTGTGGAAAGGTGCTATTCTCTTTCAAGGAAGTAATCTACAAAATGAATGCTAGATTGGGTATTAGGGCTAATGGAACACGTTAATAATATAGCAGGTTAACCCTGACGCTTACTTACAATAAAGCTGCCAGAGCTGGGACACTGAGGCCCTGAAGGAAACATTGTTCACTGTGTTCGCGCTTAGAAACTCCCTTCTTACTTCACGGACACAACTGAAATGTTACGTTTCGTATCTACCGCAGCCACAACACAGCATCCAACACACAGCTCTCCTTTCTCCAGCTCTGCAGGCTGATCTTGTTTTACACTATACATTCTCCTTGTTCCAAATTTTATCCAACTCTCTCCCTTTTTCTATGCAAAGAATAAGACACTTGGACAAGGCCGTTAATGGCAATTTCCTAAGGCTTTTGAAGCCCCTGTAGACAAGGATGAGAACCAACATTCTAAAATAGGAAGGTCAGCAAAGCAAAGGATGGCGATGAGGCCACCCATGGGAAACTACAGGAGCAGAGGCTGCCCCAAGAGGGAGCCCGAGGTGGGGTAGAGGTTCCCATCCAGCCTCACAAACTCAGGGCACCATAATGAAGACAAGGTCCCTGCCTAGACAACCCTTTTCCTCACCACTGTGTCCTTAGACTCTAGAGTGTGAATTTAAGATCCCTCCCTATCTGCAGGGAGCCCACCCTGCCCCGTTCTGCAAAGTGAGTCTAACAATCCCTACCTAGCAGGGGTGTTGTATTAGTCCGTCTTCATGCTGCTGATGAAGACATAACTGAGATTGGGTAATGTATAAAGAAAAAGAGGTTTAATGGACTCACAGTTCCACCATATGGTTGGGGAGGCCTCACAATCATGGCGTCAGGCAAAACACGCGTCTTACACGGCAGCAGACGAGAGAATGAGAGCCAAGTGAAAGCAGAAACCCTTAATAAAGCCATCAGATCTCGTGAGAGTTATTCATTACCACGAGAACAGTATGGGAGAAACTGCCCTCATGATTCAATTACCTTCCACTGGGCCCCTCCCACAACACATGGGAATTATGGGAGCTACAATTCAAGTTGAGATTTGGATGGGGATACAGAGCCAAACCTCATCAGGTGTTGTATCAAATGTGGTCACATGTGTTAAAAGACTTTGTAAACTGTAAAATTTAGAAGAGGGTATAATCAACATCATACCAACAGTGAATATATATGAATGATGGAATTAAGTCTTAGTTTGATTTTATTATTTATAGATCTGTGGTGTTTGCAATAATAAACACGCTTTTCTTGTTCCTGGGAAGAAAAGCTGTAAAATAAGAGATATGTATGTGTGTATGCCTGTAAAGAAAAAAATGAATGAAGGCAGAGTCACTCCAACTACTTTATTTTACCTAAATTAAATAATTTACATCTATCACTAGCCAGCATCATATTCACTATTTGTTTTGTTGTTGTTGTTGTTGTTGTTTGAAATGGAGTATCACTCTGTCACCCAGGCTGGAGTTCAGTGGTGGGATCTCGGCTCACTGCAACCTCCACCCACCAGGCTCAAGCAATTCTCCTGCCTCAGCTTCCCAAGTAGCTGGGATTACAGGTACCCACCACTGTATCCAGCTAATTTTTGTATTTTTAGTAGGGATGCGGTTTCACCACGTTAGCCAGGCTGGTCTCTAACTCCTGACCTCAGGTGATCCACCCACCTGGGCCTCCCAAAGTGCTGGGATTACAGGCGTGAGCCACCACGCCTGGAGTATTCTCTATTTGAATCTATTTATTTAATAGCTCCATCCTTTTCCTAACTGAATGGATGCTCAGAAGGGCAGCCATTGGTCTAATGGTTTAATTACATGGCCTCCTCAGTCAGAGAAATCCCAATGTTTGTGATGTAGGAGTAAGAGAATGAAAGGAGAACCAGGCCCTCTCCACGGTTCCCTCCCACCTTTGAGCCCATCCTGCAGCAAGGACCAACTGCAAGTCTACAGACTTCATGGAGCGTAGAGACAGCTGCTCCTGTCCCACTGGTGACACCATCCTCCCTGCAGAATACAGACAGGAAGAGGCCCGCATAGGCACAGGCAGTAGAAGTGGGCTTGCAGCTTTAAGCAAGGAATTCTGGGGTCTTGGGTAGGGGAAATGTGATGGGGAAGGAGGAGTGGGCTCTGGATGAGCAGGTCCCTTCAGTCCCAGGAAGTCCTTACCTAGATGGGAGTGTTGAGGTTGAAGGAGAGCCCAGGAGAACCCTTGAGAATGGAGGGCCTAATTCTGAGCCCCACAGTACCTCAATTTAAGGGTGACACCGTCCTAGTGTTGACTATGGTCCTGCCTGAGGGGTGTCCAATAAACTTTGGCTGGTCCTGCCTGAGGAGTGTCCAATAAACTTTGGCTAAATAAAGGAATAAATGAAGTGGGTTACCACATGACATTCATGATCATAAGAATGACTTAAAAACTGAAGGTGAAAACTTCTAGAAACTTCTCTCTGCTTATGCTAGAGAACGGAAAACTGACATTGGGAGGGGCTCTGAGTTTTCATGGTGGTCACACATTTGAAGTGGCACTGTTTCGGGGTAGATGTCTTTTCTTTTTGTATTAATTATATATTCAGTTTTACCTGTTTTAACTCACTTGCCCTCCTTCAAACTAATGCTAATCATGGTATATGGCCACATTCTACAATTATTCTATGTTTCTTATTGGAAGTTTAATTGCATGGAGGTTGGGATGGGGTGACAGCAGAAATCTTGAAGTTGGAAAATTTGGTAGAATTAAGAAGGAAAACGAAAGATGTCTTGGAATGCTCTTTTCTCTGGCTTCATAAGTTACAACGGGCAAGGAGAACTTGGAAGGAAACAGTTTATCACACTCACGGTCGTAGGACAGATATTTATCACATGATTCGCTTTAGCCTTGTAGAATGAAAGCAGAAGCCATAAACTGTGAACAGAGGAGAGTGCAAACTGTTGCATTTTCTGAACTCATTGAAGATGATGTGAAAAAGTTGTTGGGATGCTTTATTATGTGTGGAAGGGCCATAAAATCCAGGCTGAGCACCAAGAGGAAAGTGCGGTCAAAGATAAGGGAGAGTGTGAAGGGATGGCACTGCAATTAAATTTGAAAACCACTCTTTATAGACACATTAAAAATCACACTCCAACCAAAAGAATGGATAAGCAGCCTCATTGTATCAGGAATCTGCCACTATGAACGCACATCCTGAGAAAGGATCGGTAGTGTTTATTACATCTCAGTTATGAAATGATGAAGCATGTGATTTAAGTACCATTTAAATGCCAGGTGCCACCTACTTATTCATTTAACAAATAGTCATTAAGTGCCACCTCTATGCCAAATTCTGTACCAGTAGCTGGAGATATAGCTATAAAAAGTCATGGTTTCTATTAGGGAGAAGCTGTTGAACTTGGGAGAATGACTACTAACCGGGGAGGTAGAGGACTGAAGAGGAGGGGCTAACATGGACCTTTTAGTAGAGAGTGGGATTATCTGCCTATGGCTGATTATATACTCTATGCACACTTGTTCGTTTGCTTTAATTTTTATTTTTAAGTTCTGGGGTACATTTGCAGGGTGTGCAGGTTTGTTACATAGGTAAATGTGTGCCATGGTGGTTTGCTGCACCTATCAACCCGTCACCTAGATATGAAGCCCAGCATACATTAGCTCTTTTTCCTAATGCTCTCCCTCCCGCTACACCTCACAACAGGCCTCCATGTGTGTTTTTCCCCTCCCTGTGTCCGTGTGTTCTTATTGTTCAGCTCCCACTTATAAGTGAGAACATGCGGTGTTTGGTTTTCTGTCCCTGCATTTCTATGCTGAGGATAATGGCTTCCAGCTCCACCCATGTTCCATGTCCCTGCAAAGGACATGATCTTGTTTTTTTTTATGGCTGCGTAGTATTCCATGGTGTATATATACCACATTTTCTTTATCCAGTCTATCATTAATGGGCATTTGGATTGATTCCATGTCTTTGCTGTTGTGAATAGTGTTCCAATAAACCTATGCGTGCATGTATCTTTGTAATAGTATGATATATATTCCTTTGGGCATATACTCAGTAATGGGATTGCTGGATCAAATGGTATTTCTGATTCTAGATCTTTGAGGAATCGCCACAGTGTCTCCCAAAAACCACAATGAGGTACCATCTCACGCCAGTCAGAATGGCGATTGTTACAAGGTCAAGAAACAACAGATGTTGGCGAGGTTGCGGAAATGTTATTATAATCTTAAGTAAGGTTTTACGTGCCCACGGAAGAAAGTTTTCAAAATGCAGAAAAGTAAGAAGAAAAAATATCATCGCTTAGAAACAACCATAGATCACCTTGTATTCTATTTCCTTCTGTTCTTTTACCTGTGCATATATTTTGACATTGTGGGTATTTTTTGTTATTTTTCTTAATAATATAAGTACTTACATGCAATAATAAATGCTCGATAACATGGTTTTCACAGTTTCAAAACATTCAATCACATTTGGAATTCTGCACATTGGAATGGGGTGGGGGGAATTTTTGTAAAACTTCAATGCCTGGGAACCTCCTCCCCCAAGACTAAATCACTCAGTCTCTGGGATGGAAGACAGTTCTCAGTATTATGAACAAGTTAATCATTATTATTTTATTATTAGACAATTGAATTTTGCCTGAGTTGTTTGTTTGTTTTCAATAATGTTTACAATCCTGTAATGAACATCTTGGTAGAAGGCAAATCAGCATTCTCCATTATTTCCTCAGCACAGAATCTGAGCAATGGGATTAGCACGTAAAAAGAATGCACCTGTGTTAATATATCATGATTTATTCTCATTTCTCAAAGGGGAAGAGATAATTCAGAGGTGGCATAACAATGTAACAGAGGGGAAAAGTTTAAAAACTCAGAAAGTTTAAAAAATTGGTTGTATTTGGCTCCAACGAATGTGTCCTTTTCACTACAACTGTGTTACCTCACAGGACAATCCTTCTAAGACTTGCATCCATATAATTTTTAGTGAAGGTCTGGTTTTCTCAGGCCAATAGCCATCAGGAGAAACACCTAAGAACCTGCCTCCTAGTGACTTGTACAATTCTGGATGATCTGAATGCAACTGCAGATAGGAGATTACAGTGAGATTTGTTGTCACAGACAATGACTAACAGATAATTATTCCTATCATCTAGTTATTATCAAAAAAAAAAAGATTAAAATAAAAACTAAAATCCCAATCATCACTTTATTATTAGGTCCACTTTGTAGATAAAGAAATTGCAGTTAGGGAATTGAAGTACCTTTTTTTTTCCAATATGACACAGCAAGATCTGACTGCAAAGCCAGGATTTGTTCTACTGTGCTTTGATGAAAAAAAAAATTTCCTAGGAAGTTTATTAAAAATTGTAGCTTTTCCAAAATTGTCTGATTCCACAGGTCAAAAGATCCTAGAAGTCTATATGTTTATATAGTGTTAATAAGTGTTTAGATTCTGGTACAGGCAGTCTGCGGCCTTCCACGCCAGACTGCCTTTGTATTTGATCCTTTCTGGTTTCAGATATGTTACCAGCTGAAGTAGCACAGCTTCAGATCTGGGCTCCTCAGATCTTCTTCCAACATAGAAACTTCTGTGAGGGATGTAAGTAGCCAACAGCCTCCAGCGGCCATGCCCTCAAGATCCAGAATCTTCCACGGGGCTTACAACAAAGCCATCACTCCCTGAGCTGCTCCAGCTAATAATTAGATTTGACTGAGGGGATGGAGCCAGGCCTTTTTCGGCCTCTAACAGAATGTCCCTAAGAGGGAATCCATGCCTTTCTCAGAACTGCTCTGCAGCCTACGGCGCTTCCTAATCTACCTTCCTCTTTTCTCTCTCTCCTCTCACAGGTATCAGACCCACAAATCTCCCTCCTGCTTCTCCCTCTCCCCTTTATCCTTCCTGGCATTCCTCTTGATAAATCTCCTACAGTTCAGATGTAGTTTTTGTATCTGCTTCCTGGAGAATTCTAACACAAGATGCTACCCAGGAGAGCAGACTAAAAATGCTCCAACCTGGTGGGGAGCCAGGGGCTGCCCAGGGCACACCCACTCCCGGGAGCCACTGCAGACATCTCTTTACAGATCAGTGTTGAGCGATGTCCCATTGATGGCTTGAAATCAGGCATGGTAGAAGGTTTTACACCATAGAAATTAGTCAAGGCTACAATCAAGACTGTTTGGTTTTTGTCTCTCCTTCTTAGAACACCACCGTCTCATTGCTAAAGCTAGGTGTATTAGTCAGGGTTCTTTTAGTGGGGCAGAAATAATAGGTGATACATATATATATATATAGTAAAGGGGAGTTTGTTAAGTATTAACTTACATGATCGCAAGGTCCCACAATAGGTTGTTTGCAAGTTGAAAGAACTGAAGAACTTGGAGTTCACTGTTCAAGGTCAGGAAGCATCAAGCACGGGAGAAAGATGTAGGCTGGGAGGCTAGGCCTGACTCTCCTTTTCACATTTTCCTGCCTGCTTTATATTCACTGGCAGCTGATTTGATTGTGCCCACCAGATTAAGGGTGGATCTGCATTTCCCAGCCCACTGACTCAAATGTTAATCTCTTTTAGCCACACCTTCACAGCCTGAGGATCAACACTTTGTATCCTTCAATCCAGTCAAGCCAACACTCAGTATTAAGCATCACATCAGGATTCTCAGGAATTCTGATCCACAAAGCGTATCCCCTCTTCATGGTGGGAGCAATGCAGAAGAGCCAGAGCCCACCCCCTTGTTGTCAGTCTCCCACGGACTTTTCTCCTAATGCAGGATAAAGCCCTGTTGCTTCATATCCCAAGAGTCCAGCATATAAACTCTGCTGTCCACCTACTTGTGCCAAGAGTTTGTATTTTCAAGTGCTTTTTGTCATTCTTGCTTGCTCAAAATTCCCTAATAGCCAACAACCCTATATATACATATGTGTGTGTGTGTGTGTGTGTGTGTGTGTGTGTGTATGTTGTGTGTGTGTGTAGAGAGAGAGAGAGAGACAGAGAGACAGAGTCTGCTTTGTCATCCAGGCTGCAGTACAGTGGCACAATCTCAGCTCATTGCAACTTCCGCCTCCAGGGTTCAAGTGATTCTAATGCCTCAGCCTCCTGAGTAGCTGGGACTACAGGCATGAGCTGCTGCACTCCAGGCTGGGTGACAGAGTGAGACCCTGTCTCAAAAATAAATAAATAAACACCCAAAGTAGTAAGACTGACATAAATACATACATAAATAAATATATTGGTACATAAATAGTTTGGGTTCAACAAGGAACATTTCTGCTTTGCATGGGAAGAAGAATACAAATTTCCTTGGGACTGTTGATGTAAATACAAAAAATCATATTCAAAGATTCTAACTTTTGTTTTATCAGTGAAATGTAAGGATCAATTTTCTTAACTGCAAAATGGGTTTCCTAACACCAATATCAGAGTGCTGTCTGTGGGCCCAGTTACTTTATATACAGTTTCCAAGATGCTAATAAGTGTTCAATAAAAGGAAATATGTTGTCTGACTTTTTGTTGTTGTTGTTAGACAATATGGAAAATAAGGCACCAACCTTTCCTCACTGAGTATATTTATTATTAAAAAAGAGATTGCTTTCTGGTGTTTCTGTAAGTGAACACTAATGTACTGAAAGTTGAAAATAAATAAAACAGGCAGACAAAAAGGCTAGGCAGAATTCACAGTACAAATACCTCTGTTAAACCTTGCCATACCAGAGTGTGACCTTGCAGGAGACAGGGGGACGTGGGGAGTTGTTTAGGAGGCAGAGAAGCAGTGATGCTGGGAGATGCATGACCTAGACTGGCAGGGATGCCAGTGAGGGGCTCATTATGAAGAATATGATTTTTTAAATAAATAATAAAAACTTCCTAAATGCTTGCTCTAACTTTGCCCTACGAATTCCACACTGAGCCAGGCAGAGACGTTAAAGAAGATCCATATTGTGCAAGGCGTGCTGGATTTTGTTCCTTCCGTCAAAATCAGGTAAGGGCAGGGGAGTGAGAATGGGGAGGTTGCTTGACAAATTGCCTTGGATTTATTTTTCATCATTTATATTATATTACATAGGGTTGGAACGCACCTCAATGGATGGACAGGATAATAGTCTGCACGTTTAATATGATTTCTGCTACAGGCAAAATAGTACCAGATAAAGCATTTGTATCTTAATGATAGGTAAATAATCCTTTAGTGTCACAGATGAACATGCGACAGACAGGCATTCTCTATTCATGAAAGCACCTTTATTTTCCTACCCCATTACAGCAGAGATATTACTACATCAGTGGCTATATTCCCACACTGATAGACAGAGAATAAACAATCACACATGCACACACACACCAGCAAGATAATGGTAGTATAGTCACACAATAATAGCTCCTTTATAGATGCTAGAGAATTTCCCTCTCCATTTTGCTACTATATGAGAGATGGCACCGTATGATAGAAAGAAAGCTGGGCATCTGTGAGACAGGGGTTCAAATCCCAGGTGCTCTCCTGATTAGCTGTGCAATTTCAATTACTGTTTTGCACACTGTAATGTGCTCATGAATCATCCAGGCATCTTTTTAAAATGAAGGTTCTGATTTTCCAGGTTTGGGATGAGCCTGACACTACATGTGTCACAGACCCCGTAGTAAGTGACACTCAGGCTAGTGATCTTTGGAATTCCACATTGAATCGTGAAAACTTAAAACCTATGATTCATGTTTTGCAAGCCTCAGTTTCTTCGTGGGCAAAATGCAGATGGCTAATGTTTAATAATACCACGAAGATTATACCAAACAATGCTTATAAAAGCCCTCCCTGCGGAGCTTGCAGTGAGCCGAGATCGCGCCACTGCAGTCCAGCCTGGGTGACAGAGCGAGACTCCGTCTCAAAAAAAAAAAAAAAAAAAAAGCCCTCCCTGTGTGTCCTGGCACATACTGTGCTCCATCGGGGCATGCTGTTACTATTATTATTAATAACGTGCTCGTGAGAACAGTGCGGAGATTAACCACCTGATGGGAACAAGGTAGGTTAAATTAGATGCATGTGGCTCCATCACTTTTCTTTTTTTTATCTTACAGCTAATGACAACGTTGCAGATTTACTTAGCCCTATACATTCTGGTGGCATTGAATTGTGCTTTCCATCTCCATCCTCCCCAAAATGATAAAAAACTTTGGAGAGAAATAAAAGAAGAAAATCTGTTTGCATTAGAAAGTTTCAACAGCTCAGCAGAGCTGCATATATTGGATAGTAACTTCATTTCCCAGGGACTGGCGGAGCCCATAATCCATGAAAATGGAGCACAAGTCCCTGCATGATGTACTTGTGCAGGAAGCTGCTAAGATTCACTTGCAGCTCTGCGTGAGCCCACCGAGTTCTCTTTGATAAGTTGCCCGACCTGAGAAAGCTGAAAATGTGTCCATTATTGTGGAAGCTGCTGGGAGGATATGGTATTAGAAGTGGAGAGAGTGGAGGATCAGGGATCCTGGGGTGGAGAGTGTGCCTCCCAAACTCATACATTCTGAGAGAGGGGGAGTCCGAATTGGAAAGCCCAAGTTTTACAAGCTAGTCAGAGCCCTGGAAAGGGAGGCTTAAAGGTGCTTTGGGTTGCCTTCCACCAAATACGCCTGGGTGGCATGATTGAGGTGTCAGGAAGGGGCTCAACACCTGTGGAAAGAGGAGAGCTGGCACCAGCCAACTTTGCCCTTCCCCTGCAAGAGGAAGAGACACCCTGATGTTAAAATTGGAAAGCCTGGGAAAAATAATGCATAGCACAGGCAAGGCCATGGGGTGCTAGGCCCCCGCATCTCCGGCTTGGGAGAGGATAAACAGTTTCTGCTTTTCTGGAGGGCAATTTGGCATTGTGTTTCAAAACCTTTTAAAAAATGCATACCCTTGGACCCTGCAGACCTGCATCTGGAAAATTATCCCAAGGAAACAATATAAACATGTGGAAAATTTAGCTTTAGGGTGCCATGCCTAGAATTAGGATGCAAAAAAAAATTTTTTTGGTTATCTTGATGGGTAGGGTAGCAGAAAAAAACAAAACCAGATGACAATAAGAGAGAGAGAAAAGAAAAAACAAAAAACAAACAAACAAAAAACTATTTCAAAACTATAGGCATCTCCCCTTTCCCAAGATGTGGAGGCTGGTGTCAGCCCTTGGTGGAGGTTGCTTTGTGGCTTGGTAGCAATCTCTACACAGGGAAGAATATTAAGCAAACACCCTCCTCGGTATTCATGGGCAAATCTAAGAATGCAGGTGTGTTAGACTCAGAAGTTAAATATCCTGCTTTGTTATGTAAATTGTTAAGTGCTGTTTTTTGTGAAAACTACATTTCTGCAGACTTGGATGCTCCAATAGCACTGTTTCTCTTCTTGGTAAGAATTCACGCTGGTTGCAATTTGCTTAGAAATAGTGGCCATAAGCCACGCAATATATAGGTTGGTGGCAGGCAGTGAGGAGTTGTGTATGCAGCTTCAGGACTTGCTCTCAATCCACTTACATTCTCATGGGCTGGGACAGATAAAAACGTGTGCACAAATAAAAAACTAAGTGGATACAAACATACTGCTACTACTACTAACTTCTGTGAAGAGGAAAAATAAAGTAGCGTGATAGCAATGGAAGGGAGTTGCTTTAGTTTGGACAGGATCTGAGGACCTCTCCGAAGAAATGACAAGTGAATGGTCCATTAAGGAAAAAGTAGGGGGTAGGGGCAGTTGCACTCAAATTGTGGAAAATTCTTGGTTACAGAGGGGGAAGTGTTGCTATGAACCTGAAAAATGGCATGGATGTCAGGGCATGGGGAATTTTATTTTGGATGGATAATTTTGTAGCAAATTTGTAAGCTTATGAGAATGATCCAACAGAGAAGGAAAAATTGATGATACTGAATAAAATGAGAAAAACTGGAGGCATACAGTTCTTGAGAAAGCAAGAACATATGAGATAGAGATCGTAAATAGGAGAGTTTGTCTTTGGGATGAGTTGCGGTGGTTACTCCATCAACAGGGTGGAAGTCAGGGCTTGTACATAAAGACAACAGCCTGGATCACTGGGAAAATTTAGTTGGGGACTTCATATCTGAATGCATCAAAGATAAATGCAATCGGATATAAACTCTCCAACTAAATCTGTCTTTGATGTAAGGAGAGGTCGTCAGTAGACCGTAGACAGTGTGCCTGAGGAAAGAGAAGCTGTGAAATAATCATGTCTAGATTTGGGAAGAAAAATTTACTTAGAAAATGTAGAAGAATCATCTGGTTGGATTAAATGCATTTCAGATGTGTGGTCATTTATTGATGTGTCCACTCAACACCGTTTTGTAACATTTTCCAGCCACAAGCAGCTTTTGGGGAGCAGATACAAAGAAGGTAAGCAGTTGGGCATAACTAGGTATTATGGTTAATTTTATGTGTCCATTTGTCTGGGCCATTCACCCAGATACTTGATCAAGCATTACTCTAAATTTTTGCAGTGAAGGAATTTTTTAGATGAGGTTAACATTTAAATTGATAGACTGAGAAAAGCAGATTGCCCTCCATAATGTGTGAGTCAGCCTCATCAATTGAAGGCCTTAATACGAAAAGCTGATCTCCCCGGCCTGCTGGCCTATTCTGCAGATTTTGGACTTGCCAACATCCACAATTCTGTGAGCGAGTTCCTCAAAATAAATCCGTATATATGTGCATACTATTGTTTCTGTCTCTCTGGAGACCCCTGACTAATGAACAAGATTTGGAAGAGAGGTAGAGTTACAAAGGAAATCTGATGAATAGAGAAAGGGCAAGAGAAAGCAGTCTGCCTTCAAGGGATCCTTAAGGTCATGGTGAGAGAAATTGTATCTAGTGAGAGGCTGTACCAACCAGAACAGGCTAGGTTATGCCATGATAAGGAACAAGCCCCAAATCTCAATGGCTTGTCAAAACAAAAGTTAATTTCTTAAGGAGGTTGAAGTGGTCTCTGATCATTGTGGTCACTCAGGGACTTGGGCTAAGGCTCCATTTTGATAATGGCTTCCACAACCACTGCAACAGGAGGGGAAAAGGGTAAGTGACTTGCATTGGCAGTTAAAATGTCACATATCACTTCTGCTTACATTTCAAATTTCAAATCACAAGGCTCCATCTAATTTTAAGAGGTGGTCAGGGAGCAGTTAGTTCTACTGTGTTTTGGAAAGGAGAATAGTCTGAAATTGGTGAAATAATTTTAATGATTACCATCAGTAACAGATATAAAATAAGTGGTAGGAAAAATGGACTGGAGTACACAAAGACACTGCAGAATTTCTGGACTGGGAAGACTGGAATGAACTGGAAGCTTAGGGATGTAGCCAGAGAGTGTTGAATGGCTTGAAGTTGATTCAGAGATGGTGAAGCTGTTGGAGATGACAATTTAAAGACAGGAACATGTACATAGATACCTAAAATAGAGTGAAGGGTAAGTTCCTTACAACAGCCATTCTCAGACTTCAGTGTGTATCAGAACCACAGGAAGGACTTGTGAAAACACAGATTGCTGAACCTCACTGACCTAGAGTTTCTGATTCAGTGTCTGAAGATTTACATTTCTAATAAATTTGTACGTAGTACTGAGGATGTCTGCCTTATTAAAGGTATGCACAAGGAAAGAGATCCTTATTAAAGGATCCTTATTAAATAACATCCTTATTAAAGGATGCACAAGGAATAACAGGCCTTAGCATTAGATGAGTTAGCAACATGGTGTTAATGTTATTATGAATGATGACTGGAGCCACTTAACGAAAATAATTAATGAATAATAGGGAGCCATAGGTCATTAATAGATGACAGCAACAAGAAAAATAATAGTAAAATCGAATCATATACATTTTGAAGATTTATCTTGTGGAAGGAAGGAAAGGAGATGATTTGGAAAGAGCATTGGGAAGTAAAGAGGACATCCACCCAGCCTCCAGATATTAAGGTATACGGGATGATGTGGGAACAAAACAGTGCTCATAATTTACATGTGGTGAAATGCATAAACCTTGTGTGTTTCACTGAATTTTGACTAACGTGTACGCCCATGTAACTCATAATCCCTTCAACATCCATCACCACAGATAGTTGTCTCATACTACTTTCTAGTCAATCTTACAAATATTAATTGTTTTAGTACATGAGCATGGTATATCTCCCTTTATATTTATGTCTTATTTGTTTCCTCAATATTTTATAGATTTCAGTATACAGGTTTTGTGTCTATTTGATTTAATTTATTCCAAAATATTTTATGTGTTTTATGCTATTGCAAATCATATTTTTATAATTTCATTGTCCATCATTCACTCATAGTATATAAAATTCATTCTTGTATATTGAATTTATATTCTGTAATTTTGTTAAAAATCACCTTTCATTGTTAATATTTTCTTTTTGTTGAATTCTTTGGAAAACGTATGTAATTAATTTTATCATTTGCAAGTAAAAACAATTTTGCATCTTCTTTTCTTATCTTTTGTGCATTTTTGGATCGTTAGTTTGCTTATTGCTTGAACTAGAAACACCAGTACAATGTTGAATAAAAGTAGTAAGAGTGCACATCCTAGGCTTGCTCCCAGTCTTAAAGGGGAAATTAAATATTTCAGCATACAGCATGTTAGCTGCAGCTTTTTCATAGATTCCCTTTATTTGTTTGAAGTGGTTTTGTTTTTTCTCTAATTTTCTGAGAGTTTTTATCATGACTAAGTACTAAGTTTTATTAAATATTTTATCATCTTTTAAAATGATAAATGATTTTCCTTTATTTTGATTTTCTTTTAATGTTAAATCAACTTTGCATTTCTAAGACAAACCACTTTGCTGTAAAGCATTATCTTTTTTATGTATTGTTGGATTTGATTTGCTAACATTTTTCTAACATTTTTTGTAATGTCCCTCTCTGCTTTGATTCTAAAGTAATGTCAATAGAGAGTTAAAGTTTTGCTTCCTCCTATATTTTTCCCAAAGAATTTACATTTGATTTTATTACTTATTCCTTAAATTTTTGATAGACTTCACCAGGCAATGCTACCTAAGCTTAGAATTTTCTCTGTGGAAAGACTTTTAAATATAAATTTAATTTTTAAAAACATAGATGTAGGGATATTCAAAATTTCTATTTCTTTTTATGTCAGTTTTTCTAACTTGTGTGTCTAAAGAAATTGTCTATTTAGCCTAAGATTTGCCATTGTTTTTATATTCTTTGGTCCTTTTAATTTGCTTAGGATAACTCCTGTTTCATTCTTGATATGAGTCTTCAAGCTGTCCCCTTCTTTATGTCTGATATTGCTTTCTATCTTCTTTTCTTGATCAATTTAACCAAAGGTATAAATTTTATTACTCATCATTTTAAAGAACCATCATTTGGTTTCATTGATTTGCTCATTTTTTTCCTATTTTTTGTCATTTATTTTTGAATTTTTTTTTACTATTTTTGTTATTGTGCATTAGATATAATTTGTTCTTCTTTCTCTAGCTTCTTAAGGTGAAAACTTATGTCAGTAATTTAAATCCTATTTCCCTCTTAATATAGTTATTTAGAGCTCTAAATTTTCCTCTGCATGTAGTTTTAGCTACATCCTGAAAGTTTTGTAAACAAGGTTTTTATTTTAATTCTATTCAAAATATTTTCTTTTATCTCTTATGATTTCTGTTTTGATCCATGGGTCATTAAAAATATATTGGTGAATGTGAAAACTTTACAGATATCTTTTTTGTTATTGTTTTTCACTTAATTCAGTTTTCAAAATTATTGAGGCTTGGTTTATAGCCCAGAATATAGTCTATCTTGGTGAAAATTATGTGTGCTTTGTACCATAAATATTCATTAAGTTTTATAAGTTGGTTTTTGGTTCATAATGTTGCTCAACTTTTCTTTTTCCTTGCTGAATTGTTCTAAATCTACTTATTCTATCAAATATTAAAAAGCAGAGGGTGCAGTGTCCAAATATGATTGTGAATTTGTCTCTTTCTCCTTTTACTTTGTCAGTTTTTTTCAGATATTTTGAAACTTTATTTTGTATATATACATTTAGTATTGTTATGTGGTCTTAAAATGTTGACCTGTTTATCATTAATAAATGATGATTATATTAGCATTATTAAATGTCCATCCATCTTTATCTCTGGCATTGTACTTTGTCTTGGTGTCTTGTTTGGCTTTCTTACAGTTAGTGTTTTCATGGATTATGTTTTTTATCCATTCCTTTTAAATCTATATCTGTCTTTGCTTTTAAAGTGGATTTCTTGTAGGTAGCGTAGGGTTGGTTGTTGCTTATATACCCATCTGAAAATTCCTGCCTTTTAATTGGAATGTATAGTTCACTTGCATTTATTTACTGATATTACCATTTTAATTTTACTATTTGCATTACTTTTGACCCATCAATTCTTTATTTCTTTATTCGTTTTAAATTCTGGACTGTGTATTTATTATTTATTTTTAAGTTTTAAAAATCTACTATATTAGCTTTTAGTTATTCCTCATTTATTGCTTAAGGTATCTATATATTATCAAAGTCTACATGCATTAATAACATAACCCTTCTATAAGAATTTTAAAATAGTATATTTCCATTTCTTTCCTCTTATCTTTTATGCTATTATTTTCATACATTTTACCAGATGTTACAAATCAGAGGACATCATGAAGCAGGGTGTGAGCTTCTACTGCTACATGAGCCTGTTCTTGCAAGACATGTAGGGGAGAAGATGAGGAGAATTGCAGGTAGGTGAGGACTGCCGAGCTCTTTCAGTTTTAAAATGGACATAAGTTAGGCATTCTTTTACATGTCCTTTCTTTTATCTACAAAATTTCTGTATTTACCAAAGAAGAAAAAATTTTCTCCACTACGTATATAAAATTAGAAATGGGAACTTTTGCATACTTGAACATGAGTATTTAGGTGTATTTGTTTATATACCTTATTTTGAAGAAGAGAGTATATAATAATAAGCTAAACAGGTATTGAATAACTGAAAAGAAAAGAAACACTAAGGAGACAGAGGGATAGTAATTGCAGGATCAGAGTTCAAGGAAAACAAAATAAGTTGGATTACTAAAAGGCGGGAACTTGGAGGAGAGCCATGCAGAACTGAGACTCAGCCCATTGAGGCAAGGAAGCCTCCAGACTGGTGCAGGTATTTCTGGAGCCCAGAGGAGAAGCCAGAGACCCATACTCTGGGCAAAGGAGCTGCCTGGCAGGTGCTGGTATCTCCGAGCAGGTTTGATGCACTGGATCTCTGGAAGGACCACAAGGAAGGCAAGTCTTGTTACTGGAACCATCTTTGGCTGCCAGGGTTCTGAGCTCTTGCTGAGACAGCACTGCCAGTGACAATAAAGACAGTTAAAAGGAGTAGTTCTTTGTCTCGTTTCTTCCTTCCAGGCTCCCTCTAGCATATATTCTCAGCAAAATCTAGTAGGGAGCAGACTGGCAAAGGAGAAATGCAGTTTGAAGGTCTGAGCTCCAACATCATACAGAGGAGTATAAAAGACTAGGTGTAGAGTTGTGAGATGATCACTTAGAATTGGTGACCCTTCCCAAGCCACACTGGTGGTAGATGACACTGAACCCAGGGGGTCACCTATCTTTGAGGGTCTCAGCAGCAAACACGATCCTTCTAAAGATGCTAAAATACGTAGATATGGTCTGTGCCCCTGCAGATACCTAGCACAGGGCCCTGGAGAATCTCTGAAAAGAGAACAACCAACAAGCACTGTAAGGAGACAAGGTTCTTGCATCAACAGGTAGGGGCCAGCAGATATCACGATTTGGATATTGATGAACTATGACCCCATTTTTGTATTCACAAACTTTTGAAGCATGCCAATTATATGAATAATATTGAATGGAAGGCAAATGTGATGGTATATAGGAGGACACTGGCTAAATAAATTCAGATACACTTACACAATGAATAACTCTGCAGCTATTAAAAATAATGCTGTAAAATAATATTTAGTAATATGGGAACATGTTCATATTAGATTTTTTAAAAGTTTATGAATGTGTTAAATTTTCAATATACAAATGTTTATTTTTATATTTATTATATATCATATGTATTATAAGTATATTATATGTATGATACATATATCTACTATATGTATCATACACATAATATATATGTATGATACATATTATATATAGGCATATAATGTATGTATTATATGTACATATATAATATGTAATATATGTATTATACATAAAGTACATATTACAAATATAAATTATATATAATTTATATATTAATATATACTATATATTTAAATATTGATAGCTTGTATTAGTATTTATAATTAATATGACATATTAATATAAGTAATATATTACTTATATATGTAATATATAAATAATATATCATTAATTTTTGTATAAAATATATAAAGACAATATTTACATAGAGTGAATTTATATATTTGTGTTTATATTTTTATATGTTACTTATGCAGAAGTTTCTACAATAATTGTTATAGTGTATCTGTATAGGTTCAACCAGATATGATTTTTACTTTGTGTGTTTATATTTTTTAATATGTCCTGAATTTTCTACAAAAAGCCATTTTTTACTTTTATAAAAATATTTACTTTTTTAAATTAAAGAATAATGTGAAATGACTGGAATATCATCTTCTCAAATCCTTCTCAACTATTTAAACTCCTTTCTACCCTGTCTCGAGTGTAGAAACATACCTTCATGTACTATAGAATACATGATAGAATACATACTTTTCTATACTCTACACTTTCAACATCATCAACCTCAAAATGGGGAGTAAAACGTTAGAAGGTTTCTTACATTCTGAAGCTCTCCTCTATGACCAGCCACTCACAGCCACAAGTCCTTGGAATGGCAATGGAAATACATCTCTCTTCTTTAGTGAACAAAGCCTTTTCATGCTATTGTATTAGGCTTTGTACTGGGCTGCTCATCTCTCTTAAATACCTTTTTTCTGGCTGCTTCTGGAAAACTCCTATTCAACCTTGAAAGTCCAATTCACACTTTCCTACTCTGCCACAATTGCAAATTTCTTGAGGCCTCCCAGAAGCAGAAGCCACTCTGCTTTCTGTATAGCCAGCAGAACTATGAGCCAATTGAACCTCTTTTTTTTTTTAATATAAATTACCCAGTCTCAGGTATTTCTTCATCGCAGTGCAAGAACGGACTAACACAAACACCTAGATTAGTGTTTGAGTAAACAACTCGGTACTATAACTTAGCCAAGTTTATACATAAACTAACAATCACACACAACAATAGAAAACTAATAGAAATACGTTAAATTTCAAGGGACAAAACATTAAAATAGTGTAAATAAAACCTTTGGTAAGGAACATGGCATATAGCACACGCAATAAACATCTGCTTTTTATTATGGCCATCATTCTGAAAATTCAAATGTTAAAAATTATATATATTCCCCACACCAAAAGGCAGCATGATATAATGGTACAATCTCTAGACACAAAATAGGGAGAATTAGAAAGGGTCTTGGTTTCAAGTGGGAGTTGAGCAATGAGAACACATGGCCACGAAGAGAGGAACAACAACACAATGGCTGGTTGGGGATGGGTGGGGTGAGGAGAGGGAACTTAGAGGACGGGTCAATAGGTACAGCAAACCACCATGGCACACGTATAGCTATGTAACAAACCTGCACATTCTGCACACGTATCCTGCTTTCTTTTTTAGAAGAAAATAAAATAAAATAAAAAGAGTGCCTTTGTTCCAAAATTTACCTGCTTATTTATTTTTGTCAAGTATCTTTGTTTCCCAATCTATAAAATCAGGATGACAATCCATGATCTCGTCTTAAAGTAGTATATGATTAATTGACTTGAAAATTCTAATTGTTCAAATCACCTAAAATGATCCAGAGAGGCTTACAATAAAATAAACTATAAGTCAATGAAATCAGAACCAGAAATTTAAAATCAATTTAGAAGGATACAAGAGCATATTTATTTTTAAGCTGATAAAATGCTTGTGATTGAGCAATGAATTGAGCCCTGAGACTCCAGCAGCAAATGAAGATGTTGAGATACATTTATTTATTATTTCAACAACAGCAGCAGGAACTCATTCTGTAATGGGAGGACATATGCATTTATTAGGTCACAGGAACGTTTCTTGGAAATATTTCAGTGTCACAACTCATAAAAGGAACAGTGAACAAGTAATGGGTGTACTCCAGTATAATGGATGAAAGTCAGGTTGGACTGAATTCAAGTCCCGTATCTGCCAGTTTTGAGATATCACTCTGCACTAAGCCAAAATACTTAATGTCTCCAGGCCTTTGTTTCCTCATCCCAAAATTAGGAATTTGCATAGTATGTACTTCATTGAGTAGTTTGTGATGTGTTTAATGGAATTAGAGCTTTTCAAGGGTTTAGCACAGTGTGATACAGAATTTCAATATATGTCACCTAGTTCATTCGAATTTTTATTATCATTGTTATGCAGACACCTAAAAGTTCTTCATATGATCTTTGGTCATACTAACCCATGGTAGATATCGTATTAGTCTGTTCTTGAATTGCTATAAAGAATTACATGAGGCTGTGTAATTTATAAAGAAAAGAGGTTAAATTGGCTCATAGTTCTGCAGGCTGTACAGGAAGCATGGCTAGGGAGGCCTCAGGAAACTGAGAATTATGGCGGAAGGTGAAGAGGAAGCAGGCATGTCTTACATGGCCAGCGCAGGAGGAAGAGGGTGAAGGGTGAGGTGTTACATGCTTTTAAACAACCAGATCTCATGAGAACTCATTCAGTATTATGAGAACATCAAGGAGGAAATCCACCCCCATGATCCGGTCACCTCCTACCAGGACCCTTCTGCAACATTAGGGATTACAACTCAACGTGAGATTATGGCCAGGGCACAAATCCACACCATATCAGATGTCTTCCCATCTATAGAATGAATATGGAAGATTCATTTGTTTTCTGAGCACCCCATGATGTGCCTAGCACTGTTCCAGGAGGTGACCCTTAAGGTTAGGTTAAGGCCTCTGATCCCAAGGAGCTTGCTGGGGAAACACAATAAAAAGATGAAAAATAAAGAGAAAGACAACAGTGAATCGTTCTATGCAGATAATTAAAATGGGCGGTGCTGTGGACAGCAACTGACGGCTGCTGCAGGTAGACAGCTTGGGTGACCTCTCTGAGGACATGGCACTTGGGTGGAGATGGAAATGCAATTGGAGCCCATTATGACAAGGACAGAGAAAGCCACTTTGGTGGAAGCATCCACAGGGCTAATGCACTATAGTGGGTTTGAACTTAGAGGGCTCAGGAATCAAGGAGAAGGTCAGTGTGGCTGGAGCCTGTTTAGCAACAGGGTGAGGTGATGGATGCAAAAAGAGAGCAAGCGAGAAATCCCCAAGGGTTGGCTTCTGAAAGACCTGGTAAGCAGGTCAAGGGGTTTGAACTGAATTCAAAGTATGATGGAATTCCCATGGGAGGAGTCTAAGCAGAAGGAGGATGTAAACACTTTGCACTTCCTCAAGAGCCTTCGGGATGCTGAGCAGAGAGTGTCTTGCAAGAAGACAAGAGGAAAAGCCCAAAGGCCAGTCTGCAGGTGGTGAAGTTGTCCAGGTGAGGATGGGGGTGGCTAGGATCAGGGCGACAGAAGGAACAGAAGTGGATGTGAGGACACTGGAGCTTGGGTCTCCTGGATGTGGGAAGGACTCCCTGTTGGCGTTTGGGCTGGTGACATCAGGTTACAGAGACTCGAAGGGACCTCAAAGCCTGCACAAACATTGGGAACATGAAACTGTATCCCATTTGTGCTCCTGTCCCCACAAGAGCTACTCTCCAATACCTCTATAGCCGGCAGCTCCATTTACCTGGGAGAGAATCACAAGATATCTGCTATATCTGTCTGGTTGTCTCTCTAGGAAATCAGCAAATCAACTCTTTCTCCCCATACCATGCATTTGTTTACTCTGTACAACCAGGCCACCTGGATAAAGCTCAAACTTCTTTACATAATTTTTAAGATACTGTACAAAGGGACCTAGAATTCAGCACATGCCATCAAGTTATGATCACATTGGCACTGCACCATCATTCTCTGACTTGCTCTTCTTTCTCCATCTCACCCCCAGTATCCAAGACTCCAGTGATAATAGAGATGTCTTCACTGTATCTGAATATTTTTTGCCTGGAAAATAGTGACGCTCAGTTAATGTTGGTTATTTTATTCTAGGTGTTGCTGTTTTAGTTATTTTTCTGATTACTGTTACAGTAAGTTTTTGATGATCTTGGTACTCGTGGATTTATTGATCCACTTGTCTAGAATGTTCATTTCCACCTCTGCACTGAAGACTCAATAAAGATTGGTTGAATAAACTGATCAAGAGAAGTTATGTTTACTTCTGTAAAGCCTACACAAACATTACCACCACCTCCAGGGAGCCCTCTCTGACTACCTCAAACTTAGGCATTCATGCTCTCATCAGTGCCCCACAACGCCTGCTCAAAATGCCATCTCCTTGGGTTATGGTTGTTTCCCCACTACCTTGGGAGATTCCAGCAGGCTGGGCTACTATTTATTGCAAAATGTATGATAGACTAAGGTACATATTTGAAGTATGTTAAACTTGGAAAGAAAAAGATAAAGATGAGAAAAAGCCAGTTTGTTCTTTCAGCCAAAGCAGCTATAAAACCATCCATGTCATACTTGGGGATTTAGGAACCAGTGCAAAATGTATTTGAGCCCTGACGTGATAATATGTGGGTCCCTCCTAGAAGCCTGTTTTTTGTTGCCTTCGAGCAGTATGGCTGCTCACATATGTATGGAATCATCCATCCTCTTGGAGAAGAATTGTACCTTTACCTTTACACCCCACCTCTTCTAGTATTTGGTAAATCAGGAATCATCTCCATGCTATGTAAGCAAATAATCACTCAGACAACCCCACTGCCTTCCTCTGAATGCATGCTAAGACTGTGCACCAGCATCTGGGGCTCAGCACCTATGCTCACATGCCAGCACACACTGCAGTCAGTGCACTGACCCACTGAGCCACCACCCCACCCTACATGCACATGTGTACAAGCACTTTCTGAATACCAGGGTTAAATGTTGGTTTGCACATGTCTGAAGACTATGTTGCAAATTTTAAAGTTCAAGTGATATTTCTACCAGGAAGTTGGCCCTCCTCTGTGATCAGGAGCCACTCATCTATGTTGCTTGCTTATTTCATCTGCAGGCTTTTCTTCTTGCAACCCGAGTGAGGACTTCTCACATGGGAGGAGATAGTGTACCTGCTTCTCTCCTATGAATGACTTTTAAGTTCCTGAAGAACTAGGACCTTGTGGTATATTGAGCTCTCTATCTCTGGGACCCAACCTCTTATCTGCCTCATGTTAATTGTTTAGTCCACTGGCGTTTAGCTTAGGCTTTGTTAAATAAATAAATAACTGAAAAAAGAAAAAATAGCATAGTTATCCTTTAATTATTGAGATTCTACAATTTTCTAATTGGGCCCTTGCTAATTGACATACTTTGAAATATTTTAGAGATATTTCAGTATTATCTATAAAAGTCCAAGGTGGCAGGGAGTAATGCTGTTTACCTGAGTAGGTAGTGAAATAACGCTAGAAAGTGCTACCGATGTGGTTCAGACCCTGGACCTGAACCACCTGACCTACTCCCTGAAGATCACCTCGGCCTGAGAAAACAGATGGTCTTCTCCAAGACGATGTTCATATACATGAACCTCACATCTCAAAGAACATGTGTCTGACAGGAAATTGATGTCAAGGCACACTGCACTTCAGCAACTGTAATAGGGCGAAATTAACCTCTGCTCAAGTAAACCCTTCCCAAACGCAATGATGGAGATTCATAAGCTGAGAGCTTATCTCTGTGGGACTTGCATAAGCTCTAAAATGGAAGCTCCTCTTCCGAATAAGAGACTGCCATACACCAGTAAGTGTGTTTATCCAAAGGGAGGGTTGTTTTATTTATTTATTTTTTCCTTAGGATATCAGTCCTGCTAGTCTACATTTCCACGGGTTCATAATCTTTCAATTAGATACTCAGTTGAATATAAATTATTTTGCCAGTGATTCTTGCTAAGGAATGTTTGGGGGAAAAAAAGAGGAAGAGAGAGAAAGCTTTGCAAACAAGAGGTCTCATCAGCTCAATATTACACTTTGTCATTAACGACAGTGACTGTTTTCATTCATTATTCAGCCCAACTTAACAGTAATTTGTGCCTGAGAGCAGGAGCAAAAAGGAGAACAAATGAGGACTGGAGAGAATGTGTTTATATGAGAAATAATTTTAAAATAGTATCTCTAATGCATAGTGGAATGAATATTATTTTCACTGTTTAAATTAAATTATATGCACAGTGGTTTTGCTTTTCTCTTAAATGATAAGAGTTCTATAGTGCCTTAAGTGCAATGATAGTTTGAGTATATATATGTATGTATATATATATTTCTTTCTTTTTTGTACCACATTCTATGTATACTTTTTATTTCTAAATTAATTATCTTTCAGTAGGAAGCTTTTTAAGGTGAAGGAGGTTCTCATTTAGGAGACACTTCAGAATACAAATAGAATAGCTCTGAAGCTCACAGGTTGCATTTGTTCATTCCTCCTGTGAGCATGTGTCTTAGGCATGGTGCTGGCATAAAAATCTCCAGAAAGTAAAGATGAATCCCAGCCCAAGGTAGGCATATTTCCAAAGGGGGCTGGACTTTGAGCAAGCCATTGCAATGAGGCAGTGACACATGGCAGGCAGCAGGGACATGGGAAGAGAGGCAGGAGAGGCAACACCAAGATAGGAGCTTGGGATCTGAGAAATTTGCTGGCAGTGATGTTGAGAAAGGATATTTGGGATCAAGAGCAGAACACAATCAAACAATATGATATCTTGGAGATTCATAGGTAGATCAAGTTGCTGGGATGCAAAGGGTGAGGAGTGAGTTGGTGACAGGATGGACAGCTTAGTGGGCTCCTCCTTGTGCGTGGCCTCTTGTGAGGACAAAGGAAGCTAGACAGATGATTGCAAGCAAATGAGGAAAGTTCAAATAAGCTCTGTGGCTTGGTATAATGATAGTATAACAAGTAATAAGTATAATATATACTTATTATACAATTATACAAGATAATATACTTACTATCATTATATAAGTAAAAAGTATAATGATAGTACTTAGTTAATAGTACCAATGTTGATTTCCTGGTTATCTTTGGGGGAAGCTGGGTAAAGGGTACACCAGAACTCTCCGCATGAATTTCTTTCAATTTCCTGTGATTTTAAAATTATTTTAAAGTAAAAGTAGTTTTAAATATGCATATATATATTTATATATGTATATTCATATATATGTATTTATAATATACATCTATTCATATATGTATATTATATATGTAAATATATACATATGCTGAGCAAGCCATTGCAATGAGGTGGTGACATATGGCAGACTGAAAGTCATTTTTCTTTCTCAACAAATTGTTGTAACACTTTATAATGGCTGCATAATAGTTCTTTGGGGGAGGAGTGTATCTATTCATTCAATGATTCTTGAATGGAAGATTCTTAACATACATACATATGTAACATACATATATATGTAAATATATACATCTATACATACATAAATATATGTAAATATATACATCTATACACACATAAATATATGTAAATATATACATCTATACATATGTAAATATATACAGCTATACAATGGGGATAAGTTTAAGTATTTTTATATGTGTATATTTATGTGTGTGTATATATAGATGCGTGCACACACACACACACACACACACTTTTTTATTAAGGACTCTAAGACATGAAGGTGAAAGTGAGCTAGCAAAGACTCCAAAGCAGAGATGTGTTTCCTAGTAAGGTTGGACTTTGAAGGGACTTCAAAGGTTTTCAAATCACATCCTTTCTCCATCATGTAAAAAATTAAATAGACTCTCAGACAGGATGAACTAGGGTACATAATGCATTGGCGATTGAGCTGTAATGAAATATCAGGATCGTTCATTGGTTTGGTTGCTGTTTCATTTTTTGACGTTTGTGTAATCAGAGGAACTATATTGGAAGGAGGACCATCTTTTGGATTCACTCTGAGTTTGAATGCTGATATTGCTGGCTGCAGACTTTGCTGGTTGTGTCCTGAAGTCATTTATGGTGCTCGCTGGGGTTCACTGCCCAATACTGACTCCACTGTTATGAGCTATGGGATGTTGAGTCAAGTGCACCTCATGCTACCCATCTGTAGCACTGAGGAAAGCATGGCACCTGACAGATGGGTCTGTAGCAAGGACTAAACTGAAATATGTATGGAAAGACCGTAGCATTTGTTATGATGCAAGCATGTTCAATAATTAACTACTGTTATTATTCGAGCTGGCTGAATCTGGATGTGTTATTTAATCTTTATTAACTTCCAAGTTCACATCTAAACAATGGAGATAAGTATATATACCTAAGCAAGACATTGAGAAGATGGAGTGAGATAGTAAATCATGGGCCTGGAACAGAGAGGGCATCCATCCATGTTAGTTTCTCCCTCCTGACTCTCATACTGGACAGCCCTTGTGGGTTGAAATCTACCAACAGCACATAGCTGGGGACCCTGACCTCAGCTCATAGCCAGCTCTGCTCCAAACTCTTGGCCTTAGTCTCTCACCTTGCAATATATTCTCATTTTATACAAAATAGACACTTATTATGCAAAAAATAAAAACAAAGAATAAATAACAAGAAACAAACCCTCATTTTCTGTGTGTGTGTAGAGCCGTGTGCTATGAATATTTTGGCACTATTTCCTCCTGGTTCATTCTACATATGGGTAAATTTATCCAGAGAGAGGACAATTTTGCCCCCTCTCATATTAGGGGGTAAGGGGAGTAGAGCTGAAAGTCATTTTTCTTTCTCAGCAAATTTTTGCAACATTTTATAATGTCTGTGTAATAGTTCTTTGGGGGAGGAGTGTATCTATTCATTCAATGATTCTTGAATGGAAAATTCTTAACATCCATACATAAACAAATCATATATATATATATATATATATATACACACACACATATATATATACACATATATGTATATATATGGCTGTTATGATTGAACGACACTGTGATAAACACACCTTTATTCATATAACTTGGAGAGTATCTATTGGCTTGCTGACATGACAAACTTAACTAATGTTGAATTTTTACCTTCTCTCCTGCATTTGTGAATGTCATAAGCTCCACCCTGAGTTTTAGCCCTTGGATTCTCTGGCGTTCATCAATGGAGAATTGCAGCCTCTTGCTTGGCCTGCTACCTGCCTCCCCACCTCTTGGGTACCATATCCTTTCTCATAAGAACTGGATCCATCATTCCAGGGTCATTGCTGGTCTAAGCTCCTGGTCATGTCTACTTGCCTGATCCTGTTAGAGTTAATATTACTATTCATAATTGTTCAAAACAACAACAACAAAAACAAAACACAACAGACTATTCTATCATACTGCTTTTTTAGAAGGCATTTTGGCTCTCATCTTTCCATTAATTTGATTTTGAGTGGAAAAAATATTAGGTATTCCAGGAGGCATAAAGTGAAATAATTTGGTTTTAGGTGGGTTAGCTGTAGTGCAAATATTCAAAATTGTAATTCTAGTTCGAACAGCATGAGCTTTGAACTACAGCAGAGTCTAGTTCCAGTCTCAACTCTTCTACATTCTAAATGTGTGAAGGATGAGAAAGTGATTAAACCTCTCTGAGCTTCAGTTTTCTATCTGGAAATGGAAGATGGCAACACATACTGGAAGAGTCTCTGTGAGGGCTTCTGATCCTTAGGTTTGCGTCGGTCACTGAGCACTTTTGTGGCCAATCCAGCCTCACGGACAGTTGCAGCATTGGCGTCAGTGCTAGAAAATTAGGACCCTACTCTTAATCTTGGTGTGAACTTAGACAAGAGAGTTATACTCTATGAGCCTCAGTTTCTCTCCTTGAAAAAAAATAGAGAAACACATATTTATTCCTTGGGGCTGTTCCATCAAAGGAGATAATGCATTTAAAGTGCCTGGCATATGCCAGAACTCAATAAATATTCATCTCTTCTCACCCTCCTTCTCCTCCCTAATGCCATCTTGGATTTCATCACGAGGCGTCTGACCAGGCGACGAAGGTCACAGAGGAGACACAGGCAGTGTGGAGCCACACTTCTCCAGGCTTTTTTGAAAATGATTGAAAGTTAAACTGGGCCAGGAGTCTGGTGACGTTTGGGTGAGAGACAGAGTTAAATTAAGGTTTAATCTTAGCCCTTTCCATGTGTTAACAGGCTGCGCAGAGAGAAGAGTTTGAAAGAGATTCAATGCTGAATTTTCTCACTAATCTGAGGAGAAGAGAGACATGGAAAGAAAGAACATGAGAGAGAGGGAGAATCAGAGTTCATATGGCTAATTTTCTAGCCAGCAGCTACTGGAACGTTTCCATTAAGAGATATGAGAAGAGACAAAGAGAAACAATAACTGAAGATGGCTTTCTTGGCCAGAAAATAAGTTGTTCTGCCGAGGTGGAGGGCAGTGGGTGAGAGCGCAGATGAAGTAGGTGCCCGGGGGACACATTTCATTTTAATGTCATCTCTTTAGTACCTCTCTATCTGCACATTCAATTAACATCGGGGGGAAAAAATAAAAAGTTTCTCCCATGTCAGCCTGCTTGGGGAACAGAACTGGGGAGACACAGTGACCTCACATGTTCTTCTCAGAGAGTGCTTTCCATCTCTGAGTTGGCCTTCAACGTTCAAGAAAATGGATATATTATTTTTTTTTCCTTTTCTATTTCCTTCAGGAACGACTAGGTTTCAGTACTGTTTCAAATAAAAGCAATGGAGTAATTTTCTTTCCCGTAGGTTCTCCCTCAGCCCCCCGAATCGTAAGAATCAACCCTCATTCGTTTTCTCCCAATCTCTCAGGTGCATTTTACTGAGTCACTGCATGTTGTCCTGAAACAGGGTCCATGTGTCTCCCCACCATTTCCAAGGCATGGAGGTGGGAAGTGGGAAGTGGGGAGGGTGAGCTTTGGACTGAACACCCAAGGCCCACTGCCACCAGCTACGAGGCTTCCCCCAGGCTTGTCTTTCTCTGTATGTCTCTCACAGGATTCCAGTTCTCCAGTCAAACCATGATGCTTCTTTGGCCCCGTGCTCCCTGAAGTCCTTCCTTTATATCATAAATAACCAAGGAGTCCTTCACGCCTGATTTTTGAATGCTAGTAAATTTTCAACATCCTCATCCAACTCTATTCCCCAGGCTTCCCTGCTCCAAACTCCAAATCACCTGAAAAATATGTTCCAGTCACCCCACCTCTGCACCAACTTGAGTAAGTCTGAACTGAGAAGCATTCATTCCAATTTGTCATATTTGTGGAGGATTTTTCTTAAATGGTCACAATATTTCTAGTTCCATGGGCTCTTCCAAGGCTTTGTCACTTCCCATCCAGAGGCAGTTTCTGTGTTCTTCCCCTTGAATGTGGGAAGCATTTGTGACGGCTGCCTTGACCAACAGGGTGGAAGAGACACTGCATGACCTCTGAGTGAGTAAAGGCCAGGCAGCCCTTGCTTGACTCTCTTCCTTGAGATGTCATCCTTAGAACCTCCATGTTGTGAGAAAGCTCAGGCCACTGGGATGAACACGTGGGTCTTCCCATTGTTGACAGCCTACAGACAATATCAAACACCAGACATGTGAATGAATGAGCCTCCAGGTAGGTCCAGCCATTGAGCCAGCCCTCAGTCAACTGTACCAGCTGTGACCCCAGACATATTGGGGTAGAGACAATTATAATATCTCTACTCTGCCTTGTTCCTGTTGCTGACCCACAATCTGTGAGTCTACTGCTAGTCATGAAAAAAAAAACAAATTGAACTTTCATTCATTCATCCATTCATTCATCTATCCACCTACTCGTCCATCCACCAAAGACACATTTACTGATATCCCACTGTGTATCATAGACTATAAGCATGGGGGCTGCAGAGATAAAGAAAGAAGTGAAGGTCCTGAGGAGCTCACAGACATACTACTCATTCTGCTGTTGACCCATCACCCCAAGTGACAAAAGAGCACCCCTCCTAATATCCCGCTTCAGATTTTCACAGTCGCTCAATTATGCATGCATTTCTGCTTTGCCATTCCAACTAAGCGCCTTTAGAATAAGGGATCAACTTTTTTTCTCATGGTGCTTAGCACGGTTTTATAAATTTAACACATGTTTGATATAGCTTGTTAATTTTTGAAAAATCAGTCCATATACTGCTAGAGGTTTTCAAGGCTTCAAGTAAATAAAAGAATTACATTTTGGAAAAATATCTTAATAAATGAAATCCTTGTGCCAATAGGAGAAAAAGAAGAAAGATACGAAAGATTTTTGGGTCCTTATTAGATGACCGGGGCCTGCTATTTCATTTAATCTTCATAGCAAACTTATACAAATTATGACTCAAATTGCAGACTTTAAGATTAACTGGCTAAATTGTATGACTATCAAATGTGGCGCAAGGAGTTTAGCCAATGCCAGAGACTCTTTTGCAGCCACTGTGGTGACTCCAGCACATGAAGATGCCACCCAGATGACATTTGCTTTCAAGACCTTTGAACAGGCTGCCTTGAAAAGAATGCTTTCCAATGTGCAACTCCATATCTTCTGTGGCTCTGGTAAGTGAGGACTTTACAGCTTATGTTCACTCTGGATGCCTCCTCTTTCCTGTAATCATTTCCAGGCCTCGTGGAAAAGTGTTACCAATTAATACTCCCATTATAGAACTGGAACAAAACAAAGTGCAGGACGTGGGACAAATCAGTTAAATATCCTCGAGAAGCCTTAAAAATGGAAATGAAAACTATCATGTTTATCACAAAAACCTCACTTTAATTTTCTTTGTACTTTGTGAACAGGCATTTTGTGAAGCATTGCTAAACCTAGTGCAGTACACACAGAAATGCAGCTGAGGAGTAAGGAATCATCTTCCCATGAAAAGCGAAAAGCTTCTCTTGTCCTGCTGATTTGCTCTGTGGGCAGAAGTGAGGGGGCTGAGAGGTGGGAGGCCTGGACCCAATGCTTCTATACTGCATTGCTCGGGGTGACCTCGACATCCAAAGACTTCATTTTTAAGAACAATCCATCTGTGGTGAGGCTGTGGGTGGTAGTCTCTAAAAAGATGATGTAACTCCTTATTAAAAGAAACTGTGGTGTTGGGAATTATTCTTCGGATAGCAGGACTCCTTGCAAGAAATTCCAAGAACCCCAGAAGCTTCTGGATAGCATATGTGGGTCGATGGATGAAGACATACTCTTTCCTCTGACAAAATCTTTCTGGCTTGCATCTAGGGAGCTGTGTAATTGAAATCAGAATTCAGAAAGTGACCGTCGTGATGTCGTTTACCCACATCTTTCATCATGAGAAAGCTAGAGGCACTGGAGGGAGGAAGTCACTTGCCCGGAGTGGCCCAGTGGTTAAGAATGGTTGTGATGAGCTGTGAATGGCTCTGTGGAACCAGCACAGTGCGTCTGGAGGCTGGTTCTGCACACCTTGGCCTGGTCCACTCACCTCACCCATGCTCAGTCCTGTTCTCTGCCTTCCTGGCTTCTGACCTTATTGTGGATTTTTTGGTCCAGGCCTCAGTCCTCCTATAGGGTTTCACCGCTGTTTCTCCTCTTAGCAACATCTTCCCCCCAGAATAGGGCCAGGTATGTAAACACAAAAATATGCCAGGTAAAAAAATCCCACAGAAACTGGGCAGGTCATCAAGTGAGAGGATCACTTAAATTCGAATGTGTAGACCGTCCTGGCTGAAGCAATATGTCTGCCAGTTGGAACCGGCTGGAGCTTGCTGTAAACAGCAGACTTGAAAACCAGCATGGCCCAGACTACAAACTAGGTTTGATGTTTTGTTTCACAGGCAGGTCTAGATGACCACTGAAATATCATCATCTCCTCGAACATTTTTTTCTTCTGAAAATCATTTAAAGTTTTTACCATATAAAGTGGTAGCTCAGTCCCTGTTTTCCAAGATTGAGCCATCCTTCTTTCCTTTGTGTATCCCCACTGCCATATTGCCATAAAAATAATAAGAATGAATAACATTAACAACAACAAATGTCATTGCTGGATGTTCACATGTCAGGTAAGATGCTAGGTGTGTTTTTATTTATTTTTTTTTTATTTTTTTGAGAAGGAGTTTCATTCTTGTTGCCCAGGCTGGAGAGCAATGGCATGATCTCGGCGGCTCACTGCAACCATGCCTCCTGAGTAGCTGGGATTACAGGCATGTGCTACCATGCCTGGATAATTTTATATTTTTAGTAAAGACGGGGTTTCTCCATGTTCCTCAGGCTGGTCTCGAACTTCCGACCTCAGGTGATCCACCAGCTTCGGCCTCCCAAAGTGTTGGGATTACAGGCGTGAGATACTGCACCCGGCCCGCGTAATTTGTTTAAGAGCTAATTCTATCTTATGAAATGAAATCTCTTCTTTATTCCATTTTACAGATTAGGAAACTAAGGCAGAGCTGTTAAATAACTTACTCAAGGTCTAGGAAATGGCATTGCTAAGGCTCATTCACATGCATGTCTTATTCTAGAGTTCGTGTTCCTCATTACTGGGCATCTCTCTCCATCAGCCATCAGCAGCTCTGTGAAGACCCCCAGAACTCTTTTCTAACTTAATTATTTAGGATTCTTCTCTACTGCTTGACCCATGCGTTTTTAAAAGACAAGCACAAAGCGCTTCACACATTGTAAGGACTCAATAAACATGTATGCATGGGTCAGTGATGCCCCTGCAAAGCTTTGAAACTTAGAATTGTATGTTGACATCATCATAGATCATCGTGTTGCTAATGGAACCAACACAGGGCCTTGCATGAAGGGAACACGTGGAAGAGTAGTTTTTTTTTTTTTTTACTTGTTTTGTTTTTAATTCACAATTGTCCCCTTTAAATCATGATGACGTGGTCACTGCATTTTGCTGCATAAAGGGCTTTTCCTAAAATGGGACGCTTCATTCTGGTCTCTTCCAATTACAACCTAACTTGATGTGAATAAAATCAAGACTTTGCTGCCTAACATGATCATGATCTCATCTTGGCGAGTATCCATCAATGCCTGACTACATACGACAATGACAGAGATGAGGTATTCATATGTCCCCTTCAGACCAGGGAGGGCAATGCCCACAGGGGGCTTTGGAATAATTCCTGAGATTATCAGGAGTACTCAGAGGGCTGTCAGGAGGGAAAGAATAGAGGAAATCTGGATTTCTCTTGGGGGATCTGGTGAGGAAGAGGGGACCCTGATCTAGATAATGTAACACCTTGTCAATAACAAAGAAAACTTGAGATCTTCGCATGCAGCTATCCTCAAAATTATTTCTCACACTGTGAATTTCACACGATGCTCTGAAATAATGGGAATCTATAATCGAATAATTAGGAAACACATATCCCATACTGGAAATGTCACAATGCACATTTGCACTTAAAAAGCTCTGAAAAATACAGTAAAGAAATCTACTCAACTGTAACCCAGTATGTTACAGTTTTCTTTGGCCACTTTGGTAGGAATTATTAGTTACCAGTAAGTAACCATTCTCTTCAAATTTCCTCGTAATAGAACTCTGATTTTGTTCACATTGGCAATACTCCTGGCTAAGTTAAATTTTCCACCACTTCTTACATCTGGATGTGGTTATGTGACTACATTCTGGTCCATGAGATTAAAACAGAAGTGTCCTAAGGGACATCAGGAGAGACTACTTAAAAAGAGCTCTTTATTTAGAAGTTTCTTCCTGTCTACCATGCTTTATGCTTCCTCATTTTTTTGCTTCTGGGAATGCGGATGTGATGGCTGGAGCTCTGGCAACCATCTTGAAGTACAAAGTATCTTGTAGATGAAAGTCATTGCTAAGGATAGTGGAGATGGAAGATAGAGGATCTGGGTTCGTTGGTATGCCAGCCAAAGACTGCTTACCTTTCTACTCATTTATCTATTTGTTTAGAGATGGGGTCTGTATTAGTCTGTGTTTATGTTGCTGATAAAGAAATACCTGAGACTGGGCAATTTACAAAAGAAAGAGGTTTAAATGAACTTACACTTCCAGGTGGCTTGCGGGGGGGGGGGGGTGCACAATCATAGTGGAAGGCAAGGAGGAGCAAGTAATGTCTTACACAGATGGCAGCAGGCAAAAAAAAAAAAAAAAGAGCATTGCAGGGGAACTCTTCTTTTTAAAATGATCAGATCTCATGAGAACCATTCACTATCATGAGAACAGCATGGGAAAGACCAACCCCCATGATTCAATCATCTCCCACCAGGTCCCTCTCACAACATGTGGGAATTATGGGGGCTACAAGATGCGATTTGGGTGGGGACATGGAGCCAAACCATATCAGGGTCTTACCCTCTTGCTCAGGCTGGAATGCAGTGGCACTATCATTGCTTACTGCATCTCTGAACTCCTGGGCTCAAGAAACCCTCCCACCTCAGCCTCCTGAGTAGCTAGGACTACAAGCACATGCCATCACAGTTAGCTAATTGTTTTAACATTTTTTTTTGTTGTAGAGATGGGGTCTCACTATGTTGACTAGACTGGTCTCAAACTTTGGCTTCAAGCAATCCTCCTGCCTTGACCTCCCAAAGTGTTGGGATTACAGGAGTGAGTCACCATCCTGGCCACTATTTCTTTTATTTGAAAAAAGGAACTTCTATCTTGCTTAACCTACTGTCACTTCTGGCCTTTTTTTGGTGGTACTGAGACACAACTCCCGATATAATTAATCATTGAACCCTTTTACCACAGTATTGTTACTAACATCCTTTGGAACACATTCTGGAAAACAGAAATCTGAGCCAATCTTCAATGCCTACCTCTGCAGGAAAAAAAGCTGAGGCTCAGGAAATGGCAGCGATAGCTCAGTGGTCACACAGCTGTCTGGCTGTACAACTGGGTTTTGGCTCAAGTGGCCTGAAAATTGGTCTCTTGCTCTTACTGCACTTCATGCAAATTTGCCAGATCAATTCTGAAATCATTTTATATCAGCAGTATAAATGAGCAAGTGCATGAATTATAGATCTTTGAGCACCTCAGAGAGAAATTCAGTGAAAGAAAGCTGTCTTGGGTGACCTTGTAATGGAATGTTTGCCACTGGGCATTTGGGGGAACTTGAAATCTCCCTGTCACTAAGGCATGAGGGAAAGTCTCTCTAAGAGGAGTCAATGTGGTTGCCAGCCAGAATGATACTTTTGTCTTCTGTCCTTTCAAACCCAAATAAATCAGAAAGGCTTTTAAATCCATCCTGCAAGAATGCCGCTGCGGATTGTTCAGGGTGGTCTATCAACTTGTCTCAGAGTCTGCAGACTGATTAAAACACCTAAAGGAACCTGCAAGTCGCAACAGAGGCAACTATGTGGCCCCTGTTCAATGATGGCTCGCAAATGAATAAATCCACTTTTTAAAACTTATTGCTACCTGCTCCTCGCTTCTCCTGCCCCCGACGATTATGTGTGTGCACCTGCACGTGTGTGCGAGACACACACACGTGGAGAACTCTGCCTGGCCGAAATGGAAACAGGAAAAGTGGAAGCTGCATCGTTAATTACTCCCCCCACTGTTAGAAAGATTTTTAAATTATGATATTGTTACCTGAGGGCTTGATGACAGACTTCTTCAGTTCTCCTCCATCTGGCTCACAGCCAAGGCTTCTTTCCTTCCTTCTTTCTTTTGAATTCTGGAATGCAGACAGCAAAATTTTCCATCAGTAAACGAATGTGTCTAAACTCCAATTATCATACCGTGCCACAAAAAGGGGCCCTTCGCCATCAATTCACTGCACTTTTAAGCAATGAAATTGTGGGACCTTGTGGTATTCGTAGACTGTGTCGTCCAGGATTTTCTAGGCATTTTAGTGCTCTGCCCTGATACATCCCCTGTCACGCTCACTTTCAAGGGATTGTTAAAGCTTGTGATGGCATTTCTTATTTAAATCCCATAGGTTGTCACTTTTTCACTGAGGAACATAGGATGGTTTCATGGCCTTTTTTCTTTCCTCTTATGTAAGTCAAAGTTAACTATCACAGCAAACCACCCACAAGGCTCAGAAGTTTAACCAACCAAAGTGGGCCTCATGCCCTGGTTTCTCACAGTCCAGTGATGTCAATGGGACGCAACTCTTTGCTGGAGGCCAGGATTTGACCACCCTGCAACCCAAGTGCCTCATTCAGCCTGTCAACTGTTTTCCCAAAGAAAGTTTTATTTGGAACACAGACATGCCATTCATTCACACTTTGTCTATGGTTGCCTTTGTGCTACCATGGTAGAGGTGAGTAGCTGTGACAGAGGCCTTGCATGGCCTCAAAGCCTAGAAGGTTTACTTTCTAGTTCTTCACAGAAAACGTCTGCTGGCCCTTGCCCTTGGCAGGCACCCAGGGATGCTGTCCCCTTCTGACTGGTGCCACTCTCCTCTCTGTGCCTGGTCTCCCCATTCTCCTGACGGGTGTTGAGGCAGCAAATGGCTCACATGTGAAAATCTTTTTTATGGGCTGGGCAAGGAAGTGTTGCAGGAAGTTTCTGCTCATCTTCTATTGGCCAGGACTCAGTCACATGGCCACACTGATCTCTCAGGGATGCTGGAAAAGGAGTCTATATTTGCGCCCAGGATGAAGGGGAACCAGTATCAGTGAGCACCCAATCTCTGTCCCACTTTCCTCTGTGGACTTAAACAGTTGTATCCTGGCGGTCATGATTCCCACAGGCTCTGCCGCCATCATACCTCTCAAGTCCTTCCTGTGTCACTCGCCACTCGGCCACTGCCCTGGTTCAGGTCTTGGTATTTTTCACTTCTGTTGTTGGAACTGCTTCCTCTCTGCATTAATGGCTTGCCTGTCTTGCTCTGCTGGATCAATCCTGTAATCACACGCCTTTTTGCTGAAATGATCTCAGATGCTCTTTAGATGGGCAGACAGTTCCTCCCAGATCTGACCAAAAGCCCTGATTTCAGCATGATATCCTTTCATGCATAACCCCAGTCCTTTCCACCCCACTGAATGGACTTTTTTGTTTTCACTCTTTTGCCCACATCCACTTTGTGGCTTTATGCTTCCATTGTTCCCTTGGTCTAATAAGTCCTCATCTCCTCACACCTCTTACAACTAATCCATTTTAACATTTTCAGATAGTACCTACCTTCCCTTTCCAGTAAACTGTAGACATCACAGGTAAGCAAGAACTGGGTCACTTTTATCCATCCACACTTTCCCTAGAGCTAGCAGATTCCCCAGCACATGAGATGATCAACATTGTTTTAAATGAATTAGTGAATAAATAAATACCTGTTGGATTCCATACACACTTGCATACCCAATGAGCTGCCATCTTTCCTTCCTCCGGACTGTGAACTGTATTATTTTTAAGTAACTTATCCCTCTTTATTTTGTATCAGCTATATGTGTGCATTTTGTATTGTCTTTACAAGGCTGCACAATTCTCACGGATGAGAGAACCACCATCACGACCTCTAGCCCGTGGTAGATGCTCAGTGAATGCATGAGCAATAAATAAATGGATGAATGAATGGTACACAGTTATTTTTTGGTGAATCTGGCCCCATACGCATACTGTAAGCCTCATATTACATCCTTCAGGTGGGGAAAGACAGTGAAGATATTAATGTTAGAATGAGAAATGCCTTTTTCTCTTAAAAAGGGTTTGAAAGGTTTTAAATCAAGAGCCAAAAAGATTCAAGGTTAAGTAACAGCTTAAGTCCCTGAGCAGGGTAGCTGTTCCTGCTCTTTTATGCGTAGACAGGAATTAAGGGCCTAATACCAAGATGAATAACTTTAGACTTAGTTGTCATATGAAGAGACAAGAAAAAGAAAAAAAAAGACTGGACTCTGAATAGGGAATTGTTGGAATGTTATATCAAGTATCACACTAACTATGTGCAATTGAGTGGAAGTGACTAGGCCTGAGTCCTTTTTCCTATTCATACCATGGGTATCGCTTCATTAATCAAAGCTTAGCATCAGTGTAAGGAGGGCGGATGTGATTGCAAAGCCTCATTATGTGGCTGACTCAGACATACGACACTAAGAATCAATTCATGACGGCCACGAGTTTTCCGATTTTTCACCATTTCTGGGGACTTAGAAATAGATTGTGAACAGGCAGAAACCTCTCCCTGTGCTACGAGTTTGGGTGATGTCATTTCACTGGACAGGCTGGGTGTGGCAGAGCCAGTGGATTCCAAATGTTCCAAGTGTTCCTTTTCAGTTCCTACGCAACTGTCTTTGAGTTGGATGGTTTTATGGTATGGGTTTCCCCAGATGGAGACCCCACGACAAGGATTGATAGGCTAGTAGTATCCTAAAAAGATGATCTCTGGTGATGCTGCAGGGGAGGGGAAGAGGTGAGGGCAAGAACCAGTGGTGTATCAAGCCGACTTCCACTGTAGTCAACTGGAGCTTACCGCATTGGGAACTCTAGAAATCAGCATAAAGAGACCCTCAGAATCACCCTGATGGAGCAGTAAGGAAGCTAGGGTGTTTATCTGCTGCTTCTCCTTTCATTGTTGGCTGAGGGCTGCTATCAGAGGTCTTCATTCTCAGGCACTCCCTGCTGACCCTGCATGTGGGCAGAATCGTCTCCCATGGCAGAGCAGAGGGTGGCAAGACAAGAAGTGTTAAGGTGAATGTGAACATGACACCAACCCTGTGCCAAGTTCTGCTCAATTGACTGGAGAGGAGGTGATGTAGACCCTGTTAGGCTAAGGGCTGCTTTCACCACTTCTTATCTTCCATTACCTCAGTGACCACACAGCCCTGTGTTTCAAATGAATTAACTGTACAGTGATGAACTTATTAGCCTCAGTACCTGAGTGACTGTGTGGAAAAACCCTTGCATCCACGATCTCCCACAACTGGTGTTGAACTTGTAATGTGAGTGAGAAGAAAAACCTTTGCAGTTGATATGGTTTGGCTCTGTGTCCCCACCCAAATCTCATCTCAAATTGTAATCCCTACCTGTCAAGGGAGGGACCTGTAATTCCCACGTGTCAAAGGAAGGAGGTGATTAGATCCTGGGGGTGATTTTCCCCATGCTGTTCTCATGATAGTGAGTTCTTAAGAGATCTGGTGGTTTTATAAGTATATGGAAGTTCCTCCTTTGCTGTCTCTCACCTGCTGCCGTGTAAGATGTGCCTGCTTCCCTTTCCACCCTGACTGTAAGTTTCCTGAGGCCTCCCAGCCATGCAGAACTGTCTGTAAATTAAACCTTTTTTATTTACAAGTTACACAGTCTCAGACAGTTCTTTATAGCAGTATGAAAACAGACTAATACAATGGTGTTAAGCCACTGAGACTTCAAGATTTACCTGCTGTAGCAACTAGCGTTCATTAACCTGGTGAATATCCTAGATATTATAGCTCCAGTCCTAATTTTATTGATATTCAGACATCAGTAAGTTTCTACTAAATGCTGGGCATAATCCTAGGGACTTTTATATTTGTTCACTCATTTAATACTTATAACCAGTTGTCTTGTTTGTGCAGCTATGAACTCCAAAATTTTGGCAAATATATCTACATTTTTTCAACAACATATATGTGGGTTTATTGTTCAAAAGAAGACATATTTCTGAATGATTTCTCTATCTTTTAAAAGTGATTGAGGTTCTAGAAGCCATGTATTTTTATTAAGTTGCTGAAGTTTGCTACTTTCTACCACTAAGCTACATATATAATAGCTTTGTTTTTCACCAAAAAGATCCTCTGAGAAGATGAAGCCTCCAGAAGTAATAAGTTGTAAGCCTTAAGTTCACTCATTAATCAATTATTGTCCATCAAACCAGCATCCCATCCACTACACTTTTGATTTATCTGTCTGCCTAATAATTCACATTATTGTCTATGCATGTTTCCATCCATCCATCTATCCATCCACCTACCATCCACTCATCCATCCATACATCTATGTATTCATCTATCCATCCACTAATTCATCCATCCACCCACCCACCATCCACTCACTCATCCCTTCTTTTATTCATCCACTAATTAATCCATCCATCCATCCATACATACATCTGTTTCATTTATTAAATTACCAGCCATTGGTTACATCCAAACACAGTACTGGAACTGACTAAGCTCGGTCCATTTCCTACATGGCTTTCAATATCTCCTTAAAGGAATCATGCAAGTGGAGAGCCACGTTACACTATTTTGAGAGGTTTCAATTACAAGGAGTGATCAATCCTGGGCTACAAGGAACACTTTAGCCTTCTTCAGGAAGGATCTCTTTGGTGAAAAAAAAAAAAAGCTATTATATATGTAATTTAGATGTATTTGCCAAAACTTTGGAGTTCATAGCCACACAAACAAGACAACTTGAAATCTATACCTCCATTTTCTCTCTTTCTGTGTGTGTGTGTGCATATGAACAAGGGGTAGAGGGATGGGGGGATGAGTGAAAGTGGTACTAATCTCTCTCTCTCTCTCCCCAAGTCATTTTTGTCATTTCCACTAGAGTCATATTTTTTGTAACTCAACTCTGACCAAGTCATTCCCCTGTCCCCCTCTTGTCTACTATTCAGTGGTCTTCCATCACTCACAGGACAAAGTCAGCAGCTTCCATGAGTTTGGATGCTGCCCCTGATCTGGCCTCTCCCCCACATTCAGCCTTCTTGTTCCTTCCACTTTCACTGGGCACCAGCTGCCCCAGATCACTTGCCATTGTAGTCCAGAGAGACTTACCAGGAGCAAGAACCACACCAACTGGTCCACATCCCAAATCTGCAAGCTACAGCCTGTTTCCTTACTTGTTTGTGGAAAGAGTGCCTACATCAATGAATCAATAAATGTTAGCTAATTTTAACCTTGGAATGTCCTTTCCTCCTGCCTTTTAGGGAAGGACTCACCTTGTAGTCTATGAAGCCTTCATTTATCTTTAGGGCTTTGTTGCAGATTGACTTTACTGGCCCCACATCACCATGCATCTGCCCCAAATAACCCCTTATCACACTGTAATGTCAGTATATATTGTTAATATAGACCTATGTGATTCTATCAGCCCCCAACAAAAAATAATGAGAGCTCTAGTTTACTGAATATTTAGTATGTGCCAGACCCTATTTTAAGAGCTGAAGTATATTAACTCATTTTACGTTCACAACTGCCCTGTGAAGTAAGCATCACCCATATTTCCATTTTACAGATGAGTAAAATGAGGGTCAGAAAGGGTATGCAATAACTGTGAATTCCCTGAGAGCAGGTGTGTACTTTTCCATTATCCTGCTTGACATATACTAGGTGTTTAACACATATTCATTTAATAAATGTCAAATAATCTGTTCTCCGTCATTTGATACTGAGCTGAGATGGATGAATGAAGGGTGACCATCTCTTCGTGTCATTTTCTGTGTGATATTAAACTGGTCTCTGCAGATTCCCATTTATTAAATTTCTTAAGTTTTCACCTAATGATTCATTGCCCTAGAAGTTTTATAATACTTTTAAGCTAAAAATAAAACACTGTTTTTGCATATATAAATCTAGGGTTTTCTTTAAGACTATTTTTAAAAAATTAATCTACACTATCTGCCCCTCAAAAGCTCTTCACCAGGTGAAACCTTTTGCAAAAGAGAAACTGACACAGCAGCTTAACTGTTTTGGGAAGTTCTGATAGTTAACCTTGTCTTATCATACATTTCACTTACCTGATGGGTGCACTTGCCTTGTTCCATTTACTGTATGCATAAAACTTGAAGACTGAGCCTCTATATGAGTTTTATAGCCTAAGTGTCCAGCAGAGCACCTGGTGCTGAGTAGCTGCTCAGCAAATGCTGGACAAATGACCAAAATGACTCTGCTGATACTTGACAGCTCAGAACCTCAATTCTATCTGCAAAATGGGTACAATAAAGACAACTACATGAACCTCTGGGAAAATGAATAAGAGGAAGCTTGTATTGAGCTGTGTGTCATAATTGACACACATGTAGGAAGCCTCCTGGGAATCCTGGGGAGGGAATGAGTTCTGAAGTGAACAAGGTTCAAGGTCAGCAATTCTTACCCAATGTGCAGGCTGACCTTGGACTGCACCCCTTTAAGCCTCAGTACCCTTACTTGTAAAATGTGGATAATAATATGATTTGCTCTATATTTAGCAACTAAGGATACAGGATACCCAGTTAAATTCAAATTTCAGATAAATGACATCTAATTGTAACAATATTTGGAACATGCCTATATTTTCTAATGTGATTTATCTGTAACTTAATTTTAACCAGTGTCCTATATTTTCTGGGAATGAGATAAAATAATACATGTAACATGCCTGCATGTGATATATGCTCAATAATGCTTGCCATTATTTTTTAATGCATGCTTGATAAATAGGAACTCCCCATCTCTCTTCCCCCTTTTAAAATAATCTGCATTCCTTTCATCATGCCTCCCTGCCATCCCTCACCCCGTTCTCTGCCTCTTAATGTACATTGAGATGTCAGAAGGGGTCTTAGATGTAAAAAGGGAGCAAACAGCTGCCGTAGAAAGAAGTTGCTGTCAGTTCAAATGAATGCTGAGCTAATAGGCCTATTAATAATGAGCTTTATTATAGAAGGCCACTTACGTTAATAATTCTCAGTATTTGGTATTTGATGCTGTGACATTTATACTGAGCTGAATGGTGATTGTGTGAGTGTGTGTGTATGTGTGTGTGTGTGTTTAAAGCCATTAGCTCACTTTTACTCTGAATACAGCTGCGACATTGGGGAGCAGACTGTGTTTTATTTAACACACACTACACATACATCTCATCTGATTCGACTTTTCCTACTGGGTATCTCTCAGCTTGGGGGCTTCAGAAACACTGCAGAGCAAATGAAAGAAATGGGGATCTTGGGAGGAGGTTGAGGACCAGCTTTTACCTTTTCACCCAGCAATTGTCAATCCAGTCCCCAATCCCTGCCCTCCTAGCCCTGAGAAGCTTGGGGTCGGTTTAATCTGATTTGCATACTGTGAGTTCTCACAACAGTAGCTGGAATTGTGACAGGGCCTAATTAGCATTTCCACCCCCTCTCTTCGCCTCTTTTATATTTGAAGACAAGTGCCTGAGCAGTAGGGAAGTTTAACTAAACCCAGATTAAGAAGTCGAACTCTGATTCTAGAAGTTAGAAAAATCAACATTTCTAGCCGGCGTGGCTTCACAAGGATGAGGTTTGGGCAGAGGGAATGTTTATTTACATGATGGCAGCTCCAAAGCAAGCCGCAGAGTGGCATTTGTATTTGAATGCACCTATCCAAGGAGGCTGGAGGGCCAGATGAACTTCCCCAAGCCCCTCAATCCAGCATGCCAGAGTCAGGATGGACAGAACTCAATGTCCTTTCTCAAGTCCAATGTGATAGAATTTTCTCAGATGGATTAAACAGCTCATCCAAAACTGTACACAGCTAGGAACCTATAGAGCTTGGGTTCAAACCCCACCAGGGCTGTGTCTGCTATATTCTGTTGTCCTGCAGGTCAGGCACCGCACCGGAGACTCCACCTATGCCCAGTCCAGGTGGGGCCAGGAGTGTCCTTATCTTCTTGCAACTCTAAGAGGCTTTTGCAGAGCAGCAGCAGGGGCATCATCACCCTCGAGCTTGTTAGAAATGCAGACACTTAGGCTTAATTAGAAGCTACATTTTAACCAAATCCCCAGTTGATTCATCTCTGCATTAAAATATGAGAAATCCTGCTTTGTAGTTTTCTGGGGCAGACAACTGGCTTCTCATTGAACATGACCTGTGACGTGCAACTTGCCTTTTCATAAAGCCATCTGTCCCCTTGCTAGGCACATCTCAGTAGGGCAAGCACTCAGGACTGATGCCTCACCTGCACGTCCAAAGCACGGACGAAGTCCCCTTTTCTCAAGGCCACACTTTCAACCCCAAGCAGCCTTTACTTCAGTGGGTGTTGCTGTGTGCTCCACCCATGCCCACCGCTGCTCACAGTAGAACAATTAGTGGGTTAATTTCAAGGCCAACGGTGCATGTGCAAAGTACCTGACAATTACCAAAAAAAAAAAAAAAAATGTATATTTAAGGCAAACTGCTCATAAAAGATCAAGCTAGATGAATTTTCTTAATAAGTGGTTAAAACATCTTAAGAGTTTCCGGCGCTATTTTGCTGCTCAAGGGTTTTCAATAAGATGCTCTGATGATGGGAGAACCACTTTTATCAAATATTAAGCTACTGTAAATTTACTGTAATTGAATAATTTGCCTCTTAGCTTTGGTTCACTAAGACTGTAGTGAGGTTTTCATCCCTAAGTGATCGCTCCACAGTCTATTTCAATATATGTCATGTCAAGCAAAGCTCATCTACGGCACCATTTGAGATCTAGTAATTTCAAAGCCAAGGGACTCTGTAAATGGTCTGGATGATTGACCATAAAGTATGTACATATTTAGTTATATTAAATTGTGATTAGGGTTTTGACTTCCATATTTAAACTGTGAGCAGTTTGCAGAGTCTTTATGACTTTTGCGGAAGTGCTAATGTGAATTCTGCAGGGCTTTGGATAGGAATTGAAACAAAGGCAGACCTTTTGGTCCAGGTTGCATAAATATTAAGGAGATGAAGTAACAAACAAACAAGAAAAGCCGAAACGCCAGTTGGAAGTAGATCAAATCAATACTCACATCTCTAAATTATGCCTTCAGAGACAGGAAAGCCAAAAAAGATCTTGAGGCCTGAAAGAGAAAATCTGAATTTGTTCCCCAACTCTTATCATATATTGATTTAGTGTTTTGGAAAATCATTTTCTAAGCCTCAGTTGACTCATCTGTAAAATGAACCTTATGTCACTTTGAGAGGAAAAGTGAAATTTCTGTGAAGGACTTGGAAGCCATTAAACCAGTGTGTTTCAAAGGATTGCCTTTGGAAAAAGCAAAGAACCCAGCTAAGCTGTGCCCAAACTTCTCACCCACAGAAACCATGCGACAATAAATTTGGTTGTTTTAAGCCACTGTTTGCAGTAATTTGTTACACAACCACAGAAAACTGATACAACAAAGCTTATGAATACTGAAGATACAGTAAGAAGACTGTAGGAATTCCTGAAAGCCCTGGAAACCTGGTCACAGAAGCTTTTTGTTTGTTTGTTTGTTTGTTTTTTGAGACGGAGTCTCGCTCTGTTGCCCAGGCTGGAGTGCAGTGACCTGATCTCGGCTCACTGCAAGCTCCGCCTCCTGGGTTCACGCCATTCTCCTGCCTCAGCCTCCTGAGTAGCTGGGACTACGGGCACCCACCACCACGCCCAGCTAATTTTCCGTATTTTTAGTAGAGATGGGGTTTCACCATGTTAGCCAGGATGGTCTCGATCTCCTGACCTTGTGATCCACCCACTTTGGCCTCCCAAAGTGCTGGGATTACAGGCGTGAGCCACCGCGCCCAGCCCACAGAAGCTTTTTTATTAAAAGCCTGTAGCCTCTACCTTGGGGGAGACGTGCCCTTGGACATCTGCATTAGAAATACCCGTGAGGTTTGTTTCAAGCAGATTCCTGGCTATCACATTTGTCCTGTTCAATCAGTATTTTTAGACATGGGACTCAGGAATCTGCATTTTTTTCAAGCCTATTCGTTAACGTGCATCTATGACAAAGCATGAAGGAAAGATTGCAGCTCTAAATACACGTTTATTCTTATTGTGCCAGAGTAGTGGAAGAAAGCTGTTTCACTTTTTTCCTTCAATCATCCTTTGCTATCTACATTGAAAGATTTAGGTCTTCAGGTGTGACTAGCCCCACATACACGACATATCAAAAATAAAGGGTCTAATAACTACTTTCCAAGTCCCCAGCAGAAGACATACATCCAAGCACAGCTGGCATTATGATTATCAAACCTCGACCAAGTCATCTCACTCGCCGTGTCTGAATGGTCTCCTTTTCCCTTTTCAACTTTAACTCCTACTCTTCCTTCAAAACCCAGGCCAAAATCATCTCTGCTTTAAAATGTGTCCAGACCCTGGACCTGACAGAAGAGGATATGCAGCAGGTGCACACAGGAGACACCAGGAATGACAAGCGTGGAAGAATTCCAAGAGTCCTACCCCGCCGGTGAACAGAACCTCTGATCTCTTCCTCTTGGCTGTGGACAAGGCCTGTGAATGTGATGAAGCAGCCACTTCTTTGATTGGGTTACATTATATAAACTTGAAGAGAGAGATTTTCCTGCTGGTTGATACCTTGACTACCACCAGCTGAGTCTCTGAGCAAAGAAATCGGCTAAGCTGTGCCTACTCCTGACCCACAGAAACCGTGAGATAATAAATTTGTGTTGTTTGAAGCCACTGTTTGTGGTCATTTATTACAGCAATGGAAAACTCATGCAACAAAGGGGTTGAATACTGAAGACACAGTAAGAAGACTGTACGCAATCCTGGAAGCCCCAGAACCCTGGTCACAGAAGCTTTTTATTAAAAAACTGAAGCAGCAGGATGGACACATATCTGGTTTGACACCACCAATCATGACCAGACAGTCAGAAAGCAAAGTGGCACAGTTCAGGAACAGTATTTCAACCAACCGTGGTATATTATGAGATTTCTGGTTGGGATTGGGCTGGTAAGAATTCCGCAAGCAAACAGCCGTGTCAACATATCTTAAAATCTGTCATTCTACAGTGACTTCCATTTGCATTTCAGTAGAGCTTTAGCGTGTATATCAATATTTTTTATCCATCAGCTTCCAGTGAAACAGTCTGGCTCCAGGAAGAACAAGTGCCTGGGTGCCCAGCGAATGCAATTTTTGTAGTTTGTCATAAAATTGCTTTCTCCCAATCATGAATTCCCTTTCATCCAAAGAGCTCCTAGTGTTTTATTCATAAATATAATTATCCTCATTTTACAGATGAGGAAACTGGGTCATAGAGATTTGAACACTGTGAATTAATAACAGCAATAGAAGAAAAACTTGCCTCAAAATGCAAATGATTTACTTTCTCTTCTCAGTTATCATTGTGTATGCAGCTATCATATACCTATATATGCATATACATACACACACATATACATATACATAGAGGGAGAGAGTTCAATTTTGCAGAAGTAATTTTCAAGCTCTTGTTTTCACAGTACAATATCGCGGTCCCACTGTATTCAGCCAGGAGCACTCACAGTGATTTAACTCCAAGTAAAATTGAGATGTGCTTTTATGTCAACATGGGCACACACACAAAAATTGGGACTGCCTATGGGGCGCACTGGCAATAGGGCCCTATATAATTCTATGTTAGAGACAAAAAGTTAAAAAAAAATCCTCCTTTATAAATACCAACATTGTGGAGTTGATAGCAACCAGGGATTTGCTTTGTTAAGTTGCTGCCTGGGCTGATAGCTGGCATTCTTCTGTGGGGCTAGGAATATGAAAAGAGACAACCGGCTCTGCCTGGGATGTGCAGAGCCTTTGCTGTGGTCTGAGTTGATTCAGTCAAGCCTTCATTACCAGAGATTTGAAAAGCCGGTGCAATCCTTACCAGCCCAATCCAAACCACAAATGTCACATGAGGGCTGGGTGCAGACTGCATCCTGTTTTAGAAACATGAAGCCCGCTCTATGAAACTCACAAGGGCCCCTTCTCTGCTCCCCACCCTCCCCCTTGCCTTTGGTTAAATATTAATAGAACTCCTTTAATTTGAGTTTAAATTGTGTAAAGGAAAATAGAGTCTGACACTGATTTTGGTATTTCCCACTATTATCTAGAGTAAAAACTGACTAATAAAAGTTGTTCAGTAAGTGATTCTTGCACAAAAATGAGAAAGTCCTGTCTAGTGTTCTTGAATCTCTGTCCTCCAGTCCATTCCCATTACCCCAACTCACACCCTTGTTATCTTCTGCCTATTTTAACAGCCTCCTAACTTGTTTTCTGTTAACAATTTATCACTCCACCAAAGCTTGAGTAATATGTCCAAAACATATCCTAACCCTCCTACAGCTTGAACTCTTCAACTATATGCTCTGCTCCTCTAAGACAGAGAAAACTAAGACCAAGCTCCCTGACATACAGACAAGACCCCTGATCTGACTTTGGCCACTTCCTTGCCAGATCTCACACCTTTAATAACATTTTCTTCTCCAGTATCCCAGGATTGCTCAGAGTTACATGCATAATGTCATTTCTCTTTGCATCTCTGCCATTGCTGTTGCTGTTGACTCTGTCTGGAGGTCCATTTCCTCTTCTTGGCACCCTCTACAAAATTCCACCCTGCCACTCAGTTTCCCTCTAATTGAAAAATATATATAGCCTTAAAGAATTGGCTTAGGGTTCTTTGCTTTCAGAAAATTGTGTTTATCACCCTTTCCTTCTCTAAATCTGAGCTGTGCTCTATGCTCTCCTATACCTAACTTCATAACTACACTTGCCCTATGTTACAGTTATCTGTATGTTTCTCTGTTTTCTCTCTTTGGACTATGAGGTTTGGTGAGCAGGGACACAATTATATGCATCTGGCTATGCCCAGGGTCGAGCACTGGGTCTCACACACAGTAGGGGCTCAATAAAGTGTACTGAAAGAGTGAATAGATGTCAGGAATTGCTGATCCAAGAACAAGTGCATGAATGGCTGCAAAGGTCTGTTCTAAGTACTTAGCCTCCTATGCAGAAAAGGGTTAATTGCCGCTTACCTGGAGTTCTGAGTGAATTTTACTCTCTGGTGTCAAACTCCATTTCCATTCACCTCGCCCTTATTCTAATGACATAGAACTGGACAAATAGGAAAGAGCACCCATAGCACAATTTCTGCTGATGAATATTTCAGCAGGTGCCTCTTGGCTAAAAGTCGAGATGAAAGCCTGGCTCCAGGCAAATTAAGAGGAGAAGAAAGACTTGTAAGTACATAAGGCTTTGGAGAAATGCCCCAGTGCTGAGACCTCGACAGGAATCCTGCAATTGAAAACCAAGAGATCACAGCCCAGAGTACTCTCCATGTCTCCTCCTGGGCTTGAGTGGGGGATCCGGAGGAGTCAAGCTGCTCTCAGAGGTGGAGCACCAGCCACTCCCAGAACACTCAGCATCAGCATGCGAGGCGCAGGGACCAGACTGCCCATCCATCTGTAAATGTACAGCCCCTATTAAAGCATAGCTTCATGAGGAAAAGATAGGGCTGGGTGACCTGTGGCCAGATCCTGCTACAAGAACACTTTTGCATTCTCTCCTCTTTTTCCCTTTCCTTTCCTTTTCCTTCCCTTCCTTCCTTCCTTCCTTCCTTTCCTTCCTTCCTTTCCTTCCTTCCTTCCTTCCTTCCTTCCTTCCTTCCTTCCTTCCTTCCTTCCTTCCTCCCTCCCTCCCTCGCTCCCTCCCCTCCCTTCCCCGCCTTCCTTCTCTCTTTCTTTCTTTCTTTCTTTCTTTCTTTCTTTCTTTCTTTCTTTCTTTCTTTCTTTCTTTCTTCCTTCCTTCCTTCCTTCCTTCCTTCCTTTCTTTCTTTCTTTCTTTCTTTCTTTCTTTCTTTCTTTCTTTCTTTCTTTCTTCTTTCTCTCTCTCTCTTTCTATCTCTTTCTCTTTCTTCTTTTATTGAGGGGGTGGTGGTGGGTGGCTGAACTGAATCAAGTCAGGCTGGGACCAGCTATGTGCACAACTACTTTCCCATCTTCCTACAAAGCCTATTGGGGAAGAATTTTAGGATGCTGTGTCTGGTTGGCCTTTGCCCTATTGGGTGTAACAATAACTTATTGGGATTCTATGACCAGGAAAAAGATTATATAAACATTCTGAGCTAAACCGAGATGAAGCTAGATGCAACTATTTTAGACATCTTGGAATTGGATGGATTTTAAAAAAGCAATCAGGGAAGAAAATGGAGGCTTAGTGAATTGCACGAGGAAAAGCACTGACTGGTAGGTGCCTGGGCAAGCTTGGACAGGTGGGAAAGTGGGGAGAGGACTGGGAGTTAAGAGCATGGGCTTTGGTCCTAGCCCTGGCCCTGATCTTAGGTAGGTCACTTTTCTTTCCTGCTATGGGCCTCAGTTTCTTCAATTCTAAAAAAAAAAAAAAAAAAAAGCAATTGTCTAAGATCAGGTAAAATGCCTTAAAGTCCTAATTGGTTGCATATTCATCTATTGATCTTTAGGAGACCTCCTGCAGCTCAGAAGTCATAAGAATAGAAAAAGGCCCTCTATAAACAAGACATCTTTTTGCAGATGAGGGTCTTGTCAGTTACACTACAGATATGCGATCTCATAGGAACCTCATGAAGCATTGGTTCTAATGGAAAAAATGACCTTTAATAGTGAAACTTGACAGGAAGCTGAGGTGGGAGGATTACTTGAGGCCACGAGTTCAAGAGCAGCCTACACAACATAGCAAGGCCACATCTAAAAAAATAAAAGAGAAAGGTTTCCTGGTGTGGTAGTGTGCACCTGTAGTCTCAGCTGAGTCGGTCACATAGGAGAGATTAAGTAAATGCCTGCAAAACAAATAAATGAAAAAGCAAATTTGTGAATGAATGAAGGAATTACTAAGAATGCATGAAATCCTATGGTAGAAGACACTTGATTAGGGAAAATACAACAAAGCAGTGGCAGTGACAAGATTAGAATTCAGAACCAGCCTAAGAATTGTTGAGATAGTATTGCTAAGCCAAACCTTTCAAGAGAAGCTTTGAATTTAAGGCAAATGCTAACCAATGGAATTATACAATGATAACTCACCTTGGGAAAAAAATTAATTTTCATGTGAGCTAATAAAGCTGATTGCATTTAGATGGACTTTTAATGGAGAAGCCTAAAGGGGTAAAACATCTCTGACTATTTATTCTTAACAAAAGTCAAAAATTAAAATACAATTTTCACTGGTACGTTGCTAAGGCCAAATCAACTGGAAGTAGGTATTTAAGGGTTTACTCTTTAATTTTAATTTGTTGAAGGCAGTCTAGTGGAGGTAGTTACACATTGGAGAGTGAAATTGGCAAACTCCATTAGTCACACAACAAAACAGCCGTGAATGTGGTTTCTCCAAAGACTTTCTCCAAATGCCTCTCCCTCAAAACTGGGCCTCTATCCAACTTCAAACAGGGAGTCCCAGCTGCCTCTCTTTGTTTCCAGACAAGCACCGTCCATGAGTTTCTGATGGATACACCCTGACCTCCTTTCCCCAGGGCTAGGAAGAAAACACTTAATTCCTTAGTCCCAAAGCATCACCTTTCTCTTTAAAGTGTGCCATTGGGAACAGAGCCTGTGGCTCAAAGAAAACTTGCAAATCTTCCAAGGTAATATGGCTTGACAGTGGCAAGCCATAGTTCTTGATGATGGCTTGGAATATGGACTTGAATGTTAGCTTTAGACAACTGTAGGGGAATTCAAAGCTTGCTCACAGCCATGCTTCCTCAAGATGGAATTTGAACAAAGGATGGTATTGAGCAAGACTAGAGCAAACAACCAGTCTCTCTAGGAAGGGCTCACACCCTTAGTGAAATCATTGCTGGATCTTAGAGGCCTAGCACTGTCCCCTGGCTTCTGGCTTCTCAGTGGACAGGAGAGTCGCCTACAGTAGGTGGTCTGCCTCAAGAGGATCTTCCCCAGCAGAATGTGAAATTCAGTGAAGCAAGAGGAAGGCTGACTGGGTCACATGTGTATCATGAGGGTCCACTCAGAGCCTAGTAGCAGTGAGATGATGAGAAGGTGGATAGGTGAGTGAATGGATACATTAATTCATTCATCTTTTCTTTAGAAATAAAGGGCATAATGGGCCGGGCACGGGGTGGCTCACGTCTGTAATCCCAGCAGTTTGGGAGGCCGAGGCAAGCAGATTGCCTGGTCTCAGGAGTTTGAAACCAGCCTGGGCAACATGGTGAAACTCTGTCTCTACTAAAATACAAAAAATTAGCTGAGCGTGGAGGCACATGCCTGTAGTCCCAGCTACTTGGGAGGCTGGAGGCACAAGAATTGCTTGAACCTGGGATGTGGAGGCTTCAATGAGCTGAGATCAAGCCACCGCACTCTAGTCTGAAGGCTCTGTCTCCAACGAAACAAAACAAAACAAAACAAAATACCAAAAAAAAGAGAGAGAATACGCTTTTTTTTTTGTCTGACAGACAAGGGTGCAAAACTAGTGTTTAAAACCATGCTCTACTGAGTACCTGAGATTATTGATCTACAGATTTTCATCTGTAAAATGAAAACTGGTGAAATGCTATGGTGTTACTCCTAAATTAATGCCTGTCACATATGAAAGAAAGAGAAGAAAGAAGGAAAGAGAAAAGAAAGAAAGAAAGGAAGGAAGGAAAGAAGGAGGGAAGGAAGGAAGAAAGGAAAGAAAAAGAAAGAAAAAGAGAAGAAAGGAAAGAAAGGGAAAGAAAGAAAGAGAAAGAAAGAAAGAAAGAAAGAAAGAAAGAAAGAAAGAAAGAAAGAAAGAAAGAAAAAAGAAAGAAAGAAAGAAAGAAAAAAGAAAGAAAGGAAGGAAGGAAGGAAGAAAGGAAGGAGGGAGGGAGGGAGGCAGGCCAGGAGGGAGGGAGGCAAGGAGGGAGGGAGGGAGGGAGGGAGGAAAGGAGGGAGGAAGAAAATTGGTTAGCTTTTTGCACCTCTTTTTAATTTTCCAGTCTTCACTGTCAGGACTCTATCACCCATTTACCTACCCAACAAGTCCCATCACTAACTATGATTTTGGGTGAGCCATTTAATATTTCTGAACTAAATTATTTTAAAATGAGGAAGGGAGCCAAGTATGGTGGTATATGCCCATTGTCCCAGCTACTAGGGAGGCTGAGGTGGGAGGATTGCTTGAACCCAGGAGTTTGAGGCTGTAATGTGCTATGATCTCACCAGTGAATAGCTACTGTACTCCATCCTGGGCAACATAGTGAGACCCTATCTCTTAATTTGTTTTTTTTGTTTTTTTTTTTAATGAGAAAGGTGATGACTGTCTCCAGTGAATTTTAAGGAATACTTGAATTCTATAAAATTCTGTAAATTCAGTAAAGTGCTATTTGACTCTGAACTATTGATTTGGTATTGATTTGCTTGGTGTAGCCTAAAACAAATCTGGGATTTCTACAGAGGCTTGAGGTCATGATAGAAGTTCTTAGTTTCCTTCAGGAAAGTTGAAATCTCTAATATGATAAGCTTATATTAATTAACTAGGGAAACCATTAGCAAACACAGTAAATAACCAAATATCAAATGCTAAGTTCAGGGTTTAATTGCCCCACCTGTATTCACAGAAAGAGCAATCCATAAAAATACAAAGGGGTGGAGTTTGAGTTTGGGTTTAGAAGAACCTGCCAGGCAGCTGGTAAAAATTGCCTTTCTAGGTGAATAAATGAATTAAATAAATGAAAGAAGTTTTGGCACCCCAATGAAAAATAAACCATGGGAGGGTTAACATAGTTGGAGAAGGAAAATGTGAATGATTATAATGATTGTGTCAAATACAGCCACGAGATAAACAATTGCGCAAACAAAAAAAAAAATGGATACCACATGAGTATCACCCCATGCCTGACTGCCATTTCTACTTCTGCGATTTCAAGTTGAAACATTTAACCTCCATTTAAGACTGAGAACACCAAAAGTGGGTGGGGAGAGGGGAACGTTGATTTGCATGAATTCTATGGCCAGTGAGTGCTGGGAGGCAGTCTAGAATTTGTATCTCCTGCCTACCATTAAAATCTCCTCTCCCGTTGATTATTACCTTTTATCTGCACTCCTGAGCAATGCTATGCAAAAAACATGGGGTTTTACATGTTGGAAGGTTATGTTTGCATCATGGGTCTGCTACTTACCAGGGTTGCAGACATGGGCAAATCACATACTTCTCCTCTTCAGCTAAAACTTGGGGGTTGTGATAATGCCTATCTTTGTGTTATAAATGATTCCTCAGCTAAAAGGGGAATTCCTTGGCTTGCATATCCAAACACAAAGAGCAGAGACCACAACAGCCTGGATCCCAGAGTCAGATGGGAAAATCCCTGCCCATCTCTCATGCCACTTCTCTCTGTGTTTCAGCTTCGATTTTATCAAACTGGATTTCTCCAAAAGTCTGGAACTTTGGATGCTGGCAGCTTTAGGCTTGCAGCTTTTTAAACTCTATTAGCATAAAGTATTTTTAATTATTTTTTTTTGCCCATTTTTAATTAAGAAACCCCAGGTCAGGGCACTGATTGGCTTGGCTGAGGTCAAATGCTCTCCACTGGGACCTGGAGATGAGGTAGTCTGATTAGACCACCATAGCAGATACTCCCGGATGCCTGCCCCAAGTCCATTACCCTCCTGATTCTGACATCCTGACAAAGACTGCCTCTCATGAAATAAGATGGAAATGTCAGACTCTTGTTATCTCACATTCCCTTGTAGTTGGGGGTAGCTATGTGTCTCCCTCTGGGAAGTGATGAGTAAGCAGAGTCCAGTGGAAGAACTCCCTAGGGAGATTTTCTTTCCACATAAAAGGAGAGAGGCATTAGAGAGAGAGAGAGAAAGACAGAGAGAGGGAACCTGTCTCTTGCTACTTTTGCACATTGTAAGAGGATGTGATACAAGGAACAACTGCAGCCTCCTTGAGAGCATGAGGGACCATCACGTCTACACGGTGCATACAGCCTACCAGAGAACAATGAAGTCCTCAGTGACCTTGATAAGCAGCTGAATCAGCCCTGGACCTGCCTACATCCGGATGTCTTGTCAGATGAGAAAATTCCTGTTAAAAGAGAAAACTAAATCCTGTTGTAATCCCTTCTATTAGCTCGGACCCTCTCTCTCTTACAATCATTTCTCCTTGGTCCCCTTTCTTCTTCTCCCACTGAGGTTGTACTACAGGGATCCTTGGCATGAGGGGCCTTAGGGGCATCATGGACAGAGAACAAAGCATCCCTGGTTTCCAGGCTGCAGAACAACACAGGGGGCGGGGCTGCACCCGGTTGGTGGGCGGAGCCTCTCAGTACCTGCCTGGAGGCCACAGGACCCTGTCCATGGGTTTGACTGGAGGTGACTCCCAAGGTGGACATCACTTTTTTCCTTTGACACTTTAAACCATCATCCGACTGTCCCCCAATTCCAACAGAACTGATACAGCTGGCATTTCAGTTCAGCACTTGGTATTTCTTGTCTTATTTGGAGTAACAAACTCTATTTGATATTATTCACCCAAAAGACAAAATGGGAAAATGAAGACGTGTCACACCTGGTGACATTGGAATAGAGATGTTGTGGAGTGATAGCAACAAGGCCACTAGGCTGGGGCTCTCTCTGCTCCTGGCTCTCATCATCTTTGAATGGAAAATATTTAAAATTAGCTCAACTTCTAAATACACTTCATAATCTTTAAAATAAGGAGAACAGTTCCTACTTTATAGAATTTCTGCCAAAACAAAATTAGCTACATATAAAAAAATTTATAAACTAATTTATAAATCTAAATGTTCATAACAAGTACTATGACAAGAACAAAGGATAAGAGGACTTTTATCATCTATCTAAACTTCATGACTCAGTTTCTCCATCTTTCAGAAGGGGCCCTCTCTAAGAAGACTTTAAAATCTACCTGCTTCCTAAAAAAAATCACTTAGTGCATATAGTGTTTGCCCAGAAGGCCACTTCCTGTGACGTCTGTGTAATTGAAAAGAAAGAACTGCAAAAGCACAGTCTAAATATAAGGGGCTATTAATATTTCAGAATATAACAATAATAAGGAATGGCTCACAACAGTACAGATTTAACTCACCAGTCCCCAGGAAATGAGAGGAGAAGAATGCCTGTGTGTGTGTGTCTGTGTGTACTCACCCATCCATGTAAACATTTTTAAAACTCCAGTATCTAAAAAATAGAGTAGTAAATTTAGCAAATATTTCTCTTCTCTTCTTCTAGGTTTTTTTTTTTTTTTTTTTTTTTTAAATTGAGTCTTGCCCTGTCACCCAGGCTGGAGTGCAGTGGTGTGATCTTGGCTCACTACAACCTCTGCCTCCTGAGTTCAAGTGATTCTCCTGCATCAGCCTCCTGAGTAGCTGGGACTACAGGCGCACACCACCACACCTGGCTAATTTTTGTATTTTTTACTAGAGATGGGGTATCACCATGTTGGCCAGAGTGGTCTCGAACTCCTGACCTCAGGTGATCTGCCTGCCTCAGCCTCCCAAAGTGCTGGGATTACAGGTGTGAGCCACCACACCCGGCTTTTCTTCTAGTTTTAAACTTCTTTTAGATTATTTTGACTTAAAAATATTTTTTTTCCCTCCATTCCCAGGACCAGTGCATAAACATTTTGGTTTAACCCTAGATCTTGACTGTGAAAACAGCAGAAGGGAATGATCAATACTTTTAGTAAAAGATAGTGATGGTAAGTCCAGGCTTGAAATCATCATTAAATGACAAGACCCTGGGAGAAGGAGATAATTCAGTACCTTGCACGGAATAATCACTGTTTTTGTTTGTTGTTGCTATTGTTTATTATTATTATTATTGTTAACTCAAAAGTGACATAGGCGTGAATTATGGTGAAATATCTCACCCCGATAAAGCAAAAGAAGAATAAAGAAAATTTAAAAATAGAAGGCTAAAAATTCATTGAGTTGCTATTTTAAAAAATTGTTTCTTAAACAACTGCTTAATATTTGAAAAAAATAATGTGAATCAAAGCTGAAATTAGAAACCTGGATGTTCCCCTAGCAGAGGTTGCTGGATCACTTTCTCATGGTAAGACAAGGCTCATAAATGTGGAAAAGGGGGAATGACATTTGAGATTCACTCAACCTGGTCCCCTTTTCTTAGAGAGAAAGGGAGAGGAAAAATCAAAAGCCACCCTTAGAGGAGAAGAAAATTAGCAAAGTCTTTGCTAAATGTTAGTTATTGGAGCTGGACAAATTTCCCCTATTAGATAATGTAATTATTCCCCACGCTATATTTAATTATCAGGTGTACAGATAAACTGACATTTTTATTCCTCTTTTAAATATTGAGAATTAATTGAAGGAAAATGCATTCTAAAATTTGGATAATTAAACAAATATGCTATGAAACAAGGCCATGTGCAATTTTATTTTATGTATAAATTAAATGTAGACCCAAAGGGGATGCAGTCTTATCATACCGTTGACTCCTCTATTAGCATTTCGATAGAGAGCCTTTGCTTCCTGGTTTTGAGGAACACAAGTGGAGATAGGCAGCACCTGCCAGAGGTTCATACAAAAGAACACTTAAAAGTTGTCTGGGCATGATGGCTCATGCCTGTAATCCCAACACTTTGGCAGGCCGTGGCAGGCAGATCACCTGAGGTCAGGAGTTCGAGACCAGCCTGACTAACATGGTGAAACCCTGTCTCTACTAAAAATACATAAATTAGCAGGCATGGTGGTGGGCACCTGTAATCCCAGCTACTCAGGAGACTGAGATGGGAGAATCACTTGAACCCGGGAGGCAGAGGTTGCAGTGAGCCGAGATCGTGCCGTTGCACTCCAGCCTGGGCAACAAGAGTGAAACTCTGTCTCAAAAAAAAAAAAAAAAAAGTTTGTATGCTTCCTGAATAGAAAAAAAATATGTATTCCGTGTATATTGGCACTTGCGTAGCTTTCTGCTAGCTAGGGAAAGTGAACCTCAGTTTGAGTTGGAGAATCAACACTATGTAGCATTACCCGATCCTTGAAGTGAGTCATTTTAGCTGAGACAGGATGTCGAGAACATTTGGTCTGCCACTCTTGCTCAACGGATGATGAAACTCTAGTCCAGGGAGCAATGATTGGCTTCTGGTCATAAAACTGAGCACTCTATGTGTCCTTTTTCATCTTTTGCCCGTTATCTGTTTGACTGAATTTAGGTAGAGGCATAGAGTATGTCAGTCAGGTGTGGTCAATAATAATTTAATCAACTTTACTAAGCACATATATTGTGCAAAGGCATGAACTAGGCAGAAAAAAAAACTAGGCGGAGGGATTTGTGCTCCCCCATAGTAGCCCATGACCACCCTAGGCCTAGGCAGTCTCTGCATTTCATATGAGAGTTCACTCCTGTCCACAACATAACCAGAAGAGCTCTAATGCTGGGACATTCCATCTTCAAAATTGATTCACTTTGAGTCTTTGAGGTTTCCTTGACATTCAGTTACCTGCTTTCACATGCAAATATTATTAAGGAGTAACACACTTAAAAATTCTTATATCTTAGTAGGGATTTGGTTGGAAAGAGAAACCAGAATGTCCCCTACCATGGCCAAGAACTTTTCAACATTAGGTACTGCCCAAAGTTAGAATTGCATAGTAAAAAGGCCAAGACTAGAATTAAAGACCCATGCTCCCTCATTTGGTCAGCAGTATTTGTTTATTTTCTGCTTTTCTCTGAAACCACCTTGCATTGCCCCACTGTCTATATTAGACTGAGAAGAAGAACCTTTATATGGAAGGAAGGAAATTCTCCAAATTTTTAGCACTTACTAATGCCACATAAAATATTCTAAATAAACCTATTCTAAATCACTGTATTAAAATGAGATTCATTTTAATTTGAGCAATGCTATTCACCATTAAGACTGTTATTTAAAATAAGTTGTTAATTGCTCTTTGGTTCATGCTGTCAGAACTCAAGATAAACCAAGATGACAGGGTCAGAATGCTCTGGGTGAATTTGGAAGGTTTTTGCCAGGTGGAATAAGGGGTGAGGATTTCCAGGTCAGCTAAGGCAGCTGTAAATTGATAACGGATTTGCACTGAAGACAAGGAGGGGAGCTAAAGTGGTGTTGAGATTTACCAGGATACTTGTAACTGAGAAGAGGAAAAAGATCAAATGCCAAGCTAGCATCCTAAACAGGCCCACTGAGGATGTGTGGATTGGATGGAAACAAGAGGATCGGGGCAGGGGAATGAGATGAGACTGTATCAGTCCCTAGCTACAGGCATGACGAGATGTGAGTTGGAGATGGATGTGGTGGTTTGAAAGATGTTCAGACAATTTAATCCACTGCTATAGGTGGCCCAGAGCTATAAAGAAAACATCTAAGCCTAAAATCAGGAGACCTGAATTGTCTACACTGGGTCCCTTGACTCAGCTGGACTATACTGTCCCTGAAGAGATGTATATAGCAAAAAAAAAAAAAAAAAAAAAAAAAAGAAAGAAAAAATATAGTTTGGAAAGAAATAGCAACACAAGGCAATTGAAAAGGAATTGGGTTTCAAATATTTCAGGACAGCAATAAGCACTCTCATAAAAGATCAGGCTTCTACTGCATTTCCCACCGAGTTATTCAGATGGGAGACCTGCTTTGAAATTTCTCTGTGAATTCTCGGAACCCTAATGCACAGCTTGAACCCCAAAGCAGCAGATGTTTTGAAATAGTGTAAATGCGCAAAGAATGACTTTCAAGAATCCAATAAAATGTTGGTAGAGAGGTTAAGAATAACACTACTAAAAATGCAAACAACAAGCATGATTCACATATAGACATCATTTATACACTCATGTACAAAAGGATCCATTTTTATTACTAAGTTATATCAGGCCCTTTTCCTAATTTTCTCATAATTTAACATTCAATTTATTTTACTACCCACATCACAGATAATTCATGGATACAGTCTTGAAAATTTGATATGATTCGTTTCACTTCCAAGTAACATAAGGCCTTCCGCCTAATTTTCCCATATTTTTACATTCAATTTATTTTACTATCCACATCACGGATGGTGGTGGATAGAACCTTGAAAACTCAATTTGATTCAAAAAGTAGTGAACATGAAATTGGACATGAATGACAATGTCGTTACACATTCATTCGACAAACATTTATGGACTATTACTCTTGTTTTCCATAACATGGTAGTATAGGAATTAGAAATGAATTTGAAATAGACTGCACAAAAGAGCCTATAATTTAGTAGAAATAATGCAATGTATATGCAATGTAAATATGCAGGTAAAAACATAAATCTTCTTTGAAGCCTATGCTACATTAGGCACTTAATCTTAACAAGGTCTCTAGAAGCTAGATATTATCATGCCCATTCTCCTGATGAAAGCTCTACGTGTCCTTTAGCTCATTAGGTATCTGAGGTCAGATTAAGCAACAAGATCATTATTTAAACCAGATCAATGTGATACAATATCTGCAGTCTTTTAGTTATACCACACTACTTTCCTTATTTTTTTTTTGACAACTAAAAATTGTATGTATTGACAAGGTACCACATGATGTTTTGACACATGTATACATTGTGGAATGATTAAATGAAGCTAATTAACAGATCCATCACCTCACTTACTTATCTTTTTGTGGTGAGAACATTTAGGATCTACTCTCTTAACAATTTTCAAGTATACAAAACATTATTAGTAACTGTGGTCACTATGTTGTAGGTCTCCAGATCTGATTCATTCTGTCTAACTGAAACTTTGTACACATTAACCGACCTCTCCCCTTAGTTACACCATACTACTTTCTTTTTCCTTTATTTCTTTTCTTTTTTTCTTTTTTGAGATGGAGTCTCGCTCTGTTGCCCAGGGTGGAGTGCAATGGTGCAATCTTGGGTCACTTCAAACTCTGCCTCCTAAGTTCAGGCGATTCTCCCGCCTCAGCCTCCCGAGTAGCTAGGATTACAGGAGTGTGCCACCCCACACAGCTAATGTATTTTTTCTTTTTTTTTTTTAGTAGAGACTGGGTTTCCCCATGTTGGTCAGGCTGGTCTCGAACTCCCGACCTCAGGTGATCCACCTGCCTCGGCCTCCCAAAATGCTGGGATTACAGATGTGAGCCACCACACCATACTACTTTCTAATGAATTATGGAACAAGTTAGAAATCCATCAGTGTTGGAGACAAAGGTACAGAACTGGGGAAGATAAAGCTTCTAGTTGGCGCAGCCCAGAAGGCAACTTAAAGGAGGTATTACTGGTATCTGATCCAGTCTTTGAAAGCTGATGAATTGGAAAGTGTGTGGGGGTGTATGCATCTGCCAATGCAAGTGTGTGTTATTTGTATACGTGTGTTACGACTAGTCATTCATTACAAAAACTGGACCAGACCAGGTGTGGTGGCTCATGCTGGTATTCCTGGCACTTTGGGAGGCTGAGGGGTGTATTGCCTGAGCTCGGGAGTTCAAGACCAGCCTGGGCAACATGGTGAAGCCCCTTCTCTACTAAAAATACAAAAAAATTAGCCTGGCATGGTGACACATGCCTGTAATTTTATCTACTCAGGAGGCCAAGGTATGAGATTCGCTTGAACGTGGGAGGCAGAAGTTGCAGTGAGCTGAGATTCTGCCACTGCATTCCAGCCTGGGTGACAGAACGAGGCCCTGTCTCAAAAAACAAACAAACAAAAACTGGACCAAAATTTTTTTTTTTCCTTTTCAAAAAATTTTTTTTTATACTTTAAGTTGTAGGGTACATGTGCACAACATGCAGGTTTGTTACATATGTATACATGTGCCATGTTGGTGTGCTGCACTCATTAACTCATCATTTACATTAGGTATATCTCCTAATGCTATCCCTCCCCCTCCCCCCACCCCACAACAGTCCCCAGTGTGTGATGTTCCCCTTCCTGTGTCCATGTGTTCTCATTGTTCAATTCCCACCTATGAGTGAGAACATGTGGTGTTTGGTTTTTCGTCCTTGCAATAGTTTGCTGAGAATGATGGTTTCCAGCTTCATCCATGTCCCTACAAAGGACGTGAACTCGTCCTTTATTTATGGCTGCATAGTATTCTATGGTGTATATGTGCCACATCTTCTTAATCCAGTCTATCACTGATGGACATTTGGATTTGTTCCAAGTCTTTGCTATTGTGAATAGTGCCACAATGAACATACATGTGCATGTGTCTTTATAGAAGCATGATTTATAATCCTTTGGGTATATACCCAGTAATGGGATGGCTGGGTCACATGGTATTTCTAGTTCTAGATCCTCTAGGAATCGCCACACTGTCTTCCACAATGGTTGAACTAGTTTACAGTCCCACTAACAGTGTAAAAGTGTTCCTATTTCTCCACATCCTCTCCAGCACCTGTTGTTTCCTGACTTTTTAATGATTGCCATTCTAAATGGTGTGATATGGTATCACATTGTGGTTTGATTTGCATATCTCTGATGGCCAGTGATGATGAGCATTTTTTCATGTGTCTGTTGGCTGCATAAATGTCTTCTTTTGAAAAGTGTCTGTTCATATCCTTCACCCACTTTTTGATGGGGTTGTTTGTTTTTTTCTTGTAAGTTTGTTTGAGTTCTTTGTAGATTCTGGATATTAACCCTTTGTCAGATGAGTAGATTGCAAAAATTTTCTCCCATTCTGTAGGTTGCCTGTTCACTCTGATGGTAGCTTCTTTTGCTGTGCAGAAGCTCTTTAGTTCAGTTGGATCCCATTTGTCAATTTTGGCTTTTGTTGCCATTGCTTTTGCTGTTTTAGTCATGAAGTCCTTGCCCATGCCTATGTCCTGAATGGTATTGCCTAGGTTTTCTTCTAGGGGTTTTTTTTTTTTTTTTTTTTTTTTTGGTTTTAGGTCTAACATTTAAGTCTTTAATCCATCTTGAATTAATTTTTGTATAAGGTGTAAGGAAGGGATCCAGTTTCAGCTTTCTACATATGGATAGCCAGTTTTCCCAGCACCATTTATGAAATAGAGAATCCTTTCTCAATTTCTTGTTTTTGTCAGGTTTGTCAAAGATCAGATGGTTGTAGATGTGTGGTATTATTTCTGAGGGCTCTGTTCTGTTCCATTGGTCTATATCTCTGCCTTAGTACAAGTACCATGCTGTTTTGGTTGCTCTAGCCTTGTAGTATAGTTTGAAGTCAGGTAGTGTGATGCCTCCAGCTTTGTTCTTTTGGCTTAGGATTGTCTTGGCAATGTGGGCTCTGTTTTGATTCCATATGAACTTTAAAGTAGTTTTTTCCAATTCTGTGAAGAAAGTCATTGGTAGCTTGATGGGGATGACATTGAATCTATAAATTACCTTGGGCAGTATGGCCATTTTCATGATATTGATTCTTCCTGTCCATGAGCATGGAATGTTCTTCCATTTGTTTGCGTCCTCTTTTATTTTGTTGAGCAGTGGTTTGTAGTTCTCCTTGAAGAGGTCCTTCACATCCCTTGTAAGTTGGATTCCTAGGTATTTTATTCTCTTTGAAGCAATTGTGAATGGGAGTTCACTCATGATTTGGCTCTCTGTTTGTCTTTTATTGGTGTATAAGAATGCTTGTGATTTTTGCACATTGATTTTGTACCCTGAGACCTTGCTGAAGTTGCTTATCAGCTTAAGGAGATTTTGAGCTGAGACGATGGGGTTTTCTAAATATACAATCATGTCATCTGCAAACAGGGACAATTTGACTTCCTATTTTCCTAATTGAATACCCTTTATTTCTTTCCTCTGCCTGATTGCCCTGGCCAGAGCTTCCAACACTATGTTGAATAGGAGTGGTGAGAGAGGGCATCCCTGTCTTCAAAAGCTAGCAGAAGGCAAGAAATAGCTAAGATCAGAGCAGAATTGAAGGAGATAGAGACACAAAAAACCCTTCAAAAAATCAATGAATCCAGGAGCTGGTTTTTTGAAATGATCAACAAAATTGATAGACTGTTAGCAAGACTAATAAAGAAGAAAAGAAAGAAGAATCAAATAGAAGCAATAAAAAATGATAACGGGGATATCACCACCGATCCCACAGAAATACAAACTACCATCAGAAAATCCTATAAACGCCTCTACACAAATAAACTAGGAAATCTAAAAGAAATGGATAAATTCCTCACATACACCCTCCCAAGACTAAACCAGGAAGAAGTTGAATCCCCAAATAGACCAATAGCAGGCTCTGAAATTGAGACAATAATTAATACCTTACCAACCAAAAAAAGTCCAGGACCAGATGGATTCAGAGCCGAATTCTACCAGAGGTACAAGTTGGAGCTGGTAAGACTCCTTCTGAAAATATTCCAATCAATAGAAAAAGAGGGATTCCTCCCTAACTCATTTTATGAGGCCAGCATCATCCTGATACCAAAGCCTGGCAGAGACACAACAAAAAAAGAGAATTTTAGACCAATGTCTCTGATGAATATCGATGCAAAAATCCTCAATAAAATACTGGCAAACCGAATCCAGCAGCACATCAAAAAGCTTATCCACCATGATCAAATGGGCTTCATCCCTGGGATGTGAGGCTGGTTCAACTTATGCAAATCAATAAATGTAATCCAGCATATAAACAGAACCAAAGGAAAAACCACATGATTATCTCAATAGATGGAGAAAAGGCCTTTGACAAAATTCAACAGCCCTTCATGCTAAAAACTCTCAATAAATTCGGTATTGATGGGACGTATCTCAAAATAATAAGAGCTATCTATGACAAATCCACAGCCAATATCATACTGAATGGGCAAAAACTGAAAGCATTCCCTTTGAAAACTGGACCAATATTTAACTTCTTCCACAGAAAATGTCATTCCTGGCCTTTAGGCATTTTTTTTCTCACACTACATGGTACCTTCCTGGAGCTTTTCTTGATATTCTAGATGCCCTATATCTTCTTGGAGAGATAGGAAAAATAACTACACAGATGAGGAAGTTTGGAAGGAAAGCAGATGACTTTATCAAATGAAAATATCCCCATGTTTCTTATCTGGGTGGTAAACCTTAACAAGGGTTTGATGGGAGGTCCACTTTGAGAGGTCATTTGGGTTACTGTGGTCAGAGGGGCTGTAACCCACATAGTTCCCAAAAAATACAGAAAATGGTGGGAGAAATAATAATGCTTTAGCACTGTGGGAACTTTAAAACACCTCTTTTTGACCTGGAATGAGGTCATAGCTTTGCCCAGGTCCCACTTGATACAGGACTTTATCTATGTTACCTGTCAAGGCTGCAGGCCATTGAATTTCTACCTCCTATCATGTAAAGTCCTGGATATCTTCCCCAAATTGTGAATATGCTCTGGCCTAAAGAAATGAATGAGTCAATGAATAAATGAATGAATGAATATGACATTTCTATTAGCTCCTTTCTTGGGTATCTGTGGATGAGTCACGTTGCTCTGATTTGCCTGGGAAATAAGACTTTAATATCCTGAATATTGTACACTCTTATTATTAAAATGTCACCTAGATTTTAAAAAAAAATTCTGCCCCTGCCATTTTCTTACCTTGCTATTTAAGTGTTGTTCTTATCAGGAAAGCATTTGGTGAATGTGAAAAACAATAATCATGGCACATGAATGACAACTTGACTTGATAATGATTAATACCCTCAGCATGCTTATCTTCCTTTTCTTCATATAACTGTGTTCTCCACATTGGGTTCCTGAGGTATGGGAGTCCCCTCAGTAGGAAAATATTTCCTAAAATCAACCTGATAATCCATTCCGTTTTTGGTTGCAGGATGGTAGCTTGTATATTTCAAGGTGGGGAGGGAGGGAGAGAGACTTCATCATGTCCACAGATTTTAGCAATAACTAGACATATGCATTTGCTTGTGATTCCTCAGAGCCTGGTTTTCTTCTACAAAGGATACAAATGCACAACTCTATTTTCCAACTAAAGGAAGCTGTTTTAAGAAAAATACGTGTTGTGATGCTTAAATAAGTCCATGCTTTACTTCTGAATGTTCACGCCCAAGAACAAAAGAAAGAAGAAGAAAGGACAAGAATCACACCAAGCAGTATCACAACCCCTGCTTACAGATCCATAATTGAGACTGCTCTGCCAGGGAACAAAAATTTATCACCTGTCCCCAAGATGGGCACACACAGGATATTGAACACAGGGTAGAATTTCTGAAAAATCAATCCTGAGCCTGAATTCACAGCATATGTGAAGTTGAGAGAACTCCTGTTTTAGCCTTTTCCTTCCTCCCTCCTTCCTTTCCTTTCTTCTTTCTTTCCTTGTTTCTTTCTTTCTGGAAGACGAATGCTCTGTGGTCCTTAAATTTGTGCCTGTTTTTTCTCCAGTCCAGCAAAATTTGAGGATTGCCTGGGGCTCTCTGGGACAGGAAGATGTAATGTTGACTTTAATGAACAGATGGTATCCGGAGGAAAAAAATCTATCAGGGTTTTAAGTGTCAGAGTTTGATAGAGAATTTGCCTGTGGGGTGTCTAGGAACCTGGACAGGAGAACATGTCTTGACCTCGTGGGAAGAAGGGTGGGATCTGGCTTGGGGAGTGGGCTCTAATTTGAGGGCATGTATATATATATATATATATATATAGTCAAATTATTTGAATAAAACAGTCATATTTTCAAAAGGAGATATGGCACAGTACTCAGCAGTAGAGACAGGACAATCCTAGCCAAATATAAATTCTTATAATACTTTTGACATTTGTTTTCAGAGAGGTAAGGAATGGAAGCCTCTTTCCTATTGATGATTACACACACACACACAATTTATTTCATCATTATTGTTATCATCATTATCAGTAGCTTCTTAGCTGTTTGAACCCAGTTATGTAACCTCTCTTAGCCTCAGTTTCCTATTCTATAAAATTGGGATCAGGAACACCCACCCTACCCTTGCAGAGGTGCTGTGAGTATTAAATGAACAGAAGTACTGGGTCTACCTCTTGGAGGCTCTCAGTCCATTACAAGCTTACTTGCCAGGCTCCGAACAGATCTCTGAGCATGTTGGCTGCTATGACCTTGCCTCTGGTGCTCCAAGTAGAAGCACCGTTTCAAGGACATATTAAACACTCCGTGTGTGTTTGTTGAATAGTTCTCTGCCTTTGATTTCCACCCATAGACTTTCAGAAAGGCCCCATTTACTGATATTTAATCTTTCTGGAGTTTCTGCTTAAACTGAAGGTCCTCATTCCTTATTGATACACTCTAAGTCTTACTGGGGAGAGCTCCAAAACACTGTTGTTCCACAGTCAAAATGCTTCTAAATACAGCATCATCTACAGAATTTTTTTAGATATTCAATGAGTAAAGAAACATTCTCTTCAGCTGTGCTTTCTTTCTGTTTTAGTACATTCATTCTTTTATAACAAAAATATCAGGAACTGGGTGGATTATAAAGAACAATCATGTATTTCTCACAGTTATGAAGGCTGGGAAATCCAAAATCAAGGCATGAGCAGATTTGAGGCATGGGTCTATTGAGGGCCCACTTCATCTCAGATGACAAATTCTCTCTTTGTCTTCACATAGTGGAGAAAACAAAGCCCCTCAGTCTTCTTTTATAAGAGCATTAATACTACTCAAGAGGGCTCCACCCTTGTGATCTATAGGTTGATGCAAAAGCGATTGCAGTTTTTGCCATTAAAAATAATAAAAAGTAATGACAAAACCACAATTGCTTTTGCACCAACCTATAATTACCTCCTTAAAGCTCTACCTCCTAATATCATTTCTTAAGGGATTAGAATTTCAACATACACATTTTGGGGGCACATAAATATCCAGACTATATTCCTCTCCTACCCCTATCATGCAGAGAGAGCATGCTCTTGTATCCTGAAACTTCACAAAAATCAAATACATCAATCAGCACAAGTTTAGGGAGACCCAGCTTTCTGGTCAACCCCATGGTAGTGACAAAGAAAGAGCCTTCTTAGAGTCAAAATTGCCCAGAATCACTTTCTCTGGAATTCTTGGGTGATGGGCTGTGATGTGCTGATTTTTTCTCGCATTCTTCGTGGATCCAGTTGTCACTGTTTGTTTGGAGTGTGTGCTATGTACCAGACACTTTGCTACAGAGCTTTCTTCCTTGGAGCACCAAATATTTTATGTCATCATTTTTGATAAAAACAACTTTTTAGAATGTTCCACTATGTCTTCTGTTTTTCGAAAATGAGTTTTCTGAACGTGATCTCATCTTTATGATTCAGGGATAGCCTTATTAACACAGTTAACAAACAGCACATCCTATAAGAAAAAAATGTCATGGGAACTTCTGTTTGTCCTAATTACTGAATGGCACAAGATTGCATTTTGTGAAAAATCTGTTTTTCATAGTTTTCTGCCTTATTCACTTCCTGACAAGGCCTTATGATCACCCATGTTTCTGCCTGCTTGTCTACCCGTAATACTTTTTCTATTTTTCTATTTTTTTCCATAGGCTTGAGATTTAGAAAACCACATAGGGAAGATGGTAGTCAAAAACACTGATGGAATAGAACTGGCATCCTTATTGGAAGACTTACTAGTTATGAGACTGGGCACATAATCTCACATCTCTGATCTTCATTGGGAAGATCACTTTAAATTGGGAAATTCATCAAACCCATCTTTTAGCATGGTTGGAAAGAAAAACCCTGGACCAGCGGCCACAATGCTGCCTCTGTTGGAGTACCCAGGATCATTCCTCCCTTGCCTATGGTAGCCCCTGCCTTGGATGCCTAGGTTCATCTCCTGCTGTCCACACCATGATGATAATAATAATAGGGGAGTGTTACCGAAGCTATGTATGCTATATTCATTACATTCTTTAACCCTCACAGGGATGTAGCAATGTTGGCATTGCAGTGCTTCTTTTGCAGTTAAGAGCACCAGAACCAGAAGGTTAAATAACTTGCTGAGATTACATAGATAGTAAGAGACTCAATCACATGCTTCTGACACCCAAACCATGAACCAATTCACTGCACTGAACTTCCTCTCTGGGAATAAGACAGGTTTGCAGAGCTCAAAGTAAGGGATCATCCAAATATAACTCTATCTGTCCCAGAAAGAAGCCAGCTCCTCGGGACATTGACTACCTTTGGCAGACTGTTTCATTTGAGGTGATCAAAGATTCAGGCATTGAGAGAAGACAGATTTGTTCTTTATTATATGTGAGCTGAGTGCTTAGGGACTGGGACCTGCCTCATGTTTCAGGGATCTAGCTTGCTGTCTTCCTGCAGAGTGCCAGAGATAATGTATTTAAGAGATGCCGGACTGATCAGGTGAGAATTTATGTAAGCTGAAACCATTAGGTGGCTTAATTAAATCAGGGCATTTAACTCATTAGCCTCCTGCTCCTGGGACTAATAAATTTGAATCCAGTGGTGCTAATCACAAAGGAAGCCAAGTCCAGCATGTCCCCTCTTAGTGGAGAGAGGAAACACAGCAGGAGAAAGGTAGTAGCAAATTCAGAAAAAGGATGACTGGCACCATCAGCAGAGTGTGTTGAGCATTCTGAGACCTAACTGGGAGTCAGGGAAACGTGGGAGAGAAAGATGAGTTTGGTGACTAAAAGGAACTCCAAATTTCACTTGGTTATCCCATGCAAGCCATCAGAAAAACCCATATCTGGTGCATAACATCTTGTCATAATCCTTACTAATATACTAGGTATCTCACAGTTATGATAGCTGTGACAAAAACTTCTTGCGGCTGAGTCTCACACTCCTGCTTACAAGTGAAATATGTGCATTGTCTTCCAATTGCCCAAGCTCACACATCTTACTTGCCAGGCTTTGGACGTGAATAGTGTCTCATTATTCTCCACCTGCATCACCAAAATAGCTTACAAACCCATGTCTCTTTCTTTCTTGTCACTATTTCTTCCCCAACATAATGGCCAGGTTTACATTTTTAAAATAGAGATTTTGATGCCATCTCTCAGCCTGAAATCCTTCAGTAGCTTCCCATTATCTTCAAGATCAAGTTCAAATTCATTAACAGGCCCAACTAAGCCTTTCTCTAAGTTTCATTTCCCACCCCCATCATCTCTACTCCTTTTCTCCCAGGGAGGACAGGGTACTTATAAACAGTATGGAATGATTTGCATTTTCCCAAACATTCCACAAGCCTATACCTTGGCATATTCTATTACATTTAGAATGTCCTTTAGAATTTCACTCTGAATTTCTTTCCACCCAGGGAATACTTCTTCACATCTCTCAGTCGATGGTTGGGACAGCTCTATCAAGCTCTCTTTGATACCTTTGGGCTCCAAAAGCCATGCCTTATTCGGGTTTATGATGCATGCTTCCAAAAACCTTTTCCTCTCTCCCAGGTACTCACCTCTTTACGTGTCTGTCTTCTCCTCTAGACACTCAATTTTTTGAGGTCAGGAATTATATATTGATAATCACAATAAGATGCTTGGCACGTCATGTTAGCATAGGCCTGGATGGTGTCCACAGCTTCCTGAAGGTGGGGTGACATTGGCTGGAATTGTGTGATTCTGAGTGGGGACCAAGCTGTCAGCCTGAGCAGATGGGGAGCTTGCAGAGGCCATTGGAAAAGGAAAGAATGCTGAAGAGAAGTTAACACCAGGACAGGAAACATGGGGTGAGGAGAACAGGTTCAAAGGAAGGTTTTATAGCCTTTTGCTACACAGTGTTTAATGAAAAACATTTCTGCATCTTCTGATGGCATTTTCAGTAAAATAAGCACTTCTTTCAAAATGTATAAGTTGGCTCTTCCGGGGAGGATGTGATAAGTATTTTCATATGGCTTCAAGGTCTACCTCAGGGCGCTCACTGAATCCCTATTGTTGTTATGACAATGGCCATGGTCTTTAGCAAGCTTTCATGAGCATTTCCCATGTGCCAGCACATGCTAGACACTAACTTGCACTGTTTCAGGGGCAGTAGCCCCTGGGAAGAGGTATTATTAGTAATATACTTTTATGGTGAGGAACGTGACAGGAAGACAGGATAAGAGATGTTCCCAGAGCCACATGCTACATGAGAAACTGGGACTTGAACCAGGTCAGTGTGGGAGGCGAGCCCATGCTTGAAGCTATTCTTCCCAGTCCTGCACTGGGACAGGACCTGGTGCATGGGCTTTTCTTGACATCAGCAGGCCAAGGCTGGCAGGAGAAGTGTTCACGATCTGCCTGGGGTGGAATAGAGAGAGGGAGGATGGGCTGAATATCTGGGTAGCTTCAGAATGCCTTAGAGGTGTACTCCTGCTTCCTGGTGGAGGACAGTGACTTAACAAAGCTCCCACTGAGATTTCTGATGCTGCAATAACAACCTGTCTGGTGTTTTGATATTTTTCCTCATTTCCTCTTTTTGGAAAATGTGAAGAAAATGACAAGGAGCTGTCTCTATAAATGCTTAAGAGCCCAAACCAACCTGAGTATAAGAAAGAGGTGGAAGAAATAAGCTGTGTTTGAAATGTGCTTCTGTTTCAACCTAAGTAAGATGAAAGGCAGCCTTCAAAGTTTTTAATTGAGAAGGCAGGAGATACCACAGAACAGAGGTCATCTACCTGGTGATGTAGTCATTCATATCAATTCAGCAAATAAAATCTATTATGCATAGGCACAATTCAGGGTTCCAATATCTTCTCCTAGAATAACAAGCAAAGTGCCCTTAACTATTTGCCACAAGCCAGTGAATTGACTCACAGGTGTAGGCTCCCACCTTGGCTCCGTGGCTTGTTGTGAATGTGACCTTCAATGTCATACCCAACATATGAGGGCCAGTGTGACTTTTGAGTCTGACTTCTAGCTCTGGAGTGGTGGTGCGGGTTGGAGATGATGCATGCAGATACTTTTAAGAGACCATCATCATCTGGCCCAAACTATTATTTTGTAGGTGTTGATGCAGACCATTCGTCAAGAAGGGAAGGGGCTCCTCTATGATCGCACAGCACCTCTTATGCTGGCCTTGGGACCACCAAAGTAGAAGTCTTTTGGCTGTGACATGTGGCCCACCTCAAGGTCTGCCTCTTGTCATTAAAAGCCCTTGTCCATATTTCCTCAAAGTCAGTTACACACTAGACACAGGGACCATGTAAAGACAGTGCTCAGCGTCCTATGCCCTCCAGGGCAGAGTGACCAACACACTATGCTATGGAGCACTGGAACTGTGGCCAGCCTGAATTGAGATATGCTGTGGGTGGAAAACAAACTCAAGTTCTCATACTCAGCGTACCATAAAAAAGTAAAATGTCTCATTGATAATTTTGTATGGTTTGCTGATTGAAATAATATTTTGAATGAATTGGGTTAAGTCAAATACATCTGTAAACTTCATTTCACCTGTTTAATTTTACATTTTTTTAAAATGTGGCTAACAGAACATTTAAAATTACACATGAGTCTCTCACTATGTTTTACTAGGCAGCGTCATAGTGGCTCAGAATTTTTTTTTTCTTTCTTACTCTACTATCAGGAAATGTACTCCATTTCTTCTTCTGCAACAGAGCCTGTGCTTGCCATCTCATTTTTACTCTGTGCACAGTTTCCTGTAGTAACAGTGGTAACGGTTCTCATAATGATGAAGGTTGTTTGTAAAACCCCACATCCTCGATGGTCTCTTCTTTACAAAATGTTCCCACAGAGATTCTTGCTTCACCATGTCTTTGCCTGCATGGCCAAGATGACTTGGCCCCACACAAGAGTTTCTGCCAGGCATGTCACCATCCCTAGGTCTAATTCAGTGGGGTGAATGGTCACATTCTCAGCCTCCTGCTCCCTCTGATCCTTCTAAAGAAGGAAGTGCCTGCCTCTCTCTCTCACCTTTCACCTGAGGTGATGTAGACACTGTTGATTCAAGGAGGTATTATTTCTTCCTGTTCTGTTCCCTCCAACCGTCCCCACACCACTTTCTTCTTTGTGACTCACTAAACCCATATAACCGACTGGGGTCCTATTTAACTTATGTGCATATTCATTTGGCAAACATTCATTCTGCATCTCCTAAACACCTGATACTGAGCTAGTGGCTAGGGATGGAAAGAAGAGCTTGAACATGGCCTTTGGTTGGCCTCAAGGAATCATAGACAAGTTGATAAAACACAGTATTACAATATATAGAGGCATCAGCTGAGGTCACAAAGTAGGTTGCCTAACACATCTGATGATGAAAGAGAAGACTCTCTAAAGATGTGTTCAGTTGAGTGGAAAGGATGACTATAGCTCAGCTAGGGCTTACTGTATTATTAGTATCATTACTGTTATTTTTGCCATCATCATCATTATTTTAAAGTTAACTGCAAAGGAATGGACTTAAGGAAGAGCATGTAAAATTTAGGGAATTAGAAACACAAGAGATGGAGAATGAGGAAGCTGCACCTGAACGCCCCAAAATCCAAGTTTAGGGATTCACGTTTCATCGTAAACTCAGTGAGAAGTCCCACATGGTACTCATAAAGATGCATGAAACAGTCAGCCCAGCATTAGGAATCCATCACTTTGGTAGCCATGGGGTAAGGAATAGAATTGTTCTTACCCTATGTGTGGAGAGAAGATCAGCCATGTGTCCAAAGAGTCCAACTGTTTTGTCTTAGAAGACACAGGCACAAGGTATTTGCAATTGTGTCTGCCTTCCTGTCATCTGAAGAAGGCCCCTCCTGGGGGTCCAGTGTTTGTCTGTGATATTATTTCCCACAGTCCCACCAAGCATAAAGGATTACATCGATGCTTCCTGTCATTGATGATGAGGGCAAAAGTACTGGGTCCAGCAGGCGCCTTGGGGAACCGGAGCAGATTTGGGGATCTGTCCTTCCTGGCCCCAGAGAGACTGGTTTGGTTCAGGGACCCCTGGGGCCCTGTTTGAAAAGTGGCTTTTCTCATTTCCCTTTGATCAGGCAGTTCATGGCATATTTGGAAGGACAAGGAGTGATTTGTCTTCCACATGTGTTTTCATTTATTCCTTAAAGGCAGAGCTAAAGCATTAAGCAAGAATACAATAAAGTCCAGTGGGCAGACAAGCTTCAAACAGTCTCAAAGGGTATGTCTAAGATAAGCTCATTTGTTTATAATCCATGTATTTTTTAATAGTTTATGAAAAATACAGGTGGTAAACTTACATCTGGGTGAATAGGGGTAGAAGTAAAATACAATAATGCCAGGCATAAGGTCAATTCTGAAAAAGTTTCCATAAATTCCTGTGTAATTCACCAATGGGAGCCATCATTTAGGCAGGAGCTTCCTAGTAGCCAGTAAAATAACAAACAGTGTTTCATAGGTAATGGGTAAAAGAACACTTACTTCTGATACATAGAGCTAAGGGAAATCACACTGGTAGTTCTTCACAAAGGGCACATTTTCTAATTAAGTAAATAATGTTTTTAGTAATATTCTGACTGCCATTGACTATGAGTTTCAGAGGGTTATTTAAAATGATGCAAATTGACTTGATTTTCATACCATTCCTTGACAGCCTCTGATGTACAAGGGTGGTAAACTGCAATAATGTGTTCAAATATTTTGCCACCCTTCTCTGGATGATGCTACACCACTGCCTGTTGCTATGGGGTGTGTGGTGCAACATCCCAGGAAAGCATCTGCTCTCCCCATCCCAGTGGTACCAAGTTTGACCACATCATGTGACACACGCCACTCCCCAGAAGAGAATCTAAGGACCACTGCATCATTCTGCCATGAACTCATTTCCTTCTGCCTCAAGAAGGTCAAGTGCCAGAGAGGAGCTATACATTTTCAGCCCAGATCTTAGTACAAAGGAGACACAAGGAGGAGAGCTCCCATTGACCCACGATTGACATATATGCAAGCAAACAAGAAACCTTTGTTGTAGTCAGCGCCTGAGATTTGAGGATTGTTTGTTACTTCAGCATGACCTGGTAAAAGATCTCATCATACTGCTTTATCATGATGGATGCAGCTTTATCAGCGCCTTGGGATGATAGAGAGATATAAAAGACACAATTCTTACCCTTTGCAAACCTGCAATTTAGTAGAGTAAACTATATGTTTAAAAATAGGCTGAAGGCTGTAAGTGCCACCTTAGATTCTCAAAAAGTATCATGGGAATCAAGTCCAGATGCAAGAAAAAATACGTACCTAAAAAGAAAATTACTTCCTTAAAGAGCAGATACTGAGAGAATGAGCAAGGTTAGAATGGAACAGGTAAACTTCTGGGAGTAGGCATGGCAGAGATTTTGGGGGGAAGACTCTATTTAGCAGAGTGTGTCCTGGGAATGGAGAGAGAAACGTCTCAAATGGAGCATTCAATGCGAGGAAGATTATGATAGGAAATAAGTTTGGAGATCAGAGAGCTGACAGAGAAGATAATCATTTTTAGTGCAGTTTACACTTAAGGTAAGAAAGTTTATTGAGGGCCTGCTTTGTGCTAGGCATCGTCCTCAGTATTTTAAAAGTCTCACTTTATTTAATCCAAACAACAGCACTAGGAGACAGAGGTTCTAATTGCCATTTTGTGTAGAGATGAGGAAACTGGGGCTCAGTCCTAAAGCAAAATAATTAGCAAATTGCAGAAATAAAATTTGAACCTTAGTCTTCCAGGCTCCAAAGCCCATGTGTCTTTGTTGTCCAGGCATACAGATGGATGACTGAGGGTCTTCCATACCATGGTAATTATTGTGTACTTCACTTAATGTGCAGTGGAAATCTACTGAAGCCTTCCAAGGTTGGGGAAAAGGGTGACACTGATTTGGCCTGTGTTTCAGGAAGATAATTTTATTAGCCATGTTGAGGCCAGCCTGGATGTGGTGACTGGGAGCAAGTAACAGGTAAAATGCAGCAACAATAATTCCATATATTGGTCACTAATTGTCCATTTAGCTATCATATGGAGGAAGTTGACTTTAACAGGTCTTACAAATGCCTTCAAAGAGGGTTCACAGGCCCTATATCCCAAGAGATTTTTCAATTTCTTAGAGGTGTTTCAAAGAACAACAACAGTAACAGTCAGTTTTACTAACCATCTTCCCTTCCTGTTCAGTGGAGTTTGTATGTAGATCTACCTGAGACAGAGGGCTGAATCCTATAGACTCACAAGGCCCTTCCCATCTTGTAGCCATAACCCCTTCACCTTTATTAGTCAAATAGACAAAACCTAATTAAGCTTTTTTTCTCCAGATCTCTGAGCATCTATATAATGAGAGAAAAATGTTGGAATTACAATGAGAAGTGTGAGTCTTAGCATTTAGTGGCTTTCTGTGATATGCTTTTAGGACTTTTCCAAGGGAAGATGAAATAAACATCCTATACCCTGTCCTGGGAATCTGGTCTGACCTGAGACTAGCCCTCATGAGGGTGCTGGCAGGGCAGAATGTTCACCATAGTAACATAAGCAAGGGAGAGGAGAAAGGAAGAAAGAAACTTTTGGGCATTTGTAGGGGTGGGGGAGGCATTTAGTGAAGCTCGATGGAGTAGGATAAAGGGGAGATTCCATTAGTTGGTAGGCTTTGATAATGAATTATATGACTGATCGGCCACTGTTTCAGCAAAGACAGATTCTTTGGATGGCATGGCCATGGCAGGAAGAGTAAATGGTCTTTTCTAGCATTAGGCAGCATTGATCCCTTGAATAAAGGGTTTTGAACACAGCTCCCGTGGAAGAACAGTGTGCTTGGCACACAGACAATGCTTAAAAATATTTGTTGCTGGGCTGGGCAGAGTGGCTTATGCCTGTAATCCCAGAAATTTGGGAGGCCAAGGCGGGTGGATCACGAGGTCAGGAGATCAAGATCATCCTGGCTAACACAGTGAAACCCCGTCTCTACTAAAAATTAAAAAAAAATTAGCCGGGTGTGGTGGCACACGCCTGTAGTCCCAGCTACTCGGGAGGCTGAGGCAGAAGAATCGCTTGAACCTGGTAGAAGGAGGTTGCAGGGAGTCAAGATCACACCGCCGCACTCCAGCCTGGGCAACAGAGCAAGACTCCATCTCAAAAAAAAAATACATATATATATATATATATATATATATATATATATATATATATACACATACATATATATATATACATACATATATATACACACATATATATACGTATATATGTATATATATATACATACATATATATACACACATATATATATACGTATATATGTATATATATATATATATTTCCTGTTGAATGAATAAATGATCTAGGCTCAGGGAGGACCCTAGAAGCCAACTTATTGCAAGGGGGTGATGCTATCCAGTGGCATTTTAAAGACCGCCTCTTGAGGGCCACTCTGGACAGCCTGTAGCAGCAACTCAATATTTCAAGAGCACCAGTTCTCAAGAAAGCCAATTAGACTTCCCTTTGAACTTGGCTCAATTTCACCTTCAGGCGCTTTCACAGCAAAGGGTCAGGCTTCTGACCTCTGAAACATATAATCACTCCTTCTGCCAGTGCCTTCTTTGACTGTACAATTTGAACTTTAGCTAAAAAAGGAATTAGAAAAAGTGGAAAATACCACACACATTAAAACACCAACTAATTATGCCTTCTTCCATCTTCTTCTGTCTACAAACATCAAAGAGATGCTTATGGCTGTCAACGATTGATATGGAAAGAAGACTGGCTTGTTATTTCAGATGTCTTATTTGGTTCAGGCTAAGGCATCAGTAATGGCAGAGATATTTAGCCAAGGACGTGCGAAGAGGGTACCCAGAGAGAGAAGGACATAGGTAGCCTCAAGGATTCATGCTTGATGACTCTTAGGAGTCAAGATCAGAATGAAATTCTTTAGGAATTTCTCTACTCTAGCCACTTGTGTGGGGGACTCTGAGAAATAAATGATATTTCTATTAGTGAAAGGGGAGGAAAGCATCAGTGTTATTTTTGAGTGTAAATTTTGGAGATTCTAAGGAAAAATTTGTTCTGTAATATTTTAAGAAGCTCTATTTTTGCAGAATAGGTAGTAAACATTGCTGTCGATGAAAAATCGTCAATTACTGCATTCTAGTCTCAGTGCCTGTGTCAAGGAGGACACAGCACCTTACCGGATAGAGTATTGAGACTTACCATAGGGTATGTGACCACTCCACTTAGTGTAGTGTTGGCTTTTCCTCAGCGTGAATTATTCCGAGGCACTGGACAGATGTAAGTGTTGAGTCTTCATGAGATAGATAGTGACAGTCAAACATTTTAGAATTTAGAGAGACAACTAGCCTGGGATTACATTCAAGTGGACACATTCAGTGATTTTTTTTCCCTGAAAGATGCTCAGCAACTTGGAATGGCAGCAAAACAGATATGAATGCTCATGGGTTACAATTGGATTCTTTGTGTTCGGGCAAATAAGTGTGTTTTTGGTGTCTTCTTTAAAGATAAAGCTATATAAGTCTCCTTTTGCCTCCTTTACATTCTGTACAGTGTTTTCTGAACAATTCCGTATTTCCAAAATTCAAAATGATTGTAAAAAAATCTATGCTAAAAAAACCAAAATTTTTCAATAAAGGCAGGAACTACAGGGAATATTATTATGAAGCCAGGGAGACAAGCATGTACAGTACTCAATCTTGACTTTATTTAAAATTTTGATGTTTTGTTTGTCTAGATGTTCGTTATTAATTTTGATTTTTTAAATATTGTATTAAAATACATTGACTTTGGCTAAGGAGTCTTTTGTCACCCCTTATATCCTGCTTCTTTGGAGGGTACATCTCCTGAGTCCCCACCTGCTAGATATGTCTTTTCATGTGACTTTACTCAGAGGAGCAAATTGTGATGTACTAGAAGCCCGTTGTTTTTCTACTCGAGCTCAAGGTCATTTGCTGCGTCAGTTAAAAGAACTTTGTGGATCAGAGACATCTGCCAATCAGATCCTTGGGGCTCTGGCTTGAGTTCCACCACCCTTCCAGTGTGGGGGTCTCACCTCCACGTAGGAAGGAGGTTTTTCCATTTGGTCTGTTGATGAGATGTGGAAGGTGTGTACCCAGAATCCTCTGGGGGCCTTGCTTGCCTCAAAGAACAATCTGGCAGTTGCCGGCACTGGCTTGCAAAGGTATTTTTGTTATCAGCTAATCCAGAAATTTGTTTTCTATTTACTAAATGCCCAGCTATTTACAATAAGGAGATAGAGAACTGAAGGAGATCCCATGTGCTGGACAGAAACATGGAGGACCAGAAGGAGTGGGCTACTGATGGAGCCTGGCCATGATTTCACCATCCGAATTTCCTCTTCCATTTTCCTTTTCAAGGTGAAAGGGAGGTGCTCTTAGATCAGGGCTCTGCAAACTACAGCCTGTGTGGCAAATTCAGCCATCTCCTCTTTTTGTATGGCCCTGGAGCTAAGAATAAACTTAAAAAAAAAAAAGCAAAGGAAGAATAATATTTCATGACACACGGCAGAAACTATATGAAATTCAAATTTCATTGTCCATAAATTAAATTTTATTGGAACACAGGCATGGTCATTCATTTGCATATTGTCTATGACTATTGATGCTCTGCAGCAGTAAGATTTAGTAGTTATGATGAAGACTGTTTAAGGCCCACAAAGCCTGAAATACTCACTATTTGCCCCTTTACAAAAAAGAAAAGAGGAAAAAGTTGTTGACATCTGGCCAAAATTATTCTGAATCTTGTTTCAGCTTCAAAATATAGAATCCAACACCATTTGTTGGCATCCATGTCGGGGACCCATTACTCATGCACTTCCTCAGTCTTCCCCAGTTGGCCATGCCTTTGGGGCAACATTTCAGGGGTCTCTCTTTCTTAATTGTTAAACAGCAGTAAAGTAACATCCATTTTGCTAAACTATAAAAATAAAAACAAAACAAACAACTCAGCAAGATTTTCTACTGTAAAGGGCAGTAAATGATAAAAACATGATTGACTAATTGAGAGACTAATTGATTCTTATCTTTTCTACTTCTAAGAGGAAGCCAATATAGCTGGTAGAAATACATATGCAACACGTATAAAATTAAAACAGCAAGAAAATGGCTAAATATATCCACTTGTGTATGTTTATGTTTATGCATCCAAGCAGAAAACTCTCTAGCAGTTTGTTATCAAATGAATAGTTCAGCCCACACATATTTATTAACTGCTTATTATGTTTAAAGTGCAGCTCCATTCCCTATATGCATACAAGGAAGGTGGAAGACACTCTCTGTCCTCAGGAATCTTACCGCACTGATAGAAAGGTCAGATTTAATTGCCAAAAAAATTAGGGATCCACCAGATGGTCATATGTCTTGAAGGTGACTATTTGACTGGAGGCCAATGGTCTGGGATCCAGAGTACAGCCACCAGCATAGAGCACTGTGACTTTGGGCAAGCCATTCCCTCCTCCAAGCCTCAGTTTCAGCCCATATGAAATGGTGGTAATGATGATGGTTTGAGTAGATGGTGTCTAATACATTAACATGAGCAAGATAGAGTATTAACTACATAAGCCATGAAAAATTTGATAAGCTAGAACAGTGAGCACTGTTCTCTACACAAGGACCATGGAGATGAGTGAGCTCTAGTCAAGGACCTCAAGGAGCAAATGTCTCCTAAGGGGGATAGTGACACAGATGGACAATTACAGTTCCAAGGAGCAAATGCACCAACAAATAAACAAACAGAGGGGACTGTGGACCCTCAGAGAAGAGACAACTGCAGAAGTGGCTAGGAGAGCTTCTGAATAAGGCAGCATCTGATATCTAACCCAAAGTTTAAAATAAGGGACACATAGAAGAATAAACTTTTTATATTTTTTTGGCAGAGGGTAATGATTTGAACAAATGCAAAGCAAGGAACCAACAACAACAAAACACAAAGGTAAAGAGATAAAATACAGCATAGTCTATGTGAGGAGGTGTTCATTCATTCCTTCATTCCTTCACTCATTCATTGGAGATCACAGTGAGCCAGACCTGGTCCCAGGCTCTGGGGACACTGTGAAGTTCCTGATCTCTGTGAGCTCATATCCTAGTAAAGAAGACAGCCAACAAACAAATGGCATAATTTCAAGTACAAATAACTGTTGAGGAGAAAACTAAAGTATGTGATGGGGCAGAGTGTGGTCTGCTGTTTTAGATAAATGGCCAGAAATAAATGGCCTCTTCAGAGAGATGAATTGTTATATATGAATTCTAACTCCAAAATAACAATATACAGCAAACACCAGTTGCTGAAAGACAGAGGGAGAAGAAAGGAGTGGTCAGTGGAGCAGATCACAAAGGGTGTTGGTCCTGGAGTTGACTGGATGCCCATTAGTGGTGTTCCATGGTTGGTTTTGAATGTTGACAGCAGGGCTGGAGTAGCTGCCTGGAAGACGGAGGAAGGATTGTGTTTCAATAGTCCAGGAAGGCCATGCGGATCTCTGAACAGGAAAGGGGGAGGATGATGGGCAACAAGACAGACATACACTGTTCCTTAGATGGCGAATCATCCCCTTGAGGTGGGATAATAGAACTGGTCGTCAAGGGCAGACTCACAAAAAAAGTTAAAAGCAAGACCCAGGGGTATGAGATAGGCAGTGAGCCTGGCAAAACAGCTTGTGTCAGACAGAGCTTGAGCTAAGTATACATGAATTATAGAATCAAACCTGATGCTCCAAAGACAGTAATTGTCCCAAGGACATGATCATTTTTGTTCCTTTGACAGGATGTAGTAGGAGTTTTTACACAATCTTTTGGGGTCAGCTAACCTTGGCAAATCGTGGGGCCACCACCTGGTCTGGCTCACAAAGGCCAAAAACGGCAGAGGTGATGCTGGAAATGTTGATAGTCACCAGACATCTTCAAGGACGGGTGAAGCCCTTCAGGGTTTTGCCACCTAAGCTTCTCATTTCCTAGGAATTCAATTCAAAAGCATTTACTGAGCACCTACTGAATACCACTGGCTATGCCTCAGATATTTGAATGACTAAGATGGTGGTCTATGGATAGCCATTGGATTCATTAATGGATTGATTGCCCAGTCAATTTTTCTATAATATACTTTTATACATATCATCCACTTGTCTGCTTTACAAACTGTGTAGGTTTTCCATCAGTTAGAAGCACAGATTACCATTTATCTAGGTGCCCACAAGAAAGCATAATCTCAGATCTTCTACTTTCCAACAAAACCCATCTTTAGAGAAATGATAAGACTGCGGGAGGCACCTGTTATTTATCCACTCATATAAGTTGCTATGCTGAGTTAAGTTCTTTTATCGAGTTAGATCCCTGGAGAGATATAGACTTCGACCATTTTATGTAGCCCCTTGACAAACCACCTAGTTGGAAGTAATGTTTTGTTACATCTTTGAGTTTTATTGAGAGTCATTATGGAAAACAATCCTATGAAATTAGGTATGCATTTATTCTAAAAGCAAGTGTTTTGGACTTTATCCATGATGCTAACTAGATCTCCCAGAGGATTTGTTTTGTGTCCTCTTTCTTAAAAACAAAACAAAAATAAAAGCAAACATTTGCAATTGACCATATTTTTCCTTTGCTTTGGCTGCCAGGGAGCTCAAGAGCAAATTGGGGTGCAGATAGAGTAAGTACAAAAAACCTGGTGGTTAGCTGATGCTACAGGCTCTCCTGTTTATGTATTGAGCTTCTATCCCTGGCCATTAGCTGTTTAAATGTATTGTACGTGAGTTCCTTAAACAGTTTCCCAAAAGGAAGTCCAAGGAGATGAACTCTGTTTAAAATGAAAATAAATAAAGTCAGTATTTTCTTGTCTTCTTTGCAATTTCTGCACAGGTGGTAATCCAATCTCTTGAGCTAGAGTTTAAATTCTGGAGAGGAGCAGCGAGACTTTATATTTTATTCCTTCTCCCTGCATTTTCTAGGATAATGCTGAGCATGTAGAAGGAACAAAAAGAACGTGGTATTACTAATTGCTGTTCATTTAACAGACGTCTTGATGGCAGGATGCTTTCGGTGTATTTCCACTGGGTATTTCCCATCCTTGACCCTCATTCCACAGATGGAAACAAGACCCCCATAGAATCGATCTTCCTTCCCCTCTGTTTGGGCAAAAAGAATGAGGCTTTTGGGATGCAGGCATCTTGCTTGTTTCAATATTGTTTCCTGTGGCTGATTTAGTGCCTGGCGCAGAGTAGGAACTCAATAAATGTTGTTTGTTAAATGCTTTATTCTGACTAAAGGTGCACACAACAGATAACATTACTGTCTTCCACTAATGTTAGAGAGGATCTAGTTTTGATCCTGAAGTTCATTTAGGTCCTTTCCCTTGATATTTTTTTTTTCTTTCCCCCTGCTTTTCTCTTGTTTTATCCCTTGGCCTAGAAGGGATAAGACAAATTAATTTCAGTCATTATTGTATATATGACTGTCTTCCTTGGATACCCAGTCACTGCCCATGTCTACAGCTTGCTTGTGCTTTTAGATGGTGTCCAGAGGGCAGGACTGCAGCAAAGTTTCTGGCTGCTATAGCACCAGTGGGGGAAATGAAAATAGCTTGCTCTGGAAATGACAGCGAGTTTCTTGGCAAATCCCTTTGGTACAGTTTTAAAGTCTGCACTAAGAAGACCTAGACACCCTAGAATTTTGTTGCTTGGCATTCATTTTGCCCCAACTTCAAGACCAGCCTGGAGAAAAAAAAAATGGGATAGTGATGTGTCACCAAGATGGCTGAGCCCTCCAACCCCCTGCCAGAAAACAAGCTCTCTGTTAAATATTGATAGCTAGACCATCGCTATGAGGCCTGCAACGTTCCTGTGAGAACTATGTCATTTTCATAGGTGAAAAGTTCAGAGAAATTAGTGACTTGCCCAAGATTTTATGCGCGTTTTTGGAAGAGCTGGCATTAAAACCCCCGTATCTGCTTAATTCCAAATTACACGATCTTCTCTGCACACCATAAAATGGGCACAGATTTTCTCCTGTGGCCTCCCAGCCCCTTGCACTTCTGCAGAACACCCACCCTTCCTTATACCATTGCTCTTACTTGACACGTCCCACCTTGGTGGTAGGAAAGCAGATAAACAGTAGATTCACTTATCTATACTCTATCTGTCTATACCTCTTTACAACCCCACCATTCCATCTTCATCACTGGAGTGATACTAACACAGGGGGTGTCCATTCTGCTACAACATTCAACATTTGGCCATATTTTCATTGGGCATTTCCCATCCTTGGCTTTCATTTCCACAGATGAGGAGTGAACCAGGATTGCAAGGAATAGAGTTAAACAAAATATTATATTTGCCCATAAGGGTTTTATTACCTGTTAGGTTGAACTGTATGGAATTGCCAACCCTTGATTATTTCTGACAGTTCCATAATATTCAAGCTAATAGTAAAGCAAGAAGAGAGTAATCATTTAGCGGGTGCACACTGTAAATTATAGGCCCTGTGTTGGCTGATTTCCACGCATCCAGTAGTTTACTGTTCACAGCAGCACCACAAGCAACCCCACTAAAGACCTGAGATTCGGGAGATCACGTCGTTGCCCAGGGCCACAGTTTTGGGAAGCATCAGAGATATTATTTAAACTCCTAGCTCCTTCACTCTGAAACCTGTATCCACATCACAATTTCAGCAGTGCTAGGACCCTGTCTTGAGAATTTTGGGGGTTCTGAGTGGAATTCACTGGTGCTGATATCGCAGGCCCTAGGAAGTTGCTGTTTGCTGGTATCATTGTAGATACTGACAATCCAGGGTGATAGTCAAGCTATTTTAAAGCTATTAAGTTTAGGGCACTACCAAGCAAAACTGACACTTGACCAGTCAGAATGGATGCTGGCTGTCAACCATTAGAGATGCCTTAAAGGGAATTAGCATTCTGCTGATAAAGAAGGTATGGTGGTTGCTGCTATTCTAGTTTTCTGTATGCTGTTGTTTGCAGGGTACTCAATAGTTTGGATTATTTTTCAGCTAAAATTCATTCCCCTCTTCCCCAATACTACTGTGCAGAATTTCCTTCCCTACTTCCTGAGGTTGGGCTTGGCCATGTGGCTTCACCTAACCACTGGAGTGCCTGTGGACACGATGCAATCAGAGACCTTCGATGTGCTTGCTCTTCTCTGCATTTAGGCTATAACGTACCTGAAGTAGCTGTCACCCCTTAAGCTGGGATCCCAGAACAAATACACATTGAGTGGATGAGAACCCAATCTATAGCTTAAAACCATGCTCAGGAGACATGCAATCTGCAGCAGAGCTGATAAGCTGAGCCAAGTCTAGCTCAACAGAACCACAGTAAACCTAGAAACCAATGAGCATGAGAAGAAATACTTAGTCTTTCAAGCATCTGAGCTGGGATGATTTGTTATACAGCATTATTGTTGCAATTGCTGACTCAGGCAGGATTGTGAAGCTCAGGGTATGGCCTTTGAAAATGCATAATTCCAATCTTTGGCTCCCTCAAGTTTAGGCTCCCCAAGTGTAATGCAGCTACATTTATGTTTTCTTGCAGGACTTTTGCTTTAACCAAGAGTTTCGAACCTGATTGTCATGACCATGCTAAATGCATAATGGTATCAACAACTAGTGCAAAATGCCCTAAACGTAAAGTGATATGAATATTTATACTCACTTTTCTGGAAGTGCACATGTTTGTTTCCTCTGGACCCCATGGAAGATATTATTACAGACGGTCACACTCCTTATGAGCTTCATTGACTCATGTCAGCATTGGTGATAAAGAGATGCAAACAGCAGTGCAGAGAACATTTGGGATGCAAAGCTCTAAGCCAGTGTTTCAGGCAACACTCTCTGGGTGGTTTTAACAAATAATAATATCAAATAATAAATAATGGTATCAACTACCACTATGGCTGCTGCATTTTTTGAGTGCCTCCCTTGGCCAGGAACTGTGTATATATTACCTAACCTATTATTCACAATCAGACTCTAGGGAAAGCATTTTTAACCCGTTTTTCAAAAGTGGAAAATAAGACTCAGAGTGGTTAGTAGATTTATACAAGGCCACACAGCTAGTGGGTGGCGGAGTGAGTAGAATTTCCATCTGACTCCATCTCCTTCCAAAAGTACAAAAAGCACAAAAGTATGAAAATGCATTTATTATGGATTGAAAATTTCTATCCCTCCAAATATATATCCTGAGGCTCTAAACCCCAGTATGGCCATATTTGGAGATGGGGGCTTGAAGGAAGTAAGACTCACTGAGGTCGTAAAAGTAGAGTCCTGATATGATAGAATGAGTGTCTTTATAAGAGACACCAGAATGCTATTTCCCCAGGCACACACACCAAGGGAGGGCCATGTGGCTGTCTACAAGACAAGAGGTGAGCCCTCAGCAGAAACCAAGCCAGCCAGAAATGATCTTGGACTTGTCAGCCTCCAGAACACTGAGAAAATACATTTCTGGGATTTAAGTCACCCAGTCTGTGGTATTTTGTTATAGCAGCTCAAGCAGACTAATACATGTCAGTCCTGAGTTAATAATATTTCCCAGGAAGTCTCAGAGCACTATTAGGGAATGGCCCTTAAATACATGAAGTGCATGTATTAATTCCCAGCCCACCTCCTTCACCCTACATAAAGTGCAGAAAGGGTCAGGGTGTCACAGGGCCCATTTCCTTCAATGCGTCTGTGGGAAGGACGTGTAGGGGCAGCCCACGATAGCTCAGAGAATGAGACCGGCTTCAGCTTGACCCTTTTTGCTCCAGGAAAGCATGATGTGGATCATATCTTACTTTACTCTCATAGAAATTTGCTGCTTCCTCCCGTATAAATAACTAATCGTGAGCAGCAGTGTGCTCCCTGTCAGAGCCTGATCAGGACCATAGAGGCAAGTGGGACTCAGCCTGGGTCTTCATGGCTGTGGGAGCCATTACTGCTCTCTCTATTCCAAGTGGAACAGTCCTGGTGTAAGGGTCCTGTTTCAGTGTCTGTGAGCATGAATGGGTGTGCATGTGTGCACACGTGCATAAGAAGCTTGTATCCTTTCTTCTTCTAGTGAAAGGAAATTCCCTGTACCTGGGGACTGGGGGAGATAGTGAGGTGTTGGGGAGCAAGAGAGACTACAGGAAAAGATGAGGATGCTGAGACCCACCAGCCTGTTTGTCCTCACCCTCTCCATCTGCTGAAAGGTGCATATTGGGCGTAGAATTGTCTCCAGCCCACTTCATTGCACCAGGTCATCCCAGTTAGCCTGACTGTCCTGTTTGCAGGTCAAGTATAGAGGGAATTTTGCCACAGTAAAACATGTTCTATTTTCAAGTCATATGTGAAGAAAAAATAAATGAAGGAAGGATGGGGAAAAGACCAAATGCTGCCAAGTGTCCACTACAAGCTCTGGTTTTCTGCGGGGGCCACTGGAAGGTGTACAAATTGTTCACCATAAGCCAAGGACACAAACGTGTGTGTGCGTGTGTGTGTGTATGTGTGTTTGATGTCTTAGCACAGCTCGTGTTGGATGCTTGTGATGGTTCTATTTATAAACTTTGTGCTCTCAGATGGGACAAACAGAGGCACTTCTTTCCTGCATTTCAAGTGTTTCATTTCCTTTTTAACATGTCTTTCAAATTAAGGGCATGCACACCAATGCATGGGCTCACTCTCATCTTACGGCAAGTTGGTCAGACTAGGGTTAGTTGTCTGAGAAGCATGGGTGGCCTTTGTCACAAACAAGAGGAGAAGCAGGTCAGGGAAGAAGAAGACTAAGGCCTAGCACTGTTGTTTTGGTGGCGTTGTTTGTTAGCTGACTGTCTACAAGGCACATGTTCTATCGAATATTCAGTGTTGGGTGCTGACTGTGTTACGAGCCTTGTACATAGGATTTAAACCCCAGAGCCACTCTGTGAGGCCAGAATTGCTTTGGGATCTTTCAGATGAGGGAACCAACGTGAAGGCTTTAAATCCTATGTCCAAAGCCACACAGCGAAACCAGAGTGAAATCCGGAGCATTTGAATCAAGAGTTGAATCTTCTTTCCTCCCCGGAGGGAGAATCGCCCAGGGGCTGAGTGCAAGGGGAAAGGCTAGTTCTGAGGGGAAGAAGCTGAGCATGTTGCGGCACAGGACTTAGAAAAATTTAGAAGCATCTGCAATTGTTTTCCAGGGGAAGATACCCAAAAACAATCCAGAGAAGGAAATAAAACGAGAAGAATAGTAAGGCAACATGGAGTATAAAAGTTGCTGCATTTAGGGCGAAGGAGAGAACCTCTCTGCTCCGTGGCGATATTAAAGCTATCCCCAAGAACGGGAGGTGGGAGTGGCCTGAGGGACGACTCCTCCAGCTCTGCTCACTGCCAGCTCCGGGCTGCACAGGGCTGAGCCGGCGCCAAGAATGCCCTCTTCTGGTGATATTCTCGAAGCCCAGGAAGATAGCAAGGCAGCCGAGACCTGTGTTTTCCAGATCCTGGGTAGATTCCCTTGTCAGACGTGGTTCTACTTAAGCAAATATCACTACCTTCTCTTTTTCCTCCTCAGCCCTCAAACTAGTGATAGGGAAATTATTTCAATAAGGTAAGCTGTACCTTAGTAGAGTTTGCTTCCTTTTTTTTTTTTTTTTAACCCCGAATAATACTCTCTATGTCATCTGTATATTTATGATAGCTCAAAGACATGGGTGTGTGGATCTAATTAAAAATGTGAAAGGGTTTAGCAGCCTGCTGCTTCCCTGCAACTCTCTGGTTGCCAAATCTTGGCAGCCGTGTTGAACTTGAGCCAAGCGTTTAGTCCTCAGCTGAACTGCTGCCAGCCTGCGCACGGCATTGTGGGGCGAGAGCCGGAGGGGCTGCACTGCACCGAGCTTGCACAGGGCGAGGCGGGGGCAGGACCTGGGACCCAGCCACCCCGGAGGAAACCGGAGAGGAAGCCAGCTTGGTCTTGCTCTCTGCCTCGTCCCAATCCCCGGCTCTTACCAAATGCAGGTAGGACCAGCTAGGCCAATTTGGTGACCGGGTAGGGCTTCAAGCTACTAGGTGGGAAATCGTCCCTACAGTTTTGCTTTCATTTAGTCGAAATCGGGCCTTTTCAGAGGAGAAACAGTTCTCCACTCTCTTGCAGTAGTTTGGGCCTGAGTTTCAACAGTCGGATGGGGCATTTCTATTGAGTTCTCTGCTGTCAGTCTGAGCTTTCCTTGATAGCTTGGCAATTGTTCTGTGTCTTCTCTCTGAAGCAGCTGAGTCCAGCACAGGGTTTCTCAAACCCTGTCGTGCACACATGTCACTTGGGAAATCTTGTGAAAATGCAGGTTTCTGAGTCTCCCCGGGGAAAGGGGAGAATTCATGTTGCCAAGATCAGAACTGACTAGAACAGCTTACGTTCCACATTATGACTCCAGACTGGAACTTTTGTGAATTCAAGGATGTTAGGCTCTGGAAAAGTACATCTTGGTGATTTGCTGTCAGAGGGAAAAACAATTCAAAGAACTCAGCATTCTCCACAATATGTTGACAAAAATAAGGGGAAAAAAAACCCATCAAGGGCATGGGTCACTTTTTATTTTTTCGAAATGTACCAGCTACAAGCAAATTAAAGAGGAAGAAAGGGTCGTATTCTTTGTATACAGAACACCCTCCTGCAGAGTGAAAATTCAACCCTAAAAAGATCTTCTAATATACTTGAGGGGCTGAGAGAGAGGATGAGGGGGAACTTTGCCTTTTAACTTTATATCTTGTGTATTGTTGATTTTTCATGATGATGCATTTCTTTCATAATTAAAAGAAGAGGCAGCAGCTGCAAGACGGCCCAGGAGCCTTCTTGGCAGTGACCTTCCCCAGGGCAGCCCACCAGGATGGGGAAAGTATGGACTTTGAAACCACTTTGTCCTGGAGTGGAAGCAGGCTCTGGCATTAAGCTTGGGGAAGTTGGCTAACATTGCTGGGTCTTTGCAATTTCATCTGTGCAATGGAGCAATGGGGCCTTCATTGCGGCACAGCTGTGGGTGCCGCAGACATGTTTGTGCGGGGCTCATACCCAGAGGTCCTTAACAGGCGTTTTAAAAATTCAGAGTCTCTCTCCGATGGGGTTAGGACACTATTCCAGATAGAATTTCACCCTGGCAGACTGCTTCTGAGCACAGATATGTTCCAAAACCTCCGGATAGGAGCTAATCACTTTAGAAGTCACAAAGCCTCTGTTCATGATATTAGAGGAGCTCCCCAAAAACGAGGCCTTGGGGAATAGCAGTGAATTTTCTCTTTCTTTTCAAATGGCAAATTTATACATATGAAAAGTCTAAATGACATGGCAAATAAATCACAAGTAGTCATAATTTAGCCGGTCACTTTTATTATGAAACAATAAAAAGCATGCAGTCGGGACGATGGAGGGAGATGCAGGCTGTGGGGCCCCTGTGCAATTAGGGGGCTGATACTTCCTTCATATCCTAAGTTGGGATGGCATGTCGCTTGCTTTGTGGTTTGGAATAATGCAGAACTGGCTGTTTCTATCACAGAAAGAGGGAGAGGGCGTGTGCCGCTGAGAATCAGGATATTTCCAGGAGAATTTCACTCCAAGAGGCTTTCTTGAATCTCACTCCTAACACGTGGGCAGATGATTGTCTAAACCACCGAGGGATGATGCTGGAGGTAAACATCTATTTAATTAAAGAAAATCTCCCTCTGCACCCCAACTCCGAAAACGCCCCGCAGTTGAGAAACACACACACTCACCCACACTCACACACACTCACCCACACTCACACACACACGCACCCCCACACACTCTCACACATACTCACACATACACTCACACACTCACCCACACTCACACACACACCCCCACACTCACCTACACTCACACACACACTCTCTTACACATGTATTTGTAAAAAAAAAGCCCCCTGGTGACTGAGTCCTTCGGTCCACCTGCCTTTGTTAATTCCAGGTTACAAACACCTTAATCTCCATCACCCTTCTTCCAAGAATGTGTGACCACAACCCCTTCGCTCTTCCAAGCAACCTTTGCTCCAACTTAATATTCCGGTGCTTTCGGGAACAACATTTTAAAATAAACCATTTTGGCACCTTGTCAAAGTCTTGTCTAAATTCCTTCATGACAACCTCTCTCAGTGAGATTTTTAAAACCAAAGGGAGCTGGGGGCAGGGAAAAGAGGAGTTCCCCGTTTAGAGTCCTAATTTCAAACAGTATCAAATAAGAATGTATGTATTTCTCCCGCCCCCTCTGTAGTTCCCTCCTGTTCCCACAGGGTATCCTCAGCCCACCTCTATCCTTCAGTCCATATCTTTATTGTCCCCTCCATGGGGTCTGGTCATCTGGGTCAGTGGGAAAGGGTCACTGGCCACTGGACAAAGAAAGGCTGGGCAGGGATGGGGCCTCGGGCAGGTGTTGAAATGTAGTTCCTGGTGTTTGGTAGTAATCACTGCAAAACAATCCTGTTTGCTCCATTCCTATCAACAACCTGCTCTCCTTGGTCTGTTGCTAAGAGACCAGCCTGTTGTTTACAAGATCCTTGGTGGCGTAGACTTCCATAATTTATAATTTATTATCTTAGTGTCAAAACTTGTGTTGGTTTTTATTTTATTTCACCATAGATCCAATTATAGTTAGATACAACAAAGGTCATGCATCTGCCGGTGGCACAGTGACTGCACCAATAGTATCCCTCACCACCCCTAAGTTTAGGTGCTGCAGAAGAAAATGCTATTATTAACTGAAGATGAATATCATTTTTTGTCCATTAACTTCATGCATTATATGAGTGTTCAGGTCAATGGATTCCCTCAAGATTTGCTCACTACTGAAAACGTGTTTCTGTCCAACCAAGAAGGAAATGAATTGAAATGATTTCAATTATCACAAGAAAGGAATTGAGTTTTCTTGCTGTACAGTTCAACACGTATTGACTCACCTCACCAATCCTCTCCCCGCAAAGTTCAGGGCCATAGACATTTATCCAGCACTAGACATTACTCTGGAACCACCGTAGGGCTTTGTGGATCCACAAAACCACCTTGTGAGGACATTCTCTACTTAGAATAATTCAATGAATTCAGAAAGGAAGTGATGGCACAGAAGAAAGGGTCATTGGAGTAAAACAGCTCAGTCTCAACATATCAGCTAAGAGAAGAAGAGAAACAGTAAAAGTGTTAAGATCATTGCCAACATGTATTGTATCAGGCACAAGGCTAAGTGTTTAATCTGGAATAACTTATTAAAAGGTACTGACAGATCTATGAGGAAAATTCTAGTATTAGTCTCATTTTTACAGACAACAAAATCAGAGCTTTCTACCTTAAGTAAGGCACTCAACGATGCCTAGCTATTAAGTGACAGGATGGAACTCAGGCTGAGAGACTCTAGGGCCATTTTTTATTCTCATCGAAATTTTTAAAATATGTATCAGCCTGGGCTTTGGAGTTTTTTTGTCTGTTTAAGAAGAGTCCCACATACATTTGATGAAACAGGGCAATGAGCATAGATTCCAAAACCTTATCACCACGTTATCCTCTACAGAGTCTTCATCATCTCGTAGAAACCACAGAGCATGAGAAATTTCTAGGAAGGGCATTCTATTTTCCCCATCAGAGGGCCTGGAAAATTCTAATGCCATTTTACTGGGAATTAAGCTTGTTGTTTTCCAGAAAGCAATTATGGCAATATTTCATACCAGCATTTTGCATCACTTAATTCCTGCCTGCTCCCTGGTGGGTCGTGGCCAGGACAGAATACTGTGCACAGATCTCCTGAACCCTCTCTGGTTGGGGTTGGCAGACTCATTTTTAGTACAGTGATGGAAAGAGATGAATAAACAAGCTAGGAACTATGGACCATCAAAGAAGCAGTCATGACATTGACGATGACTGAACCACTTCTCAGGCCTGTCTATTTGCTTTTCCTCCCCCAAGCAGGACATTGTTCTCACTCAGAAGTGCAAACCCTTAGACTGGAACCCACGGGCAGACCCCAGTCAATAAAGGAGTGGAGTGCACATCCCTCAGTTTATTTTCTGAGGCCACTTCTCTGAGACTAGAACCTTCCTGAGGGTGCAGATGGGGTCCTCTTCATCTTGGTAGCTGTGCACATCCATTTAAGATTCAGAATCAGTAGTTTGGGGTTCAAGTTCTCATCTACCACTTAGCAGCCTCGTGAACTAAGGCAGGTTTTAAACTCTTACGTTCCTAGTTACGACATTTGTAAAAATGGTGATGATAATACTGTCTTCTTCACAAGGAAGAGAGGATTAAAATGAACAACAAATGCAATGTGAAATTGGAGATGGAACTAGATAAAAGTGATTAACATCATTACTCAAATGCCAGGACCAGTAAAATGCCTGACAAACAATAGCCTCTCATTCAGCAGCATGTGTAGCTATGAGATCGTAGTCAGTCTATGTGTGCCAACACTATGAAGCATTGGGATCCAGAGTTGGAAGACAGACCATTTCTGCCAATTGTTCACAGCACATGGAGGAGAGGAATGTGTAAGCAGTTACCCAGAAATATACATACACTTCTATGGAGACCAAGATTGAGACGTGACCTGTAACGCATTAACTTTTAACTCTTATGCCTCATTTTCTTCATCTGAGAAATGATTCAGTCATCATTAAGTCATGACAGCTTCTTTGATGGTCCATGGTTTCTAGCTCATTTATTCATCTGTTTCCATCACAGCAGTGAAAAGGAGGCTGCCAACCCCAAGCAGAGAGGATTCGGGAGATCCACGTATGGTATTCTGTCCTGGTCATGACCCTGCGAGGGACATAACTGCCTTGTCACCTGGACAATTGAGAGAAGAATATCACATGCCATGTTTCACTCAGGAAGCACTCAGTGCCTATGGGGATGGGAAGTGAAGAGTGTCTGGGGACGCTGTCCCAACTGATCCTTTTTCACTGGCTTTTAATGGGGGTTTCTAGAAAGAGAAGCACTTATTCATTGATAAAAATAAAACATAATTAGACACAGCCTCCTCTGCCCCTCACCTGATGGAGTTTTCAGCAATATCAAGAAGAACCACCATACTGATAATGCAAATCTTGATTCCCTCTGCTCCATTTCACTCCCTTTTAGTCTCACTTTTGGTCCATAGCAATTCAGCAAGCTAAGGAGTCAGGAAGTAGTAAGGTCAGCCAACTGTTTCACCAGGGTGATGCCAGGTAATACCAGACAGTGTGATCAATGGATAAAGGGAATGTGAATATAAAGAAGAAAAAAGCCCCTTGGCAACCAGAATGAGTTGGGCTAGAAATTGAACTCAGCAACTTTTAAAATCTGACCCAGGGCAAGGCAAGCTTCCTAAAGGTGACTTCATAGTGTCGGCATTAGTGTTCATTATATCACGTGGGTTAAGGTCTTAGAATAGAGGAGATGTTTGGCAGAAGGCAGCTGCCCTCCCTACCAAAGACTCTGAAAGACATGATGCTGTCAGAGGTTGTGCCATTGTCTATGATCATGGTCTCTGATTCAACTCCAGAAAGTCAAATCGAATCCATCGCCAAGATTTGGTTAGCCCTTCATCTCCTCTCAGATTCCTAATATCTAGCCAATGCCTCTACCCACTGCTTCTGGTTTTGTTTTTGTTTTTTATGGAAATAATAGGCAACAATGATCAGGACTAGGTCCATTTTAATTCAATTATCCCTTGCTGGACTCTAAAACTGTCCTCCTCTTGTCTTCCTGGAAAAACAGAATTGTCCTCCCTGTTGCCCAAGACAAGCCCCAGAATACCCACCCCCTGAATCCCCTGCATTAATATCTAAAACATACCCAGTCTCTTTCCTAAATATGTCTCCTCTCCACACAGTTCTATAGTCTCTAGGGTTATCACTACTAAAGACACCTTTCTGAACTAGAATGAAACATGCTCCTTATCTTCTTGTAAAGCTCTAAGTGTCCCCACATTTGATAAGACAAGACTCAAGCTTCTTAGCACAGACTTCCACTCCATTCCAAATCCCCATGTGCCCATATCCTCCCAGGCACCACTCCACCACAAACCCATTGAACCTGCGAAATGGAATTGCTTCTTGTTCTTCAAACACATCATGTTGGGCCATGACTTGGACTTCACATATTCAGGTTCTCATGCTTGGCATGACTTCTCCTTTCCCAGAAAATTCCTTTTCAGCCTTCAAGACATAACCCTAATGTTTCTTTTTCTAAATCCTCCTGGCTTCTCTGGGCAGTTAGGTCAGGTATGTTTCTCTTATTCATCTCTGTATCAAAAAAGCTGAACCCATAATAGAGTCTTAGTACTTGTGCCCTGACCTATCCCATTATCTTGAAGAACATTCCTGGGTCCTGCCTGGGACTTCCTTAATAGCCCCTAGATCTGGGTTTCTTTTTTGCCTCTTTCAGTGTTCTTCTTATTCTCCTTTCCAGGATTGTCTTTCTCTCCTAGCCATTAGATGTTGATGTTCCTCAAGGTTTGCCATAGGCCATTTAACATATCATAAATAATTTTTATATTATCTCATTTACATTATCTCCTGGGATCCCTCTGCTTCCCAGACTGCATTAACCACTCATGGTGATGACTCCGGAGCTTCATTCCCAGCCCTGATTATCCATAGACTCCAGACCTTTGCATTCATATATGTGATGACTGTCTTTAGACTTGGCCATATCACAGAGCCTTCAAACTAATATCTTCGGTTGGGTGTGGTGACTCATGCCTATAATCCCAGCACTTTGGGAGGCTGAGGAGGGCAGATCACTTGAGGTCATGAGTTCAACACCAGCCTGGCCAACATGGTGAAACCCCATCTCTACTGAAAATACAAAAATTAGCTGGGTGTGGTGGCAGGTGTCTGTAATCCCGGCTACTCGGGAGGCTGAGGCAGGAGAATGGCTTGAACCCAGGAGGCAGAGGTTGCAGTGAGCCGAGATCTTGCCACTACACTCCAGTCTGGGTGACAGAGCAAGACTCCATCTCAAAACAAAGAAACAAACAAAAAAAACCCAATATGTTCAAGCTGACTTTACTTTAGTTTCCCTATAACATCTTCGTCCCCAAATCTTTACTCCATTTTCAGTGTCCCCTGATTAATGGCATTACCACATACTTGATGCCCAACTGAGAAATTTAGATGTCTTTACCCATCCTTCCTCAACACCAACCCACCCATCTCATTAAAAAACGAGGCCTATGGATCCTATCTTTTCAATAGTTTTCATTTTTTTTCAATCTCTCCAACCCACTACCATTTTCCACCATTCTCTCAGTCCAGGTCTCATTATCTTTTTTTCTGGACTTCTACAACAAACTCCTAATTTATCTCCTACCTCTATTATTTCACCCTTCCTGTCTATTCTCTATTTCAGGGCCAGGACAATCTTTGCAGATCTTTACAGAATGATCAAAACACAAACTTTATTGTGTCATTTTTATATGTGCAATTTCCCAATGGCCCCCCTTGCTGACTTGAGGTAATTCTCAGAAACCTCTGCCTGAATCACAGAGATTTTGGTCTGGTTTCTAAATAGCCTGTAGTCTCTGTGCCTTGCACCTCTGAGCCTTGCAGCCATATTGGGCTATTCTTAGTCTTTGCACTGGGCTCTTCTCTCTCTAAGTCTTTACCTTCCATCAAATACACTGAAATATGTATTTTTGGACAGATTATGAATGTCCTCCTTTTTATTGAGATCAACTACAGGATTAACTTAGCAGTACTTGGCTTCAAAAAATGTTATATCAGTCTCTTTCCCCATCAGTCTGATGTTTCATCCTCTTTTCTTGGATATCCCTGAGTTCACATCTTCTGAATTGTACTTGTTTCTTTTTGAGGCTCATGTAGGGGCTTGTTTCAAAGAGATACTCTGTATTCTATCATGGCTGTAAGAAACTTAGGAGTCCTGTTCTATGCCCAAGGCTCTGCTTGTTGAATGCACATGTAATTGAGCCACACAATTGGGGCTTCCTATTTGATGTCACATTGCCATAGTAGGCAATGATGAACTATCCTAGCAGATCCTCTAAACTATTCTTTCACTGATTGCACATGATTCCTCTCTTCCCAATGTACTTTTGACAGTTTATGAGAGTAGATTTTGAATCATCCCCCAGATCTGAGTTCTTCCAAGGGAAGTAACTCCACTATGTTTTTGTTTAAAGTTTTCTGTCAGGCAAACTACATGTTAGCATCATACGTTTGTTCTGTTTTTTTTTTTTTTGTTTGTTTGTTTGTTTGTTTTTTGCAATTCTAGACCCTTGTGTCGGAAAGAGCAAATCCTCTAGCCCTTTGATCTTCACAATCCTTCAATTATCTTTCTGGTTTCCTTCTGTTGTCATTTAGGGTAAATACATATATTTGGTCTTTGTGTCCATCCATGAAAGGTAATCTCACTGTTCTTTTAATTATTTTTAGATCCGTTGGCTGAATGCCTTTTAGTTTGCATACATGCATCTCATACCGCACAGCCCAAATTTCTACAACTTGTCCAGGTGCAGTCTCCTCAGAACTACAAAGCAAGAAAAGATCACCTTTGGGCTCAGGAACTCACAGTCGTTCTTCCTCTCCCAGAAGGCACAATGACCAGGACAGCACCGAGCTTTGCAACCATATTGAACTCACCACCAACTCAGCACATTCAGCTCAATCAGTCAAAATCGTCTTTTCCTGCTGGTAAATAACACTGAAATGTAAGTGCCAGCTGTTAGTCTTTCTTATCTGGAGTCTTCTTCCCAAGTTTTTATTTTTTGTGAAAGCATTGTGTTCTCAGCAGTTATTTTGGTCTCCATATTTTATAGCCAACCCCTTTGATTTAAAATATTACGGAAGGCTCTGCTCCATCCCTTTTTCTTCCTAAACTGATTTTTGCAAAACCCTTAATCTGGGCTTGAAGGAAACACAATATTTTCCTACACAATTTTACTTTTTTTTTTTTTCAGATGAGTCTCACTCTGTTGCACAGGCTGGAGTGCAGTGGTGCAATCTCGGCTCGCTGCAACCTCCGTCTCCCGGATTCAAGCGATTCTCCTGCCTCAGCCTCCCGAGTAGCCAGGACTACAGAAATGCACCACCACATCCAGCTAATTTTTGTATTTTTAGTAGAGACGGGGTTTGCCTGTGTTGGCCAGGCTAGTCTCGAACTCCTGACCTCAGGCGATCCACCCACTTCGGCCTCCCACAGTGCTGGGATTACGTGAAGAGAAAGAATGAGAAATGCATCTGAGCCTCACTCCACCAAAACAACACACTTTCCCACCTCTCACTCCACTCCAATGAATGTCTATGAGTTTTTAGACTCCCTGTCAATGGTCTTAGGTAAATGCAGTAGTATCTGCTTTTTAGAATTTATAAGACAAGGGCCATGCTGGGTGCAGTGGCTCATGCCTGTAATCCTAGCACTTTAGGAGGCTGAGGCAGACAGATCACCTGAAGTCAGGGGTTTGAGACCAGCCCAAAATGGCAAAACCCCGTCTCTATTAAAAATACAAAAATTAGCCGGGCGTGGTGGCATAAGCCTGTAATCCCAGCTACTCCAGAGGCTAAGACAGGAGAATCGCTTGAACCCAGGAGGCGGAGGTTGCAGTGAGCCAGGATTGCACCACTGCACTCCAGCCTTGGTGAAAGAGTCAGACTCTGTCTCAAAAAAAAAAAAAAAAAAAAAAAAAAAAAAAAAAAAAGAAGACAATGGCCAGTGCCTTAAAATGAGCAGAAAATTTTCTGTCAGGTATCCTTGGATCCCCTTCCTCTCCTGCAGCATATTGGGCTTACTTTTGCTCATTCCCTCATGCCTTAGCTTCTTCATCTGTCAAATGGATAGAAAATACTCTTTTAGTCCTTTGTGTAGGAAAAAGTGATACTGGCTCCAGAAGTTTCTTGTCAACTCTGAAGCACTATATAAACAAATCAGGCTGCCACCAGTAATCAAAAAAGGAAGGTCTAATACCTCAGGCTTATAACTTGTATAGTAAATTTCTAGTTTAAGTTGTTCAACTAAAAAAGGAGGAGAGGACATTTGGTTAAGAGAAAATGAGATTTCAAACACATTATGGTCAAGTTTAAATGGTATTGTTTGTTTCATTTTGCTAATGGAAGAAGGTCTAGTATTTTTCAAGAGTCAGTCATTGGGAACCAGCCCTTAATTGCAGAGTGTTATGGAAAGATCCATGGTGTCTAGGGTCTGTTGGGGAGTTTGAGGAATTCTACAGCAAGAGCATTGTGCTCCAAGAGTACACAGTGGAGCTGGGGCTATCGCACTCCCATAAAACAGACAAAATCGGACTCAGAACACAGCTGTATTAGTCCATTCTTACGCTGCTATAAAGACATACCTGAGACTGGGTAATTTATAAAGGAAGAGGTTTAATTGACTCACAGTTCTGCAGGGCTGGGGAAACCTCAGGAACCTCACAATCATGGCAGTAGGAGAAGGAAACACATCCTTCTTCACATAGTGGCAGCAAGGAGAAGTATGAGTGAAGTGGGGGGAAAGCCCCTAAAAAAAACATCAGATCTTGTGAGAATCACTATCATGAGAACAGCATGGGGGTAACTGCCCCCATGATTCAATTACCTCCAACCAGGTCCCTCCCATGACACAATATGTGGAGATTATGGGAACTATAGTTCATGATGAGATTTGGGTGGGGACATAGCCAAACCATCAACAGCTATCAACAGCTTTGTTAGCATCCAGAGAAGGCTGAAAGAGGAAGAAGAGAAAGATGTGGGGCCAGCACAGAAGACTTCCTGGAGTGACTGTGGCCCCACCTGGGTGCACAGGGGTCACAGCAGTCAGAGAGCATAGCAGAGAGAAGGCACTCCTGTGTGAGACCTCCAGGTGAAACTGGGGTGGGGGTGGAAAGAGTATTTATAAGAGATGAATAAACAGATTAACAAGGAAGGAAATTTATTGGGCTTTGAAAGTCAAATGCCATAGCAGCTTGAATTTGATCATTTGATCTGTAGGGAAAATGGGGAGTAGGGGACATTGGAAGGTGGAAAGGCCTAAAAAGCTCACCTTGAAAATCCATCAAGACATTCTTTAAATTTAAATGTAAAAATGTTACTATACCAATACTTATGGCCCCTTTTCCGAGAAAGCCCTCCCCGTGTCTCTTCCCTGCTAATTCCTGGCCATCTTTCTGGCCTTAACAAGGTGCCGTTTTCTCCACCAGCCCTACCCAAACATCTCTCCTTCTCACAGAGGTGGGTCACCCAGAGTGGTCCAAACTTCCCTCATCAAAACAGCCTTTACACATCCTGTGGCTTACAATTTCTTCCTACCCTTGTGACCCTCCTCTTCTTTCCCTATTTAACATTATGAAAACTCTCATCAGTTTGCATCCAATGAATCCTCACCTACTCTGTGCACCTTGTCCCACAAGCCTCCCCTGATTGTAAACCCTCCACAGAGGTCTCGGATGACACCTTGTGAGCCACCAGGCTGTGGGGAGACTCCTCTCTTCCCTCATCAATGTCTTTACCCAGTGAGGTTAAGAAAGCCAGGGCAGGCTGAACTAGGAATTCCCTTGGTTCTAACAGAAAATATGGTCACTTTAAATGACCTAATTGTCCTGTCTAAACACTTCTCTCCTGGGATAATTGAAAATGCTCTTTTAGTCTAGCTCACAATTCCTCGCCTCCAGGCCCCCAGGGTTCCAGTGGGCGGGTGGTGGGAGTCCATTAGTCACTCACCTTCTGCCCTTTCTGGTCTCAGCTGGGCTCTTATCACCTGTACCTGGGCCTCCTGGTCTCAAGAGGTCCATGACTGCCTCTGTGTAAGCTCCAGCAAAAGATGGTGAGGTTCAAGCAATTGCCTTTCTTATTCTAATGAGCCTTGCTTCTAACAGAACATGAGAAGGGTTAGTGTGAGTACTCCAGAAGGAAAGAAATTAAAGGAGAGAAACAATAAATTAATGTAGTAGAGTGGGCAGAAAAAAATGCTTAGATATGAGATATTCCTGGTTTAACTACATGACTTTCCCATGTGATACGGTCTGTCACACCTTGAGCCTCCTTATCTGTAGAATGGAGGTACCAGTTCACACTCTGCTGTGAGACTGGAATTTGTATGTGATGCACCTGGCATAGTGCCTCAGACACAGGCCCTAAAATTGGTACCTAGTCCAATGGTGGTTGTCATTATACCAAAGAGTACCAATGACTTTAAAAGCTGAGGTTTCTAGCCTTATCAGGACCCACATCTAGAGAGGGTAGAGTTGTATTTTCCATACCTATTAGAAGTGGAGTCCTCCAATGTTTACCTCTTGGGCATTTTATAGAATTGAATGGTTTGAGGGGGCACTGAGACCCACCCCCTCTTCAGGTTACTCATACACTGTGTTGAAAATAAAGAAATCCATCTAAAAAAGGATAAGTGAGTCCTTCTTACAATGGCCACTCTTAGAAAATATTAAGCCACTTCCCTGGATAATAAAGGAGCAACAGAGAAGTGAACACATTCATGGTAGATTCTCATCCTAAGAGAGCAGCACTAAACCCTCTCCCTCCTGTTGTCAATGCCTCTTCAATTTAAAGAATGAACTGCACCTCATAAGAATCGAATTTGCTTATTGATTAATCCATATATATGCAGCACTTGATACCATAAGCCATCATGCTGGAATACAATGTGCTCTGAACTACAGGTGTCTAGTCATTTTAAGTATAAAAATTAGGTAATTATAGCCAGAAGTATTCATTAAAATTTGAAAGTAGATAAATAAAAGAGAACATTGATATCTAGTCATTAAACTTCCACAAATAAAATGTGAAATGAGAAAAAAATGAAACAAAACAAAATCCTTCCTATTATCTTCCCCTCAAATCTTTTTTTTTTTCCTTATGAATCAGATGCAGCATCTCCAGGGAATAGTTATTTCTTCCCTCTATGCATGAAGCAGAGCAGGTTGCGGGGACGGCGGTGTCCACCCGGGAATGGGGGAGGTCCCTAAAGCAGAAGGTGGCTCCATCACCTGCAATTCCCATCAGAAACCTACCTCAAAGGCTATAGGTCAGACATTGTTTATGGGGTAGGGAGAAGGGCAGGGCTGGGGGGAGCCCACAGTGTGTGATTCTCAAAATGTTGAAAAGGCCAGAGCACAAATACATCTCCACAATTACACTTTGACTTTCTATAAGTGCTGTTTGGAGTCTGAGGAAGTCAGAGAGAGAGGGTAGGTGCTGAGCCTGTGCTCACAAATTCTTCAGTGAAATGGGAAAAGACAAGTTAATGGTTAGTTGTCTCCACGTGGGTGGGTGCGGGTGGAAGGGCAGAGCTGGGAGATGGTAGGATTTCAACATCAGTTGAAAAAAACAGGCCACACAAGCTCCCCCCAGACCAGCTGACTTTCCCCCAGTGAATTCACCAGGGAAAAGGGATTTGGAGGCAAGATCTCATTACTAATTTTGTTAAAAACCCACCTGCGAACACAGTGAAATGAATAGTCCCTGGGGCTTGGGGGTTTTGGCTGTGTGCTCAGGTGTAGACAGACCTTAACCTCATCAGCTGCTTGACTTCGGGGCTCTTGATAAAATATGAGGTGTTCTTCAATATAAGGGGAATACGGATGCAGCTAGAAACCCAGCCCTGAGCTTGTGGATGGTCACCCCAGGCCAGCTCACAGTACCGATGTGAATCATCTGTGAGCAAATGATAATGAATGACAAAAACGGCTTGTATCCAGAGGCAAACAACCTCAGGAGGTTATTTTCACTACCTTGCCCATATTTACATGTGGGGTCATGCATCTGTTAGGACTTTCTGTCCGTGGCATTTATTATCTCACGTTATATCTGAACATTTCCGAGGTTTCTGGCTACAGAGGAGGCTGATCAAGAGGCTTAATCATGTCATCAAGGACCTGGTTCTTCTAAGTCTGTTCTTTCTGTATCCCTTGGTGTTGGCCCTGTCCTCAGGCTCCATGCCATGCCTTCCTCAAAATCCCCAGCTCTCCTTTCACTGCAGCAAAATGATTGCCATAGCTGTGTTCCTCACATCTTCCTATCACTCCACCCATAGACAAGGGGGGTCTACTTTTGTGGCTCTGTCTGGTGGCCAGTCTCTAAGGTGATGCCCAGTGATCCTTGCTTCTTGGTATTCACACCCTTGTGTAATCTCTTCCTTTTGAGTGTGGGACAGGCTTGGTGGCTTAATGATTGAGATGTCAGGTCCCAGATTAGGTGACGGTAGATGGTGACATGCTTTTGTTTTTCCATCCCTTCTCTGACTGAGTGAGCAAGCTGCCCTGTGGAGGCCTCAGGTGACCAGAAACTGACAACAGTCTCTACCCAATAACAAACAAGGAACTGAAACCTTCAGTCTAACAGCCCAGGAAGAACCAAGCCCTCCAACAGCCCCATGAGTGGGCCTGGAAGCAGACCCTTTCCTGGCCAAGCCTTGGGATGGCTGCAGGTTTAGCTGATACCTTGATGGTAGCCTGGGGGTAACCTGGATGCAGAAGTCCCAGCTAAGCAACCTGGAATTGCTGACCCACAAAACCTCGGGGATAAAACATGCTTGTTGTTTTAGTCCAAAAAGTCTTGGGGTAGTTGTTATGCAGCAAGATATAATAAGCACACTCCCACAGAAAAGGAAAGGTGTTTCTTTTTTCAAGTTCCAAGGTGTTTCTTCTTTTTCCAAGGACCGCATCCTTGATTCTCCTTGGCTCTGAATGCTGTATGTACATCTCTAAACCAAAGGTTGCATTCAGAGATAATGACTTTGAGATCTAGAGACAGGAGGGGCCTGGATTTGTGATAGAAGAGCTGGTCTTCTGTCTTAATGTTCCCTTACTTCCTAGCTGTGAGCTGGGATGAGTCACTGAGCCTCGCAAAAACTCCTCTTGCTCATCTATGCAGTAGCAGGTGAAATTATGTCCCCCAAAGAAACCAGGCCAAGTCCTGATCTCCACGCCTGTGAATGTGACTTTATTTGGAAATAGGGTCTTTGCAGAAGTAATTGCGGTCATCTGGATTTAGGATGGGACCCTAAGCCCAACAACTGGTGTCCTTGTAAGAGAGAGGAAAGGAAGATTGGACATACGCAGATATAGAAGAGACCCCAAACAAGAAGGCCATGTGAGGATGGAGGCAGAAATGGGAGTGTGGTAGCCACAAGCCAAGGAATACCAAGGACTGCCGGCAGACACCCAAAGCTAGGAGGGAGGCATGGGTGGGATTCTCCTTCACAGCCCCCAAAGGAAGTAACCCTGCTGCCACTTTGATTTTAGAGTTCTGCCTTCATACTATGACAGAGCAGGTTTCTATTGTTTTAAGCCACCGTGCTTTGGTACTTTGTTACAGCAGCCTTAGGAAGCTGTTAATAACACATATGGGTAACAATAATCGGTGCTGCAGTGAGATCATGGATGCACAAGTCAGAAGTCTATATATAATAATTGTAGTGACCTGATGGCCAGGGCACACCTATTCTATCCCCCTCCACAATGGGATTCAGTGTGCCAAGAAATGACCTCTTTGGCAGAGGCTGGAAGAGTTCAGATGTGATGAATAGAGGTGGATAGCAAATTTGAAAGCAGTTCAAATAGAAAGCATTGGATTTGGGGCCCAATGACCTGGGCTCACTTTCTTCTGACATTAGGCAAAATTGCTTCATAGCAATCAGCCTCAGTTTTGTCAATGCATGTAATAATAAACCAAACTTAAAACATTGTTACGGGGGGGCAGAAAGAAGAGTGAGAGGGTAGGAGAGAGAAAGAAGGGAGAGAGAGAGAGAGAGAGAGAGAGAGAGACAACGAGAGAATGTGCAGTTTTCTAGCACTTTGTAAGTGTCCAGTAAATGCTTCTGTATTCACTGAGCTATACTTTTGGTCTGTCTTTATTGACTGTCATACCGTCTGGCTCAAGGCTGCCCCATCATTCCTGGACACTGTTGATGAACTATATTCACAGACTAGACATTAAAAAGTGCACTTGATCATGTTACTCCCCACTGACTGGGCTTGGAAGAGGAGTAAGGGAAGGAGGCAAAGATGAGGGTTTAAGTCCACAGCTTCTTGGTGGCAGTGACCAATAAATGTGACCATCGCATGCTTGTGCTTAAGTTATTTTAAACATTCCCCATTGTCATAAGGACAAAATTCAGGTTTCTGTGATCTGGTCCACTTGCTTACTGGCCTCATCCCCCTTATTCCTCTCTTGTATTTTAGTTTCTGCAACACAGCCTGACCTGTCCTGATTGAATCAGGTTCTGCAGTTTCAATTATCATGCCTTGGCTTCTATTATTGCCACCAACTGGAATGTCCTTTCTCACTGACCACCTTTGTACTCTGCACACCGGTCTTCCCTCTCTCTTTCATGAGCTCCTTTTCTATCCCTTCCTCCTTGCCACCAAACCCCTAAGAACCACTAATGTTTTTTTACTTTCTTGATATTTTAGCCTTTTCCAGAATGTCTTATGATTAGAATCAGAAAGCATATAAATTTTTAACCACCTTTTACTTAATAATATGCATGTAAGTCTCCTCCATATCAATATTATTGCTGAATAATATTCCATGGTACAGATGTACCACAGTTTGTTCATTCCTTTACCTATTGAAGAACATCTTGATTGCTTCTAAGTTTTAGCAATTATCAGTAAAACCTTCTATGAATATTTGTGTGCAACTTTCTATGTGGACATGAGTTTTCAACTGCCTGCCTTTTACAATTAAGCTCAAATGCCACTTCCTCCAGGAAGCATTGCCTGATTCCCTGGGGTCTGCAACACTGATCTCCCTCCTGTTTCCAGTACTCCAATGCACCTGTTCCGCCATAGCACTTAGGGGACTGTACTACACTAACTGTTCCGTGTGTGTCACCACAGTGAGACTGTGGGCTCTGGAATGAGAGTCCATGCATCTTGGCTTCCACAACACCTATATTAAGTGGTCAAACATATTTGTTCACCTAAGCTTTGACTGAGCTTTCTTTCCTTGAGCCCGGTCCATCATTTTTTACCCAGTGCCTTTAAAGAGGCAATTCCTGGAGTTAGGTATCAAACAAGAAGCAAGGTCCAAGTGCTCCCTTGTGAGTCGTGACTTCTGGATCACAATTTAAGTGTGAAATTAACATTTGGTGAAAAAAGGCAGGACTATGAACCCTTAATGGGTTCAGAAATGGGGAAGTGGGGAGAATAGCAGTAGTCGTCTTCTGGGAATACTCGCTGGTGTTAGTTACGCAGAGAGCAAGTCAGCCCACTAGGGTTCTGGGAAGGAACCAGGAGCAGCAGAGAAGATAAAGTTACAAAGAACGAATCAAACATAAAAACATAAAAAAAATCAGAAAGGTTTTGTACAGATGTTAGAAATATAACACAAATTTGGCTCTGAGTTTCCTGGCAGCCCAAGCGCAGAAGGAAACATGATGAATTCCAATGCATGATACTCGCCAGATTAAAAAGGGAAAATGTCCTTCAGAAGCCTTTCTGTACCCTCTATTGAGCCTGGAGATTTATTTTCCCCCCCATGGGTGTTCACTAAAGGAACACTACGGCATGACATGGAATCCTTATCCTAACAGCAACAGGCCGTAGAACACTATTCTTTTCTTCTATTACTCCGTAGTGTGGGAAGATGGATGGTAAGCACAAAGTCTGTCTCTGAAAGCACGGGCGCTGTCTCTGAAGACAAATTGATCGTAACACAAGCAGACCCGGTGGAACGACCTCCATGCTGAACCCTCAGCTCCCCCTGCATTTGGACCATGGCCTGATGGAAGGTGCGAGAAACCCTGTGACCACGTTACAGCACAGGGGCAGCTTGGCCAGGCCACCCCTTGAGCCTAATTTTTCTCCCTGGCCAAAGGGGTCAGACTATTCCAGTGCTGTCTGCTCCCTGGCCTCCAGAGTAATCAAACACACATGTTTGGTGCTCCACTAATCAGGGAATGAAATAAAGCTAGATGTTTCCATATGTTGATTCAATTTACAAGCAAAAGTAAGTGTCAGGTAGGGGACACAACAGTAAGGGGTGAGCAGTGAAGAAATGGTTCCACGATGACGTTTTGTAAGGAGCAAAAAGATGAGGAAGAAAAGGGGAGACACAGCATTGAAGGCCAGGCCCTGTGCCAATTTATATTTGCCTATATATCTGTATCTCTCTCTGTCTTATCTAATCAAATACCAACAACAACCTGAGAACAGTTCTGTCTTCCGTCACAGATAAAGAGACTGATTTCAGAGTGGTACAGATCTACAACCACGTGAAGAATTGGATTTATATTCATCTGACTCCAGAAAGTTCCTGAGATTCCTCTGCTTCATCATCTTTCCCATGCCCTTTAAAACACGTTATCAAATAGCAACAGGTGGTGCAATAACTAGACAAATGATTCTCAGCCTTTTTCTTTGCCATTAGCTCTCCTGGAAGGAGAAGTGTTGGACATGTTTTCCTTGTCACCACCCCATGAACCTTCCATACCACAGGTATACTGTGTATTCAGTTATGTATCATCTGTACACCTGTTTCTAAAACATAGAAACTGTAAGAGCCCCCCATCCAAGAATCCATTTTAATCCTCTTGGTGATGTCACCTCCCAAAAATGCATATGCTCTGGAGTCAGTCACAAACACATTACGAATGCACGATCACTTAAGAATGTTACCAAAGTTTATAAATTTGAGATGATAATTCTATGTTATTTAGTTCATTTTAGAGATAAGTAAGAACCAGAGATTCCAGAGAGGTAGACCAAGCTGACAGAGCAAGGAAAGGCAGAGCGAGGCATGCAGCTGAAGCATCTGAATTCCCACTCTAGTGCTCCAGCTTAACCTGGATGATCAGTAAATGGTTGCTTTTCAATATGCTCTCAACACTTCCCACACTGCCTCCTTCATTAATAAAGGAATGGTATTTTGGGAGAAACCAGAATCTGCCCTGGGGCAATAGGAAGGCAGCAAAGCAACCTGCATTCAAGTCTTTGGGGGATTTTTTGGAAAGCAGAGTATATTAGTCTGCTATTGCTGCTGTAACAAATTACCATAAACTTAGTGGCTTAAAACAACACACATGTGTTGTCTTAAAGTTCTGGAGGTCAGGGCCCAAAATGGTTCTCATGGAGCTCAAATCAAGATGTCAGAAGGGCTGTGTTCCTTTGGAAGGCCCTTGGGGAGAATCTGTTCCATGCCTTCTCCAGCTCCTGGAAGTCACCTGCTTGCTTTGGCTGTGGGGCACTTCCAGCAACTGCATCACTCTAACCTCTGCAACCATAGCACGTCTCCTTTTCTGACTCTCACCCTCTTCTTTCTTTCCCTTATAAGGACAATTGTAGTCCAGGATAATCTCCCCATTTCAAAATCTTTACTTAATCACATCTGCAAAGTCCGTCTTGGCCTATAAGGGGACATACTTGCAGATTCCAGAAATTAGAATTTGGACGTCTTTGGGTGGCTGTTATTATGCCTGCCACACAGACCAATGCATACACAATGTGACCAATCCATCTTGATTTGTCTGAGACTATATTGGCTTTAAAGCTGAAAGTTCTGCATCCCAGGAATCGCCTCAGTCCCAGGCAATTCAGGACAATTCGTCGTCACCCTATGTGCACCTCCTATGTGCTCCTTCAACTTAGAGAGTTGGTATTTTCTCTCCTCTTCAGAGGACTAACTCCTTTTCACCTAAAGAGTACACAGAGGCTGGGTGTCGTGGCTTAGGCCTGTAATCTCAGTGCATTTGGGACACTGAGGCAGGAGGTTCACTTGAGCCCAGGAGTTTGAGACCATTCAGGGCAACATAGTGAGATCCTTTCTCTACAATTTTTTTTAAAAATTAGTTGGGCATGGTGGCACATGCCTGTAGTCCCAGCTACTTGGCAGGCTAAGGAGGAAGGATCCTTTGAGCCCGGGATTCAAGGCTGCAGTGAGCTATGATAGTGCCACTGTACTGCAGCTGAGGCAACAAAACGAGGCCCTGTCTCTAAAAATACAAAAAAAAAAAGAAAAAAAGAAAAGAATAAAAGGCTGCACAGAATAGACTGATGGACTGAAGGCTCTGTCCTTATCAAACATTTACTAAGTAATAATTACAAGTTTGCCTCCTACACTGGGTGACTTCTCAAATTCCAGGTCGAGGTCATATTCATTTCTGCTGTCATAGGGTATTGTTGGGTCCCCGGTGCTTATATGTGATTTGGGAAATGCTTGCCGATGTGAATTGAAGAGAAGGATAGACAAATGCTTGGTTGGGAGGATGGCAGGAGATGGTAATGGGTAGATGGGTGGATGGATGAAAATATGAATGGATGGCTAAGAACGATCAGTAAGCTGGGAGAGCATCTCAGATCCCAACAGCATCTAGCCACAAAGCAATTTATATTTAATTTGCATCATTGTATGTCACCCCAGATGGGGAGAAAGACAAGGAAATGAAAAGAGAGAAGAGAAGGAAGGAAGGAAAAGAGAGGGGATGGGAAGAAATGGAAGAGAAGAGAAAAGAAGGCAAAAGAGAAGAAAGACAAAAGACAACAAATGAGATGAATAGAGAAAAATAAAGACTAGAAAAGGAAGAGGGGAAAGGAGAGGAGAGGAAAGGAAGGAAAACTCATGGGTGGTCCCCAGCTTAGACCACATGCCCACAACCAGCTCTGGATCCCAGAGGTGGGACTATGCTGGAATTCCAGAGGAAGAGGCATGCAAGCCAAGCACAGGCCATTCCATCAGTTCTTCTAAATTATTTCTCCAGTCCAGACCCGCATCAGGGAGAGCATGTCTGTCGTGCATTTTAATCTCAGAGTTCTGGGCTGGTATTTGTCAGCCCCAGAGGAAAAACCACTCTTTTTTTTTTTGCCCTTCTCACATGCTGGGCAGGCGTGTTACATTTTTTTTGGCTGTGAAGGCACTAAGTGTTTCTTGGCAGCGTGTACGTCTGGAACTCAGCCTCTTCCCAAGTCAGAACGACCAGAGATTCAAGATCAATGGGTGTAGCTTTCAGGTGGGTTCCCTCTCCAGTGCCATCTTGGGGAAAGGCAGGAGGACTTTTGATTTTCCACTTTTCCAGCTGAGACTCAGCTCTCTCTCCCGAATACGCATACGTGAATACCTCGTCTATTTCCATGAGCTTTCTCTTTTCATTATCGCTTCACCACCAATGGAGAAAGATCAGCAAAATATAATGTTGAAGACTCAGAGTCCTTGGAACTCTTTGGCATTGACAAATCGTGTTACAACAACCTCCTTTGCGTCTTAAACAGCCTGGCATTCTCACATTCAGCTTGGCAGCCTCATCAATATTCTGGAGAGATCTGAGCTCAAGGCCATCAAATATGACACTTTGGTTGTTTAGTCGGGAGTGAATCTACTGACTGTGGCCTTAGTGACACCAAGGCTGGCATGTTGTGTTTTCTCTCAATTCATGGGCTTTTCTGATGTGTCTCTCAAATCCAGCCCTGGTGAGGGGAAGGAAAATCACCCAGACCCAGCTCTGTTCTGTAGGAGCTGCATGATTTTGAGAGAGTCTCTTCCCCTTTCTGAGCCTCAGTTTCTCCACTGGCATGGTAAGGTACAGTTTGGACCAGGTAGTTTCTAAAGCCTGTTACATTCCGGCATGCCCAACTTCGTTTAGGATTGCTCTGAATGAATGAGTGTCCAGCCATGATCAGGCCGATAGAGAGGGTCAGAAAATACAGTTTGCCACATATGCAGTCAAGTGTTGATATAAATTGTCTGCCTGAATCCTGGCTTTGGTTGTTTGTGGATCAAACCCTGCCCCCTGTGTGCACAGTAATGATTGGTTATGGCAACCATATGTCCTGGGTTTCCTCGGACAGCCTTGATTTCAAAAATTCTGTCCCATCGTCAAACCTTGTGTCAGATCATGTATCTCGATTTTTGATTCAGAAAATATGGTCACCATATGGCAAATGCACTCCACCACTGTGACATAGACGGCTTGTCTTCATCCTCCTGCAAAGCTCTGTCTTATTCTCCCAGGCAGACAAGGATGCATCTCCTCTCTGTGCCCACTCCTGTCACCACAAAACCCTCAATCTATCACTTCCATGTCTGTGTCCTGTGCTGGACACCAGGCTCCCTAAGGGCAGGAAGAACATTTGGTTCATCTTCATATTCTTAGCACCAGCTCTGAATAAACTAAAAGCAATGAGTCTGTCACATTATACAGTAGAAATCTTCCTGAAAAGATGGGGGCGTACATTTTTAAATTATAATCTCTTCTAAATAGAACCAGGAAACTTAGTACTCAAAGAAGAAATCATACATTTATTTTTTCCTTCCTTTCCTTTCCTTTTCTTTTCTTTCTTTTCTCCAAATAATTATTTCAGATCTTCTAAAAGATCTGGACTTGCATATGCCATTTGCTAGGGGGTAGTAAATCTTGGAAGCAGATTCTCCTGGCTGTATAGGATTCAGTCCACTCATGGCCAACAAACTGAGACATCAGAAGAGAGAATTCACCATTTTAAATCTGCAGTCAGCTGAGACTCAGTCCTGCAATTATATAATTTCTTGTGAATTTGTTTCATGAACTAAAGAAGGCAAAGGCTTTTTCAGGGTTACGAGGGGGATAAAGTCCATCTTACGGCCCTTGGAGGAAAATCTTAGTCACCTTTCTTATAGTTCCTTTTTCTTGGCTGCTTTTAGTGCTAGCCCCTTTCTTTGAGTACTTTATCCTTCCTGAACTCTCCAGACATACGTGTCTCCAAGCTCCTCTCTAACCCAGATTTCACTCTGGCAGCCATGCTAAACGTTGATCCAATGTTGTCCATAACTTCTACTTATTTCCAGAGTAATAATAATACTTCACAGCATAACATTCAAGAGCTCTTATGGTTTGCCCACCATCTATTATTTTATACCTTAGTTCCTCAAAAGACCCATACACCAACACCTTTTATCCCAGAAAATTCAAGAAATCCAGTCATTTTTACTATTGCCAATCCCAGAAAATAGCCCAACTCACTCTCATAGTTCTGAGTCTTTGCACAAACTCTTCCATTTATCTGGGACAAGTTCCTGCCTTCAGGTACCTTGGCAAACCCTGGCTGTCTTTCAAAATCTTTTTTGATTATCCCTCTTATTGTGAAGGCTTCTCTCATTCAGTAAATACAGATGATGATGATGATAGTAATAACAACAATAATAGTGATGATAATGACAAAACTCACATGTGTTCAGCAGGAATTATGTGCTGGGCTGGGAGCTAAGTGCTTTTCAGGCTTTACCTGATCTTACATTTTATAGCAGAAAAGAAAATTCAAACCCAGAAATATTTGCATAGCCAAACTAAGTCCAAGGACACATAGTTAAAATAGGGCAGAGCTGAGGTTGGGACCCATTTTCTGTCTGACCTCAAAGTCAGAGTTCATAACTACTACATCCCACTTAGGCTCAGTCAGGTTCTAGTTTGGACCACTTCATACCCACAGAAGGTACCTCTTGCTTGGTCATCCTCATGTTGACCAGCCAGCCTCAAGGATCTCGAGGACAGAGACTCTGCCCTATAAATCTATTCTTCATTTGTCCTTCCTATGGTCCCTGACACACGGTAAACATGCAATAGAGTTGGCTAAAGAAATGGGCACAAAACCATTCTTTCATCTTGCTTCATTTTTGCCGAGAGGAACATCTCAAGGGGAATATATAGACACCTTCCACTAGATCTGTACATATATTCAAGCTCACACTTCAACAGGGCCACCATAATCAGCAAGCAGCAAATATGCCCTAGGCTGCTTCTAGCTGGAGCATAAACAAAACCCACCGAGGCTCTTCACTGGCACAGCAACTCTGTGCTCCCTAGAGCCTAAAGCTGATGAAGAAGTCTGCAGACCTTACCTTTCAAAAGAGCCAATGCCTAGAGGATGACAATATTAAGTCTGAATTCAACAAAAACTAGCAAAGAAACAAACAACCCCAAAAGTAAACACAAAAGAAATAAAAACACTTTGGGAGGCCTAGGCAGGCAAATTGCCTGAGCTCAGGAGTTCGCGACCAGCCTGGGCAACACAGTGAAACCTCATCTCTACTAAAATACAAAAAATTAGCTGGGCCTGGCAGCACGTGCCTGTAGTCCCAGCTATTCGGGAGGCAGAGGCAGGAGAATTGCTTGAACCCGGGAGGCAGAGGTTGCAGTGAGCCGAGATCACACCACTGCACTCCAGCCTGGGCAACAGAGCAAGACTCTGTCTCAAAAAAAAGAAGAAAGAAAGAAGGAAAGAAAGAAAGAAAGAAAGAAAGAAAGAAAGAAAGAAAGAAAGAAAGAAAGAAAGAAAGAGAAAGAAAGAAAGAAAGAAAGAAAGAAAGAAAGAAAGAAAGAAAGAAAGAAAGAGAGGGAGGGAGGGAGGGAGGGAGAGAGAAGGAAAGAAAGAAAGAAAGAAAGAAAGAAAGAAAGAAAGAAAGAAAGAAAGAAAGAAAGAAGAAAGAAAGAAAGAAAGAAAGGAGGGAGGGAGGGAGGGAGGGAAGGCAGGCAGGCAGACAAACAAAAGCCCAAGTCATGACTGATAGAAGTAGTTTCACTGTTTGACTTGATTTAAGGGACAGTTTCACTGACACAGAATCTTGTCTGGTCCTTTGCTTGAGATTGGCAGTCGAAAGTTCCCTAAGAGGCCAAACCGAGTGTACATGAAGCCTCATGCAGTGAGGGAATGGACAAAACACACACATCAATCAACAACTGGCAAAGTGGATCTGCCTTCAATCACTCCACATCGGCAAAGAAAATCCAATCATTTTGACCATCTAGACAGGGGAGATCGCAACTAACTTTCTGACTGGCTCAGTTTTGGCAGCACTGTCCCAGCTCCCTATGCTGATCTACTAATATAGAAAGGTCCCACTAATAGACGTATTCTGTTCCTAATACGCTGCAACCTTTCTTTCGCCTCTCTCACATTTCTCCTGATGGAATAAGGTTCACCAAAAGTCCTGGAGGCGCTCTTGGATCTGATTCCGTTGTCCATCAAATTTCCATGGTCCCTTGAGGGAAACAGGCCATTCAAGAACTACACATTGTGACTGGAGGAAATACTCCACACCAGCCCTGTCTGTCTGTGATTATGTGTATCTCCATCCTGTTCTACTCTGAGAAGATTTCAAAGTTGGCAAATCATAGCATTTCTGCTAACTGCCTACTGTGCACCTACTGTGTGCCTACTTTGATGACGGTGCTGAGGAAAGTGAAAATTGTGAGCTTGTAGATCTTCAGCTAGAGGTAGAACCATAAATATAAGCCAAGATTAAGATAAGAAACAACAACAGGATCAAAGTGGCACTTGTACATCAAGTAATGGGCTATATAGGTCCTCCTTAGAATGTCAGAGAGAAGAAAGGCCCCCAGCAGAGGGGCCACAGTCAGTCATAAGTAAGCAGAGAAGCCGTGGGAAAAAGGTCAAAGTGGATATGGAAGTTCAAGGCTTTGTCCAAACAGAGATATTAGAGACAATCCAGACCAGGAGGAAAAATAAAAGTGGTTGGGGTGGAGAAGGAGAGAAAGGGGAAAGGGGAGGGGAGGTTGCATATTCAGCACTGTTCTCCTAATCTTTATTATACTGGCTGCATTTGCCTTCCATGTGGCTTTCACTCCTCTGGATATGAAATTCTTTGAAATAAGAAAGGAAAGGTCCAGTCAGTTCAATACCCCAGCACCCACCATAGGTCCTGACTCATAGGAGTCCAGTAACCTTTAAAGGCAAGAATAAAGTAATGATGGATAGATACATGAAGTATCTGATCCTGGCTCACGTCATCCCCTGGAATCCTCTCCAGTCCCTTGAGAGAAAGGATGAGCATGGAGAGGTGTGCACAGCACGTCCTCTGCCATGTGTGTAAGCCAGGGCAGGTCATTCCTTCAAACCCCAGCCATTATCCAATGGGTTGTTGAGTTAGAAGAGATGCATTTACACTGGCACGTAGTAGGTATTCCATAAGCAGATAGGGCTATGTTTTCTCCTTTTCTGGCACCCCACCTGGACTGTGGTAGCCACCACCTATGGGAGAAGTCACCAAAACCAATCCTAGGTTAGAATCAGATGTGTTAGTATCAAATGGAAACCTTTGTTGATTACAGTGAATGATAATAACTTTATCCTCTCTACAGTTGCTCTTCAGTGAGTACCTAATGTATGCAAGTACAATGCAGAGTGCTTTTGTCCATGATGACATTGATTTCTCACAATAGCATCACTGGGCACAGAGACTTGGAGCCAACACTGGCCCCACTGTACAGATGACAACATGGAGGAGTTGAGAGAGGAAAGGCTTTGTCCAAGGCCACCCAGCTAAGAAACGACTCCAAAACCCATGCCTGTCTCTAACATTCTCTGATCTAATTACCATTCTTTAGGATAGATGAGGTTTTATTCTGATGTCCACATAGAAATAAGGACCCTCTGCCCTTTATTGCTCTGCTTTAGCTGCCTGTCACTTATAGTCCCTTTTATTTTGTAACATCTATTAACATCATAGCAATTTCTCCATTTTTTTCACTGATTCATGGCTGCAGAGCTCCTGGATGCAGGTCTGGGGCATAACTTGTCTTTGGATTTGAGAATTGCTTCATCTGGCATGGTATGTTGTGCAGAGGAGGAACTCATGGATAAAATGAACTGTTGTATATCTCCACAAATATGGGCATATCCATAAATTGGCAAATTGAATGCCCAATTCAGCACTTTTTTAAAATTTATCCCTGCAAAATAAAATAAAGGTCAGATGCTATAGTAGGATTCAGTTTGCTTCTTACCCCACTATTTCACACCTCCTATACTCTCATATTCCAAAACTCACACCTATTGAACTAAAAAGGGGAAAAATATGCCTGTCTCCTTTTGGCCTGATCAGTTGAAATCTCACTAAACTTTTCATCCAGGTCTGGTCTGAATGTCTTTAATTTGGCTAAGAAACACCATGCTTACTTTAAGTTGGATAAGATTATCTCTTACCTAAGGATTTCCTCTCCTGGAGTAAATCAATAAATGTAATAGTAAAATTGCTAATCAAAAGTAAAATACAAAATAAAAGTAAATCATCCAGGCAGCCTAGGCACTGAGTTGTCAGGAGCAGTGTCTTGAAGAAACTCTCTGTCCTGCTTCAGTCTCTGAGCTGGCTTTAGTGGCTTTGTGACACTGGAATCTCTTGTCTGTCTGAGTGCTACATAGCTTTTTTGTAAGGGGGAATTCAACTATCTCTTAGCTTAGGGTGGTTCATTTTCTTTCACAGAGTTGCCCAGTATTTTGGGCATTGGTAGCAGATGATTTTATCCTTTTTGATGCAAACTACCAGTAGGCTGTAGAAATCCAGGGAATAAGCAAATATCAACAGCTGAAGTACCTAAAGTTAACTCAGGAATTCTGTTCTCTGCCACTCTATCAAATAAAATAAAAATTTATCTTGATTAGACAAAATCAAACCTAACCTAAAACAGAATTACCTTCCCCAGGAAGGGGGAATACTACTTATACTACAAATTAATTGGAGAAAGCAGGATGCAAAATTGTTTATTCAGTGTGATCTCAAATGTGTAAAATAATATTTGCTGGAAGAATGAAGTACAGCAAGATGTTAACAGTTTTTACTTCTGGGTGATGCAATCATGTATGATTTGTATTTTCTTATCTATTCTGTGTTTGCCAAATTTTCTAAACTATCTTTTATGATTCTTAAATCTTTTATGATTTAAGAATTATATATATCCACTATTTAATTTTTTAATTGATACATAATAATTATAGGTATTTTCGTGGTACACCAGTGATGTTTTGATATATATAATGCATGGTGATCAGATCAGGGTAATTAGCATATCCATCATCTCAAACATTCATCATTTCTTTGTGTTGGGAACACTCAATATCCTCCTTCTAGCTATCTGAAGCTATGTAATATATTATTGTTAACTATGGCCACTCTTGACTTATGTGCACGCACAGAAACTGGCTAACATTCACAGTGGCAGACACTGTGAATGTTATCAGAAGTTCACTTGACAACCCTGCCTTAGGAATCTCGCCATCATTGTAAAAACAAAGTAAAAGACACAAATAGAAAAGTAGAAAAGTGAACTGCTGGTCAACCATCCACTTATCATGTATTTAGTGTCAAATGTATTGCCAGGCCCTGAAGACTCCCGCCGTGCTCAGCCTCCACTCCCCTCACCTCCTGAGAGCTAGTTATGATTTGGACATCACTGGGGTTTCCTTCTTGACCCCCACTCCCACCCTGCCCACTTTGACATCCCTTGACCAGAGCAGTGTCATTGGCTGGGGAAACACAGCTTTCCAATGGTGGCACCACAATCAGCAGTAATCACTGTGTGGGTGGAAGAGAGGCTGGACACTGTGCTTCCCAATGGCAGGGACCCTGAACCCCTTGGGATGTGGCAGCTCCAAGGTGGCATGCATGTGGGATGTAGCATGGAGCAGAGTGGAGCCTGATGGTATCTCATGCCTCTTAGCCAAAGTTGGAGACAATGAGGGGGCGTCAGGGCCACAGCCTTGCTAAAATCCATCCTCTCTGTTCCTTTGCTCTTCTGAGGTTCTCTGAGTTACCGCAGCAGATTGATGGCATCCAATTAACTTTCTGTGGGTGGTTTAATTGGGTGACCACCCTGGAGGTCAGCATCTATGCCTGCTTCCTTCTGGTCCATGAGTCGTGCCTGGAGGTCTGCAGCCCTTAGCACGCTGCATGGTAACACAGCCCAGTGCAGGAAGCATTTGCCCAGAGCCTGCTCTACCCCATTCAGGCCCCCTCCCCCAGCACAGCAGGACCTGCAAGCATGGGTCTGAAAAACAGATCGGAGACCTCCAATCCATGGCCAGATTCTAGCTGAGGCACACGAGGGTCTAGGGTTTCGCCAGGTTAACTCCCAGGAACCAGAGCAGGGAGGGGTTTCTGGCAGTCAGCCACTTGGACAAAGGCACCCAGAAAGCACTGGAGCCTGAGCCCCACCCCCTTGCCAACCCCTCTGCCTGGAGCGCCCCGGGCCGAGCTGCCGTGATGCGTGACTTGCCCAGGCCTCACACAGCTGAGCAGAGCTGGAAGCCTCCCGACACATTCCTGGTCTCAACTTCGCTTTCCCTGCCTGGTTCCTATTAATGCTGTGGGTTTCCAAGCCCTAATAGCAGAGCTCTGGCTTCAGAGGAGGGCTGCCTGGGGCTGCCGGCCGCCCACCAGGTCGCACACAAACGGGATCTTTTGGAGTCACCCTTTATGGCCCGGACACTGGATTATTTATAAACTTCTTGAAAACAAATAAACAAAAGCAAAACTGAAAACCTTGGAAGACACCAGGCTGGACATATGCTCCTTTCTTCAGGGACAGAAGTCAGGCAGATTGGAAGACGCGTTTGTTGGTAAACGCCGGCCTCCCTAACTCCATGCTGTTGACGTTGCATTCGGTGAAGCCCTTTCTTTGGAAGCTTCATCACTGGCATCGCCACTAGGCTGCTGGAGATGCCCTGCAAGTAATGAGATGCACACCTGGAGGGAGTGGGTCAGAGAGGTTGCTCCCCGTCTCATGGAGCAGGATGGAAGGCAGAGGAATGTTCTGGAACTGCAGCCAAGGAGAAGTCAGCTCAGTACACTGAGGTCCTTGGCCAGGTAAGCTCTTGGCCAGCTCTGCTGGAAGAAAGGGCAGCCTGCCCTCCCTTTCTTGGGCCCTCCAGCCCCTTCCAGGGGTTAGCATTCTCATGACACACTCACTTCCTCTGAGGATCCCTCCAGCATCTTCAGGGTGAGGTCACCAGGTGCAGTGGCAGAGGCTTCTCTGCCTAGGTGGAAATGAAGAATAAAGTCTGAGGATGAGGGACCAATGCAATGAGGCTGCTTTAGGAAGACCCCTGGAGATCCCCCTCTCACCACTCATGGAGTCTGCAGCATTCTGTGATCTAACTGTCCGGCAGTAAGTTTAGATCACTTTGTGAGGGGTCTCCAGCAGGTAGAATAGTCTGACCCAGAGCCTTATGAGTGGGTACACACCTGTCCATTTTCGTGATCTAATTCAGTCGTTTGTGTGTCCATTCGTTCATTTGAAAATCCCTATGCAGTGTCTAACACATCCTTGGAACTGTGTTTGATGTTGTATAGAGAGGGGTAAAAAAACATGGTTCTAAAGGAGATAGTTTCGCAAACCCATGAAAGACGCAGCCCACCTCTCATGACAACTCAATTTGAATGAGACAGACATTAGTTAAATAGGCAAACAATCACATAAAGTGGCAGTTGGTATGGTACAGAAGTGTAGGATGCTAAAGATATAGGGAAATAAGTCCTAACCCCCTCTTGGCAATTCAGGAATGGTTTCCAGGAATGGAATCAGAGCTGGTTTTGAAGAATAAGTAGGTGTTTTCCAGGTGGAAAAATGACAGCAGGATATCCCTGGTCAAGAGAATAGCATGTGCCAAAGTCATGGAGGGTGGGCAGAACAAACACACGCAGAACTTGGCTGGGGCATGTAGTGTGAGGTATGCTCATGGAGAGGAAGCTGGGAAAGAAAGCAGGGGCTTGACCATGAAAGACCTTCAAAGTCATGCTAAAGAGATGGCCCATGGATCAGATGTTCAAGTTAGAAATTCTCTCTCTGGCAGCAATGGGGAACAGGGGATGGAATGGCAGGAGGCAGGGGGCAGTAAGATCACAGAGAAGCTGCTGTAGAAGCCCAAGTGCTCAGTGATGGGGTGGCCTGGATGTGGCTGGGCAAGGGGAGAGCACTCAAGAGACATGAAAGAGTCACCATCAGTGGCACCTGGGGACTGATCTGGTGAAAGGTAAGAGAGACAGGTAGTTGAAGATGCCTCCTGGACTTGAATGCAGAGAGGGTGGCAGTGCCATCCAGGGAGTGATAGGAAGATGAATATCCAGGTTATGTCATAAATGAAACATGGTCTTCCTTCATGTGAGGATGCTCCTCTCCCCTTCATCTGCTCTGCCCCAGGAGTCGGCTGTCAGTCACACTGCCAGCGGGGCCCAAGAAGTCATTTGCACACTCCTTGGTAATCTGGATCACTTCCATTACTGCTTTCCCTTCACTTTGAGAATAAATGAAAAAATCGACTCCTCCGGATGCCAGATTTGTGTTCCTGTGTTAGGAGATTGTTTTTTCTTTTTTGCATCTGTGTGTACGTTAAACAGCAAGAAGAAAGTCGTGAAACTCAAGGAGTTTCCCCAAAAGTAAATCAATTTGCGGTTGAATGTGCTGTGGAATTTGTTTGCAAACCTACGAGAGCGAAGCGAGCTTAAAAAAGATGCAGTTGGATGAGACTGCAAAGTTTTGGAAAGTTCTTTGAACACATGTAAACATGATATGTGTAAGCAAATGTTTAACTTGCCTTTTTTACTTCTACAAATTATATTATGAAATCAGACGTCTGTGACTCCTTAAGAATGTCAAATCAGTGTATTCCTTCAAAACAGATAATTGCTTAGTGCTGCTCAGCTTCCAGGCTCCAGGCCTTGGGAAGGCTGGGTTTCCAGCCTGACAATGAATGGGGGCTTGTCTGAGAAGTTGATTTGCATCATGCAGGTGGCAGGGCAGGGGCATTCCTTGGGCTCTCCACAAGGTGGGTCTGCCGGACACAGACCATCTGCCCTCCGGAGGAGGAGGCAAATCCACATCATTGTTTACTTCCTCTTCCTGGGGATGCCAGCATGATGTAATGATTTCATTCCCTGCTCTGCCTTGTGATGAGAGAGACCAGCACTTTAATCCATTCTAGGGAAAGATGGTGCAAAATGTATTAGATCTGATAGTCATATCAGCACTGCTTAATACTCTGCTCTCTGAGAACCAGGGTTGAAGCATCTAGAATTAAACTGCCCTTCTGGCGCCAAAGGAGATGGAATTGGCCAGATTAGTATTTATGAGCACCGTTAAAGTGGGGCGAGGTCATCTGATATGGAGACGCTCCTATTGTTCCTAGCAAAGGGCATCCCTGTGGTTTGGAGGCAAAGATGGGGAAGATATACTGTATAGGTCAATATTACATGCTCACACATATAATTAGGCTGTTATTACTAGACACATCTATTAACATTGCAGCCAGACCTGGAGAGATATCCTCTGGAACCATTACAGGGCTTTTCAAAGAACACACAGTCCCACTGAAATCAGCAGAATATTTCCTGGCCTCTCTACTGCACCCCAGGGGGGTGTTCACACTCCTCAAAGCCCAGGCCAGACTCCTGTTAATGCTAATAGCAACACATGTGCACTTTCAAGGGAGAGAGGACCACACAGTGCTTAGTATGCTAGTAAGCATTAATTTGATTCCTTGGGTGCAAAACAATGTCAATGGGACCATTTTGATGCATATGCTACTGCTCACAAGCCCAATTAAACCAAAGGATTATTGTTATGTTGCATTATCCATAGGAGATGTACATATGATAGATTATTGGGGATGCAATTTGCAATGCATTGTTTATTCCCAATGTATTGGGTGTTTGGTGTTGCTTTGGAAAAATTGTTTACATTGAAAGTAAACTCACATTAAAAAATATATGTATGTCTAGTCTTGATTTGGAAATTGTAAAACCACAGCTGTCACTTTTCAAAAGTCTAAGGGGGATTTTACAGGATTGTTGGAACTAGAATAAATATTACAGTCACCTACTAATTGTCTGGGTGGCAATTTTTGTTCCAAGTACTTGACTCGCTGATTCATCAAATAGGGACAGTAGTAGTGCTGATAGATCCTGAAGATTTGAGCCTATTAAACAAAAGCTCTGTTCTCAAGGAGCTTACAATCATTATCTGAATCATTTCTCTGTCTCTGTCTCTCTCTTGTGTCTCTCTCTCTCTCTCTGTATGTATCTGTCTCTGTCTCTCTCTCCCTCTCTGTCTTTCTCTCTCTCACACACACACACAGACACACACACAGAGACACAATGATTGAACGAAGAATTTATGAATACCCTTGGCTTATAGATGAGGCTTTTCTGATACTCTGAGAAGAGAAGTGACTCAACCAAGGCCACCCGGCATGTAAATAAAAGAGATGGGGGGAGAAGCCAGGATTCTATAATTTCATATTTGTGACCTCTGTACGTGACCTCCCTGAGGAGTAAAACATAAATCAATTAATGATATGGATAGCTGTTCTTCATAGTTCCCTGAATGAAATTGACCTTATGTTCAAAGAATGCAGGTTATGACTTAACATCTCTTGCATACAACCTAGCACTTTTTAATTGTTGGGAGGAGAAAAAAATGGCATTCGGATGGCATAGCATTGGGGGGTGTTAGCAACCTCCCTCTCTTGAGGAGGTGTGTGACAATTTTAGGACTCAAGGGGATCTTCCCCCGTCTATAATAAATATTTTTTCCAGTTTAAAAGCTAAAACCATTAAGGATCTCATGGGGCTGAATTGAGTAGGCTTTGCAGATAGGCTGACTTGAGCTGGTATCATTCACTGGGATGACGAGGAGAGGTTATTCACCACTCTAAGATTCAGTTTTTCTTTCTGTGAGATAGAAATGACACCACCCACATTGGAAGATGTGACAGGATGAAATGAGATCCATCCTCTGCATGAGGCTGAAAAGCTCATGGCACAGTGCATTATGTTAGTTGGTGGTGAAGACGAAGTTGTTCTTGCTGGAGAAAATGACCCCAACTGTTTTATCATTTGATCCTCATCAAAACCCTACTAAAAAGTGCTCATTCCACTATGTTTTAGACATGCTCACAGAGGATCCAAAGTAACTTATATAAGCTGGGAAAGATCATATCTGGAAAATCCAACCCACATCTCCTGTCCCCAAGTTCTGTGCTTGCTCCCTCCACTTTCACAGTCTATAGCATGACTGTGCTAGTCCTGGCTAGGGCTTCTAGTCCTGGCTTGAGAGGACCAATTGCAGGCACCTCTTCCTAATGCCAAATTCAGAGATGTCATGCTGGCAGTTTGCCATTGGCCATGGCAGAAGGAATTTACACCACAGACAGAGGCTAATGCCACAGCTCAAGGCGGTGTTTCACCAGAAGCCAGTTGGTAAACATTACTGGCACATCACTGCCCCTCTGCTTTTAGTCTTCATGTGTTCTCAAATAAAATATGATTTCTGAATGTCCCTGTTATAGTTTGGATCTTTAAAGGGAAGTATTCTTGACCCTTTTGTTAAGTTTGAGCAGGCATTGCCAAGTAAGTAGGTTCAGCTTTTTAAAACGATTTACCTCCCAAGGCACTTCAAAAGGATGGGTATCTTTAGTCAGCCCTGACTCAGGATCGTGGGCAGCAACACCTTGCCTGTCATCAGCATAGGCTGTTCTTGACATTCTGAGAACTAAAGACCCCTTGGATAGGGCTAGCAAGTGTCACTGCCAAGAGAAATCGTTAGTAGGAGTGTTCAGGAATGTGTTCCTTGCTGGAAACAGGCCACATCTATAGCAGGGAAAGAAAGAGACTATTTCCAGATGACCTTTTGCAGGCACATCAGCTGATAGCAGAAGACCCTTCTGCCTTGGAATCAAAGGATGAGAAGATGGAGACATAGGAAATAATGGAATTGTTGCTGATAGCAGATTCATGGAATACATTTGTTTAATCATTGAAATTATTAGCAGCTGCTCTGGAGATATAAGGATGGGGTCACCGTTTGTTGTCCATATCAGATCTATAGTCTCTAAGTCAAGCAAAAAGCACCAAACATGAACCTGGAACAAAAATTCACAGAAAAAGTCTATATTCACATATGGTATACTCATGATATGTTAAGAAGAAATAACAATAAAAAATAAACAAATCCCAGCCATTTGGGTTTGAGAATTTGGGGACAGACCAGAAATTTTAGGTGGCTTCTCTGTCTTCTAAAAAGAATCACAAGCAGGAACCAGAAGATAAATTAGAATGTGTTTGTCTCCTCCAGTAGGAAACTCCTTCTATGTGTGCGCATGCACACACATACACACACACACTCCCCACATTTTCTCTAAATGAAAACATCACTGCATTATCTGGGCCAAAAGAAAAATTCTAGCTATGTGGTCTGAAGAAAACAATTCTTAGAATATTTCCATGTCAAGAGGCAGTGTAAGGGGTACAATTTTTATCCTGTTGTTAGCAGAATTGTAGAACATTTTTTGCTTTATTAAGATGGACAGAAATTCTGACATCAAACTATTCTGAAAACAAGGAAGCAGATAAAACAATTGGGACAGATGTACACAGTTCTAGAACTCATTGCTATGGTCTGAGTGTTTATGTCCCTCCTAAACTTACATGTTGAAATCCTGATCCCCGAAGTGACCATATTAGGAGGTGGAGGTAATTAGGTCATGAGGACTTCACCTTCATGAATGAGGTTAGTGCCCTTACAAAAGAGACCCAAGAGCTGCCTTGTCCCTTCAACCATGCAAGGACATGTGGAGATGGTGCCATCTGTGAACCAGAGGGCAGGCCCTCATCACATGCCGAGTCTGCTGGTGCCTTGATCTTGGACTCCCCAGCCTCCAGAACTGCAAGAAACAAATTTCTGTTGTTTACAAGCCACCTAGTCCATGGTAATTTATTATGGCTGCCTAAGTGGACTGAAACACTCATAGAAGTATTAAATGAATGGAATCAAGTCAAATCATCTTCCTCTCTTTCCCTTCCTCTTCTTCTTGCTACTTCTCTTTCTTGTCCTGCTTCTCAACATCATCCCTTTTCTTCCTCTTTTTTCTCCTCTTCTTCTTTTTCTAATTGGAATAATAATTTTACCTTAAGAATCATATAGAGAGATATTTCTTCACAGAGACCACAGTGGAAGAGGTTCCTTTCCTCATTTCACTGGCCACAACTCCTGGATATCCTGGATTGGATTTCCTTTTCTGAAGAACTAGTAAAAGAAACCACTTCTACTTATACTACCAAAGGCCAAACTGGAAAGACAGCACATTTCTAAAACATTGCCAGAATCTTTAAAGCGAGGAAGGAGACCTTTTCTTCAACTCCAAGAAAAATGCGTCTCATTTATCCCCTTCACGTCTTTCTCCTGAGCCATTTCTGCCAATCCTCCAAATATGTATTTACATACATGTCTTCAAACACGATCCACTTGCCCAATGTACTTTAATGGCTACAATAAAGAATTAACACTGTGGATAGAGCTAAGGCATTTTCAGTGCAGTTAAGAAAAGAACACTGTGGTTTGGTTCTGCTGAGGCAATATTGCTCAACAGTTAATGTAATCGTATTACAAGCGCTTGTATTAAAATCATATGCAAGACAAAAATCGGTCTGAACGGCAGCAACTAACGAAAGACAAAGAAACATCTGTGAGTTGTCATAATCCATTAAAGAAATGTTAGTAGGAGAAGGTACTGACATACACACTCACACACACATAGATAGCCAGAAGAACCAGTAAGAACCCATAAGGGGATTTGCAAAAACACAAATGGATTTCTGGGAAAGCTTCTCTTCATACACATCCCTTCTGAAGGACGTCAAGCTTCTTGGCCATGATAAGCAGTGTGCTTAGAAGTGATGGTCACCCCAGACCTTGTATAGACCCACTGCAAAGCCAAGTCCAGCTTGGTACGTTGGGACATTGTGCAATTTTTCATTAGCTGGGATTTTGCCAGACAGGACCTGGCAGGTAGCTCCTTGAAAACTGACGACTTTCCTAGTGTGGTCCTGGTTTTTGTTGGCAGTTGAACTCTGCCATTTTACACATTCCTGCGGTAGGGATTAAGTCTCTCAAAACTATAAAGTTTCTTATAATATTAGACATTGGGACACAAAGTCAGCCTCTGGCAATGGTCTCCTTCCCCTTCTTCCATGCAAAAAAGAAGTCAGACTTAAAAATAAAGTATTTATTTTTGAATGTGTAGTACCTGGAGTCTACTTCAAACACTTTTTCATGGAACCAGAAGCATCGAATGTAAGGTTTTCCCAGCAGGACTTTACATAAACTTGAAACCCTGCCTGGATTTTCCATTTCCCCTCAAGGAAAGAGTTTGTAAAGGAGCCAGTGGAGGATCAGTAGCCAATCGTAGTTGGAAAGCAAGTTAAGCAAGGGAGTACTCAATGGTGAGAGTCTTAAGACTTCAAGGTGACAAGGCCTAACCTGCAAGGCAACACCAGTAAGTGGGAGAAAACTCATCTGTGGATGACGTTTTGTTTCTCAGTTTGTGGAACAGTTTTCTTTGTGCTGCTCATCCTACCCATCTTGATTTCAACTTGCTTCCTCCAGCTTGGCTTTAAAGTGGAAGAACCATGTCAGACCAAACTGCCCTGGTATGTCTTTATTCCTGCAGCAAATAGCCAACCTTTGAAGGAGAAAAGGCCCCATGTCATAAGCCTGAAAATGTTTTTCAACATAGCAAATTTTGGAGAGAATCCTTCCTCCATTACAAATGACTTCCTTTGTTTCTTGACTTTTTAAGAATAGATGGATGGATCAAGAAAATATGGTACATATGCACAATAGAATACTGTTCAGCCATGAAAAAGAATGAGATTCTGCCATTTGCAGCAACATGGATGGAACTAGAGGGCATTATGTTATGTGAAATAAGCCAGGCACAGAAGGACAAATAATTGCATGATTTTACACATGTCTGTAATCTACAGAAGTTGATCATATAGAGTTACAAAGGAGAATAATGGTTAACAGAAGCTGAGGAGGGGTTGAGGGAGAGAGGATGAGGTGATATTGGTCAATGAATACAAAGAAAGGTCTTCCTTTTTTGACACCGAAGAGAATGAAAATGTTCCTCTTAACAGACCACAATAAACTGGTTCAACCACTTGAGAGGTTTACTTTCTTTTCTTTTTCTTTTTTTTTATTTATTAGTCTAAATAATAGAAGTTAAAAGAGTATTCCTACCTATGTTTTGTTTTCCACTTGATATAAATTATTATTATCTTATTTTTAGAATTCATATAACAGATCAATTAGAATGGTTAATCTTACAAACTTTACCACTCTGGTCAACGTAGATTTAGAAATGATTGTAATGACTTCAGCCGCCACAGATCCAGCAAAAGCAGACTCTTTTTCGGTGTGCATGTGTGTGTATGAGGGTGAATATTACATTTGTGGCCATTGCTTTCTGAATTTTATTATTTTTTTCTCCTGTTATACACTTCTCAGTATTTGGTCTGGCTTGTCTTTTAAAAAGTATGGTGATTTCCTCTTAAATGATGTAATTTTGTGAAAGACTAAAGCTTTGCAAACTTGAGTTTGACAGTGAGAATTCCCAGTATTTATATGTCTGTTAACATGAATATAAAAAGGGCTTAGATTAGTCAGACAACTGCAGCTCACGTTTTTGTTTTATGTTTTTGTTTTGTTTTGTTTTTTTGTTTTTCTTCTTGCCTTTCCTCTTTCTTCTCTCTTTCTTTCTGTCTACAAATATGTTGAAGTACTTTCTAAATGCCAAAGTCTGTGTTGGGAGTGGTAAAAGTAGAGGTTGATCAGACAGTCCTTGGCCTTCTAACACGGGGTGATACATGGTCATCAAAGAGGTGACTATGAAAGGGCATGTTCAGGTCGGAAAAGGCACACATTAGGTCCCTGCAGGGTCCAATGAGAGCCTGTATTTTGTCTTGGGTGGGGCCTGTGGAGGGTAGAAGGGCTGCAGTGGGTTTCCTAGAGGAGCTGACTTTCTTTCTGTGTGGAACAATCAATTGCTGATGCCCAGGCAGTTTGGAAGGTGAGGGTGAGCAGGGTGCTCTAAGGGCCCCAGCATAAGCAAAGTTTATAAAAAAAATAGAGTGTGCTAGATTTCTGGATTTGCAAGCAAGGTGCCAGGTTTGCAGTATGTAGGAAAGAGAGACAGAATAAGCAGGGGCCGGAGATGAAATGCTCTGTGCACTTGCTAGGCAGCTTGAACTTGACTCTTGAAGTGATGACATGCCCTCACGGACTTTTAAGGAAGAAAGAGAGAAGATGGTGCCTAGTCCAGTGGGCAAACATGCACTTTCTAGGCCTGGTTTTCTGGGTTCAAACTCCAGTTCTATCATTGTTGAATGGTGGGATCTTAATCAAGTCATAATATCTCCGTGTGAATGAAGCTTTCCTCAGCTGCTCAGCTGTCAAATGGTGACGTTAAGTAGGGTTCCTAGCTCCAAGTGTTGACATGGCCAAGCAGCAAATGCATCTTCAGGAAATCTGCTGTAATAACAAGGGCAGAGCATAGAATAGTGAGAAGGTGTGGGAGAGAAGCAGCTAGACATTTCTCTGCCATTTGCTTTGGCCACTGGACAGTCATGGAACCCAAACAGGTAAGCTCACCTTGCAAACCTTGGCCTCCTCATCTGTTTAGTGGGGTTGAGGAGATTCACCACAGGTGGTTGAAAGGACCAGAAAATAAAAAACACAAGCATGTTGCCTAACGTGCATGCTGGCACATATTAGGACCTCAATGCCCCATCTCCTCCTCTTTGCAGTAGATTGATGCCAAGGAAATATGACTAGTGTTTTCAGACTCTTGAGAAGGTTTGATGCCATGCCTGGTGATTATGATACATGTACCCTAAACTAAACTTTTGAGAATGGAGTCTTTTCTTGGAAAAAAAAATAAGTCAAAAATAAAGTCACTAGGTTGTATGTCTCAGAATGAATTCTCTAAGTCTCTTGGGAACCTCAAAAATTGGAGATCTTTAAAAAATAACCTCAGTGATTATTTTTTTTTGTGGCCAAGCATTAACTGAGATGTTTATTTGATTTTTCCTAAAATATCAGTCTGCATTGTGTGCCACAACTCCCTACCACATGGATGATACCCCAAGATACGAACATTCATTATATCATGTTCACTAGACAAATGGTCATTCTAAAATGTAGCCATGACTATATGATTCCCCTACTCTAAAACCTCTCATGGCTGCCTTCAACCTCCAGAGATCAGCCTCTCAGCATGGCAAACCAGCCCTCATGTCCTGGCCCCATCATGGCTCCAGGTCTCCGCCTGTCCCCATGTTCACATCATGCCTTCCTTCTTCTAGTTATTCAACCAGATTCTTCTGCTGTTTTGTTTTTTTCCCAAGCTGGCCATCACTCTTAGATGTTCTTCCTCTATTTATCCATCTGGAAAACTTCTGTTTACTCTTCAAAACCTAATAGAAACTGTATTCTCCTGGAAGCCACCCTTGACCCCTATAAAGAATGTTAATTACCTTTTATTTTAATGGTAATTCACTTTACTCACAATTTTATTAGTGAACTCACATGATTCTGCACTTTATTTGCTTGCATATGCCTTCCCTGCTAGAACATAAGCTCTTTGGAAGCAGAGAAAACAACACCAGGTGAGAGATGACCACAAAGCTATGGAAGATGAAAAATGAATTGACAAATGGTAATTGAAGTAGCTTTGCTAAAAAGCTTCAGTCTAATGATCTACAGACGTCTCTAGTAAGAAGCAAGAGGATTGGTGCCAAAGAACGTGGAGAAGGCTCAAAAATTGGAGGTACCTGGTATTTCTGAGAACCAGGGTGCAAGATGGAATGGAAAATAGGAGGCCTGGCTTAAATTCTGTGTAAGGGATATTCAAACCTCTAGAGATTCCCCCCTTATGCAGGGTTACTATCAAAGTGTCTCTCACTTAGAGAAACCAGGCCCAGCTGAAACCAGAGGTCATGCTGTAGAAAGAAATTAGGGTGGTTAGCTGCCTTTCTGGGGCACTGGACATTGACCTCCAGCCCTGCTCAGCTGCTGGACTCCCAGCACGCTGGCATCACTCATAGCATCTAGGCATCCTCTTGGGAGAAACTGACTAGACCAGAAGAGAAGACTACAGGCACTAATACTTGAGGGTCTTCCATTTAAGCAACCATGAGGCTCAGTAGTAGATAAGCCCCACCCGTGAACAAAATTCTATTTAGATATTTACTTCCTCACTCCCAAATAGGAATTGACAACCAAGTATCTTCAGACGTTTAATAAAGCTCCGAGCATAAAATAGTCGCTAAAACAAACAAACAAACAAAATTAAGGGAGATAGAGACTGTACTGGCCAGAAGAAAACTGCAAATAATTACAATTATTTCCCTATCCTTAGGGAAATAAGAAAGAATATTACATTCAAGAAATGTTAGAGTGCAATAAAAGAATATTAAGAGTACAATAAATAACTCTTGGTTTCTAACAAGTAAAACAGAAAAAAATTATAATAGGAGAATTAAGAGATGAAGTTAGGAAAATCTCCTTGGAAAATGAACAAAAAAGTCAAGAATATAGAAAATGGGGTAATAAAAATCAATGGATAAATCTAACAAACCAAATGTTTGACCCATATCAGTTCCAGGAAAAGAGAACAGAGAGGGAAAAAAAAGGAGAAAAAATTTCAAGACATAATGCAAGAAAATTTCTTAGAAATAAAACACACAGGTTTTCATTTGAAACATATTTCATCTTCCCCAAGTGACCAGCAGAGTTAATATGAAACCATCCACATCAAGGCACATCAGCATGGGGCTTCGGAATAAACACAACATCATATACACTTACAGAACAAAAGTAAATATTCAAATGATAAGAAAACTGTAGGCCACTGGATTTCTAATGACTGACACTGGAAATTAGAAAGCAAACAATGCTTTTCTTATTGTGAGAGAGAATGACTTTCAACCTTAAATTTATACCCCATCGAAACTCTAATCAAGGTAAAGATAAAATAAAGATATTTTAAAAATCATAAGCAATCAAAGTATGTATTGCCTTCTTAGGAAGATTCTAGAATATATTCTCTGATATAATAAGGTATTAGGCCAGTAATAAAGAAGACACAGAATTAATGAGAGGGGAAGGAAACAAAGAAAAGGGGAAAAAAGAAATCCCAAGATGAGAGTAAAAAGAAGTCCAAGCTTAAATTTAAGCAGCCACCCTAGGAAACAGTCAGTCCAACTGGAGCAGGGCAGAGGAATCAAGAATGGGTATTTCAGGGAAAAAAAAAAAAAAAAACAGTAGTAGTAAATTACCAGTGTTTGTCTGTATTGTGAGTTGTCTTATAGTAGTTTTAAAGGTAAAAACTGGATAAGTAATAACTATCTGTAAAATTAAACACCAAATAAGAATAATAAATAGTGATTTACTCCAGGGGAAATAGCTTCACCATCAAGAATGTGTAATTGTAGTGTATTATGAGGCTCAGTATACTATGTGATTCAATATTCAACTTACCCAAACACTTCTGACTTATCAAAAATTTAAATTAAAACTACATGGGAGGGGTGTGTGTGTGTGTGTATGTGTGTGTGTGTGCTCTTTAAGAGAGTTAGATCAGCATCTCTCATAGAATGAAGTAAATAATATTTTAAAAACAAAATCAAAAAATGTCAGTCTTGTAAGGATATTGTTTAGAAAATTGAAAGTATTATAAAAACTAGATAATACTCTTGCCTCTGCAAAGCAGGAATCTGGAAGATGGGTTGGGTTAAAGAGGAAACTCTCATTTCATGTCCTAATATTTGTATTATCATTTGGTTTTAAAATTCTATTCATCTGTCATTTTAATAAATATTTTAAAAATTCATAAAAGGAAATATTGTGGTTTGAAAGCCTGCTAATTGTCACTCGAAACTTATAAGAGGTACTTAAATGGCTTGTTTTCCATACTTGCAAAAAAATGAAGCCATGATCTAAGGGGAAATGGTAAAATAATAAAAATAATATAATTTATTGAACATCTACTAGGTTCTAGTGGCAATGGTTAGGTCATAGATATATAGATTACTTATCTTGTGAAATTCTCAAACCAACCAGAAGTTATATACTGTTATTCCCAAATTAAGCTGAGCAAGATTGTAGGAGACCATGCAGGTAGTGAGTGGATAAAGCAGAACTTTATCCCAGGCTTGTCTGACTATAAGTTCCATGAGTGTTTCCTTATCCCATATTGCCTTTTGCAATCCAGTGCTGGCAGGTTAAACCTGTGGCATAATAGGGATAGGTGTTCCCTAGACCCAGCCACAAAGGGTCAGCTCACGTCTCTTCCCCTGGATGGCCTCTTTTCACTGCTCCCTTCTGGAAAGTTTCTGTCTAGGTCAAGGGCATTGTGGGCCACATCCCATATGGCACTAGGTGACCACGGCTAATGTAGGCCTTGTACTGTTTTATGTGTGTGTTGGTTTGTTTGCAGGATAAGCCTCAGAAGAAATGTTTGTATGAGTCTTCTCTTGTAATAAATTATCACCAACTGGGTGGCTTAAAGCAATACAAATTTATTTTCTTTCAGCTCTGTAGGACAGACATCAGACTTGGGTCTCACTGGACTCACATCAAGATGCCAGCAGGTTGCATTCCTTTCTGGAAGCTCTAGGTGGAAAAATGTGTCCCCTTTTTAAGGCCACAGATGCCTCCCACATCCTTTGGCTCACGGGCCCCTTCCTCTTTCTTCAAAGTCAGCAACATCACTTCTCTCTGACCCTTCTTCATGGTCCTCTCTCCCTCTGACTCTGAACTCAGCCAGGAATGGTTCGTGGATTTCAAGGACCCTTGTGACTATATTTAGTGTCCTCACAGGTGTACTAGGATCATCTTCCCATTTCAAGGTTTTTAACTTCATTACATCTGCACAGTCCCTTTATCCCCATAAGGGGACATATTCATGGGTCCTGGGGACTAACGTGGGGCATCTTTAGGGTGCCTTGATTCTGCCTATTGCAATATCTCATCACAGAGACTTAGTGGCTCCCCACACAGCTGCTGCCACCAAGCCCAGCACCTCTCTCGCTCCTCTTCATTGCACAGCCGAACAGAATACACAGTGAACAACATCTTACTCCTTGTGCGAAGAGCTGCTGCATGATGATTTAAATGCAGGATAAAAACCACACACTCCCAGCAAACACCGTGCCTGCCCCTTGGTTCAAGGATGACACCATTGTTCCCATCACATTCAAACATGTGCATTTGGAAGATGTCTCCATTTCTAGATCCTTTATTGTCAGGGAATATGAATTCTCAAGTGCAAGAGAAATTCAGTTCTGCCAGGTCTATTAGCCCTTATGTGCATTTAAGGAGCCTGATGTGTCAGGGTTGACACAATGAACTCCAAGGACACTGCTCAAAATGGCCCCTCCAACTGGGCACAGCTCTGTACCAGGAACAGTGCCAATGAGCATGTGTATTTGTGTGTTTTTATACCCAAGTGCTGTAAAAGAAGGCAGTCTGCTTAAAGACTTACAGTTCCAAAGAAGGCAAATGTAAGGGCAAAATTCGTGATGCTCTGTCACCTTGAGCTTCAGCTTCCTGCCTTGTCGATGAGGAAAATGATCCCTACTAAGCTGGGTGTTGTAAATAGTAGGCAATATCATAAAACCCCTAGCAAGATGCACTACATACAAGGAAATGAAGAAAAAGTGGCTACTTTTTCTTCACTTTTGTTTGTTCTCTGATCTGTGCAATTATTTGTACCAAATATACTTGAAGTATGAAGTTGGTGGCTATTGTCACAAAGGTAACAAAACCTGCCCTTAAGAGACTTGGAGTTTATCAAAGGTTACACGTAGACAGAGTGAGGCCCAGTAGACTTTTCACCAGGAAGGCAGACTTTGTCCTGGGCCTTGGAAGATTGCAAAGAGAGGAAGAAAGGAAAAGTTTCTCCTTACACTGGGAAAAGTTCATGCAAAGGCGGAGAGGAAGAGCAGAGCCCGAGATGTTCAAGACAGGGCTAGTGTGTAGCAAGTAAGTGATGTGGACACACACAGCCACTTTTTCTGCTGGTTTCCCAGGTAAAATCAAAAGGGCCTCATGCCAGCCAGGCGCAGTGGCTCACTCCTGTAATCCCAGCACTTTGGGAGGCTGAGGCGGGCAGATCACGAGGTCAGGAGATCGAGACCATCCTGGCTAACACGGTGAAACCCTGTCTCTACTAAAAATACAAAAAATTAGCCGGACGTGGTGGCAGGTGCCTGTACTCCCAGCTACTTGGGAGGCTGAGGCAGGAGAATGGTGTGAACCTGGGAGGTGTAGCTTGCAGTGAGCAAAGATCCAGCCACTACACTCCAGCCTGGCTGAAAAGGGACTCCGTCTCAAAAAAAAAAAAAAAGAGAAAAAAAGAAAAAAAAAAGGCCCTCATGCCAACTCTCACCACCTCCAAATACCCTAGTTGAAGGTAGAATGTTCTGGCCTTGAATCAGGAGAGCTATTCCAAAGCACCTGTTGTACAAGAAGCACACTTCTCAGACTTTGGCAAGAAAAAGTCTTCCTGCCCTTTTAAATAGTCTTTGTGATGGTTAATATTAAGTGTCAACTTGATTGGATTGAAGTATGCAAAGTATTATTTCTGGGCATATCTGGGTGTTTCTGGGTGTTGCCAAAAGAGGTGAATATTTGAGTCAGTGGCCTGGGAGAAGAAGACCCACCCTCAGGAAGACCCACCCACAGCATGGGTGGCACCATCCAGTCGGCTGCTAGTGTGGCTAGTAAAAGCAGGCATGGTTGGGCGCAGTGGCTCATGCCTGTAATCCCAGGACTTTGGGAGGTCAGGAGTTCAAGACGAGCTTCGCTAACATGGTGAAACCTCATCTGTACAAAAATACAAAAGTTAGCCAGGCATAATGGTGGGTGCCTGTAATCCTAGCTACTCAGGAGGCTGAGGTGGGAGAATTGCTTGAACCCTGGAGATGGAGCTTGCAGTGAGCCGAGATGGTGCCATTGCACTACAGCTTGGGTGACAGAGCAAGACTCCATCTCAAATAAATAAATAAATAAATAAATAAATAAATAACAAAAATAAAAACAGGCAGGAGAAATGGGAGAAGATGACTTAGATCACCTCCTGAGTCTTCCAGCCTTCATCTTTCTCCTATGATGGATACTTCCTGTCCCCGAACATCAGATTGCAAGTTCTTCAGCTTTTGGACTCTTGGACCTAGACCAGTGGTTTGCCAGGAACTCCTCTTGGGTCTTTGGCGTTGGCCACAGACTGAAGTCTGCACTGTCGGCTTCCCTACTTTTGAGGTTTGGGGACTCGAATTGAGCTATTACTGGCTTCCTTGATCCTCAACTTGCAGATGACCTGCAGTGGGACTTCACCTTGTGATCCTGTGAGTCAATTCTCCTTAATAAACTCTCTTTTGTATATACATATATCCTATTAGTTCTGTCCCTCTAGAGGATCCTGTCTAATAAAATTCTCATATGTCCCCGACATGGGCTACATGTGTCCTATGTGCCATCTCCTGTCATCTGCATCACACGTGCAGATCATTGTATGGTGCACATCACTGGCCCAATGTTCCAGGAAAAAGCTCAAGTTCAGAGAGGCTAAGTAACCACACAGCTAGTGGTAAGTTTTTCACCAAGGTCAGTTGATCCTCAACTCTGCATATTTTTCAGCCTTCTGCTCTATGCATTTCTCTCCACTGGACCTCCGTCCTCAGCTTTACATTCCATCTGGTTCCACAAGCACATACTTCCCTGTGCTTCCATAACATTATTTTTTTTCCCATTTTTACACCAAATTTAAGCCATCGGAGACTCATGTTCTAACATTTTTTCTGACAAAGGATTTGGAATGTTTGCAAGAGCGGTGGGGATCATAGACCATCGGGTTGTGTTTCCCCAGCAGGAATTCAGGCACTTCTTCAGCCAGCCTGGTCCTTCCTCTTGAGTGGTGTCTCCTCTGCTTTTTGCCCCCATGTGGTTCTCTTCCCACACTGAGTCATTCTACATCTCTAGATTCACTCTGTACTCTCCTGCCTCATGCCTTCTTTCACTCTGGTCTCTTTTTCACAATATCTACCCCTTTCCTCAGTTTCATATTCCAAATTCCACCTGTTCATTGAGGCCTATCTTAAATGGCACCTCCTCCAAGAAGCCTTTTCCTGATTTATTTAAATGCAGGAATAATTCTTCTAAGTCAGGCATTGGCAAATGATGGCCTATGGGCCAAGTCCAACCCATCATCACATGTGTTTTTAAGTAAAGGTTTCTGGAACATAGCCAGGCTCATGTATTATCTAGAGCTGCTTTCCTGCCAGTGACAAAGATATGTAGTCAAGACAGAGATCAAGTGGCCAGCAAAGCAGAAACTAAGAAACTACTTACGAGCTTCTCTCTTTACAGAAAAGAAAAATTGCTAATCTTTGCTATAAGCTATAAACATGAAATGATTCTGTGACTTGTGAGAAATTTTTATGGCATGATTTGAGTGCTGCTGTTGATGAAGGCTGTGTGTGTGTGTGTGTCCACCATGGGTAGGAAGCTTCCAGGCTGGACCATTCCACATTGGAGGGAGCTCAGTATTATCTGTCAGCAGTGGAAAGACTACAGGTCCTTGAATCGGAATCAAAGGCCTATTACCTGTGCAACCTGGGCACATTACTCGACCTCTCTTTTCCTCAGCTTCCTCATCTGTCTCGGTGAGGACAACATTAGCAGCTACAGAGCTGCTGTGAAGGTGAAATGAAATAATACGTTCTTTGTTCTAGCACAATGCCAGGCGCACACAGTAGGTGCTCAAACAACATGTGTTCCCTTGTAACGGTAAAGAAACTCATTCCCATTTTTCCTGCCTTTCAACCACACCAGCCCTGTAATGGCTGGCTCAACCCTGAGGCCCAGGGCCTCCTCGACATAACGTGGAAATCCTTGACATTGAACCTGAAAGGGAATGGGGTGGGGGAGGTGGAGCTGGAGCCACCTTGGCCTCAGCCCGCCAGCTCATTTCACATTGAGCCTCCCAATCCGCTAGCTGGAGACTTCCTGTCATTAAGAGCCTGGGCTGGGTTCCAGCTGGTGCCCTGGAGAGGAGAGGTTTCTTATCCCATTACCAGCCTCCTAAGCCAGCCCGTTCCCCCCAGGATTAAGATCTTATAAACATCAGCCAGTCCTCAGGGGTGATCCGCTGAGGGCCCCCCCCCCCCCCATTGATTCCAGATGGAGAAGAGACTTGTTTTGAGGAACAAATGTTAACTTTCTCCTTTCAGCAAGGAAAAAAACAACAACACAACCACAAAGAACAACGCAACCTGAATGTCTCACACAAACCAGGTGTTTTTCTTCTTCTTCCCAAGACTCAAAGAATGAGAAGTTATTTTTAGGGAGCCGTGGGCGGGAAGCACCATGACGGTGTGCCTTTTGTCCTTTGGAGTCTCCACCAGGGCCAGCGCAGAGATAAGGGGTGGGGCGGGCTCTGGTGGTTTCGGGTGAAAACCTGCCATCGCGGAGAGATGCCAGCAAGCAACCAAGTGGCAATCTTTATATGGAAGCTCTGCTCTCCAAGAAAGGTTTTAGTTTGCTTAATTTTTCTCCTATGGGTTGTGCGGCAACTCTTGTCTCTATCTGGGCTTTGTAAAACCCCAGCAGACCCTGATACGATGCTGTTCTTTTCAGTGAGAGGCAAACAGCCCATCTGCTGAAGCTTCCAGCATCTTCTTCTTTTTCTGATGGAGACTCTTCTAGTGTATAAGCTCAGGCCACTGTTAACATCGGGAATGGTAGTAACAGCTCTCACCTTCGAGGAGAGCTTGGATTATCACCTGCACAGAGCCCCATCTCTGAGCCAAGTTATGGTTGATTTCAATTCCACGTCACATCGACAGGGATTTGTTTTCACCTCCACATATATAAATACCCCAACTCACAATTTGTAAGTCACCTGGAATTTCTAATTTTAGAAGCACTTTGAAATATTTGAAACAGCTTGGGTTGTGAATTTAGACAACATAAATGTAGGCACCTTCCAGTCACTTTCTAGCTCTGTGACTTTAAGTAGGGCACACAGCCTCTCTGAGCCACAATTCCACCAATAGCAAGTGGGACTATCAACGTCAACCTCATGTGATTGTTGCGAGCATGTACAAAAGTGTTTACAAGATCCAAAAAAGCTGTCCAGAGGGTCCCTATAATTGTTGCTTTTGCTAATGAAATGAGCCATCCTGTTCCCCTGGTCCCCCATAAAAGGACAAATGAGAGATTTTTTTTTAATGCACACAGAATTCAGGAAAAGGCTCATTGAATAAGGAGAAATAAAATTTTCAGACATGTGAACCTCTATTTCTGTTTGAGACCAAAAGTCACCATATATATAGTCAAGTCAAGCAGGTGTGGACCACAGTGGCTGAGACAGTGTTCTGTGTATCAGGGCTTATCAGAACCTTACATGCTCTGAAGTGCATTGTGATCTCCAGCGGCCCCTTCTTCAGAGTGATTAGACCACTGGGCTGGCTGGCTAGATGGCCTCGGGAGCTAGTTGATGGTTCACACAAATCTCAGAGATAGGCGTAGAGTGTGTTGGTAGGAAATCATAATGATAAGGACAATAACAATGTTAATACCAGGTTTTAGAGGTTACTAGTTACCAAATCCTGATTCAAAAAGTTTTCACGAATTAACTCACATAACTTCACAGGCATGGCTGTCAGGGGCACCCAGGATACTGTGGGCTACAAGGCTCAAGTCTTTAGCTGGAACCGCAAATGGGCACAGCTCCCAAATCTACTAAAGTGTGGCAATAGTGAGGACAGAGGCCTGTCCCTGTTCCCTTCTTCATCTTCTGTTCTGGCCCAGGGCTGGGCCTAGGGCAGTATGCAGAAAGTGTTGACATTGTTCTGGAAGTAAGAATGAGGCGGGCAAGCTCCTCTTTGATATTTGCTGGGGTGGAGCCCCCGTGGAGGGCTGCCTCACTGGAGGGACACCAATTCTAATTCCTCCGCTGAACATTCTGCTCTGATCTGTTTCCTGAACAGTAACTTTTGTGGCACCCCACTGCTAATTCCAGCCAGCAAAGTACCTTTCTTGGGTGTTTAAAATGTCTACAGTATGGTCCTACTCACTGTCTGTCCCCATTTCATTGAACACTCTTCTTTTTATTTATTTATTTATTTTTATTTTGAGATGGAGTCTCACTCTGTCACCCAGGCTGGAATGCAGTGGTGCAATCTCAGCTCACTGCAACCTCTGCCTCCCAGGTTCAAGCGATTCTCCTGCCTCAGCCTCCTGAGTAGCTGGGATTACAGGTAATCCTGTAATCCTGGGATTATCTGGGATTAGCAGGTAACCCTGCTAATTTTTGTAATTTTAGTAGAGACAGGGTTTCACCATGTTGGCCAGGCTCGTCTCAAACTACTGACCTCTGGTGATCCACCTACCTCGGCCTCCCAAAGTGCTGGGATTACAGGCATGAGCCACTGCACCCAGCCTCTCACTGAACACTCTTTATTCCTCATCTTCATCAGCCTCTGAAAAAATATTTAACTTCAGACTTTGCTCTAGTATCCCTTCCCTACTGCCCATTTTGCTCATCCCCATAACTTTGGTGAAACCCACCTCCCATTCTTCAGTTAGTGATGAAAACAGGTAATGCAGCAAACAGAGGTGTCTTCGCAAAGTCATGTTTTAACAGCCATGATCATTCTACATGAGCAAATGCAGCTGGCCAGATGTGAGTGGATTTTGATTCTGTGAATTCTGTATATTTGGATAATTGAGCCTTGAATGGGAATTTTACAGAATTGAAGTGGAGTCAGTAACAGCCCCACCTCTGGGGAAAATGAGGAGGTGGAAATCAATGCAGTTGGAACCCTTGAACCTCTCTGGCTCTGTGTCTTGGGTCTGCTGGAGGTTTTCTTCACATTGTGTTCTTGACCAATGATGTTTGATCTACCTCTTGGAAACTAACATTCACATATTCCATGTTGCAGTTGGAAAAGTTAAGTCCAAAGATAAATAATTTCTAGGAAGCAAGATGAGAAACCAATATAGACATGAGGTTAGAATTTCTATGATTCATTTATTTTCCATAAGTACAGAAGGTTAATACATCCCTCTCCCTTTCAACCACTTCCCCCAACATGTGTACACACATGTGCATGTAAATACACACACATCCCTTTGTCAAGCAGGATGAACACAGTAAATGTTTGTTCTGCTCCTTCTCGAAGACTTAATTGCCAGTCATGAAGAGTAGCCTAATTAATACAATTATTCTGGGGTTCCCCCTGAGCTTGTGTTGATTAGAGAATCTCCCCGTGGGGTGTTTGCTACACCTCTAACCTTATGCCTCTCCCCCTGAGAGCTGGCCTCCTTCAGTGGTCTCCACCCTTATCTCTATCTCTGGGGCTGTCTTTGCAATCATTGTAACCAAAAGCAAAAAAATGTGTGCACCTCCCCTGACCCATCCCTGCCTCCCCCATCCAAGGCCTCGACTATCTCCAACTCCAGATTGCTAGAGCTCCCTCAAGTCACCACAAACGTAGCAACACAAAACAACACCCATTTATTAGCTCAGTGTTCGGTAGGCCAGAAATCCCACATGGTATGGCTTGGTCCTCTGCTCAGGGCTCACAGGGCTAGATGTCGACCTGCTGAGGCCTGGAGTCCCAGCAATGATCATGATTCAAACAAACTAACAAATCATACACAATGAACATTCATTATGCGAGGAACATTCCCTGAACTATCTCTGATTTTCCTAAAATCCTATGAGGTTGCATTGTTACTGTTTTTTTATTTTCCAGACAAGGAAGCTGAGCCTTCAAAAGGTCGAACAACACATTTGATGCCATGCAACTGAGAAGTGGTTCAAGCTGGATTTGAACAGCTGTAGTCAGACTCTGCAGCCTACGCATGTACCCACTGTGCTATGCTGTTGCATTGAACAAAATGCAGTGCCCTCAATACGAAGTCAATGTGAGCACATACCAAGAATCATATTGGGAAAGACAAGTCCTCAGTAGGCAAAACACTTTCCAGCAATGTTAACCTGGATGTGGATAGAAAGGAGACTTGGGAATTTCTCTGACTTAATTCATCTCTGGGTCCATTTGAAGCAGAGCAGAAGAGAGGGGAAGAGGTGCTAGGAGTGGTGGGCTCTGAGGTTCAAGCCCCGCCAATGGCCAGGCCTAATAAAGATCTAGACCTCCTTGCAGAATGAGGCTTTCTCCAAAACCCTTCAGCTGTGGTTTGGTGGAACAGGCCTCACTACATCTAGCTAATTTTGTTCATTCATTCATTCATTCACTCATTTATTCAACCAGACTTCATGGACACTTCTCCATGTCAGGGCCTGGGTGTTGTGTCAGGGTTGCAAGGATGAGTCAGGGATTATCCGTCATCTCCAGGAATTCATGAGCACATGGGGAAGACAGCTTGGAGAAAATCACAGTAATAGGGGAAAATAAGGGCTGAGAAAAAAGTCCATGCACTGCAGCGGACAGGACAGCAGATCAGCTCCTGTGGGTTAAAAGTGGGCTGTGGGCTGGGCGCGGTGGCTCACACCTGTAATCTCAGCACTTTGGGAGACTGAGGTGGGCAGATCACGAGGTCAAGAGATCGAGAACATCCTGGCCAACATGGTGAAACCCCGTCTCTACTAAAAATACAAAAATTAGCTGGCCGTGTTGGCATGCACCTGTAGTCCCAGCTACTAGGGAGACTGAGGCAAGAGAATGGCTTGAGCCTGTGAGGCAGAGGTTGCAGTGAGCCGAGATCACACCACTGCACTCTAGCCTGGTGACAGAGTCTCAAAAAAAAATAAAAACAAAAAAGGTGGCCTGTGGTGAGGAGTGTAACATTGTCAGAGGGATCCTTGAGTTGGTTGGTCTTGAAGATGATGAGAAGATGACATTCTAGGCAGAATGAACAGATGGGTAATAGCATGGAAGCCTATAACCAGCATGACTCAATTAGGGAATTGTAAGCAAAACCATACCTCTTCAAGAAAAGATGGTGAGGAGTGGTGAGAAGATGAGGCCAAAAGATAAATAGGGCTAGACCGCAGTGGTTTTTATCACTACTTAAGTGAATTTGAAGGAGGCGACTCTGTGCAGAGCTATCACCTTATAAACATTTCATCATGGAGGAGCCTGGCTTCCGGCAGCAATGCCTTGGCCCACTGTTCATGCCTGACTGTGTTCTTGAAAAACGTATCTTGGCTAATAACAGTATAACAAAAGACAGGGACGTGAAGCCAAGTCACACCAGTGCCCTAAAAACTCTGTGTTTGATCATCTTTCTACAGTGAGTAACACGGGGGATCTTTATGAAACCAGACCCTGAGTTCTGCAATAGTAAGATAACTGGGGAAGTTTTGGGTAACTAGAGGATGACATACTAAAATAGCATCACGAAGGGTGCAATGAAGTAAGATCAAGCTAACACGTCGAACTATTCTGTCAACACCTCTTTGTTGTCCATGTCTATAGGTTGACAATGGTAAATGGATGCTCCAGCCCAGTTACTCTCTGAAATGACCTGCAGCTTTACAGAAGTAATTCTTAATTCATGCACTCATCTTTCCCCCAGACCCCAAAGGTGGCCATTCCAAAGTAGTGCTGTCCAGTGAGAGTAGCATGTGCTACAGGCCCTGAGTGGAGACCCAGCTTTGCCTCTTTTGCTGAGCAAGTTTGGCATGGTGCTAACTTCTGCATCTGTCATGCAGCCACACTAACAATTTCCACCTTGCCTACCTGAAGATGTTGATGAGAATATCGAAAATTGTGTATGTGTGTGTGTGTGTGTCGTGTGTGTGCATGTTACATAGTCAAAGATAGTCAGCTAAGAACACTGGCTTGCAGCTTATTTCCTACTATGGCATTACATCAGAGAAGATGTCATAGATTTGTGTAGAGATGACGAGGGTCCCTGGTGGTGGCGGGAACCTGGGTGAGGCCTCCAAGTACTGGTCAAACTCCTTCCCCTCTCAGAGTTCAGGGTCCTCATCTTTGAAACAGGTGTTTGTTCTCCTTCTTGACTATGACCATCTATGTTTCTCATAGTAAAATATTCTAAATAATTTCTTATTTTTGTTCCCTTTTTTCTCTTTTAAAAGATGAAAAACAATGTAAAGCAACAGAGTCAATCAGGCAGCTCCACCCCTGACTCATTTCCCCGGACCACCTTGTACAATCTCCTCCCATCCTGAGACTCAGGGTCATCATCTAGGGGATAAACATTGTCATATCCACGTATGAGGGCTGTTTTGAGGCCCAGAGGAAAAAGGTAAGTCAAGGTTAACATCACTTTCTTTTCAAGGCATCTTGTTGCCTTCTACAGTGGAAGAATGGCCTAAGATGAGAAGGATTTCAGAAAGCTAACTAAATATCTTTCTCTTTTATGTGTGTTGAACTTAAGCCCACCTTGAGGATATATCCTGGCTGACTCAGAGCTTTGCTTATGAGTTTTCTATGTTAACAAGAGGCTTTTTTTACATGGGATTCTAGGGGCATCTCTGAGAGCCGAAAATGTTCACATCAACTCTGAATATGATTCCACATGTGCCCGAGGCACGTGCTTACCTCTGACTTGCTTCTCCATCTGCACGGTGGGGAATGAATGACGAAATCCTGGTCTTAAAAGTTCCAATGAGAAAGGGAGTTTAATTTCAGAGACTGATTCCCACAGACTTTATGTTGGAAGGTAATCTATTAAAAGTAGAAAGTTTAGGTCCATTTATAAATATATACAAATTGCCAGGATGCTTTCAATACCTAAATTAAATAGGGGCTTTTAAGCACTTCATCATATTTAGTCCTCATGATCGCCTAAGAGGTTGACTTTATCAAATCCATTTTACAGATGAGAAACTGAGGCTCAGGGAGGGTAAGTGACTTTTCACAAGTGACTCCCCAGAGTCCTTATCTGGTTTGCCCCAGAGTCTTTGGTTGCTCTACCCCATTCTCTTAGCATAGCCTAAGAGATATTTTAATTTCTGACTCAGCCTGAGATAAGGAAATCTGGCTAAACAGATAGATGCAGAGCTGTGTGTGAGACGAGCTTTAGCAAGTCTGCATGTCATTTCGGGTGTCCGACACTTTCTCTTCTCTGACGTCCTGGCAGTTCAAGCTCCCAGAATCCAGTGTGAGAGAAAAATAAAAATATCTGCTAAAATTTTTGACTCAACATTTCCTGTACTCAGAATAGTAGACGCCAGAGCTGAGCAGCATGGCCTCTGGTGGGCTGATGGGCGGGATCTCCTCTCCTGACCTCCCTACTCTCCTTCCGTGTAGGGATGAATTCATATAAGACCAAAAGGCTCCCTCTATGAAAATTCTGTGGCTGAATTTTTTTCTCCTTTGAGACAGAGTTTCACTATTGTTGCCCAGGCTGGAGCGTGATGGCACGACCTTGGCTTACTGCAACATTCGTCTCCTGGGTTCAAGCAATCCTTCTGCCTCAGCCTCTGGAGTAGCTGGGATGACAGGTGCGTGCCAACACGCCCAGCTAATTTTTTTTATTTTTAGTAGAGACAGGGTTTCCCCATGTTGGCCAGGCTGGTCTCGAACTCCTGACCTCAGGTGATCCAGCCACCTCGGCCTCCAAAAGTGCTGGGATTACAGGCATGAGCCACAGCACCCAGCCCTGAATTCAATGATATAGACTTCCAGGTGCAGTAGCCTTCCAGGGATCTTTACCCCAAGCCCATTGCTGCCGTATGACTGAAACACACCCGTTCACACCTATTTCTAAATGTACCTTCTCTCTCCTCTTAGTCCTAGAGACGGCCACACTGATTTTGGACTTTAATGTAAATGTGTGTGTGTGTGTGTGTGTGTCGGTGTGTGTCTGTGTGTTTCTTTAATGCCTAGCATCCCTGCCCTCCCTAGCTAGACCCTCATTTCTGTGTGATTGTCTCACTCAATGACTGTTACCCAGTACTGGGCAGTGCATGGGTGATGGAGACAGTGGCTGCAGGCTTGTTAGTGGCCAACTTCGCCAATGAGCTGTGGCAACTCCTAGGCCATATCAGAGCCTGATGTTAGGTCTCTGATGACTCATCTGTCTCCGTGAAGACACAGCATATGACTTTGGACCTCCTGGAAGGAGAAAAGTGGCTGAATCATGGCACTGTCACCCAGGTGGTTTGTGCTTCCACCCACATGGCAATAACAAGCCAGTGCTGTGTCCGGTGCTAGGAAGGAGGGTGCATGAGATAGTCCCCTCCCTGCCAGCTCACAGGCTTTTATAAAATAGAAAGCCAGAAATAGCAAGTGACAGGGTGGAGGTCAGCTGGATGGTGGCTGCATGTGGAGTCCAAGGAGTCCAAGGCCATGGGAGTTTGGTTTCAGCTTAGGGAAGATGGCACAAGCCAGGCCTTTGGAGTTGGAGCTTGAAGAGTCAGGCAGGGCACAGCCCTAGTCACACTGTGCAGAACATCCTGAAGACACGTGGCTTCTGGTGACTGCAGTCGCACCGGCTGAAATTAAGCTTCCCTTGAGGTCCCAGCACTCCTTCTATCTGGCACTGTTCCTTCCAATCAGCATAGAGTTTGCTCACCACTGCATTTTTGTCCCTCCCCTGTGGATTCTAGCAGAGGTTAGAGCCTTCTCTAGACCTTGCAGTCTGGACTCTCAGAAGGAAGGAAGAAGTGGAGGAAGGAGAGGTGGAGATTGAAAATGACTTGTATTGGCCATGCATGGTGGCTCATGCCTGTAATCCCAGCACTTTGTGGGAGCTGAGGCAGGCGATTCACGAGACCCAGAGATCAAGACCATCCTGACCAACATGGTGAAACTCTGTCTCTACTAAAAATACAAAAATTAGCTGGGCATGGTGGCACGTGCCTGTAGTCCCAGCTACTCAGGAGGCTGAGACAGGATAATCACTTGAACAGGGGAGGCAGAGGTTGCAGTGAGCCAAGATCACACCACTGCACTCTGACCTGGTGACAGAGCAACACTCAGTCTCAAAAAAAAAAAAAAAAATGACTTGTATTAAGTGATTCTACATTTCAGATTCTGAGTCAGACACTTCAGATATATTATTCAATTGAACCCTCATAAAAATTCAAGAATTCCTCAAAGTGATTTGTGTTATAAATAGGGAAACTTGGACAAGTTTAAGGGACTTTTCAGGAGACTCAGTGTTAGGAAGCAGGAGAGTAAAACTTTGAAGGCAGGTCTGTCTATGTCCAGTGCATCTGTCCATCCACCCTGGAACCTCAGCCATGAAAGTCCAGCTTGAAAAAGAGCCTGATTTTATGCCCTGTCTTTGACATATATCCTGTTTTCTTATACTACAAAAAGACCTTTGCAATTTTTAAGAATATAAGGTAATACTGAGCACAATCTTTATAATCTTATTTATTTGCATATAGACAATTCACTCCCTCTGCCCTTTAAGGAATACTGTGAGTCTCCTGGCATTTGCCAGGAGATGGATATAGTAGTTAAATCATTTTTTGGATAATACACTCAGATACAAGGATTGTTTTTAATAAGCTCATTGGTCAGGCGTGGTGGTTCATGCTTGTAATCCCAGCACTTTGGGAGGCCGAGGAGGGTGGATCACAGAGCCAGGAGTTGGAGACCAGCCTGGCCAATGTGGTGAAACACCGTCTCTACTAAAAAAATACAAAAATTAGCTTGGCATGGTGGTGTGTGCCTGTAATACCAGCTACTCGGGAGGCTGAGGCAGGAGAATCACTTGAACCCAAGAGGTGGAGGTTGCAGTGAGCCAATATTGTGTCACTGTACTCCAGCCTCGGCAACAGAGCAAGAACTCCAGCCTAGGCGACAGAGCAAGACTCCATCTAAAAAAAAAAAAAAAAAAAAAAAGCCCATTGACCAAACAATTGTCTAGACTAAGGACACCAGCTTCAAGTGTTGGCTCTTAGTTTGCTTCTGTGTTGGCATTATATTCCAAAACTCAGGATAAATGTGTCTTCTGGGATGCATTTGTGTCTCATCTTAAAATGGAGTTGCTCATGCTTGCATTTAGATATGTTGTAAAATGTCTTCCCTCCTGTTTCCTTGTCCTTCTCCCTACTCCCTTTCTTCAGTCTTTGATGTGCCTTCCAGGGCTTTGGGGGAGACTTTCCCAGGTCCCCATCTGAAGCAGCCCCCAGGAGCAGCTCCTGCTGGGGGACTCATGGCCTCAGACATCAAGAGACCCCACCATGGTGTGAAGCTTGGTAAGGAGCTGGTGTCCAGATGAGATGCTAGATGGGCACAGAGAAGAGGACTGGCATTGTTCAGCCTTGAGCTGGGACATCCAGCTATGAGCTGGGAATATTCTGCACTCAGCCCAGCTGACCAGAGGAACAACCCAGGATGACCTAGACTTGGACACTCTAGGGAAAAGAGAGTTCCAGAGGGCACAGCAGCTAACTATGGCCTTTTAGTCCTTGCAGTTCTGGGCTCCAAATTTACTGAGAGTGTGCTTGGGTAGCTTTTTTCCTCCTTGGAACTGCAGTTCCCTCATTGATAAATGGCCAACAGCCCTCACATCCTCTTCTTAGATTTGCTGAGGATGAAGCAAGATGGCAGGTAAAGCACCTGGCCAGGGCTTGGCTCATTGTAAGAACCCAACACAGAGTAATTACTATTACTCTTATTGGCAGGAAAGAGATGGCGATGAAGAACAATGAGAAAACAGAAATACACGAGCCATAATAGGGACTTTGCCTATTTCAACGTTGAAACCACAGACTTTGTTAACATATGAGTGTGTGGATTTGGTCCCACAAAAGTAGTTGTGAAAATGGATGGCAACGTCTTTAAAATTTAAGAGCATGTGTCAAGCTTGCTTTAGATTTTGAGAAATCACCAATAGTTTCCATAGGTCATGTGCAAATTCAAGAATCAGATTATGCCTAATTTGCCCTTGAGTTATCTGAGCCTCAGAGATGGGAGGGTACCTTGCCTGAGGTCACACAAAGTTAGGAGGAGCTGGGGATAGAACCCATGCCTCCCAGGTTCCACTGGGCTTCTTTCTAGAAGATAAAAGAGCCACATAACAGGAAGTGAGGTGTTCATCTGAGGGTAGATTTTCTTGGCAGCAGCTCTTGTTTTTCCTTTAGTAGGAGAGGCTGGGCATGGCTCAATGTAGGCCTTGCCCTATCCTGGGGCACTTGGCGCTCTGTGCTCATCCCATCTCTCAGATTAATCACCGCCCTTCAGAAACACAGGTAGAGAGGTGAGCGGGGCTGCCAGCAAAGAAGAGTGAGTTCACGTAGTTCTTGCTAAATTATGCAAAAGCTCTGCCTCACCCACTCCACAACAAAGGGGAACAAGACCCTGTCTTCTCTCCTCCAGGATGCAAGGAGGTACCCACAATCCTCCACCCCAACCTGGTAGAAGGGCTGTGCAAGAAAGGAAGGCATAGGCTGAAGAGGCAGTTGGAGAGCATGAGATGAATGGAGCAGTCTTCCTAGAGACAGTAGTGAGGCCCATGAGAAAGCTCAAAGCTAAGGTTCTGGGACCTCTGTTGAGGCCCTGAGCATTGGCACAGGTAGGTTTTCACAGGCCAAGCCCATGTGCCTCCCTCCTGCCTGCAGAATGTTGTGCTGGCTGGCAGAGTCTGAGAAGAGCTAGTCTTGCACCTCTTGAAAGCATTGGCATTCCAATCCTTACACCATAACCAAGAACAAGTAGCTTTTTTCATCCATCTGCCTCTTTCTAGCCTCTCCCTGCAAGCCTGCATAAGAAAAGGAAAAAGTAACAAGAGAAAAAGGATGTTGATTGAGCATCTACTGTTTGCTACGTGCTTCAGTACATTGCTTTTGTTCTCAAAAAAGCCTGTGGGGAGAGGATTCTTCTCCTCCAACTGCAAAGGAGGAATTTGAGTCCACAGGAGGTAAATTTGACCAAATTCTTGCTTCACATAAAAATAGAAAGACACTGGTTTTATCTTCCGATTCTTTCAACACGTCTGTGTTGTCCATTTCTATATGTTGACAGTGGTAAACAGATGCTCCAGCCCAGGCATTCTCTGGAATGGCATGCGGCTTTACAGAAGTAATTCTTGATTTCTGCACTCATCTTTCCCCCAGCCCCCAAAGGTGGCCATTCCAAAGCAGTGCTGCCCAGTGAGACTAGCATGTGCTACAGGCCCTGAGTGGAAGCCTAGCTTTGCCTCTTTTGTTGAGCAAGCTTGGCATGGTGCTAACTTCTGCATCTGTCATGCAGCCACACTAACAATTTCCACCTTGCCTACCTGGAGATGTTGATGAGAATATCAAAATGAGATGATGTCTGGGAAGAGATGTGTCAGCATGACACCTATGCAAACCGCAATGCTGTGGGCTATTATTCATCCATTTCTAATTGGCTGGGCCTCCAACACCCAAGCACTGTGGATAGGTGGGAAAGAGACCAGCAACAAGCACTGGAATGAGTTCAGGATGTTTCCAAATGTCTGGCTCCTTTTCTCCATGGGTTTTGGATTGCAATGATCTCTATTCCCTTATGTCACCCAGAAAGGGCTTGAGTGGTGGGTATGGGTCCGATGTTGAGTTGTTGCTTCATGAGGTGCTTTAAGGAGCTCACTGCATCCGCTAAACTATGAATTTCCTGACCGCACCTGTGTCTGTGAATTTCCTGACTGCACCATTCTAAGAGCTGCCACAAGGAAACAGGCCAGCAACCTTAGGCTCACAACTTGGGTGATCCCAGATATTTTGCTGATCCTTCTAGTGAAAGAAGGGGGACATTTCAGCCCAGAACACTAGAATGTGGCAGCCTAAAGTATTGGGTGAGTTGGGGACAGCCTGGCATTGACAGGAGGATATTTAGCTCCTTGACCAGAACCCCCCACTGCCCTTTGTGCTTGGAAAACACTCTTTCAACTTGCCAAAGCCCTACCTTGATTTGGTTTCAAAAATTCCCTAACTTTTCTTTCAGGAGTACCCTCCTTCCCTGAAATTTTCTGTCCCCAAAAATTTCCAAGCCCTCACTTCTAAGGCTGGGAAGTTTGTCTAGGAGGTGTGTTTAATTCAGTGGGGTACCCATGCTTGGATGTGCCTACACCCTACAGAACTTGGGAGTCCCCACTTCTCCCATCCAATGACCCCTAGCACATTAGCACAGCATGGGGAGGTGCTTGAATTTTCCAAAGGAAGGGGGTAAGATCTTGTCCATTTTCTGCCTTCTCCCCTGGTGAATGTGCCAATGAACCAACAAATCCATGCATGGGAGAAGCACACTTGCAAATGGAGAACTGGTGTCCCTATAATCCCAATGACTTTGGAAGGAAGGCCAGGGATCAGCAGGATAGAGAACAAACAGCCCTGGAATTACAGATTTCCATAACTGCAGAAAGTTAGCAGTGGAGCCATCTGGAGACTTCCTAGAGCAGGGCTGTCCACCGAGCTCTCTCCCAGAATGGAAAAGCCCAGTGCAATGTTCTATGCAACCCAAGTACATTAGCTAGACAATACACCATAGACAGCAGGGTATATTAGCCACCAGCCACATGTGGTACCCAGCACCTGAGAAGCAGAGGCTACTGTGGTTGAGAAAGTTAATGTTTACATTTATTTACTTTTAATTCATTTAAATTTAAATGTCCTCATGTAGCTAGTGGCTACCTTAGTAAACACTGCAGCTCTAGAGCATTTCTCCTTTTTTAACATACTTTATTTGATTCTTACCATGTTGAAGCTCAGAGCCATGGACTAAAGATCCTGCCCAAGGTCACACTGCTCATTCTTGAGTTCAGTCCAATACCTTGCCAGACTCTAGTCCCAAGTGAAAATACAGATTTGGGCAAGACAATGTACTTGCCTTGAAGAAGCTCACTATCATGTGTTGGGGAGTATCTAGAGGAGGGCACAGGCTGGGGAAGACTCAGCAGGACTGGAGGCTATGAGGGAAAGCTGGATTTGGGTCTGAGCAGGGCGCTTCCATGCAGAGAGGGACAGCCCTGGGCTTTAGCAGAGCACTCTAGAAGCAGGCTGTGGTGCAACTTATGACAACCCCCATCTTCTCAGGAAGGGAGGATAGGAGAGGACCACTGAGGCAGAGGGAGGTGTGATCATGGAAAGCTTTGCATGTTATGCTGAGGAACTTGGGCTTTTTAATAAAAGGGATAGAGACCTCCTAGGGCAGTGGAAGCTCTTCTGGACAAGGGAAGTCTGGACTGTCTCTCCACACTTTTTCCCACAATTTCCAGACAAGGTCATGGAGCCCAGGAAGTCCATTCTTGGAGTATTAGAACCCGGAGAGTGAAGTGATCACATTCACTCCTTGAGCCAGTGTAGTTCCTCCTTGAGCCAGTATAGGATGGCTAGAAGGGGAAAAGGCTGATGCCCAAGACATTGCAATTTTAAATACCAAAGGAGCTACAGAGGTTGAGCTTGACCAAAGGACAGAGGGATAGAGGGACAGAGGGCAGCTCATAATGTTTTCCGCAGCATAAAGGAGCCTATCCTATTCCCCCTGCAGCCACTGTCTCTAAGCCAGCTCCCTCTCTGTCCCCAGGGCATGTCTCTGTGTCTTCTCTTGCTATATCCCATCTTCCACAGCACAGGCATAAATCCAGAGGTCCCTACCAGGTGTGAAAAATGGTAGCCCTGCCCGATTGGACTGGGAAGAGATTCATTCTTTATTGATTTTGGCTTTGGGAGGCTTTATCTTCCTCACTTATTTCTTACCTCTCCTGCATTCAAAGGAAGTGAAATTAAAGTATTAATCAAAATCATACAAATGAGACAAAAGTGTCAGCCTGCCCTTGAGCCACACTAATTATTTTCAGTAGGCCTGGTCCCTTCCCTGTGTGGAGTGGGGGCAGTGAGGGTTGTACCCCTCTACTCCACCCCGAATCGCCAGCCTCACCAGTGAGACCAGTTTTAATTAATCCTCTGTTACTGTTGAGATTACATTGTCCCAAGGGGAGGCCCAGCTAAGCAGGAATATTATTTTAAACATATACTGTAAACAACACTGGTCCTCTGGAGAGTCCGGGGGTGCTATGGCTTTGACGCTTTCACTGCCAGAACCAGAAGCCATTTACTTTTTATCTCCTAAACTATGCACTTTATATTTCTTTACCCACTCCTGTTCAGTTGATTTTCTAATACTAAAGAGATAAGGTCAGAAGAAAAGAACCACTAGCAATGATAAATATGTTAACTCCCCTGCAAAGTGATTGCTCATAACTTGCTTAAAACATCATCAGTTAAACAACAATAAAAGCCAACAATGGTATAGTACTTGGCACTGTTCTAAGCTGTAGATAGATAGATGCTAGGTTGACAGCGGTGGATGGAGAGATTGATAGGTAGATAGATGGCAGATAATAGATAGGTGGCAGGTAGGTATATACATGCATACCCATACCCCTTATACACATATGCTATTCATTTAAACCTTGACAACCAACCATATGATATAAATATTATTAATCTGATTTTATCATTTGTAGACAGGAGGCACAGAAGGCTTAAGTAACCTGCCCAAGGTCAAACAGCTAATAAATGACAGACCCAGGCTTTGGACACAGGCAGTATGGCTTTGGGGTGCATATTCTTAGCTACTACATTATACCAGACTGACATTTTACTCTTTCCAAGCTTCTGATTTTATTCAGTGATTTGCGAGAGTAAATTCCAAGTGGGGTTCAGCTCCTGCATCCTGGAGGCTCCCTTTTGAAAGTTAAATGCATGCAACTTCTTTTTTTGGCATTATCCTCTTTTTTTTTTTCATTTCCATCCACAATTACTTAATTGCATGCATAATGAGTTGCATGGGAAATTGGCTCCCTAGTATCAGACAAACACGAGGAAGCAACAAATTGCCCAGGAGGCCTCTCTGAAGGTGGGATGGATCATTCAGAATGAGCTGCTTTCATTGGAATTCTTTAAAAAATGACCTGCTTTCCTTTGGAAGGGCCAGAGAGGAGATTTGGAGAGTGCTTTTCCCCCTGAGGCTCCCCTGGGATGGTTGTGAACTTGGCAAACTTGCTCAGAATTACCCCAAAAGAGCAATTTGTTCCCTAGCAAAACAGGATAATTGTCTGGGGCAGACATGGGGCTTCTGGTGTATGGGTCAACAGAATGGGAGGGAGCACGCTCTCCAGCGAGAGAGTCTGTTTGGGAAACAATTATCTCACCTCCCTCGAATCAAAGATAGTCCTGCATACTGTGTACGTGCACTGAGATCAAATATAGTGTAAGGTCTCCACAGATTCTCTTCCTTTCAGGAAATTATTCATTGATAAAGCTGCCGGCCCAGACAGCCAGCTTCCTTACAGTAACTGCTCTTTGCTTTCTGAAAATAAGCCAACTAGGCAGGAACTGTTCTTGCCCTTAATGAAGCCTCTTCTCTTTGGAGAATGGTCTCTCCTCTGCCCAACTTACACCACCTCAAGACATGGAAAAGCAGCTTCTTTCTCAAAAATAGGGGAGTGCTCAGTGTTCCTTCTCATATGACTGGTGTCACTTTCGACTGGCTTCAAATATGTATCAGCAAGGGCTTTGATTGTTGCAAGCTATTCATTCAGTCTGTGCCCATTAAGCATCAGCTTAAATTAAGCATGGTGCTCGGAGCTGAGGTTTCAAAGAAGTAGAAAAAAGAATCCCTGTTCTCCAGCATCTCATGGTCTATGCATGGCAAAAAGACTGCATCCCACCTGTGATTGATGTGAACAAGCTGGACCACAATGTGGAAAGAGACTTGGAGGCATTTCCAGGCCTGTTGGAAAAGAATGCAGCCATCAGTTAGAGTTATACCTCATTGGCCCAGGAAATAGCAAAGAGTCTTTGAGTCTTTAGTATGCATTGGTCCCCTTAGTTCTAGAATACTCCTAGAGATGATCTAGCACAGTCTTCTCATTTACATGGATGGAATCTAAGGTGCATAGTCAGAGATGCTTTGTCTAAGGCCACAGAGTGGATAAGAGAGACTGGGCTGGCAAAGGTCAGCCAGGGTGGGAAGGACATTGGGTCTGCTGCCAGAGCAGGCATGTAGTAGAGCAGTGCAGGAGGACTTGTGCATGCATGAGAAGTGGACAGTTTCAGGGAAGCAGAGCCAGTCCCAGAAAATGCCCTGCAGGTGAGGAAAAGAGACCAGGAGTCACAAAGATTAGGACCAGAGCAACCACATTTGCAGCAAGTCCTAGTCCAGTTAAAAAGTCTGCTTTATCTCCATGTAATTTTATCTTTTCTTTGTGTTGATGACTCCAATGGCCATTGAAGTTATGAAATATTCAGAAAACTCAACATGATTTTCAACCCTGATCGAATGGGGGTCAGGGGAAGGGGCATGCAAATGTCTGTCTGCATTTTTGAATACTCAAAGGTCTCTTGAACCCTTTGTGATAAAATGTATTAGCAAGAGAGTAAAGAAAGGCTACTTATCAACTGAATCTCAAGGACTTTCTAGCTCTGCCCCCAAACACTCTACCAATGTGATCATCTCATTAATCTTTTTTCAAAAATCTTGCATAGTGTTATTATCCCTATTGTTCATAAAGAAATTGAGAACCAAAGAGAATGAGCATCTCATAGCTGAGAAGGGGAAAGAGAAGCTTTTAGTTAAGACAGTGTCTCTTGGACCCCACACCTGTTCTGCCACTGTTAGAAACCCTGTAATTCAGAAAGATCTTTCCTGCCTGCATTCTCATTTGAGCAACATAAATTCCCATTTTACAGGTGACCAAGATGAGTCTTTGAAAAGTTAAATAACATCACCAAAATTATATAGCTAGTGAGGACAAAGCCATAAATAGAAATTTGGGATAGCATTGCTTGTGTTCCAAGCCTCTACTCCCTATAGGAACTTCAAAAGCAAGAGACAAAAAGTAGCACTGTATTTGGCAAAACAACATATGAATTCAACAGCTTAATCCCATTTAAAGACAGATTTCTTAGAATTTCTCTGACCATTGGACAACTCACTAAATTCTGGATAGATAAGCTATCATGATAGCATTTTTGCCCCATTGTCATGGGGATCTCTAGTGCACAGATAGTATCAGTCAATTCAGCATCACCATTATAAATGCTGTTTTTCCTCCTGTACCTCATATGTGTATATATATATATATAATATATATATATTTCATGATAATGAAATATCAGAGGAGCTAATTCTAGCTGGAATGCATTTCTGTCTTCTGAGAAAAACACACAAACCACACACATACACGCACTCAAAGTAAAGAAGGCAGATGTGGCTATTAGTTGTGTTCAACACAACAAAGAAATAGCCACAACTCCAAACTACTAGCCATGAAATTTTTGCCAAATATTACAAAATTTGAACCCAAATATTGAAGAATGGAGAAAGCTGGCACAGACTTCCTTAGACTTTGAGCAGAAGTCAGTTTTCTGTGAAAACCCTCTCAAAGTTGCTCTTACAGTCCTAAAAGTGCCATCTGGTGATCCTTACATCTAGAGTTGTGGATGATACACAAGGGGGAAAAGAAAAAGAAATTTTAAAAGGTTAATGTTTTTCTAGAACTGGTTTTGTGTCACACAATGGCAAGTTTGGTGGAATTGAAACAGGAAAATCATATAGACTTGCCATCTAAATTTTCTGAGATCTTGTCTCCAGCCAGGAAAGACTGATGGAGATTGAATTAGGTTTTGAAGGGAGCAGAATCCACATATTATAGCACAAGGAGTCACACATTGTGGGGTTTCATTGAATGCTTAAGAACCACCTGAAAGAACAGATATCATGTCCTTTACAGGGACATGGATGGAGCTTGAAGCCATTTTCCTCAGCAAACTAATGCAGGGGCAGAAAACCAAACAACCACATGTTGTCACTTATAAGTGGGAGTTGAACAATAAGAACACATGGACACAGGAAAGGGAAAAACACACACTGAGCCCTGTCAGGGTGGTGGGGCGGGGGAAGAGAGAGCATCACGATAAATAGCTAATGCATGTGAGGCTTAAAACCTAGGTGATGGGTTGATAGATGCAGCAAACCACCATGGCATGTGTTTACCTATGTGACAAAACTGCACATCCTGCATGTGTATCTTGGAATGTAAAATTAAATTAAATTAAATTAAAAAAAAAACACCTGAATGCCAGAAATAGAGATACTCCAACATGAATAATCACATAAGGCTTCAACCTAATTCTAGAGAGCCTATAAGAAATAGCCTCTCTATACTATAATTCAACAAAATACTAACCCAGAAAATACTATTTGAAGATGAGTAAATGCCAGGAAGGAAATATCAGGGTTTTCAAAAGTTGGTGAGAAAAGAAAGAAAAAGAGAGAGGAAGAGGAAGACAAGTCAGATAAAGAATATTTATTTAAGGAGGGATTAGTTTTAGACACAAATAAAGAGTTTGAGGAGATTAAAGATAATTGATGTCTTTGGAAAGCTGTTCAAGAAAGAGATACAGCAGAGATATTAAATAACAGTTGGCAAGATAATAGAAATAAATAAAAATGGCAGACCTCTGGAAAATGGATATAAGGGGAATATAAAGTATTATAGAAATAAAAGGAACATTGGAAACAGTCATAAAATAGAGAAATAAACAAAGTTAAATCAAATACAGGAACATAGACAATGTCCTTAGGAAAACTATAGTCCCTTAAGAGGAAAAAAATGAAAATGACTACAGAGAAGTTGTCACATATAGGGAAAAAGTTTCTGTGTATAGATAATGAGCATAGCTGATCAAGATGACATAATAAGCATCCACAAGAAAAAACACAATGATATAATACAAGAAAACTTCATTTGTATATGAAGACTTGAATTTTATATAAAGACTTGAATTTCACTGGGGCACAAGGTTCCAGGGACAGAGGTGAACAACACCAAGATTTACCAAAGACGGGAATTGAAATCTGTGAGTTTCAAGGCAGAGAAAAAAAAAAAAAAAAGCTAGTTGCCTTCAAAGAAGAAAAAATTCAAATTAGCTGTAGGTTTCTTTACAACAAAAGTCAATGTCAGAGACTAGAGAACAGTGTTCTGGGGAAAAGTGGCACCTGTCTCAAGCATCCCAGTTCACCTAACTCCCTGGTTGTATACAGTCCTGCTCTCAGAAGCAAATGTGTGAAACTGTACCCAGTCACAGAGCTACTACCTGTGTGCCAAACAAACCTCTAAAGGCCTTGTTGTCTCTCAGTACTGGGTTGTCCTTTGCTTTAACAATGGCCCCAGTCAGAGTGTGTTAATAGTTCCTAATTCACCAGCTGGATTTGGTCTAATTCCGTTCTTTCAAAACCTCAACCATTGTCCTTTCCCAAACTCCCTATCTTATCCTGTAGGATGGAGCTAGCTTGAGTAATCATATCTTACACCAAATTGTTCTTATTCTTTACCTATTCATCACATGAACAAAGGAATCCTCTCACTCCAACCTAGATCACAATTATTCCATTTCCTTGTAACTTTGTTTCTTTTTAAATTCCATTTTCCTTGTACCTTGTGTCTATGTAAATACATTTAAATGAGGACAGGGTACCCGACTAGGCAGCAGAAATGGCATCCACAAAATGTAGCCTTCACCAAGTCTTTGTCCCCACTTAGCTCAGTTCCAGCTGTGTTTTAGGGTGCACGTGTCATTTTGATCATCAGAATATAAGGCTTTGCAGGCATTTTCTCTGCTTCTTTTAGTGTTTTTCCTAAATTTATTGACTCAACACACTTCTAATTCCTTAATCTATTTTCCTCCTTCGATAAGAAAAGAATTTCCTTCTTAGCAGTATTCCCTAATATTTTTCATGTGTAAGTCACATACAAAAATTCTGAAAGACCCAAGAATTTGAGAAATTAGATCTTCCTGGGGAAATAAAATGAGAGATAAAAATAAAACATTTAGAAATAGAAAAAAACAAATTAGAAGGACTGGCAGTGATAATTAAACCCACTAGGATACTGAAGTAGGAATAGGGAAATTTGAAATTTGTAGTTAAATATGATATACATTCTATGTATATGTATATGTTATAAACCTTGGTAATATAAAAACAACATTATAACTAAAAACTCCCAACGGGTGGGGATGGAGAATGGAAGGAAAAGTATTTGTGCTAGTGCCTCTATCTTGTATGGCAAATAATCCATAAATACTGTCTAAAGGCTATATTAATGGCATTTTTAAAAAGAATTACATAATAAAACACCAATGATTCCCAACTTCTAATTGTTTGTCATGCTCTTTTTTTGTAATTGAACTTGGCTATTAATGACTAACCTGACTTGTACAGGGATATTTAACTTCAGTTCAATAATTACTGCAATTTTATATTGGCTTCTTTTATGTTCAAATAAAATTATTTTTGAAACTCTAAAAAGTGGCATGGATGATAGATGGTACATTTTTCCAGAACTACTTTCATCTATTCATCTTTCTTTTATGTATGCATTAGAGAAAGTTTTGAAATAACATTAACCAACTGTCAAAAGTCATTTTTCAGATGACAACATTTTAGTAACTTCATTTTGGGGGAAACTTTTTGTGTTTTTCACATTTTCGTATTTTGAGAACATGTGTCTTTTATAAAACAATGTTATAATTTTAAAAATCTAAGAAGGGAGGATGTTATCAATTAAGTAGTCAGTTATTGGGTATTAAGCCTCTATGTCAGCCAGACACTCTGGTTGGCCCTGAGGGGCAGACCCTGTCCCCCAGGTAATTAAGGAGAAAGAAAACATGAGAAAGATGAAGATGATGTCACAAAATACAGTAAAATGCAGCCCTTGAGTCTGAGGAGGGGACAACATTTCCTTGGAAGCAATAAGCCTTGAAGGACAGGGCATTAGACTGAAGAACAAGAAGACCTCAAGGAGGTGTTCAGTGGACTTTTGAAGGATGGGTTACAGAGAGGCAGACATGGGAAGCAAAGCACAACTTGATGCAATATAGAATAGAATTGAGAGAAAATTGTCCAACAGATCCTTTCTGTCTAAGGAAAGTTGTCACAGAATAAAGGTGGCCATAGGTGAGTAGAGAATGGGTGCCAGGTGAACTTGTGTTCAGAGTGCCTGGCAGACTGGGTTCCACCTCCTGGCTTTGTGGGCACAATCTCAGCAGTATATGTTTCTCTCTGTAAAAATTTCTTTCTTAAAAAAATAAACAAATAAATTCAAAAATCAGCATTTGCTGGTTGTTTTGTGCAGAGTTTAGAACAAATATTGTTTGCAAGACAAACACAAGAAAATAAATCTTCTCACAAAGCCAGTTTGGGAAATTAAGCATTGATTGGATCATACCCAGCAAGGCTTGGGGGAAACCAAATTGTCAGAGTCTCAAACTCATTACAGCAGAGGGAAGGATTAAAGGTTTTTAGGCTTGACAGACCTAAGCCAAACCCTTCCCCAGATATTTTTTTTTTTTTTTGCCCTGAAATGATGTATCCAGAGAAGGAGGGGAGGGAAGAAAAAATTTTAAAATTCACACAGACAAAATAAAAGGTAAAATATGAACAGTTTTGTAGACTTGTGGGTTGCCATTCAAAATCTTCTTGTGCTGAAGTCACAGGAAGAAAGAATTGCAGCTTGATCAAGTTGCCCAGGATTAAGAGACTAATGTATTAAAAACCTTATTACAAACAGAACCACATTCTCTGGATTTAGCTAAAGTTTCAACTGTAATTAATTTGTAAAAGGGAAAAACCAAGTGAAACATTCCAAAAACTAACAGTCCCGAAAGAGGTACTTTGTACCGCTGTTTAAAAGAAAGCATTAAGCAAATGGAGGAGAGACAGGGAGGATGGGCAGAGAGACACTAAATAGAAGCTGGAGCCTCCGCCAGTTTCTGAGGCTACACTCAATTATCCCAAACGTCATGGGTATAATATAAGTAAAATAGCCTTCCACCAAATGTCGTTAGCCTTCCACCAAATGTCATTAGCCTTCCACCAAATATCACCCTATTCTAATTTGCACCTATATTTATGGCTACTCCTTGGCTTTGAAAGTCTTAAAGAGCAAGTCACACTTTTATAACATGTTTTATTAGCCAGAGTCTCTCATTGGAGAAGACCAGGCTACCAAAGAAGCCATCTGGGTTGCAATAAGAGAGAGAAGTTCCTGTGTGTATTTGGGGGATGGAGGCTACTCAATAGTATTATAAGGCAAATCTTCGAAGAAGCAACCCCAGGGAGCTCTAGGCCATTCCAGATGTTAGATGGTGCTTGTCTGGGGGGTCCCCTATTTTACTGCTTTCTGTTATATTTTGGTCCCATTCCATTCCAGGTATGGTATTTGCACTGCACTAATGAATCCTCACAACCACTCCATTTGATTGTCGTGAGGATTAAATGAGATCCCCAAAGGCACATCAAAGGTGCTTAATAAATATGTTTCATAAATAGTCACTAAATGAATTACTGATTGGGCCTGACTCAGAATAGGTATTTAGAGACAGAAGCTATAGTTGTTGTCAGATATCAAGGCATATCCGTCCAGTAGCAAATTGGCCACCCCCAGGAAAGGTTCTACAACTAACCTCTACCATGGTGCAACTGGAAATTCAAAAAAATCACCTGACCTGTGCTACATATAGTTTTGCACTAAGTTCAGCATGACTTTTATAAAACCATACACATCTATACACAACAGCCAAAACACACACAGCTCAGGAGCTGTGATACATTTTGATGATAAAGGAAAATGCATACACACACACACACACACACACACACATATATATATATATACATATATATATATATATATATATGATGGAGTCTTGCTCTGTCACCCAGGCTGCAGTGCAGTGGTGCAATCTTGGCTCACTGCAACCTCCACCTCCCAGGTAAAAGTGATTCTCCTGTCTCAGCCTCCCGAGTAGCTGGGACTACAGGTGCCCACCACCACGCCCAGCTAATTTTTCTATTTTTAGTAGAGACGGGGTTTCACCATGTTGGCCAGGCTGGCCTCAAACTCCTGACCTCAAGTGATCCACCCGCCTCTGCCTCCCAAAGTGCTGGGTTTACAAGTATGAACCACTGCGCTTGCCTTTTTTTTTTTCCCCCGTCTCTTCTTCCTTCATGGGAAAAAACAGGAACTGAGGGAATGATATGGAGAAGACAAGAGGGTAGTTACTGCTTTAAAAAGGTTGAAGTGACTATTATTTATTTTTCTGTTATTTCTAACAGTCATGTAAAATTAAATTAGGAAGAACAAAATTGATTTTGCTAGATTGAAAATCCATTCAATATATTGAGTTTTTAATATGATTCTGATGCTGATCTCTGGCTTTCTTAGAAATATTTAATGTCTGGCTTTTAGGAAGACACCTTTTAAACTCAGAATGACTTCCCAAACAACTGTTGAAAAGCCAAGCCTCTCAGCCATTCCTGCCGTTGGTCACTTCCGCTAACACTCTTGACTTTCTCCTCATCTATGTCATTGACTACTAAAATTCTTTCTCTCTTACAGGTATACATTAACCTGGAATCTTTTGGTTGCAAGTGGCAGAGAAGTTTAATGATTGTCTCAGGTGACTAAGAAGTCCAGAGCTATGCTAGCTTCAGGCATAGTGGGATCTAGTCAAACAGATAAAACTTATAAGAATCTATCTAATTCTCCCTGCTTGGCTCCAATTTGCAGCGTGCTGGTTTCTGTCTTAGGCTTTACATCATCACGGCAAAGATAGTGGCAGATAAAGGCAACCTCTTTCCAGCAAAACTTCTAAAACTCTCAGGGCCAATTCTCATCAGTGTGGCTTAGATCACATGGCCAGCCTTAAATACAAATGTGCAGGATTGTGTCATTGTCCTAACCCTAAACCTGGGGTTGGGTTCTTTCCAATGAAAACCACATAGATTGAGAGTGAAGGAGAGTAATGAGGATGGGATATTTGCCTGGCACGAACAAAACAAAATGTTCATCACTGCGGGCCTGTCTAACAGTACCTCTTCCGCAAAGGCTCTGATCAGTTCTCTGAATGTGAAGAATGTGTGTGTGCGCACACACACACACCGACACACCCAACTTACATCATTCAATACATTGCACGGTACAAAGAATGAGCTATGCATGCCTTAAAAATTGTACTCACCTAATTCATCTGCTTTGTTTTTCAAAGTACCTAAAACAATGGTTTCATACACAGGTAGTTTATTTATTTATTTATTTATTTATTTTTTGAGACGCAGTCTCGCTCTGTTGCCCAGGCTGGAGTGCAGTGGCGTGATCTTGACTCACTGAAAGCTCTGCCTCCCAGGTTCATGCCATTCTCCTGCCTCAGACTCCCAAGTAGCTGGGACTATAGGTGCTCGCCACCACGCCCAGATAATTTTTTGTATTTTTAGTAGAGACGGGGTTTCACTGTGTTAGCCAGGATGGTCTCGATCTCCTGACCTCATGATCCGCTCATCTCGGCCTCCCAAAGTGTTGGGATTACAGGCGTGAGCCACCGTGCCCAGCCACACAGGTAGTTTCTAACGTTTGTTGAATGAGTAAAAGCATCACCTAATCAATGAGGGAAAAAAATATCTCCTTTGTAGAGTATTTTTTAACCCACCTGGGGAAGAAATAAAGACAGCCATTTCAGTACCCTATTTGAACTCCTATGCCCTGCCTCACTCAACTGGAATAGAGTTGGCAAATGTGCCCAAGGGTTGGTAACATTTAGGTGCCAACTTAGTATGAGGCAATACATTGGATATTGATTGACTCATCACTTGTTTCAGACTATGAGGTCATCACATGTTTCCCTAAACAATATGTTACTTGATTGCAGAGAACAGTGGAAGTGAGAAAGTTCTAGACTGGGTTTTTGGAAATGTGGCTGCATCCAAGTCTTGCCTCCACCATTTAAAACCACTAACCTGGGCAAGTCATCACTGCCATGCATTTCAACGGAGATTTTAATGTCTGCTTCATGGTATTTCCTTGAAGATGAAGTTGGATAACGTTTGCTAGATGAGGGACATAAGAAATACCAACTGATTCCCCTGGCCCACCGTGGGACTCAGTTTCCTAAGGTTTTTTTTTTTTTTTTGAGACGGAGTCTCGCTCTGTCTCCCAGGCTGGAGTGCAGTGGCGGGATCTCGGCTCACTCCTAAGTTTTTAAGTGAGGCATTTGGAGCAGCTTGAAAATCTGATGAATTGTTTTAGAGCTAAATGAGACTCATGTTGTAAAAACACACAAATCATTTAAAAAGTATCATTGTTTCCCCTGTAAGCTGGTAATGAATGGGAAACAGTTGCAAATAAGCACACTGTAAAGTCTATGATCGACAGCTTCAGTGTTGTTTGCATTTTTACAAAAAGCCCAGACAAATTAGTAAAATCTAAACGTAGCTGAACTAATGTCCTCCTAGATATTGTTTAATCTTCAAAGTAACATGCTACCCCAGAACGCCCCCCTCCAGGCTCTTTCCACATCTGTAGATCAGTGACAATTATTTTTTTTCCACTGTTTATTCATCTGGAGATGGCCTCTCCCTGGACCTGAGCAACATGCAAAAGTAAAGATAATTCTGAGAGTCATTTCCCTACTAAAGAGGCCTTTATCCTTAAAGCCAGTCTCTTCCCATTGTCTCTGTGATTAACCTTTTATTCCATGCTTCCTATGGGGAGCTTTTGAGGGATTGATAAACATCAACTCAGAAAGTAGAGATAACAATGTTTCTGAACTGGATGACCTTGGCCAACTTATTAAGTCACCTTGAACTTCAATTTTCTCATCTGCAAACTGGGGCCACCAATTATATCACTTCTGTGATTTTCTTTCCTCAAATTTATAACCTCAGGTTTGATCAGAAGAAAATATCAGACCAATCCAAACAGAGGGACTTTTTATAAAATGACCTTCAAATGTGTCCAAGTCATGAAAAGCAAGGAAATTGAAAGAAACTGCTACAGATCAGAGGAGACTAAATGTAATATGGTATCCAAGATGGGATTCTGGAACAGGCAGAGGATACTAGTGGGAAAACTGATGGAATCTGGACAAAGTCTGTTGTTGAGCTGATAGTGTTGTATCAATGTTAATTTCTTAGTTTAAAAAAACAAATACAACATGTTTATGTAAGATGTTAACGTTAGAGGAAGCTAAAGTACATAGCAACTGTCTGTACTATCTTTGCAACTCTTCCATAAATCTAAAACTATTTTGTAAAAATTTTATTTTATTTTATTTACCTTTTTCTGAGACAGTCTCACTCTGTCGCACAGGCTGGAGTGCAGTGGTGCGATCTTGGCTCACTGCAACCTCTGCCTCCCGGGTTCAAGCGGTTCTCCTGCCTCCCGCCACCACCCCCAGCTAATTTCTATATTTTTAGTAGAGACTGGGTTTCACCATGTAGGCCAGGCTGGTCTCAAACTCCCAACCTCAGATGATCCGCCTGCCTTGGCCTCCCAAAGTGCTGGGATTACAAGCGTAAGCCACTGCACCTGGCCTATTTTGTAAAAATTTTAAATAAAAATACTGGAGCCCATGACAATATCTAACTCATAAGGCTGAGGTGAAGATTAAACAAGTTGATATGGACCAAATGTGTAGCACATTACAGGTACTGAACAAATTTCTCCTCTTCCCTACAGATGTGTGATGTCTGAGTCTGTTGTTGCTTGGCCACCTTCACACAGAGTGGAGATAATTTTTTTTTTCAATCTGGAAAACACACACACACACACACACACACACACACACACACACACAAACAAATAATTGCCAAGTCTGTAATTTAGACAAATGGACTACATTACGGCAGGGGCAAGGAGCAGAAAGGGTATTATTTCAACTGTCTAAATCTTTTGAGAAATCTAAAGGGGAAAAAAAGAAGAAAGCCACTCAACATTACTTTCTTCCTTTCTCGCCAGCTGCTGAGGGTATTTGGCAGATGCAATGCTGGAAGTCTGGTTGTGGAGATAGAAAAGTCTCAGCTTCTGTCTGGCCAACTGCACACTGCCTCACACACAAAAATACATTTTTTTTTTCCTAAATAGAACTTTCCCTTCGTGGAGCAGAAGAGGATTTCAGGGGCCAGTTTGGCAACACACTGTGTGAAATTTTCTGGAGTGAGGGCTTTTGACCTTCTTTGCCTCAGCCTAGGCTTACCATGCACAAGGAACAAGACATCAGTTCTACCAACCACATGGGATGACAGGCACATTGCTCTGAAAAGCCTGCGTCCTGCACTCACAACCACAAATGTCTTCACAGTCCCTTGACAGATACTTGCCTGAGGCATTCATCAGAGCAAAAGAGCAAACAACAAGTGCTGGGAGTTTAGAGAGATTTGAGATATTCTGTAGTGACTTTCCTTAAATTTTCCCAGTTTTTAATCATTGCACATAAACAGCCCAATGGACTTGGTCTTAAATCTCTGCCCTTTCTGTTGGATTTTCTACCTTGCTGCAGTATTATAATTCTAAATTAGAGCTTTCTATCAGTTGGTGTTATTTCTTCCCTCAGTTTAGCACTGGCACCTGCTATGTACAGCAGTGATTCCCAAAGTGTAGTCCCAGGACCCACAGCATGAGCATCACCTGGGGCTTCTTAGAAATGCAGCCTCTTGGATCCCATCTCAGACCTACTGAATTAGAAGCTCCAGAATGTGGGGTCCAGCAACTGTGCTTTTACAAGCTCACAAGGTGGTTCTGGTGGCTGGTAAAGTTTGAGAATCACTGGCTTACAGCCTTAAGCCCAAACTTCTCAATCTAAAATAGAAAACTCATATTCCAGCCTCAGACCACTTTCTAGGATTACCTTATAGGACATGCAACTGACGTGAATGATTTCACTTGAGATACAATATGGTCCTATTTCATATATATGAGAGAAAAATCTTTTGAGACACCCAAAGGGAAAAAAAGAAGAAAGCCACTCAACATTGCTTATTGCCTTTCATGCCAGCTGCTGAGGGTATCTGGCAGATGCAGTGCTGGAAGTCTGGTTGTGGAGGTAGAAAATCTCAGCTTCCATCCAGCCAACCACACACTGTCTCACATACAAAATACATTTTTCTTCCCTAAGTAGAATATACATTTATAGTCTAATTTACCATGGAATCTTCTACCTACCCAGCTTAGTGTGCCTGCCAATATCACCCTCTTAAAGTCACAAAATTTCCCTAAACCAAGCAAAGACCAAAGATTCAATCCAAGTGGTTAGTTCCCATGCCTAATGCTAAGCGTGGAGGGACTTAATCATTGGCTCAGGGCACCAGAATTGGATATGGGTCCTTTACTTGCCAATGAATGTTTTTTCTCTTCTGAAGTGATTAACTTGCTAGTCCAGAATTTTCAGACCAGAACTATACTTAGAGGCCCAGAAACTTAAACCCATTGCGGCCATACGGCTTGATGCCCAGGTCTGGAGATGCCTCTGGGTTCAGATATACAATTTAGAAAGTAGCTATTTCCACAAGACAGGGCCTTGAGGATGAAACCGTGTCCCAGCCCAGCTTCCCCAATAATAAGTTTCCATGTGATGTTCTTTCCCACTGGCTGACCTCAGAAAGGACTATCAAACCCACTGACGGCATTAAAATAATACAGAACCTATACATGAGAAGAATGGGGGTTTTAATTACTTTCTTTCCCAGGATGTTTCTAAGCTCCTGCACAAAATGGCAAGCCCCATCGCTGCAGTGAGCATCAAGAAGTTAGGAAAACCAAAGTTTGACTGTGGCAAGCCAAGAGCCTCCAGGTTGCTCCTAGAAAATTGGCCAAGACCCCCTCCTTCATTTGCCCTCCTGGTATTAATTTTGCACCAGCTTCTTTCCAGCTCCTAACTTCACCTTTGCCACTCATTTTCTTGATAACTCCTGACTTCCAGGCTTGCCAACTTGTCTTGTTTTAACCAACTCAGCTCTTAAGAGAGCTCTAGATTTTATTTAATTCTTTTATCCCTTCAGGGATTATTCCTAGCTGCAATCCAAGCCCTTTAGCTGACAAACCCTTGCACTATCCTTCTTGAAGTTGTCTTAATCAAGACATACAACTGCTGCTGTTGCCTCTGCCAGGAGCAGTAACCAGGGAAGAGTCTGAAAATTCCCTTAGTTAGATATCAGCAATATGCATCTATTTTTACAAAAAAAACCCAGAAGTCAAAACAATCTATCAACAACCTCCCAAAAGAAAAAATTTCTTTGTTGGTTATCTATGAGTACAAACATACTCCAAAACTTAGTTTAAATAACAATAATAGTTTATTAGTTCTCACAGTGTTTGTAGGTTAAAAATTGGAGAGTAGTTGGCTGGCCAATTCTGGCTTAGGGTGTCTCATTAAGCCAAAGTTATATAAAGGCTTGATTGGGGCTGGAGGATCTACTTCCAGGAATGACTCACTCATACAGTTGGCAAGTTGATGGCGGCTGTTGGTTGGGGGCCCCAGTTCTTCTCCATGTTTCAAATAGTACTTGGGACATACTTATAATAAAAAAAATTGTTTATCAGAAATTCCAGTTTAGTCTATACCAAATTTGTATTTGATCCTATATTTGTATTTGATATATCTGACCAACCTAGCCATTATGGCATGGCAGCTGGCTTCCCCCAGCATTAGCTAACTAAGAGACCAAGAGTGCTATAGAATCTTTTAGGACTTAGTCTTAGAAGTCATCTGCCATATTCTGCTGACCATACAGTCCAGCCCTGATTTGATGTAGGAAGGGTCTATACAAGACTGTGAATACCAGGAGAAGTGGTTCACAGGAACCACATCGAAGGTGGTACACTGGGGCCACATGAGAGGTGGTCTACCACCACTTCCAACTGAGTTAACCTAGCAAAGGCCTTAGATATGGAAACAAGGACATTTGAGAACATGATTGGGGGGATACTTTTTATTTAAATGCTTGACCTTAAACAAAATTTTAAAAGACAGCAGAAAAGTAAAAGGATCAATTTATTGCTATTTTGCTATAAAAAGACTATTCAATCTAAAAGTTTAATTTTATTTTTAGGGTTAGAAAATTTAACTTACACCTTATAGAATTCATTAATTCACTAAATCTTAAGTCACAATTCAATACCACTTAAAGTCCATTTAAAAGAAAATTCTACGTACAAAAAATGAGAAGAAGAGTACCCAGATATAGAGGCAAAAATCATTTTCTCTCAAACAAGAAAGATGTGTTATTAACTCACCAGCTCCATACCTACTTTTTAGCAGAAGAAGGAAGAGGTTAGTAACCTTTAAATGGAAAGGGACATGGGTACAAACCAGGGTTTCTTATCTGCCTGCCTACCAGGGCTTCCCATCTGCCTACCTAGTAGATACCAGAAATTCTATCAGCTTATTTTGGGGTTTTGTGAAAGACAGGATTGATATATTTTCAAACTTTATAATAGGCTGGAATTTGTGCTATGATCTTCCTTATCAAAGATGCTACAAAGTCACTCTTTAGACATCCAAAAAAAGAAAAGGGGGAAGAAAAGATGTACAGAAAATGTCAGGTTTTCAACTTGATAAAACAGTCTATCTAAATGTAGATTCCAGGCAAAATGGCCAAGGGAATTTATACCCATCATGCAAATGTGGGCAGCTGGGAGGATACTCAGCAGGGACTATTGCAGGAAGGGTGTGTGTTGTGCTTTGATTCTGGTGCCCAAAACAGTGACAAGGAGCCCAGGGTCCCCTAAGCCAGGTTTGGATATCAGAGAAACCCTGCTCGTGTGCTGTTCTGAAGGCATACCCTCCACTTGGCCTTGGTCAACCACAGACTCATTTCCTAGCCCCTGAGGAAACTATGGCCTCCAACTTTCTAGCTGAAAAATAAATTAGACTGTCAATGGGGAAGATATTTACTAGGCAGGAAGAAATGCGTTTCATTTCTCAAGTATAAACATTAAGCAACTATTAAGCAGGACTCAGACCACCTCACTCCAGGGCCCAGACTGTTTTGTTCCTGTGGAACCGTGAAGTGAAATAAGACATTCAAAATGATCATCATATAAATAACTGTTGGGATATGGATGGGGACTAGGGGAGCGCCAGAATGCGGGCTCCGCAGGTTGGAGGAGCCATTGGAAAGGAGAGTGGGGATACGTTTGGATGTTTACTCTCTGCATGGGGCATTGTGCATGGGAATTTTTACTAATGAGTGAAGGTTGCAGCAAAGTGAGTAAAATGGTTAGTGCAAGAACACATCCTTCCAACTGCTTCATATTTTAATATGTCCTGGATTTTCTTCATGAGATGAAGCTTCAGCTTGAAGGTGTTAAAGTTTGAGGTGTGACTGACATAGGAGATCATACCTGGGCCCACCTGTTAGGAAGCGTGGAGATGTGGCAAGGCTTGGACAGCTACAATAGTGCAGGTGGTATGAGTGTGAGGGTGAGTGTGAGAGTGTGTAAGTCTGTGTGTGAATGTGAATCTGTGTCTGTGTGTGTCTGTGTGTGAGTGTATGAGTGTGTGTCTGTGTGTGTGTCAATGTGGGTGTGAGCATGAGTCTGAGTGTGAGTCTGTGTGTGTGTGGGAGTGAGATCCCCGTAAGTGTCACTCTGTGTGTGTAAGTACATATGAGCCTGTGTATGTCTGTGTGTGAGTGTGTACCTGTGTGTATGGATCTATATGTCTGTGTGTGTGTGTCTGTGTGCATGAGTATGGATCCGTGTGTGTGTGTCCCTGTGAGTCTGTGAGTCTATGTGTATGAGTCTGTATGTGTCTGTGTGAGACTGTGTGTGAGTCTGTGTGTGTCTGTGTTTGTATGAGTGCATGTTAGTCTGTGTCTGTGTGTGAGTCAATATGTGTGAGTGTGTGAGTTGTGTGTGTTTGAGTGTGAGTCTGCATGTGTGTGAGTCTGTGAGTGTGTGAGCCCATGTGTGTGTCTGTGTGTATGAGTCTATGTGTGAGTCTATGTGTGTGTCTGTATGTGTGTGAGTGTGAGTCTGTGGGTGTCTGTGTGTGAGTCTCTGTGTGAATCTGTATGTGCGAGTATGTAAGTGTGTCCGTGTGTGAGTCTGTGTGTGTGAATCTGGTGTGAGCCTTTTTGTGTCTGTGTGTGTGTGAGTCTGTATGTGTGACTGTGTCTATGTGTGTGTGAATCTGTATGTGTGTGTGTCTGTGTGTGTGAGTGTAAGTCTGAGTGTGTGAGTGTGAGTCTGTGTATGTGTGTGTAAGTCTGTATGTGTGTGAGTGTGAGTCTGTGTGTTAGTCTATATGTGTGAGTGTGTGAGTGTGAGTCTGTGTGTGTCTATGTGAGTCTGTATCAGTCTGTATGTGTGTGTGACTGTGAGTCTGTTTGTGAGTCCACATGATACCTTAAAGTGGAATAGCTGAGGGTGCAGCCCAGGCAGTATTTTCTAAGCTCCAAAGGCAAGTCCCATGTGCCACAGAGAAAGAGAAACACTGGCCTTCCAGAGCATTCCTAGTGCTGAAGGAGCATGAGCCTCTCCTGGACAGCTGCTGCCCAGCAAACCCTGTTGCCAGTCATGAGTCCTGGGGTGGGGCCCACAAATGCTCTTTTCAATAGACACTGGAAAGCTGTGAAGATGGCGCTTTCTCATCATAGATAACAACTCCATAGACCATTTTAAGTTGCAAAGGTGAATAACACAAAGATACGGGCAATGATAGGGTAATGAAAGTGGCATGTGCAAACCTAGAAATGGAGAAAGAAGGCCAGGTTGAGAACCTCATATTAAAGCACTTCATGCCTGCAGATGCCTACAGAATTCATGGCGACTTGGCCACATCTACTTGGCTGGTGGCAGAACTGTGACGCTCTCCCAGACTCAATTAAATGGAAACAGAAATTCCCAATGTAAGTCAGCATTCACTCACATCATAATTATTCTGTCAATCAGATCTGTTAGAATGGCATGCATGGAACATGCAATAAGCTTGTATTGGCATCTAATGGGTTGTTTTCCCCAATGTGAAAAGTACAAGAGTTTGAAAGAATGGGCATGGTAAAATTTGTGCTTACCTCTCCAAGTAAAATTTTGCTCACCTTTCAGGTCTATGCAATGTCCTAAAGATTTGGGGCTCCCAAGCAATGGTTAATTTTGAAGACACAGATGTCAGTGTCCATCTATAGTCATAATTTCTCTCTCTCCCTCTCTCCCTCTCTTTCTCTCTCTCCATCTGTGGATCTGTTTATCTATGTAAGTATTCTTTCTCCTTTCTTCACTCAAAATGAGAGAATACCACTGACTGAGAGATCTTAGTTGGCTCAACATGAAAGGTTTTTACACACCAATCTCACTCCAGCTTCTCCTGAAACTTGGCCTTTCTCAGGCTGAATACATCCCAAGGAGGAGGAGCTGAAGTAAAGAAAGTTCTGGCCAGCTAAAGCTTTTAGAGAAATTCAGGTGCGGAGACTAATTCCCCACGCTGAAATGCAGCCAGGCCAGATGGGTTAACACCTAGCCTTTTGCAAGAAGTAACTTGGGACAGCGAGTGATGAGCCCTGAGATTTGGTCCGAGCTGCCTCTTATCTCTGCTAGTGCCCCCTGGCATTATTCAGCTTAGCCCTGACTCATGGGACAAGTCCCGCAGCAGAACCACCCTGCCCACTTCCCACGGATTTGGAGACACACTTGAAGGTTTTCTGTCCAATAACTGACTAAGAAGCCCAGTCTTTCCATATCAGATATGAACAGTGCTTAGGGCGAAACTGCTGCATGCACAGAAGAAAATGTCCACGCATCGAAACTGGTAGACTGTCGCAGACCTTCAAAATAATTCCTCTGGAATTTCCTCCACTACTACAGATGAAAAATGATTCCATCATAGAAACTTAGTGCAAAAACACATCATTACTTCCTGCCCTTTGGGGTAAAGAAGGGGCAATTGAAGATCCTGCAGCTAGTTTGTAGAAGGGTAGTGGCTAGAACTGGGGTCTCCTGGCTCCAGGTCCTATATCTGAGAGTATATACCAGGAATGAATTTCTGCATGAGATCATTGGCTCATGTTGAAGTAGGAATTCTAGAATATTCCAGAGCTAAGCTGTCTACTGTGGTAGCCACTAATAAGGTGATTAAGCACTTGAAATACAGATGTGCAAGTTGAGATGTGGTGTGAGTATAAAATACACACCAGATTTCAAAGCCTTGGTGTGAAAAAAAAGAATGTAAAATACCTCATTAATATTATATGCTGATTATGTATTAAAATAATAACATTCTGTTTATATTGAGTTAATAAAATCTATTATTACAATTAAAGCCTCTTTATTTTTTCCCTTTTCAGTGTGGCTACCAGAACATTTAAAATTATTTGTGGCTTGCATTGTTATTTCTATCGGAAAGCATGGTTTTAAATACATAAATTTCAGAATGTCACCCAGGCTGGGAAAATGTTACCTCATCTCAAAAAATATGGCACCAGTGTTATAATAGTCCAAGATATTTTCTAATCTCTCCTCGAATAATGTAATCACTCCTAACCACATCGTCTCTTGAACTCTCCCATCTTTTCCTTATACCCCAATTGGGAATCTCTTCTAAGGATGCAAGCCTGATTGTGCCATTCTTTGGTTTAAAACTCTAACCCTCCCTTTCCAGTGCCTTACTCAGAGGGCCCTATGTTCCCTTCTGCCTCTCTACTGTTCCCTCTGATAGGATTGCTCTTCCTCTTCCTCTATGTCTTGAAAACGAGGCTATTTTGAGAACTGGGCCTAAGGCTTCCTATTGAAGATACTTTTCCTATCCCTCCCCCTTCCCTTCTCTGCAAGGTCACACCTCCACACAGCCAGATCTCAGGTCACTGGGAGTGGGGGCCATGGGTCTGACTCACAGAGATGAGGTATTATGTTCTTATCCTTGGTGTAATCCCAGAGGAACCCATTAAACACCTACTGAATGCAAGACTTTATATCCAGTTACGCAGAAGGTTCATTTCAGTCCTAAGGATGTGGGTGAGAAAAATAAAAGGAGTCCTTAAAACACTGCCTGGAGTTTACTTAGTTCCCAAAAAAATCAAAAATAGAAGACATCAAACGAGTGGGTGAAGTCTAAGTTGAGAAAAGGAGCTTTGCTGAGCCCAAGAAGTAATTTTTATGACTTGCTTCTACCTGGCTGTTATATTTTTTGAAAACCTCATAATTTGAAAACTTCAAGCATTTCTCCATGTGCCACAAATCCAAGCCATTAGCAAATGCTATAAACCAGGGGTGTTCAATCTTTTGGCTTCCCTAGGCCACATTGGAAGAAGAATTGTCTGGGGCCACACATAAAATACGCTAACACTAACCATAGCTGATGAGCTTAAAGAAAATCGCAAAAAAAAAAAAAAGAAAAAAGAAATCATAATGTTTTGAGAAAGTTTTCAAATTTGTGTTGGGCTTCATTCAAAGCCGTCCTGGGCTGCATGCAGCCCATGGGCTGTGGGTTGGACAAACTTGCTATAAAATGTCTCCTAAGCACATTCGGTGCTATCTGATATGTTCTGTCTTTTCTACTGTCACCCGCTCTCTTCCTGGGCAACTCAGACTGCCTTTCGCCTGGTTTATCTGCTTAGACCTATGCTTCCCCTCAATTCTTCCATACATAGTAGTTGGAGTGATTTTATTGAAATGCAAATAATGTTACACCAATGTCTCACTCCTGTGAATTCCCACCACATGCAAAACATAATCCAAGCTCCCTACCCAAGCTCAGGGAGCCTGGTCTGGCTACTTTCTACTCATGTCAGCCCTGACTACCAACTCCTGCCCTCCTGGCCTTCCCACTGCCTGTGCACTGGGCTTGTTTCTGTGTTATGATCCTGACCATCTAATTTCTGCTATGGGGCCTTTGAACTGGCTGTTTCCTCAGCCTAAAATGCTCTCCATTCTATGCCTAGCTGTCATTTCTGTCATGTAGATTCAGCTCAGTGGTCATCTCTTCAGAGAGGTCTTGCTTGAACGGGTAACCTGAAGCCACCAGTTAGTCACTCTCTGTCATATCCCCCATTATAATTTTTTGCCTAGAGGTTAAATTGTGTTTTATTTTATTTAGCTAAGCTTATTGTCTTTCTTCTCTGATTAAATTTTTAGCTCCATGAGAGAAGGGACATTGCCTGCTCTTCTATTCACTTCATCCTTATTATCTAAAAGAATGCCCACCCCATAGCGCCGATCAATAAATATTTGTTGACATAATGACTACATGAGGTTTGAATATGTGATAAAATTATAACAATATTGACACTTTATCTTAACACTGCTTATTAAGGAGCTAAAAATTAGATTGTTTTGTAAAGTAGGGAACCAAGATCCTTTAGATATTGACTGTATTAAATTACTTAATGATGTTTTTAACATAATTTTTGAGCAGTCAATTCACTCTAAGAAACTCTGTTTCCTGATTAACAACAGCAACAGAAACTAAAAAACAAGCTGGATGCAGTGGCTCATGCCTGTAATCCCAGCACGTTGGGAGGCCCAGGCGGGTGGATGACTTGAGGTAAGGAGTCCGAGACCAGACTGGCCAACATGTCGAAACCTCATCTCTACTAAAAATACAAAAAATTAGCTGGGCATGGTGGCGGGCACCTGTAATCCCAGCTACTTGGGAGGCTGAGGCAGGAGAATTGCTTAAACCTGGGAGGCGAAGGTTGCAGTGGGCCAAGATCGTACCAGCCTAGGCCACAGAGCAAGACTGTCAAAAAACAAAAACAAAAATAGTTTCCCTTTGCATTGCTCTCAAGTACATATGTATGTATTATTTTCTTTTTAAGAAGCTTCTTGAGGGTGTTAAAATGTGCTGTGCTTTAGTGGATCTCTCACAGTGATGACCAGAAGCAGGCTTCTCATCTCACTACAGAAGTTTGCATAGTCCACACAAGCTTCAAGACCTGATTTCATTGAAGGAATTTGGCAGCCTCACCTGCTGCCTAGGGAAAGGATGTTTTACATTATGAATCAAGAGGGATCACATAATTCATAGGGCACTATATGTAGCGAGAATCATATTTTCAGGTCAAATTCAATCTGGAAACTGCCCTCTCCCAGCTAAGTCTCAAGTGGACTATGAACTAGCTTCCACCTCTGCATTTCAACTGAAGTTAGATTAAAGATTGCAGAGAACAGAGAAGGAAGAACGCATGCAAGGAGCATTTGACAGAGTGCTTGGAAATGTAAGCAATCTTGGTTCTGCACTACGTAAGATGGTATGTGCTATAACTGTAATTGTTACTGTAGACATTCAATGAACAAAGAATTCCCTGCAACACACTCCAAAAGACTTTATAACAGCAGCTCGGCTTCTGGATAGCTTCAAAGTGGCTGATACGGTGTAAAACAGGAAATCAAGGTGCACCCAAGGAAAGGGAATCAGGATATACCCAATACATAAGAAGAGTCCACAAATATTCAATGACTGAATGAAAAACTAAACGAACAAACTGCAGAAAAAAAGTCTAAATGTCCCCAAATACAGAGAATTATTTTGATGACACTTTGCTAAGGGGTAAAGGGCTTATTGTGCATGCCTCAGTTTGTGGTTATTTATATACTGTGTTTAAATTTTCATACTGTGCATAATATTTTTATTCTGTATGTGTGAGTGTGTATGTGTGTATAAAAATGATTATACTGCATATAAATATATAATAATAATCATTATACTGTGTTTAAATTAAAGTTGCTTTACTGTGTATAGCAAAAAGGATATTGTTTCCACAGCAGAGAATGTGTCCAGGCCAGGCACAATGTCTCACACCTGTAATCCTGCACTTTGGGAGTCCAAAGTGGGCAGATCCACTTAAGCCCAGGAGTTCGAGACCAGCCTGGGCAACATGGAGAACTCCTGTCTCTACAAAAAATACAAAAGTTAGCCTGGCATGGTGGTGCATGCCTGTGGTCCCAGCTACTTGGGAAGCTGAGGTGGGAGAATCACCTGAGCCCCAGAGGTCGAGGCTGCAGTGAGCCATGATCATGTCAGTGCCCTCCAGCCTGGGTGACAAAGCAAGACCTTGTCTTAAAAATGAGAATGTGTCCAGTCATTGTGAAAGGTGGTTTTGTGAAAGAATCATTTTGCTATGGTATAAACATAAACAAAAGAGGTGGAACCAATTGACCAGGAGGTCAAGGTCAGAGTTCTGGAGAGTTAAGTGGGCAGGCTAAGAAAAAACAAACAAACAAAAAAATGCATGCCTTAGTGATAAGGTTTTGCTGTGTCCCCACCCAAATATCATCTTGAATTGTAGTTCCCATAATCCCCATGTGTCATGGGAGAGGCCCCACGGGAGGTAACTGAATCATGGGGGCAGGTTTTTCCTGTGCTGTTCTCATGATAGTGAATAATATCGTGAGATCCGATGGTTTTATAAAGGGCAGTTCCCCTGCACTTCTGCTTGCTGCTGCCATGTGAAGAAGGACGTGTTTGCTTCCCCTTCCACCATGATGGTAAGTTTCCTGAGGCCTCCCCAGCCATGTGGAACTGTGAGTCAATTAAACCTCTTTCCCTTATAAATTACCCAGTCTTGGGCAGTCCTTTATAGCAGTGTGAGAACAGACTAATATGCTTAGCAAGACTTATTTCTCTTTGGATTTTCTATATGTATGCTGGTCTTCATTTGGGTTTACTAAATCAGTGAAAATAGCTTCCAATTTAATTTAGGATTTAAGAGGACATGGATCCTTGGTTTCTATGACCACATATGGTAATCCAGTTAACCTCTGAGGACACTGCAGGACCTAGCCAAAAATATGCATTCATTGAATTGAATAGAAATGCATTGAACTGAGTTGGGAGATATGATGCCTTGCCTGAGGACTTGCGTGAGTCCTTTAATTTATGTGGGCTTCCAATTCTTGTGCACTATGAAGGGTAGCACCAGGCTACGTGAACACTAAGGAGACTTCCAGCTGGAAGCACTCCTAACTTTCACATATCTACCTTCTGTCATTTGGCTACAAAATAAATAGACAGATAACATCTTATTCTTGGAATGCCCTCATGCACCCCAACATGTGGCCTCCCAGGTGGCCATGGCTCAACCTGTGGGCTGTGGGCCACCACAGGCAGACGGAGGGACAAGCTGAATGTCTGGGTGGCTTCGGTGTCCTGCCAGAGCCAGTGCCTGGAGCATGGAGATCACAGATGTCCCTCCCAAACAACAAATCACAGCACATGCTCTCTTCCTGGGTGGAGGTTGCTGGGCTTGAGTTCGGAACAGGCTGGGAAGCGGTCCGACCTGACCGAACACCGTGTTCTGCACATGCCAGGGTGTAATTACAGTTTTGCTGTAGGTGGAGAACTGTTCAGAGCATGGTTCCACCCTTTGCCACCTCCACCATCCCAGGCCTGCTTGTCCATTCTTGCTCCGCAGCCTTACTGGATTCCATGATGGGGATCAGCAGGGACCTCTTCTCTTGTTTTCCCTTTTGCATTCCTGCTTGGGGCAAGTCAATCACAGGGGACCAAATAAAATCATCTCCCTCCATTTGTCTATGCTTCTTGGTGGCCTTGGGCACCAGATGTGGTTCATTTTATGGCATCTGACCTTGCACAGAGTGCTGTTGTGGCCTGTCATTGATTTTATGTAATGTATACTCACCTGATGGGACATAGATCTCATTCAGATTGTTCAGAGTCCATTCTCTATGGGGACATCTCACCAGGATAATACTCGAGCCACCAGAGTCTTGAGAAAAAGCCGATTTCACCTAAAAGGAATTCAAAGCCCAACTCAAGCCAGCTCCTTCATGTTTAGGCTTGTTCTCTGCCTCCCGGCACCTATTCCCCAAAGCCAGACCTTGGATGAGTTAAGGGTGGCATCTAGGGTGCAGAATTTAAGGCAGCTCTTATTCTCAAGGTCATTTGCATGCCAGGTTGGCAGCTGGGTGTGAATGCCATCTTAAATTTTGCACCCTGTGTGTTTCCTATGCCTCATGCTAGTCTCTGCCCTGCTGTTTCCATAAAATGGGCACAATAGCATATGTCAGGATTATCAAACTGTAAAGAGGCTACGTATATAAAATAGCAAGGACTCTTCCTGACAACTCCTTACATCTTGTTAGTAAAAACTATCAGAATCCTAAATTTAGGATTTATAACAGCAAGAAAAAGACTTGGCTGAAAAAGTCTAAATCCTCACAGTAGAACACAGCTAGGTTCAACTTACAAAGCAGTTAATTTAAGCAGTCTACCCAAGCAAACCACAAGAAATAATGGGCTGATGTTAACGCAAATCCCTTCTCACTGTGGACTGAAGAAAGTTCCCCACTGAGTCCTGGAACAGGTTGGGAAGTGTCCTTAGCATGTGCTTCTCTCTTTGATCCAGTTCTGAGTTATTTGTTCATTTTCTTTCCTATCTTACTTTGGCCCACACCCAGTGCTTTTCCCCACTGGGGTTTCTCCCTCCATAAATCAAGCCCCTAGAGCAACCGTAGTCATTCTGTGCTATCTTTGACAGTATTGCATAGTTAAGACTTCAAAGCACAGTCCCACAATCTGAATTCTTGCCTCCAATCCTTCTGATACAGGACTGTTTGGATGGCACTGAAGCTTAGAAAAGTTCACTTTTCCAAGGACATACTGCAAAGCACCTGCCTCTTTCCCTGTTTCATGGTGTATTATGGAAGTGAGATACGTCATATAATCTGTCTTAAGAGAAACTGAAATAAAAGTCTCACATTAGGTGTAACAGGAAAATTCCCTTTCATGCAAATAATCCATTGACTCTATAGTATTCCTGTATTTCCTTGGCTGCAAAATCCTGGATTTTTGCCATGGAACTGTTTCATGCTTATCATCTATAAGTTATGGATATGCATGATTTACATTCTGAGTTCTAGATAATTGTCAGTTGCTAGGGAATCTGTTTCTTTTGTGTGTCTATCTCTACATTTTTGTAGTCTTTGTCTTGTCTTCTCCTATGCATTCTGTCAAATTTCCACTGTAGTAAAACTTTAATAAGAGCCTTTTTAAGTAGCCACTGCATTTCTGAGACTGTGCTGGGCTGGGCCTATTGCAGTATTTTCTCTCAGCCATGTGTCACCATGAGAGACAGATTGCCATTTCCCCTTTACAAATAAAATGACTGAGGCACAAAGAAGTTCATGATCCTTTCAAAGCAGGCTAAGAACTGAAATGTAAACCCAAGATAATTTAATGTTCAATTGAGACATCGGCCTTTCCCTGTGGCCAAACAAATGTGTTGGCATTCAGGCATTTCTTGCTCCAAGTACTGGTTCATTTTGGTCTCTCTGGCAAATGTTCCTCCTTTTTTTCTGAAACTTTCTTAACCAGTGCAGCCTGAAATACCATGACATCTATGACAAGGATCGTGCAGATATCCTTTTACTTGGCAATCTATCTATGTGCACTGCTCCTTCTGCTGACGGGTCTCTGAGAATGAATGTCATGTCCTTTGGACTTAGCGCGTTACCCCCAAATAATTTGAAACCTGTGAACACATTCCAAAGGACATATGTCCAAAAGATGTCAAATAATGGAAGGTGTTGGAGCCAGGGGACCTGGGCCTGTTCTCTGATGTTTAATGATGTATTTGGCTTTCGGGCCTCATTTACGTTGCAGTAAAAATCACAACGAAGTATTTATCTGAAGTTTGAAAAAGTGTTGGTTATTTAGTTTTGCATGCAAAAAATTGCTTTGATGTGTGCAGCTTCTAAAATGTACATTCAAATTTGTATCCACATCGGAAATTCAAAATCCACCAGGCTGGTATAAATGTTCACACTCAAAATTTAATTTAAGTGCTTACAATTAAAATAGACCCGCAAACAAGCTTATTTTTCAGAGTAATCTCATTGAATTTTATTCCACATATAAAGCTTATCTATGATATGAGTTGCAGTCCCTTGACCCCAAAGAAGCCAGAAGATCATAATTGATGGGCCCTAACCAAGCAATAGCAGGTAGGATGTGGGGACACAGAGGGAAGATGCTCCCTGGAGCAGGCAGAGGCAGAAAAGCTGGAAGGAAAATGTGTATCGGGTCTGCAGGGTTGGGAGAGGCCACATGTAAGGGTGTGGACAAATGGAAAATGGCGCAGATGTCTGTGAGCAGATCAGGATGTTAGTGACCCGTTAGAGAAGACCACAGGTTTTAGGACCCAGCCCTTTGAACCTTCCACAGACCAATGTTAACTGAAAGCCAACACTGAGAATGCAGAGGCAGCTGTGGATAGCTTAAAGGGCCTGTTACGGGGAATTGTATTCCCCCAAATTCTTTTGTTGAATTCTTATGTTGAATGTAAACTGAAGTTAATTTGATGTTCAATTGAAACATCAGCCTTTCCCTGTGGCCAAAGAACTGTGTCAGCATTCAGACATTTCTTGCTCCAAGTATTGGTTCATTTTGGTCTCCCTGGCAAATATCCCTCTTTTTTTTCTGAAACTTTCTTAACCACTGCAGCCCGAAATACCATGATGTCTAAGACAAGAATCATTCCACTTCAGTACTTCAGAATGTGACTTTGTTTGGAGATAGGCCCTTGAAAGAGATAATATGTTACAAGAGGATCACTGGTGTGGGCCCCAATCCAATATGACTGGTGTCCTTATCAGAAGAGAAAATTTAGACACACAGAGAGACACCAGGATCACATGTGCACAGAGGACTGATGATGACAACATCAAGAAGCAAAAAAGAGGTGGTCATCAACCCTGCTGGCACCTTGATCTTGTACTTTCAGCTTCCAAATTGTGAGAAAATACATTATCTGTTGTCCAAACCAGCCAGCTCAGCCTGTGGCCCTTTGCTATTCCAACTCTAGCAAAGCAACCAAGGGCCATGTTGGAAAACACTACCATGAGTGTTTGATTGTTGTTGCAAACTCAAAACTCTGATCAGTTTATGTGCTGAATTTTCATAGACTCATCATAATTTTACATACCTACTTATTTCATACTTTTTTTGTTCTGAATGTTAAACTCTCCTTCAGTATTAAAAAAATCTTTTTGTCATTGAATTATGTTAAATTTAATTCTTATACTTTCCTAATATGTTAAATAAATTTACAAATGAGAAAGAAAAGATCTCTTCCTGGATCAAGAATCCTGTTTGAGGTTCTAAAGAAGTATACGTATGTGTCTATAATGAATTTCATAAATTTACAATGTTTGTCACGTGGCAACAGCTAAATTCCAGCAAAACTAGAGTGAGCAAAAACCTTTTTTAATTAATAGAACTAACAAGATCATCCCACATAAACAGACCTCGGAAGCTGCCGGGTTTTGTTAGCAGGGGGATATGTGCATTGGCAGAGGCTTTGGGTGGAAAAGTGTTATTTCTATAGTGGCCAAAACACATGACTGAGTTTACTTACTCCAGAACATTTGTTACCTAAAACGATACTCTTTTCTCTTTAATGTGCACAGGTCACAGACTTCAGGTCCCCAGTAACCTAAGATATACACATTTGAGGTGCTCTTTTAGGTTCCCTCCTCACCCCCTCTTTTAAACTGAAAGTAGATTCTTTTCTACAACTGCCACCGCAGTTCAAACAATTGGAAAGGAACAATAGAATGACAGATTGCTTGTTCCAAATAATTGGATCAACAATGCAGCAAGCAGTGGGTTATGACAAAAATATTCCTCAAAGGGTGTCAAATTTCAGTAACTCACTGGACAAAGAGACACTGAGCTATGCCTTCCCGAAATAGCAGGCAGTTTTAAAATCAAGATGAAATTCCCCACCCCCTCTCTATAAACAACCTAAACACAGACAAAGGATGAAAACTAGCCCACATGTAGGCACATGATTTAGAAGGTGGATCTAGAAGGTTCATTTCCCACTGGATGGGGAGGAGGCTGGATGGGAGATAAGCTCCAGCTGAGATAAAGACCTGCAGGACTTTGTCTCCACCAGACCATCGTGGGATAAATGTGATGAATAGCAGAGAAGGAGCAGTGCATCTATCCCATGGCTACTGGTGGACCCAGCTTGGATCTCTTGGAGATACTGAGCATTCCATGGACCATCCTAAGACTCAAAACCAATGCCCAAGGCTTTGGCCAGAGTCCAGGGTCAGGTAGGAATGGAGGAGATGCTCTCGTGTCCTTTTGATCTGAGGGCTGTGAATGGAGGCTGCACAGAAGAAGTCTTTTGCAAGCTCCAGCAATGGCTGCGTCTCACCCCACAGGGCGTGACTAATGGGAGGCAGAGCTCAGCCCAGCCTCCCTTGATTTGGATGGAAGGGAATTTGAGATGTTCACCCCCCACCACACACACAAACCAGCCAATGCTTCTCTGATATTGGCAGGGGGTGAGCTTTATGACCCACAAGGCCTTTTTTATGTCCAATGTCTGCATTAAAAGGCATAGCTTTCAGATTGGTTTAAGCTGACAGTCGGTCTGTGGGACTGTCGTGTGCAATGCTGAGTTTGGTTTATTTTTTTTCAGGAGTACGTTTATTTCATTAAGTTAAAACCAAAGCAATATCAGAAAAAAAAAAAAAAGAATTGTCTCCTTGTCTCCACAGTTACTTGGCTGTTAAATTTCTGAGGCATGGAGAAAACTCCAAACTCACAAACAGCCCCATGGACAACAAACTGTTTGGGCACTTAGTGGTAGCTGAGGGGCTTAGGGATTCTAACCATTCTCAGAACATTCCAGAAAAGCACAACACAAGACAGAAGGTCTGGTAGATGTACCTGCATGTGACCAGAACAACAACATAAAAAATCAGCAACAACAGGGTTTTAACTTATAGTCACCATCTGGAGGCCAGAGACTAAGACTATTTTCACTTCTCTATAGACTGTTGAGCTCTTATGGATGACCATGTTCATGCAACCAATGGAGAGAAGCCCAATTGCTACAGGGGGGCCCAGTTAGAGCAGCAGCTTGAGAAGTAACTACAGGCAGAATGTCAGGAATACGTACTTCCCTTGACCCCAAGGACATCTATCCTAGGCTTCGTTAGAAACAACTAGTTTAGTGCTAAAGGCATAAAGCTCACTTATTCCTAAGTGAGTCCACAATCTCTGAAACCAGATCCCTCACCAGTTTCTACCATGCACAAGATCACCCTGAAGTCTATCGGGAAAGAGCAAAAGTCTCAGCTTGGAATCAGATGGATTGCAAGCCCGGCTCTGCCAAGGGGCTGCCAGAAGGTGATTTTCAGCAAGGCTAAGTCACCATCATCGGTCTTGGGGCCCTCTACCTAGGTCAGGCTGGCCTTGAACCCAGGCATTGTGTCACTCAACTGAAATCATCTGTGTTGTCCAAAGTCAAAGAGGAGGTTAGTTAAGATGGCAATACCCAGTTACTGGGGCCCTGAATACTGTGGGAAGGAGTGTGGGCTTTGCCCTGGAGGTGACAGAGGCCATCAAATAGCGTTTATATCTTTAAGCAATTTTTCCATCAAGTCAAATTAATAAATTCACAAATTAATTAAAGGGAATGGAACTGAATTCCCATTATGTGTGGACTCTGCATGCGGAGGTTCTGCATTTGCAGAATTAATAGAGTGATAACGTGTTTTTTCCTCTTCTGCCAAGACATGTGAAATGTAACCATTCAACTTTTATAGACACAGCTAACGAAAATGTAGAGGTAGGGGTAAGCTTGGGGACCAGCCAGACACCCATATAGGCAATGACTAGTATCTGAAAGGGTCTGGTGCAGAAGATGAACCAGTACCTCTCTTTTTGTAAAATTGTTTCTGTGAGTTTCTTTTCAGTTATCCATGCAATCCATAGTCTCCATCTCTATGCCCTGATGACCATCAGCTATCAGGTAAGCAAGGTTTTTCTTTTTCCTTTAGTTTTTTTTTTTATTTTAAGAAGGAATCTGGCTCTGTCACCCGGGCTGGAGTGCATTTGGCACAATCTCGGCTCACTGCAACCTCCACTTCCTGGGTTCAAGCGATTCTCCTGCCTCAGCCTCCTGGGTAGCTGGGATTACAGGCACACAACACCATGCTCGGCTAATTTTTGTATTTTTAGTAGAGATGGGGTTTCACCATGTTGGCCAGGCTGGTCTTGAACTCCTGACCTCAGGTGATCCACCCGCCTCGGCCTCCCAAAGTGCTGGTATTACAGATGTGAGACACCACGCCTGGCCAAGTTGTATTTTATTTTTAATTAACACATAATAATTGTATATATTTACGAGATACAGTGTGATGTTCAATACATGTACACAACGTGTAATGATCAAATCAGGGGAATTAGCTAATTCATCACCTCAAACATTCATCTTTGTGTGTGTGTGTGTGGCAAGAACACTCAAAATCCTCTCTGAGTTATTTTTAAGTATACAATACAGTATTGTTAACTAAAGTCATCCTACTATACAATAGAACTTATTTCTCCTATCTATTTGTAATTTTGTACCCATTAATACATCTGTCCTCATTCCCTGCTCACCATCTCCAGCCTCTAGTAACCACTGTTCTACTCTGTACTTCAATGAGATCAGTTTTTAAAAATTCCAAAAATGAGTGAGATCATGTGATATTTGTCTTTCTAGGCCTGGTTTACTTCACTTAATATAAGCTCCTGCAGGCTCATCCATGTTGCCACAAATGGTAGGATTTCATTTTTTATGGCCGAACAGTACTCTATTCTATATAGGTACCACATTTTCTTTATCCATTCGTCTATTGATGGACACTTTAGTTGATTCCACGTCTTGGCTACTATCAATATTGCTGCAATAAACATGTGCGTGCAAATATTTATTTGACATACTGACTTCTTTTTGGTACTATTCTTTTGGATAAGCACCCAGCAGTGGGATTATTGGATTATATGGTAGTTCTATTTTTAATATTTTGAGGAACCTCCATACTGTTCTCCATAGTGGCTATACTAATTTACATTCCCTCTGATAGTGTATAAGGGTTCCCATTTTTCCACATCCACATCAGCATGTGTGTCTTTGTTGTGCTTTTGCTAATAGCTATTCTAATTCAGGTGAGGTGATATTTCACTGTGGTTTTGATTTGCATTTCCCTGATGATCAGTGATGCTGAGCACTTTTCGTACACTTGTGAGATATTTGTACATAGGGGAGTGAGTCTGTAAGAGATACCATGATCTGGATGAAAGAGGAAGAAGCTGGTGACAGGTAGATTTCCCACTAGCCAATCCTTGTTTGTGGCTAGTAAATTCTGGGACTTTCCTAAGTCTCAGTTTTCTTATGTGTCATAATAAGAATAACATCTTTCCATCTTCTTTAGAGAGATTTTGCAGGAATCAAATACAGGTTGTAAATTAGATTGAAAAAGCAAACAGTGCTAAAAAAATCATTACAAAATCTTCAGTCCATAAAGAGAGTGGCCCTACAATCCAAACTCTGCAAAATTAATTCAAAACCATTTACAGGACATATAGAAAGAATAAGAATGGAATGTTATAATTGTGCAGACATAATGCTTGTCCTCAGATACTGTGATCCAATCGGGAGGCAGGGCAAAGACACAGAGATGATAGCTAACAGCACTAGGAAGTGCCTACTTGGTTGTCAGATATGTGATAAACCCAAGTTGAAATATATATGGTCTTGGGAGGAATATATATTTTTGATGTGGATGTTTATTTATGAGAAACATTTTGTAGGATTATAAAAATGTCTGTTTCTCAAATGCCTTCACTGAAAAGAACAAAATAAGATTATGGTATTGTCCAACAAAAAAAAAGGGGATTTTGTGATTACCTTCAGTGGGGTTAATTTTTGAACACATCTTTGTGAAGGTCATCATGATGGTGAAATTTTAAGTCAGTGCTTTTGAAAGGATATCAGGTAATTACCAGTCTGTCGACTAATTGAAATGAGACTTCTTGTCGTATTCATTTTTGTGTTTTTCCAAAGTCACCAGAGCAGTCCCTGATATACTGGAAACATATGCTAAAGGCTTATTAAGAGAAAGAAATAAGAAGACAAGACAGAGAAAATAACATTTGAGAGGGAAGAATTTTCCTTTCTTTCTGGATATTTTTATCTGTGTTCGTGGATTTCCAAGGAGGAATTTATTTTTGGAGCCACCTTAGACTTGGGGTGGACATAAATTAACTTACGGCTTTTCCTAAGATTTTATTCTATCATCCACACTCTTGCTTCATGTAAGAACAAGTGCTCGTTCATCCAAAAGCTACTCCATGCATCATTTCAGCCACCCAGGACTAGGAAAAGGACAGCAAAAGGGACAAACAATGGCTAAGAGCTACTGAAAGAGATTCCTGAAGCCGTCACAGTTAACTCCAATGTTCAAACCCAGAAATGGCCTTGGCCCCTTCCCCATGGTTTGCTATTTGTTTTTTTCTAAGCAAAAAAGGTCCATGGAGGTAGAAGAAACTGTACGAAAGCTAAAGACAGAAATATCTTAGCACACTTTTCAGCGGAAGGTCAGAAGCACTGACTAGAAGAGGCTCAAGTCATGGAATTTATCTGAAGATGTAGAGTGATCTCCTGGAGATTCAGAAAAGGCCCCAAAACAGGCCTCAGAAAAGGCCTCAAAACAGGCTTCAGAACAGGTTGCCATTAAAGCAGTTCTGGAGAAATCTACACATTTCCTGTGCTTCTCTGGAGAGCTCAAGACTGGGGCCTTCATCTTTGCAACGTGCCCATGGTTTGTTTGTTTTCTGTCTCCCTCTCCTTCTTGATCAACTTTTTTTCTTTTTTGCTTTTATGTTAAACACATGCCCCAGTGAACCCCCCAGTCCTCAGTGTACACGATTTTCAGCTCTGATCCCTACAGCTTTTTGACAACAGACTCAGAATTCCAGTTTCACAACTCTTGGCAAGAGACCTCCTTGACTCAGCTCCCTTTCTGGCCAATTCACACAGCGTTGAGGTCCCTGACAAAGGCACATTTACCCTGACGCAAAGGAAGCTCAGGATCCAGCTCTTCACTTGCACAGACCCTTCAAGAACCCTAGGAAGAACCCTATGAGTGGGTTCCAGGGTCCTCCTATGTATTTGGAACATCACCCTGGTAAAATACTTGTACCCACATTGGTAAAGACAGCTTCTCTTTCTGCTGTGATTTCCTCTCCTTCACATTGGCCTTTGTCCCAGAGGATTTTAGAGTTGTCAGGGCATTTTGGGGACCCAGAAAATAAGAAGTTGAGTTGGAGAGACATGCAGTTTGGGTTTGTGTGTTCATGGTTCCTTGAGTGGATAGCAAAATATTGATTGCTCTCCCAATGCAGTAATGCCTTGGCTTCTGGAAGTACTTCTGTTGCCTGCAGCACTAGCTCACCTGGCACTGTGACAGCAAGACTGAGGCTAGAGGTTGTGTTGGGTTAGGAATACATCCTCAGTGCCTGGTCTTGGAAGCAGGTGAGTAAAGGAGGAGTTCTAGGCTTTCAATTATACAGAGACAAAAGCTAATTTGTGGAAATTTTTTGCACTTATCAAGCGAGGAATATTGTAAGAGAGTATTGTTCTCACTAATGTCTGGTAGAAATGGATGTTCCATCAGAAATACACTAGATCATACTATATATTCAAGCATAAACACATAGAACTCTTTAAAAAATGGAATTCATTGTTAGGGAAAAACCTCTTGTAGAATTACAATCAGCAAATGCATTTGAAACAGCTCATCTATATAGGAGATTTGACAATAGTTTATATGTTTGGCCACATCTTAATAATCTATATGATGCTACCAATAATGTGTTGTGAAGTTGAAAAGGACTTTTTTCAAAGTATAATTAAGAAAAAAATAAATAAATCACCCATGAATTATTTTTCTATTCTCTGTGGAGTTAATGATATATCAAAATATTAGTTATATGTACATTCAGTCAAAAATGCAGAGGAGGCAGGATGTGGTGGCTCATGCCTGTAATCCCAGCACTTTGGGAGGTAGAGGCAGACAGATCATATGAGGTCAGGAGTTTGAAACTGGCCTGGCCAACATGGCGAAACCCCATATCTACCAAAAATACAAAAATTAGCCGGGCATGGTGATGGGTGCCTGTAATCCCAGCTACTCGGGAGGTTGAGGCAGGAGAATCACTTGAGCCTGGGAGGTGGAGGTTGCAGTGAGCAGAGATCATGCCATCGCACTCCAGCCTGGGCAACAGAGGGGGAAAAAAAGAGAAAGAAACAGAAAAAGAATAAATACAGGGGTAAAGAATTTTTGAGCTGTTTCAGGCAGAAAAGTAATAAAAGTTAAGTAGCTCTTCTGTATATTTGCCGACTTCTATGAATTTACAATTTGTTGAAATGTATTTTCTCATTCTAAATATATATTTGATGACCTATATCACTTTATATTCTTTTTCAAAAACAGGATCCCCCAAATGCATAGGCACAGGCCTCCCAAACCCAGATCTGCTCTGTTCACTGGAGAGTGGAGACTAGTTGGGTTAGCCAGGTTCAGATAGTCACTGTTGGTTTCATCATCTGTGACAGAATGGTTGGGTAGAGAGGACTAGAAACAGATACACAGGACAGGACACAGGACACGGTTTCTATGTCATTCAGCTATGCGAATGGTCAGAAGGGGTGATAAGCAACTCTGCATCCAAAACACAGCCTTAAAAGACACCAATGATAAGTGGTGCCTTTCTCTTGAGGATCTCACCATCTATTGACAGAATAAATGGAAAGTGTTACTGTTATCTTCATGTTTGTAGATGGTGCAGTGAGATTTAAAAAGGAAGTAAATAATCCCAGTTATTCAATCACCATATTTGTGTTCAGTGCTTTGCAAATAGGAATTTATTTAATCTCCAGGATACCCTGATGAGTTAAGTACCCTTCTCATTCCTACTTTACAGAAGAGAAAATTGAGGCACACAGACATGTACTAAGTTTCCCCAAATGACCCAGCTCATTATTGGCAAGGCAGTGATTTACACCCGGGCATTCTTGGTGCTCCCAACCATGGCACCAGGCAGAGGGAAGAAAGAAATGTGAGGGAGCCTCCATCAAGGCAGCAGCTCTGTGGTGAAACCCTCCAAACTCCCTTCAGACACCAAATAAATTAAGGGGCCACCTCTTTTTTTTTAATTAAACTTTAAGTTCTGGGTTACATGTGCAGAACGTGCAGGTTTGTTACATAGGTATACACATGCCCTGGTGGTTTGCTGCACCAATCAACCCGTCATCTACATTAGGTGTTTCTCCTAATGCTATCCCTCTCCTACCCCCAACCCCCAACAGGCTCTGGTGTGTGATGTTCCCCTCCCTGTGTCCATGTGTTCTCATTGTTCAACTCCCACTTATGAGTGAGAACATGCTGTGTTTCATTTTCTGTTCCTGTATTAGTTTGCTGAGAATGATGGTTTTCAGCTTCATCCATGTGCCTGCAAAGGACATTAACTCAGCTTTTTTAATGGCTACATAGTATTCCATGGTGTATATGTGCCACATTTTCTTTATCCGGTCTATCATTAATGGGCATTTGGGTTGGTTCCAAGTCTTTGCTATTGTGAATAGTGCCACAATAAACATACGTGTGCATGAGTTTTTATAGTAGAATGATCTATAATCTTTTGGGTACATACCCAGTAATGGGATTTCTGGGTCAAATGGTATTTCTGGTTCTAGATGCTTGAGGAATCGCCACACTGTCTTCCACAATGGTTGAACTAATGTACACTCCGACCAACAGTGTAAAAGCGTTCCTGTTTCTCCACATCCTCTCCTCTTATCTTAGGCTGTTGCAGAAGAGTCAGGCACTTGAAGGGAGGAGTTGTTGGAAATCACAGATATGGCAGCCTGAGAGCAAGAGACTCAGGGACTCAAGAACACATTTAATAGCGTGACACAAGAACTGAAAACACAGAAAACCTGGTGTCCTTCTGTGTGTGATCAAATGGTCCTATGCCCCCTTTGTAGCTCTGACAGTCACTCTGACAGTACTGTCATTGACATTCTAAATAATGATGAATTATTAGGTTGGTGCAAAAGTAATTGCTGGTTTTGCCATTAAAAAATTCATAAAATGGAAATTCATAAAAACTGAATTCCCATTATGTGTGGACTCTGCCTGTGGGGATTCTGCATTTGCAGAATGAATAGGGTGATAGGGGTTTTTTCCTCTTCTCCCAAGGCATTTGAAATGTAAACACTCAACCTTTATAGACACAACTAACAAAAAGGCAGATGTACTGGTTTGTAGAGGTAGGGAGTTTGGGGTCCAGCCAGACACCCACACAGGCAATCACTAGTATCTGAAAGAGTCTGGTGCCGAAGATGAACCAGCACCTCTCTTTTAATAAGATTGCTTGTGTGAGTTTGTTTTCAGTTATCCATGCAATCTGTAGTCTCCATCTCTACTGCAGCAATGGCAAAAGAAACAGCAATTACTTTTGCAGCAACCTAAAAACACTAAGCACATTTTATTTGTTGTCTACATGGTATATTTCAGGTGGACTTCATGACTAAAGAGGTAAAGCTTGTTTGGGACACTTGCAAAGATAAGCTTCAGGCCCATGCTGCATGAACTAGCTTATTTGATAACATTCTAAGTGGCTGGGCATGACAGTCATTTGAAGCATCTCTCAAAGGGGGTTGGCGGTGAGGAGGATGGATAAGAAGGGATGCTGGCTGAGAATGCTGCTTCCTGGATTTAGGTCCTGGAGGGCTGGAACCGTGAGGAGAGAGTCTACTCTTGAAAAGAAGTAGAAGACAGCCCAGAGTGTGAAGTGTAAGGACAGAACTGGTGTCATGGAGCCACACAACACAAGCTAGCAAAAGATCCACAGTAAAACCAAGAAGCAGAGTCCAGCTTCAGATGGTGGCAGGTTAGTACAAGTCGGGAACAGAAGCTGGGGGGCGGAGGGACTTCTCCCTGCAGTGTGGTCTTCAATGTTTGGCCAACTCCAGCCGATTTACAGAGACAGCTATCTTTACAAGAAAATAGGGTAGATCCAGTGGTGAATCATGATCAAATGTTCTGAAGACTCCAGTCCTTCCTCTTGAATAAAGAAAAACAGGGACTTTGATTTTGGCAAAAATGGATCAACAAATATTTCGGCACTCCTCGGCCTATTACTGCAAAGTGCTTTCTAAATCGTTACGCCCAATCTCTGTGGTTGCTGCGTGCATCTCCTTTTAACGTGCACATCCTTTTAAGTGCAGCGATTTTGAGTTTCTGACCATGCATTTTGGGTTAGCTTCCTTGCTAAGGGAAGAGGTGTTAATTTTTAGAAACAATTATCATTATGACCTTGATGATTAAGTAGGATAATTACACGGCATTGTGACTAATATGTTTTATATCATAAACATTGCTTTCTGATCTACTTACTGGGGGGAAATGCCATTTTTGAAAAGAAATGAGTATTTTTTAACATGATTAGCAAGCCATCTGTTGACATTTCAGTGCAATTTCTCATGAAAGTCCCTAGCTTACAGCTTCAGTTTTATCATAGCAAGAACCCAAAATAGTACTGCCTTTTGCAGTTACATCAAAATAAGGTGATTTAGAAAGGGCACTCTGTAGAAAATGCAAGCATAGATTTCAAGCTTACCTAGGTCATATCTTTGGAGAGCCGAGGAAGCTTCGATGTGATGCTTGACAAATTAAGGAGAAAGTATTTTGTCCCTGTCTGTTTCCCTCCTTCCTTTCTCCCTTTTTATGAAGTACAAGGAACACAGGCAGGCTTTGAATTTACATTTGAATTTACATTTACACAGGCATTGAATTACCTAGGTCCAAGTCCTGTATTCACCAGGATTCTTTGGGTTGTATGTGACAGATGCCTAACTGTGATTAGCCAAAGCAAAAAGAGGGAAGTTATTGAGTCAAGAGTCAAACCACAAAGTGGACAGGGGTGGAGCTGGCCTTGAGAATAAATGATATGTGAGCATGAAACCTTCCTTGCTGTGTTTATCTCTGCTGTGTGCGTCACCTTCAAATCCTCAGATCAGCCACTGTGTGGCCCCCACAGAGCCACAGGCAACACAGGTTGGCAAACAGAAAAGTGATGAGCCCTCTTTTAGCTCCAAATCAAAAGGAGCATGATGGGCCAGACTTGGATCACATGATCACACTTTGGACCAGTCACTGCAGCCTGAAGACTGAGATATATTGTTCCCCTGCAGGACAGAGAAAATAAATAGTTGCGTATCATTTCATCACAGGGGTGTAATCTGAGAAATTTGCTCCTGAGTGACTTTGTCATTGTGCAAACATCGCAGTGTGTACATACACAAACCTAGATAGTGTATCCTGCCACATACCTAGGCCATATGGTACAGCCCAGTACTCCTAGGCTACAAACCCGTACAGCATGTTACTGTACTGAAGACAGTAGGCAACTGTGACACAATGGTAAATACATGTGTATCTAAACATATCTAGACACAGAAAAGGTACAGTAAAAATACAGCATTAGGGCATGACTGTATGTAATAACAAGGACAGTAACTCTAAGGCCTAAGGCCAATGACCCAGTTTAGTGAACTTTCACTCCCTGGTCTATAAAATGGATATTAACATTTACAAGGCAATTTGCAAGGAGTCAATGAGATATTAACACATGAGAAGTGTCTGCCACCGAATGAGATGACTTCCTACTGTGCTTGCTGTTTTATAAGTGATATCCCATTTGAAGTGGGGGCCAATATCCCCATTTTTACAGATGAGGAAACTGAGCTGAGGTTTAATGACTTGTGTGATTTATGCAGCTAGTGAATAAAAAGGACAGAGAAGAAACACAGGTCTCGTGCACAGAAACATTCTCATTTTGTCCACACCACCCTGAAATTGGAAGACTAATAGCCCCAAGCAAAGAAGGTGAATACTATTGGTTTATATAAGTAGAAGCAAGCTCAGAGAAGCTGGGAGGCTCCTGCCTGAGGAGCCACTGCTCTACTGTTTGGGAGAGTCTCACAGCTGGCCCTTCTACCTGAGCTCCTCACTGTGGCCCCTGGTGACTGACCAAGATGAGCTGAGAGCCTCTGTCCATCCCCTACAGTGCACAGGGACACATGTTATCATTATTTGTCTTACATTCCATCTGTTTTCTCCTGCAGGTGATCACAAGTCACTTAAGACACTGCTAAAACTGCACTCCACTTTGGTCAGTCAATTGCTATAGATTTTCCCATGGAGTGGACAGAGAGGTCCTCATGCAGTGATCTGATTTTCACGCTTCCTCCTACATGTCATGTGGGTATCATCAAGTCCCTGAGCCTCAGTTTTCTCATAGATAAAAAGAAAGGGTTCAGACAAGCCCTGACGTTTCTATTAAAACTAACTTTGTGTGACCGCTGGCCATGGGCATTTTTTTTTTTTTTTGATAGCTTCATCTTTTGCTATAGATTTGAAGCCCTCAGGGACTTCTTATATGGTCAGGACTACTGTGGGCAGGGGGAGTCTGCCTCTTGGTCCTGCAAGGATTTGCCACCTCACCACGGTCCTCTGGCCTCGTCATCCTGTGCATGTCTCTCCCTATGGTTGCGCAGAGACATCCTCGGTCCCCGGCCTTTACTGACCCACATGTATCAGTCAGTGCCATGACACTCAATGGCCCTTCCTTAGCCCTCTGTTCCATTGTTTTGGCCCCAGGAGGAGCTCACTGTTCTCCAGTAACTTTCTCAGATTCCTGGGTGACTTTGGGGTGGGGGCATGCTGCCACCTTGACACACCTGTGCTTTCATCTCAGCCCTGTTATTCCCACCCCTTGATATGCTGAGATATCAAGGTGACAACACGGTGGTTTATCAGAATTCCAGGCAGGAAGATGGGATGGGTGATGTACAGGTCCTCCTAACTCTTGGATTCCCCAGACTCAAAGTGGGGTTTCCACGATCTTCCCCACCTAGTACCAAGACTGGGGACCAAGAATGAGCAAAGCCACTCCTTTCACCAATTCCGCTCTCTTTATCTCTCTCTCTCTCCCTTCCTCTCTCTCTCTATCTCTCTCACTGTCTCTCTCCATCTCCAGCTTAAAGGGCTTCTGTAGTTGGACACGGGAGGGAATATACCATCTCTCACCTGCATCTTCTTTTCTAAACTTTCCAGCCTTACATTTGAAGTATGACTTTTCAACTGAGAAGTTAAAAATGCATAACTTTGATTCTGAGATTCCAACAATCCTCTTCTGTCCACACAGTGGGTGACTCCTATCTGAATTGGATGAAGGGCATTTTGGTAGAAACATAGAAATTCAATGTGTATAGCCTTGGGGCAGGGGGGTGGAGGCGCAGCATTGTACACTTTGCATACCAATATGCCAAATCAATACCATATTTGATATTCATCTCTACTGTAACCAAATAATGGAGACATCAAGACTCTCCATCTACCTTAAGAGCAGAAATTGATATACCTAGAAAATCTTTCATGTACAAAGTTTTTATCAGAGCTATGCAAAATATTAAAATGTAAAATTAGAAAAAAGTAATTATTCAATAAGACAATATTGGTTAGTTAAACCGTGATTCCTCAAGTTAAAAATAAATTAGACAATGATGGAAGAGAGTAATTGGAAAGAATATATGCTTCTTTTGCCAGGTTAAGCCAAATTTTTTGAAAGAGTAAAAAACAGAAAATTAAGTTAAAAAGTTGCAGACACAATATATTAGCTGTGTTGCCAAAACAGTTGGGTTTTATATAAAGAATGAATATCACAATTATCTTTCAGTCCTAGACTAATGGGAAATATTTTTCTCTGTTCTACTTTACAATCTAATTTATTTTATGATGAGATACTGATGTTTTCAATTGGAAAAGAGTATTATTAAGGTTTTATTATTAATAAAAATAATATCTGCACTTTAAGGTGCTCTTTACTTCCCATCCCTTCCCTAGGAAGCCTCCCCTGATGTACCCCCAACCCCAAGTTCCCCAACCTAGAGGACATTCCTTCCTCCCATGAATGCTTAAGGAACTGTGGCAAATGTCTATGGCGTTGGCTTTATTCTCCTTTGTATTCTAGTTATTTATTTTCATGTCTTAAATCTGCTCAACTCCTGTTTTAATAAGATCAGATCAGCTATGTCTTGTTATTAAAAAAAAAAGCCCTCTAGTAATTTCATTTGATTTATTCCTGGTCACTTGTATAATTGGATGAGCTTGGGGGAAATGGGATTTGGAGAAGGTAGTACTCACTGGGGCAGACAGGTTCAAGGGCTAACCAGGTGTGTCACTCCAGACCTCTAGTGACCCCTTATGATCTGTGCCTGTATGAGTTGGCGGCTTATCCCAAATTACGTCCTGCAGACTGCAAAAGGCCCTGCGGATATTTTTTAAAAGTTTTAAAAATCTTACAGAGACTCCTTTTCGAATAACTCCTCAGAGCCTTGGATACATCTGTGTCAGTCACCAGAGGCAGAGGTAGTACGGAACATGTCCCAGACTTAAGTGACAGAGGGGCATTTTTGAAGCATTCCCTCAACCAGCAGTCCACTGGTCACCTCTTGGAAAACTGAGCTCCGATTCCATATGCTCAAAAGAAAGCAATTATATCAATGACTCAGTAGCAATGTCCAGTGTCTCTTATCATCCCTTGCACTCTGGGGAACCACACTCTACCTCCCAAGGCAAATCTGGACTCTCATTTTCTAACTTGGTGCTTCACCTTTTCCTCCAAATGAATCCAACCCTTAGCATGTTCTGCATGTCCTCGGTTCTTTGAGCCCGGAGGACTCAAAGTGAATTCCTTTCAGTTCCTTTTAATGTGGTCTTTTGGCTGGGGTCAGATGCAATGCACTCCATCTACAAAATATTTTAAATGCTTTCCATGTTCATTGTGAGACAACAATGTCTCCTGATTAAAAAAGCCCTATCAAAGCTGAAGGGTTGGCTGGTGTTGCTTTCTTTGAAGGATGTTTCTATTATATTTCAGTGGTATCGATAAATAAAAAGAGCTAAGGGAGCTTTCAGCCACCCCCTACTTTCATGTTTTGTCCCTTGATCATCATGGACACTTATACTTGGCAGCAAGACCCCCCAGAGAAAATTTTAATTATAATATTCAATTTCTGCATCCCGACATGACATTGTGTCACTGAATGTGTTGTTTGAAAAAGGTTAGGGAGTTAGTTTGCAAGAAAATGAGAATTCTTAAATTCATTTGGAACCAGGTAAATATGCCCTTCCCACTGGGACGGTGACCTTGGTGGCTTCTTTTATTACTCCTCTTGAAAAGACAGGCTCCTTCATGCTTCATTCGATTATGTTTTACCTTCTAAGAGAGGCAGCAATGTGCTGTGGTTGGAGTATGACTCTGGGACTGATTCTTCAACTCCTGGCTGTATTTCTTCCTCACTGGTGACCCAGGAACATTGCTTAGTCTATTTGGGCACCTCTGTTTCCTCATCTATAAAGTGAGAATAAAAATAGTACTGACCTCAGTGCCAGGCACACTGTTGAACACCATCTCAGTGGTTGCTCTTGTCATGATAGTGACATAGAGTCTTAGTGCTGGGCACTGTGGGAGACAAGATGGAACTCGTCACTGAAGTTGTTTGGGGTCTTTGGAGCAGCCAGGCATTTCCAGAACGGTGAGTGACACTTGCTATCGCAGAGGCACACACTAAGCCTGTAAGAGCACACTTGCTCCAACTTCCTAATAAGGATGGGCAGCATCCGGTAGACACATCTGCCATGTCAGTCAAAGATGGGAACAAGGGGCCAGGCGCGGTGGCTCAGGCCTGTAATCCCAACACTTTGGGAGGCCGAGGTGGGCAGATCACGAGGTCAGGAGATGGAGACCATCCTGGCTAATGCAGTGAAACCCCGTCTCTACTAAAAATACAAAAAAAAAAAAAAAAAAATTAGCCTGGCGTGGCGGCAGGCGCTTGTAGTCCCAGCTACTCGGGAGGCTGAGGCAGGAGAATGGCGTGAACCCGGGAGGTGGAGCTTGCAGTGAGCCGAGATCACGCCACTGCACTCCAGCCTGGGCAACAGAGCAAGACTCCATCTAAAAAAAAAAAAAAAAAAAAAAAAAAGATGGGAACAAGGTTCTCAGAGCTGCTCTTGGTCCCTCTGGGGTTGATCGGGCAGGCAGAAGCCCACAGGCTGAGGGAAGACTGCCAGTCCCAGCCGCTGCCAGAGGTTTTAGTGCTCACGGGCCCGTGAGGAAGAGGTGAAGCCACAGGGGTGAGGCCCGAGGGCAGCAGCCCAAGCCATTTAAAAAAAAGGCCAGAAGGCAAAGAGTGACTTGGGAGAGGTGGGGATAAAGAACACAGACTATCATTTCCCCTGATTACTATCGTGGTTACGTTTGGTGGTGGTGCGCTAGCTGTTATTTTTATTATGTGTTGCCAGATCTTTCTTTTGTTTTGTTTTGTTTGTTTGTGTATTTGCTTTTGTGTTTTCTTGTTTGTTTGTTTTTTGAGACAGAGTCTCACTCTGTCACCCAGGCTGGAGTGTAGTGGCACGATCCCTGCTCACTGCAAGCTCCACCTCCCGGGTTCACGCCATTCTCCTGCCTCAGCCTTCCGAGTAGCTGGGAGTACAGGCGCCCGCCACCACGCCTGGCTAATTTTTTGTAATTTTTTTAAGTAGAGACGGGGTTTCACCGTGTTATCCAGGATGGTCTCGATCTCCTGCCCTCGTGATCCGCCCGCCTCGGCCTCCCAAAGTGCTGGGATTACAGGCATGAGCCACCGCGCCTGGCCTGTGTTTGTTTTGTTTTTGAGACCGAGTCTTACTCTGTTGCCCAGGCTGGAGTGCAGTGGCGCCATCTTGGCTCACGCAACCTCTGCCTCCTGGGTTCAAGCAAATCTCCTGCCTCATCCTCCAGAGTGTCTGGGACTAAAAGCGTGCATCACCATACTTTGCGAATTTTTGTGTTTTTGTATTTTTAGTAAAGACGAGTTTCATCATGTTGGCCAGGCTGGTTTCCAACTCCTGACCTCAAGTGATCCACCCACCTCAGCCTCCCAAAGTGCTGGGATTACAGGCGTGAGCCACTGCACCCAGTCTCAGTTCTTTCTTAAATATCTAATGGTAAAATTCTGGATTCATCCATCAAAATATAACTCTCTTTATTTCCTTTGCTCTTATTTGCATCACGACTTTGCTGGTGGGTCACGCATGTACTGAGTCAGTCTGGTAGACTTTAGCATGTAGAATGACTCACCTCCAGCCTCCTGTCTCCACGTCAGGAGCTCTGACAAACACGTGGCCCTCCATCTCCTGTCCTGTCTCCCCAAGTTAAGATGCCTCCTGTGCCTTACATATTCCCTTTTCCTGTGCATTGAGATCTCTCATAATAATGCTGTGTTTGGTGTTGGCGTCTCTGATATGTATGTTTTCTTCACCTCCTGTCTGGAATATGCAGTTATATCTTCCATGTGTCTCCTTCCATCTCATTCCACAGCACCCTTTGCTCTTTGACTGGACCACACTGTGAATTTGCTCTACGCAGCAAGTGAGCACTCGGCTTGTTGGACCAACCTTTAGAACTGGTATATTTAATAGAAGGTCATGTTGGATTTGTGCACCCAAAGTCTCTATGCCATCCTCTTATACAACAGAAGAATTTCTAAATGTTTCTGCAGACATCTCCAAGTGAAACTGCTTTTAAAAGACATCATCTAAGAGACTGTCATTAAACCATGATTAGGCTTGGTTGGAAAGATTATAGTTTATTAGCCCATCTGATGGTTCTGACTCAGAGAGGGCTCCCTAAGTCCACCTGAATGTAGGAAACTTTGCCTGCCCTAGAGTGATACTACTGGTAGCATCATTTGATGTGTCGAGACTTGGCATCCTAAAATATTCATTTCATATCAGAAGGGATGTATTTTCAAGGGAGGTGCGTGGTTAAGAACTGCCAGCATTGACTTTCAATTTAACTGCATAAAGAATGTCAGGTCCATGTGACACAGTCATCATCCTCTTCATTGTAATGCAACTTCGTGGCATAAATGACATCATTGGTATGTGAGTTTCCATGCAAATAATGTCATTTGAATCCTTTTAACAGAAGGTAATGACACAAGAACTCCCAGAGCCGAGGGAACAGTCTTGAAATGAAGACTTTCAAGTGACAACAATCAAGTTGTGCCTTGCTTATTTTTCTTCTTCTAATTTCTCCTCTTTTTTCTGATGATGAGATGGCACTTAGGGGGCAAACCAGGTTGAGACTTGGGGCTATGGAAGCCCTTAGTCCTCTCCTAAACAGCTCCTATGCTGGTATAGAACTAGGACTTTTTGTGATCCAAGAACTAGGAAGTCCATTTTATCCCTTTTGATCCTTCCCCTGTGCTGCAAGGCAAGCAAGGACTTCTTTCTATCCAGATTTCATGGCGTGGAATGCCAAGGCTCAGGGCAATGATGTAATCATCACGTGGTGATGATGCTGCTGAGAGTTACTGTTTGTTATTAGTTGTGAACTCACCATGAGCCAATCATTGTTCTAGTGTATTAATTCATTAAATCCTCCCCCAATCCCAGAAACCCAAAGCAGTAGATTTTATTATTGCTCATAGAGGCAGACAGAGGCAATGTGACTTAACCAGGACCACCAGCCAGGAAAGCCAGGCATGTGGGAGATCTTGTCACCTGTACTTGAACCTCGTGGTACTTCATTACCATTCTTCTTTAGAGAAAAAAAAAAATTTGCTGCCAAGTCATACACATGCCTTCCTGCATGTTTGGATCAATCAGCTATTGGCTCAAGTAGTTTGGACACCAAATCTCAAATTCCAGGGTAGGGCCTGGAGCCAAGCCGACTGTCCCCAGCCTCAAGATCTGATGCAGACATCAGCAATGGGAAAAGGTGTCCAGTTTGTCTACATTTGTTGATCCCAGAGTAAGTCCTCATTTCTGAGCTGAATCTGTGACCCCACGATGAAGAGCACAAAAAAAATTAAAATGTAAAAACATGGCTTTGGGAATGTACGTGATGGGTCCACAAGCTTTGAACCATGTACTTTGTATACAAACCTTCTGAATAACAGCTCTTTTGTGTCTGGCTCAGTGTAGACAGGTGGCTCCCCCATTTCCCCTCCCCCTTTGCTCTGGGGGTGGCAGAAGATATGTGGCCATGACCTTGGCTGTCTGAGAATTTTCTCAGAGGAAAGACAGAAGCAGATGGAGGGTCTTGATATTTAATGAGAGCCTGACATTACCATGGCTTGCCTTAGAATGGGACACAGGGACCAAGAGGGAAGCGATTCTCAAAACTAAACCACGACCATTGACAAAAAAACAACCCAAGGCATAGAACTTAACCATCATGCCCTGAGTTCAATATCCCTTGGCATTAGGAAGGAGAAAGTGGCTTGGGTCTTTGGAAAAATGAGCAATGACATGTCGCTCCTCCTAATGATCTTGTGTTCTTGAAAATGCCAACAGAGAAAGGGGAAGACGGAACCCTCTACATGTAGTGCAAGGATCCTCAGAGACACTCTGCTCCCCAATACACTTGACCTTTTCGCTGAAGTTATTGCAGCCCAGAAGAAAAACTGATGTGGTCCTGTTCCAAGGAGTATCGTGACATGATCTTCAATGCCACATCTTACAACTCTAGTCCTCTTTTTATGGGATAACTCTTTTCTGTTTTCACTTCATAAAGACAAAATATTAAACTTCAAAAAAGTCCAGCAAAAGTATGAAATGTAAAGTGCAGGCAATACTCATGTGAGAAGTAAGACCACTTGCATCAAATGCTCTTGCAGGAGTCATTGCCAGGGGACGCTGAGTCGGGGAAAGAATCTTCAGGAGGCTGGCCTAGCTTGAATCCTGCAGCATGCAAGCCAGGGCCCTGGGCTCACCATTGAAATCTCAGAGACGCAGTTTCTTCTTATCTGAAACAAGGTTGCTGATATGGATATGCATCTTCAATTTTGGTTGTGAGATCAAATGCATTTATGAACAATAGGACAGTATCTACTACATTGTTACATGCTCAGTAAGTGATGTCTACTTACATGAGACTGATTTCTTTGTAAACATCCACTCCTGTCAAAAGCAAAAGAATTCAATAGCCAGGAGGTGCATTTTACATAAAATAGCTCCACATGCATTAACTCAAGTGTTTTGCAATGTTTGCCCCTAGAAAAGAAAAATAAGTCATTTTTTCCCCAAGATACTAGCCCTTGTCAAAGACAGCTCAAGGCTGGTGCTTCCCTGTTTTATGGCATTTTATCTTTCTGTGCACTCACTAAACCCAAAAGCTAGCTTACTTACCTAACACCTGAGGATCTTAAAACATTTTAGATATTAGATTAATTATATTTCTGAATTTGTACCAGAAGGTATCAGGAAACACATAAGAGGCACAGGATTGGGGCTCCTTGGTTTGAGATGAACTTGGGGCCTGACACTTGGGGTGTCATATCTCACGGGATTGAATCTAGGTCTGTTTTAACTAACTCAGTAACTTAGGTCAAACTCATTGAACTTTGTTCGCTCTCGCTTACTTGGTATATAAAATGGAAAGAGTTGGTTGTTGACATTTGAAGGGTCTTTTGTAGCTCTGAACTCAGTTTTTCTTGTGTTTCATCCCTTCCCCTTCTCTTCCTTTCCTGAATCTAGTTGCCCTCTCAGGCCCAGTTCAGGCCCTTACTGCCCTGCCCACCACCTCAGACGTCCTCCTGCCTCTTAGCTGCACCCCAAGATCTTTCTGCTTTGCTCCAGATTCCATTATAGACTCTTAGGACCGGTTCTGTTTTGTTTGACTTGTCTTGCACTGTTTATTGATTTCCTTTTTTGACTCTGAACTGATTTCCAGATCCTCGGCCCCAACTTCCAGCTGTGGCAACTGACAACTGACAACTGTGGAGTCTTCTGATCCCATCCTGATTCTCCTCCTCAGTTGCCACCTACTCAGAGGGCTGTGATGAGGGTCAGACAAGAAGATGCCCCAGTATACTTGGTAACAAGTTAAGCTATGGGGCCCAACAACTTTCCTTACTAACACCTGGGACTTCTCAAGTCTGTGAGTGCATTCACACATCATGAGAACACCCTACAGGCTAATTAAATACCCAGGGCCTGCCTTTGCTGGTGTTAAAGCAGCAACTTGGTGTGGCCATGCAAATTATTCCAGGCTGTTCTGAAGCTCTGATTTATGGTTATATGTGTTTTTTATAAGTCCTCTAAATTGAGAAATATATTTATTATTATTTACTAAGTAAAGCTCTTTTTTATATACACATTTTTTTTACCATGAAGACTCCTGTGGAAATTATGAAAATGGAGTATAATTATTATTTGATGTGAACACAGTCTTCTACCAGACCTAAAGTTAAAAAAAAAGTAAAAATTCTTTGTCTCTGCCAAAAGTGCCCATTTTCTTATGACTTGAGTCTGCATTAGAGATACATTTATTTGGATTTTAAAAATTCAATCTTTCTGGACTTCTGTGGCAGAAGTCCACTTGCAATTTGAAATGCCACCAGAACCTCTCTTTTTTTCATAATTGATCTGCTTCCAGATTCAAAATTTTGTTTCAGCCATACCAGCGTCTGGTGGGGGACACACACCCTAAATCATAGCATGCCTGTCATCTGACCCTTTCTCCGCCAGTCTGCTGGAAATCCCATGCAAGCTTCTTTCCCTAACCTGGGATCAGACAGTGTTTCCCACCCAAATTTGATTAAACATGCCCTCCCTTGCTGTTGTCCATATGGCACCAAAATGCGGGCTGCCTTTCTCATTTTTCCAGACTCTGGGGTCAGACGGCGCCCAGACAGGCAAATAATAGTCAAATTATACAGGAAGTTGTCAAAGGAGTCCGAACACAGACAGAGGAAACCTCTGACCCCACGACAGGTCAAAGGTTTGGTTCAAGTTTCTCCTTCTTAATCTGTCACCACAGCCAAATTAAAAGCAGCCCTTTGAATGAAACCATTTATGGAGTCTGCTTTTTTTTTTTTTGAAAGTTTTTCTTTTATTACAAGCTGAACTTTTTTTTAATTGCACTAACAATTCTCATCTGAAAAAACATATTTATAATATTAAAAGAGTAAATATGTGTGTGTGAGTGTACGTATATGCATATATATATATACATACATATATAAAATATATATATATGTGTATATATATGTTTTTGTTTCTCTCAGGAAAGGGCCCAACTGAAGATATTTTCTTCCCACTAAATTTAGATGTAGACTTTTTTTTAGTCAGAAAAGGCACCAATAAATACAACTGTCTGCCTAACACACATCCATGCTTTGAACACCTCCCAGAGATCCTGAAAATATTTTAAGACCCATAGCAGGCTGTGAGAAAAAGAAAAACAAAAACAAAAATGGTGGGATGTGGAGACATTGTTGCCCAAGAAAGACAGTAATGGCAAATGGCAATTCCCAAAAAATCATGTTTAAAAGCCAAAAGAATCTGTCATCATGCTCAAACAATGAAGATGATCTTTAATGGTTCCTAAGCCTTTCCCTACAGTAACATGTCCCTGGTCTTTCTTTGCCCAGAGCAGAGAGGCATGAAGAAGGGAAACCTGCTCACTGTATTCCACAGCTTTTCTGTTTTCAGACTGACACCAGGAAAACCATCTTAGTAACTGAAAATGCAGAGGCCAAGGTGGGTGAATCACCTGAGGTCAGTTCAAGACCAGCCTGACCAACATGGAGACATCCTCTCTCTACTAAAAAAAAAAAAAAAAAAACAAAAAATTAGCCAGGCGTGGTGGTGCCTGCCTTTAATCCCAGCTACTTGGAAGGCTGAGGCAGGGGAATCGCTTGAACCTGGGAGGTGGAGATTGTGGTGAGCCAAGATCGTGCCATTGCACTGCAGCCTGGGTGACAAGAATGAAACTCTGTCTCAAATAAGAAAAAAAAATGCAAAGCAAGCTTCAGTGTTTTCCCTTTTTCGTCTGATGTTTAAGTGGTAAGTGATGAAGGCTTTGGTGGTATTCCCTAGGAGGAGCTTTGTTGGAGGAAATGGGTGATGTCTTTGGGAGGGGCACTGTGAGAAGGAATAGCTCTTCAGGGTTCTTTCTTCCTCTGAGAAACAACTGAAAACCTTTGACGTGAGACATGCACTCCATTGGAAGTACCAATGGTACCAATGAAATTCTTAGAGGGGAGGGGTAGGTAGAATGGATACCCTACAAGGACAGGGATTGTGATCAGCTTTATTTCCTGATATGTCTCAAACACCTAGGATAGTGACGGGCACATACCAGGTACTCAATAAATATTTGTTGATCATATATATATATGTGTGTGTGTGCATATATAAATATATATATATATATATATATATATATATATATATATATATATATACGAACATTTTGTTTCCATCCAACAAATTTTACATATAGGTGTCAGTAAACTGCTAAGGGGCTATCAATATCCCTCTGGCATACACCAAAAGTAGACAGCAAGCTAAATTCTACTATACCAGATAAAAATACCTTGGGTTGCAAATGATGGAAGACCAATAAGAAATCAATTGAACAGTTAGGAAATTCTTATTTTTACGTTCAAAATTCTAGATCTAGTCAATGCAGGACTGGAAGAGTAGCTCAATAATTCCATTGAAAACTCAGACTCTTTTTAATCTTTCTGTATTTTCCCTTCTAGCGTGGTGGCTACTACCACCTGATTATAAGAGTCCTGTCTTAGAACCCACCATCACATCTGCACACAAAGTGGAAAGAATAAAAAATGATTGGGAGTAACCACATCTTTCCCTTTTATTAGAAAACCTAACCCCTTCCCAGAAGTCCCTAGCAGACCCCTGCTTTTTTGTCATTAATCTGAATATTTATATGGCAATCCGTATTGGCTTCCTATGACTGCTGTAATAAGGTACCACAAACTAGGAGGCTTCAAACAAAAGTAATTTATTGTCTCACAGTTTTGGAGGCCAGAGGTCTGAAATCAAATATCAGTAGAGCTGCACTCCCTCCAAAGCCTCTAGGGGAGGATCCATCCTTACCTCTTCCAGCTTCTGGTAGCCCCAGACATTCTTGACTCATGGAAGCATCACTCCAATCTCTACAGCTTCTTCATGTGACCATCTGTCTTCTGTGTCTTCACATCACCTCCTATCTGTATATCTCCATGTCCAAATTCCCGTCTTCTTATAAGAACCCAGATCATTTTGAATTAAGGATCTATCCTATTCCAGTATGACTTCATCTTAACTGATACTATCCTCAGCAGTCCTATTTCCAAATAAGGTGACATTCTCAGGTGCTGGGGGTTAGGACTTCAGCATATGTTTTTGGGTGACACAATTTAACACAACATCACCCTTAGCCTCAAGGGAAGCTGTCAAAGTGAAATGTTATCTTCCTAAGCCTTTATAGTGGAATGTTTTAGGAGAAGGGGATTGAAAAAGACTTGGGGTTGGCCAATGAGCAGTATTTGTCTTGCCTCTTTCTCACCCACAGGAGACAGCATGGTGGATGGAAGGGAAATGAGCTTCACCATCACAAAGGTGACTTTCAATAAGCTTTAAACAAATGTTCATTTCAGACACCCACAGTGTACCTATTATTACATTACTCCTGACACGCCTCTGAAGACGTCAATGTAGCCCATGTAGTTGAGATCTTTTTTATGTAAGAATGGGGCAGGATTCTGGGAAACTAGCCCCCTTGGTCCTACTTGGAAATATCTTTACCTAGCTGAAGGAAAAGGGTAAAATAAGAAGTGACTTCTTATCTGAAAAATCCAGGGTAAGTTCAAAGGAGAGTGGGGGGTTAACCCATAGTCATTGACATATTAAAATGACACAGTTCATTTGCAGAAATGAACATTCAAGCCTGAGACATTTAAGACGCTGGAGATTTTATCCTTTGCCACAACCAACCTTCCCACCAGATAATGATCTCACTGTATTTCTTCTGCAGATAAAATTTATCATCAGCAATCTACTTCTATAAGCCAATAAGTGGATTATTTATAAATGAAAATATTCTCAAAATATTGTCATACTAAGCTATCATGCATAGAGCCGTGGAATTTTAGCACTTGTAGTAATCTATGATTTATTTTGCAACAGTTAGCTAATGTCACATAAATGCTGTGTGACAAACAACCTTAAAATCTCAGCAAGATATAATAAGCATGCATTTAACTCATGAAAATGTCCATCAGCTGGGGGTAGGCTAGCTAATCTAGCTTGCACTTGTCTAGTTTGAATGGGGCTTATTCATTTGTCTGTGGCCAACTAGAGATCAACTGCCCTAGGTTAAGCACAGCGGCTTGTGACTGCTCCACAGGTCTCCATTCCCCTTCTGCAGCCAGCAAAGGAACCCAGGCATGTCTTCTCAATGCCACAGTAAAGATGAATGAAAGCAATCACTTTCTGTCTGCTGACATCACATCTACCAACATCTCATTGGTCAAACAAGTCCACTGTTCAAACCAAGAGTCAAGATGAAAAGGAAGGAGGGCTTCCCTACCCTCAGTAAGCAGGCCCTGCAAAATCACATAGCAAAAGACCTGGTTACAGGGAAGGATGACTAATTGGGACTATTAATGCATTGGACTGCAGTCTTGGATACTTCCTCATATGCTATAAGAGCACCATGAATGTTAAGTTAAGGAAATTACTAAAATTCATAGGTGAAGAAGTGAGCCCAATTCAGTTGATTGATGGATACCATATCATAGAACAAGTTAAGGAAAGTAATTTATACTTTTTTAACAAGATAATATGTATCTCATCTATACTTCCTCTGGCTTATTAAGCTGGTTGGACCAGGCAAACTTTAACACTGAAAGATAATCTTGAACATTGAAAGTAAATTAAAAATAATTTCAAAACTCATTTCGAAAGCATTTTAGATAGTGCCTCTTGAGATAAACAGCTACTTTAAAAAAAAAACCAACATAAAACCAGACTAGGAAATATTATTTTAATAATTATTAGCAATAATAATTGTTATAATATTATAATAATATTGACAATAATTATTATTATTACTTATTTTCTTGGTATACACATACATGTGCTTGTCTTATGCCTTTAAAGCACTGTATATGAAGAGTCATGTGTGCATGTTATCAGGGGGCTGGGGGCTTGGGGTCGGGAAACTGAAGAAATACTGAGGACAGGGCTGGGCACGGTGGCTCACGCCTGTAATCCCAGCATTTTGGGAGGCCAAGGTGGGCGGATCACTTGTGGTCAGGAGTTTGTGACTAACCTGGCCAACATGATGAAACCCCGTCTCTACTAAAAATACAAAAATTAGCCGGTCGTGGTGGCATGAGCCTGTTATCCCAGCTACTTGGGAGGCTGAGACAGGAGAATGGCTTGAACCCGGGAGGTGGAGGTCGCAGTGAGCCACAATGGCACCATTGCACTCCAGCCTGGGTGACAGAGCGAGACTCCATCTCAAAAAAAAAAAAAAAAAAAAAAAGAAAAGAGAAAAAAAAAAATACTAAGGACAGAAGTCAAGACTTACTCCCCTACTAAGTCTTTGGCAGTCCCAATCTCTGCAATGCGATTTGGGTAGACCAGCAGAAGGTCTTACGAAAAGAAAAAAAAAGTAACTTGGAATACCAGATTGAGCAGCATTCCTGTGGTGTATTGCAGTCAATAGTTGCTTGATCCATTTTCTGGCTCCTTGATTTGGTCACACACATTCACCATCTGTACCAGGCAATGTGAATGAATGTCCAGTCCACTCAGCTAATGTTTCCACAAGGAGTGGTAAATCATTTTGAGTGTATAAAAAAGCAGAAGTTATTGTGCGGGGTTATAGCTTGTATATTGTTTGCTTTGAAATGTGTCTTGAAATGGGTTTTCAAGATATGGGAGCCAGTCCCCTGTCCCCTTGATTTACAGATGAGAAAAATTAGGTCCAGAAGAGAAAAGACTTGCTGAAGCAGGTGACTGTCTGAGCGGGGTCAGCAGCCCACCACTCTTTAATTCAGTTCTAGATTCCCTCACTGCACATCAGCATCACCCCTGCCAGCTTCATCTCCTTCTGGGAAGGTTCGGAACAAACAGAGGCTTTAATGCCAGAGCCCCCCTGCAGAGCTGGGCATCTCCAGTGGCTGGCAGTGGCCTGCATGGGCATGAGATTTAGCATGCACCAAGCATGTCCACCTGCTCCTCAGCATTGAATCCCCATAACAGACTTGTGGCCAGTTGAGATTGCATCACTCCCACGCCACAGATGAAAACGCATAATGACCCAGAGAAGTTCCACCTCCCTCAGCTCGGACCAGCCCCAAAACACACAGGTAGCAAACAGCAGGGAAGACAATGTTCTGTGGCTTCAGACCCTTAATCTCTTGCTCTCTGAACATGTGTCTGTGTACCATTGTCTCTTCTATAAATTTTTTGATCTGTCTTCCATCTGCCTGTCTATCCACCCAGCCATTATTCATCCACTCAACCAGTATTTATTGAGTGCTTACTATATGCTCCTCGCTATTCAAAGATCTTGGGGTTTGAGTCTGGAATCAAGCAGTAACAATTGGGGTTTCACATCCAAAAGGATATTTTTAACCTAATATGTCCACAATATTATCATTCGGGGTAGAGCAGTTCATGAAATAGAGAACATTATCTACTATTCTAGGAATCACCTTCTAGTAGCGAGGAAGATTAACAAAAAAAAAATAAGTTATGTTACATGTTTTACAGTAGTAAGTACTAAGAAGGAAAAATAAAACAGATAAAAAGCAAAAGAATGTCATGAATGGGAAGAGGTAGACTGTTAGACCAAGAGGCCAGAAAAAGCAGCACTGAAGACATTATGCTGAACCCATCCACCCACCCACTGACTCATTTATTCATTCACGTATTCCTTCCTCCATTGTCCTTCCAACCAAGTAACCAGCCATTCTTTCAGCTACTCAATAAGTGGTACAGAAATGTATGTATTTGATATTTTATTCATCCATTTATTCAAAAATTAATTGGTTCTTTTACTCACTCTTTGATGTATTCACCAACTTATTTACTCATTCATCCATTTTATTTCTTCATTTCCTTTTTCTTTTTTTCTTTCTTTCTTTCTTTATTTATTTTTTTGAGACAGAGTCTTGCTCTGTTGCCAGGCTGGAGTGCAGTGGTGCGATCTTAGCTCACTGCAACCTCCACCTCTCGAGTTCAAGCAATTCTCCGCCTCAGCCTCCCGAGTAGCTAGGACTACAGGTATGTGTCATCATGCCCAGCTAATTTTTGTGTTTTTAGTAGAGACGGGGTTTCACCATGTTGGCTAGGATGGTCTCGATCTCTTGACCTTGTAATCCATCTGCCTTGGCCTCCCAAAGTGCTGGTATTACAGGCTTGAGCCACCATGCCCAGCCTTCATTTCCTTTTTCAAAAACGTATTCATATACCAGATATTTACTAAACTCCTTCATTATCCTTTGGCACTAGGAAAAACAAAGAAGGTGTGAACAAGGCTTTCAGGCGGGAAATTTCCCAGGCTGTCCCCTGATTGTAAATCTGTAACTGTGTTTTGTTTAAGTGCTTACGCTGAGTGCTTGCTGGGCTCAGTGCAAGCACTGAGCTCCTGGGACATCAGATAACACAGCCACAGTGCCAGGGGCTTTATCACAGCCTAATACTACTAAAAGGATGCTATCAGGCTTAACCCTGTCACCTTGAACCAGAAATGAATAATGAGCACCTTTCACAGTTAATATTAATCCAGACGGTCTCCATATATCATTTGCCAAAAGGCACAACTTCTTCTGGGTCCAGGAGCTCTGGGACAGCACGCAGAGGCCATGGGCGACTTCAGGGCGAGACGGTAGGGTGAGTTCACACTTTGAAGCTGAGTTTGCCCATCCAACCTCAAAACACATAGCAAGACAGACATAGATAAAATAAGAGTGAAGCAGACATGGCAGTCAAAAGCAAGACAAACATCCACAGGGAACAGAAACCCAATGCATAAATGAAGCTAAAGCCATGGGCTGCTGGGGTTTGAGCTTGGAAATAAGCAGCAGCAGTTGGAGTTTCACATCGTAAGGATCATGTCTTTCCTCTTCTGAATATGTCCACAATATTATCATTTAGATGTGTAATCAATGTAAAATTTTATTAATGAAATATTCATAATTTCTATTCTTTTCTTTGTACTAAATCTTCAAACTCCATTACGTACACATTATATAAATTATATATACACATTATATACATTATGTGCACATTATATATACATAGGGTCCATGCCAATTTGGAACAGCCGCATTCAAGCTCTTGACAGCTACATCTGGCCAGTGGCTAGTGAACTGGACATGCAGCTCTCAAGGGTACTGGTGATACTGGGGACAATGTGAGTAAAATGAGGGCAGTGAAGATGAAGACCCCATTTTCTCATTTGCCAGTAGTGAGAACCACCACGCATGGACACGGAGCTAGTCAATTAATACCACAGTAAGCTTTTGGGGTAGGTATTCTCTTATCCCATTTGTAGCATGGGGAATCCCAAGCACAGGCAGATTCAGTGACTTGCCCACAACCAAGAACTAAGAAGCAGTCATGTATGAACCAGACTATGGGATGCCACAAGTCAGGGGCTTTAGTGGGTACTGCTGTCTGTCACAATATGAACCTTTGGAAAGAAGCTGCACCCCATATGACTCTCGGCCTAGAAGGTTTTCTTCTTTTCTCAATGACTTCCTGGCTTGCATGGTGACAAAGGAGGGAGCTACTTCTTCTGTCTTAATGTCCTTTAGCAAAGGAATGCAGCACCGGCGCTGTCACCTCCTCCCTCCTTTCTCTCCCTGATTCCTGGGCTCCAGGAACCACGGGATCAGCATATCCGGTGCCCCACCCTCTTTGCTCTGTTCAGGCCCCTGGATAAGGAGTGCATCCTTTCTTCAGTATTTACCGCGCATGGCAGACAAATGGATCCTTGGAGCTGCCTCCAGAGAACCAAGATCCAGACATTAAAGTGAATTACGAAAAAAGTACCCCGTCATTTTCCTTGTTTGCTTCATCCACTCTCCAGTAAATAATCAGAAAGCACTTAGCAAGGACACAGGCCAGTAGTGTAAATAATAAGACCCCTTTGTCACTGACAAAGCTCTGGAAACAAAGCTGGAGACATCGCTGCCAAGTGAGGTGAGCATTAGGCAACCTGTGGAGCCTCCGAGTTAGCCTCCAATCCTGCCTTCTCCTCCCGCCCCCTTCCTCGGGCAAATCGCAAGCCTGCTCTCCACCAGAGTGTCCTCATCAGTAAATAGGGCTGATAGTACCCTGGCAGTTTATATACAGAGGTAAGGTATTACTGATTTATCAAAATGAATTTTTTTATTCACATGTTATTTTATTTATTTATTTAGCCATTCAAAAAGCATCTATTGAACACCTACAGTGTGCCAGCTGCTGTGCTCTGTATAGCCTGGGGATTCAACCATGTGGGCCCTCTATCTGTTTCATCCTAGAGCATGTAAATTCTATGGAAGCAGGGAGGGGGCCTTGTGCATGTGGCTCTGCAGTGACTACAACAGTATCTGACTGTTGTTTATCAAAAGTTGTCAAAAGAACAAGGCCCCTGACTTCAAGTTGCTCACATTCCCCAAAGAGAGACAGCCAGATCAAAAAATAACCGAGAGTGAGACAGGTGGTGCTGGGGAGATACAGGATGCCATGGGAACCAAATTAAGGTTTTGGGTGTCAAGGCAGGGTTCCTGGAGGAAGATTTTTCTAAACTGAGATTAGAAGGGTCAATGGGAGTGAACTAGATGAGCAGGAGGTGTGCCTGGGTGCATAAGGTTGTTGGGAGGCTCCCGGGAGAAATGCAGACATGATGGGTCAGCTGTCCTGCAGTGCTGAGGCTGGAGAGAGATGCGTTCAGACCCAGTACTGTGTGGTCAGCAGACTGGGGATGGAGAGTGGGAAGTAACAGATCAATCACAGGTGTGGCCACACACGCACCTATCCTGGCCCTTCCTCCCCTGGCTGTGGTCTGATGCTCTTGGGACAGTCATTGTCCCTTCTCTGAGCCTCAGTTTTTCTCTACAAAATAGGATTAACAATGCATACCATTGAAAGGTTATTTTGAGGCTGAAATGAGGTGAAATCATACAGTCCTGACTGTGGGGCCTGACCACTAACACCATGTCCCATAAGTAAGCCAGTCACCTGGAGGGTGCCCTACAGAAAAGGGTCTGCTCTACTGAATATAACAGTAGCATCTCAGAGGGTGATTCGGAGTTTACATTCTTAACACCTGGCACCTATAGCACTTAACCAAGAGCTATAATTTATTACACAGCACTTTAGAGACATTGCAATTGTCTAAGTATAGCAAAGTTCCAAGTACTGGAACCATTGAGAACTGATTTTTTTTTTCCAACTCCAAACATCCAGGGGAAAGAGAGAAATCACCAGAAAGCTTCTATATCAGCTAATGTCCCTGTTACCAAAGCTACATCTGCAGGAGGCTCCCCAGGGCTGCCTCTGACTCCACTCTACCTCAACCATACTAATGGAGTCCAAAGGTCAAGACCTCGAGCTATATCAGAATCTTCAGGTTTGTTCGCTGGGCGCTTCCTCCCAAGAAAGAAATTCTGACTCTGGCATAAAGGTTGTCTAGAGTCAAACAAGAAGTTTCCCTTTGACCAGTGATTTGTATGGATTAATCAAAAGTGTCAATACTCAGCCTAGCCTGACCTCCACCCATCGTGCTTAATCAGAAAATCACTTGCCTAAATGCCATAATGGAAGGAGCATAGAAATAAAGGAAGGGGAGAGAGTGAAGTGAGGAAGGGAGGGAAGGAGGAGGAGGATGGGGGAAAGAGGAAGAAAGAAAGATGAAAAAAAGAGAGAGAAAGAAAGAGAATACATAGAGTATGAGGTGATTATGAGAGAGTGAATGTAATAAAAATGAAAAAGGATGCACAGAGAAAGAGGAGTGAATAAGAGAAGGGATAAGACAGAGATTGGAAAAGAAAGAAACAGGAAGAATGAATCCAGGGACACGGTGGGCTTATTCATTATTATCCAAAAGATTTCTTTTTTTTCCGCCTCTTGTTTAAATCCTAATTTAGATATCTTGTGATATTTCTGCCTTGCTGGATAGAATGGACAAATAACATTCATTTTATATCTATATATCTATATATCTATATAGATATATAGATAGATATATATATAGATATATTTCCAGGTTATTGTGAAATCATATACAGGTATAGAAGTTATTTAAAAAATACAACAAAACTAATTTGCCATTGTTTTCATCAGGGAAGCTGTCTCTGTCCTTACCAAACATTTTTGTTTACACAGCCCCCTTTATGCTTTCTGTGTACATGTGTGTGCATATGCATGTGTGTGTGTGTGTGTGTCTGTGTGTGTGCACAGAAAGGGGAAAATGGTCCCAGTCAGCATTTGTTGGATGTTTCCATTCTGTCAAACCAGGATGATCTAAATTTGAGATATATGCAGATCCAGTAGTATAATTAATCTACAACCCCTAAACAAGTCCATATCCTAGTTATAGAGATCCTGTATTGAGGCCTGCCTGAAATCTTAAGTTTACCAAACCTTATATTTGGACCTTAAAACTGGGCCGCAATCAGGAAAGCCATCTTCTCAGCTCTGAGATTTGCCAATTAAATTTTTTAATCTAAATTTGGAAACAGGTCATTAGCATATCATTATTGATGCCACATGCAAGCTACTTTTTTCCCCTCCAAGAAAAAAATAAATCACAGCATTTCCAGCACACATTTGTTAATATAAAAATTACCATATCAATAAAACGCCATTATTTGATAGGAACTGCCCCTCTCAAAAGGTTCCAAACTATTGTTTGGTCCAGATACGCATGCTCTTGGTGCAAGCTTTTATTTATTCATTATTATTATTGTTGATTTTTTTAGCTCCTGCTCTGACTGGTGAAGCTATCCATTCCCACCAGGGCTGACCACAATCCCCCTATTCTTCCTGAGGTCTCCATGGTCCCACGCTCCATAACAGTGACCTTTTGACAGGACCGCATACTCAGGCGGGGACTGGGGGACAAAGGAATACATTTTCCAGTGAAGAGCTATCATGAAGTTGGGCAGATGGATGTGAGATGTAAGCTCTTAATTAGGGCCACACGGCTGGTTGACCTCTCAGGAGACACAAAGGTGTGTATGCAGAGCCCCCAGGCTCACCTGCTTCTATAGCCTCCGCGAGTTAGCTAGGCGCCTCTCAGAATTTACCCGAAGCGTGCAGATTTGCGGGGAGGGTGTGCCTTTATTCTGAGACAGAAATCAGCAGTTTAGCATGAATATTCTCAGCTGGCAGATGGGAGAGGGCGGGTTGTCACGTCAATAGAATCTGATCCGGTGGTTAGGTAAGACCTGGGGACAAAGATGGAATTGTTCCAACATCAACCAGGCAATACAGTAATGACAATCACCTCTTCCATTTGAGGGGGCAGGAGGAGAGCAGGGTGGGGGTGGGGAGTGAGGAAGTGAATGTTGCCAAAGTGCTTGTTCTTTCTAGAGCATTTGCATTTGTCACTATCTTGAAACCTCCAGCCACCCAGGCAGACACATCATATTGTCTCCATTTTCCAGATAAGAAAACCAAGACAGTGAATTAAGTAGTGAGCAAATCTCAGATCTGTTTGAGGGAACTGAACCCATTTCATTTGGCTCCAAAGTCTGCACCAACTGTGACCTGTTTTATTCTGCCTTACCTCCCAGAGACTCTCCCCATCCTCACACAGAGTCTTTCAGTTCAGATGCCATTCAGTGAGTGATTGTTGTGTGCAAGCGAGGCCCTGCGTCTGTACCCTCATTACACAGATGCAAATACTGAGGCTCAGAGAGGTGACATGATTTCCCAAAATGGTACAGCTGGCACCTGCTGAAGTCAGGGCACAAAGCCCAGGTCTCTTGGCTTCGGGTCTAATGCTGTCCCTCCATTCATGCTGTCTCTTTGTCTTATCTCACCCAGCATGGTAGTCTGGTGCATGAAGAATCTGCACCAGCACCCTAAGTTATGCTGACTCCAAAGGAAGCTTGGTGACTCCACAACGATTTGCACACTAGAGTCCAACCCTAGCTGTAGATGGGACTAGGAAACCCAAGATGCTGAGTTTTAGGGACTTTCTCTTCTTCACAGCAGGGTCGGAGCCAGACTCCTGCTCTCCTAACTGCAAGCTGAAATCTTAGTCCTTGCACATTCTGCTAAGCTGAACACCCTGTGATTCAGGCTAAGGCCCCAGGGCCCTATTCTAAAGTTATCCTTGCCAAGTCCAGTGTACGATGTCCTTCATGCTGGGAAGGAAGCCAAGTTATTATTCTTGTCCTCTTTCTTTCCTTTTTTAATTCCTTTCTTACATTTTTACCTTCCTCCCTTCCTTCTAAAAAAACTATTTCAAAAAACATTCAGGTTTACGGAAAAGTTTCAAAATAAGTCAGTAAATAAATTCCTAAATCTCCTTTACCCAAATTCCCTAAGTTAACATTTGCCACATTTGCTTTTTCTTTCTCTTAAGGGAGAGATGGATGGATGCTGGGTGGATGGGTGAACATATGGATAGATATAGATAGATATCAATACATACATATGTATATACACATCTACATACACTGTATATATATATGTGTGTATGTATACACACATCTACATACACTGCTACTTGTTTTTCCGAGCTATTTAAGAGTGAGTTACAGATAGAAGCTCCTTTACCCAGAAATACGTCAATGTGCATTTCCTAAAAATAAAGACATTCTCTTATATCACCATGGTATAATGATCAAAATCAGAAAATAAACACTAATATAGCACTGTGTTCTAATCCACAGACTTTATTCAAATGTCATAAATGGTCCCAACGCTGTTCTTTAAAGCAAAGTAATTTCAATTTTTCGGTCCAGGATCAAATCTAGAATCTCACATTTCACTTATTTGTACTGTCTCTAGTCTCCATTGATCTGGAACTATTCCACATTCTTTCTCTGCCTTTCACGCACTTGACATTTATGAATAGTACAGGCCAGTTGTTTTGTCGAAAGTCCTTTAATTTGAGTTTGTCTGCTGTTTCCTGGTGATTAGATTCAGGTTATGTGTTTTTGGCGGGAATGTCACAGAAGTGACGTTATGTCCTCCTCGGCGCCTGGGGGGCATGTGATGGCAGTTAGTCCCATTACTATGGATGTTAACTTTGATCACTTGGTTAAGGTAGCATCTGCCAGATTTCTCTACTGCGAAGCTACTCGTTTTTTCCGGTTTAAATGAGTAAGTATCTTTTTGTGAGATGCATTGAGTGTATGCAAATACCTGCTTTTCATTATACTTTGATATTTGATATTTTTTATCTGGATCAATTATTACTATGGTAGTTGTCAAGTGGCGATTTTCTAATTCGTTCTTTCCATCTACCTTTATTAGCTGGCATTCCATGGTAAGAAAGAACCTCGTGGCCGGGTGCGGTGGCTGACGCCTGTAATCCCAGCACTTTGGGAGGCCGAGACGGGCGGATCACAAGGTCAGGAGATCGAGACCATCCTGGCTAACACGATGAAACCCTGTCTTTACTAAAAATACAAAAAATTAGCCGGGCATGGTGGTGGGCTCCTGTAGTCGCAGCTACTCGGGAGGCTGAGGCAGGAGATTTGCTTGAACCCGGGAGGCAGAGCTTGCAGTGAGCTGAGATCATGCCACTGCACTCCAGCCTGGGCAACAGAGCGAGATTCTGTTGAAAGAAGGAAGGAAGGAAAGAAAGAAAGAAAAAGAAAGAAAGAAAGAAAGAAAGAAAGAAAGAAAGAAAGAAAGAAAGAAAGAAAGGAAGGAAGGAAGGAAGGAAGGAAGGAAGGAAAGAAAAGAACGAGCCGCATCTTCTTTTCTATTCACTTCTTTCATTTGTTCATTCATTTATGTTGGTACAGGCTTGTGGATTCATATGTATTCACTGGGCTTCCTTCCTTCGTTCTCTCTGTCTCTCTCTCTCTCTCTCTCTCTCTCTCTCACACACACACACACACACACACACACACACACATTCAAAGAAAACAAACACTGGGAAAGTGGCACAGGGGGCAGGTTGGAAAGCCGCATGATGAGTTTGAAGTCTGACCTCCGGAAGGAGACCTGCAGGGAGGAGGGCGGGGCTGGCAGGAGCAGCAGAGGCCAGCTAACAGGCTCTGTGATAGGGTTCGCCAGTCTCTCCTGCCCTCAGCAGAGAGGCTTAAATATCTCCTTCTTGGACAAACAGATCAATACAAGCTTTTTAACATCTTCAATGAGAGCTCATTAATGCTCTCTGGGTGTCCTCCTGCGGCCGGGCTGACCTGGGAGGAGCAGGGGAGACTGAACTGCAGACAGATAATTATCCCAGAGATAACACTTCAGATCAGCTCCTGGCAGCATGTGAATCGTTTTCCTAATTATTCAGGACAGCAGCTAGTGAGAGTGCAAACTAATTGAAAATACGTGATGATTTATTTGCGTGGCTGAGGCTCAGCCCATGTACTGGGTTAAGTGCAGAGCGCCCCTCAGCCTCTCAGTCCGTCGCTGAGGCCTCTTGGGCCTGATGACACAGAGGATGGAGAGAATATTTCTGTATTAGCCATCTAAGCTTACGAGAGCTGGCAGTTATGAAGGACTTTTCAAAAGACATGTGGGCAATCTATTGTTTCACTTTTACCCCTCAAGTAAATAAAATTACTGAGAGTTGGTATTTGGTCCACGCTATTTTGCCCAACTCGCAGAATTTCTTTCACTAAATGGCCTTTGATCTTTTGACCTCATCCTTCCCTTAGGACAGGGCAACACTCAGTGCTACCTGCACCATGAGGATACTGTTAAGGACACTATACTTGTCCCTTTACGAAATCCTGTGTGATGATAATTTACTCTAGACTGTTAGGCAGACAAGAGTTTGCCTGAAAAACTTTACTCCTTTTGGGCCATAAACATGCTAAACATCTTGCCCTTTTTGACCTAGCTACCAGAAAGATCAAGGCAAAATTTTAAATTTAGCTTGATTAGGTAGGAGCTTATACACTGCACTTCTATAGTAAAGGCAATTTCAAAAGGTTACTGCTCTCATTCTGATGTAAATATCAATTCCCCAATTCAGAGATTGAAGGGACTTTAGCAGTTAGTGTCACAACTAACTCCAGAGTCCAAGCTCATGCCAGTTTACGACATATTCTTCCTAGATCGCCAAAGGTATTGTTTACCTGGGCATGCTCTAATGCAGAAGCCAGTAAACTTTCTCTGTAAAGAAACAATCAGGTCTGGGCACAATGGGTCACACCTGTAATCCCAGCACTTTGGGAGGCTGAGGCAGGCGGATCACGAGGTCAAGAGATCAAGACCATCCTGGCCAACATGGTGAAACCCTGTCTGTACTAAAAATACAAAATATTAGCTGGCCGTGGTGGCATGCGCCTGTAGTCCCAGCTACTCAGAGGGCTGAGGGAAGAGAATCGCTTGAACCCAGGAGGTGGAGGTTGCAGTGAGCCAGGATTGCACCACTCCACTCCAGCCTGGTGGCAGAGGGAGATTATGTCTAAAAAAAAAAAAAAAAAAAAAAGCACCAGTCAGTAAATATGTAAATATTTCAGACTTTGTGGTGATCTCAACTCCACTAAATTCTATAGCTATAGCATAAAAACAGCCACCGACAGAAATTCAGAATAATTCAATGCATGAATGTGACTATGCTCCAAAAAATACATATGGACACCAAAATTTGAATTTTATAGGATTTCTGTATGTCACAAAATATTATTTCCCTTTGATTTTTGCATAAACTCTTAAAAAGAGTAAATACCATTCTTAGCTTGTGAGGCATCCAAAAATAGACAGTGGGCTGGATGTGGTTCATAGACCATCATTGCCCATCCCTGGTATACAGAAATATGTGGAGAAGGAAGAAGAAGAGATAAACATTCTTGGGGATAATGTATTCTTCTGTAGACGGACACAAAAGATGATTCATATAACATTGTTAAGCTAAATGAACTTATAATTAAATCAAAATCTTTTCTCCTTAGAACATGTGATTTTGTAAGCACAAGCAAGACTGAGGCCAATCGCATTTACTAGGCTAGAGTATGGATTTGCACACAGACTGACCTTTGTGAATCTTGTTTAGCAAATTTACTTTTTCGTAGTATTATTGCAATCTTAGTCAATTAAAGGAATCTTCATTCCAATAATGGTATTGTTGACAGAACATCATTAACAAAACTGAAATTTGACAGATTGGTGAGATGCCAAAGAAAGGAAGTTTTCTAGCAGTACCACTTACTGTCACATTTCCAGTGAAAAAATGTACATTACCACCATCAATACCATCAGCACCATCACTACAACCATCATTACCATCATCACTACCACCATCAACACCAGCACAGCCACATCTACCAGTATTATCATCGCCACCATTACTTCCATCACAAGCATCACCACTACTACCACATCATCACCTCCACAACCACCATCACAACTACTGCCATTACCATCATCACACTCACTGTCACCGTCAAAACAACTACCACTAACACAACCAAAACCACCACCACCACTGTCAACACAATCACAACCACATCTACCAGTACTATTATCACTACCACAACTGTCACCATCATCAACACTAATACCTCCACAACCACTACTCCCATCATCATCATGCCCACTGCCACCATCATTCACACCATTCAAACAACCACATCCCCTTCTACCACACTAATCACCACCATCACCACTGCCAAGACACCACAATCACTACATCATCCACTGCCATTATCAATACCCTAACCATTATTGTCATCAATGCAACCTCAAACACTATCACCACCATCATCACATAAAAACCACCACCATCATCTCTAAACCCTCACCACCATCTCCAAAACCGCCACCACTACCAAAACAAGCACTACCATCTCATCTTTTGCACTCAGGATTATACAGAGATGTGAGTCAGAGCACTTGTGCTTAATGCCAATTTCCAAGTCGATGAGATTCTTCCTGTCTTTCCTCTCCTTCTTCATTTATACCAAAGTCTAAAAGCATATATTCAATTGAGTTATTTCATTTTAACTCACCATTCTAAGGCAATAATCTAAATGTGAATAATTCTACAAAGGATGTTTTCCAACTAAATATTTATAAGAATGGAAATTTTACCAATATAAAAAGCAAATAATTTAGAAACGATCAGGTAAATTATGAAATATCCATATGAGGAAAGAGATAAGGTGATTAAGAATGTTTGCCAAGATATTTAGATATTGAAAAATGCACATTATACAGTATTAATTAAAATACACAATACACATAATTGGCTTCAGTTATGAAAAAATTCAGAAAAAAACAAGACTGGAATAAAACACACACCAAAACGTTAATAATAGTGCTTCTCAACTGAATGATGCATTTATTTATGGAAAATTTTAATTTTGTGTTTATACTTGTCTTCATTATCCAACTGCTCACTAATGAAAAAGTATTAAACTTATAATTAGAAAAAATATTTTGAAAAAAAGATAAGAGATCACCTTCCAGCTTTCAAAGCACAATAAAAAAAAGTCATCTCATCTGAGGAGTCTTTCCCTTCTGGATCTGTTTGGAATTAATCTCACCCCCATCCCACTTTGTTCCCCTAGGTTACTGTTTGCACCCCATTATAAACATTTTATTTATTTTATTCATTTTTATTTATTTTGAGACAGGATCTCACTCTGTCACCCAGGTTGGAGTGCAGTGGTGTGATCTCAGCTCACTGCAACTTGTACCTCCCAGGCTCACGTGATCCTCCCACCTCAGCCTCCCAAGAAGCTGGGAGCACAGGCACATCTCACCATACCCAGTTAATTTTTTGTATTTTTTGGTAGAGAAAGGGTTTCACTATATTGCCCAGGCTGGTCTCAGACACCTGAGCTCAGGCCATCCACCCACCTCAGCCTCCCAAAGTGCTAGGATTACAGGCATGAGCCACCACGCTGGGACATATTTTATATTGTAACATATACCTTAGATAGGTGTACACATCCTACAGCTACTCAGGTGAACTCTGGCCACTGAATACTAAAAACTTCAAGTTTCTGTCTTTCCTTCCTTCCTTCTTTCTTTCCTTCCTTCCTTCCTTCCCTTCTCCCTTCCTCCCTCCCTCCCTCTCTCTCTGCCTCCCTTCCTTCCTTCCTCCCTTTCTCCCTTCCTCCCTCCTTTCCTCCCTCCCTTCCTCTCCCTATCCTTTCTTTCCTACTTCCCTCCTTCCTTCCTTTTACAAAGACTTATTGAGCACCTATTATAATGATAGCCCTATTCTAAACCCTGAGGATGTACAGGTGAACTAGACAGGCAAATGTGCCCCTTTTGTAGAGCATATAGGATCTACTTTACAGTCTGGTGGGGGAGACAGGCAACACACAAATGCAACAAGACAGATGGCCGCAGTGGCCATGCAGTTTGATTCTGCCTGTGACATCTCCTCATCCCGACTAGTAGGCATTACAGAGCCCCAGCTGGCAGGGTGGCCCACTGATGAGACCCGAGCCCTACTCCCCAGCACAGAGCTTGGGTTTCATGGGGGCACTCGCAAGAACACCTGATCCTCTTACCCTTTGCACCTCCTCTGGGAGCAGGTGCAGGGTTGAGGCATGAACACCTGTCCAGCAGTAGCTGGGCTGGTTTCCCACCTCAGGGCCAAGGCAGGCCACTTCTCTGCCTGGGGATGGCCCGGGAGGCTAGTACTTCTCAAGTCCATTGACACTGTTTTGATCCACCTGCTTTCCAGGGCAGCCCTTTGGCTACTTTGGAAACTAGTGGAGTCCTCCAGCCATCTGGAGGAAAGCCTTTCAGGATATGTTTATTGCAAATTCACCTGCTTCCCTTCCAACTGCACAAAAACACACACACACAAACTTGCTTCTCTGCCTTGGACAAATAGAGTAAAAATAGAGTAGTCCACCTTAGCCAAAACATCGTCTCCGTTTTTAAACTTCAAAGGCCATCAAAATTTATTGGTGATTTTGTTTGACTATTTGCAGGTACTCAGCCTCACTCTCAAAGGACTTGAGAAAGGCTGCAGTAATGCACCTGGATCAACAAAATAGAAATGAGTAAAAAATTTAGGAAAATTTGAAAGTATTATAAAAGAAATATCATCAAGCCAGGGTAAAGTGAATACCCAGCATGAGGCACTAGGTCTTTCGTAGAAGTCGGAGGCACACAGAGCATCCCAAGATGGAGACAGAATTAGTCACATGAGTCCCTATGTCCATAAAATAAAACAAATTATTTCCTCTGGAGAAGTCCAGTTCTTTCAGTGAGGGCTGCTGCAATGCCAGTGCTGGCTCAGAGAAGTTCTAGGGAGGTTCTGAGAACTCTGCAGAGACACAACACCCACATGGGCTGACCTAACGTAAGCATGAATCTCAGAGTGTCTTGGAGAAATGGCCAAGCAGCGTGGGCCTGATAGGGCTGGCTGGGCAGTCATTCACTCCAGCTTGGTCATGGGTAGGGACCATGGGCAGGGACTTGGAGGACGTGCCCTTTGCTGAATTCTAGGTAGCTCTTTGAAGCGGCCAGTGGAGAACCCACCTGCTATGCTTCAGCTATATGTCAGAGGGTCAGTGGGAACTGTGCAGTCAGACCCAGAAAAGGCTTCTCCTCTGAAGTTGAACAGGTGGTGTTTTATACATCAACGACAAATGCCAGGGCTGTATCTGTGTGTGTGTGTGTGTGTGTGTGCGCGCACGCATGTGTGTGTGTGTGTCAGGCTATTGGGCAGGTGGGGATGCTAGAGCCAGTCCCCTTCAACTCAATTCCAACTGAGCCACTTAGCAGCTCAGGCAAATCATGTCACTTTCTCAGATGTTTCCTCATCTGTCAAATTGAATAAAAATAGGATCTTCCTTGTACTGTTGTAGGTTTCATGGCAAGCTCTCAGAACTGAGCCCAGAACACACTAGGAGTCTGAGTAAGTTTATATCCAAATCCTGTCCCTGTGTTTGCGTGGTGAGGATGAGCAAAAGGTTATTTTTAAAGATTCCTGTAGACATTTCTCTATTCTAGCTGTGTGTGTGTGGAGGGGGTCAGAGAATAGATAGAGTTTATCTTCATGAAACCCCATCTCTATGAAAAATACAAAAAATTAGCTGGGCATGGTGGTGGGCACCTGTAATCTCAGCTACTTCAGAGGCTGAAGCAGGAGAATCGCTTGAAGACAGGAGGTGGAGGTTGCAGTGATCCGAGATTGTGCCACTGCATTTCAGCCTGGGTGACAGTGCAAGACTTCGTCTTAAAAAAAAAAAAAAAAAAAAAAAAGACTGTTTTCATGTTTGGGAAATTAGCTTACTTAGCTTATTGGCTATGAAGACTGAAAGCCTGGTCTTATAAGATGAATTTGAGACACTAAGGAGTTAAAATTTTCTGTATAATAAAAGTCATTTCCTTTCTTTTTTCCTTCCTTCCTTCTTTCCCTCCTCCCTCCCTCCCTCCCTCCCTTCCTTCTTTCCCTCCTCCCTCCCTCCCTCCCTTCCTTCTTTCCCTCCTCCCTCCCTCCCTTCCTTCCTTTCTTCCTTCCTTCCTTCCCTCCCTCTGTTCTTTTTTCCTTCCTTCTTTCCCTCCTCCCTCCCTCCCTCCCTTCCTTCCTTTCTTCCTTCCTTCCTTCCCTCCCTCTGTTCTTTTTTCCTTCCTTCTTTCCCTCCTCCCTCCCTCCCTTCCTTCTTTCCCTCCTCCCTCCCTCCCTCCCTTCCTTCCTTTTTTCCTTCCTTCCTTCCCTCCCTCTGTTCTTTTTTCCTTCCTTCTTTCCCTCCTCCCTCCCTCCCTCCCTTCCTTCCTTTCTTCCTTCCTTCTTTTCTTCCTTTCTTCCTTCATTTCTTCTTTCATCCCTCCCTCACTCTCTTCTTCTCTCCCTTTCTTTCTTCTTTATTCTTTCTTAGCATATATAAGCACATAAATGTCGTGCACATTCATGTTTTTTTTTTTTTTGTATAGTGTGGAACTGCTTAGGGATCGTTTTCTGGAAATTCTTGGGCCATGAGAGAGAAGACTGTGGAAACTCTCTGATCTGAGGAAGAGACGGATGAACCTCTAGGGGTGGGCAAGTACTAAGTAGAGAGACTGTGAGCCCAGGACCTACCCACGCTGCAGGATAGTCCATTTACCTATGGATGCAGTGTCTGATATAGTGTCTAATATATAACTGTGAGTTGTCCTTTCCTGTGTTGTAATTATCCTGGGGCACAGTCTGTGTTTCTATGGAAGTGGTTAACCACTGCTGTCTGGTATTTAACTAGCATTTCCTTGTCAAATGAATGAAGGACGAAGGATGTTATCTACTCTGTGAATGAACAGTGGGTAACAGGTGAAATGTTATGGGAGGTGATGAAGACTGAATGACCAGAGAAGGAAGAGGCTGAGGAGTGGGGAGTGACGGAGATGATGCGAAAGTTCTTTGGCAGGGGGAGCACTGAGTTTCCGCAGAAGGTATTCTTGATATCACAGGCCAGGGAGCCTGAGGACACTTCAAGCAAGGTTAGAGAACACATGGACAATTCCCAGAACACAGCACGGGATGAACCCACCCTCTGCTGGCAGAGGTGATGTGTGTCACATTGAAAGGAGTGGAGCATGCTGCTTTATCTCTAAGCAAACATATCTGTTCATGTGTCTTTGCCATTCGAATTAGCCCAAAGGTACCCAGAAAAAAATAAAACTTTTCCCATCAGTCCCACGTGTGGTTGAATGTACTCACCTATTTTTTGAGCAGCTATTGTGTGTTGGCATTGTAGGGGACACAGGGATCCAGGGACACCAAGAGCCAAACAAATGGCACTAGTTGGTAAAGACACTCAGAGAAGGAGAAGTGACTTTGAGTCATAGACTATCTGACATAAATTTTAGAGACAATACACCTCAGGGCTTCACAGCAGGCAGAAGAAAGACTAGAAGCCCCTTCTAGTGACTTACAAGTACCCCCAACCCAAAGGTCAAGGGTTTCCGCATGTGGAAGGGGAATGGCCATGTCTTGTCCTCCCACTTGGTGCCTGGAGCAGTTCTGAGCATTTGTAATACATCCACTCATCTCCTCCCGAGGACAAGCCTGGAGATGAGGCTCGGGAAGCTTCCACACAGGCTCATATGATGGCATTTACAAATGGCGGAGCTGGTGTTCACTTCCAGCTGGTATTTAACACGTGTTGGTGTGTTAAGACGGAACCTCCCAGGATCCAGAGTTTTGTTTCATCGTATCCTTTGTCTTCCACGCCTTTTCTTTCTAGTGTCAATGGACTCAATAATCCAGATTGAGAATCAAGATGATGCTGGGCGAGTTGAGAAACAAGGTATGGGGAGTAGGCTGTGCTCAGAGGGACTGTCCCCTTCATCCCGCTGAGAACCCTTCTCCGGGGACTGAATTCTCCCGTTTTCTGAATCCAGGACTGCTGAATAATCACAGTCTCTTGAACTCTTTCTCTCTCTTTTTTTTTTTTTGTCTCTTCCCCCCACCCCCCTCCATCATAGGCTCCCAGAAGTCCAGGCCCCCTCCTGGGTACACAGTGTTTCTTCCGTGCTGAAACCACTGTGCAATTGATTAGGTGTCCATCTTCTCAGGCTTAACTCATTCCGGTGTGGCTCCTCTAGGAGGGCTGTGCTGGCAATTCTTAAGCCCCCATTTGGAGTGCTCACCCTAGGCTAGAACTGGAGCTAAGATCTTAGCAGAGATTGGGTTCTTAGGAAGGAAGCAGATGCTGACATGGAGTTTGGAAACAAGATGCCTATCAGGGACCTGCACCAGAGAGAGGAGGCAGGGGAGACCCACAAGCAGGGCAGTAGGCCCAGCAGAGGTCGGCCAGCCCAGCTCTGGGATGAGCATTGCCCCCAGGAGACCAGAAGGCATCTGGCTGATAGCTGGGCCCAGGCATTTCCACCCTGCTCAGTCCCCAGATGTGTGCTGTCTTTGGAAAGGCAAGCACGTGGGTTTGAGATCTGGGTGCTGTCTGCGGATCGCTTCCTGGCAAGGGTCTCTGGGCAGCCTGTCTCCATATCAACTACAGGTCTTTTCATAATTCTTTAATTTCCACCACAACCCCAGGAGGTAAGTAATATGGTTCCCATTTAATAGGTGAGAAAATTGAGTCCTAGTTGGTAACTCGCCTACAGTCACACAGAGAGTGTGTGGCAACCAAGGTTTGAGTCTAGGTCCATCTCCCATACGCACACCTGACCAGGTGCCCCAGAACATCTCTGATCACTTTTACAGAAAGGATCTTGGCTCTGTTTTAAATACTCTGGCCTCATCTGCCGTGGGCTTATAAATACTATATCTCACTTCCCTCTTAATGGGTCATCTTATTCCCAGTAAGAACTGCAACCTATCTGGCAGAGCCTCCCCTTCTCCTCTCTGGAGGTTAGAGTAGGAAATTGCCATTTATGGTGGTGAAGTGGAGACAGCAATCCCCAGAAAGAAATTTCCTAAAGCACCCGACTCCCTCCTCATAAACCAAAAAGCCTATCTCATGACGCTCCATCTCCAGGGATAAGAAAAGGGTTTTCTCCTTTCTTTTCCTAGATGAGAAGATGCCTGTGCTCCTGGGTCTGAGTCCCTTGTTGGTCTCAGAAAGCCCCAAGTTCCTCCCTCTTGAGCACAAACAGGCAGTTCATCCCCAAGACTTTCTGGAGACAGAGGGGGATTGGGTCTGGAGGGACTCAGTCATGTTTTGGTTTCGGGGGCTGTAGGGGCAATGGAGCCGGGTGCATTCTTCCTTAAACCTAGGTTAATTTCCTCACCAACATTCAGGGTCATGCCCTCGGACATCTTTGTGTCACACTGGGAGCCAAAATAAAGAAATAAATAACTCCCTCTCTCGATGTTGTCCTACTGTAATTGTATATTTATTCAGGAGTTTGGCTTTCCCAAGCACCTGTCTTGAACAGCCTTATCACTGCGTGAGCTTGTATGGGAACCAACACGTCCAGCTGTCATAGCACACAGCCTGCGGCATCTTTGTATGAAAATAAGGCAGGCGGCACCTGATTGGGGGAGAATTTTTAATCTCGACAATTTGTGTCTAAATTTGGGGGTGACCAGCCTGTCAGCTCCAGTGACCCAATCGTTCTTTGAGGTCGATGCAGGCGGCAGCTGCCACAGCCTTCACACTTCTTTTTTTATTATTATTGTTTTTCGGGAGGAAAAGAGGAGGGAGGCCATTGGGGAGGGAGGGGGAAATAAGAAAAAAAAAAAAAAAAGCCACGCTGCTATTTTTGTCACATTTTCAAATCCTGTTTTAGTGCAAGAATTTAATTATACATATTTTCATCATTTCTTATATTCTGACATATTAATTAAGGACGCTCTAATTCGGTTTCCGTAGCACCGTTGGCTTACTCTGTAAAAACATTTTACCGTTATTGTACAAATAGGAAACGAAAAGGTAAAGGTAGCAAGGCCCTGGGTTGTCAATACATGTGTGCCCCTCCCTCTGTCACCCTCCTCTGTGTCACAGAAGAGTTGGGCCCATCATTATTTTACAAATGAAAGGATGGAGCCGCCCCGGCTCTCCCTGCCCTTCCTGGGTTGGCCCTGCAGAGGAAGTGGACTCCCAAAAGCTGCCTTGCCGATGCGGCTATCAGGCCCTCCCCGGGGGCCTGGGGGTGCGAGGTGAGGACAAAGGCATGGAAGGGTCTTACAGGAACCATCTAAGGCAGGTCTGCGGGGCCAGCTGGGGCTCACCAGGTGAGCTTTGCTATCTGCAACTGCTTCAAATCTTTTTATATCTTTCTCTCTAAGTCTCAAAAATATTCAGGGTCAATATTATTATGTTCACTTTACTCGTGAGAAAATAAAACCAAATAATTATGAGCAGTTATTGATGTGCTTAACCTAATGCCACATATTGTCCAGCTCTGTCACTTAGGAATGTCCTCTGTCCCCCAGAGATCTACTCCTGGATGCGGGTACAGGACAGCATCCCCAGACTGTTTGTAAAGTCTCATGTGATACATGGAGGGCAGGCCTCCTCAGCTGAAGAGACCTGGCAAAATCACAATAAATCATGTGATGCAGGAGGAGGGCGCACAGCTTGGTGCAAGGGATTGCCCAGCTCTGTCTTTAGATGCCCTATAATTTAGTTATCACTTGAGACCACATATACAGGAATGGGGAAGAGTGGCGTTGTGTCTGAGCTTCAGATTCCAAAGCCCCCCAAAAGAGTGTTTATATCCAAAGAGAGAAATGGCCACAGCGCATCCATGATTGTGGTAAGAGAAATAGGCTTGGTTCCCTCCCAACCTGCCTTGAAGGACAAACTAGTGAATTCCCAAAGAAAACCACTGTGACTTGTATCTAGTCAAGAATGGCCAGGAAAGGCATCCTGGGAAAGTTCTATACTGGAATCTGAAGGTTAAGCAGAATCTGGGTGCAATAGAGGTAGCTCAGGCAGAAACTTTGGGGTGGGGGGCAGCAGTTTGAGAGGAGGAGAAAAAGGCCTCTTCAGTAGCCCTAGTGAAAGCTGAGATGGCAGACAGGGAACAGGGAGGCAGGAACCGGTGCAGGATGCGGCTGGAGAAGAAAATTGCTGCTAGAGCTCGAAGGGCACTGCGGGCCCCTCAAAGATGGGGGTCTCTCCAAATGACCAACAGAGAGCCACTGGATAGTTTAAAGTAGATGTAACATAGTCAAATGTGTGCCTCAAAAAAATGGTTATTTTCTTCTTTTCTTTCCTTCCTTCTCCTCGCTCCCTCCCTGCTGCCCTCCCTCTCCACTCCCTTTCTTCCTTCCTTCTTTCCTCCCTCTGTCCCTCCTCGCCTTCCTTCTCTCCACCCCTCCATCTCTCCTTCTCTCTCTCTTTTTCTCTCCCTTCCTCCTTTTCTTTCTCTCTGTCTCCCTCTTTTTTTCTTCCCTTCTTTCTTTGACTTACTTATCTTTGCCAAGATGATGTTTACCATCAATCTAAGAAACACGATGTTTACTGCCAAGCTAAGAAATGGTTCTTTTTTTTTTCTGGGGCATTTCAAGCCTTAGCTAGGAGTTTGAGAAGGTGGGCATAAAGCAGTGAATCCTAAACATGCTGGGATTGCACCGGTGATATTGCCCAGTTTCCACAGGTTTAGGAAACTTCCCGAAGATGCCCTTGGTGTTTGAAGCTTAGTTTAAAAGCCTCTGCCTGAGGTCCTTACCGGGCCTGGATACCTAAACTATTCATGCTCCCTCAACCACATCTCCCATCCATGCTCATGGACAGCCCGTTTCTTTGTGTTCCCATAATCCCCAGGTGACCCTAGGTCCATAACGTCACCTAGCCGACAATCTTCACTCTGTTTCCTTCCTTGCCTTGGTCTTTCCAACGCCAGGTTGTCAGGAGCCCACACATACTTACAGGTGGGAAGGGCCTGAAAAGGTTGCCAGGGCAGAAGACACTATTCCTACTCCCCACCTTGGCTGTTCTGGTTCTCCAGGCCTGGATCACCCTACCCTCAGCTGCAACCCAAAGTGTCCTCTCTCCCCAAAGATCTGCTCCTGGATGGGGGTACAGGACTGCACCCCCAGATTGCACATGAAGTTTCATGTCGTACATGGAGAGCAGGCCTCCGCTGCTGGAGAGACCTGGCAAAATCACAATAAATTGTGTGATGCAGCAGTTTCCCAGGAGAGAGCACACATGGGTGTAAGGGATTGTCCAACTCTCTCACTAAGGAAGGAAACAGACTGTCTTTCTGCTTGCCAGCTATTTCCTTAGGGCTCATGGAACCCCTAAAGGAAGCAATGAAGATCCACGAAAAAAAAAATAAGTTCTTGCTCCCTCTTGCACTAGGCATGGTGTCAGGGAAGCTCCCTTGGGGAAGGTGACACTTATGCTGCAGAGAGAGAGAGAGACCATGTAAGAGATAAGGAGTAGCTTCAGACCCCTGACTGTGTGACGTTGGGTTACAAAGCATAAGGACATTCACAATGTTGTACAATTACCATGCCACAGAATCATTCGCTTTGAAACGGCTAATTTTATGTTATGTGAATTTCCCCCCAATTTTTCTCAAATTTCAGAAAATGCATTTTCTGGGTAAAGATATTTTTTAAAAGGGCACAAGAAATGTTGAGAAAAGGGCTCCTGTGGAGGTTAGTGAGAGACAGGGAGTACCTGGCCCTGGGGTTTCACCCACCTATGGGACACCTGCCTTTCAGAGAATCCCTCAAATGGCCCATGTTTCTGCCACACACATGTGGCTGCTGAATTCATGTGGCCTCTGAGCTCACTGCCACTGCATTTTCTTTGTTTGGATCTAATCCCATTTTCCTGATGTGTGTGTTCAACAGAGCCTCCATGTTCATTGCTTTCCTCCTGTGGAGCCAACTAAGTGGGGATTTAGACCAGTTGGCTGCTTTGGGAGGCATGCTAGCATTTGTATGGGGGAATCCTTAAGAGTGTTCAAAGCCTGTGCCTTCAGCTAAGCTCCACGATCCAACTTGCCCTCCATGGCTGGACCTCGTCCTAGAATTCTGCCTGGCATTATCCCTTATGCCTCAACTATGTCCTCGCACTTCTCCTTGGGTATACATTACTATGAATCACTTCTGGCCTCTCTTGTGTCCTACCAGCCTGAGGCAGCCTAGCCTCTGGGATCTTCCACATGGACGAGATTCAACCTCTGGTTTGCACTGATCTTATGAATCAATGCTTTGGACTTTGCAAGTGGGCAACTCCATTCCTTCCAATGCTGATATTGTCCTCTCTTAAAGGGGTTACTGGCTGGGTGCAGTGGCTCATGCCTATAATCCCAGCACTTTGGGGGGCTGAGGCAGGCAGATGACCTTAGGTCAGGGGTTTGAGGCCAGCCTGCCCAACATAGCAAAACCCCGTCTCTACTAAAAATACAAAAAATTAGCCAGGCATGGTGGTGGGTGCCTGTAATCTCAGCTACTCAGGAGGCTGAGGCAGGAGAATCACTTGAACCTGGGAGGCAGAGGTTGCAGTGAGCCGAGATCGTGCCACTGCACTCCAGCCTGGGTGACAAGAGCAAAACTCCATCTCAAAAAAAAAAAAAAAAAGGCGGGGGGGGTGGGGGGCGGTGGTTACCTGGGGCACCAACTTGCATGCAAGAACTCATCCCAGGAAGCAACTAGGAACAGTGCGGTCATTGCAGTAATGTAAAGTAAAGAGAGCTGGCAGCTGAATTCAACTACACTGGAGAGGAACTGCTGATGCTCCGAGTGCCTACAGCATCCACAGCCCTCTTCTGAGACACTCTGTTGGCTTGAGCTTCCATGTTTCTCTGTCCAGTGTGGCCTCAATCCTCTTTGCCAAACTGATTGAATGTTGGAAGTAAATCTGCACTAGAAGCTGTCACCCAGGGACTATCCAGCTATAAGGTGACCCCATGAGGTCACTGAAGACTGAGTGTCCCCCTCCTGGGTGGAGTCTGAATGAACCAACTGGGGTCCCTCTTCAGAGGATTTGATGTGGATGTCCAGAGAAAAGTAGATGGTGAGGCAGGAGCAGCAGAGACAGCCACAGAGGGTGACTGGAATGATAGGATAGCAGAGCCTCAGGTGAGGGGAGAAGTCTGATGCTCCAATGTCCTGCCACCAAGGCAACGGGGTGGCAAGAACTGAGTGGTAGATGGCTGCTTGAATGTCCTGATGCCTGGAAGGCCGTGGGTTCTGCTTGGCCATGAGTTCCCTCTGCTTTCTCTTTCCTGGAAACCCCATGGGCTATAGAAAGAAACTTTTATTGACTGAATGTATTAGGTTGGTGCAAAAGTAATTGCATTTTTGCATTACATTCTTTTTTTTTTGAGACCAAGTTTCACTCTTGTCACCCAGGTTGGAGTGCAGTGGCATGATCTCAGCTCACTGCAACCTCCACCTCCCAGGTTCGAGTGATTCTCCTCCCTCAGCTTCCTGAGTAGCTGGGATTACAGGCATGTGCCACCACACCCGGCTAGTTTTTGTATTGTTAGTAGAGACAGGGTTTCACCAGGTTGGCCAGGCTGGTCTCAAACTCCTGACCTCAAGTGATCCACCTGCCTTGGCCTCCCAAAGTGCTGGGATTACAGCTGTGAGCCAATGCGCCTGGCCTGCATTACCTTCAATGGCAAAAACAGCAATTACTTTTGCACCAACCTGTGCTTGAATATGTCTGTATTTCCTGAAATCCCCCCAAAATCCAAGCTGGACTTAGAATAAGCCCAGAATAAGAAGACAAAGAACCAGAAGTCAAGGTTTTACCCAGAGAGAAAGGGGAGAAATGGAAGGGAAGATGGAGCCAAGAAACAGAAACCAGGCTGAAAGTGAACAGACACAAACCCTGATATTTGACACGGACACCAGTGGACATTTGCTCCCCACCCTGGGGGGCACAAAGCCTGTTGGCCTGTCTGACAGGCCTAGAGATCCAATGCCCAGACAGACACACAAGTGGCAAAATCCTGGGTGCCCTGAATTTGGAAAGAGCTTTTGGTTTACACACACACCTCAGGGAGAGACAGTCCTAAAAACCAGTTGCCTCATCCCTGGCCTGTTGGCAAAGCCACGATGAATGACTCCCTCTCTCCGGAATCTGTAGGCCTCTTGACTCTTTTAGACTTCCCTAATAGACTTTGATTCAAAGCCGAAATGAGGTTTAAGCTGCTGATAGCATGTCTCGGCCACTTCGGGAAAGCAATGCTGGGTGCTGATGCTGGAACGCCAGCAAAGGGGGATTAGAAGTCTCGGCTGAGTTCTGCCACTGCGGCTCTGTGTTACTATTAAGAGGGATGGATTAATATCAAGTTTCAGGGATCTGGTTGCTCACTGATACTGCTTAATTATCCAGATAAGTGATCGGCATCCAAGCATGAGTGGCAGCGTAAATCTCAAAGCCATCATCTTTTTTTTCCCCCCCTTCTCTTCTCTCTCTCTCTTTTTATTTATTTTTTTTTTTGGAAAGAAAGTATTCATTTAAGTATCACTGAGATACGTATTTTAAAACTCTCATTAAGCTTTAAACACAAACAGCAGTTGTGGCTGTGTTAATTTTTTGTTGTTACTCACATCACAGGAGGAAAAGGGATAGTGTTTGCAGTGGCCAAAGGTGGCCAGCAGCTTCTGCCGCCTCCCTCCTTCCAGCCATTTACTCCAGAAGGCACCCCCCGGCCCCGCCCCGTCTCCGTCTCCCATTCTGCCCTTGTGCTCACTGCAGGGAGCGACCAGCCCCCCTCTGGGGCTCACACCACAGGCTGGGAGCATCTGCTCTTCCAGCCCGGGTGGAGGCTGGGGGTGGCCAGGGCTGCCTTCTGGGCGGGGGAGCCCGCCCCTCTGCCTCTTCGCCTTCTGTCTTGGCTGGTAATTTTAACCCGTGAAGAATCTTTTCCCCCTTCTCTCTTGCTCTCTCTGTCTTCTGGGCCCTGCTCCACTTGAACTCTTGTATTACCCCTGTCGCCCTGATTAGAGCTGTCTGGCTCAGGGTGCACCCACCTGAGGCTGGGATTAAGGATCAAAGGCAGGCCAAATGGAGCGGCCCAGGCTGCGCCTTCCGTGCCTGTAAACACCATTTAGGTCTCTGTCTTTGACCCATCTGCTGCTTTCTTACTTGAGTCAGATGCTCTGTCTCCTAATTAGGCACTGACTGTCCATCAGGCGCCCAGCTAGGCACCAGCCAGGACTGATGTCTCCCAGGCACTCGGGAGAAGCCCCCCAGCCCCTCCTTGCCACTGCACTCAAGGACACTGCTCTTCTCCTGTTGCCTGGATGGCCATCGCCTTCCATGGGACACTCCCAGGTACCAGCCAGCTCCCAGGACCCAACAAACCAGGCAGCTTCTCACCACTGGGCCTTCACTCAAGCTGAGACCTCTGTCTGAACTAGCCTTCCTCTTCGCGGGGTCAGCTCTTACTCTTTAAGAACAGCTGGCGTTCTCAACCTTCACTGTGCATCAAACTCACCTGGAAGGTATTTCAACATCCCATGCCCAGGCTTCACCTCAAAGGTTTCAATTCAGATGGTCCAGGGACATCTGGGCGGGGGTGTTTCTCTATAGAAACACCCAAGTATTTCAGACGGAAACCCCTATGCACAGCCTCCAACCTCCTCTGGCCTCAGCCATGCCACCCTGGCCCTCCTGCTTTATGCTCAGCCTCATCATTCTTCATGTGGCTGCAGGCCATTTGCTTACCCTGAACTTTCTGCCAGGAAAATAACCCACACCCATTTCTCCTAATTAGCTTCTTCTTCTTCTTCAAATATTTGTTCTGCTTTTACAGGCCCAGGAAAGCCTTCAAGATCCCCCCAGGTGAGGTCAACCTCCCCATTAGAGATGCTGTGTTTTTACCCCTGTGCTTATGCTGGCTGTGATTAGAACCCTCCATGAAGTGCCTTTATGGGTCATTGCCTGTCTTTCTGTCTGTAAGCTCAGGAATGCAGGAGTCATGTAGCTGTGTGCACCTTGGTATCCAGGCATCAAGTCCCGAGCCGAGCACATGGTGCACATACGGAGGTTAGTGAGTGAGATCAAGGACGGCAGGGTTAGTCAGCAGAGAGGGGTCAGGTTAGCCAACTCTTCAGCACCCTCACACATTCATTCCTGGCTCATTTAACCCTGGCGTTAGACTGACTAGCAGGCATTAATATATCCTTTCCCTGGCAAGAAAATGGAAACATCCAGAATGTAGTCACTTGGCTAAAGTCACAGGAAAGGAATGAGTGGTGGAGGAAGAGGAACTCCAGGTGGGCCATGGACGCAGTTGTCAAGAAACAGAGAGCTGGCTCCGAATAAGGGCATTGCCCTAGTCTTATTCTGTGTGACAGTGATGGTTGTCATTGGGAGGAAGATCGCAAACACAGGGCAACAGAGGAATGGGGATGAGGAAGAATGAGCTGGAATCCTGGCTCTGTTATTCCAACCCCATCAAGTCCTTTAGCTTTTACTAAGTGTTCATGTCTGGAAATGAGTATAATAACACCCACTCTTCTGATTGTGTAAGGAGTGGTTGCCAATCATCATAGACTGTGAGCTCATTGATGACACTGTCTCTTTCTTCACCATCTTGCTCCCAGAGCCTACCACGGTGCCTAGCATGTAGTATTGACTGAAAAATATCCTAAATACAATGATAGGATATAAAAAATAACAAGTACTGACTGGCCGCAGTGTCTCACGCCTGTAATCCCAGCACTTTGGGAGGCTGAGGCAAGCAGATAACTTGAGCCCAAGAGTCTGAGACCAGCTCATGCAACATGGTGAAACCCTGTCTCTACAAAAATTGCAAACATTAGCCAGGTGTGGTGGTGTGTGCCTGTAGTCCCAGCTACTTAGGGAGGGGGCTGAGATGGGAGGATCATCTGAGCTTGGTGGTTGAGACTGCAGTGAGCTATGATTGCACCACTGCACTCCAGCCTGGGTGACAGGGTGAAACTCAAAACCAAAACCAAACAAACAAACAAAAAACAGAGGAAAATAATTATTAACATGGCATGGGGCTTCATCAGTTTATAAAGCATGTTTATACACACTGTTGCCTTTAGATCCGACTTAGAGGAATTGAATTATGTAACCTGTCCTGATGAGAGACATGGCGACTTTGACCAGGGGTTAAGAGGCAAGAAGAGAGAGATTTAAGATGGACATCGACATGGCGGCTTTGACCAGGGGTTAAGAGGCAAGAAGAGAGAGATTTAAGATGGACATCAACATGACTTAGTGGGAGACTGGCCTTAAGGGTGGAAGAGATGAAGGTGTATCGCTGTTACATTTAGTGTTGCCAGCAGGGAAACCTGTTCAGGGAGACAAAACAGGAGACCGCAGCTCTCCCAATCAGTGTCAAAGATAAAATTCAAATGAAGACTTTAAAAAAAAAAATGACTTAAAAGGTGGTGTCCAAACCAGAGAGCTTTGAGAGGGGAAGGAGGTAACACAGACAATTAAGCCAGGACAACAGATATAAACCAAGACTGTCCTGGGCACACCAGAGTGTATTACCAATCTATTTAAAACTGGCCGGCAGTGGTGACTCATGCCTGTAATCCCAGCACTTTGGGAGGCTGAGGTGGGCGGATCATGAGGTCAGGAGTTTGAGACCAGCCTGGCCAATATGGTGAAACCCGGTCTCTACTAAAAATACAAAAATTAGCCAAGCGTGGTGGCTCACCCCTCTAATCCCAGCTACTCAGGAGGCTGAGGCAGAAGAATCACTTGAACCCAGGAGGCAGAGGTTGCAGTGAGCTGAGATCGCGCCGCTGCACTCCAGCCTGGGCGACAGAGCAAGACTTCGTCTCAAAAAAAAAAAAAAAAAAGAAACCAAAAAAACACAAAAGTTATACACAGGTACAATATTATGGCTATTATGATGACAATACAGTTAGGATGATAATTAGAGTAATTTTATGACTAAAACTTTTCTGCCTTTACATTACTTGTTTATCCTCACTTTACTAATTTATTTATTTTTATCATCCTGAGTCCAACTGAGGAATGATCTCTGAAAGTAGCTCATAGGCACGGGTGATGTAATTCGTGTCAAGTCACACTAATCTTTTCCATTTTCCTCTCTTCTGTTAGGCTACCAGCTTGGAATAGCTGCAGGGGGTTCTTCTCAGTCATGGAGATTCTAGACCAGAGCTCCCTTCTTCAGCAGCCCATGGCCACCGCTGGGGACAGTTCAGGCCCATGAGGCTGCTGTGTCCATCGCCCCGCATGTTAAGCTATGAGTGTATGTGTGTAGATGTATATTTGTGTCACACTTCCTTAAGTTGCATATGAATTTAGAAAAAATCCTTTATTTAATCAGCTTCAGCTTACAGAAAAGAAAAGAGTTCATTAAAACTTCACCTCTTGAAGAACTTGCCCTCAAATCTGAATCTAGTCCATTCAGGCAACCACACATTCACAGTCCTAGTTATGGGATGCCCTGTAACTTAGTTATCACTTGAGGCAGATGAAATTAGAATTATCCAAATTAGTATCATGGAAAGGATTTTTAATAGACCTTTTTAGGAGAAAAAGAAGGATGCCTGGAGAGAGGTAAGATTGTTATTTCTGAGTCTTTTTTAAATTATAAAAAATATTCAGCATACAGAAAAAGATGGCACATCATAATAAACACAACTGTACCCAATCATCACAGGGCCTTCATTTGTGGAATTGTTAACATTATCTATTTAGGTATACAAATTCATCATTACTAATATAATTAAAGCCTCCCGTTCATCCCTTTCTCAAACATTCCTTCCCTTTCTCTCCTCAAAGTCAACAAATTGCCACTTTAATGTATTTTATTTTTCTCATATAAATTGCATATTTGTCTTCATTATCCATAATCATCATTTATGCTATTTTGCTTAATATTAAACTTTATATTATGTACATCATGTGATATACAATATCTAACATACTGCCACGCTAAACACAGCAATTTTCAGATTTTTATGTTGTGACACGGATCTCTACTTCATTCATTTTAACTGCTACATGGTATTTGAAGGTATGAATATATCACAATTTTAATATAGTCTCCTGTTGGTTATTTAGGTTTCTGTTTTTTGCCATTACAAACAATGCTAGAATGAAAATTCTTACCCTTGACTCCCTGTATGTACACAGTTTCTCTAGGGTGTGCTGCTAGAAGTGGAATTGTTGGGTCACAGAATAACAAACGTCTCCAATCTAAACAGATACTGCCATTTATTTTCCAAAGTATTTTGTACCAATTTAAATTCCCCCAACTGTGTCTAAGAGGTCCTACTAATGCATATTCTTGTCAAGTCTTAGTACTTATCAACTTGTTTTCCTTTTTAAATGTTCCATTCTTATGTTATTTGTCTCCCTGATACATACTGAGGTTGCAATCTTTTGATGTCTTTGGTTGTCCAGATTCTCTCTTTGCTGAATTTCTTATTTATATCCTTTGTCAATTTTTTCTCTGTGGCTGCCTATATTTTCCTTATTGTCTTATAGGTTTTTGTAGATATTTGTAGATATTCTGGACAGAGATGTCTTCTTGACTATATTCATTGTTTTAAATGTTCAATTTCTATAGTGTCATTAGTAAATTTAGTAAAAGATATTTGTGTCTTGTGTCCTTTTATTTTAATTTGAGATATATGTATCCGGTATTAAAAAAAGAACTCTTGATTAGCTTGGGAAGATAGAGATGTTTCTTCGTTTTTTTCTGAGTTTTTGTTTTTACACTGAAATATTTAATCCACTTAGAGTACACTTTTGTAAATGATGTGAGGTGGATTTCTAATTCTCTCTTATTCTGGAAGCAAAAGCAATTTTCCTGCACTATTCATCAAACAGTCCATCATTTCCCAATTATGGCAGTGACAAATAAACTATTCATCAAAGCTGACTTCTATTCTTCCTGGAGCAAGCTGGACTTCTTCCCCCTAGTCACCCTCAGAGTGTGATGGTGCCATATGACTGAGTTCTAGACAGTAGAAAATGAGGGGCATGCCATGCACACTTCCAAGGCTGGCCAAATAGGTGGCTTCTGCAAGGGGAACCCCATATTTCTCTTCCATTAGCTTGAGTTGGTCAAGGTGGGCAGAGACACCATATGTGGAAGACACTGGATCCACAAGGTTGAAAGGATGTGCTATGTTCTGAATTTTTGTATCCCCTTAAAATTCACAGGTTTAAATTCTAACCTCCAAGGTGATAGTGTTAGTAGGTGGGGCCTTTGGGAGGTGATTACTTCACAGAGGTGGAGCCCTCATGAATGAGATAAAAGCTTTTATAAAGGAGGCCCCAGAGAGCTGCCTCACCCCTTCCGTCATATGAGGACACAGCAAGAGGGTGCTATCTATGAGGAACAGGCCTTCACCAGACACCAAATCTACTGGCACCTCCACCTTGAACTTTCCAGCCCCAAGAAGTGTGAGAAATTGATTTCTGTTATTTATGGTTTTTGTTGTAGCAGCCCAAACAGACTAAGTCAGCTTAGGTTCTTGAATTATAGCTTTTAGGAGAGGTACGTGCCAATCAGGGATTCTTATGAGGTAGAAATGAACCTCTATTATGCTAAAATATTGTGGTATTTACCTGGTACAGCAGCTGGCATTTTCTAAAATAATACACTTGCTAATCCCTATTGCTACCTCTTTCATAAATCAAATTTCCAGATATGCATAGGTTGAATTCTGGATTTTCTACTCTGGTTTTATTGGTCTCCCTGTACTGATTACCACTCACCTATTGATATAATTTTACATTAAATATTCATGTCTGGAAGTCTAAGTCCCACCATATTGATCTTTAAAATTGTGTTGGCTTTTTTTCTATCAAGTAAATTTTGGAATGAGTTGTTACGCTCCAAAAAATTCCTCTTGGGGTTTTCATTGAAATAACATTGAATTTACAAGCGAAATTAGGTAGAATCAAAAGCTCAACATCATGGTATCATTACAACATAAAAGGGTGTCTGTTTGTGTGCATACATATATGTGTGTGTTTGTATGTACACACACATACATACACAGAGTTAAGGTATGAAATCAATAATTCTTGAAGAATTTTTGAAAAATTGTAGTAAGATTTCTTACATGATGTTTTCTATTTTTGTTGCCATTGAAAATGGTATATATTATTATTGTTTTTTATAGAGATGGAGTCTTACTGTGTTGCCCAGCCTAGTTTTAAATTCCTGGGCTCAAGTGATCCTTCTACCTCAGCCTCCCAATATGCTAGGATTACAGTAAATGGTATATTTTTAAAGAAACATTTTCTAATCATGGCTCTTTATAGAAATTTGATTGATTGAATGAAATGAACATGTATCTAGCAACCTTGCTGAAATCCTCTTATGCATTTTGTTAATAATGACAGTTTGGTCTGTTCTTTTACATCCTTATGCTTTTATTTATTGTGTTTGCTGTTCTAGCTAATCCAACTCAGTGTTGGACTAAGCAGTGACATGGCAGTCACATGGCTTTTATTTAACTATTATTGGAATATAAATGTTTCATTAGTGATTAAGCTGTTAGTTTTTGGCAATTAACAGAGTTACTTTCTGTTTCCAGTTTGCTAGTTTTTTTTTATTATAAATGGGTTTTGGATTTCATCAAGTGCCCTATATTAATTGATCAGATAGTTTTATTTCTTTATTCTGCGAATATGGTGAAAAGCATTAATTTATCTTCCAATGAAAATGACCCTTAGATTTCTAAATTAATCCCAAATTGATCATTTTACATACTATTTAATTCTGTTTGTAGTATTTTATTTCAGATTATTTAGTTAATATTCATTTATATTTATAAATGAAATTGCCTGTAATTTTCTTTTCTCACAGTTTCTTTTCTAGTTTTGGCATCAAAGTTATTCCAGAATCATAAAATGAAATGTGAAATATTCTCTTACATTTTCTCTTCTGTTGATCAGCTGGAAGAAAGCAGATATTAAATCTTTCCTATTTGTTTGAACTTGCAGGTCAAATTTACTCAGGTTTTAAAAATCTCTTTCTTTTTTAAACAATAGTCATTAAATAGTGATTCAATGTATTTAGTTCTACTTGGGTTGTCCAACTGTTCATGAAGAGTGTTTTGTTAATTCAATATTCCCAGGATTCTTTTTCCATTTGTATGTTTTTTAAACATACAGAATAAAGTTGTTCATAGTTTCCTCTTACATTTTCAGTCTCTTCTCTATCTACAATTGTTTCATATTACTAATTTCTATTTTTTATTTATTCATTCTCTATCTGCAGATCTTTCATATTACTAACTCCTACTTTTTTTAATTTTTAGTTTCTTTCTCTTCCCTTGAGCTGTATCACTGGATATGACTCCATTATTTTTTGCAAAGAGCTAAGTTTTGATTTTGTTCATTTTTTCTGTTAAGTGTATTATGTTATCTCTACTTCTACTATATCTATCTTTCTTCATTTTAAGGTTTACTTTTACGTTCTTACTGAAAAAATCTTTATTTGTATCATTAGGTTATTGATTTTTTCTTTTTTAATAAGAGCAATTAAGACAATAAATTTCTCCTTAAAACTTGCTTTAACTGCATCTCATGCTTTCGATAATAATATATTCATTATAATTCCATTCTAGTTATTTTCAAGCTTTTATTGTGATTTATCCTTTTATGTTTAGGTTATGTTTACGGGTGCTTTACATTTACAGATGTACATGTACTACTCATGTTTTCATCAGGAGAACAGAAACACATTATATATTTCAAAAGGGAATTTAACGTGAGTAATCAATTACAAAGGTATGAGAAAATTAAAGTGCAAAAAGCAAACACTACTGTAACACTGAAATAGTAACTTTAGGAGTAGCTGCCTAATGTAGTTTGGCTGTGTCCCCACCCAAATCTCATTTTGAATTCTTATGTGTAGGAGATACCCAGTGGGAGGTAACTGAATCATGAGGATGGGTCTTTTCCATGTTGTTCTCTTGATAGTGAATGTCTCATGAGATCCGATGGTTTTAAAAAGGGGAGTTTCCCTGCACAAGCTCTCTTTTCTTGTCTGTTGCCATGTGAGACATGCCTTTCACTTCCACCATGATTGTGAGGCCTCCCCAGGCATGTGGAACTGTAAGTCCAGTAAACCTCTTTCTTTTGTAAATTGGCCCGTCTTGGGGACTGTAAGTCCAGTAAACCTCTTTCTTTTGCAAATTGTCCCATCTTTATCAGCAGCATGAAAATGGACTAATACACTGACAGTCCCAGGACTGGGAGTGAATGAAACAGGAAAAAGCTGGTGGTAAGATTTCTGTGGAGGGGCTGCTACCCTGCTCATACTGGTATTGGAGCAGGCACAGGGGAGTGGTTCTGGGAGTGCTCAAAGAAACTGGAGCTGAAAGTGCTGCTTCTTTCAGGGTGAGGTTGGCAGGAAGAAGAAGACAGACAGGAAGTCCCACCTCCAGACCACATAGAGTGCCTCCTATTGGCCAAAACTTACAGGAAGCCAAATGAGAATTGGGAAATAAGTTTTGTAAAGTCTCAGTTCCTGAATCACAGAGCAGATTACAGTAGGGGTTTTTGAGCTGAAAATTAATAAATATTTAACCAACAAAATAGATGTCAAAATTAGTTATTGATATCTAACTGGAGTGCTCTTTTCCATTTAAAGTTGATGCTTGAACAACATGGGTTTAAACTGTGTGAGTGCACTTATGAGTGGATGTTTTTCAATAAAAGTTACACCAAGTGTGCCTGCCTCTCTTGCCTCCCCTTCCACCTCCTGCACCACTTCCACCTCTGCCATTCCAGAGACAGCAAGACCAACTCCACTTTTTCTTCCTCCTCCTCAATGAATTCAACCTAAAGATAGGGATGAAGACCTTTAAGATTCTCCACTTCCACTTAATGAATAGTAAAGGTATTTTCTCTTCCTTATGATGTTGTTAATAATGTTTTCCTTTTCTTCTAGCTCACTTTATTGTAAGAGTACAGTATGTAATATACATAATATACATCATCTATGTTAATTGACTATGTTATTAGTAAGGCTTACAATCAATAGTAGGCTATTAATTGATAGGTTTTGGGGGAGTCAATTGTTATACCTGTATTTTCAACTGAGTAGCAGGTCATCCCCCCAAATCCCCACATTGTTCAAGAATCAACTGTACTTTGATGCCCCATACAACAGAATTTCCATGGAAGGAGTTAAAACTGAACCTGATCACTACTGTCTATCTGAGGAGCAGACAAGATCCTGTACTTGCCATGTGCTGATCTAGCAGAAATATAGTGCAAGCACACATGCAATTAAAAATTTCCTAGTAGCCACAATGAATAAAATAAAATGTGTAAAATTCATTTTAATAACATATATTCCTTAATCTATCCAAAGATGAGCCCTTCAACATGTAATTATCATAAAAATATTAATAAGATATTTTACTGTTTTTTAAATTTAGTACTAACTTTTCAAAATCCAGTGCCTATTTTATACTTTCAGCACACAGAAATTCAGGTGCTAATTTTTTGTTAGAAATATCTGATCTGTGTTTAGAGTACATAAAACCTACAGTTTAAAAAGTTGATTTATTTATATAAGTTATTTCAAACATAATTAAAGTTTTCCATTTACTAAATCAAGTATGAGTTTTTAAATTAAAATTAATTACAATCAAATGAAATTAAAAGTTTATTTCCTTAGTCCCAGTAGCTGTATTTCAAGTTCTAAATAGTCACATGTAGATGGCAGTTTCCATATTGATGAGCATAAGTTTAGAAGATTCTAGAAAGGACAACTGGAGATGCACACAGTTTAGACTCTTCAGGTGGGGCAACTAGGAAAGTAAGATGTCTTCCTCCTGGGCTTTAGGGACTAAATACAACAAAATTCCCCGAATGGGAAGCCACAAGGCACTCATAAAGAATGTTTAATTCCTTCATGCGCTTTTGCATGTGGAATAACATTTTCTTTCTTACCTTCTGAGGGATAACGTTTTCTTTCTTTCTTACCTTCAATTGTCTATTCATCTCTTCATCCATCCACTTTTGCATCCGCCTACTCATCCATCCATTCATTTTTTCCTTCCTGTTGAGGATCACTGAGCATCTCTTTACTAGAAACTATATAATAGACACTATGCTAGGCTCCAAGGACAAGGATGGATATGACATAGTCTCTACAATCTAGTAGGTGTAGCTATCTACATAAACAAGATTTTGCAATTTGAGGTGATAATGTGGCAGAAGTGTGAAAAGATTATATAGTGAGAATAAGCATGAAGAAGTGACAAATTCTGCTAGTAAGTGGAAAAGATGTTTCTGAGAGAGGGAACAGCAAGTGTGAATGTAGGCTGAAACACCAAGCTGTGCTTCAGTAATTAGGAGTAGTGTGGGTGGATTTGTGGGAGTGTAGAAGGGAGTGGAGGTGAAACCAGAAACATGAGCTGGAGCCTGAGTGCTGGAGCCTTGGGCAAGGTGTCTGAGTTCCCTCTCATGGGTGGTGTGGACCTGTTGAATGAAGAGTGTAAAGCAAGATCAGACAGGTGTTTGGAAAAGATTATTCTCCAGAGTAGTAATGGAAAGCAGCAACAATGAAACAGTGAATGCTTACATTGGCTACTCCACTTGCTTGGGGTGAAATGTGCTCCTATGAGCTTTTCTCTGATATTTTCTGTGAATATTTCATTTAATGGATTGATTGGTTTATCCCCAATATCTTGGATGCAGCTATTTTGGAATGTGTTGTTCCTTTGTATAACCTTTGAAAAATGATTTACTGTTGAGAACCACAATAGTCAGTAATTTACTCAAGGAGTAGAAGCTATTGACCAAATCTAAAAAGGACTTGGTATTGTTTCTTTTTATACTACCAGACACATTTGATTTTTGGTCATTTTCCACAATCAAATTTGCTAAGAACATTCCATATAATATTCAGAAAACATTTTTAAGCATATACAATGTGCCAATTACTAGGAACAGTGATATGAATAAGGCAAGTGTAATTCTTGAAAGAAAACTTAAATGAAATATATAGACAAACAGATAACCATGTAGAATGTTCTAAGATCCATGTCCATTCACACACTTAAATCATTGTCTTTGGTAGAAAAAAAAAATGAGTTGTTTTGTTTAGAAATCATTTTCACAATAAAATAAGTGTATTAATCTGGTTGCACACAATCTGAGATTGGATAATTTATAAAGGAAAGAGGTTTAATTGACTCAGTTCTGCATGGCTGGGGAGGCCTCAGGAAACTTAAAATCATGGCATAAGGTACAGGAGATGTAAGTACCTTCTTCAGAAGGTTACAGGAGAGGGAGAGAGTGAGGCGGGGGAGTGGGCATACACTTTTGAACCATCAGATCTCATGAGAACTCACTCACTATCATGAGAACAGCATGAGGGAAGCCATCCCCATGCTCCAATTACCTCCCACCAGGTCCCTCCTTTGACATATGGGGAGGGATTTGGGTGGGGACACAGAGCCAAACCATATTATTCCACCACTGGCCCCTCTTAATTCTCATGTCCTTTTCACATTTCAAAACCAATTATGCCTTCCCAACAGTCTCCCAAAGCCTTAACTCATTCCAACATTAACTCAAAAGTCCAAGTCCAAAGTCTCATCTGAGGCAAAGCATGTCTCTTCCTCCTATGAGCTTGTAAAATAAAAAGCAAGTTAGTTGCTTCCAAGATAAAATGTAGGTGCCTGCATTGGGTAAATGCTCCAAAATTGGCCAAAACAAAGGGGCCATAGGCCCCATGCAAGTACAAAACTCATCGGGGCACTCATTAAATTTTAATACTCCAGAACAATCTCATTTGACTCCATGTCTCAAATCCAGGGTATGCTGATGCAAGGGATGGTCTCCCAGGGCCTTGGGCAGCTCTGCTCCTGTGCCTCTGCAGGATACAGCCCCCGCAGCTGCTTTCATGGGCTGGCATTGAGCCCCTGCACTTCTCCTGATGCACAGTGCAAGTTGTTGATGGAGCTACCATTCTGGGGGGTATGGAGGTCAGTGGCTCTTTTGTCACAGCTCCACTAGGCAGTGACCCAGTGGGGACTCTATGTGGGGGCTCCAACCCCACATTTCCTCTTTGCATTGCCCTAGTAGAGGTATTCCATGAAGGCTCTGCCCCTGCAGCAAACTTCTGCCTGGGCATCCAGGCATTTCCATATGTCCTCTGAAATCTAGGTGGAGGCTTCCAAAGTTTAACTCATGTCTTCTGTTTACCTGCAGGCCCAACACTGTGTGGAAGCTGCTAAGGCTTGGGGCATGCACCCTCTGAAGCAATGACCTGAGCTGTACCTTGGGCTCTTTTAGCTACAGCTGGAGCTGGAGCAGCTGAGACCCATGGTACTATGTCCTGAGGCTATAGAGAGCAGTGGAGCCCTGGGCCTGGCCCAGGAATCCATTTTTCCCTCTTAGGCCTCTGAGGGGCTGTGATGGGAGGGGCTGTGATGGGAGGGGCTGCTATGAAGATCTCTGAAATGCCCTGGAGACATTTGTCCCATTGTCTTGGCTATTAATGTTGGAATCCTCATTACTTATGCACATTTCTGCAGCTGGCTTGAATTTTTCCCGCAGAAAATGGCTTTTTCTTTTCCACCACATGGTCAGCTGCAAATTTTCCAAGTTTTTCATTCTGCTTCATTTTTAAGCATAAGTTCCAATTTCAAACCATCTCTTTGTGAATGCATATGACTGTACACTTTCAGAACAAACCAGGTCACCTCTTGAATGCTTTGCCACTTAGAAATTTCTTCATCCAGATACCATAACTCATCTCTCTCAAATTCAAAGTTTCACAGATCTCTAGGGCAGGGGCAAAATGCCACCAGTCTCTTGGCTAAAGCATAGTAAGAATGATCTTTCCTCCAGTTCCCAATAAGTTTCTCATCTCCATCTGAGACCACCTCAGCCTGGATTTCGTTGTTTATCTCATACCAGCATTTTGGTCAAAACCATTCAAGTCTCTAGGAAATTCTAAACTTTCTCACATCTTCCTGTCTTCTTCTGAGCCATCCAAACTGTTCCAACCTCTGCCTGTTATCCAGTTCCAAAGTTGCTTCCACATTTTCAGGTTACTTTTATAGCAGTGTCCCACTCCCAGTACCAATTTCCTGTATTAGTTCATTTTCACACTGCTGTAAAGAACTACCTGAGACTGGGCAATTTATAAAGGAGAAAGGCTTAATTGACACAGTTCTGCATGGCTGGGAAGGCTTCAGGAAACTTACAATCATGGCAGAAGGTGAAGGAGAAGCAAGTACCTTTTTCACAAGGCAGCAGGAGGGAGAGACAGTGAGGGAGGAACTGTCAAACACTCTCAAACCATCAGATCTCATGAGAACTCATTCACTATCATAAGAATAGCATGAGGGAAGCTATCCCCATGATCCAATCACCTCCCACCAGGTCCCTTTTGGGTGGGGACACAGAGCCAAACCATATCAATATGAAAAAAATTATTAATTGAACTGCATATTTAGTAAATGAATTAAATCTATGCTTACATATTTGTGAATTTATTATTATAGATATTTGCTCCAAAAATCAATACCAAGTCTAGAATTTGGTAAAAAACTAAAAGACCCAAGCTCAGGGAGACCAGTGGCCTGCGGGCTATGGAATGACTTTTATTGAAATGCCTGATTCTATAGATTAATGTTTGTGTGGCTCAGGTCAAGATGCTTCATCTCTCAGCGTCAATATGTTCTTTAAGATGGGAAATATACTAATGCCACCCATTAAGCAGGCCTAATGTGGAGGCCTTTGTGACTACATGGACTTCCTGATCCTGTGCCAGGCAGCTGGTAAGCATAGGGGGCTATCTGGCCTTTGCATGCACATGTCCTCTTGGCCTTTCTGAAGCACTCAAAGGTTAGTGCATCCAGGTTACCCTCAACCACAAGGCCCAAGGTTGAGGGAAATACCCCAGTTTCCTCTGTCCTCAGTAAGACAATTTCAAGTCAGGTCCACCCAGGTTTCTCAGAGCCTCATCAGTAGGAAGAGTTGAGCTTTTGTTGCCCACAGTGATAATTCCCTCATTAACATGCTCTTTTTTGGCGCTTTTCCTTCCCTTGGCTCATGTCCACATGCCCACACATTGTTTCCTGGGTCACATCCTAAATAAATACATTTACCAAATCCATGCCTCAAAGTCTGCTTTGCTAGGAACCAAACTTTGACAGCTAACCCACCTCAACTGAGTGCACATCCTGGCGGAGGCTCGAAGCCCAGAGAAGGCTGGTTGCCACTGGAACACCCAGGAGCCCCTCACACTGTGCTTCGCCTACGTTGTGTGACTTCTGAGCCATAGCACATGAGAACCTCCCAAGAATTTATCTGGAAGCTTTCTCAATGAGTAAAAGTAAACAGATTTGGGGTGGGGTCTGGCATTTCCCAAAGCACACAGACAGAATTCATTGTATTAATATAGCTTTTTATTTTGAATTTACTCATACAGAGTGAAGAAATACCTTAGAAAGAGATATTTCTGGTAAAAGGGGTGTGCTCTGACCTACAGGCTAAAGTGCCTCAACTGGATTCACTTGCATACAAATTAGAGTAACTTGTCTTAAACTGTATTGAGGCGGGAAGAAGAAAAAGAAGACAAGAGGAAGGAAGGAAATAAGAAAAAGCTGAATTTAAATCATGGAGGCTGCAAATATTAACCTTGAATGAATACTTAAGCTACATATCAAGTTTCTTCCTACAACTAAGCTGTTTAACAAATTTAGTTCCTGATTTAATTTTCATACGAATGTCAAATCATCATATTATCAGCCTTTATGTCTTCAATAAGAATTGAGGGTGCTTTGGGAAGCTGAGACCTCACATGAGAAGTCCCTCCTCTTCCTATAGGACAATCACCCTGTTTAAGGATAAGAATGCGGCAAATTCGCCCACTTTTTGATGGGGTTGTTTGTCTTTTTCTTGTAAATTTGTATGAGTTCTTTGTAGATTCTGTATATTAGCCCTTTGTCAGATGAGTAGATTGCAACAATTTTCTGCCATTCTGTAGGCTGCCTGTTCACTCTGATGGTAGTTTATTTTGCTGTGCAGAAGCTCTTTAGTTTAATTAGATCCTATTTGTCAATTTTGGCTTTTGTCACCCTTGCTTTTGGGGTTTTAGATATGAAGTCCATGCCTATGTCCTGAATGGTATTGCCTAGGTTTTCTTCTAGGGTTTTTATGGTTTTAGGTCTAACATTTAAGTCTTTAATCCATCTTGAATTAATTTTTGTATAAGGTGTAAGGAAGGGATCCAGTTTCAGCTTTCTACATATGGCTAGCCAGTTTTCCCAGCACCATTTGTTAAATAGGGAATCCTTTTCCCATTTCTTGTTTTTGTCAGATTTGTCAAAGATCAGATAGTTGTAGATGTGTGGTATTATTTCTGAGGGCTCTGTTCTGTTCCATTGGTCTATATCTCTGTTTTGGTACCAGTACCATGTCGTTTTGGTTACTGTAGCCTTGTAGTATAGTTTGAAGTCAGGTAGCATGATGCCTCCACCTTTGTTCTTTTGGCTTAGGATTGACTTGGCAATGCAGGCTCTTTTTTGGTTCCATATGAACTTTAAAGTAGTTTTTTCCTCATCTCACACCCGTTAGAATGACGATCATTAAAAAGTCAGGAAACAACATGTGCTGGAGAGGATGTGGAGAAATAGGAACACTTTTATACTGTTGGTGGGACTGTAAACTAGTTCAACCATTGTGGAAGACAGTGTGGTGATTCCTCAGGGATTTAGAACTAGAAATACCATTTGACCCAGCCATCCCATTACTGGGTATATACCCAAAGGAATATAAATTATGCTGCTATAAAGACACATGACACGTATGTTTATTGCGCCACTACTCCCAATAGCAAAGACTTGGAATCAACCCAAATGTCCAACAATGATAGACTGGACTAAGAAAATGTGGCACAGATACACCATGGAATACTATGCAGCCATAAAAAATGATGAGTTCATGTCCTTTTTAGGGACATGGATGAAGCTGGAAACCATCATTCTCAGCAAACTATTGCAAGGACAAAAAACCAAACACCACATGTTATCACTCATAGGTGGGAATTGAACAATGAGAACACTTGGACACAGGAAAGGGAACATCACACACTGGGGCCTGTCGTGGCATGGGGGGAGGGATAGCATTAGAAGATATACCTAATGTAAATGACGAGTTAATGGGTGTAGCACACCAACATGGTGCATGTATACATATGTAACAAACCTGCACGTTGTGCACATGTACCCTAGAACTTAAAGTATAATAAAAATTATATATAGAGAGAGAGAAAGAGAAAAAAAAGAATGTGGTGAATTCAGGGACCTTTTCCTGGACACCCTGTCCAATCCTATGTTTTCTACCATGCAGACATACCCAAAATGAATGTTCCCTAATATTAGTGATGAGCTAGGATGTGTGCAAACTCTCATTTGAAAACTTTCTCGAGGCATAGACCAAATCACCTTAATTTTTGTATTTTAGCACTGTGCTTTGAACATAGCTAGGAATACATACTGATGAAGTTGAGAAGTAAATTTTCGTGATGAATTACATCAGAAATATTCTAATATGGATATCAAAAGTTTTTTCTGATAAATAATTTGACAAGTATATACAGAACTACTTCTGTCTATAAATTGCCATCAAAGGGGGAACCAATACTAAAGAGAACCCACATGTTCTAACTCATTGCTGCCTGATCATTCTCCCTAATAGGTGGTTTCAGACATTTCCTTGGCAAAAGGTCTTCATTGGCTTCCCTGGTTAAATATATACTACCAGCCTGGTTTCCAAGGGCCTTCAGAAGAAACTCCATCACACTTTTCCACATTCATCCCTCTATGCTGCTGTCAGTCCGGTTTCTGCGGGTTTGCTGAACACACTGTTTTGGTTCTTCTGGTTGCAAGGAAGAGAGACAAGATTATACCTGTCTGAGTAAAATAAGGGGGATTTATGGAGAAAGTCTCATGTGATCTGTGGAAGACCTGAGCATCTAGGAACCAAAGGAGGAAGAATCAGGCAATCAAACTTAGTGCAGATTGGAGACCACCTTTCATCTGACTCTGCTGTTGCCGGGACTTAGAATCTGCTTCCCAGTGTCTAGAGATCCCAGGTCGTGTCCTAGAAACTTGAGAGAGAGTCCAACTGATCAAGCTTTGTCTAATCAACTATTTTGATCCAATTAACTACTTTGATCTAATCAACTAGGAGGATGCATGAGAATCATGAAACTCAAACATGACTCCTGAAGTCCTGCCCTGTGCGTCTATAGCTGATCAAAGAAAAGATCAAATGGGCAAACAACCCTCAAAATTTGTTTTCGCAGACTACATTCACGTACTTTACCTTCTGCCTGCATGGTGTTCTTGTTCCCTGGAAAAATCATTTCTATTCTTTAAGCCTAACCGCAAAAGAAGACTTCACAGATTCTACAAACCAGATCATCTCTCTCCTGTAAATTATCATTCTTTCTCATTTTTTTATTGAGAGATAATTCACATACAATAAAATTTACCTTTTAAAAACATGCAGTTAAGGCCGGGCATGGTGGCTCACCCCTGTAATCCCAGACTTTGGGAGGCCAAGCCAGGCAGATCATGAGGTCAGGAGATCGAGATCAAGACCATCCTGCCTAACACAGTGAAACCCTGTCTCTACTAAAAATACAAAAACTTAGCCAAGCATAGTGGCATGTGCCTGTAGTCCCAGCTCCTCAGGAGGCTGAGGTAGGAGAATCATTTGAAACCAGGAGGCTGAGGTTGCAGTGAGCTGAGATCACGCCACTGCACTCCAGCCTGGGCGATAGAGCGAGACTCCATCTCAAAAAAGAAAAAAAAAATTATGCAGCTAAGTGGCTTTAGTATATTTTCAGTGTTGTACAACCATCACCACTATCTAATGCCAGAATATTTTCATTACCCATAAAAGGAACCCTACCCATGAATAGTCACTCCTATGCCCACGGCCCCTGGCAACCACAAATCTCTTTCCTTCTCTATGAACTCGGCTTGCTCTGGATTTTTATATTAATATAATGGAATCATACAATATATGTCCTTTTCTGTCTGGGTTTATTCACTTAACATAATATTTTCATGGTTTCTCTTGCAACATGGATCAGAACTTTATATCTTTTTTGGCCAAATATCATTCCATTATATGGAAAGACCACACTATGTTTATCCAATCATCATTTGATGGACATTTGGAGTATTTCCACTTTTTAGCTATTATGAATAATGCTATTATAATTATTCCTGAACAAGTTATTGTGTAGACATACATCTTTAAGTCTCTTGAGTATACACTTAGGAATAAAATTATTAGGTCATATGATAACTCTCTGTTAAACTTTCTGAGCAACTGCCAAAATATTTTCCAAAGTAGTCACACCATTTTACGTCCCCACGAATAATAGCCAAGGTGTTAATTTTATCTAAATCCTCATCAAAATGTTATCTCATATATATATACACACTTATCTATCCATCTATATCAATATATCAGATTAGTATTATTCTCGTAGCCATCCTAATGGGTTTGAAGTGCTCTCTTACCATGATTTTTATTTGTTTCCCTAATGGCTAATGATGTTGCATATCTATCTGCCCTAGTGGTTTTCATAATGTAGCTACTTGAGAATTTGACTTTTTTCTTCATTTCCTCAACTAAAACTATCCCCTATTGCTTGCAGCTGAATTTTAATTCCCTTCATATTGTCTGCAGATCTGAGTATAATGCCTGTTATTATTTAAATTATCATCAGTGGCTGGGTACAGTATCTCATCCTTGTAATCCCAGCTCTTTGGGAGGCCAAGGTGGGCGGATCACTTGAGCCCAGGAGTTTGAAACCTGGCTGGGCAATATAGTGAGACTTCTTCTCTAAAAAAAATTTAAAAAATAAAATAGCGGGGCCTAGTGGTGTACACTTTGTAGTCCCAGCTACTCAAGAGGCTGAGGCAGGAGGATCACTCGAGCCCGGAAGGCAGAGATTGCAATAAGCCAAGATCATGACACTGCACGCTAGCCTGGGAGACAGAATGAGACCTTGTTCAATAAATAAATAACTTAATTAATTAATTAATTAACATTTTTGAAATAATTTGTTCTTTAAATGTTAAAAATAATACTGCATAATAACTTTTACTGAGTTTTATGAAATCAGGGTTGTCATTATCATCTAATGTTTCTGTAAGAGCCCAAATTCATTGATCTACAAGTTGAACCACACTAGGGCAGTCTTATTGTTGCAACATTAATGCCTTTATTTTACTCAGCAACTAGCAGATGCCTTAAAGACTTTATCATTAATTTTCATAGTGACTTTTTGTGTAGAGATTGTTATCCTCGTTTTAAAGAATTGGGAACAGAGGCGTAGAGACCATAACATGTACCAAAAATTCCATCAGTTCTGCCATGTCTACCAGCCCCTTTGTGGTCAGGGACAGTGGAATGCAGGCAAGGGTGACTTGTATCACATCCAGGTCCAAGCAGCAAATAAATAGCACACAATCCCTCATGTATCCCTTCTTTTAGAGCAACAACCAGGGAAGTTGTGCCTCTGGCTGGTGCAGCTACAAGATGCTGGAGCCTCTGTGAAGCCACTTTCCAGAGTGATGATATGGTGTATATCCCAGACAGCCATGTAGTATGACAAGAAATAAACCTGCCTTGTATTAAGCCCTGGGGTTTTGGACTTATTCGTTACTGAAGCACAGTCTAGCATATCTTTATTAATACATAGACATGAATTTATTTGCCCAAAGCCACCTAATTAAGATGTAGAAGAGCTTAGATTCAAACCATGAGTGTCTCCAAAATCTTCTCCCACCTCACTCCGAAAATGGCAAGATTAAGCTTTGTGTGGCATAATTTACAAAGTGATTCCACATCTATTTTCTCTAGTAGACATTCATGATAGAGTTGACCTAAATCTGATCTGATGTAAACTCATATTCCTATTACCCACCTACACTTTCAAATTTCTCCATACTTAATCGGAATATTTAAGCTTTCCAGCAGCTTTTCAAAATTGGTAAACAGGCCATACATCTCAGAAGGTTAAACTGAGTCCACTAAGATCCCATTCAGAAGTAGACAGGTAAAGGTGAAATTCTAATCCTCCTCATTCACCTATAATACCACATCTCTGCCTTGAAAAATGAAGGTTTTTTTGAAGGTTTTTCTCTCATCAGAAAGTTGGTGCTGTAGCTTTGAGGACTGCCACCTTCCACTGGAAAACTAAGCCATTTCTTTCCATCCTCTTAGACCGATGTTGCAATTTGCAATTATTTTCATATCCAAAGAGTGAAATATCTAGGACAATCAAGGACTCTAGAAAGAAACTATGGCCATGCACATGGTTAGTGTATGCTGCACAATAAAATAAAATAAGTCAAAGGAAATGATGGGAAAACTTGAAGAGACTCAACCTTCTGTTTTCCTTGCTTATATTATATTTTATATCCAGACCCTGCTTTGGGCCATAATATATGCTTGTGAACTTTTATTTTGAAATTTTTTAATAGTGAGCAAATCTGTGAATGCTTTTTTTATATTTTAAAAAAGATAAGTATAAAGAGGACATCTTTCTGTCTTATACACTAAAGAATTTCCAAAGCTTGTACAAAATTAATTGTTCACAACCTTCATAAGCCAGTAAAATAGAATGACTAGGGTGAAATTGAATTGAGTCCAAATTGGGTGAAGCTGGAATTCTAGAAGCAACATGAATCCACCAGGCCTCAGTGCTTCAAGCATAACTCACCAAATCCATTCTTTAGCTTGAAGGCACACCTAGATAGACACGTGGATTTGAATATACACAACCCTTACAGGTAGGCATTCAATTCTACATTTCTTTGATTTGAATATCAAGATTTCAGAAAATGACAAGCTGGGTAAGGATCACTTTCTGGGTTAAGAATAAAATAAAAAGTTTCATCAGTTGTCCTCTGAGCCTCGACAGGGTAAATTCACCTTCAAATTTATCTTCGTTGCTTTAAATGTCTAATTTGAGTGTTCAGCCTCTACAATCAATTTCTGATGTCTCTGGGGAGCTGGAACAAATAGCTCGCCTGCACTGTATTAAGTTTGAGCTGGGGAGGGAAAAAGACTTTGCCTTTCACACATTATCAGTAAGATGAGTATGACAGCAAGAAGAGAAAGAAACCTGACATGTTTTCGGGAACATCAGCATCCTTTAACTATTAATATTATTTAGCATTCATTATTCACAGAACAGGACAACCTGACTTTGACCTCACTTTTGAAAAATCATATTGATTGGTATGAAGATGGCATTGCAATTAGCCTGATGCAGGTTGGAATCACCCACTGGAACCCAGAGATTTTGTTCCCAACACCCCTTCAACTAAGACTTAGGACAGTCAGCTGAGGACTAGACACAGACTCCAGGAACCAGAAAATTCCAGCTGAGTGAATCTGAAGAGGCCCTCTCCTGTGGAATAACTTGGTTGACCTCATAAAAAAAGGTCCTATTACTTCTAGGGAAAGTGGCAAAGAGATGACTTCCCTGGTCCTGGGAGCTATTAACTATCTTGGAATAAAAGTGTTTACTGATCATTGTCAGCAAGGATAATTTGCACCAACAGAACACGGAGTTTGCTATTAAAAAACCCAAACTTGGGCAAAATGAAAACAACAACAACTAAAACAACAACAAAAACAACAACAACAAAAACAGCTCTCATACCAGAGGGAACATTTCTTATTTTGCAAACTGGAATGCTTCACCCACAGGGAGACTTTACTCCAGAAAACAAAAACAAAAACAAACAAACAAAAAACAACAAAAAATCTACTTTTGTAATAAGACAGCTCCAATGGAAAGTGGTGAGAAGAGCCTAGGATCAGAGCTTAGGAAGTTTATATTTCAAACTTCTCCTTTCCATTTCCGAGCCTGTAGCCATCTGTAGGTGGCATCTCACAGGCAGAGTCCACGTTTGATAAAATATAGGTTAACATTCTTAGCATCCACCAATTCTTAGAGATAATACAATTAGAGGTATTTATTTTGGTAGGCTCAAAGATAGTGCCCCAAATATATCTGCATCCTAATCCTTGGAGCCAATGAATATGGTACAATATATGGCAAAAAAAAAAAAAAAAAAGTTTTTGCCAACGTGCAGATGTGATTCAGTTAGGGATCTTGAGATGGAGAGATTATCTTGATTGTTGGGTGGCTCTAAAGACAAATGCAAGTGTCCTTATAAAAGGGAGGCAGAAGATTTGACTACACATGGGTACATGGGTAGAGGCGAGGATAACGTGAGACAGAGCAGAGAGAAATTTGAAGACGCTGACCCTGAAGATTGGAGTGGTGTGGCACAAGCTAAGGAATGCCATCAACCACCAGAAGCTGGCAGAGTCAAGGAGTGGATCCTCCCCAAGAGCCTCTGGAGGGAGCACGGCCCTGCCAACACCTTGATTTCAATCCAGTGATCTTGATTTCAGACCTCTGGCCCCCAGAACTGTGAGAGGGTAAACCTGGTGGTAATCTCTTACAGGGGCCACAGGAAACTAATACATTTGCATACATTGTAATTTAACATTATAAGTGTCATGTTTAAAATTATATTTTTAATGATCCTTTCCAAGATCTAATTAATTAGACTTTATAGGAAAGTCTTATCAATAGATCTGGGTTCACATCTCACTTTTCTTCATACAAACTCTACCACCCAGGACATAGTACTTTTCTGCTCTGATTTTCTCTCTTTGAAAGTGTAAATTGGATACGACAATTCCTGCCCTGTCTCCCTCAAAATGATCTCAGTAAAGGAGGCTGAGGTCATCTTGGAAGTTTTCCTTGAGGACGCAACACACTTGAGCTTGGCTATAAAATACAGGCTGGCAGAAAAGGGAGCGTGCTTTTTACGTCTCTAGCTCATTCTCCTCATTATTTCCATTTTTGCAGGATACTTAGTCTCATCTTCATAGTACATAAACTTTGTGATTGATATTTGGTTATTTATGTACTATCTGTTCCCTTTGAGAAAACAAGTACCTTGAAAGCAACTAACCATCTGTTTCATTCCCCAATGTAGTTGCAGCACCTAGTACATGGGCAGTGCTCAAAAACATTTGTTGAATAATTGAATGAATGAATGAACGAATGAGTGATTCATCTTTAATTTTCATCACAGCCATTAATATCCATACTTCCTCATTTCCTATGATTTGTCTTCCTTTCTTAAATATTATTGAATGCTATTCAGTAACAAGATTTGTTATGGGATCTGGGGTTACAGCAATGAGCGCCTGCCTGAGACCTCATCATTGAGTGAGAACAAAAGATGAAATGGTAACAAACAACAACAAAAAGATAGTGAGACCTTGAGGAAGAAACAGGAATATTAAGAAAGGCTTCCCAGAGACGTGTGGACAAAATGGAGTTTTGAAAATTGAAAAGTTTGAAAGGGGGTTTGGGAAAGAAGAGAGAGAGAGGGTGTAGGCAGAAGAATGTGCAAAAGAAGAGAATCTCACCAGCAATTCAAGTCAGGAGAAATGCAAGGGCCCAAGCCAAACATGGCGGCCATGGAAACAGTGATGTGGGAACTGGTGAGAGCTCCTGAGGCTGGACCATTTGGCAGAAAGAAGGCTTCCACACAGCTGGGGAGGGGATAGGTGAGCAGCATGGATTCTGGATGAGAAAGCCCTGAACCTACATCTCAGGTATTTCGTTTCTAAGTTACAATGACAATACTTCCCAAAAAGTCCTGACTTATGCCTACAGTCCCAACAAATTTATCAAAGCACCCTACTTTCACTATCAAAACTTCCCAAGTGGGGCCAGGTGTGGTGGCACACTCCTATAATACCAGTACTTTGGGAGGCTGAGGAGGGCGGATAACAAGGTCAAGAGATCGAGACCATTCTGGCAAACATGGTGAAACCCCATCTCTACTGAAAATACAAAAATTAGCTGGGTGTGCTGGCATGCTCTTGTAGTCCCAGCTACTCCAGAGGCTGAGGCAGGAGAATCGCTTGAACCCAGGAGGCAGAGGTTGCAGTGAGCTAAGATCGTGCCACTGCACTCCAGCCTGGCAACAGAGACTCTGTCTCAACAAAATAAATAAATAAATAAATAAATAAATAAATAAATAAATAAAAGAAAAACCTCCCAGGTAGGATAATAAATTATGTGGTCTTTAATTCTTAGGTGTGTGTTCAAGTTACTTACCTTCCATGACCTTCAGTTTCCTTATCTGTGAAATTAGCAAAATAATAGTAATCCTCTTTAGTGTGGATTAAATGAGATAATTTATGTGGGACACACTTTATTTGTTGCAACATGTAGTATATGAATGATAAATTGTAGTGTTATTATTATATACTATTTGGAGGAATTAAAAAAAACTATTAAACAATGTGGAATCATTTAAAAATGTTCAAAAAGAAGCAGCACGTGACCAGATCACACCTTAGTGGTTCTTGGCCACCACGGATAGCTGGTAGTTTATCTACCCAAGCCTTGTCAGGGACATGGTTGTTCAATGAATTCTGTCATTCATAGTCTAATGAGTAGGACATGCATCCACTCACCCACGCATTCAGAAAGCAATTTTTCTTCATAGATTTTCATTAACCTGTCGACCTTAAAAGAGCCATTTACCCACTCCGTGCCTCACTTTTTTCATCTGTAAAATCATCAAACTTCCTTCTTCACAGCATTGCTCGGAAGATTAGATGAATTAATAATGATACTCTAAAATGCACTTATAAAAGTATTTGGCATATGTTTGAGATTATTGCTAACTTTTTAGAATAAGGACCTGGGTTTGCTACTTGCTAGCTGCACAAACTTGAAAAATCTGCCAACTCTTTAAGCCCCAACTAACTCATTTGCAAAAATGGAGGTGATGTCACTTCAGGGGAAGGTTTGCAGGATTCCATGGAAGAGAGACTGGCACAGAGGAGGCATGGAACAAATGTTTATTCCTTTTCATAAATAATTGTTTTGCCATATAATACATTTGCAGATTTTTTTCACCCTTCTCTAAATTTTTCAAGTTTGCCTTTAGAGATAGTTTTATTATTATTATTACTGTAATTAGTATTCATATAGAAGTGTTCCCAGAAGCCCCCCAGCCCAGTTCCTAATTTTAAATGTACTTACACGTGTAACAGGGGATGACTTCACTGTCCTCAAGTTACACAGAAAGTTGCTGGGGTGAGTCTAGAACCCAGGCCCCCTGATCTGCAGCCTGCAATGTTTTTTATTTTTTTTTTCCTACCTAAAAGAATATCACCTAAGTCGAGTCAGACTAGGACCCCTTCCAGAAATAACATGTCCTTATAATAAAATGGATCATAAGATGCATTCAAAACATAGCCATTTGTGAGTATTCATTGCTCAAGGTATGGGGCAACTAAACATGCTGTCTCAAAGCTTGGCAGGGAGCCTTCAGATCTGGCTACAACAAGTCAAGGCTGAGAGAGGCACAGAAGGACCCTTCCTGGCACTCAGGAATGTCCAACTCCATGTGAACAGAGTGTCTAGTTTTTTGTGTGTGGGTTTTCTTGGCTGCAGGAGCCTTGCTGGCTTCCCGCACTGTCAATCACCTCCCTCCTGGATTTCTAGCTTACTTGGTCAATACAAATAGAACAATCAGCTAAGCGACATGGAAACTTTGATGTTCTCCATCATTGTTGGCACACAAAAGCTCTCGAATTGACCTACTTACGTGCGCCTTTCCTCCTCTGCTCCCCAATAGGACTCTGGCTGTATTTACAGACTCCGAAGAAAACCTGGATTTAGATAGCACTTCCCTGGGGAGAAATTATTAGCGCTAATCCTTGTCTTGGAACAAAGCAGCCAGTCCCTGGGATAATGGAGCTCTGATACCCCCCTGCACCAGCTCTGCCTTATAGCCCTGGGTCCCAGCACAACACCCACATATAAATCCACGCTGCTCACCTGGCAAGGGTCATGGTATTAATATGCTAATTGTAGGACAGTTTGCCAATTATGCTGTTTTTATAGATCTGCAATTAATTACAGAGAGATTAAGTGTAATTTTGATCATGTCATTTGCCTGACTCAGAGCCCACGATGGCTCAGGGCTGACATCTCCAGCATCTCCAGATGCCTTAAAGGCTCAGCATTGATTAGCCCTCACTTAATTTCTTCCTCATTCTTTAGCTGAGACCCCCACGGTCCACATGATTGGGAGGGATTCATCCTGGAAATCAGGACTAAACCAACAAGAAGTGAGAACTGCAACTCCCAATGAAGTCTCCATGTCCTGCCCCTTAGCCTTTGCAAGGACCTGTTCAATCCAGCAAGATGCATATCAGAGGGGTGGGAGTTAATTCCATGTTCCACTGGTGGGACAATAAAAAATGGCATGGCCTGCATGAAGAACAGTCCTCCAGTACATCCCAATTGCCTAAAAATGCTATGAACAGTCTTTGAAGCATTCCAACTTAAAAATTGAAGTTGAGAAAATTATTAGAGAAATGTATGAAGATGGGTGTATCGAAAGTTCATACAGCATTAGTAACAAAAGTAAGTCCAGAAACGATCTAACTAGCCATCTAACTAACTGGAGAAATTGTTCAGTGCGGACTTCTGTATCTGTTAATATGACTTATCCTCTAGTTCAAGCAATAAGCATAAGGTGCATTTAGCTTTCTTTTTATAAATATAAACTACTTTTTTTCTATATTTTTGTTCCTTTAGAATAACAATTTCATTGATATGGAATTCACACAGCATAACACTTACACTTTCAAGGTGTGCAATTCATTGTTTTTTAATATAGTCACAAAATTATGCAACCGTCTCCTATATCAAATTCAGGAATATTTTTATCACTCAGAAAAGAAATCCTATACTTGTTGGCAATCACTCTTCATTCTTCACTCCCACCAGCTCCTGGCAACCACTAATTTACTTTCTGTTGGTTTGGATTTGCCTAACTGGAACATTTCAAGTAATGGAATCTTATAATATGAGGTATTTTGTATCTGACTTCTTTAACCTAGCATAATATTTTCAAGAGTCAATTCCCTTATAGTACGTATCAGTATTTCATTCCTTTTCATGACTGGAAAATGTTCCATTTTATGGATATACCATATTTTGTTTATCTATTTATCTGTTGATGGGTATTTGGGTTGTTTCTACTTTTTGGTGATTATGAATAATGTTGCTACATTCATGTATATCATTTAATGTGGATATGTTTTCTTTTCTTTTTTTTTTTTTTTTTTTGAGTATACGCCTTAGTGTGGAATTGCCAGATCATACGGTAGCTCTATGTTTAGACTTTTGATGTACTGAAAACTGTTTTCCAAAGCAGTTCTACCATTTTACATCCCACCAGCTATGCATGAGGGCTCCCATTTCTTTTTGAGACAGTCTCACTCTGTCGTCCAGGCTGGAGTGTAATGGTGCAAACTCAGCTCACTGCAACCTCCACCTCCCAGGCTCAAGAGATTCTCATGACTCGTCCTCCTAAGCACATGGGATTACAGGCATGCACCAGCATGTCCAGCTAATTTTTGTATTTCTAGTAGAGATGGGGTTTTGCTTTGTTGGCCAGGCTGGTCTCGAACTTCTGACTTCAAGTGTTCCACCTACCTTGGCCTCCCAAGGTACTGAGATTACAGACGTGAGCCCCCACACCCAGCCAAGGACTCCAGTTTCTATACATTCTCTCCAACACTTGTTATGGTTTACCTTTTTGGTTATAGCCATACCTGTAAGTGTGAAATGGTATCCATTGTAGTTTTGATTCAAACTTCCTTAAGGACTCAGGATGTTGAGCACATTTTTGTGTGCTTGTTGCCATTTGTACACTTTCTTTTAAAAAATGTCAATGCAAATCATTTTTTCATAGTCAGTTGGGTTCCAGTTGAATTGTCAAGTTATCTATACAGTTTGAATACAAGTCCCTTAACAGATATATAGTTTGCAAATAAATTTTCCCATTTTGGGGGCTGTCTTTACTTTCCTGAGGACATCCTTTGAAGGACAAAATGTTTATTTTTGATGAAGCCCATTTTTTCTATTTTTTTCTTTTATTTCTTTTGCTTTTGATGTCATATCTAAGAAACCATTGCTGAATCCAAGGTTATGAAGATACACTTCTCTCTTGCCTTCTAAGAATTTTGTAGTTTTAGTCTTACATTCACACTTATGGTGAATTTTGAGTTAATTTTCATACATGCTGCGAAATAGGGGCCTGGCTTTATTTCTTTGCATATTCAGTGTGGATATCCAGTTTTCCCAACACCACTTGTTGGAACCATGATTCTTTCCCCCAGTTGAATTATTTTGGCACATAAGCTACTTTTATATTGAAAATGTGTTTGTTTTTCATTTTTAAATGAGTAAAAGTCTGAAAACTGGAACACTCTCGCGTATATGTTGGCCACCAGGCCGTGTAACTCATTTGGGTTACTGCGTGACCACATGTTTTGACCCATTTCTGCCTTTCACCTTTTATGTTTCTCTCATCCCAGTTTCCTGCTTTCTGCTTTCTGAACCATAACTGCTGACAGGTGCCTCAGCTCTCCCTGCCTCTCTTACTGTCTCATGGGCAGACTTCCCCACTGTGAACTCAATCAAAGCCCATGAGCCTGATTCCTCTCACTCAATCTCATTCACCCAATCAGAAGAGTATGGAGAGGACTGGACATTTGGAAGCCCAGAGCATCATGTTTGGAAGGGAACAAGAGAGGCCAATCTCAAGCTGTCTTTGGATGCTTCCAAAGATAACTTTCTTCTCTTACAGCATTGCTCAATAGATGGTCCCCAGCCTTTACCTGAACACCTTCGCTGATAATGAAACTCATCATTTGCAAAAGCATAGGCTTACATTTTCAGACAATTAAATTAGTTGTTTTTTTTGTTTTTGTTTTGCAGACAAGGTATTCCTCTGTCGCCCAATTTGGAGAGCACTGGCACGATCATGTCTTATTGCAGCCTCAACCTCCAGGTCAGGCAGTTCTCCTGCCTCAGCCTCCCAAGTAGCTGGGACCACAGGCACACACCACCACATCTGGCTAATTTTTTTATTAGTATAATTTGTAGAGACAGGGTCTCTCTATGTTGCCCAAGCTGGCCTTGAACTCTTGAGCTCAAGCAATCCTCCCGCCTTGGCCTCTTGGTGTTGGAATTACATATGTGAGACACTGAACTCAGCTACATTAGTTCTATTTTGAGAATAAAACAATCAGTCCCTTTGCAGCTTCATTCATTGTCCCTTAATCTTATCACCACCATTCAGGACCATTGAACTTCTTGTACTAGTAACAGCCCTTCAAGTGTTTGAGAACAGTGACCTTGGGTATCTTAACCTTCTTCTCCAGGCTCCCCACCCCTAGTGCTATCTACCATTCTCTCTTCTCATGGTTTTGGGAGCCCTCACTGGCCTCCTTCATTTGTCCTCAAAGACTGCAGTCAAGACCCTCATGCCTTACACAGCCTGAGAGCACACACCCCATCCTTTCCTCTGTGGAAAGCGGGAGAATCCCCATCTCCCTGCTGGACATCGTCCTTCTGCAAACCCAGTCTGAGGGCCCTCAATTCCTCCATCCTATCAAGGAAGCTTTACCTGGCTTCTCTGCTCCACACCTATCTGCACAAAGACATTGAGTGTGTGTGTGCAGGGCTCCTGAGAAAGGGCAGTAGTGCAGACTGAGCCCAACTCAAGTCCGCTCCACATTCCTGTTCCCTGGCACCTGGGCTGGGTGTACCTTAGACAAGGAGTTTTGTGTGTGTGTGTGTGTGTGTGTGTGTGTGTGTGTGTGTGTGTGTGTGTGCATGCTCTATTTTTCTGATTCTCATAAGAAGCTGCATTCAGTGTCATCAGCTGTGTCTCCATACCACATCCACATCACTGCGGGCCCCCCTGCCCACCCTCCCCCCAGGCCTCCCTGCCTGACACTGCCACCTGTTCTCCACTGACCTGCCAGCGAAACTAGAAAGAAAGGCAGTCCTCCTCTACCTAAAACCCTCCAGGGGCTTCCCAGAACCCAAGCCAAAGGTAAGTTCCTTGTTATTGCCTGTGACACCCTAAAGGAACTGACCAGCTGGCCTCCCCAAGTGTTCTTGACTATTTCCCCTCCGCCCCCACACCCTCACTCCTGAGACCCCTTAGTCCTGGAATGCACCAGGCTATTTATCAGCCCAGAGTCTCATTCACTCTTTCTTTCATTCTCTAGTCCTGTGCTTTCCTGGACATGTCTTACTCATTCTTAAATTATCAAGGGTCATTTCCTCAGAAAGGTCTTTCCTGAACCCCCCTCCCTGACTCACTAAACACACACATCTTAACAATAACAGCCAACATTTACTTTTGCAAACAGGTTTAAACATTTCCACAGAAACAAACTTGTTTAATCCTAAATTGTCCAGTGAAGAAACTCAGGCACAGCGATAAGAAACTCACCTGTGTCCACACAGCAAATGTGAGATGGAGTTGGGATTCATGCCCTCTGACTCCAGAGTCCTCACTTCTAATTGCTGCAATATTCACATTCTCATTGTACCTCTTCTTACAGCTCCCTTCTTCTTTCTTTTTATAGTATATATCATAATGTAAAGTAGCTGGGACCTACTATTTATCCATCCATCCATCCATCATTCCAACCATCTATCCAACCAACCACTCACCCATCCATCCTTTTATCTTTCTATCTGACTGTTTTCTGACTTATTCCACACACTCTGAGCTCTGTCCAAGGAAGGCTTCTGCTGATTCTTTTACCACTATATACTTGAAGTTGCCACAGTGCCTAGCTCTGTGGAGGCCTCCATAAGTAAGGGCATGCTGCACATTCCAATGAATGAATGGATGCCTAGTACAGTGTTGGGCACAGGATACAAAAAGTAGGTTTAGAGAAGGTCCTTCTACTTGAGGAGGTCACAGAGTTCTGGGGAAGGTGCTCCACCTTGCAGCATGGTGGCAGTTAGTCTACTGTGGGAGTCAGTGGGAGCCTTGTATCTGATGGGGTCATCTGGAGGACTTCCCAAGGAGGAGACCCCTTCCCAGTTGAGCTATGTCAGCCAGCCCACACCGCTGGCTGATAATGACTGAAGCACCCCAGTATTTTTGTGCATCTGTCTGGGAAAGGACAAGTGACTTGCATTCTGCATTGGAAGGGCTGTCATGTGTATAAGGGAGCTGATGTGCACTGTGTGGCCCCAGGAGACAGAAACCTCAGATTCTAGCTTGGTGGAAGCTCCAGTGAATCCAAGGAGAACAGCAGTAAGAGAGACTCTATTATGAATGGGGACTCCCTGTCCCTGGGAGTATTCAGGAGAAGGCAGGTGTCCTTTGTCAGAGTTGCTGACTGGGGTACCAGGGAGGAGGTGATGGCCAGGACTTCCCTCCAACTTCCCACAACTTCTGTTCCTCTGTGCTTTACAGAGGGTTTACAGAAAGTCACGGACAGTATCCAACACTGTCTTTGCACACAGCTATTAAAAGAGGGATAAGTCTTTTATGTGGGAGGCATCAAATGCCCAAGGGGTCCAGTGTGTTTGGGGAAACAGAGTCTATCTTTCCTAAAGTCGCTATAAAGTAGACCCACCATAGAGAACCCAGCATGATCTACCTATTTCCTGTCCTCAAGGGAGTAAGAGACCTTTTGACACATTTAAAAGTTGACATGGCATTTTTTGGGTATAATCTATCTATCTATCTATCTATCTATCTATCTATCTATCTATTTATCTACCTATCTATCATTTAGAAGATATCAGAAAACAAAATGCCAGAAATAAAATTATCCATAATTCTCTCACCTTGAGATCAGCTCTATGCACATTTTTTGTGTATTTTATTCTGGTCTTATTTTCTATTGCCATATACGCCTATTTTATTGTGATCCCACTTTTTCTCCTCCGAAACACTGTGAACATGTTCCATGTCATTAAGTGGCCTTCTAAAACATTATTTTTAATAGCTGCTTAGTATTCCATTTTACAGCTGCTCCATAAAGCACTTAACCCCTCCAGTGCTGGTGGGTATTTGTGTTTCCAGAATTTCAGCAGCTTATATATAGATATTTTTACACATATAATTATTTCTTTAAAAAACATCCCTAGATTTCAACTTGCAGAGTCAAAAGGAAAGTCTGTCTATAAAATGTTTGATATGTGTTACCCAGTTGTCCTCAGGAAAAATAGTACCAGTTCACAGTCCTGCCAGCAGCATTGGAGGGGGCTTACTTAAGGTGACACTTGGAAACTTTTGCTGAGAGGGAGGGAGCTCATCTCTATTGCACTGTGACCAGGACGGCTGCATTCACACAGGGATTCTCTGAGCTTCCAGACACCAGTGCTCTGAAGAAAATGCCAAGACTTGGTGGCAGAAGGTCTGGGATCAAGTTGCAGTTCTGCTGCCTCTGAAGCCACTCCACACCATCATCCAGAAATGACCATAAAGTCCAGTCAAGGCCTTCACTGGCAACAAATAAAAGGCTTGCTCCTCCCAGTAGGACTTTGAACATGGAAGATGGTCAAAAAGAGACTTCCTGCCTCCAGGGGGCCACAGGGGGCCAATGGTAAATGATGAGTGAATCAAACAGGCGGAATTGACTAGAAGTGAGGTGAAAACACGAGAGTCCAACTGCCTGGGCTTGTACCCGGGGCCAACCTGTAGCAGATGAGGCCCTGGGCCTGGTGCCTAGCCTTCCTGGGATCTGTTTCCTCATCTGTAAAATGGGGCTATAATAGGGATTAAATTAGTGTCTTTAAAGTCTCCAGCATAGTTCCTAGTGTATAATAAGCACAGCACATGACAAGTCACCTTGTCATGGAAGTATCATTATCCTTAGGAAGAAATTAAAAGATAGGTTCAAAGAGGTTAAATATCATGACCCAAGACACAGAACTAGTGACAAAAAATGAGCTGAAATTCAGTCAAAGGTCAATATGATTTCTCTGTTACTGAGGAGAAGGGAAATGATTCCTGAAAACCGTATCCCGAAATTTGGGTCCGTCAAAACATAGTAATTTTAAAATACATATTATTATTAACTATAGCCACCGTGCTATGCCACAGATCACCAAAATTTACTCCTGTTAACTAAACTTTGTACTTTTCAACTAACTCGTACCCTACCCCTGCCCTCCAGCCTCTGGTAACCATCATTCTACTCTCTACTTCTATAAGCCTGACTTTTTTTTAGATGCCACATATAAGTGAGATCACGAGGTATTTGTCTTTCTGCACCTGGAGTATCTCACTTAGCATAAGCTCGTCTAGATTTTAAATGATAAGTATGTGAGGCGATGAGTATGTCAGCTAGTCAGATTTAGTAATTTTACAATGTACACATTTATAATAACATCACATTGTACTCCATAAATATATTGTACCTATAATGATCATGTGTCAATTAAAAATAAAATAAAAATAAAGAAAAAAGAGTCATTTCAGTGAAAGCAATGCTGGGTTGCTATGTCGTTGGTGGACATTGGTGTCCACAGACAGATGAAAGGGTAAACAGTTTATCCATACAATGAAATATTATTCAGCCTGTAAAAAAAGGAAATTTCAGGCCAGGCACAGTGGCTCACGCCTGTAATCCCAGCACTTTGGGAGGCCGAGGCGGGCGGATCACAAGGTCAGGAGATCAAGACCATCCTGGCTAACACAGTGAAACCCTGTCTCTACTAAAAATACAAAAAAATTAGCCGGGTGTGGTGGCGGATGCCTGTAGTCCCAGCTACTCCGGAGACTGAGGCAGGAGAATGGCGTGAACCCAGGAGGTGGAGCTTGCAGTGAGCCTAGATTGCACCACTGCACTCCAGCCTGGGCGACAGAGCAAGACTCCATATCAGAAAAAAAAAAAAAAAAAAAAAAAAAAGGAAGTTTCAGGACACACTACAATGTTCATTGAGTTCTGCCTTGTACGAGGCACCCACACCTGGGGCTAGAGGGAAGGGGCTGGAGGTATAAATTCCAATAGAATGGTCTCTGTTGTTGGGAATTCATATTTGCCAGGACATGGGTTATCACACAAAGAAAGTCATGGCAGAGAGGGATGCGGTTGTAGCATCATGAAACAAATGCAGCGGAGCACAATGGGGAGAAGATTCTGTTTAGAAGCGCTCTGGACACCTTTGAGAAAAAGCCAGCTTTGAGAGTCCCTTAAACTTTTGAGGATATGTTTTTGACAAGTCATGGAGCAGCCCAAAGGGGAATCCAGCCTAGGATAGGGCAACAGCCTTGGCAAAGGTTTGGAGGCGGGAGGGGAGGCAGAGCCTGCTCCTTGAACAGCTCGGGTTCTCTTAGCGAGAGCTGGGATGGATGAGCCTGCACAGTGGCCTCAAACCGCCGCTTTGGGTCCCCACACAAGATGCTGCCTGTGGGCCCTGAGAAGCTGGTGCAGGAGGCTGTGGGAGGAGGTTGGGGTCTGGAATAAAAGACTGCCACGTTAGAGACACACAGAAGGCAGAGAACAAAGAGAGAGAAGCTTGAAGCCAAGCAAAGATAAAACAGCTGATAGAAGACAAAGCCCTAGAAAGGCAGTATTGGGGCCTCTTTACCATGCAGCAGGACTGACAGGTGGGCATCAAAGGCGGACGAGGCTGCAGAGTGGCTCAGGTGCTAGGCAGCTCGGGGCGCGGGGCTTTGTTCAGTCTGACTGAGCAGTCAGTCTGCTTATATTGAAAATGCACTATGCTAAGCAGAAGGCAGTCCTATATTTAGATTTTTCTTTTAATCTTGAAAGAGAAGAAAACAGTAACAAAGGACTTCCTTGTCAAATCCTAATGCAAGTTGAACTTCTAAAGACTTGGAGGAGGTGTTCATGACACCAAAGCTTTTACAAGCACTGACACAGAAAACTGAAGTAGGGGGGAATAAAAAGAGGCTTCTCCCCTTTGTGTTTTTGCTTGCCACCAGAGCCATGAGATATCAGCTCAGTCTCATGGGGAGTTTTTGTGTTTAAAATTTTGCACAATATTCGCAGCTGCATTTGATCCTATGGTGCACTCCAGGGTGGGGGTTGAAAGGTCTTTCCTTTCACAGGTCTGAGCCTTGGAGAGGTCCAGGGTGTTCCTCAGGGTTAATCAGCTACTGAGTGGTAGACTCAGACATGAAGCCCAGGTCAACCCATCCTGGTCCCGAGGAAGTAGAGATGCTCGCCTCTGATGAAACAAGGCCACAAGCTTTGAAATCCTACTTAAATTGAAGCCCAATGTCATCCTTTAGGAGCCAGGTAACCTTGAACAAGTCTTGTATTCTCTCGGAGCCTCCATCTCCTGAGGGACAAAACCAGCATCTATTTGAAGATTCAGTGAGGTAAGCCACATGCCCAACATGGCGCCTGGCACCTTGTGATGGCAGCAGCTATCCACATGAACTGATAGGACCCAGATGACAGAGTGGGTGGTTCTGAACAGAGAACTTCTCCGGGAGTGTGGAGCCCTGGCTGGGTTCTCCTTCCTTGCAGAAGGGCTCTCTCAACACTTCTGTTGCACCGGGATCCTAATAGTCTGTGAAAACTGTGGTAGGAAGAGATACTGGGGCTGAGGTCTCTGAGGTTTCTGCTCTACAAACAGGAATATTTTGCCCTACTTTGATTTAGAACAAGTGGAAAAAGGAGACAAGAAATCAAACCGTTCAAAGCCAACATATCTCTTATTGTTACCAGGTTCAGGGAGAGGGCAGAGCTCAGAGCGAGAGGCAGACAGACCTGCTAAGGGAACTCCAGGAAGAGGCCCATTTTGCCTCCAACCATAGGCTCTGCTGGACTGAGGCTCACCTGTCCATGAGGGCAGGCTAGGGAGACCCTGCTTCTTGGAGCACAGAGAATGTTTTGTTCTATGCATACTGCCATGCACATTCAGGAAAGCAGCAGAAGGAAGCCAGGAGAGGGATGCTAAGATGCTTTATTCACCTAGAAGGAAAAGTAAGAAAGGAGAAGTAGCATTGTCCTGACTTAAACCAGATTAGCATGCTCCTAACACAGTGGGCTTGAAAATTCCGTGTGTGACGCCACTGTGCCCAGAAAGGAGGTGAACAGATCAGCAATCTATCTGGTTGATCCATCCCACATTCATAGGCTCCTTGCCTGATACCAACCCCATTCTCCTGTCTGGGCCCCTGGGGCTACTGGGGTGCAGTTTAGATTTTGCCACTAGAAGACTCTGAGGTGGGTTAACAGCAAGGAGGCTTCATCTGTCGAGGCTGAACTTGACTCATTTCTCTCTTCCTGCTCTGAAGGATCTCCAGCTGCATTGCCAAACCAGCAGAGACCCTACGGAGATGAATGACCCAGGAAGACAGGAAGGTAACAAGCACACAAGGTCACTCCACTGAGCAAACGGCAACATTTGAGCCTCCCCAAATTTGAATATAAACCTCTCCCATTATCAAGGTCCCACTGAGAAGGTACAATTTGAAGATTACATCCCCTTGCAAGTTGGATCCCAAAGAAATTAAGGACTGACATCGTGGGATTGTTGGTCCTTTCAAGTTCAAAGTTCAAATCTCACAATTCTTAGGTGAAAGTGCCAGAATTCTCTTCCCTGATTTATTTTGCCTCTCAGCCTTGGCTTGGGATTCCTTGAACAGCAATAGCCTAGGTCATTTTCTGCTGAAATGAGCGTGGTTACTTTAGGACTGAGAGGAAGGCTTGGTGCCACGCCAATTCACTTAGGAGCCTCTCTCTACTTAAAGAGTTGAAAGAGTTAGTAGGACACATAGGACTGAGAAGGCTAACACTGTTTTCCACACCACAAAATGCCAAAAACATTCCAACCTCCAATTCTAAGGCACTTTCTCTTAGTTATCCCAGAAAAATGAAGTTTCCCAAGCCCAGCTGTTAATATCCAAGACTCTACAGCAACTCTGTGGAGAGGGCAGTGGAGAAAAGCTTCCCGGTTTTGCCCCATCGGGTTGCAGTTCATTCATGTCAGTCATCTGGATCCCAAAAGGTGGCACATTAAATTCAAATGGGGAAAATCTTTCTTCGACAATTTAATTTGCACAAGGTGCACTTACCACCATGGAGAGGAAGACCTATTTTGACATCTTGTCTGCATTCTCAGAAAGGGTCGGCTGCCTTTCCTTTCCATTGGAGAATTCCAAACCTCAGAATTCTCACTTTCCCTCTTGGCCAGTGTTCCTGCTCCACTATATTCAACTGAGGTGGGCTCTGTCTAGTGGGATTCTCCATGCAAACAGGAATTTTCTGTCCTGGGGCCCAGTGGTGGATTGCACTCTCCTGCTATAAAATGGCTTAGCAGGGAGACACATGTCACCAGTCCACATGTTGGCTCTCACTGGAGAATGATGCACAGGACATCACTGCCCTGCTGTTTCTATACCCACCCTATGAACCTTTGGGCCCACTGATGCCTAAATCTCTGCCTGAGCCGTGATTTCTCAGCCTTGGCATGTCCCAGACATGAGTAGCATCTCTGCCATCTCTTTCTCCCCAGTAGTGAGATAAACCTCTGTCCTCCCTTTAATCATTTCAGAGAAACCAGCTAGTTGTACAGCTCTGGATGAGCACACCTGGCCTTTACCTGCACCTGAGCTTGACCATTTCTCTTCCCGGAGGGCACACAGTAGCCAACCACCCTGCAGACAAATAGCAGTACCTGAGCCTTCCCCTCATGTGTGCAGAAAGGCCTTATCTCTACTAGTCCAGTCTTTGCTTCTATCATGCTTGTTTAGGAAGAGCCATGCCTGCTCCTGGAGCTGCTATGCCCGTGGAGGGCCTCTACCCTCGCTGAGGCCTTTGTCTCCTGCATGTGTATTGTTCCAGGTCAAGGTGCACCTACTGCTGCCTGTGACCACTCAGTGCCCACGCCTTTGCTGCAGCCAGCATGGCTGGCATTTGCTTGCAGGTCCCATGTGGACTGTATCTGCTAAGGTCACCTACAATGGCCACAAGCCCTTTCAGAGGTTCTCATGTGCCTGGTTTCTTTTTGCTAAAAGCCATTCATGTGGCCCCTGGGCCATTTTGCAATGAAAGATGTGCAACTTGCATCTAAAGATAGTCGCTGCACCATGGACAAGGTCCTCACGGGCTGTGGTCATCCACCAAAGTCAAATTACCACTTACCCTGAGACCTGCAGCCCCTACTGGGGCCCTAGCAGTTAAAAGCCAATGGCACAGCTGTTAAGGCCCACCTGGCCCTTCTGAGGTATTGCTGACTGCCAAGGTCAAAACACTCCACATATAAAATGTAAGGCCCACCCACCTGGCCCCACTGAAGCTACAGTCACTCCAGATCTATATTGTGTCATGAAATATTTCAGCAATCCAGACAATTGCACCCAATCGTAGAGTCTTTAATATCATCCTTCTTGTCTGCCGGAGATCTGAACAAATGGAGAAAATGAGTAAAAAGAGAAATGGATAGAGGCTGAAATTTGCCTTCATTACTGGTAACAGCCAAGTTAGAGGAAAATGGAGTTGATAGGAGAGAGAATGGGCTCCTAAGTGAGCACCAACATTAGGCAGACATATCACCCAGCCACAGGAGCCTGGTCTACCTCCCTACAATGCCAGCATGGTGGGAGCAAGGAAGGGAGGGATGGAAGCAGCAAGTTGTCCCTGAACACCTGCTTGCAAAAGGAAAAACCAATGGCTGGACCAAACTTACCTTGTTTGTTTTTCCAGAGATTACCAGTCAGTGACTCTTCACCCGAGAAGCAGTATAAATAAAAAGGCTAGCTGCCTGGAAGAAAACATCAAGAATGGGGAAGAAGTGTTGAATTTCCACCTTTTACAGGTTACCAGATAAAAATTCTACCATCAGTTGGTCAGTCTTTCACAGCAACTTCAGTCAGGGTGTGTTAATAGTGAAAGTATAGCAGATGCCCCTGTAATGTCATCTCCAGAGAAGTGTGGTGGAGAGAAGTGGCATATATTCTGATGGGGAATATTGATGCACTGATTAAAATAAACCCCCAAACCTGCAGGCAGATACCTAGGTCCATCGTAAATGTCCCTTACTTTCCAGGCTGGCTTCCAAGTAAATATTGCTACATAAAAGTGCAAAAACTGGATTAAAAGTATTCCATTTAATAATCTCTAATTGACCATCTATTTGATGGTAGAGCTCGCATTAGATATTTGAGCCTGAGAGATAATTAATACTTGGGGCTTGCGTAGAGGAGCTTCCAATGAAGTAGAGGACATTGGCATTGTCCTGTGTGTCATTTGTTATAAGGAGCGAATGAGTAAGTGCCTAGAGTGGCATCTGGGGAATGGAAGTCATAGAAATCCAATGCTTGTGTATGGAGAAGAGATGAGCACAATGGTAACGAGGGCCTCAGATTTGGGAGTCCTCAGGGGTGGAACTAAGGAGCTTCACCTTTGTCCTGGAGGCTGCAGGGATCCATTTACAGAAGGTGCTTATGCAAATGAGAGGCCTGTTTACATTTGCATTTTGGGAATCTCCCCTTTATGGCTAAATTATGTCCCCCATAATCGTATGTTGAACACCTAACCCTCAGGACCCCAGAATATGACTGTTTGGAGATAGGGCCTTTAAGTAAGTGATTAAGGTAAAATGAGGTCATTAAGTTACCCCCTCATCCGATAGGACTGGTGTCCCTATAAGGAGTGGAGGTTAGGACACAGACAACATACAGAACACGGGACAACTGCCAGTCTGAAAGAGGCCTCAGAAGAAATTAAAGCTGCTGAAGCCTTGATCTTGGACTTCTGGTTCCCGGAAGACTATGAGAAAATAAATGTCTGTTGTTCCAGCCTCCTGATCTGCGGTGTTCTGCTACGGCAGCCTGAGCAATGAATACATTCCCTCTGACTGTGGTTTTCAGAACTGGTAGAAAGGAGAGAACTAGCACAGGGAGAAGAGTTAGGGTCATGAATGTATTAATCTAGGTGAGAAATTGTGATGAGGCCCATCCCTAAAAACGGGCGAATGTGGCAGATTGGAAACCTTTGCAGCCTGTAGAATGCATAAAGTTTGGGGACCTGTTGAAAATGAGAAGTAGGAGAGGTTTCATGGGTAATTCCCAGATTTCTCATTTGACTGTCAGGATGGAGAATGGTTGTTTTCATCAAGACAAATATATAATATTAGCACCATGCCCTAACCAACTGGGCTACCACCATGCCCTAACCAACTGTGCTAACTGGCCAGAGTTGAGGACAAGTGTATAATAAACAGAATAGCTTCCTCTAAAAACCTGTGACTCTGCTATGAAAGCTGGTTTGGGAAACACTATCCAGTATCAGGGCTGCCTGCCTAGATTGTTAGATTTTGAGAGAGAAAATTGGATGATTCCCCACCCTTATTCAATATTCTGGGTTGAGATGGGTCTCTATCTGAGAGTTTGTCGGACTTGGTTTGTTGTAAGACTCCCTTCCCCAAAACGATAGAATTACCTCAAAAAAAATGTTTTTTCTTCTGAGTAGTCTGTGGCATGCATTAGTGCAGAGAAGGGAGCAGGGGGTTAATGCTGAATGGCAATAGCATTTATTTTCATTAGCTAATAGCCAAGCGTCTCTGATTCAAACCAACTGAACTAATTGAAGGAAAAAGAATGTTAACAGTCCCGGCTACTAGACTATATTTAAAAGCAATTGTTCTCAATCAATAAATCCTGCTGGATTGTTTGATTTCATTAAAGATGTATTTGTTACCAAGCAGCTGGTACCCAAACAGCTGCTTTTGATGGAGATTTCTGCCGCTCCATTGGATCATGGACAGTATTGCATTTGCACATTTCCAGCCTCAAGTGACTGTGTGGCAGCTCATGGAACAGCAACGGGCTCTTGCCAACTTGCAGCACTGGTTAGCCCCGGGGCTGAGAAAGAGCAAGAAGGCCTGGGAACCTGCTTTCCCTGTTTTCCAGGAAACTTTTTGTCTAACGGGGCAGAAGAATATTTTTAAAATATTCTTTTTTTTTTTTTTTGAGACAGTTTTGCTCTTGTTACCCAGGCTGGAGTGCAATGGCGTGATCTCGGCTCACTGCAACCTCCGCCTCCCAGGTTCAAGCAATTCTCCTGCCTCAGCCTCCCGAGTAGCTGGGATTACAGGCATGTGCCACCACACCCAGCTAATTCTGTATTTTTAGTAGAGACAGGGTTTCTCTATGTTGGTCAGCCCGGTCTTGAACTCCTGACCGCAGAAGATCCACCCGCCTCGGCCTTCCAGAGTGCTGGGATTACAGGAGTGAGCTACTGCACCTTGCCAAAACATTCTTAAATATAATATACCAAAGTCACCTGAGATGGAGCACCCTACACCTCTAGCTTACGATCCATCAATTATTCTGCAAACATTTCCTGATGTCCTGCTCTCTGAGAGGGTAGCAGAGATAAAATGAAACAACCATCACTGGCATATGTTGATTGGGACCTTGCTAGGTGCAGGTACTATTATTCCAGGTGTATCATACAGACAGTGTTATTTGATCCTTACATCAGATGATGAAGAATATACTCTTGTTATTCCCCTTTTACAGATGAAAAAAAGCAAGACAGAGAGGTTTAATTTCCCTGCTTTTCATCACGCAATTCATAGTGACGTTTATTTTGTTTTGTGCTTCGCATTCTCCTCTCCCACTAGACTGATGTATTAATAGAAGGTTGGGCTGTGACCACATCTATTACCCTCCTCAGAGGTGAGACAACACAAGGCAGGGTGGCAAGACTTCCACCCTGTGTCCAGATTACCTAAATTCAAACCCCAGTCGCAGCTCACCAAACAGACTGCTAGATTTTTTTATGTCTTCATTTCTTCATCTGAAAAAAGGAGACAATAATATAATACACCTCATAGGATTATTGCAAAGATTAGAAGAAGTCAGTGCTTGGATCATAGTAAAGGCTCAACAAATCTCAGTTGTTACCACTACTGTATCGAGTGCTCCATAAAAATTTGTTAAATGAATGAACAAATTAAATGCAAGGGAGGAGGAACCCATGGTGTATTACAAGAAAACAGAATGGATACACAGTCCAAATTGAGGAGCTTAGGGTTTGTGTCAAAAGATTTGACCTGGCCGGGCACAGTGGCTCATGCCTGTAATCCCAGCGCTTTGGGAGGCCAAGGCAGACGGATGCCCTGAGGTCAGGAGTTCGAGACTAGCCTGGCCAACATGGCGAAACCCTGTCTCTACTAAAAATACAAAAAATTAGCCAGGCGTGGTGGCAGGCGCCAGTAATCCCAGCTATTCAGGAGGCTGAGGCAGGAGAATTGCTTGAACCCGAGAGACAGAGGTTGCAGTGAGCCGAGACCATGCCACAGCACTCCAGCCTGGGCAACAGAGTGAGACTTGGTCTCAAAAAAAAAAAAAAAAAGATTTGAACTGACTTAACTCTTTGTGAAGAGTGGACAAAGTGTTGCAAGATGAAGTGTGGAATGTTTGCTCTAGGAATAGGAAGGGTATGTGCAAAAGCATGTCAAGAGTAGGAGAATCCAGGGTGTTTGGACGGGAGGGGCACAGAGTCAGAGGCTGACAGCATTTAGTGAGCCTGATCCAGGGTCCGCAGGTGCCACTGAAGACCTGAGATATTTTGCTACAGGCGCTGTAGAGAATTTGTATCAGCTCTTCATTCTATCAAAAAGCAAAAACAGGGACAGTTTCCCCAGCCTCCAGAGAGAATGTTTTGTCTCTTTTCCTCCTCGAAGCTATTTTCCAATGGCCTCCTGCAGTAAGTCTTTGCTGATGCCCCCGCTAATGGTCCCATTTCTCTCTCCCAGTGCCCTGCTTGCCCTGTGCTTCTGGCAGCAGCACAGATGGCCTTGCAGGTCACGGACATGTCTGCCTCTCTTACTGGACACAGAGCCTCTTACGGGCTATGACATCCTGAATTTTCTTGTGCATAAACAATGCATAGGAAGCATACGCTGAATTGAATCACTGATTCTTAAGCCAGTGGTAGCATACACTGCCAAAATGTCCACAGCCCTCTGATGGAGAGCTGTCTCTACAAGGAAGTTTTTCAGAGCCCTGGTAGGTGGTAAAAGTTGTGACTCTTTAGTCCAACAGATTGGAGCTCAAATGCAAACTGTGGCATCTCTCTGCTACCTCCTTCTTCTGAGTCCCAATTTACCTGTTTCTTTCTGCCTGCTTCCCTAACCCAAAGCAGGTGGTAATGGTTCCCTTGTCCACCTCCATCCTCTGGGATAGGCAGGAGTTGCTCCTTCCAACTCATGAGAGCTGATTTTACTCTCTTTCCAACTTTGGGTACCCTGGTGGGAGTATTCACACCACATAAATTGGCAAAATATACATATCATGACTTGCTTTCCCCGGAGAGGTGGTTGTTGGACATTAACCAGCACTGCCTGTTGATCATGTGGCTCTGTTAATGCCCTCATGACAAACAATGAGATTGATCCATTATAAAAATGACAATAATAATAATCTTGATTATACCTTACGTTTACATCATTTACACCATGCTTTAGAATTTGCAAAAATTTTTTACATAAGTTTTACATAACCCCCATGAAACCAGGAAACGCATTTATCATGTTTATTTCTGGGGTACCATTTTTAGCACAGTCTCAGGCAGGCTGACTAGGTACAGTGTGGCAGGTTGCATAACCACACAAAGGTGTCCAGACAAGGAAGCAAGAAGGGCGTAAAATCTAGCTTGTCAAACCATACTGTACGGGGCGGTGTCTGCTCCGAGGTCTCATCTTTGTCTGTGCTACCAAGGGCTAGGTGATCTACATGCCCCCTGGCACATGGAAGGTACTCATTAAACATTTATTGAAAGAAGGAATGGATACATTTGGGCTACACAAGTAGCCTGTGAATCTAGTTTTGTAAACTCCATTTTACAGCAAAGGTATCTAGTTTACCCAAGATCATGCTCTAGTGTAAGGATTAGGATCATGAACCCTGAAGCCAGAGGACACCCTACTCCCTGCCTCATGACTATGTGAAGAGGTAAGTATCTTAACCGCTCTCTGCCTCAGTTTCCTCGTTTGTAAGGCAGGGATAGTAATCATATCAACTTCTTGGTGTCATTATGAGGATTACATGGCTTAATATATGTAGAATACATATAACCATGCTCTTATTGAGAAGTTATGTGTTAACTGGCAATTATTTATATGTAAGATGGTTCTAAACGCTAAGACGTGAGGGGTTACTGTGATTGTTTGAGTACCAATCAAGGAGGCACATTTTTCTGGGAACTTTGTACATGAGAATGTCTAATCAAAAATGGTAGCATCAATTAGACATTCTTATGTCTTATGAGTAAGAAATCAGAGAGATATGTAAGTTGCTAAATATTGCAGAGCAAGTGAATATTTAAGCCTAAGCCTTTATCTGCCAGCATTCAGAGCCTATGCATAGTTTTTCTCTATTTTGGTGTTCCTGTTCCTACTCTACTGAAAAATAAGTCACTCTAGACAGCCTTATTTTCCAAGCAGCTAAGTATTTAACTCTTTGAGCACCAAAGTTTCTTATTTTTAGCCTTCATATATATATATATTTTATAAAATATATATAAATAAAATATATATTTTATAAAATATATACATAAATAAAATATATATTTTATAAAATATACACATAAATAAAATATGTATTTTATAAAATATATACATAAAATATATATTTTATAAAATATATATTTTATAAAATATATACATAAAATATATATTTTATAAAATATATATAAATAAAATATATATAAATAAAAAATATGTATAAATAAAATATATATATATTTTATTACACTTTAAGTTCTAGGGTACATGTGCACAATGTGCAGGTTTGTTACGTATGTATACATGTGCCATTGTGGAAAACAGTGTGGCAATTCTTCAGGGATCTAGAACTAGAAATACCATGTGACCCAGCCATCCCATTATTGGGTATATATCCAAAGGAATATGAATCATGCTGCTATAAAGACACATGCACACGTATGTTTATTGTGGTACTACTCACAATAGCAAAGACTTGGAACCAATCCAAATGTCTAATAATGATAGACTGGATTAAGAAACTGTGGCATATATACACCATGGAATACTATTTTCAGCCTTCTTAAAAGTTTATCTCTCTTAAAATACAGGCATACTTGAAGACATTGTGTATTCAGTTCCAGATCACTGCAATAACATGAATATCATATTAAAGCTAGTCACCCAAGGTTTTTGGCTTCCCAGTGCCTGTAAAAGTTATGTTTACTCTATGCTGCAGTCTATTAAATGTGTAATAGCATTATGTCTAACAAGTATACATACCTTAATTAAAAATTACTTTGTTGCTAAACAAGTGTGAAGGATCATCTGAGCCTTCAGAAAATCACAATCTTTTTGCTGGTGGAGGGTCTGGCCTTCATGTTGATGGGTGCTGACTAATTAAGGTGTTGGTTGCTGAAGGATGGGGTGGCTGTGGCAACTACTTAAAATAACACAAAAATGTAATTTGCCACATTGATCAAGTCTTCCTTTTATAAAAGATTATACTGTAACATGAGATGCTGTTTGACAGCATTTCACCTACAGTAGAACTTCTTTCAAAATCAAAGTTAATCTTCTCAAACCCTGCTGCTGCTTTATAAACTAGGTTAATATGATATTATCAATTATTTGTTGTCATCCAACAATGTTCACAGCACCCTTACCGGGAGTAGATTCCATCTCAAGAAACCACTTTCTTTGCATATCCGTAAGAAGCAATTCTTCATCCATTCAAGTCCTACCGTGAGATTGTAACAATCAAGTCACATCTTCAAGTTCCACTTCTAATTCCAGTTCTCTTGCTATTTTCACCACATCTGCAGTTACTTTCTCCACTAAAGTCTGGAACCCTTCAAAACCACCCATGAAGTTTGGTATCAGCTTCTTTCAAGCTCCTGTTAATATTGCTTTTTGACCTTCTAGGAGATGTGAATGTTCTTAATGACATCTAGAATGGTGTATTCTTCCCAGAAGGTTTCCAATTGACTTTGCTCAGATGCATCAGAAGAATCACTATCTATGGCAGCTATAGCCTTAAAAATGCATTTTTTTAAGAGTAATAAGACTTGAAAGTCTAAATTACTTCTTGATCCATGTGCTGCAGAAGGAATATTGTATTAGCAGGCATGAAAGCAGCATTAATCTCTGTATACGTCTATATCAGTGTTCTTGGGTAACTAGGTGCATTATCAATGAGCAGTAACATTTTGAAAGGAATTTTTTTTTAATATTAATAATAGGTTTCAACAGTAGGCTTAAACCATTCAGTGAACCATGCTGTCAACAGATTTACTTTCCGGGCTTTGTTATTCCATTTATGATGCATAGGTAGCGTAGATTTAGCCTAATTCTTAAGGTCCCTAGGATTTTCAGGATGGCAAATGAGCGTTAGGCTTTAGTTTAAAATCACCAACTTCGTTAGATCATAACAAGAGTTAGCCTGTCCGCTGAAGATTTAAAGCTAGGCATTGACTTCTCTCTAGCAATGAGAGTCATAGATGGCATCTTATTTCAATGTAAGACTATTTTATCCTCACTGAAAATATGTTCTTCAGCATAGCCACCTTCATCAATGATCTTAGCTGGATCTTCTTCAGAACTTCCTGTAGCTTCTGCATCAGCACTTACTGCTTCACCTTGCACCTCCATGTTATGGAGATGGCTTCTTCCCTTAAACCTCATGAACCAACCTCTGCAAGCTTCCAACTTTTCTTCTGCAACTTCCTCACCTCTCTCAGCTTTCATAGAATTAAAGAGAGTTAGTGCCTTGCTCTGGATTAGGTTTAAGGGACTCTTGTGGCTGCTTTGAACTTCTACCATGACCACTAAAGCTTTCTCCACATCAGCAATAAGGCTGTTTCACTTTCTTATCATTTGTGTGTTTACTGGAGCACTTTGAATTTCCTCCAAGAACTTTTCCTTTGTATTCACAGTATGTCTATTTGGTGCAAGAGGCCCAGCTTTCAGCCTGTCTTGACTTTTGGTGTGCCTTCCTCACTAAGCGAAATTTCTAGCTTTTGATTTAAAGTGGGAGATATGTGACTCTTCCTTTCACTTGAACTTTGATGCCATTGTAGGGTTGTTAATTGGCCTAATTTTAACATTGTTGTGTCTCGGGGAACAGTGAGGCCCAAAGAGAGGGAAAGAGACAGGGGAATGGCTGGTCAGTAGAGCAGTCAGAACCCACATAACACTTAATTAAGTTTGCCATCTTATGGCACATAGAGCCCCAAAACAACTACAATAGTAACATCGAAGATCAATGATCAAAGATCACCATAACATATATAATAATAATTTTGAAATATTGTGAGAATTACCAAAATGTGGCACAGAAACATGATGTGAGCTCATGTAGTTAGAAAAATGGCACAGATAGATGCTCAACACAGGGTTATCACAAACCTTTGATTTAAACAAAAAATCAAAACAAAACATGTCTGTGAAACACAGTAAAATCAAACATAAAACAATGAGCATGGCTGTAATAGGTTCTCCAAAAGCAATGACACCACAGCAGCCATGAGCACACCTAGTGCCCAGGTCTTGGTTTCTAATTCCAATTCCCAATAAAAGGAGCCCACGTTCCTTGAAGAATGGCTGATTTTAGGCCTGAGGCAGGAAATATACAAGATGAGCCTGGCATATGACAGTGCCAGAAAGCAAAGCAGTGTTCAAAATACAAAATAATGGGGTATGTCAGAAGAAAACAGAAGACAAATGAAAGAGCTCCAAATGCTCAGAGCTACAACAATTTGAGCAATACAACAAATAACATCGTATTGAATTATAACCTGAAATATAACATAGCCATGATTTTATCCTAATAATAATAAATGACTGAATAAAGACATAAATGGGAGAGAATGAATAAATCTCTCATGCAGAAGAATTCCAAATAATTTATTTAGATACTCTGCCTTCAAGGAGGTGAAGCATAACTCACCACCCCTTAGTGTGGGAAGTACATAGCAACTTCCTTACAAAGAGTTCAATGTGCAAAGGAAGAGAATAAAGAGTCACTTGGCAGTGGAGAAACCTGACAAACCCTCCTCAGACAGGTGACGGAAGTCAACATCAACAGGGATAAGTCACGTTGACAGTATGTGCCCATGATCTGATGGGATGAGCATGGTGGTTTATCTCTGTGATCTTCCTTTTGAAGATCCGTACCACCAATCGTGCCATAAGAAAAACATCGGTTGAACAAAACTGAGAGAAATTCTACAAAATACCTGGCAACATCATCAGAAACAAGGAAAGTCTGAGAAACTCACAGTCTACAGCTAACAGACCACAGGGATGTGATGGCTAAATATAACATAGTATACTGGGTGGAATCCAGGAAGAAGAAAAGGACACTACATAAAAAATGAGGGCATCAGAATAATGTATGGACTTGAGTTAATCTCAGTGTATCAGTATTGGTTTATTAGTTGTGGCACATGCACCAAACTAAAGTCAGATGTTAACAACAGGAAAAAATGAGTGTGGGGCACAGGGGAGCTCTTTGTACTCTCCGCAATGTTTTTTTGTTTTGGTTTTTGTTTCCTTTTTGTAAATCTGAAACTATTTCCAAAGAAAAAGATTATTTTAAAAAGTGCAAACATAGAATGGTCCTGTCTTTTATTTTCTATTTTTTTTCCTTCTTTCTGTTTTGGATTCACTTTTGTGAAAGACACATTTCACTGGACTATAAATTAGTGATGACGACTGTGGCTACCGTAGTGGGCAGGGCTGTTTGCCCCTAAAATACCTGGCTCCAGTTCCTTGTGTCGATTATGTTGCTGTTATCATTGTTGTTATTCTCTAGTGAGGAACTTCAGAGAGCTTTCTGTCTAGTTCTCATCTGTCATGTTTTAGTCATTCACTGTCTGTGGTGGCCTCTTGCTTATTTCTGGGCTGTATTTTTAGAGTCTGAGAGTATAATTGAGTAGAAGTGCCTATGAGTATATGTGAGTTTATGACAATGTGGGGCAAAAGCAAGTGGGTAGCTTTGGAGCGTGGTCCTCAGTCCTCTTTGTAATGCATCTTCAGTCTATTTGAAGTTCTTCCTAGATTTTCTTTCTAGTTATCAGCTATGTTCTTGATAGGAAGAGTGACAGAAAATTTTCATTCTGGATAAGGCCATTTCTAGGCAATTACACCTCCTGACCACCCTCTAAAATTGAAAAAAAGTTTTATGAAATAACATTGTAGAGCTCCTTTTCAAATCCTCTGACCTGAGAATAATGTGGGAGAACCTGAAGAGCCCCTTGAAGCCATCAAGTGTACTTTCTTAAAGGACAGGCTTTCCAAAGCACATGGGTCTGTATTTCCCTCCTCCACGTGTCAGCGGAAATCCAGCACCAAGGATAAATTGGGTTGGACAGCACAAGCCCCAGCGCCAACACTCTAGTCAAACCAAAGCCCCAGAGACCGCTGAAAACATTAACTTCAAAGAACGGATTGTGTTTGCACAGCTCTCTGCTTCCTGGTTTTGACCAAGACTAGGATCAGAAAAGCAAGCGTTTTTCCTTTGTGAGGTGTCAACTAGTTCATATCTGCAGCTCTGGAAGAGTGTCTGACTTATCAAACACCCTTTGAAACCAAAAGGGATTGAGAATATACAGAAGTCGAATCCATGGGTGTGTCTTCTCTCTCTCTCAATCTCTCTCCTTCCCCCTCCTTCTCTCCCCTATTTTCCCCATTTACTCTCTGTATCCACAGTTCTCTTGTTCAGTTTGTCCTTCTGTTGCACCTTTGCGAGCAGCTTAGTAGAAAGGAAAGCATGTACAGCACTGGCTGTGGAGCAACTTTTCCCAGTACTTGAATCCTGGCCCCCCTAGTTTTTACGTTTGGCTTAAGTTTCCTGAGCTCTCTGAATCTCAGTTATCAGCTTAAAGAGAGATGACGATACTTTCCTGGCCGAGTCTTTATGGGGATCAATGACACATAATGCCCAGCCGGGCAGGGGGAGCTCAGTTGATATGAGTTTCTTCCTCTTCTCCCTTTGGATCTTGGTGTATTTTACAATCTAGTCACATCACTTTCTGTATGTCCAGCCACCTCTCCATGCAGGGCTGCCACTTGGTTCACCCTATTCCTTTTGTATTGAAAAATATGTGTCTCCCCCAAAGAACAAATTAATAAAAATATAAATAAGCCAACAAAATTCTGCCTTCCGTTCCATTTGATTCTTAACATAAAAAGTAGGGAAACTGTTTATTTTCCACTCTATTTTAGCTTGACGATGATTCTGCAGAGAAGTGTTTTCATTTCCTGTCCTGTTCCCAGCAAGGAGTGAGGGAGGCAAAGAGACTTACCCAAGGCCATGCTGGGAGATATCTTCAGAATCTGGATTCCAGTTCCAGCCAGACTGTCCTCTGACTCATGTTCTTCGAGCCTCATCTGGAGGTGTCCAGGTTGCCTATCATGTCTCCTTCATGTTTGTTTGTTTGATCGCTTTGTTTGATCCTTCATGTTTGTTTGTTTGATTGCTTTCCCTGTGCCCAGTGCTGCTGACTATATAGAAAATGAGCAAGATGTGATGGGGTCCAAGGAGTCCAGGTCCAGTCGAGTCAGTAGCCTGCCATTGGGCCATTGCAGTACAGCATGGGGAGGGCCGTCACAAGCGAGTTTAGGGGATGATGCCCCCAGGTGAACCCAGCCCTTACTCTGGTAGGCCCACACCACTCCTCCTCAGCCTGGGGTGCTGCTGGCTTTCTGGCTTTGCGAGTCCCTGCATTGCCCTCTGGCCCCCAATTGAATCCCAACAGTTTCTGTTGTCACCATGTAACTCCGTCTCTGTGTTAAGTCTCTTCTATTATGAAGATTCAAAGTGTCTTCTGCTTTCCTGTTTGGACTCAGAATGGTAGACTCCAATTATTATTGAGACACAAAGCAATCAAAACTGATTAATATCACTGTTTCAAAAAGAGTAATGTCTTTATTGTCTAAGGAGGCCATATAAATTCATAGGAAAAAGCCCAACCCACTAATAGGGCCCCATATGTACTGAGAGTGATTGGCATTTGCTGAGTATTGATTATATTCCAGGAAGCTCAGGGCCTTAGAGTCCTCAGCTCATTCAATCTTCACAACAGCCCTATTGTGACTTATATTCATTTTACAGAAGAAATAACTGAGGCCCTACATGTTAAGTAAATTGCACTAGGGGTCAGCTTAAAAAAGTAATTTGAATTTTTTTTCTTTCTAATTTTGAAGAGACAATAATTGCATTTCTCTAATTGCCCAGAATGAACATGCACTTCTTTTAAAATTAGAAAATAAAATAATAAAAAGTTATATGTGAACAAACCAAAAAGAAAAAAAAACACAGAAGTCTATTTTCTTTTTCTGTAAATGTTTAAAGAGTAAATGTGTTTATAGTTGTTAGTCATGCAGTCTCTGTCACAATGATTTAACTCTGCTATTATAGTGTAAAAGCAGCCACAGGCCATTTGTTAACAAATAAGTGTGGCTGTGTTCCAATAAAACTTTATTTAAATAAACAGGCAGTGGGCCAGATTTAGCTTGCAGTCCTTAGTTGCCTCACCCCTAGCCAGACCACGGCAAGCACTCGATAAGCATGCATCGTTGCTAATATTTAGAATAGTGATTTCAAATCTTACTTGGTCAAACTCTTGTCTGATTTTGCTTTCCTTCCTTCTGGTACAAAATACTCTTAGTTTGCTACCTGCACCACCTAGGAGCACTCAGCACTGCTGTCTCTGTTGACCAAAGCCTTGTGATTACCCCACATTCCTCCTGCCGTTTATTCCCCTGGAATGAGTTCCCCCAAGCATGCTTTGGTCCCAGTACTCCACTGCACAGTCATTTTGGAAAATGTCAGCTGTCGCCCCCCATAACAGACCCTGATGGGCACAGCACGAGGCTTGTCACTGTATGTGAAGAGCTGTGAGGAAATTATAAAAACATGATTAAAGGAGAGAATCACAGGGAGCGAGCGAGACAGTGGTTTCGGGGAGAGATGTCAGCTCGCATATTGTTTTAACTAGAAATACTCCCACAGTGTCATCAACTCCACAAAATACACAGTTGAAAGTAACAGCTTCTTAATGCCAAAAGGCTTGATTTGAAACTTCATGAAAGTTCAGAACTTCAACTTGAAGGGAATGAATGTTTAGGAGGCATAGTGTGTGGCAGACTCTCTAACCCACATTTCAATGGCCTGTTCAATGAGGCTTTTCCACTCTCATACCCTTTCGGTGAGAGAGCAATTTGCCCCAATCTTCCTTAAAGACAATTTAGTCATTTTTAATCACAAGTCTTTAAAATTGGCATATCCTCGGACCTAACAAGTTTACTCTTAGGACTATATCTGAAAGAAACAGTTGGATGAACTCTGTGTGTAGAAGAGTGTTCACCATAGCAGTACGTATTCTGGGTAGCATCCTGAAGCAACTAGAATTCCTGATAATTAGCGACTGTTTAAAAAGATATATTGCATCCCTCTAACGGAAGAGTTTATAGCTGTTAAGTATCAGGTTTTAGAAGACTATTGAGTGAACAAAGAAAGCACTCACAAAAACAGGCTATAATATAACATAGCCTATATGATTCCAATTTTGAGAAAATAAACATGTTGTGTCCCTGTCAGTAGCTGGAGTTGCGTGAAAATGTAATAGCGATTATTTCTGCTGCCATTCAAAACACGCTTCATTTTGTAATTTACATTTTTATATTTGTTTTTCAAATTTTGCCCATGAATATATTTTTCTCTTAAATGTCAGAGAGAAAAAGATAATAAATTTTGAAAAGAGAAAATAAATGTTCTCTAAAACATGCTAAATTTAAAACAAACTGGGAAATAATGTTTGCGACATAAAGACAAGATTTTAATATCTTTAATCTAGAAAGATATTTTATAAATTAAGAAAAAATAACTCCAGTATGAATTCACAGAAAGAAAGCAAACAGAAAACATATTCACACACAAAAATTCACAACTGAAACCATGTTCAAGTACCTAATAAATATGTAAAAAGTATTTATCTTTGCTAGTAATCCAATAGACACAGATGAAACAAAATATAAGGTAGTATTTTTTAGCCATTAAATTATCAATCTTTGAATGATACTAATCAGAGTTGCTGATGACAGATGACTCAGCTCCTCACACCGAGGTGGTTAGCATCTAAATTTGTTCATCCTTTTTATAGAAAGCAATTTGTATTTGCCGTGACACATGACATCACCAGCACCGAAACTTTGTCCTAATAACTCCATCTCTACAAATGTTTCCTAAGGAAATAAGAGTACTTAAAGATGTTTACAAGGATGCTTCTTTCAGCTTTATTTAAAATATTTGTTTGTAAATGTGAAAACAATATGTGTTTAGCAAAGGAGAAGTGGGAAAATAAGTTGTGATGTGCAGATAGACTTAGGGTAGAAGATTATATATAGTCATAGGTTAGAAGATTATATAGACATCAAATTATATTTTGAAACATTTTTAATGATACATAAACATGCTTTATGAGCAAGTGAGAATAGCATGATGCCAACTGTCTCTCTACATTCCAATTTAGTAAAGTGTCAACGCACACACATAAAATCACTGGAGGGAGATCGGCAGTGGGCGATACCGGTTGCTGATGTTACGAGTAGCTTATTCCTATGTCCCCTAGATGGCCAATAATCCAAAAGAAGCAAATCAATATTGAAAACCACAGACCAAAAAACAAAACAAAACAAAATGATGGGGAAGAGGAGGCAGAAGAGAAGAAGAAAGAGAAGGAAGAGGAAGAAGAAAAAGAAATCCCAGGACTCTACCTGGTCCTTACTGAAGAACTTTTTTGCATGTATTTGAAGAACACACATGCAGTATTGCATTACATCTGGTACCTGCCATCAGGCTCCGGCCTCATTTCTTTCCATTCACCTGTAAGTACCAGTTGACTCAGTTCTGCATGTCATGGTAAATATTCCAAGTTAACACTTGACATTCTGAAGTGCTGTACGAATCTAGGCCCTGTTGCTATCTCCTCTCAGCAGCACTTTTGTCAAACATTGTCACTGAAGGTGACTCTGGGGAATAGATTTTTCTTGCTCCTTTATCACTAAACTTGCTTCCTCCTTTTGGGAACATGAAACAGGTGGAATTTATAGTGGAACCATTATAGTTCTTAGAAGAGATTCTGAGAGCTTCTCAGAATCTCAGCTCAGCATTGGAGGCACCTGAGGAATTTTAGGACCTACTGATGCCGAGTTAAACCCCAGATCTCTTGCTGTGAGGCCGAGGCATTGGCAGTCAAAGGTGCCCAAGTGATTCTCATGTGCAGAGAAGGCTGAGAACTGCTCTGTTTTTTATCGGCACGTGTTCTCTTTCAAAAGAATGTCTGTTGCAAGGGAAGGGACCTACCACAAACCCAACACTCTACATGCTCACATCAACTATTCATTGTCATATTTGATTTGTATAATCACCCCTTAAGGTAAAAGCTCTGAACTTCCTTTCCAGTTGAGGGAATACACTCAGAGAAATTAGGGTTTCCTGAACTCAGGCAGCATGAGGCATGAAAAGGAAAGACAAGAATAACAAAATGTCCTGGGTTTGACTCTTGTCAAAGCTGTGGAGTGGTGGGCAAATCCTCTTAGCATCATGCTCAGTGATCTCTGATGCTCTTTACTGATAGCCCAGTGACTCTCCACTGGGGGCAATCGTGCCCCAGGAGACATTTTGATTGGCGCTACTGGAGGAGGAAAGTGCAATTGACATCTAGTGGGTAGAGGCAAGAGATGTTGCTGGGCATCCTATAATACATGGGACAGTCCCCACGGCAAAGGATTATCCAGCCCAAAAAGTCGACAGAGCCAAGGCTGAGAACCTGGCTTTAGCTGCAAGTTGTGAAGATGAATTGAGATGCATTTCCTTAATGTGTTTAGACCAGACGAGTCCCTCGCTTGGCAAAGACCTGAGAAATGCAATGATCTCTAGTCCCCTTTTCTGTCTCTTCTCAGGGCACTCGAGTCTATGCCAGGAAGGAAAATCTTCCCAGCCTAAATTTGACAATGTGGAGGCCAACCTGGCATGAGACAGTTTATTTCTACACCCCCAGAGAGCGGTAAAGTCCCTCTCAAAAACCAACCCAGACAAAACCAGTCCTTTTCTGGCTCTTCGTTTTATCTGCCACACTTATCTAGGGCTCAGCTCAGGGAAACCTCCCCCAGCTGGAGACTAACTTTAAGGGCAGGTCCCGGCTCCCACAGCCTTGCAGGCACCGTGAGAACCTCAGTCTCCCCAGAGGAGGAAGCCATGGGCTGAAGAGACAGCTGCACTTATCACTTCCTCCCATCGCTCAGTCCGTTGGGCTGTTCTTCTCCAAAGTAGGCCAAACTGCTCTGGGTCTTGTTAGGGAAGAGACCCAGAAACCAGCAGGACAGGAAAAGGCAGCTCTGCTGGTCTCTGAGAGCTGAGAGTGAGACAGCCCCAGGACAGCCCACAGCCCTAGAGAAGAGAGCCCTGTGGCTGGCAGTGTGGCTGGAGAAATGTCCAGGGGCCTGGATTCTGAGTCACTGAAATACAAAGAGGGCTTTAGATATCAGAGGACTGTACTAGGTGTCCTAGCAGTTGGTGGACCCATTCAAGCTTTTACTGAGCCTTTGAGGAGGGAAGTAATTTCAGATATCTGAAATTACCCAGTCCCCTGTGTGATCCTGCTTCAACTGTGAGGTGTTTAAAAAAAAAAAAAAGATTCAATGACACTTGTGAAAGCACAGTAGGAGGCCCATGCTTAGGACCATCACAATAAGCACGAGGACCCCTGCAATGAGATTTTTAGTCAGGGACAGAGATTGGGCTCAGCTCTAAATACAGCATGAGCCAATGAGAATTTATGGCCAAGGAGCAGGGCAGGGTCAGTGGATGCAGAGGTACTAAGATAAAATGTCAGCGGGGAGGATTCAGGCCAAAGCAACCCACTCATGTAGATGTCCATTCACCCCGTAGACTCTCATGCTTCACGCGTTTTTCAAATGTTGATGATCAATGTGATGTATGCAGGATTCTCACTAAAGACAAGCCAGGGTGATCAGGCAACACCCAGGGGACGATGTAAGATGAGGAACTTGATCAGAGGTTGAGGATGATCAGATATCAAGGGTGATGGGTTCTTGCTAACCTGACTTAGCAGGGTTCTTTGATAAAACTGGATTTTACAAGGAAGTACAGAGATGGGCTTAAGAGGAGGTCCAAAAGCTTGACTGAAGTTTGGACTAGCAGAAAATATTTGTCAGAGGCCACCCTTGCCATGGGGCCCATGGTGATACTTTCTCCCTCAGGGTTTCCAGGAGTTGTCCAAGAGATGGAGCAGAAGGACAAGAGCCCTTCCCCACTCCTCCGCTCTTCCACTCAAAAGCCCCATCTGGCTGAGGGATGGCACTTTCCATTCCAGTCCTGGGAAGCCATGAGGAGTTAGGAATAAGTCCCCAAATGATGCTTTTGTGTTCTCTTTCCCACCAAAATATGATCGATTGTTGAGACCTGCCTCAGACCTGAACCTGGCATCTCTACCATGCATCCCTGGAAAATAGCACATCCTCAACAAAACCTGGGATACCAGCCCACCTCACCCCACCAGGATCCTCTGGGATCCTTGCAAGCCCCTTGCACTGTGATCCTTTATGGTCCCTGCCTTCTGGCTACTCCTGTCACTGGGCAGTGTTGCTCAGAACCCTCCCTCCCTTGTATCTGTCTCTCCAGTTCAGCCTAAGTTCCTTGATGGCAGGAGATATGCATGGTTTTAATTAGCACCACCATCCCTGGGGTCATGCCCGGTATGTACAGTAATCCCCCCATCTGTATTTTCACAGTTTCAATTACTCACGATCCACCACAGCCTGAAAATATTAAATGGAAAATTCCAGAAACAGTTAATCAGTTTTAAATGTTGCATTGCTCTGAGTAGCATGCTAAAATATCATGCTGTCCTGTTCCATCTCACTGGGGCATGGATCATCACTTTCCACCACACTCCATGCTGTCTACGCTACATGCCCATTAGTCACTTCATGGCTGTCTTCGCTATACTGACTGTCACGACATCGCAGTGTCTGTGCTCAAGTCACTCTTATTTTACTTCGTAATGGCCCCTCTGAGCAATGATAGTGGTGCTGGCAATTCGGATAAGCCAAAGAGAAGCTGTAAAGTGTTTCCTTTTTTAATTTTTTTGAGTTGGAGTCTCACTCTTGTCAGCCAGACTGGAGTGCAATGGCACAATCTTGGCTCATTGCAACCTCAGCCTCCTGGGTTCAAGTGATACTCTTGCCTCAGCCTCTCAAGTAGCTGGGACTGCAGGCATACACCACCACGCCCAGCTAATTTTTGTATTTTTAGTAGAGACAGGGTTTCACCATGTTGGCCAGGCTGGTCTTGAACTCCTGACCTCAGGTGATCCGCCTGCCTTGGCCTCCCAAAGTGCTGGGATTACAGACGTGAGCCACCGTGCCCAGCCTGTAAAGTGCTTCCTTTAAGTAAAAGGTGAAAGTTCTTGACTTTTAAGGAAAAAAAATATTATATGTTGAGGTTGCTAAGATCTATTGTAAGAATAAATCTTCTGTCTGTGAAATTGTGAAGAAGGAAAAAGAAATTCATGCTAGTTTTGCTGTCATATCTTAAACTGCAAAAGTTATGGCCCCAGTGCGTGATAAGTGCTTAGTTAAGATGGAAAAAGGCACTAAATTTGTGGGTGGAAATTATGAATTGAAATGTGTTCCAAATGATGGCAATAGGGTTAGGTACTATCCAGGGTTTTAGGCATCTGCTGGGAATCTTGGAACACATGCCTGGCGGATAAGAGAGGTCTACTATAGTTCAGTTAACATTCTTGTAAAAAAAGACTTTACCTCCAAATTCTCGTAGATATACTCACTACCCAGGACAGTTTTCTAACTTTTCAAGAAGGCCTGAACTGTCAAAGCTCCTTCTGTGAGTGTGGAAAAGGGAGGCTATCCACCAGGTTTCTCTGCAGACATTCCAACCTTTGTCAACATGTAAGTGGGTATGTGAGAGAGGAGGGAGGTTTTGATGCAAGACCAATGGACTGTTGTGTAAGCCAAGGTGGTGAATTAGTGACAGCCAAAAGGTCACGCTGCCCTGAGTTCACGGGCTGGCCTCCATGCCCCCAAGTCCTGTCTCAGTCTGTGTGTTTAGGTTGGCTGGAGCCTCCCAGCTGTGCACCTGCCCCTCCTTAGACTTAACTGTACCAACGGGATGCTGGTGGCTGGACTGATTGTCTATCACTGTCTCATCCTTAGGCTTCTCAAATCTGGAGATGTAGATCATCAGAGGATGTTTATTACAAATATTAAAATCAAATGTGCAAAGCAATGAAGCTGCCCTGATATGCAAATATGCAATCTTTTCTCCTCTGCCCCCATGAGAAATCTAATAGGGTAGTGGACTTACAATTGGGTTTTGGACCCCACTTTGTCACTTATTAAGCTTGCAACTTTGATGAAGCACAAAATAATGGTGTCCTCTGCTCACGTCATCACATCAGTCCTGGCTCATGATAGCTAATCAATGTTGACAGTTTCCACTAGCGAGTTCTTCCATGGGCCTCAAAGAAAACAGATAAGTAAAAAATGAATACATATTTCATATGCACACATGCATGACTCATGTACGCGAACATTCAGCCCTGTATGCTCGAATGCCTAAAGTATTTTTCAAATGTTGATGATCAATGTGATGTATACAGTGGTGATTAAAAGCCTGGTCTGCCTTCAACCTCCCTGAGTTTAAATCTCAGCGCCCCCACCCCACCATGTACCAGCCGTATGACCTGTGTGTGTCACATTATCACATTCCTTACAAGAGTGATGTGTCATCTACCCCTTGGATGATGCTTCCAGTTGTAAGGACATTGACCACTGAGCCAGATTTCTCTGAGCCAAATCTCAGCTTTGCACACTGAGACCTTGGCAAAACACTGACCCTGTCTGGAGCTCAGTTTCCGAATCTGTGGAACACAGGTAGCCGTCATGACTAACTCCTAGGTTTGCTGTGAGAATGAGATGAGTCAATACGTGCACCACTTTTAGAACAGTGCCCAGCACCTCAGACTTTCTCTAAGGGTTGGCTGTGTGGATTAGGTGGGATTCACGGGGATGAGAGAGATAAAGCACTTAGAACAGCAGGATCACAGACAGGATCCAAAAATGTTGGCCTTTGTCCTTGTTGTAGTGCTGGTTTTGGTGTTGTTATTTCTGTTTTACAGACGCGTGGAGGCTCCACTGGATCATTCATGAGCATGTGGCTTGCAAATGACACAGGGTGGTTCAAACGGCTGATGCTGTGTGCAGCAAAGCAGGGGTACCTGGGAAACACGAGACATAGTGGCATGTTTTTCTTAGAAGTCCTGGCTGCTGGTTCTGCCATGTGAACTAGATTTAAACACGGGCTAGAAGGCATCTTTTCAAAATCTTTTCTTAGTTTTCCACAGCTGTATAGGGAAAGAAATAAGAATATTTTGAACGACCTACAAGGCTCCTATGATCTGTCCCCTGCCCACCTCTCCTGCCTCCGCTTCTAAGATGTTCTCCTCATACTCAGCTGCAATCATATTTGATTTCAGTTCCTTTAACATGTTAGGAGCCTTCTTGCTCTAGGGTATTTGTGCATGCCAGCCCCTCTTTCTGGAGTAAACAGACACATGAGACATGTTTGATGCACCTTTTCTTCTCTATTCTTCTCTCTTATTAATTTGATACCTTCATGCGTGTCTCAATGTAAAGTTTCCCAATTTGAAAGCACAACTGATGCTGACAAATTGAGGCCAAGGGTTATTCATTGAGAGAATTGCAATACACCCACCAGCTCATAGGATTCAGATTGGCTTTGTTTGGACCTGGTCACTGCCTTTGTTGAGTATCAGCCTGGCACAGTCCTAGGGGAGCTACATGTGTCATCTCATTTGGCCCTCCCAGTAATGATATAGCAATTTTTAGCCTTGCTTTATAGATGAGGAACCCAAGACCCAGAGATGTCACATAGTACAAATGAAAGTTACAAAGCAATGCTGGAAGAGGTGGGGCTCAGAACCAGATCTGCCTGATTTCTTCAATCAGCCATTGATTGATTTGATGAGTATTTTTTGAATATTTACTACCTGTCGTGATCTACGGCAGATGATGGGTTTCAACTGTGACCAACAGACATACGGCAGCTGCCCTGGTGGAGCCTGCAGTCTAATTGGAGAGACGAACAAGTAAACAGAGGACCATAGCAAGTGTGGTAGAGCATAGAAAAGAAACAAAAAACCCAGCCTGGCAGCCATTGGAAGCTCCATAGACTGAGTGTATCAGTTAGAAGTGCTATGTAACAAACCGACTCGGATCTTGTTGCCCTAAACAGTAGCAATTTAACTCACAAGTCTTCACTTTGGCAGTTTGGGCTGGCTTAGCTGGGCACTTCTTCCAGGTAAGGCTGGACTTGCCCATTCATGAATATGTGATCAGCTAGTGTGCTGGCTGCACTTGGCTGGATTTGGATGTCCTTGTTTAGGGAGCCTAGAGTCTCTCTTCGTGTTTGTCTCTATCCCTCCAGCAGGTTAGTTGAAGCCTGTTTACCTGCATACCAGTCAGAACTCCTGAGGGCAAACCTACTGCCAGGCATTTTTTAGGTCTTATAAATTCCGGTATTTGCATCATCAATCACATAGGCTGTTGTTTCATTCACCAAACAAGCCACAGTCCTGAGTCAGCGTGGGAGGCACCCAAGGGCTTGGACACAGAGAGGCTTTGACAAATCAGGTCTTTTACTACAATCAAGCAATAGTGCCAACTGGACTGAGACAGGAAGGTTGAGAACACTTCTAAGCAGAGAGAAAGGACAGGGTAGATTGTGTGGTAGCTCTGAACGTAAAATGAGCACTGACACACTAGATGATGGTAGCTTTGTGTTATTCCTGCTTTCCCTGATTGTCTCTCCAGATCCACATGTAAGACACTGGGCTCCCAGAAGAAAAGGGATGATTCACCCAGATCTGAGCCAAGCACGATTTGGGCAGCCCTTTGACAAACCCAACGGTTGCCAGTAAATGGGGATCCAGAAGACGTGAGCCCCACCCTCTGAGGCCAGCGTCTCATCTCAGGGTTCCAGGCCAAGCTGTGCCCTGGTTCGAGCTTGAAGCCAAATGACACTCAGCATGACAGCCATGGGTTAAGCTTTCTATATATCACAAATAAAAATTCAATTAAACATAGAGGCGGGTGGGGAGGGAGCTTGGGGAAAGGAGTATTGGTGGGGGGGAAGGGATCTGAGGTTGGTTTTCTTCCTAACTTGGCAAGTGTGAACCTAAAATGTTTCTTTTAAGTTGGAATGACCATGTCATTCCACCTCCTGCACCCCCTCCCCAAGCCTAGTTCTGATTATTAGCTGAAGTTCAGTGCAAGTCAAGGCAATTCTGGTTCGGCACCCAGGGAAAAATGACCCCTTTATTCAGTGAGGAAAAACTGAGTCTGGTGGCTGAACGACCGCTGGGCTCATGGGCATGGGGCTAAGGCCACATCAAAAAGTATTCTTTCTCCAAGCCCAGAGACCCATGGCTCCCACTCTGTGTGAGGTTCCCAAGTCATGGAAAACCGCAGGAGCATCCCAGGAGCCTGGAGTGAGATCTGGGGTCTTGGGCCGCAGCTCGCTGTGTAAATGCAGCAGCCTTCCTCAGAAACCGGCTGTGTCTTGTCAGTCAGGATTGGACTAACTGAGCGGAAGGTGGCAGCTGAAAGGCCTGGGAGAAGAGGCATCTTGCAGAAGTGCAGCTGAGCGAGGGCTCCAGATCTGGGACTAGACACCCACAGACTCCTGGCTTGCTGTGTGACTCTAGGCTTTTTGCTTACCCTCTCTGAATCTCATAGATAAGAGAGATGTACTCTGAGGATCAATGGGCCATCAGTGAATGTCCACTGCTATACTCTTACAGAGAAACAAGGGGAGATGCCTCTGTGGGCAGAAACAGCACTGAGAATAACTCCTGCACAGTTATTGCCTTTGTGGTTCAAAGCTCTCTCGCATAAGCACTGTCCTTCTGAGTCCACCAAAGACCACGCGAAGGCAGGAATTGTAACCTCCATTGTGGCAGGTAGGGACACTGAGGCTCAGAGACGTGTGCTCGCTGGAGTTACAGCTTGTAAGGAGCACATGAGCACCAAGTCTTGTCTTTGGATGCCAGTCACACGTTCTGCTAGAGTAGAGGGGGCATAGATGACAGGGCAGACAGAGCTGACAGGGAGTCTGAGGTTGGACAAGTTTCTAGAACTTTCTGTGTCCTTTCTAACTAGAAAAACTGCTTTGTATTTATTGATACAATTAGGGAAAATTTATTTAAAGTGTCGAAGCTGGGTCTGGTCTGAGGAGGGCACTTGACTAGCCCCTGCGGATGGTATGATGACTGCCCTGCCCCCTTGGCCTCCAGCCCGTCTTCATCTCAACCACCTAGGCTGGCTACGGCCAAGGGAGGCCCCTGGCTGCTCTGACGATCAGATCACTTGTCTGGTGTGATGGTGAAGTTCAGGTGTCAACTTGACTGGATTGTGGGAGGCCCAGACAACTGGCAGAGCAGTTTCTGGGCGTGTCTATGTGGGTGTTGCCAGGAGACGCCGCCTTTTGAGTCAGTGGACTGAGTAAAGATTTGCGCTCAATGGGGGTGGGCACCAACCAATTCTCTGAGGGCCCAGATAGAACAAAACAGAGGAAAGGTGAATTATCCCTTTCTTTCTCCTGGACCTGAGATGCCCTTCTGCTCCTGCTCTTGGACATCAGAACCCAGGTTCTCTGGACTTTGGCTTCCAGGAGTTGCCAAGTGGCCCATCAGTTTTTCTGACCTTTGGCCTCCCACTGAGGGCTACACCATCAGCTTCTCTGGCTCTGAGGCTTCCGGACTCAGACTGAGCCACATTCCCAGCCTCCTTGGCCTCCAGCTTGCAGATGGCCTGTTGCGGGACTTCTCAGCCTCCATTATAATAAATCTGTCCCCCGCTTCTCCCCCGCCCCATAAATCCTATTGTTCTGTCTGCCTGGAGAACTCTCATGAATACACCTGATCCTCCCAGCCTGAGCAGAGGGCTGACGGTGATGGACAGCATGTCCCGGGACCCCCACCTCCACACAGCTCACCCAAAACAAGCCCTTGGCTAGATGTCGTCCTCGAAGTTCCCTGATGTGTGAGTTTCATGGCTCTTGTAGCAAAATACCACAAAATATATAAGCCATGAGGATGTAAGGGCATAAGAATGACACAATAGACTTTGGGAACTTGGGGGAAAGGGTGGAAAGGGGGTGAGGGATAAAAGACTACTAGACTACTAATGAGATTCAGTGTATACTGCTTGGTTGGTGGGTAGGCCAAAATCTGACAAATCACCACTAAAGAACGTACTCATGTAACCAAATACCACCTGTTCCCCAAAAAACCTATAGAAATAAAACAAAATTAATGTTGGCTTAAAATAACACAAATGCATTCTCTTGTAGATCTGGAGGTCAGAAGTCTGAAATCAAAGAGTCAGCCGACTGGTGTTCCTTCTGGGGGCTGTAAGAAAGACTCAGTTTCTTCCTTTCTTCCTTCCTTTCACTTATTTTCTTTCTTTTTTTTTTTTTCCTTTTTGCCTTTCCCTGCTTCTGGTTGGACAATGATATTCCTTGGTTCCTGGCCCCTTCCTCAGCTTCAAAGATCATCACTTCAACCTCAGCGTCTGTTCCCACACCTCCTTCCTCCTTTCACCCCTTTCCTCCCTCTTACAAGGATGCTTATGACTACAGTTAGGGCCAAGCCAAATAATCCAGAAGCATCCCCCCATCTCAAAACCCTGCACCTAATCACACCTTCAAGGCCCATTTGCCATGTAAATGAACATGTATAGAGACTGGGGATTACTAGGGGGATATTTTGGGGGTCATTCCTCAGCCTACCTCACCCAGCATCCTCCAGTGGCCCACACGGCCATCCTTCAGCCAGTCCCTGTCAGGGCACACATGGCCTCTGCTAACTCCATCTCCAGCTACGGTGATGCCTGCTGGAATCAGCAGGACCTGCCCCAGGCCCTGGCCCAGGGCACTTGTCAACAGCCAACATGACCTTTCCCTCAAGGTCGTCATCACAGAGTGCTGAAGGCAGCACTGGCTTTGGCGGTGAGCCACCCAGGGTATGTTGCTGGCCACCGTCTAAGGGAGGCAGCAGCCTGTGCCCCACAGTTCGGGCTGCCCAAGCAAGGCACAGGCGTGTGAGGGAGAAGAAGCCTCTGCAGCAGCAGGCCGTTGAGAAAATCAGCAGCAATGAAGATGCTCTGCTTATTCAGGAATTACATAAAAAAGAAGAAAAAGAAACAAAACACTGGAGGGAGGCAGAGGAACTTGACAGAAAAAAAAAACAGACTTTTATCCCATTAATATGTTAACCGGGTGACAATGACTTCTCTTCTGTCCACCACTCTTGCCTCCCTGATGCCTAGATAGGGTCGACAGATGTAGCAAAGGTACATGGTGGACACCCTGATCTGTTTAGATATCAGATGAATAAGAACTTCTTTAGTATAAGTACATCCCATGAAATATTTGGGACATACTTATACTAAAAATAATTTATTGAGTATCTAAAATTCAAATTTAACTGGGTGTCTGTATTTCATCTGGCAACCTTAAGCTAGCACAAAGCTTGGCACAATAATCACTGCTGAAGGAAGAAAGAAAAGCAGCATTGTCACATACCTGCATCAGATTCTGGGCTAAGTGCTTAGCTTACTGATAAGGAAAGGGGGCAGGGAAGTGCTGGGTAGAGGAAGGCGGGTCCCTGGGTAGGGTTCCTTCTTCAGGCCTGTGCCCATGGACCTAGGTGAGGACAGGCACTCCTGCCTTCATGCCCAAACGTTGCATTTTCCAAGACCACCCTGGGCTGCCACACCCCCAACCTGTCTATGAAAACCCCAAGACCCAGCCGGGCGCAGTGGCTCATGCCTGTAATCCCAACACTTTGGGAGGCTGAGGCGGGTGGATCATCTGAGGGCAGGAGTTTGAGACCTGCCTGGCCAACATGGTGAAACCCCGTCTCTACTAAATATACAAAAATTAGCTGGGCATGATGGCACGTGCCTGTAATCCTAGCTACTCGGGAGGCTGAGGCAGGAGAATCACTTGAACTCGGGAGGCAGCGATTGCAGTGAGCTGCGATTGCACCTTCACACTCCAGCCTGGGCGACAAGAGCAAAACTCCATCTGGAAAAAAAAAAAAAAAAACCCTGAGACCCTAGCAGACAGGGACACAAGCTGGCTGGAGGCCATGAGGAACACATCAGCGGAAGAACACACAAGCAGCTGGACATCAAGAGGAAGTCGAGAGGAGCACACCGGCAGCCCCGGCAGGCCAGCAGGCCATCAACTGGTGGAAAAACGTGGAGTTTGGCTGGGGTGTTCAGAGAGCCCAGGCCACTGAGCGGCTCAACTCCAGGGGAAAAGCATCTCCCTTCTGGCTCCCCCATCTGCTGAGAGCTACTTCCACTCAATAAAACCTTCACTCATTCTCCAAGCCCACGTGTGATCTGATTCTTGCAGTGCACCAAGGCAAGAACCCGGGATACAGAAAGTCCTCTGTCTTTGTGACAAGGTAGAGGGTGTAGTTGAGCTGGACAACACAAGCCGCCTGTAGACAGCAAAACTAAAAGAGTGCATGGTAGCACACACCCACTGAGGCTTCAGAAGCTGTAAACATCCAGCCCTAGACGCTACCATGGTCAGAGCCCCATCATCTGCCCATCTGTATGCTCCCCTAGAGGTTTGAGCAGCAGGGCACTGAAGAAGCAAGCCATTTCTGCATTGCACACTCTGCGAGGGAAACAAGGGAACCTTTTTTGTTTCAATATGTTCTTCAATTTAATTCTGAAAATGACACTCTGAGGCTACCATAACTGTACCTAATTTACAGATCCAGCCACTTAATGTTAGAGAGACATTGTTCAAGGACACCCAGTCATTGTCTGATTCATTTCTGTGGGACTTCCACAAGTTCGAGAAGGGAAATAACTATTCTTGAAGAGAATTTCCACTGACTCTGACAACACGTTGGCTTTGGCATTGGTGGAACACATCTGAGGCTCCCCAACCTGTGAGGCTCTCTATGCTTGTGGTGCCCCTTCCTGCTCCCCCAATACAGGAGAGGAGCCTTCCAAGCCTGCACTGCTTGATCTCAGCCCTTCCCAGGGGGCCTTCAAAACATGAAACCTGGGAGAGCAGGTGAGACCCCAGATCCGAGATCAGCCACTGGCATTAAAAATTTGTTCCAGGCAGAAACTAGGGCTGCCCCAGACACCCTCCACTGCTTCGTCCAAGCTGCCGGTAGCCACAGTTACATGGGGTTGGAGGACTGGCCTGGATCTGACCCTCAGCAGAGCTTCCTCGTTCTCTGGATTGACAGAAGCAGCCAGGAAATTGTGAGACCCCTGCACACACTCACCAGGAGGGTTTGGGAGGCGGATGGAGCTGGATTCATCAGGGCACCATGATTTACTACTGGAATGATGTTCAGCAAGTTACTTTATTTGCTTCAGAGACTCAGGCTTGCCTCTAGTAAATGGGGACGGTATCTTCTGAGTTTATATAAGAAATTACTGAAAAGATAACTGTAAATTACCTGGCACAAAATAGGTCTTTAGTACGTGTTAGCAAACCAACACCGTGTTTAAGTTTGAAAGATGAAATGTTCATTTATCTATCTTAAAAAGGAAAAAGGAGGAGAGAAGGGGAGAAGAGTGGAGGAGGGAGGAGAGGGAAGTGGAAGGAGAAAAGAAAGAAAATGAGTTTCTGAAGAGTCTGAGGTTGTAATGGGCATAGACAGAGGAAGGAAAGCAGAAATGCCAGGCTATTTTAGTTTCGAGGATACCTAAATTTGTAGCATCTGCGTTGTTCTCCAACTCCTGATGCCTTTCCCTGGTCTCTTTCTGATTATTTCCAGAGAGGAGCAGAGCAGACCCCGAGTCTAGCTCTGGGGGTGGCCAACCTAGTCTTCCCAGGACTCCTCTCTTCTTCTCTGTGCCCCATTGGGAAGGAAATCCCAGCTTTCAACTTCCCAAGGTCAGAGTAATTGAAATTCTCTGTCTGTATCCCAATTTTCCAGCTGAGGACTCTTACAGTTGTCAAGACATAAAGAACCAAAATGGGCACTTTTCAAGATGACCATGAGTGTATAATTAGTCGATTAAAATTGTCAAGATGTTACTTTTGGTTAGTTAAATGATGTATCAAAATCATTCTGTTGTTTAAGGGTAGGCTCTGTGTGTGTGTGCACTCAAACACACTAAAAAGTGGATTCAGCAGGGATGGGTGACTGACATAGCAACTTGGTCACAAAGAAACATCTTTACTAGAGACCCCACTGGCAGAACAGTGGCCCTGGGCATAACCTGGAGTGATAGAAGGTGGACAAAGCTGCCCACTGGACCCTGAGGGCCCCTGGCCCTCTCCTAATCCATCTGAGGGTCCCACTCCTGCAGGAAACCCATTCTGCATGGGTCTGAGCCATGCACCAGCCTCTTCCTTCTATCCTAAATTCAGACAAGTCCCTCCATTTATCTACTGGGGAAACTGGGTGTTTGATTTAGCCTGGGTTTGCCCATCCAGGAGTTACAAATCATACTGACTACCACATGGGTTTGTTCTGAAAATTAATAGACTCCAGCGAAAAAGAAACTATCACCTTAGTGAGGGCATGAACCATGGGACATACAGGTCATGCCCCTTCCTTGCTTCCTTCTCAGCCCTTTTTGTGAAATGATGTTGAGAGAGTAGAAGAAGCTACATCTGGGATCTTGGGACATTTACTGCAAAGCACACAGAATTCAGCAACCTTACTATTGTTACCACACATCATAGGAGAGGGGAATAGAAATGACAAAGAAGGCTTGGTGGCCAACTGGACCTGAATTTTAGTTTTATCTCAGCCTTAATAGATGTAAGACATGGGGTAGGTTACTCTCTGAGCCTCAGTTTTCTCTTTCGTAAAATTGAACTAATAATACAAACGTGAAAGACTATTGTGAGGCTTAGGTGCCAAAAGGGATTCACTCTTGGAGCCTGCAGAGGGAACCAACCCAATGACAACTTGATTTAGCCCCCAGAGTCTCATTTAGGAATTCTGACCTCTAGGTCGGAATTATTAAGAGAATACATTTGTGATGTTTTAAGCCACTAAGGTTGTGGTTAAGTTGTTAACAGCAGACATAGGAAACCAATACCCTTTAGAAAACTACAGAAGGCCTCCTTCTCACTGTGGATCTCCATCATGCTTACTTGGTGACTGGTGATTTTGTTGAGAGCACCCAAGCGCCCATAAACATCTTCTTAGGACCATGGTTCCCACTCAATGCCATCTGGGCAGCAGGGAGGTTGACCTTGATACATATAATCACCTGGGTCAGAGTTAACTGCAATGATCTCTTGTCAGCTGTCATGTGAATAAAAGTGGGTTACAGCCCTGTCAGCATTGGGGTGGTCACAGAATGGCTCAGAGATGCACAGAGAGGACTGGAGACCCCCACACAGCCTACAGCTTCTCTGCTCAGGGAGGGGGCTCAAGGTAAGTGACTGGGCATGAAATTGTAGGGTTTTCATCCTAATCCGGTACCATAAAGTTATTCCTGCAAATTAACAACTGCTGATGGGTCTATGATGGACATCTATTGAGATGTTGAACCTCCTCAGAACCCACTAGCATTTCTGTTTTTCTAAGGAAGAAAGCAAGTGTCAGAGAAGTCTCGGTGACTTATCTAAAGGCATATAGGTGAGATTTGTACCAAAGCCCTCTGATAATAATCCACCCCTTTCTGTACAGGTGACATGATATTGTCTCTAGATGCAGACTCCCAGGGTTAGAATTCCTGTTCACCTTCTGTACAAGGCACTTTTGTTATTCAAGCCTCAACTGTGTCTCCTCTAAAACAGAGGATGGCCAGAGTAAGCCCCAAATCGACTAGTCCGTATCACAGCCAAGCATGGCATGGAGCTTGTATTAAGTGCCAGATAAACATTAGCTTTTATGAGAAAGTTACTTATTTAGGGATTAACATATATATTCCATCTCACTCCAAAGACTGGTTTTAGGGAATTTTTGGAAATTGTTACCCATGATAAATTGTTTTGAAGACCCTACAAGAACTCATGTTAGTTCTTCTCTCTCAGTAGAATCCACACTATCTTTCAATCAAATCAAGCCTTATTCTTGATTTGTCTAGCATCTAGAAATCTAGATTTCTAGATCGTCTAGAAATCGTCTTTTCCCTGTCCTGTTCTATCGCACCTGGCTCATGCCTCTGTTTAACACTCCCATCAACCCTTCTACACTCCATTGGGATTTAGGTCCATCCTTTCCATTTGGTTTCAAACTCCTTTAGATGACCAAATGGATCTTGTTCAGATTTCTGTGTTTATTTGGGAGTTGTATCATTCAACAAATGTATCATTCAGGGTTCAGAAAAGAAAACGAAAACCACACTGCGTATTTCAAATAGACCGGATTTAACATGAGAATTTGACAAACTAAAAGAGCAAACAGGAAATCAATATTACCCAGAGATAATAACCAAATCATTCACACAACAAGCAGTCACTACTGGGAGATCAGAGAACAAGAGAGAAGTGAGGATACCAGAGCTGAGACTCAAAAGAGGGCAGAGCCCTGCAAAGAAGGTCTCATCAGCTGCTGTTTGTGGGTCTAAGAAACTGTGAGAAGTCTGGTTCTGGGAATGGAGAAAGAAGGTAGAGATAGTGTCAATTGCTGCTGCTGCTGGAGCAACACTGAAAAGGAATAAGAGATACCAAGAATAAAGTTCTTTTTACTCCTCCTAACTTCCTGTCTCCTTCCTGTGACTTCCATTGGCACAACTCAACAGGAAGCCAAGGATACAGTAGCCTGGGAAATGGATTTCATAAAGGGCAACTCCAGCAACAGATAACAGAGCAGAGAAGTGTTTCCTTGGGGCTGGGAGCCAGTAAGTATGTAACCACCATAATAAGATTTTACTGAACTTTTACTCTGGGCTGAGTTCTCTGTTCAACATCATGTTCATTGCCACAGGTCCTTTACCCAATATTTTCATCGATTTTATTTTTTAAGGAAGGGAGTGTATCTTCCTTTTCATATTGAAAACCTGGTAGTATGTAGGGGTAGCACAGTATACTAAATGGTCAGTTTGGGCCTCCATTATACCTCGGTTCTGATTGCATCTCTGCTACGTATTAGTTGGCCAACCAAATCTAGTAATGAGACATCTCTGAGCTGCTATCTCCTCTTGTACAAATAAAGCATCATATTCCCTCCATCACAAGTTCTCTGTGAGGAATAAATGAGCTAACCTATTGGATTTGATAAATGGCAGTGTTTTACATAGTTTTAGCTCAAGAGACTAGACAACCAGGCCCCAAAAATGATTTTAAATGACATTCAAGTTCCATTTGGAATGAGTGATCTGGCTAGAAACATCTAGCAGGTGGCAAAAAAAATAAGACTTAAGCATCTGCTGGTACTGTGTGTGGGCTTGTGGACTATCAAGGAGCCCAGGGCATCAAAGTAAAACATAACACTCTCCACTCTGAGAACAATTGCCAATAGTGTGTTTCTCCCCTGAAAGGAGAACACCAAGAGAAATATACAAAAGCATGGTTTCCAAGTTGGCTGAGTTAGACTTGCTTTACTGGCCACACAGAGCTAAGGACTCTGAGGCAGAAACATTTACTCTGATAATCCAGAAACCACAAGATTGCAATGAAACCTACTGCCTTCTGAGAGGACCCCAGTCTGTAAACTGCCATATTTCAGATTTCCCGTGTTGCCCCCAGACAGGCATTCTGCTTTTGGTTCCCAAGATTGCTGAAGATAAAATGTCATACAACAGCAATAGATAATTCCTGTTGAATAAAAGAGAATGTAAAGAGACAACCAGGTTTTTGTTGTTGTTGTTGTTTGTTTTGTTTTGTTTTGATGGAGTCTCACTCTGTCACCCAGGCTGCAGTGCAGTGGCACTGTCTCAGCTCGCTGCAACCTCCGCCTCCCAGGTTCAAGTGATTCTCCTGCCTCAGCCTACCAAGTAGCTGGACTATAGGCAAGTGAAACCATGCCTGGCTAATTTTTTGTGTTTTTAGTAAAGATGGGGTTTCACCATGTTAGCCAGGATCGTCTCGATCTTCTGACCTCGTGATCCACCCTCCTTGGCCTCCCAAAGTGCTGGGATTACAGGGGTGAGCCACCGCACCTGGCTGACAACCAGATATTTTTATGGTCTACACAGTCACCTGAAATCTGTCATAACCATGTCATTTTGTGCCCCTGCATAAAATTTTATGCTACCTGCAGCAGCTAAATGAAAATAAGGAAATTAAAATAAAACAAACAGGCATATGGAACAGTGCCAACCATAGTATACCAGCACCCTTACATGTATTATTTTAATTAGTTCTTACAACAACGCTGTGAGGTCAATACTACCATCCCCATTTCCCAGAAGAGAAAACAGAAGTCTAGAGATACGAAATTTTCTCCCTAAGATTCCATCTCCCTTTCAGTACCCAGATTCCAGCTGAGAACTACAAGACAGACAACATTTTGTTCTAGTCTTGTCCTATACAGAAAGCAACATGTGACCCCATAGAAGTCCCTAACTTATTGGACCCTCAGTTATCTCTTTTGGGAAGTGATGACCTCTAAGGGCATTGCCGTGTCAACAAGCCATCAAATCTGTGCTGATCATTGAAAATACAGGGGACCAGAAAAAATGCAGAAATGTAAATGGCATGAACCCTGCTAGTGTAACCAACATGCAAAGCTTGCAAGCAGAAATGTGTTTTATTTTTTCTCCTTTCCCAAGTTGTAGAAACCCTTGCATATGGTTGTCTTTAATGTGCATGAATAAAATATATTCTTGTGAACTGATGTAGTCCACGGGCTTTTGAGATCAAACAGTTTTCTACTCCAGGTGAAATGTGGGAATGACAGATAATGTTGTCAATATGCTATATTTTTGTTAGGTTGAACAAACATGGCCATAGCCATTATTTTCATCATATATATGCGTGTGCATTTGTGTGTGTGTATGGGAGGTGTCTTTAAAGAATAAGATTTAAGGAAAAAAATCAATAAATGCAAAATTTTCCATAAAACCTTCAGTGAGAAATATCCCTCCCACCTCCTCATGTATATTAAAGTGAGCAGAATTTGCTGACTTGCATAATGCAATACACAGTGATTACTGGGAAGTATCAGAAGTGATTAAATAACCACAGAATTTGAGAGACCTGGAAATAAATATCCTCATTCAAAAGCCCAGGCAGAGTCAGTAACACGCCATGGAGGCAGTCTTTGGGTATTGGAGACTCCATCTCATTCCTTCCTAGTAGCAGAGATTTGTGGGTTGTTAACAATGGGTTACACATTGTATGTGAATAACATATGAAATACAAAATGTATTTATGTATAATGAGGTAGCATTAGTGGAGTCAGTGCGAACACTGGAGTCAGATAGATGTTGCATTTGAATTTGGTCTTGGCTTTAAGTAAATAACCCAACTCTTATAAGCCTAAATATTCTTATCTATGTAATGGGAGTAAGCATTGTCAGCAGAATGAATACTCTTTAAATTATGGCTATTATTAATAAGTTAGTGTGACAATAACAACAGTGTGTCCTTTATTGAGTGACCATAATAGAAAATCTTCTAAATTCATCAATTACTTTAATTCTCAGAACAACTCGGTGTTAGCAATTTTTCCATTTTGCAGAGACTGAAACCGAAATTCAGAAAGGGAAGATTCTGGATGTTTTCAAGTTTAAGGTGAAATCCTTTGTAAGATGCATCCTTACCTTACGTACCACAAAAAGAAAAAGTATGCCGACAATTCTAATTGTAGGATGTCATCAATTGTAAGATGCATTTCATTTCAGAGGTTAAAATATTTCTTACAATATCACCTTAGGGTCAATAAACTGTGGTAAATTGCCTAACATCACACATCTGCTAACTGATAGAACTTGGGTGCAAACATAGGATTTTCAACAAAAAGCTGGGGGATTTTTCCCAAGCTAGGACAGTACCTAGCATAGAATGGAAGTCCTGTAAATATATACTAAGCATCAGAATATGTGTCCTATACATATACATTTTGTATTGCATATTATAGCATATGATGTCCCAAACCACACACCACATATATGCGTGTGTATGTATAATTTGCTTTCCAGGTCAATTTCTATTTTGGGACTTCTCTAAAATAATCCTGAAGCAAGAAATAGTTATTTACATATTTTTGACAAAATAAATTCTAGGAATAATTTTGTTAATGAAAGGTAGAGATAAAAGCAAATTAAGCTGTGGTAGTTGCTGTTCCTGGAAAGATTATTTTCAGCACTGAGGCTGTGAAATGTACCAGTCCTCGCATCCTGGAGGTGACCAAGCCTGATCAATGTCACCCATGCCAAGGGACTCCATTGCCTAGATTGTTATGGGCTAATATTTCCGTTCTTTAAAATGCGTACAGGAATAACTTCAAGCAAAATAAAAATATCAGTTTGTAATGGCCAAATTCTCTGAGGTTTATAAAATGTTGGGACTGATTTGCTGAGTTATAGTAAAACTAAAGTAGACCATGAAAGGCACTCAAGTTGACATAAAACTTGAACAGTTTAACTAGTAAGAGAAAGACTAACAAATTAGGTTGACTAGATAATTTATATTTGGAACAAATAGCATTTTTAAAAGAACTGTTTTTGCGAGAACCCACTGTGTGTGCTGGTAATGAGGAAAGTGCCGGCCCTGCCTTCAAATATTCTCAAAGCCCCTGTGCCAGGCAGGAGCCCCAAAGATGCTGTGCTAATTCCCTGGTTGTTAAATCTGTGCCCACTTTACCCGTCGTCACTGATACTCACTTTACCTACATTGTAGAGAGCTTTAGGGATTACCAAACACTCCCACACTGAGTCATCTTGGAGCATCCTAGAAACTTCTAGGTGGATGGCATTTGATCTTCCTATTATAGATGGAAAAAAGGCACCTGAGAGAGGTCAGCGGCTCCTCCAAGGACCCAGAAACACTGGGGAAGCAGTTAATTATTTTTCAGCCAAATTTCAGAAAATCAAGATAAAGAAAATGCCCATTTTGGTGCTTTCAAAATTACCAAAGTTATCAACAACTATACTAATTATATCCCGGAAGCACACAGAGATGAGAATGAAGGCTGTACAGTTTGCAAACTGCATTCACATGCATGGGTTTATTTTATCTTTCAGACCGCACTCAGAGGTCAGTAGACAGGGATGCCTCTCCCCCTTCTCATTTTAGCATAATGGGAACTGAGGCCCAGCGGGGTAATCAACATATTAGGAGGCGCAAAGCCGGGAGACCAGCTCTCCTTTGCAGGCCAGGTGTCTTTCCCCACCTCCTCACACACACTCCCACTCTCAGATGCGAGAGCATGTTACCATAGCCTCGGTAATCCTCAAATCCGGCTTTGTTTGATAGGGATGAGAATAAGGATTCGGGAGATTTGACCAGCTATCTTTCACTTTAGTACCAATTGAGCTAAGAGGGAGACTTTGGGGATGACAGAGAAAATATGATCTCAAATGGAATTTAACCAGAGCCCATGACCTGAGAGCTCCTTAGGAGAGGAGGGGACTGGAAGGAATGCTTGTCGGAAGCCGCTCTGCACCAGGACCCTTTATAAATGCCTCATGCCGCATCACCAGGAAGCAGCTGTGGTGACCCAAAGTCATCAGCCATGCAGGGCTGAGCTACTGCTTTCAAGTTGAAGTGCTGGCCATTTACCACTCTTTATTTCATGTCAGGCTGTTCCCAAGGAGCCACCTCTCTCTAGCTGCACTTCTGGGATCCAGGGGGAGGCAGAAGGCTCTGGCTTTCTCCCCCACACTCTAATGGAGCCTCCAAGGAAGGATCTGATGGGATCTGTTCCCCAGGCCACCTGGATTTAGGCCCCAGTGTCCCTAAAGACACCCTTGAAATGTTTCAGCTTCCCTGGCCTCTCACTAAATCTTAGGTAGGAGTTTAAGGGAAAGAGAGACTTCTGGATGTGCTTGGCAGAGACAATTGGCAAAACCAGCCTAAGCCAGTGAAGGGACTTCAGCCTCTGCCTCCCCATCACTAGAAAGCTTTATTTTAAAAATAACATGTTAAGTCTGTAAAGTCTGTAAAAATGGCATTTCTCTGTCTCTCTTTTTTCTATTCTAAAAGTGATGCTCAACAAATAAAACAGGGAGCATAAAAAAAAGGAAGAGGGAAAGAAACTGGTTCCACCACCCAGTCATACTCAGAACTCAACAGGAACAGCAAGAGTAGTAAACATCCCGTTTCTACCCCAATCCAGGAGACCAGGAGCCCCGGGAAAGACCACTTGGACTGCCCAGCTCCTGGCGCCCTAAAATTCTATCCTCATGAGCCCAAGTAGACATATTCTCTGGAAGAAAAGACGAGGCAGGCCCGATCTGCCAGTGGTCAGCTGCATTCTTCCCCTGTCCTTTCTCTCCCTCTTTTCTTTGCCTTTCTCTCTCTCTCATTCTCTATTTCTGAAAACTCCCTATTAAGTGGAGACCTGATTTCAGGGGCACAGCAAATATCAGGGAGCCCTTTCCAGAGGTCCCATTCATTAAGCCTGGGCAGAATTTTAACACAGCTCCTGGGTCCCACTCGTTCCTCCGTGATAACAGAATGCCAATTCAGATGCTGCCTGAAATCGGCAGGACATGGTTATACCACCCAATCTGAAGCCAGACCACAAATGCTCAGTTGAAACCACTTTGATTCCATTATGGAAGTGGTCATTGTCTCAAGGTCTCTTTCCTAATGAGTAAAAAAGAAAAAATTCTTTCATTTTGTGACATGGCCCCATTTGGCTTTTGTCCCTCAAATATAGAGAGACATGTTTGTCTTGCTGTCATCACAGAGAAATAAAATTAAGATAGGCCTGTAAATGTGGTCGGTTCTCCTCTTATTTCCTAGTCTAAAAGTTGTGCTTAACAAAATGTGGCACAGAAATAAGAAATAGAAAATAATTAGGTCTCACAACTCAATAACCCCACATTTTACTCTGTGGTTGCATTTGTCCATATTTTTTCTGAACATCAAGTCATTTGTTTATAATTCATGAATAAGTTTGTTTGTTTAAGCTGCAAGGTTTCGTCATGAATTTGTTTTTTATTCTTGATGTTAAAGGCAATGCATGCTTGATGCAGAAATTGGTGAAAACAAAAGAAAATATAACGAAGAAAACTCCCAAATCACTGCCATTTTTACCACATAGTTAACCCTTGTGAAGTAATGTTCTGATACTCATTATTCCCTTTATAAAATTCTTGAGTATAAATTAATTTGCATCAATGAACTAACTCATTGAAAACATGAGTTTTGGAGGAAGACGAGAATGTGAATCTCACCTCTGTAGCTGTGTGTCCAGGAGTGACAGACTTCCCTCTCTGAGCCTCTCTGTTTTCATACATCAAACGGGGATGTGATCAACTACTTCCTAGATTTGGTTGAGAACTAAATGAAATTAATTAATGAAAGACTATATTCAATGAGAGCTATTATTGTAGTTGTTATTATTTTTATTTCTATAATGTTATATATAATGCCACTGGGATTATAAATATATAGTTATGTACAATTTTCCATGTATGATTACATGGAGAGAATTTCCACGTGACTAAAATATCTTTGTAATAAAGAAGTCTTTGAAAAAATAATGTTAAATTCTGCATACTCTTCCAAGAACTGGCTACACTAACAATATATTCAGCTGCTTCTATGTTCAGCTAAGTGGTTGCTGATCTTTTCCACCCTTAAATAAAAATGTGATAGGCCTGTGTATGCCCTTTCCCCTCCTCTCAGATATTTACATGGTCTCTAGACTACATCGATTCATAGAGCAGAGGTGGGATCTTTATGTCAGACAGTATGGAGAATTTCAAGTTAGGAATATGTATTGCCGTTTCACCTTCATGAACATATTCCACCCCTACAACAGTGAGCAAGGGATTTGTTTCTCTGTAGAGCCCCCATCCATAGCTGTCCCTCTCAACCTGGAGATTGTATTCACTTTGAATCCAGAAGCTGGTCTCTCTGGGGCATCTGGAGTGACTGATTTTACCCAGTTACAGCCAATCTCTTTGTTTAGCTTAACTGGTCACATTAATCAAAATAGCAGCTCTGGTTCCATAGGCAGTCCTCCTCTGAAAGGCTCTTCCTCTCTTACATCCATAACCATCAGTGGGTCCACAATGGTAAGTTAATGCAAAAGTCAACATTGCCTAAAAACACAGTCTGCCAAGAACAGCACATCTCTAAAGGGCTCAACCATAAGCCTGCAAATGCACTATTTGCAATTGTTCTGTTTGTTAATTTTTCTTTGAATTCTCAGCCTCTCAACAATGGAGAAAGATGGTAGAACTAACACTATGTGTTCACCAGACCATTCCATTTTCTGCCCTGGGCATGCAGGAAGGCCATGCTTCTCAACCTTCTTTCTGATTACATCCGGGCTGTGTATCGAGAGTCTCACCATTCGGAATGTGAACAGAAGTGACCTTGCCTCTTATGGTCTGAGGAAGTTAGGAGCAAGTATCCATTCTTCACCTCGCTATCTCTTTCTCTCCCACATACAAAACCAAAGAATTGAGATTGGTGATTTGTCTCTTGCAGCATCTACAGTGACTTGCCCCACCATAAATGAAATGAGAAAAAGGAGACACAAAGTCATGAATGGAGCACAGACTCCGTAGGCATCTTACAGTGAAAATATTTGTGCTTTTCAGTTTATTATTTTTTATTTTTAATTTTTGTGGGTACATTGTAAGTTTGTATATTTATGAATATTTGTATTTAAAACAGGAGTTTCTGGCTGACCCTAAAATGCAGCCAAAGACAGTTTCTCAAAAAAACTAAAAATAGAATTACCGTATAATTCAGCAATTCTATTTCTGGGTATATACCCAAAAGAATTAAGATCAGGGTCTGGAAGAGGTGTCTGTATAACCATGTCCATAGCAGCATTATTCACAACTAAAGCATGGAAAACACCCAAGTGTCCATTGATAAATGAACAGATAAGCAAAATGTGATACATACATACAATAGAATTCTACTTAGCCTTTAAAAGGAAAGAAATTTTGACAAGTGCTGCAACATGGGTAAAACGTGAGGACGTTATGCTAAGTTAAATAAGCCAGAAAAGGCAAATACTGTATGATACTACTTGCATGTGGTACTTAGAGAGGTCAAATTCATACAGCTACAAAGTAGGATGGTGGTTACTGAGGTCTGGGGAGAGAGGGAAATGAGGAGTTTCTGTTCACGGGGACACACTTTCAGTTTTATAAGATGAAAAGACTTCTGTGGATGGATGGTGGTGACGGTTGCACAGCAGCATGAATGTATTTAATAGCCCTGATTTGCATGCTTATGAATGATTAAGATGGCAGGGCATGCCAGCTCACGCCTGTAATCTCAACCCTTTGGGAGGCTGAGTTGGTTGGATCACCTGAGGTCAGGTGTTCAAGACCAGCCTGGCCAACATGGCAAAACCTGTCTCTACTAAAAATACAAAAATTAGTCAGGCATGGTGGCACATGCCTGTAGTCCCAGCTTCTTGAGAGGCTGAGGTGCTGAGGCAGGAGAATTTCTTATAAACCGGGAGGTGGAGGTTGCAGTGAGCCGAGATCGCGCCATTGCACTCCAGCCTGGGTGGTAGCGTGAGACTCTGTCTCAAAAAAAAAAAAAAAAAAAAAAAAAAGATTAAGATGATAAATGTTATGTGCACTTTAACACAATTTAAAAAATGGGAAAGAGAACAGCCAAAGAGAGACATACATGGGCTCATTCTCCCACACCCTCCCACCCACCCCTCCTGCCACAGGCATGGACATGAGTACTTACTTACTTAGGGTAAGGAATGAGGGTCTCCTCGTCTCATCTCACCCACACAATGTCCTCTGTGAAGAAAGACCTCGGTTCTATTGAGGGACTATTCTGAGAAGGCACATGGATTCCATCTGCCATTTTTCTTGTGGGTCCATTGAGAGTCATCAAGGAAGAATGACAGTCTTCAGCCATGGGCTTTCTGCTGTTGAGATTGAAGCCTTCCACTGACTCCTAATTTAAAGCTCAAAAAAGTGAAGGGGGGGAACACCACAACGTCACCCACTTTATTTACCTAGACTTGGCCAGAGGTCTAGGTAAGGATAGACTGAAATGCAATGAGCATACTGAGGAACTTCCCACCGCTCCTCTCCTTCACAAGAGCAGGGTGCAAGTTCTTCTGTGGCTTCAATGCAGGAGCTAAAGAGAAGGATCCTGCTCACATGGCACACAGGGAGATGTGGCCATGGGCTGGCCCCGCTGCTCTTCTCCACTGGCCCAAGGTGTTTCTTGGAAATGCAGCAGGAGTGGGAGCCTCACAGAACAGTGGCCACATTCATAGCACGTGGTCTCAGCAGCTGTGCGTGGTCTCAGCAGCTGTGCATTGTCTGTGATTTGAACTGTCCCTCAGTGGACCAGAGCAACTCCGGGCATGTTTTCTGCCCCAGAGATGATTAGGCATTAGTGAAGTGGAATATAAAAGCCAGTGGTTCTCAGACATGAGCGTGTATATAATAATCTGGAGGGCTTATTGAAACACAGGTAACTGGACCCCACTTCAGAGTTTCTGATTCACTAGGTATGGAAGGGGCCCAATAATTTTCATCTCTAAAAGTTCCCAGGTGCTGCTGGTCCTGCTGGCTCTGGGAGATTACTTTCAGAACCATTGATATGGGGGACCTGACCATAAGAAGCAGTATGTCTATAAATGGCTGTGGGATTTGACCAGGTAACTTCTTCCTGTCTAGTTTAACATTTCTTTAGTATTACATATAATTACAAATTTGAATGGATCAGATCAGTTCTGTTTGTTTGTTTTTTTTTCTTTCCCTCTGTATCTGCCAGAGTCATGCACAAGTGCAGGAGGTGGCTTTGGGATCAACGAGCAGACGAGTGAGGCTCTGGCTTCAACCCTGCTCTAGTGGAAGCATCACCTTCTCTATTTCATACATTGAAATAATGTTAAGAATTGATGTGAAGGAAAAGTCCATCCACATATAAACAAATGAACAAACCAAAACACTTTGGAAATTGTTGGTGCAAATAATAACTAAGAGAATTTTGGCTTCAAAGATGCATGATCCATCCTTCAATAGGATGAATATCTTTCTTACCACCTTCAAAAAGAAGTCTAAGTGCCGAGGAGCTGCAATCTGTGAGGTGGTCCTTGTGATGTGGCTCTGAGGGTCATGGAGCAGACAGGAGAGGGATTGGGTGCCTCTGGACACAGCCAGCTTTATGGGCACATGACCTGGGCTGTCCCACAGGGTCCTGTGCTCCGACGGGCCTGCATTTGGGCACTTGGTTTAATGCTCTCTTGTCATTGTCTTGAGAGTCACAGCAATTTGATCTTTGAACTTGTGTTTTGCAAGTGAAATCCGATGGTACACTGGAGCGTGTCCGTGAGCGGAGGAGGGAAGTGCAATGGGTGTGTTCACCTTTCCTTGCTGCCCATTAATGCAGCATGTTCACGATGCCCCAGATGCCCCATGAACGTGGAATTGTGAACTCCGCCAGCATGGGAGTTCAGAGAGGCTCAAAGTGAGTCCAAGGTAGGTCATATTTTCTATCCAAACCAGGATTTGCATCAAATGAAGAAAGAAGGCACCAGCATTCTAACAGACACCAGGGCAAGGGACCCCCTCACATCCTTCCTTACTCGTGTTGCTTCCCTGCATTGGCCAACCATGCCCATTGAAAATGGTGTTTAGGAGGAAAGTGGAGGGCAGGGCCCAGATTTCCCGTTCCTCTCAGTCCCCCCTCATTCCCTGTGAGAGGAAGGTAAAGAGTGCGGATGAAACGTGCACGCATCAAGAAGTGAAAGGAAAACAGGTGAGCTTGTTTCGTGCAGCATTTCCAGTGTCCTGGTAAGAACTAAATTCATGGACACATAGGAACTGCAACATATGAATTGTGAAATTTGGGTAATTTTATGTAAGAGTTAATTGCTACTATAGCCAAATTTAAAATTGTCATGGCACAACATAAACAGTAAAATCCACGCTAATCATTTAAAGCATATTTTTTAGTTAGAAAAACATGAAAAATACAAATAAAAAACACTACAAAATGAGAGAATCTGCTGAAAAAAATGAAAATGGCTTATGCTTTAGTACCTTTAATAATACTTTTTTCCTGCTTTTCAAGTAAGGGGTTCACAGTTTTATTTTGCACCAGGAAATAAATTATACAGTTGGTTCTGCCATTGGGTTTACAAAGGTAGCTACACACCTTCAAGAGCTACAGAGATAAGAAATGTTTGCTATTCATTCCTCAAACATCCCCTCAAGAAGTCAATTCTCCATCATGACCTCAGCCCTCAGCCTTCTCCAGTTCCTGAGATCAGCTTGGAGAATGTAGAATTGGAAGCGGCCTATCACTGGGATTAGCAAGTCATCATTCCTACCAATAAGTAGGGACCAGAATTGTGGTAGCATGAATTCCAAGGAGGATCATCATATACAGTTGTGCAGGTTATGCACTGCACCACTCCAAGCACAACATGAACATTCTTATCCCTGGAATTATGCACTCACACAGCTGTACATACTGGCCCTGGAAGTTGGCTTTCCTGAATGGACCCCTAGGACTGGCCTGCTCACCAAATCCCTTCCCTCCTTCATGCCACCTTATCTGAAGTTAGGAGACTGGGCCTCAGTTTCCCTGCACAGCACGCTGGTTCTATGCTAGGACTATATTCCATCCTTTTCCCTTAGGTTGATCAGACAGGTCCAAAAGAGCAGAGTTTCTACTGTGAATGAACTACTTAGAACCAGCGTCTAAGGTCAGCAGAGACTAGAATGCACTCTTCATCCAGCAGCCTCCATAACCTGGGTCTGTCACCACCACCCCCATCAGTACATAACCTGGGAAGTGGATCTCATCTCCATGAGACCTTGATACCTCTACCTTCTGAACAGGCCCTGTCCCTAGGCCTCTCCACTGCAGCTTACTCATCATCACCCACAGGAGCTGTTAGCTCCAGAATCTTTACTAAAGGCCCGCATCCTGAACACAGCCTACTACATGAGGCTGCGGCTGAGCACTCAGGACAATCACTCAGGACAAATAACCCTCCCATTGCCCTTAAACATCCCTGGTTCCCTTTGTTCCAATCCCATCCTTGTGGGATTCTGACCTCTTGGCTCTCTCATCCAACTGGTTACCCTCCCCTTGACTCCTTTGATTTTACTTTTTGTGGGCTCTCTTCTAACTATGTGAACTCAGATCCCTCTGTGAGAGTGAGTTGCACATCTGATTCACCTGTGGGGTTGTTAAAGGTCCATGTGCCTGGCTCTCACCCTAGACTATTCTAACTCAGAGTGCCTCCCAGGGAAACAATGTAAGGTAGCAATTAAGGACATTGACTCTGGCATCACAAGTTTGAGTCTATCCTGTCTCTGCCACTCATAATCTATGTGATCTTTGGAGATGCCTTTCCCTTTCTCTGAATCAGTTTCTTCGTCTCTAAAATGGGAATGAGAGTGTTAGTACATACCCCCCAGAATGGGCAGAAAAATTGAGTAAGCTAATGCATGCAGAGGATTCGAATACTGCCTGGCACATGGCATGTGTTCAATAACAAGTTAACTGCATTGCTATTATTGTTATCCAAAAAGTGACTGATTTTACTTTGTCCTCCATGTTTGGTTCTCGGTGCCTGGTTTTGCTTACTTAAGAGTCCCTTTACCTTGGTCTCGGCCAAGCAAGACCAGCCCCGACCCTGACTCATGGGTTTGAACATCTAGATCAGATCTAGCCACTCATCACCACCCTGGGCACCCATGGCTTTAGTTTTCTACTGCCTCCTCTCCTACCAGTGCCAGGCAAACCTTTGCTTGTGATTCAAAACCCAACTGGAATGCTTGGTCTTTTCCTAAGTCTTCCTCAATGTTCCTCTGTATTCATGTGCTCCTAGAATTCTTTATTCAGCACATTTTATCCAAATTACTGGTTACTTGTCTGGCTCTTGCTTAGGCACAAAACCTGCAATTTAACTTTCCTCTAACATGGGACCTTAACATGATGCATATAATAGGTGCTCAATAAATGATGTTTCTTCCAATAAATATCTATTTCATCCCTTGGAGTCTGATTTCAGACTTACAGGGAAAATTCTGATTTGGCTTTGTTCACCAGGGACAAGATTCTAACCCCTTTTTACCACAATCCCCATTTGTTCTCCTGCCCCTGGTTTTCATGTGAAATGAAAAGCGAGTGTAAAATGTGGCATGGAATGAAAGCCAAGCCAGAACTTGAGCCCCATGGATGAACTTCAAACAGGGACTTTAAACATGCAAAATAAGAACCAGCTTCTCCAGGACAGATTAGAAGCAGCTAGGCACTTGGTGACTCTCTCAGATGTTCTGGAAATACATTTTGATTTCATATATTTTGAATTAAATTGATTGAAATTCAAAGCTAAAGCCAGCATACCACATTTCCTTTGGTCAGAAGTGAAGTGTGAAAATAATGTTTTGAATTCTCGGTTGGATGCACAGCCCCGGGTTTGAAGTGTGACAGACTGTGGCGGTTTTGGGTTACTGGAAATTTCAACATTCCATTGGCCCAGTCTTCCAAAGGAATTGGAGAAATTGAAAACAAGGAATTGTAGGGTACAGAAGTATCAGTAGAGCATCGATGAGGATTCCCCTAAGCTCTGCAAATTGTGGTAGAGTCAGAGTCATTCCCATTGTGGTTGCCACGGAATGTTGGTAAAGTTGCCCATGAAACAGACAGCAGAGTCTTTGTAACTCTTGTGCTATAAGAGTTCCAGTCAGCAGAGACTAGAATGCACTCTTTTCTCACCACTGATAGAAATAAAATTAGGAATCCATGGAGGTTTATACTAACAACGTACTTAGAGTTGGATGTGATTGATAAAACGGATACCCCCTAGAGCAAGAAAATGTGTCTGCTTTTTAAGGGTCCACCTTTGAAATGTATTACATCACAAAATTTCTGAATTTTTATGTTTGTAAGTATATAGCCATTAATTCTTATATTCAATATCTGCTTTGTTCTTAACAATACACTTGGAGCCTTATTTCATACAAAGGTAGGAAGCCACCTCCCTCCTCCTACTAAGAAATCACAAACACAAGATCGAGCATAACAAATAAAAGGTAAAAGTGCATAGCTTAGTTCGAAGGAAGAGAACGTTCTAGGTTTTAGAAATGAAGTGGGAACATAGAGCCAATTATAAGGTGGAGCTGAAGTTTTGGTGACTTACAAGGGCTGTACCTGCCTATAAGCCTTAGAGGCTGGACGTTTAATGCCCACATTGGGGCAAGATGTAAAATCATAGCCTTATAAGAGATGTCAAAACATTCTTAAAATAAGGGTGTTTGAAAATATTAGAGTCACAGAAAAACTAAAACTATGAGAAAACGATGGAGACTTGTGATAAAACAATAATATTAGAAGGTAACCATATAGGACTTACAGAAATAAAAATTTTAGTTTCTGAAGCTAGAAATCAAAACAGCTATGTTTTGGCTTTCAGTAATGGTGGAATAGCCTGATTGAGCTCTCACAATAACAATGATAAAATCTGTAAGAGAAAGAACAAGTAACCCATTTGAAGCCACTGGAGAGCAACCAATAGCAAGCAAAAACTAGAAAGACGTCTCTTCTTGAAAGATAGAAATAGAATTGGGTGAGATTAGTATGCTTGTGGCTTTTTGCCTGGGAAAATTCTCCAGTCTGTGAAGCACAGTCCAGGAGAAATCCATTGTCTTGCTGGCTTCATGTGTAAGAGTAAAGGCTTTAGGACTGCCAGCATGGCTTATAAATAATAAGGGGGAAAATCCTGAAAAGCAGGGAGACTGCTCAATCCTTGGCCAACTCCTGAATTGTTTATGCACATTTGAGAGTGATTCCAGGAGGTCTGGCTAAAGCAGCAGTTGAAATACAAAAGAATTGAAGGGGACATTTGAGATGCTAATCACTACGGGAAAAAAGGATTGAGAGTTTTATTCCAGCCAAATTAACTACCTGCTAGAAATGAAACTACTGCTTCTTATAAGAACATAATTAAATCTAGTGTCTCTACAATGCATCACTAAAATATCTAGGATACAATCAAAGATTACTAGATACACCAAGAGATAGGATAATGTAATTGTACTCAAGAAAAAATAAAGCAGTAAATATAAGCTGCCTCAGAAATGACCCAGATTATCGAATTGACGAATAAGCACTTTAAACATTGATACAAAATTTGGGTCTATTAGGTGACATTTTACTTTTTAAATTTCTATTCTGAAAAGTTGTATCAGTTTGGAAAAACTGACATCATATGGCTTTTATTATCTTAGAAACCCTCTATAAAACAAAGCATTTTGAAATATTTTCATCCAATAAAACCCACTCTATCTACTCTATCTTGCAATTAGCACGAGTTCATTGAAATCATTTATAAATTTAAAATATATGACAGAATATTAGAGGTTCTATTTTTCATATATCTAAAGTATTTGGCTCTTCCATGGTCCTGATGGTTATTTTGTCATTATTTATCAATTATTTCCAACTATACCAATAAAGCCTAAAAAATAAGAAAATGGAAAAAAATGAGGGACTAGTATGGAAGAAGAATGGTGAAATTAATTATCACCATTCCAGACCCCTTTAGTATCAATAATTGCATTAAACAGAAATGTGCTAAATACTCTGCATAAAAGAGATATCTAGACTGGACCTAAAAGCATAACTAAACTATATGATGGCTACAAGAGATGAACTTTGAATACAAAGATAATTAGGCTGAAAGTAAAAGAATGAAAAAATAAACACCATGTAAACTCTAGCCATAAGAAAGAAGAAATGGTTATGCTAATAACAAAATACACTTCAAAACAATGAACATTATCTGAGAAAAGATGAGCATTTTATATTAACAGTCAATTTATTAGGAAAACCCAAAATGCATAGGGACTTTATGAGAGAAATGCAAAATTTAGGAACTTACAAAATAACTAGATAAAAATAACAGTAAGATATAGGAGATTTTAACAAACAAATCAACCACATTGAGCTTATTGACATTTATAAAATATAAAACTCCCAAACTGCAGAAATCATGTATTTTAAGTTCAAGGGAACCATTCACCAAAATAGATCATATACTAGGCCATTATTTCCTGAGTATAGTGAAGCTCAATTGGAGGTTAATTATTATAAGATATCCAGAAAAGTCCCTAATATTTGGAAATTAAGTAACACATTTCTAAATACCTGACCAAGTAAAAAAGAAATTATAAGGAAAATTTAAAAATATTTGGAATTGAGTGATAATGAAATCATAATTTAACAAAATTTGTAGACTGCAACTTGAGCAGTGCACAGAAAGGAATGTCTAGCTATACATGCTTATATCACAGAAGAAGAAAGGTCTAAAAATTATCTGAATTTTTATTATAAGAAGTTTAAAAAAGAAGAGCAAACTAAAGTCAAAATAAGCAAAAAATGAAATAAAGAGCAGTAATTGATAAAGTATAAGACAAACATCAAATAAGGTGAACAAATACAAAAATACTTTCTTTAAAATTATTAGTGAAATCACCTTTTTATGGCTGCATAGTATTCCATGGTGTATATATGCCACATTATCTTTATCCAGTCTATCATTGATGGACATTTGGGTTGGTTCCAAGTCTTTGCTGTTGTGAATAGTGCCGCAATAAACATATAAGTGCATGTGTCTTTATAGTAGAATGATTTATAACCCTTTGGGTATATGCCCAGAAATGGGATTGCTGGGTCAAATGGTATTTCTGGTTCTAGATCCTTGAGGAATCTCCACACAGTCTTCCACAGTGGTTGAACTAATTTACACTCCTACCAACTGTGTAAAAATGTTCCTATTTCTCCACATCCTCTCCAGCATCTGTTGTTTACTAACTTTTTAATGGTCGCAATTCTAATTGGCGTGAAATGGTATCTCATTGTGATTTTGATTTGCATGTCTCTAATGACCAGTGATGATGAGCTTTTTTTCATACGTTTGTTGGATGCACACATGTCTTCTTTTGAGAAGTGTCTGTTCATATCCTTTGCCCTCTTTTTGATGGAGTTGTTTTTTTCTTCTAAATTTGTTTAAGTTCCTTGTGGATTCTGGATATTAGCCCTTTGTGAGATGGATCGATTGCAGAAATATTCTCCCATTCTGTAGGTTGCCTGTTCACTCTGGTGATAGTTTCTTTTGCTGTGCAGAAGCTTTTTAGTTTAATTAGAGCCCATTTGTCAATTTTGGCTTTTGTTGCCATTGCTTTTAGTGTTTTCATCAGGAAGTCTTTGCCCATGCCTATGTCCTGAATGATATTGCCTAGGATTTCTTCTGGGGTTTTTATGGTTTTAGGTCTTATATTTAAATCTTTAGTCCATCTTGAGTTAATTTTTGTATAAGGTGTAATGAAGGGGTTCAGTTTCAGTTTTCCGCATATGGCTAGTCAGTTTTCTCAACAACATTCATTAAATAGAGAATATTTTCCTCTTTGCTTGTTTTTCTCAGATTTGTCAGTAAAGTCTTAGGAAAGTTAATTTAAAAACTAAAAAAATAGGAAAACAAAACCAAGAACGAGTGAGAGGATAGCCTTAGAGATCATACAGACTTTGAAAGGATAATAAGAGAATATTATGGACAATCTAAATAAAATGAACAAAGTACTTAGAAAACTGACACAAGACAAAATTAAAAATCTAAATATTTAAGTGTTGACCCTTGAACAACATGAGTTTGAACTGCAGAGGTACACTTATATGGGAATATTTTCCAATAAATATATTGGGAAATTTTTTAAGATTTGCAACAATTTGGAAAAACTGGCATAACCACACAGCCTAGGAATATCAAAAAGAAAAGAAAAGAAAAAGGTATGCCATGAATGCATAAAATTTATGGAGATACTAGTCTAATTTATCATTTATTACCATGAAATACACACAAATCTATTACAAAAAGTTAAAATTTATCAAAACCTATGTACACAAACACTTAGAGACCTTACATGGTGCCATTTGCAGTCAAGAGAAATGTAAAGAAATGTAAAGATGCAGTATTAAACCATAGCTGCATAAAATTAACTGTAGTACACACTGTATCACTGTCATAATTTTTTAGCTACCTCCTGTTGCTATTGAGGTGAGCTCAAGTGTTCCGAGCATCCGCTTACAATATCATGTAATGTTAATCATCTCCGCTTAAGCAGTTCATCTCTACAGTAAATTACAGACAGCAGTAAAAAGTGATCTCTCTCAGTTCTCGCATATTTTTCATCTTGTTTCATGCAATACCGTAAACCTTGAATAACACGACGGGACCCATACAAAGTTCCACTAGTGATCTTGGAAATTCTCCCAAGAAGCAGAGAAAAGTCATGACATTACAAGAAAGTTGAATTGCTTGATGTGTACTTTGAGGTCTGCAGCTGTGGTTGCCCACAATTTCAAACATTGGATTCATCTTGTAAGCAGACAACATAACTTATGGTGTCAATAAATACAGTACAGTATTGTAAATGTATTTTCTTTTCCTTATAATGTTCTTAATAACATTTTGTTTTCTTTTCTAACTTACAATATTTATTGTAAAAATATAGAGTATCATACATCAAACATACAAAATATGTGTTAATAAACTGTTTTTGTTATCCATAAGGCTTCTGGTCAACATTAGGCTATTAGTAGTTAAGTTTTGGGGGAGTCAAAAGTTATACACACATTTTTGATTGCATATGGAGCTAGCACTCCTAACTACCACATCATTCAAAGGTCAAATATATGTATATATATATATTTATATATATGTGTGTGTGTATATATATATATGCACATATACACACACACGTATGTGTGTGTATGTATGTATGTGTGTGTATGTATATATTCTTTGTCGTTCTTATATATAGCAAATATAAGAAGTCCACGCCCAGATGGTTTCGCTATTGAATTATATAAAATATTTGATGACTAAATAATGTCAAACTTACACTGACACTTTTAGAAAATAGAGGAAATCCAATCCACTTCCCAGCTTGTTTTATGAGACCAGAAAACCCTGTTACCTAAACTTTGTAACAATATTAAACTATTTATAAAGTAATATTCTTTATTAATATGAATTTTAAGATTATTGACAAAAGACCAGCATTTTTAATCCAGTTATATATAAAAAATTATAAATATTATTGCCAAATGAGCTTTGTCTGAGGAACAAAATGTTTAAGGTCTAAAAATCAACCTAGATAGAGAAAATGCATCTGACAAAACTGTGCATCTATTCATGATTTTTAAAATACATAAATAAAACTTTTAGCAAAATAAAAATAGAATAAAGCTTCTCCCATCTGATACAGGGATTGTATGAAAAACCTACTGCTGACATCATGGAGATATCAGCAATATGGAGAAACACTAAATTATTGTTTCTCTTTAACATTATAAACAAGACAAAGATGATCCTGGTCAAAAAAAAACCAAAGCAAGAAAAATGAATACAAACATAAATATTGAAAAGAAATAAGTAACACTGTCCCTTTTTTTTTCAGACAACAAGATTTCCTATTTAGAAAATACTCTGTGACCCACCAAATAAACAAATAAATAAACCAACACTTAGAACTAATATTCTCAGGATGCAAGATGAGTATACAAGATTAAACTTTATATATACTGGAAAATAAAATTCTTGAAATTTATTTAAAATAACAAAATGCTTTATGCATTTAACAAAAGCTGTATGAGAGATATACACTAATAGCTACTATAATTGCTAAACTATAATAATTTAGGTTATTCATTAGGAAGACTTAAACGAATAGAGAGATATACCATGTTCATAGATTGAAGTCTCAGTATCATTAAGATATCAATTCTACTCAAACTGATTTATAGATTCAATGATTTCAGTTATAATTCTAGCTGGCTTTTAAAAAAGATATTGACAAATTAATTATATGGAAATGCAAAGAACCTAAAATAGCCAAAGCAATCTTGACTAATAAAACTATGTTGAAGAAATTACCAAGTCTTACTATACAGTTACATTTAATAAGGCAATGTGACATTTACATAAGGCTGGAGAAATAAATCAATAAAAATGAACAGAAAATATGGAAGACCCACATTTATATGGTTAACAGCTTTTCAACAAATATATCAAAACAATTACATGAAAAAAGCAAAGTATTTTCAGTAAACCAGGTATTCTTCTGGGAATAAAATGAACCTCAACCTTTATCTGACACCATACACAAAATTCAAGTGTAATTTAAATAAAAGCTAAAACTATAAAGCTTTTAGAAAAAATAAGATAATTTGCATGACTTGGGGGTAAAATTTTCTTGAACAAGACACAGAAAACAATAACCATAAAAGAAAAAATAATGTTAGAATTTCCTAAGTGTATTTAAAAACCTGCTTATCCAAAAACACATTCAAGAAAATAATTGAGAAAGTCTCAAACTGGGAGAAATATGTGTAAAATATATATCTAACTAAAGACTTTTATTCAGAGTATATAACAAATTCTTACACCCCAATCTAAAAAAGAAAAAAAAAACAAGTTAATTTGAAAAATAAGCAAAATAGGGGCAAGGCCAAGATGGCTGACTAGAAACAGCAGCAATCAGAGGCTCCCATCGAAAAAGAACATAATTAGCATGCTAATCCTTCACTGGCAACCAAGGTATCCAGGTTCTGTCATCAGAACTGACTAGGCAACTGACATAATCCATGGAGAGGAAAGAGAAGCAGTGTGGTTCAGTGGCCCACCTGAAAGCCACATAGGGCGGGGGACCCCCCACCCTCCAGCAAAGGGAAGTGGTGAGTGAGCATGCTACCCAGCCGAGGAAACCATGCTTTGTCCACGGAACTGTGCAACCCACAGGTCAGAAGTTCTCACTCACAAAACCATACCACTGGGGCCTAGGGTCCCAACTCTAGAGCCGCACAGATTCTCAACAGCCTCTCAGCTGGAATCTGCCTAAGCCTGTCAAGCTACTGAAGAGAGGCGCAACCAGCACCACAACTGTGGGTGCCTGCTCTCTAAGCCGTTTGAGCTCCTTGAGAGAGAGCCAGCAGGCAGCATTAGGACTCATAGCTGCCTAATACATTAAGCTCCCTGGGCGGGAGGAGGGTGACATCCAACTCTATAGCTCCAGCTCATGCTTTTCCCCTGCTGGAGCCAGGGAGGCTGGACGGCTTGGTCCCAGGAGGTGTCCCCACAGCTCAACACACCAGCTGTGGCAGACTGTGGTCGAAATGAAAGAAAAAATGTTAACGGCAGCCAGAGAGGAACGCCAGGTCGCCTACAAAGGGAAGCCCTTCAGACTAATAACAGACCTCTCAGAAGAAACTCTACAAGCCAGAAGAGATTGGGAGCCAATATTCAACATTCTTAAAGAAAAGAATTTTCAATCCAGAATTTCATATCCAGCTAAACTAGGTTTCATAAGTGATGGGGAAATAAAATCCTTTCCAGAGAATCAAATGCTGAGGGATTTCATTACCACCAGGCCTGCCTTGTAAGAGCTCCTGAGAGAAGCACTAAATATGGAAAGGAAAAACGGGTACCAGCCAATGCAAAAACACACCAAAATGTAAAGACCACTGATACTATGAAGAAACTGCATCAACTAGTGTGCAAAATAACCAGCTAGCATCATGATGACAGGATTAAATTTACACATAACAATACTAACCTTAAATGTAAATGGGCTAAACGCCCCAGTTAAAAGACACAGACTGGCAAATTGGATAAAGAGTCAAGACCCATTGGTGTGCTTTATTCAGGAGACCAATTTCACATGAAAAGACACACATAGGCTCAAAATAAAGGGAAGGAGGAAAATTTACCAAGCAAATCGAAAGCAAAAAAAGAAAAAAGGAGAGGTTGCAATCCTAGTCTCTGACAAAACACACTTTAAACGAACAAAGATCAAAAAAGACTAAGAAGGGCATTACATAATTGTCAAGGCAACAATTCAACTAGAAGATCTAACTATTCTAAATATATATATGCACCCAATACAGGAGCACTCAGACTCATAAAGCAAGTTCCTAAAGACCTACAAAGAGACTTAGACTCCCACACAATAATAGTAGGAGACTTTAACACCCCACTGTCAATATTAGACAGATCAATGAGACAGAAAATTAACAAGGATATTCAGGACTTGAACTCAGCTCTGGATCAAATGGAACTAATAGACATCTGCACAACTCTCCACCCCAAATCAACAGAATATACATTCTTCTCAGTGCCACATCACACTTATTCTAAAATTGACCACATAATTGGAAGTAAAACATTCCTCAGCAAATGCAAAAGAATGGAAATCATAACAGTCTCTCAGACCACAATGCAATCAAATTAGAACTCAGGATTAAGAAACTCACTCAAAACCACACAACTACATGGAAACTGAACAATCTGCTCCTGAATGACTCCTGGGTAAGTAATGAAATCAAGGCGGAAATCAAGAAGTTCTTTGAAACCCATGAGAACAAAGAGACAATATACAAAATCTCGGGGACACAGCTAAAACAGTGTTAAGACAGAAATACATAGCACTAAATACCCACATCAGAAAATTAGAAAGATCTCAAATCAATACCCTAACATCACAATTAAAAGCACTAGAAAAGCAAGAGAAAACTAATCCAAAAACTAGCAGAAGACAAGAAATAACTAAGATTAGAACAAAATTGAAGGAGATAGAGACACAGAAAACTCTCCAAAAAATCAGTGAATCCAGGAGCTGGTTTCTTGAAAAAATTAACAAAAGAGATAAACTGCTAGCTAGACTAATAAAGAAGAAAAGAGAGAAGAATCAAATAGACACAATAAAAAAATGATAAAGGGGATATTACCACTTACCCCACAGAAATACAAACTACCATCAGAAAATACTATAAACACTTCCACACAAATAAACCAGAAAATCTGGAAGAAATTGATAAATTCCTGGACACATACACCCTCCCAAGACTAAACCAGGAAGAACTCAAATCCCTGAGTAGACCAATAACAAGTTCTGAAATTGAGGCAGTGATTAATAGCCTACCAATGAATAAAAGCATAGGACCAGATAGATTCACAGCCAAATTATACCAGAGATATAAAGAGGAGCTGATACCATTCATTCTGAAACTATTTCAAACAATTGAAAAGGAGAGATGCCTCCCTAACTCATTTCATGAAGACAGCATCATTCTGGTACCAAAACGGGGCAGAGACACAACAGAAAAAGAAAACTGCAGGCCAATATTCATGGTGAACATCAATTTGAAAATCTTCAATAAAATACTGGTAAACAGAATTCAGCACCACATCAAAAAGTTTATCCAACACGATGAAGTCAGCTTCATCCTTGGGATGCAAGGCTGGTTCAACATACACAAATCAATAAATGTGATCCATCACATAAACAGAACCAAAGACAAAAACCACATGATTATCTCAATCAATGCAGAAAAGGCCTTTGATATAATTCAACAACCTTCATGTTAAAAACTCTCAATAAACTAGGTATTGATGGAACATACCTCAAAATAATAAGAGCTATTTATGACAAACTCACAGCCCATATCATATTGAATGGGCAAAAGCTGGAAGCATTCCCTTTGAAAGCTGTTACAAGACAAGGATGTCCTCTCTCACCACTCCTATTCAACATAGTATTGGAAGTTCTGGCTAGGGCAATCAGGGAAGAGAAAGAAATAAAGCGTATTCAAATAGGAAGAGAGTAAGTCAAATTGTCTCTTTTTGTAGACAACTTCATTTCATATTTAGAAAACCCCATCATCTCAGCCCAAAAACTCCTTAAGCTGATAAGCAACTTCAGCAAAGTCTCAGGATAAAAAATCACTGTGCAAATATCACAAGCATTCCTTTAAACCAACAATAGACAAGCAGAGAGTCAAATAATGAATGATCTCCCATTGACCACTAGAAAGGGAAAAAAATACCTAGGAATACAGTTAACAAGGGATGTGAAGGACCTTTTCAAGTAGAACTACAAACCACTGCTCAAGAAAGTAAGAGAGGACACAAACAAATAGAAAAACATTCCATCCTCATGGATAGGAAGAATCAATATCGTGAAAATGGCCATACTGCCCAAAGTAATGTATAGATTCAGTGCAATTCCCATCAAACTACCATTGACATTCTTTATTGAATTAGAAAAAAACTACTTTAAATTTCAAATGGAATCAAAGAAGACTCCGTATAGCCAAGACAATCCTAAGCAAAAGAACAAAGCTGGAGGCATCACACTACCTGACTTCAAACTGTGCTACAGGGCTACAGTAACCAAAACAACGTGGTAGTGATATCAAAACAGACAACCAAAACAGCATGGTACTGGTACCAAAACAGGTACATAGACCAATGTAACAGAAAAGAGACCTCAGAAATAACACAACACATCTACAATCATCTGATCTTCAACAAACCTGACATAAACAGGCAATGGGGAAAGGATCTCCTATTCAATAAATGGTGCTAGGAAAACTGGCTAGCCATATGCAGAAAACTAATACTGGACCCCTTCCTTACACCTTATACAAAAATTAACTCAAGATGGATTAAAGACTTAAATGTAAAACCCAAAACCATACAAACCCTAGAAGAAAACCTAGGCAATACCATTCAGGATATAGACACGGGCAAAGACTTAATGACAAAAATGCCAAAAGAAATTGCAACAAAAGCCAAAATTGACAAATGGGATCTAATTAAACTAAAGAGCTTCTGCACAGCAAAAGAAACAATCATTAGAGTGAACAGGCAACATAGAGTATGGGAGAACATTTTTGCAATCTACGCATCTGACAGAGGTCTAATATCCACAATTTAGAAGTAACTTAAACAAATTTACAAGAAAACAAACAACCCCATCAAAAAGTGAGTAAAGGATATGAACAGGCTCTTCTCAAAAGAAGACATTTATGAAACCAACAAACATGTAAAAAAAAGTTCAACATCACTGATCATTAGAGGAATGAAAATCAAAACCACAATGAGATACTATCTCATGCCAGTCAGAATGGCAATTATTAAAAAGTCAAGAAACAATAGATGCTGATGAGGCTCTGGAGAAATAGGAACACTTTTACACCTTGGTGGGAATATAAATTAGTTCAACCACTATGAAAGACAGCACGGCAATTTCTCAAGGATCTAGAACCAGAAATACAATTTGACCCAGCAATCTCATTACTGGGTATATACCCAAAGGAATATAAATCATTCTACAATAAAGGTACATGCACATGTATGTTTATTGCAGCACTATTTACAATAGCAAAGTCTTGGAACCAACCCAAATGCCCATCAATGATGGACTGGGTAAAGAAAATGTGGTATATATGCACCATGGAATACTAAGCAGACATAAGAATGAATGAGATTATGTCGTTTGCAGGGACATGAATGAAGCTGGAAGCCATCATCCTCAGCAAACTAACACAGGAACAGAAAACCAAATACCACATGTTGTCACTCATAAGTGGAGCTTGAAAAATGAGAACACATGGACACTGGGAGGGGAACAACACACACCAGGGCCTGTTGGAATGTGGGGGATGAGGGAAGGGAACATAGAGGAAGGGTCAATAGCTGCAGCAAACCACCATGGCACACGAGTATCTATGTAACAAACCTGCACGTTCTGCACATATATCCCAGAACCTAAAGTAAAATCTTTTTTAAAAAAGCAAAAACTAAGCAAAATATGTGAACAAATATTTCACAAAGGAAGACATGAAAATGGCCAATAAGTACCTGAAAATTTCTCTGCATCATTGGTCATCAGAGAAACACAATTAAAACCACGATGAAATGCCACTACATACACACTAGAAAGGATAAAGTATCTGTTAAAGTAAAATGGTGTGATGATGTGGAACATATATCTCTCTTATATTGCTAGTGGGAAAGAAAAATGGCATAACTTCTTTGAGAAAGTTTGGCAGTTTGTATTTTTAATTATAGACCTATCTTTGACCTCATAATTCCAATTCAAGGAATTGGCTCAGTGGAAATAAAAACATATATCTTTACACAAATTTGTACCAGAATGTTTATGACAACTTTACTTATAACAGCTAAAACCTGAAACAACTCAAATGTCCATCAACAGGAAAACAGATACGAAAAGTATAATATAATAAAATATTACTTAGCAATACAATTGAGTGAAATATTGATATATGCAACTGCATAAATCACACAAACATGCTAAGAAGCTGTACAAAAAACAATGCAGATTATTTTATTTATGTGAAATTCTATAACAGACAAAACGATGGTGAAAAATTAGAACAGTGGATGCCTCCAGTTGGAAGCAAGGAAGGGAGATTAACTGGGGACGACTGCAAGGAACTTTCTGGGGCGATGGATACGTTCTGTATCTCAACAGCGTTGTGGTTTACAGGGGTTTGCTCATTTGTCAAAACTCATTGGATTGTACACTAAAGATTCTCCATTTCCAAGTATGTAAATTGCATGTAAATAATTGTAAATAAATATCAAACTTTAGTTAGTAGATTTGATTTTCCCAGTGATATGGGTTAGCAATTCTGAAATTGCTTTCTATGTATTCTAGACTAGAGCAAATGAGTAAATATATTGAGGATAATAGAATACAGATTTCTCTCACTATTGTGAAAGGAGTTTCAAATATGAAAAGGAAGAAACAAGATTCTAACCTGTAGTGTTGTGCTTGGTTGGAATCAGAGAATTAAATCAGTGATTTTTTAAATAAAGATAAATAAAAAGAAACACATATTTTTATACATGTCATATGTGAATATACATATCACTATAATACATACATGTATACACCAAAATCCCTCTAAATATATAATTCAAAACACAGATTAGACATAGCTGAAAAAGAATGGATAAAAGGAGAGACTGTTGGGAGGCCATGGCGGGTGGATCACAAGGTCAGGAGATCAAGACCATCCTGGCCAACATGGTGAAACCTCGTCTCTACCAAAACACAAAAAATTAGCGGGGCATGGTGGTGTGCTCCTGTAGTCCCAGCTACTAGGGAGGGAGCCTGAGGCAGGGGAATCGCTGGAACCCAGGAGGCAGAGAGTGCAGTGAGCTGAGATCGTGCCACTGCACTCCAGCCTGGTGACAGAGCGAGACTCCGTCTAAAAAAAAAAAAAAGGAAAGACTGACCAGAGAGTATTACCATATTACTGTAAATGCATCACAGTGTGAAAAAATAAATATTATGAAAGAAGTAGAATTAGAATGTCCAACATATATTTAACAAAATTTCCAGAGGAAGAAAACAGAATTACAAAAAAGATAATAGATGAAAATAACTGCAAATTAATAAAATATTCTGTTTGATGGAACACATGGAATTTGTTACGATGAGTAACAAATCTATACCGAGACAACTTTGCAAGAGAATAATATATGGATTCTGTATGAGGAATATCAATTAGTTTGGACTGGAAGAAGGAGGAGGAAGAAGGAGAAGAATCCTTCAAAGTTGTGAGAAAATGAAACTGTCTAACAGAATTCTATATTCAACCAAATTATTTTTCAGTATTGTTAAATTAATAATGATAATTCCAACAGACTAAACTAGTATTCTGTTCATGGATCATTTTTTGAAAGAATCTAGAAAAAAATTAATAAACGTAAGTATACTGAAAATAAAGACTTCGGTGATTTAAAAAATACTGTAGACAAACTTACAAGATGAACTATAGATTGATATATGTATTTGCAAAGCATATAACCAAAAGGATTGTATAGGTAGATAGACAGGTAGATAGATCTTAGCAATTAGATAAAATATATAATTTCATCAAGAATATAGAAGTAGAAATACATAATACAAAATTGGCAATTAATTTAAAAGACAATTCATAAAGAAGAAAACTCAAAGGCTAATAAGTATGGGAAAGATATTCCCACTAACTAGTCATCAGGGAAATGCAAATTAAAACAATGTAATACCTTTAAAGAATGTGTTGCTACAACATTAAGAAGCTTTAATTTAAAAAAAATCTAATAATATCAAGTGTTAGTGAGAAAATAAAGAAAAGAGAAATCTCCTATACACTAATAGATATGTAAGCTATTATGACCACTTTGAAGAACAATTTTGCAAAATCTGGTAACTTTGAGATGTGTTTACTCAGTGACGTACCATTCCCCTTTGGATGTATTCACACCCGAATTAAATACTGACAGAAATATGCAAGAAGACATGTGTAAGGATGTTTGTTATAGTGTTGTTTGTAATAGGAAAAATAAAATAAGACAACTACATACGTGTCCGTCACAATAAGAATGAACAAATAAATGATACGTTAAATCAAAGTTAAGATGAATAAAGTGTCATCTATCAACATGGACGATTCTAAAAGTTAATTTAAACAAAAAGGCAAGTAAGGAATAGATTGATACAGAGCTAGAGGTAAGAATACCAGGTATATAAATCTTAAAGAACGCATCACACACTATTCTGTATAACTTAAGGCTACTTTAATATGGTACAAGCATAAAACAGAAAAGAATCACAGTTATTCTTGTGTTAATCTTAGAAAAGATTCTCTTAGAAAAAGGAAAAAGGAATAAAATTGTATGGGGAGTAGGAGGTGGTGGGCTAGGGGATGGTCCATTAGCCAAATCCGTAATGTTTGTTTGTGTTTTTGTTTCTGTTTTGAAATGGAGTCTTGTTCTGTTGCCCAGGCTGGAGTGCAGTGGCACAATCTCGGCTCACTGCATCCTCCACCTCCCAGGTTCAAGTGATTCTCCTGCCTCAGCCTCCCAAGTAGCTGGGATTACAGGCACCCGCCACCACTCCTGGCTATTTTTTTTTTGTTTTTAGTAGAGATGGGGTTTCACCATGTTGGCCAGGCTTGTCTCGAACTCCTGACCTCAGGTGATCTACCCACGTTGGCCTCCCAAAGTGTTGGGATTAGTGGGTTTTTTTTTAAGAAAAAATATCGGAAGAAAGTAAAACAGTATTTGCACATGTCAATTTTGTGTTACTTAAATATGTGTGTCTATTATACTATCTGTACATTTTTATATCTGACAAATTTTGTAAATATAGATACTTTAAAAGTTTTTTTGGAAATTAGTATCATGCCAGTTAATTCTACAGCTAGGCTACAAAGTGTTGTAGACAAATGCCTGCATAACAAAAGTATAAAATATAAAAGAGAAGGGTGCAGATCAATTATAAAATCCTGGAGATTTCTGGAGATGGAAAAAGAGAAACAGGGTCACAAAAGAATATAAGGGATTTTGACTCCCTTCAGAGTGATTAATTTAAAAAATCAAAGTGAAAAGTAGCAAAAGGTTTACATTTGTGAATTCTAGCTATTGGGTAAATATGGTAATTATGTTTTGTCATAACATTTTTGTGTCTGTTAGTTTGACTTACAATTTATTAAAATTATTTTTAAGTGGACTCACTTAAAAACTTCCCAAAAGTTTCCCAAAATTTTAGCACACGTTTTTCATTCCTGGTGACTTGGGTTCCTTGCTTTGCAAACTTTTTGTTTAATTAGACGTGTAGTGAAAAAGGAGGGGGAATTCAACATCTCCATAGGAGCGTAATGGCATGCACACACATAGCAACACAGAGTTGTAGCAGAAAGGAATTGAGAGTGTATAAGCACAGAACCTGTTAAAAAGAACTCACTATATATAAAGTGTAATTAAACACACACACACATAGACATACATATATATATATAATTTGAGCTTCAGTTTGCTCAACTCTAAAATGAATGGATGATGTTGACCATGACAACGATGATGATAGAGTTGTAGGATGTTAATGTCTGACTTTAGCTCAAGAGCTGAGAGTATGGTGTGGTACCCAGTAATCATTTATGAATACTTGTACTTTACTTGTATCTATTTCTTTCATTAAGCAACAGTGCCTATGCTGTACAATGTCAAATCATTTCTTCTGGGGGCCATTTTAAACACCCTAAAATGTATAATATATTGGAATTATATAGTCAAGGCACTTGGCTATGGCTGCCCTGGCTGCCCCTGGTCCCCAGGTATCACCCAGGAGTACCACACACCAGACTGTGGTTGCCATGACTACTCCTAGCTCAGCCACTCACTTTTTGTACAGCCTTGAGTGAGTCTTGTCTTCTTCCTAAGTCTCAGCTTTCTCTACTGTAAAAGGAAGACAGTACAGTTAACTACTAAACAACAGGGGTTTGAACTGTGCAGGTGCACTTATACGCAAATTTTTTTTTCAATAAACACATTGGAACATTTCTTTAGAGATTTGAGACAGTTTGAAAAACTTCAGACAAACACATGGCCTAGAAATATTTTTAAAAGGAGGAAACAGGTATGTCATGGACGCATAAAATATACTCAAATATCAGTCTATCTATGTGTTAATCAATTGTTTATGTTACCAGTAAGGCTTCTGGTTAGCAGTAGCCTGTTAGTGTTTTCGGTTTTGGAGAGTCAAAAGTCGTATGTGGAATTTTGACAACACAACGAATTGGGGCCCCTAACCTCCACATTGTTTAAGGATCAACTGTAATTCCCAACTGATTGTGTGAAGTTTGCGGACACCCAAATAAGAAGAGCCATATGAATGTTCCTAATGATCTCCTGAGAACTGCATACCTATTCCTCATCAGTATTAAGGAGTAAGGCAGATCTCTAAAGAAGCATGCCACATTTGTGTTCAAGTTTTCAGAATTTTGTAAACCTTGCAGCAAGCCTGTGGTTCAGTTCTAAGACCCTGAGCTATGGGGCCTCCAGCATTTTTTAATAGAATTACTGCCTTGTTTAGGAAGAATCTAACTCTTATTATTTAAAGTGCTGTTGGCAGCTGACACATTGAGAAAATTATCAAAATATAATTTAACTGCCATTTTGGTAGGGAAAAAAACACTTGCTGTTCATAAGAGTAACACACAAAGAAACGTTTTTCATCTGAAAAAAAAAACACTGAGAAATTGTGCTTTATCTCAAGACCTTTACTCTGTGAATATGTGTAATGCTTCCTAATTATCAACTTACATTAGGTGAAAAATGACAAGAGTACAAGAATTCCTAACAAAGTATCACCCTGATAAGGTCCTCACCAAATATGAGAAGGTTCTGGTTTGATCTGTTTGGAGGGCAGACAGGAGCACACCAATCTCACATTCCCCTACCTCCTGGACAGTTCCCCTAGGATGTCACCTCAGGCTTCACCTATCACTGCTCCACCTGCGTGTCACCTGCCCTCCCCAAACAAACCCTCCCTCTTGACTTCTCAACTCCTCGCCCATCTCAGAGGCACTACACTTGAAACAGTATTGTTTCTCACTACTTCCTCTCAGGCTGAACCGGAGGCACACAGATGAATGGACCAGAATCCATAAAGGACCGGCTGCCTCTAGCTGTGCTACCTTGGGAGAGTCACTTGACAGAGCCGTCAACCCAACCAAACACTGCAGACCTTGTAGTTGCCTCTTGCTTTACTGAAATGTGGGCCTCAGGTCCACCGTGATAGAAAGGAGGTGTTTGACCAAAAGTTGTGGACTGCATGCTGAAAATGACAGTAGCCAGGTGGACTTTGCAGATGCCTGCCAGAAGCCTGGGGGAGGGGATGCTATTAAGCTGGTGTTATGAGTTAAACTGTGTTCCTCCCAAACTCATATGTTGAAGTCCTAATCCTCAGTACCTCACAATGTAACCTTGTTTGGAAATGGGGTCACTGCAGATGAAATTAGTGAAGATGAGGTTATTAGGGTGGACCCTAATTCAATACTAGTGTCCTTATGAAAAGGGAATTTGAACACAGAGACAAGCACACACGGAGGACACCCCATGAGTAGAAAGACAGAGGTCAGGGTGATGCTTCTACAAGCCAAGGAATGCTAGAGATTTCAGCAACCCCAGAAGCCAGGAGACAGGCATGGAAGAGATCCTCTCAAATCCCTCAAAGGAACCAGTCCTACGGACTCCTTCATCTTGGACTTCTAGCCTTCTGAACTGTGACACAATACATTTCTGCTGTTTAAGCCACCCAGTATGTGGTACTCTGTTATGAAAGCCCTAACAGACCAATCCAACTAGAGGGTGGGATAAGAGACACCCAGCTTCAGCTAATGGTCACTGCTGGACAGCTGGCTGTTGGACTTTCAGACTTTTCAAGAGATGTTAAAAGTTTCCCACTATGTGAAGTATTCCAGTTCAAAATGGGCAAGTAAGTCAAAAATTTGAAACAATGCTACCAACCCTCCACAACACAAATGTAAACAAAAAAACTTGATTTATGGACTAAATGACCTTAAATTCTTCTTGATAACATACTGGGAAACTGCGACTTTCAAACTTCTTACCTGGGAACATTCTTAAATCAATAAATCCCAAATCATATGGACGACAGTGTGGCAACTCCTCAAGGATCTAGAACTAGAAATACCATTTGACCCAGCAATCCCATTACTGGGTATATACCCAAAGGATTATAAATCATTCTACTATAAAGACACATGCACACATATATTTATTGCAGCACTGTTCACAATAGCAAAGTCTTGGAACCAACCCAAATGCCCATCAACGATAGACTGGATAAATAAAATGTGGCACATATACACCATGAAATACTATGCAGCCATAAAAAAGGATGAGTTCATGTCCTTTTCAGGGACATGGATGGAACTGGAAACCATCATTCTCAGCAAAGTAATACAAGAAGAGAAAACCAAACACTGCATGTTCTCACTCATAAGTGGGAGTTGAACAATGAGAACACATGGATACAGGGAGGGGAATGTCACACACCAGGGCCTGTTGGGGGGTGGAGGGCTGGGGGAGGGATGGCATTAGGAGAAATACCTAATGTAAATGATGAGTTGATGGGTGCAGCAAACCAACATGGCATATGTATTACTTATGTAACAAACCTGCACATTGTGCACATATACCACAGAACTTAAAGATTATACTTATAATAAAAAATAAAAATTAAAAAAAAAATCTCAAATCAAAGAGGTTTAGCCAGAGGTCCAGGTTACATGCAAAAGGAAAAATATAGGTGAATAAATATGTATGAACACTTTGTATTGCCATAAATGATTATATGCATTTTACACATAAATTCTCACATAATCTTTATAATAATGCTAAATGGTAGCCATTGTTTATCTCTTTGTAGAGATGAGAAACTGTGATTCCAAAAAGGGAATTACAACAAAAAAATCAACATCACCTTGCTGTTTCTTAGAAAACCAGCTTGTCTGGCTCCAAAACTTCTGCCTGTGTTACGCTACCAGGTGCCTCCAAGGGTGTGTGGAGGGGGCAACTGAAATCACTGATGGCACCCAGGTCTTCTCAGCTTTTTGGGAAGATTGTTAGAGCTCACAGCTGACAAGCAGCAGGGACTGCTGGAGCCCTGTGCACTCTTCCTGCAGGAAGTCCTGGGAGCAACTCATAAATGTGCACACCTTCCTTTCTGCTTTTCTGGACACAAGCTCCTTACCTCCTCCCTCAGCACAAGCTCCTTAAGTCATTCCTCTGCTGCTTGGTGTGGTCATTGCCTGGACGACCCTCTGCCCATCAGTGACCTCTGGATAGGCCTTCCTGTATGTGGTTCTTTCCTCTTTCCATTTTCTCCATCCACCATTGCTACTTGCATTCCTCAAACCCCACCAATTCCTCAAAAGACCACCAATGTGCAGGAGCTGAAATCCAAAGCTCTTTTCTGGATGGCCAAGGCCTGCCCACCACTAGGCTCCCCACCCCTACCTCGGGGTCTTCCTGCCAGGCCTCATTTTGTGCTTTTCCTTGCATCTCATCTGCTGACTCCTGCTCCTGGATTTTTTTTCTCAGATATGCTACCTACATTTTAACCTCCTTGCTTTCTATTCAGATCTTCTCTACATCAAAAATATCATCTTAGAAAATCTGCTTGGAAAATCCTCGATCTAAAGTAACTAACTGATTTAGCACTTTTGGTGTATGCTGATGCATTTGCATTTCATTGTCAAAAGAAGAAAAAAGGCCACTGCTGTTAGGAAGCTGGACTCCCGGACCAGTTCTTGCATGTACTCAGGGTGTGATCTTGGGTGCATGACTTGGCTTTGTTGGACTCAGATTCATTGTCTATGGAATAAGCATAGTGAATTCGAATCAATCTCTCCAATATTTTACAGCCTCTAAGATGCCTTGACTCTACATACTTATTTTAAGCTCTCCCCATACTCAGCCCATTCCATCATTCACAAAGGCATTAATTCAGCAAATAGCCCCAGTGGGCTACACCATGTTCCAGATGCAATTTCATTTTAACAGGAACAGAGATGTAAACCAAAAAACAAGTGCATCATTTCCACTAGTGTAGAGTGAAGCTTATTTAAGAAAAGTAAACTAAAGAGTAAGCAAGTAGGGGGCTGGGCACGGTAGCTCACGCCTGTAATCCCAGCACTCTGGAAGGCTGAGACGGGCGGATCACGAGGTCAAGAGATCGAGACCATCCTGGCCAACATGGTGAAGCCTCGTCTCTACTAAAAATACAAAAATTAGCTGGGTGTGGTGGCATGTGCCTGTAGTCCCAGCTACTCAGGAGGCTGAGACCAAGAGAATCGCTTGAACCCAGGAGGCAGAGGTTGCAGTGGGCCGACATCGTGCCATTGCACTCCAGCCTGGCAACAGAGCGAGGCTCTGTCAAAAAAAAAAAAAAAAAAAAGTAAGCAAGTGGGTAAATACGGTAATTTTCTTCTTGAAAGGGGCTATGAAGAAATAAAATGATACAGTGACTCAGACAGTGGCTGAGGGGAAAAGAAACATATTAGATAGAAAGCTCCAGAAATCCTGGTTGATTTGACACAAAGACCTACAGAACAGGTAGGAGCTAGCCCTGCATAGATCTGGGAAAAGAGCAGTCCAGGAAGAGGGAACAGCAGTTGCAAAGCCTCTAAGTCAGGACAAGTTTGCAGAAGTTCACAGAGTAAAGCAATGCCAGTTTGACTGGGGAAGAGAGAGTGAGTGAACAGAACTGTAAGATAAGCTGGGGCCAAGTGCACAGGCCGCAACATATCCGGCTCTGCTGGTAAGAAGGAGGAGTTTAAATCTTATTTCAGATGTAATGGGGAACTATTGGAGAATCACCTTTATGTAAAGAATGCAGCAGCTCCCCTACAACTTCCTGGCAAGGATTTTAGGGTAGAGTGTCAACTACACTGAAAACCATTTGAAAACAAAATCCAGCCCCTGATTCCATAGTAGAAGTGCCATCTGTGTAGACCTGACTTAGCTCCAGGGCACAACTTTACCCAAAGACTACAGAAGCAGTGTTCTTTCCATGACTGACTATACAAACTCAGAATGTCTGCCCATGGAAGAAAAGACTTCAGGGACACACAGTAATGCTCACAGATCCCAGAAGGCCACTTTTGGGAAGGGAAGACCAGAGAAGGGCTTTTGAGACCACTTAGGTTCAGAGGGGCCTAGAGGGGTTCCAGAGAAAGACACTTATCTATGAGAGACAATTTTCCAACATCCAGAGTGTGCCAGGTTCTAAGAGAAAGGAATTCCCAAGAGCAGAGGCTTCTGTGTCTTGGGAGACAGAGTGAGATGACCCAGGGAACGTGGCAGGGTTGCAGGCCAGGTGGGGAGTTGGGCTGGAGGCTCTTCCAACCCCAGCATTTCATTATTCTTTTGTTTTCTGTCACTGGGAACTGAAAATTGGTGCCAGGGTTTTACCTACAGAGAAATTTTGAATTATAGTTAAAAATTAACTTTTCAAATAAAATCATACAAATCTTCTTAAATAAAGCCTATCAGATTTTAAGAAGAGTTTGTCTTCATCAGATTTCAACTGATGAAGGAAGAAAGAAAAAAGGAAAACTTCAGTGAAAGTAAAAATGTAGAAGCTGCCCTTTGACTGATTGATCTGATCAACAGCAATGTGTCATTTAGAGTTCCTCAGAGAATTATTAGCACTGGCTAGAGTCAGCCTGACCAATCACACACACACACAACACACACACACACGCATACACACACATACACACACACACACACTGATGGAAAGCAGTGGGGCTGGAGGGAACACTTACCAAAAGCATAAAGTTAAGCCTTTCCATCAGCAATATCTCCACTGGCTTTTTTATATACTGCCTGCAACTCAAGATTGAAGAACTGGAGATTTTCATTCCTGTTCTTCCTCTTTCAACGGGCAATGTTGAAGCCCATGGGTTTTGGAAGAAATCTGGCTTTATTTCCCAGCTCCTCCAGGTAGCATCTAATCATGCTGGGCAAGAATTCAATTTCTCTGAACTTCAATTTTCATCAGGCAAAGAAAAAGATATAGAAGTAGCAATTGTTTTCCAGGGAAAATGTGAAGATTAAATGGAATGACATACATAAACTGCTTAGTTAGAGCACATAGTGCTCTGACATTTTAGCTGGAAATAATATGCAGCATTTATTGAGTGCATGTATTGTATTTGCCATGCACACTCTTTAAGTGTTTTGCAGTGGTTTTCTTTTGTATTTAAAATTCATGTCGGCCAGGTGCGGTGGCTTACGCCTGTAATCCCTGCACTTCAGGAGGCCGAGGTGGGCAGGTCAGGGGTTCAAGACCAGCCTGGCCAACATGGGGAAACCTCGTCTCTACTAAAAATACAAAAATTAGCTGGGCGTCGTGGTGGGCGCCTGTAATCCCAGCTACTCAGGAGGTTGAGGCAGGAGAATCGCTTGAACCCAGGAGGCGGAGTTGCAGTGAGCCAATATCGCACCAGTGCACTCCAGCCTGGACAACAGAGCAAGATTCCGTCTCAAAAAAAAATAATAGTTCATGTAATCCTCACAGTATCTATATTGGCAATAAACATTATTGCCATCCACATTTTATAAATAGGGTCACTGAGGCACAGCGAGTGTAACTGCCTTGTTCCAGATTCCACAGTTGGTCCATGACAGAGCTGAGATCAGAACCCAGAGTCCTAACTGTTGACCATTGCAGGCAGTGTCCTTTGCTGCCGCAGTGAATTCAGTAATGCATGCACAGTACTGAGAAGCATTACCTGCACTTATGCTTTCTAACTTCTTTTCTTCTTCCCACCATTGCAGTGGATCCATCCTGCTGCAAATGGTCATTTTTTTTTCCAGAGCACAATCTAAACATACATCGTTCTCTACTTAGAATCCTAAAGCTCTCCCACGGCCGGCAAAAGGAAACTTAAACTCCTCAGAGTGGCTCACAACCTGACCTCTTGTTCTGCCAGCTTCATTTCCTGTTGCTCTATCTCTGAGCTAAACACCCAGTCACTTCAGACTTCTCCCCAAGCAATGCTGTTTCCTCATGCCTGTGTGCTGGGGTGCCCACCGCCCTCCCGGCTAGAATACTCCTCTCAATTCCCTCTCCTTGGCACTTTCTACTCTCTTCTGGGCATGCTCCGTCCTGCTGACCTGGTCCTAATCTGTTTACTCTCACACCAGTTCTGTAGGGCAGACGCTGTTGGTTTTCAAACGGGGAAGCCAATTCGGAGAAAATTGTGTTCAAATCATATCGCAGGAAAGTGACTAAGCTAAGATTTGAGTCCACACTTTTTAGTTTCAAGACTCTTTCACCTCCCTTGCACAATCTCCCAAGAAGAACTGGGGGCATTATTTTCTAGCTTCAGCGAGACCTGGGAAGGCTGGTGTTTCTCTTGATGGGGCATAACGTATCTCTGGGAGTGCCTGAAATTCCCTCTGGCTGGTCATCCTCACTCCTGGACTGTGTCTCCTTCCGCCACATTCAATGACCTCTGGGCCCATGGAGTCCAGGACACCCACAGGCAGATGTAGCCACAGCTCGAGGAAGGTCTCTCTGTCTCTCTCCGTCTCCCTGTCTCCCTCTGTCTTGCTGACTAGGAGAGGCACAGGCCAATGTAAGAAGCAAGCCTGGCTTGGGATGCAAAATAAAATGGAATAACGGGGCATGTGCATTTTATCAGAACCAAACAAATTGTGGCTATAAACATTCCGTCGCCAGTGAAATTGCAGCCTTCTTTGAAGATCAGTGTCTGTTTTTTAATGTATCTATATTAAAAAAAAAAAAAAAACTGGACCAAATTTCCATTCAACCAGTATGGGGAGGGAGCAGGGGGTGGGAATGGGGACTGAGCCCTGGGAAATGAAACAAGGGAGGGAGAGAAAGGAGACCTTATGTCCTGGATTAGCACATTGATTAAAAGCAAGTTTCTTTCTCTTGAGCAACCCGCCCCCCACAGCCCATCCGCAGCCCCGCAAGCCACTAACCACAGTTATTCCACGGGGTCTCTCTTTGCCTTACTTATTTGATATCCTCAGACTCAACTGTTGTGGTTCAGACAGTTTGTCTTAGGGGTCCTGGGAGAGAGAGAAAAAAGGCAGCCTCCTAATTGTCTTCAATCGACTGTTGACATCTGGAAAGTACTCTGGCTTCTAATCCTCTCTGTGGATGGTGCTTGAGTGCCCCCCACCCACTGCCCACCTCATCCACCTGGGCTTGGCAAGCAGGGCAGCTGCCACCACCATGCACAGCTGGGACTCCTGCCCTGAGCTCTGGCACCCTCCAACACACTGGGGTCACCTTGCTCCCTGTCCATTCCCCAGACCATCTTGTCCAACCTGTGGCTTCAATTACTCTCTGAAAACTGACAACACCCAAAGCCCTGCTTCCAGCTTTAATCAATCTTTGTTGCTCCAGAACCGCATTTGCAACAGTATAACAGACACTCTAGTTACTTCCATTTCTTTCTGGGTAAAATAAAAGAAAAAGAGAAATCCTGGACATCTCATTCTAAGTAACTGCTCCTAAAGCAAGAACCTCAACTCTGACATGATTAAATGTAGCCCCACAGCAGAACTCACACATGTCTCCTGGAGCCAAGATCCCTCCTTTGATTTTTCACCCATGCATTCTTCTGTCCTTTTGTTCTTCCAGACATTTCCACTTCTGTATGAGTTTTGAGTAAACACTCGAAACTTAAAATTTCTAAAACTGAACTCTTTCTTGTACAGTCTAGAATTACTTCTATTTATTTATCAGTAATACTCCAAGACTTGATATCTCCAAGTCTTCTCTGATTACGTTCCTCTAATGCAGTACAAATTATAGTCAGCATAACACATAACAATAGCAGTCACCGATGTTTTCTAGTAACACTGTTACTGTCACCATTACAGCCCCACTACTTCTTGCCAAGTGTATTCACTCATAGAATGAGTTTTTCTTCCCAGCTTACTTCCAGGAATTCAATGTCACTTTCAATCAGAAAACTAGATGCAGTTAAAATAGAAAATTAGGGGAAAAAAAAATGAACCCCTTCCCAAAGAAACTGGATGATCTGTTTTCTTAAATTTTTATAGACTTGTATTTTTATAAATTGTGCACTTTTCTATAGGTATGCTGAACTTCAATGCAAAGTTTACTTAAAAAAATGGAATAAAAATGCCAAGATCCCCCATAAGGCTCTGGGTGCTCCCTCTGTTGGGAACCTCACTTCCCCTGTAATTTTCCCACTATGCCTGGCTCTGATTTCTGGATGTATTGAAGGCCTGGTTCAAATCCTGCCTCCTAAATGTAGCTTTCTCATATTTTCCTCAATCAAGGTTTTTCTCTGCACTATTGAACACCCCTCCCCATCCTAATTGGTTCGATTTATTGTCTTTCCCACAAACGTGGTCTGGTTCTGGCTTCAACAGCACCACAGTCCATCCAGAGCTCCAGCCATAAACCTGGAAGATGCCTGTGATGCCACACTGCTCATATGAAATCAATCACCAGCTCCTATGGCCTTTATATCTCTACATCACTCAAGTCATCTATTTTTCTCCCTTTCTTCAGCTAATATCCTAGTTCAAGCTGCCATCATGTCTGGATTAATGTGAGGTGCTCGCAGTGAGTCTCCCACACACCATGGCCCTCTTTCAATCAATTCTCCACATGGCAGCAAGGTGACATTATTAAAATGGATATTCCCTGACAGTCCTGTTGTCTGTTCCATTCTGCCCCTTCTTAAACCTCTCAGTGTCTTCCCTTCATCCTTACAATAAAGGCCAAAACCCTCACCATGGCCATGCCTCCTCACTAGTGTCAACTTGTGCAGTATCTTCCTGGATTTTTTCACTCCAGCCACACTGACTGGCCTTCAGTTTTTCCTTCAAGAGTCTTCACCCTAGCATTTCCTGCTGCCTTAAACTGCTCCTTCTGCTTAATCTCCACTCACCCTCAGAAAGCAAAGGATTGGCTTTTCAAAGAAGTTTTTCTGACTCTTTCATATTAACACAGGCTCTTCCACTGCAATGGACCAAATGTTTCTGTCCCCATCCCCCAAAGTTCATATGTTGAGATCCTAGACTCCAAAGTAATGATTTTAGGAAGTGGGTCCTTTGGGAGCATGTGGATCTCAGACTTCCAGCCTCCAGAAATATTAGGTTTCAGCTCTGAGGGAAAAAAAAGTTGAAAACATTTTACTTGTTGATTTAAAATTATATTACAAAGCTATACTAAACAAAAAATATGGTACTGGCATAGAAACAAACCCATAGACCAAAGGAATAGAATACAGAGCCCAGAAATACACCCAAACATATATAGTCAACTAATTTTTGACAAAGGCACCAAGAGGACATAATGAGAAAATAATAGTCTCTTCAATAAATTGTGCTGGGAAAAACTGTATTTTCATATTCAAAAGAATAAAATTAGAACCTTAGTTTACACCATGGATGAAAGGCCCAAAAGTAAGATCAGAAACTGTAAAATTTCTAGAATAGAACATAAAGGGAAAGCTCCTAGACATTGGCCTTGGCAATGATTTTTTGGATATCACACCAAAAGCTCAGGCTGTAAAAGCAAAAATAAATAAATGAGACTATAACAGACTAAAAGCTTCTGCACAGAAAAAAAAAATGAAATGGCAAACTACATGTCAAAAAATAATATTTGCAAGCCATATATCTGATAAGAGGTTAATATCATACAACTCAATAATAGAAAGCCAAATAACCCAATTTAAAAAAAAAAATGGGCAAAAGACCTAGATATACTTTTCTCTAAAGAAGGTATAAAAATGAATAATAGATAAATTAAGAAGTGCTAAACATCATTAATCATCAGGGAAATGTAAATAAAAGCCACTGTGAGATACAACTTCATGTGCATTAGGATTATTGACTGTTATCAAGATTTCAAAAGACAACAAATGTTGGAGAAAGTGTGAGAGAAAAGGAAACAAATTCTTGTAGACTGTTGGTGAAAGTGTAGATAAGTTTAGCCATTATGGAAAACAGTATGGAGGTTTATAATGAAATTAAAAATTGAACTGCCATATGATCCAGCTACTACTCTTCCAGGCACAAAGCAAAATGCTACAAAATGACCACCTTCCAAAGGTAAAGAGACCTGCACTCCCATGTTTATTGTGGCTTTATTAACAATAGCCAAGCTATGGAAACAACCTAAGTGTTTGTCAACAGATGAATGGATAAAGAAACTATACATATATATATATATATATATATACACACACACATTTATATGTGTGTGTGCACATATAAAATGGAATACTATTCAGCCTTAAAAACAAATAAATAACAGAAATGAGATCTTGCCATTTTCCCCAACATACATCAGCCTGGAGGACATTATTCGAAATGAAATAAGACAGACATTGAAAAAAAAAAAAAAACAAGAAGAATGCATGATCTCACTTATATGTGAAATCTAAAAAAAAAAAAAAATCAAAGATACAGAGACGGAGAACAAAACAGTGGTTACCAGGAGTGGGGGTGGGAGGGGATGATGGGGAGGAAATGAAGAGATGTAGATCAGAAGATACAAAGTAGCAGATGTGTAAGATGAACATATGTAGATATCTAATGTACAACATAAGGACTACAGGTAATAAAATTGTGCTTTTTTGTGAATTCATGCTAAATGAGTAGATTTTAACTGCTTTTGCCACTAAAACAAAAGAAAATGGTAATAGTGAGATGATGGATATACTAACTTGTTTCACTATAGTAACCTTTTTACTATCCATGTGTATTCTATAACATCATGTTGTATACCTTAAATACACACAATAAAATTTATTTTAAAATAAGTTTTTAAAAAGATTTCATGGAGCTTTACTTACTAGGTTTTAGATTTCTTTGAAACCCACCACTTTTTTTTTTTTTCTATTTCTCCCTTTTGGAATGAAAATCTCTGTCTACACCTGTTTACCATCGTATTTTGCAAGCACATAACTTGTTTAATTTCACTGGTTCACAGATGGAGATAAATTTTACCTCAGGATAAATTGTACCTGGAGTCTCACCCATATCTTATTTAGACAATATTTTGATGAGACTGGACTTCAGATTTTGAGTTGATAAGAGAATGAATTAAGAATTTTAGGGCTATTAGGATGGAATAAAAGTATTTTACCTATGAGAGGAATATGAAGTTGGGGGACCCAGGTGCAGAAAGCAATGGACTGAATATTTTCATGTCTCTAAAATCCGTATATTGAAATCTCAACCTCCACTGTGAAATATGAGAAGGTGGGGCTTTTGGTAGAGAATTAGGACTTGAGGTTGAAGCCCTAATGAGTAGGATAAATGCCCTTATGAAAGGGAATGCAGAGAGCTCTCTTCTGCCATGTGAAGATACAGTGAGAAGCTGGCTGTCTGCAACCTGGAGGAGCTCCCTCAACCAGAACCCAATCCTGCTGGCACTCTGACCTCAGACTTCTAATTTCCAAATTGTGAGACATAAATGTCTGTTGTTTATAAGCCATCCAGTCTCTGATACTTTGTTTCAGCAGAGTCTCTTCTAAGAATTCAGATTTGTCACAGTAAAATGCTAGCTTTGAAGTTCCAAGATTAAACAGGAAGAAAAACTGCAGAGAAACTATCCAAGAGGTAACTAAACCCAACTTGTTTGTCTTGTCTCCATTCAAGATCATTGACTCAGAGAAATCTTGGATTAGCCTCCACCCCACCAGGCATGCATTAAGCCACCCTGTTCTCTGCCCCTTAGTGTCCTGTACTTCCCAATAACATTGTGTCTCATGCTTCTATTTCTAGTTCAACTCTAACCTCTGTGAAGACATGGCTTGTGCTTACTCTGCATCTATAGTGTGTAGCATTCAAATATATTTGTAGAAGAAAGAAAGGAGAGGAGAAAAAGCGAGATCTCCTGGACTCTCCTCAGGGGGGTGGGATGGGAGTCAACTGATAGTGAAAGACAGAAAAAGGCAATATCCGAGAGAAAAGAGAAAGTGTGAAAGCAGTTCAGGGGCCCATCAGCAGAGAGGGAAAGGGCACTACCTGGCCATATGTGAATATTTTCATAGGCTTTTGAATTGGAGATCATGACCCTAGAGATTACAAAGTGTGTAAGATTTGGGAAAATGTGAAATGCATATATGCAATCATTTTGCAACTCTCGCAGATGGTCTACCTGTTTGTGTTCACATTGCCACTTATTAGAGATAACTCAGTGTATTAAAATCTGTCTAGACACTGTATATCATGATGTTATCATTCATAGTCTCCCTTTATGATGCCTAAAATTTGATTTTCATGTTTATATGTCTTCAATCAAGTCCTCCAACAAGGGAACAAGGGGGATGCAGTTGGATGGAACAAAATAGATGGTTGTCTTCCTGCGTTAGTATTATTTCTTTAACCAATATTTTTTGGATACGAAAATTCAATCATCTGAAATCCACTTATCTTTATTGTATATTTCACAACTTCGATGATAAAGAGAAAAATCAAATTATTACAAAAGGAAAATATAAAATGTATTACCTATCAAAAAATAAAATTTGACAGCCATGAATAGAAATGACAGAGAACCGGGAAACAAGGTCTTCCAAGTGTTTTGTAGAAATAACTCAAGTGTGAAGATATAATAATGCTTTTTTACCTTTGTTTTTTTTTTGTTTTTTTTTTTTTACTTTCAAAGACACAAAATTTTACCTCCCAAATCCCCCATCTCAGGAAGTTTCTGGAGAACACACTGTAACCAAATAAGTGAATCATAGAGAGAGAAAAAAAAAGAGAAAATGTAGAAGAGAAAAAGGATCCGCTCTGGGGTACCATTGTACAAAAATACAAATCGAGATGGTAACTCTATAGCATGTCCAACTGAGTCTAGGAGGAAATCAGAGAGCCTGAAGAATATATGTAAGGAGATGTTTTATAACAAAGTAAGTATATAAGTATACGTATTGGCTTTAACTTGTAAAGTCAACCAAAAAAAAAAAAAACAAAACAAAACAAGAAAGAGATATGTGAGGTGAAAGAACAGAAAGCCAGTGGGATCCACCTGATAAAATTATAGGGATATTACAAACAACAGAAAAGTGGAGGCAAGAGTAGGGGTAGATGGGGGAAGATGACAGATAGGAAAGCACTGCTAAATTTATAAAATAGAAATACATGATAAATATTTCATTAAAATAACACTTGTACTCCTAGAATTAATAAGTAATTACAGCAAAGTTGTAGGATATCAAGTTAATTTACAAAAATCAATTACTTCCCTATATGCCAGCAATGAACAGTTGAAATCTGAAATTTAAAGCATGATAACATTTACATTAGCACTTCCCAAATGAAATACTTAGATAGCTAACAAAATATGTACAAGATCTATGAGAAAAATATATAAAATCTAATGAAAGAAATAAAATAACTGAATAAATGGAGAGAGAGTTCATGTTCGTAGGTAAGAAGACTCAATATTGTCAAGATGTCAGTTTTTCACAACTTGATCTATACTTTTAAAAAATATCTATAAAAATCCCAGCAAGTTGGTTGGGGACAGTGGCTCACGCCTGTAATCCCAGCACTTTAGGAGGCCGAGGTGGGCAGATCACCTGAGGTCTGCCTGACCAGATTTCAAGACAAGCCTGACCAATATGGTGAAACCCCGTTTCTACGAAAAATACAAAAAATTAGCTGGGCATGGTGGTGTGTGCCTGTAATCCTAGCTAGTCAGGAGGCTGAGGCAGGAGAATCACTTGAACCCGGGAGGCAGATGTTGCAGTGAGCCAAGATCGTGCCATTGCACTCTAGCACTGGCAACAAGAGCAAAACTCCACCTCAAAAAAAAACAGCAAGTTATTTTGTGAATGTTGACAAACTGATTCTGAAGTGTATATAGTGAGGCAAAAGACACAGTAGAGTAAACACAGTATTGAAGAAAAATAAATTTGCAAGACTGACATTACCTAACTTCAAGACATGCTGTAATGATACAGTAATCAAACCAGTGTGGTATTAGTGGAAGAATAGACAAATAGATTGATGAAACAGAATAGAAAGCCCAAAACTAGACCTGTACAATTATAGTCAACTGATCTATAACAGAGAAGCAAAGGAAATGCAATGGAGAGGAGATAGTTTTTCAGCACATGGTCCTGGAAAAACTGAACATCTATTTGCCAAAAATATGTACATATATATGAGATGTAGTTCTTGCACTCTTCACAGAAATCAACTCAAAATGCACCTAAAATATTTATCTAAACATAAAACATGAAATTGTGGAACTACTAGAGGAAAACATAGGAGAAAATGTGGATTACCTCCAGTTTGAAGATGACTCTTCAGATACAACATCAAAGGCATAATCCGTAAAAAGAATAACTGATACGTTGATCTTTATTACATTAAAAACTTGTTATCTGCAAAAGATATTATCAACATAATGAGAAGACAAGCCATAGATTAGAAGAAAATATTTAGAAAACACTTATCTGATAAAATGTGTTGTCCAAAATATCCAAAGAGCTCTTAAAAGTCAACAATCAGAAAATGAACAACCATGTTAGAAGACAGGCAAAAGACCTAAACAGGTACTTTATCCAGAAAAAATTCAAATAGCAAGTAAGCATATGAAAAGATTTTTCACATGTTATGTCATCGGGAAAACGCATATTAAAACAACAAGGAGATACCATAGCACACCTATTAAAATGGCCAAAATCTATAACACACTGACAACACTGAATGCTGGTGAGGATGTGAAGCAACAGGAACTCTCATTCATTGCTGATAGAATTGCAAAGAAGTGCAACCACTTTGGAAGACAGTTTGGCAGTTTCTGACAAAACGAAACACACTCCTAACATATTAATAATATCCAACAGTTGTATTCTTAGATATTTACCCAAATGAGTTGAAAACTAAAAGCCACACAAAAATGTACACATGAATATTTTTAGTAGCTTTATTTATAAGTTGGAAACAACCCAGATGTCTTTCAATAGAAAAAGGCAAACAAGTAATTAATTGTAGTATATCCAGGCAATGGAATATGATTCAGTACTGAAAAGAAATGAGAGATGAAACTATGCAAAGACATTAAGGATTTAAGTGCATTTTACTTAAAAAGCCAATTTGAGACAATATGTACTGTATAATTCTAACTATATGACATTCTGGAAAAGGCAAAACTACATAAATAATAAAAAGATTGGTTGCCATCAGGAGTTAGAGAAAGAGAAGGATGACTAGGGGCAGAGTCAAGGATTTTTTCTTCTTTTTTTTTTTTTTTTTTTTAGACGGAGTCTTGGTCTGTTGCCCATGCTGGAGTGCAGTGGCGTGATCCCGGCTCACTGCAACCTCCACCTCCCTGGTTCAAGCGATTCTTCTGCCTCAGCCTCCTGAGTAGTTGAGATTACAGGCATGTGCCACCATGCCTGGCTAATTTTTGTATTTTTAATAGAGACCGGGTTTCACCATGTTGGCCAGGCTGGTCTCGAACACCTGATCTTGTGATCTGCCCGCCTCAGTCTCCCAAAGTGCTGTGATTACAGGTGGTGAGCAACCACACCCGGCCAAGCAGAGGATTTTTAGGACAGTGAAACTATTATGTATAACACTGTAATGGTGGGTCAATGTCATTCTTTATACATTTGTCAAAATTCATTGAATTTACAACACAAAGAAGGAACCCTAATGTTCACTCTTATGAACTTTGGGTGATAATGATATGTCATTCAGGTTCATTGGTTGTTAACGGACGTGCCATTCTGTGGGGATGTTGATAGTGGGGCAGACCGTGCATGTGTTGGGACAGGGACTATGAAGGAGCACTCTGCATTTTTTGCACATATTTGTTGTGAACCTAAAACTTCTCTAAAAAAAAAAACAGAGTCCACTTTAAAAAATTACAATGGGAAACAATAGATAAGCTAAAATAGTAAAATAAAATTAACCAATAAAATTAACTGAGTTAAAATCATTGAGTTTTAAAACAATGTAATGTAATACGTAATGTAATGCAATGTAATGTAAGTACATTGGAAGTAATGTAAGTGACCTAAATTGTGTTTTATCGTGGTATGAAATCAGTAAATATCTGATATTGGTAAAGTGAGAAATAAGAGTATAATAATCCCATTACTTTAACAATTCAACAATAAAAAGCAGTAAAAGTGATTTATTTAGGGGATTAGGGTACGAGTGGAGCCTGGAGACTGATGATTTGTATCATAAATTCTTATATTCTTTGACTTTTTAAGCACATGTAAGGAATAGTTTTACTTGACACATTTTAAGGGAAAAAGCTATTATAAATATCTGAGCCTATTAGAGAGCTACTTATGCAGCTTTCTTGTTTCTTTCTCTCTCTCTCTCTCTCTCCCTCTCTCTCTCTGTCTCTCTCTTTCTCCCTCTTTCTTCTTTCTGATAGGACCTCACTCTGTCACCTAGCCTAAAGTGCAGTGGCATGATCATGGCTCACTGCAGCCTTGACCTCCTGGGCTCAGGTGATCCTCCCACCTCAGCCTCCTGAGTAGTTGAGACTACAGGTGTGCAGCACCATGCCTGGCTAATTTTTGTATTTTTTTTTTTTTTTTTTGGTAAAGATAGGGTTTAATCGTATTGCCCAGGCTGTTCTCAAACTCCTAGGCTCAAGCGATTCACCCATTTCAGCCCCCAAAAGTGCTGGGATTACAAGCTTGAGCCAACGTGCCCAGCCATTTCTTGTTTCTTTAAACACTGATCAACTTTATTTTTTGTTGCAATTATCTATAATTGAGTAGCCAGATTTCTGTTTTTTAGACCACAGCATTACCTTTATTCTGTTCTGCCTAAGAGTTGAAAATGAAATTATATACATTCTTTTTATGGAATTGTTTGAAATGGTTGAATTTCAAAAATGTATTTTAAAATGCAGAAAAATTTCACGCTGATCCCTAGAAGCATTCTGGCGGCATTGTGGATCATGCTTTTTCTTCGCTTACTGAGAGTCAGCACCTCCTGGCCCATCTATCTTGAACTTGCATTGCTGAAGTTACTTTGAGCTTTATAGGGATTGGATATTCCAGACATAGCAATCATGATAGTAGCAACAATACTAAATAATTGTTTATGTTAATCAAATGACTCTATGGGCAATATATTGTTCTAAGAAGTTTTAAGCATCATATTATTTTAGCCAGACGCCAGTCCTGTGGGGGCAGCCACTAAAAACAATGGTGCAGTTGAGGGTAGACTACAAGACCTATTACCGGGATTTCAAACCAAGCTCAGACACATTCTATTTTTTACCTGTAGGACACTTACTTTTAATGTCGATTGTGACTCAGCTTCCTTATGTGTAAAATGGGAATAATCACACTATGTACTTCCTAGAGTTTTGGTGAGGAGTAAATGAGTCAGAACACGTAAGCACTTAGAACAGCACCTGACACATTACAGGCAATGCAGCGTAATGGTGATGTCATCCAAATTTTATAGATAGGAACTGAGTCACAGAGAGAGTAAATGGTGGAGCTAGGATTCAACCTGGAGGTATGACTCATTCGTTAGTCTTTTTACCACTGGGTCCCAACTTTGAGCTAAGAGTCCCACCTTATGTTAGCTTTATTAACCTATTGGGGGAAGACACAGGCTTTGAAGACAGACACACTTGAGTTCTAAACCCAGCTATATCCCCTTCCTTAGCTCCATGGCTTTGGTCAAGTTTGAAACTTTTCTGATTTTGTTTTCTCCTTTGTTGGGGGTATGAAAACCTCCCTTGCTGAGTGGTTCAGAGGGTGAGCTAAGTTAATGTGTAGAAAGTACCCAGAATCTCATTGGAACACAGCTGTGATGAAAGAACTCTATCATCTTCCTTTCCTGACAAATCATGTCCAGAAATGTCTCTGCCCTCCAGAACCTTGTAGTCTGAAGGGACATTTAGATTAATAAATGTTCAGATTCAACTTTCCTTGCTATTTCTTAAGCACCCATTATGCCCCCAACATTGCTCGGCAATTCCACATAAATTACATCACTTAAATTACAAAGGATACTGTTGCCTTTTAACAGGTAAAAGAGATGAAAGTTTTGAGCCATGATGAAGCTTAAGTATGAAAGATACTAGCACATAATACAAAGCCCTTTGACTGAAAAGTAAAAAGAAAAAAATGCATAGAAACAGGCTGATAGTTGCTTCTCCATTGTCTACTGACTTCCCTTTGCTTGTGAATCACTAAATTCCTTATGAGAAGGTGAACTTACACTTCAAGAGAGTGCTCTATGGTCTCAGCCTTTACCAATCACATTTGCCAATTATATGGTTTGAAAATAGTGAGTATAGAGTTGTGTGATTAGAAAAAGCGTCCTCACAGCCCACCCTGATGGCACTGAGGCCCCACAAAAAGGCAGCAAAGAGGGTCATATGGTGGATGTTAGCAGACCAGGAGACCATGGCTCCACAGAGACGAAGATGCTTCCCACACCCTATTCTGCCTGTCTGCAGAGTCTATTTCTGGAACCCTAGGGATACCTGCCACAGACGCTGTTGGAGCCCAGGTCAGGACACACATGTGCCCAGTGTGTGTCACAGCCACTCACATGACATGATGAAAGAACCATCACTCTGTTCCTTATATAAGGGGCTTCTGATAATAAGCAGCCTCAGAGATCTAATTATTTATCTGGAGGGAAAAAGTGATTGTGTTGGTTTTGCCTAAATGCTCAAAGTTTCATGGGGAAAATATTAACAAGGACCTGTTTCCGGGTTGCGGCATCTCATGGGAGTTGACAATCTTTCCCCCAAACTGCGGAGGGGAGGCAACAGGAAGGACCTGGGCATGCACAGGGAATAATCACATTTTGGGCCACTATTTATGCATGTTGTCAGCAGAGAGAAGAGAAAAGCAACAAAATCTGCTTTTCATGGGCAGAAAGCAAATCTAATGTTCCGGTATTTACAACTTCAATATTGATAGAGTCTCTTGCCTCTGTAGAACTGAATCACAGGAAAACATGTAATCTTTCCTGGCCCTTGTTTGGATAGGGCAGAGATAAATTAAAAAGTTACTTTTTCCTCCCTTTACATCAAGCAGTACAACTTATTTCTGTAATCAACATCAGTGAGATTCACCTTTCGGGAAATCAGAATTTTCTCTTCAGCCACAAATCCATTTTAGGTAAACATCATTGACCACCCACATGTAGAGACGCTTTGTTGGGAAAATCACTTTCCCTTTTTTCCCTTTCTTTGTGATTTTGTAGCAATGTATGGGAGGGTGCATTCCACTAAGAAAGTCTATTGTTCTCTAGACTTATTCCACGTAGGACAATGGAATCGAGGTTTGTTTTGCTGAACATACATTATAATTTCCATAAATACAATTACATTCCAGTGGAAAATATTCTGCAATAGAAGTTCAGTCGCCTGCATAACTGTAGTGTTGGACATAGAAAATGAAGACCGTATCATTCCCTGAGACGATCAAATGATTACTAAATTTTTTCAAGTTTTCATATTGAGGGGATACTCAGTCATTTGTTTAATAACCACTCACCAAGTGGCTGTTACATGACAGTCATCGTGCTAAGCACTAAAGGTACAAAGGAGACATCACTCCTGCCTGCGTAAGGTTTTCTGTCTGCAGAAAGAAATCAGATTTGGACTCATAGCTCTCACACCTGATTAGCACTATATCATGTAGGTGGGATTTGGAATGCATAGGGATCAAAGGAATGTGATTTAATCTTTACAATCACCTGGAGAGGGTTGCAATATTACTCACATTTTACAGTTTTATGGCTGAGAAAGGAAATGCTTAGAGAGGTCAAGCAGCAGCGCAAGGCTACAGCTAGAAAGTAGCAGATTCTGAACCTATATATGTGTGGCTTAGAGCCTAGGTACTTTCTTCCTTCAGGAGGACAAAAACAAGGATTGCTATGGTGTTTGCAGCTGTCCCTAAAATTGTCTTCATATAATACAATTTTGATGTTGGTGATACCAGGACTGGGTTTGGGTGTTTGTAAATGTACTGGGGTAGGTTAACCACAATCTCCTGTTATTCTTAATGGTATGAACATGTGTCTATTCAAAATCATTACCATTTGGAAACAACAGAAATATCCAATGCAGAGCAAAGAGTAGGTAAATCATGTATCATCCATATAAAATTATAATATGCAGATATCTGAAATATTACTACAAAGGTATACAAAGTTTTTAAATGAATATCAAACAATGAAATGGAATTGAGAGGTACAAAATTGTGTGTGTGTGTGTGTGTGTGCATTCACAATCCTTTGTAAAATGACTGTATGAAAAGAAATGAGAAGAAAAATACCTAAAATATTAACATGAGAAGTACATTTTAAAATTCATTTTATTTTTCCAAATGTTATCCAATATATATTCATTGAAGTAACAAATTAAAATACAAGTCATTTTATCAAAGCCATCTGTACTCACTAAGAATAGTCAATAAATCACAGCATTTTTAGACTTAATATCAGTCAAGAAGAGTCACTGTCAGCTTTTCTCCTTCTTGGTTTCCCCCTCAGGTGGTCTACAACTGCTATTTTATGTCATATAAACACACTGAATTTTGTAATGAAAGAGATGTGTAGAATTGCAGTTGCATTGGAATATGATGGAGAGATATATTTTTAAATATATCAATGTTTATCTCTCTTTCTAGCTATCTCTGTCCTATCTATCTATCTATCTATCATTTCTCTTTTTCTTAATTTCAAGGAACAAATAATTTACACTTCCTGAGCACTAACAGTGTCCCCGGCACTGAACTTGAATTATTGCACTGAATCCTCCTGACAGCCCTATGAGGAAATTATTATAGACACCCCCATCTAATGTGACATATGCAAGCCCACATTGTCAGCAAGGGGCAGAGCCAGGATGTGCATCCAGGCAGCCTCTGTCCACCCCTCCCCTCGCAGTCCCCATCAGTTGGTTTTGTTACTGTGCCTGTCTCTTGAACACAGCCCTTGGCACTGTCCCTGGCTCATGGCAGACACTCAACACTCAGCCATGGTTGTTGCTGCTACTATTACTATTCACTTCTTATTTATTCTTACATCACCTTTTGTGGATTGTTATACCCAGTGCTTTTCCTCCTGTTTATATCTGTTTGAAAAAATATAAAGAATCATTCAATTTGAAGATTTTTGGTTTATCAAATGCAGAAGAAGGAAGAGGATATTTATATAAGTTTTTCAAGATGAATCTTTTAGAAAACCTACAAATCAAATAATCATTCCAGCTAGGGCAATAGAAAATATCTATACTGTTCTACAGTGAACTTCCCTTTTCTCCAGGAATGTCTGCTATGGAACGGGACCATCACTGGCAACTTCTACAGGAGGGCCTGCTTAACAACCTTTACCAAGGTCCAGCCCACACTCTTTAAACTGGCCTAGAAGGTCCTTCCTACTCTGCCCCTAACTTCCCTTCCAGCCTCTCTTCCTGCCCTAACCCGTTCTTAATCCATCAATTCCCCCATACAGCCAAACCAAGCCATGCTCACTGACTCGTGCCTTCCTATTTCGCACCTCTGGGTCTGCACAGATTCTTTGAGCTGACAGTGGACACATCCTCCAAGACGCAGTGGAAGCATGACGTCTGGGAGGGGCCTCCAGACTCTGGCCCAGCTCAAGATTCACTCTTCTCTTCCTAGAGGTCTTCCAGTAGAGTATCCTTTCCCCATATGCTAACTAATATCCCTGAACAGCATCACCTTCTCTAGACTAGGAAGCTTTGGGAGCAGGATCTGAGCTCTGGGCATTCTCAGTGCCCAGCATGCCAGTGGTATATGGGTGGGGATTAATGAGGACTTGTTAGGGTACAACTTTGGTGGCCAGGTCAATGAAGCAGCATTGATAACTCCACTTAGATAAATGAAGCAAAAAGGGACGTTTATCCTGAAGATAATGAGACGTCACAGGGAGCTTAAGAAAGGAACACTGGTAGTCTTCACGAATGGATAGAAAAAAAGATCCTCATGTCAGGCGCTTTCAGGCCCTCTCAGCTTTTGTCCATGTCCCTTATTTCTGCTCCCTCTCTCTCTCTCTCCTTCCCTCCCACCATCCTTTCATGCCCCCTTCCCTCTCTCCTTTTGTTTTTCATATCTACTTGATAAGAAATGTGGTAGCCAACACTTCAGCCAAAGTCTTCACGTATCCCTTCTCTCTTCCAGACTTTCTCAACAAAACTGTACCCCATTTCCCAGTTTCTGTCTCAAAATTTCCTAGATAAGCCTTCGATTGGCTTATTTGGGGTTGGATGACCAACACAAGACCAATAAAACAGCCGGGGGACAGAGTAACATTCTACCACTAAAGTGGATTTTAAAATAACAGTAAAGATATGGACAGTCAAGATGGGCAGTTACTAGAAAAAACATGATAAGAAGCAAATTATAAAGATGTACTGTGCAGGTCTGCATGCACACACACACACACACACACACACTACCCAAAACATAGTGGGCCTGCCAAAATATTTGTTGAATTACTAATTGTATATGTACATACACCTATTTATTAATACAGGTTTCATTATTGAGGAATACATATTCATAATGGTGGCTTTAGTCCTGGAAAAATTCTCTGCTTCCTGTACCCTCAGAGAAGGAAAATGAATTTTCACTGCAGTTCAAATGCTTGCTGGGGTCAAAACACTCTGTTATCTTGAACATATGTCTAATGATATTTGCTTTAATGAAGAGCCACGGCTTACCTCTTTCTCCACAGCACTTGATCTTGCATTTGGGGTGTGGAAGGTCACCCAGCGTGTTCTTGCCCTCGGCTTTGGCTCACCCTGCTGGTGACGAGACCACAGAAGGATAATAAAGAATGGGACCCAGACTTCCATTAATAGTTTGGCTGGGTTTCCATTGCTGCCCTCTCTCGGCTTGTGGTCCTGCAATGAGTTTCAGTCAAAAGCAAAAGGGACGTGGTTAGTTTTAAAAGGAGTATCTGCACTTTAACAGCCACTGGAGTCTCTGCAGTTTGCCCATTGAGTTGCAGTGGGGTAGAAACACGGAGCACAGACAGGCACCAGGGCATCGCAGTGACAACGACAAGCTGCAGAGTGAACTTGGCTGGGTTCATTTCTGCGTTTTTTCACTTATTAACTTGGTCCATTTTCTTCATCTCTCTGTGTCTCTGTTTACTGTAAAATAGGCATAACAATAGTACCACGCCTACAGGCTCATTCTAGGGCATAAATGAATGACTGAGAGGGTTGACATTGTGCCTGGAACATAGCAGGATGGTCAGGTCTCAGAAGCATGGAGTCATAAACTCATTCCCGAGCTGTCCTTGCGCCATCTTCCGTCATACCCCCATGTTAATAACCTAAATCTTCATGCCACAGGATTCACTGAAACCCATCCTTCTGCCTTCTCAGACACTCTGGTTGTTTGCCTCTCTCATACCTTGACCTCAAGGATGGAGAGGCTTGACCTTCTCCATCCTTCTTCCCTAGTTCTCTTGTGACTTCTCTGTACTAACATGGCCATCTCCCACTCATTTCAATGTTCACACACATGTACACATGCACAGACTGGGCTCTGCTCCTTCCCTCATGGGTCTACTGTGGTTGCAGATCCCACTGACGGAGTGGGAAGGGCAGAATGAATTTACAACCCAAAGAGGAAGCACCTCAACCTCAATAGTGACTTAGCACTGCTCTTTCTACCCAGAAACCTCCTGCCCTCACAAAGGTCCCTATGCTCCTCCTCCTTCATTCTCAGCCTACCATGGCCTGGGGAGCTGTGGTCATCTCCCTGTGAAGAGCCAGCTATGCCCTGATGCCAAGCCTCAGCCAGACCCCACATGGTCCTTAGAGACCTAGGAAGGCAGACTTTCACTTCACTCAGTAGATGTTAAACATCCTAGTGGGAACATTAAGCACTCGAATAATTTCATAGATTCTGGATTTTTCCCAAGGTTACATGTCTTCCCCCATACACAACTTTGGTAGATATTGACCTTATGCAATGCATGTTTAACTGGATCTCCAGTGTGACTTCACCTGGAACAAACACTCTCCACCCAAAAGAAATATATGCTTCCATGTTTCAGATCCCCAAAATTCAGAAATATTGGGGCCCTGCCTCAGAGCACCCCACTACAGCAATATGCTATATATGGAATGTCCTTAGAAAAAGGAGGCTAGGATCAGTTGAGCTCACAGCACTGGTCATAAGCTTCATATAAGCCACTCCATTTATTTAATTCTTCCAACAATGCTGCTGAGCAGACATTTCATTTATTAGGGACTGAGACTGAGCAGGAAGTGATGACCTGAACAGTGAAGCCAGCCTCTGAGGGTTAGAACCCACTTCTGTGGCATTCCAGCCTCCCTGCTTTTTCCCAGACACCTCCCTGCTTTTTCCCAGACACCTCACCTGCCTTCACAACTCCAGGGTTAATGGTTGCTCCATTGTGCCTGGTGGCTGCCCAACCCAATCTCCTCCTAGACCACAGACATGAGTGGAAAGTCCTACTGTACAGGAACTCAATTCTGTCTGAGAGCTCTGGGCTGGTGACAGGAGGCTCATTCTGCTGTACACTGGCTGTGCACTCCTGGTTAGGGTTTCAACACCAGTGTTTTCACTCTATGGTCATGACCTGCTGGAGGTTCATGAAATCAGCTGAGTACAACTGGCATTTTAAAACAACAAAACAGAATATTATAAAATAGAAAATATCAGATTTAAACACCCACATTTGGAAGGAATGTTGTTTTGGGCAACTTTTGTTTAGTTTATCTGTCACATAGCTAGCTAGCTGTAAATATGTTTTGTAAAACTTCTGTTTCTCACTTTGCCTATATATGTATCTGGCTATTTCTCTATCTGTTTATGTGTCTGTATCTAGTTTGTCTGTCTGTCTATCGTTCCATGCATATATTTGGACTGGATTGTAGTTAAATGCATATCTTACTATGCATTGAGGTTGAAAAAGTTTAAATTCACTTCTCTGAATCTTTCTGAAAGTTTAGGTTTCTTTCTTTCTTTTCTTTCTATAAAAAAGGTTATATAAAGATATAACCTAATGGGTTGTTGTGAGGTTCAAGTGAGATGTATATTAAAGGACTTTGTAAAGTCTGATTTCTCACAAACAGGCTGTTTACTACCAAGAAAAGATTGGCATCGCATGCCACTCAGAGTTCCAGATTTGAACCCCTACTTCTCTGTTCCTCAGAGAAGGCCTCCATTTCCTCATGACTGTGTAATAAACATGGAGCTGCTCTGGGGAGATGCAACTGTGAGGAAATGGATACAAGGCAGAAAACAAATTCCAAGGCTGTTGGAGACCCCAGTGCTAAGGACTGGAGTGAGATCCACTCAATGGGGTAACACTGAGACCCAGGACTGTGGAAATGTAATAAGATGACTCAGCAGAATGCAGGCTAACATCTCCATGGACAAATCATACATTTTCTTATAAGTTGGGCCTTCAGAAGTAATATTCTTTTCAAAAAGTTAATAATAAGCGAGGCTCTTCTATTCTAGCCAGAATCCAGTGTGAATATTTGAAACAAATGACTTTCACAGATATATAGAAGGAAAAAAGAATTCAAAGCTAGCATCTTATCTTGGAGATGAAAAAAGTGGGGGTGGGAGGAGAGAGCCACAGTCACACAATGGCTCTGTGAGAGCAGTTAGATTAGAATCCAGGTCTATCCCAGGACTGGAAAAAATACACACTCAGTGGTTCTCACTGGTGATGGATTTATGGGTAACTGATTTTCTTCTTTGTTTTTTCAAATTTCAAAAGGGAATGTAAATTATTTTTACAGTCTGATTTTTTAAAATTTTTCAATAAGTCATTAAAAAATAGAATGCATCAGAGGAGAGTAACCAGGATGAAAGGGGAATTCCAAACTGTTTTACACAAGAAATAGTTAAGAAAATTAGAATATTTATTATGGAGATGTAAACTCTTACCAGAGTGTAAACAGGAAGAGGCATTCACAATCACTCACTGTCTGCAAAAGCGAAAGATCTCTGAAGGCAAAGGGGCTGGGTTTTTCTTCTTTGTGGCTCCAGGGACAGAATGAAAGAGCCTAAGCAGGTTTCAGAGAGATCTTTTCCGTACCTAGAAAGAATTTCTTACAGGTAAAGCTGAACTTAGGAAACCTGGGGATTGTCATCACTGGAGGAGCTTGGCAGAGACTGAAGAACAAATGGTGGTGGAGTTTTCAGAGGGATTTTCATGGGTTAGTGCTTGAAGGAAAAGATCTGAGTGTGTTCTAATTTAGGACACCCTATGAGGATGCAGGAAGCTCTTACAGTGCCCTGTGGCTCCACATCTCTCTTAGATGTGGCTTAAATTATTGTAGCAAACATGTTTCGTGTTCCACCATCATATTCTTAGCCATGGCTTTAGGACATGCTTTTATGGCGGCATCTTCTGGACCTTCCTTCGTAATAGACTCAGTAATGACCCCCAAAGATGCTCACATTCTAATGACTGGAACCTGTGAATACGTCACCTTACCCGGCAAAAGATAATTTTGCATATGTTATTAGATTAAGGGTCTTGGGATGGGAGATTATCCTGGATTATCTGAATGAGCCCAATGTAATCACAAGGGTTCTTATAAGAGGAAAGCAGGAGGGTCAGAATCATAGAAGAAGACATGACCACAGAAGCAGAGGATGAAGTGATGTACTTTGAAGATAAAGGAAGTGGCCATGAGCCAAGGAATGCAAGCAGCCTCTAAAAGGTAGAAAAGAAAAGGAAACAATCTCTCCTCTAGAGCTTCCAGAAGGAACGCCAGCCTGTTGGCATCCTGATTTGGGGCTTCTAACTTCCAGACTGCAAGATCATAAATTTGTGTTATTTTAAGCTTCTAAGTTCATGCTAACTTGTTACGGCAGCAATGGGAAACAAATCATGGAGCCAATTAAATAAACACAGGGAGGGAAAGAAAGATGATCTAACTTATTGTGAGGCCTGATACACCTGGGGCAGACTACACACTTTGCTTTATGTGCTTATCACTTGAACCTTAGATGTGGGTATCAGAAACCCTATTTTATAGGTGAGGAATCTAAATCTCTATAGATGTTAAATCAGTTGCATAAGAGAATTTTTACAGTCTGAGAAATCAAGGTGGAATCTAGACCAACAGCTGCCTAGCTTTTCCCACTAAACTTTGCTGCTTCCTAGCAGGTCTCCCAGGCACCAGATCTAATCACTGCTGCCCTGTGCCTTCCCTTTCTATCCACCGTCTGAACTCTAAGCCCTGCAGTTCCAGGAGGACTGGGCATGGGGAGGCCCTCTCCCCACAGGAGCAGGCGCATGGTTGGCTGTGAGTATTCAGCACCCTGATATTCGGTAAGGCTCCCACTGTGGTCAGAGCCCAGGTGGTAGGGGAGGGGATAACTAATGTGGTTTCAGATGCCGGAGATGTGTTGAAACAAGGCTGGACCAAGAGAGGTCACCTGAACAACCCGATAAAGGGTTGTTGATCTCCGGTCTGAAACCAGAGCTGAGATCGGCTGCTTTTTCTCGTGGGTAAATTTTTAGAAAGATCACTTCCCTTCTGAGATGGAAACTCGACCCATTTCTGCAAATGCCTGTAACTCTATCTTTGCAGCATCATAGAGTGTCCATACTGGGCATGCCGCACAGGTAGTCCTTTCAGTTGTTTTCGTTTTTTAAGTTAGTACTTGCTTGTTCCTGTAAGTTACTTCACTAAACCTGGGGTTTTTTTTTTTTTTAATGTGTTAGACTAGAATAACAATACAGAATTCAGGAGGCTGCTATGAGGGTCACAGGAAAGAAAATTATGCCTGCACAAGCACCTTGAAACTGCAATAGGCTGTGCAAATTTTATATACTAATTAATTAATTGAAAAGTTCATAGCCTGCATTATTTACAAAAACAACTTGATTTAAAATGAAAATAACAAATTATAAGTAAGCATACACACACATCTGTTGAAAGGAACAATGATAAAAAAAATAGATAAGATAGAACAAGGAAGAATTAAATGATAAAAGGGCTTACCATGAGGGGAGGTATCTAAATTTGTCGTCTATTTACCCCCTGTATCTGAATCACCTGCTGTCTGGCCAAAACGTAGATTCTTAGCCCCTTTCTAGACCTGCTAAATGGCCATAGTCGAGGTCAGATATGCAAACAGCATATTTTAATGTTTCAATTTCCAGACAATTTACACTATGGTTTGAGAAACATTGTCCAAAGTTTTAGAAAATTACTAAAAGAAAACTGCAAATTTAACTTGTGGCCTTCTCAGGGGCCCAAACAAGCATAATCAGTTAAATACTCTAAAAGTTTACCAGCTAAGAACAGACTAAATCAGGAAAAGCAGATACTTTTTTTCTCTTTTTGAGACCTGAGAGAAATCCCTCTTAGGAGCAACCTCTGAAAATCAGGCAGACATCAACAAAGTTACTGGTCTACAGATGGATACATAGCCAGGGCCACAGCAAATGGCCGGGCAGGCTGGATGCTCTGCATCTTCAGGGGCCTGACTTTGCAGGACTGTGATGAAACTGAGCCACTCAAGTTGCACAGTGTGCAACCTGCGTGCAGATTCACAGCAGCCTGTTCGAGATCTGCCAGGAATCTCTCTGTAACGTGATTAAGAAGAAAAGTTACTCAGGAGACCTGGTCACACAGGATGGATCATATGAAGACTTTGGCCACTGTGAGTCATCCCAGAAGCAGCAAATAATCTAGGGCAAGCCTTCTGGTCTATGTACCTGGCACCATCAACCTTCAGATGTCCTTAAGTGAGACCTGGGCACCACTGCAAATATTTCCTTTTCCTTTTTCTCAACACCCCTTTTATATTTAGGTAGGCATTGCCATTGCTTCTGCTACAATTTCTCTAATATGTCTTAATTTAGTGATGAGTAATTTTTTAAAAGATTTATTAACATATAATTTATTTACCACATAACTCGTCTTATTTAAAGCATGCAATTCAGTGTTTTTTTAGTATGTTCACAAGTTTGTGTAACCATTGCCACAATCTAATTTTAGAATGTTTTCGCCTACTAAAAGAAGTACTCCCAAATGTATTAGCCATCAATTATCATTTCCCCGATTTCTCCACCCTCACCCCAGCCCTATACACCACTGTTCTACCTTCTAGCTCTATAAATTTGCCAATTCTGATCATTTCATATAAACAGAATCATGAGATATGTAGCTTGTTTTACTTAGCGTGATGTTTTCAAAGTTCATCCATATCATATCATATTTCATTCCTTTTTATTGCCAAATAATATTCCACTTGGTTGACTATATAACATTTAATATATCCATTTATTAGTTAATGGATATTTGTGTTGTTTCCATTTGGGGGCTATTATGGGTAATGCTGCTATGAACATTCTCATATAAGATTTTCTGTGGACATTTGTTTTTACTTATCTTGGGAATACCTAGGAGTGGAGTTGCAGACTCATGGTAACTCTATGTTTACATTTTTGAGGAACTGCCAAACTATGTCCTAAAGTAGCCGTGACATTTTGCATTCACACCAGCAGTGTCTGCATACTCTTACCAACAGAGGTTACTGTCTTTTTTATTCTAGCCTTCCTAATGGGTGCGAAGTGGTACTTATGGTTTTAATTTGCGTTTTCCTAAAGACTAGTGGTGTTGAACAGCTTTTCTGTGTTAATTGGCTATTGATCGATCTCCTTAGGAGAAATATCTATTTAAATATTCTGCCCACTTTTTTAAACTGGGGTATTTGTCTGTCTTTCTATTGTTGACTTGTAAGAGTTCTTTATATATTGTGGGTGTAAGACCCTTGTCAATATCTTCAAGTATCTCTTAGCAAATAGTTTCTCTCATTCTGTGGGTTAATCTTTCACTTTTTTCATCTTCACTTAGTGGCACAAAAGTTTTCTATTTGAATGAGACCAGTTTATCTTTTTTTTCTTTGCTCACTTGTGCTTTCTATACCATATTGACGGCACTGTTGCCCTGTGTATGGTCATGAGGAACTATGCTTATGTTTTCTTCTAAGCATTTTATAGTGTTACTCTTGCATTTATGTTTATTTCCATTTTGAGTTAATATTTGTGTAAAACATGTGACTGAGTCCAACTTCATTCTTTTGCATGCAGATGGCCCATTGTCCCAGCACTGTTTGTTAAAAAGAGTATTCTTTCCCCATTGGCTGGTCTTGATGCCAATAATCAATTGACCACAAATGCAAGGGTCCATTTCTGGATTTTCATCTCAGTTCTATGGATCTCTATGCCTACCTTCATGCTGGTGCTTAATAAATTCTTCACATGCCTACTAACTCTGTTTAGACCAAGGGTTGGTGAATTGCAGCCCTGGGAATCCAGAGGCAGATGAGTTCTCTGGGTCTACTTAGGCAAGTAGTAGTCTTTTTCACACCAACAGAAGAGTACCCAGGGAGCAACTTCCAAATTGTGTACATCTTGATGTCTGTCATTCCTTGTTAAAAATACTTAACAAATTTTCCCTTTATCCTGAAGGAAAATCCAAACTTTAGTAGACTTCATAAATCTTCTCATAATATGGTTGTGGATTGCTTCTCCAGGCTTACACCCCAAAGAAGCTTGCATAAAGATGGCCGTTCTGCATGGAATGGAATTCTCTGCAGAAGACACACAGAAAATATGGGCACACAGCCAATATTTTCTACTTGGAATCTGGGATACTTGCTTTGCCCAGTACAATGTAGCAAAACTTGGTGCCGGACAGATTCTGAGTTCAGACCTCAAAAAAAAAAAAAAACATATAGGCTCTGATTTCTCTTTTGCAACCCTGGTAAGTCAGAAAATAAAAAAGCCTGAGATAAACTGCTGGATGATTGGTTGCCATGTTGAGAAGATAAGAGGCACTGCATCTGACAGCAGCTACTTTCCAGAAAACCTAGCACCTGTCTTCAGATGCATGAGCGAGGCCCAGCCAAGATCAGCTAAGTCTGGCTTAAATTAGTAGAACTATCCATTCCAAATCTGAGCTCATCTCAGGTTGCTGACCTGCAAAACTGTGATCCAAGTAAGTGGTTTTTGTTTTTTACATCATTAAGTGTCAGGGTGACTTGTTACTCAGCAAAAGCTAACTGATATAATCCTCTTAAACTCACACCGTTTTTGTTTTCTCACTGTTAAACTTTTGCACATAGTGTCTTCTTTTCTTAGAAGACTTTTTCCAATCTCCTTATCTTTCTACTCATCCTTTAAGCCTCTTCTCTGAGAAGTCTTTCGTGGTGCCCATACCTGGGTAAATCGCCCTTTCCCTGAGCTCCCAAAGCTCCCTAGGTTCCTTCTAGCACTGCCTTGTTACCCTGTGTTTGACCTTCTCATTTACTTGTCATAACTCCTCCCCTGCAGACAGTAGAATGTACCAGCATGCATAGCTGAACTTCATTACTGCAGGCCAAGTGTCGAGATTCATACTTGAATATCATAGGAAGGTAGATGTAGACATATCACTGAAGCTTGAGAGGTCAGGATAAACAGCCTGGAGGATATTACCTCTGGAGAAATGTTGAAGTTGGTACAACCAAGTGTTTTCCAGGTAAAAAGGCCCATGTGAAGAGCTTCAGTAAGGAGAGAGAAAATGCCATATTTGAGGACTGGAATGCATTCAGGTTTTTTTCTGATGGGGTAGAGCACAGGTAAAGGCCAGGAATTGTCAGGAGTCACCGGCAGACTAGGATCAGCCACCTGGATCAAGTCAGCCAAACCTCTCTTTCCTTTCAGTTCTGTCTATTTTCTTTATGCTCGTTCTTTGGACAGAATACAGTTGTTTTGAAAACCTCAGTCTGATTCTACTAGGCTAGGAAGAACTAAAAAGTGGATTCAGTTTTCAAGTGGCTTCAGCAAGCTCTTCCTTTCCTGGTATCCAGGCCAGTGGCAAAGATTTTCTTCCCAGATTAACAGCAGGGAGAGGAGAGGTGTGGCCCAGAAGTGTGTAAATAGAGCACTAAGGCTAACAAAACCTGGGGAGCCGACTCTCTGCATTTGCTCCGGTGTCTGGTGGGGCGCGGGCTCCTCTCCAGGTGGTACTAATAAAATGAGGCTGGGATAATGGGATAAAAGCCCAGAAACATAAAAGCTGCCTGGAGGGGAAAGGGAAGAAGTAGTGGGGGGATACTTTCCTCCCAATGTTAACTGTTCCCGCATTAATCAGATTCAGGTATCACAAACTGGTCTTGTCTGCTCTTCCAGGAACATTAAGGGAAGCAGCAACTCCAGAGTCACGGGTCTTTAAAGCAGGAACAACCCCTTTAATCAAATGGCCTAGCCTCTCCTGAGAGATGCAGAAAATGTAAGGCTCAGAGAGGGGCAGAGCCTTGGGACAGTTTGCACAGTGAACAGATGCCCTTTGCTTTCCTTAACTAGACTATAAGACGGCTGAGGGCAGGGACCTGATTTCTGGACTAGCTTCATATCACCATGCCTCACACACTAGTGGTGTAGATGGAAATACAATCCAACAAAATGGCAAATGACAAGGTCATCTCATGGGAAGGTAAGGGTTGTAAATGAAAAGAGTGAGAGCACTGTGAAGGTGACTGGACAGGGAAGCATACTGTGTGGTGTTTAGAATGGGAAGGACAGGGTAGGGTCAAGCTTAAAGGATGAATGGGAGCTCAGGGAATTCTTAGGTCTTACCAGCAGGAAAGGAGAACCCTAATACCACATCAGAGGAGCCAGTGTTAAGCTCTGGGGAGTGGGGGTTGGAGCCAAAACAAGAAGAGAAACCAGGAGGAAATGGCTGCTCAGAAGTGTGACGAGCTAGTAGACAAGATAGACCAGACATCTCAGCTGGGAAAGCCCCAAAGATGAGTTCAGCATCAATACTAGGATGGTGTGAGTTTAAGATTAGGAAAGGTTTTGGACTGAGGGGACTCAGCCCTCAGACCACTTTTACAAGAGCCAAGGTCCAACGGCACCAGGACAATTAGTTAAGACTGAAGAGGACCTTTGGGGGACAGAAGCCACCACCAGCACAAACAAGGAGCAAGCAAGGAAGAGAGGAGTGGATGCAGATGGAGCCCTGATGGATTCCCAGGACTGACTTTTGCTTGCATAGATACCTCTTTGGAAGAGGAGAGCTCCACGTGCCTGCGCCTCTTGAGGCCTATAGGAAGGTGAGTAGGAGCCCATCTGGACCTACTTCTGGGCGCACTTCCCAGGTCATGGAGCCTCTCCATACCTTAGAGTCATAATTCACATCAGGTAGATGATGGCAGGACCTTTCTCATAGGGCCATTGTTGTAGCTAAAGCAGGTAGAATAGGACCCAGCCCAAGCATGGGTGATGTGTGTGCTGATCATCTGACACTCGACAGTGTATAATTCTGAGAACTAAACTTCACTCACATCTTACTTTGCATTATTGCCAAGCACTTAAAACATATTCTCATTCAATCTCTATTACAGCCAATGAAATTTGAGACATTTCCTTTTGTCTATTTGTCAGCTGAGTGCCAAGGTCAAGAAAAACAGTGACCTGTGCCCTCATATTCTAAAGTAGCCACAACCTGGTTCTGCCCTCATCAGCCCATCAAATATTCTTGGCAGCCTAGGAATTTTTTGGAAAGAAGGCTGAAGAATGAAAACCTCTTTGGAAACAGTCACTGGCATGCAGCTCTCTGGTAACCCTTAGCAACTGAAGAAGCCTCAAGAGAATAATTAGGGGGAGTTGACGTGTGTTCCCCACCTTTGGGGGTGATAGGGACCATCATATGACTTTTACCTATAGGAGTCTAAAGGTGGTAGACTGGCTGAAATAGTGTAGTGTGGCACAGCAAATCCAGGTAGCAGCCATCAGAGCCACCTCTTCTTCTAGAAACTCTTGGTGTCCGCCAGAATAGCCAATATGAAGATTCTGGCTTTGGGATGCTCAAGGGAATGTCCTACAAGGGTGAGAGGATTTCAGCATGGTGAGTATGGAGAGACCTCTTAGAAATTAAGGGCTGACTAGACTCATATAAGGCCCATTAGAGAGGCCATCATCCTACCATGGGACTACCAAGGGGGTCCCCAGTAAGATCTCTGAGGAACCCATAAAAGCATCTCAAGAAGAAAGAATTACTTTTGAATACAAATACCAATGTTTGGCTGCAACTGTACCAGATATACCAGGCTCTATGGGTACTACCATCTCTTCTGTACCCACCCTTCAATGTGGCCCCTTTCTTAAAGGACCACACATCCCAGGGAGAGGGAGGAAGACATGGAGCAGAAGGGGTTAGAGAGAGGAGAACTCATGCCTTCTCCACTGCTGGCATTTCCGTTCATCCAACCCAAATTTTAAACAGGATGAGGATTTTATTCAACTGGACTACACATCTTAACAATTCCAAGACAGGAATAGAGAAGAGGGACCTGACATAACACAGAGGCAAGAAAATTACATGAAAGAATAAAGTTGCTTCCTGCCTGTTCCCAACCTAATAGAACCCATTCATGAATTTTGGTATACAAATCAAGTAGGCTGTGCTAGCGCCACGGTCCAGAGAAGAAAGCCAAGGCTTGGACAGGTCAGGTGATTTGCCCAAGATTGCACAGCTCAGAGTTGCAGCTCCGTATGCAGATCTATCTGCCTCCAGGGACTGTGCTGGTAATGCCCAGATGTATACCTACAGCAGTTAATGTGGAGTTAGCAAGAATGGAAGGGTTGAACCTGCAAAAGGCAGTGTGTACACAGCAGAGCAGCTTCAGTTTTGTAACGCAGAGCACAGCCTGTTTACTGATGATCCTCTTCCTAAGTACTTCCCTCATGTTTATGAAATGATGTGTGGGTCCTGCCCCATTTTTAATGACTCCTTATTTACATGGAGCACATTATTTATGGAAGCAGAGATAGCGCCATTGCAAACCCATAGAAAGCAGAGATAGGAGGAAGGCATTGTTCGCTCCCCAGCTAGGACAGGATTCTGATTATTCAAGAGCTCACCCTCCTCGCTGTGGTACCAGGCTCAATAAATAACACCCCGTATGGAAATGGTGCTTGATGTAAATTGTGACTCAGTCCACATAAATTGATAGTTGGCTGGTGGAGAGCTTCCAGCATTTGGCAAGGAAGTGAGTAGCAGCCTGGGAATTTGAAGACCCGGTTCCTCAGAGATGGCAGCCCCCATTCCTCACTGCACACTTCTCAGAAACAATTAACATTTTTTATTTAAGTAATAAGCTCCAAAGAAGAGATGTAGCTGGAAGATAATAGCCCTTGTGAAATCACGAGGTGTTTGGAGGTGAATCTATGGGCACTTCGCATAATGAGACGACCATCCATGGATGCCAATTTTCATAGAGCTTTTCAGTGCTAATCGTTTTTCCAAGAAATAATTCTGAGAGTCCAAGGTGGAAGCTGAGCTTCAAAGGCTAAATTGCTCAAATAACTTTGGAATTCATGAACTCTCAGGAAATGCTAGTTGTGGGACCAAAGAGGCTGTCATTTGGGTTTGTTAAGAAAATACGATTTGCTTTCTTCAAGGAGAGATGGGTGGTCCTTCTGATGTGGGACTCAGGGCTACAAGACCATTCTGTGCTTCTGGGAAAATCAGCAGCAAAGGTGATGATTCAACAGCCCATTCCCCTTGCTCAGAAGGCAGCAACTGGTCCTGTCCAAACCAGTAGCAGAATAATTTCGGGAAGAGGTGAAAATTTGTAAGACTCGGTATTATGAGGAAAAGGGAAGTCCTCTTAAAAAACAACAACATGTAAGTGAAAATCCAGAAATGGACCCCACACACCCCGAGTACAGGATATGGGGACTGCCCCAACTGTTGCTGTCTGCTGCTCTTCCCAGAGGAGGCAAGGGAAGCAGAAGAAAGACTTCAACTTTTGCAGTCCACAGAAAACTGGACTTGACTTCTGTTTCTGCTACTCATATGCTCTGTGACCATGAGCATGTGATATAGCTTGTTGTTGTTGTTTTTTGAGATGGAGTTTCCCTCTTGCTGCCTAGGCTGAAATGCAATGGTGTGGTCTCCGCTCACAGCAACCTCCACCTCCTGGGTTCAAGCGATTCTCCTGCCTCAACCTCCCAAATACCCAGGATTTCAGGCACCTGCCACCATGCCTGGCTAGTTTTTGTATTTTTAGTAGAGATGGGGTTTCACCATGTTGGCCAGGCTGGTCTCGAACTCCTTACCACAGGTGATCTGCCCGCCTCGGCCTCTCAAAGTGCTGGGATTACAGGGGTGAGCCACCTGGCCCAGCCAGCCTTCATCACATTATTTGATTCCTTTCAATGAGCCAATTTTGATGCCAGCACTGGAGATACAGGTGTCCTGGGCTCAAGAAATTCAGCGTGTGTCCTAAGGTATTACTCAAGTCACAGACCCTTTCCTATTTGATCTCCTGCCCAAGAGGCTTGGACTTTTCTCCAGAGGCTTGGTGCAACTCACACATATTGTGCTAGTCTAGGGCTAGGGGGCTTCACCCTGTTTTCTCATGTATATTTCAGGACAAGGCTTCGAGGGAAGTATTATTAATTCAATTTAATTAAGCCCACTAATCAAAGCTGTGGAGTAGCTTGAACAAGGCCCATGCTAGTTGGCAGTAGAGTAGGTCTCTGGCTTCCCATTGAGTGCTCTTTCCTTGATACCCCATGAGTCCTGGGAAGAGCACCAAGCAGCAGCAGCTACTCACACATGCTCGGGCCAAAGCCCCTCATCACCCTGTGAGCAGAGCAGGGATGGTAGTGCAGAAGCTGAGAGCCAAGGTTCATCATGCTGTCCACTCGGTGCTACCCACTTGGTGGCTAAGGCAGTTCCCAGCTGGGCCTCAGTTTTCTGCTCTTTAAATTGGGCTTGGGGAGACCAATGGCTGCTGTGTTCAGTTGTACACATGAACCCCTGGCCAAAGGGAAAGTGGTGGACAGAATCTAGCCCACTTTCTGCTTGCAATGCTGGGCATCCTCACGTGGAACAGAGCCTGTCCAGAGGAAGGAACAGTCTTTCTGTAAGTACTCAAAAGCTCTATATGTGCTACTGGGTTCCCTCGACAGGCAAAAGCATCTCCACATTTCCTCCCAACACCTTTCGATATCTCCAGTGTGCACAATCCTGAGAGAGAGAGAGAGAGAAACACAAAAGCAGGAGTCCCTCCCCACCACCCGCCAGGGTTAAACTGAATTTATCCCCATGATGTGCATTTATGTGCCTGTTGAGGCAAAGCTGCTCTGTAGAAAGAGCACAGGCTTCAGGATCAGTGAGCTCCAGCTTCACTCCCAGGACCCCACCTCCTAGCCACTGGAACTCAGACATCAGAATGAATGCTGTCCTCTGTCACAGCTATGTGCCAGAGTCTACTATGTGCCAGACCTGCAGGACGTTGGTGCCTGTAGTGACACTCCAGCATCACCAACCCTCTTCTCCCCTCATCTTGCAGAGCAATGAAGGTACTTGGCTACCATGATAGAGTTGGGAAGGAGTTGCTTGCACCTGGACGAGGATTCAGGTGTCTCCAACCCAAAAGCACTTGCTCTTGATTGCCTTGCTCTGCCTCACCCAAGTGAGAATAACCCTGCTTTTCCCCATTGGTTTCTTGTAATGGTCACAGTGGTTCACCATCTCAGGTCAGACCTGGGTTTAAATCCTGGCTTCTTTAAGTTCTAACCTTTTGACCTTAAGAAATCACTAAGCCTCAACTTCTTCACCTTTGAAATGAAGACTACAATGAGGTCCCTAACTGAAAAGCTTATTGTGAGTATTAAATAAAAATTATGTAGATATACACAGGTCATAGGCGCATGGTAAGAGCTCAATAAGTGTGAGATATTATTTAGCAGTGGTTGAAGTGACGCCGGTATTATGTAAGTTCCCAGTCCAGCTCCTCACGTAATGTGGGTGCTCCATGATTGATTATCAGCTTTCTTTCAATGTGGAAGAGTAGAGAGGGATAGAACAATGTTCCAGTGGAAAGTGGAGAAGAGAGACGGCACTTGGGAGCCAGCAGGTTATGTCTTCAGGAACTCAGTGTTGACCTCCACTGTCATTTAAACTTTCTTATTTGTCCTTAAAGAATGTCAATGCCTAGATTTTGAAGTGTTAACAAAGTGTTCCAAAGTGTGTCTCCCCAAGTTCCGTGAATTACAGGTTAGAGAACACTCTTCTAGCAAGCTCCCCATTCCCTTACTCAGGCTCAAGATCTATCACCTGTACCTGGGAACCTGGATGAAGAGGCCTGTCCAGGTGGTTCTTTGTACCTGGGGGTATCTGACCCTCCCTGATTCCTTTCCACCTTCCATATGCTCCCCTCTGACTCACTTCTGTTGTAGCCAAGAGGGCAAGTGTGGAGAGGTTGTTTAAAACAACCTCTCACACACACCAAACCCTATAATCAACCAAAGTGGTCATTTGATCTACGTGGGAAGGCATGCACTCCCGTCGGCTTCCAGGCACCAGGAAGTGACACCAGCAAGCAAGGAAGGCACACCACTAATAGGAATAACTGCCATCTGTCACAGGATGCCTGCTGGTCACCAGGCATTTCACATGCACCGTATCATTAGTATTCACAGCAAACCCTGAGGGAGGCCTTACAGGCTGTGTGTTACAGATGAAGGAACGAGGGTCAGCAGGGTGAAGGAACTTGCCCACATCCTCCACAGCTACTAGGTGGCAGCGCTGGGATTCTAGCCAGGTGTGTCTGACTTGGGAGCCTGGGCCCTGGCCATTCAGCCAGGCTGACATCCAATTTGATATGGTCATCTGAAGAACACAGAAAGTAACAACAGTGAATTTTGAGTCATAAAGACTGAAGGACCCCCATTCAATAGAGACTTTGTTCAGGGCCTCAGAAGCCCTGTAGATGTTTTTGAATAGTAGGTTATTCTCTTTTCTCTGGCAAAATTCAGCAAGTGTTTACTGCAGACCTGCTGTGTGCTAGGAAATGTGCCGGGTTCCTAAAACACACAATAATATTCAATATTGTTCTTCAGAACTCCAAGTCTGACTACCACTTATAATGTTGACTGTGTGACCCTGGGAAAGTTAGTTACCAGTCTTGTACCCTCACTTTCTTATCTGTGTTCTGTATGTCATAAATAGCTGAGATAAATGTATCAAACAACTAGCCCAGCGCATGACCTAGGATAGATGTGTGATCTCTGGTATTAGAAGCAGTTGCAATTACCATGATTGTTTTCCTTGCTTGGTCCACACAATCCCTTCCCCATGGTCTTTCCTTTATCCCCATCAGCCTAAGGATCCAGCCCACTTGCTTCTCCTCTCCCCAGTAAGCCACCTGAGGTTCCCTGGGCTTCCTTTCATCCCCCGTGGTATGTGAAAAACAGGATGTAGAATTCCTTTCTTTCTCCTGTTTTGGTGTCCCCACAGATAAACCTAAAGACTTTCTCACTTCAAGGATTTTACTAACAATTTATCCCAGGGTACAGGAAGGTGCCACAAATGGTCCCAGGCAGAGGCACATCATCTGTGTGTGGCTCCTGAATCCTTCTTTGAGATGGTCCCAGGACATTCTCCTCCACTGTGCCTCTAACTGACCAACTGCTCTTGTTTTTGTTATCTAACCCTAATCAAAGCAGTCATCTCTTTCTGATCCTTTTTAATTTATTCATTTTTATTTTTATTTTTATTTTCATTTTGAGACAGTGTCTCGCTCTATCATCCAGGCTGGAGTGCAGTGGCGCAATCTTGACTCACTGCAACTTCCGCCTCCCAGGTTCAAGTGATTCTCATGTCTCAGTCTCCTACGTAGCTGAGATTGCAAGTGTGCCTCACCACATCTGGCTAATTTTTGTATTTCTAGTAAAGACAGGGTTTCACCATGTTGGCCAGGCTGGTCTTGAACTCCTGGCCTCAAGTGATCCACTTGTCTTGGCCTCCCAAAGTGCTGGGATTACAGACGTGAGCCACCATGACTGGCCAATTTTTAAATTTAAATTTAAACAGAGGTACACAGATTTTTCTATCATGCTGGAATGTACGCACGCTTTATGTAACCATGGTTAACATACTAACATTGTGGGGTTCTGGGATCTGGAGTGACTTCTAGGAGGATATGGTCTGAGCCCTTATCCTTGAAGAATGAGCCTAGACTTGTGAGGTAGATAGATAGAGTGATTAAGGATACTCCAGACAGGGGAAGCAGAGCAAAGGGGCAAAGAGGGTGACAATGTGTTCAAAATGGAGCAAGGCTGTGCAACTGGTGTGCCAGGTTCATGGTTGAGGGTGGGAGGCGAGTGATAGGAAATGGAGCTGGAAAATTCACTTCGGCCTATTGCAATGGTCTTTATAAGCTTCGAATTTATTAGATATTGCTATGGGTTGAAGCGTGTCCTCCCAAGAAAGATATCCACAAATGATAACCCCTAGTACCTCAAAATGTGACCTAACTTGTAAACAGGGTCCTAAAAGAGGTAATCAAGTTAAAATGAGGTTATTTGGTTGGACCCTAATCCAGTATGTTGGGTGTCCTTATAAAAAGGGAGAATGTGGACACAGGAATAGACACACACAGAGAGAGCACAGTGAAAAGGCATGGGATTGGAGTGACACAATGACAAGCAAAGACATGTCTGAGGCTACCAGAAGCTAGGAGAAAGGCCTGGAACAGCTCCTTTTCTAAAACCGTCAAAGGAAGCAACACCCTGCTGACAACACCTCGATCTTGGACTCTGGCCTCCACAACTGTAAGACAACGAATTTCTGGGGGGGTTTTATTTTGTTTTGAGACGGAGTCTCACTCTGTCGTCAGGCTGGAGTGCAATGGCGCAATCTCAGCTCACTGCAATCTCCGCCTCCCAAGTTCAAGAGATTCTCCTGTCTCAGCCTCCTGAGTAGCTGGGATTACAGGCCTGCAAAACCACACCCAGCTAATTTTTGTATTTTTAGTGGAGATGGGGTTTCACCATGTTGGCCAGGATGGCCTCAATCTTCTGACCTCATGATTCACCCACCTTGGCCTCCCAAAGTGCTGGGATTACAGGTGTGAGCCACCACGCCTGGCCATTTCTGTTTTTTTTAATGCCACCCAGTTTGTGAAACTCTGTATGACATCCCTAGCAAAGTGATATAGTCATATACTGAACGATTAACTGCTAACAGGGAAGGCCTTCATTGGGTTGGGAATCCCCAACATGAACATGACAGGTAGTAAAAGCTCCCTCTTTAAAAGGACCAGGAGAGAGTAGAGCTTATTGATCAGGAGCTGAGCTTTTGAAACCAGACTGCCTGCTTTGTCTTCCTTCTCTGCCTCTTTCTTTCTATGTGTCTGGTGCCTCAGTTTCCTGATCTATTCAATGGGGGACATGCTAATATCTAAAGGGTTGCAGGGAAGAGTAAATTATGTCTCACAAGTACCCGCATAATGCGTGGCACTACTAAGCGGTCAATAAATGCTAGCTCTCATTACCAAGCTTGTCTTCCTTTGAATTTTTGCAGTGAAAACTGTTCTCTGCTTGGTAGAATTTGCCCGCAGGCCCCCATGTGACAGGGGCTCTTACAAAAGAGTTTGTTTACATGCATCAAGTTACCAACATTTTCCAAGAAAAGCGTTCTCTTTCACTTGGGTATTTACTTACAGAATCTAGTCCTAGCCCAGAGAAAAGTGATGCTTGTGGCTGGTGAGCTGCTTCTTGACCCTAAACCCCTCCCTCGTAGTTCTGCTCAGCATTTCTAGAATATATCCCAAAGTAATCAAAAGCACAGGCAAGCATGTAAAGAGAGACATGCGGTTTCATAGGAAAAATTAAAGAGTTTAGGCTGGGACCGGGATCTGAATTCCTTCTTGGCTACCAAATAGCAGTATGAACTTTGACCTGTGACCCAGGTCTTTGAGTCTCAATTTCCTCACATGCAAAAAGGAACTACTGCTTTCTTGGGAAAAAATGCCTGGAAATTTAATGAGGCAAAGCCCATGGTGTACCTAGCACATTGCTGACGCATGCCAGGCCTTGGTGCGGACCGTTCTCTGCACCCTTGCCCCACCTGGCAAGGTCAAGGCTATGGCAATGAGGGAGCCAGCGCAATAAAACAAGATCAGTTGCTCCATGAGATTTGGAAGCGCTCATGTCTCCAGATGTCAGGCTGCGAATATTTAGATGCCACAGATATTTGCTCAACTCCCATAAGCTAAAGAATGCACTCCTCACAAATCTCATTTTAGCATTATTTTTATTAAAATCACATTTCAGCCTTGAACCATCAGGACCTTTCCCACTAGCCGGAAATGATTGGTGAGCCAGATGCTGGGTATAGAGTGTCACGAGGTTTCGAATTTGATGAGAGTGACTCCTCTCTGGAAGAATCGAGGGTGACTCACAGGCTGGGAGGACTGCGGGAGCTGGGGAAGTGGGGGTCATGCTACCAGGCTGGGTCCCAAGAGCAGCAGAACCCTAGCACTGAGGAAACACAAAGGGCCAATCTCAGCATTACTGTTGTTAAGAGACATAATTCAAGTATTTTACACAAATCCAAAACAACTTTTTGAAACTTAGACTTTTTAATCTCACAGTGATTCAGTTTAGGACATGTAGCCTCATTGCAGAATCTTTTGGACCACATGGGACATTATGACACAGGCTCGTGTGTACATAAGGGAGTGTGGTGTGCTGATCAACTTGAGGAGTGACAGTCTTGCAGCAGTGATGCAATCTTGGGCATGGTGGCTCATGTCTGTAATCCTAGCATGTGGAGAGGCTGAGGTGGGAGGATTGCTTGAAGCCGGGAGTTCAAGACCAACCTAGGCAACCTAGGCAACAAAGCAGACCTCTGTCTCTACAAAAATTATACAACAATAATTAGCTGGTCATGGTGGTGCATGCCTGTGTCCCAGCTACTCAGGAGATCTAGGTGGGAGGACTACTTAAGCCCAGAAGTTTGAGGCTGCATTGAGCTATGATCATGCCACTTCACTCCAGTCTGAGCCACAGAATGAGACTCCATCTCTTAAAAACAAAAACCAAACAAAACATGTGAGTAGTGTGGGCCCTGCTAACTCTTTCTACACAGGTGACCTCTTCACTAACAATATTCTTATCCCCAAGTGAAATTAAGGTGATTTTGAGACGGAGCCTCACTCTGTCATCAGGCTGGAGTGCAGTGGTGCAATCTTGGCTCACTGCAATCTCCGCCTCCCAAGTTCAAGCGATTCTCCTGTCTCAGCCTCCTGAGTAGCTGGGATTACAGGCCTGCAAAACCACACCCAGCTAATTTTTGTATTTTTAGTGGAGATGGGGTTTCACCATGTTGGCCAGGATGGCCTCGATCTTCTGACCTCATGATTCGCCCACCTTGGCCTCCCAAAGTGCTGGGATTACAGGTGTGAGCCACCACGCCTGGCCATTTCTGTTTTTTTAAGCCACCCAGTTTGTGAAACTCTGTATGACATCCCTAGCAAAGTGATATAGTCATATACTGAACGATTAACTGCTAACAGGGAAGGCCTTCATTGGGTTGGGAATCCCCAACATGAACATGACAGGTAGTAAAAGCTCCCTCTTTAAAAGGACCAGGAGAGAGTAGAGCTTATTGATCAGGAGCTGAGCTTTTGAAACCAGACTGCCTGCTTTGTCTTCCTTCTCTGCCTCTTTCTTTCTATGTGTCTGGTGCCTCAGTTTCCTGATCTATTCAATGGGGGACATGCTAATATCTAAAGGATTGCAGGGAAGAGTAAATTATGTTTCACAAGTACCCGCATAATGTGTGGCACTAGTAAGCTGTCAATAAATGCTAGCTCTCATTACCAAGCTTGTCTTCCTTTGAATTTTTGCAGTGAAAACTGTTCTCTGCTTGGTAGAATTTGCCCGCAGGCCCCCATGTGGCAGGGGCTCTTACAGAAGAGTTTGTTTACATGCATCAAGTTACCAACATTTTCCAAGAAATTAGGGTGTTGACCAATACAATCTCATTGAGATGGGGTTATGAGAGTGGTCCCTAATTCAGTATGACTGTATTCTTATAGAAAGAAGGGAATTTGAAGGCAGACACACACAGGAAGGGGAACACATTTAGAAGATAGAGGTACAGATTAGATTTGTGCAACGGCAAGCCAAGAAATACCAACGGTTGATGACGCTATGGTGTGAAGATTTGTCTCCTCCAAAACTCATGTTGAAATGTAATCCCCAAGGTAGCAGTATGGAGAGGTAGAGCCTTGAAGAGGTGATTGGTCTGCCCTCATGAATGGATTAATCCATTGATGGATCAATGGGTTAATGGATTATCATAGGAGGGGAACGGGTGGCTTTATATTAGGAGGAAGAGATACCTGGGCTAACATGCTCCACTTCCTCATCATGTGATGTCCTGTGCTACCATGAGACTCTACAGAGTTCCCAGCAGCAAGAAGGCCCTGAGCAGATATGGCCCTCTGACCTTGGACTTCTCAGCCTCCATGACTGTAAGAAATACATGCCTTTTCTTTTTAAATTACCCAGTTTCAGGTATCCTGTTGCAAGCAACAGAAAAACGACTAAGATATCTGGTAACAACTGGAAGTAAAGAGAGAAAGCACGGCCCTGCCAAGACCTTGCCTTCTGACTTCCACCCTCTAGAACTATGGGAGAAGAAATTGCTGTTGTTTTGAGCCACCCAGTTTATGACCTACTTTGTTATGGCTGCCCTAGGAAGCTAATGCATTCTCAAACTTCTGTCTCCTTTGACTAGCAGGTAAACCAAATTCCTAACAAAAGGCCACTGGGAAGCCTGCATCTAGCAGTTTTATAAGAACAACAGGGGCCGGATCCAAACTGGAAGGTAACAAAGGGGTAGCTGAGGAGGAAGTGGCTACAGAGTAGACTCTTGTTTTAAGGTCCTTAGGAAAAATATTTAATTTCTCTAAGTCTCAGTTTTCTCATCCCTAGCATGGAGATAACAACAGCACATAGGTTTGTGGTTAAGCAAAATGAATGAGTGATTGCCTGTTAAGTGCTAAGCACCAGGCAGGAAAACAAATAAGCAGTCTCACATTAAATAAATGGAAACAATATTTTAAAGATGTAAATGCTTAATATACATTGTAGATTTAAATGGCTTCTATTAATATGTTCAGTAATTCACCCTTTCTTAGTCCTTAGCACTAGGGGTGTGTTCTGGAAGAAAAGGACACCATTCCTGCTATTCAGAAGTTAATAGATGAATGCAGTCACTGCTTCTGCTACTAATAACAATCCTACCTCCCTAAGTATGGAAAAGGCAACCCAGAGAGCTGACTTAGGATGAGAACATCAATTGGCCACCTATCAAGAAGGGGGACAGCCCAACTCCTGAGCTGTGAATCTGACTATTCTGTGATGAAAACAGAATAGAAATAGACAATAAGAACCTAAAATTAAGATATTTTTCAAATCAAAAGTGAAAAAAGAAATAAGGAAAGTATTATTTAATTGGAAAGCATTATTATTTAAAAGCATTGTCAGAAAGAATTAGGGAGTGGAGAAGCTGTTCAGCCAAGATCAAGGGTTTGCATACATGACTCTTTGATCACACAGGTTTTGAGTGAGTCATAAAATATTTACAGTGCAGAAGCCACTGGACAATGCCTAAGACAAAATCTAATTATATCCTCAAGCCAAAGGGTCACCACCTGATGATGGGACCCCACAGGGCCCAGAAACAGGGCTCCGATGCCCACGTTAGTGTGTGCCCATTGTGTCCTGTTGCCCCTAGGTCCAGGGCTCACCAAATTCCTCAAGAAAGGTCCAGGTTCAGGGATTCCACTTTCCCCATGGCATCCAACTCTCCCACTTTCCAGCTGGCCCTAGAATCTGCCATCTTTCTTGTCTATATACTACATCATGATTTTTCAGAGTTGCTTGCAAAGAGTATATAAATATCACATAGCACACAGTTCAGAGGGTTTGGCTGGTGACTGAGCTGTACCTGAAGAGACCCAGAATCTGGGGAGGTAGGACATGCTCCTCTCACGTTGTGCTCTCAGGCTTTGTGACCTCACCCATCTCCCCACTGATACTCTGAGCCCTTTAAAGGATAGCCTCTCACCTCTATATCCAGCACTCTCTGCAGGTCTGGCTCAATGAATATTCATAAATGAATGCATGGAATTTGAATGAATATGTAAGTGGTGGGGGTGAAAAATACCTAGAGAGGAAAGACTAGTTTGGGACATAGAAGATGTCATTCACAGGGTGACACATGAGTGGATCCTGAGGATGCTGAAGAGTTCCCTAAGCAAGGGAAGTGGGGCAGCCTTGGAGACGGAAAATCATTGTATGCAGGGCTGCTCCTCGCTCTGCTGAGGAAGGGTGAGAAGTTCAGGCTCCTGAGGAGTAAGGGGCAGGCATGGATTTGCCTGAGACAAGCCTGGATATTAGATCTGCCTGGACCAGGAATGAGAGGGCCTCCCTGTTGGAGAACCTGGGATCTCTCTGGAGGGAGGCTGAGCATGAAGGATGGATCTGGGGAACAGGATGACAGTAACCGATTTGAGGTCTAGAAAAACCATAAGTGGGTTACCAATAGATGGAGGACAGCAGGCCAGGAAATCAAGAGACTAGGTGAAAAACGAGAGTCTTGACCCAAGAGGGTGAACTTTGGACAGAAAGGGGAAGGGGTCTAAAAGGCATTTTCCAGACACAATTTTTGACTCACATGGGAAGTGAGGAAAAGGTTTTAACCTCACAGTCTGGGCAGATAATGATGCTCATTTTTGAGACAGGTGGTACTAAAGACGACAAAGCAGAGAGGGGAGCTGAGGGTTCAGTCTGGATTTGTCAAGTTCAAGTCACCAGAGGGACATCCCAGTGAGAATATCCTACTCAAGGGCTTTAAATTATAAAGTTAGAGCTTTAGGATTCAACAATACCTGTAAAGAAGATCTGCAGGTAATCATGGAACCATGACTATATTTCAATATTGCTTTGAATAAAGGGATGCTGACGTTGTGCACTGGAGCTCACCATGTGAAAATCAATTTTCCACACTTTGGAGTTCACAAAGCACATTCACAACCTTCCCCTCATTAACATCCCTACCACCACCACCATCCCTGCTTATGGCATAGACGACCAAGATTAGAAATATGATTTAGCCAATCTGAGAATGACCAAAGTAGGCAGGTTGTTCTAAGATCATGTAACTAAAAGCAGTGCCTCTTGGACTGATGGTCTCAAGTCCAGTTTCAATCTCTTCCCATCCTAGTGTTTTGACCATTGAATCTACTATATGCTAAGCTTTAAAACTCCCATGAGATGTGTTGATGGAGTCCCTAATGCAAAGGGCATTGGATACCTTGCCTGAGCACAGCTCAGAAGAGAAGCTGGAGATTGTAGATGTGGGGCTGTCAAAGCCATCTCTGCAGAGGGAAGGCTGAGTGAGAGTATCTTCAGGGGCAACACAAGATTTCTGTGCATCTGAATAGGGTGAAGCAGGGACTGGAGGCATCTGAAAGCTGAACACATGTGCATTAGAACTAGGCTTGAGTTCAAGTACTGGCTTCAGCACTTATTTATTTATTTATTTATTTATTTTATTTATTTTATTTTTATTTTTATTTTTTTTGAGACGGAGTTTTGCTCTTGTTGCCAGGCTGGAGGGCAATGGCACCATCTCTGCTCACTGCACCTCCGCCTTCCGGGTTCAAGCAATTCTCCTGCCTCAGCCTCCTTAGTAGCTGGGGTTACAGGCACTTGCCACCACACCCGGCTAATTTTTGTATTGTTGGCCAGGCTGGTCTCAAACTCCTGACCTCAGATGATCCACCCACCTTGGTCTTGGTTAAATGGGAGGATTGGTGGATCTTGACTGCTGGGCTGTTACATAAACAAAGTGTAATTCTGCACATGGAGACTGCACCATACTGACTGGTATTGGTAAGTGTTTAGTAAATTCATGTGGTCAGATGGGGAAAGCCAGTTTGTCCATGTTCTTTGTCATAGAATTGCTTTCTCATGGGTCTTGCCCTTTTCTGTGCCCTTGAAGACACAGGGCTTTGCACCAGATGCCTGACAGCTAGTAAATGTTCAAGAAAAGAAAAACAATCCCAGGCAGTAAATCAAAGGATAGTTTCTAATAAGAGAAACAACAGAACAAAGAATACAGGACACATTTGAAAGATCCGGAACCATAACATAAAATAACAGTGTGTCTGGACCTATAAATAATAATGTGTGCTATGTGGGAGAAATGGTTCCCTTTTTATAGGTTTGTAAAACCAGATGAAGGAAGCAGAGGAACACGTGAACTTCCATCTCTTGAAACTGGCACTCACCAAAGGAATGCAGATGAGCTCAGTTACCCAACTATAACGTGGATTGAGAAACAGCCTAAATGTAATAAAATTGATGGTGCCTAATTGTCCAGGGGTTTAGTCCGCAGGGTACAAAGTGGGAAGGGTGTGGTCTGATTCTGCAGGACCATTAATTAATTGAGAGCAGGTTAATGAGGTTTGCCAAGAATATCCTAAATCATAATGGCCTGGGAGCACGATCAAAGTGAAAAGCATAATACAGGGAACTCATCAAAACTAGAATTATGAGTTAAAAATGAGATGCAGCTTGGAAATAATGCAAACAAAAGTATCTGGAGAAAAATGATCAGAAACAACCAGAGAATGCAGTAGGGGGCTCCAGCAAGAAAAGCAATGGAAATGCAAAGACAGTAACAGATTAAATATAGGAAGAAAAGAATGGACTGCATAAGCTGGAAAAGGTTAAAATAATGAGTACTCTGCTGCCAAGTATAACTGTTATGAACCCAGGAAGGTGTGGCTCTGCCTTTCTAGCTGGTTGCATCTCAGAGGAAGATGGAGGTGATGGTTGTGGATATGAAGAGGTCCTAATACATAGGACCTGTGTTAGCTCCAGTAACCTTGAACTTGCTACCTGCACTCCTCATGCCTCAGTGTCTTTGCCTGCAAAGCGCAAATAAAAATAACAACCACCTCCATCCTACAGGGTTCTTGTGAGGAATAGATGACTAAAGATGGGAAAAAATTGAAAATTGTAAAGGTTTTGCAAACAACAGTCATGGGTTCAAACAAACCAAACTAATAAAAAAAGTTCTATAGATGCATCGACTTCATTGATTTACCTGTCAAAGTGAGATTTTTTTTAGTCCTCTGGAGTTTTCCTGTGGAGTGAGAATTAAATTTGTTGATACCTGTGAAATATGTATAATATATCATACATACATATGTATACAAGAAATACACAAAATGACATTTCACATATATACATGAAATAATGACATATATTTCACATGACATGTATAGAAAAGTATCTGGCAATAGAAAATGTTTGAGACATGTTAATGACTTTTCCACAATGTGTCAGTTCTTCTTTGTAAATCAGTTTCTCTCACTAGAATGCACTAGAATGTGCACTCCTTGAGGGTCAAAGCCACCTTATCTATGCTTTATATTTCAGCACAAAATACTCTGTTTGACACCCAGAGATATCTGTGATTGAAAGGGCAAAAATGATAATGACACTTAATATTTATTAATGCTTACTTTGCATGAGGGATTATGTTAGCTGCTTCACCTTTCTTAATTATCATGAAATCATTTGAATTAGGTATTATCATGTGTCTTATTTTACTTATGAAGAAGCAGGTACAGAGAAGTGACATGAAGTTCCTAAATTACACAGTAAGAGGTGGAGCAGAGATGGACTCCATGCCAGGCTTTGTACCACACCACAGTCTGGTCTTCTCACACTAAAAAGGAAGGAATAGATGCACGGATGAACAAGTGAATGAAGGAATGAAAGCATGAGTGAATGAGTGAGTGGCAGGACAATTATCTAACATATTGTAGTGATGGATAATGTTTACATATGCACAGAAGTCAACTCCCAGGAAGCTAGCTGGGAAAGTGTGCTCCTTGGATCCTCTCACAGTTTTCTTGGGCCTCATTTGAATTTCTTTATATATATATATATATATATATATATATATATATATATATATATATATATATTTTAAGTTCTGGGATACATGTGCAGAACATGTAGGTTTGTTACATAGGTATACACGTGCCATGGTGGTTTGATGCACCCATCAACCTGTCATCTTCATTAGGTATTTCTCCTAATGTTATCCCTCCCCTAGCCCCCTACTCCCTGACAGGCCCCAATGTGTGATGCTCCCCTCCCTGTGTCCATGTGTTCTCATTGTTCAACTCCCACTTATGAGTGAGAACATGTGGTGTTTGGTCTTTTGTTCCTATGTTAGTTTGTTGAGAATGATCATTTCCAGTTTCACCCATGTCCCTGCAAAGGACAGAAGCTCATCCTTTTTATGGCTGCATAGTGTTCCATAGTGTATATGTGCCACATTTTCTTTACCTCATCTATCATCGATAGGCATTTGGGTTGGTTCCTAGTCTTTGCTATTGTGAATAGTGCTGCAATAGACATATGTGTGCATGTGTCTTTATAGTAGAATGATTTGTAAATCTTTGGGTATATACCCAGTAATGGGATTGCTGGGTCAAATGGTATTTCTGGTTCTAGATCCTTGAGGATTTGCCACACTGTCTTCAATAATGGTTGAACTAATTTACACTCTCACCAACAGTGTAAGTGTCCCTATTTCTCCACATCCTCTCCAGCATCTGTTGTTTCCTGACATTTTAATGATCACCATTATAACTGGCATGAGTTGGTATCTCATTGTGGTTTTGATTTGCATTTCTCTAGTGACCAGTGATGATGAGCTTTTTTTCATATGTTTGTTGGCTGCACAAATATCTTCTTTTGAGAAGTGTCTGTTCATATCCTTTGCCCCCTTTTTGATGGGGTTGTTTTTCTTCTGGTCAATTTGTTTAAGTTCCTTATAGATTCTGGATATTTGCCCTTTGTCAAATGGATAGATTGCAAAACTTTTCTCCCATTCTGTATGTTGCCTGTTCACTCTGATGATAGTTTCTTTTGCTGTGCAGAAGCTCTTTAATTTAATTAGATCCCATTTGTCAATTTTGGCTTTTATTGCCATTGCTTTTGGTGTTTCAGTCAGGAAGTCTTTGCCCATGCCTATGTCCTGAATGGAATTGCCTAGGTTTTCTTCTAGGGTTTTTATGTTTTTAGGTTTTACATTTAAGTCTTTAATCCATCTTGAGTTAATTTTTGTAAAAGATGTAAGGAAGGGGTCCAGTTTCGGTTTTCTGCATATGGCTAGCCAGTTTTCTCAACACTATGTATTAAATAGGGAATCCTTTCTGCATTGCTTGTTTTTGTCAGGTTTGTCAAAGATCAGATGGTTGTAGATGTGTGGCATTATTTCTGAGGCCTCTGTTCTGTTCCCTTGGTCTATATATCTCTTTTGGTACCAGTACCATGCTGCTTTGGTTACTGTAGCCTTGTAGCATAGTTTGAAGACAGGTAGCATGATGCCTCCAGCTTTGTTCTTTTTGCTTAGGATTGTCTTGGCTATGCAGGCTCTTTTTTATTTCCATATGAAATTTAAAGTAGTCTTTTCCAATTCTGTGAAGAAAGTCAATAGTAGCTTGATGGGGATAGCATTCAATCTATAAATTACTTTGGTCAGTATGGCAATTTTCACAATATTGATTCTTCCTATCCATGAGAATGGAATGTTTGTCTATTTGTTTGTGTCCTCTCTTATTGAGCAGTGGTTTGTAGTTCTCCTTCAAGAGGTTCTTCACATCCGTTTTAAGTTGTATTCCTAGGTATTTTATTCTCTTTGCAGCAATTGTGAATGGGAGTTCACTCATAGTTTGGATCTCTATTATTGGTGTATAGGAATGCTTGTGATTTTTGCACATTGATTTTGTATCCTGAGACTGCTGAAGTTGCTTATCAGCTTAAGGAGATTTTAGGCTGAGATGATGAGGTTTTCTAAATATACAATCATGTCATCTGCAAACAGAGACAATTTGACTTGCTCTCTTCCTATTTGAATACCCTTTATTTCTTTCTCTTCCCTGATTGCCCTGGCCAATACTGTGTTCAACAGGAATGGTGAGAGAAGGCATTCTTGTCTTGTGCTGGTTTTCAAAGGGAATGCTTCTCAGCTTTTGACCATTCAGTATGATATCGCCTGTGGGTTTGTCATAAATAGCTCTTATTATTTTGAGATACATTTTATCAATACCTAGTTTATTGAGAATTTTTATCATGAAGTGGTGTTGACTTTTACCGAAGGCTCTTTCTGCATCTATTAAGATAATCATTTGGTTTTTGTCATTGGTTCTGTTTGTGTGCTGAATTATGTTTATTGATTCGTGTATGTTGAGCCAGCCTTGCATCCCAGGGATGAAGCTGACTTGATCATGGTGGATAAGCTTTTTGATGTGCTGCTGGATTCAGTTTGCCAGTATTTTATTGAGGATTTTCGCATCGACATTCGTCAGGGATATTGGCCTGAAATTATCTTTTTTTTGTTGTGTCTCTGCTGTGAATCTGTCTGGTCCTGGGCTTTTGTTGGTTGGTAGGCTATTAATTACTGCCTCAATTTCAGAACTTGTTATTGGTCTATTCAGGGATTCAACTTCTTCCTGGTTTAGTCTTGGGAGAGTGTATGTGTCCAGGAGTTTTGGTATCAGGATGATGCTGGCCTCATAAAATGAGTTATGGAGGAGTCCCTCTTTTTCTGTTGTTTGGAATAGTTTCAGAAGGAATGGTACCAGCTCCTCTTTGTACCTCTGGTAGAATTCGGCTGTGAATCTGTCTGGTCCTGGGCTTTTGTTGGTTGGTCGGCTATTAATTACTGCCTTAATTTCAGAACTTGTTATTGGTCTATTCAGGGATTCAAGTTCTTCCTGGTTTAGTCTTGGGAGGGTGTATGTGTCCAGGAGTTTATCCATTTCTTCCAGATTTTCTAGCTTATTTGCATATAGGTGTTCATAGTATTCTCTGATGGTAGTTTGTATTTCTGTAGGATCAGTGGTGATATCCCCTTTATCAATTTTTATTGTGTCTATTTGATTCTTCTTTCTTTTCTTCTTCATTAGTCTGGTTACCAGTCTATGTATCTTGTTTATCTTTTCAAAAAACCAGCTTCTGGATTCATTGATTTTTTTGGAGGGTTTTTCGTGTCTCTATCTCCTTCATTTCTGCTCTGATCTTAGTTATTTCTTGCCGTCTGCTAGCTTTTGAATTTGTTTGCTCTTGCTTGTCTAATTCTTTTAATTGTGATGTTAGAGTGCCGATTTTAGATCTTTCCTGCTTTCTCCTGTGGGCATTTAGTGCTATAAATTTCCCTCTAAACACTGCTTTAGCTGTGTCCCAGAGATTCTGGTATGTTGTGTCTTTGTTCTCATTGGTTTCAAAGAACTTACTTATTTCTGCCATAATTTCGTTATTTACCCAGTAGTCATTCAGGAGCAGATTGTTCAGTTTCCATGTAGTTGTGTGGTTTTGAGTGAGTTTCTTAATCCTGAGCTCTAATTTGATTGCACTGTGGTCTGAGAGACATTTTTTTATTATTTCCATTCTTTTGCATTTGCTGAGGACTGTTTTACTTCCAATTATGTGGTCAATTTTAGAATAAGTGCAATGTGGCACTGAGAAGAATATATGCTCTGTTGATCTGGGGTGGAGAGTTCTGCAGATGTCTATTAGTTCCATTTGATCCAGAGCTGAGTTCAAGTCCTGAATATCCTTGTTAATTTTCTGTCTCATTGATCTGTCTAATATTGACAGTGGGGTGTTAAAGTCTCCCATTAGTATTGTGTGGGAGTCTAAGTCCCTTTGTAGGTCTCTAAGAACTTGCTTTATGAATCTGGGTGCTCCTGTATTGGGTGCATATATATTTAGGATAGTTAGCTCTTCTTGTTGCATTGATTCCTTTACGATTATACAATGCCCTTGTTTGTCTTTTTTGATCTTTGTTAGTTTAAAGTCTGTTTTGTCAGAGACTAGGATTGCAACTCCTGATTTCTTTTCTTTTTCTTTCTTTTTTTTTTGTTTGCTTTCCATTTGCTTAGTAAAATTTCCTCTGTCTCTTTATTTTGAGTCTATGTGTGTCTTTGCATGTGAGATGGGTCTCCTGAATACAGCACACCGATGGGTCTTGATTCTTTATCCAATTTGCCAGTCTATGTCTTTTAATTGGGGCATTCAGCCCATTTAGATTTAAGGTTAATATTGTTATGTATGAATTTGATCCTGTCATTATGCTAGCTGGTTATTTTGCCTGTTCATTGATGTAGTTTCTTCATAGTATTGATAGTCTTTAGAATTTGGTATATTTTTGCAGTGGCTGGTACCAGTTTTTCCTTTCTATATTTAGTGCTTCCTTCAAGAGCTTGTAAGACAGGCCTGGTGGTGACAAAATCTCTCAGCATTTTGCTTGTCTGTAAATGATTTTATTTCTCCTTCACTTATGAAGCTTAGCTTGGCTGGATATGAAATTCTGGGTTGAAAATTCTTTTCTTTAAGAATGTTGAATATTGGCCCCCACTCTCTTCTGGCTTATAGGGTTTCTGCAGAGAGATCCGCTGTTAGTCTGATGGGCTTCCCTTTGTGGGTAACTAGACCTTTCTCTCTGGCTGCCCTTAACATTTTTTCCTTCATTTCAACCTTGGTGAATCTGATGATTACATGTATTGGGGTTGCTCTTCTTGAGGAGTGTCTTTGTGGTGTTCTCTGTATTTCCTGAATTTGAATGTTGGCCTGTCTTGCTAGGCTGGGAAAGTTCTCCTGGATAATATCCCGAAGAGTGTTTTCCAACTTGGTTCTGTTCTCTCCGTCACTTTCAGGTACACCAATCGTAGGTAGGTTTGGTCTTATCACACAGTCCCATATTTCTTAGAGGCTTTGTTCATTCCTTTTCATTCTTTTTTCTGTAATCTTGTATTCATGCTTTATTTCATTAAGTTGATCTTCAGTCTCTGATGTCCTTTCTTCCACTTGATTCATTTGGCTATTGGTACTTGTGTATGCTTCACAAAGTTCTCATGCTGTGTTTTTCAGCTCCATCAGGTCATTTATGTTCTCTAAACTGGTTATTCTAGTTATCAATTCGTCTAACCTTTTTTCAAGGTTCTTAGCTTCCTTGCATTGGGTTAGAACACGCTCCTTTAGCTCAGAGGAGTTTGGTATTACCCACCTTCTGAAGCCTACTTCTGTCAATTTGTCAAACTCATTCTCTGTCCATTTTTGTTCCCTTGCTGGTGAGGAGTTGTGATCCATTGGAGAAGAAGAGGCATTCTGGATTTTGGAATTTTCAGCCTTTTGGCACTGTGTTTTTTTTCTCTTCTTGAGTGGATGTCCTTTTTGTTGATGTTGATGCTATTCCTTTCTGTTTGTTAGTTTTCCTTCTAACAGTCAGGTCCCTCTGCTGCACATCTGCTGGCGTTTGCTAGAAACCTGTTTGCCTGGGTATCATCAGCGGAGGTTGCAGAACAGCTAAGATTGCTGCCTGTTCCTTTCTCTGGAAGCTTCGTCCTAGAGGGGCCTTCACAAGATGCCAGCCAGAGCTCTCCTGTATGAGGTGTCTGTTGACCCCTGCTGGGAGGTGTCTCCCAGTCAGGAGGCATGGGGGTCAGGGACCCACTTGAGGAGGCAGTCTGTCCCTTAGCAGAGCTCGAGCACTGTGCTGTGAGATCCTCTGCTGTCTTCAGAGCCAGCAGGCAGGAATGTTTAAGTCCGCTGAACCTGTGCCCACAGCTGCCCCTTCCCCAAGGTGTTCTGCCCCAGGGAAATGGGAGTTTTATCTATAAGCTCCTGACTGGGGCTGCTGCCTTTCTTTCAGAGATGCTCTGCCCAGAGAGGAGGAATCTAGAGAGGAAGTCTGGCCTCAGCAGCTTTGCGGAGATACAGTGGGCTCTGCCCACTTCAAACTTCCCTGTGACTTTGTTTACACTGTGAGGGGAAAACGCCTACTCAAGCCTCAGTAATGGTGGATCCCCCTCCACCCCTCGACCCCACCAAGCTCCAACATCCCAGGTCGACTTCAGACAGCTGTGCTGGCAGAGAGAATTTCAAGCCAGTGTATCTTAGCTTGCTAGGCTCTGTGGGGGTGGGATCCATGGAGCAAGACTGCTTGGTCCCATGGCTTCAGACCCCTTTCCAAGGGATTGAATGGCTCTGTCTCGCTGACGTTCCAGGGTCCACTAGATTATGAAAAAATAAACTCCTGCAGCTAGCTTGGTGTCTGCTTAAATGGCCGCCCTGTTTTGTGCTTGAAACCCAGGCCCTGGTGATGTAGGCACCGGAGGGAATCTCCTGGTCTGCGGGTTGCGAAGACCATGGGAAAAGCATAGTATCTGGGCTGGAGTGCACTGTTTCTCATGGCACAGTCCCTCATGGCGTCCCTTGGCTAGGGGAGGGAGTTCCCCTACCCCTTGTGCTTCCCTGGTGAGGTGACACCCCACCCACCTTTGGCTCACCCTCTGTGGGCTGCACCCACTGTCTGACCAGTCCCAATGAGCTGGATACCTCAGTTGGAAATGCAGAAATCACCTGCCTTCCGCATTGATCTTGCTGACAGCTACAGACCAAAGCTGTTCCTTTTCCGACATCTTGCCATCCACTCCTTCATTTGAATTTCTGACACATCAAAACCCTTTTTCCTTCTTCCTTAGAAATCAGCCCCCTGGATGCATTCCAGAAATGATACTGAAATCTCTTTAATATAGGTGTGATTTCATTAGAACGATCTGAGTCAGGCTTATTTTACCGTGAGCTGTTCCACCAAATGTTGAGTTTGGTGAAATCAAATTATTACAGAAAGTTTAATGAATGCAATAGCAAGAAACACTTTGCACAGTACAGAACACAGCCCCTCTGAGCCTTCCTGGTTTCAGAAACTACTTAATGCTAGCAAAAATGTGATAACACTCACTCTGATGCCCAGTCTATGCAGCTACCATCAGTACCCACCATGGCCCAGCACTGAGCTCATTGTTTCTATTTATTATTTCCATCTGGCCACAAAACTACATTTTAAGGCTAAGAAGCCTAAGCCAAGCAGTTTGTTAGCTCATATCCCAGCCTAGCATCCAGATCTAATTTCTGCTTTTCTCGGACATCCCTGCAGTCAGAGCCTTGCTCTAAGCAAGCAACCTTTGTCCATCATTTATTGTCTGTTTCAGATTAAAAGTTTGGGGCTATTGCTGTTTCTGGTTGTCAAATGTTAACACCTCTGAAACTGTGCCTCATTAAACTTTTAATGTCCTGCCATGGCCTCCCCTTTGGGGCTGATCTTTAACTCTCAGAGGCTTATAGAAATGTATACATTTAATAGTCTTATCACTTTCAAAATGCAAAGGAGTTAATGCAACTTATTTTCTCTGTTATTTATGTCTGGGTTTTTTGTTTGTTTGTTTGTTTGTTTTATTACACCATATGGGTTAATGCACCATATGGTTGCCTTTTACAGTGGGTCGATCATGACTCTTTACAATGTCTTTCAGAAGCCACTGAGACAGTGGTGGGGCAGCCACCTTCTCCTTCTTCTTATTCTTCCTGCTTTCCCTCAGAGATGGACTCTTAATAAGATATCTCAGAAGCTGGACTGGCCTAACTGGGTGAGTGCCTCTGCTCTGCTGTGCCCTAAACTCTGCCCATTTGACTTTCGTCTGCCCCCATTAGATCCTGCTGCTGATCTAGAATGATTTAAAATTCTAGGCAGAGTCTCTGGAGATCAAGCCCAAGGCTAACCTTGATGATGGCTGCCTCATGTGCTTCTGAAGGCTTCCTTTTGCATCTTCCCAAGTTGTCGACCTTTTCCCAAATCCTACACTGCAATCTTATAACTTCCCTCAAGCCCTGTATGGTAGCCCTTGAACTTCTTTTACTGTAGCGGGTTCCCATTGTAAGCAGGGGGTTGTCTCTTGGGTCTTGGCATCTAGGCAGGGCCTGGGGCTGCCAGAGGGAGAGCCATGTCACCTGAGAGTCTTTTTACTTATTGCCCATCTCCTTCCTGCCCCACATCCTATCATCTAACTGGAGGCCACCCACCCAGAAGAAGCTCTCCCCTCCTGAATGCCCGTCCATTTGCCTGGGTCCTGTTCATGGGCTACCCACAGATCTCCCATCCTCAGGGTCTTCCTGCCAACCAAGTCCTACTCAAGACCCAACCCCTAGTCATGGCTATCTTCTTGTCACTGGCCTGTGCCACCTGTCACCACTTCCAGACACACAGCTGCCCACCTGGTAGAAGACTCTTCCTGATCTCCAGCTGGCTCTGCCTCCAAACACCAGCCTACTTCTGGTGGCTATCTATCCTCAGCCCCTCTCTGTCCTGCCTCTCTCACAGCCTTCCCAGCTCCTGTTCTGACAGCTGTTTGGGAAGGATACCCTCTCAAACCCTGAAGGGCACAAGCGCTCTCTTTGTGTGCCCTAAAGTCCTAAAAGAAAGACCCCTCCTATATCTCAATTGGTGGGAATGTACACTATTTGGAACCTGCCCCATCATTACATCTGATCTGGAAGCCCTGACTGCTAACAGACCTTAGGAAAAGGGAGTTACCTCAAGACTACAAGATAACAGAGTGCTGTATTTCCCTATTCCATCTCTGACCATCATCACCATCTTAGAGGTTCTTTATGGCATCTTGCAAATACACTCATGATTAAAACAGAATGGTGAAACCACATCAATGTCTAATGCATGATCATTAGACCTTTGATTTTAGACTGCCGTGTCAGGTATGGAAAGGAAGGGTCGTCGTGTTTCCTCTGTGGTGTCAGAAGGGGCCTGCACTATGATAAACGTTTCCAGACACCAGATTTACTTCCACCGTGCCTGGTCCTGTGCTTGACACATCATAAGGGCTTTTGGATGTTGGCTGAAATGGGTTTCAAGTAACAGGAGGCTGGGTAAACATATTCAGAGAGACACACACAAAGAAAGGCAGAGTGAGATGAGTTGTCCAGGCTTTGGCTAAGAGGGAGGGAATGTTGCCTCAGTGTCTTCAGGAGTTTAGAAGCAAGTCATTGAGCAGTGCTGACCTCCTAGGAAGAGGTGAACCTGGAAAGTAGTAAGAATGCCACTCAGAGACCAAAGGCCATCACTGTTAGGTGGTAAGAAGGCGCATTCATTTCCTAGGATTGCTGTAACCAACAGCTACAAACTGGGTGCCTGAAAACAATCAGAATTCATTGTCTGGCAGTTGGGGAGAGAAGTCTGAAATCAAGGTGTCCACAGGATTGGTACCATTGGAGGCTGAGGGATCTGCCCCACCCCTCTCTGCTAGTAGCTGCTGGTTTTCTGGCTGTAGCATTTCCACCTTGTGGACTCATCTCCCATCTTCACACAGCATTCCCTGCATCTGTCTTTATATCACCTGCCCTCTGAACAAGCATGTCTCTGTGTCCAAATGTCCCTCTCCTTATGAGAACACCAGCCAGTGGATTAGAGCCTACCTATGCTAATCCAATAAGTCTTATCTTCATTTGTTTACACCTCAAAGATTCTATTTCCAAATCAACTCACATTCTGCAGTTCTGGTTGGACATAAACATTTGAGGAAACACTATTCAATTCAGTACAGAAGAGGGCCAAGTTTGAGTGGAGCCTTAAGGACATCTTTAGTTTCCTTTTTTTTTTAGAGGAAGTCTCGCTCTGTCACCCAGGCTGGAGTGCAGTGGCCTGATCTCCGCTCACTGCAAGCTCCTCCTCCCAGGTTCATGCCATTCTCCTTTCTCAGCCTCCCGAGTAGCTGAGACTACAGGCGCCCGCCACCACGCCTGGCTCATTAGTTTTGTATTTTTAGTAAAGACGCCATTTCACTGTGTTAGCCAGGATGGTCTCAATCTCCTGACCTCTTGATCTGCCTGCCTCGGCCTCCCAAAGTGCTGGGATTACAGGCGTGAGCCACTGCGCCTGGCCAGGACATCTTCAGTTTCTAAAGGAACATCAAGGACAAGACACAGCATCAAATCCCATAGCCGACAGAGAGGATGAAAGAGGGTGTTGTCTCAAGCCCTGGGGCAGAAGAACAGGCCAGGCCGAACAGATGGGACACGTTTGAATGTAAAATTGCAAATTCCTCAATAAGTTATACAGATCACACTAATTTACCTCCATATGCAACGAAGTCGGAATCAACATTTCAGGTCCTGAGGGAATCTTTGCCAACATGACGACTTTAATGAGCCGGGAGTCAGGGGTTATTTTAATGAGAATATAAAAAAAAAATACATTCGCCAATGTTTCAATGTTTTGTTCTCTAACCAAAAGCAAACAAGCACACAAGCAAAACTGAATGGAAGGTGGGAAGGTGTTACCTTAAACCGTGGGGAAGGCTGTCATAGCTGTGTTTTCCCCAGCATCCACGTCCATGCTCAGCTGTCAGCCCTGCCTCAAAAGTGGAGAGTCCAGGTTCCATTACTTCTCAGCTAGTGTCCAAAAAAGAATGTTAATTGTGAAATGAATATAATTGTTCTAAGTCACTATTCTGAGACTAACAAAAGAAATCAGGAATGGTGAGTGTGACACCAGGCTTTCCTGGAGGGATGCTGACAGATTCTGGAGACTTCTCTCTCCTCTCCCTGCAGCACACAGCACATGCGCAGAGCCGATCCCTGTGCATCGACTGCACATCCTGCTTGGCAAGAGAAGTGGAGGAGGGTGGGGTCACGTGTCTGCAGAAATGGGAGGGCTGACAGAATCAGTGTTCTAGAGGGTCCTCAGAGCTCATCCCCTGTGCATTAATAAACACTCTCCCATCACTGAGGGCAATCCCCATCCTTTTCCCTGACCTCCACCGAGATCCTGCATGTCCAGTTCCTTCCTATTACCACTTAAGGAACTGCAGGTCATTTCTCCCAGCAGATTAGCAGTCAAGAGTGTGGATTTGATTCTGGAATCAAAACACAGCACAGGCCAGGCACTGTGGCTTACTCCTGTAACCCCAGCACTCTGAAAAGCCAAGGTTGGAGGATCACTTGAGCCCATGAGACAAGCCTAGACAACTCATAGCAAGACTCCATCTGTATAAGACATATAACTAAAAAAAAAAAAAAAAATTAGCTGAGCATGGTGACAACATACCTGTTGTCCCAGCTACTGGAGAGGCTGAGGCAAGAGGATCACTTGAACCCTGGAAGTAAAGGCTGTAGTGAGCCATGTTTGCACCACTACACTCCTGCCTAGGTGGCAATGAGAACTTGTCTCAAAAAAAGAAAAAAAAAACCACACAGCACAGGCGCTCTGACATTTAGCAGTTAAGTGACCTGGGCCTATTCACTCATAATGTTGCCTCAGTTTTCTCGTGTGTAAAGTGCAAGAATAATGATAGTTTATGCCCAAATTCTGATGATAACATATTTCAGAACAAGGAAAATACTATAATTTCAGTTTTTCAGTCTAGAAAACTGAAACCCAAAGAGGTTGGATAGGTGGGCCACTGGCCTTCTGAGGACTGATTCTCCTCACAGGACCATTTTCCTCATCCCTTAACTAGAATGGCCTCGTGTCGGCAAATGTCTTTTGTATGAACATTCAAAATGAATTCTAAAAACATTGCCTCTGGCGCTGCCTTTGTGTGCTAAATTACAGCCCATCATTACTCTGCAAATAAGAACACAACACCCACCAGCTTGAGCTTCCTATAGGAACAGTTCTACAACATGACAGAAATAGTCCAAAGACTCTCTCCATACCCACAGAGGTAACAGGTGGCAGAGCTGGGATTTGAACCTACGAAGTCTGAGTCCAGGGCCCTGGCTCTAATTATTACCTCTTTGGGACTGTCAGCAGCCTGGGGATCAGAGTCACTGCATCACTCTCTCATATCTCTAATGCCTATCCTTTAAGAAGCATGGATACATACTTATTGAATAAGTGAATGCAATTGTCATAATATATCATCTCATATCATCTTACATCAGTTTTATCAGGACAGGACCATGCACAAACATGGACAATAATTTTCCTTTAGGAAAAAGAAATCTTACATAATTTATCTTTTCTGCCCAGAGCCTAGCCTACCAAGGTCATAGGTATATTTGGAAGGTGGTCAGTATATATTTGTTGAATGGCTGAATGACTACACAGTTTGTGTTAGTTTATGTTGATGGGTAGATTAGTTTGTTAGGGCTTCCATAACAAAATACTATACACTGGGCAGCTTAAACAACAGAAACTTATTTTCTCACGTTTCTGGAGGCTAGAAGTCCAAGACTAAGGTATTGGCAGGGTTGGGAAAGCTTTCATCTTCATAAGATAGTCAAGTTTTAAACTTGGGAGGTAGGCATGTTATTCTCATTTGCTGGACATGAACACTGAGGCTCAGAGAGATGGGGGCGCTGACTTGAAGTCAGGCATCTGGGACATCAACATGAGTCTTCAGACCTTGCAGTGCAACCCTCCTCTCTCTCCAGGGACACCTACGTTCATCTTTTCCTTGGGATGCTTAAGCAATAAATATTTATTGAGTACCTTGTTCATGCGATGCATAGTTTTAGGCTCCTATGATTCTGCAGTGAACAAAGAAAATTCCCCGTGCCCTGGAAGGAAAGTTTGTCTGGCTAAGGCTCAGGTCCAACTATGGGTCTGACTAAGATTTGTAGGCTAAGATGCGGGAGAAAAAGAAACTGGAAATAAGTGGTGCACTTTTTCAGTTTTGCTGAAATTGCTTCATCAGATGCTTCAAACATCATTTCTTCTCAATGGGGAGGATGAAGAGGGAATTTTAGCATCAGTTGGGAGGTAATGAGTTCAAGAAGCTGGAATTTAGGTAAGGCGCTTTCAGGTACTTCTTCCTCTGCCTTACTTTTTATCTTTGGCAATGTCAAACTCATTAGAATCCCAATACCTGCTGTACTAGTTAGAATAGACTATACTAGGCTCCAGTCATAACGTAAACCTCAGCATCTCAATGGCTAAACCCAACTCCTATGCACATTGGGAGACTCTCCAAGGAAAATGTCCTCCATGCAGTGACTCAGTGATCCAGGCAGCTGTGATCTCCATATGTGGCCTCCATGAGTGGAGTAGCAGGGGGTAGAGGGTTGAAATTTTCACATCAGCTTGTAAATGCTGGAGCCTGGAAGTGAAACACAACACTTCTACTTGCAACCTATTGGCTAGAAATAGTCCCATGGCCCTGCCTACCTACAAAGGGAAGCATCTGACTTTTCAGTGACCAGTAAATACTTCTGCCATCACCCCAACCTCTGCTTCTCCCCAGTGCCTTCTCTCTTCAGTTTCCTCTCTCGGGCATATTTCCCTGCATTCCTGGGCTAAATCCTAGTAATCCTGCGAGATTCAGCCTATACAACAACTCTTCAAAGAAGTTTTCAATGAACCTCCAGATTTGCTGGGAAGCTCTTTAGGTGCCCATAATAGCCCATGTTTGTCTCTATCAACTCCAAAACACTGCTTTGCAATGCTCTATTCACATATATATCTTCCCTATCAGATTGCAACTGTTAACACTGAAATGAAACAGTATCCGGCATCAAGTAGATATTCACTAAATGCTTGTTGAATGAATACATGAATGCTATTGACTGCTTAGAATTGCTTATACAAGAACAAATTAAATAAGTCCCAAACTTAAGGCTGGATTGTGGATTCAATTGAGAAAGCAGTCACCTTACTGGTAGTTTCACATCCTAATCACATTTCCAGGTAAAAAAATCATCATTGCTCTTTATTAAAAATACAGAAAAACACATGCTGCTTAACTGGTGCATAATTTTTCCAGGACTAGGTTGCAACTTAATTTTCTAAAACTTACTCATGCCATACAAACATGTACACACATGTACTTTGACAAGCATACCTACACACATGCAGAGACATCCTAACACCGTGCATACACGCAGCACTCTAGCTAAACAGGTAATGTGCTCATCTCCAAAACAGACAAAGAGAGCTCTACCCCTATATCTTGGTCTGTTTCACCACCTCTGCCAGGAAGGCCATTCTATCTGTCCCTTTTGGGTTCAAATCTGTCTGTCTGCCCCTCGGGTTCAAATACTTTGAAACCAAGGTTTTTTTCTGATTCATTACACAGAGTTCTTTTCTTTCATGGAGAGATGGAAATAGCCTGATGTGAAACAAAGGACACAGGATTGGAATTAGGCAACTCGTGGTGTATGTCTAAGTTCCACACCCAATTATGACCTTACTACGACCTTCTAAAACAAGTCACTGCATCCTCTAAATGTCCTCAATGCATAAGCCTCATTGTCCTTATACATAAAATGGAATCTCATGGCCTGTCATGCAATGTTATTGGCTAAGTACCTGATGTTTAGTGGACATGCAATAAAGCATGGGGTGCTTGCTACACATTGGCTTAGCAGGTGCATGTTTTGTACTGGTGGATGCATGACACAGTGGTGTTTAACAGATTCTGAAACCTTAGAAGCAGGATGAAGAGACAGCTTTAAGGTCAGCAACTAAAGGGAACTTACATATCTTGTACAACTTCCTTTAAGACTAGCTTTCTTGCTGGCTTGAATGGGGAGTCAGCAATGCAGAACGAAACCTAAATTTTCTCTCTCCTGTATTAGTCAGGGTTCTCTAGAGGGAAATACCTAATAAGATAGATGTATAATATATATGAGAGACAGTTTATTAGGGAGTATTGACTCACATGATCACAAGGTGAAATTCTACAATAGACCATCTGCAAGCTGAGGAGGAAGGAAGCCAGCCCAAGTTCCAAAACCTCAAAAGTAAGGAAGCCAACAGTGCAGCCTTCAGTCTGTGGCCAAAGGCCTGAGAGCCCGTGGTAAATCACTGGTGTCAGTCCAAGAGTCCAAAAGCTGAAGAACTTGGAGTCCAATGTTCGAGGGCAGGAAGCATCCAACATGGGAGAAACATGAAGGCCAGAAAACTCAACGAGTCTGCTCACTCCACTTTCTTCGGCATGCTTCATCCTAGCCACGCTGGCAGCTGCTTAGATGGTGCCCACCCAGATGGAGGGTGGGTCTGCCTTTCCCAGTCCACTGACTCAAATGTTAATCTCTTTTTGTAACACCCTCACAGACACACCTAGGAAGAATAGTTTGCATCCTTCAATCCAATTAAGTTGCCACTCCGTATTAACCATCACATCTCCTGAACTGAAATAAGCAAATAGGGCCAAAATAAACTACTTTTCTCAAAACTGGAAAGGTAGGTGTAGGTTTTACCATGAGTCAGGGGGTAGTTAGTAACCAGAATCAGGCTGATGTCCGTAGGCTTCAAATTTCCTTTAGTGGCACTTACGGAGGAGGAAGAGTGTTAACAACAACCAAAGCAAAAATAGTAAGAAAGACTAAAGAAATAAACCAGCATCATATGAACGAACCCACTTGGTCCTGGTTTCTAGCTGTCTCATAAAGGGCCAAATTGAGCATCGACAGAGTGTAAGAAAAGTGAATAAACTCTGGAATCCAGATAATGCTGGTTCTAGCATGGACTGAGTATGTGGCCTTGTGAAAAAAATGACTTAAGTCCTGTTTCTTCATCTGCAAGGTAAAGAGCTCTCCTGTCCATGGGCTGTTGCACCTGGAAGTGTTTTGTGAATGCTTCACACACACTAGGGTGTCAGTGTGCATGCATACTCCCCAGTTCAGTGAGTGCTGGTGCACAGGACAGTGGAAGTGGCCTTAGGATGACTTTGGGAGTTTTTTCTAACTGAAAGGTTCCACTTTAGTCCACAGTGCATTAGGAAAAAGCTCCTTCTGTCATACTGGTGGGTGCCTTGGCAGTGACAATATTCTCCTACAAATAGGGTGGCCATTAAATGTATTGTTCATACAGGGACAGTTTAGATAATAAAAGTGAGGAGGAGGACAGGTTACTAATGATCGCACTGACACAAAAAGCAAATGGCTGTGCGGTCATCCTCACTAAAGAGATGTAAAATGATCAATGCAGAGTCTTCCCCCAAACTCACATTGCCACTGCATCTCCTGCCCCAAGAACCTTCTCTATTGCAGCTGATTCACCTCATCAAAGCCACAGTAGGTACCCCTGAGCCAAGCCTGCCAGCACCCACCATGACCTTCATTAGAGTCCTTTCCCATTCTGTTATGACTGGCTGTTCCTCTGCCTTGCCCACTAGGCTCTAAGCTCCATAAGGTCACTTCTTGTGTCCCTGAACACTCTTGTCCTTAGCACAGGGTTTAGGAGCTGATACACAGGGATATTCCCAAACTGGGAGGATTTGCCATTTATGCTCTTTACTCTGCCTTTACCAAACACGTATGAGAAAGGACTGAAGGTAAATTGAAATTTTTTATGACTTTCAAATAGTCTCAAAGGTGCACAAGTAGTCATGTATCCAAGCAGTTGTGATCAGTGCTGGGGACACTATGATGACTGTGTCACCATTCCTGCTAGTAAGGAATCCAGAGTCCTATAAATGAAATACCTACAGGAAGTCGATAAGAGCAGATAGAAGCCTGGGATAGGGTGGTAGAGTAGGGTGGTGACACATAAAGAGTTTGGGGTGTGCTTTGAAGGTAAAACCAGCAGGACTCACTGATGGACCAGATGAGGGAGTTTACGGGAAGAGAAGAGACAAGTTTAACTTCCAGATTTGGGGCCTGATCAAACAGGCACACGGTGGAGCCATGGGCCAAGATGGGGACGAACTGACATGAGACAGGCTTGGGAGAAGAAGTATGGTCACGGGAGGTAATCAAGAGTTTTGTTTTGGCCACGTTAGGTTGGAGATGGTCCATCAGCCAACCAAATGCAGATGCGAGGCATGCCCATGGGATGTGTCTGGAGCTCAGAGAAGAGATCCTCCTATACGCCAGGCCCTAGCAACATGCCTACAATGTCATCTGCTCTAGTTTAAGCCACACCTAGCTAATTTTAGTTCCCCACCATTTCGTGTTATCATCTTCAGGCCTTTATACAGTCCTTGCTTTCTGAAGGCTTTTAAGTCTCAGAGGAGGCATTGCCTTTTCCAGGCAGCCTTCTCTGAGGCCCTAGGTTTAGTCATATGCTCTTACTTGGTGGCCTCACAAGATGCCACGCTTGGCTTCTCTGGCATTTATCACACTAAAATGTAATTGTCTGCTTCTCTATTTTTTTCAGTCCATGTCAAGTGTCTTGGCAGTGGAACTGTCTTCTCTCCCTGTCTCTCTATAAGCAAATGTAAGACATGGCAATGTGGAGATGGTCAGAGAATGTCTGCTGAATGAATGAGCATGACCAGCACAGGGGCGAGGGATGTAGAGACAAGTCGCCACCACGTGGAATCTCTTTAAGTTAGATCACATGTGTCAAGAACCGCTCTTGTCATGAAAAGCAGGCCTGTGTCAACCAAATTTCCAATACATATGGATTACGACTTTTCCAGTCAAAGTAGTTCAGAGACCATGATAAATTAGAGGTTGATAAAAGGCTCCAGTTCAAGATTTATGGCTCTTCCAGAATTCTTTCAAGTTTTCCCAAACGTATAGAGACTGGCCTCTCTCCTGTAGCTGAAACATCTGACTCTGGTTAGGACACTGTCCGCTGGGAGTGAGCCATATCGTGCGGTGCACTGTCCTGGCCCTCGGAAGCTGGAGGTGGCTCTGGAAGGGGGATGTTCTTAAACATTGGTCCTGCTTGTCCCCTGTGCCCTGGATTCTTGACCAGCTGGGCCTATAGCCCAGAAAGTTAGGACCTTGGCTGTGACATTTCCGGGGACTTTCTGAGATCCGCAGGAGTTTTGCCTAGCAGAAAAACAAATATGTTTGCGTGTGTGTGTGTGTACGTGTGTGTATGGTTTGAGGTTGCTAATCCATAAGCTGCGGCTAATGTCATCTATCTTACAGAAGCAACACAAGAATTTGCAATAAAGTTTATAAAGAACCAAGGCCACGATGATCTCTCTTCTCTGCAAGTAGTAACCATGTGAGGTTGATAAAGTTGCTTTGGGTCTGAACTTGACCTGTGATTCTAAATTCTATCAATAGTTTATAAATCCTATCAATAATTCTTGAGTGCCTGCTGTGTGTTAGGCACTGTCCTCATTTCTGGACAAACAGAAGTCAACAGGATCACCATACTTGTTGCTTTGGTGTGGTTAATATACCATTGAGGGATGGGGAAACAAACAGTAAATATCAAGCACATACCACTTACGTGAATTCCTTAAGAGAGGTGAGTGCTGTGGAACATGAGCCAAGGTGTGGTGGTAGACAGTGGCAAGTGATGAGGTCACAGATGTAGGAGGCAGCTTCCAGAGGGCAACTAAACATCTGAGCTGAAGCCAAATGATGAGAGGGGGCCATCCAATTGCAGACCTCAGAAAGGAGCAGCTCGAGGAGAGGGAAGAGCTGGTAGGACTGTGATGATGGTGACAATGAGAGGGCGGAGCCTGTTTATAAGCACATACACAAATTCATCCATTCATCTGTCTGTCAATCCAACCATTCCTTGAATGAGCTCATACCAATCCTGTAACTCTCGTCCTCTGTCCCAGGCTTTCTGAGTCAGACCCATTTCTTGCTCTTAAAAACTTTGTAACCTCATGAAGAAACCACAGCCAGGTAAATATTCTTCTATTTTGTTCCATTTTGCTCTTCTGTGGTCATTGGTCTGATTTTTGGCCTTAAGTGACACTCTTTTACCTCCAGCTGCTGCTGTCTTTCACATGTATGTTCCTCTCACTTCGATAGCATGCTAAGTAGCAAAACCCAAAACCCTCCTCAATCAATCTTCAATCCCTATGCAGGGACTGCTGACAAAGACACTTGTACATAACAGCCTCTAAGTAAAACGTCTACACCCACTTCCATTCCAGGTCATAATTAGGTGGTTCCAAGTACCTGGTTCAGCTGCACGTTTCATCTGGGCTCAGGTTCTTTCTTTATTTACCCCACACATAGGCACTGGGTTTGAAGAGGGCTGAGGTTTAGATGGTGGGCTTTGTCCTTAGGAACATTTAGGCAGTGACCTTGTTACATCTTTCTGACTTAGTAGGTGCAAGTCCCTTTTGCACACTTCGCCAAGCCAAACATCTTCCAGGTCTTCCCAGGGCTTAGAACCATATATCAAATCTTGTTGGTAAGGCCCTCAAATTCTTCCTGGGTCATGGGAAAGATGGAATCACATCTGAAATTATCCCCTTTTTTTATAAAGTGCTCTCACATACAGCATATCATCTGAACTTCACTGCATTCTTGAAGATAGATCAATGCATCCCCATTTTATTCCAAAGACCACTAAATTTCCAGGAGGCAGAAGCCGAAGTGGGAAGTGGGCAGAGATCTAAAACACTTGAGATAACTTGAGTACCTGTGCTCATCTGGCTGGGTGCCACAGGATTTCATCCAGAGACTTTGTAAAACAGTGATCATGAAGCCCATTTTCCAAGTATTTATTAATTGTCCAAGATTTCAAGGAGTAGAGTCAAGACATTAAACAAAGACTTTAGGCGTTAGTCGAGGACATTTTCTGCTACAAGATGTGGCTCGTGTCCTTCTAAGGTAAGCCCGATGGGCCATTCCAGATGTGGTGGTGGGTGGGAGGCCAGCAGGGGATGGTGAGGAATGTTTCCCCACCCCTCAGTGGAATATCAGCCACGCCAAAGCAGCTTCCCTTCTGTGGCCCGGGCACTCACGGACACTCTTGCAGATGTACTAAAGAGAGAAAAGCCCTCAGTTTATTTTAGAATCATAGATCAAATTCAGACCAAAAGCATAAATGCTCCATGAAGATTCCAGGAAAACGTACCTTTGCCCCACATGTCAGAACTAAGGAAACTTATAGATCAAGTGATCTCAAGCACTTTACCAAGAGTAATACACAGAAATCAACTCAAGAAGGTTCTTCCCAAGTCCCTTCCATCACCTGGCTATCTCCCACTCATCTTTTAGGACTCAGCTTACCCATAGCCTCCTCTATGAAACCCTGCCCCATATGAGTCAAATGTCCTCTGCTGGATGACTTCAAAACATTATCACACTGCATTTTTTAAAATTGCTTATATGTTGGTCTCGTCCATTAGACCTGAAACTCTTCTGAAACAGAATGTATGTGAATATCTTTGGAGCCCAACTCAGTGCCTGGCATCAAGCAGATTCAACAGAGGCCGAAATACCGTGAAATGAGTGTTTAGATAAAGCAGCATTTGCCACAGTAGGTTCTGTGACTTGTTAGAAGGTGGCAAGTGACAAACGCGGTTCCATATTCCAAGATCTTTGGAAAAGCTCAGATGAAACCCAGGTTCTTTGAGAACTTCTCAGAGCCTCTATTTTGCAAACGGGTATGAGAATATCGGAGAGGAGCAAGTCAGTGGTATTGCCCACTTAAATGCAAGTTACTTTTCATTTAAAGAACAAGTTTAATAGAACAAATTTTGGAAAATGCTGCAATAGATTAATTTATCTGGAATCCAGGATTCCTGAATCTCAGCATTGCATGGTGTTCCTCATCGACATCAGCACCTGTGCCCAACAGTAAATCAGCAGCTTCACTCATTCTCACCCCTGTTTCCCAAGGTAAATGGCTAGGAGCTTCAGGAAGAGTCCTAGGCCATCCTTCCAAGTACAAAATGGGCTGCTGCCTTTGAGTCTTGAACTCTTTATCAGGAGAGCTCTTTAAAGAGAGCTTGGGGCCAGTGGAGCAGAGAATACAAAGTTCAGGTGGACAGGCCTCCAGGCCAGCAGCTTTCACTTAAAGCAGCTTCTTTTCAACTGTGTGCCTTTGAACAAATCACTTACCCTCTCTGAGCTTTAGTTCTCATGGGAATCATCTGATGAAGGAGATGCAGAGAAAAGTGCATGCCACAGATCTTAGGGAGCCCAGGCTAACTGTAGTTCCAGAAAATAGCACTTGGTGAAGACTCATCAGGTTCCAGGTTCTGTTAGACTTTTTCCTATCCCTTTTCTCCTTTAATTCTCAGGATTATCAACTGGGCCAAGTGTTGCTATCCCCATTTTACAGACAAAGAAATCAATATGCCCATAGGCTAATTTCTCCCATTCTAAGCTAATAAATGACTGAGCAAAGAAACTGAAATATAAGACTGATTTTGTAAGATGGTCAAACTACCCCCAACTGCAAGTCACATGTCAGTCTGTATCCTGCCTGACCTTTCACCTCTTCCCACCTGTTTAGCCTCCCTACAACTCACTCCATCTTCCCATATCTGAGGCAAGTTTTCCAAGCAAGTCTTTTTTTTTCTTTTCTTTTCTTTTTTTTTTCTTTTTTTTTTTTGAGACAGAGTCTCGCTCTATCACCCAGGCTGGAGTGCAGTGGCACGATCTCGGCTCACTGCAAGCTCCGCCTCCCAGGTTCATGCCATTTTCCTGCCTCAGCCTCCCAAGTAGCTGGGACTACAGGCGACGGCCACCACACCCAGCTAATCTTTTGTATGCTTAGTAGAGACGGTGTTTCACTGTGTTAGCCAGGATGGTCTCGATCTCCCGACCTCCTGATCTGCCCGCCTCGGCCTCCCAAAGTGCAGGGATTACAGGCGTGAGCCACCGCGCCTGGCCCAAGACTTTTTCTTTTAGATAGAGTCTGGTTCTATTGCCCAGGTTGGAGTGCAGTGGTGTGATCTAGGCTCATTGCAAACCTCTTCCTCCCAGGCTCAAGCCATCCTCACACCTCCACCTCCTCAGTAGCTGGGACTACAGGCACGTGCCACCACACCTAGCTATTTTTTGTATTTTTTTCTAAGAGACTGGGTTTCTCCATGTTGCCCAGGCTGGACTCAGACTCCTGTGCTCAAAGGATCCACCTGCCTCTGCCGCACAAAATGCTGGGATTACAGATGTGAGCCACTGCACTCAGCCACAAATCCACTCTTCAGAAAGCTTCCACAATGCCTTGTCTTGATAAAAAACGAACTGGCTGTGCGAGTGACAGATCACAGGTTTCATGCTCACTTCCTCACACAGCCTCGGCCCAGTTCCAGTGGAGGCTGCAGAAGTCATTTCTCCTCCTCCAGGGAGGTCCCGGATACATGACAAGTATTGCTGAACCCGTTTGGTGCCAGAGCAGTGAGCCCCTCTTTCCTTTACCACCATCTCCCTGCATCTCTGACTCCAACATTCAAGTGTTTCTTTAGAAGGGAAGAACACATCTGACTGCCTTTAGAATAAGAAGCTCCCTTTGCTGGCTGTTAAGGGAATAACATTTTCATGGCAATTCCTTAGCCCCTGAGATATACAGAAGCAGGAAACTTCTCTCGGGGAGGCAATCTGAGAATCTTGATCCCATTAGCAACCCAATATCCACCTCGGTTGTCTCCTATGTAAATCAGGAAGCACCTTGCATCTCTCTGTTGAAAGGGTGTTCATCACCTGGTAGACAGCCTCTTTGATCTTGATACAAAATCCAGATTATGGGAAAATCTTGCCTTCCCTGCCCTTTAATCCTCCCAGTGTGCTCAGTTCTGCCACTCTTGGCTGCTTACCATAAGGCAAATCTTCCAGAAAGAGGCTGTTTAGGAGGCTTTGCCCTCCATCCTCCCTTCCCTTCCATCTCACAGGACATGGCCTGATTCATCCTCTCTGATTGTAGACAGGCTCCTCTGAGGTCTTCTCATATTTTGCTTCTACTCAGGGCATAGCCCTGAAGCAAAGATAAACCTCAGAGCTGTTTAACCAGCACTGCTCAGGGATTCACCTGTCTTGGCTTTGACCTCATTTTTTTATTAACGCAAACTACAGCCACTCTGGAGTTTTTAGTGAGTCACATCTCACCTTCCCAATTGGGAAGAGAATGTTAAATAATATTATATCAGTTCATGATAACAACATCATGCAGTTTGTAAATAGCAACCATCAGGACCGAGCCTCAATCTAGGGCTTGCTCACTCCACAACCTCGCTTTTCTTCTTTGCTTTCAACAGTAAGCCTGTGTCCTTCTCCTGTTAGATATGCTTCCTCAAGGGCCTTTCTCTGATCTCAGGACAACTCAGGCCTTTGTAACAACAGTTTCTCTTTGATCCGTTTTCCATCCCAAGGGAAGGCCTTTCAGCTTGAAGGATTTCACTGCTGAACATGAGGAAATCTTTCAGGCCACCAGGTGACAAAGGAGAAGGGCAAATACCATGACCTCTTGCCCCCTCATCCTCTGCACTGGATCCTACCCAAATTTCCCTGCACACTTGCAGGAGAGCAAGCACTGTTCTAAGCTATGTGCCTGCGTCATTAGCATATTTGTCCTTGGTACGGCTCCATGAGTGTAACTACTGTTTTTTTGGCTCTGTGTTTGCAAAAACTCAGACCCAAGTAAACAGCCTTGTTCATGGTCCCACATCTGGGAAATGAAATTGCCTGATTTGAACCCATGCAGTCTAGATCCTGAACTAGTGTTCTTTCTTTGAAAAGACAAACTTCTAGAAGCTTCTGAAGTCCACAAGCCCTCATCACTGAGTCCTGGCACTCTCACTGGGTGGTACCCTGAAAGCCTGTCACTCCCCGTCTTTGCCCTCCTAAGGACTTAGCCCAGTAAACCCCTTCCCTTCCAGTGCCTTCCAAGGTTGTGCAGACCCCTTCTTCCCCTACTGTTAGCAAGGCTGTTCTCCTGGTCTAGCCTGACCTGGACCCCAAAATCCTGTCTATAGATAAGGTAGAATGGATCAGGCCAGGGAGCATGAACTGGTTAACTCAGGACTTGATGACAATGACAGAGGTTATATGCTGAGAAACTAAGACCGCCTTCAGGAAGGAAAACTCAGTGCAGTCATTGTACATCAAAGCCCTTGAGGATCCCCTGGGCCCTGAATTCTGTCTTTGGGGGTCCATGTCTAAGAATATAAGCCAGGGTACATTAAGGTGTTACTCACTTCTGGGACATCCATCCCTGTGTCTGTCCCCTGCTCTGAAAACCATCCTTCCTTCTTCTGACTTAGCCACTCCTCCCAATAAAGGCAAAATACTCCCTTACAGACTAATCTCAGCAACGTGAAGCCACACAAAAAATAACCATTTAAACTTGTCTAGGACTCCTGTAGGAAGCAGCTCCCAGCCTCTTGAAATTTGGATTCAAGCTGCTATCATTTCCAACATGTATGCTCATGTTGGAACACAGAAAGGTGGACATGATTGAAATTTACATTTAAATGGAAATGGTTAAAGGTAAAGGCCCGATGTTTAGAGAAATGAGAGTATCCATTTTTCTAAGAGGGACGCCGAGTGTTATTGTATACCATTAAGGTGTCACTGAGCCGAAATATGTTTAGAAATATTAGATGCTGGTACTGCACACAGAGTGGAGACTGGCATTTGGAAATGACTCCACACCACGAATGAATCTAAGTGAACCCTGCATCAAGCACAATTGCTTATAATGTGCCTGCCACCATTACCTAATTCCAGCCTTGTTCACTAAACAATAGAAGTTTTATTAGACAGCTTTCTGCCACTTTTCAATTGTAATAAATGCCAGTACTGGTTCATCAGCATACAACTTGGCAACACAGGCCATCTTCCATAGGATACACACAGAGAGACCTGAAAATGTTTGGCTGAGGTTTTACCAAAAATGTCACACAGATTTCATCCACAGTACATGAACAGTTAATGTGTCATTATAATGAGCCAAAAGGAAATAGAGCTTAAGGATGTAGAAAATGTTGTCGGCCCTTAGCAGTCTGGACAATTGTATCCACTCTGCAGCGGTATTAGGAAACTCCCAGATATTAATCACTCATAGCATCTGATCATTATTCCTTTCTCATGCCCCAAGTCCATCATGAGGTCAACGGGGTTCTATTCCTTGACTTCTCACTCCAAAACTCAGCCTGATGACTATTCTTATCACCAGGTCAGAAGGCTACAGAGAACTGAAGGGTCTTCACACGCAAACAAATGCTTTACCTGGAAGTGAGCCATATTTCCTTAGTTCACAACACATTGGCCAAAGCTGTTACACAGTTCCTGAAACAGACTTACCCTGTGCCCAGAAGTAGGAGACTAGGAAATAATAGGTGAGCAGCACCTGCAGCTACACATCACCTTTCTGCAGCTGCTGTCAGGTGAGGAGAAACTGGGGAGGTTGCCTATGAGGGAAGGCAAATGTTATCTAGAAAGTTATGCTTGGGATTGTCTTAGTCCATTCAGGCTGCTATAACAGAATACCATAGACTGGGAGGTCTTAACTGGAGGTCTATAAAGGACAGCAATCTATTGCTCACAGTTCTGCAGCCTGAGAAGTTCAAGATCAAAGTACTGGCACTTTCAGTGTCTGATGGGGGCCTGTTTCCTGGTTCATAGATGGCCGTCTTCTAACTGTACCCTCACATGGCAAATTGGGCAAACAAGCTCTCTGAGGTCTCTTTGATAATCTCATTCTTGAAGGCTCTGCCCTCATGACTTAATCTCCTCCCAAAGGCCCCCCTCCCTCCAAATATTCTCTCACTGGGGGTTAGGATTTCAACATATGAACTTGCAGGAACACAAACATTTGGTTTATAGCAAGGAAGAAGGGCTGAGATAGAGAAACAAAAACACAACCAAAAAAAGAAATTGAGTCTATGTCAGCTTGGAAGTATTGAGAAAGAGTACAGGCTGGAGACAAGGTTCATAGCTGAGACAACTCGGAGAGCAGAGGGAGAGTAGTGAACAGCCGAGGCTGAAACATTTGGAATCTAACTCCGGCAGACTCCATGTGGAGACTTTTAACATTACAAAGAGGCATGATCCCTGATGAGTCAGAGATAGCCCCTTAGGGGAGTTAAGTTGAACCAGACAGCAGTCTAGAAGGCCATGCTATCAGGTGTGGTGGTTGTAATTTTAGGAAAGTATTTATTGGTTTAAACAAATAAACATTATGCAAAATACACAAAACATGACAGAGATCACGTGCAGAGTTCATGCATCCCAAGCGCTTGGTCTGTTTTCTGGCTATCAAACCACTATTTGTAAAGTGAATAATTATTAGCTCATTCATTCCACATATATTTTTAAGAGCTTTATTATTAGAGCTTAGAACAATTGCTAATATATACTAGGTGTTTAACAAATGTTTGTGGATGGGCTTAATGAACGACTCTGTCCTTTGAGCCAAATGCCGTACTCTCTGCAGAGAAAGAAATGAAGCTGACAGCAGGCATCATTTCAGCCTCCAGGAGCTTACATGCAGACCCATATCACAATGAACCAAATTACAGTGGGATCAAGGCTGACACTGTGGCGTGATAATGGTCAAATCTGCTTACTTTATGCTACATACTCTTCTAAGTGCCTTACCCATATTAATGCATTTAATCCTTAAAATAGTTATCTGAGATGAGAATGAGATATAGATCCACAATATAAATGAAGATACTGAGGCTCAGTGTACCTAATTATCTTGCCTAAGGCCACAGAAGTAGCAAAAGGATGTGCCAGGATTTAAACCAAGGTGCCTGGCTCCAGTGCCCACGACTATAATAAAAACATTATAGAGGTGCCAAGGAAGAAGTTGTTATTTCTGCAGAGAATGAGAGATGATGCACTATCTGGGAAAATATCTCTTTGGAGATGTTATTTTACCTGGGTCTTGAAGGATAAGTAAATGTGCATCAATACGGAAGGGATAGTCCAAGGAAATCATACCTAGAGGACCTGGGGGCTGATATCATTTTAGCAGATTCTGAGTCCTTACAGCAAGGGCTATCTCTGTTCTTCGGTGTCTCTGATCCCAGTATGGTCTGTGATTAGCACACAACCATATTTTATTGAATCTAAGATATCATCAATTGTAAGATGAAACAATATCTTCAGTACTACGAATAAAAAAGTAAGAAAAAATAACTGATAATAAAACCACAGCACAATTCTTTATTATTACTTAGAAATTGTATTTTACACTTACAAAAGAAATCCTTTAGATTTAAGTAGACATAGAGTTTCATTATATATAATTCTTGTGATCAAAAGGAAGGTACGGTCTTAATAGTCTTAAAACTTGTTCACAGGTTGCAACTTTCTTGAGTCACTTTGGCAGTTGGAGTTTGTGTTTGTTCCATAGAGTGTTTGTTTTTCTGCCATCAAGAATGATGAGGATGCAGTGTTGCTTAAAAGAATGCACAAAAGAACAAAGGTTATTGAAGCCAGACAATTAAGTTGGCTTTGCAATTATGGACAGCGGGCCTATTTTTGACTCCTATTTGGGAATGTTAATAAACCCAACTGGTTCACCACTTCCCACAACTGTTTGAGTCCCGGGGGTTAAAAAACATTCTGTGCCCTTAAATCTTGGTTACCATTATGTCCAGGTTACCATTATCTCTGAGAATCTGCAAGTTGCAATGTAGGTCCTCTGATGTACACATGCATGCAGGCTGTGTCCACTGTGTCATCAGTGCTCCTTGGCATACAGTGTTGAGAATGTGTCCTGGAAGTATGCCATTGATTTTAAGGTACATCCCAATTTCAGAGATGCTAGATCCTGTGCTTTGTAAAATTATTGAAAGATAGAAATAAAAACTGATAAATTTCTGTTGTATAAATAGAAGAATGAGAGTTTGAAAGATCCTGAATGTCAGGGGGAAAAAAACAGTTTGAGATTTGAACTTGTTCTAAAGATCATGAAATCTCCAGAAATTATTAGGATGTGAGCACTTGGAATATGGGATGGTAGGATCTGATCTTGATTTTAAAATCAAGAACTACTGGAAAGAAAAGAAAATCCTCAAAACTTGAGAATCCCATTGTCTAAAATAATTAGGGATGTTCATAAAACAAGATGGAGTCTGCTGAGCTGATCATATGGGTCTTCCTCAGGATGAGACACCTGAGGGACTGGCTGCGCACACACCCAGAATGCTGGTGGGAGTGATTTGCATGTCGCCCTCCTCGAAGGCAGGGGTCAGGTGAGATTCGCCTCCAGGTCCCTTGGAGCCCATCGAATCTGCATTCAATCAGCAGTGCTGTTGTTGCTTATGTTTCCAGACCCAACAGAGTCTGGGACAACATGCGCACTCCTGGGGCTTTTCCGGGGGCTGTCTAAAAACGTCCTCAGGACTTTTCCCTGCTGTTTACAATATCATAATATTTATGAATTTATAAATGGAGGGACTATGGCCTCATTTGCCAAATCCTGATACAAAGAACAGATTCAGAGGAATCAAAGTCAGACTGAGGGAATTTCGAAGCAAAGAATATACTGTACTAATAGCTCCACATTCAAATGTGTTTGAAAAGACTTAGGACAATTTATAGTTAATGGTAGTATTAACCAATATTTATTGGTCACTAGTTATGAGCCATAAGTTTGATTATTTCTCAATCTCACGTTAGACAGTAGATTCAATGATTGTTCTGTCTCACAGAGGAGGAACGTGAGGCTCAGAGTTTAGGAAGCTGGTTCCTGGAGCTGGCAAGGGGTGAAGGCCCGATAGGAACTCAGACAATTTGACCCCTGAGTTCCGGGTCTGTACTTCTACATGGCACTTTCCAAATTCCCAGCTCTAGTGTTTTCTGGATCTATCACTTATCAGCTCTGTGCCCTCTCACAAGTTAGTTTACTCCCCTGGCCTGTTTCCCCATTTGCAGTGTTGTGGTAGAAAAAACACCTGTATCTTTCCATTGACGTAAAGCTTAAAGAATTGGAAGGATGTGTAGAGCAGTGCCTGGCTTTGGGTAAGTGCTCAGTAAATGTTGGCTCAGTAAGATAACATACTACGTTATTATTGTTAACCCATCACTCCCTCTGATAACATTTCTAGCTAACAAATGAGCCATAGCCTCTCTCCTCCCCCATGCAGCCTAATTGTCCCAACAGTAGTCCTGTTGATGCTTTCTCTTGGAGCTCCAATACTTAAGGTGCTCTCACAATTCACACCGTGCACTATCTAAATCACTTCTACAGTAGTGAACCTGACCACCTTATGGTGGTATTGAGGTATCACCTTGATCAGTGTTTGGCTGATCTATCACCAAGAGGCTAAATCTGGCCACTGTCTCTCTGTGTATCATCTGTGAGTTAAGAGTGGTTTTTATATGTTTTAATGATTGGGAAAAACGAATAATATTTTCTGACATGTAAAAAATTCAAATCTCAATGTCCATAAAGAAAATTTTATTGGAATGCAGTCACGCCCATTCATTTACATATTGTCCACGGTGGCTTTCATACTATAGCAGCAGACTTGAGTAGTTGCAACAGGCACCATATGGTCTGCAAAGTCTGAAATATTTACTATCTAGTCCTTTACAGAAAAAGTTTACTGACCTTTGTCTTGGTCATTTTGTAGCAAAGCTAGCAATAGAACCTACACCTCCTCCCTTCACTCTGGAACATACTCTTTATATTAGTTCATTTTCATACTACTATAAAGAAATACGTGAGACTGGGTAATTTATAAAGAAAAGAGGCTTAATTGACTCACAGTTCCACATGGCTTGGGAGGCCTCAGGAAACTTACAATCATGGCAGAAGATGAAGGGGTAGCAAGGCACAGCTTACATGGCGGCAGGGCAGAGAATGAGGGCAGGGGATGCATAAGACATTTATCAACCACCAGATGTCGTGAGAACTCACTCACTATCACAAGAACAGCAAGGGGGAAATCTGCCTCCATGATCAAATCACCTCCCACCAGGTCCCTCCCTAGACATGTGGGAATTACAGTTCAAGATGAGATTTGGGTGGGAACACAGAGCCAAGCCATATCACTCCTTTATCACATCTCCATCCTTACCCCCCAAGGATTATACAGCACAATGCTGTGGACATACAAATTCCTCATTAGTGTTTCCTTGATGGCTGACATAAATCTCACTTTTTACAATTGCCTTATTTTTACTTTGGAACCTAGTTTATATTTTTTTTGCATTTAATTGTATTGATTGGTTGGTTGATTGGTCTATTTATTACTTGATTCCCGATTTAGTCTATAATTTGGCATGAAGCACTAGGTCTTATTCATTGGGTTCTACTAAGCTGTTTCAATAAGAGTTACTCACATGGGTAGCAGGGTCTAATCTGAATACTGGCTTCTTTCTTTTTGCCTGCTTTGTTGTGATAATCCCAGTCCTGAACTCAGTGCCTCAAAAGGATTTTGATAACGAGATATTCAGACAGTTCCTAACTCCCTTTCCTGGATCTCCTCCCCCAACGTCTTTAGCTATAATTTCTTAAGTACTGGGGGTGGGTTAGCAGATATTCAAATGGGGTTCAGTGAATAAAAAGACCCTGTGAGAAAGAATTCACCAGAGTAATGCATCCATTGCCCTTCTGACTTTTGTAAATTTCATATCTTTTTCAAAATATTGTTCATGTCATTTCTCCCCCACATGAAAAGTAGCCCATATCACATGTAGAACATACCCATTAAAGATTTCTTTAACGTCCACCTACTGAAATGGCATTTTTTTTTTTTTTTTACTTGGAAAGACTTCAACGGATTGCACTGCCAGGGACCAAAAATAAGATTTTAATTGAAATACAGATAAGATAGGAGCCTTTAATTTACCTTCTCCCTAAGCAACAGGACTTTTCTGGCTGCATCTGATAGATGGCTTTTCCCCCTTCTTTCTTTTTCAGCCTAAGCTAGAGCAAAATTATCTTATCTTCAGATGAAATATTTTAGGGATTTGGGGATTTTGTGTGCCTCAGGACAAAGGACAGTGTTTGTGAAAAGATCACTGTCCTCTTTTGGAGGCAAATTTCATCCTTATTGAAATTCTGATTTTAGAAAAAGTCTGCCATCTCATTACCATCCTGCATGCCACACATTTTATGTGCTCTTATAGATGGGTGCAAGAATATTAGGGGCAAGGGAGAGAAAGAACACAAGGAGAGTTCCCCTGCAATCATGTCAGATGAGACATTTTTCTTCACCAACAAAAGAGTTTGTATAAAATGTGATGCTATAAGAGTGAATTATGTTATTCTTACTGGGGGCTCTAAGGGACAATGCATTCTGGACCATGAGATCATTGTCATCACTTTCAGAGTAAATAACACAGATTCTTCTTCTTAGCTTCCTGTCCATGTACACACCAGTGCTCTCCCTCCTCCATCCAGCCCAGGGCCACCACCCTCAGGTCTGACCGAACAACAGGGACTGATAGAGAAAGGCACATAAACCACATGACACAGACTTCCAAGGCCAAAGATAATTGAATTACCTGGTTGTCTGTGGTGATGAATATAAGTCGTAGAAAAGGATGCATAGTCTCTTTTTACTGCATTCCTGGCTGCAGTTCCAGCTTTTAGTTGCCATGCCGGCACCAAATGGCCACAACTCCACTATATTGGCCATTTCTGGCCCCAAGTGATCTCTCAAAGGCCCCTTGAAATACAGCTTTGAAATCACCCTTGCACTTCATAGATACTAGATGATAGGTCATCACTTCCGTATGTGATGCAATTTTGCAAAATGCTTCATTTTATGATTGTATGAATTATGCAAACTTTATTAGTTCTGAATTGGGCTTGAAGTCAAATAATATCTGTTAATAATCTACATACTTGTATTTGTCTTTTGCCCTCCCTGGTCAGGCAAATCCTGCCTACTTTTATCTGGTAGTTCCAACTCCCACTTTCCTGGCTAATATGTGAACACCATGCAAAGAACCGTCAGCATCAAAAACATATTTGGTCCTTAATTCAACAGAGTAGACACTGGGTAAGGCAGAAAGCACACTGGGGAAAATCATGATATATTGGAAAATACGTAAGAATTAGTTTAGTGTCAGAGCTCAATGGGATTTGAGCCCTAGGTCTTCAGAAGATGCTAAAACTCCCCAGTCCCTCACTTCCAAAATGAAAGATGTAAAGCTCACCCCAGGGCTTGTAGCTGGGCTGAATGGACTTAATGGTTATATAAACACCTGGCACAGGCACTGGTGCAAGTGACCCACCAACATGAATTCTCTCCTTTTTATCTGTTTTCAGTGGTTGGATTAGCTGAGCCAGAAATTACACCATTTCATTGTCATCCTCATTTGTTTGTCTATTTGTTCTTCTTCCTAGGAGAATTGAGAGGTTGGGAGGACTATAATCTGTAAGCTCTGGAAACACAAGAACTACTTGTGTTTACTCATCATTGAGTTTCCAGCACCAGGCCAAGCCTGGTGCAAGGTTCTTTTCTATTGAGAGAATGTGAAGATGTACCTTAATGACAAATACTCTCCTATCTCATCAACAAGCCAAAGGAAGAGGCAAGTTCTACAGTCAGTTCTGCCACAATGTGACATCTGTTTTCCTAAAAATCACTCAAAATCCCAGGGATTAGAGAGGAAATTAGGCTAGGGTACAACATTCAAAAACTTCATCAGGGACACATTTTAAAAAATATATGACCTAATAGAAGAGATACTGCCATTTTGCACCAGTTAAGTATTTAATAAATATATGCATGCTACAATAAATGCAACACTAACTTTGAGAAAGGGCTGAAGCTTGCTTGTGGAAGGGGGCCTGGGAAGTGGGGAGGCTTGTGAGTTATTGTGAAGTGATGGAGGAAGGGTGATCTGAGATGGGAGGGTAAGTTGTCTCACATTTCTATGTGGCTCCATCTAGCTAGGTGTAGTTTTGTAATGTTGCATTGTTCCTTACGACATCAATCACATTAAACAAAAGTGCACTTTCAAAACAAAGGTTATGGAGGAACTGGCTATATTTTCAATTATTTAAGGGGATTTTCTATAGGAAAACAAGCAGGCTCTTGGTTCTCAGAGGGTGAAGCCCTGGTGAATGGCTAGGCATTAGAGAAGGCAGCTCTGATCTTGTCATGAAGCCCACGTTGTAACACTTAAAGCTGTCTTGGCCAGGAATTTTCATGGGAGACAGTGGGCACCATATCAGAGGAGGGGTTCAAGCAGTGGGTGGTCAACTGCAAGATAGCTATAAAAGGGAAATTGTCAATTGGCCTCTGAAGGTCTCTCCAAGTATAAATTTTTGAATTCTTGATACTATCAAGAATTTTAAAAATTCCATAAAACATTCACTGTATCCACAAAAATGTTAAATTTCTGGTGTGTGTGTGTGTGTGTGTGTGTGTGTGTGTGTCTGTGTGTGTGTGTCTGTGTGTGTGCACACGTTGCTGTGTATGTAAATGTGTGAGCTATTTCTAAGTGAATGAACCACGTTGCATGGGTAAGTACTGGATAAGGTAACACTAGCCACTATAACAGGTAAACTCCCAACTATCAATGATTGGCCAGATCTGAAGTTTATTGCTTGCTGAAGTTCATTCTTAATGTGTGTTCCTGAAGGAAAAGAACCATCCATTTAAATTCACCATCATTTTCTTCATCATATTCAGAGCCACACAGCAATGCCTAACTGCAAAGGAGGCCAGTTAATGTGGTGTGCCGTGTTCTCAGGAAGAAGGAGAGTCAGGTTTGCTGACCTCCTGCAACCTCTGCTTCACCAGACCTCACATTTTCCATATATGCCTATCAACGTCAATGTGTTCAAGCAAAGTGAACTCATTCCAGAGAAGGGAGAAATTGGGATAGCACTTATTAAGCATCTATTATATGCTTAACTCTGATCCTCATACATTTGCACACATTGTTTTATTTAATACTTATAATCATGCTACTAGGTGGATATTGTTCTTCCTGTCTACAGATGGGAAAATTAGGGTCAAAAAGAAGTAGCAATTTGGACAAGATCACATGGTTAATGCATGTCAGGGGAAGGACCTGAATTTCAAATAGGAGATGCCCACTCTGCTTTCTTGCACCGTGGCCCTTTGGAAACACTCAACTGGTCACTTTGGACTGAGGCTTGGAATGATGTAGTCAATTCTCAAAATCTGGGCATACCTTCCTGGGGCTTTAAAGATGGGGAGGACTGAGAAAAGAGGGGACCTAGGTATTGGGACAGGGCTACCTTCAATTTGGTTGTTCAGTGCGTACAATTTAGACACCATGTTTTTAATCACAGGGAAGTGCACAGCCTTGGTTCCTTCCTTAGTTTTCAGACCTGCCTCAACCACTTGTAGCCACCTGAGCTTGATTAAGCCAGCCCACCTCCCTGAGCTTCAATTCATTCAACTGAAAAACAGTTTGTCAATAAAACTCCTCTCTTCTCAGGAGTGAGCTAAGAGCATGTTCATAGACAGCCTGAGAGTGAATGTGTTTTTAAGCCCTTAGGTGCTATATAATTAATAATTATCATCATCATGGAAAATAGCCATTTGTTTTGTGGGAAAAAAGAACAGGAAAATCAGATTCTGAATGTTTATGGGGAAAATACAAAACCTTGGTTCTCAATCCAGAGGGAGAGAATAGACAGTCTATTTTTTCTCCTGCTGATTCAATGATAGCTATTAATGTTTTTAAGTCTTACAGATTACTCTTAAAAATTCACTTTGGGAGATGTACCTAATGCTGCATGACGAGTTAGTCGTTGCAGTGCACCAGCATGGCACATGTATACATATGTAACTAACCTGCACAATGTGCACACGTACCCTAAAACTTAAAGTATAATAAAAAAAATTAAAAAAAATTAAAACACAAAAAAGAAAAAAAAATTCACTTTTCTGAGGTTTTGTTGCAGTTGAAAAGCCCGTGGGAGCGATTTCTAGTAATCCAAGTTAATAAACTGTAAATTAACTTTATTTTCAAAGATTAATTAAAAAAAACTACGAAAAACCCCTATGACCTTTGACAAAATAATTGTACCAGTTGTAAAACAGCTAAATGCTGATTAACAGATATATCCAGAAATTAGTGTACAAAATAAAAAGATACATAGAACGAGAGAACTTCTTTTGTAACTAACTTCTTTCCTTTTATGTAATTTTCTTTCTCTCAATTATAATTCCTTTCTAAACCATAAAATGTTTGACCAATGTCTGATGATGCTTATCCATAGAGATAAAACTTGAATTAAAAGAAGAGGCAAGAACTGGCGCTTCATTCATCTCTCCCATCAACTCTCTCTTTGTGGTCCTGATTTGTCAGAGAGAATGTACTGGAGTTTGCAAAGGAGAAAAAAAAACCACAGAGCTTTTCTCCCAATTGTCTGCTTTCAGAATGAAGAAGGAGAAGTCAACATTTGGGAAGTGTTTACCACGGACCAGGAGGTAATATAACACATCATTTAACTCTCCCAACTAGCCTGGAGCACAGATTCCACTACCTCCCCATAACAATGAGAAAAGCAAGGCTCAGAGAGGCTTAGACACTCATGCTGTATGTATTAGTGAATTTTCACACTGATATAAAGAAATACCCGAGATTGGGTATTTTATAAAGAAAGGAGGTTTAATTGACTGACAGTTTTACATGGCCAGGGAGGCCTCAGAAAACTTACAATCATGGCAGAAGTGACGGAGAAGCAAGGACCTTCTTCACAACTCATCAATGACATGTTCTTCTTCCCTTATGAATGGCATTTCCTTTGAACAAGTAAATCCATAACTTAGAGGCCATACAAACTATTGACCTGCTGCAAAGTGGAACCTCTGCATTGTTGCCATCTTCTCATCATAGGACTAGCAAATATTTCCTGACCTCTCATTGTGGGCCACATCATGGGGGGCTTCTACCTGTCCTACTACAGTTACCTGCACAACTCTCCCTATCAATCTCACAGTTCTTATCCTCCCAATTTGGTATTGTCATTGGTGATTTGCAGTTGGGGAAACTGAGTCTCAAAGAGATGAGATGCATTTTCTAGGGACTCACAGGTTGTGGATGCCAGCTCCAGGTTTTGGATTTGTCTCTGTGCTAACGCCTATGCTCATGACCACTGCCTCTTTCATAATCTTATTATTTTATTTTATTTTGACACAGGGTGTCACCCTGTCACCCAGGCTGGAATGCAGCAGAGTGATCATAGCTCCCTGCAGCCTCAAACTCCTGGGATCAAGGATCTTCCTGCCTCAGCCTCCCGAGTAGCTGGGACTATAGGTGTGTGTCACCACGTCTGGCTGATAATCTTTTTAGAATTTGTTTTTCTTTTGGTCTCTGTAATTTTATTTTCCTTTGTTTATTTATAAGGTACACTGCTTTGAGGTTTAAAACAATTCACTGGCACGGTGGCTCACGCCCGTAATCCCAGCACTTTGCGAGGCCAAGGCAGGTGGATCACGAGGTCAGGAGTTCAAGACCATCCTGGCTAACACAGTGAAACCCCGTCTCTACTAAAAATACAAAAAAATTAGCTGGGCGTGGTGGTGGGCGCCTGTAGTCCCAGCTACTCGGGAGGCTGAGGCAGGAGAACAGCGTGAACCCGGAAGGCAAGGCTTGCAGTGAGCCGAGATGGCGCCACTGCACTCCAGCCTGGGTGACAGAGCCAGATTCCATCTCACAAAAAAAAAAAAAAATAATAATAAAATAAACAAAGTGTCCACATTTGGGGTACTGAATATCCTGTGTCTTGATCTAGTTGGTGGTCACATAAGTGTGCTTATATATAAAAATTCACCAACCTGTATGCTGAAGGTTAATGAGCTTTATGAAGGTATATCCTACATGAATACAATAATTTAAAACTACAGAAACGGAAATTTAAAAATAAGCAACCAAAGACAAAACAAAGCAAAAGAACAAAACAATGAAATCAGAATCACAGGATCATAGAACACCTGCACAGAAAGAGACCCACAGAAACTTGTTTTCTTTGTTCTGACACTTTTTTCACACTGCACTGTCATGGCTTGTCTATGAGTGCTCTGGTCATCTCACGAGACCATGAGCTCACCACAGGCAGAACCTGGCACATTTTGTCCTTTGACACAGGCTTGCAGGGTGATTAAAAGATTTTTCTCCTGTGATACATTTTATTTGCACAAGTTATCTGGTTTGAGACAAAAAACCTAATTGTATTGACAAACAGGCCCTTGGCAAAGATGTTTATTGCACACCTTAAATTTGCAAGGTTATCTCTTCTCATCTTACTGAGCTCTCACCTTAATCTTCCTGATCATCTCCTTCTTACCCCGTTAAGTGCCCACTCACCTAAAACACACTGGATAATGATGTTTATTACCCAACAATGAAAATATTGTTATTTATGGTTATAATCAGGATGTCATCAAATATGAATGCTCACATTTGGTGAGGGCCTTTCAACTGATTGTTTATGTAAATGAAAGCGTTCACTCATCATCACATCCATTTTGGGAAGAAACAATCAGCCAGGCGGGTTGTTTCTCTCTATAATATCTTTTTAGTATTCAGTTCACTGAAAACCAATCTGCAACAAAAGAAAAAAAACTACAAATTTAAGGTTAGATGTAAACCTATAGCAAATGTTAGCGTGCCCTGGAATGACACAGGCAGAAGCTCAATTGCAATTCCTCTTCACTGGGAAACTTAGAATGGGCCTCCAATCTGGATGCAGTTTCCAACAGAGAACTAGCCTTTCCATCCCAGTTTCTCCCACTTAGCACAAAGTGGACAAGGCCATTATGCAGTGGATGTAACCACCCCAGCCCTGGAATTGGGCCATCTATATGATCTCAAGTTTGTCACATTTACAAGCAAGTCTTAGTTAACTTATCTGTTGTATTAGTCTGTTCTCACACTGCTAATAAAGACATACCTGAGACTGGTTTATGAATAAAAGAGGTTTAATGGACTCACATTTCCACATGGCTGGGGAGGCCTCACAATCATGGTGGAAAGCAAGGAGGAGCAAGTCATATCTTACATGGATGGCAGCAGCCAAAGAGAAAGAGAGTGTGTAGGGGAACTCTCCTTTATGAAACCATCAGATCTTGTGAGACTAATTCACCATCACAAGAACAGCGTGGGAAGGACCCGCCCCATGATTCAATTACCTCCCACTGGGTCCCTCCCGTGAAACAAGGGAATTGTGGGAGCTACAATTCAGGATGAGATTTGGGTGGGGACATAGCCAAACCATATCATCTGTGAATGGATGCTTAGATGGACTGTAAGTGAAAACTCTAAGCATGTGTCCATAACAACCATCTCAGTGGATAGACTCCATTGTACTGTTAGGAAGGAGGGAAAATGTTCTGTCTCCAACATTTATGGTAACTAATGCTGAGGCTCTAAGTTACAATAAAAAGTACAAGGAGCCCATAGTACTATTCTCTAAAGGGGATACACACTTCTTTTCTAAAGAACCAGATAGTAAATATTGACTCTGTGGGCCACTTAGTCTCTGCATTCCAAGTGTGTCTGTGCATCAATAAAACTTTATTTGCGAGACATATTTGATCTGTGGACCATAATTTGTTGACCAGTGGTCTAAAGCATCCTTACTTGAAGTATTATCCAGAGATCGTTAGTACTGCAAGATATTCTTTGCAAAAAAAAAAAAAAGTCTCTACACAAATAAGTTGGGAAATACTTCATAGCTCGTCCCTCTAGGGTATTCACATAGTGCACACGATCCTTCTAAATCTGCTGCAAAGAAACGATTCAAAACAGAATTTTTCCAAACTTCTTTGACCTTCCTTTGCACCCAGCCCCTGTGCCTGCCCACATGACTCTTGCTTTGAGGAATGCAGCTCTGAGCATGTTTTTGTCATCGGGCCCTGAGATGCTGAAAAAAGAAAGACTGTTTAAGCCATTTTGCTAACCTTCTGTGATCCATCTTATGGGGGGTAGGATTGAGGTCTGGGGAGGCTAACAGATCCGGCAGGTAAGGCAGTAAACCCCTGATTGGTGAGTTACTTTGTCCTAATGTTCTGAAGATCGCCAAGTAGCAGCCTTGCGACCCAATGGAAAGATCACTTTGAGAAGAATAAAGAGAGCTGAGTCTTCGTCTTCATGTTGCCCTCGGTTCACTTTGTGGTTCTGGAAAGCTGCTTCATCTTTCTGAGTTTCACCTGCAAAATCGTTTTCCCCATCTGAAAAAGAAAGACATTTATTTAGAAAATTCCTGAAAGTTTTGCAGTGTTGTTATTGTTTCAAGCCTTCTTTTTTTTCTTGTCTTTAAGGGCAGATTGAATGAATGTAGAGGTAAAATCCCAGGTTGAGGAAACTCAGAAAGGAGGGTTAGCACTTCTTTTCTTTCTTTCTTCTTTTTTTTTTTTTTTTTGAGACAAAGTCTCAGTCTGTCATCCAGGCTGTAGCGCAGTGGCGTGATCTAGGCTCACTGCAAACTCCACTTCCTGGATTCAAGGGATTCTCCCACCCCAGCCTCCCAAGTCGCTGGGAGGATTACAAGCCCATGCCACCACGCCCGGCTAATTTTTGTATTTTTAGTACAGATGGGGTTTCATGTTGGCCAGACCTCAAGTGATCCACCCACCTCAGTCTCACAAAGTGCAGAGATTGCAGGCATGAGCCACTGCACCCGGCCGGATTAGCACTTCTTTAACCATGCACTTGACTTTCTGACTTTTAATTTTGTGTAAACAAAGCTGACCAGATTTTGGCTTCCCGGGTCAGAATCACGAGGGTCAAAGCCCCAAGGGAAAGACAAATACAGCAGCAGCAGCAGCAGCACACACTCACAAAGACAGACGGTGGACTTGCCATCAGGAGCACAAGTCCTGAGCTGAACTAGGGTTCCTCATTCATTCCTCATGGGAACTTGCACAAATTACCCACTTTTTTTCTTCTGACCTCAGTCCCCCAATGTATCACTAGAGAGTGGTACTTTATAAACTGTTGTAATAAGCAAAGAATAGTTTTATTAATACCATAACTGCTACCGTCACTGTGGCTACTCTACACCAAGTATAAGAGGTGAAAGAAAATTGTGTGATGAATATTAAAACACCTCATAGAGCTGGAAGGGCCATTGAGAAATCAGCGATCCACTTCCTAGCACTTCCTATTGTTGTACAGCCTCCTCCCTTGCAAAATGCGAAGGTTTTAAAGCCCCTTTAACTCAGAGACATTTAGAGAGAGTGATTTGTAATGTCTCAGACACTGTTAAATGTGTTTGACATATCATTATATTTATTCTACTAAGATGATGATGGTACTAATGGGACAAGCCTCACATAGGAACAGGGAGACAACCTCGATTTCTGTAGGAAAAAAAAATATGCTAAAAATGGCAGGGCAGTCTCTCTCATGGAGGGATAGGAAGAAATTGGCCTTGAATCCAAAAGTTTGTATGGATGTTTAAAAGAAAATACATGACTTTGCTTTCTTGAAAATTTATCCAATTGAATTTCCTTTCAAATGAGAACTGAATGAATCCTTCTTTTTGCTAGACCTGGGCTTCATAAATACCATCTCTGCACAGTATATTACGCACATCATTTATTCAGCAGATATCATAATATATTCAGGGCTGCTCTTAGGAAGAGAAATTTCAATATTAGATAAAAGTAGTGAGATGGCGACGGTAACAGTGTTTGTCTGGTACACAGGGTAAATAGGATTGTTAGCGATTGCTAAAGGCTTCAGGAAAAGATAGGGAAACAAAGATAGGGAAACAAAGATAGCTCGTGCCAGATTCTGAGCCGAGCAGTTGCAGAGGTTCAAGGAAGCTTGATTACCTTCTGCCACCACGTACTTCTAAGCAGGCCCAGAGATGAGTTCCTCCTTTCTTATATTTTCTTGTAAGAATCGCTGAATGTTATCCTAATTAGAAATCTGCCCAGATTTGGAAACAGGCTGGCGTTGTCTTCTCTCCCTAACCCTCCATCCTCCCACCTCTCTGTATGTCTCTCTCTCTCTCTCTCTCTCTCTCTCTCACACACACACACAAACACACATACACACACACACACGATAATGTCCTCTATCCACAAAGAGTCAAAGTCTTGTCTGAGCCTGTCACCAAACTGGCTTGATACAGGCTCTGGGCCTCTCTGAACTTGAGTTCCTGGACCTGCATGGGCAGCAATTGGACTGATGAATCTCTCCAAGCCTCTCTGCCCATGTCCTCTAAATCCAAAGTGCTGGCCTGTAATGAATACTGACAATGCCTGGGCCTGGTTCTGTGTTTTATATGTATCAACTCATTTAACCCTCACAACACCCAGGGAGATATGTAGCGTTAGTCTCTTCATTTGGTGAGGAATCTCTCCACTTGACAGGTGAGGAAACAGGTGGGATACCAAGAATTTAAGGAATTCATACAAGGTCACAACCAGGAAGTGGCCGAGCCAGAATTCCAACCTAAGCCACGTGGTTTCAAAAGCACAAAGCAGAAAGCCTAGCACAGAGCCCAGCCTCAAAGGCACAGAGCTGCAGTGAATGCCCCTCTGGTAGACACGCCAGAGCAGTGGCTCCTGTATGTCCACTCATGTGTGCGTGAACATTCATGAATGTACCCGACACTCTGCTTGGCACACGCAGAACTGAGACTTGCGGAAGTGCGCTAGTGTCATCAGAACCAACCCAGGGTTTGTCCAGGGGAGACTGTCCTGGGGAAGAAAAAACTGCAATTTAGAAGAAGAAGTCAGTGCAGCAGAAGAGGCCCTGCAGATCCCAGACAGCGGGGAGGCAGCCTAGGGCTAAAGGAGTCCAGGGGCTCCCAGTGAAAGATACATTCACAATGTGAAGGATGGGTCAGACATGGAAATGGGAAAGGCAAGCCAGGCGGATACACAGGACAGAGAAGTGCAAAGTGAGAGGTGGGCAGGCTCTCACAACAATGGGGCTGGGCTCAGGTCTATTTTGTGTGAGGGAAGGGAGGCAAGAAGGCTGTAATAGCAAACTTAAACTATTTTTTTGATTGTTTTGTTTTCAACAAAGCTGAATGCCAGTGAAGCGTTTGCAGGGGCTTTGGAAAGTCTGGTTGAGTTTTTGCACAAGGGTTCTTGGGCAACCTTGTCGATGCCTGGCAAGGTTGCAGCAGAGCCTGTAATTCTTACACTTCCCAAATCCTCCCAAAAGCCTATGCAACAGTAGACCATGCATTTCTTTATTATTTTCTACACAGGGACCACCTGGATCCTTATCTGAGAACATAGACTTGAAGTTATTACAGTTAACTGACCTCCTATTCATTCTTCTCATTTTTTTTTCTGAGGCTACTGATAAGATGCTTCCATAGATACACTATGCATTTCATGGTTCTATTTCTTTCCTTTTTGCTTTTACACGTGAGGCCCAGGGGGCCCACTGCACAGCAGGAGCCCGGGAATGCGTGGGGACCATTAGTGCTCTGTGGGACCAGAGCTTGCTCTAGCAGCCATTGTTTTTGCCTCATTAAGAACTTTCTTGTTTCTTCACCCACCAGTAATAGTTGTTTGTTGTTGTTTTCTCAAGCATTCTGACAGTTTCAAAACCAGGAAGCATGACTCAATCCTAGTGGGGGCTCAGTTTAATTCTCTGAATGAACAGAATGAAATTACATATGTAGGAAGATTTTGTAATCTTTCTTTATCTACTCTGTTCACCCACCTTAAGAACCAAGCTCCAAATGGAAGTACAGCAGGTGATGTGTGTCTTTCTCTCACTTTCACCTCCTGGAGAGTCAATTCCTCTAGTGAGGGCTTCCAGGTACACGCTCCCACTTAGCCCCCATTATTTCTTCGGGGTCAGCTTCCTTATTTCCTTTGACAGCTGAGAAAGTTGAAGTTTAGTGTCATTACTAGTGCTGATAAACACAGAAAGTGGTTTAAAAAAAAAAATGCACCTGATTCTAAAGTTTGTGTTCTTTCCACCACACTCAGTTTGCTTCCCCTAAATGAAAAAAAAAAGGTACACATGTAGGAAGCTTCAAGTTCAGTCTCACTGTCTGTAAAATGAGAGTGAAAATTACTCAAAAACTAATCGGAAGTATTGAATTATTCCTGGCTTATACATTGTAGGGGATAAGGTAGGTAAATTCAGTGCTAGTTGAATTTTGTGTTAGTCTATTCTTGTACTGCTATAAAGAGATACCTAAGACTGGGTACTTTATAAAGAAAAGAGGTTTAATTGGCTCATGGTTCCCCAGGGTGTACAGGAAGCATGGCTGGGGAAGCCTCAGGAAACTTACAATCATGGTGGAAGGTGAAGAAGCAGGCATATTTTACATGGCTGAAGCAGGAGAAAGAGAGAGAAGGGGGAAGGTGCTACACATTTTTAAACAACCAGATCTCCTGAGAACTCACTCACTATCACAACAACAGCAAGGGGGAAGTCCACCCCCATGATCCAAGCACCTCCCACCAGGCCCCTCCTCCAACACTGGGGATTACAATTCAACACGAGATTTGGTGGGGGCACAAATCCAAACAATATCAAATTTCAATCTGGATCTTTTAAAGGAAGAATCAAAAGAATGCTGCAATGTGTTGCTGGGTGGATAAGGGATACGGAAGTGGGAGAATTCAAATGGCTTGTTCAATTTCATATGGCTCATTACTTGGTCCTTTAATTCTAAATCCAGCAAGTGGGGTTTACCCAATGGATTGCTTGGAAAGAACAATTGGACTAGATCCTTTGATTTCTCTTCTTCCGTCTCATCTCCTGATTTAATTTCTTCTTCTTTCCCTTTCCATTTCTATTAGTATAGAATGGAGAAAACAAACGAACAAACATCAAGAAACATAGGTTTGGATTTTTCTCCTCTTTTTTGCTCTGTGAGTCTGCGAAAGTTCTCTTGAACTCTCTGAGATTGATTTCTTCCTACATCAAAGGAAGGAATTGGTCTAAACTATTTTAAGATTTTAAATCTTAATGTCTCCCTTCCTCTCCCTTGCCACATTCACCTCCTCTTCTTGTGATCTAGTCTCCGGAAACTCGAAGATTACAAGCAGAAAACTAGCCTGATACACTTAGCATATGCAAATGCTGTGCCAGAGAGACCACCAAAGCTTGGATTCCTCCTTCTGACTCTCCAGAGATATTTAGGGCCAAGCCTTTCAGCCAGGGCAGAAGGATTGTAAGTATCTAAGCATCTCGAGTACATAAAACCTAACTAGCATTCTGCTCCAAGCCAGTTCGACCTCATCAAAACACCCCTGGGGTGAGCTGTGATTCCTGGGAGCCCGTCCTCCCTCAAGACAACAGAAAGTGCTTCCTCCTGTGCCTCTCAGGAGTGCCATGTCCATCACTCCGCCTTACCAAGAACAAGCAAAGCCTGAGAACAGGATTTGCAAATAAGGGAGGGGGAATGGAGGCCTAAGGAAAGTGGAAAGAGAGTTAAGAATGGAAGATGGAAGATGCAGGGGCTGGAGGATAGGAACTGAAGACTGAGCAGCAAACAGGAAGAAAGAGAAGGGAGGCAGGGAAGCCAGCAGAGGGACAGGCAGACAATAAGCCCGAGGCAGGAGGAAAAGGGAAAAGCCCGTGGTGCTAGTTTGAGGCACTGCACCTTGTTTGAATTCCTAAATTTATCATTTCTACTAAATGTAACTGGAACTTACTGTACATTTACCAGACAAGCCACTGTACTTTGCAGTATCCTTGAGAGATGGAGGTGGACGGAGGGACTGTTACTTTTTGCCATCATGAGGAGGACACGGACTCTTGGACAAGATAATCCTCCTGAAGCTACTTGAGAGTGAAGTACCGACCTAGGGCCCTGGATTCTAGAGCCCAGAACCACCAGCTGGCCTAGACTTCCAACCTCCAAATTCAGGCCTGTTCTCACCCAGCTCAGGCACATAGTCAAACTCAAAGGCGTGAAAATCAATTAGAACACGTGAGAGTAGATGGTTCTCAGTCTGAACCAGACACACCAATGAATGGACTTGGAGACCAGGCCAGGTCCCAAATGCCTCCCCACCCCGCCGATATTTCTTGTGTATACTACAAGCCAGCAAAATTAACGTCTGCTTGGAAATCACACAGAGGAGGCTGGTGTGACTGCAACTCTAGCAATGAATGCACTTAGCAATTCTGTAATTTATCATTTGACCACTGATGTATGGCTAGCAGGAGGGAACAAGTGCTGGGGACTAGACACAGTTATATCAGAACAAGCGTCTATCCTTCAGAAGCTTACCACGTGGTAAAAGACTTAACGTATGTGTTCAAGTATCTTTTTTTTTTTTTTTTTTTTTTTTTTTCTGAGACATGGTCTCACTCTCTCACCCAAACTGGACTGTAGTGGCTTGATCTCCGCTCACCGCAACCTCAGCTTCCCAGGCTCAAGCGAATCTCCTGCCTCAGCCTCCTAAGTAGCTGGGATTACAGGCACACACCACCACTCCTGGCAAATTTTTATATTTTTGGTAGAGATGAGGTTTCACCATGTTTGCCAGGCTGATCTCGAACTCCTGACTTCAAATGATCCACCTGCCTTGGCCTCCCAAAGTGCTGGAATTACAGGCATGAGCCACTACTCCCAGCTGGTTCAAATATCTCTTTAAAAAGATTTTTAAAAAGGAATGAGAAAGGAAAATCTGTGTGGTTTTGTTAATGAAGCATAAGCTTCAGTGCTGGCCTGGCATCTTTAACAGATTAGCTTTGAAGTCGAATCAACCTTGTAGATCCTCAGTTTTCTCATCTATAAAATGGAGCAAGCAAGAGTCATGACACTCAGATGCTGCACAGACTCCAGGTGATCCTGCGGTATACTCGATATGCCTGGCATATCATGAGGGGTCCCACACATGCAAAAGTTTCCCTTTCATTCCAAACAGGGAATGTTCTTTCCAGTTTTAAGTTAATGCTATTTCCTCATCTGCATTTTTTTTCCTCTTCCATTCTTAATAAGTTGAGTAAGAGGGACAGTGAACTGGAAAGGGAAAACATGTGAAAATGCCGAGAATTCTGAAAATACATCTTTCCAAATTGTGCAGCTTGGTGTTGGCAAGATGACAAGGGCCCCGGAAACCGGGTGCAAACACAGCACAGCAAAATCACGCAGCTTGCGTGTGCAATATATGTATGTTACATGCCAACTGCTGAACAAGTGCTTTTAAACAAATGACAAATATGATACGATGCTCTGAGGATCAGGCCAAGTGAATGCAAGGGTTTTCAAGATTCAGATGTGGACACGAGGTTCCTCTCGTTCCCGCCCACCAGCCCTTGCCAAGCCCGAGACCCCAACATAACACTCCTTTTGCCTCAACCTCTCTATCTGCGGCACCACACACATGCACACACCATCAAGCAATCACAACTCCATCCCTCATGTTAAGCCCGTAGGCTGTAGAATATCGGACAGCACATTATTTTCCCAATCAATTTACAAACTTAACTAATAATTTAATTCGCCGCATGACAAATCCACTAGCTCATGCCGAAAGCAACTTAAATGCAACGGTCATAAAATTCCCTTCTACGCCTTTGCTTGATGCCATCGTTAAAAAAGAGAAGGGATGACAAAGTGAAAGGGAAAGTGCAGTGATTCTTTTATGTGAAGATTACATTTAAAAATAACCGACTAACCGTCTGCACTTTTCGGGGGCCTGACGTCTCGAAACGCATTTAGATTGATGCAGGCTGGGGCTGAAGTTCTCGCGCTGAGTAAACAGTCAAGTGTTCTTAATAGGAATTGCAGTTTCTCGACATCTGTTAGGGAAAAGGGAATGGCGAAACAACAATTTAGAGTGAGATTGGTTTTGTTAAATGCATTTAAATTCCAAGATTAGTGGTGTTCTTTCTTTTTCAATTAGCATTTACTTGTAGAAAGGTTACAGATGAAAGGGCTGGGGAAGAGATCGGGTGGATTTTTTTCCTTACTGAGAGGACACTCCAAAGCATAGTAAAGCTAAAATAGGAAGAGAACGTAAGACTTAAAGGAACTTAAAACTGATGCCAAATTGAGATTGCAAATCTTGAAGGGAAAGCATTTAAAATAAAATAAAATAAAAATAAAGTGAAGTTGAGTCTGGATTTGATGATTCTGTCCTCTGGACAGAAAAATCATAAATTGCTTTGAGAAAATACAGGGATTTATATTTTCCAAGCCAGTTACTAAGCAAAATTTGTGTTATTTCTCAAATATATGCCATGGTTCTGTGTGAGTGTGTAAAGAGCTGTAACTAGCTCACTTTTTTTTTTTTTTTGATAGAAACATAAACAGAGACGAAAAATGTAGGGAATGTTTCACCTGTTTTACTGCCATTAAATAAACCTCATCTGCTACCAAGCTGTTTTGGGTGACATTTGCTAAATAAATACATTTTGTGGGAGACTTGAACACTGAAGCACAGAGACATGCAACCGATGTTCTCAGATGAATCCTGTTTGCTTCTCAGTGCCTATACCCCTACCCCAGGGGGAGAGTGAAGTGGTAAATTCCGGTTTATGTTTTCACATTGGTATTTTATTTTCAAACTCACACAGCTACAACAAAAAGTACATACTTTTGTTACTAGCGTTTCTTGTAATTCTCTCTCTCTTTCTGCTCCCTAACCCAATTTTCCCCTCTCCCTCGCTACCTTCCTCCCTCCCTCCACAAATCTTTATTGCTTTTTTTTTTTAACTGGGGAGTATTCATTATTTCTTTACACTTCTATATGGATTTCACTTTTAAAAAATCTATCAGCATGTATATTTCGTGCATGTCTGAAACCTTTAAAATATTGTTGGATCTTCATGATTATTTAAAAATACGTATATTGAGTATTTGCTTAAGGTAAAGCCATTGCTGCCATTTCCAATTAAAAAACTAATAAATGTATTTTAAAAGAATGTCTGCCAAGACTGTTCTCTGACAAAGTATCTCTGTGGATATTTAAATGGCACCAAGATGGATTACTGTTTCTGATTATTTCTCATGTAGGGTCTCAGGGATTTTGCAGAAATCGTAATTGAAGAAAATGATGGAAAGGAAGCTTTGAATATGGAGTGTTGTTATTGCACTGACTGGACAACCAGATGGAGCTATTCCCAGTCCCCAGCACACAGATAGAAAATCTATTCGACAATAACTAAAGAGGTATACAGTTCTAGAACATTCTGCAACCAGACTTCAGGCACCAGGAGGCCTCCGTAGGCAGGGTTCCTCGGGCTTCTCAGCTGGCTTCCTTGGAGAAATTTCATATGCTGATTCCTTTCAATTATCTGTCAATTTTCAAAATGCAAATAGAAACATGCAGTCATCACTTTGGTACTCACCAACTGATTTCTTCCAAGCACCCAGACCATAAGTGAATGCAGTTCAATATGTTCTCTTCCTTTTTTTAAGTGGAGTTAATATTACTGAGCAGATTTTGGTCAGCTTCCAGGAACCCAGTGTGTGGAGAGGCAGAATTTTATTTTAGAAGCACAAGTTGGTTTGAAGAATGTGAACTTACCCCAACTCTTTCTTTGTTTCATCTTTCTTACTAGACATATTTTATTTTCCTAAAGAAAACATAAATAAAAACAAAAAAAATTCTTCATTGATACACACACACACACACACACACACACACACATACACAATTTAGGTCAAATTATTTTTACTACTTAGGATGTCTTTAGTTATTTTACATATTTATAACACAGAAAAAAAGTAAGAAGAAAAGGAAAAATGGTGTATAATCTTAAGACCAGGAGATAACCAATAATAAATATTTTGCTATAATTTCTTTTCATATTCTATGCATATACATTTTATGGAATTGAGTTCACACTGTTCACATAATTTTGCTTTCTCTATTTTGCCTTTACCTTTATCAATAAGCATTTTCTTTATATCCTTAAAATGTCTTTATTAACATAACCTAATACATATGCACAAAATGTTACCTAATCATTCGCCTGTTTAAGGGCATTTGGTAATTTCCAATATTTTTTCCTTTACAATTTCGGGTAATGTTTAAATAAACCAATTTATGGAAAAGAGCTACCTATGTTGGATTACTTGCTTAGAATGAATTCCTGGAAATAGAATTACTGGGTCAAAGGGTACCAACGTATTTAATGTCCCCAAAGGCATATTGGCAAATTGCCTCCCATACAAATTATACCAACTCCCCCCCGGTAACTAGTATATAAAAGTGCCTGTTTCACAGTATCTCCCCTGCTCCAAGATCTTTTAAAATCTCTGCAAATTTGAAAAATGAAAAAAATGATAACTGTTGCCTGGAACAATTTGTTAAAAGATGCACCGAGCAATACATTTATTTTTAAAATTTTTCAACTCACAAAGAAATATAAAAGCTTATACACAGGATGTTTTCTGACCAATAAATGCTAAAAAGCCATAATGTTTCATCATACATAGTAGATTATTTTGTTCAAAAACCTATTACATTTTGCATGCTGCTATAGCAGTCTTTCTAGTCCAGAAAACACTTCACTAAAACAGCAACAATATCAGTTTACTGCATAAGATTGCCGGCAGCTCACACTAGATTCTAAACACGATTGAATAGGCATCTTTAAGAGTGGAATATCCATGACTTATCTTGCCAGGCTTGGTACTATGTCAGTGGAGAAGGTGGATGGTGCCATTGTTATTTGGGCAGCCATGCCGATCTCAAGGAGGAAAGCTGAAATTGTTTGAAAACCTGGTTTAAGACAGTCTTTTTGAGATTTAGCCCTAGAGAACACTCAACTAAACAACCAAGAGAGGCAGAGCGAAGACTGTTAAAAGGTGCAGAAAAACTCCACAACAAAATGAAAAGACATAGGAAGAACCTTGTCATGGAAATGAACTTACCATAGAGAACCCAGAGGTCACTGAAAAGCACCTTTGTGCTCTAAGAGTACAAGGTTCAAAAAGGGAAGATTCAGTCAATAATTGCTGTGTTTGTCTAAATCTGTATTCCCCCAAGCTATTGTGTTTTCCAAGTTAGTAAAGTCAATCCTGTTCCTTGAAGTTTTCTGCTAGGCATTCGAGTTTCCCTCTAAGGTTCAACCTACAGCAAACCCTAAAAGATCCCAAAATAGCCCTAATAACTAGGGGTGGATTTTGAGGGTAAAAGGAAAGATCAATCAATTACTTTTTGAATATACTCAATATGTGAATTAGCACCAAAAGCATCTCTGTTTGTATGACCCTAATCATGTATTCTTCATCAGAAGTTGCCAGCAATAGTGAGTACACACTTTAACACCACTGATTATTCAAAACCAAAAAAAAAAAAAAAAAACACCCAAGAAAGAAAAGGAAAGAAATTAAAAATCCACCAACTTAAAAGAAGCATGCTCTACCTCCCCAAATCCTCAATTCCCTTAACTGTCAGATTTTTTTTTTTTTTAACTGAGCCAGTCTTTGGAGATGATGGCATTTTTTATTGTAAGAATATTACTTCTAGTGATCAATTCCCGCTTAGTGAAGTGTTCCCTAAATTAAATCTACCCTTTCTGAAAGGTTACTCCCCAAACAAAATGAACAGGAAAATGCCTCCAGTCCATATAAATGTCATCCTGCCCTCCAGTAAAACTGTTTTAATCACTATTTTTAAGGAAGCAGCCCGATTGAATAGGAGAGAAACTCAATTACCTTGTATACCAAGACAACTGTCACAGGGGGTCACAAACAGTGCCTTTCAGAGGAGCCTTCCTCCGGAGAGATGCAAGACACACTTTGTCCTGCAAATGATTTGTCCTTTTCCCTTTTTTAAAAAAAAAACAACAGAGAACCATGTCCCACTGGTGAAAAGAAGAGAAGAAAACTGATATCAATTGAGGACATACTATGCTAAGGCTCTTTCACTAATTCCTTACCACAAGATTATTAAAGAACTGTTTTTCTTTCTTTCTATGGAAATAAAAATGATGTCCCAGTGGGGTAAGTTCACCCTTAAGGGGTGTGGCCACAGGGCTGGAGAGAGGAGAGGTGACACTTGTGCTCTATTCTGTGCAATTACAAGGGTACCTCTGCTAATAAACCAGTTGCTGACCCCAAATCAGCATTGAAGAGTCAACCAAGTAAGGACACTCCAGAGAACATTGGGTGGAAAATGACAAGCAGCAGGTACCTCCTGACACGTATTCCAAACAGCCGTGTGCCTTGGATTGGGTTTCTGCAAAGACATTCATATGCTTTGCAAAGCTAATGTACGGAGGCAGCCTTCAGTGCTTATGTTTTTTGGAATTAAGTTGCATGACTGTGCCTTGCTCTCTAAAATGTGTAAATGTGTAAATTATGCTGAAACAGATTGCCAATGCAAGTTGAAGAAATGAAAAATATGGTGCACTCTCACGGCAAGGGTGCAAGGGCACAGGGGTGTGGCTTGCCACCTGATGTTAAAGGCAGCCTCCAAACTCTCCACGCTTGGGGCTTCTAGAGAGGATGATGGTGAAAAAAGGGATAGTGAAATGTAAAGAAGCTAGATGTCTTTTCCAAGAGCCCAGTTACACCTAAACACAATCTCTTACTGGCACAAAAGAGGCTATGTAAATTATCATGTTACCTAAGTCCTATTTTCAATTCATATTTCATTTCCCCAATTCACCACATCCTAATAGAAATGCCACAGTAACTTGCCAAATTTTGATCCCAAAGATACTGAAGAAGAAAAAGATAGGAAAAATGCCCCCACCAAATACCTCACCATATCTCCCTAACTCCATAGCTGCCAAATTTCCAGTGGAGTGTGTGTGTGTGTGTCTGTGTGTGTGTGTGTGTACTCACACGCATGTGTTAGTGCCTTCCTGTTATTTTAATGTTGCTTCAGTTTATTGTGAGGAGGAGACTAATTTCATGTATAAAAACATCACAAAGAAAAAAGACAGCTCCTCTCTTCAAGGAAATACTTAGAGACACCAGTATTTGATAAGTTGAAAAGGAAGAGTGAATGCCAATCATTTCTGTAGCCTTAAATGCTCTCATAAAATGAAGAAATGATAAAAAAAATTATACTGGGTCAATGATGACTTACTTTATGAGACATCAGAGTCAAAATGTTGTCTGTAATTGCTGAGTAAATTGCTGAAAGATATCTAGGGTTCAATCCACTCATTCTATGGACAAGGAAACTAAGAATGTCTGGTAACTTCCTTGGATCACACAGCCAGAGTCATTTAGGATGCAACATACGTCCCTGCTAACTCCTTGCCCTATATTCTTCTCAGCACAGGTCATCAACTGAAAATTAAACAAAATCATTTTGAAAATTTAGCCAGACTATATTTCTCCAGTACCCAAAAATGTTTCAAGGATGAGATAAGGCTGGTTTGAAAATAAATGGATAATGAACATTGTGAATTTTCCTAAAGGTCACAAGTTGGACAATGAAAAGGAAGAAATTTAGATACTACATATCAAGGTAGGTCTTGCAAGGTGGCAGAACCACGTTTCTGTAGAAACTCATTGACACAGGCAGACCAATAAAATTGGGAGGGAGGACTGGGCTAGGAATGCTAAAAATAGTGATATCTAATTGTAGACAAAGGTTTTAGTAGGTGTGAGGGAGGCTTCCATATTTGCAATTGTTATTCTCTTGTTCCTCTTCCCTTTCCTTTTCTATTGTTCCCTCTCATTTCTTTTTATTGGCTACCATGAGAAAGAGATAAGATGCTGGAGGTGACAGCTCTGATTTGGCAGTGCCCTGAAGATTTTGTTTTCCTCTAGTCTTAATACAGAGCACTGTCTATATTGCAAAGTATAATAATGAATTTAAAAAATTGGCCGGGAGTGGTGGCTCACGCCTGTAATTCTAACACTTTGGGAGGCCGAGGCAGGTGGATCACCTGAGGTCAGGAGTTCAAGACCAGCCTGGCCAACATGGCAAAACCTCGTCTCTACTAAAAATACAAAAAAAAAAATTAGCTGGGAATGGTGGCACGTTCCTGTAGTCCCAGCTACATGGAGGGGAGCTGAGGAAGGAGAATCACTTGAACCCAGGAGGTTGCAGTGAGCCGAGATCCCGTCATTGCACTCCAGCCTGGGCGACAGAGCAAGACTCCATCTCAAAAAAAAAAAAAAAAAAAAAAAAAAAAAAAAAAAAATTAATGAACGTTTCTGATTGAATTAATAAAAGTTCGGTCTTACAAAAGAAGGGGAACAAGTTCGTTTGCATCCGCTACTCTGGCCTCGCATGGTATTGATGACTTGATGCCAGATGTCCCATTTGTTTCTCAGAGACATCTTGTGAAATGAGACCTGGAATCAAAATATTTATATATTAGAAAACAGCATTGCCCTTTTTTTAATTAGTTTTTTTTATTTTTTATTTTTTGAGACGGAGTCTCGCTCTGTCGCCCAGGCTGGAGTGCAGTGGCGCGATCTCAGCATTGCCCTTTTATATACAAGAATCCTGCTAGCCAACTTAAAGGGGCCCCAGATGGAGGCAAGAAGGAAGACCTATGACATCTGAGTGGACCAGATCCACCATCAAGTACCATCTTTCCCCTTTACAGCAAATGATTCATAACCGAAGATTCGTGATGCTTCCAAACACTAGAGATTATTGAGAAACCATAAAGGAGTCTCCAAGTGAATTTGATCTTAAGTTACCATCACTGCTAAATAAATACAACTATTATATGAAAATAACTTGTCTCCACATCTGATTAGCAGCTATTCTGTGACTCTCTTGAGATTAAAAAAAAAAACACACTTTTTATCTTTATTTCTCTTTTGAAGTTTTACATTCTCATCAGCTAGCACATTGCCTGTTATTTAATAGACATTTAACAAATATTAGGTAAATAAATAAATATAGCCAAAAGTCAATCAAATAGAAAAATAGTTTTTATGGCACTCAAGGGCCTTGGGCTTCTGATAATCTGAAACAGTTCTCTGCTATGTTCCTGTTTCTGTGACTTTTGTATCTGCAATTCTAAATTTGGTTGAGTTCATTCAATGTTTCAATTTAAATATCCAATTAAATATCAAGAGACTATCATGAAAATTAATGTATTTATTAAGAATTATGTCCTCTAAATTCCTTTAGTGTTTTATTTTGACTGAAGGTAGGTAACTATAAATAACTTCTGGAAATGACTTTGTAAAGCTTCGGAGCACATACTTTGTGTCAGATGTCATCCTGAGCATTTTCATATATATCATTTAATCATCCACAACCATGCATTTGATGTCAATCTTATTCCACCTTCTGACAACTCACTCCAGAATGAAGGACCACATCCAAGGTCATTCAAATAGTGGTGGAACTGAAATTTGAATCCATGTGTGTCATTCATGGCAACCGAATATAAATATAAAAATGAAATATTCTTTTAAAAATAACTCAAGATTCTTGAGGATCAATCATGAGTGCACCATATTTACCCAGACGCTCTGTCAAAGAATGCCATTTATCAGGAAACTACTTCACAAGAACTTTAACAATTTAGTTTCTCGAGTGATTGATTTCAGAGTTGACTCTCATTAGATTCTTGCAGGCTATGTTTAGCAAAATGGATTATGTAATCCATTTTTTTGAACTGAATTTTTATTATCAAATATATTTTCTAGTCAACTAGTCACGATTGAACTTTTTGATGGCTTCAACTTCAAAACTACTTCTTACATAATTTTAAAATCCAGCACTAAAAAATATGTTGAGAAACATAAATTAGCATTTCTAGAGGGGAAGAATGAATGTGCATTATTCAAATTTTCTCTGGAAAAGTGGTGAAGTGGAAGGACTAATGCAGTGTAATCACTCTAACCCTTGCCAGTATATTACTGTAAACAAGTCAGTTCATCTCTTTAAGCCTTGGTTTTCTCATCTGCAAATTGGGAATCATAAAAACACACATCTTTTCACATTGCTTTTCAAATTGCCATGAGAGCACAGAGGAAATGTCTGTAAACAGAGTTTGTAAAACTCTAAAACAAATGCAATTTCTAGAAAGAGTTTGCCGTGCTACAGGCCAGTCTTGCTTTCTATGTTGACAAGAGCAGGCTCAATTTTCACCAGCGGAACAGTCACCAGCACTTACTCAAGAATGAATCCATACCAGCCAGTTATGTTGAAGCAGTAAATCAAGGTGGTGCTATGACTGATAGACCATTTGTTTATTATTGAGTCTATTGTTTTCAATTGTTGAGTCCACCACTTTTCACTCTTAATCCTGGAAAGTTAAAGAAGCTTCATTGAAAAATATCATAGTTATTAACATTATCATAATTACCTTACAGTGATTAAGTGGATCATAATGATATGTTCATTCTGTCTTCTGTTTAAAACACAGTCTTTGTAGGAGAGAGCCCTGATGCCTTTGCAACAGTCGGGTGTGTACCATCATAACCTGGCATATTTCCAGCTGGGGTAATTGCATTCTGTTCACCAAAAATTCCCTGTAGTTTTCCCTGGAGAAGGTCTCCCTCATTTCCTGCTCAAAACCAGCTGTGGCGTGGGGCTGGAAACAGCTGCCACACCGCTACCCTGAGGTAGCTGTGTTTCAACACGGGTTCAAACGAGGCTTGGGTAATCCTATGACCAAGGCTTCAGAGAACACCAATGAGTATCCAGACATTTCTTTAGCTGTGAAAAACAGCAAAGCCTTCCCAATCACACATATCAGTAGATGCTATAATTGGGGAGGGGGATATAGCTTTATTTTTGCATGTATTTTAAAACAGAAAAAGCTCATCCGTTACATAAGATCATGTACCTCCAGCTGCCACAACTCCAATCGGTGAACTAACAGTCTATTTTATTTTAATTGTTCATAGTGAAAGATGACCTTGTGCACCTCCTAATTAATTACTGAGTTTCTTGCAAGACTCTCCAGTTGGAGCTAAAATTGATAGAAAACCTAGACCTCTTTCTGAACTATAATCTTGCAGATGTATTTTTGAATGAGAACATGATTCTGTTTACATGATGCTTAGTGAAAGGGACAATGTAGATGTTTGTGGCTTCGTGTGGGCCTCCCATAAAACCCCATGCAGAAGATGAAACATGACACCCGCTTTGTAAGCCATCCAAGACTCCTACCCCCAGTCCATACGATTCATGTGTATGTAATCAACTTTTATTGGTTCTTGAATTACATTCTGTGAGCACAGAACTCCCCTTTGCCAATTTGAGCACAATCACAGAGCTTGGAAGTGTCATTAATAAAAGGCCTTGTGGTTTGAGCTCAGTGAAATGTTTATAAGAACTCTCGCTTCTACCAATACTGATTTTGGTGGGAGAAAAGACTTAGAGAAGATATTTCACAAAAAGAAAAATAGATGGCATCAAAATAGAACCTTTATAAGCTAAAGGTGAACAAACTTTCATTCATTTGTTCTCTACTGAGTGCCTCCTGTATAAAAGATATAAAGTAAGTATACATGATCTAGATGGCTCCATCCAGGAACTCACACAGAGGTGACCTATTCCTAATCAATCAAGTGTTCACAGAGTGTTATCATCTGAAAGGGAAGCATGTTATCACAGAAGAATATTTCTAGGAACAGCAAGTCATAAATACACCATGGTCCAAACCAGAACTTTCTGTTCATCTTTGCACATTCAGGAACTCAGTCAGGTTGGCAGAATGGTCTCATGTCTAGACTGACAGCAACCAAGCTCATTAAAGTCAGATGTACAGCTTCCAAAATGTTATTTGACTCAGTTTGACAAAATGCTCAAAATACTAATGTGGAACAAAATATTTACTCTTTGTAGGTAGATACACCGAGAAAGACACTGAGGCTTAAAGTTGCTTAGTGAGCAAAGCATCAGGGCCCAGAAAGTGGAGACGTGGTTCTGACACCTGGCTAGGATAGCTCCACACCTGCATGACCACCAGAAAGACTCTGTGTGAGGGACTAATTTTACTTGGACACTTTTTGGGCACTGTCAGGTCTAGATGGCTGGATGTCCCGTTTTTGTGGCCTTGGCTGCTCATAAAGGGTTTTCTCCTGATAAGCATAACAAAGGTATCCACTTCTTACATGATATCCTCATTCCGATTCTAATTCTCAGACACTATTGTTGAGCCCCCGGATTGGGATTTAAGCTGTACCCACACTTCAATGCACAGTTAGAAATCATTTGCTAGGTTGGAGCCCACAGAGGGCTAACCTACCCATTATGTGTGGATTTGATTATTTTAAATCTCAGAGAACAATATTGATTCCAGCATTAGCAACCACCTATTGTCACCTCCACGGGGAATCAGATTGTGTGCAATGCAAACTTCATCCACCATGCACAACCCACAAGCATGTACCTTTGTACATAAGGTCCCATTTTGGTCTGGGTCCCATTTGGGACCTATGTCTTTCCTATGTCCCATTTGGTCTGGCTCTTCATCTTCTGCGTGTAATTCCAAGCCATTCGCATCTCCCAGGCTTCCCTTTTGCCTTTGATAACTTCTTTGCATGTACCTTCCTTCAGATATTTCTTACATCTACCTCTTTCTGATTATTCTCATTGCTGTTATTGCGAATCAGATCCTGGCTACTTCCAAACTGACCTACTGTGAACATTTTATTGCCTCTGAACCAAGCTTTCACATTCATCAACTCACTTCCCAGCACAAAACTCTTCACTGGACTCTCTACCCTATAGCCAAGATTCCATACTCCTTAGCCTGGATTCTGAGACTCTCCACAATGTAACCACTAGCTATATATAGTCAACAAAGTACATCTTTCAGCGTCTGAAGACCTGGACTCTAGGTCCACTTCTACTGGTTATAAGCTTAATAAAACCATTTCAATACTCTGAATCTTAGGGGTATTTTTTACCTAGAGAAACACAATACTTGTCTACTACAGTGGTGGAAAGGATCTCAAGAATAATCTTCCGTAGAATATCCATGCCTCTGAACTCCTTTAGTCATACTTCCAACATTTGCCTTCCAGCTTGCTCTTCATTTGTATGTCACCCTAGGATCAATTGCCTATCTCCCTGGCTGTAGGACAATTTTAGAGTCCACTCTGATCATTAATTCTTCTCACCATCTCCTCTGCATTTAGGCAAATTGGGGTAGATTCCAGATCTTTAAATAGTTTTAGAGAGAGCAAAATCATGTTAGGCAGATTAACAACAAATAACGAAAGCCCTGAAATACTAGAGAAAACTGTTGTTTATTCTATAGACAGTGGAGACTCCATAAAACTCAAATGATGGCCAATATCAATATAATATGCTACTTTCTGAGGAATATTTAATCCCTTAACACTGAAGACAAAAAAAAGAAGGAATGAATTCAAAGAACATGTGCAGCTCTGGAAATTTTATTGGACTTACTAAAGAGAATTTTGGTCTGAGAACTGCCAATTGCCATCAAATCCTTCTAGTTAGATCTCTGCTCTAAATGGGATTAAAATCAGTAAAACTTAAGTTCTTTCTCCCCTGCTTCTTCTCCCGCTCCTCTTTTTCTTGTCTTTCTCCTCTTCTTTCTCCTTCTTCATAATTGTCAATGTGTTGCTATTTACAGAGAAAATACGTTCATATTTGTTTTTCATTCATGAAGTAAGTTGGAGGACTGTGATGCTCCCTGTGTACAGACTATGCAATCAAAGTTCACACAGAACTAGTAACTTGCCTGAGGTCACACAGCTAGTAAATGGAAAGCTATGACCTGAACTTTTTTCTTATAAACCTAAGATTTGTGGTTTGTCTTTAAAAGCAGTAGTGCTTTCATCATCATGCACTCAACTATTAACAAGTGTTCCAAATTTTAAGCATTCTTGCAACTGACAGGTTTAGAATGAAACTCCAAAACATTGAAAGAAAATAAAGCAATCTTTTACATAATAGATATAACAGATAAAATAATGTATTAATGAACAACTCATGAATTTATTTTGCTTTTATTTTCAAAGGAAGGGGTCAAAGCTCTTTTATTCTGGAACAATTATTGTATTTCTGTCTTTCTGCCTATGCCTTCCATGTATTTATCAGGGCAGTGGGGAAATACAGGCATACTCTCCTAAATCATGTGTCTTCTGGCTTAAAAAGTGAGTATCTTCTTTTCAAGATGACACTTCAACTGAATATGGATATGAAGTTGCTGGCAGAGTTATCTATCCACATTAATTGTCTTCTTCAGAGTAATTATTGTCCACTTACTACATTAAGGGTAAATTTATCATTTTCTCCCATTGTTGATCAAATTTTGGATTTCATTCTGAAGAAAGACTTTACAACTATGCTAAGAATACTTCACCAAGAATGCATGATGGATCTCATTATTTCTCATGCTTTGATTTTCTTGAACTTCCATGGGAGTCCCTGATTGGGGTCCAAAGAGGACTCATGATAGCTTTCTAATCTGGGTGGAAAATAGGATTGGGGTAACAAGAAAGAAGAAAGATGATGAAGTCTCTGGGGCAAGCTTTACGTGGAATCAGGATTTTAAGTCAATGTAACCCTAAAATATTTTTTTCAGTTTATTTATCCTCTTATTTTTCAAGATTGGGAAGCAATTTCAAGGACAAGGGACTTGCCCAAAATGATGAGGCTGGTCAGTGGCAGCTGGGGGTGTCCATTTATGCTTGCATTTGCTTGAGCTCAGAGGTCCCCAGACGACAGACACTCCCTCACTGGGTGTCATGCTGTCTTCCAATGGGCCACTGTCATGTCCTTTAAAATGCTGGTACCTTGTCATTCCTTCTTCATAGAATGACCTTTCTTTTGTTTTTGTTTTTTTACATGCTTTATTCTCTTTGGTCATTGCTAAAATGTCACCTCTTCAGAGACATCTTCACTGACCATATTTTCTGTAGTAGATCTTCTCCTCACTTTCTCTCCCTGTGTTACATTTCTCTACATCACGTTTCAACTTGTCTGTTACTTGTTGCTTTAAACTTGTTTGTTACTCATTGTCTCCATCTCCTACTGGAATGTAAGCTCCACTGCAGGCAGGATCTTTATATAAAGCAGGGATTCAATTAATATTTGACCAATGAAGGTTGGAGGTTTGGATAGGTGGATAGATGGCTTCATGTTGTGGAGTCACAAGAATTGCAAGAGCCAATTCGACTTATGAAAGGCCCTTAAAAATACAGTCTTTTATTTAGTTTTGTTTGATTTACTTTTGTTTCCTCATAAAAATTCTGCAAATCATAAACTTAAAAATAATTATCTGTGTCTAGGAGGGTAGCTTGAGGTCTCCAGCCATGTATCTTGCCAAGTGTCTCCAAGATGCTGCCCCTTCCAGGCCTTGAGGATTTGCTCTGGCCTCTGTGTATGGGCAGGGGAATATGACTTGGCTGGTAATAGCAAGGGCTAGTGAATGTGATCTGGAGCCAGGAATAAAATTCGTAGTAAGACTCTGGAACAAGAATAGTGAGCATGAGGTGAGAGGAATGATCCTCAAAAAGCCTGTGGTGTGGCAGGTTTTGCGGAAAGAGAGAATGAAAGACAACAGGGGATGGCTAGCCAATGAGATGGCACAGGCTTCATCTCTTCTCTGTTTTGGCTAAAATCCTCACATCTACATATTGACATGTAAATCACCATAAAATGTTGGGGAGTCTTCTTTTGTGGCAAAATAATTGCAGCAGATATCAGAAGACCTATATTCTGATCCCACGTCTGCCTTGAGAAGTCATGCCTACTTTCTGTGCCTCAGTTTCCTTATCTGTAAAATGGCCTTATTTCTAAAATCCTTGCCCCATTTGAGTCAGAAGGTTGGGGAGCTGATGAGCTAATTTTCTAATTACTTTGCTTAGTTGTGAAGTCGTACACAACTGAGCAGTCTCACTTATCCATCGTACAATCTTACTAAATGGTGTCTTGCTTTGTTTGGTTCAGAAAGAAATGTTTATCCTGATCTTGCATTCTGAGAGTTCACAGGAATTTTAAATCTAATTTGATTTGTCTGATTTTGACTTTCCCTTGACTTCCTATTTCAAAAGTGAAACTAAAGGAGGATCTATTTCTCTTTGGTTTCAGGTTCTAACAGTGGGGCTTTTTTTTTTTTTTTTTGCATTCTGATTGCAAGCACTGCCTAACAAAGCCATATTTAAACGCAGGGAAATGTCACTTACATGTTACAAAGCTCACAGAAGCAAGCCTGTCTCTGCTGAATCTTTGAAGATGCTGCTTAATAAAACCAAGAGATCTTTCTGTCCAACAAAACCTCTGTGCATATTTTTGATGAAAGGGGTAAAAAGGGAAAAAAGAGCAAGGTGATCACAACAATGGTTTTTCATTACAGTTAGATACCTCCAAGGTTTAGCGTGACAGAGCCTATCAGAAAAGATTGGGTATTAATTATGAAGGTACACTTCAATTTATCAGCAAAGGATATCAAACAGGCCAAGCGCCACAGTCTCTCATATAATTTATCTCTTCCTTGTAGGGAGGCAGATAGCAACGATTTGCAAATTGCCTCCTCTGCAAAAAGAAGGGAGAAAAACATACACACACAACACACAATTAAAAGCAGATAAGCATCAGGCAATGTGTCACATTTTCAGCAGAAAGCCAAAAGTGGAGGTCTTAATCTCTGGGGTTGGTTTGCTGCAAATGCACTCCCTGATACATCCCTTGATGTGACTATTTAACTCCTATTAAAATTAATAGGGGTCAGGCCTGATCATCAAGGGAGAAAGGGCCTCCTGGCGCGGATAGGCTTCAAGTAATAAGGATTTGGTGATTACTATATTATTTGTCCGTTCATTTTCAGATTATCTTGTAAGTGTGTGCTCCTTGTGATCTTTGGTCCAATTATGAAGAATAACATGTCGCATAGAATCTATTTTTATTAAAGCAAACTTCTTTTCTTAAGAAGCATATAATTTGAGAGGGCATATTGGCAGGATCCTAATGCAGAGAGCTCAAAACTTTTTCCCCCAAATAAATACTGTCACTTTTTCTAAACTAGGTGTACTTTTATGAATCAACTGGGACCTCTGACCCAAAGATTGGGAGAGCAGCAATCCATAGAGAAATCCCACTCAAACATGACTTGGGTAATAGAAGGAGAGTGTAATTTTTCTGAAAAAAAAAAGTGATCTGAACTTAGAGTCAAATGATAAACAAAAATCTAAAACATCAGTGCTTAACAAAATTATCTGGACTCAGTTTACTCTCCTGTTAAATGGGGAGAATAAAAACACAAGCCTCAAGATCATTACAAAGACCATGAAGAGTGATGTGAGCTTGTACAAGGTGCACCAGTCACCTAACACCAGACTCCCATCTCTGCACTGAGGTGATTCAGGAAGAACAAAAGAGTCAACATCTATTTGCAATTTTTCTAAGTACTGCAGACTCCGAATCTTGCCAATTAAAGAAATTAGAACAACAACAATAATAAACATAGTAACATCAGCAGCATAATTTTATACAAGAAAGGACATTTTAAAGGCACAGGGACAAAAGCATTTCTTTGAAACAAAGAAAGTTGTTGTCATGAAAATCATGCTGCATCTCTTATTTTTCTCATTTCATGGCAGACTGGTGAAAACAACCTCTCAAACCACCTCTGTTCTACAGGTAGGCATTTAGAAGCCTCTGAAATGGACCATCAGGACAGCCACAAATAAGTTCAGTAGCTCACAGAGAAAGTGATGATTAAGCAAGAAGAAGGCAGTTGAGCTTTTTCTTACTTTCTCATCTGCAGATCAAAATGCCATAATACACATACACCTAAACAAGGGTACTTCTGTCTCAATTTTCTGTCAACTCTTACTCTCCTTTTCCACACACGTCATTGGATCAAGCTTGCTACTTTTACTGCTTGAATCATCCTTCATAAATTTTGGTTTGATTAAAGCTTTTTGGTTTCAAAGTCCATTTTGTCGGATATTGATATTGTATTCCAGCTTTCTTTTGGATTGTACTTTTACAGTCTTTTTCAAAAACCTTTTTATCCTAAACATTTCTGTGTCATTTGTATGTGTCCCCCTTATAAATAGATTATAGATGAGAATTGTTTGCTTGTTTGTTTAATTAACTTTTTATTTTAAGATAATTCTAGAGTCACAGGAAGTTGTAAGAAATTGTAAAGAGTACCGTCATAACTCTAGTGTGATATCACAGCCAGGATATTGACAGAGGTGTGGTCAAGACACTGAACACTTCCATTAACATGAGGTTCCCACTGGTTACCCTTTAATAGCCATGTCCACCTCCCTCTGCCCTCACCCGTCCTAAACCCATGGTAACCACTGCTCTCTTCTCCCTTTCTACAATTTTCTTATTTCAAGAATGGTATATAAATGGAATCATGCTGTCCAACATTTTGAGATTGACTCTTCTCTCTCAACATCATTCTTTTGAAATCCATGCTGATCATTGTATAAATCAAATTAGTTCCCTTTTATTGCTGAGTAGTATTCCATAGTATGGATGCATTGCAGTTTAACAATTTACTCATAAAATGAAATCTAGGCTATTTCAATTTTTTTGCTACTATAAATAAAACTGCTATATTTGTGTACAGATTTTTGTGTAAACTTAAGTCTCCATTTCTGTGGTATAAATTGCTCATGTCTCTGATATAAATTGCTCACTAAACATTGCAATTGCTGGATCATCTGGTAATTACATATTTAATTTTTGAGAAACTGACAAACTGTTTTCCACGGTTGCTATACCATCTTCCATTCCCACCAACAATGTATGAGTGATCTGATTTCTCTGTATTCTCATCAGCATTTGATATTGTCACTATCTTTTATTTTAGCCATCCTGATAGATATGTAGTCCTGTCTTGTGGTTTTAATTTGCATTTCGCTCGTGGCTAAGACATTGAACATCTATCTTTTCATGTGCCTATTTGCTATAACCTATCCTCTTTAGTAAAATGTTTTGTTATTTTTTGACCATTTTCCAATTGGATTGTTTGAGCTTTTTGTTTGTTTATTATTGAGTTTTGAGAATTCTTTATATAGTCAGGATAATGGTTCTTTACCAGATATGTGGCTTGTAAATATTTTCTTTTATTCTGAAGCTTGTATTTTCATCTTCCTGACAGTGGTTTTAACATTGCAAAAGCTTTTAATTTTGATGAAATCTAACTTATCCATTTTTCCTTTGATGGATTGTGTTGATGTCAAGTCTTTGCCTATTTCCAGATACTAAAAATGTTCTCTTATGTTTTTCTCTAAAACATTTATGGTTTTACGTTTAAGTCCCTCATCTCTTTTAGATTTAGTTTTTGTGTAACATGTGAGATGTAGATCATTTAAGTTTTTTTTTTCTTTTTCCCCTGGATGTCTAGTTGCTCCAGCACCATTTGTTGAAAAGGTTATCCTCCTCCACTGAAGTGTTTTTTCATTTTTGTCAAAAATCATTTGGTATATGTGTGTGGTTCTGTTTCTGGGTTCTCAATTCTTTTCCATTGATCTATGTGTCTATTTCTATTCCAACACCACAGTTTTGATTACTGTAGCTATATAAAAACGTCTTAAAACTGTGTAGACAGGGTCTTCCCACTTTATTCTTCCTTTTAAACATTGTTTTAGTTTTTCTATTCCTTCTGCTTTTTTATATAAATTTTATAATAATCTACTCTATATGTACAAAAAAAACTTGCTGGGATTTTTATAAAAATCACATTAAACCTGTCTACCAACATGTGGATTGCTGACATCTCTACTATGTTAATGCTTCCAATACATAAACATGATATGTTTTTCAACTTTTTAAGAATTCTTTTTATTTATTTTTTATACACATTGTGCACGTTTATCTGTTTTATACTTAAGAATTTTTATTTTTGAAATCGTTATAAGTGGTATTGTATGTTTAAATATTAGTGCCCATATGTTCATCACTACCATAGAGAAATGTAATTAATTTTTTTTGTCTTATATCCTATGGTTTTGTTGAACTCAATTATTATTTCCAGGATTATTTTGTAAATTTCTTGGGATTTTCTACTTAAACTGTTTACTTTTTCTGTCCTTTTATAAAACATCTTTAGGCCAGTCACAGTGGCTCACACCTGTAATCCCAACCCTTTGGGAGGCCAAGTGGGGGTGAATTGCTTGAGCCTGGGAGTTCAAGAACAGCCTGTGCAACATGGCAAAATCCTGTCTTTACAAAAGCAATACAAAAAAAAATTAGCTAAGCGTGGTGGTACACTCCTATAGTCCCAGCTACTTGGAGGCTAAGGTGGGAGTCCTCGCAAGAGTCCAGGAAGTCAAGGTTGCAGTGAGCCACGATCACTCCAGCCTGGGTGACAGAGCAAGAACCTGTCTCAATACAAAAATAAAATAAAATAAACAGAACTCTTTAGTCACAACGTTTATGTTTCATTGTTTTATGTATACCTCTTGCAAATAGAATATAGTTGGAAACTATTTTGTTTTTGCTTCAATGTAAATATCTTTCTTATAACTAGCAAGTTTCACTTATTTACATTAATTGTGACTAATAATAAATTTAAATTTATTCAATAATTTTATTTTTCTATTTTTCATGTTTCCTTTGATATTTTTACCTTAGAATCTCCCTTCTTTTGAGTTAATTGAATTGTCTTTATTATTTTATTTTATCTCCTCTTGTATCTGTGTTTTCCTTTATATTATATGTAAACAACATATTTGACATTGCTGGAACTTGTATATACCACCCAGGGGCCCACAAAATAGGGGCTCATGAACTGGCCCACTCAGAACCCACCACCATCACCACTGGCACCAGTGTATACCATTTAGGGGCTTGAGAATTGGCTTACCCTGACCCACTGCTGCTACTGCCAGAATTTGTCTCCTCCAGTGGTGGGGTCACTACATGGCCATGTGTGCTCCTTAGGGACCTGAGGACCTGCCCTGCCCCCAGTAAAACCACCTCACAACCTTTGCAAACAACCACAGTCTAAGCCACTGAGGAATTTGCAGACAGTGCTGCTTTTCTTACATCCAAAGAAAGCATATAGAGACTACGCTACTGTGCCCACCAAGAACCAAAGTTAAAACATGCTGCCCAACCAACACTATCAATACATCTACAGGAAAAGGTCTTTCCCTATGAAAATTACTCTATAAAATTGGAAGAAGTGACTGTTATACCAGATATGAAGATATCAATGTGGGGACACAAGAAACATGAAAAAAAAAAAAGGAAACATGATAACTCCAAAAGAAAACAATAGTTCTCCTGTAACAGCTCCTGAAGAAAAAAATATATAAAATGCCTGAAAAAAATAAAAGTAATGATTTTTAAGGAAACTCAGCAACACACAAGAAAACAGAGATAGAAAATGTGAAGAAATAAAAAAAGAACAATTCATGATCTGAATGAGAAATTAAGCAGAGATCGATAAAATTAAAAAATAGAAATCTTAGAACTAAATAATTCAATGAATAAAAAATACAATAAAATATTTAAAATTGATTAGATCAAGCAGAGGAAAAAATATCTGCACTAGAAGACAGATCTTTTGAAATAATTCAGTCAGACAAAAAAAAAGTAAAAGAAATTTTTAAGAAGCCCATGTGACATATGTGACACCAGTAAGTGAAAAATATTTACATTTTGGGAGTTCCAGAAGGAGAAAAGAGGGGGAAAGTCACAGAAAAGAAATTTAGTAAAATAATAGCTGAAAACTTCCCAAATTGTAGGAGAGATATAGACATTCAAATACAAGAAACTTAAATATTCTCAAATAGATTTGACTCAAAATGGTCCTCTCTAAGGCACATTTTAATTAAACTGTCAAAAGCCAAAGACAAAGAGAGAATTCTAAAACCAGCAAGAGTGTCAAGTCACATGTAAAAGAATCCTTATTAGACTAAAAGCCGATTTCCCAGCAGAAACCACACAGGCCAGGAAAGAATGGGATAATGTATTCAAAGTACTGAAAGAAAAAAAAAAGAGAGAAAAGGGAAAAAACCTATCAGCCAAGAATATTATACCCAGCAAAACTATCCTTAAAAAGTAAAGAAGATTGGGAGGCTGAGGTGGGTGGATCATGAGGTCAGGAGATCGAGACCATCCTGGCTAACACAGTGAAACCCTGTCTCTACTAAAAAATACAAAAAATTAGCCAGGCATGGTGGTGGGAGCCTGTAGTCCCAGCTACTCAGGAGGCTGAGGGAGGAGAGTGGCATGAACCCAGGAGGTGGAGCTTGCAGTGAGCCAAGATGGCACCACTACACTCCCGCCTGGGTGACAGAGAAAGACTCTGTCAAAAAAAAAAAAAAAAAAAGAAGAAGAAGAAGAAGAAGCAAAGTATTTCCCAGACAATTAAAAACTAAGGCAATTTATGACCTCTAGACCTACCCTGCGAGAAATGCTTAAAGAAGTCTTCCATCTAGAAATGAAAGAACAGTATCTGCCATCATGAAAACACATAAAAGTATAAAACTCACTGGTAGAGCAAAAACACAAATGAGAAAGGAATAAAACATAATCATTACAGAAGGCCACCAAGACCTCAAAGATAAACAATAAGAGAGCAAGAATGGAGCAAAGTGTATACAACACAATCAGAAAACAATACAAATAAAATCACAGAAGTATGTGCTCATCTATCAATAACAGCCTTCAATGTAAAAGGTTTAAATTATCTTATTAAAAGATACAGCCTGGGGGAATGGATTAAAAACAACAACAACAACAAACAAGAAGAATGAACAGTATGCTGCCTACAAGAAACTCATTTCACCTTCATCTGTAAAGACACTATAGACTGAAAGTGAGGGGATCAAAAAAGATAGTCCAGCCAAACAAAAACCAAAAGCATGCAGAAGTAGCTAAACTTACATCAAACAAAAAAGACTTTAAATGAGAAAAACATAAAAAGAGACAAGGTCATTATGAAATGATAAAGGGATCCATTCAGCAAGAGAATATAATAATTATAAATAGATATGCACCCAACACCAGAGTACTCAGATATATAAACCAAATATTATTAGAGCTAAAGAGATATATCTCAACATAATAATAGTTTTGGACTTCAAAAACCTACTTTCAGCATTGAAAATATCATCTAAAGATAAAATCAATAAATAGATGTCAGATTTAAACTGCAGTATGGACTCAATGGGCCTATCAGATATTTACAGAAAATTTTATCCAACAGATACAAAATACACATTTTTCTCATGAGCATATGGAACATTCTCAGGGATAAGCCATATGTTGGGCCACAAAACAAGTCTCAACAAATTTTCAAAAAATGGAAATCTTATTAAGTATCTTTTCAGACCACAATGGAACAAAATTAGAAATCAATATCAAGAGAAACTTTGAAAACTGTACAAATACCTGTAAATCAAATGATGTGCTCTTGAATGACCAATGGCTCTTTGAAAAATTAAGAAGGAAATTAAAATTTATCTTGAAACAAATGAAAATAGACACACAACATATCAAAATCTATGGGCTACAACAAAAGTAGTACTAAAGAAGTTTACAGCAAAGAGAAATGCCTACATCTAAAAAGTAGAAAGATGCCAAATAAACCACCTAACATTGCGTTTCAAAGAAGTAGAAAATCAAGGACAAACCAAGCCCAAAATCAGTAGAGGGATAGAAATAGTAAAGATGATAACAGAACTAAATGAAATGGAGAAAAAAAATACAAAAAACAACAAAACAAAAGGTTGTTTTCTGAAAAAATAAAAGAAATGCCTAGCTTGACTAAGAAAAAAATAGAGAAGACCCAAATGAATAAAATCAGAAAGAAAAAGGAGACGTTTAACTGATAACACATAAATATAATCATTAGAGACAATTATAAACAACCATATGCCAACGAATTGGAAATTCTAGAGAAAACGAACAAATTTCTGGACACACATAACATACTAAGATTGAACCAAGAATAAATAGAAAACCTAAAAAGACTAATAATGAATAACAAGATTAAATCAGTAATAAAAAGTATCCCAATGAAGAAAAGCCCAGGAGCAGATGGCTTTACTGCTGAATTCTACTAAACTTTTAAAGAATTAACATCAATTATCTGTAAACTATTCAAAAAAGTTAAAGAGAAGGTCATTCTTCCTTATTCATTCTAAGAAGCCACCTTTACCCTAATCCCAAAACCAGACAAGGATACTACAAATTCTAGGCAGATACCCCTTATGCCTACAGATGCAAAAATCCTCAACAAAATACTAGCAAACTAAATTTAACAGCACATCAAAAATACAACACACCATGGTCAAATGAAATTTATCTAAGAGATGCAAAGAGGGTTCGACATACTCAAATCAATTAACATGACACATCACATCAACAGGATGAAGAAAAAACATATGATCATCTCAACAGATACAGAAAAAGCATTTGATAAAATTCAACATCCTTTCATAGTAAAATTCTCAATACCTTAGACATAGAAGGAATATACCCCAACACAATAAAAGTGAGATATGAAAAACCCACAGCTAATATCATACTAAATGGAGAGAAGCTAAAATCTTTTCCTCCAAAAACTAAAACAAAAAGGGGTGTCCACTTTTACTGTTCTTGTTCAACATAGTACTGGAAGTCCTAGCTAAAGTAATTGGCAATAGAACATTTAAAAAAAATCCAAATTGGAAAAGAAGGTGTCAAACTGTCCCTCTTTTTATATGAAAGAAATCTTATGTATAGAAAATCTAAAGACTTCACAAGAAAATTCTTAGAACTGATAAACAAATTCAGTAAAGTGGCAGAATACAAAATCAACATAAAAAATCAGTGATGTCTTTATACACCATCAACAAAGATGCTGAAAAAGAAAGATAGAAATTTCACTTTCCATAGCAACAAAAAATAATAAAATATTTTAAAACAAATTGAGCCAAGGAGACAAAATATCTCTATGAGGAAAGTTATTAATCATCAATGAAAGAAATTGAAGAGGACACAAAGAATGTTCATGGATTGGAAGAATTAATGTTGGTAAAATGACCATACTGCCCAAAGCAATCTACAGCTTCAAAGCAATTTCTATAAAATACTCATGGCCTTCTTCAAAGAAATATAAAAAAAAAATCTAAAATTCATGTGGAATCATGAAAGACTCCAAATAGCCAAAGCAATACTGGACAAAAATAACAAAGCTAGAGGCAGCATACTACTGACTTCAAAATATAGTACAAAACTATAATAACAAAAAGTGTATGGTATTGATATGATAACAGGCACATGAACCAATGGGACATAATAGAGAAACCAGAAATAAATCTACATATTCATAGCCAATTGATTTTGTTTTTTCAGACACAGTCTCACTCTGTCACCCAGGCTAGAGTGAGATGGTGTGAACATGGCTCACTGCAGCCTCAGTCTTCTTGGCTCAAGCAATTCTCCCACATCAGATTCCTGAGTGGCTAGGCCCTTAGGCACGTATAAACACACAAGACTAGTTTTTTTTTTTCTTTTTTGCTTTTTGCTTTTTTGGAGAGACAAGCTCTCACCATCTTTCTCAAGCCTGTCTTGAACTCTGAAGCTTAAGTGCTCCTCCTTTCTTGGACTCCCAAAGTGACAGGATTACAGACATGAGTGACTGTGCCTGGTCCCAAGTAATTTTTGACAAAGACTCCAAGAGCATATTTTGGGGAAAGGGAAGGACACAATTTTCAATAAATAGCTCAAGAAACCAAATATCCACATGCAGAAGAATAAAACTAGACCCCTATCTCTCATCATATACAGAAAGTAACTCAAAATGGATTAAAGATTTAAATGTAAGACCCAAACTGTAAGACTACTAGAAGAAAACATAGAGGAAATGCTTCACAATATTGATCTAGACAAAGGTTTTATAGTTAGGACCTCAAAAACACAGGCAACGAAAACAAAAGCAGATAAATGGGACCATATTGAACTAAAATGTTCCTACACAACCAAAAAAAAATTAACAGAGTGAAGAGACAACCTGTAGAATGAGAGAAAATTTTGCAAACTATTCACCTGACAAGAAGCTAATATCCAGAATACACAAAGAACTAAAACAACTCAACAGCAAAATAATAATACGTCTTTAAAATGGGTCGTTTCTCAAAAAGAAAGGCATACAACGTGTACATAAAATAAATCTTCAACATCAATCACTAATTAGGGAAAGGCAAATCAAAACCATAATGAGATATCATCTCACTCCAGTTAGAATGTCTATTATCAAAAAGACAAAAATTAACAAATACCGGCAAAGATGCAGAGAAAAGGTAACTCGTAAACTGTTGATGGGAATGTAAATCAGTATAGCCATTCTTGAAAACAGAATAGAGATTTCTCAAAAATCGAACAATAAAACTACCATATGATCCAGCAATCCCACTACTAAGTGTTTATCTAAAGAAAATGAAATCAGTATGTCAAAGAGACACAAGCCCTCCCATGTTTATCACAGCACTATTAATAATCATGACATGGTATCAACCTAAATGACCATCAACATATAAATGGATAAAGAAAATATGGTATATATACATAGCTGAATACTACTCAGCCATAAAAATAGAATGACATCCTGTCATTTGCTACAAGGTGGATGAGCCTGGAGGACATTGTGTTAAGTGAAATAAGTCAAGCACAGAAAGGTAAATACAGCATGTTCTCACTCATATGTGAAAGCTAAATATGTTGTGCTCATAGAAGTAGCAAGTGTAATTTTCATTACCAGAGAATGGGAAGAGTAGTGGGGAGGAAAGGATAGGGGGACGCTGGTTAATGGATACAAAATTGTAGCCAGATTTGAGGAATAATTTCTAGTGTTCTATAGCGCTATAGGATAAATATAGTTCATAATAATTTAAAAAGCTGGAAGAGAAGATTTTGAATGTTCCCAACACAAAGAAATGATAAATGTTTGAAGCAGTGAATATGCTAATTACCCTGATTTGAGTATTACACAGTGTATACATGCATCAAAATATTACTCTGTATCCAGTAAATATGTAAAGTGATTATGTGTCAACTGAAAATAAAAGGAGAATATACACATCTGACTTAGCAAAGTCTAGTCAACATGATTGTTCCCTTGAATATTACAAGGACTATAGAGAATTTAATTCCCTCTTCTCTCTTTCACGGTATTATTGTCTAATATTTCAGTATTCTCTTGTTTTTAAACCTATTCAAAGGCATACTTATGATAATTACTGTTTGTTATAAATCTCTCTGTATGGTCAGACAGTTTATTTGCCTAGCATTGTATTTTTGCATTTCTCCCCTTCTTGTGTTTGAGTGTCCTTCCACGTGAATGTCCTCTGACAGTTCTTTCAGCAGAAGTCCCTGAGTGATAACCTGTCTTAGATGTCCTTTTTGCCTGAAACGCCTTACTTCAGTCTTGAATCAGCATTTAACTGGGTATAGAACTAGGATGAGACTTATATTTACTCAGTGCTTTGAGGATATTATTCTGCTGTCTTTCAGACATTGGGATTGAAGACAAGAAGTCTGTTGTCAGCCTAATTGTTAATCCTTTGCAAGTAATCTGACTTTTCTCACTGATTGCTTTTGAAATTGTTGCAGTCCTTACCATTTTCCAGTTCCACCATGATTGTCTAGGTGTGAATTTATTTTTATTTTTATTTTCCTCCCCAGACTCAATATGCTTTGGCCCAAGATTGGGAACTACTAGAACTTAATCTTCTTCTCTCTGTACCGTTAGTTTGATGCTTCAGCAAATTAACAATGTGAAGGACTGTCTTTGAATTTGCCTAAATGAAGCACACTTGCAGCTCAAACCAAGCAACTCGGGACTAAAAATGCAACAATAACTGTAGGGAGGACTTATAAGTAGAAGTAAAATATATTCTCAGCTTACAGAAGAAGAGAGAGTTCCTAGGCAAAATATACCCTGATATTTCAATAGGAGCAACTTCCTTTACTGGAGGACACTTGACTTAGCCTTTTGCCCCGACGCTACCTCTTTCTTTGATCATGAGTTAGTCCCTTTTCTTAGTTTTACCACCTATAATAGGAAAGACACACACAAACACACACACACACACACACACAAAAGAGATAATCTTCAAACTCCTTTGCGCTGCTAACATTCGGTGGCTTATATGTGACTCCGTTTTATTTTTTCCAGGGCTGGATGGATCATTCTGTCTCCCAAGTAGTTAAACAAGAGAGCCATGAGTGCAATTACCCACTTGGTGTGGAGAGCATGTGAGACATCCCTGTGTCTGTCTTATCATTGAATGCTTGGGTTCTGGCACACCAACTGCCATGCCTCCTCCCCCTGACTTCCATCTAAAGTGATGCTAAGGGTCCGCATCTCATTTCCTTGATAAAAATGTCAACAGCATTATCTTATGCATGTGTTGTGCAGATAAGGGAAAGTCACGTTAAACAATCTGCTCCATTCACTTTGCGTTTACCGGCTTACGTCTTTATTTTTAATTCAGCAAAGCTGTGGTCTTTGTAGTGGAGGTGGCAAAGCCAATCTGAGTCATCAGCCCCAGAGGTGAGAGGGTCACCTTCCGCAGTGCCATCTTCTGCTTTGTTATTCTCTCAAGGAATTTTGCCATCGATTAGAAGGAATGGGAAGTTCTTTCTTTTTCCAGAGAAAACACATCCTATCGATTTTTGTATAAAAATCTCCTGGAAAATAATGAGCTTTCAGCACCCAACCTAGTTGGCCCTTTGTAGGGTGGAGAACAAGATGTATTTTCATGTGTGGAGTGTTCATGTATTTGAGCATTGAGCCTCAAGAAAGATTTCCCATCTTAAGTGAATAACAGTACTTTTTTGTCTAAATATTTCAGTAACAGGAATAAAAACAGCTACCATTCACTGACTGCTTACCTGCCAGGCACTCTACGTAGCACCTGTTTTTCAGCCTTCATGACTACCTTGCAAGATAGGTACTGCTATATTTTCTACTTACGGACCAGGAAGCTGAAGATTACTAAGGTGCCTAAGATCATCTACCTTAAAAGCCGCCAGGTGGAATTTTGACTCCAGGTCTGTCTAAATCCATAACTTAGCTTTCAAGCTCTATCTTTCACTTCTCAGCTACAAACATATCAACAATCACAATGTTTGCTGTCCTGCATGCTCAACATATGTGACCAATGTACTCCTTAGAAATCAACAGCCTTACAGATGGCAAAGCCGGGGCTCAAAGACTGAGTGGCTCATCCAGGGTCTCCTAAGGAAGGGAGGCCCAGCCCATTGGACTCCTAAATTCCTGATCATAACTACTGCACTACACAGCCTAGAGGGCAATTCTTCCATGAAAATGTGGCAGAAACATTGACTTCTGTTCACTTTCACAAATTTTTTAAAGAAGGACAATCCCTCTAAATGAATAGGAATTAGCATTCCTACCAATTTAACCCAGAACAAAGTGAAATGGAAATTGTCAATTTTTTTCCTTGAAGAAGATATACATGGCCAGCAGAGGTAACTAGAGTTTAGAAAGAAGGTTTGCTTATAGCAATAGAGGCATGCGGGTGAAAACAGGCTTTGTAAATAAATTATACATCACCATGGGGGGCTCATCTGAGAATTTTTTTTTTTTTTTTCTGAGACAGTGTCTTGCTCTCTCATCTAGGCTAGAGTGCAGTGGTGCAATCTCAGCTCACTGCAGCCTCCACTTCCTGGGCTCAAGTGATCCTGCCTTCTCAGCTTCCTGACTAGCTGGAACTACAGGCATGCACCACTATACTGCGCTATTTTTTGTAGTTTTTGTGGAGATGGGTTTCTCCATGTTGCCCAGACTGGTCTCTAACTCCTGGCCTCAAGCAATCCACCCACCTCAACCTCCCAAAGTGCTGGAATTACAAGCATGAACCCCTTCCCCCAGCATCATGCGAGAATTGTACACAGCATTGCTGTGGAGTGTTCAGGGACTACTGGCCCAAGTAAACTGAATAATTGTAGCAAACTTCCTATTTGTTTGTGTGGCAAAATAAATAAAAATGTGCATTATACAGGCAGGACAAAGTACCTAGGAATTCTACTTTTAGGAATCTATCCTATATATTATGATATATGTACAACGTTGTTTTGCGGCAAATTTGCGGGTATAGGTGTAACAGTGAACAGGTCAACAATTGCTATCAAGCTAAATAAACTTCATTAAATGTATTACAGTATACATATAATATAGAATACCAGACAGCTTAGAAAACATAGATCTCACATGAAAAGCTTTCCAAAGTCTATTGGTTAAAGTTAGTTGTGATACAAAATGGATAGTTGAATTCCTATTGTGTAAAAAAATAAAATACTTGTGCAGACAAAAACATATAAGAAAAAGCCTGAAGACCCAAGATTGGTCACTGGTTATCTCCAGAGGGAAGATTCCTATAGCACAGAGAAGCTTTCTGCTCTTTACGCTTACGCATTGTTTGCCTTTTATTTCACAACCAGCCTTTCCAAGTGTTATTGTGTATTTAAACATTTACTCATTCACATTTTTTAAAATTAGAGATCAAACATCTAGTCCTAAAGATTCGCTTTACATTTGCAGTCCATTATAATAAAAAATATGCTTTTGGTAAATCAATGAAGCATTAGAAATTTGGAATTCCATGAATCGCACTTACATTGAACAGGTGGTGAACAATGAATACTTCTAGCACCAATTGTCCATTGGAGACTGGTACCCTTCTCTTTACTGTAAGGATTGTTGAAAAACTTCAGCTGAAAACTATTTTACATCTCAATTACTCATGATTAATGTAATCAGATGGAATCAATTAATAAAGTCAAAATATACAGGGAGAATTAAAATAGCACAACCAACACATACAGTTATGCAGATATAAACAGAAGGGGGGGTAACTGCACACACCTAGCAATGAACACTCATGAGCGATTTGAAAAGTAACTTCGCAAGGTTAATTACTGGTGCATTATGCAGAATACAATCATTTCATTAGGAGTGCAATATTTTATTTTAATAGGCATGTGGGACAACACCATCAAGCGGATAAGGTGAAACTGCCAGGGATTTGGTAAACCCTAGTCAGGGAGACTGGCAGTCACGGAGAGAAGTAAACACGCATTCATTCAACAAGTCAGCTGCTGCTGCATTTCTGCAGCCTTTCCAAAAGTCAGGGTTGTCTGTGCGACTGGTAATGTACCCTATTTACTGAGCGTTCTCTATACATGTTTGGCCCAAGAGTGTAATGGGGAGCACATGTTAGCCATGGTGACTGCCTTCATGGGGCATAACGCCTTGCTGGGTTAATGGTAATCAAACAGGCGCACAGGTGTGCGTTGTAATCACAAGCTGCAACAAATATCACAAAGGAATTTGCTCTGAATGTGGGCAGTTGGAGATGAGAGATAGCTTTGTTCCAAAAATGATGTTTGAATCTGGGTTCAAGAATAGATAGAAATCTGACATAAAGAATAGATAGGAATGAATTAGGTGCAGGAGAGGTGGGAACGTGGAAAGCAAGGCTGAGGAACAAATACTCCAGGCACAGGGGACAGAATGTTCAGAGTCGGTGAGACCTTGGAAAACATGTCCTCCACTCAGGTGGTTCTCACTACTCTCTGAGGTAGGAAGATAACTTAATTTTCTCATTGCAGGTGAGGAAACTGAGGCACAGAGAGTTTTTTCTTCAAGATCCACAGAATGATACTGACAGTTCCTTGGTTGGAACTGAGCTCTGCCTCCTGCTGACCGCATGATCTTGGCAAGTCACCTACCTGCCCTCTCAGCCCCGCTTCTCACCTCTAGGAGGGGGATAATGAGAGGCAATCAGCACATCCGAAATCACGCAGCTGGTGTTAGCTGGACTAGAACTCCAAGTCAAACCTGAGAAGCCCTGCAACCTGCTGTGGTGAGCACGACCCCTTACGCAGCATTGGCCAACACAGGGCCCCCGACCTCAACTTTGGCCTCAACACTGTCTCTACACAGAGTGGTGTTCAAGATGAGCAGAGCCCTGCTACCTCCTGTTTCTCAGTGAAACCACACTAAGGGCCCAACTCATTGCTGCAGCAAGACCAGTTTTTCCCCAAGACTCACTGTATTAGGGTGAAAAGCAGAGACTCCCCTTGGCCTTACCTTGGCCAACTATTTCCTTCTACATGTATGTGAGGTGCTTCTTGAAAACAAGCCAATGACATTCGTTCTCCTCACTTCATCACAAGAGGGTGGCACGGCCTCGGAGTTTCAAGTTCTGGGGAGACCCTATAGCTATGGTAGGGAAATGAGTATAGGGAATCTGAGCTGTAGAGGGACCTATGTGCTCAGAATTCTCACTCCTGATGCAGTGTTAGTATCCACTGTGCCAATGTCCCATGCTTTGTCCAGTGGCAGCCCCTTCCCAGGAGCAAAGGGAGGAGGCCACTGCAATGATACCAGTGCTCAGACAGAAACTTACACATATTCCAGGCTAGTTATTCTCTGCATGATGAGATAAAAGAAGAGGAATCAGAACTTCTGCACCAAAAGAGGCTCTGGCCAGACTTTAGGGCCCAAATTTTAAAATCTTTTTCTCACTTGCCTCTCCATGTGACCCTGCAAGTCACTTCGGCTCTACAAGCCTCAGTTTCCTAAATCTTAAAAGAGATTCCTAGTGACTACTTTATAGAATTGCTCTTTCAATTTAACTATTTAGATGGAGTGGTTACAACACCTCTCATATCCGTTTAGCTTGTTACCCACCATTGTTAATAGCTCTTGCCACACCCAATGGTATGCGCGTCCCCTAACCCAAGTGAAATTAATGATTGCTGGCCAGAGCTCTGCTATTTCCAATCCAGCTGACATTACAAATGCCTCTGGCAGAACATCCTTCTTCCCCTTTCCTGTTGCTAAATCCAGATTATTCCCTTTATGGACCAACATCCATGCCCCCTCTTCCAGGAAGCCTTTTCTGAATACCCCAGCCTGGGCTAAGGGAGGCTACTCTGGAATCCCTTAACAACTCCATTGCAGTACTTATTACATTGTGTCCCATCTAGTAGCTAACTTATTCACTCTTACTTGACTACGACCATTTTACAGACAGGGATTACAGTGTATTAAGTGCTGCATCTTGAGCATCCAGCGCCATGCCTGAATGTAGTAGGCACTCTATAAATACTTAGCGAGTTAGTGAATTAATAAATGAATGAGTGAGATGCTGAGATGATGCATTCTTGGAGTGAGAGGAAAAGGGGCCAGCTGAGCAAACACTCTGAGCTCCAAATCTTGGGCAAGTCATTTGGCTACCGCATCTAGACGAGCTTATCTGTAAAGGAGAACATGATGCTGACCTAGTTTGCATTGCCACAGTCCTTTAGAACAACTAGTAATTGATCTGAAAGATTGAAGTCCCTTGCACTGTCCTTTCAGCCCTGTAGTCGGGCAGGTCCCTGTAGGGTGGGACTGGGTGCCACTATCACTACTCTCGGTTGCGGCACAGATGACATCAGCCTCCACTAGTAGAAAGCCAGCACCTTCTGCTCTAACCATACCCGCTCATCATTTTTATCTGTATCTTTAAGTCAACCTTTGGGGAGCTGATTGCAAAGTTGGAAGTAGGTTTCAGGGTCACTAGATATTCATGGCAATGGATACTCATAAAACAAAAAGAAAGAAATAGTTAGAGACCCTTTTAATCTGCCTCTCACTGACATTTCTTTGCTGAAAAGTTCTGCAGGTATAGGCTAGGGCACTGGAATTTAGGTCAATGACATTCATGCTGCCTCTTAGAAAAAAATCTTTCTGCAGCAAGTGCACGATTTCCTGTTATGACTGCAGATCCCGCCGGCAGCACCAGTGTAGTGACTGTAGAGGCGTCCATCCTGTTTGTTTATAATTCTTAACAATGGGCTTTTGGGGAAGGAGGGCCCGAAGCAGCAAGCTCTGACGAGCTGCACAGAGGATGTGATGCCACCTGAATAATGCATGCCCACTTTGTGTGTGTACCCGACATGGGCCCGAATGCAGGGGAACGCCAAAGGCTTTGAAGCACCTGCTCTGAGCAGCTCCGATGACAGCCCAAGAGTCCAGATAAGATCTGAGCTCTCCCTCCTCCCCACCACCCCACCCCCTATGCCGCTCCCATTTCCCTTTTGGCATTTAAAATAAGCTCTGAAACTAAGCCACCCCCGAGAGATCCTGTCAGAGATGCCGCTTTTGTGTTGCTCATATTCCTTCCTGGCCCCACCCTAGTGTAGGACCTTCTCATAACTTGTGCAGGGATAGCAGTGGCAGGCTTCCACATGACTGTCTGATCAGTCCCCATCTGGCCCCCTCCAAGCCACTCTCCACAAGGAGGCAGCCAGAAGGATCTTTCTAACAATAAAATGGTCACTTGGGCGGATGCAGCCCCAAAGGCACACGGCTTAGATTTCAGATCGTACTCATTCCCCACATGAGAGTGCTACTCTCCTGCCGAATACCCTTCAGGTATTGCCTTCATCATTTGCAAATCATGTTCAAGATTTCTGGCATGGCACAGAAAGCCTTCCGCGATCTGACTCCTACTCCCCCCTCTCATCCTCTTCTCATCCCCTGTCCTTTTCAGGTCCACAGTGCTCCAGTTGGCCGAGGCTCTGGTTCCCAAAACAAGATGTCCCTCCTGTCTCACTTGGATCCTCACACCTGTGTATCCTGGCATTTCTTGTCCTTTCTATCTGTCATTCCTAGTAGGAACCTCAACCACATCATAAAACAGTGGCCAACATTCAGTGTCGATCAGTCTATTCAAGGTACATTATATGCATTCCTTGATTTAACTCTCAAAGCAACAATGTGGGGTATGCATAGTTCTTATCTCCATCATGTGGAAGAAGTCACTGAGGCTCAAGGTAATAAAATGACTCCTCCAAGGTCAAACAGCTACAAAGTTGGCAGAGGGCTCAAACTCAAGGTCACTATTAACCACAGTATCACATGGAGACTTACATGACATGGCATACCATCTAATGCTTACCTATTCTTAGACTGGCCAAACTCCAATTACTCTGAAATGCCATTTTTAAGGTACTAATGTATTCAAAGTCCATCCTCCCTACTTTAAAAGCTGCACTTTTTGCTCCCTTGCCAAAGCTGGAATTTCATCCTCACCATGGATGAAATTCACCTCAACAAAACTTGGACCTCTTTTAAACCTTCATTTCTCCATGAAGTCGTTCAAAATGCCTGAGATCCAAGTGATCTCTCTTACCCACATTGACAGCATATTCATCAACGCTGGAATAATTCCCATCATCAGCTACACATATGTCTGCTTTTTAACTATATTATAAATATACATAAAATTCTTTTTTATAAATGATTGAATTCATACACAAATTCTTCTAAAATATATATAAGGCACAAAAATTAAAAATACAAGAAAACACCTGTGTAACCCAATTTAAGAATTAGAACCTTATGCTCCTCCCTCCCCAATCCTGGCTCCTTCCCTCGTCGTGTTTCCCACACCCTCATTTTCTTTATAGCTTCTCCATTTGTTTGTATTCCTGAAAATTATTGTTTGCAGTGTTGCATGTTTCTAAACCTTATATAAATGGAATCATACTGAACGAATTCTCTTGACAATGTGCGCTATTTTGCAGTTGTTGTTGCACGTTTGTTTTGGATTTGGGGCTCCATATTATGTTTCTGAGATTTGCCTGAGTTGTTATATGTACCTGTGCTTCATTTATTTTCATAGCTGAAAAATATTCTTTTGTGTGACTATGTCAGAATGTACCTAAATATTCTATTACTCGTGTACATTTGGGCTGTTTCCAGTGTTTTACTACAACAAACTTCTCTGGACTCATTCTTCTGCCTGTCTCCAGATGTACATGTAGAGGAGATTCTCTAGGGGTGTACACCTAAGCAAGGAAATGCTGAGACAAAAGATCTGTGCATTTTCAATGTTATTAGATAATGGCATATTGTTATCCAAAGTGATTGCACCAATTTACACTCTCTTGAGAAATGTCAGTCTCACTTGCTCTCTATTATTGCCAAAAGTTCTTACTGTTAGATATAATTTTTGGCCATCTGGTGAGTGTAATATAGTAACTCATCATGGTTTTAATTTGCATTTTCCTGTTTATCAATGGGATCACACACCTCTTCCTCTGTCATTGGCCATTTGAGTTCCCTGTTTTGTGAAGTGCCTGTTCAAGTCTTTTGCCCATTTTTCTATTAGGTCACTTGAAATTATCTGATAGGTTTATAGAAGTTCTTTATTTATCTTGTATACTAACCAATATATATAACTTCAATTATATATATTATGAATACTTTTTGCATTTTTTAGTCTATGTTTTCCTTTATTTTGCTGTCTTTTGAATGTATCAATTGTTTTAAATAGATTTTGCTTTTCATGCCTTAAGAAACCTTTGTTCACAGAAATTCATGAATATATTACACTATATTATATTTTATTACTTAACCATTTCGTTTTTCACATGTAAGTCTTTTTAATCTCAAATTCATTTTTGTATATACTGTGAGGTAGAACTCTATTTTTTTATATGAATAACAAATTGTTCTGTATCATGTATTTAAAAGTCCATTATTTTGCCACTGATCTATACAGCCACATCTGCTCATGCATTAAACACACACACAGACACACACACACAATTTGTGACTCAATCAATTTTGTTGGTTGGGTTGCCTAGCCCAGGAACAATATAAAACTGTCTTAATTGCTATCATTCAAATAAATATTCATATCTGTCAAAGTCAGACAACCAACCTTATTCTTCTCATTCAGAAGAATCTCTATTTTTCTGTCATTTGCAAGCCCATAAACTCATCAATTTCCACACACATACCCACATGCTCACAAAGCCTGTTGGGGTAATATTTGAATTGCAATGAATCTTTAAATCAATTTGGAGAGAATTGCCATATGTATGACACTGAATCTTCCAATCCATACATCCATGATATCTCAATTTCTACAGGTCTTTAAATTCTCAAAGCAGTTTTTCTTTTCTAATTTTCTTTATAAGAGCCTTGAAGATGTTTTGTTAGATAAATTTCTAAGTTTCTTACATTTTTGATGTTATTACCAATTATTTATTTATTTAAATTACATTATCTATCTGTTCATTGGCTGTATAAACAATGATGATCAATTTTTGTAGATTGATTTTAGATCTAGAAAACTTAAACTCTCCTAATCCAAATGATTTATCTCTAGTTTCTTTTAGAATTTCTGTATAGGCAATCATTTTTTTCACAAAAGACGCTAAAGGTGTTACTTCCTTTTGAAACCTTGTAACTTTTCTTTCTCCATTGGACTGTCTGGGATGGGACTGCTGATATCATGACGACTGCACTGGTAATAGCATAGGTACTCTTGTCTCTGACCTCCAGAGAATGTGTCCGTGTATCAGCCTTAAGGATAATGTGTATTAAAGGCTTTGTGATTGAGTTTTCATCTCTTCCTAGTTTATTAAGAGATTTTTCTCCTAAGTAGGTACAGTTGTCATCAAGCGTTTTCAAATGTTTTTTTCTGCCAACTACTGAGATGATCATATAATTTTCCTATATGAATAAGGTATATAAGATTTATTATTTTCCCAATGTTAAGCCAAACATTCATTTCTATAAGTGACCCAATTTGTACATGATGGATGATCCTTTTTATACAGGGCTGCTTTCTGCATGCTAATAGTTTTTAAAGATTTTTGCATCTGTATGCACAGGAAAATTGTCCCGTAATCACGAAGTTCTTGTGAGATTTGGATATCAAGTTTACTCTGGCCACCAAATTTGTTGAGCTGTGTTCTATTCTGTAATCTGTAAAATCTGTGTAAAATTAAGTTGTTTATTACTTGACTCTCAGGTAAAGCCTACTAGTGAGGTCACTGGGCCTGGACTCTTTTGTAGGAAGTTTTTAAAAAAAGATTTTTAAAGTTTTCTTACTTGTGGTAGGGCTATTATAGTTTGTTTTATTCTTATTGAGTCAGCTGGTTACAACATATTTTTCCTAAGAAGGTTTTCATTATACCTAATATTTAAAACTTATCAATATAAAGTTGTTCATAATATCTTGTTATCATTTTCATATCTTCTACTTGGTAGTTATATTTCCTTTCTCTTTTATTTCTTCCTCGTACCTTCTTTTCTTTCTATATTCCATGTTTTTTATTACTTTCATTAATTTTACTTATTTAAAATAATCATTTCCTACTTGTGTAATTTCTTGGGTTTATGCTGTTTTTTAACCTCATAAGTTGGAGAATAAGCTAATCATTTTTTAACCTTTCCTCTTTTATAGAATAATCTTTCAAGGACTTGATTTTTTTCTCTAAATATTGCTTTAGCTGTATCACATCCATTTTGAATGGTTTATTTTTCTTATCGTTCAGCACTATTTATAATTTTCATTATGATGACCCGTTTAATATATGAATTGTTTAGAGTTGTGTCTCTAAGTGTCCAAAAATGTAGATTTTCTTGATATGTGGTCAGTTTTTCTATGTGATCTACGTATGTTTGGAAAATAATAATTATCAAAAATATAGCTATGCCTGCTTCCTTCTGACTAGAATTGCCTGTTATATCTTTTTCCCATCCGTTTTCTTCCAAGGTATCTGTACCTCTGTGTTGCAGGTATTTCTCTTTTATATAGTTTGTACTGAGCTTTATTTTTTATTGAGTTTGAAATTTTATATCTTTCAGCTGAAGCATCTGATAACACACATTTATTGTAATCATTTATATATTTGGATTTATTTTGTATGAATTTATTTTGTAGGTTCTAGTAACCTGTATTTTTAAATGTGTTTTGTCTAATTCTTGTCTACTTTTTAATTAATTGTGCCACTTTTATCCTTTCTGTCTCCTAGCTTAAACATTGTTTTAAACAATGTTTTCTTTTCATTAACATTCAAAAATGCTGAGAGTCATATTTAATTTGTCATAGACTAGAGCTAATTGATATCTTTTCCTTTTTCCTAAATAATACAAAGAGTTTGAAACAGTAATTCAAGATATTTCTTCTTGACTTTTGTGTATTGTTATTGAGTATTTTGATATATTTTTAATCTTTGCAAATCTTTGGTATTTTTTATATATAAAGCCAATATTTGATTAGAAATCTTCACATGATACCACTTCATTTGGTTATTTTACCTGCTTTGAATTTCAAGGCTTTCTTCTGGACTTATTTGCCTAAATAACAACTTTTAGAATTTTTTTAGAGGTTTTTTTGGTGGTTAAACAATCTCTGTGTTTGTTTTCTAAACTGTCTTACTTTCACCATCATTCTTGAAATACATTGTCACTGATGTACACAATTCTTAGCTGACTGTTATTTTTTTCCAGTATTGTGGTATATATTATTTGCTGTTTTCTAGCTTTTATTGTTGTTCCTAATAATAAAACTTGCCTTCAAATGTCAGAGGTAAACTCTCTTTTTTTCCCCTCCTACTGCTTTTAAGGTTTTCTCTTTGTCTTTGGTGTTGCACCTTTAACTATGACATGTCTAACTATGGATTTATTTAATTCAAACTGTTTGGGATTTATTTTCCTTGCTGAATTTGCATATGCATGTCTTTTATCAGTTGTGGGGAAATTTCAGCCTTCATCTCTTAAATATCACCTCTGCACATTCTCTCACTGTGTTCTTTTGGAACACTGATGAGACATGTTAGACCTTATTACTCTGTGTTTAATATTTACTGACCACTCTTACATCCTTTTTGTCTTTCTAAGGTACATTTAGAACCATTTCTTCTAATCTATTTTCTAGTTCATTAAACTTTTAATTGCCTGTGCCTTACCAACTGTTAAACAGCCATTGAATCTTTAATTCTAACTATTATTATTTTTTAAATGTCTTATTTTTCTACTTGGGTCTTTTCCTAATACAACTGATCACTCATTTTTACCATTCCCTAATTTTATCTCATACTTTCCCATGTTTTCTCTTTTTTATTGTTGCTAGAAATCTTTTATGTTTGTGATTAAAATTATAGTTAATTTCCTATATAACTAAAGCACTAAAATTACATTATTTTCTTTTTATTATTATATTGTAAATAATGTCTTTTTTATTTAAAACACATTAAAATATTTATTTTAACCAACTTTATTGAGTTATAACTAATATACAATAAATTACCCATATTTAAAGGGTATGATTTGATGTTTTAATATATGCTAACACTCACAAAACCATCACGACAATCTAGAGAGGATATGTCCATCAAATGCTGAGGTTTTCTCGTTTAAGCTTTCCCTCCTGTCCCCTCCTGTATCCCCTTTTCCAGGCAATCATTAATCTGTTTTTTTTGTTTTGTCACTACAGATTAATTTGCAAAAAATACTTATTCTCTGGGTCAGATAATTTCAATATCTATTTTTTACTTTTGATTCTTCTGTTTATTGTTTTTGCCAAGTCTTATTAATTGTGTTTTGTCTGTGTGCATTTTGTAATATTTTAAAATTATGAGTTTATCTTTAAAGAAAATGTTATCTATAGGTATTCCTTAAAGTTGCTGTAAAAATGGTTTCCTCCAAAAAGGATGTGTGTTTTCTATTGCCAGGTACCTGAGTGTATAACCAGCCCGGAGCCATTTTAAATTATATTCCATGAGATTTTTTAGTTTTACTCCCAATTTCCATCAGGGTTTAAGACGGGCAATTTTCACAGAAGTCCCTAGAAAAGCACATTTGTGTCTGGTGTCTAGTTCATTCTTACGCTGAGGACGTTTTGGATCCCAGCTTGCTCTATGCACATATGGACACACTGAAAGCCTTGGCCTTTGTCTCTAGTCTGCCGGGATCCTATGGGCCTTGAGAGCTGGGCTCACCTTCTGGTTTGGAAAGAGCACTCAAGACAAAATGAGGCTCTGGTGTTCTGTTGCTCTCTCTGAGTTCCCACTTTCACTGAAGTTTCAGCATCTGGATAGTCTTGACACTGTAGTCAGTTTGCTAAACAACCTAGCAGCATTTCTGTTTGTACAAATATATATTTCCTCCCAGGCAACTAAAAGTGAAAACTGCCTCCACTCGGTTCATCTTGCCAGTCTTTTTTCATCCACTCACTAAAGTAGATAATGGGGTACCTCTTACATACAGCTCTCTATAATATCTTCCTATCAATGAACTTTCTGAAATTGTAAAATCCGAAAGAGCTTTAACATAAGGAGACACTAATTCTATTTATGTCTAAAAATCTTTGCCTCAGCATTTCTGTTCTTTACTTTCTTTTCACTAATCCATGTGCTAAAATTTCATCCAAGTTTGCTTTGTTTGGATTTTAATCTTACTGTTAAATTTGTGTATGTATATATGTGTGTATATATATATATATGTATATCAAGTGTTCAAATATTTAAAAATAAGAAAATCAGCATTCTGCTTTGGGTAACACCCTGCGCATCCCCATTCTTGGGATTGAACCTGCTAGTGATATCTTAGTGCCTTCTATATTCTATCATTGTTATCTGTGAGTACAAAAGTATGATCAAAATTTTTGTTGGTGATGGGATTATGCAGCTTGGATATCTATGCTAAAATCTGGCTTGATTTTATTGTGACATCAAAAGGGCTCTTTCTCTCAAATTCTGTTAATCATAATAACAATAAAGGTGGTTCGTGTTTAAAGGTTTATTCTAAGGGCCAAGCACTACTCTAAGAGGTAAAAATGCACAATACATTAAATCACCAGAGCAACCCTATCATTATCTTCAATTACAGATGATAAAACTGAGGCACAGAGAGAATATTTACTTAAACTTATAAAATCTAGTAAATGACAGATCCAGAATTTACACCTAGGACATCTAGCCTTAATACCTATGATTTTAACTGCCCTACAATTTTTACCATATTTTTCTATCTGGTTTCTGGAGTCTGATATTTATTTAAATGTTCAGCTTGATGTGAGTAGACCACTTCTGTGGTTCTGAAAACACCTTAATACCGGCAGTTCTACTTGCATCAACTACGCTTGATATTTGCCAAACATTTTTATTTTATATAATGTAATTGAAACCTTGCTACCGTCATCAAAATAATGTAACAACATTTTCTATTTACAAAGAAAAAGACTGAGATTTGAAGCGGTCCAGTAACTTGTTCAAGTTTCAGAACTGTAATTTGGTAACAGCTCTACAAACTTTCACTGTGGGTCTCCCCTCTGTCAGGCACTGAGGACACTTAGTCAATCAATATCATGATAAAGAAAAGCTCAAGGTGCTGTAAAAGCACAAATAAAAAGGCACAGAGATCTGCTGGGGAAGAGAAAGGGCATCCAAGAAGTTTCCTTGGACTCCAGAGCGGAGTCTTGTAGAAAGAGGGGAAGTTACTCAATACAAGCTGTGGCTGGATGTGCATTGGTAGAAAGTGATGAGGGCTGGGAGGGGGTTGGCAGAATAAAGGAACAACATAAGCAAAGGTGCAGAGACATTAAATAGCATGATATGTGGTGAAAAGTGCAAATTGTTCTACCTTTTCAGGGATAAGATGTGAGGCAGAGAGTGAAGATGAGATTGATAAGCCAAGCAAGGACCAGGTCCCACCAAGGGGCTTGGCCTTCCTCTCAGACGTAACCCAGAACCAAAGAAAGATTGTAAGCAGCATGTGTGGCTTCACTTTTTAAGAAAAATGATACAGAATCATGAACATGCAATTGAATACAAAAGTAAATATTTATTTTAAATGAGAAAGACATGCTGGAAAGAGCTCCACAAGTGAACACCTATAAACTTGAACATCCTCAGTTTCACATTAGTTTCATGGTCAATGGTCCTAACATGAGAGAAGCAGAGAGGCTTCAGGGGCTCATGTAGAATTTTTCTATCTTTCTGTTATTTTGTCATTTTAGCAGCAATGTGTGGAGTGGACTGAGGAGGACAAGATGGGAAAATTGTCTAGAAAAATGTTTTAATAGTCCCTTGGAATGAATTGAGATAACCTAATTGAGATAAACCTAATTGAGATAGTGGTAGTCATCATGGGCTGGAATAGGGGAGGAGTGTGGGCTTGATAATTATTTCAGAGATAAACACTAACAGGATTAGTGAATTAGTGTTTCAAGAAGAAGGAATGTCAAGGGCATCTGCCACTTTCTGACCTATGTGGCTGGTCGGATGGTTGAGGAGTGGTGGCTGCAAGCATCACTCTTTGTGGTAGTGAATCGAAAAGTAAGATTGAGTTTGAGCTTTCCCAAGGACATCCAAAAGAAGAAGCCCAGTTGGTCTTTTGAGTCAGGAACTCAGGGGAGAGCTCAAGGCACAGACGTGGATCTAAGGCTGATCAGCATTCATGTTGCACTGAATGCCTTGAGCGCATCTGAGGAAAGAGAAGCAGAGCTGGTGGCGCATCCTCAGGGACTGCGCATATGCCAGAGATTGGCTGAGGAAGCATGTCCCCAAAGATGTGAGGAATAGTCAGAAGTAGTAAGAAAACCAGTGATGAGTGTCATGGAAGAGAAGGGAGAAGGTATTCCAACAAAAGGTTGTTAAATGGCACCAAATGCCCCCAGAGGGCATTCGTTGACTACTGAAATGTGTCCAGTGGACTTTGGTGACTTTGATGAAAGCAATTTCACTCCAAGTCTACAACCCTCCTCATAAGATCATTATGCTATCCAATGAGGTATACATTCCATGATGTGCTTTTGAAAGATCTTGTATTAATTATTTATCGCTCTGTAACAAATTGCCACACGTTTACCAGCCTAAAACAACACATATTTATTATCTCAGTTTCTGTAGGTCAGAAGTCCAAGCATAGATTAGCTGCTTCAGGGTCTCACAAGGGTCTGCAGAGCTGTGGTCTCATCTGGGGCTTGAGTGGAGAAAGATCTGCCTGCAAGCTCACATGGTTGTTGATGGCATTCAGTTGCTTGAAGACTGTCAGACTACGGGCCTCAGTTTCTTGTTGGATATTTGCTGGAGGCTGCCCCCAGCTCATTGCCATGTGGCCTCCTCTGCAAGGCAGCTTGCAAAATGGCAGCTTGCTTCTTCAAAGCCAGCAAGGGCGGGAGTGTCTCTCAGCAAAACAGATACCATGGTCTTATAATATAACCACAGAATTGACACCCCACCCCCATTGTTGTTTTCTTTTGGTTAAAAGCAGGTCAAATTCTATGACTTGCTTCTAAACAAATGACTCCCTTTGAGTGTGGATCTCCTCCCATCCACACTCCAGGGGAGGAAATAACAAGAATGTGAACATCAAGCAGTGGGAATGATGGAGCCTGCCTTACAATCTGTTTGCCACAAACCTCCTTTTCTATTTCCGTGCCTTCTTCTTATCTATACCCCTGTCAATTGTTGGTCTTTCACAGCCAGTCACTGCCATGGTTAGTTTGTTTGTAACCAGAAGAACTGAGTCACTGTCTAACTTTGCCTGTAATGCAAAATTCAAATTTAATCTGGATTTTAAAATGGCTTCCATTATCCGCACATGACTACAACCAGGATATAGTTCTGCTTCTCACTTGAATACCTCTCGAGACATTTCTTCACTTTTCTGAACTTCAATTTCCTCCTCTCAAACAGGTAATAGTAGTTCCTACATCCCAGGGATGTTCTCAGATTACAGAATTAACTACAGTAATTAATGTAAATTACCTAGCACAGTGCCTGGCCCGCAGAACATGCTCCATGTTATCTTTCACACTAATAAGAGAATAAAAATGAATGAAAGGCAAAATGAGTGCCACATTTATCCCTGTTAAGTACTGTTTCAGAAAGAAAACATCTATGAGAAAGGAAGATTAATGGTGAGTACCCATAGCCGTGTGACTTAGGGGGAAAAAAGTGCCATGCAATCTGAGAATTTAAATATTGATAAATATTGCAGGCTTAACAAAGATTTTCAGCTGGATTTTTCCCTTCAAGTATGTGTATTATTAAATACTTTTCTAAAGTTGTCTTCATCTGGGCTGACATACAAGTGGGAGGTTTTGGCCATTTCTAAATGTAAACTCTACTTTTTATAACAAAATTCATGGTGGAGATGCTTAGGTTGTATCTATCTCTGAATAGAGAAAAAAAAAGCTGTTTGGATGAGAAACACACAGGACTGTGATTTTGTTCTGACGTGGGGAATTTATGGATCTAGTGTTACTTGCATTCCTGTAAGTAAGTAGATAAAGAGTGGGCCTGGAAAGTGTGCCTCCAGATGAGATGAAAACCAAACTTTGAATATGCTTATAATATTGTCTGGATAATTGCAGACCTTTAAATTTGAAATCAAAATTGAATTTTGCATTAGAGGCAAGGTTCAGTGATCCCGTCTTCATATACCCATAGTCTGTCTTCGGAATACAGACAGATCTATCTTTATTTTTTAATTGATGGTGTAAGATTAATGTTAACAAAAAATATTATCGCCAGGTTTCTCAATTGGTGATAGATTTAATGCCCAAAAATTAGAGAGAAATAAAACTTTACAATGAGGTCCTCAAATCCATATACATAAAACTTCTTGTCATTTTTATTTTTATTTAGTTCTACGAAAACTATGCACAAAAGATCCTTCTTTGGTAACTACTACAACTAGGCACCGATTCATTACTTCCCATGTATCAGGCCCTAGGATATGTATTTATATCCATGACCTCATTCAATGTTCACAGTGGTCCAGAGAGGTAGCTGATTATATTAGTCCCATTTTATGGATGAGAAAACTAAAACTGTGAAAGCTTAAGCAGCTGGCACATGTCACCCACTTAGAAAGAGACAAAGCTGGCATCCAAAGCCAGCTCGCTCCAGTTCCCAAACACTAAGGATTCCCAGTAAATTCAAATTTAACTACATTACCAAAGAAGTACTAAACATATAATTACTATTATGTGGGAATCCATAAATCTTTTTATATGATATAGAGGTGACAATTATAAAAAACAATTGTAAAACATTAATGGAGGAGGACATTTTTCTACTACTTCTGTACCCTAAGGTTAAAACATAGCCTGTATTCTTCATAAATCGCTCCTCCAAGAGTTCTCCAGTTTCAGCTACAATTTCACATATTTCCATTTTACTATCTATCACAGATAATCAAGAGCTTCTAAGTGAATATGAGATAATTAAAGATATAAAGATTAGGAAACATTTGGCTCTTTCTCTAGAAGACTTAGAAGGAGAAATACAGGCTGACTTAGGACAGTCTAATATTGGAAAACTCAAAAACATTGAGTTAGTGAAATTGACAGAAGACTCATATTTCCTATGGATGTAGATGTTATTCTCCTTCCTACACAAGCCTGGGTAGGAGGGGTGGTGAATAGTAATGTCATCATCTGCTAAACTTTTCCTTCCTCCTTCCCACTCTTCCTAGATCCAACTGGTCAGTAAGTCCTATCCAATTCCTCCCCATGCATAAGCATTGATGCAGCCTTCTATGACGGCTTTCACCCAGCTCCTCATCTTCCCACCTGTGATCACTGCCATCGCCCTCAATCTGCACTCCATCCCTCCCATCTGTTTCTACCCCCACTCTGTTGTCAGGGCCACCCTTCCAAACTATCTATAAAGTCAGCCTTACTTAAATTAAAGACGTCACTCTCTAGCAGTTCCAAGTAATTTACAGCAATTAGATCCTCACTTCGGTCTATTGAGAACATGCAAATGGTGTTAGTAGGTGACCTTAAGAGGAAAGGCTGGTGATATAGTTTGAATGTTTTCCCCTCCAAATCGTATATTGAAGTGTGATTCCTAATGTTGGAAGTGGGGTCTGGTGGGAGGTAATTTGTTCGTGGGAGCAAATCCTTCATGAATGGTTTAGCACCATCCCCTTGGTGATAAATGTGTTCTGGTTCAGTTAATTCATGTGAGATTTTGATGTTTAGAAGTTAGGAACCTCCCCTACTCCTCTCTCTTGCTCACTCTCTTACTATTTGATATGCAGTCTTCCCCTTTTGCTTCTGCCATGATTGTAAGCTTCCTAAGACTCTCACCAGAAGCTGAGCAGATGTTGCTGCCATGCTTGTACAGCCTGTAGACATGTGAGCCAATTAAACCTCTATTCTTTATAAATCACCCAGTCAGGCATTTTTTATAGCAATGCAAGAGTGGCCTAACACAGAAAATTGGTACTGAGGAGGGGGTATTGCTATAAAGATACCTGAAGATATAATAGCAGCTTTGAAACTGAGTAATGGACAGAGTTTGAGGGGCTCAGAAGATGAGAGGACATTCAGAACTTCTTAGAGACTTGTTAAGTGGTTATGGCCAAAATGCTGGTAGAGATATGGACAGTGAAGGCCAGGTTGATGGGCTTTCAAACGAAAATGAGAAAATTATTGGGAATTGGAGTAAAAGTCACCCATGTTTCACCATAGCAAAGAGCTTGGATGAATTGTATCCATGGTCTCGGGGTCTGTGAAAGTTTGAACTTAAGAATGATAACAGGGTATCTGGCAGAAGAAATTTCTAAGCAGCAAAGCATTCAAGATGTAAACTAGCTGCTTCTAACAGCCTGCAGTTAGATACAGAAACAGAGAAATGACTTGAAGTTGGAACTTATATTTAAAAGGGAAGCAGAGTGTAAAAGTTTGGAAAGTTTGCAGCCCAGCCTTGTGGTAGAGAAAAAATGCAAGTAGGCGGTGAAACAACCACTTGCTAAAGAGATTCACATAACTAAAAGAGAGCCAGTGCTAATATCAAGACAATGAGAAAAGGTCTCAAAGGCATTTCAGAGATCTTCTAGGTGGCTCCTCCTATCACAGACCTAGAAGCCTAAGAGGAAATAACGGTTTCAGGGGCCAGACCTGCTGCCCTGCTTAACCTCAGAATACTTCTCCCTGCATGTTAGGTGCTTCAGCTATAGCCTCAGCTCAAAGGGCTCCAGGTACAGCTTGGGCCACCACTCGAGGGCACAAGCCATAAGCTCTGGTGGTTTCCATGCTGCGGTAAGCCTGCAGGTGCCCAGACAGAAGTCTGTTGCAGGAGCAGAGCCATGAGAAGGAGACCACTGCCCTCCAGACCCCAGAATGTTAGATTCACTGGAAGCTTGAATCTTCTGCCTGAAAAAGCTGCAGGCACTCAACTCCAACCCGTAAGAGAAGCCAGAGGGGCTGCAACCTGAAAAGCCACAGAGGCAGAGTTTCCCTTGCACGCGTGTTCCCTGGATGCCAGACAACGAATCAAAGGAGAATACTTTGTAGCTTTAAGATTCAATGACTGCCTTGCTGGGCTTAGGACTTGGGTAGGGCCTGTTATTTCTTTCTGTTGGCCAATTTCTACCTTTTTCAACAGGAATGTTTACCCAATACTTGTACTACCATTTTACCTTGGGAGTAAATAACTTGTTTTGATTTTATAGGCTCATAGTGGAACAAGATGAGTCTCGTATGAGAATCAGGACTTAGGACTAGACACTGGAATGAATTAAAACTTCGTGGGACTATTGGGAGGGTATTTTGCAATGTGAGAAGATTTTGATTGTATTTTGCAGTATGAGAAGAACATGAGATTTGGGGTGGTGCCAGGGTTTGATTGATATAGTTTGGATGTTTTCTCCTCTAAATTTCATGTTGAGTTATAATCCCCAATGTTAGAGGTGGAGCCTGGTGGGAGGTGTTTGGGTCATAGGAGCAGATCCTTCATGAATGACTTGGTGCCATCCTCTTGGTGATGAGTGACTTCTTACTCAGTTCATGTGAAGTCTGGTGGTGTAAAAGTCTGTAACCTCCCCTTCCCCTTTCTACTGCTTCCTGTCTCACCATATGATGCGCGGTCTCCCCCTTCACCTTCTGCCATTACTAAAAGCTTCTTGAGGCCTCACCAGAAGCTGAGCAGATGCTGGTGCCATGCTTATATAGCCTGCAGAACTGTGAGCCAATTAAACCTCATTTCTTTATCAGTTACCCAGCCTCAGGTATTCCTTTTTAATAATACACATGGACTAATACAGGTGGCTATGTGAAAATTCCAAATACTTAAAATGATTCCTCCTTTTATGCCTGCTGCATTTATAAAACAACATGGCAACCAATATCTTGTACTTGCTCAAAGTCTCTAACAGCTCCCCAGCATCCCTAGCAGCCAAAAGCCAAAAATAAAAAAATAAAAAATAAAAATGTAAACTGAATGTTGGTTCCGTGGTGTCAAAAACAGTCCCTCCTCTCTTTTTTTATACCCAGTGATCTACTGTAATTGCCACCCATGGCCTGTCTAGATTGCACCATAACCTACACTGGGTCAGTGCTTTATAGGGGATTTTCTCCACATTCTGACTCCACTTACAATTTGTGAAAATGCTTTGGAGTTATCCAGTCATATTACACTAGGGCTTGATAGGCCTGAAGGAACCTAAGTTAGGGAAGTTTATTTGGGTCCCCCCAAAATTAAGAAATGCATATTTGAAAAAAAAAGAGAGAGAAAGAAAAAATATACTCTAGAATTGAGAATTCTGGCTTAGAGCCCACATTGCAGTGTGAGGAGGGGAGGGGCAGCAAAGCCAGCCTCCTTCTTAAAAATTTGCAAGGTTTTGGGTTTTTCCCCGCTAGCACTCTCCCCAAATATGCAGGTACCTAGATTTTTTTTTTCAACTAATTCCTGATTTCTGTGTGGATTATGTCCTGGTATTTATAAGTCTTGATGTCTGTCCATGATTCCACTTTCCTAAAGCTAAGCATCCAGCAGGTTCTCTCATACTTGAAAGTAAGTGTTGGCTTCCTTGATAGGGGCTGGGGATGGGGATGCAGGTGCAGTCAGGATGATTCCAAACTCATTGTAAAATTCTTCCCATTTGATAGACACTGTCCAAAACTTCTCACAAAAGCAGAAGTGCAGTCCCGGGGTCACCATCACAAAAATCTTTAAGGTACCTCTTAGATCCTAGCTCCCAAGCTGGGAGCTACTTTCCAGATCTTTTTGTCTTCTTAGGAGAAAACTGGTGAATCTGGGGTGGCTTTTTTGATGAGCTCCTGTGAGAAGCATACTGGAAGGTGAAAAATTAACATCATTCATACCTCCATCTAATGGGAACAATTTTTTACAACACATTTTTATTGTTACTCCAAATCACTCACCTTAGTCAGCATGGCACTCTGGTTTTTATATTTGGCTCAGTCATTTGATGAGGGAGGAAGGAACCAGTTGGGACAGTCACACAAGGATAGCCTGATTCAGTCCCATATTTCATTATATGTAAAAAGGAATTCTCCAACCTCTCTGGAGTATCCAGGAGGCTCTCCCATCCATCCTAAATATATTCACCTGCTCTCACTAACTGATTCACGTATTCACTTGTTCTCTTGATTGCTGTGCTCAGCTTCTCATGTGTTGATTCATTCATTTGTTCCCTATTTATTTACTTTTTCATCTACTCATTTCATTCATTAGTTGACTGCCTCACTTAGGCATTCATTGATTCATACACTCATTCATTCTTTCGTCCAGTAAACATTTACTGAGGACCTGCAAAGTGGCAAACATGACAATGGCTTCTGGCTCTCAAGCTACTCATAAACTGGTGAGTAAGGCAGGCATATATCATACAATAAAGTACTCTCATTGTCATGGCCCAATTATTAAAAGTGAGTGTAAATATTAAGAAGAGCTTTTGGACCTTGGTCTAATGGATTTGCCAGATGGGGATGGTGAATAAGGGCACAGGAAGCTGCGAGAAGAACATCACAAAGTCTCAAGTTCTGCAAGTTCTCAGCATGTTCAAGGAATGATAAATATCTTCATGTGGCTCAAGTGAGAATGAAATAGTGAAGAGAGATGGAAGATGAAGCTCAAAGTCAGGGCTATGTTATGACTTTGAGAATTCATGATGCCATGTGAAAATGCTCAGACTATCATTTGAAGAAAATCATCTAGAATGCCATGTTATATGCTATTTACTGAGTCCAAATCTCAGACAAGTTTGTGTGTTTCCATCATTAGCAATTGAGTAATGGCCTCTACTTGCTTTTCTAGTCATATTTCCCATGGCTGTCTTATATCAATAGTCAGTGTAGACATGAGGACTTGAGGACTTAGAAGAAGGATATTTATTTAAGCTCTACATGTTAGAAATACTTTATGCAGATAGAGGTATGTCCTTAGAACATCTTATGACCAAAATTCCTATCCCCTACCCCAGCAATCAGAGGCATTAAAAAGATAGATTAAGCCAGGCAACTAGTTAAAAGGCCCTCGAGAAAGTAAATGTGTACAGTTAATCCTTCATCCCCCAGGAAGAGAAGACCACATTCAACTACAGAGATGGAAATGAGAAGCAGAGCATGATGAAGATATTCCTATATAAGGTTGGAACACCTAGAAACAAGGAATTGGTGAACGAAGTTGTAGAGTGAGGACATGTCAGTGGCCATGAGCAGAACTGTGGAGTAGACTCCACTAGGCTATGTTATATGACACTCAAGTCTTTTACTGCTTGATGGAGCTTGGCTGGGTTCACCAAACCTACCAAATCCTGTTGGGCATTTAAAAGACCACTTGGGAATGAAATGCAAGTGGATGCTTTTGTAAATAATTTTTGGACTTTTCATTCATGCCCAGGGAGTGAACTGATTTAACCACGTCAGCCTTCTCAAGATCTCATACCCTAAGCATCTGGTTCCTTTCAGTTTACAAGTTGCTTGTGGGTTCCCACCCTCTGCCATAAACCCCTTCTCTCTCCGTCCCTGCACTCTGAGGTTGTTTTTACTTATAACAGCCCAGCTCTGATGCCATCACTTCTAAGATGTGACTCCACGGCCACTCCAGAATCTACTCTAGTGGTTTCTCCTCTCTCTAATCTCCCATCACTTTTTCCAACAAAGATGCTCCTGCACACTCAGAAGAATCAGCATAGTTGGAAATGACTTCTTGTCACCATTATCCCACAGTCAGCTAAAATAGCACCTTCTGGTCAGCTAGAGATGAGTTAACACAGAGATTACTCTCCAGTTGTCTGTAACCTACAACAAGGTCAATGACAGTCTAAGGTCAGTGAGAGTCTAAGGCAGCCTAGAATCAAGAGAGAGCTACAAGCAAGAGTTCCACTGGAAGTAAGAGGAGAAAGAGATCATTCAGGTGGCAGCCAATCTAGAGAGTGGGTAAGTTCATGTTGAGTGCCTCCCAGGAGTCACCATCCAGGGTTCCCTGTGTATCAGTGCCATGTCCTGCCCTGCCATAGGAGGTCATTGTCAACTCAGAAGTGCAGAGTAGTCTGAAAGGTTCCATTAGAATTGCATGGCAATTTATGCCCTGCCCCCTCAATAACATCGCCCTCAAGAACACCCCTAAATACACAGATCGCAGGTTCCATTTGATTTCCTGACAGATAAACAAGAGACTGTAGCTGAATGAGTTCAGATACCATGCTTGAATTCTCTGCCCTGCTATATTAGTAATTTACCCAAGTGTCTATCAGAAGCCAGGAGTTTGTCTCAAATTTTATAATCTCCCTCAAAACTGTACTACCAAGACAGCCCTACTAACACAAATTCAAGACCCCTCCTTCCTACAGGTTCTGAGTTAAAGTTGATGCAATAAATGTAATTAATAGATCTTCTTGACCAAGATGTGCTTGCTAGTTGATATGGTTTGGCTGTGTCCCCACCTGAATCTCGAATTTTAGCTCCCATAATTCCCAAGTGTCATGGGAGAGACCTGGTTGGAGGTAATTGAATCATGGGGGCAGGTTTTTTCCATGCTGTTCTCATGATAGTAAATAAGTCTCACGAGATCTGATGGTTTTATAAAGGGAAGTTCCCCTGCACCTGCCCTCTTGCCTCCACCATGTAAGACATGACTTTGTTTCTCCTTTGCCTTCTGCCATGACTGTGAGTCCTTCCCAGCCATGTAGAACTATGAGTCCATTAAACCTTTTTCCTTTATAAATTATCCAGTCTCAAATATATCTTTATTAGTAGTGTGAGAACAGAAGAATAGTTGTTGACAAAGACTAATTGTAATTGGGGCTTAAGGGTCACCTACTCTTTTATGTTCCCCCTCACCTTCTGGCACCCACCCATTGACCCATCTACTTCTTCATTCACCCATATATCCATTTATGTATAATTTGTTGACTCATTTATTTATTCATCACATTTTTTCATCCATCATTCATTCACTCACCCATTTTTGAATGGGTGACCTGGTTAAGTCATGTGCTGGATACAACGTTACAATGGGTTTGCCATCTAGGGATTGAGGGCACAGAGTGAAGAGAGGGCAGGAAGTAGACTGCAACATATAAGCAAATGATTTAAGCCAATATACAAGGGGCATGCTAGAAATTAGCACCAAGTGCCCAGGGAACCCGTCAGCCTTTTCTGCATTTAATGTAGTACTTTCAGAGAGTTCTAAAAAATTTAATACTTATAAACTCAAGGTCCTCAGGGGAGGAAAAGAAAGATCAGAGGAGGAAAATAAATGTTAGCAAATGAAGGGTTCTAGAGGAAATCTCTTTCTTCCCACTGACTGGCTGAAAAGAGAAGGGAGCGCTCCAGCCGCCGGCACACGCTCCCCAGGGCCAGTGTGTGGGGTCAGGCTGTAGAGCCTTTAAACAGGCACAGCAAAGGAACAATCATTAGCTCTCACCGGAGGGCCCAGGCCCCTGGTCTCCTCACCCTGGACTTGGTACACAAGGGTCTCAATGCATAGTTGTCATAGTGATTTATTTTCTTACTCTAGCTCCCAGGACTTAGATTTGGTCTTTGCTCACCTAGGTTTGCTCTCTCAACATTCAAGACAGTAAATCTGCCTTCCTAAATAGGGCCAACTTGTATATTTAGAATGCATACCCTGCCTTTATTAGATCTTTAGAATCTATCCTCCAGTGCCCAACAGTCCATAGGTTTCTATCAAAATGAATGGAATTTGGACAATATGATTTCAAATCATGGTTCTTCACTTGACACTGTGTAATCCCAGACAAGTTACTTAACGTCTGCCTCAATTGGATCATCCATCACGTAAAGAGAATTCTTACTAATAACAAATTATGTTGCTTCATTGATCCCTCACTGTGTCCTAACCTTTTATTAAGTACCTTATATCATTCTTTAGATGCAATTCTCAAAACAACTCTGGGGGAAAGATAGCTTAGTAGATTATATTATTGCTCAGAAATATATGCTCTTTCCCCCACTTTGTGTCTAGGAAGCAGAGTCTACTTCTCCACTAAATGACTCTAAGCTTGGTCACGTGACTCAGTTTGACCAATGGGCCACCACTATTGTAATGTCATCAGAGACTTCAAAAACACTTTTGAGATGGAGCCTGCTCTCTTGCATTTCTGCCATTGCCATAAGTAGAATATGCCTTAGCAAGCCCACTTGCCCCACAAAAACACAGAACACGTGGAGCAGAGCCACCCACCTGATTCAGAGACCTGCAGTGAGAATAAGACCCACGGCAGCTGCCCCTGAAATCAGAACCCTCAGCAGAGTCCAGCCTAGATCAGACATGCCCCAGCTGCATCACAGATGCATGCATGATAATAAGTGGCTGTGGTCTAAACTGCTGGATTTTGTGATGGTTGGTTATGCACCAAAACTAACTAATACAATAGCATTATTATAATCCATAAATCATAGACAAGCACAGTGGGGAACAATACAATTAAGTAAAGTGACCAAGGTCATTCAACTAGTAAGAGGCTGAACCAGGCCTTGATCTATTAATCACTCTGCAGTATTGCCTTCCTCTGTTTTGCCTCCTTTATAATATGATCTCATCTGATATTGTTATGAGAATAGGAAACACTAGTGCAAAACACCTTACCCTGTGCCTATTAATTTATTGGGGATGCTGCTATATGCCAGTCACTACCAGCAGAGCTTTGCATTAATTATAGCAATAAAATATTGTCCACTCTGGTGACTTATGGAATGATGGGGCAGTTCAGTGCAGATCTATATAATTGTCCCCAGTGGACCATGGGGCAGCAGAAATATGTCCTGTGCATCTTGGAGTGGCCTGGGCTACTACTGTGCCTAGCACAGGGTAAGCTCCAGAGATACTTGCTAGAAAAAATGTTTTAAGAATTAACTGAGTATTTGGGTGCCTCTTTACAGACAAACAGCTTCCAAGAAGACCTGTGACAACAGTGAAACTTAACAGCTTTCTAATCTAAATTTCTTGTCTCTCTGTTACTGCATTCACTTCCCTAAAAAGTGCATATCATTTTTTCTCTTTTTGCTTGCCTCCTTTATACTCACAGACACAACCACACATACATACTATTTTGTCAAAACAGTAGTTCAACAATAACATACTGCACCTTGGCACACTTGCGTCCTTGCTAAAATTACACCAAGCAAAGTTTGTTGTTGGTTACATTTTTAAAAAGACACAATATCCCATCTCATCAGCTTCAAGTTAAAAATCACTCTGAAACTTGGGCTGCAGCATATAGCACCAAGTGCACACACACACACACACACACAGCCTGTATTTTGCACCTCATGAAGTTCTGTCATATCAGTTGCCAACACAGAAGGGGCACATGTCTGAGTTTCTTCGCTGCTCCTAATTGCACTGCAACAGGAATGCTTGCATCTTCTGCCTGGGAGGGCTGTGTTTTTCCCCAAGGTCCAGAGAGAGTGCCGCTGCCTTTGTTCTTTGGCTTGGCGGAGCGTGGTGGTTAGACATGCCCCTTACTTCCTGCAATGTGCCAGACAGGAGCTTGAGAGATCCATGTCCTTGGCAGTGCTGCAGCTTTGTCTGTAACACAAAGAGGAGAGGCTGGGATGATGGGTGAGTAATTCCTGCCTTGTGGACCCGCAGCCTGAGAGTATCAGCTAAAGCAGAGGTCACACCCCTGCTGTCCCTGGTGCTGAATTTAGCCTGTGACTATGACTTGTTCAACATTATTATTTTTTCATTTGATCTAATATTTCAAATGGGAATTTTACATCTACAGCCTCAACTTCTCTTGAAAAGTTGGAAAATGAGGCAACAGTGGGCTCCATTTCTGCTTGTAGCCACAGCGGCTGGAGCTGTCAGGGGCAGAATCCTTCGCACCTCATGGATGCTCACTCGCCATCAGGCACGACCCTAAACACCTGTCATCTCCCTTCAGTAGGGCCTTGTTTATTCTTTTGTTTTCTTACAATAGAGTACAATTTCCTTTGTCTGCTGTGTCGCTATCTATGGTAGAAAACATAAAAGATAAACTAGAAATACCATGTTTATGAAACTGTGAATGAACACATTTCTTTGTGAGAGTGGAGATGCTCCTAAGTATTTAATATGAAAACCAGTGCCACCCATGTGTGGGAATACCTCCTTGTGTACTTGTTCCTCAGAGCTCTTTGTGGCCTTCTGATGGTGAATGCCTTTCCTACTCCCATTGGCAGACAGGTGGCCCCAGTGAATGCGGACAAACTTCAGTCCAAATTATGTGTTTGCAATTTCTCAGCCCTGGGACTTGAGGAAAGTTACTTCACTTTTGTGAGTCTCAATGCTTTTATCTATGAAAGAAGAGTGACAGAATCTAACTCACGAAGTTATTGGGAAGAGTCAATGAAATGATATGTATGGCTTACTAAGCAAAATTTAGAAACACAGTAAATCCTCAAATATATATTTTCCTTCCCCTTCCAGGAATAAACAAATAAATAGAGAAAAAGGCAAAAGCAGCAGCAACTATGAGATCTTGTGAAACTTGAGTAAATTAAATAATTATCATCAAAGTAATTTTTAAACTGTATTCACCCTTTTTGCAATATTGAATTAAATCTATGTTGAAAAAAATTTATACCACACACAGACATGCATATGTATGCACATGCACACTGTCGGGGCAGAGACAGGTCTTCCCCAGAAAGCAGCTTCCTTCTCTTCCTCTGCACATACTGCACACAGCTCTTCCATGTTTTTAAGTTTCCTTGGCCACAGGGCTACTTTCAATGGGATGGACCCAAGTGATGAGTGTCACTTCTGCCAAGTCTTCTAAGAAGCAGTGGGTCTACTTCATATTCTTGTTCCCATTCTCGTAGCTCAATGCAGTTGAGGACAGCAAGATATTAGGGGAGTTCAGAGCCACAAAATAGAACGTTATTGGGTTCCTGCATCATAACATGAAGACAAACTGCCTGATGGCCAAATATAACTATCTTGGATTTTATTATTATAGGTGAGCCTTTAAATATGTTGGGATCTTTTTGTTTCAGTAGTGTAACTAGTCTTAATGAATGCTTATGGCATCCACAGAGCACATGGTTTATGAGACTTGAGGTCTCCTATAGAACATTGTGACCACCCATCGAAGAACATTTGCAGTTTGCAAAGATCTTTGGATCACATATGAAATTGCCAGTGAGAAGATTTTTCAACTTTCAGTTATAGCTATCATTGAATGGAAGTTTCCCATTAGTCAGCCAGACAGTCAACAAATATTGATTGAACACTTATTTTAGGAGATCGAGAGTCAGGTTAGAGGAATGAATAAGAAAGAGAATCATTGCACTCAGGGGATTTACATTGTAGTGATAATTGCCTGACCAGTTTTGATCATTCCGTCTGGCCCTCATTGACTTTGGCCTCATCTGCCTTAGTATATGATTAACATCACAGGTCCTCTAGTGTAAACCTGCATTAAAATACCTCTGTGGGAAAGAGAGTCATAAAAAATAGTGTGCCATAGATTTGCATCCTGGCTCTCAGTTTCATGTTTTTCTTTCTATATCCTCTTCTTTGTTAGAGAGGGCTGAACCTATAAACTACATTTCTCAGTCTCTAGTTACTTGACTTTAGCCCTGCTCTGCCAATAAGAAGCACTAACATAAGGTTAGAAGGCAAGTGGGAGACTGAGGCTGACAGCAGATCTCAGCAATACTGTCAGTAAGTCCAGCAGGTCTGTGCGACAGCAGGCACCTGGGATACTGTAGCTTTGACGGAAATTACTGGGTCCTCTTGGGGATCTGGGCAGCAGGAACTCACAGACTGTCTCCAAGCACTTCTGCCAGGATCAACCAGTCCCAGCCATTTTCTTTAAAAAGACTTCACTCTAGTTAAGATGCAAAATCCATGGACAAGACTGATTGGCTTAGCTCTAGCGAAGACCCACACCTTGGCTAGAGAAGGTCTAGCTACTCTCAAGTACAGACCCACCGGACCAGATCTACTGGAGGAAAGGTATTGTCTGCAAATGCAAGACAGGATGTTAATAACAGAAGAAAAACAAGAACATTGATGGTGACTTAAGACATAAGTCAAGCCATGTTACTACTCTGCTCAAAATTCTGCCATGGCTCCCCAACCTGTTCAAGGTTAAGTCTAACCCTAGCATGGCCTACAATAAGTCGTGACTGGCTTCCTCTCTCCTTGCACTTACAGCTGCTTCCCACGTCCTGCATTTAAGATCCAGAAACACTTGTAGTTTGCTAAACATACTCTGCTGTGTCCCAGTCCTGTGCCTTTGTCTGTGCTGTCATCTCTGCCTGGAGCACACTCACCCTCCTCTCAGCCTTCCGCATTCCAACTTTTGGTTTTCGCTATTCATGATTTAACCCCTAGTTCAAGTATCTTCTTCTCCAGAAGTTGTTTCTTTATTTTCTCTTTAGGTGATTTCAGTGCTCTATTTTTTTTCTGCATAGATGGTCTTATGCTTGTTTATATCATAATATTTATTAAACTATATTATAAAATCACCTCGGGACCCATGACGGACAACAATTTCAACAATAACAGTGGTCAACGTTAATTTATTCATTCCTTCAATAAATACTTATTGAACACTTTATTTATGTCAAATACCATTCCAGGCAGTGAACAAATGCATGTTCATTCAGTACCAGCCACTGTGCAAAGATTGTGTGTATATCATCCTTAGAAGTATCTATTAACATCAAGGGCAATCCTACAAGGGTGATGCCAGTATTAGGCCCAACATAGAGATGCAGAAACTGAGGCTTGGAGAAGATAAGTAAACAATTCAGCAAATAAATATGAGAGTAAATAAATATGGCTGTGTCTCCAACTATACTATAGGCTCTCTGAGAGAAGAACTTAAATCTCTTACTCGCTCTATTTCTCAAGTGCTTAATATGGTATATGGCTAGGGTGATCCCACATGTTAGTTTCCCTAGTATAGTCATTTAATTTAACCTGTTTTTACAACATAATTATGAGTGGTACCACTTTTTATTCTCAAATGTGTCCAGATTTCCCAATGTTTGGCTCCTAGTGATCACCATATTAATGTTTGTTAAGCTGAACAGAATTGACCCCAGGTATAGGAAGAAGTTGAAATTAAGAAGTAGACCTCATCCCAATATCAGAACTCTTTTCAATTAATTTCTGAAGGGAATTAATCAGTTATGAGTAGACTTCATTTTCAAGCCATCAAAGAAAAGCAAGCCATAGATAATCTGACTCACTTGGGTGGGAAGAGACCCTTCCCTTATCTACTTCATCACAGTCATTTTAGAGATAAAGAATCTGCACCCAGAAAGGTCAACTGAATTGTGATGAATGGGGGAAAAATCCATGGCTGGAATCCTGTCTTCCACACAGAGCCTAAAGCTCATCCTGGCACTCACGGACCTCAGCTTGCCACCCTCCTTCACGCCTCCTGGTCTTCGTTCATATTTCTTCTTTCAGGAGCATTTTTGCATATACTGCAAGTGTTTGATGACCTAGAGAAATCCCACTCATTCTTTAAACTTCCACTCCTGTGGCCCAAAGGCTCAAGCCTGTGTCTTTTCTCCTCCTATTTCTAAGATTCACCTCTTCCTTCAGGTTGCTCAGTGACAACAGAAAAAGTAACTCTCAGGGGCTGCTTTGTCTCTAGAGGGAAGCTCCCTCAGGGCAGAACTCATACCCCAGATATTTCTGCAACACAGCCCAAACCCTGCCACCACCCTGGTACTTGGCCTGAGCTATTATTGTGTTGAATAAAATAAAATATAACTCTTAATTTCATTATTATTTCTAAATTGCATATTTCAAAATAAAACTTTTGCTCTCTGTTAACATCATGACTTTTTTCTCGTTACAGATTTAAGATTCATATTCAATATATTTATGATTCATAGGCTGTTTAATTTCCATGGTTCTGCTTACAGATGTTCACTGAATACCATCTTGGTGTCAGGCAAAGTCCTGGGTCCTGCAGGGCCTCCATCTTTCCACAGGGAGAGTCAAGGAGGGAAGACAAACCAGTCCTTAAATGATTCCATTGTGCTGTGATACTCTTCTGCCAGAAAATCTGCAAATATGTTACATGTTTTTCATTACCGTAGAAGACGTTTTTCATCACTGTAGAAGATAGGCAGTAACCTATGTTGGAGAACTTAAGGAAGGCTTCATTGAAGAAGTGACTTTGAACCTGTTTGCTGAAGGATGAGCAAAAGATTTCTGTGAAAGGTTAATCCCTGCAGGAACTATTTAGTCAGTCCATGACAGAAAATACTTGGGACCTTTTAGTTCATTTTTGAGTGTTGCTCATTTTATTAATCACTAGGGTCTAGTGACTAATTTCTACCAGTCTACATGACTTACTAGGTGACTTTGTACACAATTGGCCAATAATTCCAGTTACCTTCTAGGTTATAAAGTGAAGACGCTCTTCTGGGATTTTACTCCCATCATGGATGTTTGGTAATTTCCTGTCTTTCACATGGTAAAATGAAAGACCCTCCCCAACTCTCCAGCCAAGGCCCAGCACTATCCCAGCCAATTGCAGAGTCTCTTACTGGTTGTATGACCCAGGACAATTCATTGACCTTTCTTGAACATCAAGGTTTTCATCGTTAAAGTGGGGATAAAAAGGATGCCTACTCATTAAGGTTGAGCGTTAAATGACACAAAGCACAGAAAGATCCAGGGTACTGTCCAGCACATGTTTCAGTGTTGTGCATGTGTTAGTTATCAGGCAAATAACTATGTCCATCCTCACCATCACCATCCTCATCATCATCATTGTTATCACCATCATCATCATCAGTCGTTACCTTCATCATCATCACCATCACCACCATCATTGTTATCATTATTGCCAACATCCTCATGTCACTATCATCATCATCGTCATCATCATTGTCATCACTTTCATCATCATCTTCTTCATCATCATGGTCATCATCACCATCATCACTGCCATCATCATCATTATCACCATCATTGCTGTCATCGCCATCACCATCGTCATCAAACATTATCATCACCGTTGTCAACAGCAACAACAACATCATGACAACTGCAAACTGAGCACTTATTATACTTCAGGAGTCATGCCAACAATGTATACACTTTATTAATACAGCTGTCTCCAGTATTACCCACTTGAGAAACAAGGACACTGAAGCTTGAAAAAGTTAAGCCAGGTTTGAAAAATTAAGTCATGTTCTAAAGTAGTAAATGACACAGAAAAGGCAAATGTGTCACCTATGTCTACATAAGTCTAGTCCCTTATGCACAAGGTCTTTGGTCATCCCAGATGCTCTATGAATCCCACTGAAATGGAAATGCCTGAACCACATCGCTCACCTCCAGTTTCACTGAGTTTCTTCCCACAGACCCCAAACTGTTAAATTGAGTGAATTTTGCCATTTCCTGGTGACATGGTTTGGCTTTGTGTCCCCACCCAAATTTTATCTTGAATTATAATCTCCATGCGTCAAGGGAGAGACCAGGTGGAGGTAACTGAATCATGGGGGCAGTTTCCCCCATGCTGTTCTCCTGATATTGAGTGAGTTCTCATGAGATTTGATGGTTTTATAAGTGTTTGGTAGTTCATCCTGTGATCAATCTCCTTCCTGCTGCCTTGCTTCCCCTTCACCTTCCACTGTGATTGTAAGCCTCCCCAGCCATGCTGAACTGTGAGTCAATTAAACCTCTTTCCTTTATAAATTACCCAGTCTCGGCCACTTAGTTATAGCAGTGTGAAATGGATGAATACCCCTGGTGTTAGTGGGTGTCCAACTGAGTTGTCACAGAGCCCTCAGCCAGCCTTCTGGCTTCCGGGTTGGGGAAGGAGGAGATTCAGCATCAGGACTCAGATTACAGAGAAAATTCACCAGTTCCCACAAAACTCTGGAGATAAACCCCTTACAGATTCATGGCTGAGCCCAAAGTTGGACAAAGTTCACATGTCCAGACTCGCTGGGTTACCCATGGCAGTGCAGCCTGCCAGGCAGAAACACCCACCATGTGCCCACCCCTCAGCAATTGTAATTATCCTTTATAATCTACACGACCCTCCAGCTTAGATGAGGAGCTATCAAGTCCCCTTATCTCATTCAGTCCCCATTCAGTTTGGGCATCAACAGAAATGCTACCACCTCTACAGGAGAGGAAACCAATGCACAGAGGGTTAAGCAACTTGCCTTGGGTCACTCAGCTACCAGTCCAAGTGCTGAGGCACGCCATGGCTCTTCTCCCACTACAGCTGTCCCATTAGGGAAAAAGGATTGTCAGAGGCCACCTTCCCCACCTTCCTCACAAGGGCCTTCTCCTTAGTGCCAGGGGCCAGCTGACTGAAACAAATCTGCATAGCTTCCAGCCCTAAGAATAAGCTTTTCCTTAGGGACACTGCAGGACTGCCTTGGCATCAGGTCCCACTCTCAGATTCTGCTGCCTGAATCCAGAAAAACAAAGATGGAAGAAACTGCTGCATCATTCTTATGGACTCATTTGTGTCTCCCCAAAATTAATACTTTGAAGTCCTAAGCCCTAGTTGCTCAGAGTGTAACTTTATTTGGAGAAATGACCTGTAAGAAGGCAAGTAAAGTTGAATGTGTTCATCAGGCTGAGGCTGTAACCCAATTGGACTGGTGCCCTTATAAGAAGAGAAAGAGATGAGAAGGGTGTGCGTGCACAGAAGAAGGGCCCGTGAGGACACAGCAAGGAGAAAGCCATTTGTAAGCCAAGGACTGAGGCCTCCGGAGAAACCAACCCTACCAGAACCTTGATCTTGGACTTTCAGCCTCCATAATTGCGAGAATATACATTTCTCTTGTTGCAGCCATCCAGTGTGTGATATTTTGCTTTGGCATCCCAAGCAGACTGATACAGCAGTAAACTGCAATGTGGCTGGGAAGGCATCAACTTATGGAAGCACCAAGGGTGTATTTCTAGGAAGGGAGTCATACACACAGACCCACTTGAGGAAGCCTTACATTCATAAGGCAGAGAGCCCCCCTCGAGGCTGAGGGGCTCCTGGCTTAGTCTTTTTTTCCCCTTCCCCATCTATCCTAGACACAACAACACATGCCCGACCAGAATCTGGGGACGTTGAGCCTACCCAGGCCAGGCCTCCCGACTGCTTGTGTGTCTGTCAAACCAGCCTTCTTTCCCTGAAAAGGACACGTCGAAGCCATCTTTCAGGAGTTTTCTTCCCCTGACAGAAATCAGCAGGGTTAGAATAAACTGCATAAGTTATCAGCTCCTCAGGAAAGAACATGAAAAAGGCCCTTCTATCACTTAATGAAAAATAGCTTCTTTTTTGGACAGAACTTCATAGGCCTGCAATCAAGCCATGGCTCCCCTCTCCCTTCCCTGACGTGCCGTGCAGGCAAAGCAAGTCGGCATCTATTAATAATATTTTCTCCAGCTTCTTTCATTTTTCTGCATGTCCTACCACTGTCAGGCCCCGTGATGCAGCGGAGCCTTTATCTCGTCCGAGTCTGGCCTGTCAGGGTGATAAACAATTCTAACAAGAATCAGAATAAAGATCTTCCCAGTAGACTCTGCCGAGAGATAGAGGCTTTTCTCATTTTCTCGACGGAAAAAAAAATTTAATCTAGCGGCTCCGGCTTTTTTCAAGCGTCACATTCAAAGAGATGCAAATTTGTCAGAGCGGAGACCCCAGCTGACTCGGAGCACTGCATGAATGTCAAAGGGGGAGGCAGTGTCTTTGACATGGCTGCTGGTTTTTTGGGGGGTGGGGGGCGAGGAGCTCTCTGCTGAATGTTAAAAAAAAATAAGGTTTTGCTTTGTAGTGAATGTTTCAACAATTTTTGTAAGTTTTCTTCTGAAATTAAAAAAAAAAAACTGCCATTGGGAGGGAAAGGAGAGGAGGAAAGGAACAAATAGGGCTTGGGGTGAAAGAGGAAAGAGTCCCAGAAAAACAACTCCATTGAGATGTCAGGCTGGACTGCAATGCTCAGTAAGGGAGCAGGTGTGTGAGAGGGGGGTGAGGCTGAAGAGGTGAGTGAGTTGGGATAAATGAATGAATGAGTGATTGCATTGTAGAATGCACAGAGCTCAGTCTTTTGTTAGGTTTGGTTATTTTTCTAAGTTCATGGAAACTATTCAGATCTTCCTCTGGATACTTCTTCCCCCATTTGCCATTAACACGAAAGCTAATGCTCTGCTCTGTTGGTTGCCTGGGTTCAGAGCCCAGGACAACCAATTCAGCTTGAAGCGTTAAGTAAATGAGGCAGGAGACCAAGCAGAAGACATTGGAAGGTTGGGGTACTGATGGGCTAGAGAGAGGCTGGGAGGTGGCCAGCACTGGCCTCCTGGGAGCCTTGGAAGCTTGACGGCGGCCCAGGGTATACCACAAGCACCTGCCCCCTGCTTGGCTCCCAAGGCCTTTGTGGAGTCTGTAGCCCTGCTGAGCTGGGCTGGGCCTTGTGTCCAGTTTCTCGCAGATGGATTGCACAGCTTCCTCAGCCCCCTCTCTTCAGCCTACATCTCAACCTTGGGACCCCAGAGCTCTGTGGAGCACTGGAATCTTCTCCAAGACTTTTATGGTTTTCTGAGTCAAGAGCATCGGATGCCCAGGCTCTCACGGCCTCTTCTTCCTCTTTATTTTTGATCTTGCTGGTTTCTCCATCCCCCAGCTTGCCTCAGAATCATGTGCCTTAGTCTTTCCTCAGCACCACCGCGGGGATCTACTTCCGCAGAGCACAGCTAGCACACACCATTGCATGTAGCTGGCCTGAATTCAAGGCCAAGGTTAAACGAGGGTTTTGATGATGGAAGGAGGATGCAGTCACACTAGCAGAGGAGGCAGTGATGTAAAGTCAAATCTCAGCCATCTCTTGGGTGCCCATAACTCACTGGTCACAGGTCTGACCTTCTCCAGAGTCCACCTGATGCCTCTCTGCTGGCGAGTTCTCTGAGAACCTGGGGTGCTAATGCCTAGCCTTTTTTAGTAGACAAGAGAAAGAGCCTGATCTTCTGTTAGACAAGGAAATTTAATTCTTCTCAGCCTCTCAAAGCCTGCGCCCTGCTATCTTTCTGGAATTGATCTATTAGATAGTTACATTTATATTAGCAGGCCCTGAATGTCCTTGCCCTCTCTAGTCCTTGCTCTTGCCATCAGGAAGTTTAGTGGGAAGTGGGTGTGTGTACATAGGTCCGAGGTGGTTGGGTGGTTTGAGTGAGGATTAGAATAATACATGGGACAGAATGTGTATATTGAGGAGGGGCGGGCTCTTGAGGTTCTTTGATTAAGACAGTTCTATGAAACGGGGATCTGTCTCATCTTCACAGAAGCACTTGGCATCCACCTTATCGTTATACTGTCTCGCCTAGTGCCAGCCTCCTCCTAGCGCCAGCACAATATGTTGCAACAAAAAGCATTAGTTCCAGATCCAAGTGATGGCCTCCTTCAATACTAGGTGCTTGCAATAATGAGCAGCCTTAGATGTCATCCTTGCTCCCACCTCTCCTCTCTGAGACCCTGGGCACTGCATTAGATGGCTGTCATCTTGCCAACATTTGGTTACCAGCCAGTTAGGAGAGAGAAGCCTTCAACAGCCTTAAATGATTCCATTCCAGAGAAAGGGTTCTGGCAGCGTACAGAGCACTCTGGAAGGGAAGGTGAGCAGAAGCCCATGGCTTTGTGAAATAACCAGTTACTGCAGAGTCCACACTACATTGTGTAATCTGAGCGGGCCCAGCATGTAGGAGTTGTAGACATTTTCTCTGATTTTGAGAATGTTTAAAAAGTTAAAACTTTGCCCCTTAAAGTTTGGGAAATTTGTTGACAGGTGACACTATTGGCTATTTGGAACCCACATTCTGCGAGGAAATCAATCATCACAGAGTGTTTCTCAGACTGGTGGGAGGGAGTAGAAAAGTGAAGGGGGATCTGAAGCCACCCGTTTAATTCAACATCTGCATGGGACAGGCTAGCACAGAGCTAGGTTCAGAAGCCTAGATCCACAAGCCGTGACTGAAGACCTCTCACTGCTAGGAGTCGAGTGTCCTTAGGAAAACTCACTGATCCTCTGATTTTTAATTCCCTTGGTAAAAACAAGTAAACAGACAACAACAAAAAATCACAAAACATTAGAAATCCCTGTACTATTGGCCCACAGGATTATGGAGTTGGAAAAGATATGGAACATGCTTCTCAATCTGTGACGTAGATGCCAGTGCATCTGGCTTCTTTTGGTTTCCCTTCTCCCCTTTTCTCATCCTGATATTATTTCATCCCCATGACACAACAAAAATGCCACTACTGTCCCTCTTTTCCTAGGGGAAAATTCAGTCTCTTTTTTCTGTGTTATCAAAACATATATATGTTTCCATATCTGTACCAAAGACTGCCACATTCTCATCGTCTCCCTTGAGTTAGGTCTGAAATCGTCGTGGTCCCTTTCTGCAGGTTGGATGCTCCTCCAAGACTCATATATTCAACTTTTGCCCGTGGAATCTCGCACAGAGAAGGGACTGATAAAGGATCACTGACTAAGATTAAATCACATTTGCATGGGCAAATGATAAATGTCATTACATGCAATCTCAGAAACCATATAAAGTAGCTCCCTAAACATCTCTTCATGTGACACCCTGGTCTGGAAGAGAGACAATATTAACACTTATTGACTGTATCCTTAGATGAAGACTTTTCTGTAATTATTTCATGACTATTAAAAATATCACTGAGCCCAGTTATTATTTATGTTTTCCTCAGAAAAAAATCAATAAGTTGCCTTAGATATTTGATGAAATTTAAGCAAAATCTCAGCTGTTAGTCTTTCATGTGGCAAAATAATCATTTATTCAATCAAGAAGTGTTTATTGTGGGCCTGCTACATATCAGGCATTGGATTAATCACTAGGCATAAAACCGATGAACAAGATAACACAAAGACTACCTGTAATGGGCTTATATTTTAGTAGAAAAAGATATTTTTAAAAACCTAAACCACAAATACCAGTAAAATGATCATGAGTTGTGCTAAATTCTATAAAGAATAAAGTATTGGAACAGAAAAAAAAGAACAATCAAAGAAGCCCTCTCTGAGGAGATCATTAAGCTCAGCTCAAAAGTTGAAAAAGAAGCAAACAACAAACAGAAGAAAAAGGGATATTCCAGGCAGAGGGAATGGTGTATGGGAAGACTCTGAAATGTGAAAGAGCATTGGTGTATTCAAGGACCAGTATGCATACTAATGTGACTAGGGGGTGGTAGATGATGAAGGAATTATGTGAGATGAGTTTGGAGATGCGCCCAGGGGTCAGATTGCCCGGAAGACATATGGGAAGGCCATGCTAACAGTTTGAATTGTTTCCCAAATACCAAGAAAAGGCATCAGTGGTTTTCATCAGGGAATGGTGTGGTCCAGTGACATACTTCAAGGTCACTCTTCCTGTGGTGTGCAAAAGGGACAGAAGCACCAAGACAGGAAGTCAGGAGACCATTGCAGTCATCTGGATAAGAGACAATGGTGATCTTCGTGGACTAGTTGTGGTTGCAACAGACATGGAGAGAAGGGGAAGAACTTGAGAGTAATGTTAAGATTAGGACTGACAGACCTTGTTGATGGACTGGATTTGAGAAGTCAAAGAAATGAAAGAATTGTGGCAACTCCCAGGCTTTCATCTAGAACACTGGATGAATGGAGCTTCATTTATTAAGTTAAGACAAACCAGAGAACAGGTTTCACAGATGAAAAATGAAGTTCCACTTTAATAAGTTATGGATGGATAAGTTACCTTAAGTCTTTTCCTTGCTGTATTCTCAATGCCTGGAAGAGTACCAAATATGTAGTAAGTAATGAGTGCATACTTACTGAATGAAATAAGAAGGTCTGTGAGATTCCAAGTAAGCATTTGGATATGACGGACTAAAGTTCATACTAGAGATAAAAATTGAGACTCCATGGGCTTAACAATGTAAATAAGCCAAGAGAGTTGGATGAAATGGAATAGGGAAAGGGCATAGAGAAGGGGCTGAAGATCAAGACCTAAGCAAAACCACCTTTTAGATAAAAAAGAGAAGGATTCACAGAAGAATCCTGAAGTGCAGAAACCACGGTGACAAAGGAGTATGACAGTAGCCTGTGATAAGCAGGAAGTCAAGAGGGGAGGGTGTTAATATGATCAGCCATGCCTATTGGCTCTGAAAAGTCCAACGAAATGAACATCATCACTCACCAAACATAAATTCTCAAATCAAACATTAGAATCAAGTGAACTCATTTTGTCTGAACATTCTTTTGCTTTTACCATATGCTAATTATCACAAATAGTAAAAAGACTAATAATCCATGAATTGCAACTCAGGAAAAAAGATTAATAATCCATGAAAAATATTCAGTTATAGTAATAATAATACTCAACTCTAATTCCTCAGGTGATATACGGGAATCTGTGTAGAATCAAAAGCCAGGCAGATCAGAGATCAAGTCCAAACCTGGCCTCTTCCAGGTCTCTGCATTTAGGCTGGTGAAAGCCCCAGTAAATATCAGACTTCTTGCCTGTTGAATTTCATTATAAAAATGATACCTCACTTTCTTATTCACAGAATATGTACAAGAATAAAACATGCTAGAGTATGTGATAAGATTCTGAAACTTGGAAAATATACTGCAAATATTAAGGGTCATTTACGATCATAGGAAGGATTCCATCCTCACTTCTTCATTCACTTGTCTGAGACCTTGAAGCTCTGAGTTTAGTCCAGGAACAGGACAAGGAGTAAGGCACAGTAACTGCCTTGAAGTAGTCCACAGTCTGGCTGTATTATCTTCATTCTGTTAATTTTACAACCTAAAGGGAGCATTCTAGATTTCTGGAAAATGCGTACAGTAAGGGAAGTGGCAATATGACACAAAGCTAACATTAAATGCTATCTAAAATGACGTCTCATGCAATTGGGATCACAACTCACTAAGAACCCTCTCTTGATAAAATAAATGCCTCATCTGTTTTCCTGCAATGTTTTGCTTATTCTTCTAGGCTAGCTCATGGTTTCAGAGATTTTGCCCATTCTCAGTTAGAACATGATTGCTCTTGTGACAAGATCTGTGTCTTAATAAGAGTCTGGCATGGTATTCTCTAAATATTTTCTGTATTGAACGGAATTTCAAAAAGCAGAAGATCTGGAGGCTAATCTTGAGGTTTTAAGTTGAAGGGGGAGAAAAAGACATTTCCAAAGGCCCTAATAAGCTTGATAAAGCCCACAAGGTGGAGGTCAGAAAAAGACCTAGGAGTGATTAGGACATTAAAAACTGTTAAAGAATCTTGATTGATGGGAAAGATTAATTTTCCCAAAGGGGAAGTTCAGTGGAAAAACCAGACCAAGCTTGCCTTTTTAAGTTCACTGTCTACTTGTGGAGGCCAATGACTCTCAGCTGCCACCCTGGATGCAGTGAGCACACCATGCCTCAGGCAGCCACAGTGAGCCAGCCTGTGACTAGAATCACCTCCACATCCACCTCTCACTGCTGGGAAAGAGGCAGAGCCCACAAAGACTTCTCTCTGAAGGTGCTGGAGGATGTGCCAGATGTGAGATATGGAGGCACCACTTTCAAAGACGAGAGGCCTGGGAGGGCTTCAGACCAGACCCTCAGCATTGGCTCTTGCCTAGAAAGTTGTTTCCAGACCACATATGACTTAAATAGAGGACAGTCCAGAAGATTGTAGTCATCTGAGCCTCTGCCACCTAGAACTGGGGCATCACCAGATTCCTGGGTTAGGAATCAGGGAAGTCTTTACTGTTGGCAGAGAAGCTCCTACCTGGAGCTCCCAGCCCATCCTCCTGCCCATGACATAAAGAGCTGCACTGTTCTCTTCCCTGGCTTCAAGGAAACCTCTCTTCCCTGGCTGTAAGACGTGTCCAGGTCAATGATTCCCCTTATCCTGGGCTCTCAAGAGGTAAGGCCGTGGCTCCAAATCTTTGGTGAGAATACGATTCACTTGTTCCTCTAACATTAAAAACTTAGATGCTTGGGTCTCAGCTCCAACAGGTCTGCAAAGAGTCCATGGAATACACAGCTTAAGCAATTCTGACCCTGAGCCTTTGGGTGGTACCTTGAGCAGCACAGGGGTGGCATGGGGGCCAGTGGTTAAGAACTCAAACTCTCATGTTAGAATGCCTGAGGCTGAGATCCTGTTCTTTGTGATACTTGATGCATGACTTTGACCAGCCGTTTAAACTCTCCACATTTTGATGTCCATGTCTGTAACAATGGAAACAATTGCAGTATCTGCTTCCTAAATTTTTGGTGGGATTGAAATACAATAACCCATGCAAAGCATATACCCCAGTGTGTAGTATATAGTAGGTAGTAAATAAATGGTCATTATTAATATTGCATCTTCAAACAAATAAAGCAGAAGCAACTGAAACAGCATCTTGTCTTGAAAGTCTGCTCCTGCTACTTGATTCAGAGAGTATTTTTATTTTTATGTTTTTCATAACTGACTTCATTAGAAATAGGCTATAAATAGGCTGTTGTCCCACAGGATCTATTAACTGGGATAGTGCTTGGTGGTGCTGCTGTGTGTTTGGTGGTACTGTAGTATCTGCAGTTGCAATATCACCAGCATCCTTAGATTAGCTGCAGGATCAATGCTGAGTTCCAACATTCAATCACCAATAAAATCCCAATTCACTAGTACAAAGGTGAGCAAGAGACTTTCCCTATCACCAACACCAACTCACATTCAGGGCTCGATGACAAATTCCTGTAGTCACTCACTCAACAAGGACAAATTGGACCTCTCCCATGTACCAGGTTCTGTGTATCAACAGCAACAAATTAAAGAAAGTGGTCCTGAACCGCAGAAAGAAAGAGTGAGAGTAGCTTTCTGTCTTTGTTACTGTGGAATTTCCTGGGGAGAGAAGGACAAGGAAAGTCAATGGACAGTTAGATATTTTTTGTAGTTTTTGTGAAATGTCACCTCACTACATTGAAAGGAAAAAAACAAACTGGTATTGTCTTAATTGTATGTTAGGTGAAGACTTTTATCCTTTTTAGGAAAATGTGATGTGAGGGAGAAAAGTAGAATGGTGATTCCAAGCTATTTAAAGAACTTTTGTTATGAGTTCAAGATGGCAGGCTGAACAGGTGACTATTCTACTGCTCATGAAAAATATTAAAAATCACTGGGAATATATTTCAAACAAGGCAAGAAAACAGAATGAGTTTGTGAAAACAATCAAGAGTGCCATTAGCAGACTAGAAATGTTGAAGAATCTCTGTGTTTTTTACTCCCTGTATCTGCTTTCAATCATATCAGGAAGCAAAAGGCATTCACACACACACACACACACACACACACACACACACACGGATGTTCATGGAGGCAGAAGCACTTCAGGAGAACTCCACGCATGGAATACGTGGAATACTCCATGCATGGAATACGCAGATGATACAGAAATGGGTGGAAATTCATGAGCAGAAATACAAGAATACTGTTCCAGGCAGAGGAGATGAGGAAGACTGAAGCCCTGAAACAGGCAAGGCCAGGCATGTTTGGGAAAATAATGGGGGATCTGAATTGATTAGTGTGTAGGACACTCCAAAGTTCAGTCTGTCTTCCTGCACTCATAAAATCATATTCTGAATTTCTGATGTGGCACTCATAGCCCTCCACACTCTGTCCCCAAGATTCCCTTCACGTGTGGTTCATCAATGTATTTCCCCAAATACTTTTAAGGTTCCAAATGTACTATACCGCTGGTCATTCTCCAAAAACAGTCCATGTACTCTGGACTCATACTCTGTCCCCTTTGAAAGTTCCACTGATCTTACCTCTGTCTTTGAATGGCTCCTCCTTCAAGTCCCATCCAAACACCACCCCCTCCCAGAATCTGTCTTCCATATCCTGTGAATGAAAAACTCATCCTTTCCTTCTGCCAACCTGACACTTTTCACCTCTATATGCACTGTGAACATCTTGAGAAAGAAGGAATGCATCTCTCTCAGCATGGTGCACATAGTAGAAGCAAATAAAACAGCATCTGCAATGCAATAGCTACTTGGTATGTATTGTGGGATAAATGACTAAATGTTTGCTAATAGACAGTGTGTGAGATGCTTTTGTGAAAGGTACAGGCTAGAGTCTTGTCAAGAAAGGCCTTGAGCGCCATGATGAGAAGTGTTTGATTAATGAAACGGCAAGGGGGAACTACGGCAAATCTGAGTGACAGTTGAAAAATTCAAGAGCAGTCAGAATAGAAACAGCAGAGCCCCTAAAATAGGTGCTATGCAAAAATCTACCCACGTGGTGAATTTCTGATGAGAATGAGATTTCAGAAGGTGGACCTGGGTTAAGTACTTGTTCCCATATAAAAGTTGAAAAAGAAAAAAAAAAAACTCTGCAAGTGCAAATACAAAATCTAGCAAAGCTGGCAGGGAATACAACTTGAAACATGGCTGTTTTGATGGCTGCATAGAAAGCCAAGTGCAAGAACAAACTCCTTGAACAATATGGCCCTTGTTAGGTACACAGTTTTAATTAAATAGGGAGACAAAGTATAACACCAACATGTTAAAGGTAGGCACACCATGCGAGAGGCATCTGATCAGAATCTGGGCTTGTTTATGGTATTCTCGTCAATATAATTGTCATTTCAGTGCTGTGTTTATTTTTAAACCCAAGCTTTGTTTTGCATTATGGGCAAGTGAAATATTTGTTTTCAGCCAGGTTTCTGTGTGAAATGTTCATTCAAAATTCTAAATATAATGAGTAAATTTCTCTCCTTGAGAATTGGCACCATTTGGGACTTGGAGGCATAGTTTGTAAGTAAAGGAAAAGGCCAAAAGGGATGTTTGGAATGACCCATTTACATATAGGATGTCTTATAAATTAAAACCCAGGATGGGGAGGGATTGGAATTGCCTTCACAGGAATGAGTTTTGCAGAGGCAACATCATATAAAGAAGGCAGAAGATGTGAGTCTTGGCCCTGGCTCTGTTCTTCTGAGTGTGCTCTTGGGAAACTCACTTCTCCAGTTGAGTCTCAGTGACACACACTGACGACATCACCACCATAGGTATAATGAGCGCTCACCAGCCAAAACCCCAGAGCTGTTCTAAGGAGCAGCATGGAAATGTGTATGTAAAGGCCCTGGAAACTGTGGAGAGAGGTAATACCCTTCCTTCTGGCTCTCAGGAATAGTCTCGTCCAAGGTTCTGCACTTCATCACCAAGGGCACTGAGGTCCCTTTGTATTAATCTATTTTGCATTGTCATAAAGAAATGCCTGGGGCTGGGTCATTTATAAAGAAAAGAGGTTTATTTGGCTCACAATTCTGCAGGCTGTACAAGCATAGCACCAGCATCCGCTTAACTTCTGGTGAGGCCTCAGGAAGCTTATAATCATGGTGGAAGGTGATGGGGAGCTGGCATGTCACATGGTGACAGGGGATGCAGGAGAGATGGGAGAGGTACCACACTCTTTTACACAAACGGATCTCTCATGAACTGGTAGAGCAAGACCTCACTCATTACTGCAAAAATGGATCCAAGCCATTCATGAGGGATCCGTCCCCAAGATCCAAACACCTCCTGCCAGCTCTTGCCTCTAACATTGGGGATAACATTTAAAGATGAGATTTAGAGCAGATAAATATCCAAACTGTATCACCCTCTTATACAGATGATGTGCTTGAACCTCTAAGAGGTCTGCTGTCAGGTCTTGCTCAGGGAAGGATGCAAGGATGGTAGAGATCAGAAAAGAAAGCCCAGATTGCTTTCTCCTGATGCTCACCTCACTCCACCACTCTGTCTCTGTTACTGCCTTCTCCTTCTCCAGCAAACCCAGGGGACACGGAACTAAAAGTCAGATAAATGACTTGAATGACTGCAGGCACATGCTACCCTACCCTTTTTCTGATGGAATTTTGTGTCACTTGTCTCAAAAAACAAACAAAAAAAAAACCCTTTAGCTTTCCTAGGAAATCAGATTTATAGTCAATGATGAGCTTCATGTCTCTGAAAATTTCTACTCTCACCTGAGTATAAACATGACGCACAAGATTACCACCTTTTGCTTTCTTTCGTTCTTCCATCCTTTCCTCCCTTCATTCTTTATTCTCTCTGTCCCTTCCTCCTTCCTTCCTCCCTCTTTCCTTTCCTCCTTCCTTCCTCCCTCTTTCATTCCTTTCCTTTTTCCTTCCTTTTCTCCCTTCTTCCCTCTCTTCCTTCTAGTCTACAGCTCTTCACTGAACACTCTTTGGGACCCTCCGAGTTTCATGGTGCTGTACATCTCTGCATTCCTTCTCCATGGGTTTCCCAGGGCCCCTCACCTCCAGAGCTTGGCTTTCCTCTCATGTTCCCCTGTGCTTCACACCTGCCCTGCTCCATGTCTTGTGACCTGTGTACCTGTTATATGTTCTTACCACAGGACCTTGCTTGCTCTTTCCTCTCCCCATCTGGTCCAAATCCTGCATCTCCAGAAAAATGGTACCTAAATTTGTACCATTTGTACAAATGGGATGGGTCCTTGCTTTATAAAGTCACAAACCAAAGCTACCTCTCTTTCAGTACATGAAAGTGTGTAGCTTACAAGTAAGAGAACGATCTCAGGATTCAGACCAAATTCTGGTTTGGTCATTTACTAGCTGTGTGATACAAGCCAGGAGCATTATCCTTCTGCACTTCAGGGTGGTCTTCATAAAGTTGTTCTGATGATTAAAGATTGTTACACCCCTCAGAGTTCCCAGCAAATAGAAACAGACAGCTAGTTACATTACTAGGAAGAGAGCAGAGGAGATGTGAGCAATGCCATAGGGTGGTAGCCAAGGCAGGCGCTGCACAAGCCACTGAGGGAGGAAGCCTCTGAGCAGGGGAGTGGAGGGAGGAATGATGGGAATATGAGTGCAATGGGGATTGGCTGCCTGTACAGTGAAGACCTTGAATTGCAAGCTCAGAACTTTCAAGGAGTAAATGGGTGGCTTACAGCAAGTCATGTAACTCCCGCAGTCTTGTATCTTCCTTCCTCATCCCAGCCCTTCAGGCCACATGGGGTGGGGAGGAGCTGGCTGGGAGTGGAGGGTGGGAAGGACCTTGCAAGTTCTGAAGTGCTGTGCCCGTTCCTGCCTCACTATGCACTTCCTTAGGTTACCAGTTCCGATTGCCCTTGTATCCTTTCGTTCTTCTCTCTTTCTTTAAGGAATTTTTCTTTTGTTCTTCTCTCTTTCTTCTAAGGACTTTCCTCTTCTGTACAAGCCTCTGCTAGAACCTGGCTTCCAGCTTCCTCCAGGAGAGTTTGCTCAGGCATAACTGGCTAACGCAAAGTGCAAGAGAGTGAGGTCCAGGGTGCAACATGGTCTTCCTAAAAACAGAGTGGCCTGGAATTGGGTGAATGGGAGTGATGGGAGAAATGCGGGAAAAAGGGAATTAAGAGTATTTGTTTATCACAAATATGTTACCCTTACAGCCCACTTGAGAAGGGCAAAGTGAGGGCTTCTGGCACCAAGCCTTTCCGAAGCTGGAGATGAACTTGGCCACACCCACCCTTTCTGCAGGCAGGAGAAACAGAATCTGCAAATGCTCCGATGAGGTGTTTCTCTGCTGGAGCAAGGAGAATAAATACTTTACCTTCAAATGCTTCAAGCAATTGTGTTTTCCTAGTATCATCAGCCACGGTTATGAGCAGTATTAACTTTTATTTTAAAACTCGGCATGCATTAGAGAATTGCTCTTACTTGGAAACGGCTCTGCCTCACTCGGCAGTGAATTGCAATTAAACTTCATGAGAAGTTTTATTTGGACACAGCGTCCCCCTTCCAAGTGCCCCCTGTAGATGAATTTTGAAACGTGCAGTCAGTGCCCATTAACTGGGAGTGTGGGGAAGAGCTGTCTATGATTAATAAAAATAACAGCTTGCCTAATAGCATACATTAATGTGGGCTGCATTTTACAATATTTCAATTAATTATAGATTAGTAGATTTAAAAGGGTCAGGGACCTCACAGATCACCTACATCACTGTTTTCTACCCACTCGGGAATCAGGAAACCAGCACCCAGAGAGGGTGGGGAATAAGTGCCTAAAGGATTAGGACATAAATCGTCAGCAACAGAGACCAGAAGGAACCAAAGCTGAGATGCAGGAAGATCAAGAATGTGCCCGTGGAAACTTTCCCAGGCCCTCTCACTTGGAGTCTCCTTCAGCCTCAAAGTTCTTCCTTGCTCAAAACTCAATCCAGTCCTGATGAAAGCAGGACATATATCACCCCTTGGGCCCCTGTGACTGATGTTCAAAGCCTGCACTGCACAAGTCCCCAGTCTGAGTTGGCTGGAATCATCAGTGGATACTTATTGAAGTAAGATTCCGCCTTTCAGGACAAATGAGCTCCAGGCTTCATCTCCATGTCCTGCTCTCTGATTCCTTAGTGACCCTGGAACAGTTTGGCTTGCTGTAGAGTTTTGCTACATCAGGATCAATTGGTAAGAATTACAGTTCTTATTTTGAGTTTAATTGTGGCCTAGACTGCTGGGCTCTACTGACGACCTTCCCTGGAAAAAGTTTCCAACACTCCTGTAGACTATGTTGGACCTGTGTGCAAAGCCTCTAGAGCTAGGACAGTTCTACTAGCTTCTGTCCTGTCTGGTATCTTGCTCATCTCTCCCCACAGAGCAGAAATGCACAGCACCCGTCACACCTCAAGGCATACCAACCTGAGCTATGACATCAACACTTACTTCTTGTGCTTGAATAGAGGCTTACAATTCATACTGAATTTGGGAATCCACCTGAGTTGGAGATGAAGACAATCCTATGTGTTCAATTATCATGTCATGTCTTCTTCCTGCACCCACAATCCTTCCCAGCCTCTCCTTTATGGTCAGGGCATGGCCTGCACTTACTGCAGCTAATGGAACATCAGCACAAGTGATATGTATCTCTTTGAAATAAAGCAGTTAAGAGTCTGTGTATATGCTCTTTCCCTCTCTTGGGGCTTTGGAAGCCAATTATTAAGAGGATTGCATCCCAAGATGGAGAGAGATGGAGAAGAGCCCCCACCAATCATCATTACATTTTGCACAGGAAGAAATAAGAGTCTATTGTGCCAGTCCACTCAGATATTGTGCTTTGTTTGTTACCTCAGCATAGCCTAACCCATCCTGACTAATGTACAGCATAGCCTCTGCTCATCCTTTAACTGATATTTTTCCTTATATTCTATTCTCAGTTCCCTTCTTTTCACATTCTCCCTAGACACACCTATGTAGTTCCACATCCCCAACCACTGTCAACAGAAGCACACAAATCCAGATCACTAATTTGCTTTCTGTTTTTGGGCTTCATACATCTACATTCAACTGCAACCTGGTCAGTTTCATCTGGGTATCTATTAAGAACCTAATGTCAATTTATCCAAAATTTAACTGGCCATCTTCCTCTGACCATTCTTTTTTCTGTGTGACGAATCTATTGGTTTTACCCACCATCCCTTAAACAAAGACCTGGACGTTATTGTCCCTTCTTCCGTGTCTCCTTCATGGCATTAAATCCTGCAAGTTCTGTCTCCAACATAGTTCTTGGAACCATTCACTTCTTTCCAACTTCATTGTCATTCTTTCATATTTACTTCATCTCTTACCTAAATTCCAGTAAAAGCCCTATAATTAGTTCTCATTCTTACTCTTTCTTCAAGTCATAAGCTACAGCAGACAGATCTTGGACAAACAATCTCACCCGCTCCCTACTTAAAGTTTCTTTAGTTCTCCCTTTTACCCTTAAACTCCTTGGCAGTCATTAAGGCACTTGGGATGGGACCTCAGTTCCTAGCAAAGAACCTCAGACTGTAGCCTCCAAAATCAGATTCCCCGGAACCGAGGCAGACCTCACCTGGGAAAATCGCTGGACCTGTGGGAGCCTCATTGTTCTATCTATCAAGCACAATAAATAATGCTTATTTTATTGCATTGATGTGAAGATTGAATCAGATAATTTATGGTCACATAATTGACAATATTGCTAAAAACATTAGAGCTGTTATAAATAATGATTAATAATGAAAAGGATTACTAGATATTAGCCGCTCCCCATGTGTCAGCAACTGTGCTAAACAGTTAACACCCATGACATCTTATTTAATTTTTGCAACACCCTATCTTTCCTGAGATATAGACAGATTAAGGTACTTCTCTAAGAAACCACCAGTAGTAAGTTGCAGAGTTGGGATCCAAACCCAGGTCTATCTGATGAGATATTTAGTGCTCTTTTAACTCTACCAAAAGTGTGATTGAAAGAACAAATAAACAATAACACTTGATGTCCAGCAATAAAGAAATGACTTTAAAAGATAATAGGTCATTTATATAATGTTATACTACAGGGTTTCCACCTTACACACCTCCCTAAGGCATATTTGCATAGAATGAAATATAGATATATGGTAAATGGAGCCTCTTGGTATACTATACGATCACTAAAAATCACATATAAACATATAAAGTGACTTTATGATAATGTTTAAAAAGCATATGTTATAGCATAGCATAGTGATTTAGAGCATAGCTTTTAGGGATAAGATTGCCTTGATCTGAGTCACTGTTTTCCAACATTCTGATTATGTGACCTTGGACAAATTGCTTAACAGCTAAAAATAAGGAAAATAATAAAAACCCATCCTGTAGGGTTGTTTTGATGACAAAGCAAGGCAATTTGTGCATAGAGCTTAAAAATTTCCTCATCAATTGTGCTTGGATGTTACCGTCTTCATTCTAATTAATTATCACCATTGTTATTGCAAGAGATAAAAAGATCAGGAAACAAAGTTGTATTTGCTTTCTATGCTTACCTGTATCAAAAAACACAAAGACACAGATAAGACTGGAAAAAATATGCTTATGTGTTAAAATAAGCATAAGAATGAATCTCTGATTTGTTTAAGAGTGATTTTTTCTTCTTTTTATTTCTGAATTTTTCAAATTTTTGATGATCAATATGGGCCACTTTTAAAAGAAAAAAAAAGAACACTTTTCTGTGGCTTTAGATAAGGAATTTTGTCTTCTAACCTCAGTGATTTCTTTTTTTAAAGGAAACATCTTTGGTCGTTAAATTCACTTAAAAGCCCTGATCCATTTTTGATGATCTGAAATATAGTGACAGGCACTAAAATCAATCCCTACATTCGAGGTTTGCAAAAAGCGTAAATTATTTTAGAAGTCGTGTCAGGTAGAGTTTATTCCAAGGTTTGCTTGCAAATTTTAATCAGAAAACACAGAAGGTATATGCAGCTTAGATTGAAATATCCCTTCACCTTGTATTCAGAGCCAGGTTGACTTACTGTTTGCTGGCTGATAGGACTGGCAGAAGTTACAGCTTGTATGATAGAGTCAGCCTGGGCAGGAACTGAGGGAAACACATAAAGAAACATTTATTTAAAAAAAGTAAATCAACCATAAAGATCCTCCCAGCAGACCTAAGAGATGGAAGCCTCTCTCTCATTTTCTCCTTGGCAAAATTTAATCTATCGCTGGGGTTTTTCAAGCGTCATATTCAAAGAGATGCAAATTCGTCAGAGCTGAGACCCCAGCTGACTTTTAGCACCTTGTGAATGTCAAAGGGGCTTAAAGGTTGAAGTGACTTACCTCCTTCCATCCTGACTAATTCAAATACAAATGTGTGTATATGTGTGTATGTGTGTGTGTCTCTCTCTATATATATACATATATAATTTTTTTAAGGAGAAAGTCTAAAACAGAGCACACATCTACCTATGTGTTCAGTGCCTCCTTTGTGTGGATGCATTTGCAGCAAATCTGAAATTTAAACAGAAAATATCATACTGAGACACAAAAGTTCAATTGGGAAATCCAGAGTCTATCACTAAATCGCAAGGCTAGCAAGAGAATGTTTTGTGTGTGCGTGTGTGTGTGTATGTGTGTGTGTGTGTGTTTGCTTTGTTTTGATTTTTTTTTAATAGCAATCATTTTTATCTACGGACTTTTTCACAATCTGTTTCGATTAACTGGTTTAGGGGTGACTATTAACTCATGAGCGATCTCTGTCCTCCACGTGGTTCGTTGCACACAATTCCCCTAAGTAATATGAGTAAAATATTTACACTAAAAATAAGAGGTTTTAATTAACGTTTTGTACACAGGCGTGGTTTATAGGAGAGTTCTGCGAGGAGATTGGTAATATTGTTCTAAAGTGGGGTTCCCCTTTATCCTCACACAAACGAAGGCTCAGTCTATCAATGGAAATTCTGTAACTTGGAGTCCAAAGAGAAAAATGATGTTGAGTTTCCCACGGCATAACAAAAGCTCCAGATTAAGTATTATAGAGCTGCTATCATGTATATAGAATTTGACAATCATTTTGCTTTTAATTCAACAAACATTGATTGAGTTCCTACTAAGTGTTGGGACCTGAGGACACAAATATGACTTAAACTCAATGTCTGTTCTTTAGGAGAATGTAGGTTTATAGGGGAGTGTATTGGTCACCTATAGCCATAATAATGCTGTTTAATAAACAATAATAGCTCAGTTATATAAAACAGGAAGAAAATGATTGTTCCTGGACCTTGGGGGGCTGGCTTGTTAGCTCTGCTCATCTCACCTGGCCTTATCAAGTGTCTAAAAGTCCACAAAGTTGGTGGTGGTGGGGGGAAATGGGATGAGTGGGCTCTAGTCTCATTTTTCAGGGAGCTGGCCTGGACATGCTCTCATGGCAAGAGCAGAGACGCAAGAGACAGGGCAAGCCCAGTAGCATCAGGGCTTTGCAAATTTCTGCTTGCATCACATCTGCTAACATCTTATTGGCCAAGGATGACATTGCAGAGTGTAAGTTAGAGTGGAAAGGTGTTTCAAAGTTATGTAGCAAAGGGTGTGGGCGCAGGCAGGGGTGAGAATGGGAGCTGTTTTTGCAATTTGCCTTTCAGGGACAGATAAGATATATACCATCATCTTATAAATATGTATAATGGAAGAGCAGGCAAGGCCCCCTGAGATGTTGAGGACAAAGCCATGCACCCTGGGAGATGCAAAAAGGACTTTCTAGGAAGGATAATGTCTCCACAGGGTTTGGAGGTTGGTCAGGGAGCTCATCAGAAAGATCAGGGGAGGCAGGTGTTATAGGCCATGGGAAGACAGCCAAAACAGGAAGGTGTAAAATAATACCCACTAATATTGCAGGAGTGCACAGAGTGAGGTGATGGGGGAGATGGAAGGTGCTGGATGAGACTGAGAGGTTAGGTGCTTTCTGATGTTCGAAGATGGAAGACATCGTGTGCCACTTCTGCAAACCTTAGGCTTCATGTGGGAGATAATGAATACATGAGACCCCACTGATAAAACCTCCTTTATCAACGTGTATATGTGTAGGCCTGCAAGACGGCAGGAGAAACAGCCCATGTGTCTTCCTGTTGTAGCAAGAGATTTCCATAACTGATCTAGTAGAAATGCAGGCAAGCCAAATGATAGATACTAGAGCCTGGGAAGGGTACATGGGTGGGGCAGTGGGGGAGATGAAGAGGTTGGTTAATGGGTACAAACATACAGTTAGATAGAAGGAATATGTTCTAATATTTGATAACAGTGTAGGGTAACTATAGTCAATGATAATGTATTGTATATTTCAAAATAGCTAGAAGACAGGACTTAAAATGTTCCCATTGCACATAAATGATAAACACTCCAAGTGATGGATACCATAAATACCCTGATTTGATCATCACACATTCTATGCATGTAACAAAATACCACATTTACCCCATAAATATGTACACATATTATGTACCAATAAAAAAAATTCCAGTTTCCTCTTCCTTTATACCACTCTGAAAGCATCCACTAATAAGAAGTCCTTCTGTGAATGTGATAAAAAGATTTCAATGAAAATGGATTGTCTCTTTAAGAAAGTGGTTGGGGCAGTGCTTTTCGGTTTGAAAGTCTGGAGACTGTGGCGTTAGATTGATTAGGTGTGTACATGTTGGCTGAGAAGGCTGTAGAAAGGCGCATGGAAGTGTTTGACAAGATGAAAGACTACTCAACATATTAGACAGCTGCTTGAGTGAAGAGATCTATAACGGTGCAGTAAAATATACTCACCAGTAAATGATACCTTCATGGCAAAAGCTGCTATAAGCTAGGTCACACAATTTTTGTCTGGCATGACAGGCTCAACGAAATGAAGTTTGAAAGCAGAGTTTCATGCATATGCCTCGTAACAGATGGGTAGCGACCTAAGGCAGAGACCCACATTTGGTGGTCACTAGTGTAAGGGTCTTTCTGAGGGACTGTAGAAAAATGAGGCGTTCCAGGAAAGATGCGTGGGGTTCCAAGAAACAGGAAAGGCTTTCGAGTCAGACAGCCACAGGTAGCAACACTGGCCCCAGGTTACCCTCTCACTAGCCTTGGACAAAGTACTCAGCCTTCCCGACTCCCAATTTTTACTCATCTGTAAAGTGAGATAATAGCAAGTACTTCAAGGGAAATGGATTGCACAGTGCCCAACGCAGGACAGACATCATCACCTGCTCTCATTGTGAGCACTGTACATGGGAAGCCCTCGGTCCTGGTGTTCTAATGGTGAGTCTCTCACTTGTCTCCCTCCCTGGATAGAGTGGGTCTTCCCAGAGCTAGGTGGTTATCAGCAGACAACACTGGCACAGGGCTGACACATTAGCAGCACCCAAGTCAGTAGGTTGATAGAAGAAAGACAAGCCACCAGGGTATATGCCCCATCCATCTGTGGGTCTCCATCTCTGTTGCTACCAACCCTGTCCAAACCCCATCATCTGTCTTATAGGCTCTGGCATCAGATGTCTACTTGGTGTATAGCTTCCCATCCCAGCTCTTTAGAACCTGCCCTCCATACACTATCTAAAGAGCTCCTTGAAAAAAAAAATCCCTCCAAGTACATTATTGCCCTACTAAAGCCAGGGCACAATTTCCCAGTGTGGATGGACTAAAATCCAAACTCCTCACTGTGGTCTAGAGGGCCTGACACACCCTGGTCCTCCCCTATGTCTCTGATCTTATTTCACACTCCTCTTCCTCACTTACTCTCTCCACACTAAATTTCTTTGTTCCTTAAACACAACCCATTCATTTCTTCCTCGGGGTCTTTGTACCTCTCTTCCTTCTGCTTGGAATGCTCATCTTCCTGAGTTCCCCATGTTTGCACCCTTCTCATTTGACAGCTCTCAGCTTCACTGTCACCTCTTTCAAGACAGAGGCTTTCCCTGAGCATCCTACAGGTCCAGCATCCCCATAGCCAGGTTCTCTCTATGTTTTCACAGCATTTGTCACTTTTTGAAATAACCTCATTTGGCCCTTGCCTACTTGCTTCTTTGCCGCCCCCTGGGCTGGAATGGTGGGTTCATTGCCACCAGCATCCTCTAGCACCGCATGGGCGTGGTCCACTAACCAGCAATATCTGCCTGGGCCCTGGAGTTTGATAAGAATGTTGCATATTGTAATCCCCACCCTACCAAATCAGAATCTGTATCTTCTTATCCCTGGGAGCTCACATGCACTTCATAGTTTGCAAATCAATGTCCTAACCTGGCACCTTGAAAACAGGTGATCAATAAACACATATTGAATGAATGAATGGTGTCACTTTGCATTTGAGACAAAGATACGAATGTTAAATATCCCATGTCAGTAAATTTTATGGTGAGACTTCTGGGCCTACAGAAATTTAGTTCACATAATGAATAAAAAGAATTCTCCCAGTAATATAAATGCATCGGTCATTGATCATTTACTATGTTGAAAAACCAAACCAAAGACCCTCTGAAGTGTCTAGAAGTCTGTGGTTTCGTAACAGACATGTGCAGTGTCCTACTATCGTGGAAAGGCTTATCATTGCTCCTGGAAGACTTATTCCTTCTTCTGATGCAATTTTAAAAATTATGTACACTGCTCTAATTGGTAATTATTGGAAGCTGAACAGTATTCAGTTATGACCATACCAGCAACGTAACTAGGGGTTTTGACTTTTTTTAACAAACACATTAGAGCAAAGGCTTCAGAATGTATGAAGTCCTTCAAATTACCTACCTTGGTTTAATATTAAGTCAAAAAAGCTGAATTAAACATGTGTCTTTCCTATGATTACTAATATGTAAAAGTGCTGCATGTGTATACGAAGGCTCTGGGAAGGACCATAGACCAAAGAAGACAACAATTTGATTTTTAGAAGATACTGTAGCTCAGTTGTTAATTCTTGTTCTTTTGCTTGCCACTGCTATTTAAAAATGCTTTCCAATAAATAAATGTAAGAAGAAGTATATTGCTAGAAATTACAGTGGTGATACAACCGATGCATTAAACAGTTATACAAATGTTTGTCTGTTGGCGCGAGAGAAGCCAAAGCTTTTGAAGTTGCCTCACTGGGTTCAAATCTCAGTCCACCCCTTCCAGCTGGATGACTGGAGCTACTTTTTATTAACCCTCCAAGACCTTGAAGCCTTACAGAATAAGGATAAAACACCCTCACTTGCAGACTTGTTTTTATATAAAGTACTAAGCGCGTAGTTGGCATTCAAAGCGTTGGTGTTCTTTTCTCTTTGCATGTAAAAGAATGCATAAGGTTCCTGCAAAATGTCTCAAAGACTTGCAACAAACAAGAACTGCTCTGCTGGTACCTGCATATGCACTAGTGGCAGGCAGCAAGGGGGTATGAATAAAACTGTAGAAGTTGGAAGCCATTTCAAAGTTGTATTGAAGACCAATAAATATCTAAAAATAGTTTATGCATTCAAACACACTAAAGTAGTTGAAAGAACATACACTCCTTATAGTAGTGCCTATTTCCAGCCTTAATAATGCATTTTATTTTATATCATTTTATTTTATTTTATCTGTTTTTACTTATTTTGTTTTACTTCATTTTATTTTACTTTGTTTTCTTTTACAACTACGTCTGTATGTCCTACTCTGCCTTGTATGCTGTTCTCAGCACTTTACAAACACTAGCTCATCTATCCTCACAACAATCTCATAAGGTGCCACAATTATTGGCTCCATTTTACAAATAAAGAAACTAAGGGACAAAGAAGTAAGGTTGTCTGCAGAGTGCATTTGCTGTTGGCCCAAGGTGGTTTTAGGCATTGTAGTCATACAGTCTAATTTACTGGTTAGCTCAGAACAATGTAGAACACTTTTTAAAAGTTTAATCCACTCTGCAAGAAGATGGCAAGTGCCACACAGGCTGTTCTTACAACAGCATCAGAGATTGCAGCAATTTTTTTTTTTTTTTTTTTTTTTGAGACAGAGTATTGTTGTGTCTCCCAGTTTGGTGTACAACGGCGCGATCTCAGCTCACTGCAACCTCCGCCTCCTGGGTTCAAGGAATTATCCTGCCTCAGCCTCCCTAGTAGCTGGGATTACAGGCACATGCCACCATGCCCAGCTAATTTTTGTATTTTTGGTAGGGACAGGGTTTCACCATGTTGGCCAGGCTGGTCTCAAACTCCTGACATCAAGTGATCCGCCTGCCTTGGCCTCCCAAAGTGCTGGGATTACAGGCACAAGCCACCGTGCCCAGCCACTGCAGCAATTTTAAAGTGGAATTGAGCCTCTTTTTTGTCTTGTAGAAAAAGGACAACTAGCTGAAGAGATTAAAAAAAAAAAAAGATGTTTGCCGTCTGATATACCACTTAACAATTTGCACCACTGGGCAAGCGGCTTCAATGCAGGAAAAAAGCACCAAGCCCAGAGACTGAGGAATCGTTGTGTGACTTAAATCGTTTACACTGTCCGACTTTCAATTTCCTCATAATTAAACTCAAAGGTATGACCTTTACCTCCTGGGGGCTAAAGGAAATTAAGCTTATAACAGCTCCTGACACACAGTAGGGACACACCAAAAATGCTGGTTGGATTCAAAGTTAAAGCTGAAATGATCAATGCATGCACAATGGATATATGGAACAGAGATTTGTTTTCCTGGAATTGGACTCTGCCAACAAATTGAAAAACACACCACCAATCTGAGACATGCACGATATTCATGTTCTTGTGCTGTTTGGTCCTGAATTTTTTATCTCCCAAGAATAATGACCTCAGCCCTGGGCATTTCCAGGGGATTAATGACCAGCGGAATTTAATGACCCCAGCTCCAGCCTAGAGTCATCCCACATTCCCTGGGTACTCATTAATCCCAGGTAGGCCAGCAGGCTTTCTTCTCACTGCAAATATCATGCCCAAGTTCAGCCCTGCTGCAAGTAGAGGCACCACTGGGACTCCACACCTCTGCTTCCGTCCCCAGCCTTCTCCAAGCTCCAGCCACTGGCTCATTTATTTACAGGGGCAGCCAGACAGTAATTAAAATATGCTAAGGAATGCTCCTGTTCTAGGCAGCTGTATCCAATGATGAGCTGCTTCAAATACATGTGTCCCCCCCACCCGCAACCCCTCGCCTTGAACACACAGATATTAACTTTTAGGGCAGCCATTCGGCATTTCTTCACATTTTGTGTAGAAGGATTTCGTGAGATTTTAATGAGTTTCTACCACTGCAAAAGAAAGCTCACAAAGGATCCATGCAAATTGCTTTGTCTTCTGCAGCAATCCTAGAATGGTGACATGCTTCAATATTTGGTTTCTGTAAGGATATATAGATATATGCTGATGTATGCACACTGGCCCCTAAGCATTTATGCTTGCAAGAGTGCAAGGTGAAACTGTGCTGCCAGCACACTGTGATATGTGGGATAAAACCCTGGAATAGATTTCCCCAATAGACATCTTCTGCTGGCTGGACTATAGACTGGTCTCTGTCACCAGCACTTTTACACACCACCTACTCTGATACTTCGTTTTTTCATCTGTCCCATGGGTGAAGGATAGTAACTATAATGTCTCTAAGACTACTCTCTGAAAATAGAAAATTGAAACAAACTTAATTCCTATTAATGAGCTTATAGGGAGTTTAAAAGTCACTGTCCTTCTTCCCAGCCATCAAATCAGAGAAAAAGGAAGTGATGTTTATAAAATGACCAACCTATATCAAGGGCTCTCATTCCCCTAACAGCCTTTGAGATTGTCTTCATTCTTCGTATTTTGCTGATAAGGAGACTAAAGTGCATGAAGGATAAACAAGTGAACTAATCAACAAGTGGTATGTGGAGAGAGGAACCCCAGAGACCGCTCTCCCCTTCCTCTGTACGGCCTGGGAGGACTTGCATGCTGAAATCAGAGGCCTGGTGGTTAAAGGCTGGGGTCCTGAGCCAGGCCTGCCTAGTCCTATCATTTGCTCTTCCATGTGGAGGATCAAGGGCAGTTGGATGAAGGAGGGCCAGAGTGAGAACACCAAGACATCCCATCCAGGGGTAGAAGAGATGGCCAGGAGGAAGAAATCAAAGTACAGGAATCCCACCAAGTGGCCTCAGCTGAAGATGTGCTGCTTCACAAAATGCCTGTATATTGATAGGTGTGGGCATGTGTGTGTATACGCACAGCTGTGCATGTACACAGTGTACCCACATATGCGCAAATCTAGCTTCCAGATCTATCTATCTATCTATCTATCTATCTATCTATCTATCTATCTATCTATCTTCTATCACTTATCTAATCTATCTACCTACCTACCTATCTGATCTGTCTATTGGTAGACAGATAGATAAACTTTTCTACTAAAACAAATTACACATTCCATTTATCATTTAAAGCCTCTCTAATTCAAAACCTGTATATCAAAGACTGCCAACTTCCCTTTCAAACTATTTTTGTTATAAGTCTTTTTTTCATTTCACAGTGAAAGCAGTTTTTTCATCTTATATATAACACATTTTTCTTCAAAAAAGTTCATATATTTCACAAAGGGTTAAATAAAAGGGTTAAAATTAAAAGTAAAAATCACCCAATATTCCACCAGCCAGTACACAACCCTCCCTCCAGGGGAGATGAAGGGAGGAAACACGGCTTCAGTATACATCCAATCAAAACCCTGTTCTTAGAGTTAGCTGGAACTAACTGTGGGGGCAGGGACCATGTCCTGCCTTTCTCTGAATCTCCAGTGCCTGCCTAGGACTGAGCATGGCTGAGCAGCATATGTGTTGCTGGGCAAAGGAAAGGCCACGACTCAGGAAAGAAGCCAAGGAGCACGCATTGCATGATGTATGATTGGTGGATCCTCAGGGGTGTCCATTTTCAAGCTACGAACTACAACCCTTTGGGTTGGGTGGTATTAACAACATAGCAGGTAGCTTCTGGGTGACTTTATAATGTCAGTTCAATTAAGAAAAGAAAATAAGTCTTCATCGTAACAATAAGAACATAAGCATCCATTTATAGATGTTAGCATGTTTCATACTTATGACCTCCTTTGAGTTTCATGAGAACCTCGTGTGACAGATATCACTGGTCTCATTTTTCAGGTGGGTTGCTTTGGACCCAATGTTTGTGTCACCCCCAAAATTCATATGTTGAAATTTAATCCCCAATGTGATAGTATTAAAAGGTGGGGCCTTTAGGAGGTGATTAAGTCGTGAAGCCTATCTTCATTAATGGGATCCGTGCTCATAAAAGAGGCTTGATGGAGCTTCCTTGTCTCTTCCACCATGTGAGGACACATAGAAGGCACCCTCTATGAGAAACAGGTCCTCACCAGACACCCAGTCTGCCAGTGCTTTGACCTTGGACTCCCTGGCCTTCAGCACTGAGATCGATAAATGACTGCTGTGTATAAATGTCTTAGTCTAAGGTATCTTCTTACAGCAGCCCAAAAGGACTAAGACACGGGTGGGCAAAGTTTAGAAAGGGTGGGTTACTTCCTCCGCGTCAAATACCTAGCAAGTTCTCAATGTTTGAGTTCAAGTCTACATGTTCTGGAGTCTCTTTCCTCCATGGTGCACATCAATTTGTCACCACACAATAGACACAGTTTTTGGTCTCTTGCCTCCCCATTTCTTCTTCTCTTGTTATCTCCAAATTCAAAAAAAATCAGGAGTTAATACTACAGCAAGTTTCTCTGAATGTATTAAAACAACCCCTTTTAACTACTGACTTTAGAATGAAGGTGAAGGGGAACCGTTCGGGAATCAGAGCATAGAAAGAGGGAGAAACACCTCCAAGGTCAAGCCGGGCACAGTCCTTTGTTCTTTCCAGTTCTTCCCGGCACCTCTCTCTACTCCTCCCATGTGCGCTTGCTGCGACCTTCTAGTTTCGTCCATCCCAAAGGCCTCCACTGCCACAAATTATAGATATTGTTTCACCGAGTCCTTGGATATATTTAAGTCATTGTTTGAAACACACACCATCTCCTGTTGTTTCTGCAAAAATTTTCGGTCGATTAAGCAACAATAACGTGAATTATTCTATGAGTATCTCGGGATGGTTGCCTGGAATACTGTATATAAATTCCATTGTACTGGAGTCAATTAAACCTCATTGTCTATAAAAGTCACCTGTCTGACTTAGGGAAAAGTGGGCATGAATGTAAAAGACCCAACAACGTGTTGAAACTGAAATCTAACCAAGTTAATTTATGCTGCTCGGCTTGGAAGGAGAAAGAGCAGGCAGTTTTTGGGGCGCCTGGAAGCTGTGTGGGGATTTTATGAGACCATTCTGATTACTCAGGGTTGCTGATGGGGGACGATGGCACCTGAAGTTTAACCACCTCTGAAAACTAAGACAAGGAAGACAAAGAACACTTTTTTGACATTCTTGGCGCAAATGAAAGAAACTTGTCATTCCAACTTCACAAGACAGTGCTCAAAGATGAAATGTTCAACTCCACTGGGACAGCCATTTTTTTTTTTGCTGTTATTACAGAAGAAAATTATAACCATAAAAATGTCCAATTTAGAAAAAAAGGTGCCACTTTAGTGTCATTTGCATAAAAGCTGTTACACACAAATTGTTATAAAGACAAATGTGTAGTACTCTTGTTGAAAATTGCTTATATCTCGGGTGCTTCGGCTCCAACGACATAAAGGCCTCTTCAGACTGAAATTCATTCTCAGGTAAATAAAGCTGAAAGCGAAATTTCACCTATTTGAAAGTACGTGAGTGGTTTTTCATGTTGTCTTAAACAGGTTTTGAGAGGCTGGGCCCTCTCCTCCTTTCACGGCTCACCCCCACCGCCTGGCGGGGCCTGGTGGCCCTCACAATACGGAGCACCTCCGAGGGCTTAGGTATTTTGTGCTGGAGCGAGTGAGAGGCCGGCTCCATGGAGAACCAATAGGCCTTGCAGATACAGGCAGGGCAGGGGGCTTGCAGAGAGGAAAGCACTAACGACGCCCTTCTCTGAAAATTAACGTGCTGGTATACACCGTATCCTTCCATCACGGCCCACCTGCCTCATCAGACCTCCCTGCCAGCAACTGCCCCGGTAGAATATTGCTCTGTCCATCACACGCTGACCATTGCCATGGGCAGCCGTATTAGGTTGGTGCAAACATAATTACCATTTTTGCCATTGAAAGTAATGGCAAAAACCGCAATGACGTTTGTACCAACCTATATGATTCCTTGAACTTAATGTCCCTTTCCCTTTTCCGGGGCTGCCCCTCCTGCCGGGAATGATCTTCTGACTTATCCGGAAGAGCTGCAGTGTATTCCTCAGGAGTGTACTCTCCAGTGACTGATTTTTTTTTTCCTTACAGCTCTTTGTCAGTTGCTTGCTCCTTCCCCTGCCCCCTCTACACAGATATTAATATTACTATCAATGAATTAAGTGAATAAGTAATGTTAATTGATGTTAATTATCACGCTTATTACTATGACTCATCCCCTGCCATCTCTCCCACGACCCTTTGCTATCTAAAGGCAGGACCTGTGTCTTGTGCATTTCCATATTCCAATTCCAGGGCCAAAACTCCCCAGAGTAGCCACTGGAAGGAGTTATGCTGAATGAATGGTGAACAGTTACATACTCAAATAATGGGTTGCAGGGTGAAAGAATACCCCATCTGGACTAACTAATTTGAGTCAGGGAACTTCAGAAGAGTGGTCCCCAACCTCCAGGCCACCTACTGGTACTGGTGGCCTATTAGCGACTGAGCTGCACAGCAGTTGGTCCCCATCACTCTCATTACCACCTGAGCTCTGCCTCCTGTCAGATCAGCAGTGGCATTACATTCTCATAGAAGCACAAACTCTACTGTGAACTGCACATGTGAGGGGTCTAGGTTGTGTACTCCTTATGAGAATCTAATGCCTGATGATCTGTCACTGTCTCTTATCACCCCCAGATGGAACCATCTACTTGCAGGAAAACAAGCTCAAGTCTCTCAGTGATTCTACATAATGGTGAGTTATATAATTATTTTGTTATATATTTACAATGTAATAATAATAGAAATAAAGTGCACAACAAATGTAATGAGCTTGAGTCATCCTTAAGTCCTCCCCCACCTCCCCTGGTTCATGGAAAAATTGTCTTCCACAAAACCGACTCCTGGTGCCAAAAAGGTTGGGGGCTGCTGCTTTAGAACATTATGAAAATCATTGTTGGTGTTTTGCTTTTGTTTTTGGAGGTTTTAGATTTCTTTTTAAATGAGAAGGTATAAAAAAAACGCTACTCATAAAGACTTCCTGATTCAAGCTCACATTAGTCCCTGTTACAATTGAGTTCCCATAAACAATGAAACTGACTTTTAATGAGCATCTACTATATGCCAGTGACTCCAATACAGACTTTATAATAAATATCAACCCTACAGGTACACATAAATACTAATTAATGATAGATAAGGTAACTGAACTTCAGAAGGAACATTTGGCAGATGACATGGACCTTAGAAGTAGAAAATCTAGGCTTTAAGCTTTTCAAGCATTCATGATAACATGCCTTATATTTATAGCAACTTACTGCAAGTAAGATGGGCTTTTTGCATCTCTCATTTCATTTACTCTTTATTCTCATCTCATGAGATAGGTCTAATTACACCCATTTTAGAGATGATGTGGAGAGTGCGGTATAAAAAGAGAAATGCTGGACTTAGAGAATCTGGTTTTGAATCTCAAATACGAAATTTACCAGCTGCTGAGAGGTCATTTCATTCTCATTTTGACTCAACTTCCTCTTTTATAAAATACCACTGGGAAGTCTCCTTCCGTGCCTGGTGACCAGGTCAGGACTTATGTTGAGAAGCTTCCATATGCGCATGTTGGTAGAGAATTTAAAGTTTCCCAGAGTGAATGTATTACAATAATTATTAATAGTAATAATAATTTCAACTTGCTTTCCAAATGACTCACTTCAGTTTCAGCTGACAGAGGCAAAAGGAAGGCAAAGTTGGGAACTTGGGGGTCCCAGGAGGTTGCTGAGTTTCCGTTAGGAGTGGGAGTTGGATTCTGAATTCATGAAAAGTTTCCAGAGAAGCAGTGGCCAGGCCTCTGCACAGATGGTGGGGTGCAAATGAGACAGTGGGGAGAGAGAACCTTCCTGATGTCCAAGCAGAAGGAGACAAAGAGGGCGGGCACAGTGGCTCATGCCTGTAATCCCAGCACTATGAGATGCTACGCCATGGCAAAAGAACCACTTGAGCCCAGGAGTCAGAGACCAGCCCTGTCAACATAGTGAGACCCCGTCTCTACAAAAAAGAAAAACATCAGCCAGGCTTGGTGGTACACGCCTGTAGTCTCAGCTACTTGAGAAGCTAAGATGGGAGGCCAGCTTGAGCCTGGGAGGTCAAAGCTGCAGTGAGCTCTGATTGCACTACTGCACTCCAGCCTGGGCAGCAGAGCAAGACCCTGTCTCAAACAAACAAACAAAATACAGAAGGAGACAAAAAAAAAAAAAGGGATGTTAGTTCTCTGGTTCTCTGAACCACAGCAAGTGGTTTCCTGAATTACAATGTTTGCCTCTGTGTGTATATCATTTAGATAAGGGCAAGCCATTTTTCCTTCTAATAGAAGGATAGTTCTCTTAATATATATTCCTCTGGTGCTAGAAGTCAAAATATTCGATTAAACAATTGTTGGGGGAAAGGAAACTGGAAACTTAGATTTTTTTAAGTGGAAAGTTACAGGGAAGAAAAAACGTACTTTTTAACTAATGAAGATATTCTATATCTACCTGTTTTCAAAATGGCAGTTAAAAAAATAAATATTTTGTATGGTGTTTTGGGGTAGGTGAAATTTGTATCATTTCAAAAAAGGTGTTGATGAAAAGGACTTTTGAGTTTATGGAGTATGAACAAGAACTCAGACTTTATACTCTCAAAATGAAAAATCAAAGCTAAAGTGTTTAGCTTGGGTATGCATGCAAATTTTTTGACTTTTGGTGCTTTCTGATGAAGTACCACAAGGAAAAAACATAGCTCCAGCCAGTTGGACAAGAGAGATAGAGAGGAGGTTTTAGATCTCTTTAAGGAAGGAGCACTACAGTCCCAGGGCTGGCCTGTCCCCATGTATTAGAGAAGTACTTAAAGATGCATAGAGAGGACAATGTGATTATTTTAAAGGTCACGGGTCTCGCTGAGATAAGGCTAAAGTGGTCGCCATCTAGCCATGCTGAATTGGATTATGGGGAGATTCTGTTCAGGCCAATTCATCAAGGATTGTCTAGATTAGACATTCATGAAAGTACTGCTGGTAAGTTTGAAAAGGAAACTTAAAATGAAGACAATTATGTAGCTCTTTCAGAATGTTTTATGCAGTCTAAAGATACTATTTTTTGAAAATTGTGTATCTGTGACTATGCGTAGTCTGAGAACACGTGTATGACAAAAACCATCCAACGGCAGAAATATCAGGGTTCCCATTGAACCATCACATGCAGGTTTGGGGGCCTTAAGGGGAACATTATAAAGAGCACTCCTTCCCCCCATGTGATTTTGAAGCCATCAGTCACAATGACACCTTGCTTCTCCAGCAGCTCGAGGAGAAGGAGGCTTCTATCTGCAAGTGGGTGGACTCCCTAGCACGTATCTCCCAGAGTGGGTTACTGCAATCACCCTTTCCTGAGGAACCTGAGACAAAACTGACCACATTCAGGAACACGCAGAACTCACATTCTCTGGCACAGGTAGCTTTCTATGACTTTTCCATTTATTTTTAAATAAATGAATAAAAGGAGACCTGAGCCAAGCATCCCAGGGTATTTGTTCCAAAATTCCCAAACAGTTTACCCTTAAAGTAAGAGCAAATGAGGGGACAGAGAGAGGCCAGTAGTGCTATGCTAGTGAAATCCCCGCCACCTGGGATAAAACTCCAGGAGAAGAGAAAAAGTACCCCTCCTCCAGCAGCAGTTTGAAATTGGGGCACTGGCTTTCTCTAGAATACAGGGGCAAGACAAGTCCCAACGTTCAATTTCAAATGGGCCTCCAGCCCTGAAAAGGCAGGCAACTGGGGGTCACAGGGTTTAGAGACCAGGTCCTGGGGAAAGTGGGTGGGAGAATCGGACACAATTACCCTGAAGAAAATATTCAAGAACAACCAACGTGTTTCAAATCTTTTTTTTTTCTTTCTTCTTTGCAGGGGTGAGGGAGCTGATTTGATTTGTTCTCTGAAATTCCAGATGGAAAACCAGGAACAGCGGTGGAAGCTACAGGGAGACAGACTTCAGCTCAATGTCAGGACAAACTTTCCAACAGTTGGGTGCACCCGAACAAGCTGCCTTGTGAGGGAGTGAGGACCTCTTTCTGGAAGTGTGTTAGCAGAAGCTGGAGGGCCCTCTTTCTGGGATGCTGTGAAGGGGTTTCCTGCTTTGGGTGGGAGGGAGAACCAGATGGTTTTGAGATTCCTCTGGGAGGCTGCATTTCTATGTTTATGCCCTTTCCTGAGACAGACTTGGAGTATTTTGGTGCCTCCTGTGCTTTGGGTATGAAATTCAAAGATGATGCCTGCCCAACTCTTAGTAAGCGCATAAGGTCCAGAAACTGCAGAGTCACTGTCTACAGAGAAAACGCCCGCAGTGCTCAGTGTAATCCAATCACCCTTTAAATCTCATTACCTGACACTTTTGACGCAGTGGCCAAAATGATGGATAATATTTAAGAGTACGTGCCATTTACTGATCTAAGTAGCTTTGTACTTATGAACTATTTCAATCTTCCCAACAGCCTCATGAGGCATGACTAGCCCCTTTTCCCAGGGCACTACTCTAGCATGAGAGGTTAGAAACACATGCACGTCTACACACTAGGAAGTAGTGGAATTAGGACCCAGAACTAGGCAGCCTAGCTCTGGAGCCTGTGCTCTTAGCTGCTGTGGTGAACCGTGTCAGCCTCAAGCCATGTTCTTTTATCGACCTGAGCTCACAAGATGCTTTTCTCCATGCAAAGAAACACATACTCCTCTTTTTTCTTGTCAAACTACTCCTGCTTCAAGATTCAACTTGGGCTTCCCTCTCTCTTCTTCATGCCCAACTGCGCTTCAACAAAATCACTTGTAGTGTATTACTTCTTTGTCTGCCTGTTTCCCCCACCTGCCTGGGGGCGTCTTAAGAGCAGTAGCTGTGCACTTTTGGTGCTGACGTTAGACTGAGCAGAAAATAGACATCAAGTAAATGTTTGTTGAATGAATAAGCAAACTGATCTCTCAAACTGCGTAGACAGTTTCTTCTGTTATATGCTTCAGTTGCTTTAAATGATTACAGTTTTGGCTTTTGGGGTTTTTGTTTGTTTGTTTGTTTTTTATAGGGTCTTGCTCTGTCTCCCAGGGTGGAGCTCAGTTGTGTGATCATAGCTCACTGCAGACTCCAACTCCTAGCTCAAGCAATCTTCCTACCTCATCCTCTGAGAAGCTGTGACTACAGGTGTGCGTCACCACACCTGGCTAATTTTTTAAGTTTTTTGGAGAAACAAGATCTCGCTCTGTTTGCCAGGCTGCTATCAAACTCCTGATTTCATGCGATCCTCCTGCCTTTTCCTCCCAAAGTGCTGGGATCACAGGGGTGAGCCACTGCATCCAGCCAAATACTGACATTTTTAAATGAAGACCTGTGGCAGATGCAGTTTAGGTGTCTGAAAGTCCCTGAATTCTGATTGCCTGTGTACAGGTGCACCTTACCGGGAAAAGATTATGTCACACGGATATCAGTCCAAGTCTTTTGAGATGCAGATGCCCAGACAGGAATAGACATGCAAAAGATTTCCTTAAGGAGATGCCTAGGATGCGGGTATGCAAAGGGAGTGAAGGGAGACAGGTAGAACCGTCTGGCAGTGACAGAGATCTGATCCATGTGAAGCAGAAAGGGAAGGAAAGAAGGTTGGGCAGAAATGTCTGCATCTGTAGTGCCGTTGAAGGAAACACTGCAAGGCCCTGAAAGAGTCTTCAAGCAAAGCTGCTGGGTGAGGAAGTCCTGGGTTTCCCAGGAATGGGCCTGCTGTGTTCGGTCTTAGGCCAAGAGCATCCTCTGGGGCACGTGGCCTGAGAACTAACATAGCAGTTGACAGATTTCAGAGCATAGCAGCTGGAGCCCTTGGTCAGTGATGCCCTGGAGCTTAGCCGTTGACAGATTTCAGAGCATAGCAGCTGGAGCCCTTGGTTAGTGATGCCCTGGAGCTTAGCCGTTGACAGATTTCAGAGCATAGCAGCTGGAGCCCTTGGTCAGTGATGCCCTGGAGCTCTGAGAGGTGGGTCTTCATGTCCACCCCACCTTAAGTCTCAAAAAGATCAATAACTCTCAGGACAGTGAGGAAGCACCGCTGCACCTGTGGGACTGGGCAGTGGCCCTATGGTTTCATCGTGACGTTTTCAGGGAGAAAGTAGATGCCAGCATCTCCTACAGATTCCAGATTTTTATCCCTTGAGTGATACCGACTTACTCTATCACCTTGACCCAGACACATTACAACTTCCAACCTCAGCTTCTCCAGTCCAAATACAATGTGGAATGTTGAAGGGAGAGCCATTGGATTGCTGCCCAGGACAGAACTGGCTGAGACATCTATGTACAGGTCTGGAGAAGAGATGAGTCATGCTGACACTTAATGGGGATGGGAAGTCTCAAAATGCCACTGACACGACCAGTGTGCATCATTGCTAGCCCTTATTTGTACCTACAATTTGCCAGGCACTCTTCTAATCACTTGACATGTGCAAAATCATTTAATCTGAACTCTTCCTTTTCCGTCCTCCCATTTTACAGATAAGAAAACTGCAACACAGCAGCATAAGTAACTTGCCCAAGGCCACACTCCTAATAAGTTGTGGACCTGGGGTGCAAACTCAAACACTCCAGCTCAAGACCATGCACTTAAGTACGAGGCTCTGCCAAAGGGAAGGAGAAAGTAGAACCAGAATGTCCCCAAGAGGTGGCCTGGGAAGATGGTGTCATCCAGATGTGGAGAGAATTTTCCACTCAGCACGTTCAATGAAAGAAGCTCCTGCTGGAGCAGACAGCACAGGAGACAACGGCAGGGCTGGCCCTGGGCCAGCAGAACCTTGGCCTTCCTCTGCACAGATTGCATCTTGATTGCAGGTCTTCATCCAGCAGCCACATGCGAGCTTTAGTGAGACTTTAAACCTTGTCACATTATATTAGTCCATTCTCATGCTGCTATATAAAGAACTGCCTGAGACTGAGTAATTTATAAAGGAAAGAGGTTTAATTGCCTCACAGTTCCACATGGCTGAGGAGGCCTCAGGAAACTTACAGTCATGGCAGAAGGGGAAGTAAACGTGATGTCAGGAAGGAGAAGTGCTGAGTAAAGCGTGAAAAGCCTGTTATAAAACCATTGGATCTCATGAGAACTCACTGACTATCATGAGAACAGCAGCATGGGGGTAACCACCCCGTGATTCAATTACCTCCCACTGGGTCTCTCCCACGACATGTGAGGATTATGGGAACTACAATTCAAGATGAGATTTGGGTGCAGACGCAGCCAAACCATATCACACGTCATCAGCAAACTTAACATTTCTCTCTGTGTGTGGGTGTGTGTGTTTAAAGCTAGAAAAAAAAAAATTTCAAGCTTGTGTTAAGACCATTTTCAAGATACAGCCCTGGAGAACGTGGTGGAGTTTCCCCCATGGGTCCCTGGTTAAAGAGTGCCACATAAGATGCCCTGTCAGGCGACGGGGCCCTGCAGGGCCCACACCCTAACCAACATCATGGTGTAAGATCAACAGATAGATCTGTTGTTTAACTGCATCTCCAGGACATTTCAAGCAGGGTGGAGCTTCCTGGGGGACAGAGATGAGGGGAAGCAGCCCCACCTTTATTCATTCAACAAATACTTACTGAGCACCTATTATGTGCCAGCCATTGACAGGTGCTGGGGGAGCATCAGTGAACTTGTCGTGGAAGAGACAGAAAATAAAGAGAAAAATAAAGGGCAGCATATAAGAAGAAAACAAAAGCCAGTGAGAGAAGATAGCAGGAGGTATGGAGTACCATCCTCTAGGTGGGATGGCCCAAGTGGCATTCAGACAGAGATTGGAACAGGTCAAGAGCAAGACTAGGGGCTGAGGGAAGGGCCAGCGTGAGGCGTGGAAGCAAGAGGGACGAAGTGGAAGAAATAACCGTGGAAATGGCAGAGGCGGGCTGTGGAGGGGCTTGAGACCATGGTAGGGACTTGGGTTTTTAACCGACAGTGATGCTCAGTTATAGTTTGGGGGTTTTTTCTTAAATAATAGACTTTATTTTTAGAGCTGGTTTAGGTTTACAGAACAATTGAGCAGAGAGTACAGAGAGTTCTCACATACTCCTCTCCCCTCACACAGTTTCCACTAATATTAACGTCTCGCACTAGTGTGGTTCACATGCTAAGATCGATGAACCAATATTCACACATTATTATTAATTGAAGTCCATAGGGGATATTGGGGTTCACTCTTTGTGTTGTACATTCTGCGGGTTCAAACAAACACTTAAGTGTCACATATCCACCCTGACGGCATCATCTTCAATAGTTTCACTGCGCTAAAAATCCTGTGCTCCCCTTGCTCACCCCTCCTCCTTCGCCCTGAAACTCTGGCAACCACTGATGTTTTTACTGTCTAACTTTGCTTTTTCCAGAATGTCAGATAGTTGGAATCATTCAGTATATAGCCTTTTCAGCTTCTTTCACTTGGTAACGTGCATTTACATTTCTTCCATGTCTTTTCATGGTTTGATAGCTAATTTCTCTTGATTGCTCAATAATATTCCACTGTATGGCTGAACTCCAGTTTGTTCATCCATTCCCCTATTGAGGGACATCTCAGCTGCTTTCAGTTTTTGGCAATGATGAGTAAACATTCATGTGCAGGTTTTTGCTTGGACATTTGTTTGCAGTTTATGTGGATACAAGCTCAGGTGCACGCTGGCTGAATCATAAGGTAAGACCATGTCTAGCTTTGTAAGAAATTGCCAAACTGTTCTCCAGAGGAGTGATGGATCTGATCTGGGGGTTAGAAGATTCATTTGACTGCTGGTGGAGAAGAGAGACCAAGCAGGCCAGGCTGTAACCCTGTGGACTGGTGCAAAGTGGGTGCAGCCTCTGCAGGCAGGAGCTGGCAGGAGCCAAATGACTGGGGACACAGCAGAGGGTGTGGTGGAAAAGCACTGAGTTTGAGGCTCAAATCTGTTTCACATATGGCCTATCCATAAACAACCATATTTGTAAATAGGTGCTGCATTTTTAAAAGGTTCTTGAAAACCCCCACCCTGGATGAGCTTTGGGGTGACTTCCAGCTCTGTGATTAGAAAAGGCTTCGTTCGAACAGCAAGCAAAAGGTTCAAAAAGCTCCTTTTTCTTTGCATAGTTCAAGAAGATGGTTTTGTACCGTATCTAAACCTAACAATTTAGCAGGATTTTCCTTTGTAGTAATTATGCGATGATCAATGTCTCTGTCTTTCCTAGGGGGGAAACCTACTAAATATATGTTCTATCTAAAATTGTTGTTTTTATTGTTATAAACCAGGACAAGTGAGGTGCTGTTTCATATTTAGCAACATATAATTTACCTCTTGTACATCTTCCTTTAAACTTGTGGTTACCTTGTCTCAAGGTAAAGAGCGGCAAACAATGAATTATTGTCATTATCTTATAATCAAGTACAGAGCCGCCAACAATGGATGTTATTATGTTCTAATGGGGAAATAACCAGCCAATTCTACAGTGGTCATTACGGCAGCAAAATTTAATAATGTTCTGACTTTTTTTTCTCCCCTTTTTTATTTTCAACACCAATTAAAACTGTTTTCAAGTGTTTCTTCCTACATTGTCTGAATCCCAGTTAGCAAAATGATTGTTTAGCAAATGTGATCTGGCAGCAGAAACCGAGGGATTCTGCTCCTTTAAATTGTGAGCTAGTTAAAGGGAAGAAGAGTCTTTCTATTTTCTGGGGCCATGTGTACTTACCTGGGAGGGGAGGAGCAGCGAGGAGAAGGAATCTCTGAGGGCTGGCAAGGAAAAAGTGAGAACTGTATGACACTATTATAAGTAACGCAACTCATCAATCCTTGTATAACCTCATGAAATAAGTATTTCTAGCTTCCATTTGCAAATGAGGAATCAAAGCCTTACAGAGATGAAGTCATGTCTCACAAAAACGTAACCAGGAGGTGCTGGACCTCAGACCTATGTTCTGTGGGTGGGGCCTCAGGGCCAGCAAGCTATACCTTATATTATACCTTATCCAGCAAGCTATACCTTTCCTTGCAGTGTGTGCATGCTTGACCCACATAAGGGCATTCATGCAATTGTTTCATACCTTTTTGATGTAAGTTTTGTGTATAGATTAATAACAAGTCCCCTGGCTAGGAACCTACTGTGTGCTAGGAGCCATTCTAGCAAACAAGGGACTTCCTGCTTCTGGCCGCGCTACCAGCTGGCTCTGTCTCATCCACACAACTTTGTTTGGATTGTGTCGCATGCTCTTAGATCAGGGGTCAACCAAATATGGCCTGTAGACCAAATCAGCCCTGACATCAGTTTTTGTAAAAAAAAAATAATAAATTTTATAGATATAGAGCCATGCTCTTATTCTGGATGGGTTGCCAGATTCAGCAAATAAAAATACAGAATGTTCTGTGAAATTTGAATTTCAAACAAACAAAACAATTTGTTCAGGAGAAGTATGTCTTATGCAATATTGGAGATATACTTATCCTGAAAATATATCCATTTGTTTATCTGAAATTCACATTTAATGGGAGTCCTGTGTTTTGTGTGGCAGGTCCTCATATCTCCCTGGATTCCAGCTCCATCACGGAGTCTTCCATTCCCAGCTTGGTGGAAGGCTGACATCAGTCTCCTTGGGCCTCTTTTGGGCCACAACATGCTCTCACCACCCTTGGAGAGAAGATGACCCCTCCTGACCCATGCCCAGGCCATGCCTGTCTAACCCCCCATAAAGAGCAGGCAGGACATCTTAGAATGGCCCCTCCAGGCTCCTTGTTCACAGATGAGCCACCTGGGTGTAAATGTGACCTGTGTTTTCCAGGCATCCTGAACTGGGGCTAACAGCAGATCACACAGGGCTCCAAAAGCCATATGCATATCTGTGTCTGCTGATCCCTGGGATTGAGGTAACTCAATTCCCATCAAAGTGCCACCCTGTCTAGGAGCTGCCACTGCCCTGATTCCTAGATCTCCACCGTCCTCCTCTCCAGGAAGCTGCCACAGGGCTGGGAATCCCACTACCCTGTGGAATCTCTGTTGCCACAGAAAGCTGAGGGGAGAGAATGCACTGATCTGTCTCCTGCTGTCTATGGAAATGGCTCTCTGGTGTCACACATCCCGGTGCCCTAGAACTAGCTGGGCCCGCTGTGCCCACTGCCCATCCCTGAGGCACTGAGCCTGGCCAGCATTGTGGCTGCCTGCTCCCTAATAAACACTTTCCCAGAAGGCATGTCTGCCTCTTGAAGTGGGGTCCTGGAGGCTCAGCCGCCAGCCTTTCACAGTAGTCCAGCTCTCCCTGGATCCTACATACCTGATCAAAGCCAAATAGCTGAGGAATGGTGTTTGACTTTCAAGGTCAATGCAAATATTAATCAAGACAGGATTCTCGGCACACATAAATAGCATGGTCTGAGTGGGAAACAGTACAGTGGAGACTTCTTTCTGTTCACTGCTGTATCTCCAGTGCCTGTAAGAATGCCTGGCACCTACCAGGTGCCCAAAAATCTCTGCTACTTTAATGACTGAATGAGTGAATGAATTAACAAATGAACAAAGCTTAGAAACTGCCTAGTTTAATGGTTACTAAACGTCTTTGAGTCACAGATCTCTGGAAATCTCAAAAGTTGTGAACACTCTATTTTGGAAAAATGCACATCCACCTCAATTTTGCATGCAGTTTAGTGGGTTCACAGCTCTCTCTGAAGGACTAGGAAGCTCCTGGGTACAAATAGAGGACCTCATTCAGCCCCTCTTCAGGGTCTAGATGAAGAAACTCAGGCGTAGGAAGAGGAGGAGAGTGGTTTCAGGGCTCCTGAGGGTCTCTGCAGTGGGACTTGAGTCCCGCTTCCTAGCTCACTTCCTGTCTCCCCCCACTAAACACCACTCAAGTCCTTCACCTTCTCCTGTGCTCCCAGAACGCATAATCAGTCCTTCAATTTGGCCGGGTGGTTGAGCATTTCATTCAACTTATATTAAAAGTTCTGATTTTAATTTTTCTAATATTCCCATTAATAACGTCTGTTAAGCCATCAGCTGGTTGCCCAATGTTAAAATGTCTTTGAAACAGAAAATGAATGCAAATAATTAAAAGAAAAAAAAAACCTGGGGAAAGCTATCCATTTGTCAGGTTTGGCATAAAAAATGTCTTGAAATGCAGTGTTTGGGATAATAAAATATCTGAAGTTTTTTTTTAATAAATGAATTCCAATAATAATCGTGTCAGTTTATGAAAGTTCCATCATTGTTTCTGGAGGCACCGTGATAAATCTTTCATGTATACAAAAAGCTCTAGTGAGCTACTGAGCGTCTACTCCATGTCAAAATCCCGTCTGGGCAGACACTAAGAAAACAGAGGTGAATGAGAGATGCCTCAGCCCTCAGGAGGGTCCCAGTCCAATGAGGGAAAAAAGAAAACTACAAGACACCGAAGGGGCATGGTCTGTGCTGTGAGAGAGGGACATGCAGTGCTGGGTTCTGAGGCTCGAAGCGTCCCCTGCAGCCTCACGTCAGCATGCAAGTAGGATGGGCTTTGGGCATGCTGTGGATAGTCTCCAGTGGCCAGAGTTGAGAATATTGCAGGAGTTGTTGGATACAAGAAGGCTGGAGAGTTAGACAGGGCCAGTTTAGGGACAGTCAGTGAACCTACCTCGACATGTTTCTAAGAGATAGCATGATGCCATGAGCCGAGCACAGAGACAGCACTTGGGAGAGGAGCTGATGGGGGCAGAGAAGGAGCAAGGGCTTGTCTATGACAATCTGCGGAGGAGAGGGTGTGGAAGTTTAGTAAGAGGGACCTGGTGAAGGTCCAAAGGGGCAGTGTCCAGCCCTCAGTACAACCCTGGCACTGTGAGGGTTGAGTCCCAACCACCCACTGTAACTTGGTTTCCTTTGGAGACAACGGGTCTATGGTTGGTGCATCCATGCAATCCACAGTTATTTATAAAGGGCTAAGTGCCAGATGCTCTTCCACGATCAGCTACTACTCTCCTATTTTTCAAATAAGGAGAAGAGGTGGTCAGAACATAAGCCCCTGTCCAGCAGTGGACAGGTGGAGGCGGCTGGTGGAGCTTAGCTGCAAGTGGAGGCCATGGACCCAACTCGCAGGGAGGAGAGATTTGCCCCACAGGGAAAAGGAGGGCCTGTGAGATGAAAGGGAGACATGCCCCTCGGGCCTTGCCTTGGGGCACTTTGCAGGCTGTGGGAGAAGAAGGCCAGGCTTGTCTAAGGCATCCCCAGAGGAGTCGGGAGCTGCTGGATTCCAACCTTGGGGTTGAGTGAGAGAACAGGGCACCGACAAGACTTAAGGCCAGTGATTAGGAGACGTGCGTGGACTACAGTGAAAGCCAGATGCTCCTCACTGTGATGCCCAAAAGACACTTGAGCTTGCTTGAGCTAACGATATTCTAATCTCTAGGGTCTGAATGCTTGTGTCCCCTCCAAATTCATACACTGGAATCCTAAAGGTGATGGTGTTAGGAGGTGGAGCCCTTGGGAGGTGATTAGGTCATGAGGGTGGAGCCTCCATCAGTGGGATTAGTGCCCTTATAAAGGAGGCCACAGAGAGCTCCCTCACCCCTTCTACCATGTAAGGACACAGCAAAAAGTTGTCCTCTATGAACAAGAAAGGGGACCCTCACCAGACACTGAATCTGCCAGCTCCTTGATCTTGAACTTCTTAGCCTCCAGAACTGTGAGAAATAGGTGTCTGTTGTTTATAAATTATCCAGCTTATAGTATTTTATAGCAGCCCAAATAGACTAAGACACTAATAATTCAAATGAATGACCCAGTATTGAAATGGATCTGAGTGCCCCTCCAAAGAAAACCTACAGCAGTCCACGTTGGCTCCAGCAGCCGCAGTGGCCACAGCACCTGCCAGAAACAGACCTGCCTTGCTTTGGTCTTCACTGGGAGCCAGAGCTCAGAGTGTCTATGAGTTAAAGAAGGGAAACCAGGAGAGGCTGGACATTGTCCCCAAAGTGCAGAAAGGAGACGAGAGTCCATGGGGCCACTGCCAGTGGAGTTGCTTTGAGGGTTCTCTATGACACCTGCCTGACTTCTTGGGGCAATCAATTTCCCCTGTCCATTCTCCCAAATCCTCCCCTGTTAAACTGGAATGGCAATGATGATGATGATGATGATGATGATACTAATGACAATACTAACTTCATAGGATTGTTCTAAAGATAAAATAAGGAAGGGCATGCACCCTGCCTGCACTGTGTTTGGCACTCATTTGGTGCTACATGAATGAGAGCTGTTATCAACAGTTTCACTGTTAGGTAGCATGGCAAAGTTGCTTTAAAACAACACACTCTTCAAGCTATCAAATCTTTGATGAACGGAGTTTCAAACACACAGGCTTGCTTACAAAGAACTTGCAGTTCTTTAGGGAAGACAGAGGTGGGCATGAATGAGGTTCATGAGACAGTGAATCTGTGGCTGGTGCTCCAAGCACTCCACAGGCATTTATAAAGGGCCCACTAAGTACCAGGTGCTCTTCCACGATCAACCACTACTCTCCCATTTTTCAAATCAAGGGAAGAGGTGGTTTGCAAGGTGCAAACATACATTTAAAAAAAGGACAGATAAAGCACCGCAGAGATGGATATGCAAGACAGCAGCCTCTGACAGGAAATGCATCTGTGCCCTAGGCCTAGGGGATGCCCAGAGCCTGGCTTTCTGATTGGGAATCCTCCACTCAGGACAGTTCTGGGAAACTCGCTGAACTTCTCCATTCATTCATCCCTCCGTTGAATCAGTCACAATATTTATTGAATGCCTGCTATAAGGCTGAAGGCAGGCAGAAAACAAGAAAGTCTTTGCCTCCTTGCCTGTTATGCTTTCCATTTCCTCGTGTGTAAAACAGGGCTAATAATATTGCATGTCTTACAAGGCTACTGTGAGGACCAAATAGAAGATGCCATGGGCAGCCTGGCACATGCTTGAGGATTTGATAACAGCATCTTTTAAAAGCAGTGACCAGTGGCTGGGCGCATGTCTCATGCCTGTAATCCCAGCACTTCGGGAGGCTGAGACGGGTGAATCACCTGAGGTCAGCAGTTCACAATCAGCCTGACCAACATGGTGAAACCCTGTCTCTGCTAAAAATACAAAAAATTAGCCAGGTGTGGTGGTGGGTGCCTGTAATCCCAGCTACTTGGTAGGCTGAGGCAGGAGAATCGCTTGAACCCAGGAGGCGGAGGTTGCAGTGAGCAGATTGTGCCATTGCACTCCAGCTTGAATGACAAGAGCAAAACTCCGTCTCAAAAAAAAAAAAAAAAAAAAAGCAGTGACCAGAAGGTATGCCATTGCAATTGTGAAAATAAGATGAGACTAAACTGACTGTATGTCCGTTCTGTACTCGAATGCCAAAAGTCCTGGCTTTTGGTGAAAAACCCAGCCATATGAGCTTTTAACAAAATGTGAATGTAGGCTAAGTGAGTTTGAAAAATTAACAATAGTGATAATAATGATAGCTGTGGTGACATTGATTATATAGTTACTGTTTCTTGAGCATGTACTCTGTGCCTCACACTGGGCACATTTTGCAAAACCTTTGGCCTGTAATCCTTAAATTCCATGCTGTGAGTTCTGCTGTTGAGTTCTGAAGATGGGAAAACAGAATTTTAGAAAATTTAAGTAACGTACCTGAACTTTCACCACCAGTAAGTGGCAGATCTAAAATTTGTATTCAGTGCTACCTGATTTTACACCATTTGACCTTTCTGCAGAACTATAATAATTAGCATTGCAGGTTGAGTATCCCTTATCTAAAACGCTTTAGAACTGAAGTGTTTTGGATTTCAGATTTATTCAAATTTTGGAAAATTAGCTTTATGTTTACTGGTTGGGCTTCCCAACTCTGAGAATCAAAAATCCAAAATGCTCCAATGAGCATTTCTGTTGAGCATCATGCCGGCACTCAAAAAGTTTCAGATTTTGAATTTTCAGATTTAAGATTCTGTAGGAAAACATCCTGTTGCATGGCAAGAGTGACGCTATCTCGAAGCAAAACCGCCGCGATGTCCGATGTTTGATTCCTGTATACCAAGGAGTTCTGCAGTAAGTCCTTTAAACAATGCCTGTAGCATAGCTAACCCCTCATAAAGATGCTTATCTAACCTCCTCAGTAGTCACAAGTCTTGGCAAGAAAGTGTGAAGACATGATCAAATGCACGTTTTACCCTAAAACTTGCTATATAAAGAATACTGCCTGGCTTGCCTGTAGTTACGGCTGCTTGAGAGGCTGAGGCAAGAGGATCGTTTGAGCCCAGGAGTTCTGGACTGTGGTGAGCTATGCTGATGGGATGTTGCACTAAGCTTGGCATTGATATGGTGACCTCCAGGGAGTGACTGGGGGACTACCAGGTTGCCTAAGGAGGAGTGAACTTGCCCAGGTTGGAAATAAAGCAGGTCAAAACTCCCGTGCTGAACAGTAGCAGGATTGCACTTGTGAATAGCCACTGCACTCCAGCCTGGGCAACATAGTAAGACCCTGTCTTTTAAATAAATATGTTTATATATACTTTCCGGAAGGCAGATGCAGGGATCCACCATCCTCGGCTGCTTGAGATACGGCTTCTCATCATAAGTTCCTATTAAATGTTTATTTCTGAGAAACAAGATTTTTCAGCCTCTTTTCTCAGCCTCCCAGCTTCTTCAGCCTTTGGAGGTAGGGTTGCATAGACCTGCTCATCATGGAATAGACGCTCGACCTATATAATAATTATTTCTATTTATGTGGCACTTTTTTCAGTTTTCAAATTTTTTGATAGCCCTGATTTGATTTGAATTCTCCAACAGTCGAAAAATGCAGATGAAATTCCCATTAAACAAAAAGGGAAACAGGTCACAGACTTGCTGGAAGTCTCGTGGCTCAAATTTGGAAGAGAGTGGGCTTGAATTCAGGGTTGTGGTCACCCAGTACAGCCTGGCCCCCAAAGTCAGCTCCTTTTCCTCAATGCTAGAAAATAATAAACTGTAAAAGAATCTGATAGTTGTTTGTTTTTCAATTACTTAACAGTTAGTATTTATCTTATCACAGTTTATTTTACAATGAGATTGAAGAAATTAAAAGTTTAAAATGAGCTCACCTCAACTGAGAAAATAATATAATAAGATAAATGGTCCCATTTTAATGAAAATCTCCCATGCACTCTTATGACCAGGAAGCACTGATGGGGTGGTTAAAACTACATTAAAAAAGACCAGAATATATTTTAATATATCATTCCATTTTGCAGATTAAAATATATGCAAATTCAAAATTTAAGTAAAGTAAAACTGCCAAAGCTTTACTTGGAGAAGCGCAGTTGCTGAAACCAGTTGCAATTTTAGGAGCCCAAGGTTGGCACTGATCAACAGGCAAAGATCCTTAGGTTTGGTGACATAATCTCTCATTGCCTTTAACCAATGGCTCTTACCTCCACTCCCCCAGGGACATCTGACAATGTCTGAAGACAGATTTGCTCATCATAACTAGAATCTAGCGGGTAGATGCCAGAAATGCTGACCATCCTACGGTGCACAGGACAGCCCCACCACAAACAAGCCAGCAGTGCTGAGGTTGAGAAGCTTTGCCTTAATCATAAGGAAGAGAACATTTTAATGAATGCTCTCAGAAAATGGGATCCGAGTAAATATGGCAGCTTGACCATCTTCACCAGTATAGGTATTTCCCCTTGATTTTCCCCATGTCACCCTATGATCTCACTAAACAAAACAAGAGCTCCTACATTCACCCAACTCCTTTTCATGGCAGTAACTTACTTTCTCCTCCTATACAGTATTTGGCATCTCTCCAACCAGGCCTGTTCATAAGTTGCAAATCTCTCCTCCATTCCTGCCCCTGTACCCATGGGCTCATGCCTGCCTCAGCCTAGTTGCCCCCAGAATCACATCCACACACTCATACATACTCACACATGCATATGCACTCCTGCACACACTCCTACACTTGGACTTGCATGATTACACACTGACACACATGCAAACATTCAAACACACTCATGTACACTCATTGACCCACACTTACATATCCATATGCACCCTCACACACATACCCATGCTCAAGTATGTGCATACACTCAACATACACACACATACACACACAGACACACATGTTCATATTTTCAAACACACAAAGTGCACAAAGATGTGCACACACACTGACTCTCACACATGGATATGCTCTCTCACACATGTGCACACACACAATCACACACTCACATGCATGCACACATTCAAACACACTCAACATGCACACACACATACTTGCATACACACTTCCACACTCTGACACGTGGCTGCACTCTCATACACTCACACACATGCACACATATGCTCACACATTCAAACATACTCAGCATGCACATGCATGTGCACACACACATAGACACATGCTCATGAACACCCCTGATGCAGCTTCTAATCCCTCGATTGGCCAATCCCTTATCCAAAGCCTTCTCAGACCAGCCTCTGCCCTCTCCTGGGCTAGCATCCCTCCTCTGAGCTCTGTTCCAGCTTGGGCACATCTCTGTGATAGGCACCACCCTTTGCCTGCCTGCATGCCTATCTCCCACACCAAACTCTGACCTCCTGAGAGGAACGCTTTGCTCAGCAGTTAGTTAGTAGGCAGTAGGCAAATAATGATTGAGGAAACCAATAACTGAAGGGTAAGGCCACGGCAAGGCTCACCAGGACTTTCACTGAAGGGGTTGGAGCATCCAAATCCCCCTAAATCTGTGCATGGTGACTAGGGTGGGGCCAAGCAAGTTAAAAATTCATTATACTGGCAGATGGTTAGTTATTAAGGGAGCTGGTGCTACAAAAACCCTTCTATTTGGAAATCACTGAAATGTACCATTTTGTTGAGTTGAGGAAATCTTTGGTGTCACCTAAAGCTCTGTGCCTCCCACCCTCACACCAGGGCCAGACATCCAGGTGATCCTCAACTGACTCCCTTCAGTTCTTGCTCCTTTTCTCTGCCGGTTTTCCCCTTCTGTGGTCCACAGCATAAAATGCAGAGGTGACTATCTGCAGTCCCCAGGTCACTCTCTCCATCTCAGTAGCTAAAAGAAGTATCTTGCCCAGGCCCTGGGAGCAGGCTCAGGTTAACCAGAAAAGCCAGCATTATCAAGCCTGAAATACCTAAATCTGCTTGCTTTTTTTTTTCTCGCCTTCACATTTGCATGGAACAAGCCAAGCTTTTAGCCTCCGTGGCTCAGGCAAATGCATTAAAAAGATGAACATTTTAGTTAATGTTCTAAGAAGATTTCCAAAAGCAGTTTTGATTGTGTACTATTAGCATTAATTAATTTCCAGACTGGGACCAGCCGCTCTATTAGGGGAATGCATATTTTAATCAATTTCTCAGTGCTGCTCCATGCTGGTTAAAGGTAATTCAGTGGGCTTTGTCTGCCCCATCCCTTTCATTTAACCCAATGCACTATAGAAGCCCCGAGGCTTATGAATGCAAGCTGCAAAGGCAAAGCTGACCACAAGCCAAGGAGTCACATACGAAGAGCTACTGGAAGCCAAATGACTTTCTTCTGAGATGTAGGCACCTTTTTCTCCACGGGGACTGGGTGAGGTATCTTCGACACAATTAGTGACTGTGCTTCCCTTAGCCCTTAGAGTAGCTTTACACATGTTAGAAACCCGCAAAATGCCTTTTCTTCTTGAAGAGTGCAGTCCCATGGCAAGTGAATGGATTGAAAGGCAGAGAGAAGATCTGATGTTGGTCTAGCGCCCTTGCACAGTGAATGCACTGTGCAACTGTATGTAGCAGCCTTGGTTGGTGAACATGGACTTTATTCCTGACCTCTGACGGGATGCTGTCCCAGGAAACTCCAATCACTTTTGCCTTCAAGGTGGATGTTCACCAATGGCTTTGTGACATTCTTTATATTGGTTTCAGTGTTTCTTAGGTGACCATGTGGACATCTCCTATTTTTTCCTCCCCTGGGAAATTGTAAATTCCTTCAGACTCAAACCCCACATCAAATCCCACTTAGAATAGCCAGTACCTTTTACACAGATAGTGGGTAAATTACTGTTCCTCGAGGATAAAGCCCAAATAGTTTTTCATACGTGACACTATGTCACCTGTAGACATCCACTACTTCTCCTCTCCTTCAGTCTGTGTGTGTACAAAGAAGATGCAAATGAATGCATGCAACCGTGCATTAACACATGAGCGGGTAGGCATTTGAGTAAAGCAGAGAAAGAGATGTAGGCATATACATATGTATTTAGGCAGGCATGTATGTTTAATGTGAATGTCTTGTATGTGTCAGTAGGTCTGTAAGTTTATGTTGAAATGTACACACGTCAACAACCAAAAAAATGTACAAACCATATATATATGGGTTTACATCTGTGTGTGCACATATGTGACCATGGACATGTTTATGCTATGTGCAGAAGTATGCTTACACATCCAAATGAGTGTGTGTTACAGATGTGTGTGTGTTACAGATGTGTGTGTGTATATTCACAAGGCACTGTAGTGTTAGAGGGTAACATGTCCCTTTCCCAGTGGGCAAAAGGAGGAAATACGAGGGTGCAAGGGGGTGTGCGCCAGTTGGGTCGACTCACCTTAAAGAACATTCACAAAAGCCCCACACCAGGGCCTCTGCACATGTGCCATTAATCTCAATGCTGCTCCATGAGCTCTCACAGCCAGAAGTGAGGCTGGGAAAGGTAAGGTGATTCCTATTCCAAATGAATCAGGGTATTCTCACTACAGAAGGAGATGGAAAGAGATTTTGAGTGAGAAGTGAACAGTCTGGCCACACCCACTCTGTGTCTCTCCACAGCACAAAATTAGATACCGTAAGGAAACACATGTATCCAAGGTCTTTCTGGAGGTCTGCACATTGTCATTTATCATGCCTAGATTTCGATAAGGATTGGGACGGCAAGACCATGAGGTCGTGTGCTCTGGTGAGGCTTGGAAGTCTCCACTGTGACTCGGGTACAGAGTGTTTCGTTCATGTCTTTTTGTGGGTGGTGGTTAATCAGTTTGTACGCATGTATTTTTCTCTGTCACAATTTTCAAGAAAAAAAAATTGCATCCTAAGCTCCTCTGCATCATCTTCTCCCTGCATTGCCTGTGGTCATGGGTATCACAGGGAAGGATACCCTGGGAAAAGCAGACTGCTCTGGTGGGCTCTCCCGTGTATTCTGTCCAACCCCAACAGGACCCAACGCCAGGAGATAAAAGTGAGAGAAGGAGCAAGGCGGGGGCAGGGGTGGAGAAGAGACATAACCCAAAAAAAAACAACCAAAACCAGAGACCAGCCTGCTTAATGCTTCCTCTCACCACTCCAGCTGCCCACACACATTTCCTGACCAACCGCTACAGCCAGAGCCTATTATTCATTCCACAAATCCATTATTTAACAGTGTACTTAGGAGAGAAAGAGCGAGAGACAGGGAAAGTGAAGCCAAAGTGTCTTACAGGCTCTATTTGAAATTGTAAGCAAATTTAGTTCTTGGAAAGGTTGCAGATGGGTACCCAGAGACTAAATCCCTCAGCTTGTCCACAAAAAAAAAAAAAAAAAAAAGGAAACAGCAGGCAAAGCTATTTACGAATGGCACCTCCCACAACCACTAACAGGGGATGCCTTGTGGTCTGGGTAAACCTAGTGGAATCTCTAGACAGCTTCACCGAGGAGTGCCTTAGTTCACAACAGTAATGAGGTTGTCCACATAAGCTGTTCATGTATGAAGATCACACACAAAAAGGTCTTCCCCACTGTGACGGTTAATCGGATATGACAACTTGGCTGGGCCAAGGTGCCCAAATGTTTGGTCAAACATTGTTCTGGATGTTTCTGTGAGGGTGTTTTTGGATGACATTCTCATTTAAATTGGTAAACTTTGAGTAAAGCAGATGGCCCACCCAATGTAGGTGGGCTTCATCCAATTCTTTGAAGTCGTAAATAGGACAAAGACTGACCTCCTCCAAGCAAGAAGGAATTCTGCCAACAGACAGCCCTCGGACTTGAACTGCAGCTCTTCCTCGGTGTCCAGCCTGCCAGCCTACCCTGTATATTTAAGACTTGTGCCTCCACAGTCACGTGAGCTAATTCCTTGAAATAAATCTCTTTCTATACACGTGTCCTGTTGGCTCTGTTTCTCTGGGGAATCCTCATAAATCTAGAGACTGAAGCTAGGTTCAGAAGTAGCTTTATTTGTCCATGGAGTGAATGCTTCTTGCATGCCTACCAAATGACTCATGAAAATACAGAAATGAAAGGTGTGGCTTCTGATCTTAAAGAGTTCCCAGTCTGCTGGGAAGTGAGATGAGAGTCCTGAATCCTGTGGCAACGTGAAAAGATGATGTAATGCAGGGCAGGGACTTGATGCTAAGAAAGCTTAAAACAGGGACCTGAACACAGCCCAGGAGCAACAGCTGAGCTGAGCCTAAGAAAATAAGTCAAAGATGCCCAGGTGGTAACACGGCTTACAGGGAAGTGAACAGCACCAGCAAAGTGTTGAGGCAATGTTATTCTTTCCACAAGACAGACAGTGAGAGAGTGACAGCTGAGGAATGCAGCAGAGCGGACTGGCCTGCAGAGGCGGTCACTGCTGTTGAACATGTGGCTCATTTTGAGGTACTGGATGGATGATTCTCTCAATGCTGAAGCTGCCTGGGTGTTAAGGGCTGAATTGAGAGAACCTCAAATTTGCTTGTTGAAGGCCTAACCCCAGTACTTCAGAATGCAACTACATGTGGAGATAGAATTTTTAAAGAGGTAATTAAGTTAAAAGATGGTCATTAGGGTGGGCCTCAACTCAATACAACCACTGTCCTTATAAGAAGAGAAGATTGAGGCCAGGCGCTGTGGCTCACGCTTCTAATCCCAGCACTTTGGGGGGCTGAGGCGGGCAGATCAGGAGGTCAGAAGATCGAGACCTTCCTGGCTAACACAGTGAAACCCATCTCTACTAAAAAAAATACAAAAAACTAGCTGGGAGTGGTGATGGGCACTTGTAGTCCCAGTTACTCAGGAGGCTGAGGCAGGAGAATGGCATGAACCCAGGAGGCAGAGCTTGCAGTGAGCCACGATCAAGCCACTGCACTCCAGCCCAGGTGACAGAGCAAGACTCTGCTTCAAAAAAAAAAAAAAAAAAAAGAAAGAAAGAAAGAAAGAAAGAAAAGAAAAGAAGATTGGGACACAGACAGGCACAGAAGAAAGACCACATGAAGACACAGGGAGAAGGTGGCCATTGACAAGCCAAGGAGAAAGGCCTCAGGAGACACCAACACTGCTGGCACCTTGATCTTGAGCTTACAGCCTACAGAACTGTGAGGAAATGAATTTCTCTTGTTTAAGTCCCCCAGTCTGTGAGACTTTCTTACAAAAGCCCAAGTAGACTGAGTTTGTCTGTCCTAACCCGCCATGCAGCTATGAAATATTTTCTGAGCATCTACTTGATGCCAAGCCTGAGCTGAGCACCAGTGGGGAAGACTAGCAAGGTCCTTTGCCTCCAGGAGTTTATGTTCTAGTCAGAGAGAAAGACAAGAAAGAAAGAGAATTATTGAATAGCAGGGTGATTTCAGATGGCTGCAGTGGCTGAGAAGTAGGAGAAAGAGGATGATGCAATGGAGAAAGACATGGAGAGGGAGCTGCCATAGCCGGAAGCATCAGGCAAGGCCTTAATGACGAGAAGACTGTTGATCTGAGAGCTAGGGGACAAGATGGAGCCACCAGGTGCAGCTCCACAGTCATAGAGTTCCCGGGAGATAGAAGAGCCCTTCAATAAGGGATGATCCTGGCGTGTTCGGGTCACTGGAAGCCCAAGGTGGTGGGAGTATAGTGAGTGAAGAGTACAGGGGCCACTGATAGAAACTAGATCTCCTCCAGATGAAAACTAGTGGTTCATTTATCTTTGTGTCTCTTTCCCTTGCCTCAGTGAAGAAAAGAAAGAAAGAAAGAAGGGGAGGGGAGGAAAAGAAGGCAAGAAGGAAAGAGAAAAGAAAGGAAGGAATGGAAGAAGACAAGAAGGAAGGAAAGGAAACTTACCTAAAGGATAAAGTGGCTTAAATGGGATCAGATTTAAAAATACCAAAATCTCACAGGATAAGTTTGTTTTTCTGAGTTGCAAAGACCAGGAAAACCCAAAAGAGAAAGGAGAAATGAGACTTTATAAGAGAAATGCACAAGCATCCCACTCCTGGTACAGCTTGGGGCTGTCTAATGAGGGCTCAGCCAATACAATATCATGCACCAATCTGGTATTTATTAATAAGGCAAGTCATGATTTTTAACTGATTATGGTACACAGATTACTCCCATCATTAATATAAATGAAATAGGAGGAATGGTGCCAAATGTTGCAAATGGGGACTGCCAGGAGACTTCACGGTGTAATTAGCTGAAAACACTAAGTATATCAAAGAACTGGTCTGTGAGCAGAACGGTTCAGTTCATCAGGAAGGAAGCAGACATGTTTATGTGTAAGGAGACTAGACATGGAAGAAAGTCAGCTTAGAAGGTGCTAGCAGTGTGGGGCTCACATGTTCAACTCAGAGGAGATATCTAAGGTCACTGTTTTATTTAGAATCCCTTAGATACCATAGGATAGACCTGTGTCCCCAATGAGATTTATTCACAGACATATTCTAACTGGCTTGCAAAGAAGGACCCCTTAGTTGTCAAATGGCTGTTAGTTTGGAAGGGAATACCCTTCATGTTTATTGAGCAATTACTATGTGATAGGTGCTCTACATGTGCAAATCATTTGCTGTTCTTGCATTACTAAAGTACATTTTACAGATGAGAAATACACAGCTCAGGAAGCTCAAGGAGCTTGGCTCAAGACCAGATTTCAAATGCAGGAGTGCATGAATTGAACGTCCGTTTCCCTTCCTCCAGGCCATACTGCCCCTGGAAATACTCCGCTCTGTGAAGCTTAAAAAGCACCCTAAAAATTCTGCAGTGGAAAGAGACCTGGCCCAGGGTCAGAAAGCAAGATTGCAAGGTCAAGTATGGCCACTGAGAACTGTGTGATTGTATCTATAAAGCAGGATATTGACAAACAAATGTAAGGTCTGACTATTTTCTGTGACGAGGCTCTCTTCTAAATAGTCTTAGCACATTTCATCATCCAGTTATTTTGTGTGGACAGGCAGCAATACTACCCTCCGCTTTAAAGATGAAGAAACAGGTATTCTGTGACCCACTCACACCAGCTCATGACAGACAAATGTAAAATTTTCAGAAATTTTGCAGTCCAGTTGTTAAATACAGATATTATTAAAAATTAAATTACATAAGCTTACATTTAAATACTCCGTATTAAAATCAAAGATAATAAGCACTCCAAACATAACACTTCCTAATTATTTTACTATAGTTCACTATTATCTAGGACCTTGAAGATATTTAAATCTGATGTGCACTACTGCCCATCTCTTTCTAACTTCCTGTTCAGTGACATGACACTGGAGGCTTGAAATCAGCCACAATGTGAGTATTTACACCAAAGAAATCATCCACTGATACATATCAGGGGCCTTTTTTTTTTTTTCTTGAAAATCAACTGTTACACATTAACCAGTACATCACTGAGATCAAGAGACCATTCAAGGTCAAATCCATATAGGAAATATGTCAGTTTGACAAATTCAAGTCATAGAGACACCTCCAGGTCATCTCAGTGGAAGGAAGTTTCTTATGAAGATACACAAAGAAGCAATAATAAAATAAATATTACATATTAAATAAAATATTAATGATGATTCTTAATAAAGTAGAAGCATTATTTATGATCATATCTTCCAGATTCAACCTGAACATAGACAAGATATATTGCCTAAACTTTTCATTATGTCCAATCAATTATATTTTTCATCCTAAGTATTGATTTCTCTCATCAAAGGAACAACAATGTCTTCTCTGTTCCTACAGGCCTTTGATGTGGGGGAAGACCATTGTCTTTACTACTGATGCCTCCAAAGAAGAAACAGCCATTGTCTATTTTCTCCATGTTCTTTGTGCATCAAAGATGCAATCTGAAATGGTGAGACCTCAGCCATGCACAACACTCAGCAATGTTAGATAGCTATGACTCTCTGCACCGTGATCTTTTTTCTCCGTTCTCTGGCTGTAGTTATATTAATTGTAGTTGGTGGTGGTGGAGGTATGTGAATGACCATATATCATACAGGTGATGTAGGAAAGACAGGGAAAGGCATAGTAGGTTGGGTTTCCCATTGATGACTGTTCCTTTGCAAGTCTACAGGTAAGGTACCCACTCATAGTCAAACTGATATCTCAGGCATGTTAACCTTCAGGAATTCATTTCCGATGTGGCTCTCATTAGGAAAGCTTTCTTCTAATGGTTTTATAAAAGCATTTTGGCACGTGCATAAGGAATGGCATGGTGCCAATGCATCACAGCGGGCAGAATCTGTAATGAAAATGTCTGGGAACAAGGTACCGAATGATGGAGCACCAGCCGGTGAACCAACAACAGGTCCAAGCACATTATCTTTCAACAGGGTCCAGGAGAGCTACCTCTTCGATAATGGATTTGAATGCTTAGGCATTCTCCTTATGTTTCAAGTTAATGTTCCCACATTTGTTTTTCTTTTAGGAAACCACAAAGCCAAGGTAGCAAGAAACAGCATGGTGTAATGGAAGAAGCACTGGTCCAGAGTCAGGAGATCTGGCGTCCAGTATGTGCTGCACCTGTCTCACTGATGGGCGTCACACAGCATCCCTTCTGTTCTCTGGGCCTCAGTTTCCTCATTTGCTAAGAAAGCAATCTAGCTCAAAATTTCTGAAGACTTATTCGATTTGGACAAACTGGCTTAAAGACCCATGACAATGCAAAAGACTTTTCCCATCCAAAATTAAAAGTAAAATTAAGCCTTTAAATGCAATTTTTGGCTAACTCATAAAATTCACATAAATGTATTACCATCCAGGTGTTACAAGACTTCCATAACTACCATTGTTATGGACACAAAACAATATACTCTCTGAGCTGAATGAATCAAGATTTTATTAATCAGTCCCTAATTGTTGCACATTTTGTTTCTTAGAAGATATTTTGGGGAGTCAACTCAGCTCAAAAGAAAATCCCCCTTCAATGAGAGCTTTCTCATCCCCATCATCCATAAGGAAGAGCCCTCTGGCATTCCTTGCTTTTGCCAAGTAACCAGAACTTCCTGACTACAGTTGATTAGTCCAGGGATGAACCCCAACTTTAAATGTGTCAATCAGATCATCTCTTCTTCGAATAGGAGTTGGATCATGTGCCAATATGTAAGCCAATCAGGTGGATGGAGTGAGAGGGAAAGTATCCTGGTAGGCTATTACTGGGTGACAAGCCCACCACTCTGAAGCCATGGTGGTGAGGAAGCAAAAGGCAACATTGCCAAGCCACCCAGTCTAAGCAAGAGTATTATGGAGTTGGAGGGGTGGGGGCTATTTACAAAGAGAAACCTAAAATCGGGGATGGGCAGCAAGGCAAAAATTGATTATTTTTCTATGTCTTTTAGTAACAAACCCAGAGCCAGAGGGGAACTACCTTGGATCAATTCCTATGACTTCCATTGTTATCTTAGATGTGAACTTTGATTCTTAATTTGGCATATTACCTTGTTAATCAATGACTGAACTCAATCGATCAATACACTACATGTGCATATGTGTATGTGCATGAGTGTGTGTGCATCTGAGTATGTATATATGTGTGGGGGGGTGGGTGTGGATGTGGGTGTGTCTTTAATGCAGACACAAAGCACCATCTCCAAATTCTGATCTTGTGGGCCTAGAACAGGGCTGAGGAAACTGAATTTTACTAAAGCTTTCCTTCCACTCCAGGTGATTTTGACACCTAACTACAGTTTGGAATACATTGCTGCTGATCACTGGGACCTGTTGAAGGTACACTTTTAGATAAGTTATTCTGATGTGGTTGCAAGGATGGATTGAGGAAGCAAGGCAGAAGAAGCAAAAAGTAGACTACTTTTCCTAACACAGGAGTTGATGGGCCAGGCCAGAACCAAACCAATACAGCACAGTTAAAGGAAATACAATCAAGAGCTCTCTTAGATCCCATGCACACATGAGAAGCCTGTGATGATTCTCGCCTGTCCAGCTGGGCAGTGACCTGCTTTCAAGGAGAAAGCAGTTGCTGAAGGAGGAGATGCTGCCACCACCTCCCCAATAGCATCCTATGATCCAGCCTTGTTTTCACTGACCCCACAGTTGTCTCTCATGCTTCCATGCCTTAGAATATGCTGTTCCTTCTACCTTTCCTTTTTTTTCTGCCTAGGGAATTCCTACATGTCTGTCACACCAAAATTTCAGCACTAGACTTCTGGAAAGCTTTCTTTCATCTCCCTGCCCACTGATCCCTCCCCACAAGGCCTCCCAATTTTACCTTAGTCTGAGTACCTACCCACCTCCCTGACATGGCTGTGAGGTCCTGAGGGGAGAATTAGTGCCCACTCACTTTAGAATCCCAATCACCCAGCAGATGGGCTGGTGGCCCTTGTTCTAAATAACCACCGATTAGTCACTGTCTGCCCGCCTGAGTGCCCGCATCATGCTGTGTGGGAGAGGGAGTGGAAGTTGGGACTCTGCAAAGAGACATCCTTTCCTACCCCACGAGCTGACTGGCCATGTGGGTGTTTCCAGAAGACAGAAAGTCTCAAGGCAATAAGCCCTCTCCCCAGAATGGAAGGCTGGGGGTAGGCTAGATAAATGCAGTTTTACAGGATTTTCTGTTTATCTGATTGAAGCAAAGCGAAGTTTGCCACAGGATTTGCTTCTGCATTGTGAGATAGCAGCCTTTGATGGCAAATAAAGGCTACATCAAATGGGTATTTTATGGTGTCTGGGTACCTGGGCTTAACGTCTATGCCTTACAATTTGTAGACTGGCCAAAGCAACCCCACGTGTTTTAGAAGAGTCTTATTTTTAAAGTATAAAATGTATAATATTTGATTTCCTTGAGAACACCTATATGTTCAATGCACACATTGTTAAGAAATAGTGATGGAGGACACACACCTACAGTGTTGCAGAAATAAAAAAAAATTGGTTTCTTTCTTAATTTGTAAAGAAGAGAGTTGGGGAAGGAGGGTGCATCAAGTGAGGAATGACTTAATGAAATGCTGAGCTTCTTCAGAATCAGAGGCAAATGTTTCTGTATCATGGCCAAAATGATATAAAACATTTAATATCATCTCTGAGCACATCACAAGTGCTCTGAATAGGATCCCAGAATTTCGCAGCTCCCTCTCCGGAAACTCAGGAGTCTGGGGCTCAGGGAAGCCTACATAGCAGCAGAGTTGGCATCTCTGCGATTCCTCCCCTTTGGGAAGAAGAAAGCTGTCGCTTCTGTCACCTGGACTATGGAAGGAGGAAGCTGCAGTGGCAGCTTTGCTTCCTGAATCCCATCCCACCTGAATCTTGGAGAAGGAATTCCAACAGTTGTGTCAATACAGAAATTCTGCTTCCAAATCCTGGGGTTCTTACCTGCAAATGACTTTCATATCAAAGGCAAGAGAGATCAGTTTACACACCATTTCCCCAGTGAATGCAGATCACCTGATATTTTCCAAGAGAAATGTAATTACCTCAGTATTTCCAAGAGGTGGAGAGAAATAGTACCCAGTTTTTCAGCCTCCTGGATGTGGGACATTTCTGGGGAGTAAGAATAGTAGTGGGCGAAATGGCTTACATCTGCCCAATTCTTACTATGTGAAGGCCAAGTTCTGAGAGCTCTGCTGATGTTAACCCATTTAGTTCTTTCAAACCTCATCAGCAGTGGGCAGTGCATTGCCCCTGTTCCAAGGATGAGGAGAGTGAGCCAGAAGAAGCCACAGCTACTGTGGGGCTTGATGACTGTAGGAGTCAGCCACTGGGTGTAGGAACTGAGGAGGAGGAGGGTTGTGGGAAATTCAGAAAGACAAAGGAAGGAGCTGGCATTCGACTGTGCAAGAGGTTCTTGAACTTCAGTGGACAACAGAATTACCAAAGGAGTTTGCATATTCATTTCCTCCACAAGACTTGGAATAAAGTCATGCCTATCACAAGTATTCTAGTTAAATATCCTTTGGGATAGCCCTAGAATGGAACATTAAAATGGGGCAGCTCTATTCTTACAGATAGCGATGCTCTCGATGACAGATGGATCAATACCAAAGGCACGATGGAGAGCAGTGTGACCCTGTGCTGTCACTAGCTTGAAACATCCACTCAGTGAAAGGCTGAACAGTGATAGGACAATTCTGGAAGGATACACAAGAAACCATGAGTTTCTCTGTATCAAAGAAACTGGTGGCTGGGAGATGTGAGGGGGAGCCAGTCACATTTTGCTGTTCATCCCATTTTCATGTGTTTTGAAGTTTGTGCCAGGTATGTGTATTGTTTTATCAAACAATCACTCAAGCAATTGTGCGTGTGTGTGTGTGTGTGTGTGTGTAATGCCAGCACCAGGCCCCATCCACAAATACTGAATCTGAGAGTACGGGGCTGAAAGGGCAGTGACAGGAGTGAGATGGGGCTTGGGCCAGGTGCTGTGAGGAGATGGCTGCTCCTCGGGGCTAAAGTGGATCCCCTGGGCGCCATGGCTCATCCCTGTAATTCTGGCACTTTGGGAGGCTGAGGCAGGTGGATCACTTGAGGTCAGGAATTTGAGACCAGCCTGGCCAATGTGGTAAAACCCCATCTCTACCAAAAAAATACAAAAATTAGCTGGGCGTGGTGGCGGGCACTTGTAGTCCCAGCTATTTGGGAGGCTGAGGCACGATAATTGCTTGAACCCAGGAGGTGGAGGTTGCAGTGAGCTGAGATAGCACCACTGAACTCCAGCCTGGGTGACAGAGTGAGTCCCTGTCCCAAAAAATAATAATAATAACAATAATAATAAAATTAAAGTGGACCCCCTGGACATTTTCCTGTGGAGGTCTTGAGGCCTGGTGTGGCTGTATCTGCTGTAAGGAAGTAATTAAGATTAAACGAGGTTGTGATGGTGGAGCCCTGGTCCCACAGGATTAGTGTCCTTATAAGAGGGGACATCAGAGATGGAGGGTGGTCTCTCTCTTTCTCCTGTATAAGAACACAGCAAGAAGACTGAAACCCAGGAAGTGGCCCTCACCAGAAACCAATTAGGCCAGCCCCTCGACCTTAGAGTTCCAGCCCAGAATGATGAAAAATAAATGCTTTCTTCAGTCCCTAGTCTGTGGTACTTTTGTTGTGGCAGCTGGAGCTGACTAATATAAGGGCTAAGGGAGGAGGCCAGAGCCCATTCCAGGGAGGTGCAGCCCACCTAAGACATTTGGGTAGTGCATGAAAGGCCTGAAGGGACATGTGGGAGAGACAGAGGAGAGCAGAGCAGGGACTTCAGATGGAGGGCAGCCTCCTCTCCAGGAGAGCCCGCCTGCCCACTGAAAGTTCTAGTGCCCACTGGATCAGGAAGAATCATTCTGCACATCTCAGCAGCCAGTTCAGGCCTGCATGACTAGAGGCCACTGGAGTGCACTCCTTCTTCCTGAAGCCCTCCTGGCAGGCCTGCCCCTCCATCCTGGGAGTGGATTACTCCCTTGAGGGCACTCTGCAGCAGCTTCGCCTGCTGGTGTGGACATCTCCCCAGGCTGGGAGGGCCCTTCCAATGTCACCTCCCAAAGGCCATGCCCACTGCTCTCTCTGTGAAGTCTGTCAGTGGATGTGGTCAATTCTCCTAACTATTTGTCCAAGCCTTGGTGAATGTTGATCACAGTCTCCCAAGTGGATGCTCTGTCTCACCACAAGACTGTGAGCCCCTCAAGGGCAGCAAAAGAATTTAATTTGTCTCTGAATTATTGGCCCTTAGTATAGTTTCTGTCACAGAGGAATGGACGTAAGTATTTGTTGAGTTAACAAGTAAATGAAGGAAGGAAGGAAAGGAGGAAGGAATGAAGGAAGGAGAGAAGGAAGGAAGGAGGGAAGGAGGGAGGGAGGGAGGAAGGAAGGAGGGCAGGCAGGCAAGAGGGAGGAAGGAAGAGGTGGAAGGAGAAACAAAGGAAAAAAGGAAGGAAGGAGGGAGAGAGGGAGGAAGGGAAGGAAGGAAGGGAGGGAGGAAGGAAAAAAGGAAGGAGGGAAAGAAGGAAGGGAGGGAGGGAGGAAGGAAAAAAGGAAGGAGGGGAGGGAGGAAGGGAGGAAGGAGGGAAGGAAGGAAGAAAGGAAGGAAAAAGGAAGGAGGGAAGGAAGAAAGGAAGGAAAAAGGAAGGAGGGAAGGAAGGAAGGAAGGAAAAAAGGAAGGAGGGAAGGAAGGAAGGAAAAAAGGAAGGAAGGAAGGAAGGATGGAAGGAAGGAAGGAAGGAGATGATAGATTAAACCAGGCTATTGACCGTCTAAAAATACTCTCTTATAGCATAAGGGAGCAAGAAATCAAATGAAAATATTCCCCAGGGCTTGGAGTCCCAATATTAAATCACAAGTCAAGGAGATTTATGCTGCCTTTTTGTCCATGTGTGTTTTCGTGGTATAAAGCCTGAAAACGGGTTTACTTCACGGTATCCACCCAGAATTCCCCACTTACTGGAATTAAATATTTCAAACAGAAATATGAGATAGTTAAACGTGACTTAAGAAGAGGTAGGAGGCAGAGTTGTGGATTAGTCGTGGCTGGGTGACCTTGAACTTGTTATTTGGTCTTTCTGAGTTGACTTCACCATCTGTAGAATAAGGGGAATGGCTCTTGCTGTATTCACAGGGCTGTTTGATGTGAATGTGTTTCACAAATGCCAAAGGGCTCTGTAAATGTGACAGCATTTTTATTTCTCTATTTGGCATTAATAAATAGTAAACACATGGAGGAGACTGTAAGACATTTCCCTCACTATATCCCCAAAACATAGCAGAGACTCCAGCACAGAGTGGGTCCTTAGTAAGTGCTTGGGGAACAGAACTGGGGGCTCTATGTGTGTCTGAATGTGTAGGCATATTATCCGATAATATAGACCTGGATATAGATACAGATAAATACAGACACAGACAGGATTCTCATTGCCATCTCATACTTACAAGGGGGAAGTGCACTTCCCTGGCAAGGTAAGCAGCCTTAGAAGGGTCTAAGCCCCACGATATTATGACATGGGCTGAGAAATAATTCAGACTTTATATTATCTCAAGTAATAGACCTAGACCTGGTCAAGAGCATCCCTGCCGGTCACTGCCATTGTCTGAACTCACGCATACTTTTACCACACCCACAGTGTTTGGCCACACTGCTCTCTAAATTCTAACTTGTGGGAAGGAAGAACTGTCTAAGAACCCAATGTCTCTCAAAGCCCCCATATATCCCTTCCACTTGATTCCCTTCCCAAACTGGAGCATGCATATGAACAAAATTGAATTCTGCCCATTAATTTGAAATCATTCTGTACTGATATAACATTTCAACCCTGCCAAAACAGTTTCTATTTCTGAGTAATTCTTTATTCCAAATTCTTCCAATTGGCATTCTTTTCAAAATGCTGGGCTCCAGTCTCTGTGGAGGACTGCAGATTGCATATGTCCCCAAAACATCTTTGCTTTCTTCAAAACTTCCCCAAGAACTCTTGTGGCACCATCCCTGTTCAATTACTCTCAGCAAGTACCATCTTCTGGATCCTTTCACTTCCAATTGGAGTCTGGTATTTATCATTTTTGTTTTGAATTATTTTCACCACTGGGAGACAAAAAAAAACACCTTGTTCCATGCACAGAAAGAAGCCATAAAAAATAAAAGACACATAGAAAAACCCACAATAAAAATATTCCTATTGGTTCTCCTGATCTTCTTCCACCTTTGCTTTTCTCAAAATAAGTGGCTCTCCCTGCCCTCATGAACACTTGTTTTGGGGCAAGTACATTGGGTTAAGTAATATGAAATTTATCAACCAAACCAGGATACTTCTGGGAGTTAAGTTAGTTATTATTATTAACTACACCAGAATAGCAGACATAAAATGAGACTGTTCTGGACACATCAGAAAATATGTTCAAGGCAGGAATAAAATATGCTGTTATTAGGACTTCTTTAGGTGCAAGTAACAGAAACCCAATATGAAGTAGCTTTTAGAAAAAAATGTATAGATTTAATATGTTATTGGCTCAGCATTAAGGTGGATTCAGTCACATCAATATTCCATGTCACCAAACTCATTTTATCTTGCCATCCTTCTTTCCCTTGTTTCTCACTGCTCAGCGCCTTCTCTCCTTTTGGATACAGACTTCCTCCACGTATCAGGGGAGATAACTGCTCCATGTCCCAAGAGGAAAGCCCTCTTTTCCTCTAGGAAAAACCCTGAAATGAACATAGATTGTCCTATCTTGCATCACCTGCTCACCCCTGGAACACATGCCTTCATCAGGGGAGAAGACACCATGATAGAGTAACTGCAATGTATGTTGGTGGAATGAAGAATTTCAAACAAAAATAATTATGCAGTATGGACTTAATAAACTGGATGTAAGGCAATGTTTCTGAATAGTGATGAGGGAGAGGAAAAAAATTACCAATCCACATCCTACAGATTCAGAAGACTATTTATTCTCCTAATTTTCCCACTGTGTAGATGAAGAAACTAATGCACAGAGAGGTTGAGTATCTTGCCCAAGATCGCACAGATAATCAATGGAGCATCAGGGAATCACATTTGAACCCAAGACTCTCTGAGGTGGGGCATTTAGAGCTTTCTCTTCTTCCCCTGCCTTGCACTACCCTGATTGTGAGACGTAACTCTTTCTTAGTCAAGACTGACTTTGTTTTTAAGCAAGAGAAAAGTAACCCAGACTCACTTAGGCAGAAAGGAGAATCAGTGGCTCATAATCCAAATGTAAGGTGTCCATGGGTACAGGCATAATAAGGGTGGGGAGGGCATCAGAATTATCTCTACCTGATTCTCCCCACACATTAACTTCACGGCCTTAGAATATCTGTTTCTATGAGGTTGAAACCATGGCTACCAGCAACTCCTGGGCTCAGATCCTCACTGTTTAGAGATCAGAGTCCTTTCCCTCTCTCCCTTCCTCCTACTTACATGCCCCATGCTCAACTGGGGTTCGGATCGGCCCAGACTGAGTCATGTGTTCACAAGCAACCAATCAGATGGCCAGGGATGTGAGGAGCTATGATTAGTCCAACTCCAGTCAGGTGCCCACCATTTAGCCAATCACTGTAGCTAGAGCTGCAGGGTCAACGAAGAAGCAGGAAGGTTCTATCAGGCCAGTAGGAAAATGGAAGGAACTTAGTGCACACTATAGATTCTTCACAAAATTAGTCAAACTGGCTCTCAAATAAGAAATTTGGGAAATAAGTGTTTTAGAATCATTTTGTCTGCATACAACCATATCTCCACATGTTCTTTCTGAATGTGTTTTTGCCCAAATTCTGAATTTTTACTTAAGTGCAGTTAACTCCTCTTCATGTATCTCAAGGCAAGTTGTCTGTTGAGCCAATATTTAAGGATGGTGTCAGCTGTAACCTTGGCTTTTTCCATACGTCCTAAATTTTGCAAGGGCTACAGGCCCTTTAACTCTGTTGCACAATAGAACTTTGGGTAGCATGTCTAATAAGTGAAAAAAGCCTTCTAGAGATAATGGGGCAGTATATTTGAAACTGCAGCTGCAGTGGAAACCCTGGGCTGAGCTTCAAGCAAAATGTGGCAGAATAATACTTCTGAAATATAAACTAAAAATTTTTTTTCCTGAAAATTCTTTCCCCAACCCTCTTTGAACAGCCAGACTTTTCTTGTGCTCATTGCCTCAGAGGTAGAGAACATCAAGGCAAGAATATAATATGCTGCTTGTATTTCCCTGGCTTTTGTCTTCCAGAAGCCCAGATCCTTAGGGAAACAGTGAAATAAACAAAAGCATGAAGGGTTGAAGAAGTTACAACTCTCCCTCTTTTGTCTCCTGACCTCAGCCTAAGGGGAGAAGGAAGGAAGGATGATGCAAGGGAGAGATAAAGATGTGGACACTGCTTTTTATTTAGTGCAAACAGTACCTTGACAATGTGATTAAGGTCAGCACCATCCGTGATGCCATGTAGATACCATGTGCCCCATGCTCTGATGGGATAAAAAGGGCACTTAAATTTTGTTGTCTCCTCTCCAAAAATCCATAGGCCCAGTCTAATCATGAGAAAATCTCACACAAACCATGACTGAGGTGCATTCTACAACATACCTGATGAGTCCTCCTCAAAGTTGTCAAGGTCATGAAAAATAAGGGAACTGAGAGATTGAGGAGACTGAAGGACATGATAACAAATGGCAATGGAGTAAAGTGGGTTGAATTCTGCAACAAGAACAAAAAGACATTAAACAAAAGCTTGATGAAATTCAAGTAAAGTCTAGAGTTTTGGTAATAGTAATTTACCAATGTTAGTGTCTTACTTCTGAAAAATATACTAGAGAAATGTAACATTAAGGGAAAGTTATACTTGGCAAAGGGTATATGGGAATTCTCCATATTATCTTTGCAACTTTTCTATAAAACTAAAATTATTACAGAATAAAATGTTTGTTAAAACAATCAAACAAACAAAAACAAGAAAGGGGACTATGCCTCCAACCCCCACCTAGGTTTATGGAATCTGAAAATAGAGACAAGTTGGGCCTGTTTTCTATGCGGAACTCCAGGGAAATGTGGAACTCCAGAGAAAAAACGGCTTCGTGGAATATCTAGGCCTTCACTGAGGGCCCTGGTCAGCCTCACCAACTCTCTGCACTCAGCCTGGCCACAGAAAGATTCCCCTGAAACTGAGTGGACAAGAGGTAGAACCCATCCATGGAACCAAGTAAGATGCAAGGAGAACATCCAAACCTGAGAAAGAACAGAGGCTGGAAGGAAGAGAGGCTCTCTACATTGACTGAAACTGAATTGCCCAAAAGAGAAATTAACATTAGTCTTAGGAGGAAAAAAATATGTATAGCTGTATTCTACCCCCATGTGAGTTTGTAGAGTAAGCTTTGCATTTTCTGTAAAAAGAAGACAGAGGAAGAAGAGGAAGGCAAAAAAAAAAAAATCATTCATTGCACACTTAGTCTATGCTGGGGATAGGTCAGCTCTATGTACATGTATTGGTTTTCTATGGCTGTGTAACAAATGGCCACAAACATAGTGGCTTACAATTCCTATTTATTATCTCACAGCTTCAGTAGGCCAGGAGTCCAGGCACAGTGCAGCTAAGCTCTCCACTCAGGACAGCATATGCTGAAATCCAGATTTCAGTTTTCTGTTTCCATAAATAGTATGTTTATTTGGCATCTATATTAGTCCATTTTCACACAGCTGATAAAGACATACTCAAGACTGGGAAGAAAAAGAAGTTTAATTGGACTTAGAGTTCCGCATGGCTGGAGAGGCCCCAGAATCATAGCAGGAGGTGAAAGGCACTTCTTACATGGTGGCGGCAAGAGAAAATGAGAGAGAAGCAAAAGTGGAAACCCCTGATAAATCCATCAGATCTCATGAGACTTATTCACTATCATGAGACTAGCATAGGAAAGACCAGCCCTGAAGATTCAATTACTTCCCCCTGGATCCCTCCCACAACACGTGGGAATTCTGAGAGATAAAATTCAAGTTGAGATTTGGGTGGGGACACAGCCAAACCATATCATTCCACCCCTGGCTCCTCCAAATCTCATGTTCTTGCATTTAAAAACCACTCATGCCTTCCCAAAAGTTCCTCAAAGTCTTAACTCATTTCAGCAAAAGTCCACAGTCCAAAGTCTCATCTGAAATAAGGCAAGTGCCTTCTGCCTATGAGCCCGTAAAATCAAAAGCAAGCTAGTTACTTCCTAGATACAATGAGGGTACAGGTATTGGGTAAATATAGCCATTCCAAATGGAAGACATTGGCCGAAACAAAGGGGTTACAGGGCCCATGCAAATCCAAAATTTAGCAGGGCAGTTAAATGTTAAAGCTCCAAAATGATCTCCTTTATTCCAGGTCTCACATCTAGGTCATGCTGATGCAAAAGGTGAGTTTCCATGGTCTTGGACAGCTCCACCCCTGTGGCTTTATGGGGTACAGCATCCCTCCTGGCTGCTTTCACAGGCTTGTGTTGAGTGTCTGTGGTTATTCCAAGTGCATGGTACAAGCTGTCAGTGGATCTACCATTCTGGGGTCTGGAGGATGGTGGCCCTCTTCTCACAGCTCCACTAGGCAGTGCTCCAGTAGGGACTCTGTGTAGGGGCTCTGACTCCACATTTCCCTTTTGCACTACCCTAGCAGAGGTTCTCCATAAGGGCCCCACCCCTGCAGCAAACTTTTGCCTGCGCATATAGGCGTTTCCATGCATCTTCTGAAATCTAGGCAGAGGTTCCAAAACCTCCATTCCTGACTTCTGTGCACACGCAAGCTCAACACCATTCAGAAGCTGCCAAAGCCTGGGGCTTCCACCCTCTGAAGCTACAGCCCAAGCTCTACATTGGCCCCTTTCAGCCACAGCTGGAGTGGCTACAACAGGGGACCAAGTCCCTAGGCTGAACATAGGAAGGGGACCCTGGGCCTCGCCACAAAACCACTTTTTCCTCCTGGGCCTCTGGGCCTGTGATGGGAGGGACTGCCATGAAGTTCTCTGACATGGCCTGGAGATATTTTCCCCATTGTCTTGGGGATTAACATTAGGCTCCTTGTTACTTATGCAAATTTCTTCAGCTGGCTTGAATTTCTCCTCAAAAAATGAGTTTTTATTTTCTACTGCATCGTCAGCCTGCAAATTTTCTGAACTTTTATGCTCTGTTTCCCTTTTAAAACAGAATGGTTTTAATAGCACCTAAGTCACCTTTGGAATGCTTTGCTGCTTAGAAATTTCTTCCACCAGGTACCCTAAGTTATCTCTCTCAAGTTCAAATCTCTAGGGCAGGGGCAAAATGCTGCCAGTCTCTTTGCTAAAACATGACAAGAGTCACCTTTGCTCCAGTTCTCGACAAGTTCCTCATCTCCATCTGAGACCACCTCAGCCTGGACCTTATTGTTCATATCACTATTAGCATTTTTGTGAAAGCCATTCAACAAGTCTCTAGGAGGTTCTAAACTTTTCCACATTTTCCTGTCTTCTTTTGAGCCCTCCAAACTGTTCCAATCTCTGCCTGCTACCCATTTCCAAAGTAACTTCCACATTTTTGAGTATCTTTTCAGCAGTGCCCCACTTTACTGGTACCGATTTACTGTATTAGTTCATTTTCAGGCAGTTGATAAAGACATACCTGAGACTAGGAAGAAAAAGAGGTTCCACATGACTGGGAATGCCTCAGAATCATGGTGAGAGGTGAAAGGCACTTCTTACATGGCAGTGGCAAGAGAAAATGAGAGAGAAGCAAAAGTGGAAACCCCTGATGAACCCATCAGATCTCGTGAGACTTATTCACTATCACGAGAATAGCACAGGAAAGATCAGCCCTCATGATTCAATTACATCCCCCTGGGTCCCTCCCACAACACATGAAAATTCTGAGAGATACAATTTAAGTTGAGATTTGGGTGGGGACACAGTCAAACCATATCAGTATCCATTAAAATCATAAAATCAAATTAATGGGCAAAGTTACTTACATCTTCCCCATGATCCAGTTTTTGCAGATGAATGAAAATAGTATTACAACCCACTCAACATAAACCACAGCATCTGTGTTTTGAGTTCTGCCCAATAGGGGACATTGCCATCTAACAACTATCTACCACTGTCCTAACAGAGGCTGTGGCCTAACCTTTTGCCTCGCTCCTCCTTCTGCTTCCTGACCAAATCTGGTGCTTCCCCACTTGGCTTGTGGTGTGGCAAGCCTCCTTCCCTTGGGAAATGTAAGTAGTAAATTCTTCTTTCAATGGCATCAGGCTCTCCATGTCATCATTTAGTTACCTCCCAAAATCAAAATCCTGCAGGTACATTTTAATACAGTCTGCTGGCCAAAGTCTCAGTGGAGGCTGAATTTTCTCCCAGGTTCACATGGTTATTGGTAGAATTCAGTATCTTGCATCTAAAGGATTGAGGTCCTTGTTTGTTTTCTTGCTTGCTGCCAGCAAAGAATCACTCAGCTCATAGAGGCCATTCCCAGATCCCTGCCAAAAGGCCCCCTTCATGGCCAGTTCACAATGTGACTGTTTTCTTCGAGACCAACAGGAGAGTGTCTGCCACTGCTTCCTGTCTCTTTCAAGGGCTCCCCTGGTCAGGTCAGCCCCACCTATGATAATATCCCTTTTGATTAATTTAATACAAGTGATGAGGGATATCAGTGTCATCTGTAAAGCTCCTTTTTCCATAAAATGTAATTTAATTGAAAGGAGGAGCTAGCCAGAAAATGTGCACCAGAGGGCTGGGGGCTTGGGGGCCATCGCTGATTTGTTTCCACAATACGCCTTATTTCATCCATTCTCAGAGTGGTTCTGTGAGGTAGGTAGCATTTTCCTTCCAGTTACAAACATGTTAGCGAAACAGGGTCATATTGTGCAAAAGTAGTTGTGGTTTTTGCATTGTTGAAATTTGCCATTTGATATTGGAATACACTCTTACATGAATGTAGTTATGCTATACATCATTTTAATGGACACTTCTCACTTCATGTTTTTTCACTAATGACGTATTACTTGCTCCTTATTTTATATTTATTTTAGACTATGGGAATAATGTTAGACAAAAAGCAAATTCAAGCATTTTTTTTTTTCGATACTGAGTCTGGCTCTGTCACCCAGGCTGCAGTGCAGTGGTGTGATTTTGGCAACCTCTGCTTCCCAGGTCCAAGTGATTCTCCTACCTCAGCCTCCCGAGTAACTGGGATTACAGGCGTGCACCACCATGCCTGGCTAATTTTTGTATTTTTAGTACAGATGAGGTTTCCATGTTGGCCAGGCTAGTCTCAAACTTCTGGCCTCAAGTGATCTGCCCACCTCAGCCTCCCAAAGTGCTGGGATTACAGGCATGAGCCACTATGCCTGGCCAATATTCTTATTCAAGTTCAAAATGGATTGTAAAGCATCAGAGACAACTCACAACATCAACAACACATTTGGCCCAGGAGCCGCTAACGAACTTACACTGCAGTAGTGGTTCAAGAAGTTTTGCAAAGGAGAAGAGAGCCTTGAAGATGGGGAATGTAGCAATCGGCCATCGGAAGTTGACAACCACCAATTGAGAGCAATCATCAAAGCTGATCCTCTTGTTACAACTATGTGAGAAGTGGCCAAATAACTCCACATCGACCATTCTACAGTTGTTTGTAATTGGAAGCAAATTGGAAAGGCAAAAAGCTTGATAAGAGGATGCCTCATAAGCTGAGCAAAAATTTAAAAAGAAAGTCATCGTTTTGAAGTGTCATCTTCTCTTTTTCTATGCAACAATGAACTATTTCTGAATCAGATTGACATATGACAAAAAGTGGATTTTATATGACAACTGGCGATGACCAGCTCAGTGGTTGGATTGAGAAGAAGCTCCAAAGCACTTCTCAAAGCCAAACTTGCACCAAAAACAGGTCATGGTCACTATTTGGTGGTCTGCTGCTGGTCTGATCCACTGCAGTTTTCTGAATCCCAGCAAAACCATTACATCTGAGAAGTATGCTCAGCAAATTAATGAGATGCATCAAAAACTGCAATGCCTGCAGCCAGCTTTGGTCAACAGAAAGGACCCAATTCTTCTCCACGACAACACCCAATGGCACATTGCACAAAGTTTCAAAAGTTGAACAAATTGGGCTACAAAATTTTGCCTCATCTGCCATGTTCACCTGGCCTCCCAGCAACTGACTACCACTACTTCGAATATCTTGAAAACTTTTTGCGGGGAAAACATTTCCACAACCAGCAGGATGCAGAAAATGCTTTCCAAGAGTTCATTGAATCCTGAAGCACAGATTTTTACCCTACAGGAGTAAACAAACTTATTTCTCATTGGCAAAAATGTGTTGATTGTAAGGTTCTTATTTTGATTAATAAAGATATATTTGAGCCTAGTTATAATGATTTTTGCACCAACCTAATATTTAAACCTGAGAAAGATTTGTAATTCAATTTTATGCATATTATTGGATACCTACTATGTGCCAGACACTATGCTAGACTAATATAAATCTCTTGATCTCCAGGGTTTCATAATCTACTATAACAGGCAGCTATGTCTTAATGATAGTGAATATCAACTAAACAATGTCCACATACCATCTCTTTAAGGGACAAAAGCATGTGAAGTTGGTATTTATTCTTATGAGCTTTCATTTTACATGTGAGTAAACTGAGGCTTAGAGAGTTTAAACAATGTTCTCAGAGTTGCACATGTCATAAATTCTGAAGAGGGAACTTTTATGCTCAGAGCAGTTCACCTCCATGGTTCATAAGTTTAATAAATATGACATGCTGAATCTCAATACAAAAATTCTTGTCTCATATTCAATAAGAACTGCTAGAAAAGAGAGTGAGATCAATGGTAAAATGAATTTTTTAAGACAACTAGAGAATACAGAAGAGGTAATGTTTTAGTCCATTTGGACTACTATAACAAAATATCATAAACTGGGGAGCTTATAAACTACAGAAATTAATTTCTTGTGGTTCGAGAGGCTGAGAAGTCCAAGATCAAGGCACCTGCAGATTCAAGGTCTGATGAGACTGCCTTTCCTGAGTTGCAGTGGCCACCTTCTTGCTCTGTCTTCACATGGTGAAAGGGATAAACCAGGTCCCTTGGGCGTATTTATAAGGACACAAATTTCATTCATGAGGGCAGAATCACATTCTATGAGATATATAGCATTTTTTTAATCATACTGACTTACATTTTAGTGAAACAGAGGCCTATATTTAAATCATCTCCATAAAGGTCCCACTTTGGGGTAGAATTGCAACATATAAATTTTGGGGGGACACAAGTATTCAGATCATAGCATTCTGCCCCAGCCCCCCACTCAAATTTATGTCCTTCTCATAGGCAAAATACATTATTCCCTCCCAATGGCCTCAAAATTTTTAACTCATTCCAGTATCAACTGTAAAGCCTAATTCCAGCATCTCATCTAAATATTATCTAAATTAGATATGGATGAGACTCAAGGTAGAATTCATCCTGAGGCAAATTGCTCTCCAGCTGTGAACCTGTGAAATCAAATAAGTTATGTGCTTCCAAACTCCAATAGTGGAACAGGAATAAGATAGACATTTCCATTCCAAAACAGAGAAATAGGAAAGAAGAAAGGGACTACAGTTTCCACAAAGATTTCAAAACCCAACAGGGCAAACAGCATTAAATCTTAAGCCTCCAGAATAATCTTCTTTGACTCAACGCTCTGCCCTTCAGGCCCACTGGTCAGAGTTCCCACCTTCCAGGAACATTAAGGCAGGGGTTGGGTCCCCAACACTCCTCGTGGTCCTGCTCCCATGGCTTTAGTGTACCTCACCCCAACAGTTTTGCTGGGTATAGCCCATGCTGCAGTTCTCATGTGTTGAAGTCACGTGCTTGTGGCTCCCACAGTCTAGAATCACAGACAAGTAGCTCCACTGGTCTAGAGTCCTGGGACAGCTACACCCCGGATCTCTATTAGGCATTGCCCTGGTGGGGACCCTTTAGTGACTCTGTCTCTGCAATGGTCCTATGCCTGGGTCATGTGCCCCAGGCTCTAGGCAGCTTCATTCTTTAAAATCTAAGTGGAGGTAGCCGTACCCCTGCAGCTCATGCACTCTATACACTGATGAATATGGCAAAACATGGACATTGCCAAGGTTTGCCTCCAAGGTTTACTCCCTGTACCCTCTGGTGAGGCAGCCACAGTGGCCTGTACCACACCTGGGCTGACTGGAGCCACACCTGGGCTGACTGGAGCCACACCTGGGTCATCCAAGGAGCACTACACCAAAATGCAGGAAGCAAAGTATTTAGGTGGCCCTGGGAAGCTGATGTCCTGCAGGCATCCTTGGCTCTTCCTCTTAAATCGAATTGCCTCTAAGGCCTTTGCACTTTAGGCTTGTGTTAGTAAAAGCAGCAACAATAATCTCCAAAATGCCTTCATGTCATTTTTCCATTTTCTTAATGAATAGCACCTAGCTGATTCATACTAATCTTCTTATCAAATGGTCACCTGGACACATCCTTGGTGTCCTCTCCAGAGCATGCTTTCTTAATTTTACAATGGGGACAGACTGATAATTTTTCAAACCTTTAAGTTGTACTTCTCTTTTGATTAAAAATGTTATTTTTAAGTTGTTTCTACCTTCTCACATCTTAGCATAAGCAATCAAGAGAAGCCATGTCACACCTTCAACACTTTGCTTAGAAATTTCTTTTGCCAAATATCCAACTTTATTGTTCACAAGTTCTATCTTCCACAAAACACTAAGATGCAAATATAATACAGCCAATTTCTTTGCCACTTTTTCACAAGGATGATTTTCTCTATTGTCCAATAATGTTTTCCTCCTTTTGGTCTGAGACCTAATCAGAACGATCTGTACCATCTATGTTTCTACCACCTTTCTGTTAACCACCACTTAGGTATTCTCTAAGAAGCTTGAGGCTTTCTCTAAAGCTCTTCTCTTCTCCTTCTGAGCACTCACCAGGATCATCCTTAATAGTCTGTTCTTAAGAATGTAGGCTTTTTTTAGAAGGCACTTCACAACTCTTTTAATTCCAAAGGCAATTCTCTATTTTTAGGTATTGGTTACAGCAGCTTACCCACTTCTCAGTACCAGTTTTTGTCTTACTCTATTTGGCTTTCTTTAACAAAATGCCATAAACAATTGTTTATAAGCAACAAAAATTTATTTCTCACAGCTCTAGGGGCTTGGAAGTCCAAGATCAAGGAGACAACGGATTTGGTGTCTAACGAGGGCCCATTTCCTGGATCATAGATGATGATTTCTCATGAAGCACTCATGTGGTTGAAGGGGCAAGGCAGGTCTCTAGGGGCTCTTTTATAAAGGCACTAATCTTATTTATGAGGGCATTGCTGCATGACCTAAAAGGCCCACCTCCTAAAACTATCACCTTGGAGATTAAAGTTTCAACATATAAATTTTGGAGGCACACAGACATCCAGATTATACAAAGCACATTTCACCAGGATTGGTAACTATCTGATGTAAGAGATGAGATTGAAGCTGGACCTTCGTGAATTAGCAGGACTTCCACAGACAAGGATTCAGAGAGGCAGCAAAGAGAAAAATTTGAAGGGCAATACATGCAGAAACAATGGCTAGAGGGGTTGGTGTTCAGGGGTGAGAGAGGATGTATTCTGTCTCTTATATCTATGTGTCTCAATTTAGGGACAAGATGGACTGATTCCATTGAGTATCCATCTCAGCCCTAAGGAAAGTTTGAGACCTGGTAGGACATGACACATTCCAAAAGATACAGGGTGCAAAATTAGTGCCTCTTTCTTGAGGAGTTCAGAAAGCTTTCCCAGAGGAGTGCTTCTTAATATTTTGCCCCCCAAGGGACATTTTATGAGATATTTCTGGAGACATTTTTGATTATCACAAGTGGGAAGGTGAAGATGGTACTACTGGAATCTAGTGGGTAGAAACTAGGGATGCTGATGAATTTTGCAGGTTGAAAGTTTGTGTGCCCCCAAATCCATATGTTAAACCCCTAACCCCTCAATGTGATGGTATTAGCCAGTGGGACCTTTGGAAGGTAATTAGGTTGAGAGGGTGGAGCCCTCATGAATGGCATTAGTGCCTTTATAAGAAGAGACATAAAATCATTCTCTCTCTCTCTATCTCCCCCCACCCACCCCCCATTCTCCTATGTCTGCATACCCGGAAGCCAGCCCTCACTAAACACCAGATTTGCCAGCACATTGATCTTGGACTTCTCAACCTCCAGAACTGTGAGCAAGAAATGTTTTTTCTTGCCATCCAAATAAGATGAACATTTGTTATAATAGCCCAAATAGACTTAGACAAGCCCTAAATTTCCATAGTTCCAAGGTCAAGAAACTCAGCTAGTGAGCCCATAAGGAATGTTTCTCAATCAGTTAGTACTTTATGACTTTGAGTGGTGATGGAAAATTTATGTCATTAGGCTCAGTTCTTTGTTTGCGATAGGTCCACAAGTGTGCATAATCTTAAAATCAAACCCAAAACGTAGTTGCAGATTCATTCAGTAAATTCACAGGATGCCTGCTACTTGCCCAGTATTGCTCCAGCTGGAAAGGTGGTAAACAAATTCCAAGACCAAAGAGCACACACATCTTGTGTGTAAGAGTAGGGAGATTTGGTCCTGTAGTGACAAAGGTCCTCCAACTTGCCATCGGCAATATGGTTTGCTCACCGTGAGTCATGCTGCCCTTGCTAGGGTGATGGCTGGAATGATTAATCCACCCTGTTGGGGCCTAATCTCCCTGGGCTCAGTTCCCATCTGATTCCCACCCGAGTTCCATCAAACGGAGGCCTCTATCAGCTCATTCCCCATGCACAAAGGGGGTGGAAAAGGGTGTGGTAGAGAACATGCTCACAATCTGCCCCCTTAAAAGGTGCAAGACCCAGCCAATCAAGAGGATAAGGTGCCCTGTGCGAGCCCTGAGGAAGATCGGCTCAGTGTTAGCTCTGGAAGGTGCCAGCCTGTGTAGGAAAGTCTGACATGAGAGTTGGCAGAGCCCTGGCCCTCAGGCAGTCAGCCTGAGACAGCCACCATTCCAGGATGCCTTCCCTGAGGTCTCAGCAGTGTTCCCACAGTCTGGGGAGGGTCTCTCAGGGAGGCAGGAGTTGCACAGGCTCAGCCCACCACTCTCCTAGGGTTGCCTCTGTGACCCTCCCACCTTAGGGGGCCAGGCTGGGCAGCAAGAGACCACATAGCCTGCCTAGGATGCAGGTGGGATGAACACCCAACCAAGTCCTCATCGAGGCAGGCCATGACTCTGAAAAGTACAAACAAGCAGCTTATTCATTCCTTTATTCAAGATAAGTATCTACTTAGCGCTACTTTATAAGTGCTGGGAACTCTGCCGGGTTCTGGAATGCAGAAATGAGCAAAGTACGCACATTTCCTACTGTCATGGAGCTTGCAGTCTAAGATCCACAAGCCACCAAGACAAACCCAGAATCCCATGACTTATTCATTATTTATCAGACCAGCACTTATGTTCATCATTTAATTTTGTTGGCACTGCATCCCTCCAAACATCCCAGGTGACAAGGACATGAAGAAAGAGAATTTAGGGAGATTGGGAGAACACCCATGCTCACACACATGCCACTGGCCGGGGCCCGAGTGGGATTTGAACCCAGTTGTGTCATTGCTTCCTTCAAGCCCCACATCCCCATCTGATTCATCCTGTTATGAGCCTTCTTCCTTCTTCTTCTACATGGAATCAGTTTCTTTTTACAAGAGAGGGGACACCTGGGGACTTGGAGACCATTATCTACTTGGTCTTTATATTTATCTAATTCATTTCTTCTTCTATTCACTTAATTCTACACACGCATACTGGATGCTTACATCATGCCAAAAGCTTCACTCCAGCAGGTCCCCTGCACCTGGATCACTCACAGCCTGTTTGCGAGGAGGCTCATACATGACTACCTGGAACACAAGATAGATGATGATTGTGCACACACGAGAGTTACAGACAGTCATTTGGGCACTCAGATGAGAAGAAGTGTGGGCATATGGAGACAATTGGTGAGGGCTTCAGGAAAGAGGTGATCTTTGAACAGAGACCTGAAAGGTGGTTAAGCTGTACCTGCTGGAATGGACATTAATGGTCCCTGATTCTGGGTATGTATCAACTTTGTAGTCAGAGCATGTGAATTAGCTAGACATTCGGCACGCTGTCTTACCTCTGACTCTCATTAGCCTCCTCTGTGGAATGGAGACACAGTACCTAGGACTGTGAAGGAAGTGAAGGCACCTGCTTCTTCATCTGGAATACCTGTACTCATTAAAGTGGGTCAGCCTTTTTCCAGGCTCATGGAGGTCCCACATTGTAGCACACAATGTCCCTTTGCCCCATCTGGAGTCCTAAAAGTGTGGACATGCATGTGGGGACAATGACCAAGTAGATAGAGAACAGTGATGGAGAAGCAGGCTACGACCCCTTCAGTGAGAGCCCTGACCACCCAGCCAAGACTGACCAAACTCCTCCCGGCTTCAAGATGCTGGATCCTCCTCTGGAAACGTGTCAGCAAAAGGAAGGGTGTGTTGGGAGCAGACGAGGGCATGATGCATCCCCAGGTTTTTACTGCAGCCTAATGGCATGCTCTCACAGGGACATTGATAGACATGCAGGATCTGGGCTTGCTGGCTGGCCTGGCTCAGCACTCCCTACCCACGCCTGCCTCGCCTTCTGGCCTTGCCAAATGAATGAGCCTTCCTGCAAGTTTTCTCAGGACTGTCTGAGCCCAGGGAGAGCAAAGAACTGAAGTCTGTGAACAGGTGAAATTCCTTGGCATCAATCCACACCATTTCTTCCCTTCCAAGTACTCAGTGACAAATAGGTCTACCTGCCCCTTAGTCATATGACGATCTTAGGGCAACCAACCCCCAACCAACTCCCTCTGACCTTTGCTGCAGCTCCTGCAGATGGACTGGGGAATAATATTCATCTTGATCTTCAACTGGATTAAGTCTATGCCAAGCCCAGGGGGCTGTGGTTTTCAGGCCTGGGCTACTGCCTGTTTTTGTAAATAAAGCTGTATCGAAATTGTCACCCCTATTCATATTACGTGCTATCTGACGATGTTTTTGTGCTACAATGGCAAAATTGAGCAGTTGCCATGGACTCTGTATGGCCTGCAAGGCCTAAAATATTTACTATCTGGTCCTTTAGAGAGAAAGTTGGCAAATCTTCCCTCTGAAGTATATCAGATTTTATATTGTTGTCATTCATTCAGGAAGTCATTCATTCAGTTATGCCACTAGTCTGTTTCCCACCAGGCTGTAAGCAATTGGAAAGCAGAGGCTGCCTCTTCTATCTTTGTATCATCCTCAGTGCCAAACCCAGTGCACAGTAAGTCCTTAGGAAGTATTTGTTGAATGAATGAATGAATGAGAAATGAAAGCAATAAATGCATAAGTGAATACATTCTTGGTCTCTGCCATCAGGAAACTTAATAGTCTAGCAGGAAAGACAAACCCAAAAACAAATAAGTAAAATAAAATCGGTTAAGGGTTACCATAAGCATGGACATATTTTCAGAGGAAAGGGCTCCTGATTCTACAGTAGAAGCTGATAACATCAGAGCATGGTCTTGAAGAATATTAAGAGCTTGCATTTCTAATCCTAAAATCTATGGGTTTTAGAATCAGAGGTGATTGAAGGTTAGAGGAGTTTGGGAGGATTGGAGGAGAGAGGAGTTTGGGTATTCATAGGGCTGTGAGAAGGGAAGTAAATTCACCCACTTTTTTCACCAACATTCACTGTGTACCTTCTAAAGTCCTAGCCCTGACATCCCCCATCCCTCACTCTCCTCTTTGACCGGGAGCCACACTGTGTGATTTAGGCAGGCCGCTTACCTCACCATGCCTCTGTTGTCATTTATGGCAGCATGATGATGCCCCCCACCTCCTGGATTTTATAGGAAGATTCAGTTCCTAATACCTGCAATGTGCTTGGCACACGGAAGCACTCAGAAAGAGTCAATTTGAAACAAGAGATATGATTTAGGCTTAACAGCTGCAAAATGGCAGCCTGGTTTCTTTGCCTGACCCACTTCTCACCCTGCAGGGGTAAAGCTGTTCACTCCCAGAGGCCTCCGCCTCTCAGTGGTCCCCTAAGGCCTGTGGCTGATGCACTTTCCCACGGGCCTGCCGACGGCCCTCCACCTTCTTACATTGCCATGAGAAACACAATCTTACCTGCCGGCATCTCCATATTGCAAACTTCACAGGCATGCATGCCATGCCTCCACCAATAAACTGTCTTTTCTGTTTGCAAAAGGGACTTTAAAAAAACAACAACAATAAAAAAACATGTTTCTGTCTTTCTTTTCTTGGTGGAAACATATAGAGTGACAATCGCATCCTGGTGAAATAAAATTGCACCCACGGCAGAAGCTGAGGCCGCAGCTCCTATTTTAATGAACAGACACCCTGCATAACAATTTTCAAGCCCTCCTGCCATCTCTCACCCCTCCCTCCTTCCCTTCCTCCTTTCTCCCGTTTTTCCCTTTACTCATTCCTTTTCTCCCATTCTCAGCACAAAAGTTGAAGGGAAAGAAATCACAAGGTGGCAGATACTGAGATTGCCGTGGATATCTAGTGCCATATATATTGTCAGAAAAATCACCGTGCCTGTTAAAAAGGAAGAAAGCAAAACTCAGGACTCAGAAGACTGTGCAGTTATCCCACATTCTCATTCAATTTTTTTTTTTTTTTTTGCTATTTAAATTTCACTATATTTCTTTTTTTAACCTCTCTTGCAGGTCTTTATACATAGGACACAATACACACACACACACACACACACACACACACACACACCCCTCACTCTCTCACTTCTGTCATTTAAAGTATGAAGAAACTAGTGAAGAAAATCTATTTTCAGCTGTTCCATGTTAGAAAGCTTTTGCCACCATGATGAAAGAAGTGGATTTTGAAGAAAGTCAAGGCACTGATGAAGATGAAGGAATATTCTGACCAGCAGCCATCTGTTCTGTTAATTAAATCCTGTGCACATCAAGTAGTATGCTCTTACGTAACTAATAATTAAGAACTAAAGAGAGGTATGTATGCAGCATCCACTATGAATACTTTTATATATTGAAAAAAATAAAAATAAAGGCCCAGCCTTATTCTGGTCCATAGTCTAGCGATGATTAAACAGGCATTGATCAGGGCCTTCAAATACAAAACAGGACTCAGGTCTCAGAGAACAAAGGTTTCTATCAGATGCCTTTTCTTCTAATGGTCCTTGTGCAGTAAAAATAAAGTCCAAACACTATAATTTTACTCGCAGAAAAGTTACAAATACTGTAGGTATCTTTAGAAACAGCTGCAAAAGTGGTTTCCCTTCTGACAAGATTGGTGTTAATTACCAGCAAGGACTTCAGTATAATACTATTTAAATCATTTTAAATTATCCCTCTCAAAAATTAATTTTTCATCAAAGATTACACACAAAAAATCATGATATCATCTCTGCAGCTGCGATTTAGTAATAATTTCATCTATTATTACCAATGTCAGTTGGATAAAAGAAAAAATGGCACCCCACCGTGCCGATTCCAGCACAGGCCATATATAGAAATTTTTAACTATCACTTATAATCGCTTTGATGAGCTTAAACCTCCTCTCAATTAACACCCTAAATGACACTGAGACATCTTAATGGGGGATGTAAGTAAGGGAAAAGACTTTAATCAAAGAATAAAGAGAAAAGTGCCAAGAGATAGGAGGGCTTGCCGCACACCTCTTCGTGTCCAATCCCATTGAAGTCCTTTATCACGTTTGGAATCTTTTGTCATTCCAGGATCCAGGGGAAATCTACACGGCGGGGGTAGAAAGACAAGTGGCAGTGGCAGGTTGCTATATTCTCTTTGGAGATATAAAGACTTTTTCTAGGGCCCCCTGGCAGGACATCCAGACAAGAGGATGGGAACTCTGGAATGTTGTCACTTGAACAAGTGCAATAAAGCAGAGAAGCAAAAGGGAAAATATTGTTCTCTTAAGACCATCTTCTGGGCTGTCCCAGGGTAGCAGTTGTGGGGATCCAAGACACTCACATGTAGGCACGCCAACTCACTCTCAGCAGGGCCAGAGAACAAAATGGGTCCCACTAGGTACATTCGAGTTATGCAAACTCACACAGCTGTGGGGATGTTACAGAAGGACATTCCTCAGGCCATTATTTTTTATCGTGAACTGCTGTTCCTGGGCTTTGGGAGAATTGGGAATAAAATGAAATAAAACAAAATCCAAATGAAAACTGACCAGCATGCTTTACTCTTTTTAAATCGTGTCCATGGTGTCCATGGTGATTTTTGCTTCCAATTAAGACTTCTAATGAACATGTGTTAGTGCCCATGCTCTACTCCCAAGAAACAAACTGGGCAATTAATGGCACTGCAGGAGCCCAGATTTCTTGAGCCACATACACATATTTGGTTGAAAAGGCAAGTTTGTAAATTGTATTTGCAAAATTAAATGAAATAAACTGTATTTTCAGATCTGACCTACCCCTTTATACCTCTAAGCTACTTCAGCCTCCAAAGATGAGAAGAGTGTCCTACTGCTGCATACCTTGTGCCAAGGTCTGGGAAAGAGGATGACACATAGGCTACATTTTTACTGTCAAAAAGGATAGTTTTCTGGGTTGTGACAAAGAGGGCTAACATCTGTACAGTACCTAGGGCTGTCATCCAGTGGGAGCCAGGCTCTATATCAAAGTTCCATGAATAACCTATCATGGCTGGCCTCATTATCCAGGATTTGGAGATGAGAAACCAAGGACTGGAGAAATGTCCAGAAAGTGGCACAGACATAGAATAGAGAAGCCAGGATGTAAAACCAGGCTTTGTGATGGTGGACAAACCAGAGAGAACCTAGATCAAGATCTTTCTCCAGAATAAAAAGGTTTCAGCTGTCTTCACCTTTTGCTAGTTGCCCAGACATTATTCCTAACCCCCTTCCCTCCTGTCACCACAGGAAACTTGATGGTATTACGTTATATTATGTAGAATTTTAACTGTATTTTTTATGTTGTAGATTATCTTTTTACTTCATTCTTTTTGGATATTACTTTAAACACACACAGACATGTGTGTGCATGGGTAAAAATTAGTGCAATAAATTTTACCAATCTATGTGCTCATCCTTAATATCCATATTTTTCAAAACATCCTCCTTCAGGTGTCCTTCTCTCAAGGATATTTTCAGAGAGGGCATGATGGGGTAGTAAACTTTCTGAGTCTTTAGTCACTTAAAAATATCATTATATTGCCTGTGTATTGAGAGACAGTTTAGCTGGGTATAAGATTACAACTTAAAAGTGAGTTTAATTTAACACTTTGAAAATAATTCTCTATTCAATGTTGCTATTAAGAAATAAGATTTTAATCTAAATATTATTTCTGTATGGGTGATCTGTATGTTCTCTTGGATAGCTTGTCGCTTTTTTCTTTTCCTTTGATGTACTTAAATATAATTATGTTGTCTAAGTGACTTTTTACTTATAGATTCTATTAGGCATTCCATAAGAACTGTGGCTACGAATCTCTTTTTATTCATTTATTCTATTATTATTTGCTTTACAAATACTTCCTCTCCTTATTTTTTCTCTCCTTCTATGACTGCCTGTTTTATTTATATCAACAGATGTGCCTCCAGCCTCTATTTATTTTAACTTTTTTGCTTTTTGTAACTCTTTCTACCTGCTCCTGCCTTCTCAGAGAGTTCTTTAAACTGATCTTCTAGCTCACTAATTTATCCTTAAGTTGTATCCATTGTGCTTTTTATTCCACTCCTTAAACTCTTTATATTCAGTATTGCGTATTTTATACCTAGTTTTTCCACGTGGTTCTGCTTTGTAACTGCTTGTTTCTGCTTCATCGTCCAATATCCTTGCATGTTAGGAGCAGCATTTCTTTTACTGTGATTGTGCTTCTCAGGCCCTTGCTTCTAGTCTCCTGAAGAGTTGAAGGAGTGAGATATGTGGCCCAGAATAGAGACCTCCTACGCCAAAGTCTGGGCTTGGCCAGCCCATTTACTTTGTAACCCCAAAGCCTCACCTTACAGCAGCTTTCCGTCCATGTAGCCAGGCATGGCTCTTCCCCAAGAGGTTGTCTCCCTGCCTCCATCCTTTGCAGTGAAGGAAGGAACTGAAGCTGGAAGCCCCCAGCAGCCAGTCTCTCTGACTGCACTGCAGGTTCAGCCATCTCCATCTTGTCCTCAGAGGTAATACTTCCTTAGTGACCCCAACATGGCTGAGTTGACTTTGCTATTTTTCTGTCTCAAAGAGGTCAAAGGGTTGGCAAAGATATTCCAAGTATAATATGGAAAAAATAAAAAATAAAATACACAAGCTCCCTTCTTATATCCACCCCACTAAATGTGGTATGCAGGCATCCTTGGGGCCATGCTAAGTCATAACTGCCCTCAGTCTCCCCAGAGTTCCTTGGAATGTCTATATTACTGTTCAGGTCCATTCACTTACTCCTTAATTTCCTGACCTCTTTGGTGTTGGGTTCGTGGGAGAGGGCCAGTATTTTATGCTAACTGTATGAGCAGACCAGCAGATACAAGACAAAAGTAGGATTCTCAGAGGAAAAGCAAGCTGGGCAAAAAGAAGCACATGAACAAAGCCACTGAGCGCAAACCATGAAGGAGCGGACGACAGCAGAAGAAGCTTCTTGTTTTTGTTGTTTGTTAGTTTGTTTAAATTCATTTGGAAAGCAGTAGAACCCACTGGCAAATTGGAGAGTTGGGAACAGAGGTAGTATGGAAGAATATAAGTCTCTGAGCTAAGGATGAGATGAACAAGCAGTTTTGTTTTTTAAGTGGGGACAGTTTTTGATAAGAAATACCTTAGGTTAATGTCACATGATAGATATTTCCACATCATCTCACCTATTGATTGTTATACTGGAAAGTTGGAACTGCCTTATCCAGCTCTCTTAGAACCAAAATCAATGCTGACTTTGATCCCTTTCGACTCACTTTTATTTAGTGTTTATTTTGAATCTTTTGTCACTGGACTTAGATCTTTATCTGTGTCCCCAGATGGCTGGTCTAAGAGTGGCTTCCAGAGGGAAGTAGGGCAGATTTGGCAAGGGATCATGTTGGAATATCGCCAGAGTAAACCTGGCCATGTGTTCACCTTGCCAAAGGCCGTGGTGTAGCCAGCGCATCACCAACCACCCAAAAAAAGCATTTTCTTTGGTTGCATCTCTTTCCTCCCAAAGGCTAAGACTCCAGGAAATGGTGAAACCCGAGAGACAGAACCAGCAAATGTACCAAATCACAGCTTTGTGGCTGGGCAGGACATTTCACAAATTCTCTCTCCATTGGCTTTCACTGCACTCTGGGAAAAGAGTGTGATTATCCACATTCTACACAGGAGAAAATCAATCAAGACCCAAAGAAATCAAGAGACTGGCCCAAGTTTATGCAGAAAGGAAGAGCAAGTCTTAGGGCTGTAGGTTCAAAAACCAGGTCCCCCCACACCACACCTGAGAAGTGGAAGAAAGAGATTGATTCCCATTTACATCTTCACATTCTATGTATTGAGTTTTGACTATGTTCCAGGTACTGTACTAGGCACTGAGTTTACTCTCAAACCAAAAGGACCTCACACACCCTACCCTCCAGGGAAAAGGAGGTGGTAACACAGACATGAAACAGTGTCCCTGAAATGAATATGCACTTTACACAGCATGAGATTTGGAATTCGAAAAAGAAGAAGGAAAGAAAAAAGAAAAATAGGACACTTTAAGAGAGGTCAGGAGTCTCATTTTGCATATAGGGTCAGTATATTAGTCTGTTCTCACTGCTAGGAAGCAATAACTGAGATGGGGTAATTTATAACAGAAAAAGGTTTAATTGACTTGCAGTGCCGCATTGCTGGGGAGGCCTCAGGAAACCTACAGTCATGGTGGAAGGCAGAGGAGAAGCAGGCACCTTCTTCACAGGGTAGCAGGACAGAATGAGTGCAAGCAGGGGAAATGCCAGATGATTATAAAACCATCAGATATCATGAGAACTCACTCACTATCATGAGAACAACATGGGGGAAATGGCCTCCATGATCCAATTACCTCCATTCGATCCCGCCCTTGACACGTGGGGATTATGGTGATTACAATTCGAGCTGAGATTTGGGTGGAGACACAGAGCCAAACCACATCAGTCAGGGAAGCCAAGACCAGAAGAATCTACACGAGTCTGGCCGCTGTCTTACCGCATCACCTCTGATAGCCATGTGCCACCTCCACACCTCAATCCCCACATCCTCATCTGTGGCTGTCAGTGGAACTTACTTCTGTGATTAGTGGTCTATATTTATAATGTGTTTGTTTTTTACGAATAAAACTGGCATTGAAACTCTGAAATTGAACCATCCTACCAAAGAATATTGTTTTTTCAGAAAATGGCACCAATGTGTTATGAGCAGAAGGAACTCTGGACACTGAGTCAGAAGACATATTTAATGGCCGGGCTCTGTTTCTAATTTCAAGTCCACATTTTCTCCACACTGCCTAGCTGGGAGGGGAGCACAGACACTGGAATAGGTAGAACCGAGTCCAGGCCCAGGGATGTTCCTTCCTATCTGTAGGAACATTTGTTAATGTCTCTGAGCTTCAGCCTCCACAGTGTATAAATATCTCACCCTGTTATTGTGCCTAATAAAACAGACAACTCAAGTCTTCATACTGGCAACCAGCATAGGGTAGCACTTTAATGACAACTGGTCTCTGTCCTTCCGACAACGGATAAACCAGCTCTACAAGGATTCCATCCTGGTGGCCTGGTGGAAACAAACCTTATACTCTGTTGCCTAATTATTTAATTCTTTTTGAGACCCAGACTTTTGTTCAGAACGAGAACAATATGTTGCACTGGAGGCCTGGAGTGGGTCCAGCCCAGAGTTGCCCCCATGGGCACAGAACTTCCAGAGACCAGCCTGCCTCCAGCTCAGAAGGGGCTCATGAGAGCAGCGGATGGATGCCGGAGCTGCACTCCACATAGCTGGAGCGCTCTTCACGTTATCAGCACAATCGAGGGAGTCTAAATTGGCCCACAGTGCGTGAGCCCAGAACGCCTCGTTCACTTCTAACATGAAGAGCTCTTTTAAAATGTGAAGTACTGAATTTGGAAAGGATCGAGGGTTTAGGCACGAATAGTGCAGAACAATTTAATATTATGGGAGCTCTTCAACCTTTTTTTTTTTTTTTTTTAGATAAGCACTTCATTTTGGAAGTGACTCAAATAATGCTCTATTACTCCATTGAGCACATGACCGACTTGAAAATGCAATTACCCCACACTAAGAAATAAATCCCCAAAGTTCCCAAACTGGGTGGAAGTATGGAGGAAAGGCAGCACTCAATTCTTCTGTACACCTGGAATATCTTCACTTTCCCACTCCACCTCTCCAAACACTGTGCTTTTTAACCCCATGCTTAAATGCTGTCTCTCTGATGCCTTTCAATTCAGATGTGCTGATGTGCATTGAACGCCTACTGTCATCGAGCCAATTTCTCATTTGTGGGGTCATTTAGTCCCCACAGCAACTCTGTAATGTAAGTGATCCTTATCTCCATTTGACCGCAGGAAACAGGACCACAGAGGCACTAAGCTGACCTCAGAACTTACAAGAACCTCAAAGAACCGGCAAGTTGCTTTCATTACTCATTCAGGAGTGGGAGAATGAGTCTATGCTTGATGAAACAAAGAATAGACTTTGCCCAAAAAGGAAGACTTGACCAATGAAGAAGGAAGAGTCCTTGTCCTCAGTACCTTGAGATGGAATAGAAAACACTGAGATTTGAATTCAGAAAACCTGAGTTCCAACCACCAGGGACAAGTCATTTTTCTCATCTATAAAACAAGGAGATCTTGGCGGTTAATGGAAGGGGAGACGAGAGAGCAGATGGGAAACTCTTGGCCCAGGTATTTGGCATCGACTCTGCAATGAATCTCTACCTCGACTTTGCATTGCTATGAAGCTTTGTAGCCCTGGATGCCGTCTGCCCTACCAGACCCTGGGTATTCCCCGGGATCCCCACCACCAGCCCCGATGAGATGGTTTCTCACTGGAAAGAGGAGACAGGAAATAAACACCTAAAGAAGCAAGAACATAGGCACACAGGAGTTTATTTCTTGTTTGTGCTGCAAGCAGGGCCACTGCTCACAAGGACATGTCTCAGAGAATACTCCAGGGAACTGAGAGGGTTATGATTTCTCCTCTGTGCTGGGAAGTCACTGGCCAACCAAAGGCACAGCAGACCTCGAGGAGACTCTTGATACCACGTGGCATGGCCTGCCCTCAGGACAGACAGAAGCTCTGAGGCCCAGATCAGGAAAGAGCTGCTAGTTCAGACACAGCCACACAGGGATCTATGTCTTCTGACTTCTAGACTGGGACCCCATAACTGGCCTCCTCTTGGGGTGTAAGAAACACTGATACTGAGCAACTACTGTTTCTAAATTTCCAGGGCATTTTTTTATTTACTATCTGGTGGCTTTATAGGAGCTTTAAATATGGAAATTACACTCAGGATTCTGTCCGGTTCCCTCTTACTCTCCGACTCAGGACCTCTTCATGTAGTTCATGGTTTGAACTACAGACTTTAGACTGGAAGCTTCTAAATCCATTTCTTTAGCTCAGATCTTCATGCCTTTGTGTCCCAAGAACCTCTGGGTGTCTCCACCGGGATATGACATGAGAATTTCAAATTCAGTGTTTCCTTACAGGGAGCTGCTTTCTTCCCTCTGCTGACGCTAAACAAGCCAACAAATAAAACAATTGCAAATGGTAGTAACAAACGTAGTGCTTCAAAGAAAGGAACCAGGATGCTGAAAAATGAGGCTTCATTCTCAGGTAAGAGTAAAGAGAAAGGACCTCTTTTTTTTTTTTTTTTTTTTTTTTTTTTGAGACGGAGCCTCATGCTGTCGCCCAGGCTGGAGTGAAGTGGCATGGTCTCAGCTCACTGCCACCTCCACCTCCCAGGTTCAAGCGATTCTCCTGCCTCAGCCTCCCAAGTAGCTGAGACTACAGGTGTGTGCCACAACGCCTAACTAATTTTTGTATTTTTTAGTAGAGATGGGGTTTCACCATGTTGGCCAGGATAGTCTCGATCTTTTGACCTCATGATCCACCCGCCTTGGCCTCCCAGAATGCTGGGATTACAGGCGTGAACCACTGCACCCAGCCGAGAAAGGACCTCTTAAACTTGAAGGCATTTAAATTGAGATCTGCAAGATGAGGAGAAATTAACCAGCTGTAGGGAACCACCAAGCAGAGGGAGAAGCATGTGCTGAGGCTTTTGGGTGGGAAAGAGCTTGGCCTGTTGAGAAAAGAAAGAGGGCCACATGCTTTCTGAGAGAGGTAGGAGAGCTCCTGGAGAAGACGCGGCAGGAGACCAATTGCGCAGGGGATTTGGGAGTTGAGATTTTATTTTAAACACAGTGACAAGCATTAAAGGAAGTGGATGCTGACAGTAAGCAAGTGTCAGAGCTACGATGGATACTGGACACTTGTGTTTCCATCCTTCTTCCCTGCACAAAGAAGTCTGAATTCCTCTGGACTTTTCCCAGCTGCTGGTCCTTTTTCTGCCTCTGTGATCATCGTTTTTCCTCTCATCCTTCACGCTGCTCCTTGCCTTCTCATTCCCTCCACCGTCTTGTTGTTTAAACAGCCCTGCACTGTTATGGGCTGAATTTCATTGAAGCCCTAACTCCAGTACCTCAGGTGTGACCATATTTGGAAATAGGGTTTTTAAATGGCTAAAATGAAGTTAGCAGGGTGGGCCCTAGTCCAGTAGGAATCCTTATAAGAAAAAGAAATTTGCACACAGAAGAATCACCAGGGATGTGCACACACAGTGGAAAGGCCATGCAAAGTCGCTGAAGAAGCCAAGGAGAGAGGGCCCAGAGCAAACCAACCCTGCTCACATCTCTGTCTTGGATCTCCAGCCTCCAGAACGGTGAGAAAATACATTTCCACTGTTTAACCGCGACCCCCACCCCGCCCCCCGGCCTCGCCCGCCCAGCCTCTGGTATTTTGTTATGGCAGCCTTCATAGACTACAACAATGCCATCTCCCCCTCCCTTTCCTAAAGAGCCACTTCACTCACGGATGCCTGGTTGCCCCTGAAATATGAGCTTGCATTCCGTGGCCTTTGCCTGGCAAAAGGTGGCATCGTGGAGGCAGGCTTCTCCAACCTTGTCTGGGTCTGTGCCCTGTTTGAGAAGGTTTTATTGCAAGTTCCTCAGCGTGGACTTAATTGCTTATTGGCATTGCAGTGCGGGATTTCAGCATCAGCTAGAAAATGCATATCTTGGGAAACAAATCCGCCCTGGTCGACACAAATGGCAGGGAGAGGGGCTGATCTTATTTGCAAGAATATTTGTATTCCCAGCATCAATGCTCACGTGTGGCATCTTCAGGAATATGAAAAATAGATCAAGAGATTTTTCTTTTATTTTGGAGTCAGGGGAAAGGATGAGACTGGCAAAACATTGAAAGTTTCATTTATACATAGTTTAAAATGTTTGTAAATATTTAACGGAAACACCAAGCAATAAACTCAAATTATTGCCGAGTGCTGAAAAGAACTAGCGGGTAATTTATCAACGAGTAGGGAGGGATGGATACTGTATTTTACCAGGGCACACATATTCTGACATACTAATGGGGATTGTGTCAGTTAAATTTTGACATGTACCAAATCATGGCCCAGTCTAAATGCCTTAGTCATGGCGGGGGGTTAAAAAAGAGAATATTTGAGAATAATGTGAATTAAAAAGGCGAGTTAGTTTAAATTTCTGTTTGGTACGCCCCCAGGCCTACAAGTCCAATGGGAATACATTCTAGCTAGGGCTTGATGAATGGCCTTAATGAAGTTGGACAACTTGGAATACATGCATAAAATGATTTTAAATATTGATACGATGTCATTGTGTGTCTGAAGATATTGAAATGTTCATTCTCCCAGCAAGACAGGTTCCATCTAATTTATTAAAGGTGGAAATGATTATTTACATTTGAAAATGGCATGTGTGCCCAGAGAGAACCCAGGGCAGTAAAATAATTATTGCATTTAGGGAAACAGATATAGTCCATCTTCTGGAAAGGGAAAAGTCAAAACAGGTCTTCGTGCAAATGCCTTGGAGTTCGCGGTGGCTGTTAAGAAAACAATGGTAATTTCTTTTAAGGTGATCATTTCAGGTTCCTATGGTATGGATGCATGTAGACCTTTTAAGAACAGTTAATGAAGTTTAATCTGCTTATGTGGAGGAGAAGGTATGATGGAAAGGCTTCTGGCATGCAACGGGAGCCGCCCTGCTTTCCCCCGATGTGTCTATTAGGACATTTCTGTGACACTGCCTGGCGTCTGCAACCTGCTACATTGCTCACTGATGGAAGGAAGAGGCCTGGCGTGGTAGTGGAAAGCTGAGCTCTGTTGTGATATGAGAGTTTCTACGGAGAATGCCTCCGGGCAGCTGTCTGCCTCGTGTGTTCGACATTAGGGCTGTGTAGCAAGCCAGAGTCGAAGTGTATTAAAGCTAGCAGGCAGTGCAGAGTCAGCTGGAGGTTCGGAAGTGCTAACTAGGCCGAAGGACCAAGGGCGGACCCAGGTATAAAAATAAAATCACCGCAAGCCTATTTCATTTCCTGCCTATCCATCTTGTCTTGGAGAGCTAATTGCACCTTGCTAAATGTGAGGTTTTTTGCTCATGGAAAGCTGCCTAAGTGCTGTACTCACTATCCCATTATTTCCTATTAATCTCCCATCATTTTCACTATGGCTGCACGTGGATGGCAGGCAGAACTTACAGAAGCACCAGTAGCCTCCCTAATCACTGTACCCATTGCCACTGGCAAATCCCTCCAGCCAAACTGCCCAGCACCTGAAAACAACAACAGGAACACACAAGGAGCTGTGGTCAGGATCAACAGATAGGCGTCATGGCAAGCCATTCATTCATTCATTCATTCATTCCACATTTACTGAGCACCTCCTACCATCTCAAAAAGCTGTGTGACCCTGGGCAAGTTACTTAACTTCTCTCCGCCCCCATTTTCGCAGCTGAACGTGGGAAGAGTGACAGCAACCACATCATAAGAATAACATGAGGGTTCGATGAGTTTGTGTATTTAAAGTCCATAGAACAGTATCTAATTTATGGTAAATGCCTAATAAATGTTGGTGTTATTGTTGACCCTGTTATTATTAGAGACTGTCTTGGGCACTGAAGTAGATAGATAAGGAAAATAAAGCCTCTGTCCTCGAGAAGTTCATGGTCATGTAAATAAAAATAAAACACACTTTGGTGTGATCATCATTATTACTATTAATTGAGCATTGATTATCAGGCATCATGCCAGAGGTCTATATATGCTTTGGCACTTGCCCTTGTCAGTCCTTCTTTGAGTTAGAAATTATTATCTCCCTTTGCAGATAAGGTAATTCAGCCTCACAGAAGCCAAGTTACTAAAGCTGCAACAAACAGCAGAACCAAGAACCTAGGTATTTCTTCCCCTCTGTGCCTCATTGGATCTCAGAAACTAGGAGAGGGGGCATAACATGCTCAAGGTCCCTGCTAGTCCTGGCAGAGCTGGTGCCAGGGGTTGTCCCTGCCCCCACATGCTTGCTGGCGCACTGTGCTCTCTTCTTTAGGTCCTGTGGCTTGAGGGTCATTGTGGGCATCCTTGGGAACCAGGAAAAGAGGCAAGCAGTGATGGATTTCCTTCCAAAGTAGAGTTTGGGGGCCTGCACTGTCTTCCCAGTATAATTAAGACAGCGTAAATTTTAATCACATTGGCAAGTTCAATAGGACAGCACTTCCAGCTTATGGTCTTACGTGCTAGCAAAAAACCTCACTTTCACTAAATGCATGGCAGAGGTCAATGTCCTTCTTGCATCTTGAGCTCTCTTGACCTAGACATACAGACCACAGGATGCAAATTGCATTGACTGTGGTCATTTCTCCTTCCCACGCTGGCCATGGCCAGGCTAGGCTCCTGCTTCTCAACTGTGATTAGCTTAAAACAAAAAGTTTTCGAAAGCAACTCACTGCAGTATTAAAAAATTATTGCAGTAGAAAGTGCAGTGAATTAATAATAATTATTATTGTAAAATAAATGATTAAACATCTCTGATGAGGCAGGCTTTGCATACAGCAACTCATTTAACCCTCACATAGGCATGAAGCATGCATGTGCACACACATGTAAAATGATCACCAAATTTATAGATGAAGAAACCGAGCTTCACATGTGTCTGAGGTTACTCAGTTCTGCCATAGTGAATGTGGGTTTTAATTCAGTCTGTCTAAATCCAGAGCCTGGGCCCAGAGAACTTCACTTTCTAAGATTCAGGGCTTTCAGACATGAGTTCCTGTACTGCTGCCAAGTGATAGGATAATTAGGGTGAGTTGCCTCTTCTCTTGACCCCAGTTCACCCACTATATAATTAGGGAGTTAATCAATACGTTTCTTAGTCTGTCTGTGCATCCATGTAACTGGCACACACTATGAACGGGTATACTGAACTGAAATGGTTGAGGTTGACCTTGAAAGCCAGACAGTACTGAGTTCCAGCCATATGACCTTAGACAAGTCATTTCTCATCTTTAAGCCTAGTTAACTCCTCAAGGTAACAGGGACAATATAATGGCCTGATTGCCTGTTTCATACAGTTGGGGCAAAGAGCAAAGGAGATAACACTTGATGCTTTGTGACAACGCTGAGTGCAATAAGTCCTCCATGTAGAGATGCTATTATAATTAAAATAGTTATTAGGACTGGGTGCTCAAAAATATTTCTGAAATAATCATTGACTGCAAGTAGAGTCTGCACTTCAATTTGTTGCTTGCTTAAATAATTAAGTTTTTATATCTTCCTCAAAAAAGGAGTTGTCCTGCTACTAGATGAAAAGCATTTTATACCTACTTTAATTATATCTACAATATTTATCTTAAATGTTAATTATGTGATTCAAAGTGTTGTGCTACTCAATAAAATGCAAAAGTACTTCTTTTCAACAAGTGAAAACAACTCAACATCTCATATTTACAACAAAAAATTCTTTTCTGGTATCTTTTTTGATTTTGCAAGCACAGACACATACAAATTAGGCCATATATTCATGGCTTAATTTCCAAAACTCCAGAAAATGACAAAAAAAATGGAAATAAAAAATAAAGAAGAAATAGGGGGAGAAGGAAAAGAACTTTTATTTAAAGACGGCTGTGGGCTGTGTTTGTCTCAGATATGCATAAAATAGTACATCCTTCTCTAAGTCAACATAAGAATTGGTCCCTAAGGGGGAGAGAAAGAAGGAGATAAAAAACAACATTCTGGAGAGCTTCTGGTCATAGTTCGTAGTGAAGAGTGTTCACCGGCTACCACTTATTGACTGTACTTGAATACATTTGGAGGATCCAACCTGGTTCTTTAATCCAGAAGCAACCCTTCATAGGCTCTTTCCCCCAGTCATCATCTACTGAGCCTATTTTATGTCACACGCTGTGCTTGGGCTGTCTGAGACAGGATAAACACAAGACAGGATAAGACACAATGAAGAAGAAGGCATCAAGTTACTTACATGAGAAATAGGGGAAAGAGTAGCTGTGCCCCCACTGGCCTTCAACAAATCCTTGACTGGCTACAGTTTTCTACTACATGAAAAATGGAGCCAATAGCATCTGTCTCATAAGACTGCTGAGAGGTCAATCAGAACCCATATGTAAAGGTATTCGAACCTAACAGATGTGCAAAAAAGTTATTTCTCATTTTCCCGTTCACCTTGCATGATTTTTGACCTTTAAACTACTCATCACTGTTTCTCTTATATTCCAGTTTAATTAATGGGTTCCTTTCTTGTCATTTAGACTAGACTGGACTTTTTGAAGACCATGTGGTAGTCATCAGAGCTGCTTACCACATATTGCCAGCTCTCCACTTTCCCAGCATGTTGCAGGATTGCACTTCCTCACTTCTTTGGCTTAGAGTGGGCCTGAGTGACCAGTTCTAGCTTTTAAGATGAGTAGAAGTCATGCATGTTTCTTTCAATTGCTAGGGTCAGGTCTCCCAGAACTCCTCCCTGTGTAAACCAGAAATCTGAGATAATGGTGGTTACTTCCTCAACCCAGATCCCACAGTGACAAGATATGAAGCCAACCCACATAATAGCAACATAAAGTCAGCCTTTGGCTTTATAAGTAAATGAGATTTAGGGGGGTTTGTTACAACAGCATAACCTACTTCATTCTGACCAATAGAGACAACACATATTAAGCATGTCATGGAGTCCAGCTCAGGCCATGTACAAAATTGTAAAAAAGGGTACCTAACTGGCTGAGAAGCAAGCAGGAACGTACATAATTAAAACCTCAGAATTTAGAACATGGGTTTAATAAGCTTCCAAATGCCAAAATATTAATGTTAAAGAAAATTTAAACCAGATAAAAGATGATGATCCTGCCGTGTTCTAGATGCTGTGCTGAGTGTTGGGGACACAATGAGGAAGAAGACATCATCCTTTAGGGAGGAAAATCAAATTTTAAGAAAAGTCAGAATGGCAAGAATGTCAGAGTAGTAATCACCAGGAACATGTAAGGCAACGGAGGAAAATACACCCACAGGTTAAGAAGACAAAATTCATATAAATGCAGTATTGAATCTGTTCATGCTAGACTGGCTGTCACTGCCATATGTGAATGCTCTGAGCAGGGAGATAATCATCCCAGCCAAGGGGCAGTTCGCTGAAAGGTTATAATGACAACATTCTCCTTAATGCCTCTGAATAACACCACTGGCCCGTCCATCAGAAGTGTGTGCTTTTAAATTGTGTTTCCAGTGTTAGGACAGAAGTTAAGTTAGGGATCATGCTCTCAGACTGACACTCTGGTTACCAAAGGCTTGAACATACTAATTTCTATTTGTATAGCTTACAGAGAAGGCGTCCACATTTACACTCACCCAAGCCTCACACACAACCCTGAAGAAATAATGAACTGGAGTCCAGGGGAGGAGATTGACTTGCTGGTAAAGAACTTGGGCTCTAGAATCAGAATTTCTGGATTCAACTCCTGGCCTCATCTCCTACTGACCGTTTGACACTTGGCTAGTGACTTGAACTTTAAGTGCTTCTGTTTCTTCACATGTAAAATGGCGATACTAACAGTAATTAAGAGAGATGCTATGAGGACTTAATAAGTTTACGCATGGAAGACACTTAGACAATACTAGGCACGTGGTTAAATGCTCAAAAGGTATGAGCTGCTACTATTGTGGTTGCTGTTCATCATGCTTATGGTTATTATTAAATCATTAATTCTTAAGGTCATTTAAGTGGTAAGTGGAAGAGAGAGGACTCTGGTGGATTTTGAGGAACCAGAGTAAGAGACACAGGTTGTGGCCATGGTTACCTCGCAATTGAGGACATGCACAGGCAGAATAAAACCTACATTCTCTGGCCTCCTGGCCACCATGTGGAACCATGGGTTGCTGACCTCTTTCTATGCCAAGGCATCACCATCAAGCCTCACCATTCTTAGGCAGCTTAGAAGTGTGGCTTTTACTATATCCAACCAACCTCTTCGCTTCCTCAAGCTCACCCAGTCCTAATTAGCCCAACGGGAGTCACCTGGGTAAGTTGAATATCAAACTCATCATGAAACTCTTGTACTGATTATAGGCTCTAAGAGTGGCCATAACACCTTAATGTCTGTCAGGGAACTTTATTGATTATATACAGCAACTGATGAAATAATAAGGGATGGGAAGTTGTTTAGGGTGTTTCTTTTCTTCTGTGTCCGTCTCTTTTTCTCTCTCTCTTTCTCAGTGATTGCAAGTAAATGAAAGAGAAACTACCTACTGTATGTCATACACACCGTAACATTACTTCCATACTGTCTGCCAAAGACTAAGAAGCTGACATTTGAAACCAAGAAGCCTCACAGATTGGTGAGAGACTGGGTGAGGATTTCTGAAGAGCAAGTTGTTAATGTTGGGGTGGGGAGGAGATCTGTGCATATCATTTTGATTTGTAAATTACCGAAGAATCAAAAGTTTCCTGAGGAAAGTTGGAGACTTTCCCCATCGACTTACCTTATATACCAATTTCCTACTGACATCAAAAAGCAGTTTCATTGATCACTTCCTAGTGATTTGACTGTGAGATTTACACTCAGGGAAAACCATTGATTGTAATGGCAATTCCTATTGACTTAAAGAGGTGTTCAGCTCTGATTGGAATCCCACCAGATGAGCAGGTATCCACTTTCAATCATCTACAAATCAACTTGCAGTCGTCACACACTAAAAAGCTCCATCTAATCACTTGGCACCAAGTTTCAAACTTTCCAAGGAGTCTTTTGACACCATAGCAGCAATGAGATGCAAGGTCGGGATCTCCTTCTTTCATGGCCCCTTGGCCTGGGATGTTCCCCCACTTTGTCCCCTGGAGAACTCTTAATTCCCCTTCAGGACTCAGGTCCTGGTAGGCATGGAAGAATCAAATCCATTTGAAAATAGGAGTCAGAAGAGACCAGGGTGTTGTCTAAGCATACAAGACCATGACATCCCATTGAGTGACTTTAATTCCACTTATTCTTTCAACAGTGGTCCATTTTTTCCTCCATTACCTACTATATGACAAGCAATGTTTTAGCAGTTGGGGATATACCTGTGAACAAGGCAGTTAGGAAGTATAAGTTTGCATACAGTTTATAGAGGGAGACACACAGCAAAGAAGTAAGCAAATAAATGATGAAAATATTTCAAATGGTGATAAGTGCAATAAAAAAATAAGATAGCTACTGTTTTGTGATAGTCTCAAAGAAAAATGAAGAAGAATAAGAAAGAGATAGCATTATGAGCCAGAGAAGCAAGTGGCAATATTTTAAGTTGGGTCACAGGAAAGTAGAAATTCTGCTGACCTGGATAATTCTATGTTTATCTACATCCTCCTTCTGCCCTTTCTGCCCTGTGACCCCATTGTTTTGTGCTCAGGAACATCTAAGATATTTTTATATCAGTTTTTTTTTAAAGATGAATGAGAAAGCTGGGGCAAGCAGGTTGACCCAAGAAGAAGGGAATGATGAGCTATGCGTGGTGTGAGGTTCCATGTTGCCTTTCTTTTTATCATGGACACATTTGAATTGACTATGTTCCCTTTTCTTTCCTATTCTACATTCAAATTGTTTTAAAATTGCCATTTATTTCTCTATAATAAAGATTTTTTTTTCTTATTATTATGCCAAAGATAACCTTCACCAATAAAAGAAATTTATTAGGCCCCAAATGGCCCATGGTGTTTAGTAGAGATGCTAAGGAAAGGGAATTAATAGACAGGGGTCTTCTCCCAGGGGGCTTTAGAGTCAGGTACTATTACACACACTGGACTCTGAGTTAAGAAGCCTTACTTTTAGTTCCAGTTGCACAGCCAACAGCACAGTATGGTAAAAGGGGAAGGAAAAAAAAACATGAATTTTTGCTTGAGACAAATCTGGATTCAAATCCTGCCCATGTCCCTCACTAGTGGCATTGTGGTATTGGAAACTTTACCTCTCAGACCTTCAATTTTCTCATCTGTCAAGTCAGAAAAATTATTCCTTGCTGTGAGATCATTGTGAAGACTGGAAATACTGCGTGAAGTGCCTGGTCTAAAACAGAGGCTTCATACATGGGAGCTACTACTTGTGTTAACAATTTAGGCAAGTCTTTTCACCTCTTTGTATCCTAACCTCTTATGAAAACTGGTAGGAGACAGCGTAGTTGAAATAGATAATATCTTTTAAGCTTAAAGTTTGCTAATGCACAGTAACTCAATTTCCTTGGCTTCTTTCACATCTTATTATCCTCTGCTCCTAACTTTTCTTGCTCTCATCTGCACACTGCATTCATAAGCCTACCCATGTGTCAGCCCTTTCAGTTAAGGTAATTTGGGGACCCAATGAGCCAAGTTATTAATTCATGAACTAATGTTTAATGAGCATCTTCTGGACTGCAGGTTCTATGAAGGCTTCTCTGGAAATGGAGGTGGGGTGAGTTCACATAAGGGAGCAAGCGTGTTGCTCCAACCTCAGCTCTCAAGAAGCGACACCTTAAATAGGGGAAATGACATCTAGATAGTGATTACCATATGGGAGAAATCACCAGGGGTCACTAATTTCCAGAAGCCTCAGTGTTATTTGCCTCTAAAAGGGGAGTGAGACTAGATCCTATCTAATAGACTGGAGTTGAAAGTTTAATGAAATGATGCAAGTGAAGACCAGGTACAGTACCAGGCCTGCTGCAAGTGTCAGTTGATGGGGCATGTGCTGGAACCCCTGTGAAATCGAACCTAGCAGGATATAAGCTCTGAGCTGCTGGTTAACACCTCTTCAATCCAAGTCTGTCAGAGAACACCACCAGTGCTGAGAAAAGTAGCACCTGGAAGTGAGGGGAGACACATTCTGAATGTTATCACTTCAACACCTGGTTCCCACTGTACCCAAAATCAGAGAACCTTGCACTTTTGAGTTTTCAGAGTCACTACTCGCTTTTGCTTAGGCCAATTTAAATTGATTTTCTGCTGGTCGCTACTGAAAGCCCTAAATAATATAGAAATATTGTCATTCTTCTAATCTCAGATCTTGAGCCCAACTTGCTCACATGAATTTTCTCCCCAAACTGAGAAGGTGATGATCAATGAGAAATTTGAGCTCTGATCATGTACTTTGGAGGCAGGGCTGCTTCATGACTTTCAGGGAGCTGAGACATTTTTGCCTTTGTCCTTCCTTGATAAATACATTTGTTGCTATTATATTTATATTTTTCTTTTGACTATCAAAGAAATTAAGAAACATTTTTTGTGGCCCCCAAAAGTACTATGGACCTCTTGCATCGTCCTCTCATACCTAATGAGGCAAGAGCTCTATTTGGAGTTTCCGTGTGGCCCATCTCAAAAGGACTGAGTTCATGGAAGTCCAACCACTTTGAGCCTCTTTATCTGCTGTAATTCATTTGTCTGATTGTTGCTCTTTCCTGAGTACATATCTCTGAGTTTTATACCTGAGATCATCTTCCAGCCTGGATCCAGGAACCAGCAGAAGATGGCCATACACCCATTTCTGCTGCTGCCAATTGGTGTGATCCTTGGCCCTGCCAAGACCCCTTCTCTTTTAAATCCTTACTCATTTCATCTGTGAAATGAAGGGAATGAGTGATGTCTAACATCTTTTTCCAGTGCTAAATGCCTTAAATTTTACCTTTCTTTAACTCTCCTATTTTCGTCTCATACAATTCCCTTAGCCCAATATATAAGTCCCCTTCTCCACCCCCTACATGAACGAACTTGTCTATACCTTCCTTTAAAATGTGCAAATAACCAGAGCATAAACTAAAAAGCAGAAAGAAGAAAGAAAGAAGAAAAATGCAGAAAAGAGTAGCTTTAAAACCAGGATCCTTTCAGTATTTTTAGTCTAACCTTCCTTGCACAGCTTCTGCCTTGTTGATCATACTTGGATTGTAATTCCCCTGGGCAAGCAAGCTATCTGCAATTTCCAAAGTGCCTTCTAAATAATCAGTAATCAAGAAATGCCAAGTAATCATGATCTCCCATGTACTTACTGAGGGTCACTCTGAAACTGGGCGTCGGAGCCTCCTGTCTTAAAGTGCCGCAGCTCCTTGCTTAAATGTCGAAATTGATGTGTTGGGGTTACCACGGAAGCCCGCCCTCTGTACATTACCATTATTATTATTTTGTGTTTCCCTAATACTTTCATTGAAAGATAATCATGTTATGAATATTAACTTTTATAGGCTGCATTTGTAACTGCTTATGTGTAAAGAAGCAGCACTTTCTGAAATCAAAATGACACTAATAATTTAGTCAATTTACTTTTTCCCATCTCTGTGTTTACAGTCGTGTTATTTTGTTACTGCACGATCTGAATTTTGATATAGTCTTCCTGGTAATAAGCCTTTCTGTTCTTCATATTTAAAGACTCATTTGTCACACAGAACAGAATTGGTTTAAATACATTCATTTAATAAATAGGTATTGAGTACCTACTAGGTGCCAGATACCATGTCGGATAGATACTGCTTTTAACAGCTACACAAAGGATAGTGAGGATGACAAACATATAAACCACAAATCCACAAATTAGAAACGATGTGACCCACGTAGCAATGGAAACATGCAGAGAGCGTTTTGGGTACTTCAAATGGGGAGACCTAATCAATTCTTCGGTTCAAGGAGCATTTTCTGAGTTTTTAAGTTTGAGGAAAGTGGGGTTAGGAAAGAAAAAAATGAATGAATATATAATCCTTATGGTGTTTATCAAGATGCAGAAAACCTCCACACCCATTAGAATGGCTATTACTTAAAAACACACATACACAGACACACACACACACACTCACACAGACACACACAAATAACAAAAGAAAAAAAAACAGGAAATGACCAAGTGTTGGCAAGAATGTGGAGAAATTGGAACTCTCTTGCATTGCTGGTGAAAACGTAAAATCTGTGCAATATGGTAGTCCCTCAAAAAAGTAAACATAGAATTACCATATGATCCAGCAATTCCACTTCTGGGTATATCACCCAAAAAAATTGAAAGCAGGGACTCAAACAGATATCTGCACACCCATGTTCATAGCAGAATTATTCACAACAGACAAAAGGTGGAAGCAAACTAAGAGTCTCTCATTAAAGGAATGGATTAAAAGTGTGGTAGATCAATACACAACAAAATATTGCTCAGCTTTGAATAAAGACGAAATTCTGGCACATGCTACAACACGGACGAGTGTTGAGGACATTATGCTAAGCGAAATAAGCCAGTCACAAAAGGGCAAATACTGTATAATCCCACTTACCTGAGGCCTATGGGGAGTCAAACTCTTAGAAACAGAAAGCAGAATGGTGGTTTTCATGAGCTGGGGAGAGACAGGATGGGAACTGAGTGTTTAATGGATGGGTATAAAGTTCTGTTTGGAATGATGAAAAAGTTCCAGAGATGGATGGTGGTGATGGTGGCACAATTGCAATGTACTTAATGCCACTAAAGTGTACACTTCAAAATGGTGAATTTTATGTTATGTGTATTTTACCACAATAATAATAATAATAATATGAGGTGCAGAGATCCACACCACCCTTCTCTAACTCTGAATTGTGTGAGGCTGGGTATCCAAGGACAGTCCCAACTCCCCAATCATTTTCTACAATGTTGTCTTCCTGGGAGCTGCCGCTGTTTGTATGTCAGCTTTATTTGTAAATACAATTAAAAATCCAACCACAAAACACCATCATCCAAGGGGTAAATGTTCTCAGGCTCTGAAACTGAGTGCTGTCATTCCCATTAACGGTAATGAGAGTCCCATGGCTAAACCTCCGCGCATCATGCTCAAAATTTACCCCCCAGAGTTTGCAGATGGAAATAAAAAAAAAAGATTATCTTATGTACAAACAGAAAACAGAAAATAAAGCCAGAAATGGCATTCTGACCACGGAGATGCAACGGGGGCGATTAACAGGCAATCTGGTGAGGGTTGTTTCAGAGAGAGATCTAAAGAGGGCTTATGCTGAACAGAATGTCCAATCCTGGTCTCCAGAGCTCTTGCACATTTCAGAGCAATCAGGGTTACTGGTGGCCCAAGGTCAGGAACTTAAGTTCTGGTTCTGATTATCAAGACCTATTTTTTAACACAAAATATCCTCTGGAGATGAATGAAAAAAAAATAGAACTATACTTACTGTGCCATCTAAAAGTCCTGAAATGTTCATTTCAAGTGAATTTCTAATAGAGGTTTTTAAGAGTCCTGGTGCATTCTCATAATTAAAGACTTCAAGTTTTTAATTCCTTCTCTCCACTTTGAATTTCCCCTGGAGCCTTTGTCATGTTCTATGTTGTGAGGAAAAGTAATCAAATTAACATAAGGGGCTTTATTGGAAGTCAGTTTCTCTCTCTCTCTGTCTCTCTCTCTGTCTCTCTCTCTCTCTCTGTCTTTCCGTGTGTTTCTCTCATCTCTATCTCTGTCCCTATCTCTGTCTTTTCCCAGTGACACTTCACAGACCCTCCTCCTGACTCTTCCCCACACTGCTTCATTTTCCAACTTCTACCTGCAGAAATGTACCGGCTTCCTTTGCATCCTTGTCAACATTTAGGTTGACAAAAATGGCTTCCATTCCATATGGTCCCCGCCTTTACTGCCTCTAATGCCTGACTAGGTACAACTCTGTGACTTATTCAAACTCTCCAAAAAGAGAGTCTGATGGGCCACCACCTTGCCGATGCATTAGGTACTTTCTAGTCAAGTTCTCACCACTTTCTTAAGCAAGCTGTGGCCAGGATTGGGGGAAAGAAGAAAAATCGTATGGCTTGCTCCCTACACATGAGGAAAAACAAGTGGAGCAATGCCCTGAGAAGGGCACAGGAGCACAATAGGTCAACCAATCAACCAACCAACCAAAATGTCTAGACTTGGGTTAGAGGGGCAGTTTACGGGAGTGATCTATGACAAAGATGCTGCCAGGGTGTCTACAAGATCAAAACTATTCTCATAGAAGTAGTGAGACATTGCTTGCCTCTTTTCATTCAATTGGCATTAGTGTCCATGGTGCAAAAGGTAAACTGACAAACCAGCTTTTTTTTAGCCTGGGAATCAGTCCACATTTTATTTTATACTACACTCATACAAGTTCCTGCATTTCCAAGGTAACCAGGTCACATTCAGGTTAGCACTGCTGGTAACAAGATCATACAATTACCCTGGCTTTAAAAACAACATGGGGGGCCGGATGTGGTGGCTCACACCTGTAACCTCAGCACTTTGGGAGGCCGAGGCAGACAGATCATGAGGTCAGGAGATCGAGACCATCCTGGCCAACATGGTGAAACCCTGTCTCTACTAAAAATGCAAAAAATTAGCCAGGCGTGGTGGCACATACCTCTAGTCCCAGCTACTCAGGAGGCTGAGGCAGGAGAATAACTTGAACCTGGGAGGCAGAGGCTGCAGTAAGCCAAGATCGTGCCACTGCACTCTAGCCTGGGTGACAGCGCAAGACTCTGTCTCAAAAAAAAAAAAAAAAAAAAAAAAAAAGCAAGATCAAGATAGAGGGATGCACGTTAATACCTCTTTCCCTTTGATACTGCAGAAGACAATACTTCACAAAATAAAATCTCTACAATCACATGCCTTTTACAATCTAGTGTGAAGGCATATTATTTGTGCTAAAATTAGACCATATGGAACATGAGAATAAAAAGAGTTTGAAAGCTCTCTAAAATTTCTCCCAATGCCATCTTTTTAGCAGGAACCAAGGCCGTGGCACAGACTCTTCTAGTAATCCCTGCATTACTAACTGCCACACACCTAAATTTAAAAAACCAAGGCCAGTTTCACTTAATGCTCTTGATGAAGCAGTAAAAATTAATTTTATGACATCTAGACCCTTATGGGTACTTCTTTTTGGTATTCTGTGTTACAAAATGGGAAGTACACATAGCACACTTCTGTGGCACCCCAAAGTATGATGGTGTTGTGAGGAAAACACGTGTATGCTTGCTTGCTTGCTTGCTTGCTTGCTTGCTTGAGTTGCAAGCTGAACTAGCCACAGTTTTCACACAACATTTTTACATAAATGAACAACGGACAGAAAAATAATGGCTATTTGAACTAGAGTGTTTAGCAGACGTTTTCTCAAAAATGAGTAAAATGAGCCTGTCATTTCAAAGGAAGCAGTCGACAATATCAGAATTCAAATAAAAACATTTGAATTTTAGAAAATGTCTGTCTACCACCGTGAGCTGACGGAGACCCAATACTTAGAAACATTTTCTGATGAGATTGCTGGTAATCACTAATGTGGATTTTAAAATGTTTTATAGTTGCATGTATCAACATTTGGAAGATTTGCACAACTCAGTGAACCAATAATTTTCCAAAAGACCAATGTATTACATTACAGAATCACATGAGTCTGCCATCAATTTCATTGAAGCTCAATATAGATAATAGATTTTAATACAAAAGTATGAAAAACTCATTGGCATTATTACAGATTTTACATTACAACTAACCCTTAAGAAACTACTATTTGCCAAATGTTGGTGTACTGTCAAAGAAAATTATCCAAAATTATCTGAAAGACTATTAAATGACTTTTGACTTTTCCAACTATACATATGTGAGAGGCCAGGTCTTCTTTATATCCTTCAACCAAAATAACATTGCAATAGATTGAAGAATGTATGAATTCTGCAATTTACTTGTTTGCTCAATACTGTTTGATCTATTCACTGCAGAACATGTGGCTCTAGTTTATACGTTTTTCACTGTGCTATAATATTCTATTGTAACTGCCATATCAGTGTGTATTTTTCCATCCTGAGAATGAACATTTAGGTTGTTTCCAATTTTTTTGTTTACTGTAATGAACAATGCTGCTGCAAACATTCTTTTTATCTGTCTTATTAGGTACACTTTTTCCTTGGTTTTATTCCTAGAAGTAGAATTGCTGATTTATGGGAGGAAGAGATCTTTTAATTCTGCTAACACAAGTAACATCTTTTATTGAGTTTCAGAGCTTGGCATATATTAATTTATGTAATTCTTAGAACAACACATTGAGGTTTATCTTTTAGCCTTTAAAATGAGAATATTTATTGAGGATGCACTATGGAGAAAGCTCAAATTCAGCTTGAAGAAGAAATTCCAAGGTGAAAGGGACCTCACTCCTGACTTCTTACTCAGTTATGAGGCTGCTTATTCAATATCTCCAGTGGGATGCCTAATGCAACTGAGCACCTGGCTTACTCCATACCAAATGGCCCAGCTCAGCCTTCCCCCTCCTTAATGATGGCATCTCCATGCTTTTAGCAGTTCCACAGATAATCTGAGAGCACTGCCTCCACCTGGCCCAAGACACCACCATCCCTTACCTGAGTCATCACAATGGCCTCCACACTGGCTTCCTATTTCAGTCCATGAACCCTGGAATCACTTTTCAAAGAGAAATCAAGTGTGCCACTCCTGCTGTGAATCTGGCAATGAAGTTCTGAAGGAACTAGAAAAGCACCATTGGAACATCACATTAATAAATGCTGTGGGCCAGGTCCATGGATGAATTCTAAAGTTAATGAGCAAAGCTTTAAGGAGAAATAGGATATTTTCATCATGTCAAAGTTTCTCCTCCCAAATTTTCTAATTAGTGTGGTGGTTTTGACATATGACTACAGATTTCTTGAAACGCTTCCTTTCTTGAATGTGGGCTGGATTTAGCAACTTTATGCCAATGGATAGAGTATGGAAAACTAAAAATAGTAACTTTACAGTGGAGAAACTTGGCCAACACCACCTTAACCAAGTAACCAAGATTACATCACCAGTGAGGAGTCATGTGGCTCCCAGGTACCCCCTGACATAGTGGAAGACAAGATCACATCACCTCTGTGGGGTTCTTCCTCAAAATCCATACCCTCAGAGTATCCATGAGAAAACATCAGCCAAACTCAAACTGGGGCACATTCTACACAATACTTGGGTGCTTTTCAAAAGTTTCAAGGTCAAGAAAAGTCCAAGAAAGAATCATAGATTAGAGCACACTGAGGGCCTGAACAGAAAATCTGGATCCTGAAACAGGAAAAAAAAAAGATCATTAATGGAAAACTGGGAAAATCCAAATGAAATATGCAATTTAGTGAGTAGTATTGTACACAAGTTGATTTCTTAGTTTTGATCAATGGCTATGAGAGACATGAACAGCAGAGAAAGCTGAGTGAAGAGTACAGGGAACACCTGTATGCTCTTTGCAACTTTTCTTTAAACCTAAACATTATTTCAGGTAGCAGGTTTAAAAGAAACACACACACACACACACACACACACACACACACACACACACACACAGAGTAATGGCTTCCCATTTTATTCAGAGGAAAAGTCAGGGAGCTTATCCTCAGGGGGCCCATGTGACCTGCCCTTCCTGCTCCAGCCCTGGCCTCAGCGCACCCTGCCTTCCATAGCTGCCTCAACTTCCCTCCCACTGGCCACTTCACTGTTCTGAAACCTTCTCTTGCACTCGCATTTGGCTCTGCCTCAGATGCTCTCCCTCTGGTATCTCTGTGGCCAACAACCTCACTTCTTTCAAGTCTTTGCTGAAATGTACCCACCTCAATGAAGCCTCACCTGATCATTCCATTTAGATTACAACTGCCCTCTCCGCAACCACTCCTGACCCTCCTTACGCTCCTCTTTCTCTGTTTTTCATACCACGCATCCCCTTCTAATACCCCTGATTCTGTTCCCCATTTATTATGGCTTTTGTTTATTATCCGTCTTCAGCTCTATGAACGTGATATTGCCGTGGTTCACTCTTGCAGCTGCGGTGCCTAGAACATGGGGCTCAGCCCACTGTTGAGTGAGTAAGCTTGCCTGTGTCAACCCTAGCACTTAACTTGACTTATTAATCATCAATGTACCTGCACCTAGGAGCTCACCAAGTGGTGGAGGGAATAAAGACCTATTTATCTTGCAGAGGAGACATGGGCAAAAGATCCCAAATAGTCCTCCAGATCTGGGGCTAAGAGGTGAGTGGAAGCCACTTCATCAGCACAAGAAGAGCAGTGGCTTTCCTTCCTCCACAGAATGTCTTAGTGTGCCTGGAAAGACAGGTGAAAAAGTAAGCCTGCATTTTAGGCAATCTTTAAGCCAAGTTGAAAGTTATGAAAGATTTGTGTAAGCTCCTTTCTAAGCACCTTCAAAATTCCCAGAGGGCTTTTCTTATGTGGTAGGTATTATAATGAAAAAAGACCCAGACATGACAAGAGACACATGGGTAAAGACAGCTATTAAAGCAAGAATGATTGATTTCATAACATTCCAAGGTAGCACTCTTTAACTCCAGATACAGCCACCTCTCAATGTTGGCCTCCCTAATTTGCATAGGTAATTGACAGCTTGTTAACAGCTCATTAAGAACACTGAAAACCATGTGACAACTACAATCGTGTGCATAAATGGGGATAGAATCTGTGACTTGCAGGATATTGAGAACTCAATCAGATCTCAGATTACAGGTCAGAAAACTAGTGAAAAAACAGGGACATCGACCAACTTTTTTTTTCACAACTTTATTTAACAGTCCTGTGGTCCATCAGTTCATAAACACAAACCTGGGCCATGATGATTTTCAGAATTCAGCGCTAATGGATGCGACGATATAACTTCCAGTTTAATATATAATAAATACTTACCAGCTGATCATTCTCACTTTCTAAAAACACCTATTAAACTGCTTATGCAGTTTTAAAATTTGTTCTTAAAATTCACCTTTTTCATAAACACAAGTCGTTTAGGCATCACAATCTAATATTCTGCAAGTGAGAAAAATGTAAAGTGTAATTTGATTTTAGACTATAAAAAGGAGATAAGTTTCCTGATTTGCACACAGTTACTATCTGTAAATTTGGAGGCTGCGTTTTTTTAAAAGAACATTTGAATATAAATAGTGCAAATAATTGTTACATCAGCAAATCTCTTCTGAGCGTAGATGCCGGTGCAGAAACCTTCGTCTGCAAACTGTCTCTGCTGGATAGAATAAGGAGTTTAAAGACTGTGCAGCCGCAGTGGAGAGCAGGGAGCTCAGTGCCCTGCCCCAATGTCACCTGTGACTGATGCTGATTCTTACGTTTTCTCTAGCTGCCTGTAGATAGCAGGTATGGACTGAGGGTCCAGGGAATACTATCCCAGGCTCTGGATTCTGAAACCACCCTCCGGTTGCAGGACAGCCTAGTCTGCCATGCTTCCCAGTTCTGACCGACTTAGTCAAACCCACTCTACACAACTCCTTCTCCCCACGTAGGTACCAACAACTGAAGAGGACTGATATGGTTGGCTCTTTGTCCTCACTCAAATCTCATGTTCAATTGTAATTCCCAGTGTTAGAGGAAAGGCCTGGTGGGAGGTGATTGAATCATGGGGGCAAACTTTCCCCTTGCTGTTTTCCTGAAAGAGTTCTCATGAGATCTGGTTGTTTGAAAGTGTGTAGCACCTCCTGCTTTGGTCTCTGTCTCTCTCTCTCTTGCTGGCCATGTGAAGACGTGCTTACTTCTTTTTTGTCTTCTGCTATGATTGTTAAGTTTCCTGAGGACTCCCCAGCTACGCCTCCTGTACAGCCTGTGGAACCGTGAGTCAAGTAAACCTCTTTTCTTCATAAATTATCCAGCCTCAGATAGTTCTTTATAGCAGTGCAAGAACCGACTAATATGAGGACTCTCTGACCTCATTTGTTTTCCCACCCTCTGTTCTTTCTGCATGGCTAGTTCAACATGATCCAATCAGGTCCATCTTAAGGGACTCTGCCAAAACAGTGGAGCCAAGTGGGGAGAAAAGAGCACAGAATCAAGATTTAGGAGATCCAGGAGTGCCATCCAGAGCCCCGGCTTCACCATCCCTGGAAAAGTAGTTCATCCTGACTTAAACAGTTAACTGCAGAAGGTCTCAATTTCATCACCTACAAAATAAGAGTGATGCTACTTAGAGATAGGAGTGTGGGATATGATGAGGTTTCTCTTCAAATAACCCGATCAATCCTTTATTCTTTAATTCATAGTACCCCCCCTTTTTTCCCTTTTTTCTCCTTTTGTTCCTTTTTGCCTTTGTTAGATGCCCAGGCACGCCACAGAACCAGGCGTTATCAGTACCAGCTCACATTCCTTTCCTCATCTGGAAAGAGGACTAACTTTCTAGCTCATTACAGACACCGCTTCCCCTTTCCTCTCCACTTTCATTTACGTGCCCATCTTATCTAAAAAAAAAAAAAAAATCAAACGTTTAGCCAACCAGGATTAGTTTAGATTGTGCAACATGACCCCAGCCAATGGGAAAAGGATACAGGGGCAGGACTTGTGTCAAGAATAAAAGCTCTCGTGCCCCTTTGTTCAGGTGTGCTCTCATGGTGACTGGCCAAGGGGGCACCCTTCTGTGCAGAAGTGAAATTGCTTTGCTAAGAATCCTTTGTTTGAGTGTTTAACTTCCTTAGGATTTTGAACATTATTCCTAACAGGAGTAAAACTATCTACAGTTAACTCTTGAACAACGTGGGGGTTAGGGGTACTGACCCTCTCTATAGCTGAAAATCCATATGTAATTATGACTGCTCAAAAACTTTACTAAAAACCCACTATTGACCAGAAGCCTTACTGATAGCATAAATAATTGATTAACACATATTTTGTATGTTACATATATTATATACTACATTCTTACAATAAAATAAACTAGAGAAAAGAAAATCAGAGGAAAGAGAAAATATGCTTACTATTTATTAACTGGGAGTGGAGCATCATAAAGGTCTTCATCCTCATCGTCTTGAGAATGAAGATACATGTTGAGTAGATGAGGAGGAGGAAGAAAAGAAGGGGCTGCTCTTGCTCCCTCAGGGCTGGCAGAGGTAGAAGAAAGTCCAAATATAAGTGAACCCTCGAAGTTCAAACTCATGTTGTTCAAGGGTCAACTGTACTTAGAAATCTGGGCAGTGTTGGTTAATTGAGATAAAGCCATGGTACAGGAGAGAATCATGAAAAGATTGAGAAAGATAATTAATTCCAATCACAAAGGTCTTGGTAGTAAGACCATACCAAAGATGTCAATCAACTGAAGCCAAGTGGCCACTTTGACCCAAGGAAATCCAATCCAGAGGCTGAACAGAGACATATATCATGCCCTAACAAGAACAGATGAACTGGAAAAGACACAGTCTTCATCTCTGGAGTCTAAACTGGAAAAAGATGATGGTGATGGTGATGGTGACAGCTGAAGCTGAAAGTCCATGGTGTAGTGAGACCTTTGAGGCTGTCCACCGAAGGCCTTCTGTAAACAGAAGGTATGAGGAAGCAGAAACCATGACTGAGTGAAAGACATGGAGGGAGAAGAAGACACAGAGTGGAGGGAGGAGATGAGAAGGCACAGAAGAGTGAGTGGAACAGATGGAGCCATCAACAGAGGGGCCACTCCCTCCACCAGAAGTTCTGCTTTGCAACTTTAGTCCAGGAGTTGGCGAATTTCTTCCACCAAGGGCCAGAGAGTAAACACTTTAGGCTCTGCAGCCTTATGGTCTCTGTTGCAAGTACTCACTTCTGCTACTGTAAAGCACTAAAGCAGCCATAGACAATGAATGCTTCTGAAACTAATGAGCACGCATCTAAAAACTGGAAGATGCCACAAAATTACAATTCATTTTGTCTCAGGAAACTGGAATATGAGGCTTCCAGGGCTGTTTTCTAACACAGTGCCAATCACCAAGGGTTGGAGGGAGCCTGATCATGTACCTGCTCACCAACATTGCCCACCCAGCTCGCATGGGCAGCTGAGTTTGGGAACTTGCAAGCATCAGGTACTGTAACCACCACTTTAGAACCATTACCTCTAATCCTTCACCAACTTATAAAGTTAGTATCAGCATGACTATTTCACATAAGAGGAAACTGAGGCTATGGAGTTAAGGTGACATTTCCAAGATCACACTGTTGATAAGTTACTGAACAAAGGTAAAACTGTTGGAAACAAAAGTAATTTTTTAGAAGGTTCTGGGAGAATTGTTCTCTTCCCTCCTCTTTCCAGTCCTCTTCCTTCTGATCTGGCCTCCAATGTCTCTCTTTTTGCCGAATCTCTTTAATTTCTTCAGGAAATAACTCCCAATGTGAAAGAAGAACACACATTGCCTTTTCTCTCTCTCTCTCTAAATGTAATTTTCTTGTCTTAGACGCAACAAATTCCTTTAAGAGTGGAGATAGTGCCGTAGGTTTCCTTTATTCCCCCAGACAGCTTATCATAGCCAGAGCAAATAATAGGTCCTAAATAGAATCAATCATGGTGGTGGTGTGGGGAGGGGGTTTTTTAGCTTATCATCTGACTTGAACTTATTACTAATAAGATACAATTAGATCCCGGGAACTAACTCCTAAAGCAAGAGATCCGAGATGAGAACCAACAGGAGAACCTAGGAAAACAGATTCACGCTATAGCCAAAAGACCCACACAAAAATCCATGCAATCTCTGCATAGTGGGAAGGATGGAGGAGTTGGAAGACTTGAGTTCAATGCCCAGATCTGCTGGAACACACCCCTGCTACTTGCAGTGTGGTCGGAGTCCCAGCAGCCCGAGAAACACCCATGAACTGGTTAGAATTGATCATTCTGGGCCCCACCCTAGAAGAACAGAATGAGAATCCTTAGAGGTAGGCCCAGGAATTGGTGTTTAATGATCAGTTGGGGTGATTCTTAAACACATTGAAGTTTGAAAATCACTGACTGCATGTTGCTATCTCTGGGGGAGCTTTGAACAGCAGTATTGCATGGGTTGGGGTTGCCAGATTTAGCAAATAAAAATATAGGTTGACCCAGTTACATTTGATTTTCAGATAAACAACAAATAATATTTTACTGTAAGTATGACCCACATTCTGTATTACTCTGTATTTTATATTGCATCCCAAGCCCGTTTCTACCCTCAGGGATTCTCATTTCATTGGTCTGAGTGAGGCCTGGGCTTTGGGATGTTGAAAGTTGGTGTGCAGCCAACATTGAGAATGGTGACCTGAGACAGGCCCCCCACCCTGCCCCATTCCCTCCTGAAGGCTTCCCTGCCTCACTGTTTCACCTAGATTCTAGCTCTGAGGTTGGAGAATGGGGTGGCAGTGGAGGAAGTCAATTTTCTTAGGGTGCAGCAGGTTGTGGATATTGAAAATAGGCTGGAACCATCAAATAGGAAATCAACTGTGAAGATATGTCGTGATTTCCTTTATTCCACAGCTGAGTACAAATTGCCACTGTTTTCTTCAGGAGAGACAACAAAACTCTATCACCCAAATACCTAAGAAATCAAAGGTTCTCAATAGCAAGTTACATGGGCCCTTGGGTGGGAGGTGGGGAGTGTTTGGAGGAAGGACGTGGACAATCACACATAACACTGTGATTTGAAATTTACTTGAGCACTTAGGCTAATGAATCAAGTGAAGTTAATCACCCCAGAAATCCAGACTTTCTTGATACGTTCTCCGTCTCTTGGAGGCTGAGACTCTTATTCCCAATATCTCAGGCTTCTAGAGGAAAGTGGAGCAAGGCATGGGTGGGAGAAGCTCAGTAAACAAAAGGGCATTTCCCCCATGGCAGAATCAGCTGCTTTACACAAGGTCTAGTCTCATGGCTTCTCCAATGGCCAGGACTTGTTGCAAGCTGAAGGTTCTCCTCCCTGGGACAGGAACTTGGCCAAACATGTTGCTCCATTCAGTGATATGAAAGAAGTCATTCTCTCTTTGGAGAGAAAATTTTCTCCATTTACCCAATGATCTGTACCTTACAGGACTGTAGAATAAAATTCCAGCCTGGAGCAATCACAAGATTTCAATAATTGTATTCAGAAGTACTAATGGTATCCAGGGACTTTTTAATACAGGGATCTATTTTTTACCTTGGATCAACCTGAAAATTCATCTTCTACTTTTTAATTCTTTTTGTCCTATTTTTTCTAACCCTTCTGCTTAAATCCTTCTACATGTATAAATATACTTATGTTGCCATCCCTTTCAAAGTATTCTATTAGTTCTATTTCTTGAGATGCCCATTCTTCAGCTTGCTGTGTCTAACTCCCTATTCAGTATTTTCTTTCCTAGTGCAATTTCATGATTTTGTATTGAGTTTGTCTTCCAAAGAGCTTTGGTTTAGTTTTGCTCTGTCTTTAAACCTATCAGAATTCCATGTGGCCCAACTTTGTGAATGTGTTCCTAAAAATAAAATTTTGCATTTCATTCTACAGGGACGCTAGACCTGTGTCTAGTGTTTTTGACTTCAATTCTTACATCACAAGGGCAATGTAAACTTGGACCCTCCCTGCGTGCATTGTATGAGCTTGTAACTTTGATTTCTCATGAGAGGCATTTTTTTCCTACCCAGAAACCAAGCCACAAGACAAGCTTTCTCGCTGCTTCTCTTAGTCTATCAGGTCTTTTAAATGTGCATGTCTCATGCTGGGGATTAAGTTCTGGTTCCCACCATATACAGATTCAAAGCCACATCTCCTGTTTTTCTGTAGGCAAGAAATTTCAGACCCAAAGGCCTATAATCAATAGCTATGAAGGACAGTATGGTATCAGCAAACTGAACTTTCATTTCAAGTACCTAAGCATTCCCTTTCTTTGAGTTTATGTGTTCATTTTAAAATTTATACTTCTCCAGTATTTTTGTGTATTTGTATGAGGAAGGTGATGCTTCTTGGTTCAGTCTGCCATGTTGTTAAAACCAGAAGGCTGAAAGTTACTCTTGCAACCAAAGAGCCAGAGACAGTGAATTCTTTCCAGTCCACTCAAGAATTGTTGGCAGCAAAACAAAGGATATGGATAGAGAGTCTAGGTATAGATCAATACAATGTAAAGAGCTGTGGTTGTGATTTTGCAGAGATGTTCAAAAGCTACTCAGACAAAGTAAAGCATGAAGCAGACAATTCCAACAGGGTCCTGGCATTTTGTAATTATAATCAATTATACATGATAATTGATCAATAGCTATTTCTGCTTAACAAACTATCTCAAAACTTTTGGCTTAAAACAGCAATCATACCTTATGATTTTGTGGTCAGGAATTTGGATAAGGCTCAGCTGGGTGGTTCTTCTGTCCCACATGATGCCGACAAGGGTTGCTGAACGGTGTTCTGCTGGTGAAGGGCTGGACTGAAGAATCTAAGAATGCTTTACTAATATGCCTGATACACTATCTGGTTGGGTCAGCTGGGATTGTTGACCAGAGCAATAACATGTGGCGTCTCTAGCATGGTGTGAAGATTCACACTTCATACGTGGCTCAGGCCTTTAACAGAAAGTTTCACAAGACAGGAAATGGACACTGCCAGATGTTAAGTTCTCATCATCTCTTCTGCCCTGTTCTTTTCATTGAAGTAGTCACAGAACCCATAGGAGGGGTCTTTTGGCAGGAGATGTACCTAAGAATTTGGGGCCATCTTTCACCTGCCGTGGTAAGGCAGAGTGCATGGGCTCTGAAGCCAGGCAGAAGCATGGAAAATGTTAAGCCTTTCTAAGCTCCTTCTTACTTGCTGACTCCAAGATAGTTTCTGAGCTTTTGTTTTCCTCATCTGAAAAAGGGAAATATTAATATGGAATCAGATTGAAATGTTTCAGCTACCTTAAATAAAATAGTGGTAACCTAAAAGTGAACGTCATGAATTTGAACAGAGAGAATTAGAAGAAGGCAATCTTTTTTACAGATATTTGAAGAGGAAAGTGCTTAAATTCTGACTTAAAGATTGAGGACATTTTACTCTTAGGAATAAGGAACTTGCTGCAAGAAAAAAATGCTTATCCAGTGATAGACTAGTGTACAGTATATTAAAAATAAAACAAAAGTGCTACTGTGACGAGAACCAGCAGATCATGGATGAAAAAGGAAGAAACATCTGGAACATCTGGGTTGAACCACCACAGGGATGATCCCCTTAAATGGTAACTTTTAGTGAAATGGTATTAAAAGTGAATGTCAGTCTCCCATTGCATTTTATTTAGACTTTGAAATATATCGGCCGGGCACAGTGGCTTGTGCCTATAATCCCAGCACTTTGAAAGGCCAAAGTGGGTGGATCACCTGAGGTCAGGAGTTCAATACTAGCCTGGTCAACATGGTGAAACCCCATCGCTACTAAAAATACAAAAATTAGCTGAGCATGGTGGCAGGTCCCTATAATCCCAGCTACTCGGGAGGCTGAGGCAGGAGAATTGCTTGAACCCGTGAGGCAGAGGTTACAGTGAGGAGAAATCATGCCACTGAATTCCAGCCTGTGTGACAAGAGCAAAACTCTGTAAAAAAAAAAAAAAAAATATATATATATATATATATAATTACACTTAAACTAAGTGTACAATAAATTATAAACACAGCCCATCCCAGGATTTCAGTTACCAGCACCTGATTGCTTTATGATGCTCAGTACAGCACATATTGATGAAGCCCTTCCGACATCATCTGCTGCAATGTGAGCTTTCTGTACATTTTAACACTGGCCATGGTGCTGTAGGGAGGGTTATCATTCAGCCTTGGAGATGCTAAGGGTCACACATCCACCTGCGTAGGCTTTATTTGGACCCAGGACAGATTCTCACCCACGGGCATCCTGTTCACACTTCACCAGGCTGGGCTAATTCTACCCATCTTCTCTCTGCCTTGAAGGACTTATCACATAGTTAAACCTATGAGAATTCTCAGCAATCTCAGAACGACTTCCTCCGGAAGTATTTGCAAAAATGGGATAATGGTAGAGGCGCTAAAACTGTTCCTACACTATAAAGCCAGCAACTCTCCTGCTTATAAAATGCAGCTGGGGTAGGAATGGTGAGAATAAGATAAAGTGTAAGGTCTTTCACCTCCAAGGCACTTGGACATTATATCTTTAGACTCTTTGTTATATTGACTGCATTACTCCCACATGCTTTTTAGAGGAGGGGGGACATTTAGAAAAGTGAATTTCTTATGATCAAATCAATATGTTGTGGTTTATGACAATTTTATACATTTATGGCTAAGAACCTATCTGCAATCACTTCCTAGACAAAAGTTAATCATCTTAGAATTTAAAAAAACATAGTTTATTTTTTACACAATTTCTGGGATTGGATTTCCCAACATGCAGCCCAAACACCTGCTCAGAGAACAGGCAAAACAGAAGTCCCCCACTCCAAAGTCAGCAATTTTTAGAAAAACTTGACATACAAAAAACACATAAGAGCTGTTATGTTGGACATTCTTGCTGTAATGGCTATATATATATAATTATTATTATACACATACACACTCACGTTTTTCTTTTGAGTCAGGGCCTCGCCCTGCCATTCAGGCTAGAGTGCAGTGGTGCCATCACTGCTCACTGCAGCCTCAACCTCCTAGGTTCGAGTGATCTTCCCCACCTCAACCTCCAAAGTAGCTGGGGCCACAGGCACATGCCAACATGCCTAGCTAATTTTTTTTATTTCTTATTTTTGTAAAGATGGGGTCTTGTCACGTTGCTCATGTGGGTCTCAGACTCCTGGGCTCAAGGGATCCTCCTGTCTCAGCCTCCCAAAGTGCTGAAAACTACAGGCGTGAACCACTAAACCTGGCCTGTTATATATTAATTTTAATTTAAAATACCCATGAAAAGGGGAGTAGGTTATTTTCAGTACTTAAGGTCCGAATATCGTGGGCTGCTGGGCTGAGGCTCAGGACCCATCCGCAAACAACACAGAGGCAGACACAGCGAAAATCAGACATTGAGGCTTTCCTCACCTGCCTCTGTCTCCCTCCATCTCCGCAACTCTGCAATGCCCCAAGCAGGAGTCTGCTTTTTTGTATAATGGGCAACCCAATCTTGGCAGGAAACCAAAAGTCAATTTCCAGGAAAGGCAGAAAAGAGGGCTATAAAAACTAGAGGACCTCTGTGGCCTTGTGGTCACCTCTCCTCTCTTGCAAAGACACAGCTGTCACCAGAACCCCACGTCTCCACCAGCACAATGCCTCTCAAGATGCTGTAAGCGCCTAGGGAAAGCCAGCCTGCTAAAGGACGCACATGTGCGCACACACACAAACTTCAGGATGGACATCAATTCAGTTCCTCCTTTACCAAACATTGTGGCATGCCTTTCTCCTCTTCTCTCTCTCTCTCTAACCAGCCTTTCTCCCCCACCTCTCCCCCTTCACAACGCCCAGTTTTATTAGTATTATTATTCTCTTAAGTGGCACATGTAGTACCACTTCCTGCTCCATGAGGCCCCGCCGAAAGCGACGGAAGCGCGCCCTCCTCGCCGTGACATCTGTCTTGGCGGCAGCCTCCTCAGGCGGTTCTCTTGGCAGCCTCCACGCTGCCACCAGGCCTGTCGGGTGGCTGTACGGCTGACGGGCTGTCACCGCCGCCTCCTCTTGCGGGCTGCCATTTTCTTTTGATTTACCTTTGATTCGGAGGCATTTGCATGCTTTCATCACTTGGTGGACAAAGTCCTCGGCAAGTCCCCCATGGCTGCTTTCTGTGTAGGCAGCCAGGAAAGGGGCGGATCCCTCTGTGACTTTGCTTTGAGGTGTAAATGGAGGCCCGGCTGGCCTGTGTCACGGGGAGCCCGGAAGCGGGTGTAGACTGTCACTTCCCAGCTCCCCGGGAGACGCTGTGTAGTTGCTCCTCGCTTTGGCTCGGGAGCTGCTTCGCCAGTGACAAGTGTCCCCCGTGTCAATTAGTTTATTAATCACCCAGCTAGACAACTTGGTAATGTGGTAATTTCAGGGTTAGGCTGCACCGAATTCTTCCTTTTCTGGCTGGGCATAAGAGGTCGTTAAAGGACTTCCCCTGCTCTCCAGAAAACTCTTTCTCTGCCTTTGTGCATATCCCAGTGAAGCCATTCAAAACTGCAACTCCTCTTCCCCGGCGTGCGGACGGGAGGGAGGACAGGGTTAAATTGCTAATCGAGGTTTCGTGAGGTCTGCCAGAGCCGAGTCTCCAACACTTACATCTGTTCAACAATTATTACAGCATTTTTGTCATAAAAAATTCAACACCCTGAGTGTCGTGCTAGCAAAACCTGAAAATTTATGCAGTGAATAGAATAGCTAATTTCTCTGAGGAAATGCAGGAGGAAAATTACAGATTTTACTTAAATTCCAAACACCAGAGTGCACACATCTGACGCCCTCTTTGGATTTTTTGTCACACCACCGGACCGAAGACGTCTTCCCGTCCACCAGGAAGCGGGAATGACCCTGGACACATGCTCTGACCTTGGAAGAAGCCGCACTGTGAAACTCCATACTGATCCTTGCACCCACCCAGAGTGTCTCTAAAAGACCTCTCTCCCAATTAAATCCATGCGTGGTACAGAGTCAGACTTCGATTCCGGAGCGAGGTTAGCGTGATTGGTTTGCGTTTTTCCCACTCCCTTCTTCCAATTTGCCCCCCACGCCTTTAAAACAGCTCCTTGGAGAAAACAGAGGGGATGGAGAAGAGCCCCGACAGCATCGAGAGTCTTTAATCTCCTTAATTCATTCTAATGCTGTTTGATGCTTGCAACGGCAGCATTGGAGTTTGCCTCTCTGCTCCATAAAGGTCTGGAATATGGATTTTATGCTAAAACTAAAGCTGTATAGTTAGGATGCCAGCAGAGTGGAACAATATGCTACAGGCGATCCTCAACTATTCTCTAGGGCCGGAGCCCGACTTCCCCGACTGGGTGTTTGCTACCTTAATCATCATTGCAGCGGGATGAACAGGAATTTCTTGCACTGCCACCACGGTGGCACAATTAACGTTATCCGAATTTTCAGAGATTCTACTGCAGAGAGAGGATACTTGCTCCCCTCTGTTAGTGACTGCTCCAGGGGCCCTGTTTATTTTCCCTAGAATGAGGTGGTCAAAGGGACCAGCTGCCCTCTGCCCACTTACCCTGTCTCATGACAGCTCAGCATGGTAAATATTTTCTCTGTAGGGTCTCACATCTCCTGACCATCTCACCTCAGGGCTGGGGAGCACAGCCACACGCCAAGAGCAGAATCCATCACTGGCATTTATGTCTTAATAAAAGCATGTGCCGTTTTCAGATGAAGTAAACACTGCAGCCATTTCCTCTTGCCAGTAGAGGTTTTTCTCTCTTTCCTTCTGAGTCATACCCTTCTAGAAGGTGCAACGTGCCTTCGGAAGAACCCAAGGAGGCTGTGATTCAGAGGTTCCAGAAACAGACACAGCTCTCCAGGCCCTGTGAGTGGCAGTGACAGAATGAGGAGTCCTCCACCCCCTGCAGCCCAGCTATGCCTCAGGCACAGAGCACCCACCAGGAGGAGGATCAGCTCCACCTGGCTCCCAGGCAAACCACGTCCCCAGGCACTGGTGTCACGGCCCAGGTGCTGCCTCTGGCTCTGTTCCACATGGAGGCCTCCCAGTGGGTCACATCCCAGCACAGTCCTCCTGCCTGATATCACCCCCAATCTGTCCTGGGGCTAGAGAGCTCTGAGGAGGGGACCTATGAGTGCAGTGTTTGCCGGCCAGGGCAGAGCCTAAGTGACCCCATGTGAATCCTACTGTGACCCTGCATGGAGACAATCAGAAAAATAACACAGACACGAGCCACAACCACACTGCTCTCAGAACGTCCCAGGCTCTCGTGCCAAGCACTTTGTCTGGCTTAATTTTCACAACCACCCTGTAAAGTACATATTATCATTCCCTTTTTCTTGCTGATGAGTCCAGAGTTCCAAAAGATTAAACAAATTCGCCAAGACTGCCCAGCAAGTAACCAGTAGGGCCAAGATCAGATGTCAGACAGGTCAGATGCAGAGCCCCTGCCCTCTTCACCGTGCCACCCTGCCCTTGAGGCAGCTTTCCAGTTGAGAAGTAAGTTTAGCACGAGATGCACGACAAAACTGGTAACAGGGCAGACCTGAGGAATGAGGTATGTCTGCATGTGGGGGGGACCATGCCTGTGCAGCCTGCTCTGCAGAGGAGAAAGGTGGAGATAAACCAGAAGGAATGGGGACTTAGCTTGACTTGAGAGAATTAGGCTTTGAGAGGTATCACTTCCAAGAAACGGTTCTATCCCCCTCTTCCTCCTCCATAGCTGTGGTTTTCTAACCATGTATCCCACAGAAGAGAAGTTGGAGGTCCATCATGGTGGGAATGGCGCTGCAAAGCTCCCTACAACCGCAGCATGGATCTTCTCTTATTTATGTTACATGACAGATCTTGATGTCCAGGCCGCAGGAACATCCGCCCCAGCGAGATCCCTTTTCTCGACTTCCACCAGCTGTTTGCCGGGAAAGAAGGTCTCAGAGCCACGCTGTATCCTGACTGCCTCTACAGCAGGTACCTTGTACCTCCACAGCAACACAAAAGGATTGTTTCTGTTTCCACACATACCTCGTGTCATTTGTTGCCACATAAGTTCTCCCTAAGCGTAGTGGCTGAATGAAAGCAACGAGTATGTATTGCCCCACAGCTTCATAGGTCAGAAATATTTGGGCACAGCTTAACTGAGTCTTCTGTTTCAGGGTCTCCCGCAGAAGGTAGCCAAGGTGTTATCAAGGGCTGCAGGCATCTAAGGCTTAACTGGGAACCGAATCTGCTTCTGAGCACACTCACGTGGTTGCTGGCAGGAATCAGCTCCACAAGGACTGCTGGACTAAAGGTCTCAGTTCTTCACCAGCTGGGAATCATCCCCATTTGCTTGTCCTATGGCCCTCTCCGTAGGGCAGGTCCCAACAGGACAGCTGGATTCATCCTTGTAAGCAAGCAAGGAAACAATAGGAGACAGGTTGCACTCAGGACAGAAGTCATATCTTTTATAAACTAATCTCAGAAATGATATCCCTTCCCTTTTCACATATCCTGTTCACTAGAAGTGGGTCACTAGGTCCAGCCCACGTTCAAGAGAGGTGCTCACATGAGGATGTGAATACCAGGAGGCAGAGATCTTGGAAATCACCTTACAAGTTGTCTACCTCACACCTCAACCCTACCCTTTAGAGTGGACAGTTTTCACAATGCCGTGGCCTCATCTATCACTGGGAGGCCTAGAAAGAACTCTTTCAGTTCTCTTGTGCCAGGAACCAATTTTTTTTTTTTCTCACCTTATGGGTGGTTTCTAAAGACACCAAAATACCTGCTCCTCTTTCTCTACAAAGTCTCTGCCATTACAAGGACCGAGAAAATGTGCTGTAGCGTCATAGCCTTTTACTAAGCCCCTGCTACAGATCAGACACTGAACTAGACCTTGAAATATTTTCTCTCAATTAATCCTTAAAGCAGGCCTAAGTGGCAGCATTTATTGAATGAATGAGGACTCGGAGGCTCAGTGAGGGTAAGGAACGTGCCCAGTACCATTCATCCACATATGTAGTGGAGTCTGAATTCAACTACAGTCTGTGTTTTGTCCATTCAGCCACAGACTCCCAAAAATATTCCTGAAGCTTCATTTCAGAGGAATTACACATTCATTCTAGGTCTCATTGCATTCAAAGAAATTCTCACACATGCTACTTATATGGCAACCTAAGGTTTAGCGTAACCACATGTTCTGGATTTTTTAAGTGAATTATGCCATTTTATTCATTCAATAAAACAATTCTAGAAACACACAGATAAATATGAATTGCTTACATTTATTTGAACCATATGGCATTACCATTGCTAGCAGTAAAAATATCAAATACCACTAACTCTATAGGGTTTAGTCTAATGTATTTTTGCTCATATTGATGCTTACAGATGGACAAATGAGTCTTTCATATTATAAATAATCTTTATCTACACAACAAATTTCTATAGACTTAAAAAAAAAAAGAAACAAAAGTTTCCTCTCTCTGTAGATAACAGCATATGGCAAAAGGATCAATACTGACAATATTTAATGAGCATCTCTGCTTGGACGTTTACTATTATATTGTATTAAATATTTACAACAGAGCCAGTGTAGACACTGTGATCCCAACTTTTATACTGAAGATGAATCAAGTTTAAAGAGGTGGATGATTTGCTCAAAGTCATGCACTGAACTGACAGAATCAGCCTCATAACCTGCTAAATGTGCTTGATTCCAAAGCACATGTTCTCTCCATTCAATTTTTGTCTTACCAAGAATCACACACTGGGAATTTGCTGGAGGCCATGGAGTTCTGCCTGAGTTAGCTTGCCCCTCTGTGCTGTTGAAACATACATAAACACCAAAATACCAAAGCAATTATAGCCACTGGAAACAAAGCCATCTCAAAGATAAAGGGCCCGCTCTCTATTTTAGAGGTGACCAAGAAAAGATTGTCAGTGACTCATGAGTGAATTCTGAAGAAAAGCAACTTGACCAGCAGAAGAAGACAGGAGAAAATTTCCAGCTACGCAATCTGCAGATCCCTTTAGCACCTTGGTGGCTGAACCACTGATTATAAGTCCTGGTGATAATGTCTACCCTTTTGAGTACCTTCATTTATTTATTTATTTATTTTGGAGACAGGTTCTCACTCTGTCACCTGTCACCCAGGCTTGAGTTGAGTGGCACCATCCTGGCTCACTGCAACCTCCACCTACCAGGCTCAAGTGATCCTCCCACCTTCCCACTTCAGCCTCCCGAGTAGCTGGGACTACAGGCAGGTGCCACTATGCCCAGATAATTTTTGTATTTTTTGTAGAGGTAGGGTTTTGCCACATCGCCCAAGATGGTCTCAAACTCCTGTGCTCAAGGGATCCGCCCCCCTCAGTCTCCTAAAGTGCTGGGATTACAGGCATGAGCCACTGCACCAGGCATTGGGTACTTTTGTAACCTGCAGAACTACCCCCAGTTTCACGTCTGCTCATTGATACCTTCCTCTTCTGCAGCCATTTAGAAGGCTATAACTCCTCATTGCCAAATAATGAAGAGGAGTAACAATCAAAGCTAAGAGGACTCTGCATACTAAGACATAAGGAAAGCACAAACTCAAGAAAACTCCAAGACAAGCCCTGGGAGCAATGAATTTGACAGCGTGTAGTTCAAATAAGAAGAGTCATAGATTTCTCAAATAATCCCAGGGCAAAATTTTATCCAGGAAAACTGAATTGAGGCCAGAGTCCGAGAGGATCATTTACCTGCATTATACCTGAAATTTGTCAACGCACTTTGCATTTCAATGTGGCCTCTGGATTAAAATCCAAGAAGATTATTTTGAAAATGGTAAAAATAATAGTGAGGAGAAACTCAATCCTTATTTAAATAATACTAAACATAAATAAAAGCAAACCATGCCCAAAGAAAGTATAAAAATGGGAACCAGCATTGTAAACACATAGATAAAGAGCATACCTGAGAAAGGGATTTGTTGTCAAAAACAGAAAACATTTTATGAGGTATTTGCTTTGTGTTCTTTCTAAAATATAATAAAATACATAAAAAAGAGGCATAATAAGAAATAAACTATTTTTAACGTAGCAGGTTCAAATGAAGCCTGAAATTTAGGAAGGGATCTGAAAGAAATTATGAAAGAATCAATAATAGCTCATACTTACCAGGAGCTAACACAGTCTCAGACATTGTTCTATGCACTTTACACCTATTAGCTCAGTCAAATCTTCGAACAAGTCTCCACATTGGTTTTTTGATAAGGAGACTGGGACACACAGAGCAGTTAAATATCTTGGCCAACTCAAAAATCTACTAAATGGAACAGGTGAGATTTAAGCTCAAGCAGCCTAAGCCTGCACACTCAATCTTCACATGGTACTGGTCTAGAGAACCAAAGAACAGAATCTATACAGCAGAAAATTAAATCAGTAAATAGAAAGCAAACAAGAAGGCTTCCAGGTATTTAGAGCAAAAGTCAGAAAACTACAGTCTATAAGCTTAATCTGTCCCACCACTGGTTTTTGTAAATAAAGTTTTATTGGAACACAGCTATACTCATTTGTTTATGCGCTGTTTTTTGTACTTCAAAGGCTGAGCTGAATAATTGCACCAGAGACTTGTGCCCCAGAAAGCTGAAAATATTTTTTATTTAACCTTTCACAGAAAATGTTTCCTGATGCTTGATTTAGAGAAAGAAGACACAGAGATACAACTTATGTGAGAGAAGATGAAGATATGGAAGACACAGTAAAGAGGCAGTGTGTGAAGAGAGCTGACATTTCAGAGGACATGACCAGGGCCAACAGAGTAAGTGGTTAATCAAATATATCGAGAAGAATTCACAGCTGAAAATATCTGAGTTTGTTCCTCAGAAGGACTCAAATTATTCCAAACAACCATTTTCTAAAGAAACTCCTGTCTGAAAAGAATTTTGAATCTCTGGGGAAAAACTATTTTTAAAAATTGTGAGAATGGCAGTAGGATGAACAGATTATTTACAAAAGAAAAAAATGTGGGTAATCTCAGACTTCAAAATTTTTCATATCAAGAGTAAAGTGAAATACAGTCTAACGAGTTTTGAGAAGAAAATTACTCAATAATTTTACACCCAAGGGATGATTTGTAAAGGAAAAAGAAAGACACTCAGCTATGCAAAAATAAAAAAAGTATACCACTACTATACTCATGTTAAAAAATGGGATTGCAGATATACTTGAAATGACTGAGTAATTAATCAAAATAAACAATTCAAGAAGAGAGAAAGCATGGCTCAGGACAAATAGTAATAAGTGTAGATCACAACTACTAAATACTAAACATAAGAATTAAGTCCATATCGGTTCAGTAAGTACAGTAAGAAAAACTACAATTGAAAAATTAAAATATCATATTAAAACAAAATATATAGCTTACAAACAAACCATCTCAAGAAGAGCAAAATAAATCTAATGACAAGGGAAACTAAAAAATAAATGCAGTTAAATCATATATAAATTAATTATAGACTAAGTAAATAGTGTTAATAAACGTAAGAGCTGGTATTTAGAAATATACAACACAACAAATAAACCACTATTAAATTCAAATTAATAATGTCACAAATAAATATGCATATTGGATATGGGAAATTAGATACAATATAAGTTTATAAATTAGAAATACAGATGTGCAGTCCTACATAAAGACATATGTAAAGAAAATATAATGAGATTGATAGTTTTTTATTTACTGTTTAATTTTTTGTTGCATAGATTCTGTTCTTTGGTTCCAGAATTGGAAAATTCTGGAAAGTTGGAATAACAAAAATTTGTCCAAGAAGAATTAGAAAACTTTTGTAAACCTATAGCCATGGGGAAAATACGGAAAAAAAATCTTTAACATAATTATATCCCCAAAAGACTCCTAGGCCAAGTAATTTTGCTAGTTCTATATAACTTCAAATAATAGACAATTATTATTACTTATGATTTAATCCACAGCACACATAATAATGTAAAAATCTTTCATTCATATTATAAAGACACTTTACACCCATATCAAAAGCTAGCAATGGATGGGATAAAAAAGAAAACCAGGTATCTAAATTACTCATGAGAACACAGGCATTATTCTAAATCAAATACTAGCTAACTGAATTCACATACACATTAAGAGAATCCCAGGTATTTTATTAAGAATATAAGGAAGGCTTAATATTAGCAATTGATTAATTCATCACATCACATTAAGATGTCAACGTTGAAATAAACTATATAAACGATTCCATCTTTGTAGAAGCCAAAATAAATTTTATAAATTCAACATCCATTTCTTAAAATATATATATTTTGAAGCATTTAAACAAAAGTCTGTATAATATGCAATGCTTGTATTCCAGATACATTCCCATTCAAGTTAGGACAAGGACAAGGGCTCCAGCCCCAACCATTCATCCTTGGCATTGTTTTGTACATTCCAGATATTTTATAAGACAGGAAAAAATAAATTCAAGTTATACAAAGAAGAAGAGTACTCATTAATCATCCATTACCAGTGATGTTATGAATCAGTAGACAATATATCTAGAATATCTTACATAGTTAACTAAAAGAAAATATGTATAGCTTTAAGCCAGTTCAATAAATTAACCAGACACAAGATCAATAGCCTAGTCAAAACTGGATTACATGAGCCATCTTGGCACACATCACTTTCAGAAGAAGCGCAAATACAACATCCAAAAAGAACCAAACAATGTTAACATCTTTACTATTATGCCCCCAAGAAATGTCGGTTTTATATTATATTACACAAAGGAAAACTTCTACCTAAGGTAGGTGATATTTAAATTAAAGTTAAAATAAATAAATAGTAGGATTTCTGGAAAACGTGGATGAATACTGAAATAAATTCTGGGCCAGTAAAAAGACTCCCTAAATGTAAAATACGTGGTATAACCTGTTATGATCTGAATGTTTATGCCCTTGCAAAATTCACATGTTGATATCCTCACTCTCAAAGTGATGGTATTAGGAAGTTGGGCCCTTAGAAAGTGACTGGGCCCTGAAGACTCCACCGTCATAAATGAGATTTGTGTCCTTTTAAAAGAGATCCTAGAGAGATCTCTCACCTTTCCACCATGTAAGGTTACAGTGAGGTGGCCTTCCGTGAACCAGGAAGAGAGCTCTTCAAGACACCAAATCTGTCTGAGTCTTGATGTTGGACTTCTCAGCCTCCAAAATTGTAAGAAATGAATTAATTTTGTTTGTAAGTTTATGACGTTTCGTTGTAGCAGCCCAAACGGACTAAGAAAAAACCCTTCACAAAATTGGTCAGTACACCCGGCCAGATAAAAGTTTAAAACTTTCTCTGTTGAATGCCATCATCAACAAAATTTAAAATGCAATGCAAAAACACAAAAGAATGTTTGCTACAAATATCAGGAGGAACATTAATAGCCTTTAGACACAAAAATATCCAACAAATTAAACCCACACATGAATATCTCAAAAAAAATGGGCAGAATGCATAAATATACAACTTGAAGTAAAAAGCATATAAAGGCCAGTTGCAGTGACTTTCACCTGTAATCCCAGCATTTTGGGAGGCTGAGGTGGGCGGATTACCTGAGGTCAGGAGTTCAAAACCAGCCTGGCCAACTTGGTGAAACTGCATCTCTACCAAAAATACAAAAATTAGACAGGCATGGTGGCATATGCCTGTAATCCCAGCTACTTAGGAGGCTGAGGCAGGAGAATCTCTTGAACCCAGTAGACAGAGGTTGCAGTGAGCCAAGATTGCACCACTGCAGTCCAGCCTGGGTGACAGAGCGAGACTCCACTGCAAAAAAAAAAAAAAAAAAAAAAAAAAGCCTATATAAAAGGCTAAATAAATCAAATCCATTCATTGATTCATTAGCATTTGAAAAATTATTTTACAAAATTATGGAGATGGTAGTAGGGTGAACAGATTATTTATAAAAGAAAAAAAAATGTGAGTAATCTTAGACTTCAAAATGTTTTACATCAAAGTGAGATCCCTCACCCTTCTACTATGTAAGGTCACAGTGATACAAACCAGAAAGTTAAAACAATAAGGAGTTGGTACTTTGTTCTTGGTTACTTTGGAGAGGGGTGGTGAGACGGGAGCCTTTGTTTACCAATGTTGGGAGGTTTACTGGACTCTACTCCATGAGGAAGGGGATCCTCCCTTTGAGCTTGCATGCTGGCATCTTGCAGTGATCAGTAGAAATATTCACCGACGCAAGAAGCACAAGTAACCCTCCAGAGGTAGTATGTTCAAGAAGCTTAAAATATTTATCCAGTTTTTCTCAGTAATTTTATTCCTATGAAGGTAGCTACAAAAAAAAAAATCACATGTTTAGATAAAAATACAGTTACATGGCCAGGCGCGGTGGCTTACACCTGTAATCCTAGCACTATGGGAGGCCGAGGTGGGTGAATCGCTTGAGGTAAGGAGTTAGAAAACAGCCTGCCCAACATGGTGAAACCCCATCTGTACTAAAAATACAAAAAAATTAGCTGTGCTTGGTGGCAGGTGCCTATAATCCCAGCTACTTGGGAGGCTGAGGCAAGAGAATCACTTGAACCCTAGAGGTGGAGGTTGCAGTGAGCCAAGACTGCACCACTGCAGTCCAGCCTGGGCAACAGAGCAAGACTCTGTCTCAAAAACAGAAGAAAAAGTTACAGGAATGTCTACTGCAGCAATATGTATAATGTAAATAAATGAAAATAGTGAAAATGTCTAATAATTAGAGTAAGTTTACTTCCATATTAATTACAGTTTAGGTGGTTTTTAGAAAATGATTGTTCCCCCAAACATTTAATGGTATATAATATGCTGATTACTGAAAAAATAATGGTGCATATATATATGTGTGTGTGTGTGTGTGTGTGTGTGTATGTGCACATACACACATACAACCAACTTTCATGAAAGAAATGTGTGGGAATATACACATTATTTATATATATATGAACAAATAGTGTGCTCCCTTTCTATCCCAGTCCAACCAAGCCTTCCAAGGGGCAGTTTGACTTTCATGGCTCAATTTCTTTATTCCTCGACCTCATTGTAAAGATGGGGGCAAAAGTAAGTCAAGGTGGGCTTGTTTGATTTCCATGTGAGGTAGCCAGGCAGTTTTAGCAAATAAAAATACAGGATACCCAGTCCAACTTGAATTTCAGATAAACAATGAATATGTTTTAGTATATGTCAAGTGTTCAATGGGATAAATTTATACAAAAAGTTTTTCATGATGTGTCTGAGATTCAGATTTAACTGATCATCCTAGATTTGATCTGGCCACCCTAACAGAGAGTGACTGAAGAGAATAGGATGAAAATGAGGACAGTTCAAAGGACCTTGGTTTCTAATCCAGTTTGGGGAGGTGGGAAGGAGAAAGGGCAGGGGTGGGAGAGAGAGGGAGACAGGAGAGGCCTGGTGTCGGGAGTGGGGAGAGGAGCCTTGGGGAGACAGAAGCCAAGCATTTAGAAAGATTTTCCATTTCCTCTTTGGATTGCAGACTGGTGCTTCTTCTGAAAGCCACATCATTCTTACCCAGGCCAGAAAAAGGGCCCACTCAATGTAAATGACCTAGAAAGGCAAAGTAAAAGGATTGGCAGGATCAACATGGAAATTCCAAGGATGTAGCTAGGTGTGATTTTGTGTTCTTCTCTACATTTGTCTGCATTTCCCGGATTTTCTACAATGATGGGCACAATTTGTTTTGTAAACAAGACATACATGGAACTTGTTTTTAAAACCTAACCTCACACAGACCAGATGTTTGTCTTCTTTGACTAAGTCACCCTAACTAAGGGAAAGGGTCACTCTGGGCATCCTGGCTCAAGATGCTAACAACAAACTGCCCCTGTTGGCCTCACAGTCATCTCCTACAAGACTGACCTTTCTGTCAGATCAGGATCTGAAACACCAGGCTTGTGCATGTGAATAAATGAGTCCGCCTGCTCCACCTGAATGGGTCACCACAGATCAAAATCACTCCTGACCCTGAAGAGCATCTGGAGATATTCTTTCCAAACTGGCTAGACTTCATTTCACACCCTTGCTGAGAAAGAGAAGCCCAAAAAGCCTTCCTTGGTCAAGCCTGGGTTCACTCCTTCTGCACTTGTTCCCTGATCCAACCTGTTGCTGCCTCTGACACACCTGGTCACTCCTTGGCTCGTTCCAACTTGTTCTTTTACCCCTTAATTTGAAGGAAAAACTCTGTGAAGTATACACAGTGCACCAGGCCCTGTATCAGGAATTTCACCCGCATCAGCTAGTTGAATCTTCTTAACAACATGTAAGGCAGGTATGAAAACCATCATTTTATAGTTGAGGCTGAGTAACAGACCCAAAGTCAGACAGCTAATTAGGTACTGGAGCTCAGATTCAAATACCGCCTTCTTTGGTATGAATACTAATACTGTTTCTACTGACTTGTTATGATAAGTACCAGCAAGTCGTTTTTGAATGAAAGAATAAAATCTGTATGTCCAGACAAGAGGCAGACATTAGCTTGGCCACAATCTTTATGTGACCTGAAGATACATTTGGTGTATCTTGCATGGTGTCTTTAAAAGGTTTTAAATAGATTTCTTACCTTAAACATTTGGAGATCTGGCATCCTAAGCCAGATGTGGGGCTTCTTTTGAAGGAATCAAATCTGGCAACCATGAGTAAGAACCTTCTAGCCTTTGAGGTTGCATCGCTTCCCCTCGTGGCCTGTCTGCAATGTTCACGTGCAATACCTGCCTCGACACTAGGGGTATTTGCAACTGCTTTCTCACGCCTACTCAAATGGTTTTGTTTTTATTTCTATTTCACTTCATTTCAATTCATTCTGTCCCCATGAAATATACTCAAACCAGGGTCTTCTATAGCCCAGTTTTCTCCTGCTTCTGATTGGCTTTCTAATTCATCTGTGAAATTTTCCTCGCTGCCTCATGTAAAGAAGTCATAGCCCCTGGTACACACCTCTAGGACAGCCTTATAATAACACTGATCCATTATTGAGGGCCTACAGTGTGATGGTCACTCATTCACAATTAATCCTCAGCAGGCTCCAGGTGCTTATGGGTAAAGACAGGAGTCACAGGCAGGCCAGCAGCATGCCTGGCCTGGGCCTTTCCCACTGGGCATCCTGCCACCACCCACACTGTCATGCCACACAAATGTCTGAGTACATGGGCTGGTCTGAGCCCCCAGGAGACCAAGACCTGCTTGAGCACCAGGAAGCCCTATCCATCTGGGTGTCCCAGTGCCTGGTACTGAGTTTGGTGCATGGTTGGTGCTCCATAAATGCTTATGGATAGAAAGAAAAAAAGAAAAACAAGAAAGGAGGGTGGGAGGGAAGGACACTGAGTGGAGGGAACATTTGCACTGACTGCCCCTGAGTATTCAAAGCAGCACCTGAAGCACACATCCTTGCAGTGGCAGTAAACAAAGGTAGAGAACAGCCCCTGGACGGTGCACGGTGCTTACGTCCCGTTTCCTCCTGCACTGAGTTGACCAGCTGTATGGAGATGACAACCTGGTCACTAGACCCACTTAGACCTGGACCATATTCCCAGAGAAACAGATGCAATCGGCCACCATGGCATAGCAGCTATTCCATAACAGATTAGATGCTGGAGTCCTGGAAAGTCGTTCAAGGAAAAGCTATCTCTTTCTTTCCTCTGGAAACATATCATTAGCCTTTAATTTAAGTCAAGGTGGAAGTAGAAGAGGGCAGTCGTTGTAGGAAATCTGAGCAGCGATGCTTTAATCCCATTTAGGGACACTTTGAGCAATGACTTATAGATAATGAGAGATTTTAAATTCTTTGGTCAGTCTCTAGCTAAAGGCTTTTTATGGGGGGAAGAATGAGTAATTCAGTGCAGATGATCTAGCCTCTTATAAGCTTTTATTAGTGATTTGTTGGACATGGATAACATAAATTTTGCGACCAATCTATTAACAACCTGAATTGGAAGTTGGTTTTCCTGCCCTCCACAGAGCATTTCAGGAACAAGTGTAATAACTGGAGGATCAATAATTCCTATTTAGTATAGTATGCGAGTTAAGTGAACAGGACCGAAGTATTTCTATTTATTGAATATCGTGTCAACAAATTTCCATTTCAAGGATAATAGAACAAGTTACTGCCAATGTCAAGGTTGTTTATCCATACAAAGCATAAACAATATATTTTACTTTAAACAAAAAAGTGCTAACGTTCTTTAAAATAATCCATATTTTGATCCACTCTGCCAGGTAAAAATAATTTTGCCTTGAATCTGTCAGCTGTCAAGACACATTATGTCCCATAAAAAGGACAGCAGCTTTGGGAAGAAAAGCACCATAGTAGTAGACCTCCTCGTTTATTGAATGAAGCATGAGGTTAGTTTACTCAAGGTATTCATGTAAACATGGACACTTAAAAAATAAATAGAAAAGAAAGAAAGAGCTAAATTTACCAGATGAGGAAGAAACTTAGCTGCAGAGATATTTCTAACCTATAGTTCTCACACACAGTGTGAGAAGTCTGAAAAATGAAATTTTAGTCATTAGAACCTGACAGCTTCCAGTCATAATATGCTGACATGTGTAACGGGAATTAAGAGATTCTACCAGCGGAATGAAGGTTCATAATTTTTTTTTGAAGCAAATCATTTATTTCAGCTCCGTGAATCACAGTGCGGCAGCAGATCACCGGACATTTATAAATGGCATAATACAACTTTCTCAGGCTTTGTGTCCTTTCTTAAGTAGATTCCACTTAGAGACACTAATTACTGGTTGAATGGAAGCACTCTCTGTGAGGCAAAGCAAAGGAGGTCTATTCAGAATGAAAATAAGCTTCCAGGGGCTTCCAGAGGGGCTGGGACCACTGAAATTCTGCCCTTTGGTATCTTGCTAAGGTGATTTTGAGTTTTAATTGGTTCACCTTTTCAGGGAGGGACCACAGCCTCCCCCAATTCACTCATCACCAACAGACACTTATAAGTGTTCTGTGCATCACACATTGTCCCAGCTACAGGAACACCGAGAGGATTACGAGGAGGACTTCTGTCTCATTTAACTCCTTCTGGGGATGAGGAGAAGAAACATTTACACCAGTAAACACTTGGAGCTGACCAGCAGGTCAGAGATTGTCAAACACTGGTGAGCAGGAGCCTCACCTGGAATGCCAAGGTCTCGGTATAAGAAAAGGCCCTGGGGTCAGACTGGCTGGGTTCAAGTCCCAGCAACTCCATTAATAAGCTAAGTGGCCCTGGCCGAAGAACTTGACCTCTCTGTGTCTTACTTTCTTCCTTGGTCAAATGGAATTGATCACTGGGCTTCTTTCTTAGGGCTCTGGTGAGAATGTAATGAGTTGACTGACATACAGGAAATGTTTCTGGCACATGGTGAGTTGTCGGGTCATAGTATTTATTTGCTGGGACAATGGTGGGAGATGACGAGAAACCACCACAGAAGCTGCTAGGGAGGGACCAGGTGGCCCATAGATTATGAAGTCAAAGAGGGTTATTCTTGAGCCTTAAGATCTAATGGAATTTGCTTGGGACCTGTGGCCCCTGTCTTCTTTCTGATTTCTCCCATAGGATATCTATGCTATGCCTGCCCCACCATTGTATTTTGAAAGCAGATAACTTGTCTGGTTCTACAAGTTTACAGCTGAAGAGGAATTTTGCCTCTGAATAAATCATACCTTGAGTTTCACCCACATCTGATTTAGATGCTATTTAGATGAGCTTTTGGACTTAGAGTTGATGCTGGAATCAGTTAACACTTTTGAACACATTGAAATGGAGTCAGTGTATTTTGCATGCAGAAAGGACATGAGTTTTGAAGGGCCAGGGGACACATTATTATAAGCAAATTGTGTCCCTCCACAAAAAAAAAAAAAAAAATTCATATAGAACAAGTCCTCCCAGTACCTCAGAATGTGGCTGTATTTAGAGATCGAATTTGTAAAAGGGTAATTAAGTTAAAAATGAGTCCACCAATCCAATATGACTGGTGTCCTTATAAGAAGAGATTAGGACACAGCTACAGAAAGAGGGATAACTGTGGGAAGACACAAGGAGAAGGCGGCCATCTACAAGCTACAGAGAGAGGCCTCAGAAGAGACCAAACCTGTGGACGCCTTGACCTTGGACTTCCAGCCTCCACGACTGTGCGGAAATACATTTCTGTTGTTTAAGCCACCCAGAAAAGTGGAACTTGTTAATGGCAGCCTTAGCAAGTTCATGCAGATTTTTGAAAAGATTCCTCAGATACTCCTGCTGGGCCCCACAGAAGAATCTTGGTTGTTGAGAATCTTGGTTTCATATCATGTCATGCGAAGATCCTGGGAGGGCAGAGAGAAGTAGTTCCGGCCTGTCTCACGCAAACCTCCGAGAGCTGTTGCTTATCTGCAGAGTGACCTCAGGTGGCTCAAGTTGCCCCTTTGGGTCGCAGCTTCTTCCCCTGAAAAGGAAGGTGTCAAACAATACCACCCACCACTACAGAGTTTTCCAGCATTGGCTTTCTGTAAAATAAATCAAATGAAGTCCTCCATCTTGGCCTTTCCCCCAGCAGTGGGGTTGCATAGAAAAGAAGACAACAGGTTAGCAAGAAAAATGTGGTTTCTGTGGGCCAAAGATCCCCAGCCTAGATGCTGAGAAAGTGGGAGGAGGAGAAGATAAAGATTCAACTAGAAATCACAAACTTAGATCCAGAAATTGCCATGGGGCCCAAGACAGTATTTCACACATCTGAAAATTTTCATCCACCTATCTATTTGCAGCTTTTTAAAAAAGTGTTTGTTCTGCTGGGCCCTTCTCTGCAGTCACCGGTGATGGGGAGAACACACTGATGTGTCTTCCGGCCCTGACTTGATGAGAAGGCAAAGACAGAACCAGGGGCACACTGCCCTGCATGAAGTAGTGGTGCTTGTGGGGTAGATCAAGTTTTGGGGGGAACTTTGAGCTGGCACTTGACGAAAAGCCCCAGGGGGAGTTTGGAAACCTGCAGGCAGCAGGAACGAAGAACCAGGGGGCTGGAGGCCACTTTGGGGTGGGGTTTACTCACTTAGGAGAAGGGGGCAAACTCAGGTATTGCGAATGCGGGTTTTTAGTCACTTAATTTGCATTCTTGCATTCAGTCTCCACCGCAAAGCCCTGAGAGGCGGGTTAAGTCATTTATAGGGTGATTAATTTTCTTGCGAGGGATGTAGGCCTATTCCCAAAGGCCTCACATAATTCAAAACTAGCACAATTCAAGATTAATTCTCTGGAGCAGGAAATGTAAAGTAGGGTTTGCATTAGTTCAAAATCTGTGCATAAACTAAGATGATTGATACATTATAAATCACAATTTCAGATTTGCGCTATTCGGATTTGCAAAACACACAACCACACCCTGTACATCTTTTGGGGCCAAGAGAACTGATTAGCAGGTATGAAGATGAACTCTCCATCCTTAAGCATACCTGGGGTCAGTGTGCCCAAACCCAGATCACCTCCCCTGGGAGCTTCTCATGTTCATCTCCCTTCCTGCAAGTGAGGATGCTCTGAAGATCGTTTACCTGTAGTGAGACAGGGCAATTTAGTGGCCAAAGTTTCAGCTCGGACTTCAGACAGACATGGGTTCAAGTCCTAGTTTAGCTGTAATCTTGGGTACATACCTCGCTTTTTTACCTCTTCATCTCATTTCCTGTAAAATAGCAATTATAATCATCACACCAGCTTCAGAGGGGAGCCTGCAGTGTTAAATCAGAAAACAAAACTCAAGCACATACTTTTGTGCCTGGCACATGTATATACTCAATAAATACTAGCGTTGTCTGGCAAGGTGGCTCCTGCCTGTAATCCCAGCATTTCAAGACGCCAAGGAAGGCAGATAGTTTGAGCCCAGGAGATTGAGGCCAGCCAGCCTGGGCAACATGGCTAAACTCAGTCTCTACAAAAAATACGAAAAAAAACTATCCAGGCATGATGGTGGGTCCCTGTAGTCCCAGCTAGCTACTTGGGAGGTTGAGGCTGCTGTGAGCCATGATTGCACCACTGCACTCCAGCCTGGGCAACTGAGTGAGACTGTGTCTCAAAATATTAATTAATTAATTAATTAATTAATTAATAACAAACTATTAGCTGGTATCATTGTTAGTTTAGATATTCCATGTATCCCCTCCTTCCCTGATACAATACAGGAGAGCTACTCCTATTAGCATTCCCACTTTATAGGCCAGAAACTCGGGTGTCAGGAGAGACGAAGAGGTTTGCTCAATTTTTATAACTAGAAAGATAACAAGGAGATCAGAATCCAAGCCCACCCGGCTGCAATCTCCATGCACGCCTTCCACTCCAACTCGCTCCTGTTGGAGGGGACCACAGAGGACCAGACTATGATGACTGCAAGGCCACGGAGCAGGACTGGGCCTCTCCAGCCACTGTACTTTCTCGTGGCCCTGCTACCTGTGTGACCAGTTAGCACAGATGTGCTTCGTGGACGCTGCTGGCATTTCAATAATGCTGGGATATTATGCGCTGTAAAAACAGAACATCATTGCTTACCAGGGGCTTATAAAAATAATTGCAATCCAGGCTGGCCTCTGTCACTAGTAATTTATCGCATTGCTCCTCTTTTTGTTAATGCAGTTTACACGAGTCAAACGAATTATATGTAAATTGGGGAGCATGTTAGACTTCAAGTCGAGAAGTGATATACATAGGTGTGAATAAGATATTTTCGAATTTTTCAAATCCCAAATGGAGGTGGGTGATATGTTAGTAATGGGAGAGGGTGGTGCTCAGGAATGGGAAGCAGGAGGCCCTCCCTCCAGTCTGAGAAACCAAGGGTGACTCTCCATGCTTCCGGCCCACATGACTGCTGCTGCTGCTGCTGCTGCTACTGCTTCTGCTGGAGTGGCACGTCCCATAGGTGGCCCGGATTCCAGCTGCCCCTCACTGTCGCCAGACTGACACCAGATCTTTAGCCTGACAGTCAGGGTCCCTCCTCCTGGAGCTCCCGTCTTGCTCCTTGGCATCTTCCAATCAACCTGCTATGCTGCTGTCCTGTGCTGGGCACAACACGGCCTAGATGCCTTTGCTCCTGCCAGCCCCTAGGCCAAAAGCGCCCCTGCTTCCTCTTCAACGTGCCTACATCCTGGGAGTCCTCCTATACCCATTCCCCTCACCTGGGCTGAAACCCACTGTGATCTGTGAGAGCTCCCTTGGCAATGCCATGCTTTCTACCCAAGGGTCTGGAAGTTTCTTGAGTGCTCAGGCTGTGTGTTCACTCCTTCCATCATGGGTTCATTCACTCTTTGATTTGATAAATGATCCTTGAACATCTTCCATGTGCTATACTTTGTATAAGCTTCTAAGGCCCTGGTTCAAGTTCCCACCCTCCCCTGCACCTCACTGTGCAAAGTAAAATGCCTATGGTTAAAAGGAAGGAATGAACAGGAAGAATTACTGTTCATTAAACCCACTTTTAAGCTTCTTATGCTATGCTCGGCCTTCTCTTTGGCCTCACACTCAATTCACCCGATAGTCTTTTGAAACATTACTTCCGCATTTTGTTGCTCAGGAAATTGAAATTGAAGATCAAAGAAAATAAGTAACTGAGATGATGCCACAGAGCAGGGACTCAACTTCAGCCCCCCTCGCAACTGTACCATGGTGTTTATTTAACAAAAGTCTCGGCTGGGTGCGGTGGCTCGCGTCTGTAATACCAGCACCTTGGGAGGCCAAGCACCTTGGATCACCTGAGGTCAGGAGTTCGAGACCAGCCTGGCCAATATGGTGAAACCCTGTCTCTACTAAAAATACAAAAATTAGCCAGGTGTGGTGGCGTGTGCCTGTAGTCCAAGCTACTCAGGAGGCTGAGACAGGAGAATCGCTTGAACCCAGAAGGCGGAGATTACAGTGAGCTGAGATTGTGTCACTGCACTCCAGCTTGGGTGACAGAGCAAGACTCCATCTCAAAAAAAAAAAAAAAAAAAAGTCTCATAAACCTACCTTTGCAATGAGTGAATGCATGATGGAAGTGCATACACCCACTGAGGACTTAATGAAAGGACATGTGGTCATTTGTATAGGAGATGGAAGGGATGGGCAACATACAAAGATCTGCTTGCAAAAACTGCTAAATAGTTTGGCCAATACATTATAAGCCAGGTCTTCTTGCTAGGCTTTGGAAGATTTAGAGAGGTCCCAGGTTGTAGGCCAGTTCAGTGAGTCTCAGACAGTGGTCTTCTCATGTGACTTCTGGATCTCCAATAGTTCCAGGTAGTTCCAGAACACATTTGGGATTCCAGTACAGGAAAATACTATGATCACTCTGGTATTGGGTTCCAAAAAAACCTGTGGCCTCTTTCTTTGTCTCTCTCTCTCTGTCTCTCTCTGTCCCTCTTCTCATAATGAGCAAAGAGAACTGCCATGCTGTGGGTAGCCTTGTTGGAAATGGACTTATGTCTCTGGCCAAAAGCCAGTGAGAACCTGAGGTTCTTTGTCCACTAGTCCATGAGGAACTGAATCTTACCAACAGCCATATGAGTGAGCTTTGAAAAAGAATGTCCCCAATCGAGCCTTGAAATGATTATAGCCCCAGCAAACACCTTGGCTGTAGCCTTGGGAGAGACCCTGAACTAGAGGCATCCAGCTAAGCCACACCCAGATTCCCAACCCATAAGCACTGTCAGATAGAAAATGTGTGCTGTTTGAAGCTGCAAAGCTTGGGGATAATTTGTTATGCAGCAGTAGGTAACTAATACATATGTCTAATTCCATGCTTCCAACCACCAAACCAGCAGCTTCAGAGAGCCTTCCCAGTTATTACAACCACTAGCCCACCTACCCCTGACCTAAAAGATAGAGCAACTCAACAAATATGCACTTAAGTTTTGGGTGAGAAAAATATGTATATTAGAATGCACATCTCTAGCCAGTTACTGTGACTGAACTAATTAGTGCTGTTTACTGCCTGCTAGGGTTTTACAGTTAATGTTTTAATGAAATTATTGTCATTCAAAATGATTGTTACACCTTAGCCTGCCTCAGTCTGAAAGTTCCCTAAGGTGCCCAGCTCATTAGGTAAACCACAGTGAGGAAGTGTGCTTCAGGAAAACCTTCATTCACTTCTCACTTAATACTTGAACATCATTATGTGGTAGGCACCAGGAGGGATGACAGAAGAAACATATGTGCTATTGTTTTCAATCATATTTTAGGATAAGCACCCAAACAGATGAAGACAGAATAGAATCGACTAATGTGGGGGAATTCTAGAAGGTCTCTTGCAGAAAAGGGCTTACAGCTGGGCTTTCAAGAAGGAAAAGTGTTGGAAAGGACCAAAGTAAGGGAGGGGAAGATAATGTTCTTTCCAAGTAATTCACTTGCTCATTGTATTAGTCCGTTTTCATGCTGCTGATAAAGACATACCCGAGACTGGGCAATTTACAAAAGAAAGAGGTTTGTTGGACTTACAGTTCCACGTGGCTGGGGAGGCCTCACAATCACGGCAGAAGGCAAAGAAGAGCAAGTCATGTCTTACATGAATGACAGCAGGCAAAGGAAGAGCTTGTGTAGAGAAACCCCTGGTTTTAAAACCATCAGATCTCGCGAGACCCATTCACTGTCACAAGAACAGCACGGGAAAGACCTGCCCCCATGATTCAATCATCTCCCACCAGGTCCCTCCCACAACACACGAGAATTATGGGAGCTACGAAATGAGATTTGGCGGGGGACACAGAGCCAAACCATATCACTCATTAATTCAACAGATCGTTTTAGAACATCCTCTATCCCTATCGTAGAGGTTACCAAGGATACAGAACAAAAGACACTATCAATATAAATAAATATAAGCATAATACTTAGAGAATACCTAATTGACCAGAAGGATTGACCAGAAAAGTGAAGAGAGATTGAAAAATCTCCCCTAAGATTAGTGGAATGGATTCTCAGTAAAAGCCTTACTGAGTAGCTAAGACTAGATGTAGCCCCATCATAGGGTGATCACATAGACTGTCATCTAAACTAGGGCATTTTGAACAGGAAAGAGGGTAACATTGATCATTTTACAGTAAACTGGAAAAGTCCCAGGCAAACCAGAATAATAGTCACTGAGCTTTAAAGAATTGACAGAGGTTAAACGGGACCGCATATGCAGAAAAAATCATGTGAGTGACAGCTCTGAAGCAGAAATTATTAATTGCAAATTATTGCAGAAATTAATATAATTATTTAAGTGTGATGATAATAAGGCTTATTATGGTACATGCTCAATGAATATTTGTTGAAAGCAGAAGGGAAGGGAGGGAAAGAGCGAGAGAGGGAGGTTGGTTTGCTAACAGTACGCCCAACTTTTGGAAGATTGTTAAATTCTGTCAAAACTCGTAGAATTAGTGTAGTCTCTTAAAATTTTTGACCTTGGTTTTGTGTTTTGATTGACCTTTGATGATTAGCACAACCATCACAAAGATTTTTTTTTTATATAAGTGCAATCATAGTGTACTGCAGCCTGGAACTCCTGGCCTCAAGCAGTCTTCTCCCTTCAGCTTCCCAAGTAACTAAGACCACAAGTACACACCACAGCGCTCAGCTTCAACGATGTTTGATGATGAGGTATTGGTAGAATGCAAAGGTCATGGGCTTTAATCTTCGTCTTGAACTACAATTCCAACACCATTATTAAATTTCAGAACCTCAATCTCCTCCACTGTGAAAGAGAGATTAGAGCTCCTACCACCAAAGGCTATTGTGTGGTTTAAATGAGATAACATTTAAATGCACACAGAGTTCCCCGCATGCAGTAACATGCAACACATCTTCCCACTTTTTTCTGTCTCTTCAAAAAGCTAAAGCACAGTGTATGCTGAAATTACCCCAATATAACCCTAATGACTGCCTAAATTAACAGCAGCCTCCCTATAAATGTGAGGGACTTTTACAAAGAAAAGTCAAAATGACCAAAGACATGTGGTTCAGGAATGAAAAATGTCAGCTTGTTAGTCTTGGAAACGCTACAAGTCTTCTGGAGCCAAGAATCTACAATGATGTGCATATTTTCCCCAATGAATAAAAACCAACTAGATTTTTAGAAGAAATTTGGATAATTTGGTCATTTGAACAACCAAGTCGAACAGATTTTAATGGCATTTTAAGCCTTGGAAAATAAGACTCCTTAATGTAAATGCCGACAGACCCTTAACTATAGCAAGACATCTATCGACATAGTAATAGCTTTAAGAGGGAGAGTAAAACACCTATTTACATTTTGAGTACAAGCCTATTCCCCAAAGCACATTCACATTTGAATCAGATAAAAGACCAAGAAGCAACCTCAGGCTGACTGACAGACATCCTGGTGGCAGAAGGATGAACAGGGATCAGTCTTTAACACCACTATTAGTGATTGTGCCTCATTTAAAAATCACATGTTGTTATAACCAAATTATACTTACTGACTGATAAGGCCATTTGCTACTTTCTATTTGCAGATGTTGCACTGAAACGAGTATGTTAAAGATAGACCCAACCAGTGGTTCTCAATCAGTGACCCATGGAGCACCAAACTAGCTAGATGTTCAATTGTTGGTTCTGCACAAAGTCCAGCGTCTAACACAAAGATGTGTAATGATTATTGCTTGAAAGGCAAAATGGAAAGAAAAGAGGGAGGGAGGAGAGATGCAGGGAGGAAGGAGGTGCAGTCCAAAACCATGTTCAGGATTTGAAAGGACAGCCCAGAGGTAGCCTGGTTGACAGACCTATAGCACCCTGGGCCACTCACAGGTTATAGAAGGGAATGCCCCAGGAGTCCAGATTATCACACATCTATCTCACCCAACATGGAGGTTCAAATCCTCCTTGATTGCTTATTTTCTGTTAAGCTTTCCTTCTCCTTCAAGTTCATGTGTGATGCAGAATATTCTTCATGGGGAAGGGGGTTCTGGTCCTGGGGGTGGAGGTGATGCCTGCCTCCCTCCCCCACCATCCTCAGCACCTGTCTTGGTTCATTTGCATCATCTTTTGCCAGGGTGATGGCGAAGCTTTCCTAGTGTCTCTTCTTGCCCTCTCCAATCATTCTTCACCTATCTCCAGTGTCAACAATCTACAACATAAATTTGATATTATGCCAACACCTTCTGCTAAAAGCCTGGTTTTTTGCTGCTTCTGCATTAGTGCCAGTGCCTATGGCATGACAGAACCCCCAGGACTCAGATATATGAGGGTGAATTCATCACGGAGCAGGCTGTCAGCTACAGCTGGGAAACTGAGTCCCAGCAAAGTGAAGTGATGAGCACAAAGTCCTCAGACAGAAAATAATTAGCTAAGCAGGCACTGGGGCCCCAGACCCCCCACCCCAGGCGAGGGCCTCTCCATCCAGACCTAGCTCCCTTAGAAGACACCCAGCCCTTCCCAGAACCTGAGACACATTCTGGCATTGCTGTGCCAGCCCAAGTTCTGCCACTGTCTTGAGAAGTGTCAATCTGAATCCCAAATGTGCCAGCCTTATTACCATCATCAACAGACTTCTTAATGAAGCTGCCAATACTGTCAATAGCATCTTTTAATGACAGTTCATAAAGAAAAAGAATTACCCAACTCCCTCCTATGTTGCCGTGTGGGTCCTTTGCTTTATGCAGACTCAAAATGTTCTGTGAGTGAAGACAATAAAAACAGTAATAATAATAATGGCTATTATAATAACAGCTAATATTTACTCAGTTCTAGTCCTGCCCCAGGGACTATTTTTTTTTTTTTTTTTTGGACGGAGTCTCGCTCTGTCGCCCAGGCTGGAGTGCAGTGGCACAATCTTGGCTCACTGCAAGCTCCGCCTCCAGGGTTCACGCCATTCTCCTGCCTCAGCCTCCCGAGTAGCTGGGACTACAGGCACCTGCCACCGGGCCGGCTAATTTTTTGTATTTTTAGTAGAGACGGGGTTTCAGCATGGTCTCGATCTCCTGACCTCATGATCCACCCACTTCAACCTCCCAAAGTGCTGGGATTACAGACGTGAGCCACCGCTCCCGGCCGCCCTAGGGACTATTCTAAACCCAATACATGTATGCAGAGTAACTGGTCCAAATAAATATGAATTTAAGGGATTAAAGCCACTGCATTTAAAATCCAATTGGAGGCCTGGCGCGGTGGTTCATGTCTGTAATCCAACATTTTGGGAAGCCGAGGCAGGTGGATGACCTGAGATCAGGAGTTCAAGATCAGCCTGGCCAACATGGTGAAATCCTGTCTCTATGAAAAATACAAAAAAGTTAGCTGGGCATGGTGGCAAGCACCTGTAATCTCAGCTATTGGGGATGCTGAGGCAGGAGAATCACTTGAACCCTGGAGGCAGAGGTTGCAGTGAGCCGAGATCCTGCCATTGCACTCCAGTCTGGGCAACAAGAGCAAAACTCTGTCTCAAAACAAAACAAAACAAAACAAAATCTAATTGGAGATGTTGTCTGCCAGCCCAACACCATAGTCCACCATTTAACTTGATATTGATTGATTGATTGATTGATTGATGCTTTGATGGAGCTAATTGTCATTGCCCTTTCTCAGCAGATCCCACGTAGAAATGCCTTGAAAAATGTCCTTCTTCTCCAATCTTGCCATGGAAGCACCAGTGGCCCTCCTATTACTTAGTTATGGAAACAGTTTTTAAAACCACAGAGCACAGCTTTAAAAATACAAGCTTCTCACATTTTTATTCTGGCCAAACAGATCTCTATGTTGCGCATTCTCGGTTAGAATGTTAAGAGGAAGATGATTTGGTACAAAAAGTTGATAATGAAAGGAGAGATGGAGAAAGTGTTAAAATAATGAACAGAGGGAGGAAGAATGAAAAGGAAAGGTTTGGGGTCCATTATTATTCAGTCCTGGATCCACCTTGGACTTGGAATCCTTCTGTTTCTACTCCCTGAAGTTTGTGTGCATTTTGCTCCTGTTTTGGAGGAAGGGTTGGTTTTTTCCCCTCTTATGCATCTCTTAAAGGGTTTCATAAAGGCCACTCCATAGAGTGGCCCCTATGGAGCCTGTCCCCGTTGGTAGGGTCTCTCTCTCACTGGAGCCCCACATCTGTGAGCTCCTCTAGGAAAGCAACAATGGGCTGCTGCTCCAATTTTATGAACCACTAAACTGCGGCTCAGAGAGGAAAACAACTCACTCAGAGTCACTCACAGGGCTCCAACACCAACAAGTGTCACTCAAACCCCACCTGCTTCTGTTAAATCACACCATCTTGGTCAAAGCCATCACTTCACAAGTCTAAACCACAGCACCGTAACGTGAACGGGGACTCAAGGGACACTAAAACACACACAATTACAACAGCATGAAATAGTAGCACACAGGTGAAAGGAACCTAAGAAAAGACACCAGGGCCAACAGCAACTTTCTCTCAGCCATGGCTTTATGAGTGATCTTTTGTTTTTCATTTTCCTCTGTTTTACAAAATGTTCAGTAATGTGGTTATACAATAAGTAAATTTATTTTAAAACTTCATTCTCTCTCTTGTTCCATGGATTTCCAAGGATTTTCTTTTACAGTAAAGTAAGAAGTTAAAGACAGTAGGCCAGGCGTGGTGGCTCACACCTGTAATCCCAGCTCTTTAGGCGGATCACCGGAGGTCAGGAGTTCAAGACCAACCTGGCCAACATGGCGAAACCCTGTCTCTACTAAAAATACAAAAATTAGCTGAACATGGTGGTGCACACCTGTAATCCCAGCTACTTGGGAGGCTTAGGCAGGAGAATGGCTTGAACCCAGGAGGTGGAGGTTGCAGTGAGCTGAGATCACACCACTGCACTCTAGCTGGAGTGACAGAGCAAGACTCCATGTTGAAAAAAAGAAAGAAAGAAAGAAAGAAAGAAAGAAAGAAAGAAAGAAAGAAAGAAAGAAGAAGAAGAAGGAAGGAAGGAAGGAAGGAAGGAAGGAAGGAAGGAAGGAAGGAAGGACAGAAAGAAATAAAGAAAGAAAGAAAGAAAGAAAGAAAGAAAGAAAGAAAGAAAGAAAGAGAATCTCCCAAGGTTTCCAAATCCGCTTATCCAGTACTTTTTTTTTTTTTTTTTTTTTTGAGACCAAGTCTTGTTCTGTCACCCAGGCTGGAGTGCAATGATGCAATCTCGGCTCACTGCAACCTCCGCCACCCGGGTTCAAGTGATTCTCCTGCCTCAGCCTCAGGCACGTGCCACCACGCCTGGCTAATTTTTTGTGTTTTAGTACAGACAGGGTTTCACCATGTTGCCCAGGCTGGTCATGAATTCCTGAGCTCAGGCAATCTGCCTGCCTCAGCCTCCCAAAGTGCTGGGATTACAGGCGTGAGCCACTGTGCCTGGCCTCATCCAGTACTTTTAAAGCACCTACTATGTTGCTAGACCAAGGCCAGGCACCGTAAGGGGCTGTAGAAGCAGGACAGAACCCACCCCTCTCTACTGGAGCTGAGGAGACAACAGACACAAGCAAGCCCTTGGAGAAGCATCTGAAACAATACAACATTGAATGTCCACATGCAACTCCAGAGTGCCAAACTGCATGGCTCAGGCAACAGAGAATGGCATTTCTCACCAGCAACCTGCAATTCTTCAGCAAATAGGCCAGGCCAAGAGGTTCAAGTGGTTTATGAAAAATTATCTATTTACAAGATGCATCAACTCAGACTATGACTTCTTAGTGAAGTGTTTTTTTCCAACACCTCTTCCAAGCTCTCCACGTTGCATTGTACTAATCAGTAGTGATTTTGGAGTCTTTAAATGTTAGACTGTATAATGAAAAAGGGCAAGGAAGTGTTTTTAAATACCAATGAATTCCAGCATCTTGAGTTGCCAGAAGTCTGGTCTCTACCTCCAGTTTCCCACCCAAGCGTTTAGGACTTGCACATGTCGGTAGGAAGCTGATGAATGGAGGTTGGGCCTTCCTGTCCTTCCTCTTGCAGTCCCAAGGAGTCCAGGCTGTTGGGAAAGCGGCTCACTGTGGTGAGGGGTCGCCTGGCTGTGATCCCTTCACACCACCTCCCTTAGGTATCACATGGCTCTCTCACCAGCAACCCTGCCCTTCTCTGGCCTGGGCTCCGATGTCTCAATTCTACAGGAAAAGACTCATCTTGGAAGGTCTTGCAGAACACTTAAGAACAGTTATCAGATCAGATGAAGAATGGTATGAGAAACAAAAATTGTTATTTTGGGGACAAACTGGAAGCATAGTCATTGTCTGTGTACCTCTGAAGTGGCAAGGTGGAGAATATTGCTACCATCAGTTTACTAAACGGTGGTCATTGTCCAGGTATTGCAGGATTACCTTAATCTTCATGGCACCCTTAGGGAGACACTGTTGTTAAACTCTTTTCTCCTAGCAGGAAACAGAGCCCTGGAGAGTGTCGCCCACTCGCCCAAAGCTGTTCCTTTCCTTCATAAGGAACTAGTGCTTGAGCTCAGGGTGCCTGCCCACCAGCCTCTGCCTTCATCACCAGGATGTCCTGCTGCTGGGCGCTTACAGATACTTTCCATGCGGGCCCAGCAGGCTAATGAACGCCAGCTCAACACGATGGGTCTTGTGAGGTAGAACCCATGGCCAAATGGTCCTCTCAGGAAACAAGGGAGTCGACACAGTCATTCTTCCAGCTGACAGCTGTCAGATATTCCTGGGACACTCACGGAAGGATGGCAGACTGTGCTAGGGTGGGTGGCAAGCTAGGGAAAAAATATTAAAGAAATGGCGCCCACCCTCAAGGAGCTGGGCCTCCAGGAAAAGAGGCCAAACATGGAACCTGAAGACATCTAGGGAACTTGGCAAGGATATTGATGGACAGGTGCTGCAGAAGGAAGACCAGGGGCTCCTGGTTGTGTCTGGCCATCAGAACTCCAGGGTCCTTTTCCACAGGCCCCCACCTGGAAACCTCATTCTCCAGGGGTGGGCCGTGGGACTATGGATCTAAAGCTTCACAAACTCATCCAAGTGCAGCTAGTTGGTGAGCCTCTTTGCACTGCTAAGGTTGTAATGATGGTGTCCCCTGCCAAATTCATGCTGCAACTTAATCTCCAATGCAACAATATTGGGAATATGGCCATTGGCAGGTGATTGAGTCACAAGGGCTCCACCATAATGAGTAGGATTAGTTGCTCTTAGAAAGAAACCTGAGAGAGACAATTTACCCCTTTTTGCCCTTCTGCCATCTGAGGACATAGCGTTTCTCACCTCAAAAAAATGCAGCATGGCACCTGGTTTCTAAGAGTCCAGGGCAGAAGAGACAAGTCTTCTCATGGCCCCAGAATATCACTTCCACTGCATTCTCAAGGTCAAGTAAGTCCCTAAGGCCAGCCAAATTCAAGGATGGGGGAATTAGACTCTCTATCTCAGTAGAGGTAGACAAGTGTTTGCAGCTATTTTTATTCTATCGATGTCCCCTAAATGGTGACATTGGGATGCAGTTGTCAGACAGGTAAAACATGAGGACAGGTAAAATATGAGATATAGAGAGTCTTCCACATGCTTCTATGTCCACAATCTCACTCATCTTGTTACTTAGTCCCTCTGAGACTTGGTTTCTCCATTTGTAAAATCAGAACAATAGCCCACCACTAGAATGGCCCAGAGAGGATTCAATGGATCATGTACACCCAGCTCCACTGGACAGCCAAGTTTCCCTTGCTCCCTCTTCATGCCAATCAGGCCTGAAGACACCGAGGATGCCATGACTTTGCACAAAGCCACACTGCAGTCCAGGCAGAGCTGAGGCTGGACTGTGGGGGACTCTGGGTCCTCAGCCTGTGGTATGCTCTACAGTGTAACAGGACATGAATTAGCTGTTTTATGAGAAACTCAATTTCCTTATTATGGGGCAAACAGCCACTGTTCTATTCTAACTAACTAGACTGATTCAATTAACAGTGCTAAATACAGTTCCTACTTGAAAATAACTTCAGTTTACTGCTTCCACAAACCTCATTACATTTGATTAAACAAAATACATAGTAATAGAGGAGAGATGTTGCAAACTTTTGGCCATGGCCCATTGACTCAGGGGCCTGCAGCATTCAGCAGGAAGGAGGAATTATGAGTCTCGGCCTTGCAGTTGGAAGCTCAGCTCTGCCTCCCAACAGCTCTGGGACTCAACTTAAACTTCCAAATCCCAAGAAGGAAGACAGTAAAAGCACCCACTTCTAAGGGTTGTCAAGAAGAAGAATGAGAAACACATTGTTAGTGACTGAATTTTGCCCTACTTCCAAAATGAATATGTTGAAGCTCTGGCCCCCGGTGTGATTGTATTTGGAGATAAAGCCAATAAGAAAGTAATAAAGGCTAAGGAAGGTCATAAATGTGGGACCTTAATCTGATAGGACTGGTGGTCTTCCAAGAAAAGAAAGAGACAGCAGAAAGCCTGCTCACTCTCTCTCGCTCTCTCGCTCTCTCTTTCTCCCTCCAGAACCACATAGAGGAAGGACCCAGTAACACAGCAGAAAGGTGTCAGTCTACATGCCAATTAGAGAGGCCTCACCAGAAATATAATTTGCTGGCATCTTGATCTCATACTGCTAGCCTCCAGAATTGTGAAAAAATAACTACCTGTTGTTTAAGCTACCTGGTGGTATTTTGTTACAGCAGCCTGAGCTGACTGATATACACCTCAAGTGAGAGTTTTCATGGGCTTCTAGACTGGAAGCTTGCTGAAGGCAGGGATGGGACTATATGATATGCAATTTTGTTTCTCCTTGCCTGGCTGGGGCCCAGCATATGTTTAGTGTCAGTGAATTAACCAACAATCAAAGAAGGGTGTCAGCTGGAATTCTACTGGGCAAGCATGACAATATGGCTTCATTTGGTTGATTCCGTTATGTTCAATTAAATACTTTTCAAAGTCTTCTTGCTCTACCAAGAGCTGAGGATAAATAAAAGTGTAGTATCTGTCCTCAAAAAGAGAAAGATGAAAAACACCCATTTATCAGAAAACAAGATAAGGGATGCTACAGAGAACTTTCAAAGTGCTCCAGGAATTCCAAGGAGGAAACAATAAACAGTTCCTTAAGAACGGGGAAGCCAAGTTTAAAACCATTCTGATTAAGCCTAAAAAAAAAAAAAAAAAAAGGGGGTCACTAAAATGAACCAATGTTCGTAAGAATGCCAGATAAAGTCTGGCAATCAGCTCAGTTCCGCAATTAATTAACAAGGATTGGGCCTGCTGCAGACACAAAAGAAATACAGCCACAGACTTTGCTCTGAGTTTATTTGTATTGTTGAAATAGGAGAGAATTGTAGAGGAAGACAATTCCCAAATGGGAAATAAGGAGGTGAGATTCCACTGTCAACCCAGGTGATCAGCACATAAATACATGGGGACCACAGCAGATTTTGCTCAGCTCTAGGAAAGGGGCCCGGGGTGTCCTTTCAGTTCATTGTCCACATTTCACATGAAGGTGTAGAGGCTAAAGCACAGAACGGGTGAGCAGGGAGCATTACAAAAGCATGGTGGACAGTGGGGCAGTGACTCACCTCTCCCATCTCACTGCCCACGTGCTAGGAGCTGGGAATGGATGAGAAGGTCCAGAGACTACCCTTGAAAAGAATCAGGGACTAGAAGTAACATACATCTGAATCCTCCCTCTTGTCTCCTACACGACTTTATTCTCCTGCTTCTTGCTTTTGATCAGTTATCTGATCGATCAGCCCATGATTCTGCCTTCTGTGAATGGTGCTACCCAAATCACCCCTTCCCCAAACCTGCATCGTCTCAGATTTCCTGCCTCCCTCATCAGCTACATTCACTCACTGGCCACGTCCTCTTCTGTCTGTTCCATGGCCTACATCTCTCCTTTCTGCTTGTTTCATTTGCCACCCCTCTCGTCTGGGCCGCCATCATCCCACATCAGGACCACTCCAGCAAAACACTTCTACCTGGTCTCCGGGGTCCCTGGTTGACCCTCGTATTCATCTTGTGTTACCATAACAACATACTGCACACTGGATGGCTTTACAGAAATTTATTATGTCACAGTTCTGGAAGCTAGAAGTCAGAGGTCAAGCTGTGAGCAGGGTTGGCCTGTAGGTGGTGCCTTCTGGCTGTGACCTCACACAGGGGCTCCTCAGTCAGTGTGATGCCCTATCCTAAGTGCCGCTGCTTCTAAAGATACCAGTCATACCGGCTCATGGCCCATTCTAACAACCTCATTTTAACTTTATTAGTTTGTTTTTTTGTTTGTTTGTTTGTTGTTGTTGTTGTTGTTTTTGAGAATCTTGCTCTGTCACCCAGGCTGGAGTGCAGTGGCACCATCTCGGCTCACTGCAAGCTCTGCCTCCTGGGTTCATGCCATTCTCCTGCCTCAGCCTCCCAGGTAGCTGGGACTACAGGCGCCTGCCACCACACCCAGCCAATTTTTTGTATTTGTAGTAGAGATGGGTTTTCACCTTGTTAGCCAGGATGGTCTCGATCTCCTGACCTCATGATCCACCTGTCTCGGCCTCCCAAAACTTAATTAGTTTTTTAAAGATTCCATTCCAAACACACATTCTGACACACTGGGGGTTAAGGGCGTCGACATACACATTGGGTGGGAAAGACACAATCCAGCCACAGCAACTCCTCATTACCAACCCCCAATGGAACAACAGGTCTCAGATGCCCCACCGACCATGCCCCTGTCCAGACCAAATTGCTTCACTGCAGCCCCAGAAACTATACAATAAAATCCAAAATTCCCCAGCAGGGGCTGTGATGGCATGTTGGGTGTCTCTCAAACCTCATAATATCTACCTTCAGCCTTTTGGAACTGTGGGCGGGTTCCCAAACCACTCCAAATCACCTCTCTCCTCCCTGCCATTATGGTTCTCCTTATCTTATCAGGTCAATTCCTAAGCACTTCTTCCAGGAAGTATTTCCTTATTTTTTTTTTAAGACAGAGTCTCGCTCTGACACCCAGGCTGGAGTGCAATGTCGTGATCTCAGCTCACTGCTACCTCCGCCTCCCTGTTTCAAGTGATTCTCTTGCCTCAGCCACCCGAGTAGCTGGGATTACAGGCATGCACCACCACACCCAGCTGATTTTTGTATTTTTAGTAGAGACCGGGTTTTGCCGTGTTGCCCAGGTTGGTCTCAAACTCCTGGTCTTAAGAGATTCGCCTACCTCAGCCTCCCAAAGTCCTGAGACCATAGGTGTGAGCCACTGTGCTCGGCCAGGATGTATTCTTTATCCCACCCCACCTTCCAAGATGGCTGGGTGGATCCCCCATAACTCTCATCTTTCCCACTCTCAAGGCTTGGGTTATAACTGATTGTCATATTCTACTGACCCAAATGTTTTTTTCACTTGCCTTTCAACATAGGGACTGTGCCCAGTCCCATGGAGCAACAGTATTTGGTATTCAGTATACGCTTAAAACATAAATGAATGGCATATCCATCTCTCCTAATGAGAGATTGTGGACTTCTTGAGGAAAAAGGGGAGCTCTCATTCATCTCTGTGTCCCCCGCTCCTTTCCAGAACCTAGCACAGGGCTCATCACTAAGCAGGTGCCTTCCTGACCTGCGGGTGAGGTCGACTTCGACAAAATGAAGGCAGGAGAGTGCAGGGGAGCCCTGTCGGGGAAGCTGGAGATCTATCCGCTGTATGTCTGATAAGTTTCTGTTGTTTAACCAATTTCACATTATTCTTCATCATTTCCTTTCCCTAGTGAAACACTGAATTTGCCTCAATTGTTATAAAAACAAACCTTCATTGTAAAGGAAAACAAATGCTTTAGAGGAAAGAGCATTGATTTGAAGTCAAAACAGTCGGGGTGCCACTCCAGGAATCCACTTACCAACTACGTAACTTTGAACGTAAGACCCTTAACCTCCCATCTTCTGGTGCATGACGATGCATGGTAGGTGCTGAGTAAATGCTAGTTCCCTTTTCCTTGCCCCACTGCTACACTTTGAACTCTACCCTCATTTCTATCATCAGTAGGCTTCAGAGATTTTTTTTTTTTTTTTAGCATGGAATGTTTATTAGAAAACATTCTTGGGTAAGGGGGAGATGAAACAGTGGGTTTATTGTTTATTAGAAAACATTCTTGGGTAAGGGGGAGATGAAACAGTGGGTTTATAAAGGAAGACTCAAGGTGCCATTCACAGGGGTGATCTGAATTTGTCTAGAATTGATTGCCATTTTCACCTAAAAATTACCTGGGAAATTCAGGTAGTAGGAGTTCCCAAAAAAAGATTCTAGCTGTCAGTGACAACTGGCAGCATGTTTGTACCTCTTTCAGATTCTGATGAAAAGTTCCCAATCTCACTGCTTAGCATAAAAATATTAGCACCTGTACATGAGGCGGTGTGGATGACAGAGATGGAGCTCTCTCTAGATCTGATGGAGGTGTGGTATAGAAATACTCTTCCTGTTTTCCAAAATATTTATCACTTCCCTGCACACAATAAAAACTGACTGATTTTCATTCACAACCCAAACAGAAGGCTCTCTCTTTACCGGCTCCTGGACTCAGACGCAAGCAGACTTGTTGTGAGGAATACAGCAAACCAGGCTTCTGTTAAAACTCATGCGTAATCAAAACAAATTGAATATCCACCCTTATTCCCATAGGGAGTAGCATTATAATGATTAATGCTTGACAATTATATTTAATTAAAGCTTATTTACTTTATAAGTACTTTCCAAGTATTTTTCCTATGGTATTCCAAGCATTAACATTCCAAGATAATCTAACATATCACAGGTGAAGACAAGGGTTATAATAACAAGAAATGCACATTGGCATCAGGCACAGCCCGGAAACATTTTTTATAATGAAGAATATTTGTAGCTTGCAAATTTAAAAAGAATTTGATTCTTGAGGTCTGTAGCATTGCCTCTCCCTCTCTGTCTCTCTCTGTTTTTTCCCTCTCTCTTTCCAAACATACATCACTAACACAAAAACATATCCCCTCAAAGATGTATCTACAATTTTGTTTCCTCTATTTTTGTTTTAAAAGCCCTCACCTGCTCCAACCCAGCCTCAGGCTTCCAACATAATTAACCTTGAAAATTTCAGCGTCGTTATGTTTCAGCCCAGAAATCTAGATAGAATCAGTACATATACCTCCCTCACAAGTTTTAGACAAGAAATTTCAATATTATTTTCAGGTCCTGGTATATGTGATGATGAAAATTATATTGTGAAATTCAATTCTGGAAAATGTATCTCAGATCTTTAATATTTTTCCCCAAATTACAACCAACTGGATCTAATCTTATAGCACCAATTAAATATTTTATTTTATTTTTTATTTATTTATTTATTTTTTGAGATGCAGTCTTGCTTCTTTGCACAGGCTGGAGTGCAGTGGTGCGGTCTTGGCTCACTGCAACCTCCGCCTCCTGGGTTCAAGCAGTTCTCCTGCCTCAGCCTCCCTAATAGCTGGGATTACAGGCATGTGTCACCACGCCCAGCTAATTTTTGTGTTTTTAGTAGAGACCGGGTTTCACCATGTTGGCCAGGCTGGTCTCGAACTCCTGACCTCAAGTGATCCACCCGCCTCAACCTCCCAAAGTGTTGGGATTACAGGCGTAAGCCACCGTGCCCAGCCCCAATTAGCTATCTTTAACACAACTGAAATTGTCATTCTTTTGAATTAAATTTGATTTAATTTGTACAATTTCTGTGCAAGGCATGACAAACCATTTATTCAGTTTAAAAAGAAGTTATTAATAGAAACTAGACTTTGGAAAATGCTCATATTTAAACTTTTTAATTTTTCTAATTAGTTATTTTAAAAAACTATGAGGAAATGGAAAATAATCATTCATTCTGGTTTACTACAGAAAGTATGAAATACTTCACGCTCTGCTTCTAGACTCATACCTTAAATAAACAGCAATGTTCTCGTGCTTCGAAAGAAAACAAATTTTATGCTTGCCTGATGAGGAGAGAAACCCCACGTCTTTCATGAGGAAGCCTCAGCACAGATTCCTAAGGGTGATACTGAGGTGACCCATGGAGATGCTGGGTGCCTGTGACCCTGAGGAGTGCCAGGTGTCCTGCGAACAATTTCACAGGCATTCTTGACAATACTGGAAGTTCCCACTTTCCCAACAATATCTCCGAAGGTCCTCATTCCTGATGAACTTACCAAGTTCAAAACCCACACGACGTGCGTAATCCTGAGAAAGGTGGCAGGTATGTCATTTGTCCAGACTAACAAGGAAGCGCAATGTAGCTGTGACATCCATACAATGTACAATTCTCTTGATAGGACAAAGTTGAAACCTTCTGCTTCATCTGTATTCTGATTGGCATGATTTCAAATTACGACATGGTGAACCTTCATATTTTATGTGGAACCACTTATGTTCTCATAATGCACATGGACATACATCTCTTGGACCCACTCTAAAATCAGCCCCGTTTTACAGATGAGGAGAGTCCTAAACAAGTTGAGTCCTTCAGGCCCTGTGGTTACTCAGGTCTTGTGCAATTCCAAACCCTAGCACCTCGTTATATGCCTGGCTGCCTCCTTAGGAGAAATTAGAGATTGCTGAGTACGTGTAATATACCCACGGTCAAGCCTGAGCTACCGTTCCCATGCAGTAGGTGTAAACTCAGATAAGCTTCAGGACTGTCGCCGCATGGGCTCAAAGACCCATACGGAGGATGCTGTCGACTGTCATTGTGAACTACATGTAGCCCATCAGAGGAGCTCTCTCTGCAGCTGTCGGTGACATTTGGCTTTCGAATCTAAGTTGGTAGCTTGAAATTAATTGAATTTATTTGATTTGGTTTTTAATTCATAAAACTATATTGCGCTCTGCTCTAAATGAGCTTATATTCCAAATGTGGTGTATTGCTTTTCTTTCTAACCATGATGATGAAAGTGTATTTTATTAATATAACAACAAGGTGCTCTATTGCTTCCTAACTATTTATCCTACATGTGTACATAAATGTTAAAGGAGCTGGAGAGGCATTAAAATCAATCTTAATGCTTTTAAAACCAAAGGTGACATCCATTTAGGCTGTTTTCTAATAAATTCTGATTTTTTTTTCATTTGAGGAAACATATATAATTGCTAAGTTTATGCAATTTACAAGGTATTTTTAGCCTCAGAATAATAAACCTCTCTTAAATCGATGGTCTTTGTACTTGTAACAAAGAGTTAATAACATAAGGCAAGTGAAAAATAAGTGTAGTTATTAAACGCCTTATTGATAAGTTGAGACCAAGAGTTACACCAACAGAGAAACTGTGAAGGAAGGGAATGCTGATGAAGTTAAAATAGAAACAAATATATACTGCCATTTTGCAGGATTAAGTGCACTGTCTAAAAGAAAAATTTAAGAAAATAATTTAAATAAATGGTATAATAAGATCCTTTTAAGAGACAGCTGTTCAGAACCAAATTTAGATTCATGCTCTTTTATCCATTCTATGAATAACAACCAGCTTTTGTTATTTTCTTACATGAAACCTTTTTTAAATAAATTTCAAGTGTTATAAATCACTCAGAATGTACATACCCCTAATTCATGCAGTTTTATTGCCACTAAGGAAATAATCATTCTTTCTCACTTTGTATCTGTCTGTCTTTTTCTCTCAATGCACTTCTTTATTGCGGGAGCCCGAATAGTTCAAAGATTTTTAAAATTTTCATGATTAGGAACCCACTTTTTCAAATCAAAATGTTTTAACATTTTTAAAGGGGGAGAAATTTAACACTCTTGGTAAATAGTCTTCACAAAGCCTCTAACAAGTAAATTGATAGACATGTAAACATTGTTATATTTCAAATGACTCTTTATATGAATTTATGAAGCTTTAAAGGGCTTCATTTTGCAAAAAGCAATTTTGCAGGCCATTAGTCCATAATATAGACTAGCCTCTTTGGCGTATTTAAAGAAAAAGTGTGAAACAGCCAGGATGTTGAGACTTAGAATGGAATTGCCAACTGCACACGGGTTCATTTCCACCCAGTGTCTTGCTCAGGCATTTAGTAATGTGTTTTCCTAATGCAGGAATTGCACCTGACACACAAACATACACTATGGTACAAGCGTATTACAATGCATTTTCTTTATTATGCACATTGTGAATATACCCAAAGAAAAGTACGCAACTACAGCCAAACACAACCCTTCTGTCAAATCAACAACACGAAGTCCTCACTGTTATTAATGTATCAGGGCCATAATGACAAACTGTGACTGCATGGTTGAACTAATGTTTTTCACTCATAGACAGCTTAACCAGTCCATTGGTATATTAGTAAGACCTGCTTACTAATGAATCTTGGAGCAATTATTTGTATGTTTAAGGATTTGAAAGAAGGGTCAAGGAGTAGAAAAGCCGCTGTCCCACTTTTTTTGTTCAGGGGGTTCCTGGGCTTGAGGCTTTCAGTATTAAAACTGAGAAAGCCCTAAGCAATCCGGGATAAGTTGGAAGGAAGTTGGAAATTCATTTTGGTTTGGGCAAGAGACACAGAGAAAATGGATTGGGGAAAAAAATAATAATAAAAATGGACTGGGAAAAAAAATTACAAGCCTAAAAAAAGAAAGATTTGAATTTGTTACGTAACAAAGATGCTTTCACTAATTAAAGGAAGTTTACCTTTAACAGAGGCTTTTAGTCTCAAAAAATGGAAAAGCCCTCAGCATCCCAGGGGAATGCCAACTTCAAACGATTCTTAAGTTTTAATAATCACCTCGTGTGAAAATTGGCTGTGTTTAATGTTACTTTCTGAAAAGAATGAGTTGGTTTCCAAACAAATACAATTTCGGTACTTGTTTTCTGATACCGATTTTGGGTGTGTGAAATGGAAAGTTAAAAACATTTTACTTTGGCTAACAGATTTTAAAATGATAAAAATAGCAGTTGTACGAACTCCCAAACTGAAAGAGCAGATTAATTTCATAAGAGATTAGAGTAAAAAAAGTTTTAAATTAAATTAAATTTCTACCTTAAATCAGTGAGTGATTAAGACAAAGATGCCAATGAAATCTGATGAAACCAATCCAAAGGCGGGCTTTTGATCTGTTACCCCCATAAAAAGAGCCCATAAAATTAATCTCCCTGGATGCTTTCCATGTTCAATCAGTACAGAATAACTTTTAAGCACTCAGGACATTTGTTATAAAGTGCATGCTCTCTAGTTGTTCATATACACCCACCCACGATTCTAAAGATCTCTTCAGCTCCACACGCAGAAAACAGACAAGAATGGAAGAGTGGATGTTTTCAGGAGCCTCTGGGATTTGTGCTCATTAGAGAGAAGAGTTTCAGGCCGGGCAACGTGGCTCACACCTGTAGTCCCAGCACTTTGGAAGGCCTAGGTGGGCAGATCACCTGAGGTCGGGAGTTCGAGACCAGCCTGGCCAACATGGTAAAACCCCGTCTCTACTAAAAGTACAAAAACTAGCCGTCATAGTGGTGGGCACCTGTAATCCAGCTACTCAGGAGGCTGAGGCAGGAGAATCATTTGAACCCGGGAGACGGAGGTTGCAGTGTGCCGAGACCGCACTACTGCATTCCAGCCTGGGTGACAGATCCAGACTCCATCTCAAAAAAAGAAAAGAAAGAATTTCATCAGGGACTTAAAAAAGGAGTCAGCAGTGAGGAATGGAAATCCCCAATCATTTATTTTTATTTATTTTTACTTTTTTGAGACTGAGTTTCGCTCTCGTTGCCCAGGCCGGAATGGAGTAGCAGGGTCTCGGCTCACGGCAACCTCCACCTCCCTGGTTCAAGAGATTCTCCTACCTGAGCCTCCTGAGTAGCTGGGACTACAGGCGCACGCCACCTCGCCCAGCTAATTTTTGTGTTTTTAGTAGAGACAGGGTTTCGCCATGTTGGTCAGGCTGGTCTTGAACTCCTGACCTCAGGGGATATGCCACTTTGACCTCCCAAAGTGTTGGGATTACAGGCGTGAGCCACCGCGCCCAGTCCCCAGTCATTTTAGTTCACCAGTATTCATACGCCCCTTCCACTCCCCTAACCAACAATAAATGATGTCAATTTGGTCTTTCCCTTTATTTATTTTTTATTTTTTTATTTTTTCTATTTATATATTTATTTATTTATTTATTTATTTATTTATTTATTTATTGAGACGGAGTCTCGCTCTGTCGCCCAGGCTGGAGTGCACTGGCACAATCTCGGCTCACTGCAAGCTCCGCCTCCCGGGTTCACGCAATTCTCCTGCCTCAGCCTCCCGAGTAGCTGGGACTACAGGCGCCCACCACCACGCCCGGCTAATTTTTTGTATTTTCAGTAGAGACACGGTTTCACCGTGTTAGCCAGGGTGGTCTCCATCTCCTGATCTCGTGATCCGCCTGCCTCAGCCTCCCAAAGTGCTGGGATTACAGGCGTGAGCCACCACGCCCGGCCGCATACTACTTGTTTAAAACTCAGTGCGTGTCACTGAGTCTGTATATAATATATAGATACCACCATATCAGCAGGACATCCTCTTACCCCTGTTGCAGATAACTGGAGGTTCAAGGAGGCCCCACAGTTTGCCTAAATGGAGGAGGGGAATTTATAGACCATTGATGCAGCTGTCACAGGACAGCAGGTTCAAGGGTCAGCTTTTCACCTTACAGCTGACAAGTGTCCTCTCGAGGGTCAGGAATGAAGGTTTTAACTTTGGGAAGCAAGTAGGATGGAAAACAGATACTGAATTCACACTCTGGCTCAACATCTTAGTTCTGCAACTGGCTACTTATACAGAATAGACCAGTTATTAAACTTTTCTGTGCCCCTGTGCCCTTTTCTGTAAATATAATCTCACATTTCTCAAAAAGTTAAACACAGGACCCAGAAATTCCACTCCTCTGAATAGACCCCAAAGAGCTGAAAACAGGGACCCAAGCGGACACTTGTACACCAGTGTTCATAGCAGCACAGTAGCCAAAAGATAGGCACAGTTCAAGTGTCCATCAGCTGGTGAACAGATAAAATGCGGTCTACCATGCAAAGGAATATTACTCAGCCACGAGAACAAGCGGAATTCTGACATAGGCAGTGACGTGGTTGAAACTCGAAAACATTATGCTAAGTAAAATAAGCCAGACCCAAAGAACAGAGTTGTGTGATTCCACTCACCATGAAGTACAGGCAAACTCACAGAGACAGAGAGACCAGAGGCCACCAGAGGCTGCAAGGAAAGGAGACTAGGGAGTTACTGCTTAATGAGATGTACAATTTCTGTTTGCGTTGATGAAAAATTCTGGAGATAGGTACCGTTGATAGTTACACAACATTATAAATTTACTTAATAACACCAAGTTGTACACTTAAAAATGGTTAAGACGGCAAATTGTGTGTTACATGTTTTACCACAATAAAAATAGTTTTATAAAACCCACAAAAACAGGAGTATCAATGCGTAGAGTTCCAAGGAGAATGAAACCAGAGTTCATGTAGAAAAGAGTGACTAAGAGGAGACGCTCAACTATAGTGATTGTCCTTTGCCTTTCTGCCCCCAGTCAATGCGGCACATGAACGAGGCTCTAGCATGATGCTGGGAGTCCACCTGGCCTGGTGGGCATGTGCAGTGCTGAGCTCTTCGGACCAGAAGCTGCAAACTCATCCCTGTCTGCAGAGACTGTGTTGCCACCAACTCAGAAGTTCTATTTCTTCAAGGGGAGAGGAAGTCTTGGGACGTCAGTTTTTGACAAAGGCAATTAACAAGTTGTAGGCAGAGGACCTTACTTTTTTCCCTAATCATGAGCTTTAAAATTCACTGCTTCTAGAAAGAAACTGAATTTAAAATGCAATTATTGTGCAGTAATTAACTTTGTCCAAATGAGGCCCTTTCAGAACTCAGTTTCCTTAGGGACACATTATTGAGCCCAGTGAGGTGGTGTGTTTTCCTGGCCTTTTTTTTTTACATTTTTCAGTAAAGTATTTTTGTGGTCAAATTGGTGGATTTTTTTTAAAGTCTGATTTGATATATTTGGGCTCTTTCCAAGAACTCTGTCACAGTGTTCAGAGTTTCAGCTTTCTACTTGTGGGTGAAAGAAAAGAGTCTCATTTCTAGAAATCAAATGTGTTTTTTGCCACGTGAAACAGCCTCTTGGAAATCTGCCTCCAGCCAGCCAGCTTAAGACAATGGCAGTGACAATTAGATGTTGTCCTTGCCCTCTTTCCAAAATTGACAAATTTCACCTTAAAATTGCAAGAGCAGCTCAGTCCAGAATGGAGCATTGTGCAAACCCCTGGCTGAAATGGAAAGAGGCCTTTGACCATGGGGAAATGTGGTTAAAAGGCCAGCTGCCTTTAATTCACCTGTGTGATACCAGTTGAGATTTCTTACTTTTCTTTTCTTTATTTCGTTTTTCCCCTACACATGGTCACCAGGGAGGCAAGACGTCCGTCCAGTACGAGTAAATGCTCACTGTCCCAAACATGCAGGGTGTGACTAGGTAGACACGTGCTGAGGGCCCAAACCTGGATCAAACCAAAGAGAAACAGCACAGCGAAAGCAGACCTTCTCTCTTTCTATTTCTCTCTGGGCAAATATTGGAAGCATGACTTATTTTTAAAAGGCTTTCTCAAATGTTTTCTTCATGCATGTTTTTCCGTACATCTCTAAATAATGCAGAATTTAGAAAGAATAATGGGGCTCTGTCCTTGTAAACCACCCAGAGGGGAAATTTTGAACGTGTTGAAGGCTTGGAATTCAGGGCTAAATTTTATATGGCCAGCCTCATTTCCAACACAACATAAAGTAAGTCCAAAGGGAGAGAGACTGACCCTTTCTCCTTCTCTCACAATATCCCAGCTCTGCAAAGCCAAGGTGTTACTGGATTCTGCAGAAATTACCAGCTACTTTCACACACTTGGCCAAGAGGAAGTAAGAAAATGAAAGAAGAGAAAGAAAGGGGAGAAGAGAGAGAGAGAGTGAGAACCTCGGCAGATATACGTTGGCCCTGCCAATGACTCTCTGTTTAACTTGTAATCAAAACAACTCAAACCCAGTTACTGTTTGCATATCTGCCAAGTTTCTCAATTTCAGAGTCGGCAGCAGGCCCTCGGTATGACAGCCTGTCTTTCAGATTCCAGCAGAATCTGCCAAAGCCCCAGCACAGAGGCAACTGGTAAATTAAATGCCAGCGAGCACGGGCATTCCTACACCTTTCCTCTGTGCACACAAAGCAGCATCCCAGGCCTCTCATCCTGGCAGAGGCTGTGAAGACCCAGGATGCCCACATCCTAGCCTGTGCCTACACCCCCTTCCCTAGATCATTACAAGCCGGTGCCTGCTGAGCATTAGTCAGTGCACGGATGGGAACAAACTACCAAGTTTTCCTTTTAAGAAGAACCTGGGGTGGAGAGTGGGGAGCACCATTCTGCCAGCAGATGAAAAAAAAAATACTCACAAATCAAATAGACTCAGAAAAACTCACTTTCAAGTGCCCAGCGATATCATGCAATCTATAGATAACGTTAGGTATTCAGATTCACCGCAAAGTGTAATTGAAAATAAAATAGACATTAAATACATAGAGACACATCTTTAAATCTTGCATCCTAAAAGCTTCTTGTGAACTAAAGATAAGACTTCTCTTTTCCTAGGAAAGTGTAAGCTTCTAAAAGCTAGTTGATTCTTCAGCGGAGGAGTAAGCGCTTAGCTACCTTCACATTTATTGGTGCTGATTAGCATAACAGGTATTAATGAATAAGCATTGTTTTGACTACAACTTTGACTATAACCTGCTGATTTAATGACTCACACTAAGTTTAGGGAGTGTGGGCTGCAATCTTAATTATGAAAATGTGGCCAAGCTCCTGAGATTAGCAGCTAGCGTAAATATCAAAAACATATAATGAAGACAGGAGACAAGTTGGTGGGCCCAATGGACACTATAAATATGAGAATGATCCCCTAACTTCACCATTTATCAAAGTCTGCTTCTACACAAACCAATGCATTTTTTAAAAATCTTTTAGAGTGGCGTAATTTGCCTTCGTACCTGGACTGACATGCACGTGAAGGCTGCCAAGGAGAGAGACCAGGTCTCCTCAGCAGTCACCCGGGTCATGTGTGCAGAGGGTCTGTGAGTGGCTTTGTCATCCCTGAGAACGTTTGCAGTGTCCCTATCTGTGTGTCCCTCTGCATGTGTTTCCACGTGTGTCTGGACGACAGCCCCAAGCATGTGGACGGAAGGCAGCACTTCACAAACAGCCAGACAGAGCACCACCTCTTTAGTGCAGCAGGTAAGAGAGGTCTGTTGGATCTGGCGCCCCTTTTATTTGCCATAATTTGGCAGGTACTGCTCTGCGCGGCTGCAGAACTGAGAAGGTGAAGCCCTTTGATGCAGCCTCTGATGGGCGTCGGGCACAGCACACCATCAAGGTAATTCTAGCCTCTAAGCCCCGTGATGCTTTCTTTTCCAAGCTCAGGAGCTTCATTTGAGAGAAAAAAACATTAAGCATAATTCACCAACCTGCAGGTTTTCTTTCCCTAACCTAGCAACATTTTCAAAAGAAAACATAATTCTAAGTGGTTCCAAGGTTTAACAGCGAGGCCAATTACCTGGTGGACATTTCTGGAGATGCAGCCACCATGGGAAAGCTGCTAAGAAATTCTAGTCACCAAATTCTAATTAGCTGACAGGCGAATTCCTGTTAAGTTTCTGTTTTTCATTCAGAGACGCTATGAATGGGTCTGATCACTTTCTGGGAAATTGTAATTGTGCATGTGTATGTTTGGAAACAGGAGGCCTTTCAGTCCAGATTCTGGTCTTGGTATTTGGAAGGACCAGGCCTTGATTTTGAGCAGAAATAACCACGTTCTTCTGAGCTCCTGGTGTTTTGACCCCCGTAGCAGCCACAGCCCAAGGCCCGCAGCACCTCCTTACAATCCCAGTTTGCTGCCAGCACCTAATTGGTATGCTAATGCCCAGAGCTGCCTCATTTTGCAATTCTTCCCTGGAAATGGTATTCAGATTTCTGCATCCCCTGTCTACTAAGAGAAGGACCCTGGGAGATTTTTTTTTTCCCTTTGCCTGGTCAAACAGGTAAAATAAACTTAACTCTGGTGACAGCAGACACATATCCCCTCCCTGAGGCCTTCTTTAGTCTGAACAGAAAAGCGGAAGCATGGCCAAGTGAAAATACTGATCTTTCCATTTGCAGATGAGGAGCAGGGGCCGGGGGAAAGGCCAAGTTCCTTTTACAAACTGTTGTTCTCAATTATCAATTTCCAGCCCTTTGTGCAAACTCAGGGCGATGCCGTTCCAACATCTTTACTTAGAACTTGGGGGGAGGCTCCCCTTTGCTTAAGATAACCCCTTTTCTTTGTATTTGAAAATAAATGTAAAGTTTACCTTGGGAACAAATGATTAATGAAGTGTTTTCAGTGTACCCCAGCTGTTCACTATAATAGAAGAATAATTTGATGTTTGGGGTTCTGAAGCCATTTGATGGCAATTGTGTGTTTTTTTTTTTTTTTTTTTTTTTGGAGGGGTCTGTGGGGTGGGGTGATTAAAGGGTTAATATTCAAATCAGAAATTTGCAAGGCCTGCATAATGGGAGCGCCACCCTCATAACAATAGGAATTTTTAACAATATCCAGCCTTGTTAGCAAGAGAGTTACATGCATTGAGGGCAATCAGTGTGTCTTGTCAGTTTCTTTTTATCTACCATCTCCAACCGCCGAGGAGCCGAAATGAAGCACTTTGGAATTATCAGTTTCAGCCACATTTGCATAACAAAGCCCCCGAGGAAGAGGCATGATAAATGTGAAGGACCCCTCTTGGAAAAAGAACTGTCAACCGCGCCCCGAAAGATTCTCCGACCGAGCGCATTCTCCCGGACTGCAGTCAGCGAAAATAAAATGAAAGCATTAAAGAAAGTCATTCTCTCAGAGAGAAAAATCTCCCCCTCTGCACAGAGAGAACTGGATGAAATGACATTATGCATATGAAAATGTCCAGAAAGATGTTTGATTTATGTATGCATTAGATGCAAATTCCATTACGGTGCGCGCGCTGTTGTGTGATTTGGCGCTGAACACATCAGCGCCCTGATCAGATCTGATCTCATTAATTCCGACAAGGAGAGAGAGAGGGAATTGAGAAGAATTTATGGCCTGGACACTTGAAAGAAGTAAATTGTAATTCTGTTTAAAGCTGTAGCGAACCTTTTAAACACCTTTTATTATAGGAAAGAAGCACTCACTTTTATAACACTGTAAGGACTTACTTAATCTTGCACTGGGGGCTCTGGTCTTCATTTAGGGGGAAAAAAATCTATGACCTTGTTTAGGGGAAAGAAAAAAGAAGAGGAAAATGTCTGTCTTGAACCAAAATTCAGGGAAAACATCACAATAGTAGGATCAAAGGAGAAATGATGCCTCTGTGAATAATTGGGTAAACGTTTGGTTTTAAGGATCGTGTGTTTTGTTTTGTTTTGTTTTAGTGGCTTAATATTTTCAAATAAAATACCAAACAGTGAATGAATATTTTTATGGGACTGGGTAACAGATTTACATTTTTAAATGTCTTTAATTGCATTACAGATAAAAGCGCTGCTAACAATATATGACGGGAGATGCAATGGGAAAAGTTATCTTTTGAAACCTCTACTTATTAGGACTGCTTTGAAAGCACAGTCAATTTCAGACCAATATGAATAATGATAATAATAATAACCCCACTGCCAAAATAGTCTTAAGGGGAAATACATTTTTACAGGGAAAATCCCAGATTGTTTCTCTCTATCAATAATGATTCTTATCTTTCTTTTGCTCCTGAACAAGACCTTAATAAGTCGTTTCCTCCTTTCAGGAGCAATAATCACCCTTCACGGGTGAGATGTCCTATATTTACTTGATAGCGAGTGTAAAGCTGAAAGTGTCTCAATATGTTATTGCATCAAGGAATCATGGTTCCTCCCCCAGCATTCATGACCCCCTGGGGTGCAGCTTTGCCTGCTAGAGTTGCGTTTCCCTGCGCGTCTTTCATCTTCGCAAGCTATGATTAACTGTCTTCCCAGGGCCGGAGGTGGGGGCAGAGACTGGATTCGGAAAACCTTAGTTACCGGATCATGTTTGATTTTAGATGGAAATGAAGATACCGAGGCGGCATTCTCCCCCAGTGCAGCCTACAGCTTCCCGGGGTAATCCACTCCAATAGAAGTCATTGTTGGGTTTAGCAAATGTTTATCCAAATTGATGCAGCAAACTTACATGTGAACGCAGATAAACAGCGACTCGGAGGGCAAAGGGTTCCAGAACCAGGTGAACCTGCTTAAATGTCACATTTTGTCAAAGGCTAATCCCCTTGTCGTTCCTCATTTCCACCCAAACCATAAAAGTATCTCATGTGTGCTGTAGATATAATTATAGATGGAACCCGCGTATTTACACTATGCATCTGTGTCCCTACTCTTCCGTGCTGTATGTTTTAAGGACACAGGCAATGAGTAGCGGCCACTGGTTTTCCCACATTCCAATGCATAACATCGGCAAATCAGGAAAATAATTGGGTTTTCCTTTGAGAAGAGAGAGAAGGGGGAAAAAATCCTTCTTCCTGTGATGTTTTAAAAATTCAAAATTTCCCCATTTATCTCCATGATAGCTCTAACCACACAGTTGAAAGGTATATTTAGACTGCAGCGACTGTATTTTAGAATGTGGAATTTCAAGTCCTCTCACTTGGGGGACTTGAAAGAATTGTGCACATTTTGAATAGGCTTGTCTGCAAGTAAGAGGGAAAAGAACTTACCTTGGCATTATACTAGTGAGATTTTGGTTTTTTGCAAGGCATTTAATGTGTCTGTGTATGTGTGAAGGCATGCATTGAAATACAGAGCCAGTTTGTTCACCTTCAATTAAGTTCTCCCTCAAATATACACGGAAGGAAATGTACATATTATATTTTATAAATAATAAGGCTTGGGGGTCAGCTTTCTCATATCTTCACATGGTTGGCCAGACCCTAGTATGTCTCTCTCTCTCACACACACACACACACACACACCCAGTGAATGGGTAAGGCTTGGTGATTAAGGTCGTGCTGTTTGTTCATCTCTGCCCTGGCTAATGTGATTGAATTGGAACAATACCTTTGAACTCCTTGGCTCTGATCTGCATACTAATTGATCCCAAGTCCTTGACAATGACCTCAGCCGCCATCCACCCATTCCTGCAAAGGCTGCTCGGCCCTACTCAAAAGTTGCTATCAAAATCCAGCAACAACACAGAAAGTCCCTTTATAAAGAGCGTTTTTGAGCAGTGTGTTACTCCCTAGCTCCCCCTGCGAGATGCTTTCAGAAATAAAAAGTATTTGTCCAGGACTGGAAAACAGTTTTGTCGCGGAATGCTCAAATGTCTATGGGATAACCGCAAGAGCAAAGGGGGAGAAATTCGGTTGTCAAAACTTACCCTCGTGGTGATAGGTAACATCTTCTCCTAAACTAAAAATCCGTAATGATAGATTCTGTGCAAGATGTTTCCCAAAATTGTCTTTGAGATATCAGAAGCCTGCACATACATCTCACTCTTCTAAAAATCAGTGGACAGGATCAGATCCTGCCTTTATTTAAAATCTGAATATTTTGTTCATTGTGAATTTTGGTGCATTCATTTTATTTTTTTAAACATTGTGTCAAATTATCATTTTTCTTAATTACTGCCTTTTTGGCACTCCATTAAATTTTGCACCCAAGGTGCATGCCTCAATTCTCTCACCCAGATCCCAGCGCCCCCAGCATCTGTGCTGTAGTCTTATAGTCTTAGGAAAGTTCTGAGGAAAGAAATTCTAACAGTGGAAAAAGTATATTTTTCCCAAATTTGCACATATTTACCTATAAATTTAAGTGGGCACAAAAACAAGTGAAAGTATAATAATTCATGGGGATTCGCGTATCTCTTTAAGGTAAAAAGGTGCTGACATACGCACACACAAAACCACACATGCAAAGAAATTAAAGACAAAGAACCACATTGTCGGTGACTTTTAAAATTGTACTGGGCAGTAATGAATTAACCAGTAGCTAGAAGGTTTCCATTAATAAACCAAAGTTATATTCTTTGTGTGACCTTGAAAACAACAACAAAAAAAGTCTCTTCTGGGGAGAAAATGTATCAAAGGAGTTTATTAAAAGCAATGGTAGTATCAGTCGTAAAGCAAACACTTGAACAAAATAAAAACACGAAAACCTTTTCTCGGATATGAAATCATCGATTATATTGGACTGCAGCGTTTTCTTGAAATCTGCCTGAGGGATAAATTGGAGGGGGCCACCCCATTTGGCTGTGAACAGAATAGATGGTGTTACTGGAATAACTAATCAACTAAAATCAGCGACCCCTTGCTCACCTACGCTGGCTTTACCTGGGCCCACCTTGCCGACAGCAAAAGAACACAGGTGCAAAACAAAAAGACCACCGATTTTCTCTGATACCACATCACCACTTGACATCCAACACTCGTCTTCCCTTGATTTAGAGGTCAAACACTGGTCCTTGTCAGCCCAGGGCAGCCATGAGTCACAAAACCACATCCACGGGCGCACACGGCTTCCACGCTTTTTCATTTCAGTAAGAAGACACTTTTCTAAGAACACCGTGTTCTAAAAAAGAAAGAAAAAAACTGTCTGTAATTTGTCATGAATTTCAATTACCAAAAAACTTTTGATTTTTTTCCTCTTTGAAAAAAAAAAAAAAGATTGGCATACCTCCAGGTTTTAAGAATGTAGTTAACACAGAGAATGACAGAAAGATAAAGATGTGTGTGTATGTGTGTGCGTGTTTGTGTGTGTAGGAAAAGCTCCGAACATACGCTGTTCATATAGGCCTAGCTGGGTTTTAAGCCCTGAATAAAGGTTTGTGGCGACATGAGTGAGAAAGAGCATTTTGTATTTATGTGGAGCGGATTGTTCTGACAGGTTCCACAGCATTTCCCAGAGCCGACATGTCACAAATGTGACTTGTGGCATCCCAGGGCTGCACACACACACCAGGAAGCCGGTTTACACTCACCAACTCACGGCACATAAAGGGTTTTGGAGAGGAAATAAAGACTCATTTTGCAATTGGAAACTACAAGGTTTTTTTTTTTTCTCCTTTCAGATACACAGAATACTTACCAAACGGGAGCAGAACTTTTTTTTTTTTTTTTTTTTTTTTTTTGAAATGTGCAACTGTGTGAAACTTGTCTGGTTTCAGATTTACACAGAAATTTGGAACCATCTTGTTTTCATCCAAACAAATTCAAACTGAAGAACCTCTTAACTAAGCTGGGAGCATATTTGCACCAAGAAAACTGATGTTCCTAATTCATTAACCTACAAGCATTTGGTACCAGTGGAGCTTACTAAATGTGCACAGCCCAGTGACTTGCTTTTTTGTTCTGTTTTCTTGAGGGTTGACTCTTTACTTGCACTGTCCTAGGTAGGAAGTGGAAGATAAAAAAACAAAATCAGCATGCTATCAGCCTGTTATCTGTTCTTTGATCTTAAGGAATGATTTCAGGTTTCTGAGGTGCTTGGTATACATAGGTGAAGCTGAATACATGTTTACCGTATAAGCAAATACGTAAAATTAGAACACTTTAAGTTGTAACATGAGACAGTATATAATTAAAATGCCAAACTGAGCGGTCCAGATCATTCCAGCAGGAGTTCAGAGGTCAGAGGAAGCCGCATAGTGAGAATAATCACTCCTTCTGGCACAGAACCAAACAGTTTAAAATCAGTTTTGCATCACTGACTACCTCCATCCTCTGTACGGTCCTGCATGCTGGCAATGAGCAAAAAAGATACCATCCCTGCCCTCGTGAGGTTTCCAGTCCAGCCGTTGGTGGGGCGGGAGACAATATACAGCATGCCACATGGGGATACACATTACGGGAAAAAATAAATCATGAAAGGAAATGTGGAGTCCTGTGGAGTCCCAGGGTGGCGTGGTGTGTTAGTATTACGCACATGGAGGTTAAGAAAGCACTCGTACGGTAGGGGAGGTTTCAGTAAGGATAAAAAGCAGCAAGGGAAGAATCCACCTGTCCCTCTGGGGGAAAAGAGATCCAAGTAGAGGGAAAAGCAAGTTCAAAGCCTGGGGCAGAGCCTGCTCGGTGTGTTCAGGAAGAGCAGGGGGGACATGTGTTTGGAGCAGAATGATCAAATCAGAGGGAGGCAGAGGTGGGGGAGATCACTCAGGAGCTCGAAGGTCATGGCAAGGACTTCGGCTTTTACACCCAGTGAGATGCAAACCAGCGGACAGCTTTGAGCACGAGAGTGACGTGATCTGAGGCTAAAAATGAAGCTCCCTCCTCAAGGCATTTGGGAAGGGTAAATGCCAAAACGCAGGCTCAACCACCAGTTTAAGAACTACATGTAAATGTGACCTGCACAGGTCGAATGGGAAGCTGTTTCAGAGACTCGAGGCTTTTTTTTTTTTTCTGTTTACAAAAAGAAGATAAAAATCTATGCAACAAAGATTAAAAAAAAAAAAGACTGGCGTGTTCTCCAGTTTTTCATTACACTCACATGCAATAAGTTCATGTATTTTCTGATCTATGATGATGATTTTTAAAAACTACATTAATGCAGTGGAGAGAAGAAAAAAGCAAGAGATCCTTAATGTGCCCACTGTGGGCATCCCTTTATCTTCCTCCCAGTACTCCTGGAAATGGCAGGGTTGCTTCGAGGGCCTTGCAACAGGGCACATGTGGAATGAGAGGCTGGCAGTCTCCAGATCTCCAGAGCCCTTACTGCTCCCTGGAACCCAGTCCATCATCAACCTAAAACCAAGTTGGCCAACAGTCCCTGGCTCTGACTCATACCCTTCCATTGAACTGGACAGAACCTCAGTTTACTCATCTGTAAAATGGTAGTGTTAATGTACATTCTGCCTATCTCCAGATCAATGGGGCACCCAGAGGAAATAATTAATGTGAAATTGCTTTGGCAGATAGAAATGTTAACAGAATATTTATGTAATTATGTATAATTATATTATTAGTTTTTAAAAACAGGCAGAAATAAGAAAACTAAACATGAAAACTAAACAGCCTACATAATCTATGCTGATTATATGTGTACACACACATACATAGATACACATGTATATACTCACGTATACACAAATAATTACAATGCAAATTTTAAAACATATATATACAAAAAAGTTTAAAAAAACTACTTACAGTTTCACCACCCAGAGAAACCAAAATTAACTTTTCATTATATTTTCTTCCAGTTTTTATCTGTTCAGAATATAAACGTAAATATTTGCATAACTATTTTTATATATTTATGTTATTACTAATATATATGTACCTACAATATGACATGACTAGGCTATGGTATATAACATTAGCCACAGCTCTACGTCATACTATAACCATAGCCTGTAACATAGCATGCCACAGTTATGTCCTATTATAGGTACAGTGTATAATATAATGTTAAATTATTTTATGTAGTTATAGAAATACATTTACATATATAAAAAATGTAGATTTACATCATTCAATATATTATTGTAAAATTAATACCAATTTTTTTGTTTAAGTAGGTAAATCACATATATTGTTTAAAAGAAAAATCGGCAGTACAAAAGTGAAGTGCACCCTATCACTACCATTTTCCCTTCAAAAAGCAATAGCATTTCCCATTAATAAGTGGTAATACATTGAGCACACTGTTCTGTACATTTTTTTTTTTTTTTTTTTTGAGACGGAGTCGCTCTCTGTTGCCCAGGCTGGAGTGCAGTGGCGCGATCTCGGCTCACTGCAATCTCCACCTCCTGGGCTCAAGCGATTCTCCTGCCTCAGCCTCCCGAGTAGCTGAGATTACAGACATGTGCCACCACACCCTGCTAATTTTTATATTTTTAGTAGAAACGGGGTTTCGCCATGTTGTCCAGGCTGGTCTCCAACTCCTGACCTCAGGTGATCCACCCGCCTCTTCCTCCCAAAGTGCTGGGATTATAGGCATGAGCCACCGTGCCTGGCCTGTACTTTTCTTTTTTTAATTAAAGATGCATCTTAGAGATCATTTCACGTCAGCAGATACATACATCTGCTTCTTTCTTTTAGTGGCTGCATGGCATTGCATTGTAAGAATATTTGACATTTTATTTAATCTACAAATGTAAGTTAAATCATTTCCAATTAATCACTATCCTAACAAAGCCACAAAAATCACATTTTTGTGAATTTCTGTAAGTACCTCAAAAAGCTAAAGTGCTAAAGTGGAACTGCCAGGTTAAAGAGTATGAATCATGTCAAGTTTGACGCAAACCCCCAATTCGTTTTGCAAAGCGGATGCACTAACTGACCACTCACACATACCACATCTACAAAGTCCATTTTTCCATTCCCCCATTGCCATTTGCATTTTCTTTATTACAAACAAATTGAGAATCTATTTTAAATAGTAATTTGTTTCCTTTTTGCCAATTGTCTACTAAAGTTCTTTCAGTATTTTTCCATTGGATTGTTTTGCAATATTAACAATTTGTAGAAGCTCTTTACATATGAAAGAAACTAGTCTGACATATATCACATAGGTTGCAAGACAGGAGTTACAAATTTATAGAAAGAAAAATCCATCAATCTACTTTTTGAGCTTCTGGATTTTGCATCACGCTTAAAAAGTCTTTCCTGTTAATAATTCCAATATTGCTGCTGGAGAAATCACCCTGAAGAGCCAGGAGAGCTACATCAGGGAAGAGGACAATTTTTTTTTTTTTTTTTTTTTTAGACAGAGTCTCACTCTATCACCCAAGCTGGAGTGCAGTGGTGCAATCTCGGCTCATTGCAACCTCCACCTCCCGGGTTCAAGCGATTCTTGTGCCTCAGCCTCCCAAGTAGCTGGGACTACAGGTGCACACCACCACACCCGGCTAATTTTTATATTTTTAGTAGAGACAGGGTTTCACCATGTTGGCCAGGCTGGTCTCAAACTCCTGACCTCAGGTGATCTGCCTGCCTCAGCCTCCCAAAGTGCTGGGATTACTGGTGTGAGCCACTGTGCCCAGCCAAAGGACAGCACAATTTGTAAAGAAACAAGGCACCTTCCAAGAAGGGAGAAAGGACCAGCGAGGCTGGCTAACAGGTTGAAGGATGACATGGGAGGAGGCTAGAATGGGAGACACATCAGGGAGAGCAATCTGTAGGTTTCTCTCCTACAAATCGTTTTATTTGGGAAAGGGAGGGACTTCACCTGATGCATACTCTGAAGACATCACTGCAGTATGAGTAAGAGATTAGTGAGTGGCAAGAGAGGAAGCAAAGAGATCTGGAGCTCAGGTAACTGACGGTGGCCTCTGGGCAGGCGGTGAGAAGTGGGTGGACTCGTGCACCTGTAATGGGGACCAAAGGTGGAGAACCTGCCACAAATGCAGGTGGATGGAGATCCCATTTAAGGTGGCAGGAAAAGTTGGAGGTAATGGGCAGCACAGACCACGGGCTCACTCTTGGACAGGATGATCTCTAGGGGCTGTGAGAAATGCTCAACAGGGGAGGCAGGAAGGCAGTTGTCTCTATGAAGGTGTTGCTCAGAGGAGAGCCGCAGAGCTGCTCACCCCTGGAAAAGGTGCTTCATCATCCTCAGGCACAGTCTACTCCTCTGCAAAATGAAAGAAATCACTTACAAGGAGACAATGATGTAAGCCACCCAGCCAAGGGCCTTGCACAGAGTGGGTGCCCCCAAGATGACCAGATCTCCCCGATCTCGCTCCCCCGCATCAAATAGGCAAAAGCATGTGGGTTGCTCTGTGACCACAGAAACATGCACATCGTGAACTCCAGGCCCCTGCCAGGCCCTGAGGATTCAGGGGTGAGGGAGGCTCAAACCTTGCCCTCGGGGACCACTGGGTCCAATGGGGAAGGACAGTCAAACATGCGATGGGGTAATCAATGGGGTGCAATCATCCCGGAAGAGCTGGACATGCAAGCTGTAAGGCCCTGTGTGTAAAGGTGCCAGGAAAGTAGAAAAAGGCAGAACTGTGATCCACTATTGGGGGCGGGGAGGATAAACACACAGACGACAGAAAAGAGGCAATGCTGTTTTTACCTTCATCAAAATTTAACCCACAAGGTCCTGTTCCACGGTTTGCAAAGCATTTTCCCACCAGTGATTTCTTTTAGTCATCTGAAGGGCCTACAGAAAAGAAAAATTAGGGGTCACTATCCTGCTTTTATAGGTAGAGAAACTGAGGCACAGACAGGTGTGATGATGTACATCACCCATTCTGACCTTGTTCCAGACACCATCCCGCCACCCAGGAAAGCAATGGATATATAGAAAAAACTTAGGAAGATCTCATGGGAGCTGGAAAACCTAAAAGAGGGCACTAGAAATGGCCATGCTGAAAACCAACAAGACAACACAAAAGCAAGTTTTTCTACCAAATTGCAAAAGGGATTTAGACTCCACTGGCTTCTTTCGGCCAGGAGACATCCTCGGTTCCTGCCCATCATGGTAACTATCAGGGCAGGAGCGGTCGCACGGGCGGGACCCTCTATCACCAACGAGCTACTTAAGGCTTCTCTTATGGCCTAATAAAGTCACTCAAAGAAGAAGAAGGTATAATTAAGCAATAATGACCCTGGCAGAAGTCTTTCTGAGATGCATAATGGGAAGTTAAAGGCTCAAGTCTTGACCCTCTAGTTGGCCATTATAAGGCTGGTGAAGACAGATAAACAGATCATTACAGCTCATATAAAGTTCAGAAGTTAATTTAAAACACTACTGTTCATCACGCTTTAGCCCTGACTCTCCCACTCATAAAAACATAGCGAGGCTTGCATGAGTCTTAGAAGATATTTCTATCTTTTTCTTTTTTTTTTTTTTTTTAACATTTTGAGAATTTAGGTTACCATTAGGAACAGTGAAACTGAACAAGTTGAGGTTGGTTTTGTTTCCAAGTGTCCCTGACCCATTGGCTCTGCAAGAAAGGCCACTCCCTGACCCCAACCCCAAAGCCCCCACCTACTACTCATCCATCACCTTCCCCAACTTAGGCTCCTATGGGGAAATTGCTCCTTGACATAATTCCTGATTGAATAGTGATGGACATAATTCCTGATTGAACTAGTGATGGCTTCCTTCTCTGTATGAGTGTGTGTGTGTGTGTGTTTATATGTGCTGTTTTGTTGTGTGCAATTGTGTGTGTTCACTTGTATGAGTGTGTTTTATATGTATTTATGTGTTTGTATGAATGTGCTTGTGTACGTTTGTGTGGGTTTGTGTGTCTTTGTGCGTGTGAACATATGCAAAATTGTGTATTGCGGGGAGATGGATGTTGAAAAGAGGGGATCAAATGAAGAAGAGAGGTGAGTACTGAGAAATTAAAAATCAGAGAATCCTCAAGGCTGATCTGGGGCCTCTGCACCCCAGAAAGCAAACCAGAATGCCCAGCCACTTTTTTCCAGTAAATAATTATTGCGTGACTGTTGCAGGCACTGGCACTACAAAATGGGCTTGTGTTCTCTTTGGAAGAAGAGAGAAAACAAAAAAGCAAAAATATAAAAAAACAAGGCCATCTGAGTTTTCAGTGGGTGCAAACAGGGAAATGATACAGCATGATTTGGTTGAGAGTGGTTGGATAGTTAGGACAAATTTAGATCTCCTGGTTAAGGGAGTAGTGGCATTGGAGGTGACACCCCAGTGACAAGAGAGACCCTGGCAAGTGGAGATCAGAGGTCAAAGTCCCAGGCTGGGAGCAGCACGTGGCTGTAAAATGAGCACAAGCTTGGAATGTTTATTGAGTTTTATAACTCTTCTTGTTCCTTTCACTCTTACCTTCCCCAGCCTTTAAAAATTCTTTGCTGCTGTTGTTTTTGTTAATAGTGAGCCTGATCTCTTCTGTACTACAGAGACTAAAAAACTGCCATGACCAAACGTGTTCCGTGTGGTACAGGGGAGCCAGCGACAATTCCAGAGCAGACCTAGGTCAGCACTGCAATCCAGGAAACTCGCCTCTGCCCAGTACTAGGCCTGCTGTCATGATTCTTCAGAGACCCGTTAAATTATATTCCTGCCTTACATTGCAGAAGTTCTGGGTTCATTTCAGGCTCTTCTCTCCTGCTTGGCAGAAACTGAACGATCAGCAGTCAGACAGAGAGAGAGGAACTAAGACAAATTAAGAGAAAAACAATCGCAGGATACAAATGAAGTCACCTTTGACTGACAGAATGGTGTACTCCCCTGAGCTAGTGCGTGGAGAGTCAACCCCGTGTCCCTCAGGAGGTGACATAGCGTTTGTGGAGGAGGCTGCCACCCCCACATCTCACTGGCTGACATGCCTTGGCAGAGACACTCCGGAGCACACCGTGCCTCACCCTTCAGAGCTCCTAGAAATACCTGGCACTGGAGCCAGCATCCCCTCAGGTGTAGGTAAACCACAGCCAATCAGGAGATGGCATGATGCTGACTCTTCTGGATGAAAGGAAGCTCTGGGCGCGGTGGTCCCAGGATGTTGCCAGGGGCTCCCAGGCTAGAGACAAGGCTCTCCTGAGAAGAAGGTGGAGTGAATAGAAACTTTAAGGGCCTCTCAGAAGAGAACAAGCTTGTTGACAACCTGAGAAACTCTGAAACTGTAGGCAAACACTGATGTTCATAGGCATGGATCCTAGGAGAGAATCTAGAGTTTTCAACAGATTCTCTGGGGAGCCTGTGATCTCCAAAATACAAAGAACGTCTGTAGACATTGTTCTCTCTGCTAATCAAGACCCACTCTCCTCAACCTCCCCTCCTAGAGACTATTCAAGACCAAGACCCCTTGTGTCTCTCCATGAAACCTCTCCTGACCATCCCGTCCTTCCGTCTTTGAGTTGACCCAGCACAGAGTTCTCTCGTGTATACCACTCTGCGTGGTAATTGATTATTTTCGAAGACCATCTTCCTCCTCAGAATGTGATCCCTCAAGGACCCCCACAATATTTTATTTGCACTTCCACACCTAGGGTCCACTACACTGCCCTATGCTTACTATGTGTTCAATAAGTGTTTCTGTGAATAAATGAATTCAATCCTGCTTCAATAAAGATACCATTTGGATGTACCACCCTGGACCTGCCTGTTCTCATCCAAAGACATCAGAATAAGCACTCACATGTGGCCTCCTTGACTTTGAAGAGCAGTCAATGCCCTCACTGTCTCTGGATGGGGCATCTTTGTGGCATCTCCCTGGACCACCTTAGGGCTTCTTCAGCACAAAGAATCCTTATGGAAATCAGGCAGAAGGTGTGGCACATATGTTCCTTAAAAGTCAAATTCCTGCCTTCAATTGTAAATTAGAATTGGATTGTTGAGGAGGTGGAAGAAGGTGTCTTATAAGTGCATTGCACTGGTGTTAACTGAATCCTGTCCTAGCAAAATGAACTTTCCATCATGCTTGCTGTTTGAGATGACAGGTCTGGGGGCCATGGGTCCTGTTTATCATCACCAATAAATATGCCTGCCACTGTTGTCATTCCTTTGTTCTGCTAGATGGCATTATTGGCTTAAATTCTTCACTGCTCCCTGCTTCCATGCCTGTCCCATGACCTACCTCCTCAAGGGTAGAATGGACTTGACTTTGGTCTTGGCCATCAGATTTACTTTGGCTGACATTGTATGGGCAAAAGTGACGGCATGCCAGTTCTGAGCCTAGGCCCAAGAAGCTTCCTATATTTCTGCTTGTTTCTTGGCTCTTTTGCCACTACCAAGAGAAGAACATGCATGGCCTGGAGGAGAGGACTGGGGCTGTCCCAGCCAACCCAGATCTGTGATGAGAAGCAGTGCCACCCAGCTGATTCCTAAATGAGCCACAGATGCATGAGCAGTAAATGTTTATTGTTGTAAACCATAAGATTTTGTGGTTGCTTGTTACACAGCATCGTCGTTGCAACAACTAAACTGATACATCCCTGATTTCTTAGTCTATTTGGGCTGCTACAACAAAATACTTTAGACTGCATAATCTATAAATGGCATAAATTTATTGTTCATGGTTCTGGACACTGGAAAGTCTAAGACCAAGGCATCAGAAGATTCAGTGTCTGGTGAGGGATTGCGCTCTGCTTCAGAGACTGTGCCTTCAATCTCACATGTTAGAAGAGAGGGGAGTAAGCACTGTGTCCTTACATGAGAGACAGAGGTAAGGGGCCCTCTCCAGCCTCTTTTATAAGGGAACTAATCCCATTCGTGAGAGTGGAGCCCTCATGACTTAATCATTTCCCAAATACCCCCAACTCTTAATAACATCATGCTGGATATTAGGTTCAAATATATAAATTTTGAGGGGACACTGATATGATTTAGGTCTGTGTCCCCACCCACATCTCATCTGGAATTATAATCCCCATGTTTCAGGGGAGGGACCTGGTGGGAGGTGATTGGATCATGGAGGGGGAGGTTTCCCCCATGCTGTTCTCATGATAGTGAGTGTGTCCTCACAAGATCTGATGGTTTTAAAGTGTTTGGCAGTCCTCCCCCACCTCTCTCTCTCTCTCCTGCTGCCATGTAAGATGTGCCTTGCTTCCCCTTCATCTTCCACCATGATTGTAAGTTTCCTGAGGCCTCCCCAGCTACGTGGAACTGTGAGTCAATTAAACCTCTTTCCTTATAAATTACCCAGTCTCAGGTTGTTACTTATAGCAGTGTGAAAACAGACTAGTACAGACACCAACATTCAGACCATAGTATCTCAATTTCTTTTTTATTGCTACGCAACAAATTGCCACAAATTTACCAGCTTAAAACAATACAAATTAATTAATTACTCACAGTCTCCCTCAGTGAGCAGTCTGCTACCAGCTTGATGGGTCCTTTTCTTGGTCTTGCCAAGCTAAAATCAAGGTGCAGTTGTTAGGCAGAACTGTGATCTCATCTAAGGCTCAGATTTCTCTTCCAAACTCATTGGTTGTTGACAGAATTCAGTTCCTTGTGGTTGTGGGGTTCTGCTCATGTCGTTGTTCCCTGCTCTCATCCATAGATCCATCACAAAATGGCAAGAAGATTCCTCCAGGGCAGCAGGAGAATCTCTGTTTTTAAAAACTCACAGGATCATGTAAGGGGTGCCTAGGACCATCTCCCTTTTGACTGACCTTAAGTCAACTGATTGAGAACGTTAATTACGCCTGTAAAATTCCTTCATCTAGCAGTGTAACCTCCTCAGTGAAGCAGCATTCATTGTATTCACAGGCTCTGTCCAATTCAAGAGGAAGGAAGTTTATAGGGTGTGTGTGTATGCCAGGAGGACAGGAATCTTGAGATACATCTTAGAATTCTGCGTTTCATAATCCTCAATATCTAAAGATAGGCAGAACCATGCTTTCACCTAGCCAACTGTTGTTTGTGAGAGTTTTATTTTGGTGGTCAAAGGGTACTTCCATCTTCATATGTGAATAAATTTTGTTGTTGGTTTTTTTTTTCCTTCATCTTCTCCCATGGGAGTTTGACCACATGAATTTCTAGGCTGTGGGAATACCCAGCCTGCCCCCAGAGACCAAACTCCAGCCCCAGTAGATCTTTGCAGGAGTTCAGGGAAAAAGGTCAACAGGCAGAGAGGACATGGAACACCTGAGAAAAAGGTGTCAGAAAAATGTGGGTCCTGGAGCTCAGTGAGCCACATCCACAAGGCCCCTGCATTAGAATGCCCTGGGTTTGGTCAGTCCCAGACCTGATAGCATGTCCACTACACTTGGGGACATCAAAGTGAGTGGATGCAGAATATATCTGATTTTGGAGTCAGAGATAATCCCATCTCCTGGGTTTACAACGTTCAAATTACAACCAATTACATTAGACATACACACACACACATACACTCACACAAAGGATGAGTTCCTAACATTTCTGTAGTGAGCATTGATTTGTGTGTGTGTGCTCTGGAGTTGGGCATCCATGGTTTCATCTTGTCTCCACGACTTATTGACCTTGGGAAAGTCATCTAACTTCACTGCACTTCAGTTTCCTTACCCATAAAAATAACAAAAGTAATAGTAGAAATGATAATAACAACCATAACAATGCCTGCTATATACATAGAGTTGTAATGATTAAATGAAATAATAGATGCAGTAAGACTGGAGCAATCTTTGGCTTGTACAGAGACCTTGATCAATGGCAAAGTCAGATTTCTATCATTCACTCCTTCCTTCCTTCCTTCCTTCCTTCCTTGCTTCCTTCCTTCCTTCCTTTCTTCCTTCCTCTCTCTCTCTTTCTTTCTCTCTCGCTCTTTTTCTTTCTTTCTTTCTTCCTTCCTTTCTTTCTTTCTTTCTCTCTTTCTTTCCTTTTTTGTTGATCACAGTGTCACACCATGCTAGACACTGGGAAAATGTAAGTAAACTTTGACACAATCCATACTCTCAGAGACATGAAGTTCAGTGGAAGAGACAGAATAAAAGAACCACTTCGATGTAATGCATTACATTTTATTTATTTCCCTAAAGAGAAAGAGGAAAAAACTTAGAAGCTTAGAAAAATTCTAGGAAGGTAAATGAACAAGGATGAAAATTCAGGATGGAAGGGAAGACAACTCAAAGAGAAAGGAGTGAAGAGAGCACATTAATTCTATATTTGCATCTCATGAAACGCTGTTCTTGCTCCTGGCTTTCATTTTAAATGAAATGGTGCCATGAAGAATGTACCATTGGCTTTGGGAGCACAAGAGATGGGTCACCTCTGAGCTGGGGTCACTGAGGAGGGTGTCCCGCAGGAAACAAGGGGGATGAGCTTCCACAGCTTAAGGGCTGTTTCTGGAACCTCTTTGTTTATCATCAGCAGTACATAAACTTGAAATTTTAATGCAGGTTCAATTCAGATGCAAATGGCTCTGTCCAAGTGGTAAATGCAAAGGAAAGACCAGGGTGACAGCAGGGACATTATTCCTTCCCGCACCATTTCAGTCTTCCCCAAATCACAGTGATATAAGTTTGGGGAGTGAGCTACCACCTTCTGAGGTGAGTAATGAGGGACAATTCCCCATACGTTTTCCCTGTGGGCTGGATGGCAAATCCAATTAGTTATCTCTGAGGACAACCGTAAATATTATCAGGACATAAAATATTGCGGGCATTTGGAAAGAAAATACAGTCATCTAAATATTGATGGTTTTCAAGTGGGAACTGGAATTTTAGAGCAGCCACTTACAGCGTTACTCGATTAGTCTTTTGGTTCAGAGATGCATGGTCGAGGGTCCAGTAGGTTCAGTTTTATTCATCCGTTCCTGCATCCATTTCTGAGATAAACAGGACCAGAAACCACCTCTCTATCAGGTCCTGTGTATGAGGCTGGAAATTCAAAGATAAATAAGACACAGCTGCCGTGATTAAAGACTGCGCAGTCTACCGTGTGGATCAGACTCGTACACTGGCAATTTTAATTTTAATTTTAACAGTGATCATTGTTAGAGTAGGTAAGCTGGGGTTCTGAGGAGGATCTGACCTGGGCCGCCAATCTAGTAAGGTGTATCAGGGAAGGCTGCCTGGAGGAGATGCCATCTAAGACAAACATTGTGCTCATTTGTTTCTGCATCCCTGGCATTTGGCACAGACCTGGCGCCAGGCAGGTATGTTCAACATGTTATCATGTATAAGGAAAGGATTGCTTAGAGGATTTAAAGTAACTCTTTGCAATGGCTGTAAACTCAAACACCTCCTTCAAGGGCCAAACTGTTATCTTAGATAAGTAAAAAAAAAAAAAAAAACAAAGACAGGTGCAAGACACCAGGGAGGGCTGGGGACTGTGGCTGTGTGCAGACTGCCTGCTCCATATAACAGGGCCAAGAGTTTCCATGTACAAATGCAGGCTCTGGGTTGCCACAGCCCTCAATGTATTCAGTAGAAGTTCAAACTCTAGGTTTGTCTTATAAAATCTCCAAATCTGTATATGTCTGCACCCTATTCAAATATTTAAACATCCTATGAGGGCTCACCAATACATATCTGTGGTGCATATGTGGCTCATGGGCTGCCAAATTGTGACTTCTGAATTTATTGAGTCCTAGGACCTTAACGAAAGTTTGGTTTATGTCACTGAATTCGATATTCCATAAAAGTTAAGTGCAGAGACTGGGGACAATGGGCACACAGAGGTTAATAAACACATCCCTGCTTGTCCACATCTTTCTACACAGCTTCGCTGAATAAAAAAAAATGAGGCCACATGCGGTGGCTCACACCTGTAATCCCGGATCTTTGGGAGACTGAGGCAGGAGGATTGCTTGAACCCAGGAATTTGAAACCAGCCTGGGTGACATAGCAAGACCTCATCTCTACAAAAAATAAAATAAAAATTAACCGAGTGTGGTGGTATGAGCCTGTGGTCCCAGCTACTTAGGAGGCTGAGGTGAGAGGACCACTTTAGCCCCAGAGGTTGAAGCTACAGTGAGCTGAGACGGCACTACTGCAGTCCAGCCTGGGTGACAGAGTGAGACCCTGTCTCAAAAAAAAAAAAAAAAAAAAATTGATGAATGAATGATGAATGAATGAATGAGACAGATAGCAGAGCCAAGGAAGCGATTTTAGGCAGAGGAAATCACATATGTGAAAATTACACAAAGGGACAAAACACGAATATTCAGGAAACTGTTCTGATTATAGGTCCTACGTGGGAAAGCTGTGGGTGGCAAGTCAGAAGGGGAAAGGGACCGTGCTGTGAGCCTCGAATGCCAGGCCAGGGCCTGTGATCTTTACTCTGCAATTGTTTAGTGAGAACTCAGGCGAAACTCTCAACGGTTCTGTGACTCCATTTCCCCATCTGTGGAATGGGGACAACAGGACTTCCTACCTCCTAAGGGTGGTTGTGAAATTCCCATGAGTGGATACACTGAGAACGGGACCTGACATATACCAGGTGCTCAGTACTGCTCAGCTGTCCTCGGGATGACGTCAGTGCACCTGCCTGCCTCTGTCTCAAAGCATGCTGAGAGTGGAGCCCATGCCACACCAGCCCGTCCTCAGAATCAGAAAGTAGCCAGGCAGGTGACAACATGCCAGTGGCAGAGAATGTCTCCTAGTGGGAGATGCAGCATTATTTGTGAAGGTCTCCTTCTTCCCTCTGTGTGATTAGTGAGCAGCTGATAGAACATGAGGCTGTTCTGCTTGGTGGCGCTCTTGATGGGGCCATGAGCCGGAGGCCTAGGGAGAGAGGAGGTAGGATGATCCTCTTCCTTCTGGAGTCACACTGGGACGTTTTGATGTGTAATTTGGGGATTTGAATTCATGGATCACAGGTGTCTGCGAATCCCAAGTGCTGAGCCATGGAGAGAGGAAACGTGGCCTTCTCGGAAAACACCTACAGAGAAGCACTGGGGAGTTAACGATGCTATAGCGTCCTAACAGTTCCAGGCTCTGCTCACTTGCGGGCCCCAGTAAACACACCCCATCCTCAAGCCAGTGCTAAAGGGCAGCTGTGATGATCTCATTGTCCAGAGGAGGAGACAGAGGTTCTGAACTGTTGGTGGGACTGTAAACTAGTTCAACCATTGTGGAAGTCAGTGTGGCGATTCCTCAGCGATCTAGAACTAGAAATACCATTTGACCCAGCCATCCCATTACTGGTTATATACCCAAAGGACTATAAATCATGCAGCTATAAAGACACATGCACATGTATGTTTATTGCGGCACTATTCACAGTAGCAAAGACTTGGAACCAACCCAAATGTCCAACAATGATAGACTGGATTAAGAAAATGTGGCACATATACACCATGGAATACTATGCAGCCATAAAAAATGATGAGTTCATGTCCTTTGTAGGGACATGGATGAAATTGGAAATCATCATTCTCAGTAAACTATCGCAAGAACAAAAAACCAAACACCGCATATTCTCACTCATAGGTGGGAATTGAACAATGAGATCACATGGACACAGGAAGGGGAACATCACACTCTGGGGACTGTTGTGGGTGGGGGGAGGGGGGAGGGATAGCATTGGGAGATATACCTAATGCTAGATGACGAGTTAGTGGGTGCAGCGCACCAGCATGGCACATGTATACATATGTAACTAACCTGCACAATGTACACATGTACCCTAAAACTTAAAGTATAATAATAAAAGAAAAAAAAAAAGAAAGTTCAATGACATGCCTGATGCTACCCTGCAAATAGGTGGTTGAGCCTGACTCAAACGCACTTCTCATTGCCTTTCTCACTATGGCTGAGAGGAGCAGGGACCTGGTGCCATCCCCAACAGGTCTGCCCTACAAAGGGCTTAGGTGAGGAAATGCTCCGATTTAGTTTAGAGCTGGATGGGGAAATACAGCTCCAGAGGAGACAGCAGACGCAGCCCATTCCGACACAGAGGGGTGCATCGTTGCAGGCAAAAAGCACCTTCATTTCGTGAGGCAGCTGCTTGTACTCCCTCCTCCCCATAAATAAATAAATAAATAAACCAAGAACAAGGGGGGAAAAAGTTTCTGACTTTCCATAACCTTTTCTTAGAGTTCAGGTTATTTCTTTAATGCATTTGTCTGCTTTAAAATTGTCTCCTTAGCCTCTCAAGGGAAACCAATATAATACACCATCACATTTCTCACCGGAGAAAAAAGAACACTTACTCTTAATAGGTGGCAATTTTGCCAGATGTTATTGACATGGTAAGTGCGAAATTTCCGTGATACTCAATGCAGAGTGCAGCAGATTAAAGAACAATGAGGCACAGTGCAAAATGAAGTTTCAAAAGCCGCAGTGTCAAAGTCAGGGAAGGTGTGAAAAAATTACATCTTCGCAACACTATTAAGAGCAAGTTTACTAATTACTCTATCCGGCACAAATTTCAAAGTAAATTCCCCAAGAGTAGGGAAAGTTTTGCAAGTGTTATTTTTTCCCCCTGCTTGTCAGCATTTTTTTTTTTTTCTTGGCAGCAGAAAGAAAGAACGGAGGGTCTGGGCTGGGTCATGGATTCCTTCCCCCTCTGGTGAAGAAGGACAGGAACTGTTGGGCCAATTTCACAAAAGCAAAGGTGGTGCCCGTTGACCGACCTCCTAGACCTCCTCTGGCTGACAGCAAAGCTTTGTCCAGTGCCAACGAAACAACAGACTAGACTTTGTGCTGGAGGCAGAACAGGCACTAAATCCACACAGCACACCTGTGAAGCAGAGTTCCTTCCCACTCACCTCCCAAAACTGATTTGGAGAGGAGGAAACTGACGCTTAATGAGGAAAATTACGTAGCTAGTAAATCTCAAACCGGGGTCTTAAAGGCAGGTCCTGTCCCCCAGATCTCATCCCCTGCTCTTTTATTTCTAATGCATCAGTGGATTTTAAATTGCTTTTAAAGCAGAGAAACCCCTTCTCCAAATGAAACCTTAAACAAATATCTGAAATATGAAACTAATAAAAGCCAACTTATTCCACTTGGAGACAGGGCACTAAGATTGTTGGGGGTGCCAAGGTCTCCCCTGCACTGTTCTTCTCTCTTCTATGGGGGTGCTTGAGTGGACTCTACTGATGACCCACCTCTGAAAGTATGAGCATGTGTGAGTGTGTGTGCACACATGCATGGGCTCACACACATATGCACACACATACCTGTGAGGGGAAAGGGCCCATAAGATTTAATCGAAGAGGTTATAATTCTCCCCCAGATCGAAAAAAAAAAAAAAAAACTCCAGTACATACATTATATAAGTCAACCTTGCCGTGGAAGTTCCCTGCAAACAAGTTCCACTTGTTTGTCAAATGTATTTAATTCATTTATATCCTGACCTTAATAAAAAACGCAATATGGTTCTTGGGACCATATAGTCAGTACCACCTATTTTTTTAATTAAGCTTTTTCTTTGGAGATCATTGGAGATTAGGATGCAGTTGTAAGCAGTAATACAAAGAGATCCAGGATGCCCTTCCCAGTGCAGTGTCCTGCGTAACTCTAACATCGTAACACATCCAGGAAATAGACGTTCATACAACCTGCTGACCATATTCAGATTTCCTCCGTTTTACTCATTTGTGTATACATGTGTGCAGCCAACTTATTTGTTTTTTAATGAAATGCTTCTCAAGCAAGCAAATACCAGTGTAAAACGACTCTCATCCCTAGGGAAAAACCAAGAAAAAAGGTGGAATGACCCATTTTGTTCTGAATGCAGCAGATCTAAAAGGAGCCTTGACCCGGAGTAAACTGACTCCAGACTTGAGCAAGTCCAAAGCCAGAGCGTGTCCATGGGAGCAGCTTCAAGGCCCAGCCTGGGGGTGGCCACTGCTCAGATGGAGGCAGCCCAGAGAGCCCATGCCTTAATCATAGAGAACTCAGATCCCGGCCAGCTTCATAGAGGAGAATGATTGCCCTTGAGTGTTGCTGGGAGGCAAACAGTGAGGGAGCGCTGATGGAGTTGGCAAGAGACGGAGTATCCTGCGTTTATCAAGCTATCAAGCTGTGGCTCTACAACTGTTTTGTTTTTTGTTGTTTTTGTTTTTGTTTCTTTCTGTGATTCCAGAGTCTTCACTCAATCATGTGACAAGAACAGAAATGCAAGTTATTTTTGGTGCTGCAGCCTTCTGGGGAAATTCTTCAGGTGGCATCTCTGGACGAAAATCCCTCCAGCTCAGTCTGGTCCTATTCCCCTAAGCCACTCTCAGCCTTTCCAACACACAGACCTATGGACCTCCCGCCACAGAATCTACTCACTGCTGGTGGGACATTAGATCATTGGGTCCAACACCTTCATTTCACAGGTGGGGAAACTGAGGTCCAAGAACAGATGGGAAAGTAAACTGATACTACGTGAATGATGCTCAAAGATGGGCAAGGTCTCTGTCTAGAGGCTCAGAGACCTGAATGTGGGGAACAGAAATTCAGATCTTTAGATAAAATTTTGTGTTTATATTTCATAAAGGGCTCTTGACCCAGCAAAGGTTAAAAAAAAGTAGTTATGTGATTTAACAATACCATATCTAGGGACCTGAAGACAGCTCCAACTTATTAGTAGCAAGCTCACCTCCATAGGAAGCTTTTCCTCACCCCAAAAAATTCAGACACGGGCAGCAGCCAAACCCAAGTCAGGTGTCTTCTGTCACCCAGGCTAGTATCCAGTGGTGCAGTCATGGCTCGCTGCAGCCTTGAACTCTGAGCTCAAGCAATCCTCCTGCCTCAGCCTCCTGAGTAGCTAGGACTACAGGTATGAGCCATCATGCTTAGTTAATTTTTACATTTTTTGTATAATTTTGTATTTTTGGTAGGACAAGATCATTCTGTGTTATCCAGGCTGGTCTCTAACTCCTGGTCTCAAGCAATCCTCCTGCCTCAGCCTCTCAAAGTGCTAAGATTACAGGTGTGAGCCACCGGACCCATATAATTTTATTTTATATCACTAGATGTAATCAGAACTCCCCTTGGTTTAGTGGCAAAAAACAAGTTTTCCAGTCCTGGCAGAAAAAAACATTCTGCATTACTTTAGCTTTGTTTGTAGTCTGACTTTGAGAGTGGTAAGAACCATTCACACTGGGGAGGGTCCCATTTGTAGTAATTCTCCAACTCTGAAAATGCCGGGTGATGCTTTGTCCACAGAGACATGGTGTTTAGCTGGGGATGTCTCCTTGCCTTACTCCAGCCTCTCTCCTCTAAAGTCTACGCATCATGTTTTGTATTCATCCACTTCTGTATTTCAACATCATAACTGGGCTTGATGCCACCAAATCATTTTTCAGCCAGAAATAGCATTAATTCAAGTTTCCGACTCTGCTAAGATGTTGAGAGCTTGGCCTCTGCCCCAGAGATGGAGACCAAAGGGAGAGAGGTGATGGAAGCCCCAGCACCTCTCCTGGAAAATGAACAAGATCAAATTTGTTTGGAAAATGTTTGGACATCAGTTGTGAAATGCTCTCTCCTCTGAAATCAGATTTGTTCTCAAGGAATTCCAACTGCCATGAGCAGCCAAGAGTCAATGGCTCAGCTGCACCCAGGAGATGGGCCAAGAATTGTAAGTTAAAGAAGCTGGACACTGTTTTTGCTTGTGAGAATCTCTGCCTGGCCTCCTTCAGAACAACTCAGTATTGCACATGAAAAACCAGCCTCAGAATAGGGTTTTGTTGTCCTAAGCTCCAAGCAGTTCCCATCAGGGTAAACTATTATAGTGCCACGGACTATTGCCTCAAGAGCACTTTCTGTTGTGTGTTCCAGGTGGCCAAAATCAACTCCTTTGGCCTAAAGCCTACACTTTGCCTTCAAGTCAACAAATCCAGCAAGCCTGTATTGTGTAACCATGCTGTCTCTGATGTTCTTGTAGGTAAGGGTACCATGGCAGATGGACAGGCACAATCCCACATTCACGGAGTTTAGAGCAGAGCCGAGAAGCGATATGGAAAAATAACCACCTATGTGTATTTTGAACGAGACTTCATTGAGTTTTTCCTCTATTTGTTGGGCCAACAAATATTTATAGAGTACCTCCCATATTCAGAGAATTTGGAAATTCTGGTGTTGAAAAGAAACCACAAGAAAATCCTGTTCCAGTGTAGACAGACTTGTTCACTAGAGTACCATCTTGCGGGAACTGGCTGGTGGTGTTGGAGTTCAGTTTGAGCCCACCTGAGTGACTAGATCCAGACCCAGGTGAAAACTAGGCCTAGCTGATCCTACCTCAGGTGACTTCCTAAATCTCCTTAGGTGTCAGTTTCCTCTACAGGAATGCAGAGATTCACACCTCATCTCACCTAACTCTTGTGACGGTCACAAGACCCAGGCTAACCATAGGTTCCCTAAAGATGCGGTAAAGAAAGAACAGCTTGACATGACATTGTGGATTTGTTACTTAGCAAACTTGGAGTTAGGGTGACCAACACTTACTTCCTGGTTTGCCTGGAGCCTTCCTGGTTTTAACACTGAAAGTCCCACATCTCGGAACTCCGTTCTAGGTGAACCAGGATGCCTGGTCACCCTGCTGGGGTCAAGTAAGGTTGCCTTGTATGTCTCGGAGGATCTCTCCTCTCTTGACCTCTGGCTCAGTGGCTTTCATATTAGCTGTGCTGGAGAAGCTTCAGAGATGGAAGAACTTGTTAAAATGCTGGTTCCTACTCAGGATCCCACAGACGTGGGGCAAGTGGTCCAGGGCCATCTCCTGAGCATCACTGCTTCTGCTCCACCTCTCCATGTAGAATCTGCTCTTGAAGAAACGCCAGGTTGCATATCTGGAGGGACTTATCTGCAGCAACTGTTTTCATATTTAAACCCTGCTGCAATAACCCTCTTCCACATACCATTTTTACAAAGGAAAATGGGAGAGCAATGCAGTGGCTTGTTTGAAGGAAACAGGAGGGAAGACAAGAACTCTGGAGAGGCAGAATTACAGCTGTTCTCTGTACTCACTTTTGAACCTGATTTTTGTTTGATTTTGTTTCGATAAACTTTCCAAATAGCTAATGAATCCTTGAGCTGGTTTTGAGCCACAGTGGAGAGAGGGATCAGGACAAAGGCGGTCAAAATTGTCCTCATGAGGACCCCATGGGTGCAGACTGCAGCGTTGGGCTTCCTCCTGCAGGGCTGCCCTCTCCCCTCCTGTGGTTTTAGCTTTCTTTGAACTCTGGCTACTGCCTGCTCTGCCACCCCTTCAGGCCCAGTGGTGTAGCAGCCCCACAGTTGCTAGTCGCTGGCTGTGTTGCCATCTCTTACATTGTGAACTGTCCCTTCACTGGCTCCCCCAACTACCTTCTGGACGTGCTACTGTTTCCTCCTGAATTGGGAGGCTGTGCAGAAGCAGTGCTATTGGAATAAGTGGACAGAAAAGAAATAGCATAAATGTCACAGCTTGCAGGTAAATCGCTTTGAGGTGTTAAAACTGCAGGTAGGAAGAGTTTGCAATACCTTGGACTAAATGCATGTTATATATACTGCATGTCTTCATGTGCATTAAGCAGCTCAAACAACAGATTACTCCATGTAGAAGATTAGACGAAAGTACAACATGCATGGTGAGTCTAAAATATTAAATGCGTGGTGAGTCTTTACAGAGGGGTCTCTTTCTTCTTTCTACTTTTCAATTGATTTTAAATTTTCAACTTTGAGTATCTATAGATTTTAGAGTAGAAGAAAAACTGCAAAATGTGCATTAAAATATTCTTATAAGGAGGGTTTTCTTAAGGTCAGTGAAACTGAAAATAATACAATTTAGAAATATCAGCAAAGGTTACCTAATTAGGTAGGTGGAGAAATTATCCTAGAAGCAAGGTGTCTGGACTCAGTGAGGGTTATCTCTACCCAACAATTGTGCAGTTGCTTTTTTATCCCATATCCCCAGGTTGCTAAATCTTACTCCTAAAACCTTTTTTAAAGGTTTCTCCTATCTTTTGAACGCTTTGACTCAATACATTGCCCATGTACTGTCTACCTTGCTACTTTTTATTCACCCAACAAGTTCAACTTCAGCTTGCACTGCAGACTACTTAAAAGTTCTTTTGATAACTTAAATTTCCCATCATGCCACGATTCATCGTCTGACTGGTACTGCTTAAAGTTTAACTTGGACAGCTTGAGTGGGGCTCTGCAGGCTCCTGCTGGCACAGGAGTGGGCGGGACAGTCACAGGAGAAGGTGAGCTGAGGCTGAGCTTCGGGGAGCTTTCCGGGGTCAAGGAGACATTGGAAAACAGGAAGGGAAGCAAATCTGATGGCTGACATCTTCACAGTCGTGTGGTGAAGGGGAACTGGGGAGAAGAAAGAGGCTAGGAATAGAAAGAGAGACTTGGAGATGAGTCAGAGAGTGAAAAGGGATGGCAGAGGGCGGACGACACCCACACAATGACAAATCCCCAGACTTTTCAGGTGAAAAATGTCAACCACCTGTTGACATACTCCCATTCCCCAAAATAAAAGCTGCCCAGGTAACTTGCAATATTAATGTAGAATTTTGCATTTCAAAAAGCCTAGATTTTGGAGAGAGCAAAAGGACCATTCTAGCTACAGCACTCCAAATGCATGACCAGAGGTTCATTATTATCTAATATTGCTGGGCTTAGTGTCCTAGCCTGTAAAATGGGGATAAGGCAAAAGATTAGAGCATCTTTCTGCAGCGGCAGTGAGGGAATTGGAGCTTGTGCTCTGGACTCAGGAGCCCTGAGTTCAAATCCTGGTTCCCTCACTTACTGAGTGAACTCAGTGAGGAGACCTTAATGCCTCCACCTTAGTTACCTCACCTTTAAAGATGGGGATAACAATGGTTTAAATCTTATAGAGCTGGAGAGAAGCTAAGAGAGTAATAAAAGCCCTGAAATGGTGCTTGGCAAGCAGGGAAAGCTACAGAAGTGTTCGCTGTGTTTATTGTTATTATTTTTAATGCTTGTGATGGTAAAAATGTACTGGAATTTCTCATATTGTAGTATTTGTGGGTAGCAAGAATCAAGAAAAGTAAGCCCTTGCATTGCCGTGTGATTTGTATCGTAACTTGTTGATGTCTTTGAAATAGGAATATGTTTCTAGAATTGTATGATCGAAAAAGGAAGCAACAAACTAGTTTACCTGTGGGTATATCATTGAACTTGCCACCCTTCATCCGCCTACAGATGTTAAACCTATAGCCAGAGATCAATATTGTGTCTGCTCAGAACAGCCATCAGGACTCTGCTCTGAAAATATGAGTTTCTTTTTTTTTTTTCTTTTCTTTGAAACAGAGTTTCGCTTTTGTTGCCCAGGCTGGAGTGCAATGCCGCAATCTCAGCTCACTGAAACCTCTGCCTCCCAGGTTCAAGCAATTCTCCTGCCTCAGCCTCCCAAGTAGCTTGGATTACAGGCATGCTTCACCATGCCTGGCTAATTTTGTATTTTTAGTAGAGACAGGGTTTCTCCACATTGTTCAGGCTGGTCTCGAACTCCCAACCTCAGGTGATCTGCCTGCCTCAGCCTCCCAAAGTGCTGGGATTACAGACGTGAGCCACCGCGGCAGGCCTTATGAGTTTCTTATACTGGATATATGCTACTATTACTACTGCTAACACTACTACTAATAATAATAATAATTAAAAACAGATACAGCTTTCTAAATATTTGGAAACCCATGTCTATACATCCATATTTGTAGTCCTTCTAAAGTTTCCTTTCTGACTTTCCAGCATGTTCTGATGCCATCTTAAAACTTTTTCTAAAGTGCCCTACTCAGAATCTCTTGCCTTTCTCTTTCCTTCACCCTGGCCATCTCCTCTTTCCCTGGTCAACTCCTACGAGGTCTCCAAGCCTTCCTTTGCTCCCCTTGGCCAGCCTCACTCCATCTTATTGGAATCACCTCTTTCTTTGTCTGCATCCTTACTAGTCTGTGAGCTCTCCTAAGGGAAGGGATTAGGTCTTATTCATCTCCCTCTCTCCTACTCTGCACCATACCTGTGAGTAGAGGGTAGACAGTAGTTAAATGAATAATTGAGTGAAGACATGAGTTGTCAGGATCAAGGAAACTCTTGAGCCAGGAGATGAATCAAGCCATCGGTGACTTTAAGAGACAAACAGAGGTCAACAGCTAAGGGAGTTGAGAAAATGGAGGTGCCAAGCAATTGAAGATAGATAGTCCAGGTTCTAGATCTAATGATTCTGGGATCCTGGCAGTGCTTTTCACCCTGTGGGTACGGTGAGATTTTCTTGAGCTGGGATCCTGAAAAGAGCCAGCCATTAATCCCATATAAAAATAAGGTCTGTCCAAAACCATTACAAAGGCATTTGAAAACTCAAGACATCAGGGGGGAAAACATGCCTGAAATCCACCAATAATCTGAGATTTTGTAGCTTGTCCAGGTTGGAAGTGACCCTCTGGCTCACCTGTGAGTCTTGGATATGCAAATGATGCCACGCATATACTTTACATAACATATGTCCCCGAGGAATGTACAAGACTGTATATTCCGTGGAGTCAAGACCCCACTGCTATGCTAATTGTAGTATTTGTGCATAACTTTCCATATCTGTCTTCATGCTTCCCAAATTGCCCATTTATAACTCTTAATGCAAATGCCATTTTTAAAATCAATTCTTTCCTCTGTCAATTTAACTTCAACAAATGTCAAGACAATACAGGCAATTCCAACCAAACAGCAGTTGGCAAGAGCCAAGATTTATGCTCTGTTTATATCATATTGAAATGCAACAATACCAGAAAGGAAAAAGAAAAAAGAACAAGCAAGAGACAAATCCACAAGGCTTTAATGAATCATTTTGTCATCAGACAATACATTGAGACATGGATCAGGCCAAAATTTCAAGCTTAGACTTGTACTTCTCCACCGACTACAACCAGGGTACCATGTGATATAGCAGAGAGACAATCTAGAATCCTTACATATACTGTTATTCATTCATCGAACTCTTATAAAATTTGATTGAGCACTCTCTGAGTATCAGATTCTGCTGGGTGCTTGAGATTCCTAAGTAAATGACACCATTGTCCATTGGAGGAACAGCATCCAGTAGGGTGCTTAAGACCACTAGATTCTAGCTGTGTTGCCACCATGCTTGGAAAAGGTTGACAGAAGTAACCCATTCAGCACACTTCTTGGAGCCAAAGGAGCACTTTTTTTTTTTTTTTTTTTTGAGGTGGAGTCTTGCTCTGTCGCCCAGGCTGGAGCACAGTGGCACAATCTCTGCTCACTGCAACCTCCGCCTCCCAAGTTCAAGCTATTCTTCTACCTCAGCCTCCCAGGTAGCTAGGACTACTACAGGCATGCGCCACTATGCCCGGCTAATTTTTTTTTTTTTTTTTGTATTTGTAGTACAGATGGGGTTTCACCATGCTGGCCAGGCTGACCTCAAACTCCTGACCTCAAGTAATCTGCCCGCTTTAGCCTCCCAAAGTGCTGGGATTACAGACATGAGCCACTGCACCCGGCCTGGAGCATTTTCAGTAGTTACTACATTTGTTTAAGGTAAAGTATGGATGCGAGGAACTAGACCCAAAATTACAGTGACCTAAGCAATCAGAGCTTTTTTTCTCTCACCTACATCGAGGCAGGCAGGCCAAGATTGGGATGGTGACCTATGGAGTCAGTCTCCTTCTATGTTGCTATACTCTGTATATGCCTCCATTTCCAAGGTGGCTGGTCCTATGCTAGTGGAAGAGAAAATCGGAGTGTTTTCCAGGAATTTTACAGGCCACTTTCGCTTTTATCAGGCTGGACCCATAGCACATGGCTTTGCATAGCTACACAGGACTGTGGGAAAGTGCACAGTATTAAGGTTACCCTCGTGTCAGCCAGAATTCTGTAACTATGGAAGAGGAGGCATGGATATTGGGGGTATTCACAGCCTACACAGGTCTCTTCCGTCCTTCATCACCGGATAACTGGACTCAGTTTACCCATCCTGAATTTTCCTTTTCTTATCCATAAAACAGCAGGTCCAAGTAGATGGATTCAAGGCCACCTCTCACTCCCAAAAACTATGAAGTGAAAGAACACACCCATGAAAATAAATGAATAACATCTTGGGATTGTTTAAAGTATACAAAATGAGCACCACTTTACTGCTTGTTAAAAACACAGACCACTCATCCATGCCAGTGAATATTAGTTCTTGGTCATTGGAATCAAAATTTCCCTGACCGCACAGTCTTTGCAGCATTTTGACTGAAGTTTTTCCTGGTTCATTCATTTTCGTTACCGGCTTTATCACCTTAAGTGACAGAAGCATTTTGTGCCTTTCTGTGTCTTTCTTGAATTTCAAAACTGTTCTCATCAAAAGTTGGCATTGCCTTTTTCCAGGGAAACCCAGCCGAACCAGAGAATAACCTAATCAGCAGGTTTCAGAGGAAATTAAAGTCGGATCACTGCCTACCGCACCCCATCCAGCTGCAACGAGACATGCCTTATCAATGTTTCTTTTTAAATGTTCAGACATGTTACGTTAAGCCAGCTTATGCAGGGAAAGAATTTACTGATTAGTTCCTGATTTGCTCCATAATTGGTTATGGCAATGGCTTCCACTATGCTAGCTAAATAAAAAATAATTTTTAAAAAAAGCTTACAGGTAACTTGTTGCAAGGCATTTGACAAAGGTACAGGTCCCATCACACAAGAATCATAGTTAAACTTAATGATGACTCCATCTAAAGTTTTTATTTATAGCTAATGCAAACGTTTAAAAAATGTACAGACATTAATTATTAGCAGGGTTTTTTTTAAGCCGAAAGTAAGAGTTGAATAAACGTACTTTAAGACACTTAAAGCAGAGGCATTCTTTATAAAATGACTAGCTAAAGAGTCCCTTGGGTTGCCTTTTAACGGCTTTCAAAGCTCTAATAGCACTTTTTCCACCAAAGACACACCCCTTGAATCCTCCGAGAGATACAATAGCATAATTGTTCTTTTAGGTTTCAAGGCCTTGACATAACTGTCAGGGAAAGAATAGTGAATAATAATACCAGAACTATTTTATGCAAATTCCACTTAGAGGTTTCAAGATTTCCCTGAGACGGATCTTGCCCTCTTGTTGACACTTGCATTGTCACATCAGCTTTACATAAGAAAGTGGTGAGAGTTTGCCTTTTGTTAAATAATTCTCATTTAAAAAAAATCTTTAGATAAAGTTAAAAAACAAATACAAAAACAATGAGATGGAAACATCAATTTGGAGATGTATCAAAGGGAAAAACAGTATTCACTGGAATGATTTTTGCCCCCTGCAGCTAATCACTTTGCCAATGAAATTCTTTTTTAACTTAAACCATGATGGCATAAAAGGGATGTTTATGAAGATGCAATCTATGCAAACACACATGTTACATGACCCAGCATACAGGCCACATGGACGTATTTTCCAAAGGCCCGAGTTCTTCATTCACCTTCCTCCCGATGAAAGGTGCTTACAGCAATCACATCTCTACAGCACATCGATTAATACAGTTAATCCAAAAAGCAACCCATTAGTCTTGGAAGCAGATCACAGGGTCAAATAGCAAAAAGAAAATACATAATATTAGTGCTAAAAGACACCTGTGAGCTCATTAACGCCTACAGCCCTCCAGCAATTGAGAAAATCCTTATTAGGCTATCAAAATACAAATCACAAATAAGGTTCATTTCCTCGAAAACAAAGGACAAGAAAACTCCACTCACGTAGAAAGGAGTCCAAATGATTAGCAACTTGGCTGCCCATGAAGAGAGATCATCCCACATTATACATTCATTCACCCATGCATTCATTGACTCATTTATGCTTCAAATCTTTACTGGCCACCCTCTATGGTGCTAGATCTACAATTGGGTTCTGGAAATTCAAACATGTATTAGACATATTCCCTGTCCTCCAGGACTCATAATCCAGTGAGACACATAAATAAATGAATATGTGTCCAAGCCAAGGAATGCCTGGAACCACCAGAAGCTGGAAGACGTTGGGGAGGACTCTTCTCCCACAGCCTTTGAAGGGAGTGCAGTCTTGTGGGCATCCAGATAGTCTATTAGGTTGGTGCAAAAATAATTATGGTTTTGCCATTACTTTTGCACCAACCTTATAGTCTAGGCTGATCTGAGTGATTCACTGTAGCTAATAGAAGACAACAGATGTGACCATGTGTGACTTCAAGAACAAACAAACATAATAGCAAACACATTGCTTCCACTTTGTTCACTATAGAACAGTCATGCTTGGAGCCCAGAGTGGCCATGTGAGAAGCCTCAATATCCTTAGGCAGCCATGCTATGAGGAAGCCCAGGCCACATGAAGAGGCTGTGTGTATGTTATCTCATCAACAACCCCAGGTACCAGGGATGTGAATGAAGATGCTACCAGATGATTCCAGACCTGGGCCTTTGAGTCACCACTGCTGCTTGAGTCTCCCTGGCTGAGGCCTCAGAGATCCTGTGCCATGGGAGATTGGCCTAGCTGGTCTCCTTTTCCAAATTCTTAACCAACAGAATGTGTGAACATCATAAAATGGTGGCTGTAAACTGCTAAGTTTAAAGGTCCGATGGGCTGAAAGTGTCCCCCTCAAAATTCATATATTGAAATTCCAGCCCCCAAGGTGTTGGTATTTGAAAGTGGGGCCTTTAGGAAATGATTAGGTCAAGAGCATGGAGCCGCATGAATGAGATCAGTGCCCTGAATAAAGGGACCCTGGAGAGCTCTGTAGCCCTCTTTCCCACATGTGAGACTATAATGAGAAGACGGCAGTCCGCACGCCAAAGGAGAGCCCTCACTAGGACTGGCCCATGCTGGCACCTAGATCTTGAATTTCCAGCCTCCAGAACTATGAGAAATAAATATCTGTTTTTTATAAGTCACCAGTCCATAGTGTTTTGTCATAGCAGTGCAATCTGACTAATGTGAGGGGTGACTTGTACACACCGATAGTAACTGGAACATCGGCAGCAGAGGTTGGGCAGAGGTGTGTCTCTGGTTCTCCTGGGTGAGTCAGCACAGAGTTGCTCACTGCCGCCTCTTGAAAAGGTCACCTCCTCCTACTCTATTCAGCTGAATCTCAAGGCCAAGGTGAGAGAAACACAGTCACATTCCACGAGTGCAAAATAAAGGATATTGACTCAAAGCAAGCAGTGCCCTGGAGGGCAGCTGAGTATGGTACAGAGTGGTGATTTTGGTCTCAGAGAGACCTACAGATCTGTATCCAAGTCGTGCCTACATGTGTCTAGTTTCCCTGGCTGTGTGACCTTGGGTATGCAACTCAACTTCTCTGAACTGCAGTTTCCTCATCTGTACAGTGAGGGGGTAATTACTGTCATGACACAATCTAATGCAGGTCTGGGGTCTGGTCTTGTATGTAATTGTCTCTCAATAAATGGTGGCTATTCCCATTCTCAATATTTTTCAGCGTGGCCCATCATACATACACCCTAAACATCTGATGTTGAACATTGCACAGTGGATGTGAGATTCTGTTTCTTCCTCACCTGGATGGGAGAAAACCACATTTGAGCCAGGAAGAGGAGAGACCTGCAAGCTCATGTATCAATTTAGTATCTCCCCTGGGGGGACCAAGGGGCTTAATGTTTATAAAGTACTTTGAGATCCTGAAAGCAAAGACTTTATACAAATGTGAGATAATCATGATAATTAAACCACTGTTATTGAATACAGCGAGGCCTTATTGTTCCCTCATCCTGCAGTGAGCAAACTCCTGGCGGACTCTGTAGCACACTGAAGAGATAATTTGCTAAATCATATACCACTGCCCTGAAAGCCTCACCCACCTACAGCCAGGGACAGGCTCATACCCAACAATACCACTAATAGCAGACCCCCCTTGGTACAGGACTTTACAGTTTACAAAGCAGCTTCAGATAGCTTCTCCCACTCAGTGTCTGCAGGACAAGGAAGGATGGAAATAGGGAAAATTATACCCGCTTGATAGATGGGGAACTTGGGGAACAGATTTGTCTAAGGTCCCACAGCAAGGAAGGTTAGAGAATCTCAAATCTGGAAAACACGTTCCACATTTAGACCAATGCTCCATTTTGCAAATGAGAACACCGAGATTCAAGGAGGTGAAACAACTTGCCCCGGGGCCAGGCGAGCCTGCAGGACACCTTTGTGCAAACTGAAAACACACACACTCCTGGGCTGACACACGCAGTCCAGGTTTTGGCCAAAGGGTGTATTTCAGCCCCACTTGCCTAGCCTGGGGCCCCGTTTGTGATTCAGGAATACTGCTGTGTTTGAACTTACAGGTTTTATTCTTATTTATATATGCGGTCAGCAGATCAGGAGATGATTGTTGTTGAAAGGTAGCTTGCTATACTCACAGACCGCAAGAGGAAGGGAGGTACCACACCATGGTTGGGGGTCCCATGAGGAAGCCAGGGGCTGGTCAGGAGGCTGAGGGAGGGGTGGGAGAGAACACAGGCAAGGATCTTTACTGTGGTGTTCTCTGGAAGAATGGCAGGGTAGGCTAGACAGGTTTAGAAGTGGCTTGTTTGAATAAAGTGGGCTGTGGGGCATGGAGGCTACCCTTAGTTATTTAGTACCCACCCAGATGATTAGGGCAGGGCAACAGTGACCAGGAGTGTAAGCGCTGAATAAAGGAGGTGGTTGGAGTGTGAGCTCCAATTGGTTGGTTTGCACATGAAAAGCCTGCTCCACGGGTAACTTACTTGCTATCTCTAGGACTTAACTAACCGTAGGAGGGGCAGTCTCTCCAGAGTCAGTAAGTATCCAAGATAGCAAAATATGAAAAACACAGAATAAAAAAACATTATTAGTATAGGCTGAAAAGGACTTTCACAGACCCGGGTAACCAACGCAACCATTTCAGATGAGAAATCTGAAATTTCATAAGTGAAGTAACCAGGCCTTCACTGTCAATTGGTGGTAACCACAGTGATTTCAGAAACAGTGCTGACCATGCCCTGTGCTTACAGTCCTTCCTATTTTCATGGTTTGGACAACAGTCTCCAAGCACCTTAATTTAGGGACCATGGTCCTCAACCATTCCTAATCTCAAAGTTTATGCTCTGGGAGTTCAGAGGAGTGGCTAAGACATTTCTCTCACAGCTTGCTGTTTCATACCTTTGCTCACTCTCTTTCTGCCTAAAATTCCTTTCTACACCTTCCTGCCGGGAGATCTTCTCTGTATCTTTTAAGACTCAGCTCAGAGCTGACTCGTTCTCAGAAGCGTTGGCTGAAGTCCCCCGGGGTGGACTCAGTGTCTTGACCTTCAGCTCCCAGGCACCTGTGCTCAGCTTGCCCATAGCCTCACTAAGGCAGTGACATTTTTTTGATGAGTTCCTGTCCTCCAGGAGACAGCCAGTTGCTTGAAAGCAGGGACCACAATCCACTCATCAGTCCATCCTCAGCACCCAGCATAATGGGTAGCCCATAGGAGCACTCAAGCATTAAACAAAAACACAACCTAGCAGAAAGTACTCCTATCCAGTGCTCCTTGCATTACACCACATTGCCGTGGCTTCTCTCTTCCTAGATATCCTCCATGAAGTCACTCCTCGATTCCCCTAAGAGCAGAAAGGATTATACCTTGAGCAACACTTTTCATAAAACATCTAGTTTAGACTTGTGCGATAGCTGTAATTGCCTTTGCTTGCTTTTATTTTGTATTTTGTTCCTTTGTCAGAGTCAGCTGGATTTTCCAAGGGAGAAAAGATCTGCATTTCCAAACCATCAGCTCTAAATCACACTCCCTTAACCTCCTTTATACCTGCATACGTACAACTAGGACTTGTTTGTCTGGGTGCATTTCTTTTCCTGCTGATTTAGAATCTACAAATAGATATCTTCTTCTAAAATATACCTTTCCCCAAAGCCAACCTACTGAATCAAACTCATTATCTTAAGACACCTCTATGGCCAAAGGTTATGTTTTTTGGAGCTATATTAATCTCTTTGTCTAAACAACACAGGCTTAATTGGTTTAGATCAGAGTTGTACTGTTTTGAGTAAAAGGGTGTGATTAATGTGAGCTAAAGGTGGTTGGACAGGCACAGACTAATTCAGTAGCACGCACAAGCCTACTATCATCAGAGCTGACAGGGCTTGGGGAAACCTGCCCCCGTGAACAAGTTTCCTCTCAAGGAAAACAAGACCTGATTGGTCCCCCCAGACCAATCAGGGCACCACAGACATTTTCCCCAGCCTCTCTGCACAGTGGAGAGGCCCAGCGAGTGCTTGGCGGGATGGAAAGAAGTTTCTACTCCACAGGAAGTCGGGTTCTTTTGGGATCGCCATACAGGAGACTAAGTCATTGCCCCTTACTTTGTCTCATTTGTTAATACTTTTAATGGCAAAACTCGCAATTACTTTTGCATCAACCTAATGGAACAATGTTTGATGACTCCCTGGCAAGGCGACTGGACTGCCTCTCTTCCTCTTGCCCTCCTCCACCCCAAATCCACGGGCCAGCCCTTTTTACCCAGCACTGAGCCCCTTAGTCTAACCTCTGCGGATTGCCTGTGTGAGGACCCTTGCCCCTGGTCCCAGATCCAGTTAAGGGGGCACAGCAAGAGATGTGAGAGCAAAAGCAGGGCAAGGCGGGAACTTCTTCCGTAGAACGCCGTGGGTTGGATATGCAGCTACAGTCTTCCCCACACAGCACTCTGTCTGGGTCTGGGAAAGTGCTCCCTTCTCTTGCCCTTCAGACCAAGGTGTGGAAACAGCCTCTAGTTCTAGTCCCAGCTACTGCATCATACCTGGTTAGTTCCTATAACTTATCACCCATCAGCTTTGTGCTAAAGGTTTTACATACATTCATTTATTTAACTCTCAGAAATCCTACCACATAGATAGACACTCTTCTTGCTCCATTTTACAGGTGAGGGAACTGAGGCACACAGAAGCTGAGTGAATCAGGGAGCTCCCCCAGGCCACCTGTCACCATCGGGCTTTCACCCACATACATGGCAAGAGAGAAAGGGGAAGGAATTCCAAAGTGAGAAAACAGAAGAAAGAGAACATAAGAGTCTGCCACTAGGAAAAATCAAAAAACACTGAAAAGTCCAGTGAGGCTGGGAACGAGAGTGGGAAGTAGGTCAGAAGAAGAAGTGGCTGGGATGAGGCTGGGATAAAACTTTGAATCCCTCCTCTGCACTCTACATGTTTGAATCAACATGATTCATACTTGCTGAGGATGTCTTGTGGGAAGATGCAAGCAAATGAGATAATAGTCCTGTCCTCCCAGGGTAAGGGTGGAGATATGCACCTGCAATCCAATTCGGCTGGTGCCATAGGACAAAATGAACAAAGGACTATATGACTGCAGAGGCAGAAGGTTCTAATTCTATTTGGCAGGTCTAGAACTATGATGAGGCAGATGAGACATTTGCCTTGGGTGCAGAATTTGAGGGGGCATCAAAACACTGTAACCAAGATTAATGTTTGAATGCACTAAAAAAAATCAAAATTAATGAAAAAATCCACAGTGAACAAAAGATCAAAATTTTAAATAAAGACAGGCTCAGTCTCACTTGTTTTTCTCTTTGCCTTGGGCTCCAATATAGCTGAGCTTTTCTGATCCCATATTTATTTAAAATTTTGATCTTTTGTGCATGATGGATTTTTGTGCATGACAGATTTTTTTGCATTAACTTGGAATTTTTTAAAGAGCATTCAAATATTATTTACCTTGATGACCGAGTTGTTCAGTATTGTCTTCAATTTTGCACCCAGGATGAGTGGCTTGCTTTCCTCACGCTAGTCCCAGCCTGCTATCTGGGGCACTTAACCTTGGACTTACTGCTGTGGACCTCAGATGGTCACAGGTATAAAGTAGATTTGGTTTGCAGCGTGGAACAATCACTCAGCAGAGTGGAGAATTGGCCAGGGAAGGTCAGTAGGAAGAGGCAAAAGACAAGATGTGCCTGCAATATTCCTGCAGGTTCAGAGTTCTAAGAGAGTCAAGCAATTGCCCAGGCCCCTGGACATGGACGAAAAGGTTTTTTTGTGTGCATGATCACGGGCTGTTTCTTCACTTCTTGGCCTATTTCCTCTACCAAATTGTGAGCAGATGCATGTTAAATTAGGATTAATGGAGCGCCTTTGTGGTGCATTGAATTTGAACTGTGCACAGTAATAGTTTCATACACATCATTCAACCTTTCTAAGAGGTTAAAAAATATATACTTAAAGCTTTAGCATATTTGTCTACAGTCTGAATGATTCCAAATGGGAATGATCAGTCCACTTCATTAAGGGAAGACTAGTTAAAAAAACACAACACAAAAAACAAAACAGCAATGAGTGTCTCATGCCAGTTTAGAGCCCAGTGGCATTTTTAGTATAAACATCCAGTATTTTCTTTAAAAAATATAGAATTAGCATGGGCTTCCCTCACTTATTGTAGCCACAGTTTTTGTACTATATATTCGGGTTGGATTCTTTGCACATTGCTTAGTTCCTGGAAAATCTTTAGAAAGGTCTGGACTGCATAGTTATAAAAATTATTGCAATGCATTTTCTGTGCATATTAAATTAGCTCCCCAGACTGATAAAAGGTTGAAAAGCTATTATTCTTTATTCTTCAGTTTACTACAACCCTAAAGTAATAGCATTCTATTAAAGTTTATTGATTGCTCCCACTGTTAACTAGCAAGTTGGTATATAAAAATAAAACAGAGAAATCTGCCGTTTCTTCCTTGTTGCTTTTTGCAGCACGTGCGTCTTGAGTAAGATTTCAAAGGATGCATGTTGACTGTAGTCTGATGAATCACTGCAGGTTGGGGAGGTTTTGGTTTAATTGTTTATTTTTAACTGTTTCTTCTTTTTCTATTTCTAAGACTTTTGTGTTTTTGAGAAAGATTTTAGTCTAGTTTTTCTCTCTCTCTCTCTCTCTCTCTCTCTCTCTCTTTTAAAGAAAAACCATGAGGTCTGTCTGGGAAAGGGGAAAGGGTAATGGAATAAAACACCTATTGGTTGTATGATTCATCCAATAACACTTGACCCACTTACTATGTGCCAGGCACTGTTCTAGGCATAAAAGATTTAACAGTGAAGAAAACAAACAGGAGCCACTCCTGTGACACTTATGTCCAGTGATGGCAAGATAGGTGATAAGTAAACAAGGAAATGCAGACTTACTCAATCAGATGGCAATAATAATAATAATAATAATAATAATGCTATAAAGAAAGCAAAACGGGATAAGGGAATAGAGAGTGATGGATGTTATCTTGGATTATGAGGTCAAGAAAGCCCATTCTGGTGGGTAGCATTTCAAACCCCAAAGTGGTAAGGGAGCCAGCCATGCAGATATCCATGCAAAGGAAATTCAAGGGGCTTAGCAAGAATGTCACCTTAGCCTGACCATAGCCAACAGGTGCACAAGTGGTTTTTGCACCGCCTACTACAGAGCATCCATTACACCAGACCCTGGGAATAGATTGACAATAAACCAATGAAACACAGCCTTTGCCTTCCAGATCCCACAGTCTAGTGAGGGGATCATCATGTGAAGAGAGTATCAGGCAGCCTGAAAGCCTTAGAGGGGTAAACCATTGCACGCACACTCATCACAGCTATTTTCTGGTACCCTATGGTAAGCACTGGGCTAGGGTTAGACAAGAGGCATTGCAGGAATCCAGAGAAGAGAATGTCTTCTGTTTGCTGGAGCAGGCAAAGGAAAAGTAGAAATAAGGAAAGTGCCAAGCAAAGAGACCTTCCTGTGGGTATGAGCCACCGTGGTGGGTGGATGAGGACAGCCAGAGGCAGTTCAGCAGGGCGGCATGAGGAAAAGCCAGCAGGGGACAGGAACAGGGTTGAGTTGATGGACAATCATCAGCTTTTTTTTTCTGGTGGGTGATGGCAGTTGGAAAGATTTCAGATGGGGAAGCAACTTTGTCAGATATTAATATTTACTAATTTAGAAAGACAGATCTGGCAGCCTAGTGGGAAAGGCTAGAAGAGAGAGTTTTAGAAGCAGAGATGGCAAAGTTCTGACTCAGTATCCTCACCTGTAACATGAGACCAATGGTTGAGAGAAACTCTGAGTTTCCAACCAGCTCTAAAATTTAGGAACTCTAAGATATTAGTAAGTAACTTAAAAGTACTCTTTCTCTCTCTTTCTCTCTCTCTCTTTGGCACAGATTTTAGAATTTTCCCAAACTAGTCTGTGCTTTGATCCAACGAGTGGCTATAAGTCCTGCATATTGACTGTGGAATACAAATTGCCTCTATTTTTTTTTTTAACACAGTGATGCTTTCCCCTCAGCTTGCTTCAGCTGGACATGCATGTGTGTCTGTCTTTTTTCCCAAGGTTTTGTTGTTGTTGTTGTTGTTTGAGATGGAGTCTCACTCTTTCACTCAGGCTGGAGTGCAGTGGTGTGATCTCAGCTCACTACAACCTCCACCTCCTGGGTTTAAGCAATTCTTCTGCCTCAGCCTCCTGAGTAGCTGGGACTACAGGCACGCAGGAGGGCACCCAGCTAATTTTTGTATTTTTAGTAGAGATCGGGTTTCACCATGTTGGCCAGGCTTGTCTCGAACTCCTGACCTCAGGTGATCTGCCCGCCTCAGCCTCCCAAAGTGCTGGGATTACAGGTGTGAGCCACCACATCTGGCCTGTTCCCAAAGTTAATGCTTATTTTTTTTCCCTCCCCTTTCCCTCTCTCTGCAAATTATAATGAGTTTTCTAATTGTCGTATTCATCCTAGTTACACTTCTCCTATCCAAAGTAATGATCCCAGCCTTGAAATATTTGGGCCCAAGGCGCGCAGAGGTGAGGCAGATGTGGGAAGCATGCACTTCATTATTATCCTCATGTAAAATTCTAAAAAGTGAAAACCGGGTAATATAAAATGTGACACAAAGGAGAGACACAGGTCGGGGCTTCCAGGACACAGGCTGAAGATCATTTGTGGAGAGCAGGAGTGAATCTTGCTTGTCAGAGAGTGCTCTGAAACCTTCCATGGTGCCTGCAGTGAAGTCTGTACAGAGTTTGTTCCAAATCTCCAAGTCAATTAATGTGCAACCTGTGGCGCTTTAACTTTACTAGGAAGAAGGACCAGATGCTGAATCTTCCTGCCTCAACTGTCTGTGATACAGCAGAATAGAATTGGATGAGGTGTCGTGGCAGAGGCATGTTTTCCAAAATGTGAGCTCTTTTTTCCAATGTGGAGAGCTGTCATCGAGAAGCCACTGCCCAGCCAGGGACTCCGTTGCCCAGGCTCCTTCCCATCTAGGTGTGTCCATGTGACCAGTTGCTTCCAGTGACATGTAAGTAGTGGTTAAGAAGCTGGTGCACCTTCTCCAGGGTCTCCTCCTACCCACCAACTGGGCAGAGGAGAGCAGGGTCACCAGGTGGAAGGAGCCTGAATCCCTGAATCACCAAGTGGAGGCAGGCCAGACACAAACACCCACACCAATCTAACGTGTGAGCACAAAATAAACTTCTATTGTGCTGGCCACTAAAAGGTTGTGGTTTGTTAGGGCGATTAGCATCATCCCAAATTACAGAGAAGTCAACTCAAGACACTTGCAACTGGGTATTGATGTTGGTGCCTGAGGGACATCGCTTGACCTTCTGGGACTCAATTGACTTGTCATATGTGAGTATTCTTGATGGGTGGCGAAGTCTCCATATTATAACTCTGTGAATGTCAAGGTGTCATGGAGACCTGGAAGACAGAGCCAAGTTGAGCAGCTTGACCTTTAATTTATAAACTTGGGATAATAATAATACTCTCTCTCCAGTTGTAATGAAGATTAAATTAGATAATACATAGAGATCACTTAGCACAGTGCCCGGCAGATTTTTGTTGTTGTTATTGTTATTACTATTTTAATATAATTCTGCAGTACTGAGTAGTGGCTATTACGACTGCTATGATTTCTACAAATCAGAGGAGAAAGCAGAGACAGGCAAATTAACTAAGTTTGCAGGGTTGGTAAGAGAAAGGACCTCAATTCCAGATCCACCTCTAAGCTTTTCCCCTCCATGCAGTCCTGCTGGGCTCTGCCCTGCACCTGCCCAGGCCCTATAGCTCTGAGTTGATTAGACTCAAGGCAAGAGTGAAACACATCCAAATGAAAGATGTTTGAGTTAATTGGCTTTTCCTCCAAGACAGATTTCTTTTTGACAGGCAGCAGGACATGAGGCAAGAACAACTTGTTCCGCATCCTGTTGTATAAATAGGGATGGGACAAATGGTTTGGCTAAAATAAGCACAGGCCTGAAACTTTACCAAAGCTGGAACCAAATCCAGAAGGATTTTTTTTTTTTCATTTCTTTATCTTGCTCTCTCTTAATTATTATTTTTGAAGAAAAAAATATTCCATTCCAATTTTGTTCTCTGCGGTCACTTGTTTTGTCCAAAATAAAAGGTCAAAACATATAGCAAACTTGAATAAAAAGGGGAAATAAGAACACCCACCAGGATTTTTAAAACAAAGAAAGAAAAATCAAGAAACAAGATGCATTTTGGTTCTGGCTTGCAGGAAGTCTCTTGGAATGGCGATTCTTAGCTCCCCAGTACGGAGCTTACATTCTCATGACTAAGTTGAGGAAACTCAGCCAGATGGATGGAGGGTCAAACATCTCTGATAAATATTGCTTCTTGGCGGTTTAATGATAGCTCTTCCTTTCTCAGGGGAAAAAGGGGTCTTTAATGACTCAAATGGACATTTTTATTTGCTTGACAGCCCTTGGATGCCCAAGGGCTCAGAGTTCAAAGCTATAGAGCCAAGTTCATTCTCCCACTCTGAACCTTCTTCTTTTTCAGAGACACAAAGCAAGCTTTCCATCTTCTCAGAGCTTTAGCTGGGAAGGCAACAAAAACAAGAAACGGGTACCCCATTCTTAAGTGTCCAAGCGCAGAATGGGCAGCTGCTTGGCAGGGTCATTGGAAAAAGGAAACAAAACTGGCTGAAGCATTAGACTAGATTGGTCGTTCCCAGCCACAAGTTTTTGCACCAGTGGTAGATCCTTTTTGAGCTGAGGAAGCACGTGCAGAAAAGGTGCACATGAAAGCCCCATGGCAGGTGTTCCCTGAGGTCTCTTAACTCCAAGAATCTGTGATTCTTATATCTGGCAATAGCATCATGCTCCAGAGAACTAGTGCTTATTGAAATGATAACGACTGGGGAACCCCATGGAAAATGGTCACACAGCAGTGTTACTAGAAGTCAGATGCAAAGATGAAGAGATTTATCCATAAAAAGACAGTTATACTTTTCCTAAGTAGTATTTGAAACCACATCTTTCCTTGCCACATGTTAAAACATATTCTAAAATGACACTTACTGAAATGATGTGGTAAGAACAGAAAGACTTGACATCCCAATAACTGGGACAAGGTGAAAAGCCCAGATAGCTGGTGAAGGTGCAAAGATTCTGTCTTGTCTCAGTATATTGCTAGGAACAAGCAGGTGTCTGGCATATATTAACAATTGACAAATATTTATTGAGTGAATCAGAAGTGAGAAAGTAAAAATGGAGTGCTTATTTAGTAAAATCATTTTAAATAATTGCTTAGTGATTTCAGAGAAACATATATTTAGATTCAAATTGTATTCTATAATACAGAATAGATTCTGATAGATAGATTTAAATATACAAAAAGTTTAGACCAGGCACAGTGACTCACACTTGTAATCCCAGTGGTTTGGGAGGTCAAGGTGGGAGGATCACTTGAGCCCAGGAGTTTCAGGCTGCAGTGAGCTATGATCGTGCCACTGCACTCCAGCCTGGATGACAGAGCAAAGTCCCATCTCTTAAAAAAATTATTTTAAACTAAATATTGGCTAAAGATTAAACTATCAGAATTCTGGAGGATTGCAAACATTCTGAGTTTTGACGTGCCAGAAGAAATCACAACAGAAAAGACTATTATTTTCCTGTATATAATAAATAAACTGTATAAATAAATAACTGGGTATAACTGGTTATAAATAAATGATTCCAATAAATGACTGGGTAAGAGTGAAGGACAGAATTCCAAAAAAAGAAAATACAAATACAAATAATAAATAAGCAGGAAAAAATACCTTTTCATTGTATAATGAAAGAAATGCAAGTTAAAGTAAGCTTAAACTCCAACACTGAGGAAACTGATTGATAATGCATAATTATCTCCAAATGAAGTATTACCCAGCTCCTAAAAATAAATCAAGAGCATGCAAAAACATGAGGAAAAGTTAATGATAAAAATTTAAGTAATAGAAAGTCAAATTCAAAAGAAACAGTGTGATACAATCACAATTAAGTGAAATATTAGAAAAACGATGTGAAAGTGAAAATAACTGTGTTGAAGGGGCTGGCTTGGATGTTAAGAATGGAATTTCTTGTTGCCATATTTTTCAGAGTTGTCATTAGTACTGTTGCGGTCCTAACACACACACACACACACACACACACACACACACACACACACACACACACACAATAGAAAAGCAAGGAAAAAAAAAAGAGGAAATTGTCATTTATCAATGTGGATCTCTGGAAAGTAGAAAACAAAATAGGTCATTCTTGTTGCCAAGGAGCACTGTGTATAGACAGCGCCTATCAGCCCAACCCCATGAAATTTAGATATAAAGGGCTCAATTGATAATGACCATCATGGCGGAGGATAATTTAATTTTGATAGCCAGCACCCCTTCTTATAGAAGGCAAACATTCTAGACCTTCCTGGGTTTGAAGTTAAGCTCAGCCATTTCAGGGCTGTGTGACCATGGGTGAGTCACTTAACCTCTCTGTTTCCATTTCTTTTTCTCTAAAATAAGGATCATAATGTCCACCTAACCCAGAAAATGGCTAGGAGGATCTGAGATAATGTTCAATTAACATCATTTGCCTTCCACTCATCATCGATTTTTATCTCTTTGCCTGCTGGATAAAGATGGGTCATTAATCAGACCTCATTGGAAAGCAAGAAAAATGGGTGGAAACTGGAGATAGATCATGATTTTTCTTTTCTTTTCTCTCTTTCCTTCTTTCTTTTTTTTTGATACGGAGTTTCATTCTTGTTGCCCAGGCTGGAGTGCAATGGCAAGATCTTGGCTCACCGCAACCTCCGCCTCCTAGGTCCAAGCGATTCTCCTGCCTCAGCCTCCCAAGTAGCTGGGATTACAGGCATGCACCACCATGCCCGGGTAATTTTGTATTTTTAGTAGAGATAGTGTTTCTCCGTGTTGGTCAGGCTGGCCTCGAACTCCTCACCTCAGGTGATCCGCCCACCTCGGCCTCCCAAAGTGCTGGGATTACAAGCATGAGCCACCACGCCCGGCCCAAATCACGATTTTTCAAATTTTGTTCTCCGGACTCCTGAGAAGGTTTTCACCAAGTAATTGCTGTTGGGTGAGGCTGCCTTAACCTCCTGAGACGTCCGGGCCATTCCACCTGGTCCTGCTCAGAAGAAGAGAGGCTCTTTGGCTCTCTCTCATCCGAGTGCCCTTCACCAGCCTGGAGCTGCCAACAATCAGCAAATCAGCCTCCCTTCTCCCAGCTAAACACCACTGTGTTAATTGGGCTCATTTTCTAACCCAAACGCAAGTGGTGTACATAATGCAACTTCAGGAGCTTGACATTTGAAATTCATGCTGAGAAAGCAGAGAGAGCGCTCCAGGCAATGAGAGGAGAGGAAAACCAACCTTGGCCCGTCTGGAGAAAATCAGAGCTTCCTGGGGTTAGAGGCACGCACTGAACCGTGGAGTTCAGAGCTGAATATGACCCCAGCCACCCACCGAGCTCTGCTTGAGCTGGAGAACTGACTTAGTGCCACCTCCCCGGAGGCCCAGTCCAGTGCTCAGTATTCATCTGTTGAACAAGTCAGTGAATAAAGAGGCTGAGAATCAGAGAAGACAAGCAACTTCTCCACAGCTGCACAGCCAGTCAGAGGCCCACAAGGAGGATAGCAGCAGCTGGTGTTCCCCTGTGCTATGATCATCTTCCTCTTCGTCATGTGGAATCCTGGCCTGCAACCTGTAAATAGGGAGGCTAGTGTTCACCAAGCCAGCTTTCTTGGGAGTCAGGGGCCACCGGGCTGTCTGGTCCTCCTTGGTCCAGCCAAGGAGGCCAGTGGTACGTCAGCCAGGAGAGGCAGGAACCAAGACGGGGTGGTCACATTTCTCTCAGGTTCTGTTCGCTGAACTTTTCTCCTGATTCCACTGTGAGTTGTCCCACAGCTTGCATTTTGACAAATCATGAAGAAGCCATTGCTGGCGCTAAGTGAGGGCCTCTTATGCTCCTCTAGCCCAACCCACAGAGTAACATGGAGTGAAACATGAGGCAATGGTGCCCATTCCACAGATGAGGAAACTGACGCCCAGAGAGACAAAGTGCCACCCCCAGGCTCACAGGCAGGCCAGCCGCAGCCCCAGGCCTGGGACGCACATTTCCTGACCCCAGACCCGGAATTGTCCCAGCTTCTTCTTGTCTTTCAAATGCAACATCAAACCAAAGCTGATCAGCTGAGTCTGAAATAATGAAAGAAATGAATCTTCACAGACCAAAAGATGTGAACTAGGTCTAGTCTGCTGTCAGTTCTGGTGGGTTGGTCCTGTGTGGAGAAAGCGTCTGAAGCCTGTGTGGAGGGTTCTGATTGGGTGCGGAGAAAGCTTCTGCAGCCTGTGTGGAGGGTCCTGATTAGGCGGCAAAGCCTGCTCTGGAAGACCAATTCTGAGAGACGGTGTGCACACAGCTGGTCCGCAAACGCTGACAGGATGTTCCTGGGCCTTAGACACTTTTGCTTCCCTGAGCCCCTTCCTCCATCAGAAAAAAATACTGAAAAATATATGTTAGGACAGTATTTGTATTATATTACTAGTTTTTATATTATTCATTACTATTATAATATGATTTTTCCTTTTTATTTTTAAAAAACTAAAACATGTTTGTGGTTCCCAAAAAATACTGTAGGCCCTGGACACTGTGCTTCCTGAGCCTAAGTGTGGAAGTTGGGCCCCACTGTGTGCAGACAACAGGGGGATTCGGAAATGAACGGTGGGAATGTCTGCCCTGGGAGAGCTATCAGGCCAGAGAGAAGACATGCTCAGAAATAACTGAGTAACAGCCCAGAGTGCTATCCCACAGGTACACAGGGATCCTGAAAGCTCCGAGGGAGTTCCGGGAGTGAGGGGCCTGCACGAAGACTTCCTGGAGGAGGAGGGCACTGTAGCCCTGAGGCTGGGGGAGGGGACATTCCAGCCCCAGGCTGGCCTGCACCCCGCTTCAGGGAGCAGCCTCAGAGGCATAAGAAAGCGACAGCAAGGCAGGAGAGCTTCCTCCACAGGCACACGAACACTCCAATCACCATGGGGACGGAGAATGCACCTGCTTTTCTTTCCAACTCTCCTTTCCTTTTGGAAGACTTAGAAAAAATGAACCAATGAAAGAAGAAAGAAAGAAAAAGGAAAGAAAAGAAGGGAAAAAAGAGAGAAGGAGAAAGAGAGAGAGAAAGAGAAAGGAAAAAAGAGGGAGAGGAAGAGAGAAAGGAAGAGAGAGGAGCACCTCGTGCTGGCACCGTTATCACTCATGTTGATGTCAACATCTCTACAAAGACAGGTAGCAGGAAAATATCGCCGGGGAGCCATTGAGGGCACGCAGCGGGGCCCTGAGTAATTACCGTGGCCTAGTTATTTCTCTGGGAAGGGGAAAAAAAGTCCAGCACCCGATCTGATTTTTTTTTTTCTTAATAGGTGAAGTTGAACCTAAAGCACTGTAATTTTAATCAAGTCTTTCCCATCTGCGTGTAGTGTCTCTGAGAAGTTGAAGATTTAAGTGTATGTTGTAGGGTTGGTGGAATTGTCCCAGCGGGGGAGGGAAGGGGGCAGAGTGGTGGTAATTACGCTACACTTAAAGGTATTTCGGTTGCCAGGGAAGGCATTTTTTTTAAATTTCCTCTTTTTTTCATTGAGGGTTTGGATGATGTCATGGACAGGAGAGGGGAAAAGGGAATGCAGAAGCCAAAAGGGTGAGCAAGAGGGGAAAGATGAAATTGTAATTTTCAGTTTGGAAGAAGCTTGGAACCATTTGGAAAATGGGAGTCTGATGCTCTGAAGGACATAAGCTAAGCCTAGGAATGGACTAACATCTTTCTAACACAAACACACACACACACACACCAAGCCCACAGAGCCCACAGACACATCCAAACATGCACATTGGCAACATTCTGCACACCCTCTCCACTCCCACTCACCCTGCACACAGACACAGGGAACACACACATTTCATGCATAAGCACACACAAGACTAAGCTTGCACCCCTAGTATACAGCACCACACACAACCCCGAAAGCACCCCAGCACACTGGCATGCATTTCTACACATGAGAACATTTGTCTCCCTGGGCGTAACCACACAATGGCCTGGAACACTGAGGTGATTGCAACCAAATAGGCGCAATGAGCATAACCAGCATAATATAGAGACATGCCACTCACACACTCACAGCCTGCACAGGTAAGCATGCAGGTAACTGACACCAACAGCGCGGCCTTCAAGCACATGGCAGAATTACCCAGATAAACCAGACCTCACACGATGGAAGGCTGGAGGGCACTAGGGCTTGGCTGAAGGGTAGGTGTGGGTGGGAAGTGGGGATGAGGCGATAATCTGTGTACCCTTTGGCTTTTTAAAATGAAATTTGTATTTTAGAGAAGATGTAGATTTATAGAAAAATTGCACAGATAGTGAGGAAAGTTCCTGGATACCCCATATCCCATCTGTAACATTATAAAATTAGCGTGGTACATTTATCACAATGAATGAACCAATATTGCCTCTTTGTTTTTTAGAATTATACAGATAATCCTTTAACCCCAACCCACCCCTCACACACATGCAATTATTTTAACATTTAATAATTCAAACAAGCTGGCATTTGGAGATCTCTTCAGAAACTTCTATCCTGAAGTGCGGGGCAGTGGATGTTGTCCCTAGCGAGAACGAGCCACGGAAACATTTAGTTGCAGAAGATTGTCCCCTGTCAGCTCAGATCTCCAATAATTCTTACCAAAGTAGAATTTCTAGAGGAACTGACAAGTCCATGGATTTGGCCCTGAGATGTCTGCACATGCCATCACCTTTTTGTTGCAATAGCATCCCTTTCCAAATCAAAACCTCCCACAGGAAGGCAGTCCTCATTTACATCAGGGAATCTCAAGGGTGAAAAGGGGCAGTTTCTTTTATGATGAGGCACCAGCACTTAATTTGACAAATAAATTTGGAAGAAGGCAATTTCATCTAAAAAAAAAAAAAAAAGCATACTAAAAGACCTAGTCACAAACATCCTTAACGCTACCATTTTTCTCAAGTTTTTTCCCCATCCTACTCAACCCCACCCATCATCTCTACAGATCTCAATGCTGTTGCAGGTGCAACTAGGGCCAGCTTCCTGGCCAGTAAAGGAATTTACTAAGACAGTCATAGGTAAAGAAAGGCAGATTTATTAGAGAAAGTATGAAAATATGTTGCAAGGTTGCAACAGGCAGCCCAGCAGAGAAGGGGCTGTCTGCAAAGAGGCAAGGGCTGGAGGGAAGTTTTACAGGGTCATGCTGGAGGGGGCTGCGTGTGGAACAAGGTCATTGTGCCTGCAGAAGGAGATCTTTGTTTTTGATTAGCCATTTCTCACAATTCTTCATTGTTCTCCCTGACCTGGGGCCCTCCCCACCTTGGGGCCCTCCCCACCTTGGGGCCCTCTCCTCATTGTTGCTTACTTATTTGGACTCCACAAATCCTATCCAACTTTCGAAGCCCAGTATGTTGTCACCTCCTCTAGGAAGCCTCCCTGGGGGCCATCTGTTGCCTCACCTCCTCTCAGAACACTTGATTCCATGAGGTGGAATCAACTTGCCACCTTACATCAGGATTTGCTGTGCTAACAGTCTTATCTCCTGGCTCCATCTCTTAGGGCTGGTATAACAAACTGAGTGGCTGAAACAATACGGAGGTTTTTTTTACCACGGTCCCGGAGGCTAGAAGTCTGAGATCCAGGTGTCTACAGCTTTGGCTCCTTCTGAGGCTGTGGGGGAGGATCTGCGCCAGGCCTCTCTCCCAGCTTCTGGTGGTCACTGGCAATTTTGGGTGTTTCTTGGCCTGTAGACACATCACCCAGAGCTCTGCCTTCATCTGCATGTGGCTTCTTGCAATATGCATGTGTCTGTGTGTCTTTTTATAAGGACACAAGTCATATTCAATTAGGTCCCTGATGATGTTATCTTAACCTGTTCATCTGCAAAGACTATTTCCAAATAATTTATATTCTCCGTTACCAGGGGTCAGGACTAAAACATTTTTGAGGAGCACACAATTCAATCCATAATATCTGCCCTGCTGGGCTTAAGTTCCAAAATATGTAGAACCCATTTTTACGTTTATTTTGTAGCCTACAAGGTCTACATGTGTGCTCAATATACAGTAAGAGCTTAGTAAAATTGTACTTGATTAGCTAACCATTCAGCCAGTCAGTACAGAAACATGATTATAAACCATTGAAAAAAATAGTGTTTCCGGTGATTTGAACCAGGAGATGCTGGTGTTCTGAGAAGTAAACGTAAAACAAAATACTCTTCAAAAGAGAGAAGGCTCTCTCAGATGTGGTCCCACTGAAGGCCAGTTTTCAGACCAAAAACTATCTTCCCATACATGACACCAGTTGACCTGTTGACCTAGTCTCTGGTTCTCTTGCTAGTAAAAACCCACACCTGAGAAACTGTAGTAACAAAAACTGACAGCACTCAGAGATCTACAGCGCATGAGCTGAGGCCTGCTGGACCAGGAAATGAGAAAAAAAAGATTACAACCCCACCTTCTTTCATAGGAACTTAGGACATCCCGGCACAGAGAGGTTGCTGAAGTTACCCACATCCCTCAGCTAGTCCATGGTGGTGCAAACTCGATCATGTTTCTGCCTTCAGAGCCTATGCACTTGACCATTATGCTTGGCTTCAAAGAATAATTAAAAGCTAAAGCTGGATTTTGATGAAGAAAAAAAAAAAGAATAAGCGAGAGACACAGCAAAGGAAGGGTGTTTCTGGGGAAGGGAAGAGTGTCAGCAAAGATGCACTGACTGGAAAGTAAGAGGGATGCCCAGGTTCTTGGCAGAGCAAAGGGCCCTGGAACACAGCTGTGATCACGTCTGTCCATCTGCCTGTTCAAAATAAAAGTTCAAATGCTGGAGGCAAGGTTCTTGTGCTGTCCAGAGCTGAGCTGGCTAGGAACATTTAAGGTGAGTCTACCCTTCTTTATAGTCTACAGGACCTGAACAACACCTTGAGCCTGAGCTTAGGCAGGCTGAGTCCAACAGGGAGGTCTGAAGGACATTGTCTCTAACTCATCTGAGATGTTGGCTCAAAGCCAAAATGATCTCACATTCCAACAAGAAGAAATTGTTTAAAAATGAAAAATGAGATAAATAAAAAATAAAATTAAAAAGTCCTCCCACGGAGCAGCCAATCTGGAGAAAAGGGACCATCCATGACTCTTCCAGCAAACTGGTGTGAACTTTCTTGCCATTGACAGTGCACGCAGCTGGCCCCATTGTCTGCCTCTTTACAAAATTCAATATTTCCCCTTCTGTTATGCTTGGCACAATGACAAGAAAGGAAGAAATAAAAGTTCCCCTCTTTAATGAAGCTGTTGAGGATCCTTTTTTTATATATCAGAATTGACATGACCATTACCATTTTGATTCCGGTTCTGACACAAGAGTCACATAGCAACATGATCCTCTCCATAGCAACCTCCCCACTCCTCACACAAAGACAATCTTGACAGTTTAACATTCAATAAAAAGTACTTTTAATTAAAAGATGACTGAGACTGGCAGCACAAAAAATATATTGAACACATATTTTCAACTGTTGTTAACATTCATTTATAAAGGAAACTACCAACCCAAGCTTGTCTTTTGAAAAGAATGGTCATACGCCTTGAATGAGGCGTTAAAAGATTCCTTGAGTTCACCAAGGCATATTAAATTCCATCCAGCAAACCTTTAATTAAGTGGCTGCTAAAGGATAGGTCTTATCCTAGGTCCTGAGGGCAAATATTTGAATGAAGCTTCAATGGTGTACTGTGTGGAAATCGCAACAACACCGACAGCATCCTAACAATTACTACCATCTACAGAGGGTTTCCTATGCACTAGACACTGTGCCCTGTGCAGCCTTTGCATTTAATTTTATATAATGCTCACAACAACTGTTAGCAACCTCATTTTTTCACATGGTGAAACCAAGACTCAGAGATGATAAATAACTTGCCCAAGATCATACACGTGCGCTATGGCTGAGTCAAGACCCAAGCCCAATGATTGTAACTCCTGCCATGCCGCCTTTGTGCCTTGTGCTTCTGAAGGAGGTGGAAGCAACCAGAAAGCAAGGGTGAACCACACCCAGGGCATCCAGGAGGCATCCCGGAGGCAGGCATATGTGTGTGCATGAGTGTGCAGGTGCATGATGTGAGGTCTTCAATGAGATAGAAAACTGTGATGATTCAGAGCACAGACTCTGCCTTACTCTGCTACTTACTATTTGTGCAATTTTCAGCAAATTTCCTGTACTGTAAAGTGTGCATAATAATAGTAACTCTCTATTGCAAGAATTAAAGAAGCTAACACATCTAAAGAATTTAGAATAGTGCCTGGCCCATAGTAATCACTATTCATATTAATATTATTATCATTATTATTATCTTGGCTATTATCTTCTAGTGGTGGAAGAGAGGCATTAATAATATCTTGTTGGTGGGGCACAGTGGTTCATGCCTGTAACCCAGTATTTTGGGAGGCCAAGGCAGGAGGATCACTTAAGCCCAAGAGTTCTAGACCAGCTTTGGCAACATAGCAAGATTCTGTCTCTTCAAAATATATTTAAAAAATTATCTGAGTGCAGTGGCTCATGTCTGTAGTCCTAGCTACTCAGGAGGCTAAGGCAGAAGAATTGCTTCAGCCCAAGAATTTGAGACTGCAGTGAGCTGTGACCACACCACTACACTCCATCCTGGATGACTGAGTAAGGCACTGTCTTCAATAATAATAATAATAACAATGATATTTTGCCCAAATTAGGATTGCCTTGGCTATATGGGGACTTCTTTGACTCCTTATGAAATTTAAAATGTTTTTTTCTGATTCTGTGAAGAATGTCAATGGTAGTTTGATGGGAATAGCATTGAATCTTTAAGTTACTTTGGACAATATGGCCATTTTTACGATATTGATTCAGGATACAAAATCAATGTGCAAAAATCACAAGCTTTCCTTTACACCAACAATAGACAAGCAGAGAGTCAAATCATGAATGGACTCCCATTCACCATTACGACAAAGAGAATAAAATACTTAGGAATACAGCTAACAAGGGATGTGAAGGACCTCTTCAAGGATAACTACAAACCACTGCCCAAGGAAATAAGACAGGACACAAACAAATGGAAAAGCATTCCATCCTCATGGATGGGAAGAATCACAAACCCTTTAATAAGGGAGAAAACTGAGGGTCACAGGAGTCCTTTTGCGTGTCCTGTCACATACCTAGGCACAAGAGAGTTGAGACTTCAGTTGCCTCAGCTCTTGCATCTCCCCTTCCCACCACTGCCTCCCTTGACATGGAGAGAGTGTGTGTAATCCCTAAAACTGCAAAGAAAGAAGGCCAGGCCTCTGACCTAGAACTGGCATGATGGGATAGAAGCAGCACTGGGCCTATTTTCAGAGGGCTGGAGTCCATGCCTAGCTCTGGCCCTCATTATGGGAAGGAAAGTAACATTCATTGAGCCCCCACTGAGCTGGGCACCCATCTTAAGTTATCTCAAAATCATTAAAACATGCTGGTGACCCAGTTTTCTTTATGCTCATCAGGGAGACAAGGAGCCTGAGGGTCAGAGAGGTGACCACCATTTCTGAAGGTGCTAGCAAACTGGGGGCACTGCAGCTGTTTCAAAGCAGGCTCCCTGATGCCACGCCAGGGCTTTCCCTGCTGACCTCGGCTGCTTGATTGGAGGAAGTCTATGAGACTTTTCTGGCCCCTGCTATTCCCCCAGGCTCTGGAGTCCATTTCAAAACCCCTAAAGTCACTTGGCCTTTAGCTTTCCTCCAAAGGGCAGTGTCCCCAGAGTCACATCAGCCCTGCGGTGCCTGTCCCAATTAGAAACAACAGCCTCCAGACGAGGTTTGAGCCTGTGCCTTCAGGGTGGGAGGCAGGTCTCATAGCCACCCTTCCAATCCAAAGCAGCTGTCCCCTCTCAGGGCTGTGTCACAGCTTAATTGACTATGGTTTGAGAGCATCGCCTTTATTACCTCTAACAGCCCCATAGCCACTGATTGCCCGCACTGATGGCTAATTTAATTTCTGTCAATACAGCACTGAGTGGCTTTAAAAGAACCATTATCCACAAGGGTGGTGCTTCAGGGGGATGTTAGTGGGATCGCCAAACAGAGTCGGCTTTCATTTTTAGATCGAGCATGCTTAATGCTGCAGGACCTCAGAGGTGATGAGTCCAATCTCTCAACGTGCAGCTGGGACAGCTGAAGCCTGGAGAGGTCCAGGGCTTTGTCTCCAAGCTCTCACAAGAGGGGATGACATCTCCTACTGTGATGGGGGGCTCTGTGACAATCTGATACCCTTCCCCATTTTTCTTTCACTTTGTACCCAGAAGGACCTGGGGGAAAGGCTGAAATGCCTTTCATTCTCCTGCCTAAAACCCCTCACACATGGCATGTTTTCAAAAGGACCTCATGCAGCTTCCCAGGAATGGCCCTTGGCCACTGGACCCTGCCTGCCTGTCTCCCTGCATCACCCGCTTCTTCTGCCCTTGTGGCCCAGACAGAAGGAGTGGCTTGAATGTCCCTGAGTTAACTATGGACTTTTCTCTCTGAATATTTGCTCCTGCCTCTCCTTCTACCAGGGAAGTCCTTTCCAGCCCTGTCAACCTGAACAATGGATCTCTTGATCCTTCAAGAACACAGCTTATCTGCTCTGGGAAACTGTTCATTTATTTTATTCATTCTATCAACCAATCATTGTTTATTTGTTGAAACCTTATCATCTCTCAGACACTGTGATAAGTCCTGGAAATTAAATAGTGAGCAAAACCAGACACAGTTCCTTTCCTCATGGAGCTTAAAATCCACAAGGAAAGATAGATGCTAACCAAAATAATAGCACACAACTGTGAAAAGACTTCTGAAGGAGAAAGAGTTACCTAGATGTACCTAGAGAGCCCACATCAGGGGAACTGATCTGGCTGGGAGAGTCAGAGACTCCAGCTTCCCTTCTTCCATGACTACCTGTACCCATGGCATTTGTCACTTTTCACTTTAATAATTCTGCCCATAGGCAAGCCCCTTGAGTATCTTAGCAACAAATCCAGAACTCAGGATTCAAAATATGCTTATGAAATGAACAGTACCTTTCTTTCTTTTCTTTATTAAAACATTGTCCAAATTAACAAGAATAATACTCAATACCTGGAGTAATTGAGACTTGTATAATATAACAACCAGAAAATCATTTTTCAAATAGCAATATCCTCCACTGAAAACTGTCAAGACTAGTAATTGATTCATCATCCATATATCTGCCCATCCTTTCATTCATCCATTCTCCCATCCATTCATTTCTTCACCCATCCTTCTGCCTACCGATCTATTTAGATACCCAATTATCTATCTATCTATCTATCTATCTATCTATCTATCTATCTATCTATCCATTCATTCACCCATTCTCCCATCTATTCTCTCACCCATTCATTTATCAACTTATCCATCCATCCATCTATCTCTTCACTCACCCACCCATCCATCCATCTGAATAGTAAGCATTTGTGATCCTCTACTATATACCAGGCATGTAATAGATGCTAGTGAATGTAAAGAGAAATCATAAATGGCTTATCCGTGGCTAACTCTTTCTTGTCCTCAAGTCTGCCTTAGATCCCTCCCTCAGAGTCTTCCCTCATTCCCAAGACAAGGTTAGATCTAATCTATCCCCATTTCTATTCCCCTAACCATCACTGGAAGGGCCCCATTTCCCACACTTGGTTAATCATATTTAGCACAGTGTTATGTTTGCTAAAATGTGTTCATCCTTCTATAAAGCTGTAAGCTTCTGCATCTTGTTGTCGTTAGTTCATCATAGTAAGTGCTCCGTCAGTATTCCGTAATACCTGAATGAATAACCAAAGGATAAGCATGAATACATTGCATGGCCTTTACCTCAAGGGAGTGAGATTAATAGGCAGAAGCAACACCTGTACAGGTAATGACAGGGTGATGAAGCCATGTGAGAAGTGTACACAGACTGTGAGACTTGGAGTCTGTACAGGAGAGAAAAATCCTGGTTCACACTAATAAGTAGTTGCAAATGGTAACAAGTTGTTTGGGGTTTCAGCAACTCACCTAATATGCTTAAGATCCTTTTTTTTTTTCTTAGAAAACCCCAGCACAATTATTTATGAAACTTTTTAATTAAATGGACTTCTTAAAAGAAGTGAGGCATTTTTGTTTCAAATTTGAGTCACTAAAGATATTTAACACCCCAAGTTTTGATAGTTGCTAAAACACTGTGTATATGATATTGTCATGATGGCCTCTTGGTATCCCATGGCTGACCTTTCAGTGAGTCATGCATTGTACCCTCGTGTCTCAGCCTCACCCCAGTCAGTGCAGGTGGGGAAGAAGGAGCAGCCCACGAGAGATTCAGACAGCAGAATTCTGAAGGATTTTGTGGCCCAATGAATATCAGGCAAGAAGGGCCTTCCAGGGATACCAACAAAATGTTTTATAAAGTTTTATGGCACACACCTCTTCTCTAAAAGTTTCATTTCTTGGCAAATACAGTTTCAAGACCAGATATGAAGCCAACTTATGTAAAAATTCTATATTATAAGGTGGAGCTTGAGGCACCGATATGTGTGTAGGCAATGGGGTGGATGAAACAAAAAGAATTGGTTTCAGGAAGGAAGTTAGATTGGTTCAAGACTTTGTGACTTTGGGATGCCCATGAAACCATCCGATAGTTTGCTAGAGTCACTCATAAATGAAAGGTGGGTCTGGAGCTCATGTGAGAAGCGAGAGGTAGAGGCAGGGATTTGGCAGTCTCTGGCTTGAAGGTGAAAGCTGAGGTCATGGAAGTGGATGAGGTCAACCAGGGAAAGTTTGTTGTGAAACAAAATATCAAGAGCAGAGTAGCAGGGGGGTGCCTCTGACATGCAACCATTCACTAATTGTCCACCAACCATTCCTCATCTATTCTGTCTTCCCTGCTCACAGAACTCCAATGCTTGGTTCAGTGAGTATAATGGTCTGTTAGTTTCCCAGTCTGCTATAGCACAAAGTTGGAGGCTTAAAATAACAGGAATTTATTCTCACAGTTCTAGAGGTCTTAAGTCCAAAATCAAGGCATTGGCTGGGCTACACTCCTTCCAAAGGCTGTGGGTAAAGGTCCTTCCTTGCACCTCCTGGCTTCAGGGGCCTCTTGGCAATCCTTGGCTTACTGCTGTGTCGCTCTAATCTCTGCCGCCATCTTCACATGGTCTCCAACCTGATGTCTCTTCTCTGTGTCTATTTGTGTCTCAAACATCCTTTTCTTTTTTCCTTATAAAAACATCAGTCAGCCGGGAGTGGTGGTTGATGCCTGTAATCCCAGCACTTTGGGAGGCCGAGGTGGGCGGATCACGAGGTCAGGAGATCGAGACCATCCTGGCTAACGCGGTGAAACCCCGTCTCTACTAAAAATACAAAAAAATTAGCCGGGCATGGTGGTGGGTGCCTGTAGTCCCAGCTACTCGGGAGGCTGAGGCAGGAGAATGGCGTGAGCCTGGGAGGCGGAGGTTGCAGTGAGCTGAGATCACGCCACTGTACTCCAGCCTGGGCGACAGAGCAAGACTCCATCTAAAAAAAAAAAAAAAAAATCAGTCATTAGATTTAGAGTGTGCCTAAATTCAGGATAATCCATCTTGAGATCCATAACTTAATTACATCTACAAAGATCCTATCTCCTTTAAGATCACATTTATACCTACCCCACAGGTAGAGGGTTAAGATGTGGACATACTTTTTGGGGGAACAAAATTCAACCCATTACACATAGTGGCACTTTGATTTCTGAAAAGATGAGCCCTTCTCCCAGCCTCAGGGAATGCATCTTGATTGATTCTTATCATGGCAATCCCATTTCCATTTGCTAGACACCCACTTTCTAGCCTCTCTTACATGTGGAGGTGAGCAGATTGGCCTGTAACACAGTTCTATCCAACAAGACACAAGAGAAATTCTGCTGGGGCTTCTGGGAAAACCACAGAAAGATATGGTTTTTGCACCTGTACTTCCTTCCTGCTTTGGATGCTGCTGTGAGGACATGAAGTTTAAGGTGGCAGCCATTTTACAGTCAAGAGGTAGACAGCATAAGAATAGAAGCCAGCCCACTAAGGAGTCCAAGACGGCATCACTGAGCTGCAAAGCAATGCCAGCCTCTGCTCACCTTCAGACATCTTCTTCCTCCTCTTTGTTTAAGTCATTGTGAGTTGGACTTTCTGTTATTGAATGCATTCCTAGCTGATAAGAAATACTGACTTAAGGGGCATACAGAGAATGAGGAGCCAGTAAAATAAGCAAAGAGGCTGCCCCAGGAAAAACGAGGAGAAGATGATGTTCCAGAAGCCAGGGAAAGAGAGCATGTGAAGGAGGAGGATGTCAAATGCCATTGGAAGGTAAATTAAGATGCTGAGTAAAAGAGATGAGTGAGTATATGTTGATTGTTGAGATGGCAAGGTGAGCTAGTGGTGCCTCAGGCATGGCTCATTGGAGTTGCCAGCTAGAACCCTTCAATCAGCAATTCAGGGAAGCTGCATATGTTGGAGAGAATGGGCTTACCCCAGTGAAGCAAGTTCCTAGAGAGGGATAAAGGGCCTGAATCAGCAGCACAAGGACAAGACTTCGGCATGGAAAGTAGGAATAGACCCCTTACTCAGAGACAAGGGAGAGAACATAAGGAGAGATGCAGAATGAAAAAAATGCATGACCAAGAAGAAAGTTAGGGGAGGTGATAGATGAGAGGTAAAAGCATTGCTGGGGGAGAAGGGTTTGATAAGTCATTGAGGAATATGGTCTAGCTCAGCTGAGCTGCTATCTCTGAAAATAAGGATACCATTAAAGGAAACCAAGTTTGTTTGCTGCTTGAGGAGATAAGGCAGTTCTCTGTGCTGTTTGTTTTCCAACAAACAAAGAGTGGCAAGTGGAATCTTCTGCCCTCTTCCTACCAACTTCTTGTATGCAGTTGGCAATATTCATAACTTCTGCATAGAGAAAGAGAAATTACCTAGAAGCTGATCTCTGTTATGACATATATCCTTATAGAGGAGGAAGGGAGGAAAACTCACCAGTGATAGACAGACAAGAGAAATACTCTATCTTTCCTTATAAGTGAAGATGGATGTCATAACAGAGTATCAGCCATGGTCTTACGTCCGTGCATGCAAACCTGCCATTCAGCAAGGCAGAAACTTCTTTGGATAACTGTTATGGAAAATAGAACTGCTAGTAATGTGACTTCTGCTGTCAATGCAGTAATATATAGGTGAATGTTTGCAAGGAAGGAAATATCACCTGGAAAAATCTCTTGGTTGGTTATATATTAGTAGTGTCTCTGGCTTAGGTGAGCAATGAGTGCCTTTTATTTATGTCTGTGTACACGTGTGCATATATGTTTAATATTTTAGAGCCTAGAGGGGGACATGCCATGTTGAGATAGCAATCCAGTTTTTCATTTCAGAGTGAGGTAACCAGAGAAGCCACAGTGACCTGCAGTTTTATGACAACTTTCTACCTATTTCTCCTTCACCTAGAAGAGGCCCCACATCTGACAAATCAACCTGCAGGTAGGGGGTGGACACTAGTATGGCAGGAAGGAAATCTACAGCCAGTCCAGTGACCAGAAAAGTAATTTTCCATGTCATGCATCAGCCCTTCTTCATCCTTCATTGGGAAATATCTTGCAAAGGAAAGATGAGACAAGTGACCTTAACAGAGGAAGTATTAAAATGTGGCTGAGGAGGAAGAAAGGAGAAAAACGACAGTTCGCGCAGATCTATGTCTCAGTTTGTTTTTGATGTCTTCAGACAACATCTCCTTTAGGTCCCTAAAAAGCCATTCAAACTGCAGGCCACCTTTCATGCCCACTGTGAGGTTTCTTGTGGCTTCTTAAGCTGAATTTTATCTAACGCAATAAATTCCCCTGTCCACCCTGAAAGTGGAGTTCCTGCCACACGTTCAGCCAGTCTGAGCCTCATTCAACCAATGTAAATTCCTAAATACTTGAAAAGTTTCCTAGAATCTTCCTGCTTGAGCCTTGATGAGAAAACCGGTGGGAAGCAGAGCCAAGCTGTTTGTCTCTTATGAATTCTGGACCAGGCGCAGTACTGGCAGTTGGAGGGATGGAGAGGTGAACAGCAATAGAGTGGTCAGGAAAACCCCGGGTCAGAATGACAGATTCACAAGAGGTGAGGCAAGTGGGGACTCAGGCAAGGGTCCAGCACGAAGGTATATGTTCCGAGGGGACTCCGGTGGAAGGAGGGACTTGGGAGCAGTGCGTCCAATCAAGCAACCTGGAGAATAACTTGATTAATTACAGAGATGGGGGAATGGGGCAACAATGATTTTCGGCAAGAACACGTGTTTACTTCCATTATGTAATTTTATAGGGATTTCACTTAAATTTGTTCAACAATAAGACAGTCCATTTCTAAAAATATCAGAATCACATCAAATCGAGTATTGACTCTCAGAAAATGATGCCATTATCATTATTATATATAATAGTTATTAAATTATTATATATAATTTAATTTAACTGGATCCAGAAATAATTTCAATCAGTTTATTTATTTATTTATTTATTTTATTTTATTTTATTTTTATTTTTTTGATGGAGTCTCACTCTGTCGCCCAGGCTGGAATGCAGTGGAGTGATCTCAGCCCACTGCAACCTCCACCTCCCGGGTTCAAGCAATTCTTCTGCGTCAGCCTCCCGAGTAGCTGGGACTACAGGCTCACACCACCACGCTTGGCTAATTTTTGTATTTTTAGTAGAGACGGGGTTTCACCATATTGGCCAGGTTGGACTTGAACTCCTGACTTCATGATCTGCCCACCTCAGCTTCCCAAAGTGTTGAGATTACAGGCATGAGCCACCACGCCCAGCCTGTTCTCACTTTGGTAATAAGAACATACTCGAGACTGGGTAATTTATAAAGGAAAGAGATTTAATTGATTCACAGTTCCACATGGCTGGGGAGGCCTCACAATCATGGCAGAAGATGAAAGAGAAGGAAAGTCCTGTCTTCCATGGTGGCAGGCAAGAGAGTGTGTGCAGGGGAAATAGTATTTATGAAACCATCAGATCTCATAAGACATATTCACTATCATGAGAACAGCATGGGAAAGACCCACTTCCATTATTCAATTACCTCCTACTGGGCCCCTCCCATGACAGGTGGGAATTACAGGAGCTACCATTCAAGATGAGATTTGGGTGGGGACACAGCCAAACCATATCAACAAGTATGATTATGGTGGTGATGTCCTCAATGTAATTAAGTGGGAATTTCCTAGCAATTGAAGAAAAAGAGAAACAGGATAAGTCACAAAGTCTCATGATCTGACAAAAGTTTCACCAAAGCATTTAATAGGAGAGCAATTTTTTTTTTTCCTAGCACTAAACTCTTAGGAGAATTTATTGTGGGACCTTTACGCACTAGGCAATGCAATGAATACTATCTTCAACAGAAGTTTTACCAAAAAATGCAGAAATACATCTTCTCATCTTTGTTTCACATGATCCTATAGTAAAAGCCTTGATGAAAATGTGGCATGGAAATGTAGCTCTTTAAAGGCACTTCTGAGAGGACACTAGCTCAGTTGACAGTGGCTCCAGGTTGGCAGTACCACAAGGCGTATTCCTTTAACCATCCACCAGACCAAACTGCAGTTACCAGAATATTCACCCCTCTTTTCCTGACATGTCAAGGTCTGGAGGGTAGCATTTGTTTTCTTGTTTTTCTTTTTACTTGTATTTGTATCCCAGTGTCCAGCACTGTGCCTGGTCCACAGTAGGCATTTCATACCAGATGTTGCACAGAGGATTTAAGTGAATGTATTGATAGTGCTTAGCTTGGTGTGTCTCTCAACCAGGCGCTGCACAAATGAGGCCCCACACCAAGGTTCTCACCTGCCAGCTCGTGTCAGCACCACCTGGTGACTTTCATACACAAAAACATGATCAGCTTGGAGTTCTGAGTAGAAGAATATCACCTTCTATGCAACCTTCCTTTTGCAAAGCCACGTGGCTCCCGCTGCCTAGATGGCCAATATCCCCAGTGTCCTACCTGGAGCCTCCTGCCTAGATACCTAGATCTGCAGCATCTTTCCAGAAAAGTGGTCATTAAGCCTTTGCCTCATTCCTGTGACCTCTCCCACAGGCTTCCAGCACGTGGCTCTTTTGCTGCATTAGCCAGGGTCAACTTCTGCAGCTGCTGACAGGTTGTCCGACCAGAAAGTGTCTGAAGGGCTACTGCTCATGCCAGACAGGAAGTAAGTGGCTTTCTGTGGCTCTATCGTACATGAGGCTTTCCAGGATTGCTGGTGAATGACTGAGGCTCTCTATAGGGGAAGCCAGGCAGGGTGTGTTGGACTCAGCTCATACGGTCCTCCAGAGCAGGCTGTGCACATCTCTTTTACCGACTCTGCCTTCAGTGACCTCACCTGGTAGTTTGATATCAGCCATAGTGAAAATATTTACAGCATGGAAATTGGCAAACTCTGTACTTCAGGTTTGGTGGATTTTTCTTCCTCCACAAAGAGCCAGTTGTTAAACATTTACCATCACACCACTGACAGCCAAAGAAGAAGAGAAGAAAGAGTAATGGAGAAACGGTCTCCGAGCCTTCCCCATCCAGTCCACCTTAGATAAACCCAGATTATTCTTTTCACTCAAAATTTTCCCCTGCCCTCCCAGTGACTAAAAAAGGGGCGAGCAAACATTTTCTTAAAGGGCAGGGTGGAAAATATTTTAGGCTTTCCTGAGCACACAGTCTGTGTCACAACTGCCCGGTGCTGCTGTTGTATTGTGACAACAGCCATAGACAACATGTAAATTAATGGGCATGTCTGTGTTCCAATAAAACTTTATTTATAAAAACAGGTGGCAGACCAGATTTGTGCCCCAAGCTATAGTCTGCAGACACCTGATCAAATACATGAATCCAAACACCAGCATGGCAATCCACGACCACTGGTATTAATTCCTACGCTTGCCAGTGTCATTTTTTTATAACTCCTCTGCTTTCCCTAGGAGTAGAGTGCGTTCTTCCTAAACTCACCTCTCTAATTTGATAACTGTGTGCTTCTCACCTCTCAGGTCGTCCCACAGGAATATCTGCTCCCGAGACCCTTTTCAAACCCTGACCCTGTTCTTAGGTTCATCTTAAAACCTGCTGACATGCATTGCCCTTGCATTTACCATACTTCATTATATCCAAATATACAGACTCTCCCACATTTCATTGAACTCTGTCCCCCAACCAGATGCACAATAGATGTATTTTTTTCTGTTTCATGGTTATATAAAGGGCGTCCTTGACCTCAGGGCTGCTGTTGCACTGTTGACATCATCTCCACCTCCACTGGGCCCAGCCCAACATGGTTGGGCACACTGGTAGGTGCTTAGGAGTAACTAGAAACAAAAATTAAGATTATTTTGTTATTATTTTATTATTCATTATTTTATTGTTGTCCAGAAGTTCTTCCTAAATGTGATGTCACAGTGAGCCCTCCCACAAAACCGTCCTTGACATCATTTCCCTGAACTGTCTGTGCAGCCCCTAGACATGACATCTGCCTGCTTTGAGCTTCATTTATTTCTATCCACGAAAAAGAAGAGTTATGATCCTTGATCCTTCTGGTCTCTATAATCTAGAAAATATTTTTCTGGATCAATTCATGGCATTACCTCTATACCTTGACTTCTTCATTACTGCAAGCCCAGGGGCAATAAATAGGAAGCTGCCTCTCCCATGCTGGCCCCTCACATTATGCTCTATAGATATTCTTAAGGGGCCAATCAGTGGTCTTAAAATGCACTTTATTACTGACAAATACTTGCACTATTGTCATGTCTCTGTAATATATGAATCCAAGCAATCTCTTAAATTGAAGATCAAACTGAGTTTGACCAATAATTGTATAAATGTCACTAACGTTTTTATTTTATTTGAGGTTTTAGTTGATTGTTCTTTCAAGAAGCTGAAATGATTTAATGTCAAGTTCACATGGCTTTTCAAAAGGAAGATAGAAGATTATATTCTTCCACTCACAACCCCAAGTTTTTTAACATGATTCACATGTTAAATTTCCGGTCTGATATCAACTGTAAACTATATAGGTTCTGCTGGCTGTGGTATTTTTTCTTAATGCTCATAAATCCAGAGGTTATAAATCCCTCAAATTCCCATTTCTAAATGAAATGTCCATGTTGTGGTCATTTAACTTCCATAGAACAGCAATGCCTAGAATTGAAGTCATAATATTTTTTTAAGTCAAAGATTCTGTAGAAACTCAAACAAAATCATAATGTGTAATTTCTATAGTTACCTAAATATATATAATAAACAAAGTAAAAGTGGTATTTGTTGACATAGATTGGGTGTTGACCTTCTTTTGATATACTCTGTGTAGCAAATCCAGGCAGTATAAGAGATGATAGGACCCTCCTAATAATATCAGTTTGGGCCAAGAAATGCTCAATTCCATCTGAGATCTGAATTCCATCAGCAGAGCCCTGGGCTCATCCTTGAAGCAAGGGAAGTTGGTTTGAAGAGTAAAGTCAGCTCCCATTCAAAGGCTGTCTGCTTGATCCTCAAGGGACCAAAGATGACGCCATCTTTCTTTTTTGCCCATCCTACGCCCTCGTGAAGAGGCAGTGCCAAGCCCTACCTCTCCCAAAGTGTAAAGAGCATTGGATTCGGAATGTATAAGTCCATGTTCTGATCAGACTCCACAACCACCAAATTCAGAGACTTGAAGCAAATTCTCTGGGCCCCAGTTTGTTTGTCTATTAAAAGAAAATTTCTTTTATCTTCTCTTATTGAAGAGTCTTTCCCTCCCAGGCCAGTTGTGGGAATCAAAGTGGATGATGATCTTTCTTGCCTGGCTTACCTTTTCCAAGTTTTAGTCTCAGCTTCCTCTGAGAAATCTTCCATGACCTCCCCTCCCAGCCCTAGTACCAGGTTGGATCCCTTCCCTTCCTCTGGACTCCAAAGTCACCTTTGAGTTCTGCTGCCCAGAATGTGGCTATCCTGTTGTCATTGCTCGTTTATTGGCAAGAATATTCCTTTAGATTACAATCCCCTTGAGGGCAGGGATGTATCTCTCAGCACTATACCTTCAGCGGATAGCAGAGTGCGCTTTTGAAAAATATTTTCCAAGGACACTTTCTCTCTTTTTTGCCATACCCAGCTCCATGATCTTAAGTGGTGGCAAAGATGTGAATGAAGTAGGTTTAATATTCCCAGAAACACTATTTATTTTGCAATTGAGTTTCTAAAAGGTATTATCTAGGAGGAAAGAATTTGGAGATTTCTTCAACTGATAGAGACTGCAGTAACCATTCTGCTTCCTGCAGGCTCCAAGGAGCCAAGGTCCTTGTTTCCTATGTATTCATGGAGCATTGCCTAAGAGCAGGATTTGTTGGCTAAAGCACCATCAGGAGTGCAGAGCTGGAGAAGGTGTATAGGAACATGGCCTACAAGACAAGGACACGAGCTGCAAGAGGAGCATGAACGTGAAGTGCGAACACCTGAGCTCTAGCCCTGGTGCTTCCAGAATCACTGCCCCTCTCCAGGTCTCACATTTTTCCTCTCTATGATGGACACATGCTATATCAGTTTTCTTCAAGTCTAATTTTGCCTTGTTTTGCATTGTTATCAGCCAAAAGTCATTGTTCAAAACGTAGCCTAATACAGCAGAGTCACTGTTTAAAGCAGGAATATGGAGCCCGAAGCTATGTCCTTGCCACACATACTCTCCCACATCCCCTGTGGTCCCTGAGGAAGGTGAGTGGACTTCCTAAGGTTCTTTGGGACACAGCTTGAGGACAACAATGCCAGGTGATTGGTGGCCCTGGTGGCCCTGACAGCCTCCCAGCTGTGGTTTTTATGACCTGTGGCTAGGGTGAGCAGCTTCTCCCTTGCCCTGGATGAAGAAAGCTATGGGACAAAAGACTTGCAGCACTAAAATGGGAAAGTCCCAGGAAAACTGAGCTGAATTGGTTACTCTGTCTGTGTCTTACCCAAACCACCTCTCCACACTTTGGAGAAGGGCAAGGCCCAGCATTATGCATGGTCAGGAGGGTAGGCTGGGACGTAGTGCCTTCGGGACCCATCATATATAACTGAAACCTTTCACCCAGAGCTGCCAGAAAAACAATTTGAGAGGTTGATTGAATTTTCTTTTTCTCGTTCTCTTTATTCTTTTGTTTTTGTTCTCCTTGTTCTCTTTGTCCTTTCTACCATCCTTCAGTGACTTCCATTGCCTCAGAAGAAGGATCACACAGCAGAAAAGCAGACAGAACACTAGCGTGTTTCAAAAGCCAACATTGTGGACTCGCAAACACCTGAGTTTTGGGGTTTAAAAAATCTAAGATACAAAGAACTCAGTCTACATAATATATTTTACAAGCAACATGTTTTTAAAAAGGTAAAGAGCTGTGTTCATTTCCTACTGTGCCTACAATAAGTTACCACAAACTTAGTGGCTTAAAACAGTGCAAATGTATTATCTTCCAATTTGGGAGGTCAGAAGTCTCACATGGATTGCACTGGGCTGCAATCAAGATATCAGGAGGGCTGTGCTCCCTCTGGAGGGCAAATGGGAATCCCCATTTCCTGGTCTTTTTCAGCTTCTGGAGACCACCTTCATTCCTTGGCTCATGGCCTATCCCTGCATCTCCAAGTTAGCAGTGTAGCATCTTCAAATCTCTCGCTGACTCTGACCGTCATCCCATCTCCTTTCCACCCTCTGCTTCCATCGTGATGCCACTTTCTTCTCTCCGAACCTCCTCCCTCTCTTTTCTAAAGACCCTTGTGATTACATTGGGCTTACCTGGATAATCCAGGATATTTCCCCTCATGTCAAGATCTTTAATCACATCTGTAAAGTGTCATTGCCATGTAAGATAACATATTCACAGGTTCTGAGTATCAGGGTATAGACCTCTTTTTGTGGGAAGAGGAGGTCAATATTTTGTCTACCATGAAAGTCAAGCATCTTAGCCAACCTCAAATATTCTCCAAGCTGGAGGAGGGGGAGAGACAGCAGGTCACAGGGAAGGAGAGGTCCAAGGGGATCTAGAATAACAGGACTCAGGGGGGCGATGTAGACAGAGTTGGCATTTAGACCCCACCCAGCCAACTCGAAATGCCATCTGTTCCTAGTACCAGAGAGTTTCATGGGAGTCATGCCCAGGTCCACAGATGGTCCAGTCTTTAAGAGTACTATGCCCAACGCCAGTGTCCAGAAGACTTATTGATCACCCTTGCTACCGATGTCCAGCAAGAGCCTTCTCCCATCAACTACAGTCAATATGGTACCCATTGACCATTCAGTAGGGGTAAGCCCATCTGGGCTCCATGGCTAAGTCAGGACCCCTATATAACTAACCCTATATGGAAAATTCCTAGATTCAAAGGCTGAAGTTGATTAAAAGCTCCCCCAAGAACGTAGGTGGCATGCTAGACACAAAAGGAAGAAGAAAAGAAAGAAGGAAAAAAGGAGAGAACAATATAAGAAAGAATGAAAGAAGTCCTACTACTTCATGCCTCTATTTTGTCTTGGACTGAACTAAACCAGCTCAGAATCTCCCCCAGATAATGGTGAAATTATGTTTTGTCACAGCATCATTGGGTTTGTTAAATCTGAGTCTTTATAACCTCAAAAATATTAGGTTTCTTCTTCTTTTCTTAATCCCCTGCTTACTCTAACCCTTAAAACTCAGTCCTCATAATGTGCTTATGTCAGATGCCACAGTGCTAGGATGAAAAAGTAGGGAACTGTGTGAGTTAGGGGCACTGAAAGGCAAAGTAAATCAGAGAAATGTCTTAAAATTTTACAAACTATGACTCCTGGTCACTGAATTTTATTTTATCTTTTAACAAACAGAAGACAATCAGTAGAGGACACCTATAGGAATGCATCTCATGCTCAGCACACCTTGGGGAAGAAGCTCTTGGTAAGTTCAAGGTGCTATTCTCCTGTCTTTTTTTCACTGAAATAAAAATCTCAAATCAAAAGCATCGCTCCTTTTCCTTGTATATGTCAAAATGTAGTTGGCAATGGTTGGGGTTTGTTGCCTTTATTGCTTTTAATAGCTATATAGCCACTGATTGCCCAAGCTGATGGTTAATTTAATTTCTGTCAATACAATATTGGGGCTGTCTGCATATTCAGACCATGATTAACTGCTGCAGAGTCCATAACACTGGTGTTATTATTACTGCATTTAACTACCTCTCGGGAGAAGACAAATTAAATTATGTTGAAAATGCTGTTGATTATCATTACGAACTTATTTGTAGAGCACAATTACTGATCTGTTGTAAAATAAATCAAATTTTTTATCATCTTGGTATAAATTAACTTTACTGTAGGAGAATGGAGAGTAGAGGCTGAAAGAATGTGGGCCACCTTGTATAAGTCAACAGAGCACTGAATTAAAATAATAATCACACGTGAACATAATATTATATTTTAATAACGAGCTACTTCATGACCAAGAGTGCCTCATAGATTATGGGATTTCAACAATAAAGCAGCAAGCACCATGTGTGTCGTGTGCTGTTGACTCAAATGCAGGGTGAGGCCTGGGGATGAATTATTCCTGGGCTGTGACTCCAGTTCAATCTGAAATCACCACTCGAGTAAATTAAGGAAGGCGGCTTTAAGAACACAATTACATTAATAGCTTACATGTGATCATCATTTAGCTTTTGCTATTCCCTTACAATTTACTAGGTGCTATTATGCCATAATGCAAGTTAGGCCAAATCCATGGCCTAGGATCAATAAGCCACAGCCTGTCATCTTTGCATCTGCCAGGAGAGCCAAAGACACCAGGCCTGTGGGCCCAAGCCTCCTAGACTCACCGTCACATAATTAACTAACGTGAAAGCTCGGTCTCAAGTTACCCATTAAGTGCCAACAAAGGTAATACTATTGCATGCTCCTTTCTCTATTATTTTGAGCAATTTCTGCACCTTTAAATAACTAAGTGGATCAAATGGTTGAGTAATTTGAATAAGAAATATATACCACAGAGCTCTTCTATTTAAATACACACGGCTGTGTGGCACAGCAGAGCCATACCCTGGGAGTTTAGCAGAATGCAGTTCAAGTCCACACCCTGCCATAGACAGTGTGATGCCGGGCAAGATGACCAATCCTGCTGGGCCTCAGTTTCCTCATTTGTAAAATGGGAACGTTTTGGCTTTGTGGTTTATCTGAGTGTGTTAATTTTCCTGTGCCGTGTAACAAATTAGCACAGACAAAGTAGCTTAAAACAATAACCATTTATTAGCTCACAGTTCTGCAGGTCAGGAGCCTGGATGGGCTCCACTGGGTTCTGCTCTTAGAGACTCAAAAGACTTACACCAAGGTGTCAGCCTTGGCCAGGGTCTTATCGAAGTTTCTAGGGAAAAATATGCTTCCAAACTGTCAGAATTTAGTTCCTTGTAGTTGTAGGATTGAAGTCCCCGCTGCCTTACTGACTGTCAGACCGGAACAGCTCTCAGCAACTGGAGGTTGCTTTCGGCGGCTCACCTGTGGACTTCTGCCACACCTCAGAGCCAGCAACCAAGGGTGGGATCCTTCTTGCTTGGAATCATCCTGACTTCTCCTTCTACCACCAGCTGGAGAAAACTTTGAGCTTTAATGGACCCTTAGGAATACAAAATCAATGTACAAAAATCAGCAGCATTTCTATATACCAATAAGATTCCAACAGACAGCCAAATCAAGAATACAATCCCATTTACAGTGGCCACACAAAAATTAAATACCTAGGAATATGTCTAACCAAGGAGGTGAAAGACCTCTACAAGGAGCAGCTACTATTTGCAGAACAGTGGTTATTCCAGACAGTTCAGTGGGCAATGTGATAAAGTAAGTTTTACACAAACAGTAAACTATGATGCAGATTCTAAGGATTCCCATTGTTCACAGGTAAACACTGAGCCCCACAGTAGAGAAGTCACCTATCCTGGGTTGCACTGCTTGTGTCAAGGCTGACACTCAAACTTCAATGTCTTGAACCACTAGCTGAGTCACTGCTCATTCCCCATGATACATCTATATCAAAATCCTTCATGAGGTCATCCACCTGAGGCACAGAGTCTAATTCCCTCCAACTATGTCTTGGGAATCTTGTTTGGATTTCTGGTTCTTTCCTTAGGTAGATGTGCCCGCCTCTTATTTTGCTCTTACATCAACTAAGCTGCACATGAATCCTTTTATTAATTATCAAGCACTCCATGAATATTCAGCCACTTTTTGCAAAGGCTTTTATCCTCACAAGATTGGGCCAACAGCCCAGATGCTGCCCACATGAAGGTGGAGAACCAGGGCCATTGAAGTCCTCCTCACCAGGATGAGGTCTTGCATTCAGGTGATCATCCACCATGTAACTCAAGGAGCCATCTGGATCCCTGCACTCCCATTCCCGTTCTTTGTGGTGGAAAGTACTATAACACCTTTCACTGCCAATTCCAGCAGTATCAAAACTAACCAAAGTTCACAAAAAGCAAATGCTAAATAAACCACACACTGAATAGAAATGTCAAGTAGAGAAGGCTGGAGTATCTTTTAATGGAGTTCTATCAAGATTTTTCAAGCACCTATTCTGTATATGACACTCTTATTATCTTGTCCCTAACCCAAGCTGAAATGTAGCCAAACCATTTGCTGGAGCTGAAACTCGGCATGCATTTCCACCCTCCACACATTTGCCCATGGTGTTCCTGCCACCTAAAGCACCACTTCAGTATTCTTTTCAGGTGAATTACTACTCATTCTTAGAGCTCCTCCCCTGGCCCTCCCCACAGAGTGAGGATTTCCTTCACTGGGCTTCTGTGGTGGGCTCTCGGACCTGTATGATAAGTCCTGCCATATAATATTGTCACTGTTGGATTTCTCATGCTGCGTTTCCTAAAGGCAGGCACCATATCTGCTTGTCTTATTAGAGAACCTGGCTCAGAGAAGCATTCAGTAAGAGTGTGCAGAATGAAAGAATGGAAGGAGATTGGGTACCTGGGAAGTGGTCCATGCACCATAGGTTGACAATTGGCAGTATTGCTGTGCCCCTGATAAAGGCCAGAACCTAACCATGTTCAGTCATTCATTCCTCCCTCCCTTCATTCATTCATTCAACTGTATTTACTGAGCATACTCTTTGAACCAAATATGGTAGAGTGCACTGTACAGGGGAACTGATACAGTGAGGACTGGAACTGGACCCAGGCCCTCACTTCACAGTCCAGTGGGGAAGATGGACAATAAATAAATGAAATCATCACACAAATGATTATAAAATCACCACTGGAACAAGGGCTATGAAGGAAGGGAGCAGAAGTTATGCAATGGTGATGTGGGAATTTGACACATTAAGGAGGTATAGGTCGCTTTTCCTGAGGAAATGGCAGTGGAGTTCAGAGTTTAGGCAGGTGTGAACATGAATTAGTGTGGGTGCTCTGGAGGAAGAGTTCAAGGTTAACATAGGTGGGTAAGATTCAGGAAGCAAAATGAGAAAGACTCAAGAGGAGGTTGGTCAGTGCGAGTGGATGGACAACTTGTAGGATATGGAAGGCTTTTCTGGAGAGCTGATGAATAGTTTTAGCAGATAAAGTGACTCCTGCTGCAACATGGCAATTGAAATGAGTAGTAGAAGAGGCAAGGGAACAGCTGGGAGGCATTGCAATGGCCCAGGGTGAGAAATAGTTGCTTGGACTAGGGAGTTAGTGATACAAATGGAGAGACATGGAGAGATTCAATATTTTGAGAAAACATTAAGAGGTGGTGGTGCAAAACTAATCAATGGTGAGAAAAATTAGAATCAGTAAACTGAGGGCTGAGGTAATGAAGAAGGGGAGCAGGGAACTTTCTAGAGACATAGAAACATTTGATATTTTGATCTGGATGGTGTTTACACAGTGTGTACAAGAGCAGAAATTCTTCATCCTTTACACTCGTAATTTCTGCATGTTATTGCATTTATTAAACCAAATTGAAAACCCAAGAAAGGATGTGGTAGTCCAACTTTGAGGGGCAGGGGAGACAGGGTCATTTGAGGATTCTAGTTTGCATAACTTACCTGGCAGGAAAGGAGCAAGTGTGGAGCAAAAGACTTCTCCCAGGTCCTCCACACAGGTGTCCAACAGCCCTGGTGATCAACAACCAGGCAACTGCATCATCTCCCTGGACTGCTCCTGAGGGGAGAGATGGACAACAAATTACACAGTTCTTCCATTCTTGACCCTTCTCTTTCCACATTCTGCTCCCTGGTCTTTCCTCCACTGACTCATTCCCCCAAAGCAACGGTTTTCAATGAGGTTTGATTAGTTGCTGGCTCAAGTTTCACCCTCTCTTCTCTATACTCTCATCTTCATTTAAATATCACCTCCTTGGAGAGGTCCCCTGACCCCTAGCTAATATAGTTCCTCCCTTTTATCTCAGCCCATTTGTTTTCTTTGTGATTTGAAATTAATCTCTGTCACTGACTGTCAAGATTGTGTGTATAATTCATATACTCATTCATTTGTTCATTCATTCTTCCATTAATTTATTTCTTCACTCTTAAACATCTATTTGGAATCCAGATGTCATCTAGGATAAATCAACTTTCTTGCAATCTAGGCAATATCTGGGTGCACCCTGTTCTGAGTCCTTTGATGTCTCCCTTCTCAAGAATTTCTGTAAATTCCCAGAGGGATTACATTTTAAAGTTCTGAATTTCTGCCACTTCCATATTCCTATTCCTTTCCATGACACACTGCAGATACCCTTCTAGATCTGAATGCATAGCCCCTTCTCCATCCCCCACCCCCAAGCCACTCACCTGGTCCGAGTTTATAGTTGTTAATTACAAAGAAGTAGGTTTTGGTGAACTTGAGCAAGTTAAGAACTTATTAGAAGAGGACAGAGAGGCTCATGGAAATTAACAAGAAGCCAGAAGAATCAGGATCAGGCAGGAGCTTCAAAAGGAGGACATAGCCAATGCCCTTTCACCAGAATTGTCTTCTTGGAATACCTGAGCCACTGCACCCTCACTTCTATGCCACTGGGCTCACAGTTGCTGTATTAGCTCATTTTCACACTGCTGATAAAGACATACTTGAGACTGGGAAGAAAAATAGCTTTAATGGACTTACAGTTCCACATGGCTGGGAAGGCCTCACAATCAGGGTGGAAGGCAAGGAGGAGCAAGTCACATCTTACATGGATGGCAGCTGGCAAAGAGAGAGCTTGTGCAGGGAAACCCTGCCTTATAAAGCCATCAGATCTCATGTGATTTATTCACTATCATTCGAACAGCATGGGAAAGACCTGCCCCCATGATTCAATTACCTCCTACCAGGTCCCTCCCACAACATGTGGGAATTCAAGATGAGATTTGGTTGGGGACAAAGCTAAATCACATCAATTGCTAAGGATAAATGAGCTCACCTTACCTTTGAGCATGAGTATCTGCTTAGCTCCCATGAGCCAAGGGAAAGGAGAATGGATGCATTTTCCACTCTAACTGTTAGAAGGGAGACACAGCTCTGACTCCCCGCCCCCTTCTTTGTGATTCCCCTCAACCAGAACAATGTTTCTACCCTGTGCACCCAAAATGACAAATGTTCTCAACAATGACCCAAAATATGTCAAAACTTCTCTGGGAGAGGGATCATGGGGAAAGGAACTATGGCATGTTACAGAGTGCAATACCAGTGTTTGTTAGTGATTTGTCATTCAGGTCATTGAAGGGAGTTTCTTCAATAGCCAATCCACCACTTGCAGCTCCTAGCCTCTATGTTGCTGGCTCAAGTTTCACCCTCCCTTCTCTACATTCTCATCTCCATTTAAATATCACCTACTTGGAGAGGTCCCCTGACCCCTAGCTACTATAGCTGCTCCCTTTCCATCTCAGCCCAGCATTTGTTTTCTTTGTAATTTGAAATTCATCTATTTGTGCATTTACATCTTGCAGGTCTGTATCTTCCACAGGAACATAGGGCTATAGGTCCTAGCCTGAAGGTTGACCCATGCAGGCATTCAAAAAATGTTTTGGCCATGCCTAGCAGGTGCCTGGGAGTGAGAGTTAAGGCAGGAAGACTTGTCAGGAGGCCCTGAAAGTAGGTCAGGTAAGAGATAAGGACTTAAATCGAGGGAGTAGGGATGCAGGAGAATGAGAAGGGTCAATCTGAGTCAGTGTCGGTTGATGTGGAATCTAAAATAAATGTAGGGTATACACAGAGGAGTCAAGAATAGCCCAACTCCCATAGTAGGAGCAGGTAAATACTCCTTAACTAAATGAATGGATGAACAGTGGCAGGGTCATCTTAGGGCTGTGATGGGTCACAGTGACCATCTCAGAAGGAGTGGGAGGCCCTGAAGAAGAGGCCATGACTGTCTTTGACTTTTTTACATTTCAGGATTTTTATTTATCCCTTACTTTGGTTTTGTGGCTCTTTTGCTCCTCAGTCATCTAAAAGCCCATGGCCATTTTTAAATCTTTATGGAAACAGAACCAGTAAGAGGGAAGTTAAAGAAATCTATCCTGAATAAAACTCAGAAGAACTACAAGGGTTGATGTTAGGAGAAAGGGTTAGACCATTTCTGAACTTGAGATGGTGTCTTGGGGCTTCACAAATGTGTATTTGTCCAAAATACACCGCATAAATTCAATGTGCATATTCTGAGTTAGCTTTTGCAAAGTTATATTGTGGTAAATACATCTCCCCTGAGTCCTTGGGGCTTGCACTAACAAAGGTACATTTCTCTTATTACTTGTTGGCTGCAAGATCTGTGGCTTAGGTCCACGTATGTATCTTCTTCATTCTAGACCAATGGAAGAATCCCCTTCTGAATATATTGTTCTCTTGATAATGAGGAAATAGAGCATGGCCGATCCACGCAGTGGCAGTTAAAGCTTCTGCTCAGAAGAGGCATATATCCCTCCTGCTCACCAAAGCAAGGAGCAGGGCCAACCATGCCTGATGCCATTAGAGGTTGTAGTGAGCTGAATGTGTCCCTTCCAAAGATGTGACCACCTGGAACCAGTTAATATGACCTTCTTTTGTCTTTGCAGAAGTCATTGCATTAAGGATCTTGAGATGAGATCATCGTGTAATAGGGTGAGCTCTAAATCCAATGCCAGGTGTCCTTATTAAACAAGAGAAAGGGGAAATACACACAGCAGGGAAGACCACATGAAGACAAGGCACAGATTGGGGTTATGCAGCCACAGACCAAGGAACTTAAGGATTGCTGTCAACCCCCAGAAACCAGGAGACAGTCATGGAACAGATTCTCCCTCAGAGCATCCAGAAGAAACCAATTCTGCCAAAACCTTGATTTCAGACTTTTGGGCTCCAAAACTGTCAGAGAATATGTTTCTGTTATTTTAAGTCACCCAATTTGATAATTTTATAAGGGCAGCCTTGGGAAACTAATAGGAGTGTAATCCTTTCAGGGAAGGAGTCACAAGATTTATCCAAAGCCCCTTCTCTGTGCTAGGACTGAACATTCTGGTGAAAAGAACTAGCCCTTTCCTCGAGCAGCTCAGCCCCTGAACTAACAACAGCACCTGCCCACCAGACAATTGACCCTTACATGACCTCAGTTTTCTTGACTTCACCTACCGTCCTGGGTATTTCCTCTGTGTACAGCTCTGCCCACCTGACCAGGAGCTTCCAGTAGGTCACTATTTCCTCTCTTTCTCCCAACCAAATGACCTTGGCTTGACCACTGAGGAGCACCCTGAGAACCTGACCTTGGCTTGACCACTGTGGACCTCCTTGAGACCATGACCTTCGCGTGAGCACTGCTGAATAGCCTGAGACCATGAGAAACTGCCTGAGACCATGCCCTTGACTTGAACACTGAGGAACAGCCTGAGATCTGGACCTTGACTTGACCACCGAAGAACACATGAGATCGTGAGGAGCCATCTGAGACCACGACCTTGACTTAACCAATGAGGAACCACCTGAGACCATGATCTTAGCTTGACCACTGTGGAACACCCTCAGACTATGAAGAGCTGCCTGAGACCAAGACCTTGGCTTGACCACTGAGGAACACCCTGAGACCACAAAGAACTGTCTGAGACCATAACCTTGGCTTGACTACTAGGGAACATCCTGAGACCATGAGGAAATGCCTGAGGCCACGACCTTGGCTTGACCACTGAGGAACAGCTTGAGACCACAGAGCTAAAGACCCCCAACCCAAATGCTTCTTGAAGGACATATCTACCTCCAGGAAAAAAATATAACCACCACACAAAGCTGTCCCACTGCCCAGCACAGTTTGTATAATATGGACCTGGGACAGTTTTGCTACGTGGGGGCACAAAGTCACAGACAGCCTAGTTCCCCGCCCTGCTGCAGTGGCACTTGAACAATTGCATTATTATTTTCCGGGACGTGCTCTGAGTGGCCTTGCAAGAGCTGGAGCCAGATTAACTTAGCTCCCTGTCACAAATTGGAACTGACGTGTCATTCATGTGAGAGCTGTACGTGATAAAGAAATATTTCATTTGGATAAAACAAGTGCAATCTGCAATATTTTTTTTTTTTTGTCAGAGGAGACTCCTCAGTCTTCACTCAAGCTGTAAAGGGTGCTGGTGTGTTCTAGGGGTTGGGAGGGAGAAGTGTTATATTACATAAGCTACTGGCTGTTTTGAAAACACATAGTGCTTTGTTCATAGAACTCAGGTACAGAGAAGAACCAAAAGAATCAACCTACTCTTGCTTTTTCTTGGAAGTCTGGGATTGTCACACAGCTCCCCATGACACTGTAAGAGCTGACACAAGAGTGCTGGCGTCTCCACTCTGGCCTATTAGTGTACCCATATCCCAGCCTTGCTCCTTGGTTCCAGGAAAATCTCTCACTCAGAAAGAATGGAAGATATTCCCTTCCATACTTGGTTCTACATGCCCTGTTCACCTGCTTACTCCAGTGCACCTTGCGGTCCCAGGAGAGAACTTTCTTCTCCTGCAACATCTCCCCAGTGCACAAAGACAGGGTTAGATGCATCCTCCTGCCCATTTCCTCCCTACACACATGCCCTGCATGCCTGGCCTCCTTTCTCACAGCATTTCTGACACCACTGCAATGACAAGTTCACTCACCTGTCTGTTCGGCTACACTGGGAACTGTGCTGCTTCCTTAGCTGATGGATACACCTTTCCACTGAGTCACTGATTGAATCCATACATGGAGAGCCTACTCCTTGGAATTTAGGAGTTAACTCCCAGATACCTCTATCCCTTGGCAAACTGTGCTCTGTGAGAAGAACTCTTAAAGGAAGAATTCTTTTTGTCCACCATGCAAAAATCTCACAACTCATTCACAAGATCTCTAGCCCTAACAGTGTGAAACCATGAAGTGTCAACCCTGGTCCCCCTCCCACCTCTTCCAGGGTCCCCTCTGGACCTCCGGGAGAGCATCCTTCTGTCCTGGTCCTGGGTCCGAATCAGCCACTAAGAAGGCAGGAGAGCAAAAGACCATTGCTCCCCAGGAGAAGTTGCAGAAACAGAGGTGGCCTGGAGGTCAAGGTAGGTCCAGGTTGATTTCTTGAGAAGTCACTTATTTCAGTGCAGCCAACTGAGGACATTAGTAGGAGTTTTGCTGAGACTCTTGAGGATTTTAACAGCCTCTGGACAAGCCCTGCATAAGCCTCATCTTCAGCAGTTCTGTGAGACATCCAAGATGGCCCTGCTGCCCATCTGAGAGCTTCTCATTTCTCACATAAAAACACCTCATATAGATTTTTTTAGACATAGACAAACTAATTCTCAATTTATGTAGAAAGGCACAGGCCCAAGAATCGCTAAAACAACCTTGAAAAAGAAGAACAAAGTGGGAGGAATCACTCCACTCAATATTAAATCTAACCATGTAGCTAGAGTGATCCAGACAGTGTGATATAGTCTGAGGAACGGCTACATTGACCAATGGAACAGACTAGAGACCCAGAAATCAGCCCATACAAATATGCCCAGTGATTTTGGTCAAAGGTGCAAACACAATTCAGTGGAAGGGGAATTGCCTTCTTAACAGACGGTGCTGCAGCAATTGGATGGCCAGAGGCAGAAGAAAACTTCACAGCTTAATCAAAGACCAACTCAAAATGTGTTATGGACATAAATGTAAACATGAGAAACTGTAAAGCTTTTGGGGGGGAAAAAAAAGAAAGAGAATATCTTCAGGACCCAGCACTAGGCAAAGAGTTCTTAGATTTAATGCAAAAGTATAATATATAAAAGAAAAATTGATAAATTATACCTCATCAAAATTATACCTCATCAAAATTATAATCTTTTGCTTCACGAAAGACCCCATTAAGAGGATGAAAAGAAAAGCTATAGACTGGGAAAAAATATTTGCAAACCACATATCTAGACATATCTAGAATATACATTTTTTTTAATTTTCAACATTTAACAGTAGAAAAGAAAAACAAAAAAAAATCCAGTTAGAAAACAGATAAAAGACATGAACAGACATATCACCCAAGAGCATGTTTTACATTGAACATCAAAAGATGTCCAACATCATTAGTCATTAGGGAAATGCAAATCAAAGCCACAGTAAGCTATCACTACACACCTACAAGAATGGCTGAAATAAAAAATAGTGACAACATCAAATGCTGGCAAGGATGTGCAGAAATTAAATTATTCATGTATTGCTGGTGGGAATGTAAAATGGAACAAACATTCTGGACAATAGCTTGGCAGATTCTTATTAAACCAAATATGCAATTACTGTACAATTATACTCTTGGGCATTTATCCCACAAAAGTGAAAACGCCTGTTGACACAAAAATGGGCACATACATATTTACAGCAATTTTATTCCTAATAGCCAAAAAAAATACCCCATTACGCTTCAATAAGTGAATGTTTAAATAAACTGTGATACATCAATACCATCATGGAATATTATTAAGCAATAAAATGGAACGAACTATTGATACATGCAACAGATTGGATGACTCTCCAAGGAATTATGCTAAGTGAAAAAAGCCCATTTTCAAAGGTTACATACAGTATAATTTCATTTACATAATGTTCTTGAAATAAGCAAATTATAGAAATGGAGAAGAGACTGGTAGTTACCAAGTGTTAGGGATAGCAGAAATGGCAGAGGGTGATGGGAATGGATGTAGCTATAAAATGGCAAAACAGAATTTTTGTGATGATGGATTATTCTAGGTCTTGACTGTAGTGGTAGATACACACACCTACACGTGTTACCAAAATAGAACAAAGTACACACATACTTACACAAAAATGAGTACAAATGAAATGGGGAATCTGAATACGATCTGTAGGTCATACGAAAGCCAAAAACCCAGTTGGTAATATTGTACCGTAGTTTGCAAGATGTTACCATGTCAGGAAACTGGCTAAAGTGTACATGGAGTTTCTCTATATAATTAGGTATTGGTTTGCAAATATTTTCTCCCAGTCTATAGCTCTTGTTTTCATCCTCTTAATGGGGTCTTTCATGAAACAAAATTTTATAATTTTGAAGAGTAATGATTTATCAATTTTTCCTTTTATATGTTACATTTTTTAATTAAATCCAAGAACTCTTTGCCTAGCCATGTCAGGAAACTGGCTAAAGTATACACTGAGTTTCTGTATATATATTATATATATAGATATATATAGATATATATAACATATATAGTGTATATATATAACATATATATAATATATGTAACATATAATATATAACATATATAATAATACATATAAAGTACATAATATATATTTATTTTTACTTATTTATTTTTGAGACAGAGTTTCACTACTGTTGCCTAGTCTGGAGTGCAATGCCACGATCTCAGATCATTGCAACCTCCGCCTCGCGGGTTCAAGCAATTCTCCTGCCTCAGTCTCCTGAGTAGCTGAGATTACAGGTGCCCACCACTATGCCCAGCTAATTTTTTGTATTTTTAGCAGAAATGGAGTTTCATCATGTTGGTCAGGCTGGTCTCGAGCTCCTGACCTCAGGTGATCTACCTGCCTTGGCCTCCCAAAGTGCTGGGATTACAGGCGTGAGCCACCATGCCCAGCCACGATATATAATTTTATATCATATATAATTACATGTAAAGTGCTATATATGTGACATATTATTATATATAATATGCTAAGTGTGTAATATATAATATATAATAATATATTATTATATATTATATAATATATAAATATATTATATAATATATAAATATATTAATATATTATATAATATATAATATATATTATATGTTATATGTTATATAATATATATTATATGTTATATAATATATGTTATATGTTATATGTTATATAATATATGTTATATGTTATATGTTATATAATATATGTTATATGTTATATAATATGTTATATATAATAATATATTATGTTATATATAATAATATATATATTATGTTATATATAATAATATATATATTATGTTATATATAATAATATATATAATGTTATATATAATAATATATATATTATGTTATATATAATTATATATATTATATTATATATAATAATATATGTTATATTATATATAATAATATATATGTTATATTATATATAATAATATATATATTATATTATATATAATAATATATATATTATATTATATATAATAATATATATATTATATTATATATAATAATATATACTATGTATTACATATAATAATATATATATTATATTATATATAATAATATATATATTATATTATATATAATAATATATATATTATATTATATAATAATAATATATATATTATATTATATATAATAATATATATATTATATTATATATAATATATATTATATTATATATTATATATAATAAGATATATATTATATTATATATAATATATATTATATTATATATTATATATAATAATATATATTATATTATATATTATATATAATAATATATATATTATATTATATATTATATATAATAATATATATATTATATTATATATTATATATAATAATATATATTATATTATATATTATATATAATAATATATATTATATTATATATTATATATAATAATATATATTATATTATATATTATATATAATAATATATATTATATATAATAATAGATATATAATAATATATATTATATATAATAATAGATATTATATATAATAATAGATATATAATAATATATATTATATATAATATATATAATAATATATATTATATATAATATATATAATACATATATTATATATAATATATATAATACATATATTATATATAATATATATATTATATATAATACATATATTATATATAATATATATTATTATATGTAATATATATATTATATGTAATAATATATATTATATGTAATAATATATATTATATGTAATAATATATATTATATATTATATGTAATTATATATTATATATAATAATATATATTATATGTAATAATATATATTATATATAATAATATATGTTATATGTTATATATAATAATATATGTCATATGTTATATATAATAATATATGTCATATGTTATATATAATAATATATGTTATATATAATAATATATGTTATATATTATGTATAATAATATATGTTATATATAATAATATATGTTATATATAATAATATATGTTATATATAATAATATATGTTATATATAATATATAATAATATATGTTATATATAATATATAATAATATATGTTATATGTTATATATAATAATATATGTTATATGTTATATATAATAATATATGTTATATGTTATATATAATAATATATGTTATATGTTATATATAATAATATATGTTATATATAATAATATATGTTATATGTTATATATAATAATATATGTTATATATAATAATATATGTTATATGTTATATATAATAATATATGTTATATATAATAATATGTGTTATATGTTATATATAATAATATATGTTATATATAATAATATATGTTATATGTTATATATAATAATATATGTTATATGTTATATATAATAATATATGTTATATATAATAATATATGTTATATGTTATATATAATAATATATGTTATATATAATAATATATGTTATATGTTATATATAATAATATATGTTATATATAATAATATATGTTATATGTTATGTATAATAATATATGTTATATATAATAATATGTTATATATAATAATATATGTTATATATAATAATATATGTTATATGTTATATATAATAATATATGTTATATATAATAATATATGTTATATGTTATATATAATAGTATATGTTATATATAATAATATATGTTATATGTTATATATAATAGTATATGTTATATATAATAATATATGTTATATGTTATATATAATAGTATATGTTATATATAATAATATATGTTATATGTTATACATAATAGTATATGTTATATATAATAATATATGTTATATGTTATATATAATAGTATATGTTATATATAATAATATATGTTATATGTTATATATAATAATATATGTTATATATAATAATATATGTTATATGTTATATATAATAATATATGTTATATATAATAATATATGTTATATGTTATATATAATAATATATGTTATATATAATAATATATGTTATATATTATATATAATAATATATGTTATATATTATATATAATAATATATGTTATATATTATATATAATAATATATGTTATATATTATATATAATAATATATGTTATATATAATAATATATGTTATATATAATAATATATGTTATATATAATAATATATGTTATATATAATATATGTTATATATAATAATATATGTTATATATAATATATGTTATATATAATAATATATGTTATATATAATATATATGTTATATATAATATATATATTATATATTATATATAAAATATATATTATATATTATATATAATAATATATTATTATATATTATATATAATATATATTGTATATAATAATATATATTATATATTATATATTATATATAATAATATATTATTATATATTATATATAATATATATTATATATAATAATATATTATTATATATTATATATAATATTTATTATATATTATATATAATAATATATTATTATATATTATATATAATATTTATTATATATTATATATAATAATATATTATTATATATTATATATAATAATATATAGTATATATTATATATAATGGTATATATTATATATAATGGTATATATTATATATAATGGTATATATTATATATTATTATATATTATGTTATATATAATAATATATATTATATATTATATATTATATATACTTATATATTGTATTATATATAATATGTATACTTATATATTATATTATATATAATAATATATACTTATATATTGTATATATATAATAATATATACTTATATATTGTATTATATATAATGATATATACTTATATATTGTATTATATATAATAATATATACTTATATATTGTATTATATATAATAATATATACTTATATATTATATTATATATAATAATATATACTTATATATTATATTATATATAATAACATATACTTATATATTATTATATATAATAACATATACTTATATTATATTATATATAATAACATATACTTATATTATATTATATATAATAACATATACTTATATTATATTATATATAATAACATATACTTATATTATATTATATATAATAACATATACTTATTATTATATTATATATAATAACATATACTTATATATTATATTATATATAATAACATATACTTATATATTATATTATATATAATAACATATACTTATATATTGTATTATATATAATAACATATACTTATATATTATATTATATATAATAACATATACTTATATATTGTATTATATATAATAACATATACTTATATATTGTATTATATATAATAACATATACTTATATATTATATTATATATAATAACATATACTTATATATTATATTATATATAATAACATATACTTATATATTATATTATATATAATAGCATATACTTATATATTATATTATATATAATAACATATACTTATATATTATATTATATATAATAACATATACTTATATATTATATTATATATAATAACATATACTTATATTATATTATATATAATAACATATACTTATATATTATATTATATATAATAACATATACTTATATATTATATGATATATAATAACATATACTTATATATTATATGATATATAACATATACTTATATATTATTATATACAATAACATATACTTATATATTATATTATATACAATAACATATACTTATATATTATATTATATATAATAACATATACTTATATATTATATTATATATAATAACATATACTTATATATTATATTATATATAATAATATATACTTATATATTATATTATACATAATAATGTATACTTATATATTATATTATACATAATAATATATACTTATATATTATATTATATATAATAATATATACTTATATATTATATTATATATAATAATATATACTTACATATTATTATATATGATAATATATACTTATATATTATATTATATATAATAATATATACATATATATTATTATATATAATAATATATACGTATATATTATTATATATAATAATATATACTATATATTATATATTTGTATATTATATTTATATATTGTATCATATATAATATAGAGAGACTCTGTGTGTGTGTTTGCAATTATCTCAACATAAGAATTTAACTATTAAAAAAGCCAAACACTTCATAGATGGAATTTATGAATGACTGCTCTGTTCTTTACTAAATTCTAAGTGCTGGAAACTGTTCCCCACTCCAATCCCTCACAAAAAAAAGAGACTTTAATAGACACAGTTAAAACAGAAAGGTTTCTGTTGAAATGAACACATGCGAACAGAAAGGCACTGAATTCTTTGTTCCCTCCTAGGAGTCTTCTTGATCTATACCATCAGTGGAAATGAATGAAAGATAGCAGTTGGCTTCTTCTCTTGGGCTGATGTGCTATTTATTGCTACTGGTTATTAAACGTACACACACAGAGAGAAAGAGGAAAATGAAAAAGAGATTTTTCTCTATGAAAAGCAACAGAAAGTATTAGTCAATATCTGCTTGATGCAAAACCCCAGTATTTTGCTTCTCATTTCTCTGTGCAAAACCTACTAAGATGCACAATAGATTTGAGCAAAGTATAGATTAAATGCAGACTTTGAACTGTGTGTAGAAACTTAGATTGGATTTCTTTATGATTTAAGACATGTTAGGTCATTCATAATTCATCACAAGCACATCTTCAGTTAATGTAGTAAAAACAGCCCCTCCCAGCCTTTTCTATAACGCGCCAGAAAGATGTGTTTCATGTTTGCTAAGTGGAGGAGGAGCAGCAGTAAAGAGGAACTATGTATGGGTTTGTGTGTGTACATTTACACACACATGCCTATGTGGACAGATAAGCAAATAAGCACAGGGCCATGACCTCCAAACCCTCTCCAAATCAAGATGAGCTGAAATGAATCAGAATCAAGGGAATGCATAATCTCAGATTAATCTCAGTAAATATTCAAACCTAGAGATGCAAGCAATACTTTGCCTTCTTAGGACAAGGAATGGAGTGTTTTTGGGTGGATCATAGCTCTGAGCCTGGAATTAACGAGGCTTACTCCGCAGACAGGAAATCCAAATGTCAGAAAGGGAAGTGGGTTTACCCTGGTACACCTTGACATGAACAGACATGTCACCACAAAGGACTCTCAAAGGACCCTGTCTACATTTCTTAACTTTTTTTAATTTTTAATTTTCTAATTTTTTAGACAGAGTCTCGCTCTGTCGCCCAGGCTGGAGTGCAGTGGTACGATCTCAGCTAACTGAGACCTCCACCTCCCGGGTTCAAGCGATTCTCCTGCCTCAGCCTCCCGAGTAGCTGCTATTACAGGCACACACCACCACATTCGGCTAATTTTTGTATTGTTAGTAGGGACAGGGTTTCACCATGTTGGCCAGCTGATCTTGAACTCCTGATCTCAAGTGATCTGCCTGCCTCAGCCTCCCAGAATGTTGGGATTACAGATGTGAGCCATCGTGGCCGGCCCCTGTCCACATTTCTTAGATAGCACTCACTACCTGTGTTTTAGTTGTTGGTTACGTGTCTCTCTTCTTCAGGGAGCCTCAGGCCATGTCTGATAACATCTCCACATTCTTGAAGCTGAGCATAGGGTTAGCTCAGAATCGTGGCTGTAAAAATGAGTTTACTGATGCTGCTTGATTTCTAGTCTGCTGAGGTTCATTTTTATATAAATAACACCTCATTTTCTGATTACAACTAATACCAACTTGTACTGTTTATTTTTTGTCCCTCCAGGTCCTCTCTACTTTTTCTGCCTTGTCAGGTGTCCAAGAAGGCTGATCATATTGATTATGTTACCTAGGCTTCCACGTCCCCTGGATTCCAATCGGGTTCTCTTAAAGGGACGCGTCATCGGAAGATCAGATTGCAGAAGGAAGAAGTAGGTGACGCCCCTCTTCCCTGACAGCCTTGGCTTGGCAGTCACTGTGCTTCACTACCACATGCCATGGAGATCACTCCCCTGCTAGGCTCCAGGAACAGGTTCAGACTCAAAGGTACCAACAGCTTCCCACTATTGCTAGTCACAAAATGTGTCATTGCCTCTTGCTATTTTCTTGCTGGTTATCAGGGTTGTTTTGCCCAATGTTTGGGTTCTTTCTGCTTGATACTAGAAAGGAGCGTGCTTCCTGATTTCTTCATCGTCTACTAGGACAATATGAATATGCTTGGAGCATTTTTGCCAATGCAGGAGTACATATATATTGTGCTTCTACCAGAGCTCTCTTTCTCTTTTTTTCACAATGACCAGCAACATTCCAGAGAGAGGGTGGCCCATTAGTCAATACCCCAGAAAGAAGGCAAAAAAAAAAAAAAAAAAAGAAAAGAATATGAAGAAGAACATAGACTATTTACTAAACATGTACATAATGAGCAAGAATTAAACTGAGATTTGGGTGGTGTTTTTTTTTTTTTTTTTTTTGAGATGGAGTCTCAGTCTGTCGCCCAGGGTGGAGCGCAGTGGCACGATCTCGGCTAACTGCAACCTCCCCTCCAGGGTACAAGGGTTTCTTCTGCCTCAGCCTCCCGAGTAGCTGGGATTACAGGCGTGTGCCACCATGCCCTGCTAATGTTTGTATTTTTGGTGGAGACAGGGATCTCACCACGTTGGCCAGGCTGGTTTTGAACTCCTAACCTCAAGTGATCTGCCCTCCTGGGGCTCCCAAAGTGCTGGGATTACAGGCATGAGCCACCATACCCCGCCTGAGATTTGGGTGTTTTGTTGTTGTTGTTTCTGTCGTATGATTTAACCTCTCAGGACTAATACAGCAGCCTTAACCCTGAGACCTGTCAACAGCCGCTTCACTAAACGCTCTTCAGTTAATCTTTGAGAATGACATGTATTTTCTGCTGAGACTTTAAATAATAATAGCCCACTTTGGAAAATGTGCAAAGTATAGAAAAATATAGATAAGCAAATAAAATAATCAAAACCCCCACTACTCAGAGATAACAACTATAAATTTTTTGGCATGTTTTCTTCCAGTTTATTTTCTTTGTGTGTGTATGTATGGGTGGAAGCGTGATGTGTCTATATTTCTATGTGTTTGTATGTTATTGAGATTTGAAATCAAATTATAATTCATGCCCTTACCACTTCTTACAATAAGGTGAAAAATTTAAAAAGTGATGATAATACATTTAGCCAACACAGCTTTGACCTTGTTTAATTGAATTGACAGGTGCCCCAGAGACAAATAGCCAAGCAGGGCCAAGGCGCACAGTGATCTGATGGCCATTTCACTGAAGCCTGTTTTTTGCCAGGCTCTTACAGTGGGGAAAAGAATGGAGGAAGCTTTGCCAAAGGAAAATAAAACATCCAACCCCAGGGGAGCCAGCCACAATGGCTGCACTGGTAGAAAACAAGCCATACAATGTCAACAAACAGAAAAAGAATGGGGCCTGCCATCAAGCTGGAATTTGGGAAAGGTCTGGTTTCCAGGCATTTTATGGTAGCAGCAAAGAAGCAAAGATAATTCATGTACATTGTCGGATGAGCTCCTCTCAACACAGCCAGTTTAAAATGGCACAATGGGAGCATGTTGTGTAGGCCAGCATTTCCATTAAGCCCTGTGCAGCCAGCCTAGCTGAGACCAGGAAAAGGCACTTGCACCCATGTGAATGTTCGTGTCCCCCCAGAATTCATATGTTGAAATGTTGGCCTCCAAGTTGATGATACTGGGAGGTGGCACCGTTGGGAGGTGAATAGGTCATCACAGCTCTGCCCCTATGGATGGGATTAGTGCCCTTCTAAAAGGGAACCCAGAGAGACCCCTGATCCCTCCACCCTGTGAGGACACAGCAAGAAGTCACCTCCTAAGAACCAGGGAAGGAGGCCCACACCAGTCACCAAATCTGCTGATGCCTGAATCTTGGACTTTCCGGCCTCCAGAACTGTGAGAAATAGATTGTTGTATTTTGTAAGCCACCTAGCCCAAACTGACTAAGACCCCTGTGGACTGGTATAAACAAGACCCAAATCTGAGTCCTATTTAGCCTCACCTGGGTAGTACTTGTAAGGGTTAAAAGACTTACCAAGTTCACAAAATCATCTGCAGTAGGGAGAGGAGAAGTAAAATTCAAACTCCTTTGTCTCTGATCCCAAAGCCCTCAATTTCTTCACTGGGCCATGCTACTCAGGGGGAAAAGGGAGTTGCAGAGGAAAAGGTTCTGCTTTTTCTAAACACATTTTAGTTTTCTGGCAGAGTCTGGCTGGACACTCCCCGATCCCTTTTCCTGTTTTCTGGTACAAGAAGACTACAATTCCCAACTTCCCTTGCACTTATATTGTGTCCATGTGACTAGTTCCAGCTAATAGAGAGTGGCCCCAGGAGATGTATGCAAGGCTATGTCTGGGTTTTAGAATCTCCCACTGGAGCCTTAGCTTACTCACTCTCTTCCTTCTATACATCAGGGCCGTGCACTGGAGAAGATGCAGATTCCTAAGTCACTGGTTAGGAAGACAACCAAGAAAGCCACCTGACCTACATAGAACTGTGAAATGAATGGGAAATTGTGTGTGCGTGTGTGTGTGTGTGTGCGCACATACTAAACCATTTTTATTGAATTAAGCCACAATTTGGGTGTGTTTGTTACAGCATCTATCATGCATTATCCTGATTAATATGGCTTGGTACCTAAGACATACACACACTGAAAAAGTGTTATTTGCTGTTACAATATGTTCTAATGTAACTGTGAGTCAGGAGAGGCCATATTCACTTAAGAAAGACTGGGGAGACATATGTTATGCTCCTACTATAATCTGAGTTTTGTAGGATATTATATAGTCATACATTCATTCATTTAAAAATATTCTGGAGTGCTCTAGTATACCAGATCTACTAAAAATGAGATTTACTTATTCATTAGATACTCACTGAGTCTCTGTGAGGACAAGGCCCCAGCAGTGTGTTGTGTGAAGGTGATAAAGATTACTAAACATATATTATGTCTGTGTTCTTGAGGTGCTGAGAGACATATGCAGGTTGAGCATCCCAAATCTAAAAATCCAGAATCCAAAATACTCCAAAATCAAGCTTTTTGAGCACTGACATAATGCTCAACAGAAATGCTCACTGAAACATTTTGGATTTCAGATTTTGGGATTTGGGATGCTCCCCCAATAAATATAATGCATCTAAAATCTGAAAAAATCTGAAATTTGAAACACTTCTGATCCCAAGCATTTTGCATAAGTGATACTCAGTCTATATTTATTCACCTAAGAAATATTTATGGAGTGCTGACTAGGTGCAGACACTGTTCTAAACAACAGAAACCCAGTCAAATCTACAATTATTAACTGAGACAGGGCTCTGAAATCATGGTTCCAAGAGAGCAGGTAACTAAAGAACCTGATCTATACTTGGGTGGGGAATAGGGAGGCATGGAGGGCTTCCCTCTGGAAGCCACGTTTAAGCTGAGATCTGGCAAATAGGTAAGGTTCAACCGGGCCAAGTGAGGAAGAAGGAAGTCATTCTGGGCGGAAGGAGCAGTGTGTGTGAAAGCTGGTGGCAGAAAGGAGCACACCAGGCTGCAAAGGCCAAGGATGTCCTGCAGGGCCGGAGTGCACAGCATGGATTGAGGTGGTGGAGGGGCTCTCTATTGAAGAGAAAGGCATCCTGGGCAAAGTACAAAAGACAAAGCACAATTCAGAAGATCCTTGAAAACACATAACCAAACAAGTATCAATATCTGTAATGGCAAAACAAAACAAATCTTCAAATTAACATGGAAAAGCAATTAAGCTAATTTTTTTTAAAGGGACAGCTGTCATGAACAGGCAAATCCCACAAGAAGACACATGAATAGTAAATAATGTCCAAATTACCAACCTCTGTGGTAATCAGGGAACTGTAAGGTGACATTTCAATAAAAGATAAAAAATTATATGTACCAGAGAGAAAAATTTTTAAATATGATGGTGCCAATCCATGGTGAGAGTGTGATATGGTTTGGCTGTGCCCCCACCCAAATCTCGTCTTGAATTCCCATGTGTTGTGGAAGGGACCCAGTGGGAGGTAATTGAATCATGGGGTAAGGTTTTTCCTATGTTGTTCTTGTGATAGAGAATAAGTCTATGGCCAACCACTGTGGCTCACGCCTGTAATCCCAACATTTTGGGAGGCCGAGGCGGGCGGATCACGAGGTCAAGAGATTGAGACCATCCTGGCCAACAAGGTAAAACCCTGTCTCTACTAAAAATACAAAAATTAGGTGGGAGTGGTGGTGTGCATCTGTAAGCCCAACTACTCAGGAGGCTGAGGCAGGAGAATTGCTTGAACCCAGGAAGCAGAGGTTGCAGTGAGCCAAGATTGTGCCACAGCACTCCAGCTTGGCAACAGAGCAAGACTCCATCTCAAAAAATAATAATAAATAAAAGAAAAAGGGAATAAGTCTCACGAGATCTGATGATTATATATGGGGCAATTTCCCTGCACAAGCACTCTTCTCTTATCTGCTGCCATGTGAGACGTGCCTTTCACCTCCCGCCGTGATTGTGAGGCACCCCTAGTCACGTGGAACTGTAAGTCCACTAAACTTTGTTTCTTCCCGGTCTGATATGTCTTTACCAGCTGTGTAAAAACAGAGTGCTAGCTGTTTGCCAAAACCCATCTCCTCTTCTTCCTGGCCATAGAGTGAAATGACATTTGTCAACTACTGCCATAGGTAGTGATGTCCACCTGCATGAATTCCAACCAGCATGCAAGTGAAGCAATGGGTGCAACTTTCAGACTTGGTGGGTGAAGACTTCCTTGTCTTCTACATGCGCATAGGGATGGTGACTCCCGGGCTGGCACAGGAGTCCGGGGAGGGCTGCTGGGAGCAAGATGAAGACAGCAGGGCTAACAGGTAGAGAGCTAGGCCCACGTGTGTTGGGGAGACATAATGGTGGTGATGGTTCTGGAGTCTGTTTACCTGGATCGAGTGGAGCCAACCAAGAAGTTTCCGTGTCAGTATCCTATCCCATGGGCTGGGAAGTTTTCCCCGGAAACCAGCATCAATGTGGCATGCAGGTGATCCTCAGGGCTGTGAACTCTTCACAGAATAGGCATAGGGATGAAAAGAGAACAAAAATAATGCAGTTCCTGTCCTCGTGGAGCTTGTCTTCTATTTTTATTTTTTGAAAATATTAACTAATTTAACTTATTCCCATCTTTCAATTTTATAGCTGGGGAAACTGAGGCTTAGGGAAGTTAGGAGGCTTGTCCAAAGCCATTCAATTAGAAGGCAGCAAAGATAATGAACAGTCTGCTTGACCCTACACTACACCATCCAGTCTCACAGAAAGTTTCTAAATAACAGAATACTTTGGCTGAGCAAATGAGGCCAGCACGGCTGCCTGTACTCTGGGAACATTCAGGAGGCATCTGGAATTCTATTTTGGAGCACCATCCTAGAATGCCCTTCTGTCATCCATTGCCACCTTCACTATGCCGGAGACGATGACATTTATATTTTTAAACCCTTTTTGTCAAAATTAATGCTATCGTTCTCAGGTGCAGGATCCTACCCCATGGAGCACCTGCAGAAACAGGAATAAATTGTAAACAAAAAAATCCCGGTATTACATAAGACATTAAAATTGGAACAAGAGTTTAAATTTAAACCAGTTCAATTTCATCCCTAATAGCAAATGCTGAACAATGGAGAAACCCTTTCTCTATTCAAAGTCTTCCAAGAACAAAGGAAATTGTCCCCAAGTAAAGCAATAACCTAATACCATATTAATAGTAATCTTGCATTCGTATAACCTTCTTCACTTTCACAAAGCTCTTTTACATCTGCTGTTTCATAGGGAGGTGACTTCAGACACAATTGTAGTTATTAAACAAAACCAAGAGTTTATTATTATTATTATAAGGTTATATTTGAGCAACCACCAATCTATCTTCCTCATTGCAGTCAGTTAAACTTTTTCAAAAACAGTTCTATTAAGATCGCTTCTGGGTCACAAGAAATGTTGGGATCTTTCTCATTGGCACCAGAAGGAAGATCCTAATATGGCCTGGAAGACTTTGCAATCTGCCTCTAATCTTTTCTCAGTCTCATTTGTCTTCACTTTCGGAGAGGCGGTGTAACCAAGAGATTAGGAACCCTGATATGGCCTGAGAACACAGCTGGGTTCCCCTCATGCCCAGGACCCTTTGCAGCCCATCCAGTGAAGACTGGACCTTGCCTTGGCACCACTTTTACCCAGACATTCACCCCAGCAGTCATTTCAGGAGAGAGTCAAATGAAACGCAACACCTTAGGAAACAGCATTGCCTTTCCTTGGCTTGCCATGGTTGGACCTGGCCGAGAGTAAAATCAGAGGGTGGAGATCACTTCTTATTAACCTCCCCCACAGTGCTGTGCCAGAAGCCCCACTGCAGACTGAACCTATCATGAGATCAGTCTAATGGCCCAGCAGTCTTAGAACATAGCAGCCACCATTGTATACAAGAGGAAATGGGGGTTGAGGAACGGGAAGGACCTGCTAAAGGTCACATGGCCAATACCCAGGGGCAGTAAGGCCTGAGCCCACATTCTCTCCAGCGTTCAATGCTACTACTCTGCAGATGTCTGCTTTAGGGTACATTTTTTTTAATAGCATGTATCTGTATACACACACACACACACACACATGCACACATATACACTCACACACATAGGCCACTGCCACATGTAACATACATGCACACATTCTCTGGGGTGGAATTTGACCCAGGGATGCTGTTGAAGAGTTTTGAAATTTCTTAAGTATCAATCACAGGATAAAACTTGGAGAAACTCCATTTTGAGGACAGAGCATGTCTGAATCAGCAGAATCAGGAAGGCAATGGGATTTGCAGGTGAGCAGGAATGATCCTCCTGACCCCAAGAGCTCCCACCTTGAGGGCTCACCTTGCCTGAGGGCATTTCCTGTGGAAAGCAACGCTCTTTCCAAGAATAATCTGAGAAAAAGGACAGTGATGACAGCCTCACTGACAGCTTAGGAGATGGGAAGGTCAGTGAAATTGGGCCCAAAGGCACATGACACAACACAGATGGAGGACATTGGACACATACACTGGCTCCAACCTCCATGCTCTTCCCCAATGAGAATATGTCCCCTCCCACTCTCCAGGAACAGAATTGGACAAAGGTGTCATGAGAAGCTGGTCATAAGGGTGGCCATGAAGGGAGCAGGGTGAGGTGTCAAGGGGCAAACAAGGAAAGAGGGTGGAGCCACTTATCTTTTGGAGCTGCGGAGCCTCCTCTGCCAACAGGAACAGCACCTACCACATGGAGTCTGGAGGGGTCTCATGATTTCACACAGGGAAGAGGATCTAGCCCAGTGTTCAGCACAAGGGAGGTGCTCAGTGAGCTCAACTGCTTTCCTCCTGTGTCTCCTGTAGCTTCAAAGTCCCTACTAAATGCATGGGAAGCTCCCCAAGGGCAAGAATCAAGCCATATAACCTCACAGAGCTCAATACACTCTCTTAGCATCAGAGTAAAACCATGGCATCACCTATCATGTTCACAATACTCATATCCTTCACTCACTTTTTGATGGGGTTGTTTGATTTTTTCTTGTAAATTTGTTTCAGTTCTTTGTAGCTTCTGGATATTAGCCCTTTGTCAGATGGGTAGATTGTAAAAATTTTCTCCCATTCTGTAGGTTACCTGTTCACTCTGATGGTAGTTTATTTTGCTGTGCAGAAGCTCTTTAGTTTAATTAGATCCCATTTGTCAATTCTGGCTTTTGTTGCCATTGCTTTTTGCAAATCAAAACCACCATGAGATACCATCTCACACCAGTTAAAATGGTGGTCATTAGAAAGTCAGGAAACAACAGGTGCTGGGGAGGATGTGGAGAAAGAGGAACACTTTTATACTGTTGGTGGGACTGTAAACTAGTTCAACCATTGTGGAAGACAGTGTGGTGATTCCTCAAGGATATAGAACTAGAAATACCATTTGACCCAGCCATCCCATTGCTGGGTATATACCCAAAGGACTATAAATCATGCTGCTATAAAGACACATGCACACATATGTTTATTGCGGCACTATTCACAATAGCAAAGACTTGGAACCAACCCAAATGTCCATCAATGATAGACTGGATTAAGGAAATGTGGCACATATACACCATGGAATATTATGCAGCCATGAAAAGGATGAGTTCATGTTCTTTGTAGGGACATGTATGAAGCTGGAAACCATCCTTCTGAGCAAACTATCACCAGGACAGAAAACCAAACACTGCATGTTCTCACTCATAGGTGGGAATTGAACAATGAGAACACTTGGACACAGGATGGGGAACATCACACACCAGGGCCTGTTGTGGGGTGAGGGGAGGAGGGAGGGATAGCATTAGGAGATCTACCTAATGTAAATAACGAGTTAATTGGTGCAGCACACCAACATGGCACATGTATACATATGTAACAAACCTGCACGTTGTGCACATGTACCCTAGAACTTGAAGTATAATAATAAAAAAAAAAACAATACTCAAACGTCTATGTTGCCTCCAAGTTTTCAAGGTGCGTTTATCAGCTCATGCGGTGTTATGAAGCAGATGCTATTCTTCATATTTTACTGATGAAAAGAAGAGAAGCAGAAGGGTGAAAAGAGACTTGCTTAGGGCACCACCATTGGTAACTGACAGAGTCAGAAATTAAAATCCCACTACTTAAAAAAAACTTGATTTACTTCAGAATAATTTTAGATATATTGAAAAGTTGCAAAAATAGTACAGAGAGTTTCTTTGCCCAGTTTCCCCTACTGTTAATATCTTGCATTACATGGTTCATTTGTCAAAACTTAGAAACAGCCTTTGCTGCACTGCTATTAACTAAATCTCACATTTTACTTGGATTTGGCCAGTTTTTCTCCAAATGTCGTTTTTCTGTTCCAGGATCCATGCAGGGAACCACATTACACTTATTCGTCAAGTCTTCTTTCTCTCCTCCGGTCTGTGATAGTTTTCAGTCTTCCCTTGTTTTCTCACGATCTTGACGATTTTGAGAAGTACTGGTCAAGTGCTTTGTAGAATGTCCCTCAATTCTGAACAGGCAGGGCTTTGGAATAACTAGGCAGGTTCTCATTTCACTAACCCACAGTTGCCCCTACTTAATGGAAAATTCCATGAAACCAAATCTCCATGCACAATAATTCTGGAATCACTCATCAACTCTTAGCCATCAAGGGAATACAAGAGCATCCTGTCATCACCACCTCTGTCCTCTAACACCAGCAGGACCATTTCAGTGGACTGGCCAGCTCTGCCCAGTGGCACTTTCTTCAATGATGGTCTGTGTCTGCACTGCTGATATGGATAGCCATATCCAGCTAGGAGCACTTGCAGTGTGGCTAGCAGGGTTGAGAAAAAGAATTTCTGGTTATATTTATTGTTAATTAATTTTTATTTAAATAGTGACTTGTGGCTAATGGCCACTCCAGGCTTAAGTGTAGGGCTGGACAAACCCAAAGTTAAGTTAGTCCTCGAGGATAAAGATTGAGAAGCGTGCATTGCCTTATTCCGACTGCTCGGCAAAGAATTCATGATTACGAACATGCTGGAAAGAAACATAAACCACAGAGATGGGTGAGGGTGGAGCTTTAGAGGCCAGTGTTCCCCAAACTGGGCTCTTCGAGGACCTAGGAGCTCCACAGGGGTTTATAATGGGACGAATGGAGGAAGGCATCTCAGATAAGAGAAGAAATCTGGCCGAGCGTGGTGGCTCATGCCTGCAATCCCAGCACTTTGGGAGGCCGAGGTAGGAGGATCATGAGGTCAGGAGATCGAGACCATCCTGACTAACACGGTGAAACCCCACCTCTACTAAAAATACAAAAAAACTAGCCGGACGTGGTGGCGGGCACCTGTTATCCCAGCTACTCGGGAGGCTGAGGCAGGAGAATGGCGTGAACCTGGGAGGCGGAGTTTGCAGTGAGCCGAGATCGCGCTGCTGTACTCCAGCCTGGGTGACAGAGCGAGACTCCATCTCAAAAAAAAAAAAAAAGAAATCTGTATGTGGGGTTATACATGTGCTTCCCATCCTCTTTCCAGTCCCTTCCTCTCAGACCCTTCACCCATAGCAGCTCTGCTTATTCCTACGAAGCAGGGCAAGCTGCTAGGAAAATAAGCAAACAAAAAACACTACCTTGCATGTTCATTTTATTTACATATTTATTTAGCTGATTGTAGACTTGACAACAAAGACTAAAGCACATCCTCCTGCCCCTCCCCTGCCCACGTCCACTTGACCCCAGGAACAAAAAGCCAGAAGTGGTTGTGTTTTTCTCCCACCTGCATCTCAGAAGGGTGGAACTGGCCTTTGTGTTTCAGGTCACTGAGGCCATCGAAGTGTTTGAGATGATTTGGTTCTGTGTCCCCACCCAAATCTCATGCTGAATTGTAATCCCCAGTGTTGGAGCTAGGGCTCGTCTAGTCTTTCCGTGTTCTTCTGCCTGCTTTTATTCTGGCTGTCCTGGCAGCTGATTAGATGGTGCACACCCAGATTGAGGGTGGTCTGCCTTTCCCAGTCCACTGACTCAAATGTTAATCTCCTTTGGCAACACCCTCACAGACTCACCCACCCAGGATCAATCAAGCTGACACTCAATATTAACCAACACACCTACCTTGGAAGCCTTTTGCGGAAAATGTGAAGCCAGGCATCTCTTGGACATTCACATGGGACTGTTGTGTGAACAAGAAATAAACTTTTTCTGTGTTAAACCACTGATATTCTAAGGTTCATTTGTTACAGCAGCATTACTTAACTAATCGTCATGCCCTAATTCCTGTTACTGAACTTCTAAGCCATATTTTATTTCTCTATGAAATAGAGTTAAGGATATGTATATCATAGGGCCACAGTCAGATTAGAATATATATACAATAGAGTCATGGTCAGATTAGATTATGCATTCCATAGGATCATGGTTGGATTAGAGTATGTGTCTCATAGGGTCGTGGCCACATTAGAAGACGTTAAATAAGCAGTGCCCCTGCTTATATTATTATAGGAGACACTCAAAATTGACAGCCACTATTGCATTTACTTTTTTGCCCCAAGTACAGTCAACTTGGTTTCAGTTCACTTTTGGTTTGAAGCAACCTCAAAGTCAGCTTTATTTATCTAATGAAACATATAAACACAATTTTTATTACGTTCGGGGTCTGTTATATCCAAAGCAATGGCTGGGTTGGTTTTCTCTTCCCAGTCTGCACTAAGATCCAATGCACTAGCAGATGGCAATCCACTCTCTTCTGGCCTTACAGAGAAGGACTTTTTTTTTTTTTTTTTTTTTTGGCAAGGTCTCACTCTGTTGCCCAGGCTGGAGTGGAGTGGCATGATCATGACTCATTGCAGCCTTGACATCCCAGGGTCAAGCAATCCTCCCACCTCAGTCTCCCAAGTAGCGGAGAATACAAGCATGAGCCACCACTCTCTGCCTTAGGGAATGATTTTTTAAGCCTATAAGAATACTTCTGTGACATCCATTGTAGCCATAGTCTGGCATCACCATGGACAAAATGTCTGTTCTCAAAGGTGATGTAGTTGGCATTTACAAAAATGTGTCCATGATTCTTCCAGATAGAGATTCTTGTTCCCAAGCCAAAAGCTCATGATCAGAGAAAAGTAGTGTCAACCATGTCTATAGCATGATGGAATTTACTTATGAATAAAGAAGTAGGAATATCAAGAATGCATCCCTCCATCCATTCATGTATTGAATTAACATTTGAGCAGCTACTGTTTGATCCCTCTTAGATTAGTTCGATAAATAAAAAGTGTTTTTAAACTTTTATTTATAAGTATACACTTACAGGAAGTTGCAAAAAAAAAAAAAATACAGAGAAGGCCTGTGTACCCATCTCCTGCTTCCCCCAGTGGTAACATCCCACATAATTGTCATACATATCAAACCAGGAAATCGATATTGGTACAATCTGCAGGTCTTATTGGGATTTCACCAGTGTGTGTGTGTGTGTGTGTGTGTGTGTGTGTGTGTGTGTTCCTATGCAATTTTATTATATCTATAGATTTGTGCAGCCATCAACACAATGCTTTTGATTTTTATTTCTTTCTAAAATGTATACATATTCATTAGAGAAAATGTTGGAAAGTCGAAGTAAAATAGCAATAACAACTATAGTGCTACCCCTGAATAAAAACTTAGTTTATCATCTGGGTGCACTTCTGTTCACAGTTCTTTGTTTGCATATTTTTGTGCTTTCTTACGTTTGTATTTTTAGCTAATTCTTCAGCACCTACTATGTGACAGTGATCACAATCATTCACATTATTGTCTTTTTGCTTCACTTAAATCTCTGAACAGATTGGCAAGTCAGATGCATTGACTGTAATGCAAGGATGTCATTATCTCTATTTTATACAAGAAAAGATCGAGGCTTCAGGAGAATGAATGACTTGCCCAAAACCACAATGTAAATGAGTGAGACACTTGGTCTGACTTTGTAACCCATGCATCTCCACTCTAGTGCCTGTATGCTTTCTGCTCTGTAACTGGCTTCTTCAAATACTCTGCAGTTGAGGAAATACTCTGCACAGGCATGATTTGATCAGCACATCACCTCAAAGCCCTGTAGGTACAGCAAGACAAGCTTTCATATACCCATTTCAGAGAGAGAGAAACAGAGGTCCTGTAAGGTTATTGAGTAAAGTCACATACCTCGTAAGAAGAAAAATGAAACTGAACCCAGATCTTCTGCATCTTAGCTCAATGTTTACTGCTATACTAAGGACAGCCACAAGGAAACCTTCAGAGTTTGCACCTCCCAGTTCTCACACCCGTGTCCATGGCTACATGGCCAGAGCTCTTGCTCTTGCCAGTCCTGGATGTGGCTCAGAACCCTTCTTAGCCGAGAGTACCAGACAGCACTCTCAATCCTTCACTTTGGTATTGCAGCTGTAACCCACCCCTGCACAGCATCAACGCTGATCCTGCACATACTGTGCAGTCCTAGGTATGGTCAGGGTATCTGGTCTGGGCTCCACTTAAATGTGCCTTTGTGCATTCCCATGTGGAAGGGAAAGAGACTTTATTCTGTTATTTGTATGATTAAAAAACCTATAAAGGCACCTATAATATCTGAGTGGATCCTTAGCAATATCAAAGAGCAGAATTCCAATAAGGGTGTTGCATTAAATCTGAGCTGGCAAGAGCTTATAATAAAAGTACTGTAATGAGCAAGCTTTATGATAAAATTAACATAATTAATTAGTGTTTGTAAAGGACTTCAAGATCACAGGGTGAAAGGTGCCAGCCAGAGGAAAAGTCATCTTAGAAATTACCACTGTTATCATCTTAAGACACGGCATATATTATGCACTATATGAGCATTTCCAAGCATATATTCATGTCCCAACTATAACTATATTAATTTATAGTAATTTGCAAATCAGGTCTCTGATCAGCTGTGGGAACTCTTTCTGGAGCTCTAAGTGGATGAGGTTATGACTCAAGTGGTATTTTAAACTCTGTCCTGTGATAACCTATTAGAGAGAGCAGCCCTATACCCCCACGCACACTCAAGTTTGAGATCCAAATTGTACCTGACACGCATGAGCCCTAAGGTGCAGTTTTGTACTCCTTGGCAAGTCTTCCGGGTTTTGGTTGGGTTTTATTAAAAGCAGGTCTGTGAATGTTTCTTTAGTTCTTACTTTTCAAACTTTCCAGGATTCATACATTGCTGTTTCTCTCTGATCCAATAATATTCCCTGAGGTTGGGACCACCTCTTTGCTGTCACTCTGTTACCCAGAATGCATGGAACTGACTCTGGCACGCTTTAAATCTCCGGGGATTTTGGCTGATGGGGAATGCTCAGCTCAAAGTTTCCATGTCCAAAATAAGCCTTTTATTTCTAATCATCCCAAATCTGGATTATCCTATTTGAAACCAGATTACCATATTTCTTAACTGGACCACACAATTTCTATTGAGCTTTGGAGGTATATTATAAATAATTTAAGCTAATTTTTTGGTAGCAAAATGTCATACCAATGGGGAATTTGGAAAAGAAAGACAAAATAGGACATTTTTAGTTGTTGCTTTCCCTAAGCATTTTTGCCTTCTAGGCCACCACTGATTTCATCTTCTCAGTTACCAATGTTCTTGTTCAAAGCTCCTGACAAGTTGTGTTTTTGCCCAGTCCATCATGAGAAAGTGAGAAGGTAATGAACTAAATCAGTTTCTTGTCCACAAACATGTATAGGAGACCATACAAAAGGGATATCATGGAACGAGACCCTCCTTCAGCCGTACAAAAGATATGGAAGGGAGTTTCACAAGCACTCAACCTATTGACAGATCTCCTGGCTTTGAGTTCTGACACTGTCTTGTTTCACCAGTGTGATCCTGAGCAAGTCACTTTCTCTTTTCATAGATGTGCTTCTCCACATGTTAAAAGGAGGATGGGAGAAGGAAGTGAGTAGAGACTGTACCAGATCAGGCATGGCCAATATTGGCTGACACGATGGTAATCCTCCCCTCAACACACACACACACACACACACCCCTCCCGGGTGTACTGTGGCAGACATTCCCAATCCATCACTGAGCCCTTTCCCACTGAGCCCAAACCCAGCCTCAGAATCCTCAAGACAGCCCCCAGGTTGCTTCTACTTCCTAACCCGATTTGCTAATTGAGAAGAAATCACGGTTCCCTTCGGCTCCAAAGATGCAAATTTGGCTGCAATTTTGCAAAATGCTGTTTCCAATAGCATTGCAAGAAACCATCAATGTCTAAGTAAATACATTTATTTTTTTCCATGAAAGCTTTTCTGGCTGCTACATTGTATGAAACTTTATAGAAATTATAATAACCTTTAAAAACCAACTAAAATACAAGCATCATTATTAGAATGTTCAATTAGAAATGCAAACACACTCTGCTAAACAATCTCCAAATGTAATTGTTTAATAACAAACCATAAATTAAAAAGAAAAGTACAAAACAAAATGCCCAGGGAACAAACTGTGCTCTTGAGTTGTCGGTAAAAACCAAGAGCTTGTTTGGGTGCCATGAACATGCTCTCAAATGGTTTGTTCACTGCAATTAGGTCTTGTATTACACGTGGACCATTTCTGCCCTGAGCAAAACTGGATATTTTCTCAGCTGTTGGCATTCATATATTGGTATGGTTTGCCTCTGCATCCCCACCCAAATCTCATGTCAAATTGTAATCTCCACGTGACAGAGGAGGGGCCTGGCGTGAGGTGATTGGGTCATGGGGGCAGAATTCCCCCTTGCTGTTCTTGTGAGTAAGTTCCCACGAAGTCTGGTGGTTTAAAGGTGTGTGGCACTCCCCCCTTCACCTTCTTTTTCATGCTCCAACATGTAAAGACATGCTTGCTTCCCCTTCATCTTCCGGCATGTTTGTAAGTTTCCTGAGGTTTCCCAATCATGCTTCCTGTTAAGCCTGTGGAACTGTGAGTCAAGTAAACCTCTTTTCTTCATAAATTGCCCAGTCTCAGGTAGCTCTTTATAGCAGTGTGAAAATGGACTAATACACATATCATTTTGGAAAACTCCAAGAAATCTCAAAATAGTAGCTCTAGTAAATGTATTAATATGCTTTATAGGATCTCACTTTTCCACAGTGTTTTTTCTATAAAGAGTTTTTGCATACACACACCAATCCTCGCATCTTTACAACAATCTCATGAGGTCTGTGTTATTATTCTTCCCATATTCAGATGGGGAGATTGGGTCTGAGTGAAAGTAAGTCTCAAGCCATTATCGATCATTTCTCTCTGTTACCCTCAGCATAAAATGCCAGATTTGTTCTCCATGAAAGTGATCAACCTGAGATTTGTAAAAATAACTTTTTAAATTATGCTATTCTGCTTTTCTGTGTCATTGAAATTGGAGGGAGACCCAAAATGCAGAAAAATAGAGAAGTCCCGCAAATGCCCATAGTTCATGCATGTATTTTGCCAGCATGCAAGTTGCACCCTGCTCAGGGTTAGCATTGGGCAAGGTGGGGAGGCTGAGGCAGAAACACAGCTGCCCTCAAGGAGTTCACTGTCTAACAGAAGAGACAGAGAAGACAACTAAGTGGCCTGCACCTAACTACAGGGCAAAAGTTGGTCAATAAGATGGGTCTTATCCTAGCTTGGAAGCAAGACCTGGGTTTTGGACCATGGAGTTCTGGCAAGGTAAGAGTAATATTCCCCCTCAATGGTCACATTAGACCATAATCAAGACTGTTTACTGTCACCATCTCCAACTTTAGTGGCTATAAAGTAAATTATAGCTGCACTTGACATAAACACTGTATCTATAACTATATCTATGTTTATATATATCTATTCATTGAGGATTAACTTAGAAGTATAAGATACTCTTAGTAGTATTAGTATCATCATCATCACGATCATAATAATTTACATTTATATAAGGGAAGCAGTGATTATCCTCATTCTCTATTGTTCGGCCACAAAATGTAATGACTTAAAACAATAACCATTTCATTTACCTCACTATTTTGTGGGTCAGGAATTCAGACAGAGCTTGGCTGATGATACTTTTGCTCCATGGGCTGTTGACTGGGTCACTTGGTGATATTTAGTGGGAGGCTGCTCTGGTCTGGGGGAGTTCAATATAGCTATACTCACATGTGTGGCACTTTGATAGGGACAGCTGGAAGACTGGGCTTGGCTGGACCTTCTCCATGCAGTCTTAGAGCTTCTCTGTGTGTCTTTCCAGTGGAATAATCAGACTTCCTACATGGAAATTCAGGTCTCCAAGAATCCCAGATGGATGCTTTCAGTCCCATAAAGGGTAGGCCTGAAACTGGCATAGCATCGTGTCTGCCATATTGTAATGGTCAAAGCATTCACAGTCCATCCCAGATCTAAGGCAAGGGAAAAATAGATCCCTCTTCTGGATGGAAGAATTGTCAAATAATTTACACCCATCTTTAGTCCATCTCAGTTTACAATCTGGTCACAAATTGTTTACATACCTCACACACACAAAAATACATTCTCCCCTTCCCAAGACCCCTGAAGTCTCATCACAATTTTGCAATGCCTTAGAGCCTAACATTTTATTGTCTGTATTAAGTACAGGTGCACATGAGGCTGCTTGGGTGCAGTTCCCCAAACATAGTTCTTTTCAATCTGATGATCTGTGGACTAAAGGGAAAAGCTATCTGCCCTCCACACATCTAATCTATTGTGCTGAGACAAAAATAGAACAATTGCAAATGGTATGCTTGCTCTAACAGGGGGAAAGCAGGAGTTCCTTGAAGTTCCTGGTCTACAGCAATTCCAAAACCCAGCCTGGCACATGTTGCCAGTTCCTTGAGTAGGGTCCAATAATGCTCCTTTTAAATAATTCTTCACAGCTCTTGGCTCTCCCTTCTGGATCATTCTTTATTTTCCATAGGAAATGGTTCCCATTTGCAATCAAGTAGCCTTATTAGCTTGCTTCTGCCCTGTGTGAGTAGAAGATGAGGTATCCTAAGACTGCTTTTCATTTTATGGTGTCTCTGTTGCTGTTTGCCCACACTGGCAGTGCTTCTACCAATACAATTATCATAAAACTTGGTGGGTTTTCTATGAATCTCATTGGGGTTTTGTGTTAGTCTGTTTTGCCTTTGCTATAAAGGAATTCTCAAGGTTGGGTAATTTATAAGGAAAAGAGATTAATTTGGCTCACAGTTCTGTAGGCTGTACAAGTATGGCAACAGCATCGGCTTGGCTTCTGGCGAGGCCTCAGGAAGCTTTTAGGCATGGTAGAAGGGAACGGGAGCAGGCGTGGCAAGGGAGAAAGAAAGAGAAAAGAAGTCCCAGGCTTTTTTAAACAAGCAGATCTCATGTGAACTCATTACTGTGGGGAGGACACCAAGCCATTTATGAAAGATCTGCTCCCGTGACCCAAACACCTCTTACTAGATCCCACCTCCAAGACTGGGGATCACTTTTCACCATGAGATTTGGAGGGGAAAAACATCCAAAGCATATCAGGTTTGCACCATTAGATTAAAATCATATTCACCTTTCTTTCAAAGAGAAACACTAAGAGGGACTCTACCTTCATAGAAGCCTTTTTGTCCAGCTGAAAGAGTCTACTAGGCTATACATTTAGAAATCTTACCAAGTACATTCTTAAATTGCACTGACTTTTCAAAAAAGAAGAAAAGGTGGGGGAAGGATTGGTCTGTCTTAGAGCTATATCTTTAATATCTTTTCCCTGAAGCCATATGTTACTGAAAGGCCCCTGGATTTGGCCTTTGCCCTGAGCCCACCTCTTACATTGAGGACTTTTTGCTGTCTAGAAAGACTGCCCTAGCTCTTGATATTTCCTCTAATTCTGCCTAAAAAATGGAATAATTTTTCTTTAGTTCGTCTCTCTCTTCTTGTGCCTTATCCTAGGCCACTAGTAGAAGCCAGTTGGTGCTTTTAGCTTTCTGCCTGGAGAGGCCTTTAGCCAGATGCACAGCATCTTTCAGTGTCCTTCCCATTATCCACGTTTCCACCAATAATAGTTTTGCTCATCTGTCTTCCAGTACTTAACTTGGGGGCTCTTTCCTCCAGCCTCCAGTAACACTTTCCTCATCACCCAGGAAGCTCTCACCCAGTTTCCTCAAAGCACTTCCAGTCCAGGCTGAAAGAGCAGAATTAGAGTCTACCTCCTGAAAGAAGAACTGACAAAGAATTTATGTCCATCTTGTTAAAGTGGACTAAATATGGCCCGAGAAGGACTCCATACTTCTACATTTGAGTCCTTGTGGACAAACTGCAGCATAGCTTAATAGGAAGACAAGATTGAAAACCTAACTTTGGAGTATGCACCTGTAACAATAGCTAAGTCTTGGCCATTCTCAGCGGTCGTACTTCAACCATTCATACACTGCTGAGTGTTCAGACTGTTCAAATAAGGCAAACACTGAGCTGTAACCAACCCAGCCATTCTGTACCTCACTTCGGATTTCTGTACTTCATTTCCCTTTATCATTATTATTATTATTATTATTATTATTATTATTTTGTCTATAAATCTTCTTCCACCACGTGGCTGTGCTGGAGTCTCTGAATCTGCTGAGATTCTGGGGGCTGCCTGATTTGCGAATCGTTCATTGCCTAACTAAACTCCTTTAAACTTAATTTGGCTGAGGTTTTTCTTTTATCAACCTTTCACACATTGCAAGGGTTAGATCTTGATGTCTGGCTGCCTGAGTTCAAATCCTATTTCTTCCACTTACTAGCTGGTGTAATCTTTGCCAACTTATTTGTTCTTCTATATCACCTTCTGTAAAGTGGGTATAATCATAGTTGCTATTTTACAAGTTGCTGTGAAAACTGAATAAGTAGCATTTTCACCTTCGAACCTTCAATTTAGTTAAACAAATACTCATTGAGTGTGGATACATGCCGGGCACTATGTGGGGTGATGAGACAATGGAATGCCAAAGAAATGGCTCATTCTTCAAGATGCCCTTGCTCTGAAGGAGAGATATTTGATTAGGAAATAAACATATTTGTTTGATTTTACGGCAGGTAAAGCTGAGTCTCAGAATGTCAGTGAATTTCTCAAAAACAGGAAGTTGATTCACAGGTAGTGACAATGGTGGTGCCAAGGCTTATAGCCCACACCACCTCCACAGCCCCACACTACCTCTCAGGCTAGGAGGACCTCGGTCTCACTTCCATTTCCTCCACTGAGTCACTGGCAACTATTTCAGGAAGTATTGCAAGGTTAAATAAAGACACATATTTAAAGAATTTTTATATATTTTATTCATAAAATGTATGAATAATATACATATATTTAGTTCAATGCATATTATAATTGATCCACACGTATACATTTAGGATTCATAATTATTTAAATCATGTCTTGAGATGACCATTTATTGCATTTAAAAATTTTGCAGGTTACCCAAAATAGATGTCACTTTGACATAAACTTCCCGATTTCTAAATCTTGCTTCCGTAATGCTCAAGGCAAAAAATTTCATCTAAATATTATTGAATTCCAGCACGACATTAGCATGCAGAGATATTTACAATAACAGAGCCATTACAACTCAATCAAAAGCTGATTTCAGCCAGAATTATGCAGAATTAAATCTTGCAGGATTCAAATTATTAAAAATCAGAGACTCAATAAAGTGTGGTCTGGAAGTCCCATTTATCAAGGGAGTCGAAGTGCCTCTACAGTTATAGTGACTTTTTCATATATATTCTGCAAGAATTTGCATGCATTTTAAAAGATCAGAGTTTAATTCTTATGGAATTCAAGTAACTATGCTATATTTATAAGGCAATGGAAGCCAGCTCGGAAACTGTTCTCTGTTTCCTTTCTATATCTCACATTTTAAATGCATTGGTTTTTATATCTGGTTCCCACTGAGTAGAAAGATCTGCAATGAGGCCACAAGAAGAGAGAGAATACCTTACTCCAATAAAGGCCAAATCAGGGTGCCATAGAGGTAGTTAGAGGAAATCCAAAACCATTTATAAAGCTTGTCATGCAACCAACACATCAGAAAACTCCCTCTTTTCCTGTGTTTTATCAAACCAAGACAATTTATTTACTTACTTGTTATATTCCCTCTTTCAGAACATTTCATCTAAATAGACAAAGAGTAAATTTCTAAGAAAATAGGAAGAGAGACAGAGAGATACATGAGAGGGGAGGGGAGGGGAGGGCACAGGATGGGAGGGGAGGGCAGGGGAGGGCAGAGGAGGGGAGAGGATGGGTACATTACCGTGAACCTTGATGTCCAGGAATCCAATTCTCTTGACAAACAGCATTTATTTAACATCATTCCGTACCAAAGACAGAGATGAATAAGGCAAGTTTTGTGCCTGTCAGCCCCTCACAACCTAGTTGGGGTGACTGAAACATGAATAGATATTGGCAGTCTGAGATTAACGGTGACTATACAGATATAAATGAACATTCATATCAGTCAAGAATACAATCAGCTGAAAATTATTAAAAAATGAAGTCTGCCTACAGGCCACCCAGGCATAGGACAGTGACTTGGTACTACCCTAAAGAATCCAGCTGTCTTTCTACCCTCTACTAGGTCATTCTTCATGTGTGAGTTTCCATTCTCATGCATTTTGCCTCTTGGTTGCAAGAAGGCTGCCTCACCTACAGATCTTCCACCTGCATTCCAGGAAGAAAGAAAGGGGAATGAAAAAGGTCAAAGGAGGGACACCCTGCCAGAAGCTCTGTCTGCACCGACAAGAACTCATGTCACGTGATCACCCTTAGCTGCAAGAGGGTCTGAAGAACTCAGTTTTCAATAAAAGGTGAACAAAAAATGGATATTAGATAGACAACCAGCAACGTCGTTCACTGGTCTGTGGAAGCAAGAGAGAGAGGGTCTAGTAAGCTGAAATGTAGGGAAGATAGTATCAAGGAAGGTTTCTGAGAAGATATATTATTGGAGAAGAAGCCATTTCCAGCAGATAAACAGAAAGGGTTTCAAGAGAGGCAGTGCAAGACTAGCATGTTGCTTTAAAGGCATGAGGAGTGCTGGTGTGTTGAGTTCTTGTCATGCGCCAGGCACTGTGCACGCCTCACTACGTTTACTGATTACAGCAGTCCCTGGCCTCCATATTTTACTGATGAAGAAACTAAGGTCCAAAAAAGTTGTGTGATCTGTCCAAAGTCTCATGACTAATGCACAAGCTCTTTAAAGGTGGCCTAACTTCCTAGTCATCCTGGCTAGAATGTGGGAGATAAATTAAAGGGAGATAAACATGTGCAGGAAGGCAAGATGTGACTCTGACTCTTTGGCCGGGCGCAGTGGCTCATGCCCGTAATCCCAGCACTTTGGGAGGCTGAGGAGGGTGGATCACGAGATCACGAGATTGAGACCATCCTGGCTAACACAGTGAAACCCCGTCTCTACTAAAAATACAACAAATTAGCAGGGCGTGGTGGCAGGTGCCTGTAGTCCCAGCTACTCGGGAGGCTGAGGCAGGAGAATGGCATGAACCCAGGAGGCGGAGCTTGCAGTGAGCCGAGATCATGCCACTGCACTCCAGCTTGGTGACAGAGTGAGACTCCGTCTCAAAAAAAAAAATGTGACTCTTTCCCTGCTGGGTTTTTCATTCTATACTTGATAAAAAGTCATGAATGCCTGGGCAGCACCAGGGACCATGCTGGATTTGGTGGTACAAAAACAAATGAAATGCAGTCCTGGCCTTAGTGTGGAGACAAATACATTGAAACGTAATTCACAAATTAGGTAACGGGTTATGAAGGACCTGGGGAGTTGCCCAGAGCAGCCCGTGATCAAGGACAGTCATTTTGCTAGGGCTTGCTGCTACGCCCATTCCAGGCACCCACGTCCTTACCCCATGAGACAGTGGGTCCACTGAGTCTTGCTCCTCTTCTCATCTTTAAAGGATGATCTCGGCCAAGCTTTCATGAAAGAGGCAGAGGTAATCAGTGAAACATCCTCAGAAAAATGACCCCAAAGCCTTCAGCAGAACTCCCTATTCAACAATTACAATCCCTCGCTCTCTAGGTTCTAGTCTTTGCTCACCACTCTACCCAAATGCTATTAATGAAACCCTTTCTCTGCTGGGCCTGGGAGCACCTTTCTCTCGGCAATTTTGGTTTTATAAAGAAACCTTTGATTAAGACTTTACCCCTGTGCCAGGTAATGAACCCAACTCTTTATGCATGCAACCTCACTCAAGTGCACCCTGTGTGCGCTATTTTGCACAGGGGTGTAGAGCCATACTTTTAAGTAATTCTCAGTCATTCTGACCACAGTTGCTTTAAGTTCAGACTTATGCTGCTCAGTGTGCACATGGTATTTCTCTAGCCCTGAATCTCTTGTTCCCCCTTTCCACTTTTCTACTAATCCTGAAGATGCTGCCATCAGGGAAACAGGCCTCTTTGCTCCTGGTCTCTGAGAAAGCCCCAGAGCCTCTGCCACTCTGCAGAGGCTGCTGATATGTCTGACTTGGCAAGAAGATGGAGTTCTAGCTTGGACCTGAATAAAAGAGCTTTCCAGTGGGGCAGAAGCTATGGACTCAACAATGCTCCTTATGGATCTGTCAGACAGCTCTCGTGGATGGTGTCACAGCTTCACTGCTTAAGGCAATTGCAGGGGGGGCTGTGAGGGGTCAGGGGAACAGAAAGGTCGACATGCCGCTAGCATCCAGCCCAAACGCATGCACACTGGGTCCTCAGAAAATGCTGCCAATGATGAGACAAAATGATGGCTGAGTGCTTATTTCTCTAGAACCTTCTGAATACATGGCAGTCCCAGCTTATGTGTGTGAGGTCACTGGGAATTCAATACCTGAACATGTTTCCTCCTTCCCTTTGACCACCAGAAAGCTTGAAACCTGTTTTGAGATCATTCTCTACCAATTTTAGAGAAATACATGTTGAAAAACATGCATTTGTGGTAGCATTATTGCTCTGCTGATATCCTCTCTTCTTCCCCCAGCCCCCACCATGACGCTTCTCCAACCCATTGATTTGGGGCTTGGCCATGTGATTTGCTTTGGCTAATGGAATGTTAGAAAGCATACCTTAAATAGAGGCCTCTAGGATGTGAGTTAGTTTGGCATTTGAACTCACGCCAAGGGCCAGGAGAACATGCCCTCGGCCACTGGTCCAAGGAGAATGACGGACATGTGACAGTTCTGGACACATCTGAAGCTCAAAGCCAGGCCCAGTCAACCCAAAGCCTGATAACAAGATAACAAGATCCCTCTCCCCATGCCAGCTGATCTACAAACCAAGGAATAAAACAAATAAATGCTTGGCGAGTGTCACCCACTGAGTTATGGGGTGGCTTGCTATGCAGCTTTATTGTGGCAACACCTAATCCAGAAACTGCTGTCTCTGCCTTTCTTACTACACACTCCCATAGTCACAGCTTTTTGAAGAATCACTGTTTCATTAATTTGTTTGTTTGTTCATTCACTCACTAATTTAATAAATGCTCATTGAAAGTTTACAGCACCCGGCACTGTCCCAGGTGCCGAGGATGAAGCATGAAGAAGGCAGGCAGGGCCTGTTCTTCCAGCGCTTTCTCTCTAGTGGGTTTGCAAGTGGCATCAGCTTCTCTTCCAAGTGCTGCTGACACCTGTCCTCATGAATGTCTTCACTTTCTCATCTCAAATGATTCACTAGATGAGAAAAACAAGCTTTTATCTCACGTGGGTATGAGGAAGGGAGCAGTTCCTCCAGAAAGTCGTGAGAGACTTAGCAAGTCACAATTAAGAAGCGTTGGAAGCTCATTCATTTTGCAAAATAAAAAATCAGTACTGAACTCTGTTGACTTCTCTAAACCTCAGAGAATGAGCCATGGTTACATTCTAGATTCAAAACAATTTCAAGCTCTTTTGTATGAACAGATGACTCATCTAATACCAGAAAGGAAAGGCTAGGTTTATTTCCCAGAATAAAGCATGCAATCTACATTAAGGGCCAGGATTTCATTTGCTGTTGTTTCAAATATACAATGATTAAACATTACTTATAACTTATTAAAGTAGTTCTATCTACGGCATCAGAACCCACACTATAGCTGTTCCAGGCCTTGGGCTTCCACGTAAAGAATCATCTGAACTCTCCAAGATGCAGACCAGGTGTTCAGAGCATGCATGCTGAATAATGAAAGAAAGAATGGTTGACAGTTTCTGAACCCCCTCAGCTGGAAGACAGCAAGCCAGATATCCTCACAACAGATGGGTTTGGGCCAGCAACCCAAAACATATTTGTCAGAATACTTACTCCCCAAGGTGATAAAACAGAATTCTTGAGAAACTCTGAGCTAAGGGAAGTAAAATGGGATTCTCTGCTACAGGACTTATCAGAGGCTTTACTAGACTAACATGCACTGGAGTCCCCCAAAGGGGAACTCTGTGATGTGGTATCCAAATTCACCCAGCCTGGGCAGCTTTTTGCTCATGAAACATAAACTGGGCACTGCTGACTCAGAGCATCCATCCACACCAGCCTGTGTGCTTCTCAGACATCCCAGCATCCCCAGGTCTTCAAGAGTTTAGACAATACCAGAACCCCCTAACCAGCATGCCTATTAAACCCAACTACAATTAAAGGCAACTTGCAATAAAACCTAAAAAACAAAGACTTTCTCTAAAAAAAAAAAAAAAACCTTCTGGATTGTCAAATGTCCTTCAATAACCTCCACCATGGAACATACATTCTCTAAGCATGCCCCTAAATACACACATAAGGGCTTTGGTTATTTGAAAATAATGTTAAGATATATTTGTGCTTGCAATTGTGAGGTATATTTTTCCCTCCCTTTTTATATGGCAGATTTGGTTAAGGTATACCTATTCTTGTTTTTTAGTGGGTTTGAGTTTTCTATTTTCAAAAACAGCAGGTTAGTAAGAGCCAAGAGCTGTTAATTTTGCACTGGCTTGCCTTATGCATGTATGACATTCCAAAGTTGATGACTCTTAAACACAGCCCTTCAGGTGACTTCTGTCACATCGAAAGCAGATTAAATTATGAGCTGTATGGTTCCAGTATATTTTGTTGTATTATAATTCTTTGAAAACTAGTAATTCATGCATGGCATATATGAGAGCTCTCTATTAACCAGAGTATTTGATTAATGAGCCTGGTGTGTGCTTTCATCATGCTGAGTTACTGACTTTACTCCACCTGGGTGGATGCAATACCAAAACCCATTCAGTTTCCTTGTTTTGTTTTAAAGGATTATAACAGCACCGTACAACAGCAGGAACAAATACCATGGGACCTGGTGACAGAAAACGTGGGCTTCAGCCCAAGTTCTGCAACTGTATTTCCAGGATAATACCTAGTACCCAATAAATGTTCAATAAACTATTATTGGATGGAAGAGTAGATATACTGATACATTTATAAATGAAAAAAAATTAGAAATGGAAGAAAGAAGACTTTCTGACTCCCCCTGTCTGTGTTCAATGTCCCTGTTCTCTATTTTCTTAGGATCCTGTGCAGCCCTCTAATAGCATTTGTGACATTACAATGTAAATGTCTTTATTTTTGGCTTCCTCATTGATTGGAGCTCCTTGAGGGAAGGGGCTTTGTTTTAGTCCTCTTTCTTTCTCTAGGATTTCATGGCTTCCAGCCCTTCAGTTAGCATCCAGTAAGTGGTAAGTATTTCTGTTTTCACAATGAACATGCATTGCTTTAATATAATAAAAAGGAAGTAAAGTTTACATTAACAGTAATAAGAGAGAAGTCCTGATGTTGGGATCTGGGGTGAGAAGACTGGGCAGAGGAGCTTATCAGAGGAAGAGGTCACGGAGATGGCAATCAAGCCCAAGTGGTAGAAAGAATGGTGTTGCAGTGGTCACAACCAGGGCCAAGGCAAGGGGGAAAGGCCTCAATGTCTACTCTTGACATTTTGACATCTTAGCTCTCCCTACTGCCCTAGGAAGTAGAAGATGAGAATTCACATGTGAATTTGTGCCTAGCACAGTGACAGCAATGTGATCGACACTCTATCACTATTTGTTTTATGAAAGAAGGTCCTTTTATAGAAAGAGACATAGGGTTGATAGCAAAGTCAGCTATTATAGGAACAAAAGGTACAGTCTTGGAAAGAACGTCAAGTAGGAAGCAAAGTACTTCAGTGTCAGAATTCATGTGTGACTTTGGGCAAGTCCCTTGCTCACCCTGAACCTTAGCTTCCACACTTGTAATGAGCGGGTGAAACTAGATGACCTGGAAGATCTCTTTCAAATTGTGTTTTGTGATTCTATGCTTCCAGATATTTCAACGTTGGGATAATGATAAACAATATGCAGACTGTTTACTTCATAATTTTATTCCTTAAGATCTTTCCCAAGGAAATAATTTGACATTCAGACAATGATACCTATGTACAAAGGTGATCATTTTTAATAATAGTGACACAATGGAAACGCCCTGTATGTCCAACCAGAAGGAATGGCCAGGAAAAGTATGGCACATATTTATGGTAGACTGTGAAGCCGATCTTAAGATTTATGTTTAAAAAAAGGAGATGCAACATGTAGTACTGAAGAATTTGTATAGTTTAGTCCTCAGAAGTGTGGATTCCAGAGCCCAGTCCCTGCCTGTGGCATGTGATTCTTGACTCTGTTATTTATTTGCTATTGTGAACTTGAGCAAATTATTCTCCCTTTCTTCACCTAAGTTTTCTCATCTGAAAGTAGGGGAGATAATAGAATCTATCTCCTAGAGTTATTGTGAGAACTGTGTGAAGTAATTTTCATAAAGCATATAGAATAGTATCTGACAGATAGTAATTTATAACTGCTAGCTATTATTATATAAAATATGATTGCAACAGTAACTACTTGGGAAGGAATATTTACTATCTGATTCACAGGTTACATATACTGGAGGAAAAAAAGTAATATGTTAACAGTGATGTTTAGATGGTGGAATATCATAAGATGATTCTAATTTGCTTTCTTCATATTATTATGTATTTTTCTAAACTTTCTGCAATAAACTTGTGAAAATCATAACCAGGAACAAAATAGAAACAAGTGTGATTTTCTTTTAAGTCACTCCATGTGTATACAGGCGATGGTGTGGTGCTTGGACTTCAGTAAGCCTGGAATAGAATCCTACTTTGCCACTTAGAAGCTATGTGGCTTTGGCCATGTCATAAGTCTCTCTAAGCCTCAGTTTTCTCAACTAGTTATTGGGGGCAGTGGGATAGTGTGAGGTAACATATAGGCATGTTTCAAGTGCTCAATACATTTTCTTTTATCATAGAGAAATTGTTTGGTTCTCAACATTCTTAAATACTATGGGTGATAAAATGAGTTTTAAGACAGGGCCTCTGTCCCTGAAGATCTTGATATTTCAATGGGAGCCCAGGAATAAGAAACCTAGGCAATGAGAGAAGAATAAAGTCATAGACCACATTCCAGTATTGTGAGAATTCGGAGATGTAGATCACAGCAGTTCTAGAGTCACCTGGGAGGACTTCATGAATAAGAAAGGACTTGAAACAGGCTTTAAATAATTTGGATATGTAAGAAATACTACTTAAGATTGTGTTCAGCAGCCAGGCCTGGTGGCTTATGCCTGTAATCCCAGCCCTTTGGGAGACTGAGGCGGGCAGATCACGAGGTCAAAAGATAAAGACTATCCTGGCCAACATGGTGAAAACTCGTCTCTACTAAAAACACAAAAATTACCTGGGCATGTTTGTGCGCGCCTGTAGTCCCAGCTACTCAGGAGGCTGAGGCAGGAGAATCACTTGAACCTGGGAGATGGAGGTTGCAGTGAGCTGAGATCACATCACTGCCCTCCAGCCTGGTGACAGAGTGAGACTGTGTCTCAAAAACAAAACAAAACAACACAAACAAACAAAAACAAACAGAAAAGATTGTGTTCAGCTACCAGAAACAAACTCCTTGCCATAGTGACTTACACATGTAAAAGCATATTCTTTCATATATGAGAAATCCAGCTGTAAGCCAACCACTAGATCATTGGCTACTAGCTGTTTCTACTGCCATCTTCATATAATATCACCTTATGGTCCACACAGATGCTGGAACTCCAGCCATCATAGAAGAGTTCCAGGCCCGCAGAGAAGAGAATCAGAGGAGCTCATTCCCTCTGAGCTTGAGCCAGTGGCCTTTACATGGCTTTTCTATGTGTCTCCTCAAATATCATTGGCCATATCTATTGCAAGAAAGGCTGTAACATGTTGCTTTGTACTCTGGAGGGCAATGTGCCCAGGTAAAAATTGACAGCCTGTTACTAAGAAAGGAGAGTCAAAGAGTGGCCTCTGCCACTTGGGAGAAATGCCAGTTCAGGGGAACAACGGGGGTAAAAGCTCTGACACAGGAGAGAGTCAACACGTGGAGGACAACTAGGTATCACACATGTGCCCTGAGGGTCTGTTGGGAAGTTCCAGGAAATACTGCTGGGCTCAGACTCTGCCCATATCATATGCTGTCATCAATGTTGTCAATCCTGCATACCATAGGCTCTTCTTTCTGTATATTTTCTGTATCCCCACTCAGCCCTTCCAGGGAGAGTCACCTCTCTCATTTGAAAGATAAGAAAATTGAGGCTCAGGGAGGCTTTGACTTGCTGTAAGAGCTCTACGTGGCCTCTGCTGGCTTTGTGTGCCAATAGCGCCTGTCCCCAACGTGCTACTCCCCCTGCCTTTCACTCCAAATCCAGGGCCATGTCTACACCACTGTAAGTTCCTTCCACACATCCAGTGACAGTCTATCAATCGCCAGCAATTTTGTCACCCAGTTAACAGGCTCAAACATGACTGATTGGACAAGGAGAGCTTTGTAAAGAGGAAAAAATAATAATATTTTGGATTTGTATGTGAGAAAGAGCCTATTTGATAGAGGGGCACAGGTATTAGCAATACATTCATATTCAAACACTGACACCTTTATTCAGCTTTTTATATTCAGAGCATTTGCAGGGCCTGAACTACTGGCAGACACTTCAGATTACTTAGCCAGACATAAAATTGAAAGAGGGAAAAAAAATGAATTGAGGCCACGAGTCCCACAGGCATCCTGGGTCTTTCTGTGGATGCAAATGGACTCGTGATTGAGTTATCACAGCAAATTCAAGCCAACTCCTTGGTACTTCCCAGCGCTGGAAGTTTCCTATGTACTTTCCCAAGGATGAAATTGTTCCTTTTCCCCATCCCGTATGCATGTTTTTAAGGAAACAAGCACTTGGAAGATAATTTTGCGGAAAAATATAAAATAGGGATAATATTCAGTTGCTTTTTCTTAAAGAAAGATGAACGATGCAAGGGAGGGATAAATCGCATTTGCTATGAAAATTTGAATTTCAAGAAGTATATCATGTCCTCCAGTGTTCTCAATGAAAAGAAAATTATTTCTTTCTTGGGGAACACACTCTTATGGCATTTTAACTTTTATGACATTTCTGATTTGGGATGATGAGCTTTCTGCACAGAAATGATTCAAACTTCCATTTTTGTGGCGCGCATGTCCTTGTAAATTGCTCTACCAGCGAAGGAGGAGGAAACAGCTTCCTAAAGTGGAGACTGTTTTTCTGCTGAGAGAAAGTTTCTTTCCCCATTTCTGAATGGTCGTTGCTGATAGAGACATATATCAGGGAAATAAATTGTACTTAATCACTAATCACCTGAACATAAGCTAAAAGTGGTATCAATCTTTCCTATGGACAAAAATAATTTCCCTTCATAAATAATGAACAAAGACACATTTTACCAGGTGCAATTAAATACAATTGTAAGGATATATTGAGATATGATTCAGACCTTGCCCTGTCATGACAAGCCCCAAGACACTGGCATGCCCAAATACATCTTTTAAACATTAGGAGGAAATTCTGAGCCATTGTCTTTCCTGAGCAAGAAACAATGCTATCCAAGGGAAACTTGAAGCAATGATGTTTATTTAGAATTAGAATCGATTTTCATTTTACATAACACCTTTCATTTTCAAGGCTCCCGAAGTACTTTACAAAGCAATAAGCTAGACAGCAATATTGCTATAGACAAGTGTAACCGTCATTATGCTTTCTGTAATAGCTCGCAGGCTTGGAAATTAGAAATCAAGGGAGAGAGATGGAGAGAGAGATAAAGAGGAAGCGAGGGGTGAGAAGAGGGGCTGGGGAGAAGTCAAGAGACTAAGGTGGGAGACCTGGAGGATCCCACAGAGGCAGGAAAGGAGACAAAGACAGCATAGAATAGGGGCCATGCTTCTCACTGGCGCTCTGCTTAGAAACGGTTCCCAGGGATGCTTTCTTTCCATCTCTGAGGACAGGCAGTGACATCTCAGCCCCTCACCCAAAGGACAGGGACAGGATGACATCCCACCGAGGCTCCCTCAGCAGCTTCACATCGCAGAGAGTGCTGGTTTTGCTATCAGGCAGCCTAGGACCCACATCCCAGCCCCACTGACTGACTGGATGGCCCTGAGTGACTTGCTCAACCTCTCTGAGCCTTAGTTTGCACACATGTAAAAGGAGATCAGGAGACCTACACCAAGTAGTGAGAAAAATGAGAAAGAAAGGCAGGAGAGGTACTCAGTCAAAGTTAATTAGGTTTTCTCTCCTTGTTTCCTTCCCTTACATTAAGAACATGGGATAAGCAAGTCCTATTGGATTTCCAGGACACAGAGGAATTTAATAATTCCTGCATAATTCTTCGCAGTCTGCAAAGCCCATGAGCTCATTTGATGAAACGAAGCCAACTCGGTCATAATAAAGCACTTGTGATCTGTTTTCAGACTCTTGACAGCCTTGAGAGTTTAGTGTTATTATCCCCATTTCATGGAAAAATATATTGAGGCTCAGGGAAGTTGAGGTCTGCAGAGACTCACCCCGGAGCCTCTGAATTTAAGCCCAGAGTTCTTTCCACCAGGCCAGGCTGCCTCCTTCTGGTGGGAGGAGGTCAACAGGCTTCACCACATCTTTGTGCTGCTCCCACCAAATGGCTAAACAGCACAGGTATCAAACAGTCCTTTGGAAAACTGATTTTGCTCCTTCTTTCACTGCCACTAAAACACAGTTTATGTAAGCAAAGAACATGTTTTGATTTTACAATTCAGTTTTAGCATAAAGGGGCACAAACTCTTCATTATCATGGAACCCGGCAAAGGAGAAACGCTTCAGTCTATGCTGGTGATGCAATTTGCAATGGGTCTGTCACTTACTCGCACGAACACGTTTCCTGAGGGCTTCCTATGTGGCTGGCAAGGTGCTAGGTGTTAGGGCCCAGAGAATAATTCAGTGGTATGAGAAGGTTCTGGCGCTGTCTGGAGAAGGGGCTCCCAGATCCTTAGAGAGGAGGATCGGAGTGAAGAAGGCTCCTTGGCGACAGGAAAACCAGGAGGAGGAGGCTGTGGAATATTCTAGAAGAAAAGATGAGGCTCAGGCAATGGGGATGGAGAGAGAGGGGAGAACTTAGAGGATATTTAGGAGATAGAAGAGACAGGCTTTGCAGACTGCTTGAATGTGAAGATTAAGGGAGAGAATGAAGAGACTCCATTCCTCCTCTTAAACAGGCTCAATATCATCTAAGAAAATAATAATAACAAAAAAAGACAAAAATGTCAGTTCCAGCAGAACCTCCTCATTTCTGAAATTTGGTGGGACTCTGGTCTACTTTTGACAGGTGGAACCTGGGCCAGTCTTCCTCTCTCTTAGGGGGAAGAAATTGCATTGTATGATATATTACTTATTTTAATCAAATACAATTTTTTTCTAATTGTCACCGCGCCGGCAGCCTCACGGGGGCTGGTCTGACTTGTGTACATCCATGACAGGGAAGCGGTAGCGGCAGCTGCTTTGTGCCAGCCCGCCCGTGTTCCGTACCTCTCCCGCCTTGTCATTCACATCTCCCCTAATTACAGAACATCTGCTTGCGGTGGCCATTAACACTCCGCTACCAGCTTGTCTAGTTTAATACCAATGACTCCTGACCTCCCCCAAGGAAGGCGCTTTCTGTCAAAATTTCCCCCAAAGAAGCCAATTCTCCACACAAAATTTACACTTTTTATTTTTTTTAATGCTACCTTACTAAAGACTTTTGAAAGGAAATGGGTTTGATGAGGTGCCATTTGGAGGGGGTAGGGAGAGTCGCTGCAACTGGAAACCTTTTCCCTGCCTTATTTTGTTTTGTTTTGAGTCTTTAAAAATTAAAGATGAAAATCATCTCCAGGGCTGGGAACACAAGCCGGAGTGTCCTCGTTCTCCCTCTTGCCCCTGCCACGAGTCCTGCAGCTAGGGGGCGGTACAGACACCCACTCCAGCTCTGCTATCCGGAATTACATCTGCCTACGTAAATACAGACCATCATGGAAGATTCCAATGGCCTTCATTATTATTATTATTATTATTATTATTATTAATTATTTTAATTATGGGTTCCCATGGTGGTGCTCCTGTTCCCTGGCACACCCAGAATCCTAAAACTCGGGAAAAGAGATTCCCTTCCTCTGGGGGTGATCTGGAAGCAGCAGATTTCTCTCTGTGAACATCAGATGGTATTTAAAACATTCCACAGCTTCCCTGGCTTTCCCAATGACAAACATGCTCAAAAAGTAAAATAGAAATGAGAGGAGGAAATACAGAAACAATATTTCGTTCAAAGCATAATGGATCACACAGCAAACGGTTCCCAGCTCAGGGCTGACTCCCACCAGGCTGCCCTTCCTGACTTTCGTCTTATGTCGAACCTCCCATCACAGGGTACATTGTAGCCCAGCGTGGTAACAGTAACTATATTGCAGGAAGAGACACGCAGGATTATGCTAATAAAAAGGGGGAATGGGAGAGCAGTTCATTTTAAAATCACCCCAAACATGATTTGTGAATTAATATATTTTTTAAATTGTTTTGCACGTTAGAATTGCTTCTGCTTCCTGTTTTGATAAACGGCAATTCCTCTTTCTTGTAGGAAAAAAAAAAAAATCTGGGATGGCTTCTACAAATACCTGGCTCAGGAAAGTGATGAGGGAGCTCACAGTATTTTATAATGCCGTTGGACTTTGCTTCCAAAGTGGAAAAGCATTTACTCAAAGGAAGACCCTTTGCAGAGCAGGTAGTTTAAATAGGATGCAAGCTAGACCAGCTCAGGGATAAAGTGGGGCATCCAAAGAGCTGATTTTAATTTTATTTTTCTCTAACAGAGTCAAAAGTGATCACTGACCCAAGCACAAGTAAATTCCAACAAGATCAAAGTAAGTAATTAAGAGAGAATAATCTAGAGTGTTGCTATTTTGTCCCGCTACATCTGAAAAGCATTCACGGTACTTTGCTGCGGGGAATTTGCTCGGGCTTTGCCCTGGTGCCGACAATCGCTTCTCTGGAAACTGAAACAGCCGAGGAGGAATAAAAAAAGAGAGAAAGGTGAAGGGATAAATGGGTTTTTAAAAATGCTGCAAAGGAATACCTGTAAATACATTTTTTAAATGTGCATTTCCAGAATACAACATCATCTTAATTGTCGACCTCACCAAAACACCTATTGGAGAAAGCGTTTTAACAAGGGGGAGAAATGATCTTGTAATCTCAACAATAAAAGCGTTTCCATCCTTTGTATATGCTGACTTACAAAAAAAGTGCTTTCAAACAACAAAAGATGGTGCAGTAATTACATAAATCTCTTCATTCTTGATGAAGACACAATGGAGTATGAGCAAATCAATAGTGTTGCTGCTGTAATTCTTGTTTTTATTATGAGCCGAACACGAACTTGTTAAAATTGAATTCTGCTTCTTGTGTATAAAAAAATTAGGATTTGCACAAATTCAGAGGAAAAGAACACATGTTCTGTAAATGTTTAATTTTTTCCATGCTACTTAGGAGATTTATGATGGAGTAGAATCAGATTTAGAAATGAATGTAACACCAATAATAAAACGCTGCCTCCTATGTCCCAAAAAAATGAGACATGCCACCTTTAGACATCACATTTTAGTTGCTGCATTGAAGATATTCATTCAGAATGCCCAGAAATTACCTCCTCTATTTTTAATCCCACTATTAAATGAACTAAATGTACCCTAAAGTCAAATATCTCCAACTTACTGCCAATAAATTGGCCGTAATGATTTTCCCCCACAACTTACATTTCTAATATTTCCCATTCAGGAATAAGTAATATTGTTGATTTTCCAAAGAAAAGGTGAAAATTATTGCATTTAAAAATAATTAATAGATGGGCCTGCATACCTTTGAATTAAATTAAAGGAAAAATATTTCTTTTTTGTAGAGAAGATTGCATTCATATCCTGTTTGGTGTGAAAAGTAGATTCCAAAAAGCTTTTAACTAATTTGTTCAATTTGTTTCAAAGCCAACATGAATAGGCTTGGTGCAAATTCAGATTCATTAAAACTTAATTAATATGCATCATTATGCAAATGAGGTTGCAGTTAATGAGTTCTTAAAAGAAGCTTTCTTTAATTAGTTCAGTTTTAATGGCATCATCATTTATCTGACTTGTTTTTAAAGCCACATGACATGCAAAAAGTGACCATCCTCTACAATGTGCTGCCTAATTGCGTTTCATCCTAATTGTTTAATGTTAAAAACTTTGAAAAAGTTAAAATGTTTTGATATTTAGTTCCATTAAATGGCTTTCACAAACTTTTTCATTCTGGTGAATGAGATGTTTATTCCACTCCTCAGCTTTTTTTCTAGCGTTGCTCTTAGTTATTATTATTCTTATTATTTTTGACATATAACCATTTTGATCACCTATTTCGATCATGTGAGTATTGTGTCCATGCATGTCTATTTATACATTGATGAGCCCATCCTTACAGGTACACACGTGAAACTGTGAATATAATTGCTCAACAAGCACACTTTATTGTTATGTGCATATATGAGTGTGGATTATTATACTTATGTACTTGAAAAATTAAAACGAGCCTTTCTTGAGGCCATCTGCTGACTCCAGGAAGCTTAGTAACATGTTTTAACACAAGATTTTTAAACGTAGTAATTCACAAGAATTACAGCCACTGCTACTATCACCAGCGTCTACATCAGAGATGCCTGCCTGGGAGATAAGAATGCTTAATAATTATTGAGGAATATGGAAATCAGAAAGAAAGGGGAAAAAAAAAGGCAGGCTTAGTACAGAAAAAACGCTAACCCAGAAAATGACTTTGGAAGCTTCGGAAATACAATGGGTTTTTAAAACATTTTCAGGTTTATGAAATATTGTGCTACACAATTACAATTGTGTTTTGACATGTGGAGCCGAATGTAATTCTTTGGGGGGAAAAAAGGAAGTTCTTTCACACAGAGTCCTAGAGAGGAATGCAGTATGTCGTGTTACACGTTTTTACACCACTGTCAGGAGTTTATAACTGAGACAAACTACTTGTGTTTGGAGCTCAAAAATAAATATATGTGCTTTGCATTGGTTTAAGCGAAGTTTTATGTTTTGTTTCCACAGAGATTGAGCTGTGCACATGCCACCCTAATTAACAACAACAACGAAAAATGCCGTACAAGCCTTGCATTTATCAAGGCACAGGCCGACACTGCAAACATTGTTCATTTCACATAGAAAAAAGAAAAATAAATATTCCAACCTCTTTTTAACACTTAGTCTTTTGAGTACCATCAAGAATATCCTGATTAAATAATTGGGAAAACTAAATCTCACGGAGGAGGCAGTTGAGAAACCATTATTTGGGGGATCTTTATAATGAGGGTGCAGTCTTTGGCTGGAAAGATGGCCTCCTTTCTCCTAAGTCGGCTGGTTACAACAATATAATTGCTATCACACCGCCATATGGTGATTGAGATCATATTAATAGAATTACATGAATAACTATTGGGGGAGGTTCTGTTCACAAATACGGCATCACGTAAAAGTGTGGAATGAAGCCATGCTATGATGGGATGTTTCTGAACAAGAGGGACATGACAGACTTTGTTATTCACAGCCAAGGTAAGGAAGTAACCCAGGTGGTCACCTTATCTTAATAAAAACAAAAAGTGGTGCAATCTAATGTGTTGAAACTGGAACCAACAAAAGACTTTTTTTTAGCTTATCAAATGAAACGTTGTAATTCTTAAGGGTGGGGAAACTTGTCTTATTTATGTCTGTCTCATCAGCACTGAACAGGGTGCCCTGAATATACAGAAGCTCTCTCAATGTTTACTGAATAGATGAATGAATTCATTAAATCACATCAGAATTTACTAATAAATCATTCCTCTAGTATATGCTACAACAAAAATGTGCATTTACAAAAACAACTATATGGAAAAGGTGTAAAAATATTCATGGCCCCTAATCCCACACCGACACGTATAAAGTAAAATAGTTCTGTCTCTATACAGAATAAAAACAAGCGTCTCTTTGGCACAGTGCTTTAGAGTTTATAAAGCAATTTTCTGTGCTAATCTGTTTGTAATTTTCATAACATCCTTTCAAAAGGATTTTTTTTTTAAAGAAGGGTAAATATCCCATCCCAGAGAGAGGGTCTTATTTGCTCAAGGTCACAGGGATAGAAAGGCTGGGTGCCATGCAGGACTTGGGACCCCATTCCCCGGCACTTGAAGAGGCAGATTAATTGACAGACATTTGGAAAGAGCATGGAGACCCCCAAAACCCCCATACAGAAAAGACATGAGGGCAACCTCACTGTCTCTGCTCCCAGCTAGGAGTTTTAATAGAAAGGATAAATTATCAGAATCTGCAGTGCCAAGAAGCGTTTGAGTTTAGGGCTTTCAGGGATAATATTCAAAATGATGATACTAGTGGCCATCAATCATAATTATTTTAAAATTCAATAAACATTTAGTGAGTCCTTTCTTTGTGTCAGGGCATCATGCCAGGTGCTGAAGAAGCCTGAGTTTATTTAATCCTCTCAGTGCTGCTATTTGAGGGAGGCTCCTTCACATATTGAAGCAACTGGAATTTGGAGAACGTAAATGATGCACTCAGTCCAAGGACCAGGCAGTGCGATCCAGAAAGCCCACTTGGGTTTGCAAAGGCTGTGTGCTCTTTTCAGTGTCATCTGGACAAGGACTTCAAGTGCATTAATTACAAATTGATTAAGAGTGGACGACAAATCCAAATAGGTGGGATTTATTAAGTGTCATAACCGTTCAGCATGAAGAAAGATATCTGTGAATCAGAGTGTTCAGAGAAGGCTTTGTAGATGAAGGCAAAAATTAGGCTGGGAAAAATGATAACGGTTATGACAACAAACACAGAAAGAACTAGCATTTGTTCAGTGCTTACTATGTGTAGGTAAGTTTTGTGCCTTTTGCAAGTGGTGGCTGGTTTAATCCTCACAACCATTCAGAGGGGAGACACTCCTGTTGTCTTATTCTACAGGTCACAAAAACAAGCCCCAGAATAGTGAAGCAACTAACCCAAAACTGCACGTTAGTGACAGGGCAGGGATGACTCTCCTTTTAAAGCTGGGAGAGTTGTGGCTTGCTTGAGCCTCTGCTGTCAAGGGTGAAGCATTTTTACATTTTTATAATTGAGTGAAGTTTGCTTCGTTGTTTGCAAAAACACTCATCTGAGAAGAAAGTCATTTTTTTTTTCCTCCTTTCCAAATTCCCAAACACAAAATTGTGATCACCCTCCTTTGGGTGAAAACGTGACTGCTGTTCCATATCCCAAAGCTGAGAATAATACTGAGCTGCCCGCATGGACTAAACACTCGTAGCAGATTTCAAGACGTGGTATTAATGGAAGAACTTTTGAAGAGTCTACAGTGGGCATCCACAGAAAACCAAACTGGAACTTCGAATATGTAAAGTCTAAGATGCTTTGTGAAGTCTCTGTGGGCAGCAGACAAAAAAGAGGAAAAAGATAACAAAACCCTCCATCAGTTGCATGCCTTCCTCTCCCTCTTGAGGCTTCTCCTTCTGCCTCCATTCCACCCTGCATCTGCGTGAACCCTGTAGAGCATCCTGGCCTCCTGCTTGCTTTTTTCTTTTCTTCTTCTTTTCCTTTTTTCTTTTTTCTTTTTTTTTTTTTTAAAGCAGCCGCGCTGAGAATCGTTCCCGCGTGGTTGGAGACGCACTGCCTGCGTAACGAGAAGACTGTTCTCTGAACTCCCTCATTTAACTAGCTGCCAGATCCTGTGGATGCCATTTCCTCATATCATGTGCACCGCCAGGCCCCCCTAATCTCCCTACTATTACTAAACTTAAGGCCTCTGTCCCTTTTTCAGGCCCTCTTGACTCCTATTTTTGATTTGACTGCATTCTCAATGCTGTCGGCTTTAGGATCTTTTAAATCTGCATTTGTCACTACCTCTCTCACAAACATTCAATGGTTCCCTATTGCTTTTCAAATAAAATAAAATGTTCTCGGACATTCTGGACCCTCTATGTTTTAGTTACATGCCATGGATTCAATTTTATTTCTCTCTTCTTTTAAGTTATCCCAAAACAAGCCAAGTAACTCTTCATCCTACTTCCATGCCAACAATGCTTAGCTTTCTAATAATCATAAAAATCATATACTTTATATACAAGACAGATAATTTGTAAAATGTAGAATAAAATAAAGAAAAAATCAAAATATCCTGCAATCTAAACACCCAGATATAATCCCCCTAATAGAATAAATATGTTGGTTTATTTTTTCTGTATATATATAATATATAATAGATATAAGAAATATATATGACAAACCTGAAATCTCTGTGTAAAAACAATTCTGTTAATTCTGTTGTTGTTTTTTTTTTCCACTAAGCAATACAGTGTAAGCCTTTTGTCACATCCTTACATATTCTTAAAAATCCTAAGCTGAAGGAGTTATTTTGAGCAAAGTACTTAGAACAGTGCCTGACATATAACAGGTGCTCAATAAATGTTAGAACATTAGCCCTCATCATTATTATTAACTATTATCACCCTCTGAAAACTTGATGTTTAGTAACTATTGTATTTGATGATAAGGATATTCAGCAATTAATTGGAAATATCCCTTGCTGTTGGATATTTAACCTGTTCATACCATAAACAATCTTGCAATGAATATCCACATTTACATGTATGTGTTTATGGCTGCATATGTATGTATCTGTGTTTGCATATGTGTGTAATCTGTGTGTGCATATGTGTGTATATATATGTTTGTGTGTAAGAGAGAGTGTGTGTGTGTGTCTGATGGCTAATTGACATCTTGGGAGTTTTTCTATTGCCAATAAATTTTCTCTTTTTTTCCTCCTTAAACTATTTTGAGTTTATTTTCTGTCAGTTGCAACTGAAAGAGTCCAAACCTCATACATTTGTGCAAAGCTTCAGATCTCAAAGGTGGTGGAGATAGTCTCTTATTGTAAATGACAGACCTGATTTTGAGGTCTTAAGTATGTCAGGGACCCAGAATCTTGGCTCAGAGTTAGGATCCCAAGTTATGAGGCTGGTTGAGGGAGGGAGTAAAGCTATAGCCTGGCTGCAGGAAGGGAGTCAGGGGTATAGCCTCTGTGGGAAGAGTAGTCCAGAAACATGAGGATGTGGGTAGAAAATGAAAGGGCTTTTCCAGTGGTCAGAGCATATGAGGATGTGGCTTTTAGAAGGTGCAGCCCAGAGGCATAGGAAGCCTTCAACTAAGCCCATAGGTAAGTAGAGAGTGGATCAGGATGCTGAGACAACTTGGAATCCACCAGAAGTTTCTAACTTGGGCGTGTCTCATTGATACCCTTGTCTGCAGTGACATCGTTTAACCAATTTGATACATATAAATTAGCAGTCTAAATTCAATTATTATCCCCTTGCTTAACAATGAAGTTGAGATTCCTTGATATATACACGTTGTCTCTCTGTGTGTCTTCACTGCAGACAGAACTAGCTACATAACATGCAGGGCTCAAATCAAATGAAAGTGTAGACACCCCTTGTTCAAAAATCATTAAGAATTTCGAGATGGTCACAGCAAAGCGTTAAACCAAGCCCAGGACCTTTCTAGGCACAGAGTCCTGTGTGACTGTTAGGTGACATTCCTGGAAAACTGGCCCTGGCTGCAGATTGCATTTACACGTTTCTGATTATTGTTACAGAATATTAGGGGTCCTTTTTTCTTCTTGATTTCTCCAAGCTCTTTATATAGAAAGTAAATTTGATATTTTGTTACACATCGCAAAAGTCACTTTTCCCATTAGTATGTGATTTGCAAGACATCTCCTCCTTTCATGGGGTGGTGCATAAAATCTGTATATTGCTTTTTTTTCTTAGAGAGACAGGGTCTCACTCTGTGACCCCCAGGCTGGAGTGCAATAGCTCCATCATAGTTCACTGCAGCCTCAAACTCCTGGGTTCAAGCAATCCTCCCACCTCAGCTTCCCGATGTATTGGGATTACAGGCATGAGCCACCACACCCAGCTTATATTGCTTTGATTCTAGTACAGAGTCAAGGTCGGCACCATGTGTGAACTTCTCTAATCTCCAGGAGATTAGATAAATCGAGTAATTCATCCAAAGTGAGAGAGCTGGTGAATGAGGAAGCCAGGACAGGGACTCTCCCTTTTCTGACACCTTGACTCCTGATGTTTCCTCTGCCCGCGCTGTCCTTTCCTCCCACTCTGTTCTGTATAATTTCACCTTCCTTCAAGGAGTAACTCTAATGTCATGCCACCCAGGAAGCTTCTCTGACACCATGACCTGAAAGACACCCCCATCCCAACTCCAGAGGATCCTCTTCCAGATTCCTCTCTTAAGACACTGCCTGCTTCCAATTGCACACTATCTTACAAGGGCATGTGGTTCAGCTCCCTCACAGTCTGAGTTCTTTGTTATCAGGGACCCCATATTATTCATCATTAATCCTGTACCTTGCTCTTATTATTCTTATTAATAGTAATTAACATTTATTGAGCACCTACTATGAGCCTGACATGCCTCAAAAGATGTGTCTGTCTGGGCATGCTGGCAGTACCTGTAGTCCCAGCTACTCAGGAGGCTGAGGCAGGAGTATTGCCTAAGCCCCAGAGCTCAAGGCTGTAGTGCCCTATTACCACGCCTGTGAATAGCCCCTGTACTTCAGCCTGGGCAACATAGCAAGATTCCATCTCTAAAAAAAAAAAAAAAGGATATGTCTGCATGATAATGGTTAATTCCAAATGCTTCCAGGACAGCAGGCAAACCTGGATGCCCATCAAATTTAGGGCTTCATTCTGTTATGACCTACACTGGAGATACATTTTATCCTAGCTCATTCTAAGACTTGAGTCTGAAAGTGCTCATCAAATATTAACTCTAATCAGCATCATCAGCGGCATCATCATCATTATTTTTGACATTTATTGAGTATTTAGCATGAGGCAAGTAAGCACTGGCTTATTTAGTCCAATGAACAGATATATGAAGTGGGGACTTTTATTAGCCCCCTTGCACAGATGAGAAACTGAGGCTCCAGGATCTGGAGCCTATAAGTGACAACACTGGGATATAAACTCAACCATCTGATTCCAGTGGTCTCAAAAACAACCTTATTGTGACTTCCTCATCTCCAGCCAGAAGGAAAGCTGCCAATCGCTTGGTATGAAGGTGCTGGATTTTATTCGGAGGAGCAATGGTGGTACAGTGAAGCACCTCTCTCCTGTTTGTTCTGCTGCCTTGATCTCACTTGGACTCTACATGAGATCAGGGATGCTGCCGTGCTGAGTGCTTGCCAAATGAAAGGAGTGCAGAAGGAATCACAATGCTGATTCCTGAAAGATAAAGTTCAGACAAGAAGACTTCAAGGACATTTATTCCCAGATGATGGCCATCGTTGTAAAAATACCTGGTATTTATTTAAACAACTAGATCACATTTATTGAGCTTTCTGTGTGCTAAGCACAAAGTGTTTTAAGTAGATGCATCTCCAGGAGATTAGATAAATCAAGTAATTCACCCAAAGTGAGAGAGCTGGTGAATGAGGAAGCCACGACTGGGACTCTCCATTGTCTGACTCTACCTGAGGCTTTGCAGGACTATCTTTTGAGCCATGCCTGCATGCCAGGCACTGGACAAGGCAAAGGGAATACACAGTGGTTAAGGCAGAAGGGCCTGGCTCTCCAGGAGCTCAGAGCCTGGAGGAGGAAAAAATCACAACAGAGAGTTACAATTTAGCCAGTCAGAAGCAATGGCAGAGCTCAGGCCTGTGGGCAGCCTGAAGCACAAAGGAGGGATCCAAAGGAGAGGAGTTGGGTGAAGGAGAAGGTGGATCAGGAGAAACTTTCTGAGCTTTTCTTTCTGCATACCACATTGTTTTTGCTCAAACCCAAATATGACAGCCACTCCCCAAGGTGGAGAAGCCTCTGTGCAGAATTATTTATTCTATCTCTGGACTTGGGAATGTCACCATTCATCTACCATCAAACCCTATATTAATCCATCAATTAATCAGTCAACCCACCTACTCACGTATCCACCCATCCATCTATCCACCCATCTATTCATCCATCCATGCATCCATCCATCCATTCCTCTACTCATCCACACATCTATCCATTCATCCACACATCTATCCATTCATCCACACATCTATCCATTCATCCACACATCCATCCATTTGTTCATTCATCCATCCATCTGTCCATCCACACACCCATCCATCCATGCATCCATCCATCCATCTACCCGTCCATCCATCCATTTACTTGTCCATCCACCCATCTATCCACCATCCATCTATCCATTTACACATCCATCCATTCATCCATCCATCCACCCATCCATCCATCCATCCACTCATTCACCCACCCACTCCTCCATCCACCCAGCTATCCATCCCCCCATCCATCCATCCATCCATCTATTTTTATTCAATCATTTATCTCATTGCTCATTCATTTCTTCATTGGTTTGTAAAACATGTATTAAGTTTCCGCTGTAGCAGAAATTGATTTAGACACCAGGGAAAATGTATAACTAAAATTAACATTTAAACAAAATGAATTCCAGAAATAAAAATTTCCTGTCTGCTCGGGATATATATGTTACAACTCTCATTTTGCACTACTTGATCCAGCAAATTAAGACTAACGTGATTTTTAAACACCCTAGCTAAATTAAGTGGGGAAGTGTTGGCCCAGAGAATTCTTTCAGGAAATGGCCTCTAAAATTTCATGTACTTCCAAGCCCCTAAATTCACCCTCTCTAATCCACATGGTATATCCTGGATACACATGGAGCTTTAAGCCTTGCAGAGCCCTTTATAGAATGACCAACATACTAAAATGTTATTTACTTATTTATTACAAATTACTGTCATTTGAAAATGAAATAGACTGGAAAGATTCACCAAGTTATGAATCTTTTACTTGAAGGACTACAATTTTTTTGGATAATATATCATACAATAAATAAAAGTATTTTTAAATATAGTATTTCTCCTGCTCTTACATCCATTTTAATGTACACCAGGATTACACTGGCTTTTTCTAACCGAATGAGGAAATAAAAAGTTCAAACATCTCTTTTACTCTCTCTCAACAAAAAAATGAGAAAAAAGGAGCAAAATGTCGTACCACCCTCTTTTAATTGATATCTCATCTTTCACTTAAATTACATGTCAGTACAAACTGTCAATTTTAAGGAGAATATTGATATTTTATTCCCATCACTTTTTTTCCTGTGGAAGGAATAAAACATTAAAACGATGATTATACATGAATCACATCTTATACATTGGAGGTACGGTATAATTAGAAAAATAATTTTTACCATTTGTAACACAGTCTTACCAAACAGATCCATTCTTACACTGCAAGCTGTGTTTAACTCAAATAATTCAATGAGATGATTTGTGAAAGAGATGCAGAAAGAAATTACTTCCATGAAACTCATTTCTTGTAGTACCTGGATGATGAGAAGGTCTCTAAAGCTGTCACTGTCTCAATCTCCATTGCATGCTTGCCATGACAAGAAATGAATGTGTTCACTCAGAAGTTTGGATGAGATGCCCTCAAGCCACTGAAACCCAAGCGAGGGCTAAGAATGAATGGAAAAAAAGAGATCTCTAGTAGCCCCAATGAGCATCACTTCCATTTCTGTAGCCACATAGGAGGAAAAGAAAGTGTGGAAGAGAAGCAGCCCTGAATCTTTACATCTCATGGTGATGGGACTTCATCCCATTCATTAATCCATTCCCATTCCTGCAATGTGTAATAGGCACCAATGATGTGCCAGGCACTCTGCTGGGAAATAAAGGGGACCCAACCCTTCATCCTTAGTAACCTCAAAGTCATGGAGGAAGGAAAGCGTGAATAATGCTGTATTGGTTTGCTAGAGTTCCCGTAACAAAGCGTCACTGATTAGGTGTCTCACAATTCTAGATGCCAGAAGTTTGAGATCAAGGTGTCAGCAGGATTGGTTCCTTCTGAGGCTGTGAGGGAGGATCTGTGTCATGCCTCTCCTAGCTTCTGGTGGTAGCTGGCAATCTTTGTAGTTCCTTGATTTGTAGAAGCATCACCCCAATCTCTGCTTCCATCTTCACATGGCATTCTTCCGTGTGCATGTCTCTGTATTCAAATATCTCCTTTTCATGAGAACACCAGTCATATTGGAGTAGGATCCACTTGAATGACCTCATTTTAACCTGATTATCTCTGCAAAGACCCTAAATCCAAATAAGGTCACACACCGAGGTACACAGGGTTCAGACTTCAACATATACATTTGGGAGGAGAGGGGAAACCAGTCAACTCATAACAGGTGATAATTGTAATGAGGTTCTTGTGAAACAATCCTCTGAAAAGTGAGACTATTTCCATCAAAATCGCCACCTATTTTGTTTTTAATTTGACAAAATAGTTCCTAAGTGTATCTGTATGTATAATCACTCAAGGATTGCAAAGATAATTCTGGAGAAAGGGGAAAGGACAATGAGGAAGAATTTTCACTCATGTTTTATGATATGATTTCAGTAATTAAAATTGAGGTGCTGAACCCAGAATGGAAGTCAAGTGAGTAGAGCAGCATTGAGGATTCAGAAATAGACCCAAGGACATACATTGGATTTCCGCCTGTGAGGAAAGCGGCTCTACTCCAAGGAGGCAGAAAACAGACCCCTCTGGAGGGCAGTAGGATAGATGCCCCGGGAGCCACGCAAAGGGCCTAGCTAGGTTCCCACCACAGTCCTTACACCAAAAGACATTCCACATGGGAAAAAATAATGAAAAAAATGGAACACAAAAGGATAACTTTTTTTTTCTTTTTCTTTTCCCCCATAGCTTTTGAGTTGAAAAGCCTCTTTCAATCACGTTATTTTTTAAAATTATCACCAAAAAGACTAATAAATTTATCTACTTAAAAATTAAAGAAAACACACGTATCACAAACAAAGGTAATATTCCTAACATGCAAACAGATCTTAAAAGTCAATAAGAAAAGAAAAATAAACACTTCCCAGTAGGAAACTCGTCAAATAATCAGAACAAAGGAACTCGCAAAATAAAGAAAACCAATTAGCCGTTAAGAGAATGTTTAAATAATCACACTAATGATCAAATAAATACAAATAAAAACAATAGAAATTTTCCTTCCCAACTTTCAGACTGACCAAGTTTAAACGAACAAGGGAAACTTGTTTTTTGGTGAGGATTTGGAAGCAGAGGAGTGTACCTCACTAGAACCTTCCTGGAGGGCCAAATACATCAAAATAGAAGACGCCCCTATCCTCCTCCGACCAAGAAAGCTGGCTTCTAGAAACATGTCTTCTGGAAAGGAATACAAAATTTGAAAAAAACAAACAAACAAACAAAAAAGCAAAACAAACAAACAAAAAAAACACTTCACACCAAAGGATATTAATCACATTGCTGTTGATCACAGGGAAAAACCGGAAATAGTCCAGTGGTAGTAGATGGACTGTTAAGTCAATGACTCTGGTGCTTACAGTTAAATCTTGGGCAGCCATTTGCGTGCACACATGCACACACACACACACAGAGATTTGAAAAGATGTTCATGACATTTTATGAGTGAATAGGGCAGCCACAGAACACTTATTTAGTTGTTTATTTAACACATATTTTCTGGGCAACAGTTCACATGTGCCAGTTGTTAAGGACACAATGAATGTGGAGGAGCTTATCACGGTTTCCTGGCCAATCAAATCTTCATATAAATATATAAACTTACATAAGTGTTACAAAGAAAAAGTAGATGTGAACACATACCTTCAAAAATTGGGAGTTTGTTGGCTGGGCACGGTGGCTCACTCCTGTAATCCCAGCACTTTGGGAGGCGAAGGCAGGTGGATCACTTGAGGTCAGGAGTTCCAGATCAGCCTGGCCAATATGGTAAAACCCCATCCCTGCTAAAAATACAAAAATTAGCCAGGTGCGGTAGCAAGCGCCTATAATCCCAGCTACTCAGGAGGCTGAGGCAGGAGAATCTCTTGAACCCGGGAGGTGGAGGTTGCAGTGAGCCGAGATGGCACCGCTTCACTCCAGCCTGGGTGAAAGAGCAAAACTCCATCTCATAAATAAATAAATAAATAAATAAATAAATATTGGGAGCTTGGTGTTGTCAAGTCCAGGAAGGCTTCCAGGAAGAGGTGGCATTTGAGCTAATTAATGTCTGGTGCAGGAGTCAAGGTCACTGGTTGAAAGGAATGAGTGGGAGAGTGGTCCTGGCAAATCGAAGGGATTGCAGGTGCCAAGGACCTGTGAAGCTGGGGAGCAGGCTGTCTTTGAGAAACCACAAGAAAAGAAATGCAGCTGGAGCAGCAAGAAGTGGTGATTGGGTCTTGGGTCAGGGGGTGGAAGTAAGTGGCAGGACGAGCCGCTGAGAGGGTGGGCTGGAGGCAGCATGTCAGGGTTATGCATAAAACTCGCATGACCAGACTTAAGAAATTAGAAGAGCCTTCCAACCTGCGGCATGCAGCACGGACTCAAGGATGGAAGGAGTGGGTGGGGAAGTCGATTAGAAGCCCACCGCACGGTCAGATGCGGGAGCCAAAGGCTTGGTCCAAGACTGGAATGTAGGCTGCTGCTGTTGATAGTGGTGGAGACAAAGAAAAGAGGATGTACTCAGGAAATTTTTAGTCAGCCAAATCAACAGGACTTACGGGAAAGGAGGGAGAAGGGTATATTCAAGCTGACTCCTGGCTTCTGGTTTGCATAACTGGCTGGCAGCGCACAGATGCCACAACCACGTTTGTGGAGAGCTGTGTATGTTGCCTGTATCTTACGTGCTTCTTCACCAAGCTACCGGAAGTGGCTTATCCACGGGTGAGATTTGGAATGGCTTTCAATTCCTTGGCTTTTCCCACATTATTTACATCTTCACAGTGAGTATTTATTTTTACAAAAACAAAAAGCTATGTTTTTTTTTTATTTAACAAAATTAGGAAGAGATTAAAAATCAATTGAAACAGTGTGAAGGAAAATAGACAAGTTTGCCTCAGAAAAGAAGAGGATGAGAATGGGGAGATCGAGACGGGACTGGCTCCAGAGGAGCAGAGAGAAACAACCAAACCCCGAGTGCCCCGGCCACTCACGCTGCTTCCTGTGCCCACACATTCTCATCACTTTTCTACCCAGAAGGCCCAACCCAGACGTTCTATTAATTTCCATACGTGATCAGTCAGATTGCCTTGAGTCATCCCAGCAATGTATTTAGACCCGACTTTTGCATTTATGATTGCCTGATTTGTATTATAGTCATGCAGATATTTCCCTCCATCCCACACCTCTCCTCTATCCCGCCACAAAGTCCCTGACCATGGTGGAGTATAGAGAAAGGTTTTACAGTCAGAACAATCCTATTTTGAATTCAGCCTTCTTTGGGGTTGATTTTGGACCAGCTCCTGCCTCAACCTCTCTGGGCTTCAGTCTCCCCATTATATAATGGGCATCATAGATCTATATATAACCCGCCTCAAGGAGGGTTATTTCAAGAATCAAATGAGAGTTAACATGCAAAACACTCAGTATAGCAACTGGCATAACATGGTTTGTTTATTGTGTGTCTATTTTTGCTTTTCATTTCTGAATCCCCAGTATCCAGCACAATGCCCTGCATAATGAAGGTAAGCAACAAATGTTTGTTGAATTTAGTTGACTAAAGATTGGATTCAATTGCAAAACCTTTGGAAAAAAAATGAAATCCATACTTTTTTTTTCATTCAGATTTTATACCTCCTGTCAAAAGACAGGCTTCTTCCATTTACTCAATCAACGCATAATATGCTTCTACTATGCATCCCGCAAGGGGCTGGAGGCACAGATGAACAAGTTCTCTGCCCCTTTTCTTTGAGGTTCATGATCTGGTGGGGAAGGCAAACATCCAGGTAAATAAATGACCTCGCACATTGGAAGTTCCCTGGCGGTTTGGACAGGGCAAGTGGAGCATAAACAGGAAGCAGATCAAGTCTCTCTAAAATCTAAGAGGCTTCCCTGACCTGCACCTCCTTATGTGCCTTTAGGACCTCACCTCTCACCACGCTTCCCTTGAGGCATGATGCTCTCCAACCCAGCAACCTCCAGGCCACTCCTCAAAAACACCAAGCAGTGACCCACCCCAGGGCCTTTGTCTCTGTTCTCTCCTGTGCCCGCAGTGCTCCACGCCTGGAGGCCTTGCCTGTGCAATGGTTAATTTAACGCATCAGTTCATCTGGGTCACCAGGTGCCCAGACATTTCCTCAGGTATTATCCTGGATGTACTTGTGAGGATATTTCAGGATGAAATTCTTAGGGACACACATTTTGCATCAGTAGACTGAGCACAGCAGATTGTCCTCCCTCATGCAGGGGAGCCTGGTCCAATCCACCGAAGGCCTGAATAGAATAAAAAGTGTGAGTAAGAGGAAACTCCTCATGCCTGAGTGCTTGAGGTGAGACACTGGTCTTTTCCAGACTTTGGACTCAGATGGAAACATCCACTCTTAGGTCTCCAGCCTGCCAGCTTTTGGACTGCAACTATATCATCCACTCTCCCGGGCCTCCAGCTTGCTGTCCACAGATCTTCGGACTTGTCAGCCTCCACAGTCACTTGAGCCAACTCCTTATTCTCTCTCTCTCTCTCTCTCTCCATCCTATTGGTTCTGTTTCTCTGAAGAACCCAGCCTAACTTACCCCTCCCTGCATTCAGGCCTCTGTGAGATCTTCCCATGTCCATGGGAAGTAGCAGGTCCCTCCACACTCCATATCTTGCCCTGCCCTTTCCCTTCATACCTGACAAATTCCAGCATCACATAACACATGTGTTTACATGTTATAGTCTGTTGTCCTTACTGGAATATCAGCTTCCTGAAAGCAGGGCCTTGGTCGGTTTGGTTCATTAATGCATCTCCTGTGCCTGTAGCAATGCCAGGCATACTGTAGACATTGACAAATATTTGAGAAATGAATGGATGACTGGATGAATGGTAGCATGGGAGCTGGGACCTGAGACTTCTGTTACCAACGTAGTTCCAAAGGCTGTCACTTTCTTTCTGGTCCTGTACATCAGGAGGAAAATAGAGTTTGCAGACCAAAACACATTCCTCAGCAATGAAATGGGTTGTGGCATTTGGGGCTATTTCTTTTTTCTTTCTTTGGGAAGCAGTAAGGAGAACGCTGTTTATCTTGTTCTGGAGCACTGTAAGGGGTAGGCTGTAAACAGGAAAGAGGACATAAAGCTGATGAGTGCGAACCCTCTCTTCCCCACCGAGGTTTTGCTTGGGCCTACTTAGCATTTCAATCTATATAAAGTCAATGGGCCATACAACCCTCTTTTATATACACTCACCAATTAACGTTATTCTTTAATAGGAAGAAGTTTAGTTTTTTTTTACAAGTTTGATTCCAAGGAACATGCTTAATCACGAAAACCTGATTCTAGTGAGTGTGATGGGATGGAAGGCAGCTGGCAAAGTTACACTCAGCACTTTTATGTCCCTTTTCTAGCAACCTTACAGATGCCTGCAAAAGAAGCCTCCTTTGATGACATGTAAGGCCTTCCGCGATCTAACCCTGAACAGTCTTGACCACCTTGCCTCCTACTCCATCTCTCTGGGCTCTCTGAATTCCAGTCACACTGAAATTCTCGGGATTTTTGGCACAATTGATGTCATGCCTCTGTGATTTGGCTGGCGCTGTTTCTTGAATGAATCATGTCCTCTCCTCTCTCTCAGACCATCGACATTCTTCTTCTTCTTCTTTTTTCTTTTTCTTTTTTTTTTTTTTTTTTTTTTTTTTTTTTTTGACACTGGGTCTTGCTCTGTCACCCAGGCTGGAGTGCAGTGACACAGTCTCTGCTCAATGCAACCTCGGCCTCCCGGGTTCAAGCAATTCTTCTGCCTCAGCTTCCCGAGTAGCTGGGACTACAGGCATGCGCCACCATGCCCTGCTCATTTTTGTATTTTTAGTAGAGATGAAGTTTCACCATATTGGCCAGGCTGGTCTCGAACTCCTGACCTCGTGATCCGCCCACTTCAGCCTCCCAAAGTGCTGGGATTACAGGCACGAACCACTGCACCCAGCTGACATTCTTCTTAATCCAGTGTGCACACTCTGCACAGTCAGGTCCATCATTCAGTCCTCCAACCGCTCCCAGCAGGATTCTTGTGCCCCTATTAGACCACCTCTCCTGTGTTTTGCACGGTCATTGTCTGTTTCCAGGTCTGCATCTCTATCTGTGGTGGACATGGAACACTGGGCTGCAACATTAGCACTAGACTGGTGTACACAGGAACCCCCTTCACTCAACAAGAGCACCCAACTCCCCTTGGACATCCCTTCTTCTCCCCACCTTCAGTGTAGGTGTTTTAGGTGGGGCTTCCTGAGGCCTAAGCCAATCAGTGCTCAGGAGATCCCTGGTTCCAGCCATTGGCTGGAGCGTGGACATGTGACCCAGGCCTGTCCAATGAGAGATAGTTTTGAGACGATTTTAGAAGCTACCGGAAGAGAAGCCTGGTGTCTTTACTTGAAACTGAGAGCGAAGAGGTGGGGCCTGCTAGAGCCACGTTGCCACCATCAGGGCAAAGCACAGCAAGCACAGAGGCAGCAGGACCTGGAGACTGGTCAAGAAGTGAAGCCCTGCCTGAAACCCTCAGTGCCTGCGTTCAGCCATGTCTGAAGTCAGGTCTATCCTTCACCTTCTCAGTTACTTAAGACACAGGATTCAGCGTTCTGTCACTTGCAACAGAAATTGTTCATCAGAGAAGCCTGACAGCCTCACATACTCACACCTCCACACCACCTTACCCCGCCATGAGATTGGAAGTTTCCAACAGGCAAACTGTATGCAGTTGACCATTGCACATTCTAGCCATTGAGGACAATGCCTTCTTGTAAATAGTAGGTGCTCACTTAATGTTTGTTGAATATACTTCATGGAATGGAAAAATTACTTTTTAATAATGCAGCTGTGCTCACTGGACTAAATTGCCCAAGTTTTTATTTGACATAATTAGGAAATAACACCTTCAACCAATTTAGTGTATAAAAAGTTCTGGTGGGGACATTCGTCTTAAGTGTTTCTTAAATATTACTTGTCCTGCTTATGGGAGAAAAATATTCAAATACATTAGTGTTTTCGTGTTGAATATGAGATGAAACTCCTAAAGACTAATTTTCCAGATTACTTATTTTATATTTGGTGCCATTAATTCTACATGTGTGAAAAACATATAATTATGCCCACACTATTAGTACTGAATAAAATTGTGTATTATTCCAGTGTAGTAATAGACAAATTGGCACTAGACTCGTGTACACAAATGAGGCTTTTGAACTTTAGTGTGATTTCAATTATCTCACTTTAGCTCAGCAGAATGCCTAGACTCTGCATTTGCTAAATATTTCTCTGCCTCTACCCTTATTCCAGGAAAGCCCCCCCCTCCCCATGATAAATTTCTGTGGACACAGGACTCCCTGCCGCTCGTGAAGTTGTGGGTTCTTTCCAGTAAAGGAATGACAAGAGAAGAGAGGGTCCCAATTACTGTTTCAAAGAACAAAAGAACTTTGAGATGCTCCTTGAAAAAAGAATCATACAGCCAAGTGGATTTTGGTCATGCTACATCTACACTCCTTCTTGCAACCTATGCGGCACATTAGCATGTTAAAGGTTCTGAGAAGTCCTGCAGTGAGGAAACCCAAAGAATATTGTTCCAACCAACATTCCCCGTGGTTTCTTGACTAACAGAGCCCTAGTAATGTCGATCAACAGTCTTTAGGAGATGCTGTCCTAACAACTTAATATTAGCTGGATATCAGTCTTAGCAGCTCAGAGTATAGTTTAGGGTTATAGAGTTATCCCCATTTTCTCTGGTCTGATTTCTCAGATAAATGACAGCGTCTATATACGTGTGTGTGTGTGTGTGTGTGTGTGTGTGTGTGTGTGTGTGTGTGTGTATTTTCACTCCTAAAGGTCCTCTCCATCCTGGGTGCACTCTCATTTTCCCTTGGATGCAAAACTTATTTCTTTCACTGCTTTCCAGAAAACAAACCACCAATAGCAAGCACCTTTGAAGGTGGCGACATGACCACAGGTGTGAGTGTGACAGGGGAGCACTTGCCAAAGGTCAACACTCTCTACTACTGTCCCTACTCACAGCCCTCTAAGCACAGTGGACAGCAGGGAGGATGCCAGGGGCACACAGAGTGGAAGTTCCAAGGAGGGAACCTTGCCCATACCCAGGGGGAGCCAAAAGAGCTTTCCAGAACGTGACCTTCATTCAACTTGAGTCTCAATGGAGATGGAGGATATAGTTATTCCTTTAGGAAAAGGTTTCGAAGAAGAGTACCGAGAGAAAAGAAAATGACCCAGGTGAACAAGCCCCCACATGCTTTGATATCCTCCAAAGAGAAACCCCACTGACATCTCTGCAGAGGCAGCCTTGGGTCTGCACTCGGGACAACGCGTCCAGCTCTAAGTTTCTCCTGACTCACGTTTTGCTTGCCCACTGGCCCCTCCCCCTGCCGTTCCTTTGTCCAGCCTGCCTGCCTGTCACTCCCTCTTACTCAGCAGTTTGCCCCCGAGAAAATCCCCCAAAGCGCCTTTCAGATGGGGCTTCTATGACAAGCAAGGATGTCAACGCTTCCATTTGATTCCCTGTTACCATTTCCCAACCATCCCCCTGCCTGGCTGTATGTTTAGCACTCAGCGAAAAAGAACAATTTAGTGATGTTCTGGAATGAAAAAGAGGAAAGAAAAGCAGACAGAATTAATCCCAAACCAAGAATTTGAAGCCACAAGGCACCGAGAGGTCAAGATGGGGCATTAAGATTCTAAAATTTGCATGGACCTGGTCAGAAGCTGAAACAATAAAACTGGATTTTCCAGAGCATCATCAATTGGCAGTTGATTCTACAAATATAATACGGCAGGGGTGGCTTATCCGAACAAGCACGGAAAATAAAATATAACAGTGTTCCTTCATCTTTCTTTTACAGATAAATTTAGATACATAAAAGCTGAACTGAGATATAAAAGTTTATGAAAATCATTCAAAAGCTTTTCATGCATTCACTTACTCACGAAATATTTATACCATGCCAAATATTTGTTCCAAGCACCGCAACTCCTTGTAATGTTCTTATTCATCTTTGTGCCTCTCCGGGTCTGGGTTGGGGACTCTAGAAGAAGGCAGGTCACGTGGTAGTCACCCGTAATAACAATCCTGAATGCCATAGTTACATTCACTCTCTATAACTGGCTTTTCTTTTGAAATAGTACCATGGAAAAATGAGACATTTCACCTTATTAACTTAAATCTCAAAATCTAGGACCATGATAATGGATCAAGGGGCCCCAAATATTCTTTCTGAGCCTCCTTATTTCCTTCCGTGGATTTCTTACTCTTATTCATACCTGCCACCCTAACAGCCCCAGAGCCCATTGTCTACTCTATAACACTCTAGACAAACATGGATCCAACACTTCCAGAAAGTTCTATCAGAACAACTGAAAGAAGTTCAAATTTCAATGACATTTTGCTCATCTCTAAAGGATAACAGCAAGAAAATAAATATAGGTGATCCCAATGCATAAATGCAGCCCAGCAGGCTCAGTGCAGCTCTCTGCCCCTTCAGCCTTCCTGTGCCTGCCTGCCTGCTCTTCACTCCGTCAGAGGGAAAACCGCATCCTGGCACCAGTTCATAGTTCCCCTGCCTGAGTTTCTTCCTTCCTGGTTCTGTGCCTGGTTTTGTGGTTTTGGAGCCACCATGCCAGAAATCCACCGTCAGAGCTGGTCTCCTATTTCTCTTGGTGGACATATTAGTTTCCTATGACTGATATAACATATTACTACAAACTCGGTGGCCTAAACAACACAAATGTATTATCTTACAGCTCTGGAGGTCAGAAGTCCATTTTAAGTCCAGGACCTAAAATCAAGGTGTACCCGGAGTTAAGTTCCTTCTGGCAGCTCTAGGAGAGAATGTGGTCCTTGTCTTTTCCCACTTCTAAAGGTTATCTGCGTTCTTTGGCTAAAGGCTGTATCATTCCCACCTCTGCTTTGGTCAGCAGGGCTTCTGCTCTAGCTCTCCTGCCTCCCTCTGATGAGGACCCTTGTGATGACATCCGGTCCACCAGGATAATCCAGGACCATCTCCCCATCATCTCAAGGTCCTCTGCTTAGTCACACCTACACATTCCCTTTTGCCATGCAAGGTCACATATTCACAGGTTTGGGGAATTAGGATGAGGGTATCTTGGGGCAGGTGGATGTTATTCTTCTGACCACAATGGGCAAGGTCAAAAAGGAGATGCCGTTTCTACTAGAAGGCTTTCCCCTTCCTTCCTGCTGTCAGTCACGCAAACAGCTCGTGTATTTCCTTGAGTGCTCTTCTCTCGGCTTCCCAGTGCATCACAGAACTTTCTGTACTTCCTGGACCCCTTGCACCTGGGTGAAGCTGCATAACTAGTTCTGTCCAATGAGTTGTAAGCAAAATAATATGTGTTTCTTCCTGGGTAGAGCATTGGGTTGCCAGTGGAGACCCTCCAGAGCTCCCTTCTTCAAGACTCTGACCTGGTTCCAGGTGAGCGGAGCCCCCTGCCTTGGTGGATATGCAATGGGAGTTGGTCAGCCTGATAAAATGCAGAATGCCCATTTCCATTGGAATTCAGGTCAATGTGCAATTTCAAATATTGCATGAGACATACTTCCACTAAAACGAAATTATTTTTTCTCTGAAATTCAGATGTAACTGAACACCCTATTTTCATTTGCTAAGTCTGGCAATCCTAAGTGTGAATGTGATATAAACCTTTATTAAGGCACAAAGATTTGGGGGTTATTTGTTACCACAGTGGAATGTTACCTTCCTGGCTGCTACAGGCCACTTGCTTAGATGGTTATCAGAATTGCAGTGACTAACAGCAAGTTATTCGTTCCATGAACAAGGAGTGTCCTAGACTGGCAATAAGCTCAAGAATGTATCTTTATACTCAGCACCCATAGCAGCCTAGGTTGGCAGCAAGTTAGGCAGGTCTGGATGTCTACGCAGCACTTACCTACATTTATGTCCAGCTGCTAAGGTCAAATAACAATGTTCTTTCATTACTTAGCAGGAAAAGAAAAACCTATGGGGAGTAGGACATTCTTAATGTTAAGTACTTCTCTCATGATTTTTACTTAAATCTTTGGTGCCCACTCCTGCTTGGCAATGCAAGAATCACTTAGAAGATGAAGTGTGGTTTAGCACAACATGATATATTTTGTCATTTTATGTTTAATATATCAGTATTTCATGGTGTGTGCAAAGAAGCCCTGGAATAGTGTTTTAAATTAGAAAGCGTTTTCATATCTGCTGTGTGATGAGCCTTTTCCTTGATACTGATGATGGCCACACTTGTTGTAAAATGCTTTTTAAAGCCACCAGAATTGCTTCTGACAATCAACCAGCTTAAGTGGATTAGCAGAAACTGTGGCAAAAACAAAGGCACCAAAGTCATTGATTTGCAAGTGAACGTTAAAGACAGGTGACAATTGGAGGTCTAAGTGCAGCGTTCTTAAACATGCAACGGCGCTGACGCTGCCCATGCACGTTTCAAAGATCTACTCCATCAAGCCACCTGCAGCAATTTTCATTCCTGATAAGCATACCGGTGACTAAAGTGTGAGAACATCTCATGTAATGTGTGGTAGAAATTGTTTAAGATGTGATATAAACCTTTATTAAGGCACAAAGATATGGGGGTTATTTGTTACCACAATGGAATGTTACCTTCCTGGCTGCTACAGGCCACTTGCTTAGATGGTTATCAGAATTGCAGTGACTAACAGCAAGTTACTCCTTCCATGAACAAGGAGTGTCCTAGGCTGGTAATAAGCTCAAGAATGTATCTTTGTCCTCAGCACCCATAGCAGCCTTGGTCGGCAGCAAGGGACAGAGGAACAAACACCACCTGCCCAGACAGCAGGCACAGAGGAACAAACACCACTCTGCAGAACGTAGCTGCATTACACGGTGCTGCCAGTTGTATTTTTTCTTGAAGCTGTCAATAGAAAAATCTGGATTGTGGAGGCTCCCACAGTTCCTCCCTCCCCAACCTTCCTTAGTCAAGGACAGACTGCACCAGGCTAGAATGCAGTAGCTCGGTCGACATCTTCCAGAGGATGTAGCAAAGCAAACGAGATGCTTTTAAAATAACTTGATCCAGGATCTAACATGCGGACAAAGTTGCAGACTTGCCAGATTCCTCCATTCTTTTTGAAAACTTGAATCAGATTTGGATATCCAGACATTATATGGAAATGTGGATCTTTAGAACAGAGATCACACCAGAGACTTTAAATCTTCCACCTCTTCACTTCCCATGCTGGCCTCAGAAGCCCTAAAGCACAATGTCCACCCACAAACATGAGGACTATTATTGCCTGACTGACCTGCCTCCAAGGAGGTTACAATCCATCCTAAAGGATGAGATGAACACACAAGAAGAGATGACAAAACAAAACCACCCAAAGTGCATCACTGAGTGGTGGGTTGCATGTGGGAGGATAAACCCTGCAGGCAGTTAGCAATCAGAGGAATCGATGAGACCGACACAGGCAGATGAGGCTTTAGGAAGGAGGAAAGGCTTTATTGGACCTTGGATGAGGCCAATGACTGGCAGAGGCAGAGAAGAGAAGAGAGGGTGAACCAGGTGACAATTCACAAAGCCACCAGGTGGTGAGAGTGAGTCCCTGATGCAGTAGTGTGATATCCACTGTCACGAAGCCAAGGAGAATGGAATCTTAGAGTTGAAGGAACTGAGGCGTTCATGTTAATCAAACACTTGTAAAAATAGCAGCAGCTCTTACATGTAGAGCCCCTACTGTGTGCCAGGTACCCTGCTAAATGCCTTGCAGTTTCTTACCTAATCCTTTGAGGCAACACTGCACAAATGGTCCTGCTGTTCTCGTTGCAGCCATTGTTTCCATGGCATCTCCACTGCGGGGTTTCCATGCCCTGCTGACCCAGGTCCAAGAGCAAGCATCTCTCCTCCCATGTGCAGCAGCTCATTCTTTTAGGAGACATCTCTTTCTCCAGTTAAGACAACCGCCCATCTTTATTTGGTCATGGAGCAGGATGGGAAAGCAAGTGGACTCTGGATTCCGTCAGACCTGATTTTCGTTCCAGTTCTCCCAGCTCTGCAGCTTTGGGAAAATATTTTTATTTATGTCTCTAAGTGTCAGTTTCCCCATTCTTGAAATTGTCTTGCTGCTACCTAAGTGATAGGTGCTAGGACAGTTTAATGAGCTGATGCATGCAGAGGCTGCAGCAAGCATGCAGCCAAATACAAGTTAGTAATTAATATTTCACTCTTGCAGCACTCTATGCAGCTAAACACAATAAATTCAATCCTGCTTCCAGTGACATCTCTTCAAGACAGATAAAATGACAATAGCTTTCAAATGACCTCCCTGTCCATGAATACTGTCAAGAAAGCCCATGAAGTCTGGGCAACATAGCGAGACTCCATCTCAAAATATTTTTTTTTAATTAGCCAGGCATGGTGGTGCATGCCGGTAGTCCCAGCTACTCGGGAGGCTAAGGAGGAAGAATTGCTTGAGCTTGGGAGGTTGAGGTTGCTGTGAGCTGTGATTGCACCACTGCACTCCAGCCTCGTTGACAGAGTGAGACCCCATTTCAGAGAGAGAGAGAGAGAGAGAAAGAGAAAGAAGAAAGAAGAAGAAAGAAAGAAAGAAAGAAAGAAAGAAAGAAAGAAAGAAAGAAAGAGAGAGAAAGAAAGGAAGAAAGAAAGAAAGAAGGAAAGAAAGAAAGAGAGAGAGAGAGAAAGAAAGAGAAATCTCATGACTTATTGCTGGTATCCCTGAACTGGCTCATAGTGACCACCTCTTTCCTTCCCATGTGCCATAAACAGTCTGTTAAATGATTCCTTCCAGAATTTTGCCAGACACCTAAATCGTGTGTCATCTTCTTTCAGAAGTCAGAACATTTGCCCACCTTCAGCCTTCCCCGGTATGTTCTCCATGGTATTTTCAAAGTCAATGTCAATCACAGCTGTAATTTCCATTAGTTCCTGGGAAGCAAGAGACACGAACCAGAGTATTTTAATCCAGTTATAGTCAGCACTGGATTCCAGGAGAAACCCCGTGTGAAGATCCATAATGGTTAGCTGGAGCATCACTACTCAGACTGTGGTCAAGAGCCCGCTGCCTTACCATCCCCGGGACCTTCAGAGAAATGCAAACCTTCCTGGCCCGTACCTCTTTCCCCTTTCCACCCCATCCTCCGCCCTGGACCTACTGTTTCAGAATCTGTGTTTTGAAAAGATCCCCAGGTAATTGGTGTGCACATTATAGATTGAGACGCACAGAACTAGAGCAGTAGTTCTTAGAGTTGGCTGCATTTTAGAATTAACTAGGGAATTTTCAAAAACTTCCCATGCCTGGCCCCTATCCTTAGAGAATCAGATTTAACTCGTTTGGATTAGTTCCCAGGTGTGGGTATTTTTTAAAAGTTCACACAGTGATTCGAATGTGCAGCCAGAGTGTTGATCCCCCTCCTCCCAAACCAGAGCTATTCCATTCAGATACGCTGGCCCCGCATACCACGACCACACTAGGCCTTGCAGCTGGAGGTCACATGGCCGCAGCTGTGGAGAGAGAAGTGCCCCAGAAAATAAGGACCCAGAGTGGCTTGATGAATATACTCTCATAAACAAGCATAAGTTTATACAGTCTCATTAAAGTACAGTCACATGCTGTGTTTATAACGATAGAGTTGCCAAAAAATGGGCGTCAGTAAAACAAATCGTATTGTCACAATGGTTATTATTATTGTAACAAAACTTTAACATTTCTTACCCCTCTGCCAATGCAATCACAATGCATAATGCATTTGAGATTACTTCCAGCTGTCTCCTACTCTATGAATGGGGACATTTCTGTGCACACAGCATTCAGACGCCGTGTATATTTGCATGATAAGCAGCCATCTTCCCATTCATGAATAGAGGCCCAAAACTGGGGATGGCTGTTTGGTGGCCACCACGGATGGCCTCACACTTGGAAGGGGCCCCTCTTCCTCAGCCTGATAGGTCCATCATGATGGGTGATAAGTAAGGGATGGGCTAAGGCAGAAAAGATCTCAAATCTGAAGACCTCATGTCAAATCCTTATTATGCCACCCAGGTCCTGGTAAACTCGGTAAGTTGTGTGTCCTTACATGTAATAGACGTAGGTATGCCTCTCCTGACTATGTGAAATCACTGTTGTGAGGTTCAGATGAAATAGTGCTTTGAATGAGTTGCATAACAGCAGAAAACTCTACCCATAAAAAGAATTGTTACTAAGCGCTGTGTTAGTAGTGATGGTAGTGACAATAGCAGTATTCCCACCACAAAGAGAGGGAGAAGAATCTCTCTATCTCTGAAACTCTTATATTTCCTGCTTTCTTTATAAAGAGAGGATGGATGGATGGATGGATGGATGGATGGATGGATGGATGGATGGATGGTTGGATGGATGGTTGGATGGATGGATGGATGGATGAGTAGATGGATAGATGGGTAGGGTGGGTAAGCTGGGTGAAAGATAGGATGGATGGATTGCTGGGTGGTTAGGTGAGTGGATGAATCGTTGGGCGGGATAGATGGATGGGTGATTGGATGATGGTTTAGTGAAGAAATAAATGGCGCGAGGGAGAGGGGGAGAGGGAAGGAGACAATGCAGCCTTTACATGTGGCCCACCTCCCCCCTTACTACTTGCCCTCTCATAGCTCTAAGTCGATCATTTGAATGCCTTCCAGATCAAGTACAATCATTTTCGTCTGACCTACGAGGCCTTTGTTGTCTGTCCAAAGCTGTCCTTTTCACCCTCACTACTTTCTATTCCCCATGCTTTCCCACCACCCCATAGCCTGTGTTTTTCCACCTCCATTCCTTGGCTCTTAATGTTCTTGAGGCTGATTGCCACATTCACCCTAGGTGCAGAGTCCAACTCATGCGACTGTGATTTGGAAGCCTTCCCTGGTTCAGTCAATCCAAAGGAATTCCTCTCTTTTCTTCCATCATAGAACCTGCCTGTCTTTATTTTACGTAATGTTTACCTTTTCACGTGAATGTGGGGAGAGGGAAAGAAGCGTCATTTATTAAGCACCAGCCTTGGCACCCTCATATGATCCTGACAGCAACCTTATACAGGGCACATTATTTGTCCTGGGTTTACCAAAGCAGTAAGAAGAACTCAAAGAGGTCAGCCAACTTGTCTGAGGCATATCAGTGGTGGAATTATAATTTAAACTGAGGTCTTTGACTCCATATGTCTACCATTCTCTCCACTACAGTCTCTTTAGGAGTGGCCTAAAGCCCTGGAGGACATTACATTTTGGCTGATTTATCTGTAACATCGAGGTAGTTCTAGAAAGGGGCTACAAATCGTAAGAAGAGTAACTGGTCAATAAATGTTATTTATTAGTTTTCACATTACTCTTATTCATGTTGAATGCCTGCCTGCACAATGCCCTTCATAGGATAAGCCCCTAGTAGAAGCTAAGCATTATAATTTTTAAAATTAAAGTCAAAGCCCTGTGACCTAGTTCTATTGGGACCACTATCTGGTCTGTTAATTAGAAAAGCCCATTGATATGGTTTGGCTGTGTCCCCACCCAAATCTCATCTTGAATTGTAGCTCCCATAATTCCAACGTGTTGTGGGAGGGACCCAGTAGGAGATAATTGAACCATGGGGGTGATTTCCCCCATACTTTCTCATGGTAGTAAGTCTCACAAGGTCTGATTGTTTTATAAAGCGTTTCCCCTTTCACTTGGTTTTCATTCTGTCTTTCCTGCTGCCATGTAAGACGTGCCTTTCGCCTTTCGCCACGATTGTGAGGCCTCAGCCACATGGAACTGTGAGTCCATTAAACCTCTTTTGCTTTATAAATCACCCAGTCTCAGGTATGTCTTTATCAGCACCGTGAAAACAGACTAATACACACATTAAAGTAGAAAATCTTAAATACCTTAAGACCTTTCTTTTTAATTTAAAATATATAATGTATTTTAACTTATCAAACTTTTGCTTTTGGGCCCAGGCCTTTGCTTTGAGGGGCTGGGGGCTATGATCTAGTTTTTATAAGCCACCTCTATAATGCAATCTCTATGATTTCCAGTTTCTTTCAAGTGTAGCTAAAACATGAAGATACATGCCAAGTAACCAATACTCAGAATCCTTCTGAATCATTCTCATTTCCCCCCCAAGACTTTAGAATTATCTGATCTATACCCAATTTGACAGTCGTTTTAATAGTAACTTTCCTTTATAACATCTTTTGAAAGCCTTCATCTTAAGTTCCATGAAAACAACAAATTTCCTTTCACACTGTTTCATTGACTTATATGAAATATGTAACATTTAATTAAATTAGCTCATTATAAGAAGAACACTTGGAACAAGGAGGACTGGGTGAACCAAGTGACTCCTGGTGAGTGCATCACCTGGTAGGACATGTGTGGACAGCCCTGGCCAGAGGTGGCCCTGGGCATGCCCTGGGCAGCCGTGGGGGTGTTTCCATGAGAGCACAGAAGCGGCATTTCACCCACAGGTTGAGTGGAGTGGAAACAGGCAAGACAGCATCCCCTATAACTGATTGGTGTGCAGTGAAAATAGCACTAACTGCCGACTTCTTTAATTCACTAACAAACTCCCAGTGTAGACAGCAGGGAGTAGAAAGAGATCTGCTTGGACATGGTCTGGGTCTATATCTCTACCCCATTACTTATCAACCGTGCAAACTTGAGTAAGCCACCTTTCCCCATGCTTAAAATGATGTCACAGATCTTGCCACGCTTTTGCTAGGAATTGAGTGGGATGACACTGAGAAGGCTCTGAGCACATAGTGGGTAGACCAAAACAGGAGATGATGCTGCAATGTTAATCCTTGGGGTTTCTGGTATGTCGATAACATTAAGTGGGTTGAAATAACTGTCTTAGCTCCCTCCCTCCTGCTCTAAAAATCCTCTGAGTACCTTTTTTAAAATTAGCATTTACAAACCCCTCAGATCCTCAAAAAACAGAGACTTACCACTTACCCTGTTTGCACTTGCAAATTGTTTTCCTTTGAATTTGAAAAAAAGACACATGTGCGCATATACTATTAGGACCTGCTACTATGTACAAATGGAAGGTCAAACTCCACGGCACCCTCTCTGGTTTCAGGCAACACATTCCTATTTTAATTGCAAATCCATAAGTCTCTTTTGTGAATTGCTTTTGGTTTTTAAAGGAAGAGGAGTGCACAAGTCACAAGATCATTTACAGAACCACATCACAGAGACATTTTCTAATGCACATAACTGGATAATATGGTAATCAAACTAAATCAGTGGCAAAATGCTTTGAAATCTTAAATAAGATCTAAATCACAATTGTTCTAATATTTATAGTTTATAGAATTTCTTAGGCTAAGTCACACTGAAATGTATTCTCTTTCTTTTTCATTTTGGCAGAAACAGGAGTGACTTGGGAGTTAATCTTTTAAAACATGTTCAATTGTAGCAAGTCGTAATAAAATATGCATAGTATGTACTTAATAAAAAGTAATGCCTCTACTATAAATTGCTTCATTGAGATATAGAAACATATTCTAAACCATAAAATGCATACAAGAAATGGAATGAAAGAGAAGTTACCTTTATTGTCAGTTTTTATTTCTGAAATGATCTAAAATTGAAGATAATGATTACTCATGGAAAAAAAAAAACTTCATCAAATGCAGTATCAACATTGTTGGTGGCATTTTCTGACTCATGGGTGGATTTGTGGTCCTGGAGAGGTGCCTAGACATTGTAATTCACAAGAATTATAATTAACAAAGAAAAATTACTCATTTATTTACATTCCCATTTGAACACTAGATAAATTATTTGCTAAAAGCCCCTTAATGATCCCAAAGCACATAATTATCTAGTACATTGGTCCCACTTTCAGAGAATAGAAACTATAGCGAAATTACTTTTTTCCCCAAAAACTGTTCCCTTACAACTCCTGCTAGACATTTCTTTTATAGTTTTTAAAAGTTATATTGGTTTTGGTTTTTTTAAATATCAAAATATTTTATGCAAAATATTTCATTTTTAAAAAAAATTCCCTCTTGCTCTTGGGAGGGTGTATGCGCAATTGTTAAAGATGTTCTGCAGATTGCAATAAATTCTGAAATTAACACTGAATATATTTTCATATTATGTTTACATATGGGTAGGTTTTTTTTAGACTCCCTATCTTTTTTAGATTTATGAGATTCTCTACAATAAGATTTTGTGTGAGTATATTTAAATTTCATATGTGTATATATTTATACACACACAGAGCAAGATTACATACTTGCTTTAATTTCTCCCAATCTTAAAAACTCATAAAATATTTAAGCTGTTTCAGAACCAGAATAGAAATGCCTCAAACTGTTGTTTAAAATTACATCCAACCTTCACCTCCTCATGCTAATGAATGGGGCAGCATAACTGAGGAGTATCAATCAAAGGTAATCAATGCACAGCAGCTCAATGGTTAACCTTGTTCTTTGCCCACTCCCTCCTCCCCCTCCCCCTCCTTTGACCTTAACTACAGCTGCTTAGAAAATGACTCATTGGTCTCTCTCCTCATTGCCTGTCATCCGACTGATGAAACCTCCAGTTGGGAATAAAATGATCAAAGGGTGAGTAGAATGAATAATCTGTAAACTGTGGCAAACAGCGAAGGGTCAGTTGATTTAAAGGTTTCTGTGGCTTCATTCATTCATTCAACAAATATGTATTGAGAACTTAGTATGTGTGATGCATTGGCTAGTGGTTGGGCTACAACGAGGAATAAGTTGAACATTTTCCCTGTTTTTAAGGAGTCTGCAGTGTAGGAGAGGGGCAGGCACTGAAACACATAACAGTAGAATTATTACTATTAATAGTATATTAATAATATACTATTACTATTAATAGTAGCAGTGTTACTGTTCATATTATTATTAGCAACAGCCCTGAAGAGCAGCATAAAGAAAGTATATACCCGGGAGTCCTACCCTAGTTTGTGGAGAGAGTTGGAGTGGTCAGGGGACTGTCCCCCAAAGTGAGTGACCCTTATGCTGAATAGAAGAGGTAGTGGGTAGGAGTAGGAGAGTTCAGCCAAGAGAAATAAATAACATGTGTGAAGATCCTAGGGAAAGAAGAGGCTTGGGGCATCAAGGAAAAGATGGGAAGCTGCTGTGGCTGGGGCGCAGATAACCAAGGAGCTAGGCTATCAAGAGAAGTTGAACAGCTGAGAAAGGATGCTATAAAGCCAAGTTAGAATGTGGACTTGATCCTGGTTGCCACTGCAGGGCTGAAGTGGAGCGGACTGCAACTGTGTGGACATGACCACACCTGCGTGTTTCAAAGCTTCTCAACCTGCTGCATGAAGAACAAATGGGGACTTGGCTTTAAGGCTGTTGGAAAATTCCAGATGACAAATGATGGTGGTTTGGACTGGAGCTGGAGCTAGATAGAGACAGTTGGGAAGAACTCACCCCTGTAGAAAAGGACACTTGGGTATACATCTACTACACTGCTGATAACCAAGGAAAGTCTTACAGAGCAAGGTGCAGGTACAACATGCATGCTGCATTTTTTACGGTACATCTGTTAGGGGCTGAAATGCCCCAACTCCCAATACCTCCAAATTGGACTGCATCTGGAGACAGATTCTTTAAAGAAATGATTGAGTCAGCATAAGGTCCTTAGGGTGGGCCCTCATCCAATCTTCCTAATAGCAAGAGTAAACTTAAACACAGAGAGACACCAGGGGCACACATGCACAGAGGGAAAACCACACCAAAAGCCACCAAGAAGACAGCCATCTACAAGCCAGGGAGAGAGGTCTCAGATGAAACCCCCCTCCCCCAACTCTCACCCCACTGGCACCTTGATCTTAACCTTCCAGCCTCCAGAACTGATCAAATAAATGTCTCTTGTTTAAGCCACACAGTCTGCTGTATCATGTTATGACAGCCTGAGCAAGCAACTAATGCAACATCCAAACAGAACCCCACTGAGATTCAGAGTATAGAATAAATAGCCGCGATGAGCCCTTTTCCACATAGTTCACACGTGGAATGATGAAATGCGTGCTCCTTGTGGCTATGGCATTCGGAGAATAAACAGCTGGGATTTCTTCAGTGAGCGATGAAAAAGTTATACATGTGTCCTGGTCAATAAATTAGAGAGAAACTTTTCTAGCACTGTTGTGGATAAAATGCTAATTAAAGGGAACCACAGGAAGGCGTGGCAGGGCTCCAAGTCTTGAAGAAGAGTCAAAGGTTATGTAGAAAACCTTCTAACATGGAAGTGTGCTTACTGGGCTAAAGAAGTAGAGTGGTACCATCTGCCAGCACTCTCTGTGGTAGACACGGTAAAGAAATAAATTGATGTGGGGAAGAACGAACAATGTGTCATTACATATTTATCTATCTATTCAGCCCTTTATCCTTCCAGCAATTCATTTTCTTCTTCATCCTGGCATTTCATATTAAGTTGGAGACATCAGTACTCTTCATTCCTAAACAATGCAATATGCTTATCGTTGATGAACGATCAATACTGTCATGCACCGCTTAAGGACAGAAATACGTTCCAATAAGTGCATTGTTAGGGGATTTCATCATTGTGTGAACATCACAGATTGTACTTACACAAACCTAGATGGCACAGTCTACTACACACCTAGGCTACATGGTACAGCCCATTGCTCTTAGGCTCCAAGCTTGTACAGCATGTTACTGTACTGAATACTGTAGGCAATTGTAACACAATAGGCAGCACTCACGCCTGTAATCCCAGCACTTTGGGAGTCCGAGGTAGGCAGATCGCCTGAGGTCAGGAGTTCAAGACCAGCCTGGCCAATATAGTGAAACCCTGTCTCTACTAAAAAAAAAAAAACAGTTAGCCAGGGGGCATGGTAGCACATACCTGTAGTCCCAGTTACTTGGGAGGCTGAGGCAGGAGAATCACTTGAACCCAGGAGATGGAGGTTGCAGTTAGCCAAGATTGCGCCACTGCACTCCAGCATGGGTGACAGAGTGAGACTCTGTCTCAAAACAACAACAACAAAAAAAAAAAAAAAAATAGAAAAATATGGTAAAAAAAATATGGTGTAAAAGATAAAAAATGGTAATGGTCCACCTGTGTAGGGCACTTAGCACGAATGGAGCTTACAGGACTGGGCATTGCTCTGGGTGAGTCTGTGAGTGAGTAGTGAGTGAATGGGAAGGCCCAAGACATTACCGTGCACTATTGTAGATCATAAACACTGAACACTTAGGCTATTCTGAATTCATATATGAATATCTTTTGTCAATCATAAAGAAACCTTAGCTTATTGTAACTTTATAAACAATTTTTTTAACTTTTTGACTTTTTTGTAATAACACTTAGCTTACAACACAACAAAAATATTTTTACTTTTGTATCCTTCCTCTCTAAGCATTTTTTTTTTTTTTTTTTTACTTTTAAACTTTTTTGTTAAAAACTAAGAGAAGCACACACCGTACCCTAGGTGTACACAGAGTCAAGATCATCAACATCACTATCTTCCACCTCCGTATCTTGTCTCCCTGGAAGGTCTCCAGGGACAATAATACATGGAGCTGTTGCCTCCCACCATAAAAATCCCTTCTTCTGGGCCAGGTACAGGGACTCATGCCTGTAATCCCAGCACTTGCGGAGGCCAAGGCAGGTGGATCAACTGAGGTCGAGAGTTCGAGACCAGCCTGGCCAACATGGTGAAACCCCATCTCTACTAAAAATATAAAAATTAGCCAGGCATGGTGGTATGTGCTTGTAGCCCCAGCTACTCTGGAGGCTGAGGAAGGAGAATTGTTTGAACCTGGGAGGCGGAGGTTGCAGTGAGCCGAGATTGCACCACTGCACTCCAGCCTGACAACAGAGCGAGACTCCATCTCAGAAAAAAAAAAAAAAAAAAAAATGCCGTCTTCTGTATACCTCCTGCAGGACCTGCCTGAGGCTGTTTTACAGTTAACTTATTTTTTTAATAAATAAGAGCAAACTCTAAAATAATGATAGAAAGTATACTATAGTAAATACTTAAACCATAACATAGTTGATTATTATTATTATGTACTGTACAGAATTATATGTGCTATTCTTTTATACAAGTGGTAGCAAAGTAGGTTTGCTTACAAGAACATCACTACAAACATGTGAGTAACGCATTGCACTGTTACATTACCGTGGCTACAACATCACTAGGTGATAGGAATTTTTCAGCTCTATTATAATCTTACGGGGCCACCGTAGTATATGAAGTCTATTGTTGACCAAAACATCATTATGCAGTGCATGACTATATTTATTTTTGGTTCTTTTATTAGGTGAAATCTACATAAAATGTAATGAACAAACTTTTAAAAAGTTTAAATAACTCTATTAGAGTATAATTAATATACACGTTGTTAAGTGCTGATATATACAGTGTACACACTCATGAGACTATTTACCACAATCAAGACAATGAACAAATCCCTCACCCCCAAAGGATTCCTCATGCCCATTTGTAACTCTTCCCACCTCCACAAGGAACCATGGATGTGCTTTTTGTCAGTAGAGAGTAGTTTTTATTTTCTAGAGTATTATATACATGAAATCATGTGGTCTATATTCTTATTTTATATGGTTTTTGTTTTACTCAGTATAATTATTTTGAAATTCATCCAAATAGTTGATCAATAGCTTATTTATTTTATTGCTGGAGAGTATTCTATTGTACCTATAAGGCACAGTTTTTCACTTGTTGATAGACATTTGGGTTACTTCCAGTTTGGGGTTATTACATGTAAAGCTGCTGTGAACATTCATGCGTCAGTCTTCATACGAGCATGTGCTGCCCTCCTTTCTCTTGGGAAATACCCAGGAGTGGAATGCCTGAATCATACAATAGGTGACTGTTTAGCTTTTTAAGAAACTTTCAACTGTTTTCCTAAGTGGTTGTACCATTCTATATTCCTGCCAGAAGTGTACGAGAGTTCTGGTTGTTCTACATCCTTGATACCCTTTAATTACTATCCATCTTTTAAATTTAACTATTTGAGTAGGTGTGTTGTGATATCTCACTAAGGTTTTAGTCTGTATTTCCCTAATGATTAATGATGGCCAGTATCTTTCTATGTATTTATGTACCATTTGTTTATCTTCTTTGGGGAAGCATCTGTCCCGATCTGTTGTTAATTATTTTATTGGGTTGTTTGCTTTCTTATTGTTGACTTTTGAGAGTTCTTTGTACATTCTGAGTGCAAATCCTTTATAAGATGATTTAAACATAGTTTCTCCCAGACTGTCACTTGTCTTTTCATGTTTTTAATAGTATTTTTTAAAGGAGCATAGGTTTGGATTTTGATTAATTTACCAGTTTGTTCTTACACACAGCACATCATGCCTTTGTGAGTCTATAAAGAAATCTTTGCCTAATCCAATGTCATGAATGTTTTCTTCTAGAAGTTTTGTAAACTTTATGTTTTATGTTTAGCTATGTAATACAATTTGAGTTAATTTTTGTTATGGTACGAGGTACAAATTGAAGATTAAAGTTTTGTATGTGTGTGTGTGTATGGATAGCCGATTGTTCTAACATCAAACTTTCTGGGCTCTATGCTATGTTCTACTGATCTATCATAATTCCTTTATAGCTTTACAAAATAGGTAGCTTTATACTAAGTCTTGAGATTAGATGGTGTTATCCAATCACCTTTAATCTTCTTTTTGAATGTTGGTTTAGCTATTCTAGGTAATTTCTATTTTCATATGAATTTTGGAATCAGATTATCAATTTCCAAAAATAAGCCTGTTAGAATTTTGATTTTGATAAATCTGTATGTCAATTTGAGAGTAAGTGTATCTTAATGAGTTTTCCAAATGAGACTTTTAGGCCATTTCCATTTAGATCATCAGTGTGATTATTTGATATGGCTGGATTTTAACTGATAATATTGTATTTATTTTTCATTTGCCTTTCTTTGTTACATTTTCCTCTCTTTCTGCATTCTTTTGAATTAATTTAACTTTTAAAAATTCTGTTCAGTCTATTTAGCCTGTTAGTCTATCAGCCGTAAATCTTTGATTTTTACATTTTACTTTGGCATTTGCGTATTTTCTTTTCATATATGTCATCAATACAACACCACATTGTTATTATTTTATCTAAGTCCTCAATTATCTTATTAAAGAGATTTAAATAATAAGTAAAACATATATTAGCCTACCTAAACATGTAAACATTCACAATTTCTCATGCTGTTCATTTCTTTGTGTGGATCCGGACTGCAACGTATTCCCACCTCGCTCTTCTCTTTGGGCATTTGAATTATCCATATGATAGGCTTCTTGAAGTTGTTCCACAGTTCACTGATGCTCTGTTTTTTTTTTTAAATTCTTTTTTTCTTTTTGTGTTTCACTTTGGATAGCTTTTATTGGTATGACTTCTAGTTCACTAATCTTAGCCAGTATATTTTTTATTACATACATTGTAGTTTTTATCTTTCATCTCTAGAAGTTCAGTTTGGGTCTTTCATACTTCCATGTCTCTACCAGACCCTTTGGCCATGCAAAACTCAGTTACAGTAATTTGTTTAATGCTCTTTCTGCTACTTCTATCTGTGCCAATTCTTAGTCAAGTTCCATTGATTGACTTTTCTTCTCATTACTGATGGTATTTTCCTGCTTTTTTACATGTCTGATAATCTTTGACTGGATACCAGATATAGTGAATTTTACCTTTTATTTATATATATATATATTTTATTATACTTTAAGCTCTAGGGTACATGTGCATAATGTGCAGGTTTGTTACATATGTATACATGTGCCATGTTGGTGTGCTGCACCCGTTAACTCGTCATTTACATTAGGTATATCTCCTAATGCTATCCCTCTCCCCTCCCCCACCCCACAACAGGCCCTGGTGTGTGATGATCCCCACCCTGTGTCCAAGTGTTCTCATTGTTCAACTCCCACTTATGAGTGAGAACATGCAGTGGTTGGTTTTTTGTCCTTGCGATAGTTTGCTGAGAATGATGGTTTCCAGCTTCATCCATGTCCCTGAAAAGGACATGAACTCATCATTTTTTATGGCTGCATAGTATTCCATGGTGTATATGTGCCACATTTTCTTAATCCAGTCTATCGTTGATGGTCATTTTGATACAGGAATATTTTGGTATTCCTATATTCTTGAGCTTTGTCCTGGATGCAGTTGAGTTACTTCAGTACAGTTTGAACCTTTGCTATGCTGCTTTTAAGATTTGCAATATGAGCCAGGAACGGGGGTTCATGCTTGTAATCCCAGCACTTTGGGAACCTGAGGTGGGGATGAATCACCTGAGGTCTGGAGTTCAAGACCAGCTTGGCCAACATGGCGAAACCCCATCTCTACTAAAAAAAATAAAAATAAAAAAATAAAAAAATAGCCAGGTGTGATAGTGTGTGCCTGGAATCCCAGTAGAAGAATCGCTTGAACCGGGAGACAGAGGTTGCAGTGAGCCAAGATTGCGCCACTGCACTCCAGCATGGGTGACAAAGTGAGACTATGTCTCAAGAAAAAAGAGATATGCAACGTGAAATCAGAAGAGGGGTCAGTGCTGTTCTTCACTACAAAGGCAAGACCTCTTCTGTGTATTCTACTCAGCATTTGGTAAATTATGAGTTAAATTATGAGGGTTTTTTTGGTCTGGATAGTAGAAGCATGTATTATTTTAAGTGCTGTACAAGTACCAAACACTCTCATCTCTAATCCAATCAAGTGGTGTGTTTTCTGGCTTCTAGGAATTGCATCACACATATGTACTAATAATTATTCAGTTAAATACTTGGGAGAAACTTTCTGCTGATCTTTATAGTTTTCCTACTATGTGTCTTTCTTCTTTCCAGTACTCTGCTCCAAAACTTGTAGTCATACAGAAATTGGGTCATAAAGAAAGCAGATATTGTAGTCCTCTTGGTCTCCCTAGACCCTCAACTTTATCTCCTTAGCTCAAGGTTTTGCCAAACTTGGCCTGGGCACCTGCTCCCTACACTGTAGCCAGGAAGCTCTCCTAATGCAATAAAATGAGGGAGTCACAGGGCTCTCTTCATGGTTTCCAGCCTGGCATTGTCCTTCATTCCTCATGTCTAGTGTCTGGTAACCTGTTGCTTTCATTTATTTATTTTTAACGGGGTTCTGCTATATTGTCCAGGCAGGTCTCGAACTCCTGGGCTCAAACTGCCCTCCTGCCTCTGCCTCCCTAAAAGCTGGGGTTACAGGCATTAGCCACCATGCCCAGCCAACCTGTTGCTTTTACATATTTCGTCCATTTATTGCTTGTTTCAAGTGGGAGGGTAAATCTGGTCCTCATTATTTTTGCTGAAAGTGATCATTTGAAATACATACGTCTTAAGTATATCATTTGTAAAATGTTGACAAATGTCTTTACCTGTGAAACTCAAACTTCTATGAAGTTATAGAATATCACCATCTCCCCAGAGTTCCCTTGTGCCCATCTGAGTTGAACCCTCCCCTAATTCCTCAGAGAAGTCACTGTCCATCATAGATTAGTATTTCCTATTCTACAAATTCACATAAATGAACTATACAGTGAAAAATTATACTTCTTTCACTCAACATCACATTTTTTTAGATTCATCCATGGTTTTGTTTCAATAGCTTATTTTTTTTAATTACTGAGTAATTTTCTATTGCATAAATCTACCACAGTTTCTTTATTCATTTTTTTTTTTTTTGTGGATGGCCACCTGGGGTGTTTCTGGTTGGAAACTATCGTGAATAAAGCTTCTATGAACAGTTCTTCTTTTGCAGGTTTTTTGTATGTGTCTGTGGACATATGTTTTCATTCCTTTTGAGTAAATACCTAGGAGTAGAATGGTTGGGTCATAAAGAAAGCAGACATTTAGTTTTATAAGAAACGATCAGACTTTTTTCTCAAAAAAAATGATGATACCATTTTACCTTCTCGCCAAAAATACAAGAGAACTGTAGTTGGTCCTCATCCTTGATGACATTTGGTAGTTATCAGTCTTTTTAATTGAAGCATTCTAGTCAGTGTGTCACAATATCTCATCGTGGTCTTAATTGCATTTTCCTAATGACTAATGATGTGGAGAGCTTTTTCATGTTCTTGTTGGCCATTCATAGAATTTCCTTTGTGAAGTGTCTTTTTAAATCTTTTGCCCATATTGTGGTCACTTTTAATTTTCAAAGTTCTCCGAAAATACTGAGATGAAAAACAGTATGCCGAATTAAACAATGTTCTCGACACATGCATAAAAGTTTGCTAAAGAAATTGCTTTTGCATCCACAGAAATGGAGCAAGAAAAAAAGTTCTATCTACTGTACTTGCAAATGCATTACTTGTCATCCTGCAGATGGCCGTAGGATATATTTTTTTAAACACTTTATTCTGGATATTTTCAAACTCACAAAAAAGTAGAAAGAATAGTGAAATGAATGTCTATGCAACTATCTTCCAGCTTTTACAATTATCAACATTTTGCTGATCTTGTTTCATTTAGTATTCCTCATCTTTGTTTTTGCTGGAGTATTTTAAAACAAATCCCAGACATCATCTAATTTTACCCATCAGTATGCCACCTTTCCAAAAAAAAAAAAACTTAAGATGTTCATTTGGGATCTTTATTTGGTTATAGGTATAGGCCCAAGAACTCTTAATAAACAAAGGTCTGATCCAAACTGCCTGGATTAGAATATGGAACCATATCATTTGAAACAAACTTTTAAGCTCTTGATTTGGGCTACAAGACCCATGTCTTAGTAATACTCTTCCAGAACACCAGCAAGTGCCCTTGGACTCTCTAAATAAGAAAGACAGTAATATATATATATATATATATATATATATATATATATATATATATATATTCTTTAAAAAACTCAAATGAAGATTAAGGCTCACTTACTTTGCTTTCAGAATTATAGCATGTGTTGTTCCTTATACCCCCATACATAATCAAAAGTTATTTTAGTGCTTTGTGGGCTTAGATCTTAGGAGAGAAAGAACATTCAACTGTGAGTATTACATAAAAATTGCATCTCATAAGATATCCAAAAGTAGAAAATATGATCAAATAAAATGTCTTCTTTTTTATTCTGTAGCAGAATGTCTCAAGCTCAACACTATTGACATTTGGTCCTGATTATTCTTTGTCATGGGGGCTGTAATGTGCTTTGTAGGATGTTAAGTGGCATCCCTGGCTACAGTACAGTTTCTCAACAGTGACAGCCAAATGTCTCCAAATATTGCCAAATGTCCTTGGGAAGGGTGGGGGGAGGACAAAGTCTCCCCTGGTTGAGAAGCCCTGTCATATAGATATAACTTTTTGTGCAGCATAGGGTCCTTCATTGAAATGACCGTAAGTCTCTCAAATCCTCAGTTTCCTTGCCTATAAAACAGGATAAATAAAAAGGAAGAGGACTGAATGTGTGAGGGCATATTCTATAAACTATTCAGTGCTAAAGAGAATGAATTAGTTATGATAAAGGTACGGCTCTGCCTTGGACAGAGCGGGAGAGAAACTTAGGGAAGTGGTAGGAAGTCCCATGCTCTCAAAATGCTTATGGTGAAGAGAAATAACCAGGGTTGAGTTTGTACCATGCCCCCCAGCACTGGGCCAGGAACTATAAGGAACCAAATGTATAAGCTGAGTTTTCTGCCTCCTAGGAATCATATAAAACAGTAGGCAACCAGGTACATGAAGGCAGCTACCAAGCAGCGAGTGTTCATCACACCTAATGAGAATGAGAATGAAGAAGCACTAAGTTAAGTGGCAGAAATCGTTCGTGGCCCTAAAAATGAAGATAAGCTCCTGCTACTTGGTGTGAGGCACACTGGCAGGAGGTAGGACAGTGTTACAGTGTGGATGTCAAAGCCAAATGAGATTTGCATGTAAATGCAACGTGATATGGTTTGGCTGTGTCCCCAGCAAAATCTCATCTTGAATTGTAGCTCCCATAATTCCCACGTGTTGTGGGAGGGACACAGAGGGAATCATGGGGTCAGTTTCCCCCATATGTTCTCAAGGTAATGAATAAGTCTAATGAGATCTGATGGTTTTATTATAAGGAGTTTCCTCTTTAGCTTGGCTCTCATTCTCTCTTGCCTGCCACCATGTAAGACATGCTTTTTGCCTTCCACCATGATTGTGAGGCCTCCCCAGCCACATGGAACTCTAAGTCCATTAAACCTCTTTTTCTTTGTAAATTACCCAGTCTCAAATCTTGATGAGCAGCATGAGAACAGACTAATATAGCACGTCTGCCACTTACTGTCTTAGGGTGAGTCACTAAGCCTCTCTAAGCTTCAATACCATCATCTATCAGATTGATAATTATTCCCACTTATGGAATTATTACGTATGACATAGTACAAATATATGGCATCTTAGTGCTTAGAGCTTAGAACATAGGTGTTCCAAAATATTCCTATTAGTATTTGTTAAAACAATTATTATTTCAAATTAATTATATATGTGTTTAAATAATAAAGATTTGCAGTAATTGTCAACTAGTCAGTGTTAACTTGGAAATTTAATGGGGATATACAGAGAAAGAGAGAGAGAGAGAAAGAGAGAGAGAGAAAGACAAGCCAGCTACTTCACCCATCCTGAAGGGGAGAGGAAATCTTACAGGGACTGCCAAGGTTAGAAGCCAGTAGCAATATAACAATATAACACAGGGCAGTAAGATGTGGTTAAAGCAGAAATTGGGAGCAGTTATAGCAGACTGTATAATACATTTGGATTTTGGAACAATAGGAATTCAAAATGGTCAACACAAAGCTTACCTTTGGTACAGGTTTTAAAGGTTTGTAGAAAACTAGGAAAGCACAAAAAATGAAATGAAACCCACTCCCTCACCATGGCCTCCCCTTGTCTCTCTCATGTGGACTGTCTGTTCCATTCGGTGCCTTTATGGGGTCCCCTGCAAGCCAAGCTTTGAATTTTTCTGCATTAGTCTCAGTTTAGCCCTTGGAACCTGTGGTTATTAGTACATTACCAAGGAAACTCGTCATCTGAAGTGGGGGCCACCTCTATAGGCTATAAATACAATGCAATTAGCCTCTCAAGTGCCTTATTATGAAATATATCAAGGACACCTACATGGACTCACAGATTAGAGGATGGAAAATCTGGAGAGAGAAGGCCTTTATTTAAGGTTGACTTTTTATAGAAGGCAGGGGTAGGGTGGGGTGGGGAGAACAAACCCACAAATAATAAAATACGTTTCAGTCAGCAAATTTGGGCATCACTTTTATTTTCTTCTTCTCTATTCTCCAAATCCTTGCTTCACTGAATAGCTCACGCCGAGTACCAAGCCTGGTATTGGTTATTCCAAACATATGAGCAGAGGTCTTTCCATAATGAATAACTCATGGAAATTAATTGCTAAAGAGAGGGTAAATGATACAGCTTTTGGAGAAAGTAATCTGGTGATATTTTTTAAATTAAAAAATGTACATACTATTTGATCCAGTCATTCTACCTTTGGAAACCCATACTACAGAAATGAAGAAAGAAATATGTAAAGACATTTGTGCATAAAAATTGTATGGCTAATTAAGAACTGCTTATTGTAGCAAACCTCACCCCCAAATTCTATAAACTACAGAATATCCATATAAAAAATGGATAGATGTATTAAGGGGTGTGCATAACGTGGATTATCATGGCACTCTCTTTAAATGAATTAGAACTGTATGAATTAGAGTTATGTGCATTGGCTTGAAGAGTTATTGTGAAAACAGCAAGTTGCAGAAGATTGTTATATGATGTTCCATCTTTGTAAAAGAAAAAATGAAAAATACAAGATAAGAAAGGAGGGTGAACACAAAAGAAAAAAGTGAAGGAGACACAGAAGGAGGAAGGGAGGCAGATGCCTGGTGTTCTTATCCAAATCCACTGCCCCACTCCTCTTAGTCCTCCCCAGCAGAGCCTCTATGCATTTGGAATATTGTATCAGTCAGGATTCCCTCAGGAAAACAGACCTTCTAGATAGTTGAAGCAGAACCACGGTGTGACAGTGAATTAGTTGTGAGGATGATAGACAAAGCCAAGAGATCAAATAGAGGAAGTAAAGTAACCAGAGGTTAGCAAAAAAGGAAACCAACTCTCCTCTCCTCCCCAGGACTACAGAGACACAAGGAGGAGGTGGAGATTTTAGGCTCAGAAGTGAAAGTCACAATAGGCGCTAGAACCATGGAGAAAGAAAGAAAAAAAAATATTGCTTGAGTTTATTATGTCATAGGTGATTCATAACAGTAACAATGATAAGAATAATAATAACATTTGTTACATTGCTGTTAAATGGGTATTTTTAAATCGTGTTTTTTAATAGCTCCTAATTATTAAGCACCTACTCTGTGCCAAACACGATGCTAGCTTTTGGCAAGCCTCATTTAATTGAATTGTCACAAAATGGACTAAAATTAGAATTGTCGTTTCCTCATCTTATAGATTAGGAAACTGAAACTCAGAGAGGAAAGATATTTGTCTGTGATCACACACCTAATAGGTAAAAGATCTAGAGTTTGAAACAAATTCTACCCATGGCTAAATCCTGTAGCATTCCACCATAACCCCCACTAACCTAACTCGTACAAACCTGGAGTAATTAAGCTGGGTCTTGTCCTGACACTTGATGTAGTACTTTTAAAACATGCCACGAATTCTTTATCACTGCTTTCCTATGGTGGGGTCTATGTCTCCAACACTTGAGTCTGAATGGGTTTGTATCTGTTTCCACCAATAGAGGTTAGAATAGTGGAAATGATACTATGTGACTTCAGAAGCTGGACCTCAAAAAAGCCATTTCACTTCTGCCTTGTTCACTGGAATACTCACTTTTTAAACACTGGGCTTCTATGTAATAAGTCTGACTGCTTCAAGACCACCATGCTGTGAGGAAGCCCAAGCTATATTGGGAGGCTGGTGCTCAGACAAACAATCCCAGCCAAGCCCAGGCTTCAAGTCACCCCAGCCCTGGCCCCAGACCTGTAAGTGAAGAAACCTGCAGAGGATTCCACCTCCCCACTGTTTGACAACTGTTTCCAGCTGAAGCCTCAACATTATGGAGCAGAGAGATCTCTTCTTGACCAAGTCCTGACCAAACTGCAAACTCACACACACCATGAATGTTGGGTTTGGCATGCAGCAATGGGTAACCAGAATACTTAGTGGTTTTGGGCAAGTCCTGAAATGTCCAGGCTTTCAATAACTGTTTTATTGAGTGAATGAATGATATATACAAATCTCAGTCCTGCCTATCTATAATGCATGTATGTGAAAACACCTTGCAAATTGCCTGACATTGTCTAAATGCAAAGATATCTTGAGAAAACTGCTTGAGATAAATAATTCATTGTGATTCATAACATTTTCAAGGCAGAAAGAGCTGGAAAGGAGCCACCAAACCTTTCTTTGGGGGTTCAATCAATGGTGAGATGAGACTGTCCCTCAGAAACTCACTTATGCTGTCTAATTTGGATTCCTGAGTTGAGGTGAGCACCTGGAACTAAATGCCCTCTGTAGAGTACAGGAGATGCTGAGTTTCCCCGCCAAGTCTATCCCCTGTTGTAGACAGTAATTTGGTGTCTGGCAAAGAGAGGGCACCTTGTATAGCAAATGCACAAATAAATTTCACCACATAATTAGAATCATAACTGAAAGCTAATAAGCTGGCATCCTGCTTTGCAAGTCAATGCTCTGTGCATTGGACTGGCATAGGTCAGCTTGGCAGGGCCTACTATGTCCACCAAGTTCCATGAGCAGAAGAGAATAAAACCAGGACAAGACGTGCAAGAAGTGCTATTATTCAGCTGCTTACTGACAATGGTTGCATTTTACTGTGGTTTTCTGTGCTGATAAAAATAGTTAACTGCTTATTGAGTTGTCAAATCTATTGCTCTTCCCTTTCGAAGAAAACGAAGGCCCAGAGAAAACCTGCCCAAACCCATTTTCTACTAAGTGTGGGCCAACATGGGAGCCCACCTCTCTCTGTGGTGCCTTCACTTACAGCACCTCCCCTCTGCTTTCTGCCTGAGGGATGGCTCCAGCTTTTCCACTGCAAAGACTGACAGAACCCAGGCTGGTGAACAGGTGTCACCGTCCTCAGCCAGCTCTGACCACTGGAGGGAGACGATCTTCAAAAAGATTCTGAAAAGGATTCTATCATCAAGTAGCAGTGGTTTCTGTGGGTCCTATTTGGAGACTGGGGGCAAAACTGCCACTTCATTGGCCACCTCCTACCAATCGCTCGTTCTGGACCTGGTTACTAAAAAGTGGTGGCTTTAAAGCAATACAACCAGAGGAAGCCAGACTGCAATAGAGTGAGGAGTAAATGGAAAAACAAAACATTGAAAACTCTAGAGGCTTGGCCGTGAAAAGAAAAAAAAAATTGTGTCATAGTTGGAGTGAGCATGGAGTCAAGGAAGTGGTTTTAGTGGTCAATTTTTTGATAGTGGAGACCTGGATATCCTGAAAAAACAGGAAACACCAGCTCTTAGAGGTGCTCCTGTGGCTTAGGGGCTCATCTCAAACTACCCAGCACTGGGAAAGAGGGGTCATTTTCATGGGAGGAAACGTATTGACAGTAATCTTGTATTAAATCCAGTTCCAGTGTTTTTGTGGCATATTTGAGCAAACTAGGATCCACTAGAATTCCATGTTAAACATCTTTAAGTTTAGAGGTTTAAAAATATGTTGAGTCTGCCCCTACTTAACCTGTAAATGACTTTCTTTTATTTTCTTATAAAGCAATTCTTCGGAGCACATTATATGTATTTGTAAGTCTTTCAAAAACATCTTTAGATCCACTTAGGCTCAAATGGAAAAAGTAAATGGAGGATGAGGCTCATTTTTATTATAAACAGACTGTTTCTCATTTCCAACATCTCCAGGTAATACATCCATACAGAAGGCCACCCCAAGTGGCGTTGTCCTCAAATTACACTATGATTACTTCCAAGCTAGACAGGCCCGTTTTAGTCACAGTGCTATGCCCGGGGAAATGGCAGACAGGAAAGTTTGTCATGCTCACTGCTTTCTGCAGGCAAAAGCCCCAGAAGGATCCAGAACTCTCCTCGGTGTGCTAGACCCTGATCTGAAGGCAGTTATGGCTGCAGAGAAAGCACAAGAGACCTCACTTCTAGACCTGTTTTGGCCACTTATAGCTACTTCCTTCAGCTCTCATTTTACCTCTCTAATCTTCATTTTACCATCTGGAAAATGGGGGAAAAAATAGTAACATTGCCTTCCTAACCGGATAGCCTTTAAGATTAAATAAGACAGCGAATTCAAAGCAGCCAACCAGTGTCTAGGATGTAGTAAATACAAAAATAATAATGCTGGTGACACTAGTTCACGTGTGTTGATCACATATTCTACCCCAGACACACGTATCTTGTGAGGATTCTGTCACTAAATCCATTCAGTGAATGAATGGACAAAGCCACCCTGGAAACTGCACTCCAGCATTTCTGTCCAGCTAGTCACAGAGAGCGGACTTTGCAGAAGGCATAGTCACAGGGTCACTTAGTCACAAAGCACCAAGATAGAACCTGGGGAATGGGGGAAGGGTGCAGACACCTTCATTAAAGCAACTTTCTCAGCACCACCTTCTCTACTGCCAGCTTATTCTCCACGGTTTCCTGCTCAGTGCTCCAATTCCCATATCCTTATTTAATAGTCTCTAAAATGGGCATAATCATTATTTATGAGATTACCTAACAGTTTTTATGAGATCATCAAATGAAATACTAGTTACTAGGATAGGTTATAAACATATTTAAGAGGCAAGAGTGAAAATCTACTAAAATAAGCAGGAACTAATATTGGAGAGGTCAAGTGCTGTGGCTCATGCCTGTAATCCCAGCACTTTGAGAGGGCAGACAGGAGGATCGATTGAGCCCAGGAGTTCAAGACCAGCCATCTTTACAAAAAGTTTTAAAATCAGCTGGGTGTGGTGATGCGTGCCTGTGGTCCCAGCTACTCTGGAGATTGAGCTGGGTGGATCACTTGAGTCTACAAGGTTGAGGCTGCAGTGAACCATGATCTACCACTGCACTTCAGCCTGGGTGACAGAGAAAGACCCTGTCTCAAAAAAGAGAAAAAAAAAGAAAATGGATATAGGGTAATAGATCATAGTCACTGGCTTTTTAATAGTTTTCTGTGTTTTCCAAATTTGCAATAAAGAGTATATATTACTTTTATAATGAAAATCAAAGGCTGATTTAAAAGTGCTTGATACATAATAAAATCCTACAAAAATATAAAAGTCAATGTTTACACAGAAAAACAAATGTGGCATTGAACTTATATCCTTACAAATTTTAAACTACCTGTTTTACGCAGGACCACCATGAACAGTTGGTCAGATTGTGTACTGCAAAAAGATGCTTGATTGAGGAAGCTGAAATCCTCCAAAAACTCTGCTTATAAACATCGCACCCCAGCTTGTGATCAAGTCTGCCTAAAGGATCACCTTCCTCTAATTTGCATAAAGCCTCCATAATTGTTTCAGCTGTCCTTTGGCTCCCCTTCTATTTTAGGGCTGTCCCTGTCCTATTTTCCACTCGGGGGCACACTGCATAGTACTAAATGTGTGGAGTAGGGCATATCACCATGAAATATCAGAAAAAGGACCAAAGAAACACTGCTAGAAGACAATCATGAGCACAGACTTCATTTTTCCATCTCAGGAGCACTGATGCCCAGTGGAGAAGCAGGTAAGTCAATCTCAAGTGAATGCCTAGTGCGAGTGAAGTCACAGCAGTGGCATTGCGGCCATGAATGTCATGCCTTGGGAGCTGCCTGCAGACTGGCATGGTGGGAGAGAAGCAATGAGGGGGCTGTGAGGCAGGAGGCTGGAATGGCGAGCTGGAGCCAAGCTGAGGGTTTCAAGTGGGAGTACCAAGGCCAGGCCCAGGCCCAGTGGGTGCAGCGACATAAACGAAATCTTTGGAGAGCAGACAGCCTCACCAAACAAAAGGAAGGAAATCAGGAGAGGTGTGACCAGCTTTCCAACAGGAGGGAATTTACCAACAGGAGGTTGACCAGCTGTCTGTCATCTTGTCTGAGGGCAGACAGAGCAAATGGAAATGTTTCAATCACTGTTTATGTTCACAGAATTTAGATACTGTTAATAACAAATTAATATCTTGTAAGAGGAATAAAAGCTATAAGAAATGCCAAAAGAATGCCACAGAAGACCACCCCCGTTTGACAAGTAATATTATCTATGTATTATCCCATGAGGGTTTAGGTGAGGAAATGACTGCCTTGAGGAAAGTACAACAATTACGTGAGTCTCATTTGAAAATGAGAGATTATTAAACAGATGATCCCTTACTTGTGGCTCTGGACAGAGAACAGAGGTGAGGACTACATTGTTTTCAGAAGTCCCATCCCCTTCCGCCACAGCCTCTGTCTCTGAAGCTACTATCCACCTTGTTTTACCTTCACAGTAGGCACACAGATTTTTCTAGATAGAACTCCATTTTAGGGGGTGGGGAGAGTCAACACAAAAGGTTCAACATAAATATATGCCATATGACCTTTCCCTTCCAATATGGATCACAGAAAACCATATCGGTGACATCTACTCTCTGGGCATATGAGCTGGGATTGTTTGTTAACAGGTGCACAAAGGCCACTGGCTATATTCCCTGCAAAGGGAGTGTAGGAATCTGGTGTGGGTAGTACAGTCAAAGAAACAGACTCAGCTAGGAAAAGAACCAGGGTAGGTCTAATGATCCAGAGAGCAGGAGATACACGACCTTGTCATTTGGGTGAAGCTACACCAGCCACCTTTGTCTCTGCCTGGCTCACTGAGATTAAGATTCAAACTCCCAACAGAGAATCTGATTGGCTCAGATCAGGTCACCTATTCACACCTGGGGCAAGGAGCAAGGAACAGTCCAACAAGACCGACTACAGCAGGTGGAGGCTATTCTCTGTTCTTCCAAAAGGAAATAGGGGTGCTGTTCCCGAGAGAAGAGGAGAGCAACTAACTGCCACAATACAGACTAAAAACTGCCTTGATGGCACATGTTCCAAGTGAGGCTTTTGAGCCCATGTCTCAAAGGCTGTCAGTTTCCACGAAATTATGTTATAGTAGAGAGAAAGCTCAGGTGTTTGCTTCATGATGCAATGAAGAATTTTATTTGTTAATTTCTTCTACAAGTGTTTATAAAGAACCTACTCCATTCCCAGCATGAAAACCCAAGTTCAGAAAAGATACCAGAAACACGTTCCCCAAAGACTCTATGTTAAAGCAGTGAAAAGGAGGAAAGGCCCTGGCTGTAAAACGGGGAACCAGAAAATCTTTTCTGAGATTGTGACTGTGGGGAGAGAGAGGGACCACTGAAGTTGGACCCCACTCCCCAAGATATCGCCGTCAAAGTTATCCAGGGCACTTGTTATCCTGAGGGGAAGAAATTAAACCCTAATTTCAGCTTTCAGTTTTGGGACTCTGTGCATCTCTACCTTAATATTGCAAAATCTATATTTGGATGTTAAAAAAAAAAACTAGGTTGGATGGGGAAAATAGGCAAGATATAAAATAGTTACTAATTTTAACACATTTTTTATAATGAAGGCGCTGCTTTGAAAATCTTCTGTTTCCACATATGTGGATGATTTAACTTGACTTATTAACTTCAGTAGAACTGAAAGATGTTTTTACTTCTGACAACTCCTATGTTCCGAGCATTACACAGCTCGGCCCACAGCTGTTACTGCATGACCACAGAAGGAGCCTCTGTGAATGGATTTATTTCCAAAATTCTGGAAGGTGTGCAAGGCAATTTGCAGATGCCTCTCCCTAGAACTTCTCATGAGGGCCAGGTTGCCCGTCGAGACAACCCACCCTCTACATCAGAACAAGGCTCTGCTTCAATGCATTGTCTCTGACATGAAAATGTAAAAGCATGACACACCCTGGCCACTCCAGATTGCACGTGAAGAATTTCTGAAAGCATCAATAGAGCCCCCTGAAACCCAGCAGTTTCTACCATTGCCTAAGGGGCTACAACCAAATTACACTGGTGCTCGGTGAGCAAGAAGTACAAAAACATAAAAGAATTAATTCCCGAAATGAACTATTGATCATCATTTAGATTTCTGTTCCCAAAATCTCCATAGGAAAGGGTAATCAAAGAAAATCATGCAGTCTCATGTCTTGTCATGAGTCCACCAAAACCACCGCAAGCATTTTCCTGATAAGAGTTTGCAGAGTCAAGAATGTCATGGGTTTGATTGCCACCCATATTCCTCTGCAGCCAGATCTTGCCGGGCTGAGATATTCTGCTAAAGCCTGCAAGTTCTGTCAGAAACCCTTGACCCTGAGGAAACCTGCCTGACTCCAAAGTCAAGAATCACCCTAGTTGCCTGCTATGCCACGCCCACCCTGGCTCTCCAGCAAGGTGCCCCCACATCAACACAAAGCACTGCCTTGGAAATTTCCCTGCTTGCAATGAGGTGGATGGGGTCGAGCACATCCGTGGCCAAACCAAACCCTGGGATGGCTGCAGCAGGCTTCCAGCAGAGCACCCTCCACAGAATCCTAGAACTTGGGAAGATAGGACATCCCAGACCCCCACGGAGGTTCACTGTCCTTATGCAAAGCAGATGGCTGTGCCTCAACAGCCCAGTATTGGCAACTCAGGACCCCAAGGGCGGCAACTCTGTGTTCAGGATGAGGCCACAGAGTCGCCTCTCGGATGCCAGGGAAAGAATGAACAAAGTAACGAATGAATGCAAAAGTAAGTAAATGAACAGATAAATGAATGATGGATGAGGCAGCTGGTTTTCTCTCCAGACAAAGTCTCTGACTGTAGCGTGGAAATAGATTTCTCTGGAGCTTCTTTCTGGTACTTTATTCTAACCCCCGAGACTGTTATCCATGTCACAACTATTCACACGTGAAGTGGCCCTGCTTTCTGAGGCTGGGAGTTAAGAAGGGAGGGAGGGAGGGAATTTTACCCTCAGAAATCAAAGTGATCTTCCAGTTGTCACAGGAGAGTTTAGAATCTAAAGATCAAACACTGGAACTCAAAGAAGTTTGTAGAATTGCACAAACTCAGCTATTTCCCTCTAGTTAATATTTTTGTTATCCCTACCTCCTGGAGATGATTATCTATAAAAACCCATGAAAAGGAAAGGGATCTATGTGTTTATTGCCACTGTAGCAAGCAAGAAAGAACAGGCAATGAAAAAGTTTGGGGACATCTAACAACATTCTTTCAATGTCTTCGAAGGTCTCATGTAGTATGGGGATTGAGGGGTCTCAAACTCACATGCTTGCCAGGGCAGGGTGGGTAAGCTTCCAACAACAGTGAAAATTGTCACAGGAGGAGGCACACCTCATCCACACAGGGCAGGCTACTGCCTGGCTCCACGGACTTAGCAGGCTAGACATCCAGGCAATTAGGGGAAATCTACAATTTTAAAAAGATATCAATGAATTCAAGTTGTAGAGACTCAATGAGTGAGTCTTGAGATTAGGAAGCCAAGAGAAAGCTTGTGGGTCCAGACTGAATCTCAGATTCAATACCTTTAGAGGAGACACGCATACCGCATGACCCCAGGGAACCAACTGGGAGCAAGAGATACTGCCAACGGGGAGGCACATTGGGGTTCAGTGTCAGGAGGCTCTTTCAACCCATCCAGCTGCCCCGCCTCAGAAGGCCTCCGATCCTTGGAGGAGTCCAAACTGAAGATAGACAACCAATTGATTGGGAGCTTGCAGGTGGGCTTATAAATAAACTGTAAAATCTCTTCTGATATGAACGAAATTTTTCCTGAGTTCTTATGTGTGAGACACTATTCTAAGAGCACATAACTATAACATTTTAATTCTATAATTAACTGTAGTGAAATTTATCACCATTTTCCAAAGAAACTTCTCACTTGCTCTAGAGGGAGTAAAGGCTAAGATTTACCAATGTATTCAGACAACTGAAAGACCAGGGGACTCCACCCAAGAGAGAAGGAGGAAGAGGCACGGGAGTCACAGCACAGTTGGGTGGCCCTTGGCCCTTTGAGTTCGGGACTAATCCTAAGAGTCATTACATGTCCAACAAGGGTGTAAAGCAAGGGTGAGTTAGGCTCAGATCTGCATTCGGGGAGATCTCTTTGACTAGAGATGTGGTCAGGAGACTATGCTGCAGTGAGACCAGAGAACTGAGAAAGCAGGAGTTTTATGTCTCTCGATGGAGCCTTGCCTATACACAATAAGCAGAATTAAATGTGGCACAATACAGTAAAAATAGCCAGTTTGACTCCGTGTATTTCCACTCTGAGACCATTCCCACATCACCTCTCTTCTTCATGGAGTAGCTCCCCACTGCTCTACCCTCTTGTAGCCTCGTTCTGAATGTCCACTCTTCACCCAGCAGCCAGAGAGATGTTGAAAATACACATCAGGTCATGCTTCCCTCTGTTCAAAACCTTCCAAGGGTTTCCTGTTGCCAAGACCTTGCCAAGGTCTCCAGAGACCCTTCCCTGCCTCCAATGACCCCCTGTGTTCCTCCAACACTCCGCACTCATTTCTGCCTCGAGTCCTTGAGTTCAGGGCCCCCTCTGCACCTAATAATCTGTGTGGCTGCCCTCTTTCATTTTACTTAGAGGTCTCCTCCACTCTCAGTTTTCCAGAGAAGCCCACCCCGACCGACCCTACCTAAAATCGTGCACCCCCAATGCCTCTCTTCCTTCCCAGCACTTCTCACATCTAACATTATATCCAGCTCTTTATTTATGACATGTTCTCCTTAACTGTGAGAACGTACACCCCTTAAGAACCACGACTTTATCTACTAAACAGTCCAACCACCGGGAACGGTGCAGGTCAGACTAGGTGCTCAGTGAATAATTTATTGAGCAAATGATTTCAACTGGACTTATACTTGCCTTTAGGTCATATTAATGTAATTATTTAATTATATTATGAAATAAGAGCAGAAGAGCCTTAAACTTAAGAAGCAGGCGTGTCAGGCACCTTCCAAGCTTTATTAACATTTTTACACTATGATTCTTTCTATTCTTTTTCAGTTAAGAAATCTACGTACCAAAGACTGTCTAATGTATACATACAGTTTAATTAAATGCTAATAAAATAACTAGGTACCACTTTCCAAGCAAAAATATAACAGACACCTTCAGTATCTCAACCCAACAACTTATCCTCTGTTTTTCCCAAAGAGGTATACACTACTCTAAATTTTGTGTGTCATTCTGGTTTTTTTTCTAATAGTTTTGCCTGCTTGACTTATATCCCCAAACAGCAGACTGTTTATTTTGCCTTTTTAAAAGCTGTACTTAAATGAAACCAGTTCCTTCTTCTAATTGAGTTTCTGAGGTTCACTCATGTTGAACTGGAGTGCAGGGGTTCATTTCCCCATACTGCTATACAGTATTCCATTGTACAAATATACCTCAATTACTTATCTGTTGTATAATGATGGACAATCTTACTCATACCTCCTAATATGCATGAGAGCCTCTCTTCCTAAATATTACCATTGTCTACGGTGAAATGATTTGAAATATGTCAGGAGGCATTGCTTTGCAGCTACACAATTCACTGTAGGGGTTATTTAAATTTGAATTAATTAAAATTGAATGAAATTTAAAATTCAGTTCCTCAGTAACACTCGCCACATTTCAAGTGCTCAGCAGCCATATGCGTAGCGTATTGGTGGCTACCGTATTGGACCGCACAGAAAGAGATTTTCCTTCATCACAGAAAGTGCCATGGACAGAGCAGGTTGAGAGCATAATAAGTTGAAATGGAATTGCTGGGCTGTGAGGTATGCAAATATTCAACTTTGCTAGGAATACCAAGCTGTTTCCCAAATTTCTCATACCAGTGTACCAGCAGGACTGAAGCCCCTGTTGCTCCACGAGAGATATTTGTAATTTTAATATGTGCAAGTATATCAATGTTATCCTCTAAGTTTGTCTCATGTTTTTCATCTTTTGCCTTATGTTTTATGTCTTGTTTCAGAAAACCTCCCCAAAGTTCGTGAAGATATTCTCCTTCTGTGCATTTTATTGTTTTGTCATGTATGTCTTAAATCCTCTTTGAATTGAATTTGCTGTGCAGGGTGAGGTAGAGAGTTATATTTTTCCAGATAGATGCCCGTTTGTCCCAAATTACTAAATTGAAGATTTTTTGCATTATTTCTCAGGGCCTGCCCTATCGTAAAGCTGGTTTCCATATATTCGTGAGTAAACGTCGGGACTCTGTTCTGTTCCACTGGCCTATTTGTCCATCCCCGCATCAACACGTTGTTTTTTATAACTTAGTGTTTCTGTCTGTAAGATCAAATTTCCCCATTTTGTTTTCTTCGTCAGCAGCATGTTTGGTCCTTTCCATTTCCACATACTTTTTTAGAATCGATTTGTTGTTATCTTAAAAAAGAAATCCTCTTGGCATTTAGATCGGGAACTCATTGAATCTATACATTAGCCTGGAAAGTTACATCTTTATAATATTTCATCTTCTTCACTGCTATGGTCTGAATGTCTGTGTCTCTCCCGAATTCATATGTTAAAATCCTAGCCCCCAGGTGCTAGAATTATGAGGCGAGGTCTTTGAGAGGTAATTGGGTCATGAAAGTAGACCCGTCACAGTGGGATTAGTGTTCTTATAAAAGATGTCCCAGAGAGACCCTTTGCCCTTCCACCATGTGAAGACACAGCAAGAATGCACATTTTATGAACCAGGAAGCAAACCCTTTACCAGACACCAGATCTTCAGACAGTTTGGATTAGCACTTCCTAGCCTCCTGAATCGCAAGCGATAAACTTCTGTTATTTATAAATTACCCAGTTTATGATGTGTTCTCATAGCAGCACAAATGGACTAAACACTCTCCAAGAATATATCTGCACTTAGGTAAATTTTGATTTCAATAAAACTTTATAATTTCCTCCATTAAAAAGCTCATCTATATTTTATCAAACTGATTTCATGAAATTTTATAAATTGTTTTCTATAAATAGATTTTTTTCTTACATTTCCTAAGAGCTTTTGCTAGTTTAAGGAAATGCAACTGACTTTTGTATGTTGGGTTTGATTCTTAAAGAATCAAACTTATAATTAATTCTTATTCACTTATAATTAATTCTCATAATTTATTTGTGGATTCTTTGGGGTTGTCTATGCAGACTATCATGTCATCTTCAAGTAATAACAATGTTATTTCCTCAGTGACAATTTTTATACTTTCATTTCTTTTCCTTTATTATGAATAACACTTGTAGTGTAATGTTGCCACTATGGTCATCCTCACCTCTTTGTTCCAGACTTAATATTTAACCATTAATTTTGATATTTGCAGCAGGATTTTTTAGACATTCTTTACCATGTTAAATAAGTTTCCTTGGATTCAAATTTGGTTATAAGACTTTTTATATTTTATAAATAGATGTGTAATTTTATTCAACATATTACTGCATCTATTTAGGTTATCACAAGGCTTTTTATTTGATTTGATGAATAAAATAAATTTCATGGATGGATTTTTCCCGTGGAATACCAATCCTACTTTGCTGGCATAAACTCAACCTGCCATGATGTATTAAATGTTTTATAGGTTATTTGGGTATATTTTGCTAATATTTTTTTCAGCATTTTTGTATCTATCTACATGAGATTGAGATTCAACTGTAGTTTTTCTTTTTGTTGTTCTTCTTCCTTATACCATTTGGTATCAAGGTGAGAACAGTTTTATAAAATTAGTTGGGGGCTGTTCCTTCATTTTCATTTTTCACAGTAGTTTGTTCAAGAGGGAATTAATGACTTCTTAAATATTTGTTAGAACTTCCTCTTCAAATCATCTAGTTCTCCTGCTTTCTTTGTGAAAAGATTTTTAACCACAGATTCAATTTTCTTAGTGGTTTTAGAACCTTTTCATCTTAAGTCAGTTATGATAAGTTATATTTTTCCTTGTATTTTATTAATTGAATTGAAGACTTCAAAATTTATTGGCATGCATGTTTTATTCATGATATCCTCATCAATTTGATCTCTGCATCATCTTTTTATTTCTAAAATCATTTATTTGTGTCTTCAGTCTCTATTTTTCTTAATTAACTTTGAAAGAGTTTTGTCTATTTTATTAATGTTCTCAGAGAATCGACCATTGGCTTCATTGCTTCTCTCTTATTGTATGTTTCTTTCCTATTTCATTACTTTATTCTCTTATTTGTTTTCTTCTTGCTAGTTTCCTTGGGTTTTATCTGTTATTCTTTCTCTATTTTCTTAATTAATTTCTCATTAATGTTGTCTTTTTCTTTTCTACTCTAACTAGATTTATATTTACTTCTTCAGTTTCATTCTACATACCATGATACACATATTTTTCATCAAACAGTTCTAAGTGGCTTTTCATTTTCTTTTTGTTTATTTTCTGTCCCATCGATCGTTTAGAGGTGTAATTTTTACATTCCAAATATATTCCTTTTTCTAGTTAAATTTTTGTTACTGATTTCTAAATGAATTGCAACGTGATCAGCGATGGGGACCTGGAGGATGCGGCCCTTTGAAGTTTGTCAAGGCTGCTTTCGGGCAGCACCGTGGCTCACAACCTGAGCTGTACATTAGAACCACGTGGTAGTTTTCCTGGTGCCCAGGCCATACCTGCTTCCAATTAAATCAGAACACCTGACATTACACACACACAGTTTTTTTTGTTTGGTTTTTTTTTGTTTTTTTTTTTTTTTTTTTTTTTTGAGACGGAATCTCGCTCTGTCGCCCAGGCTGAAGCGCAAGCGCAGTGGCGCGATCTCAGCTCACTGAAAGCTCCGGCTCCTGGGTTCACGCCATTTTCCTGCCTCAGCCTCACGAGTAGCTGCGACTACAGGCGCCCGCCACCATGCCCCGGCTCACTTTTTTTATATTTTTAGTAGAGACGGGGTTTCACCGCGTTAGCCAGGATGGTCTTGATCTCCTGACCTGGTGATCCGCCCACCTCAGCTTCCCAAAGTGCTGGGATTACAGGCGTGAGCCACCGCGCCCAGCTGACATGACACACTTTAAAAATGTTCCAGGTGATTCCAACATGCAGCCAAATTCGAGAATCCGGGGTGTGCACATGATTGATTTTCAAAACTGCTCATTCATGCTTCAAAATAATAGTGCATTCTTCAGTTTGGGTACACAGTGGTACCAAGCTGTAACAGGTCCATTGGATCTTACTCATCAATTGCGTACATCTTCTGTTTTCTTCTTCAGTCAATGATTGAGAGGAGCATCTCTGAATTTGTCAATTTCTTCGTGTAGTACTATCAAGTTTTTCTTTATATTTTAAGCCTTTGCCATTAGATACATGCTATATTTTATATCTAAAAATAGCATATCTAAAATCATGCATTATCCTTGAAGAAGCTTTTCCTTGAATGAAGTAATCTCTCTCCCTCTCTGTCTCTCTCTCTCTCTTTTTAAGATATGGGGCCTCTCTATGTTGCCCAGAATGATGGAATACGCTGGCTATTTACAGATTTCTCAGATGTGACAATAGCACACTACAGGCTTGAATGCCTGGGCGCAGGTAATCCTTCTGCCTCAGCCTCTCAAGTAGCTTGGACTACAGGTGAGCACCCCCATGCCCAGACCTGAAGTTACTGTCTTCTAACTTCAGTAAGTCTATTTTCTCTGATACTAATATAGCATATCAGCTCTTTCTGGGAGGAAGGGATAATATTATTCTTTTATTCTTCATCTTCTGTTCTCTTATGTCAATTCTAAACATATGACTGTCTAATTCTTATCAAACCTCTACTAAGCCTGAATGTCAGTTTAGTATCCGATTCTACATGTATACTAAAATAAAACTAATTTGCCTTTAAAAGTACATTCTAGAAGTCAGACTCTTACCTAATACGAGCTAAACTATTCTAGTCAAAATTATGATGTGATATTCAGTGTGAAACTTCCAAAACACATGGTCTCAATAAGCCATGTCCCCCCACCTGCTAGTTAAAAGACCAGGAAATTATCATTACTTTATGAAATAATACAAGTTTGACTCTCCATCTCAAATTTATAAAACCATTAAGGTCCTTATTCAACTGCAAAGTCACTAAACCTTTCAAAACAGCCGCATTTGGGTAGGCACTTAAAAATTAATGTAAATATAATTCTCAGTGATTGGAGGGGCAAAGCGTGATATTGACTCTTTCCTGGAGGCAGCTTCTCTGCACAGGGATTAACAGCCTTTCAGGGGTCCTGGTCCTCATTCGTCCATCTCCTTGAGCATGGAGGAAACTCTGCTGGTTTTGCATGGGCTTTAGATCAGCTGCTGGGAAAGTCAGTGCTAGAATTATCTTCAAGGATACAATTAGTGTGCTAGCAGGCAAGACTGTGTTTAAGAAGTCAGAGTTCAGACAATTCCAAACTTTAAAACATTTTTACATGCCGTCATTCAAATGCTTCATTTTTTTAACGATTAATAAATTGTTTTCAAGGCACCTGTTGCCAATACCTAATTTTCATTGAGCAGTTTTCTAGAGAACGTGGCCAAGTGTCAGTGTATAGTTCCTGCTTGATGTTGCGTATAATTTTTAGGATATTCTGAATGGCATGTGCTAATTATTTCGCACAATAGCTAATTTTATGGCGCTCAAAGACTGTAACAGAAGGGCTGTAATTATTTATAATAGGAATGTCTCGTTTTTTGTTAAAACCAAAGTGTGGGAGGCAAAAAAGAAAATAAAGGATAATTTTACACTATCCTCGGAAGAATGAAATAGTTAATATTTTCAGGACTTTGTTACTAGTAACACTGGAAGACTAACCATATGTCCTAGACTTCCAAGGAAAACATTGTAGCTTAGCAAAATTTACAGCAGTTTCTAAAATGCGTGTTTAGATTTTATTTCCCAAAGCAGATGAAAATCCTTTTTAAATTGTGTCTTGTGCCACAGTTTCCAGCATAAAATAGATCTTCTTAAGAAAGGGGGAGAAAAAGTTTTTTAGATTTTCCTTCGCTAGAGGGTCTTATTCAAGGTTCATGGAAATAGTGATAAAGCAGCTTGTTCTAAAGGTTGCCTGTTGTGGTGGTGTGCAAGTTATGAAGTGTTTAGCTCACATATGTAGGATTCTGTTCAATTCTCAAAATAGCCTTGTCAGAAATGTGGGGAGAGAAACAGGTCTAATGCCCTTTGATAACAGTACCAAGAGATTTGAAATATTTGTACCTTTTGACCAAGGAGCTCCACTTTTAGGAACCTACATCCCCCAAATAATCAGAGATGTCGTCTAGGATTCATAGTTCAAACAAAAACCTCCACTTTATTATAATCATGGAAGTGGGGAGCCATTTGAATATTGAGTGATGGCTTCTTAAATTATTATATACCCGACCCAGGGCTATGGCCCTGTCTTAAAATTATATTTTAATGACTATGTATGGAGCATGGGAACTACTCACGACTTCATAAAGACTAAATGCAAAGACTAGGACAAAAAGCCAATTTCACATTTGTAATAATTATATTATAGATGAACACAGCAGAAAAAAAAGAAAACACCTAGAAGGAACACAATCAGAACGTTTAATTATCTTGGTTTACAGATAGTTTTAATTTTTTCCCTTATACTCTCCTGTATTTTTTGCTAGTATTCTCTAATAAACTTTACCAGTTTCCAATAAGAAGAAGAAAGATATGATTTTAAAAATAAGCATTGAAGAGTCATCTTGTGGTCAAAGGCAGAGCGCTGAGCTAGACTCCCCACATCTCCCCAACAGCTTGTTTTCTCCAGGATGACAAGAATCTATGGACTCTTCCCACTTAGGCGCGCCCTAACGCGGGGCCCTTTTCTGTTCTTTGTCATTTTCATTCTCCTAACTCCTTGTTCACCTCCCACCACTCGCTCCTATTGTCGGCTCTTTATTTCTGGACTCTGACACTCCCTTCCTCACTCCCCCTTTTTTCCTGGGCTCAACTCCAATTCTGAGCCTAATCTTGCCCTGCTGGGGAACCCAGAGTCAGGTGTCTACAAGTCTCTGTTAGGACATGGGGTATGGTGGGCAGCAGGCATATGGAGGGCATAAGCTGCCCATCACGGAGCTCCTCCATGCCTGGCCTCACCAGCCACTCATGTCCAGACACCTTCATCCACAGTCACCAAGGTCCACGTTATTAGATCTGACCTCAAGCCACTCCTCACAGTGAAGATCAAGACATGGGAAGTGAGCTAATTTGCCATAGGACTTTGGGCTGACCCATATCAAAAAAACAGAGAGAGAGATATGAATGGCAGCCACAGAGAGGACAGATGGAGTTCTGGTGTTTGCGCCATGAGATTTGCTGACGGGCAGGTGCCCATCAAGTGCTGCTCCTGGGAACTGGAAATAAGAGTGAGGCCTCACGAGAAGGCACCAGAAGGCAGAGGCTGGCCAGTAGTGCTTGGGTTGGAGACAGAGGCCATGCTCTGTCACCTCCTCACTGTGGCCCTGAGTAAGCGACCAGCTTCTCTGGACCTCAGACTCATTATATGTAAAGCAGGGATAATATCTTCCTAGTCTGCCCTATGTTGTACTCAGATAACATTTATTGAGCACCTACTGTGTACCAGAGATTTCTCTAGGTGCACCGCATAGGACAGCAGTGGGCTGAACCAGCAATGGCCCTATGCTCACAGAGCTGACACTGTCGAGGAGAAGAGTGACGATGAGCACACAGATGGACACAGAGCACACAGAGGTGTGTCCCAAGGAATGACAGGTGCTACGAATTAAACCACAGCCAGGGAGAGACAAAGGGGTGAGTGCCACCTTAGGGCATCAGGGAAGACCTCTCTGCAAAAATGATGCTGAGCAAAGGCTCAAATTAAGCCAGAGACGAGCAGTGGGGTTTTCTGCGGAGACTCTCCCAAGGCTAAGAGCAAAGGCTTGGGGATGAAGGAGCATGCCTGTGCCTTTGAAAAGCAGGGAGGAAGGGGCCAGGTGTAGTGGCTCACACCTGTAATCCCAGCACTTTGGGAGGCCAAAGCAGGCTGATCATGAGGTCAGGAGTTCGAGACCAGCCTGGCCAACATGATGAAGCCCCATCCCTACTAAAGAAAACTACAAAAATTAGCCAGGCATGGTGGTGCGTGCCTGTAATCCCAGCTACTGGGGAGGCTGAGGCAAGAGGATCACTTGAACCTGGGAGGTGGAGGTTGCAGTGAGCCGAAATCGTGCCATTCTACTCCAGCCTGGGCGATAGAGTGAGACTTCATCAAAAGAAAGAAAGAGAGAGAGAGAGAGAGAAAGAAAGAAAGAAAGAGAGAGAGAGAGAGAGAGGGAGGGAGGGAGGGAGGGAGGGAGGGAGGGAGGGAGGAAGGAAGGAAGGAAGGAAGGAAGGAAGGAAGGAAGGAAGGAAGAAAGAAAGAGAAAGAAAGAAAAAGAAAAGGAAAAGCAGGGAGGAGGTCTGCACAGCTGGACAGAGAGAGTGAGGGAAAAACAGGAAGGCGCAAGACCAGAAATGGTGGCAGCTTGGACTAGTGGGGGAGAATGCAGGAAGCAGTGGTGGGAAATGAAATAAGACAGGATAGATCTTGAAGGTAGAACAAAAAGAATGTGCTAATGAATTGGATCTGGCATGCAAGAGACAGCGAAGCATCGAGATATGTTGTGGTACAATTAAACAGTGTATGAGAAAGTAATTTACGAACTGTGAAGCACCAAACAGGAGTACGAGCACCAAGCAAAGGGCCTCATACACAGTAAACGCTCAGGGAAGTTTCACTGAAAGATCAGTAGTGTCCCCTAAGTCATTAGGCTTGGGAGCTGATGTTTCAAACCTGTGCAGGAGTTTTCTGAACAACTTGTGATGCTGTTGTCTCGACCATAATGGTGCCCATGTTTTACAGAAAGAATATGGAGGTCCAGAAGTTGAAAGCTAACCCAAGTAGCAGAGCCAGGATTTAACCCTTTTTGCCAAAAGAAGGGTGGATAACATGATCAGTTTAAGGTGGTGCAACAGGAAACAGGGACAGTTTCTTTTCATATTAAAAACTAAATCATTTGTAAAGAAATATTTTTTTCTCCCTTCTCTATAACCTCTTTCCTTCCTCTTATTTAGTACAGAAAAATAACACTGCAGCTAGTACAAAAATCCCTGCCTGTAACCACTGGCATCTAGATTTCATTTTCCCTATCTACCCCACAAATCACAATCCATTTGCCTGTAAAAATTACTCTGAAAACTTCAATTTTCTCCCTTGTTTATTCCTCCCCATGTGCTAAGTTTGCATTACTTGCTGTTAATATAAATGGTTAAACCGTTCAGTTGACTTTTATTATCAATTGGTATTTATTGTGAATAAGTCTTCAGTTATTATGTTATTTAAAAAGCATGTGGTAATATTCTCCTGAAAAACAGCCCTAGAGAATAGTTTATTAGTATATTAATTATATGACTTTTGAACCCCAAAACAAATGTAATGATAATGTGAAATATGTCAGCCTGGTTTGCCAAATGCAGAAGCCTGTGATGTTTCCCTGTCTTATGTGCCAATAATATAAATAAGTTTGTTTTGTTAGGCAGGCATCTAAACTAGCAAATTCCCTTCCAAATAGCCTTAATATTTATTGTAATGCCAAAGTAATGTCAACATTATTTACAGATTATGAAAAATAATTTAAGGCTTGAGCAAACTTGCTGTTGGACTATAACAAGTTTCCTAACCACAGAAATATTTATTGTGATGCAGTCAGCACACATACTACTGTTTCTGATAATAAGCAAATACGATTAAGTTTTAACTGTTTTAACTCTTGTCAAAATATTTTTCGGTAGGACTGGAATCTTCTGATGTACTGTAACACTATTGATTATATTGTGTAGTTGGTATAACCTCACCTTTTGTATCCAAAATTTTACGGTAAATTGTTAGCTTTCCGGAAGAGCAAATAAATCATTATACTAAATATAGGCTGTCAGTTCAGTACTTCACACAACCTAAAAAAATCAGCCGTCTTTTCTGTGCTTTTTGCAAAACTACTACTTTATTTAGCAACATATTAAAATAAAGACTTTTTGATTGGCTCAGGAGGAAACAAAGGAAGAGAAGCCTAGAGAGAAAACATGTTAAAACATTTAAAAACCATTTTTTTCAAGTACATGACACTTTATGTTAAAATTTTAAATGACCTCTGTTTAAATATTTTGGCCTTTGGAATGGTAGTTCAAGTATGGGGAAGATGTTCCCTATAAAACACCCGACGTGGCCTATAAAATAACACCAGCGGGCTTATTTCCAAGGCGGTTTGAATGACTATCTTCCCAACACTAAAGCAATCTGCCAGTGTCAGCCACATGTAAGAATATTTTGTTTCCAGCGAGGTGTTTTACAATGACTTGCTCAAGTCCACAGCTCTAGTATCTTTTCTTCCTTCCTTTGACTTTACCATAATTATTTTCATGTTTGTTTGTTTTGCTTTTTCAAACCTCCAGAGTCACATTCCTGAGCATATAGTTTTCATTTGGTTCAATTCTTAAGACAGTCCAACCTGTTCAATTTTAAAGATGTCTTAATTAGTCTAATCCTGATTGGGCTCTTTCCAAAGCTCCTGTTGGCAGAGTCCGATTTCAATTAACATTCCACTTTCATACTGCAAATGCCCTTGTTCAGACTTAAAAAAAAAAAAGTGCTATTTTGGATGCCACCTCTCTTCAGCATTATTCTGCCTCAGAAATCATACCGCTCCCAAAATATTTCTAGACACCAGGCACAGAGGAGAGTTCTGGCAATTACTCTTCTCTGAAGTTTTCAAGAAATATAATTCCGGCTGGGCTCAGTGGCTCACGCCTGTAATCCCAGCACTTTGGGAGGCTGAGGTAGGCAGATCACCTGAGGTCAGGAGTTCGAGACCAGCCTGGCCAATGTGGTAAAACCCCGTCTCTATTAAAAAATATATATATTTTTTAAAAAAAGGGGCATCATGGAGGGCAGCTATAATCCCAGCTACTCGGGAGGCTGAGGCATGAGAATGGCTTGAACCCGGGAGGCAGAGGTTGCAGTGAGCCAGGATCACGCCATTGCACTCCAGCCTGGGCAACAAGAGTGAAACTCTGTCTCAAAATAAATAAATAAATAAATAAAATAAAATAAAGAGAAATATGATCCCCTTGATCAGCATCACACTGGCCATGATTGTGAGGTTTAAAAGGGCAAGGTGCACACATTTTTCCAAAATCAGGCATCAGATCCTTTCTTTAGTTGACATCAGAGAGTTTAAACCAAGGATGTGCTGACACAAATCTGACCTAGATTACTGAAGAGCTAGAGGATGGGGATTACAGGCCTTCAAATACACAAATACTTCCAGTTCCCCATTAACCCTGTGAGGTAGGTGTTATTCGTTCCCATTTTATGGATGAAAATGTCTAGAATTTAGAGTGCTTGACTGACTTGTCCAAAACTTCAGAGCTAATCGGGAGCATGTGGGAGGAGACGTTCTTCCACTTGACCATACCAATGTGACAATGTTAAAAAAAAAAATCAAAAAGGTAAAACAGAAATACAGCAGAGCTATGTTCACTCACCAATAGCTGAAGGATGAGATATTGAATGTAAGCAAATGCTTTGGAGAACTTTGGCTGTTAGAGTCAATGCCAAAGCTGTTTTCCAGGAGGCCATTATCTATCTCTGTTCTTGAGTCAGGTGGCCTGAGTTGGAATTCTAGCTCCATGACCCTGGACAAAGATACCTAACCTCTCTAGATGTCAGTTAATTCCTTAGTAATATGGGGATGCTAATAACATTTTTCTCACAGAGTTGCTCTTAGGATTCAGTGAGATAAAGGATTATCTAGAGTGCTTTACACAGGTCTGACACTTAGTGAACAGCATGGACTCTTGAACAAACAGCTGTAGACCACTGTTTCCTAACCCCAACACTAAGGACAATCTGGGCTGGATCACTCCTTGCATGGGGGGGTCTTTCCTATGCATTGTGGGATGTTTAGACACACCCTTGGCCTTTATCAACTTGTCAGTAGCACCTTCTCCAGTCATGACAATCAAATGTCTCCAGGCATTGCCAAATATCTTCTGAGTGACAAAGCGAATACCACCAAGGTGCCCCCAAGCTGCCCTGTCCAGTTTGGTAGCCAAAAGCTACATATGTCTATTGAGCACTTGAAATGTGGTGGATGCCACACATTGAAATAATAATCTGGATATGCTGGGTTAAGTAAAATATATCATTAAAATGAATGTACCGTTTCTTTTTTTTTTAACTTTGCCTACTAGAAATCTAAAAGCTACACATGTGGTTTGCATTAGACTTCTGTTGGACAGTACTGTGCTACAGACTTCTGTCTCACCTCTAGGATGATCACTCCAGATGGCTCTCTCAACCCTGGACCCTCATTTCTACTTGGCTATCAGACATCTGCAGTGATCTGACAGCTGATGGTCAGAGCAAGCAGCCCAGCCACAAGCCTCATCATCTCTCTTCCATTCCAACTCAGCAAATACAGCCATCTCCATCCTCCGACGTGACTAAAGATTGGACGTCTGATGTCATCCCCAACTCATCTCTTCTATCCCTTACCCCCAGCCAAAACCCAACATCATATTTCCCAGTCCATTTCAGTGTTTCTAAATGTGAAAAACAAAAAATCAAAGTATTGCTTACAGGAGAGAAATTGGAAACAACTTCAATGCTAGTAACTGGGGACTGATGAGTAAATTATATTCCATCTCTATGATATAACACCCTGCAGCTATTAGAATCCCAGGTAAGAATATTTAATAGCATAAAAAATGTTTCAGAAACACATAGAGAAAGAAACAGATTAGGACATAGCACAAAAAGCATGATTTCACTTTTGTAACAAAAGTATATCTCTTGATATTCACATAGATGTATGCATGAAAAAGACTAGATACATTAACGACACTTTGTTGATGGCTGGTGAGAATCCAGGTTAATGTTCGCTTAATTTTATAGTTTTGTTCCCAAGTTTTCTAAAATGAGCACGTATTGCTTCTATAATCAAATGAAAAAAAAGTGGCATATGTTACTGTCTTCACCGTGGTAAAGCGCGATCCCTATCCCACTCATGGTATTGTTCTGTCAAAAGCACAATGGTTATGAAACTTGTTTGTAAATATGGGTGCTGATCATGGCCACGATATTGGCATCTCATGGTCTACAATGACTCTGTCACCAAGGGGACATTTGGCAATGTCAGAAAACACTTGGTTGTCACAACTAAAGATGCTACTGGCATCTAGAAGGTAAAAGCCAAGGACATGACTAAACATCCTACAATGCATAGGGAACTCCCCTAAGCAAAAACTAACCCAGCCCAGAGTGTCCATAGGGCTAAGGTTGAGAAGTAATGGTTCATAGCTAACATCTGTTCAAGGGGCCATGTTGGAGACCTGGGGACATCATTGGAGATGTCTGATGGCCAAGTAGAAATGAGGGCCCAGGGCTGAGATAGCCATCTGGAGTGATCTTCTTAGAGGTAAGATGGAAGCCTGTAGCACACACAGGGAATCAAAAATGACTCCTGAGTGACAGGTCCCAGTCAAATTCTCTAAGTGCCCCTGGCTGCATCTACCTGATGCCAAACATCCAAATTAAAATAGAAATCTGATTAGTTATCCAATTATTAACTCACTTGAGGTAAGACGATTTGCTGGAAATAACATGGTCACCCAGAGGCAAGATAGTGAGGGGGAACTAAACAAAAATTATCTTCTCGCATCAAGAGGCGATGTCTGGGTTGCCTGCGAGGCTGGGAGGGCAGAGCCATCTGCCGAGTGCGGCCCTGCTGGACCTGTTGTGTTGAGAATCTACAGTTTTGAGCACGGTTTGTCTGGCGCCCTTCACAAGCACTACATTAACTTGAGTTCATTTGAAATTCATCATTGCCAAAGAGATACAAGACACTGGAGGTTTAGTTTCCAGGATTTTAAATGTCAGGCATCCAAAATGTGCTGTGGAGACACAGCATCTGGAAGGCGATGTTTTTAAAATTTATCTACAAACAGGAACAGCTCCCTGAGCTAGGCTTTTTCAGAGAAAATAAAGCATCCCTCACAACACACACACACACATCACCAGAAACTTGGTGGGACACCCTCTTTAAAAAATAGAACTGCTCAAATTAAAAATGTAGCATTCGATGTTGAACTGGGCTGTGCTCTGAATGTATGGGTTGCCCCCAAAATTCATATGTTGAAACTTAATCCCCAACGCAGTAGTACAGTATCCCTCAGTATCTGTGGAGTATAAGTTCCAGGACCCCCAGGGATACAAAACTCCACAGATGCTCAAGTTCCTGATAGAAAATGGCATAGTATTTGCATATAACATATCCTCCTGTATACTTTAAATCATCTCTAGGTTTACCTAATATAATGTAAATGCTAAGTAAATAGTTATATACTGTATTGTTTAGGAAATAATGACAAGAAAGTAATCTGTTCATGTTCAGGACAGTTGTGATTTTTTAAAAAATTTTCAATCTGAGTTTGGTTGAATCCACCAATGACACCCCTATGGATACAGAGTGTCCACTACATTAAAAAGTATGGCCTTTGAGAGGTAATAACTAGGTCATGAGGGCCCTGCCCTTACAAAAGAGTCCTGAGGGAGTGTGTGAGCCCCTTACCCCTCCCACCATGGGAAGACACATGGAGAAGGCACCATTTTTGAAGCAGAGAGTGGGCCCTCACCCAACATGGAATCTACCTGCACCTTGACCTTGGACTTCCCAGCCTCCAGAATTGTGAGCAATAAACATCTGTTGTTTATAAATTACCCAGTCTAAGGTATTTTGTTTTATCAGCCTGAACAGACTAAGACAGGCTAGCGCCTCTAAACTTTGAGACAAGCCAACATGGAACATAAGTGCTTACCGAAAAAGGAATTCTTCCACGTTCAAGGAGAAATTAAATGTTGAGCTTCAGCCACACTGGCCTCCCTGCTTTTCATCAGACACACCAGACACCCTCCTAACTCAGAGACTTTGTTCTGGCTATCCCTTCTAGCATGTTCCTCCCCCTAGATATCCACTTGGCTCTTGCCCATAGCGCTTTATCGCTTTGCTCCCTTTTCAATAAACTTCTACCTTACTCTTTTATGCCACAGTCTGTCCCTTCCTAGCACTCCTCTCCCTAGCTCAGCATTCTCCACCCACTTTTCTCTGATATTCTTCTTTCTAATGCATGACACAATCCTATAGTTATTATATTTGTTGTTCATTGTCTCTCTGTCCTTGAAAAATGTAAGGTTTATGAAGGCAGGGCTTGTTTTATTCACTGGTGGATTATGAACAGTACCTAGAACAGTGCCAAGAAATTTACTGAACACCTTCTCTGAGTTCAACATGACATTCACATCTGTAAGAAGGAGATGGTGTAAGTGTCTGCCTTTGTGTTTTAGGAAATTAAAACCTGAATGGGTAGGCTGGGCATGGTGATTCCTGCCTGTAATCCCAGCACTTTGGGAGGCCAAGGCAGACAGATCACTTGAGGTCAGGAGTCCGAGACCAGCCTGGCCAACATGGCGAAACCCCATCTCTACTAAAAATACAAAAAATTAGCTGGTGGCGTGTGCCTGTAATCTCAGCTACTCAGGAGGCTGAGGCAGGAGAATCACTTGAACCCAGGAGGCAGAGGTTGCAGTGAGCCAAGATTGCACCACTGTACTCCAGCCTGGACAACAGAGCAAAACTGAGTCCCATAAAACCAAAAAAACCTGAATGGGCAAATGAAACTGTCCAGGGTGCAAGTGTGCCACAGTGGTGCTTAGACCAGCTTGAGCTGGCTTCTGCTGCTTGCAACCAACAGGCATCTGATCAATAGGACCCAACTATCAACACCACTGGAATCTGGGAAGGGAAAAACACACATCTGTAGACTGAATCCAAGTCTTCCTGGAGGAATTATGTATTCTCAGGCCATGAAGCAACCTTGGAAAACACCAGACTCCGGCTGAATGCCAGAAACCTTTCCTTGACTTCCCAACTTGATCAGCTCACATGGTCTCCAGCACCCCTCTCCCCTTGAGATGTCTGGTGCCCAGAATGGAAACACAGAATTTGCGGTGGAGTCTGACCAGCACTAGCCTGGGGCTACAGAATGTACCTTCATTAATGCAGCTCCACTGGCAGCCTCATGCCCTGCCCACCAGCACTGGGAACACCTACCCAGAACGCTCAGAACACCTGAAAGGATTTGTGAAACAGAGCAGACAGGTGAGACCATTTTCTTTGCAGAAAATACAGCAGAGCCAAGGTTGGGAGTCAGGTTCCAGAAAGCCACAAAGCCTTCTGGCAGCAGCAGCAGGAGGAGGTCAGAAGGTAAGGAGAATTGTAGAATTGAATTATGAGATGACAAGCTTGGGGTCTCACTGCCCCGGAGCAGCCTTCCTGGTCTTAGGCCAGTGGTTTCAGCCTTCTGAGCATGAATTCCTCATTCATAACATGGGAATAATAGTGGCAACCTCATAGCTTCTGTAAGGTTTAGATGGGATATTACATGCAGAGCAGCAAGCTCAGAGTAGGCATCTTATATGATTAGCTGCTACTATGATGATCACAGTAGGAGGTCCCAAAGAGGTAAAGACCAAGTTTTAGAAAAATCATCAGACAAGTATAAAAGAATTGATGAAGAGATGCCGGAGGTAAAGCCACTGGGGCAATCAAGCTGTGATCAATGAGGGTGGCCATGAACAGGGGAGGACGTGAAGCCAAAAGGAGAGAAAGGGGTGAGAGAGAAGATGCGGAAGAGGAAGGAGAGGACAGAGTTGAAGAAACAGCAACTCCAAGATTCCTTCCATCTTGTCTGTTCCAAAAACCTATTAGTGTACCATGTCATTGTCCCTGTAGTTGGCTGCTTTAAAAAGGTGAGATGCATAAAAGAAGGAAGCTGCCTTGTTTGTGGTCAGATTCGTCAGTGCACCAAAGGCTGCCTGGAAACCAGCAGATGCTCAATAAATGTTGTTGAATGAATTTCTGAATGGCTTTGAATGTATGTATGTGTGTGTGTGTGTATATGTATGTGTATGTATGTATGCATGACTGTACATGTGCATGTATGTAGTTATAAACAACATAAAACTACAAATTATGTATAGTTGACTAGTGTATTAGTCAAGGTTCTTTAAAGGGACAGAACTAATAGGATAGATGTATATATGAAGGAGAGTTTATTAAGGAGAATTGACACACGATTACAAGGTGAAGTCCTACAACAGTCCATCTGCAAGCTGAGGGGCAAGGAAGCCAGTCAGAGTCCCAGAACATCAAAAGTAGGGAAGCCAACAGCGCAGCCTTCAGTCTATGGCTGAAGGCCCAAGAGCCTCTGGCAAACCACTGGTGTAAGTCCAAGAGTCCAAAAGCTGAAGAATTTGGAGTCTGATGTTCAAGGGCAGGAGGCATCCAGCATGGGAGAAAGATGAAGACCAGAGGACTCAGCAAGCTCACCTTTTTCTGCCTGCTTTGTTCTAACTGTGCTGGCAACTGATTAGATGGTGCCCACCCATACTGAGGGTGGGTCTGCCTCTCCCAGTCCACTGACTCAAATGTTAATCCCCTTTGGCAACACCGTCACAGATGCACCTAGGAACAATACTTTGCATCCTTCAATCCAATCAGGTTGACACTCAATATTAACCATCACAACTAGTATATCTAAAACTTTTAAAACTAGTGTGTGTGTATATATATGCCAAGAAGCTCTCTTCTTCGGTGATAGTACATGTTTTTGAGCTTCCTACTGGCCAAGGTGATGAAAGAAACTCACTGTATTACTAATTTCCATTGCCCCACCAACGGCTTGCAAGTTAACCTGGAAGAACAAACGTATATCCAGGGGCACATTAATTTAGCTTCTCCTGTGAGAGACATTTGGGGAAAAGGATGAATAATGTTATCAACAACGGTTTCAAAAAATGTAAAAATGGTCTGTGAATTGGTTTCTTTTGTATATCAATCTTCTATAAAAGTAATGGGTACAAAATGAAATGAAAGCTCAGCATAGGCATGCTTCCCCACCCCCATCATGGTATTTTTTAAAATCATGAACTGGATGCATTTTTTCTCTGCCACTAACTGGAATTTGGAGCTCCTGGTCTCAGATCATTGCTCTACTTTGAATGCCAACTGACAGCATCCTTCATAGAAGAACAGTTAAGGGGAATCCCACACCCAGCTCCTCCCATTCAATTTGCCTGGGGTCAACTTTTAATTGTTGGAGTGAGCAGCACTTCACATTGTACAAACAGGTAAGTTAGCAGACACCAATGTGGCCAGGATAAAATGTGTTCGGAGTTGAATTTAGCAAACATTTGATAAAATCTGTCACAGACTTCCCATTGCTTTGTAAGGTCTGTCGTTGCCTCCTTTCAATTTATTGTCAGTCAATACATTGCCGATCTCTGATGAGGTAGCAGCAGGGTGCTCAGTGAGTGCTAAGGGTTTGAGGTGGGGAACAGAGCTGCCTTCAGCTTGCAAACAGTCTAGACCGGGGTGGGGCTGGAGGGGCAGAACATAGGGAATAAGGGTCACAGCAGAGGGAACGGCAAAGCACCGTGGTGCTTCTGGGAGTTGCAAAGATGCAGTCCAACTGCAAGTCGCCCACACTGCTACGATGCTGTGAATATAAGGGTCATCCCACCTGCAAGCTCACCCAACAAAAACAATGTTTCCAGAGGACAGAATACCACTTTGTGCGGTATAATTAAAAGAAACGACAAGAAAGACTCCCCGCTCCTTGAAAATCAGAAACCCAGACAGCATAAATAATGACAAGGAGTGTCTTTCAGTCACCAATGACAAGTAGAAAAGTTGTACTCTCAACAAAGGAAGTGCACAATGGCGAGCTCTTCGCTGAATAGGGACCATGTCTGTCTAACTCTGTGCAGCACGCCAGACTGCCAAGTACCTGTGGGTGCTTAATAAATGCCTTTGAAGGATGATGAATGCCATCATTATTACATCTGCCATTATAGTTTTTAGTGAATGAACCTTCCTTATCAATCTTTATAACCACAATTTCAATAGTATGAATTCAGTCACCTCCCATACCAAGTGCTTTCTGAAATTTTAGTTCTCAAACCTTGTCAAAAAACAATGCATTTGATTTTTGCAATGTCACATGTCAGTATCAAAGCAAATTTAACTTACATGCTATCTTCTCAAATCGTTGTGCCATAATGTGGCTCATAAAGAATATAAAAGAATTGTTTTCCAGTTTGCAGTCTATAGTAACACTTGAATTTTTCACGAGTTATTGAAGACTCCTTTCAAAATGCTATTTGACATTAGCAATATATGATTTTGGAAACAAAGAGCCATTGTTTCTAGAAGTGGTTACTAAAAAAGTAAATACGTGGATATTGCTTGTGAACTGCAATGATTTCCATTCTTTTCTTTTTTTAAACACTTACTACTTAAATCAAGGTAGGTGCAAAACCTAAAAGCCTACAGATGTCTTTTTGTAAATACAAAATGTGACTTCCTCAATTCTACTGGTCATTTATAACCCAGGTTACTTCTGTAGCCTTGAATTGAATTTAGCCTAAAGTTGAATGTAGGGCCCTTCTCTGTCCAGCCCGAATAATCTCTTTCTCCTCTGATACTATAAGATCTATTATTTCTAACACTCATTTGACCAAATTTGAAAATTCTTCCCTCCCTCTCTCCCTCCCTCTTTTCTTCCTCCTCTTCCCTCCCTCCCTCCCTTCTTTCCCCAAACAAGGAGGCTACCGACTGTGTGAGCAGACGTCAGGCTACAAGTTAAGCCATACGAATGGGAATAAGTCAGCCCTGCTGGCAAAGCGTACACAGTCTCACAGGGGAGAGGGATCATCGCGACACAGTGAAATTCCACAGGAAGAGGCCCATCAAAGCAGGCTGAGCAGAGTCCCGGGGAACAGGCAGTAGTGTCACAAGTTTGTGGAGGAGCTAGGGGAGAAGGCACACTTGAAGGAGGCCTTTGAGTATGCTAAACTATTTGACAGGTGGATGAAGTGGAGGAAAGGCATCCTAGGCAGAGAGGAAATTCTGGTTAACAGCGTGGAGACAAAACAGTGCTACAGTGCACGCAGAAATGATCAAGAGGCCCAGCTGGGCTCCCTGGAGAAATGGGGCCAAAGGTGAGATTTGGTCAGATGATGAAGGGCTTTGCACACCATGCTAAAAGTCCAGACTTGACTTGGTGTATACCAGACGCTATGTGGTGCATAGCAGGTGCTTTGCTTGGTACAGATCCGTATAGTAGAGAGTTTATAATAGGTGCTTTGCTTTGTACACATTTATATACTGGATGGCTCATAGTAGGGGCTTCGCTTGGTACATACTCACCCACTGTGTGGCTCATAGCAGACGCTCACCATTCAAGACACTGGGGAGTCATCAGATAAAGTTAAACCTCACAGGGGCACAAATGGGGCAGATCCAGGCATTATAGGACTTGAAGCTTAAAGTCATTTAGGGGAGCACTTTAAGAAAATGAATTTTAAAACATATGACCTGTGAAGAGATGGAAGTGGTCCCGTGCAAGTGAGTGGCCTTACAGCTTAGACTTCACTGGTTTCATTAGCCTCTGGGCATGGTTAATTCCATGCTGCAATAAGAAAAGCCAGTTGGGCGTGAGTAGGGCGGATTAGGAAGGAGACCAGATCACCATCTTGTAGCATAGGTATTTCTCTCTTGTATCATCATATAAAGTGGCTTACATATTTGTTTATCACCCTGGCTATGTGGTGAATGTTATGAAAGTGTTTACCTCCCTTTTTTATCCTCTGCAAAAATCTAGCACAATGCTTTGCATTAATAATTGGTTAAGTGTGATATTTGACACTGGATGTCTCCATTAACAAACTCTCCCTCTGTCATTCTTGCTGAGAACATTAACTGAGCACCAATTATGTGCCAAGCATTGGGAACAACACCCATTATGAGTCAAGGAAATGGGAATAGAAAGGGCTTTCTCCCTGTCACCCTGCACTTCAGAAGCTCATAGCTCACAAGAAAGAAACAATGTTGTGATCATACTGAATATTTACTGAGCTCTTGCTGCAAACTAAAGTGGATTGAATAACCTATCTCAGGTAATTCTAACAACTCCAGATTCAGACAATATTATTACCCCCACTATAGAAATGAGGTCACACATACAGCTGGTAAGTGAGGGGGTATCAAAGCATGAGCCCGGAAAGTTTGACTTCAGAGGCCACATTCGTAACCCCACACTATAGACCACCAGTATGTAACAGCAACATAAAAATATGGTTGCAGTGGAGGCAATAAGTTCTAGGACAGAAATAGGTACAAGGGGCACATCCGAGGAAGGGGCCAACTCCTGTGTGGTCGGCAAGGTTGCAAAGAGAAACGTATGAGCTGAGTCTTAAAGAATCAACAAGACTTCACCAAGCTGGTGAAGAGGAGGAAAGAGCATTCCAGATAGAGGGAACGGCACATTCAAAAACACGCTGAAAATCCATGGCCTGTAGTTTCAAGCTATGGCAAAACAACCTTGACACACCTTCGCTTGTATCTGTAAAGGAGAACAAGCACAGCGCAGGGTAGTACCTTCCTTTCCGGAGCAAATCCTCAAAGCTGTAATTAATGGCTCCAACTGCTGTAATAAGACAGGGAACAGGATGGAAGCTTCCTTTGAGTATAATTCTTCAGGAGCCCAAATGAGGCTAACAAAAGAGGAATTAAACACAATGCTGTGTCATGGCACTTTGACATAAGTGTCGACTTAGAATTTCAAATAAAATTAGAAGATTCTTCTAATAATTATATAGGATGGCAAATAAGGTCCAGGGGCAAGCACATGTGGCAAGAAGTGACTAATCGTATTTTGCAAAAAGGCAACTGGAGCTGACCCTTCTCAGGATAATATTGCAGGGAAGTCAGAGAGGAGGAAAGGTTACCAGTGGTTAATGTTAAATAGTAATCCATCCACCAAGCACCCCCCATCGCTCCTCCATATTCATAGGAAACCACCATCCATCCATATTCATTACCGTCCGAAGAGTTTAAAAGTAGCAAATGCAAGCTTGGAAGATTTCAATTCTAATAAAAGTGCTTCCGGTGATGAGCGCCATAGGCTTCCCCCACCAACCTCGAAATTAAACTAAACTAATAAAGGAAAATGGCAGGTGGTGAGGCTGGGATAAGCCCTGTATTCTTCTTGTTCTTCTTTTTTTTTTTTTTTTTTTGAGATGGAGTTTCGCTCTTGTTGCCCAGGCTGGAGTGTAATGGCGTGATCTTGGCTTACTGCAACCTCTGCCTCCTAGGTTCAAATGATTCTCCTGCCTCAGCCTCCCTAGTAGCTGGGATTACAGGCATGCATCACCACGCCTGGCTAACTGTGTATTTTTAGTAGAGATTAGGTTTTACCATGTTGGTCAGGCTGGTTTTGAACTCCTGACTTTAGGTGATTTGCCCATGTCAGCCTCCCAAAGTGCTGGGATTACAGGTGTGAGCCACCACGCCCGGCCAAGCCCAGTCTTATTAAAGCAGCAAAGGGCACCTTCCTTTATCGGGCATATTCTAGGTGTCAGACATGTACCCAAGAGGCTCCAGGTGCAGGCCTGTGTGTCTTTGGAAACTCTTGGGGAACTGAGATTGGGACAAGTGCTTCCCACTCCACTAAAGGGCTCAGTAAAATCTTCTGAGGCCTCAAACTTCCTTGTAGAAAGTAAATTCTGCAGTCGGGTGTGGTGGCTCACACCTGCACTTTGACAGGCCGAGGCGGGTAGACCACTTGAGGTCAGGAGTTCAAGACCAGCCTGGCCAACATGGTGAAACCCCATCTCTACTAAAAATGCAAAAATTAGCTGGGTGTGGTGGTGCATGTCTCTAATCCCAGCCACTTGGGAGGCTGAGGCAGGATGATCACTTGAACCAGGGAGGCGGAGGCTGCAGTGAGCCAAGATTGTGCCACTGCACTCCAGCCTGCACGACAGAGCAAGACTCCATCCCACAAAAAAAAAAAGGTAAATTCTGCAAAGAACAGAACAAAGTTAAACTCTTCCACGAATAGAGTTGACTGGAACATCCCCTCTGCCAGGCACAACAGGTTTCAGTTTTTCATTTTTTATCTGATTTAGGCTAATCAATGAGATTCTTCATCCTCCCCCATTTACTGCACACTTAATCTTCATAATAGCAGTCCCTGCAGGTATGTCCTAAATTAGGGAACTTAGAGTTTGTCAAGGTGTTTACAAATATGTGACCACCTTGCATCCTTGAAACGACCTGCAGCCAGGTATGTGTATTTTGTGTATTGTGTACGTAAAAGGTATATACTACTGTTTTTGGAGTCTTTTTCAATCTCATAGGAAAAGAAATTAAGGCACAAAAAGTTAAGGAATTGGCCTAAAAAGTCACACTGCAGCTAGAGAATATCAATTCAGGATTTTTGACCCCAGGGAAAGAGTGAGCTTCTAATTACAGCAGGGAGAGGTTGGGGTTTGGGGAGATCCTATGGACGGACCAGAGGTAAAGTTTGAACTAAAGACCCTTAAAGCTCTTGCCACCCTGTTTTATAAGGATCTCAAGGGCCATTATTCTGCTTGGCTATGCCTCCTGGTCTTGCGGGCAGGTGGCAGGCACTGCTGAATAGTGGGAAGGGCAGGATCCTGGAATCACAGGAGGCCCTGCACAGTTCTAGAATTCCATAAAGAGAGTACAGCCTTATGATGCCCCGGGGTTGTAGAGATATGCATACATATGTACACACACACACACACACACACACACACAGAGCCATAGCTAGGCGTGGTGGAAGAGTGCACTGGTGACCCAGGACATTGACTTTTCTCTCCAAGAGATGTTTGCCAGGGCGAGGCAGGCAAGAGCTCGCCCCTGTCCCCACCCACGCCTGGATCCAGACGAACGAGGGAGACCTTAATTCACTTTACCCCAAAATGAACCCCACCCCCAGTGACAGTGGGTGGAAAGGTAGGAAGTTGAGACAGCCGATGATTGCCCCTGGAGATAAGCAGAGGTAGCGGCACTGGCAGATCTTGATCTGGCGACCCGCTCCCTGGTCGTGTCCTCCGCGGCCAGGCGCATCCTGCAGCGCCCAGACCGCTGCGTCCCCACCCGCGTCCCCACCCGCGTCCCCAACCGCGAGCGCTCGCCTGGGCCGGGCCGGGCGCCCGAGATTCGGGAGAGATTAGGGGCCCGCAAAGCAGAAGAGCAGATTCAGAAAGAAAAAAAAAAAAAGCGAGAAGTGCGAGAAAAATACACTGAATTCAGCTAAACACACGGCAGATGAAAAAAATACCTTGCTCAGAAGCCAAAAACGAGCTCCCGAGCCGTGAGACACTGTTGCGCCCCCGCCAGGCGTGCAGGCCGGATGTTAGGGGGGCAACCTCGAGGCCCGCTGGTGGCTTCGACCCCAGGGCGGACCTGCGCCAACCCTCAGCCCCTGCAACTGCGGGTCAGGAGAAAGGGACCTGCCACGGCGAAGAAAACCGAATCTTCTCCAATTAGGCTTCTCCTTAAAGAGAGAAAAAGTAGGTAGTTGGGCAACTTAATCCAGTCTGGGACTCGGGACGTGTGCCTGGGCGCTTCCCGGGCAGCTGGCCGGAGCGTGTGGGTTCGGAGCTCCCAGCGCTGGCCCCGCGCTGCCCCTCGATGCCACCAGCAAACCCGCAGGGCGCCTTGGCGCAGGCTCGCGTTTGCAGAGCCGGCCTGGGAAGCGGAACTCCCTCCTGTCCCGATGACCAGGCCTCTTTAGGGTCCTGGCTCAGGCTGCCTTTGTGGGACAGAGCCTCATGAAGGGACACAGAAACAGAGACAGCCTCTGGGCGGCGCCGCCGGGATGTGGCGTTTCTGTGCCCCGGGGAGGGAGCACCACCCCTGCCTATGCGGAGCGATCCGGACGCCGGGCAGCGCCCGCTCTGACCTCCCACGGCTTTTAGAATTATTACTGTTGTTACTGTTGTAGTTAAATTCTTCACTACCAGGAAGTGAGAGGAAAATTCCGAATCCAGTCGTCACTGGGGCCCTTCCCCCCACCCCCCCACCAGCCTGTCCTTTCGGACCCTCCTCGCCCAGGAAACCAGGAAAATGTTGAGGCTTCCGGTCCCCTTTCCCCCTCCGCCTCAGGGTTGCAAGGGCAAGGAGTTTTCTCGACATCACCAGCAGCAGGTGTTTGGAGAGGAGGGGGCCTAATGCAGGTCGCCACCGCCACCCCTTTCGGATGCCACCAAATCCTCCATAGCTAGGGCGCGTCCTTCTGGATCTTCTTTCAGTTTCCCGGGCCCTGCAGACCAGGACAGCGACTTTCCAGCAGTCCTGGAGCGTTTTGCTTTTAAAAAAAAAAAAAAAAAAGTGAGCTCGGTTGCTGCAGTAACATAAAAGCCCCCTTTGATTTACAAATAGATTCATACAACCGCAAGAGCTTGGATTTGTTTTGAGGTTCTTGGTACTTTTCTTTAATGACAGAATGCCAAACAGGTAAATCGAATAAAAAAAAACTTCTAACACGAATAGTGCCATCAAATAAAATTGTGCAACTGACAGTAATTAAAAGATTTAGAATAAGTAAGTATGCATTGTGTATTTCAGGCAGATGACCACGTCCTAAGACACAATGTTCCATGTGACAAGCCGTGCCTTTCAGTCAGCACAGTGAGGGCATATCCCCATTTGATGAGCCGGCCAAAAGTCTAAGTAGAGACCCTCGGTGAACAGGAAGCCTGGAGGGGCTGACCTTCGTGACTCCCTCCACAGGCCCTGGGAAAAATATCAGAGGCCAGAATTCAACCCTCTCATTACAAAATGGTTAAACCAAGACTGTTGGGTCGTGACTAAGCCAGAGATTGACCCAATTCTCCGGACAGTTATGCAATCGTTTGCAGAACAAAAACGCAATGTCCTACCTGTGAGAGATATTCTTCTCAGTCCCATTCTACAGATGGAAAAAACTGAGGCCAAGAAAGAGTAAGTGACCACACCAAGCACTTCTCCTAGGAAATGGCAGAACTGGAACACTACAGATAACGCAGCACCTCTTCTGAACCCACTGCAGGTCTGAGAGATTGTGTCAATTCTTCCCATCCACTTGGATTGGTTTTTCAGTTGGCTATCCTTCTGCCGAGATACCTGAATCCCAACCCTCATCCCTGTGGAATTTGAAAGTGGATTTTCTGAACCTTTGATTAAAATATATAGTTTTTAGTTTTAGGGTGGTTGGGTTTTTGGTGGTTTTTTTCGCTTGTTTCTTTTGGTTTTGTTGTTTTTGCTGTCTCATCTCCCCAAGAGAAAAACAGCTCCAGAACAGGAAGGACTCCCTCGAGAAGCACCTCGGAGGGATGGGGTTAAGCCAGCAGGTGTGCCGGTCTTGGCATTCAAGGCAAGCCACAGTACTGGATCTGACGGGTTTTATTGTTTTAAGAGGTACAAGTTCACAGCTTCCTGCATGGAAGTCTCTTCGTTTCTTGGAGCCAAGCTTAAATGCCTTTAAAATCTTGGCCTGCCGTTATCCTGTAGCTGTTAATTAAGCTTTGAAAACTTTACATTATGTTTACAGTGCACTGTGCGAATTGCAAAATAAATTAGAACCCGAGGCAAAGAAATTGGAGTTTTCAATAAATGGAACAAAAACCGGAGAGAGTCGCTTCTTAGATAATGTGAGACTCGCTATTTCTCACTCTGATATTTCTTTCTAAGGGGGAAAATGGACTTTGAAAAAATAAACTTTTGCTTCAAAATGTAACCCTTACGGGTTCATGGTATTCCCTCTGCATGGCAGTCTGAGTTGAATAATTCTGCAAAGACAAGGGAGTGATGAAGAAATAAGGAGAGAGTAAATGAATTGTGTGAGAAATGCGTCTCTTTGCAAGTTAGGCAACCAAAAATACAAGACGGCATTAACCATTCACATAGTTAAAAGCAACAACAGAAAACAAAATTACAATATGGTTTAATTTGTGTCCTAAAGAAGATTCCAGGTAAATTTTATATTTGCTTTTGATTTTTTAAAGCAACCTGGGCTAAATTCAAGGGACCAAAAATAGCTTTAAAAGAAGAGCATAAATAAAAGCCCCACACAAGGAAAAACAGCTGATGTTTTTCAAACCTCTAGCCCAGAAGATACTCTTCAGATATATTCTTCAGAACATTAACACTCAATTTTCAAAACAAGGTGTGTATGCTTTCTTCCTTCCATAAGTTTCACATTTGGAAAAAAGTGAGCTTAGGAGAGCTTGAAAACTGACCCTGAAAATTATTGTTGTAAAACTGAGCAAATACATAAGCTTTAATGAACAGAAGAAGCAGGAGGCCCTGTGTTTGCATCAGATACATTAATTTTGTTTAGAAATTCTGCCAAATGGATCATTCACAGCAATTCAGTTCTTAAAGTTTTAAGAGAATGAAGAGGAATCTTCATTCTGACTTCTTGAAATATTCGATAATTTGTTTTAAAATTAGAGATTTGCTTTCTGCCTCTCCAAACAGATGCAAAACTGATATAAATTTTAATCGTGCTGGCAGTCCAAGTATACTGTTTATTCAAGTCTTGTTATAAAACTCTGAGTGAAGAAAAAATAGGAAAAGAAAGACAAAAGAAATTGAATAGGAAGTGTCTCCTAAAACATACCTGGTTTAAATCTGCATTCACACAGTAAGTTTCCTGGAATAATCTCTTAGGGATAGTTGCTAACAATATGACAGCTATCTAACCCCCTGAAAAATAGCCCTATTGTATTTTCTAATTTTAAAAAATATAGTGTTTAGAAACCGTTCTAAGAATTTTAAGCAACAAGGTATAGATAACGAAGAACGATAGATGACACATAATAGTTCAGTGATTTGACATTTCGAAGACCATTGCCCCATCTGCTCCACACCAAAAAAAAAAAAAAAAAAAAATTAAGTTAATGGAAATGAAGATGACAAAGGCCTGAGCCATATACTGGGCTTTGTGAATAGAAGATAAAGAGATTACAATGCTTGCTCCTTCCTTCCTTCCTCCCTTCCCTTCCCTCCCTTTCCGTCCTTGCTTCCTTCCTCCCTTCCCTCCCTCCCCTCTTCTTTCCCTCTTGCCTTCCTTCCTTCTTTCCTTCCTTTTCTTCTTTTTTCTCTTTCTTTTTCATATTTCTTTATTTTTTTTCTTTTTAATAATCCTGTTTATTTGAAGCCTAGCATAGGAGAAGTTGCAAAAAGCCGAGTTTGTAGCCAAAAAACTTGAAGCCTCACTAGCTCTGTTTCTAACTGGGTGACCTTGGCTGGTTTATTTGCTGAGCCTGACTTCATTTCCTCATATAGATGTGGATATGGATATGGGCATGGGAAAAGATAAAGATATAGGAATAAAAATAGGTATGGATGCAGATCTACGTATAGATATAGGTATAGGTATGAGTGTGAATATAGATACGGAAAAAAGATATAGATGTGGAAATCTGGACATAGCTATAGAAACAGAAAAGAGATAAAGATAGATATGGAAAAGCTATAGACACAGAAATAGATACAGATATATTATAGATGAGGTGGGATTTGTGGTAATGATATTTACCTGGCCTACTTCACAGACTCAATGGCAAACAGATGAAAGAATGCTTGCTATTGTTTTTTCATAAATTGAAAGTGTGAAAAATATCAACATCACCTCCACTTGAACAGCGCTTAGTGCTTTTTCAAAGAATTTAGCAATTTGAATGCTATGTAAGAGAGCTTGGGGAGGAAGTGTCATAACTGGAGTTTGCTCCTGCATTCATCCTTCTACAGTTATTCACAGCCTCTCATTGAGTGCTTAGTAGGTAGAGAAGAGAGTTTGCTTTTCTCAGCCTGCTTTTAAGCATAATTTCTAATGATCAGAACAGTTAATAGGATTCATTAAGTACCTTCCCCAGGCCAGACACCATACATTACAAGGTGCCTGACACTCATTGATCACCCATCGTGTCCACACCAGAAAACTAGATGATGTTCTCTCCTTTTGGCTGATAAGGAAACTGAACCACAGAGAGTGGAGAGGAGCAGGTACCGAGTTCACAGCTGGTTAGAGGAAGATCCGGATGCAAAAGCTCGATCTCCATGGCTTTTAAGAAAACAATAATAGAACACAAAAACGTAGGTGCCTTAATTTGTCCACAGGCATGTGTTTCTCCAGACGGGGACATTGGTCCAGCCAACAATTCCTAGACTGTGCAAAGCACTGATATTTCACTGGCAGAGGTAAGGAGACACAGAGGCCCTTCAGGACAGGGATATTCTAGCAACAGTGTTATTCCAGGTGCGAACACCTCTGAGCACAGTCAAAGGAGAAATAGCCATGCATGCCCACCTGGCCTTGAATCACTTGTGTGTAGCAGTCATTGCCTTAGTGCCTGCTTCACACCAGGCAGGTGGCATGGATCACTCAGCCCCACCCTTCCATCTGAAAGCTGAAAAAATTGAGAGCCAGAGACATTCAGTTGGCCAGGATCATTCAGCAGACAGGCATAGAAGTCTTGAACCCGTGAGTTCTGGGAGCGGTGATGGTACATTTCAATGAGCACAAGCATAAATTGGAAGGGTGGAGGAGGGTTCAATTTTGCTTGGATTAGAATCATGAGCTGCCTAGCAGGAGGAAATCCACACTCCCGAAGCTCCTTGGTCTCTGATTTCACAAGCACTCTCATGTAGGCTTGGAAATGGAGCACATATACTCTACTCTGATTTCCTTGCTACAGTGTTAACGTATGCATATCTCTCTGTCCTGGGACACCAGCAGCACCCACATAAATCTGTCTGCTCTGCTAACAGTGCAGCACTGGGTCTGTTTGTCTTCCAGACTTTATGTCTCCCAGTTCTTTCTGTCCCATGGTGACAGTATATCTTCTGCAGTCCTCCTGTGTACCCTGCAGCATCAAGCAGTGATTTTTGTCTAGCTTTTGCATTTCCATGTTGGCTGTAAAGATGTGCATGACCCGTTGACTTGGGTCTTTTGACCTTTGACACATGCACAGCCTTGAATATTTAGAAAGAATAAGAAACATTTCCAGTTCCCCATTAACAGGCAGAGGCTGAGTAAAAATGAAATGCCCAAGAACCCTGTTATTATCATTATTGGTTAGCCCATGCATGACTTTCTTCCCACCCCAAAGCTATTTGGACCTACCCATCCAGAACTTGAATTTCCATGCTTGTTTTGAACTGGAAGCTTTAAAAAGTACACCCAGGCCAGGCATGGTGGCTCTGTAATCCCAGCACTTTGGGAGACCGAGGCAGGTGGATCACTTGAGGTCAGGAGTTTGAGACCATCTGGCCAACATGGTGAAATCCATTTCTACTAAAAATACAAAAAAAAAAAAAAAATTAGCTGGGTGTGGTGGCGCATGCCTATAATCCCAGCTACTTGGGAGGCTGAAGCAGGAGAATCGCTTGAACCCAGGAGGAAGAAGTTGCAGTAAGCCGAGATTGTGCCATTGCACTCTAGCCTGGGTGACAGAGTGGGACTCCGTTTCAAAAAAAAAAAAAAAAAAACAAGAAAAGAAAAAAGAAAGGAGAGGAGAGGAGCAGAGACCCAGCCCAGCCTCTAACTCTCTAAGGCTCTTTAAATAAGATACTTGCCCTCATTTTCTCACCTTTGTAGTGGGGATATTAAACCTGCCCTGCCAATATTCACAGTGATGGTGGTGATAAAGATAAAGATGGTGGCTAGCACCTATTGGGTGTTTATGTTTATATTGTGCTATTTCAGTCTTTACATATTTACATGTAATTCTCATCATTACCCTATGAGGTAGAACTTCAGCTTACAGAAGAGGAAACTGAATCACGGAGCAGTCAAGTCACAGAGCCTACAAAGGGCAAAAGCCGTAGATTTGATTCTAGGTGGGTCTTACTCTGAGCCTTTGTGGGTCAAATCAGAGAGTATATGCAGAAATGCTTTGGCAGACTGGAAAAATGCAACCAAGCACTGAGGGTTATAAAACATGTTTAATTTTTTGTTGCTAAGTTAAAATGTGACACTTTGGTTTGACCTGGGGAGCTGACTGAGTTTTGTCTCGAGTTACCACTGTGGGTCTTGTGAATTAGAAATCTCCAAGTTCCTTTCACCTCTGAGGTTCTAAGCTTTTGTATAAGAAAATGCTGTTATTGGTCCCTCAGTAACAGGGAGGGCAGAAAGAGGGTTGGAAAAAACTGAAATTCTCTTTCAGACCGTAAAGGACTTATTTGGGGCATTGATGCTAGAGTTTACTAACTATATTGGGAGCCCTCATGCTGCTTCCAAAAATGTCTTTCTGGATCCCAGGAGTCAAATGCCAATTTCTGAAACAGCACAGCTCTGCCTCGGCACTGACTGTGACATTGTAGCCACGGTGACCTTGGACAAGGACATGTCACCTCTCTCCCCTTAGCCTCAGGCCCCTTATCTCTAAAGTGGAAATCTAAAATTACCCATCATGCCAACCTTACCGGATTGGATTCAGGACCGGGTGAAGTAGCAGATGGGAGAGGACTCGCCAAACCAGAGAGCATCCGAAACATTTGAGAGATTCATATGTTCGTTATTTGTTCTCGGCCTCTCTTTGGGCTGTCTTCACATTCCCATTGTCCTCCTTTCTTTGGTTCTCTATGAATTTCTTTTAGATTCTAGATGCCAGAAAGAAGGGTTTATGTTTGGACGGAGGATTTTTTTTTTTTAAATTTAAGGATACCTTCATCCTCTTGCTCTCTGTTGATGTTGATCAGGTCATTCTTAAAATTGAGTCCTGCCCCTATCTCTCCTCACTTCCTATTAATAGTACACCCGCTAACCACCCCACCACTGCTACCCTCTGTCTTTGCACGTTTCAGAACAGAGCTGGAATTAGAAAAGTTCCAAAAGACAAGAGTGCATGCTTTCTTTCAGTGGCTAGTTTTGTATTCCTGATTACAATCCCACTGTGTTTCCGTGAAAAACAGCATTATCAGCCATCTGCACAGGGGAAAAAAAACTGAGTAGTCTATCACTTTTAGGTTTTAGGGTAATAGCGGCTTTTACCTTCTTACTTTGATTCATTACCTTTGCAAAAGCGTAAATCTGTCATTTTGGCACTAACTTCTATCATATGCATATTAATAAGAATAATAATCACAACATCAGTGATTTGGGATGTTATAACTGAGTTATTTTCTTTAAGTGCCAGGGCAGAGTTGGCTAGAAAGTAGCACAAATATTGCAAAAGATTTTTCCTTAGAAATGGATTTCTGAACTTTACAAATATTATTTTTGGGTAAAAGGGAGCCTGCTTCAAAGAAGCGGCCTTTACTAAACCCAAAATTGTTTCTGCTAATAATTCTGTTTCCCCCTTTTCTGGTAGCCTTTATGAACCCAAGAACTATCTGCTTAGGATGGAAGCAGTTCTTCTCCAGAACATAATTAGCCAGACACTGACTACAGGTCATATTTTACAAAACAGGTCTGTTTCTTTTCATTTAACATGTTTACTAGGTGCCTATAATGTGCCCTGCAATAAACTAAGATTTACGGAGGCAAAGCTTTTGCTTCTGGTATGTTATGGTGCAAAATCATTTCAAGAGTATTACTCTTAAAATTTGTTTAATAATATGTATGAGTCTTTTTCTCAGGGCAATAAAACAATGTTTCATTAATGATAGAGACAAATTAGTGTGTGTGATCCCAGTAATTTTCACTTTAAACATTAGGCCTTCTCTTACAGAACATTTTCACAGCAAGTTGATCACAATTTGACATGCATACAATTTAGTAAGATTGATTCATTATACAATTTTAAAAATTCTTGAATTGCAATTGTCAAATAATGATTGTTCAGCTAAGGAGTTCTGATGTTCTGAGAGTAGCCTTGTAAATCTTCCCTACTGAATAAACTTGCAAAAATTTCAAAGCAAAACAAAGAAAACATTTGGCCCTGAGAAGCAATGGTGATTGTGGGGAGTTAATATAAACTCAGCATGAAGGAGTTACATTGAATACTGATCCCACTCATCATGAAAACCAAAAAATATGAATTAATTTGTCTTTCATGCATAAAGGGGTGATGAAAGGATAGAGTCAGGGCAAAATAAATTAATATTTGTTGAATGTCTGCTATGTACATTTGGGATGAAGCATTTTCATTATTTGTCAGCTATTTACCAAGCAAATAACCATTTCCCTGTTATATAAAGGAAAGGAATACTGACTCAGAGAGGTTAAGCTACTTGTTTGAGGTCACACAGCATTCAGCAGCCAAGTTGTTCATCAGACATGAATCAGTCTGACCCCAAAGCTTATGGTTATCCTCCCCTTTCCACCCCTTGCTGCTGCTTATCCTAAATCAACTTTATTTTACTTTTCTAGTTATGATCACAGTAACATCAACGCATGATTGTAGTAGAAAACTGATGAAAAAAAACAGTCAAAAGGCAAAAGTTTGCCCACAACCCCAATAGCCATCAATAGTCACTTGTCTTTACAGTCTTTCTTTGATGCACTGTTATCATCATAATCATAGTACATGGAAGAATGAGGGTGAATTTACTCACAAAGCCTCCAGATAACCATAGTCGTCTGTTGTCTATGATTTTCAATAAAGAATTGCACATGTTAAGTTTTAAATCTCCAGACTTAATGGAGCAGCAGAGTCTAAAGCCCATTTGAAATCCTAGAACAGGTGGGCTTTGAAGGGCTGCAGCAGCTCTGTCTCCATGGCCTGGGCCATGCGGTTTTTTCCTGGGTCTCTCTCCTGCTCATCCTATTCTATTTTTTTCACCATGCACCACCTACACCCCTAACATTTCACTGACAATCCTCTGCCTTTTCTCCCCCAAACACAATGGAAAGTTAATTGAATGTTTTATGCCTTGGAACTATCAAAGAAATGAAAAGAACGTAGGTTTCAACTATATTTCAATAATAACTGCATTAATTTTTACCTTTTAACTGACACTTGTACTAATTTCCTTAAATGCTCTCTCTGGTTCTTTTTTGATCTGTCTGGCTTTGTTGGGCTGATGATGAAGGCTTACTTCAAATGCAAAAAGATTAGGTCTCTTTTCCTTAATAGCACAATTACAGATTGTATGATGTCTCCATCATGAAAGAGAACAGGGACAGACTTATAAAGTCACACGAGTTTATTAAAAAAGTGGCAGTAATAATTTTAATTACTATACTCTACAAAGGATATCAAAATTGCCCTAATTGTCTAATGTCATTTAGGAATTGTTGTGGGTAAAATGGGAGAAAAGTATTTAGTAGGGGTTCCCCCCACCTTTAATTTGATTTCGGTCATTGTTTTAGAAAAGTATTGTGATACATCATAACCTTGAACCCAAATTTTATAGAACCCAGGTATATGAAAGTCTGTGGGAATGCAGAATAAGTTTCTCCACATAATATTCAAAATCAACTAGAAACAATAACTCTAAGTACTATTTGTGGCTTACTATTTAAAGCCCAGGAGAAACAAAGAATAAGCTCCTTTAATTTTGTCAAACACGTATAATGTTTAAATTCAGCAGTGACTACAGTTCAAAAGACCAGATGTTCTTGTGTATTTATATAATTATTTTGTACAATAGTTTACCACTGGCAAAAAAAAATCAAAGTATATTGTTGTATTTGGCATTTCTATGATTGAGAAAAAGAAATCTAGAAATTGCATATATTGAATTAATTCTAATTTTATTAAAACCAAAGAGAGAGAGAGAAATAAATGGAGAGATAGTCATATTAGTCTTACACTAAATTAAGTCGAAGAATAAGAAGCAACATTGATCTGAGTATAAAAAGCCTCAACTCTAATGCATTTAGGTTAACTGAGGAGAAGCTGAAGCAGTTTGACCCACTGTCAGTCTATTTTAAGAAGAACATTTGTTAAATTGCAATGAAAAATGTTGCACTTAAACTCTGGCAAAGAGACAATTAGTACCTCCCCCCGATTCTACCACGACAAAAAAAAAAAAAAAAAAAAAAAAAAAAAAAAAAAAACCTCAATTGAAAAGTAAAAGAAAAAAAAAACTTTAGTAAAAGAAAAAAAAAACTTTGAGGAATATACACTTTAAAAATATCAAAAATAATCTTCCGGAAGATGCTCTATTGTAGTAAAATTAGGAGCTTCCAAGAAAATTACCTAAAAGTAAGGAGTTCCTGGTTTATATTATATCCCAGGTAGGAAATTATGCAGGTTCCCGTAACGAAGGGCTTTTCTGACAGTAAATTTATTAACTAAAAAATATATATATAGACCCTTTCAATAAAAGCTACTCACCTAAAAGGAATGATTCGAGAATATAATAATAGAATGAGTGTTCTATAATACAGTGCCTTTAAAAGATTCTGACATTTATATCTTTCTAATTCTTGGTTCACATTGATGATGAGTGTGGAAAATTTTATTGAGAGGTGGAGATTGATATAAATGAATATTACGTCATGAAAGGAGAGTGAAAACTTCTTCTCATTTAATATTATACAGACTTAGTAACTATTTTTTCTCATAGAACCAGAAAAGAAACATTTACTTTTGCTTAAGAGATATTAATATAAGAAATAAAGGCTCAAAGCAGCTATTTAATTGAAATAATAGCAACAGAAAATTGCCCTTCTCTTGGGTCCATCGTGCCCATGTGAAGGAGTAGACGGGCGGGGGTGCTGGTTCGGTCATGGAAGAAAGCTCCCTGTTGAGGAAGTGAGCATTTGGGCCACGGTCTGGTAAGTTGGACATTCCCCTCGTCAGTTCTACGTAACGGTTTCGGAACGGGCTCTTTCTCTCTGCCGTTTTGGTTCTTAGGTGCTGATTTTAGCTTCCATCAATGCTGCATGGCGATCACTGTCATCCTCATACACTGCAGATGGTGATGCCACCCCATCAAGACCGGGATTACGTGATCCTCGGCCACTGCCGTGACCTACGTGCTGGGTACAAAGGAGGCTCAGTAAATAGTTGCCAATTAAATAACTGTATGCACTACAAGGAAAGAGGTGAGCTATACATCATCCTATCTAGAAAATGTAATTCTCTAAAAATACTATGCATAAAATTAAAAGAGATGCGCTCCCTGGGATAGGTGAAATGAAATTCCATTTGAAAACCGTTTCAGCGTTTCAGTACAATTAAGAAGAAACTGGCCTTCTTCCCTGGCCTCATGAAGCCTCGCATGGGTCCCCCAGAGACGGTGTAACCCTGCAAGCATTTTGATGACCCTGGACACTCAGTGGCTCACCCTTTCCTGAATTAATAACTGCTCCAGCGACGTGCCTGTTCACACGAGCGCACTGTTCCGTTAGCAGTTTGCGCTTGGTGGGAAAAGATGGTGAGGCAACTTAGTCCTTGCCAAAATTTCAAATGTGTGACACCGCAAGAAAGACACCGTCAGGAGCAGTTGCTAATTTATTTTAAGTGCCCCCTGAGTTTTTAATTTATCTGGAAAAATAAATAGATAAATCCGAGGCTCTCCCTGCCAACCCAGCCCAGCACCGGGTCTGCCAGTGGCGGTGGAGGTTTGCGGGTGACAGCTACTGCCGCCAGGGAGAGGTGTCAGAGCGTTCAGCCAATAACGCAGGGTGAGCGCTGACTATTCTTGGTTGCATCAGAATCGGATAGATCACATTTGTATAGAGCTGACCTTTCCTTTTCCTGAATTGGCTGCCGACACACATGCTAAATATTTTTTTTTTTTTTTTTCTCCAGATAGTCTGCAATTCCAAACAGTGCTGCAGACTTCTCCAAGCCCGGAGTCAGTGTAAGTTTGGAATGCAATCAGTCTAGTTTAGAAATTCATTATCCAAAGTGAGGAGCCCAGCGAATATTATAGTTTCATAAATATGCAGATTTTGTTTATTTAAACATTTTTTTATTACACTTTGTGTTTTCCTAAATTGGGTCATCATTTTAATATAATTGGAATCCGATGTGTGTCCTGTTTTCCTTAAAAGCCATCTGGTTCATTTTCGACTTTCAGAAACCAGATTATTTGTGGTAATATCAGGCCTTGCTCATGGCTCCTTTTGAGTCAACACGTGGCTTTGGGGTGCTGGACCAAGGAAGTCCAAGGATGCTGGGAAGGCTCCCAGCTCCCCACTTTCAGGACAGGTTTCCAAGCTGGACAGCTAAGATGGGACTCATGCCAGGAAAATCGATGGGGAACTAGAGAAGGCAGCATTCAACTGAAGAGAATAAATGAATACAGTCCTCTTCATCTTGGATGAAGAGCAGCTGACCAACAATTAGACTGTGGTTAAGAACACAAAGTCCAGTTCTGACATCTTACTCTCTAACCAGATCGAATGCTCCCTGAGGGCAGGAAGCTTATACTCTGAATAGCTCCACTTTTCATAGGACTGAGCACCAAGTAGGTGCTGAAGATGTATTTGTTGATTGATGAGGATTCCAGAAACCCAAATCATAACAAAGTAGTGTGTTGTAATCATTATCTATTGCTGCATAACAAATTATTCCAAAACTGAGCAACTGGAAACAACACTTGTGTTATCTATAATACACTTGTATTTCTATAGGGTCAGAAATGCAGGCATGGCTTGGCTGGATCCCCCCACTCAGGGCCTCTGCAAATGCTATGGGTCTCTCTCAGCCCCTTGCTACACGGGCCTTTCTGTAGGATGATCACGATATGGCACTCACTTCATGTGAACAAGCAAGTGGCAGTCAGGAGAAAGTGTGAACAGGACAGATGAGATAGTCTTCTGCAATGCACTCTCAAACATAGTATCCCAGCACCTTCTCTGTATGATATTGGTGAGATAAGAGTCACTAGTGCCAACCCACACTCCACCGGAGGGCATCACTCAGGAACAGCAGTCATTGGGAGGCATGTCTGAAGCTCCTGGTCTAGCATCTGTGTGTATATTTCCATGCAGGAGGTCAGGTTTTGATAATGAATTCATCAAAATAGCCGAGCCTATATTGGTAATAAGAAATTAAACTGAAATGATTTTCTACATTGTATCCCCTTCAAAATGCTCATTGGTATCATTCCCTTATTCAGAGATGTGGTGGAAAACGAGGCCAACATTTCTTCCAAAGCCCACCAGCAAGAATTTTTTAAAAATTACAAATATAATTTGTGCAGCATTCCTTTGACCAACAAACATTTATTAAACTCCTCCCAGGAGAGGAGCAGAATTTTGTCTTAGTTAACTGCCACTGGCTCTGCTTCTAGGCTGACTTAGGTCAAACCCACTCTGATGCCAGCCAGTCACACGTCCCCTGGCAAGTTTCTTCCTCTGTTCCTCAGTTTGCTCACTTGTAAATGAAGATCACAATAGTACCTCCTTTAAAGGGCGATTGTCAAAATGAGATGAGCAAATATAGTGTTTTTCAAACCGTACGTCACAACCCATTCATGAATCTAAAGTCAGTTTAATGCAAGTTTTGGCAAACTCTTTTTGTAAATGGCCAGATAGTATTTTAGACTTTGCATCCATGATGGTCTCTGTTGCAACTCTGCTTTTGTAATGCAAAAGCACCCATAGCTAATGCATAAACAAATGAGTATGGTATGGCTGTATTCCAATAAAACTTTATTAACAGAAACAGGTGGCAGACTGGATTTTGTCCAAGGGCCATAGTTTGATGACCCCTGGTTTGCTGGATTGCAATTAGCATTTTTTAAAAAAAAAAATTAAATGGAATAAAAAATAGCAATGTGCATTGCACATAGGAAAGATGAGAATATTGTCTTGAAATTTTGGTTTCAGCATTAGTATAGCTATAGATATGGCTATGGATATATATATATATACACACACACACACATACACACATTTATATACACATACAGATACATGCATATCATTTACCAGATTGAAATGTAAAATGTATTTGTTTTCAGTTTATCTTTTTTTAAAAAAAAGGAACAAGAAAGCTACTAATTTAATGCATGTAATGCATTTTATATGGCACCTGGCCCATAGCAAATGCTAAATAAATGCGAACTACCATTAAAACTTCATGCTAGATACAACAGGGATCATACAGAAATGAGCTGCAGCCATGTCTACACAGAAACATAATCAGAAAGAAGTCAATACCTCTAGGTAGACCAACCCCCCAGGAGGATAATTGTAAAGCAGTCCAATGAAAGAGTGGGATGGGAACATTTGTAGCACTGAGATGGCATAAATAGTGGTGACTGTCTATCACAGCTAGAGAGTGTCTAAAAGAAGGACCAGGTTTTCCTGACTGAGAAAGAGGTAGACTCCAAATTGGGTTTGAAAGATTGGAAGGATTTGGATGTTTAGACCTGGAAATGTGGTAAAATTAGTTGGCTGAAGTCAGTTTAATTCTCTCTGGGAATGATGCTTGTCAAAGCATTTACACATTCATCAACAAATATTTATTGAGCAACTATTATGTGCCAGGCAGTCTTCTAACACTAGAGATATGGTAGTAACTGCAACAAAATCCTGACACCATGGAGTTGACATCCCAGTGGGAGAGACATAAAAAAAGAAGCGTGTGTGTGTGTGTGTGTGTGTGTGTAAATAGGGTCAGAAAAGAGTGGTGGGGACACGGGGGGACATTTGAGAGAGATGTGATTGAAGCAAAGGAGTTAACCTCAGAATTCCCGGAGGGACAGGATTTCAGGTAGGGAACAGCCCATGCAAAGGCTCTGAGGCGGGTGCATATTTGATGTGAATGGAAACAGCAGGGTTCTGCCACCCAGTCCTGGGTGAAAACTCAAAGGTGGGAGTTAGGGCCTTTGACTTCCAGAATCAGGCAGTCTGCCTTGGAACAATGGCTTGTCACCTCTCTCTGTTCTTAGTCAAAGCTAATGTTCTTAGTCAAGGTCAAGGATTTACGCCCATTGTCTGGACAGCTGGATAGGCAGTCTCAAGAAAGGGAAGAAATGTAGACCAGATCAACAACCTTACTTTTCCTTTGCTTCCACTCTAGGAACCATAATGATAGATGATTAAATAAGTAAACATGGGAACACTGGCTATAGATTTTAGACCAATACATTCCTCCCTGCAGAAGCAGATTGAGAGTATCTCGGAAGTAGCTTTTCTGTATCCCTGTGGACATCTCAAAATTATGTGATTTTCTTTTTCTTTCTGCTTTTCGGGATGATTTACGGAAGCTTCTTTTTTCTTAAAATAAAATAAATATGTGTCTTGATAATTAACACTTACACCATACGTGTTGTTCATGTTTTTTTCCTCATCCACTTCATTAGTATCAGAATATGCTTTAACTTGAATGATACATTTTGAGAATTTCAGGGAGAGCTGGAGTTCTATTTGGAATCTCCTCTTCTCATGTTGCTTTTCCCTAGCACCATGCTCAAACACACATGTACACACATGTGCATCCAGGCCCATGTACTCATGTATGTATACACATGTCTGGTCATAAGGCCTCTCTTTGCATGCATCTTTGTCCTACTAAGTGATACACAGGGGAGAGTCACATAATGCCTAAAAGGAAACAAAGTATTTTGTCTGTCAGTCAACCAGCCATGACCCAGGGTCTACCAAGTGCCAGGAAAAAACCCCTACTTTTAGGAAATTCATAACCTGACAGGGCAGTCCAGGCTAGAAAGGATATTGAACAGTCTTCCTTGGGCTTCAGCAGTTTATATGTCTCTTGGGAAGTGTGTTAGCATGTGGGACTCTTGAGTAACATCATAGTATGTGGCAGGGTGTTAAAAATCTGAAACTTCTGTTTATTGAGCATCTACTATGTTCAGTCAAGGTCTCAGATACAGCCAGGCATGGTGGCTCATGCCTGTAATCCCAGCACTTTGGGAGGCCAAGGTGGGTGGATCACAAGGTCAGAAGATCGAGACCATCCTGGCTAACATGGTGAAATCCCGTCTCTACTAAAAATACAAAACATTAGCCGGGCATGGTGGTGGGCACTTGTAGTCCCAGCTACTAGGGAGGCTGAGGCAGGAGAATGGCGCGAACCCGGGAGGTGGGGCTTGCAGTGAGCCGAGATCGCACCACTGCACTCCAGACTGGGCAACAGAGTGAGACTCTGTCTCAAAAAAAAAAAAGGTCTCAGATACTTCCTATTCATTATCTCAGTTAACCCTCCACAGCCCATGATGCAAGCACTCTTATCCCATTCTACACATGGGAAGTCAAGGAGTCAAAGCTGGATTTTTTGACTACCCATTGTCCTGGATTTATGGAGCACACAGATTAGGATTTAGGGCTCTGGATCCAGCCTGATTTTGAATTTTAACTCTTGAACTTTAGATGACCTTAACAAGTTGCTTAACTTAGTTTCTTCATCTGTAAAGTTGGTATAAAAGTACCTTACTATGGCAGAAACTACTAGTTACCTATACAATATCCGCCCCCTCTTCATTCTCACTGAATGAACCCTGGCATTACTGAGAGCATCAATGTGCCCAGCCAAATACTGCTTTTCTCAGCCTCTCTTGCAGACAGGGATGGCCAAAGAGGTTTAGATGGACATCATCCAAAGGAGTTTCTGGGAAAAACTTTTAAAGAGAGTCAACTAGTTTAGGAGGCTGACCTCTATGCCTCAGTCCTATTTTCCCTTTTGCTGCTTAGAATGTAGGCATGATGGCTAAGGGATGCAGCAGCCAATTTGCAACCATGAGGCAACCTTGAAGATGGAAGCAATGAGCTAAGGATGGCAGAGTAGAAAGTGGGAATGAATGATTTTGGGTCACTGATTCAATGTAGAGTCACCAGAGCAGCTGTGCGGAGGTTCATGTCATATAAAAGAAAAATAACATCTAAATTATTTAAGCCACTGTTGTTTTGGTTACTAACAATGAGCAAATTTCCTAGCTAATGAACCACCTTATGGATTTGTTGAGATAATGTATAAAAAATGCACTTTTTTGTACCTGTGCTACACACTCCATAAACCTGAGATATAATTGTTGTTGTTATTGGGTACTTATATATGTGTAGAGTCTATTTAAGAAGCCTCTCAAGAAATTATGTTTCACTTACTAATATTCCAACTTTACAAGTGAAACAAATAAGATCTGGAGAGGTGAAGGGATTTGCCCAAGGACGCACAGCTAGAAAACTGATGTGAAACTGGTGCAAAACAGGATAAGGAAGGGTAGACTTTGATGCCAGTTTCTCAACCCCAGTGCAATGACTTTCTCATCATATAGTTTCACCTTCATTTCTCCCCAATCCAAAAAGAAAAAGGATGTTGAGCTCAACTGTGGTGAAAACCTCGCTACACTGCAGAGCCATGACCTTCATCCATGCCATCAACCATGCCCTTTTCCTCTTGCAGTGTTGTGAGAAGCCAAAAAGTTCAGACTTGTGCAGAGCTGACAGGAAGGGGCCTGTGAGGGTGACGGATTTTGCTGCTATACAGTTATGGCTGTAGATTACAGTGCGGGGAATGAGAGCTCGAACTGGAGTGAAGAATTAATAGTTGAGTTCTCTGGCTTGTAAATTGGCATCTGTGGCATGCTGTGAGATCTGGAGTTGACACTGAGTGGCACAAATGAGAGGTGGAAGGCAAGTCCCTAGACACAGCCAAGAGACTGGTTAATTTTGGAAAGGCAAGGAATGGATACAGGATGAAAGACAAAAACTGGGAACATGTCGGTTTTTCAAAAGGAGAACGTTAACTTGCTTAAGTTAATTTCATCTTTGTAGGAAAACAAAAACCAAAAACCCACAAACACCAGTCATATCACTAACTCCAAACTCACTAATTTAAAATTTAAACCAAAAAATACCTACAAACTAGTAATATTTGCATAACACATTACATTTACAAAAGTGTTTTATAAGATTTCATGCAGGCAGGGTAACAACATTACCCGCATTCTGCAAATGAGAAAAATTACCATCAGAGACCCCAGATGATTTTCTCCAGGTCTCCCAGATAGTAAGGGATGTAGACCTAGGTCTCTTAACTCACTGCTTGGCCTTGACAGTAGAAAAGGTTGTCCCAGAAACTGGCTTAAGACAATAATAACATCAAATAGGCAGAGAGGTCCCAAATAGTGCTGCAACCTCTGGCGACTGGATAAGGTGCAGAATAGTATGGAGGTATAAGATAGTGTAAGATTAGTCAAGTAAGGGATGGCAATGGAGGGGAGGCAAGGTTTGCTTAAGGGATGGATGGCTTATTGTCTGGAGTAAAATGTCCTGTGGCAACTGTAATAAAGTGCAAGGAGGGTCGAAGTGTGACTTCACTGGCGATAAAACGTGGAGTAAAGCTTTCCTTTCTGTGCACAGAGTTAACCCACTGTCATGGCGTGACTCAGTCCCCCACAGCTGACTGTTACAGCACACATCACTCTTATTCCCTGAAGTAATCACACAATGATACCCATTTTATTACTTAATTGTAGGTGTCTTTCTCCATTGTGCAAGTTACTATTAGGTCAATTGCCATCCTATGAGAAAGGACATAAATTTGAGTCTGCCATGTTGGAGTTCCAACTCTGTTTCTTCCCCTTTGTGATCATGAGCTTGCACCTTGTTTGGTCTGTAACATGGCGATTTTTAAAGTTCAGCTAATGGAATCGTTGTGGTCATTACATTAGAAAATAGAAAGTTCCCAACACTGCACCTCACAGGGAGCCAGCACTTGGAAATCGGTTCCATTCTTTAAGCCTCTTTCACTAGATACTTGTAAGGGCAAAATAAAAAATTGGTGTTTTAAAAATATCAATTCCAACAAAAGGGTCTTACTGAAGGGAACCCTTAGAGACTTTTTTGCCAATTCTCAGCATCTGATAAGTTGTTTGTGATTTAATTAACTCACTTATTCATTCTTCAAAACGAACATTTTCCTTTAAAGATGTTATTAGTCAAGTGCCTTAAAATGTCTGTAAAATGTGATTTCATGATATTCCACCTCAGACTCTAGCCCACTGAAAAACTGTAAGTGCCTTAAATAATTCTAAGTTTCTTAAAGTCTACTGAAGTATTATTTATGCTGGTAGAAGATTGGAAACTACCAAAATGGCAAAAAGATTAAGTATACTATTTAATATGCACAATAAAATACTAGATTCTCCATTGGAAACTTCATTTAGAGACAATTTATAATCATACAGGCAAATATGTATGCAATAATGTATGAAAATAAGCGAATGTACATAAGTGTGCGTACATATTTTTATGTATGTACATGCACACATATTTAATCACAAAATATAAATAGAAAACTTAAATATAAAATAATTAGGAAATTGTGTAAAAACATAAGATGAAATACTGTGTGTGGTATATAAGAATACTTAACACTCTAAAAAATGGTACATGATATATTAAGTAGGAATAGTGGATTACAAAGCAGGACGTACAATATGGTCCAAATATTCTTTAAAACATTCTTATTTTTATATAAGCACAGAAGAAAATCAATATAGCCCTCCACACCTGAAGGAGTGGTAAGTGAATGGTGGGACTATAAGTGGTTTTTATTTTCTTCATGCTTTACTGATTCTCAAATATTCTACTGTCAGCATGTATTTTTTTGGAATTAGAAAAACACCCCTCCAGTAATAATGTGTAGTTCTTAACACTGTTCATCAGATGTTTCTGACTCCCCCACTTCTGTCTAATTACATCACAGGTTGGCATTTCCTGGCCCCTTGTGGTTGTGTAGAGTCACATGACCAGTTCTGGCCAATGAAGTGGAAGTGCCACCCATCACTTCCTGATTGGATCATTTGGTGATCAGTGTTAGGCTCTAGAACTTTTCCCCTCCAGGACAGCAACCAAGTTGTACTGAAGTTGATTTCTTCTGCCAACTGTACACCCCTCAGTGGTCACCAGAGCTAGAGCCCCTCTACAGACTCGTGCTAGACTCAGAGCACAAATGAGAAATAAAATCATGTTGATTTAAACCTTGTATATCTGGGGATTTTTTTGTTGTTGTTGCTGCTACTGCAGCATAACCTAGTCCATCCTGACCAATACAAATATGGCTAGAAAAAGTTCCTGGAAGTATATTCACCAAAACTGAACATTCATTTTCTTTAAGTAGTAAGACCAATTGATTCTCTTCTTCTTTCTACTTTTCCCAGTTGTCTATAATGAGTATGGCTTTCTTTTTAGTTGAAAAATAATCAAATAAACTCTATAAATAAAACAAGACATCACGGCAAGTCAATCTGATATGTTTGTTCTTTTCTTAGAAGATTCCGTGGATTTCCATTGATTCCATCGTATTCTTTCACTTCTTCCCTTAGGTTGGGTGGGCTGGCCTGAACCAAGGTGGGGGTGGAGTACTTATGGAGCCAGACGTTTCATCCCTGATGGCAGTAGATTACGCAGAGCATAGGGTGGAGTTCAGAAAAACTGAAAACCGCAGGTAATTGGGTGGGGTTTGTAGGTCTCAGTCAATGCTCAGAGCAAATGAATTGAGTAATCTCCTTCTCTGAATGTATTTTAAGGAACAAAACATTTTTCCTGGGTAAGTTTCTGCGCAACCATACATAGAAGCAAAGAGAATGAAGAGAAAAGGCATCTTTCAGTCCTTTCCTCAGCTTTTCTTTTCTATCTCCAGTCCATAACACAGAGTTTATGTTGCCATTTTGAATATGAGGTATGGCTTTGGGGACCTTGCTTACTGTTACTCTTTCTTTCACTTAGTTATATCCTCAACATCTTTGACTCTGCCATGATCCCTTCCTAAGATGTTCCTGAGATGCTCATCTTGGTACCTGATGGTGTTTATGCCTATGGTGATGCTAAGATATGGTAGAGACCGCAGGCAGGTGGGATTAGATGGGCCTCACTCAAATCCAGGCTCTGTCTGTTACCATTGGCGGATGAGGAGCTCAGAAGTGCCCTCTGAGCTCCCCACCTGTGGAATTAGTGTCAGAAGGCTGCCCTTTTTGGGGGTCCCCCAGATGGTCAGCTTCTAGATGCAAATACCTAGGAGATCTCAGGACCTTGGAGAATGAGTAATTAACAGACAAAGAAACTGGTAAAGGCATTTCTGGTGGAGGAAGAAGCATGAGCAAGAGTTTCAAGTGTTTAAAGAAATGTAAGACAGAATAAGCCACATGAACAAATGTAAGAGGAAAGGCAGATTCCTGCACTCATAAGCAGCTGATCTTTTTTTTTTTTTTTTTTTTTTTAGATGGAATCTTGCTCTGTCTCCCAGGCTGGAGTGCAGTGGCATGATCTCGGCTCACTGCAACCTCCGCCTCCCAAGTTCAAGCGATTCTCCTGCCTCAGCCTCCCGAGTAGCTGGGACTACAGGCACGTGCCACCATGCTTGACTAACTTTTGTATTTTTAGTAGAGACAGGGTCTCACCATGTTGGCCAGGCTGGTCTTGAACTCCTGACCTCTAGTGATCCACCCGCCTCAGCCTCCCAAAGTGCTGGGATTACAGGCATGAGCCACCATGCCAGGCCAAATCTGCTGATCTTAATAAAAATGATTCATTCAGTCTTTTGCATGTAAGAGAAAAGAATTACCTACATCAGTCACTGAGTTATTTTCCATATCTGCACAGTATTAATTACTTTTCTTATTCAACAAATATTTCTTGAGCATCTTCTATGTACCAGACAGTGTTGTAGTATTTGGGACACATTAGCAAACTACTCTCCTCTCCTCTCCCTTTTAATTTTATCTGAATTAAATTTATTTTATAAGGAAAATTTATATCACTGCCATAGAGAAAAAGCCACATCCTTGTCATTAGTAGAAGGCAATCACAAAAATAAATAAATACAATTAAAAAGGGAGAGTCAGGCAGATTAAGATGGCGGACAGGAGGCAGGACTAGCTTGCAGCTCCCACTCAGACAGACAAAGCAGTGTGTAGAGACTCACATCGTGAACTTTTGCTCCAAGAGCTACCACAGGAACGTACCAGGGAAGCTGAGATAATCCACAGACCCTTTGAAGGAGCTGGATCATCGCTGCAGGCTCCCTGAAATGCCAAAAAAAACATGAGTCTGCTTGCTTTCTCAATGCGGAGACTTGTGGTCTGGGGCAAGTTCTCAGCCCTGGTCACTGGCTGCCTGGAAATAGATTCAGTTCTGTTGGGATGGCATGGTGGGAGTGAGACCGGCCTTTAGGACTGCCAGCTGCATGGGAGCAGAGTGAGACTGGTGACTGCTGGCTTTCCCTCACTTCCCTGGTGACCTGTATGACTCAGCAGAGGCAGCCATTAATCCCCCTGGGAATATAACTCCATTGGACTGGGAACCACACCTCCATCCCCCACGGCAGCTGCAGCAAGCCCCACCCAAGGAGAGGCTGAGCTCAGACAAGCCTATCCCTGCCCACACCTGGTGGTCTTTCTCTACCCACCCAGGTAGCCAAAAACAAAGGTCATAATCACTTGGGAGCTCTATGGCCCTGCCCACTGTCTGAGAATCCTGAATACTTAACCAGGTGTCTCTAAGGCAAGTTTGCATCCTCCCTGTAGGACCGCAGCTGATGCACTCTTGAAAGAGTCACCTCCTGGGTGGAGGCCAACCAACACAAAACCAGCACACTAAACAAAAATACAACCAAGACTCTCATAGAGTCCACTTCACACCCCTGCTACCTCCAGAGCAGGTGTTGGTATCCATGGCTGCAAGACCTAAAGATGGATCACAGCACAGAACTCTTTGCAGACACTCCCCAATACCAGCCTGGAGTCCAGTAGCCCCATTGGATGGCTAGACCCAGAAGAATAGAAACAGTCACTACAGTTTGGCTCTCAGGAAACCCCATTGCTAGGGAAAGGGGGAGAACACCACATCAAGGGAGCACCCCGTGGGACAAAACAATCTGAATAGCAGCCCTTGAATCCCAGATCTTCCCTCTGACATAGTCTACACAAAAGAGAAGGAACCAGAAAAATTATTCTGGTAATATGACAAAACAAGGTTCTTTAACACCCCCCAAAGATCATACCAGCTCACCAGCAATGGATCCAAACCAAGGTGAAATCTCTGAATTGCCAGAAAAAGAATTCAGAAAGTCTATTATTCAGCTAATCAAGAGACACCAGAGAAAGGAGAAGTCCAACTTAAAGAAAACAAAAACATGATACAGGATATGAAAGGAAAATTCATCAGTGAAATAAAGAACATGAATAAAAAACAATCACAACTTCTGGAAATCAAGGACACACTTAGAGAAATGCAAGATGCACTGGAAAGTCTCAGCAATAGATATGAAAAAGCAGAAGAAAGAATCTCAGAGCTTGAAGACGAAGCTTTCAAATTAACCCAATCTATCAAAGACAAAGAAAAAAGAATTGAGAAAAATGAACAAAGCCTCCAAGAAGTTTGGGACTATGTTAAACATCCAAACCTAAGAATAACTGGTACTCCCATGGAAGAAGAGAAATCTGAAAGTTTGGAAAACATATTTGAGGGGGTAATCAAGGAAAACTTCCCCAGCCTTGTTAGAGATCTAGACATCCAAATACAAGAAGCTCAAATAACACCTGGGAAATTCATCACAAAAAATTATTGCCTAGGCACGTAGTCATCAGGTTATGTAAAGTCAAGACAAAGGAAAGAATCTTAAGAGCTGCGAGGCAAAAGCATCCGGTAACCTATAAAAGAAAACCTACCAGATTAACAGCAGATTTCTCAGCAGAAACGCTAAAAGCTGGAAGGGATTGGGGTCCTATTTTTAGCCTCCTTAAGCAAAACAATTATCAGCCAAGAATTTTGTATCCAGCAAAATTAAGCTTCATAAATGAAGGAAAGATACAGTCTTTTCCACACAAATGCTGAGAGAATTCACCACTACCAAACCTACAAGAACTGCTAAAATGAGCTCCAAATCTTGAAACGAATTCTTGAAATACATCAAAATAGAATCTCCTAAAGCATACATCTCACAGGACCTATATAACAATAACACAATTTAAAAAAAAGGTATCCAGGCTACAAATCACACAATGAATAGAATAGTTCCTCACATCTCAATACTAACACTGAATGTAAATGGCCTAAATGCTCCACTTAAAAGATACAGAATGACAGAGTGGATAAGAATTCACCAACCAAGTTTCTGGTGTTTTCAGGAGACTCACCTAACACATCAAGACTCACCTAAACTTAAGGTAAAGGGGTGGAAAAAGATATTCCATGCAAATGGACACCAAAAGCAAGCAGGAGTAGCTATTCTTACATCAGAGCAAACAAACTTTAAAGCAACAGCAGTTTAAAAAGATAAAGAGGGACATTATATAATGATAAAAGGACTAGTCCAACAGGAAAATATCACAATTCTAAATATATATGCACTTAACACTGGATCTCCCAAATTTATAAAACAATTACTACTAGACCTAAGAAATGAGATAGATGGCAGCACAGTAATAGTGGGGGACTTCAATACTCCACTGACAGCACTAGACAGATCATTAACACAGAAAGTCAACCAAGAAACAATGGACTTCAAATATACCCCGCAATAAATGGACTTAATAGGTATTTACAGAACATTCTACCCAACAACAGCAGAATATACTTTCTATTCATCAGCACATGGAACATTCTCCAAGAATATGATAGGCCACAAAACAAGTCTCAGTAAATTTAAGAAATTTGAAATTATATCAAGTACTCTGTCAGACCGCAGTGGAATAAAATTGGAAATCAACTCAGAAAAGAACCCCCAAAACCATGCAAATACATGGAAATTAAATAACCTGCTCCTGAATGATCATTGAGTCAACAATGATACCAAGATGAAAATTAAAATTTCTTTGAACTGAATGACAATAGTGACACAACCTATCAAAACCTTGGGGATACAGCAAAAGCAGTGCTAAGAGAAAAGTTCATAACATTAAACAGTTACACAAAAAGTCTAAAAAGCACAAATAGAGAATCTAAGATCATACCTCATGCAACTGGAGAAACAAGGACAATCCAAACCCAAACCCAGCAAAAGAAAAGAAATAACAAAGATCAGAGCAGAACTAAATGAAATTGAAACAAAAAAAAATACAAAAGATAAATGAAACAAAAACCTGGTTCTTTGAAAAGATAAGTAAAATTGATAGAAAATTAGCTGAGAGAAGATCCAAATAAGCTCATTTAGAAATGAAATGGGAGATGTTAGAACTGTTACCACAGAAACACAAAAGATTATTCAAGGCTACCATGAACAATGCACAAAAACTAGAAAACCTAGAGGAGATAGATAAATTCCTGGAAATATACAACCCTCTTAGATTAAACCAGTGAGATATAGAATCTCTGAACAACAACAAGCAGAAAGACTGAAATGGCAACAAAAAATTGTCAACCAAAAAAAGGACAGGACAAGATAGATTCACAATTGAATTCTATCAGACATTCAAAGAAGAATTGGTACCAGTCCTATTGACACTTCCAAAAGATAGAGCAATAGAGAATCCTTCCTAAATCATTCTATGTAGCCAGTATCACCCTAATACCAAAACCAGGGGAGGACATAACAAAAAAGAAAATTACAGACCAATATCTCTGATGAATGTAGATGCAAAAATCCTCAACAAAATACTTGTGAACTGAATCGAACAGTATATCAAAAAGGTAATCCACTATGATCAAGTGGATTTCATACCAGGTATGCAGGGATGGTTTAATACAGGCAAACCAGTAAATGTGATACATCACATAAACAGAATTAAAAACAAAAATCACACGATCATCTCAATAGTCACAGAAAAAGCATTTGACAAAATCCAGCATCTCTTTATGATTAAAAATCTCAGCAAAATCAGCATACAAGTGATATACCTTAAGGTAATAAAAGCCATCTATGACAAACCCACAGCCAACATTATACTGAACAGGGAAAATTTGAAAGGATTACCACTGAGAACTGGAACAAGACAAGCATGCCCACTTTCACCACTTCTATTCAACTTAGTACTGAAAGTCCTAGCCATAGCAAGCAGACAAGAGAAAGAAATAAAGGGCATCTGAATTGGTAAAGAGGAAGTCAAACTGTTGCTGTTTCCTGACGATATGATTATATACCTAGAAAATCCTAAAGACTCATTCAGAAAGCTCCTAGAATTAAATGAATTCAGCAAAGTTTCAGAATACAAATTAATTAATGTACACAAATCGATAGCTTTGCTATACACCAACAGCAACTAAGCTGAGAATCAAATCAAGAACTCAATCCCTTTCACAATAGCTGCAAAAAAAAAAAACTTAGAAATATACCTAACTAAGGAGGTGAAAGACTTGTACAAGGAAAACTACAAAACACTGCTGAAAGAAAACATAGACAACACAAACAAATGGAAACACATCTCATGCTCATGGATGGGTAGAATCAATATTGTGAAGATGACCATACCGCCAAAAGCAATCTACAACTTCAATGCAATTCCCATCAAAATACCGCCATCATTCTTCACACAACTAGAAAAAAATGATACTAAAATTCATATGGAACCAAAAAAGAGCCTGCGTAGCCAAAGCAAGACTAAGCAAAACGAGCAAATCTGGAGGCATCACATTACCTGAACTTAGACTATACTATAAGACCATAGTCACCAAAACAGCATGGTATTTGTATAAAAACAAACACATACACCAATGGAACAGAATTGAGAATCCAGAAATAAAGCCAAATACTTACAGCCAGCTGATATTCGACAAAGCAAACAAAAACATAGAGTGGGGAAAAGACACCCTGTTCAACAAATGGTGCTGGGATAGTTGGCAAGCCACATGTAGAAGAATGAAACTGGATCCTCCTCTCTCACCTTATACAAGAATTAACTCAAGATGGATCAAAGACTTAAAATCTAAGACCTGAAACCATAAAAATTCTAGAAGATTACATTGGAAAAACCCTTCTAGACATTGGCTCAGGCAAAGACTTCATAACCAAGAATCCAGAAATAAATGCAACAAAAACAAAGATCTATGGGACTTAATTAAACTAGAAAGCCTCTGCACAGCAAAAGAAATAATCAGCAGAGTTAACAGACAACCCACAGAGTGGGAGAAAATCTTCACAATCTATACATCTGACAAAGGACTAATATCCAGAATCTACAAAGAACTCAAACAAATCAGTAAGAAAAAGAAACAATCCCATCAAAAAGTGGGCTAAGGACATGAGTATGCAATTCTTAAAAGAAGATATGCAAATGGCCAACAAACACATGAAAAAGTGTTCAACATCGCTAATGATCAGGGAAATACAAATCAAAACCACAATGTGATACCACCTTACTCCTGCAAGAATGGCCATAATCAAACAATAGAAAAATAATAGATGTTGGCACGGATGCAGTAAGCAGGGAACACTTCTACACTGCTGGTGGGAAAGTAAACTAGTAAAATCACTATGGTAAATAGTGTGGAGATTGATTGGTTGATGATTGATTTTTGAGGTGGAGTCTCGCTGTCATCCAGACTGGAGTGCAGTGGCAGTATCTCGGCTCACTGCGGCCTCCGCCTCCCAGATTCAAGTGATTCTCTTGCCTCAGCCTCCTGAATAGCTGGGACTACAGGTGTGCACCACCATGCCTGACTACTTTTTGTTTTTTTTGTAAAGACAGGGTTTCACCATGTTGTCCAGGTTGGTCTCGATTTCCTGACCTTGTGATCCACCCACCTCGGCCTCCCAAAGTGTTGGGATTACAGGCGTGAGCCACCACTTCGGGCCGGAGATTCTTTAAAAAACTAAAAGTAGCTCTACTGTTTGAACCAGCAATCCCACTACTAGGTATCCTCTCAGAAGAAAAAAAAGTCGTTATAGGAAAAAGATACTTGCACATGTATATTTATAGCAGCACACTTTTCAATTTGCAAAATATGAAACCAGCCCAAATGCCCATCAATCAACAAGTGGATAAAGAAAATATGATATATATATGTACCATGGAACACTACTCAGCCATAAAAAGGAATGAAATAACGGCATTTGCAGCAACCTGGATGGAACTGGAGACTATTATTCTACGTGATGTAACTCAGGAATGGAAAACCAAACATCGTATGTTCTCACTCATATTGGGAGCTAAGCTATGAGGACACAAAAGCATAAGAATAATACACTGGACTTTGGGGATTCGGGTGAAAGGGTTGGGGGTGACAAGGGATGAAAGACTACACATTAGGTTCAGGGTACACTGCTCGGTGATGGGTACACCAAAATCTCAGAAATCACCACTAAAGAACTTACTCATGTAACCAAATACCACCTGTTCCCCAAAAACCTATTGAAATAAAATTAAAAATTAAAAAATAGAAAAAAATACAATTAAAAAGATAAAATCATCTTATTCTCCTGAGACTCCACTCCCTTAAGCAGGCTCCAAGCTCAAGACCTCACCCTCTTTACTAAAAAGTGAAACTTAACAAGTGCTAGAAAAGTGATAGAGACCTACTGGCACCATGTAGATCTTTTCTCTTTAATAAAATCAAAAAAGTGAGGAAAACATTGACAAAGAAATAGCACATCCCTACTGACGGTGTTCACATCCTGGTGCAACTTGCAATTATCTCAGACAGATATATGCCACTGTTCAGGGAAAATCAAAATAGAGAATCATAGTTCTTTGTACTTTTTCGATTTTATGCATGAAGGTTGAATATCCCATTGCACTAATTATGGAGACTGAGTACCTCTATTGCCTGACTGAAGGGCAGCCGTAAAAGCTAAGAGAAGCAAATATAATGATGTCCATTCAACAGATGAGAACAGTGAATCTGAACAAAGTTGTCCAATGTCACAAAGGTGGCAGGCAGCAGGGTCAAGACGTGAACTCTGATCCCTCTGACCCCAGCTCAAATTCTGGCCACGGACCCACAGGACCTTCTACACTTGTCATCATGGTCTTTTACTGGTTAATCATGTCATTGTGAGGCTGATTATAGATAGGCAATTTCATATTTTCTCTAGATAAAATCAATTTGCCTTAGAGGTACACAGTAGAGAGTACATCACTCTAGAAATGCAACACCTCTTACCTGAAAGAAAAGAAAAACAAGTCATTTTCCTTTTATTATCAACATTATGCATTCCCCAAACAGTCTGCATCGTAATATTTCTGTGCTTTCTCTGAGGTACCCGTGTTTTTCCATTAGGCATTAAAGAGAAAGAGTGAGATCAGGAGAGGAATCAGAAGGGAAAGGGTTAAACATTTTATTATTCTTGCTGCATTTGTAGTAAATTGTGTAATAGTTTTCATGTCTTAATTACTTAAATTTTATATTGAGCTATAGTGATATTATCTCTCTTTTTGTCTCCACACAATTGTATTTTATAATAGCTTTTATTAGAACCTACATGAATGGAATTTAAAATGAACACATCATTTCTGTTACTTGTGCAGTATAGAAAAGAGAGCACTTCTCTGATATTTGGCATGAAAAGTACTTTCCTTTGTATTTTATGACACATAGCAAGTTATATTAGGTGGGGACATATTTTGAACAGAATGGTAACTAAGGGAGACTACAGAACCTCTTTTTTTCTGCATTTGTAACTTCCTAGGTGAAGAAGGGTGTGGGCTATTCGGTGTTATCAAGAAAAACTCCCCCACAAAAGAGTCATCTAATTATAGTAAAATGCACATGATATATACATATATTTTTATCTTAGGTTTTCTTAAATTGGACGTGGTCTATGTATTAGAGAATTGTCAGAAAATTAGGTGTTAGATTACAATATTGCTGTTAATGTAGCAGCTACATTTATTTTTTAACCCAATAGTTGATATTATGTGTCGCAAATCGCATCAATCGTGCCCTACTCTGGCTCCTTTTCAACATGGAGTTTTCAAAATGAACCAATAACTTGAATTTTGCATTTTTTTAAATGCAGCACAGGCTTCAGGACAGAGCTGGAAATTGTTTTTTTCTTGTCTTTTTTTCATTCATCTCCTGCTGTTTTTTGTAAACTAAGTATAGAGGAAATCCGTAAATCAAAAAGTCTGTTGCATGTAGAAGCTCAAATACAAAGGGGAGAAAATTCAACAAAGGATTCGGTGGGTACTTGAGAATGATGGCAATGGAAATAAATGTGAAGACATATTATAGATGCATATTTAATATTGTTGTGTTTATTGCTTCATTTGTAAAAGTCAACCAGCTAGAAACTGTGAATGAATAAACTCCTTACCGGATATAAGTTAGACACAGTGGTAAGGTGTACCTTAACTCTTACCATTCCTAAGGCAAATTAATTTAGAAAACCATTGCTTCATTATAATGAATGTGGTTCTTCTGGCTGGAAGGAAAAAAAGCAAAAGTAATAAGCATCTCTTCTTCATCTATTCCTGACTTTCCAGTTACTGCACTCCCCAAAATGCATCTTCTTCCAGGCTCAGCTCAAGTTACCTCCTCTGTGAAGCCCCTTGGGCTTCCCTGGAAATAATTGCTCTTTTCCTATTTCGGCTCTCAATGTGCTTTGAATCTCAAGCCAGCATGGCTCTAGATCCTTGTAATTATAGACAGACCCACCCCTTCTCACCAACTGGGAGGCCTTTGCAGGGAGCGACTTCCTCTTACCAAGTTTATGTTCACAGCACCTAGTCTACCTTCTCTATCATGTTGGAGGAATGCAACTGGCCCAAGGCAATGTCCCCTACTTGGTATTTAGGAGACTAGGTTTTGCAACCCCACACCAAAACACGATAGTCTCTGCCCTTAAGAAATGACAAAGGGCTAATATCCAGAATCTACAATGAACTCAAACAAATTTACAAGAAAAAAACAAACAACCCCATCAAAAAGTGGGTGAAGGATATGAACAGACACTTCTCAAAAGAAGACATTTATGCAGTCAAAAGAGATATGAAAAAATGCTCATCATCACTGGCCATCAGAGAAATGCAAATCAAAACCACAATGAGATACCATCTCACACCAGTTAGAATGGTGATCATTAAAAAGTCAGGAAACAACAGGCGCTGGAGAGGATGTGGAGAAATAGGAATACTTTACACTGTTGGTGGGACTGTAAACTAGTTCAACCATTGTGGAAGTCAGTGTGGCAATTCCTCAGGGATCTAGAACTAGAAATACCATTTGACCCAGCCATCCCATTACTGGGTATATACCCAAAGGATTATAAATCATGCTGCTATAAAGACACATGCACATGTATGTTCACTGCGGCACTATTCACAATAGCAAAGACTTGGAACCAACCTAAATGTCCAACAATGACAGACTGGATTAAGAAAATGTGGCACATATACACCATGGAATACTATACAGCCATAAAAAAGGATGAGTTCATGTCCTTTGTAGGGACATGGATGAAGCTGGAAACCATCATTCTCAGCAAACTATCGCAAGGACAAAAAAAACAAACACCGCATGTTCTCACTCAAAGGTGGGAATTGAACAATGAGAACACATGGACACAGGAAGGGGAGCATCACACGTCGGGGCCTGTTGTGGGGTGGGGGAAGGGGGGAGGGATAGCATTAGGAGATATACCTAATGTTAAATGATGAGTTAATGGGTGCAGCACACCAACATGGCACATGTATATATATGTAACAAACCTGCACGTTGTGCACATGTATCCTAAAACTTAAAGTATAATTAAAAAAAGCAATAACAAATTATCTGCCCCAAAGTCTCTGCCTTTAAGAAATTGGAAATTCTACTGATTTGATAAAACATGAAACAATGAAAGAGACATGTAAGATGCTAAAGTGCAAATTTAGGGTGACAGACTAGACTTTTTATAATAATCAGAGGAGAAACTCAAAGAATTGGAGCCAGGATGGGGGCAGAGATACCAAGATGAGAAAAACAATCCTGTGTATTACTCCACAGAGCCTGGCCCAGCATAGAACCCTGAAGAAAGCTCTACTTTTTTCTTGTACAGAGTCACCATGTTTCCTATAAGACCATAATTTACAAGGAAGGAAGGGAGGGAAGGAGGGAGGGAACAAGGAAGGAAGGGAGAGAGGGAGGGAGGGAGGGGAAGGGAAAAGAAGGAGAGGGGAGGAGAGGGGAGGGGGAGATGGGAGGAGGGAGGGAGGAAAAAAAGAAAGGAAGGAAAGAAAGAAACAATGAGAAAGAGAGAGAGAGGAGAAAAAAGTACAAAACATCAGCTCCCTGTCTTCCTTACAAGTATCTTTCCATGATTTTCCAATTGCCAACTAAAGTTCATTTCCAGATGTGAGTTCTTTTTCATTTGCAATTCAACAACGCTCCTTTACCCGGATCAACTCTCTTTCCAAATTAGGGAAGCCCCAGGATGGCCAGAGCGGGTCCTCCTCATCTGTTCTGCACAGCACCACACTTCCTTTCCCATTCTCCAAAAATAAGTGTTCTGGAAGAGTTCATCTACTCTGAGGTTTGGTTTCCTTTCACTCACACCCCCGTGCCTTCCCTCTCCCCCCACCAGTCCACTTTTATTCCTCTCTTATTTTTATTAACATGTCCACACTGTTACTAAACATAAAGGGCTTCTTGAGGAACTAATTTCAGCACATTTGTTTGGGTATTATATGGATGTTCAGAGTGGAGATCAAGAGGCACAAAAATAGATTTTGTTGATTTATGAGACCTCACTGTTTTCAATTCCCCATCAGTATGGGCAGGCACGATGCAGTCAAGAAACGAAGCATCTGCTTCCCGCACGTTTCGTTTGTGAACTTTAGCACCAGATGTAAATCATTCATAAAATCCCAAAGTGTTGGAAGGTACTCGTCTCTCGTTTTCTTAAACATATACTCCACATACTGTACCTAGTGCTTTCTATCGTTTGTTACAAATAGTAGGAGCAGAATTTTAATGACTACCAGAAATAAATTCTCAGCAGCAGGAAGGAAAAAAGAAAAGGAAACCTAGTTCTGGTAGTTCTGGAAACCCTAACATCCATTCGTCACTTACCAGAGTTCTTCTAGAAACAAAAAGATGTCGCATTAGGTTATCGCCATCCTATATCTCCCCCTAAAAAGAACCTGAAGGAAGATGGAATATATTAGCTCGGTGCTGCTCTTTTAGATTCTTCTTAAGGGTGTCAGATCTGTGTTCATAGAGAATCTCTCAGAGATGGCTGGAAAAGACATTTGCATCTGGAAGGCAGTAGCCCTGTCTACCTTCTTTGGCCATACTCTTTGTATTACCTTGACACCATTGAGATGTTGACTCACATGAATTGAACATCCGAAGAAAACACAGTTCCTGCTTTCAAGATGTTCAGTCTTGCGGGGTTAGAGGACAAACACATATGTCAACAATTAGCACCATGGGGGTGGGACTGTGAACCTCTCTCACTTTACCCATCCCCATCTTCTAGAAACGGCAGATAGATTTGGATGGGAGGGTCGGGTCAGTTAAGGAACTCTGCCATCTTCTGGCCAAGAAAAGGGCAGGTGGCGTACACAAGCTCAGACAATCCGGAGTGGAATGACACAGGAAAGAAAATGAACAAAACTTATGCATACCGACAGTGGTGGTTGGTCCAGTTCTCATCCTCTCAAATTCTAATTGTTCAGCCTTCCTTCTGACTTTCAAACGTCCAAATTAACTTTTTTCTGCAAAAGTCATCCAGAGTTAGGTTCTGTTGTTTGCCACTGAGGGACCTTTATGGATACCTCTGGAAAACACTGCAATTATTAAAGAATGTAGAGGGTTCAAGAAGGGTGCAGAGTAGAGAGTGATTCTTTGATCTGGAAAAAGGAAAGGAAGCTATCAGAGAAGGCTTCACGAAGGAGGTGACATTCAAAAGATTAAGAATTGGAGTGCACAAGATAAACTTCAAAACGCTTTTGCAAGATACCAAAGTTGTGAAGCTAAGGGCTCTGGCTCTAATGACTTGGAAGAACATAAGTCCTCCAATTAAAATCAACCAAGTATCTTCTTTGAGTGAGGAATCATTAAAAATATATATAATTTTCTTAAATCCTTTCACATAACTAGAGACTCCCAAGTCTTAGGCTTTTTGGACTGTACCAACCATTTTCCTTTTCTCTCTTCAGAAGGAAAGCTCTCTTCTGTTCCTTCCAAAAAAGAGATGCTATAATTCCACAAATCTCTCATATAATAATATAATAATTATGAGAGGGGTGAGGGGAGGCTCCTGGGTAGCTTATACTTGAAATTCTCTCTTAAAGAGACTAGAATAAATGAGAAGAATAAGTGGAGAATGTGGATAGAATTTGGCATTTCTACAATAACATTTCCTCATTGCTTTGTAGGTCAGCAGGAAAGAGAGGACCCAGGGGATCCTGCATTTAATAGGTCAATTGAAATTTTAATGAGAATATCTATTTTATCTCTCCCAGAATTTAACCAATTCATTCATTTATGCAACCATTTGCTCATTTATCAATCAACTCATTCATTCTTGATTGTACCCTTTAAAGATTCATTAACTTATAGGAGGGTTATGCCATATAATCATAATGAAATGCACACAGAATTTTCTTTCTGAAATTCCAGAGGGGTGGTTATTCTAAGTAGAAACTATGTTGGTCTGGGTGTCCTGAGATCTGGATTCTAGACCCAGCATTGCAACTTACTAGCTATGAGAACAAACCCCACAGCTTTACTTTGCTCATAATTACACAGGAATAGTCATTGCTGTTCTATCTGCATCAGAGTGTCGGAAAGACTGAATGAACCCATGGAACCACAAATCCTTCGTAACCCAAATTCTCGATCAATGACATGATAGGATTCCCTGGGTTCTAGCCTCCTGCCATTAGGAGACGTGTATGCTTAACAAAGTCATTTCCACGGCCTGCACCCACTTTCCCGCCTCTGGGACATGGGATGGGAGCAGTTAACTACCCAATTTCAAATATTCTTTCCAGCTCAAAACATTTGTGACTCTCCAAAGTGACTTGTCACTGTATAAAGTGATATGATTGAAGACTTCAGTCCTCCTTAAACTAGAAGTCTAGCTTAGGGTGTGTAGAATCTTGAGCAGGCCTTCCTCCCATGGGAAAGCAGCTTAGTCTCAACTGGGTCATTAAAGCCTAGCCACAGCAGCGTTCCCCTTGCCTGGTGCACATCTGCACCATCTGGAACTTCTGGTAGGACACATAGGAAAGCCCGTAGGCCTACCTGTGCTCCAGGGGCCTGCCACCTTGCTGATGCCACAGCAGGATAAAGAGATGGTGGCCCTGGTTGAAGGCCCAGGATGCTGAGATGCAGAATTCATGCCCACCACTAGAAGTGCTTCATTAATGCCCTTGCCCCATGTACTTTACTCTGCAGAACAGAATCCTGGATTTGACTTTCCTAAAGCTCTGATATCTTGCTTGCCTTTGTCTTATTCTTTAACCTGAGATGGCTAAGACCATTCACATCCAGCCTTTGCCTGCATATCTCTCTCTCTCTCTCTCTCTCTCTCTCTAAATATCAGAAACAGTAGCTAACCTCTTTGAAGTGCTTACTCTGTACCTGCCACTCTATTAAAAGCTTTGCATGCCTTAGCTCACTAGACTCTCATGAGAACCTTACGATGAGGGTCCAACTACTTTTACTCTATTTTATGTGTGAGAGAGAAGCGGGTCCCAGAGGAGTGAGATGACCTGCTCAAGACGACCCGGCTAGTTGGTGATGGAGCTGGAAAGCAGGCCAGGCCTGCCTGATACCAGAGTCTTAATCATGGAGCCCACTGCCATGTTTGAGATGATTTCTCCCTTGAATTATTTTCCTGTCTGCTATTTCCATCTCTTTCTTTGCACACCCACGAGCACAGGGCAGATAAGAAAATAAGAGAGGTACCACCCAACCTATCTTGCAAACCTGACCAAGTTCTTTTCCCTCTCTTGGCCTTAATTATCAATGTCACATCTTTAAAACAAGGCCACTGTGTCCCCTTTAGACCTGAACTCTTAGTTCTTTATTCAGCTTTAGAAATTTTCTCCAACATCTTTATTATAACTTATATTTCTACTGTCCTGATTTCTTCTTTAAAGTGTACAATATTTGCTCTTTTTTCTCTGTTCTCCATATTTATCATGTACTCTATCATCATTTTTACCTTTTTCTTTGCATCTTCAGTCTAGGAGGATTCTCAGGCTTCTCTTCCACATCCTGAGATCCTAAAGAAATTTCCACATGAAAATTTCTTTAATGTCAATTTTGCTGTTTTTCATCCTAAAACCTATGTAGATTTTATTATCTTGCTCCCTCTGTGTTTCCTTCCATTGTTTTCTTATTTAAGCTTTCTATTTTTGCCTCTCTGTCATCATGTCAGCCTGCTTTTGTTTTTTTCTTGAGATTTTTTGCTCTTTTTCCAGAGACTTCATCTTCATTATGCTATTAAGGATTTTAAACATTTAAAAAATTTTAGAAAACAAGAAAGAAAGTTATCCTAGATGCTTTAAGGTGTGAAAGAGAAGCAATCTATTCTATCAGATGCAAAATCTCTGGTAGAGATGTATGTGTGTATATGTGTACGTGTGTGCATGTGTGTGCTATACATATATCTGTGTACTATATATGTATATGTGTGTACTGCATGTGTGGATATGTGTGTCTGTGTGTATTTATGTGTACTATGTGTGTGTACTCTATGTGTGTATTTGTGCATGTGTATGTGTGAGTAATGTGTGTACGTGTGTACTGAGTGTATGTGTGTGTACTGCATGTGTGCATGTGTTGTATTTATGGATTTGCATGTATTTGTGCATATGTATGTGTACATGTGGGTACTGTGTGTGTATTGCATGTGTGTACACTGTGTGTGTACATACAGTGTGTGTACTATGTGTATTTGTTCATATGTGTGTATGTGTACATGTGTGTTGTGTGTGTACTGCATGTGTGTACATACAGTGTGTATATTTGTGCATATGTGTGTATTTGTATATGTGGGTACTGTGGGTATACTGCATGTACGTATGAGCATACTGTCTGTGTGTATTCATGCGTATGTGTGCATGTGTACACGTGGGTACCATGTGTATACTGCATGTGTATGTGTGTGTATGGTGTGTGTATATATGCATATGCATACATGTGGGTACTATGTGTGTGTACTGTATGTGTGTCTGTGTGTGTACTGTGTGTGTATTTGTGCATATGTATGCATGTGTACATGTGGGTACAGCATGTGTGTATGCACAGTGTGTGTACTGTAGGTACATTTGTGCATATGTGTGTGTGTGTACATGGGGGTACTGTGTGTACTGCATTTGTGTATGTATGTGTACTGTGTGTGTATTTGTGTGGATGTGTGCATGTGTACATGTGGGTACTGTGTGTGTACTGTGTGTGTGTGCTGTGTGTGTATATGTGCATATGCATACAGGTGGTACTTTGTGTGTACCGCATGTGCGTGTGTACTGTGTGCATATTTGTGCATATGTGTGTATGTGTACATGTGGGTACTGTGTGTACTGCATGTGTGTGTGTGTGTGTGCTGTGTGTGTATTTGTGTGTATTTGTGTGTATGTGTACATGTGGGTACTGTGTGTACCGCATGTGTGTATGCACAGTGTGTACTGTGTGTATTTGTGCATATATGTGCATGTGTACATGTGGCGTGTTTGTGTGTGTGTGTGTGTATGTGTGTGTGTGTTGCAGAATGGGTGAGAAGAAGCTAAATGACGTTCCACAGAAGAGGACACCCCTGCTTCCATGTCCTGTCTCAGGGAGCCAGGTTCCGAGAAGGCTGCCTTCGCCTTCCTCACCACCCACTCCTGTCGCACCAACCTTCCGGGATGATCCCGCTCTTCGATGACTGGCTCTGCGGGAGGAAGGGTGCGGAAGCTCAGCAGCGGGCGACTTCACAGGAAGCTTGCCAGGCTGCCGCGGAAGCCACAGAGCGGGAGCTTGGATGTCAAGGTCTGGGAACTAAAAATACGAAGTGAATCTGCAGTGGGCAGATGCAGAGGCCGTTGCTCCTGTGGACGGTGTGCTGCCTCCCCACCAGAACCTGCCAGAGGAAAGGGGGTGCCCCCAAGCCTATCATCCACGGAGGCGCCGAGGCCGTGTGGGACACGCTTTTCCATGCTGGAGTCTTCACTGTGCTTCCTTCAGGAGCTGGAGGAAAAAGACGCGGAGTGTCCTTCGGAACTTCACTGAGTGTCCTTTGGAACTTCACTGAGTGTTCTGTCCACTCAGTGAAGGTGACCCAGGCCCCCCCTCATTGGAGGGTCCACGCATGGTCCCAGGAGGGGCCTTTGCCGCCCGGCTCCAGGGATGACTCAGGGAGCGCTTTTCCCGTTTTAGCTGCTGCCATGTGTCATCTGATGTGACTAACGTTTCTCCTTGTGATGAGTCACCCAGCCAAGCACAGGAAGACGTGCCTTCAGAAATGCAGGGTTTGAAAGAAGATCCGCTAGGTGGCATGGGCAGGGTGGGGGACGCTCTTCAGCAGCACTTCATTCCCTTTTCAAGGGCCCCTCAACCAACGTCAAGGTTCTTCTGAGTTGTTGGAGGGTGGGCTGGTGGTTCCTGTGACCATGGCCCCCAGGCTGTTTTGGGGAAGCTGGCAGGGGGAACATAGCAGAGTGTGTTCATGAAGGGAGCCAGATGTTATGTGTGGGTCCTTTTTCTTAATGTTTATAACTTGCAAAGATGTTGACTTCACAAGTAGACCTTAGATTCAGCAAACCCAAAATACTACAATAGGAAAGACACTGGCTCTTTGTAGGTTTCAGAATGTTCAAGGTTGAGGCCTTGGGAATCGGTGCATTCAAACTCTTGCTTTCTAGATGATGAAACCCTGATTCTCAAAACTGCATAAGGCATCCCACCTCCGAGCTTCCACTGCAGTCCTTATCAATGCATTAATGCAGTCCTACTGTCATTGAGGTAGTGTATTATTTCGTTCTCACACTGCTGTAAAGGACTGCCTGAGACTGGGTAATTTATAAAGGAAAGAGGTTTAAATGACTCACAGTTCTGTATGGCTGGGGAGGCCTCAGGAAACTTACAATGGTCGTGGAAGGGGAAGCAAACACGTCTTTCTCCACAAGATGGCAGGAAGAAGTGCTGAGCAAAAGCAGGGAAAGCCCCTTATAAAACCATCACATCTTGTGAGAAGTCACTCACTGTCATGAGAACAGCAGCATGGGGTGACCGCTCCCATGATTCAGTTACCTCCCACCAGGTCCCTCCCATGACACATGTGGATTATGGAAACTACAATTCAAGATGACATTTGGGTTGGGACACAGCCAAACCATATCAGAAGAATGCCCCTCCAAAGATGTCCAAGTCCCAATCCCTCAAACCTGTGACTATGTTACCTTAGATGGCAAAGGGAACTTCGTAGATGTGAGTAAGTTAAGGATGTTGAGATGGGAACATGATTCCACATTATCTGGATGGCTTCATGTAATTACAATGGTCCTTATAAGAGGGAGGCAGGGGTGTCAGACTGAAGGGACAAGAGGTGATAAAATTAACAGAGGTCATAGTGATGAAGGGCCATGAGCCAAGGAATATGGGCAGCCTCTAGAAGCTGGAAAAGACAAATAAGTGGATTCTCTCCTAGAACCTCCGGAGAGGAACACAGTCTCATTCTGGGTTTCTGACTTGCAGAACAGTGAGATAAATTCACGTTGTTTCAAGCCACTAAGAAGGTGATGATTTGTTATAACGGCAACAGAAAACTCATACAGTCCGCTTCTCTGAATTATCAGTTTCTTCCATGAGCCTGAGAGCAAAGTTGAAAGCAAGAGCTGTGCTGCATTTGTATCTGTGACTGCAGATCTTGTAGGCTTGGCTCATAGTAGACGTTCAGTTAACATGCATGAGCCCACACGACCCTTAAAGGGAAGATGACTGTCCCTGAAGCCACATCCTGCTTCCTTCATCACCATTGTGTAGAATCGACCCTTAGTGTTTGGGAAAGGAGCCAGAGAACAGAGATTACACTCAACCCAGTCCTACCTCTATGTCATAATTTTGGCTGCAAATCACTGAATATTTCCCAATATGCCAGGAACAGAGCAAAGTTATTTCTCTGACTTAATTTAATCCTCACAAAACCACTATGTATGGTAGGTTTACTATGATTCCTATTTTTCAGTGTGAGAATGAGGCTTGGAGAGAAAAAGAGTAAGTAAAATGAAATAAAACCTTGCAGTTCCACCTGACTCTGAAGTCCTTGCTTCTAACCCTTGTGCTGTGCTCATCCTCTTTGAACTTCTGTTCCTAACCTGGTAATACAGAGATTAACACCCATCTGAAAGAGTGTGAGAGGACACATTTATTCATTCATTAGTTCAAGAAGTTCTACTGGGTATCAGCCTGATTCCAGACACTGGCACTGGGGAATATAGCGGCGAACAAAGTGAGCCCCTGCCTTGAGGAAGTGAGAAGAGAGACAACCTATTCAAATAACAAATGTATCATATAAAATAGCATCAGCTAAAGGCTATGAAGAACATTTTTAACTAAATAAAATAATGTTATAGAAGTTAACCTTCTGCCCAACACATAGTAGGTGCATGAAAAAAATGTTTGCTGAGTTTCTGAATGGGCATAAGGGATACTGAATAGATTCCCTCACTCTGAAACATCTACTGTCCCCTGGTGCCAGGCGAGGTGGGCTGGGGGTGGACATCCAATGGGACCCTTGTCCTTAGAAGCAGATACTGAGCCAGAATCTTTGGTGTGATGACAGTACTGCACCAATGGCAATTAACTTATGCCTAACCCCACAAAGCCAGAGACAACACCATTAATAACACTGCCTTCCTCTTCCCAGGGCTCTTCTCCGTGATTCAGCCTCTCATCCTCCAGTCTGTCTCAGCAGTGATTTTTGATCCCCAAACCAAGCCAAATCCATTTTATTTTTCATTATTCAAGGAAAAGCCACTGATATGGTTTGGGTTTGTGCCCACCCAAATCTCAGCTTGAATTGAAATCCCCATGATCCCCACATGTTGTGGGAGGGGCCCGGTGGGAGGTAATTGAATCATAAGGGTGGTTGCCCCATGCTGTTCTCATGATAGTGAGTGAGTCCCATGAGATCTGATGGTTTTACGTGTCTGGTATTTCCCCTGCTTGCCCTCACTCTGTCCTGCTGCCCTGTGAGGAAGTTACCTGCTTCTCCTTTACCTTCCGCCGTGATTGTCAGTTTCCTGAGGTCTCCCCAGCAATGCAGAACTGCGAGTCAATTAAACCTCTTTCCTTTATAAATTACCCAGTCTTCGATATTTCCTTATACCAATGTGAGAATGGACTAACACAACCACAAATTCACATATCTACACAACCAGGCACTGTGAAGGAGGTCAGATGTAGAGGGCCTCAGAGAGGTGAGAACAGTGACAAACTTATTTTTTCCCCAAGAGAAGTCAGTAGATTTTTTTCCTACGTGTTCAGCCTTTTTAAATGTTGGCAATTTGAAGCATCAGCCGCAACAGTTTGCCCCATGCAGGGTAATACTTAGGGGCCCAAAGTGCCTCCCTGTACTTCCCCAGGAGCACCCAATACGTGGTAGATTAAAGTGATGATGGTAGTAACAACAGTAATAATCACTGCAGTGATACAAAGCGTGCATACCTGCCCGCAGGGTTTTAAGCATTTCACAGTCTATGAGTTGCAGGTGTGCCCTCTCATGGTTATAATTATCCCTATTTTCAAGATGAGGAGACAGAGCTGCAGAGGGGTTAAGTCAGTTTCCTTAAAGCTTCACAGACAGGAGCAGCTGGTCTGGATTCGAATCCTGGTGGTTGGCTTCCTCGCCCAAGTCTCTAACCTGGGCATCCTCCTGCCTCTCAGAGAGAGGCTAAGTAGAGGTGCACTGATGGCTGCATGAAGTCTGAGAGAGCCAACTCGACTTGACACAGACGCTCAGGCTAGCCCTGACTGCTGGGTCAAGGTCAAGGATCTCCAGGGATGAAAGTCTCTGGTCCCTGGCGCATGCGACCCCAAGTCTCCTTATCAGGCATGCCGGGGACTGTTCAAGCCCCTATCGACTTTGCTTAATGCCTCACCCATTAGTTTTATTCAGAGCCCTTTATGTGTTTGAAAATATTCCTCTTCATTATTCATATTGTGCCACAAGAATGATATATTTGAAGAAATCATCATGAATAAAGTGGCCAATTTAGCAGTGAGATTTACTAGGAAAATACTCAGTAAAAAATAGTCAGCCACCACAGTTTCCGGGAGAGAAAAAAAATGCTGTTTGGGCCTTCGTAGTTATGGAACAATGCTCATAGCTGCGGGATCCTATTCAATAATGTTTCCTATAGCAATTCTCAGACAAAGAAAGAAAAAATTATTTTTAATAATGATAAAAGGGGAAAGAAAGTGGCTTCCATTCTAATCAAACCTCTCGTTACAGAAAAAAGAAATTATCCTCTTTCCCCCTGTTGTTCTAAAATAGTTTGGGGGAGGGTAAACATGTGTGTACATTAAAAATAGAATTGCTAATAATCTTGCAAGTAAATGTTCTGGGTTTGGGAGGCCAGATGGCAGGGCAGTAAGAGCTAGAGTCAGAAGCTCGTCTCTACTCAACTCTCATTAGCTCTGCAGTCCAGGAGAAAGGTAGTTAGTTGGCATGGCTGAGCCTCCACCTCATCATCCTTAAAATGGGGTTAATTTTGCACCTAACAGAGAGGACCGGTGTCTTTCAAAATTCATGTTCTCCCTTTCTTTCAGTTGCATTGGCACTGGGAAGGTGCTGGTAAACCAGCTCACTGAAAACAAACAAAACAAAAGCCTTGATGTGTAGCCTTTGTTAAATGCTGTGGTATAAATACTCTCACCGTGGCTGGTGTTTAGCTTCCCCCGACATCCTTGGACGTGGCGCTGGAGAGAAATGCACAGAGTCGGCTCTTGATCCCTGGTAGGGAGCAGTGCCTATGCAGGACTAAAGGAGCTGCCCAACCCCAGTCCATGTTTCCCAGCACCCTTCTGCCCAGGTTTCAAGGTGTGGTCATTGATTTCCCTCACCGATCTTTGATAATTCCAGTGCAAGCTTTTACAAAACGCGGTTGCCTCTTCCCTGCCCACTCTCACCTTTCTGATGGAGCCACGCAAGGGGAGAAGCCTGAGTCCTGAATCACTGTATGGAGGAAGCTGTCCCTGGGCACAGACACCCACATGAAACTCTTAGGTGATTTGAAAATATCCTTCTGGGGTCTTTTCTAGCATTACTCTAATGAATGAACCAGCATATAGGATGTTAATAAGAGTGCTTATCTCATAGGATTCTTTGAAAAGCACTTAGCTCAGTGCCAGGCACCCAGGGACACTAAATGTCCTCCCTATTATAGAAGTGCAACAGAAATAGAATAATTAGACTTCTACATTATTATACAGAGAGAAACCTTCTACTTTCCTCAAATACAGATACACTACCGTTAGGGGATACCTATTTATTCATTAAGCACACTTATTGAACATCTACTATTTGTAAACTTATATAAGTCATCTTTTCCTTCGATAAGGCACCTGAACTCCACTGGGGAGAGAAGCCAGGTACGTCAGTGGCTATCTGTGTATAAGGCAGAATGGGATGAGTGCCCGGTGAAATCTATAGTGAACACTGAGTAGTTTCCAGGCACAGGGTAAGCACGGACACCTTACATAAGTACTTACACTAAGGGCAGGTTTTATTATTATCCCCATTTTACAGATAAAGAAACTGAGTCTCAGAAAAGTCAGAACTGGGATTTGAACCAAGGCAACCTGACTCCAGATCCCACACTCCTACGCAGTGCGTGGAACCACTCCCTGCAGTAGTTCAAGGAAAGTGCAGGGGTTACCAACAGACGGGGCTTTTGAGAAGGTCCCTGAAGGAGAGGTGGGCCAGGTCATGTGAAGCCAAGGGCAGAGCTGGTCCAGGCCACAGGAATTTGGAAAGAAAGTGGGTTCCTGAATATGGCGGGCCCCACATGCCTGGTTAAAGAGTTTGGGCTTAGCTCCAAAAATCAAAAAACTTGAAAATAAATTCAAAAACCAGACAGGGCTTGGATTATTCGGCTTCTTCCCTGCAAATGACTACCTGGCTTTAACTCCAAGTCGGAGCTATTTCACTCATTAGCTCAGATTCCATACACTAGCAGTTTCTCTCCAGGACTCAGATTTATTTAAGTTCACCATTAAAATGCAAGCTGGAATCTACTCTAACATCTCCATAGCAATGAATGTCCTAAAAACCACCACCAACTTTAATGATTAAATTATCTTTATTTTATTTTCGATTCTTATATCTCGACATTTCCCCACACTTTATTACACTTTCACTAATTCAATTGTACTTTGCCAAACACCAGGGAGGAGACGTGCTCCCCAAAGAGATCTATTCCAGCTGTGAAATATACATAGTGTGGACATCTCTTCAAACACCATCATTTTAACAATGGTTATGGGGCCTCTTATTGCAATTGTTTTAAGTCACAATTTATAATCCTGAATTAGAAAGAAAAAACTCTTCAACCCAAGTCAGTTCTATGTTAAGCATCTTATCGCAAGGAGTGGTAGAGGGCATCATTATAAGGGAAAGTTTTGTGTGTGTGTGTGTGTGTGTGTGTGTGTGTGTGTGTGTGTGTGTGTGTGTGTTTAACGTTCTTCAAGACATTTAACAGGAATTAGTGCTATTTTGATTGTGGTCATTGAATGGGGAACAACTTTAGGGCGTACAAATCATGGAGTGAGCCTAATGTTATAATTAACATAAAGAGTAGATTATAAAAAATAAAGGACACCGATGAGGCTGTGCCAAGTATCAGTTAGCAATGACTTTCCCATTCCTCAGAGAGTTTTCACCCATTCCCAACCTAGGCAAGGCCAGAAGCCAGCCTTTCTCTGTAGAATCATAAGGAGGAGGCCACCCAGAGGAGTACAGAAACATGTGGAAAGATTTTTTAAGTTGGTTTATTCACCTGCTCAAAACTTTCAGGTTGACCTGACCAGGCCATGTCCCATTCACTCCTTCTGCGAGCAGGGTAGATATTACCTCCTCCGGGAAGCCTTCCACGCACCCTAGCACAGGGACGAGCCTGTCTTCTCAGTGTTCCCGGCATTTATGCCTGCAGTGCACCCTGGCTGGGATGATTCTGGAGTACATACTTCCCATGATTGGTGGTAGCCATCTCCTGAGCTGTCCGGCTTTCCTCTTCACCACTGACTAGGGCCTCATCAGGGGTAAGTCTGACACCCAGCTCAGTAAACACTGTGCAGGTGTGGCTGGCTCCTGAGGTCTGTGGCTCCTAAGGGTCCCAGGTCCATCCAAGCTCTGGGAGAAAGGCCAGGTTGGGGAGGGGTATTGGAAACCCACCAGTCTCTCTTGCTGCTCAAACCCCAATGCCAATTATGCGTCCCTCTTCCTCCCAGCAGGCTTCGTAGGAGTCTGCTGCTTTTCCCATTCATTGAGGCCCTGCTTCCCCAGAGATCTCAGCACTTGCTAGGCTGAGGGATGATTCCTTTGTCAGCAGCACATTGAGTTGGAGCTGGGTAGTGAGGCACTCACCACCACCTTGCCCCCAGGTGGGTAGGGAGAACTCAGAAGGAAGGAAGGCATCCATGCAGAGGCATGAGCAGCTCCTTCCTCTTCAAAAAGGCCTCTCCTCCTGGGCCTGGGGCTGGGATGGAGGCTGCGTTTTGTTATTGGAAGGAAAGGGTAAGGACTAAGTCCTAAAATAAACAAAATTCCCTGGGGGAGAGAATCACACTTCACATAATCCAACTCTCTCATTCAATTATTCATTCCACAATCATTTGCTAAAATTTTACTAAGTGTCCTCAGGAAAAGACAAGAGAATCTGGCGTAAACAAAATAGACATCCCATCCTAACAAGTCAAGGGAAAGACAAGTGATTAAAAACAGAGCTAACATTTGTGCAGAGCTTGTTATATGTCAGGTAATATACTAAACACTAAATGTGTTTACTTTGCCATCCTCTTATGCAGGGGGTACTTTTGTTATCCCATTTTGCAGATGCAGAAACTAAGGCACAGACATTCAGTACTCTACCGAAAGTCATGTGACTACTAAGTGGCAGTACTGAGCTTCAAGTCTGGGAAGACTAAACTCTTAACTTCTCCTCCAAGTAAAACCTGTTGCTCACCACAGTACAATGGGCTCATTGCGCCAGTGAAGTTTATGCAACTATTGATTCCACGGGTACACTAAACAAGAATAATAAAGAGTAAATTATCATATGTGGGAGTGGGGAGATCAAGAATGTTTCCTCAGAAAAAGGAGTCGTTTCACTGGAGTTGTAAAGGATGAGGAGCAGTTGGCCTGGACAAGAAGTGGAGGAAAGGGCATTTCACGTCTGAAGGACAGAGGAGTTTTATACGACTGATGTGTGGGGGATGGAAGGAGCAGGGGAAATAGTGGAAGAGAAGAGGCTTAAGAACTAATTTGTGGTTAGACTGAGAAATGCCTTGTATAAAATGGTAAGAAACCAATTATTTTACCAAACTCAATAGGAAATGGTGGCAATCTGTGCTTGCATTTTTACCTCAATTCCTTTCCTTTGCCATCCACCTCTCATGTAACTCTCAGCACTAAAGAAAGAGCTCTGGAAAGCTGTGCTTATTTGGCAGGTCCATTTAGCAAACCTTCACCACGTAGGGGCAGAGAGGGCAGCAAAGTGGTTTCGGATAGAAAGCCTCAGTCTGCTCATTGATGATAATCAGGAGACTCCGGAAGCTCAAATAATCTGTAACTTGGATCATGAATCCTGAAATAGCACAAAGTGTTATTCCTCCATGATGTTATTTTTAAAATGTACTGATCAGATGTATTTATACTCTGCATCTTTCAATTTAAAAAAAAAAAAGAATTTGAGGCAACTTAAAGAGCCAATGTAAAATAAGATTAATAAAATGGCACTAAAAATAAGAAAACAAGCAAGGGTCAGCTCAGTTGCTGTGACTGAGTTTAGAACCAGGATCTGAGCTTCCTAGTGGCCAAAGCAATGAGGGAAACTCAATGTTATATAACTTGGATTGTTCGAAAGCAACAAACCACAACAGCTCCCCAGGGGAGACAGAATTTCCTAGTTCTAAAGTCTGAATGAAATATCTCAAGTTCAATGTTTCACAGGAAACACAGAAATAGCATCATATGGCTTGTAGGAACCTTAAATAAAAGTTAAGAGACATGACATTTAAAGCAGTGTGTGGGAGGAAAGGGATGTGTCCACATATGGGAATTTCCTGGGATCCCAGTGTTTATCCTGCATTCATTCATTCATTCATTTTTTTATCCCTCTGCTAACAGCTACTAATGCCTCCTAAATGTCGGATTGTCTTCTAGGCCCTAAAGTCAGGGAACCAAACACAGGAGGAAGAAGAAACTTCAGAGCGGTGAAGCATGGGCCAATGCTTGAGAAAAGCATTAACTGATGCCAGGCAGAAGCGAGTATAAAGTCACCAAGGTGTGCGAGGGCTTAGCACGCTCCGGGGATGGGGCTAGGATGAAAGTGGGCCCATTCTAATGTCCAGCTGTAGCAGTGGGCATCGGCAGACACTTGGTTTTCTTACATAAAAATCTCTTCAGGACAGGTCTGGAAGGCTGGACTGCAGCCCTGGGTCTGACCCCAACCCCTTGTGGGACCTCGGGTGAGCCTTTTAACCTCTCTGTGCTGACTTTCCTGCACTTACGAAAAAAAAAACAAACAGACTCCAACCTTAGGATGCTCATCTCTGTCTTGTCCAGTAGAAAATTCTGATTCCATGTATGTATCTTTGAGCCAAAGACAGGATTATTTGTGTCAATAATAAGTAAAAGTAAATAAATCTCTGGTGTTTAAAAGGGACAAAGGTGTTGATCACAGAGGGCTTGGGAATCTGTCAAGTCCTGCCCTTCTCTTCAAACCTCATAACCATCCTTGTGGGGTATTTTCCTTCCCATATTAGACGTAAACACCCAGCAACTAAATCCTTAGAGAAAAATAGTTCAAGAACCAAAATATAAATTTTACATGATTACGGGGTGACTTAATATTGAATCTAACCCACATATAATTACATTGTTCAACTCTGGGGTTATTTTCCCTGCTGCTATTATAACCATCTATCTTCCTAACAGGATAATTTGATCAGTTACCAGTTAGTGTTTTTTCAGTTGTACATTTAGGGACTAAGTGACCTGAAGTGCAATCAGAGGAACACAACCGAGTTCCCTTGCTCTCGACTAAACAAGGGCTCTTCACCAGCCCAGAAAAGTTCCACTTTGGTTTTACAGTCGTGAAAGCATCGGTGCATTTCCAGACAGGGGAGCCATAAGATTCAGCAAAATGGGGAAAATGCGATTGTGAGGATGAGATGGGACAATGTGCCTGAAGCTTATGGCACACAGTAGGCATTCAATAAATGATGCTCCCTCCCTATCCTTGTTATGATTATTCTTCAATGTCTCAGATGTGTCCTCTGGTTTAACTTCCTTGTGTTTTAATTTTTTTTTTTTTTTTAATGAAGATGAGAGAACTTCAAGGTCACACAGCCCCTGAGGAACTAAAGCCACACAAAAACAAAAGCCTCCAGTGCCATTGCCCAGGGCTCTTCCAATCTTTCCTGCAGCTCCTGTTTGGAATACAGCCTGACCCTTTGCAGACTGACAGTGGGGGATGCTGACCTACTGGGTGTTTCTGCTGTCAGCAATGGGCTCTGTGTGGCATCCAGGTCCATGTCTTTGAGGCCTCAGCGTTCTTGACACTTGGAAGAGGTAACAAATGGGAAGCTGCAATCCTGAAGATTACAGGGTGCATCACAGTGCTCTGCAGACCCCAGTTGTGCTGTAGCCTCCACCACACAGTTAGCACGTGACTGTTCTTGGGGTGTCCTGCATCTTGGTTACATCTTCCTTACCAGGCTCTGCAGGGGAGACAAGGAGGTCACTGTTCCTGGCAGAGCAGGACACTGGGGGTGACCCTAACGTAGCTCATTTGGGGGTCCAGCAGGTACAAAAGATGTCTAGAAAATGGGCCAATAGTCAACAGGCCCAGAATGAAATATACAAGATGGACATTAGAAGGAGCAGGGAATCCAGGGATGGAAAGATGGGAAGCGCACAGGCAGCAGGACCTGCAATATACAACAGCAAGTGTAAGTGGCCCTGGCTGGTCACTTGTCTCTGTCCTACAAAGCCAAGGCAGGTCTGTGAAGGACTGAGGTTCCAGGAAGGTTATAAGGACCCAAGGAAATGTCTTCGACAGTTTGGTGGGCAATGGGTGTTGTTATGGAGATGAATGTGGAGGTATCAGAACTGAGGACAATAGTTGCATCCATGTGGGATGCATTGGGAGGTAAGACTAGGGACCTGGGCTGGGGCTACTCAAACCTTCTGTGCACTGGGGAGCGTCAGTACCCTGGGATGCAGGGAAAACCAGGATGGAGGTGCTCAGAGACAGATAGAGCATCCTTGCACAATGCTGGTCACATAGAGGTCCTCAGATGGATTCAGTGATCAACTGGCTGTTCAACCAATCAATTGATGTATTTATCTGAGTTCTTGTTAAAGTTAGTGGAAACCTACTCTGCCTGTTTTTGCAACAAAGGGAGTGGGGGCAGGCTATTGGAAGAAGGCAAGGGGTGGACAGATTTGATGGGAGGCTGAGGACCAGGCTTGTGTAGGACCATGCTGGCACAGGAGCAGAGACAGCATTGGCAACCTGGCATGGCCCACTCCAACTGCCACCAAGTCCACAAAGCTGGCATCTGGGAGTTTGTGTCTCATGGGCTGAGCCAAGGTCATGAGCCTGTCCCCTTGCTGTACCACCAAGCTGGTGGGAGAAGGACCTGAGCTCCTTGGTGTGGGAGGACAGGCAGCAGAAGGAGTGGGTCACCCAGGACTGGTCTCCTCCTGGGTCCGTGTAGAAGCCACAATTTTTCCCAAAGGGAGAGAAGGGTGAGATGATGCCAAGTGGCTAAAGATAAAGAATATTCCTCTAATCTGCCCCCTCTGACACTCCTATGGCCCTTTTGATTTTGTGTACTTGGTATCTACCCTAAATAAAGAAGGCCTCGTAGGAAAAAGAAATGGGGGCACCACTGAGAATGTATAGGATCTCATCCATGAGTTAACCCTGCGGTCCTTAGCAGTTGAAGCTTGACTGCCCCAGAAATCCATAAAAGGCAGCTGCTGCTACAGGCATTCAACTTTATGGCTCTGGCCTCGTAAGTGTGGGACCAGTGTCGCTTTTCCTTGCTTCTGCAGTGAGATTCTTCCCTTTACTCAGTAATCTTTAAAGTATGTATATAATATTGCATAAAAGCCATTCTATATGTACAACTTAGTCTGAAACCTTTTGTGGAATATTACATCAAAAATGTTTTACTGAGTCACTGAAACTCTCTTTAACATCGTCATTCATTCATTGATTCTTCCATTGGCCTGCTCATTCACTAGGTTAGTGGTCAGTCATTTGGCAAACACACTCTGAGCACCTACTCCGTACCAGCCTCTGCTAGGTGCTGGGACATGGTGAAGGACAAGGGGGATCCCCTGCTCTGGAGGAGCTGAAAGTCTAGGAAAAGATGCAGACATGCCATTTGTGAAATGATAACACAGGGTGGCAGAAACCCTGATGGGAGGTTCTAAGGTGCCCTGAAGGTGCACAGGAGGGCTTCTAACCCTTGGGCTTTTTGCCGGGAGGTGGGTTCAGGTGGGTTAGGATGAGAAAAGCCTTCCTAGAGGAAAGGGCATCTCAGCTGAGACCTAAAGAACAATAAGAGCTTGCCAGGTGAGTCATTTCTTTTTTTTTTTTTTAATTATACTTTAAGTTTTAGGGTACATGTGCACTACGTGCAGGTTTGTTACATATGTATACATGTGCCATGTTGGTGTGCTGCACCCATTAACTAGTCATTTACATTAGGTATATCTCCTAATGCTATCCCTCCCCCTCCCCCTCCCCCACCCCACAACAGGCCTCAGTGTGTGATATTCCCCTTCTTGTGTCCATGTGTTCTCATTGTTCAATTCCCACCTATGAGTGAGAACATGCAGTGTTTGGTTTTTTGTCCTTGTGATAGTTTGCTGAGAATGATGGTTTCCAGCTTCATCCATGTCCCTACAAACGACATGAACTCATCCTTTTTTATGGCTGCATAGTATTCCATGGTATATATGTGCCACATTTTCTTAATCCAGTCTATCATTGTTGGACATTTGGGTCGGTTCCAAGTCTTTGCTATTGTGAATAGTGCCACAGTGAACATACGTGTGCATGTGTCTTTATTTTTTTTATTTTTTTGTTAAAACTAAAGGATACTACAATTTTTTTTTCATTTATTATTATTATACTTTAAGTTTTAGGGTACATGTGCACAATGTGCAGGCTAGTTACATATGTATACATGTGCCATGCTGGTGCGCTGCACCCACTAACTCGTCATCTAGCATTAGGTATATCTCCTAATGCTATCCCTCCCCCCTCCCCCCAACCCACAACAGTCCCCAGAGTGTGATGTTCCCCTTCCTGTGTCCATGTGTTCTCATTGTTCAGTTCCCACCTATGAGTGAGAATATGCGGTGTTTGTTTTTTTGTTCTTGCGATAGTTTACTGAGAATGATGATTTCCAATTTCGTCCATGTCCCTACAAAGGACATGAACTCATCATTTTTTATGGCTGCATAGTATTCCATGGTGTATATGTGCCACATTTTCTTAACCCAGTCTATCATTGTCGGACATTTGGGTTGGTTCCAAGTCTGCTATTGTGAATAATGCCACAATAAACATACGTGTGCATGTGTCTTTATAGCAGCATGATTTATAGTCCTTTGGGTATATACGCAGTAATGGGATGGCTGGGTCAAATGGTATTTCTAGTTCTAGATCCCTGAGGAATCGCCACACTGACTTGCACAAGGGTTGTATTAGTTTACAGTCCCACCAACAGTGTAAAAGTGTTCCTATTTCTCCACATCCTCTCCAGCACCTGATGTTTCCTGACTTTTTAATGATCACCATTCTAACTGGTGTGAGATGGTATCTCATTGTGGTTTTGATTTGCATTTCTCTGATAGACAGTGATGATGAGCATTTTTTCATATGTCTTTTGGCTGCATAAATGTCTTCTCCAGGTGAGTCATTTCTAATGACAGCAACGTCATCTCCTGGCGAGGGTTTGCAAGCAGAGGGGTGATGCGATCACCATGGCCTTTTATAAAGATGACTCTGCCGCCAGCGGTGTCTGCTATAAGCAGGGGAGTCACCACAGTGCCCTTGTATACAAATGGGGATTAACTGGCCTGAGTGAGACTAAAAGCACATTTGATTAAAGCCAGTAAGGCTCCAGAATTTCTACATGGGAGGGGCTGGGGGTGCCTATCTGCTTGAAAGAGAGGCCTGGGGATCTGGTTTTAAAGCTGAAGTGCTGTAATCAACTCACAGTGTATTCTTTTATCTTTTTGGGGGTGGCCTGGGGGCTACAGTACTGAGAGAGTTGGAAGAGGAAAGAAAAGCCCCCCAAGCCATGCCTTCCAATTAAAATAGATTCTTCTGTCATCACTAAAAAAAATTAAATAAATGAATACGGCCAGACATGGTGGCTCACACCTGTAATCTCAGCACTTTGGGAAGCTGAGGTGGGCAGATCACGAGGTCAAGAGATCGAGACCATTCTGGCCAACATGGTGAAACCCCGTCTCTACTAAAAATTCAAAAATTAGCTGGGTGTGATGGTGTGCACCTGTAGTCCCAGCTACTTGGGAGGGTGAGGCAGGAGAATCGCCTGAACCCGGGAGGCAGAGGTTGTAGTGAACCAAGACCATGCCACTGCACTCCAGCCTGGCAACAGAGTGAGACTCCGTCTCAAAAATAATAATAATAATAATAATACTATAATACAAATAAAAAATAAATGAATACAAGGGATGAGTTAGCTCCTTTGCACCAGAACAGAGAACAGTTAGGACATGGCCAGTGAAGCAGAGTGTGCCCTTCTGATAGGGCTACCAGGTTAAATTCAGGAGGCCCAGTTAAATTTGAATTTCAGATACACACAAATAATGTTTATAAGTATGTCCCAAATGTCATATTATTTGTTGTCTATCTGAAATTCTAATTTAACTGGGAGTCCTATAGCTTTCTTTGCTAAATCTGGCCACCCTACCTTCTGAACTGTCTCCAGATGGAACATTTCTGCTCCCCAGGATGCCACTCTGCAACTAGAAGGCATGGCTTTCTGTCCATGGGGGTCTCTCTGTCTCCAGCTCAGCCAGAACCAGCTTTGGACATTTTCTGGCTAAGGCATTCCAGGGGAGTTATTCATGGAACTGCACTTCCCTGGAGCTTGAGTCCTTCTGGGGGCTTCATTTTTCCTTCAAGGCATTGAAAAGCTGGGCGAGGGGACCTCCCATTGCTTTTGAGACTGTTTGGTTGACAGAGCCAAGAAGAAAAGAAAGGAAAATAATCTGCAAAAGGAATTTTGGAGGAAATAAAATGTCGGTAGGGGAAGGTTTTCCATGGCAATCTAGAATGACCCAGGAGCTGACCCAGCATGTCCTGCAGCCCTGCCACCACCACCGCCAACCTGGTGATGAGCTTAAGGACAATTGCAAAGCATAGGACAAACCATTCGCCCACCTCCCTGCCTCCAGGGACCCCAGCTCCCATCATTACCATGGCCTGACATGATTTTTCGTCCCTACTCCCACTCATTGCTCCTCGACCGGGTCCTTAGCAAGGAAAAACTGGATTCAGACAACCTGGAGTCTAACTCCCCACTCTCTCACTGACTGCAGTGGGGGCAAGTTACTTGTCCTTCCTAGTGCAGGCAACAAACAGGCTTAAACAAGCTAATGCAGGCAAGCCCTAAAGGACAACGGTGTGTGCCTTGTTCCTCCTGGCAGGGCCATGCCTAGCAGGGTGTCCAATTCATAGTAGATGCTCAATAAATCTTCCCTGTGTCTGAACCTGGAATGAGGAAATGCTGGGCTCCGTGGTCTGTGCTATTCTGATTATAAGGAGAAATAAATGGGCTTTTCTGAAACAGCAGACACTGTTCACTACTAAATTCACTTTAAAGCCCACCAGGAAAAAAAAAAGGGGGCCTCTCCATCCCATATCACCACTGAGGAAAGAGATAAGGCTTATACCCAGAATGAATTCAGGCTTATATTTATGTAGAGAAGTAATCACAGCATCAAAGCTGAACAGGAAAGTGGAAGGCTGTTAAGACAAATGAATTTAAAAGCACACAATACCAGTCCCTGATTTGCTTTCCCAGGCAACGAAATATTTCAGAAGATTAAAAATGGTTATGCAACACCCAGAATCCACATTGTCAAAAAGATTTGTAACTCAATGTTTTCCTACCCAGGTACCAAATGAAAGAGTTTCATCTAGGGTTTGATCCTGGCAATTTTTTTAAAGATATAAAATATATTGAAATACTTAAATTGCTTGTCAAATGTAAACTTGCCCATGTCCTGACACTTTTAAAATATATCGTGGCTTCAAACATCACTTCTCCTGATAGGATTTTTTAAGTTGTTTTATAATGCATTAATAGTGAAGATCAGAATCCGAAAGACTACTGTATTTGTAATATTCACTTTTTTTTTCCCTCATTCCCTATAATTTCCAGAATGTAATTCTGCCCCCAGCTGGTTAAAACATCTCTGACATCAGAGAGAAATGGGAAACTTCTAAATGTCTCCATTCATCGGGGACCTTCATCCGGGGAGGACAAGGGCATTTGGCTTGCACAGCTAACAATCGCCTTCGGGAATGAGGTTCCCTCAACTCTGGAAGGCTGTGTTTGTTTGTCAGAGGCAAGTACGCACTATTTCTCTTTATACAAGCAAGGAAACCTAAAAAGAGGGGAATGCATTTCAGAAAGACCCAGGTTTGCTCTCTTCCTCCTCTGGAGCCTTACCCTTAATGAGGTATCGATTGCCTGGCTATGATAATTGTGCCGTCACTGGAGATCAGTCCAGGATGGAAAGTTAATAAAGATGACTATCACACCACAGTCTGCGTCTGAAGGCACGCCAAGGCACTCAGATTTGTTTTCTTAATGTGGGTGTTTTCTCCTTTTCCATTAAGTTTTCTAAAATATATTCCGGCTTGCTCACACTGCTGCAAGAGCTGCGGAACCAGCATCTCTAGTACTGCAGTGAGCTCTGCTCTCAGTAAGGTGGGTCATCTTTCTCCCCCATGTCAGCAAGGAGCAGCCAGGGGTGGGGAGCCCAGGCCAGGGTCCGTACGTTTGTAAAGGCTACATCTTTGACCGCCTACACCCCACAGCGACCGTCAGCCACCTTTGTGGTGGAGGAGAGAATTTTGGAGCTCACAAGGGCCGGCTGGATGCGGTGGCTCACGCCTGTAATCCCAGCACTTTGGGAGGCCGAGGCGGGCGGATCACAAGGTCAGGAGATCGAAACCATCCTGGCTAACACGGTGAAACCCCGTCTCTACTAAAAAATAGAAAATAGAAAAAATTAGCCGGGCATGGTGGCGGGCGCCTGTAGTCCCAGCTATTCGGGAGGCTGAGGCAGGAGAATGGTGTGAACCCAGGAGGCGGAGCTTGCAGTGAGCCGAGATCACACCTGAGGCAGGAGAAATGTGTGAACCCGGGAGGTGGAGCTTTCAGCGAGCTGAGATCGCACCACTGCACTCCAGCCTGGGTGACAGAGCAAGACTCTGTCTCAAAAAAAAAAAAAAAAAAAAGAACTCACAGGGGCCTCTACAGAGAACTCAGAAAATGGCGTCGAAGTCTAAGCTGCCAATCCCCCAGTTCAACAGAGCAACTGGAGACCTGAGAGGCCCAGGGATTTTTAGTCAGAATGGCTCTTTTAAGATTTTAGGAAGAGGATCAATGGGATGAGTGAAAGAATAGTGGCATTCCTTATCTGCCTGTCTTAAAATTACCTGGTGGTGACCCTTGGTGATCTAACAGGGCGTAGTCGACAGAAAGGTGACTCTGGAACAAGAAGGTCTGGGTTCAAATCCCGCTTCTGTCAACTCCTATCTTGTGACTTTTGAAGGCTGTTTGACTTCACAGGACCTCCTTTCATTGTTTGTGAAATTTGCAAAGTCATGATCAAGATTTAAAAAATAGCAGTGCGTCTGAAAGTGCTGGTACATTCCTGGGAGTGCCGAGGCACTCAGAGAATAGAAATAGTTCTTCTCTTCCCAGAGTTTAAGATGAGAGTGGCACACTTTTTCTGTAAAAAGCCACATCTAGTACGTAGTTTAGGCTTTGCAGTTTGTCCTTCCTAGTGCAGGCAACGAACAGGCTTAAATGAGCTAATGCAGACTAAGAGGCGAAATCAAGAGTATGACATACTTATACAATAAGAGGGAAAACATTTTTTTCTCAAAATTTTTATTGATGAAATTAAACATGGAATGGTTGGGTATATTTATTTTTTATCATACAGGTCTGCACATAAGAAAAATGAATTTTTTGAGATAATATTTTATTTAACATTTGATAGTGTTTCCTATCTTCAAATCAACTGCAAATGTTCATTGTAAAAACTGTTCTCAGCTTGCAAGCCATACACAAACAGGCTCAGGCCGGATGTGACTACAGGCTGTAATTTGCCAACCCTTGGTTTCTGAACAGAAAGCCTTCCCTCCCACACATGCATCTCGGTTCACGTCCTCTGGCCCCTTTAGGTTCTTGAATCAAACTGCTTGCCTTCCCTTCTGCTGCAGTCTGAGTGTTTGTGCCCCCTAAATTCCTGCATTGAAACCTGTCCCCAGTGTGATGGTATTAAGAGGTGAGCCTTTAAGGAGCTCTCACAAATGGGATTGGTGTCCTTGTAAAAGAAGTTCGAGGGAGCTTGTTTATCCCTTCCGCCATGTGAGGACACAGTGAGAAGGCACCGTATGTAAACCAGAAAGTGGTCCCAGACACTGACTTTGCTGGCTCCTTAATCTTGGACTTCCCAGCCTCCAGAACTGTGACAAATAAATGCTCATTGTTTACAAAATGTCCAGTCTATAATATCTTTGTTATAGCAGGCTGAACTAAGACACTTTCACTCACCATAAGACCATGCTCCTCTGTCACCTCTTCTGAGAAGCCTTCCCTGATTCTGCCTTGTCCATACAGAATGAATAGCACCATCTCTTCTTTTATTTATTTATTTATTTATTTATTTATTTTTTATTCATTTATTTATTTATTACACTTTAAGTTCTAGGGTACACGTGCACAACTTGCAGGTTTGTTACATATGTATACATGTGCCATGTTGGTGTGCTGCACCCGTTAACTCGTCATCCACATTAGGCATATCTCCTAATGCTATCCCTTCCCCCTCCCCTCACCCCATGACAGGCCCTGGTGTGTGATGTTCCCCACCCTGTGTCCAAGTGTTCTCATTGTTCAATTCCCACCTATGAGTGAGAACATGCGGTGTTTGGTTTTCAGTCCTTGAGATAGTTTGCTCAGAATTATGGTTTCTAGCTTCATCCATGTCCCTACAAAGGACATGAACTCATCCTTTTTTATGGCTGTATAGTATTCCATGGTGTATATGTGCCACATTTTCTTAATCCAGTCTATCATTGATGGACATTTGGGTTGGTTCCAAGTCTTTGCTATTGTGAACAGTGCCAAAATAAACATACATGTGCATGTGTCTTTATAGCAGCATGATTTATAATCCTTTGGGTATATGCCCAGTAAGGGGATGGCTGGGTCAAATGGTATTTCTAGTTCTAGATCCTTGAGGAATTGCCACACTGTCTTCCACAATGGTTGAACTAGTTGACAGTCCCACCAACAGTGTAAAAGTGTTCCTATTTCTCCACATCTTCTCCAGCACCTGTTGTTTACTGACTTTTTAATGATCGCCATTCTAACTGAATAGCACCATCTCTTCTTAACACAGTCTCCTTTGGCTGACTCTGCAGGGAGACAAACAGCCCCTTGAGGGCAGCCCTGGGTTTTCTTATTCAGTGTATTCAGTAGATATAGCCCCAGCACCTACAGAGCTAAGCACATGTCTTTGGGGAAGGAAAGGAGGTAGGGGTTAAATCTGGGCTGCACCAGGGACAAAGATCTTGCCTCCTCCCAGCTATAGAGTAGGAGCCATGGGTGATCAATAACAATAATAAGTGCTAGCACAGACCCAGTGTTCACCACTAACTGGGCATTTCATTGTCATTGTATTATCTCACTTAATCCTTACCCGTAGTATAAGGTAGATACTGTTATCTCTCCATTTTACAGATGAGAAAAATTGAGGTCAAATTGCTTGGGTGAGGTCTATGGTAGTGTGTGGTCAAGCCAGGAGTCAAACCTGTGGACATCTCACTCCTGGGCCCATTCAATTGCCCCAGCCCCTGCCTGTGCAGGCTGCTCCTCACATGGCATCCTGTCCCATCTCTACAGCCCAGTGAGCTTCCCTAATATCACCATTTCATTACCATTTTCCTTTTAATCCTCCAATGTTATGAACTTGAAGCCAGACCCCTGAAAGTTCCATATTATATATTGAAGACATTTTCCCAGATGTCCCGATGCTGCTGCTTGTCCTTTTGCCTGTGGTCCAGGCAGAAGAGGTGAAACCACGTGGGGGAGTCATTGAATGGCCATCCTAAAGGTGCCCTTGGCAATCACTTGAGGAAACTGAGGCTCAGAAAGGTGAAGGGCCCTTTCCCAAGTGTCGCAGCTCTATGATGGTAGAAGCAGAGCCTAGAATAGCAGCAACAGCTATGGAGGCAAAAAAGATGAGGTTACACTGACCACCAACCATGTGTCAGGCAGTATGCAAAAGAGCTTCCCTGGATGAGCTCTGGCAAATACCCAGTGCCACAGCACTGGGCACCATCATAATGTCCTGGTTAGTTCACGCATTGGTAAATGAAGGAGCTGAGCCAGCTGGACCTCGCCCAGCCCCATCCCTGTGTTCCTCGGGAAGGTGGATGTGGTGCAGGGGCCACCTTGGACCAAAGGGCCATGCCAGAGTCCCCCTGGCAGGACTGGGTCTGCAGCATCAGGAGTGACCCGATGGTCTCCCCTCAAACTATGTCAAGGCTTTGTGGTTCTGGTATTTCCACCAAGCTGAATAAGTGCCACCAGGAGATCCAAGTTCTGTCTCAGCTGTGCCTCTTCCTGCTCCTATGACTTTGAGAAGGCCACTTCATCTCTCAGAGACTCAAGTTTCCTTCTCAGTGAAACAGAGCTCCTGGTGGCTTCTCAATGGCTCTTGAGTTGGTCTTCAGTCCAAGAGTTCCATTGGCTGTTCAATTTCATTTCCAACATGCTCCCGTGAATCACCGGCCAGTGCCCTGCTCTGCTGAAATCAACCAAGTCCCAATTTCTCTCGCTTCCACACCTAACCCTGTGCCTCCTTCCATCACCTCCTGGGAGTCACCTGCTGTTATGGTTTCCCCACCCAAATCTCATCTTGAATTCCCACGTGTTGTGGGAGGGACCTGGTGGGGGGGTAACTGAATCGTGGGAGCAGGTGTTTCCCATGCTGTTCTCATGATAGTGAGTAAGTCTCATGAGATCTGACGGTATGATAAGGGGGGGTTCCCCGGCACAAGCACTGTTTGTCTGCTGCCATCCATGTAAGACGTGATTTGCTCCTCCTTGCCTTCCAACGTGATTGTGAGGCTGCCCCAGCCACGTGGAACTGTAAGTCCAATTCGACCTCTTTCTTTTGTAAATTTCCCAGTCTCGGGTATGTCTTTATCAGCAATGTGACAACAGACTAATACATCTGTCCCCCACCACATCTCCACTCACAGGCCCTGCTGGTGCTGGAATGCAAGGATGGAATGGGTGCAATCTCCGCCCTCAAGGAGCTCACCATCTGCAGAGGAGATGCCACACCCATTCACATGGGTCTGATCTTGGAGGACAGTGACCGGTGCCATAGACAGGGAGGTGTACGCTGCTATGGAAGTTTAGAGGTGGAGGTCTCTTTAAAAAGAAGAGGATAGGAGGATAGGCAGGCTTCCTGAAGGGGCAGCATCTTAACCTGGAGGGGGACAAGTAGACCTGACTTGGAGATTTGGGTGTTGAGGGAAGGGTCAAGGAGCGAAATAAAAGCAAGCACAGTAGGCTGGAAAGAACCCATTTTACAGATCTGCAAATTGGCTCCACCAAAAGCTTTTCCATCTGCTTTCCCATTTGTCTCCTCTCCCAGAGGGGCTTCCGCCTGTGAGCACCTCCAGGTGGGGATGCTTTCCACCTGAGTCCCAGAGCTCAGCCCAAGCCTTCTGCTCTGCTCTGCTCTCCCCTATCTTTATACTTTTTTCAGAGCCTTTTAATGGGGTCAAGGCACTGAAAAAAAAAAAAAAGGCAACTTGATAAACTATGAATTAGGATAACTTGGGGCACTCCCTTCATCACACACCAGCTGTGGGGCTCTGGCCAGGTGGCCTCCCTGCCGAGCCCCCTTGTCCTAATCAGTAAAGTCAGTGTCTATTACCTGTCCTAGAGAGCCTCTTACTGGGTCACCAAGTACCAAGGGAGAAAAACAGACAGAAGAGCTTTTGGAAGTATAAATTATTAGAGAAAACATGAGCCCATATTATTAGCAGTAACTATTATTACTAATATTAATTAATTACCATTATTTTAGTAATTAATTATTATTACTAATGATTTATTACTAATTACTTATTATTAATTGGCTGCTTATTCTGTGCTCAACCCCATCTGACACTGGGGTCAGGGGCGGGGAGCAGAAGGAATAAAATCCCCGTGAGCCCCTCCTGTGTGCCCAGCATGGTGACTTGCCCCTCTCCATTCTTCATAATAGACTTTGTTTTTTGTTTTAAGATGGAGTCTCGCTCTGTCACCAGGCTGGAGTGCAGTGGCGCGATCTCTGCTAACTGCAACATCTGCCTCCCGGGTTCAAGTGATTCTCCTGCCTCAGCCTCTTGAGTAGCTGGGACTACAGGCGCCCACCAACACGCCCAGCTAAGTTTTTGTATTTTTAGTAGAGACAAGGATTCACCGTGTTAGCCAGGATGGTCTCAATCTCCTGACCTCGTGATCCACCCGCCTCAGCCTCTCAAAGTGCTGGGATTACAGGAGTGAGCCACCACGCCCGGCCGACCTTGTTTTACAAACAGAGAAACTAAAGTCAGTGAGGTGGCATGCACTGCCCAAGGTGGCACAGCCAGGAAGTAGCAGAAATGGGATTTGAAACTAGGTCCATCTTCTTACTAGCTGATGCTTCCCAATTGGGGCACAAGCTGCTTAGGATGTCTTTTCCACTGCCCTTAATGTGCTCACAGTGACATCGGGTAGTCAACATATGCCTCATTCATTCATTCCTATTATCGATGCATTCATTCAATTACTCACTCAAGAATTGAGCATCTACTCGAGGCAGGCCTCTGTGCTAGGCACTGCTTATGCAGGGTGATACCAAGACAGGTATAATAAGGAATGCAGTTTTTACTAAAGTCACAGTCAGCGTGCAAACAGGCTGAAAAACTGCAGTCCAGAGGAGAGAAATATCAATGTAGGCACTCCCCAGTCATATGACACTTAGGCTACATTGAATGGTCTTAGGAGCCACTTCTTCCCTGTTTTATATTTTTCCCCAGGTAATCTCTTTCGAAGCTATGTCCTTAGATACTATCTCTTTAGAGATGACTCCCAATTTTGAATCTCCCATGACCTCAGATCCTTAAATCCAGCTACCTCCTCAACACCATCACTTGGCTGCATAAAAGGAAGCTTAAATTAAATACGAATGAAACAGAAATCCAGATCTTCAAACAATGCAAACAAATAAAATGAAAAAAAAAAAAAACTTGTTCAGTCTTTCTCATCTCTGTAAATGGCACTCTAAAGACAAAAACCTTGGTGTCATCCTTGATGGATCTCACTCCCTTCCCCATGATTCACACACAATCACTCAGCAGAGTCTCCAGCTCTGCCTTGAATGTACATTCAGAATTTGACACCATTGCTATCACCTCCGCCACCACACTCAGTCACTGGGACCATTGAAGCCACACCCTACATAATGGTCCCTCCTGTCCCTTCCCTCGCAAGCTGTTTTCATTTGGCAACCAGCTGATGTCATTTGCCTCCTTACAAACCTACTTTAGCTTCCCAGCTCAGGGTAAACATCAATTCATGACAGCAGCTCCTATGACCAAACGCAGTCTGCACCTCAACCTCTGACAGCAGCCCCCACCACTCTAGCCTTCTTTCCTCCTGCTCCAGCCACTCTGGCTTCTTGACTGTTCTTGAACACAGCAAGCAATCGCCTGCCTCGGGTCTTTGCACCTGCTGTTCCCTCTGCCTGGAATGACGTGTTCCCTTACTTCCTTCTGAACTCCATCCAACTATCACCTTATCAGAGAAGCCCCCAGTAAAATAACACCTCCAGTCACTCATGCCACATTGGTGGTTCTCTTGTTTGGCTTTATTTTCCTCCACTGTCATATTATACACACTTGTCATAGTGTAAATGCATCCATTGCTTGTTAACAGTCTTCCCCCATGGGAATGGAACATCCATGAGGGCAGAAAAGTTGTCTGTTTGCTGCTATTTATGCAGTGCTTAGAACAGTGCCTGGCACAGAGCTGGGTATATGCTCCAGGAGTATGTGCTGAGAGGAAGAAAGGAAGGAGGGAGGGAGGGAGGGAAGAAGCAAAAAAGGAAGGAAGGAGGGGAGAAAGAAAAAAGAAGGAAAGGAAGAAACAAAGGAGGGAGTGAGAGAGAGAGGAAAGAAAGGAGAGGGAGGGAGGGAGGGAAGGAGGAAGGAAGGAAGACACTGGACTCCTTGCTAGCCCACAAGCACACCCTCCTCTTGCCTCCACATCTTGGTCTGGTGCTATTCTCTATGCCTGAAAGCTGCTCTCCCAGCCCTCTCTGCCTGCCGACGTCTTTCTTGTATTTGGAGACAAGCGTCAGCTCCTCTGTGAAGCTCCTCCTGGTCTATCCCAGAGGGGAGTCTCTGCCCCCACCTCTCTCCTCCTGCAGCAGTTTGTTTTAGGCACCATCATAGTCAGGGTCCCAGCAGGAAGCAGAATTTGCCACAGATGGTTTAAATGAAGAATCTTTAATGAAAAGACTCTTAACAGAGGTGAGCAGGGTTAAGAAGACAAAGATGGGATGGCAAGGGCTCAGAGACAGGAAGCAGCAGGGAGTGGTTGTCACCCCTAGGACTGAAGGGACAAGAGCAGGAAACTGGAGGCAACCTGTACAGGAGGAGACATCAGGTAGGACCCAAGTTGTGAAGGATGCAGCTCTTGCAAAAGATGCAAAGATGGAAGGAGTGGGAAGAAAAACCTAACCTCCTTTCCCTTCTTGGAAGCCAGCTGGCCAGAGAGCCTGGGCATGAATGGGAGGCTACAAGGCCAAGGTTCAGACAGCAAAAACAGCATGTGCAAAGGCCCTGTGGCAAGAGAGAGCTTTCAGGGGGTAGGAGGAACTAAAAAGAAACTCAGTGCAGCTGGCCAGCTGAGAGCTGGGGAGGGGACAAAAGGGAGAAGGGGTGAAAAAAAGAGGCCACAGGTGGACCATGTGGGCCTTAAGGATACAAGCCCCACCTCCCGGTTTGCCTGGGGCAGTCCTCAAGGACACCTGTTGTCCCAGAGGAGGCATTAGTAATAAGCTCCACCCCCTAGAGATCCCTGCCATCCCCCCAACACACACACACACACACACACACACACATACACACACTTCACTCTCACAAATGGTCCTGATTTGAACAGTAACTAACCTGGCCAGCCTTTCCACAGGGTGTATTGAAGAGCTCTGTCTTCACTGTAAGAGTCGGGATCCCTGAAGATTGCAGGCAGTGTACTCATTGCTCGGATTTGCGTTTGTAAAGGGTATTCAGGTAGCAATAAAGCAAATGAGTTTTAGGGGCCATGGCATCAGGCCTGATAAAGATACTATGGAAGTCCTCCAGGGTACCCTCAGACCTGCCTTTAAACATTCATGAGCTTTGGGATAAAATCCAGATGCCTGGGCCAGCTTCTCCCTTCCCTGTGAACTGCCCCACTTCCTTCCAGCCCCACCTCCTGCCACCCCGGCAGCTAGGCGCCCATCCTGCTGCAACACAGGTGCTCATCCTGCATCACAGGCATCACAGGCGCCCATCCTGCTACAATACAGGTGCTCATCCTGCATCACAGGCATCACAGGCGCCCATCCTGCTGCATCACAGGTGCTCATCCTGCATCCCAGGCTTCACAGGCGCCCATCCTGCTGCAACACAGGTGCTCATCCTGCATCACAGGCATCACAGGTGCCCATCCTGCTACAACACAGGTGCTCATCCTGCATCACAGGCATCACAGGCGCCCATCCTGCTGCAACACAGGTGCCCATCCTGCTGCATCACAGGTGCTCATCCTGCATCACAGGCTTCACAGGCGCCCATCCTGCTACAACACAGGTGCCCATCCTGCTGCATCACAGGTGCTCATCCTGCATCACAGGCATCACAGGCGCCCATCCTGCTGCAACACAGGCGCCCATCCTGCTGCATCACAGGTGCTCATCCTGCATCACAGGCTTCACAGGCGCCCATCCTGCTGCAACACAGGCGCCCATCCTGCATCACAGGCTTCACAGGTGCCCATCCTGCTGCAACACAGGTGCCCATCCTGCTGCACTTCTCGCCACTCCCTCATGGCCCCAAATCCTTGCTGTGCCCAGGTCTCTGCAAAAGCTGTTCCCACACATTGCACCACTCTCCTCTCCTCTCCTCCCCATTGCAGGCAAGCTCCCATTCTTCAAGTGAGAATCTGCTGATACACGCAGGTATTCTCTTAAAGGATCTCGTCACATCATTCTGTTGATGTGACATTTTCCATCTCTCCCCTATTATACCATGAACTACATGAGGATAGAGGGCTTGTCTTTTCCATGACAATATTTAATGTATTTAGTCCAGTGTCAATAAATTAGTAGAAATGAGGGAAAGAAAAGAAAGGGGGAGGGAGAAAGGAATAATGGGAGGAGAGGAGGAAAGGAGAGAGGGAGAGAGGGAAGGAAGGAAGGAAAGAAGGAACGAGGGAAGGAGGGAGAGAGTGAGGAAGGGAGGGAGGGAGGGAGGAAGAGAGGAACTGTAGGGTGACTCTAAGCTATTTGTGATTCATCTTTGTTTGCAACTTATCTGGAATCTTGAAGTGAACTTCGGGGACCTGTTAACTTCTTCTTACACAATGCTTTCTGTGATACTTTCCCTTTGTTCTAATTTTTTCCAAATCTCTCAAACTTTCAACGTCCCACACTTCGAGTTACATCGAAGCCCACTCCACTGCAAAAACTTCAACTTGCGATCTTGTTGTCTCAAACATCCTAAGGTTGTATAATAACCAAATGTCTTTGTTCTCACGATGAGAGTATGCATCAAGAATCAAAGAAGCAAGAGGAAAAGGAACGTTCCAGGCTATTACTGTAACAATCCAATTACAATGCCTATCAAACTTAACTTCACAGGTTATAGCTCCTAATTGCCTGACAAAAATTGACACTTCAGTCGCAACAGCATAATATAATCAGAGTCCAAATTAAATTTGATCGTGGGCAGAAAACGATGCTATCATTTGAAGGCATGGAAACAGGAGATCAACTAGCATGATACCAGGGATCAGAAATGAAAATTATTCATTAATGGCAATGCGTTTCTGATAATGGAAATGACACAGTTCAGACGGCTTCGTAAAAACACTATTAATTAAAAAGATGATAGACCTAACAAGCCGTAGAAACCAGAGGACTTTTTTTGGGGTGTGCTTGTTAAGGTGAAAGATGACAATGTGTAAGAACAGAAGTTGATGCACTTCCGTTGGAAGTGTTTCGCTGACGCATGAGCCAAGTTTACTGGCCATTGCTTTGTGAAGTGACATTCTCCAGGGGGCCATGTTCCAGGACTATAAAAAATAAGAAAAATAAAAAGAGTCTTTGGTCATAATACAGCTCTGCAGTAAGTGCAAATGGTGCTGGCTGTAAAATAGAAGGGCCCAATTCATAAAAGAAAAGGCTCAAGGGAGTTTGGGGTACAGTAAAAGAAAAATAGGCCTGGACGACTCTTGAAAGGGCATGTGTACGTGTGTGTGTTGTTTTCCACCTTGCAAGTTCTGTGTGATTTGTCCCAGAGGGTGGCATTAGTGATAAGCTCCACCCCCCAGACCTCCCTGCCCTCCCCCCAACACACACACACACACACACACACTTCACTCTCACAAATGGTCCTGATTTGAACAGTAACTTACCTGGCCAGTCTTTCCACAATCCCTAGTTTAGGGGATTGAAATACACAAGAGGACAGGCAAATCTAAGAGCCCATCAGGGTTTGGGTACAGAAATTTAAAGTTCCTTTTTGTTTGTTTGTTTAAAACCCATCATAAGAAAATAATATCCTTTGAGAATGAGTTATGTGTTCATGTTTTGAGCTGTCTACTCATTCAAACAATATTTTTTGAGTGCCTTTGATATATTAAGCCTCATCTTATGATCGGGGGGAATTGCACTGAACCAGACAGACACTGTTTCCTTCCTTAGTCTGGCCAAAAAATGGGTGTTGGCCAAGTGCTTAGCCTTGAAGAAGAATTACAGAGAGCGAGACCAGAAGTACTAACTGTGTAGAGGCCAGGAGGGCTTCTTGGAAGAAGTGACATTGAAGGTGAGACCTGAAGTGGAAGATTGGTGAATGATAAGGGGATGAGAATGAGGGAAGAGTCACAGCTTAGGAAAGGACATATTGGCACCTCCAGTTATAACTGTGGGCACAGCAAGGCTATGAGGCTTCCCAAAATATTAACAAATACTACTATTGCATTCATCGAAGGAAACGGTTCAACTTAACTTGATGCTGTAATTCGCTTTTAACTGGGTGAAGGGTCTCCGTTATGGGATTCTTGCATTAAAGGCATGAGATGCAGAAGACAAGAGAGGACAATGCTTTCCCCCACCCTGTTAGATTCAGGCGCAGCCGTGTGACTGACTGTGTTGATCACACGTGGGCAGGATGGCTGTAGGCCGCTTACAAACAGAAGTGTTGAGAGTCATCTCACATGTCCACTGAGTTCTCTTTTCCTTCCCTCCTAAGGACTGGTGGAGTCCCAGGCTGGGTCCCCTCCCTCAGCCTGAACCCCATGGTGAAAATGATGCAGCACCCCCTACCAGGAAGGGGTAGCACAGGCAAGAAATTTGTCCTTACGTAGGTCAGCCACTGTGGCTTTGGGGCTCCTGCGAGGGCAGCTCAGCCTAACCTGTCTTCATCAGTGTAATAGCCAGGCAGGCGTGCAGGGAAGAAGGAGCCAGGGACTAAGGGGTGTCCTTAGCATCTTATCAGAACCCAATGGGTTAAAGAAGCAGGGAAATTGGGGCCTGAAGGAGAAAGGATCTGAATGGGTGCTGCTTCAGAGAGGAAGATTCCGGTTCCACCGAAAGAAAAAACCTTCCCGTGAGATTGGCACGTGGTCTTTGGCAATGGTTTGTGAGGTCACTTGAAACCCCAAGACTCAGTGATTTTCTGATTCTGAACAGGAAGACAGATGTCACCAATCCAGGGACCACCAGTGACAAAATATGAAGAACAACCAGTAGCCTGGGTTGTTCTGTCCAATTTGTTTCAGTCTAGGCCAACATCATTCAGTGCAAACTCTATTTTGAGCCAAACAAAGTGACCTAAAATGTTGTAAAATATGCAAACTGCAACCCCAGCATTTCCACCTTCTATTCTTCCCCTCTCCTCTCTCTCCTTTCATCCCTCTCTCCTTCCTCTCTCAATCTTTAAAGAATAAGGAGGCTGGCGAAAGATGGAAACCTTATGCTGGGAAGGACATCTGACTGCCATGCAGAATTTTCACAATTCCGGACCCAGGGTAGCCCTGCAGCAGAATCGGGTTCTCTCAACTCAGAGCTCCACACCGCTGGCAGCTGAGTGTCTGGGCCCTTATTAACAGATTCCTAGTGAGTGGGATGGAGGCCAGGATCTACCCTGGGCCTGGGCTCATCCAAACCCCCAACAGTGAGGCTCATGGCTGTGTCCATGGCCTGTGGCAGGAAGTTGATAGTCCGTTTTCTATGAATGGCCTCCACTCCACAGCTGTGTGCATCCTCCTTCCTGCTGAAACTCACTCGCAAAGTAAAACAGGTTGGCAGCCTCAAGCCAGAGAGAGCTTCTGCAGGCAGCAAATCCCCTTGGTCCACGCTCCCCAGAACATTCTACAAAAACAGAAGCAGTACCGGAGATGGGGGTGGACCTCAGACCAGATCGTGCGACCTCATGAGGTCCTTGTGAGAAACATGTTATCCCCGTTTCACAGATGAAGACACTGACTCGCGGATAAGTCATGGAATTGGCCCAAAGTCATCCAGTTAATAAGAGGTGGAGCCAGGATTCAAAACCAGGCATGTTCTTCAGAGCTGACGCCTTCCCTATGAGGGATGAGAGGCCAGGCCAATACTGCTGTCATCTCTCCCTTCTATCCTCCCTCTCTCTCTTGGACTTGTGCTCACCCCTCTTGCTCCACAAATCCGCCCGCTTCTCATCTCTGCTTCTCTCCGCAGACTGGCTTCCTCTGCTGGGCTCTCGGTTCCCGCACCCCTGTGACCTCAGCTGACACCTGGCTCTGGCTGATTGTGGTCCAACCCTGGCCCAGACACATCCATGAACTTGCAAATGTCCCCCAACAGCCAATGGAATCAGCATTCCCATGTCATAACCCTAAAATGCCCAGCAGACAGTATCTGGCTGGCCCAAGGGAATGAGGTCACCTGGTAACTGAGATAGCTGCACAGGCCCATTCCTGTGGCAGGCCTCGGGATAGGAGTGGATATTTCTAGAAGCCTAGGAATAAGGAGGTGGTTCCTTACAGCTCCATTACACATCCAAGCACTGGATCTGACAGTTCCAAGCCTCTGGGGCTCTTTGACTCATTTTGCTCCTCTCCAGCCACCATGTGCTCTTTCACTCATTCAGTAAATATTTGCTAAGCACCTACTAAGGGCCAGGCTATGCTCGTTGCTGGGGGTACAGTGGTAAACAACGCAGGCACAGTCCTTCCCTGTATGGAGCTTCTGTTCCTAGTGGGCAGACAGACCCTAAACCAATACATAAATGACAATGACAGGCCGCTTCAGTGGGACCTGTTCTCTGAATGAAATAAACAGAGGATGTGTGGGAGAGTAACTGAGGGTGTGGGGGAGGGAAATAGGGGAGTGGCCTCCTGCAGAAAGGACGTCCTACAGGAGTCAGCATCAGAACTGAGACCTGTGCTTGGGGACCTGGAGGCTGCCAGGACAAAAGGGTAGAAAAGAAAGACCTGGCTGTGCTTGAGAAATGCAGAGGCTTCCAGCTGGGCTGGGGTGGATGCCTGAAGAGAGAGGCCTTCCTATACCCGAAACCCAAAGGAGTTTTCTCTCCAAGCCCAGGATTCTGCAGCTCAACATCCTACTTGAATTCTTCAATGCATTTGTCACGATGTGCAATTATGTTCCAGCTTGTCTCTTTTTTAGTATCTTTTTCCTCCATTAAGTTCTTCTAAGTGCCACGAAGCCAGGGATCTTCTCCATTTTCTCTCCATAATATCCCTCTGCCTAGAAAGACACACAGAATGGATGAGAAAATGAATGAGAGAGAGAAGTGCAAGCCATTGGAAAAGGATCTTGTCTAGGGATGGGTTGGAGCCCAGGCTGAAACAAACATTCCCCACGCAGGCTCAGGGGTGCTGGGCAGCAGCTGGGCCCACAGTGGTCTCTTTCCTTCCTTCCTTTGTTGTGCATTATCCAGAAATAAAGCGGTGTTGATATGGTGCTTTCAGATGGCAGTGATCACGGGAAACGGCCTCTCATTATCCTGCCTGCCCATTGTTTGTTCCAGGTAGAAGTACTCATCCAAGAACACACCTAGCACATGTTCACAGAGAAAAGGATGGCTCCCCTGGCTGTCCCTGCAAGGACAGACACTGGAAATAAACAACTGGCAAGTTCCAAAAAGAGCTTAATGGTCCCCTAGCAGCCTGTGCTCCTGCCGTGCTGGAATCGAAGCATTTATTCTCCTCTTATATGCAGTGGTATGCGGAAGGCTTTGACTTGTTTTCCATTGTAGGAATTGCACTTGTTGGCCCCAGATGCCGGGAAAATAGCAACACCTGTGTTAAAATGGCAAGGAGCTCTTGGCAGCAAAAGCCTCACCTTTGTGATTTAAAAAAAACAAAAATTTAAGGTTATGTACCCAAATCATGTGCTCCAGAGAGTATAACATCAAGAGGCTCAGTGCAAGCTACTAAAATAATGGGGAAAAGAATGAGGAGATGACTAACTTCTCCCCATAACTAAAATAAAATTCAAAATGGATTAAAGAGTTAAATGTTTAAATGGAAAATAGAAAAGCATTAGTAAATATTTCTCTAACTAGAGGTGAGAAAAATCTTATTAACCATAGTAGCCACAAAACCTAGGAAGAAACCATAAGAGAAAATACTGGCATAATCTACACAGAAAAGATAAGATCCTGGCTGTAAAATATAATAAGATTAAACAGTAAGCCTCAAACCAGGACAAAATATTTTTGACATGGATATAAATAGTAACTTTAACATGAAGGAATCTTTTACAAATAAAGAAGATGATGCCCCCCAACCACAGAAAAATGAGCAAATAATATGAACAGGCAATTTACAAAAAGAGAACTCTAAATGATTAAAGATCTTTTAGAAAAAGATCTACATAACAAGTAATCAAAGAAATAAAAATTAACAAAATAATCAATCTTTTAGCTATTTAAATTGGCAATGATTTTAATTTTTTTTTTAAGAGACAGGGGGGTCTTACTCTTTCACCCAGGCTGGAGTGCAGTGGCACAATCATCATTCACTTCAGCCTGAAACTCCTGGGCTTAAGCGATCCTCCCACCTCAGCCTCTTGAGTAGCTGAGACCACAGGAGTGAGCCATCATGCCAGGCTAATTTATTTATTTATTTATTTATTTATTTATTTATTTATTTATTTATTTATTTATTTTGTAGAGGCAGAGTCTTGCTTTGTTGCCTAGGCTGGTCTCAAACTTCTGGCGTCAAGCAATCCTCCCACCTCAACCTCCCAAAGTGCTGAGATTACATGTGTGAGCCACTACACCCAGCTGGCCATAATTTTTTTTAAGTAATAATACTCCATGTTGATATCATGAGGTGGAATAGACAATTACATGTACTGCTAGGAGAGACTGTAATAGTCACATCATTGAGGAGGCCAACTTTCATTGAAACCCTAATTTTTAAGCCCACACCTGTGGTAGATAGAATAACAGCCTCTCAAAGATGCTCACATTCTAATCTCCAGAAGCTGTGAATATGTTAAATTATATTCAAAAGGAAATCAAAGCAGCGGATGAAATTAACTTTGCTAATCAGCTGACCTTAAAATAAGAAGATTATCCTGGATTGACCGGGTGGGCCCAATATAACCCCAAGGGTTCTTAAAAGTGGAAGTGGGAGGCGGAAGGGTAGTATCAGAATGATGGGATGTGGGAAGGACTGGACCAGCCATGGCTGACTTTGAAGATGGAGGAAGAGGCTGTGAGCCTAGGAATTACAGGCAGCCTCTAGAAGCTGAAAAAGGAAGGAAACAGAGTCTCCCCTAGAACCTACAAAACGAACGCAGCCTGCCACACCTTGAGTTTAGCCCAGTGAGACCTATTTTAGACATTGGACCTCCCGAATTGTAACATAATAAATTGATGTTGTTTTAAGCCACTAAATTTTCTACTGTATGGCAGCCACAGAAAACTAATACAGTACCCTTCCCCTAACAAAAAAAATAGGATCTCTAGTTATTTCTTCTATTAGAAATATTCTAAAATGTAACCAAAGATATATATTCAATGACGATATACAATAGTGACGTTTTGGGATCAATTTCATTACACATATATGCAACGGCTGAAAAATTACATAGGCCCACAACACGGAATACTATGCAACCATTAAAGTCATTATGATTTTTAATCATAATGGGATGTGGGAAGGACTTAATCATAATCATAATCATTATAATCATAATCAAAAAATCATAAAATCATAATGATTTTAATGGCTACATAGTATTCCGTGTTGTGGGTATACGTAATTTCTTTTCATGGGAAGATTTCTGATATATCAGTTTAAAGGCAAGTTACAAGACAATATATACAGTAGCCTACAATCTTTGAAAAACTACACGTCTTTAACATGTCTATGCCAAGATCTTTGCCATGCTCATTGGGTGGCAGGACTAAAAATAACTTTATTTTTCTTTTTGTGATTATATTTTTCAAGTATCCAGCATAAAGCCTATATGACCTAAGCAATTTTGAAGAGAGTATTATAAAAGTATATTATAGCACATTCATATGATGAAATAACATGCCACCATTTAAAAAAATAATCAGCCAGGCGCAGTGGCTCACGCCTGCAATCCCAGCACTTTGGGAGGCCAAGGCAGGCAGATCACAAGGTCAGGAGATCGAGACCATCCTGGCTAACACGGTGAAATCCCGTCTCTACTAGAAATACAAAAAATTAGCCGGGGATGGTGGCGGGCCCCTGTAGTCCCAGCTACTGGGGAGGCTGAGGCAGGAGAATGGCGTGAACCCGGGAGGTGGAGCTTTCAGTGAGCTGAGATTGTGCCACTGCACTCCAGCCTGGGTGAAAGAGCAAGACTCCATCTCAAAGATAAATAAATAAATAAATAAATAAATAAATAAATAAATAAATAATCAAATTATAGAAGGATATTTCATGGCACTGGAAACTATTAATGACATATTACTAATTGAATGTTTCCATGATAGTAAATATATTATGATCCATATTGAGTTTAAAAGAAAAATATGCATAGACACAGAAAAAAGATTGACTGGAAATACACCAAAATATTACCTGTGATGGGACTATGAGAGGTTTTGATTGTCTGTGTAGGTTTTCTGTAATTGGAAGCACATGGGTAATTTTTGTTGCTGCCGATGTTTTCAGAAAGCACTTGGCACTGGTCTCCTGGACAGAGGTCCCGAATGGCCACCTGGTAGTCACAGCTACAAGCTCAGGGGAGCCCTTCCTGCCTCCCTGGTGGACACATTCCACCCTTGGGGATGGCATGCACCAGCCCAGCAGAGGCCAAGGGCCTGGCACAGAGGACACAAATTCTGATTGTGACAGAGTCTGCTTTTCACATAAGGTGCCTTCCCTGTGGACCATTTTTCCTAATGCTTTCCTTCCTCAAATGCCTGGCACCCCTCAACTGTGAGCTCACATGGATGAGCAGTGCATCCAAGAATATTCTGGAAGCTCCATTCCAGGGCAGCCCAACTGGGCAAACTCCTCTCAGAAGCCCCAACATCAACACCTTCTGTTCTCTTTGGGATCGATCAGCAGCCCCAGTGAAGAATCCTCCCAACTCCCAGCGGGAGGGAGTCCTGGAGCCCCAGTAGGAGGACCAGGCTGGGGCTCTGGTGTTTCCTGTGCAAAATTTCACTTCCTTCCTCTTTTCCATCCAGTGCCCCCTCTGCCCCTCTATCTATGGATGCTCAGCTCTGGTTTTTCTCAGAGATGGCGTGAAGAGGATCTACCTGCCTCTGAAGTCATTCTTAAGTCATCCTTGAACAGACAATTATTTTCAGTTGCATCATCATCATCCAGAGGCAGTGCCCCTGTTTCCTGGGGCCTTCAGAGCCTGCAGCGCAAATGGGCAGCTCTAGCTGACCCCACTCTCACCCAAGGCTCCCTTAGGGTACGCATCCTTGGGTTTGCAGAAAGCATCACCCTCCCTGTCTGCTTTCTACCTTACACAGGCTGTTGCTCTTCTCACCCCACATCTTACGTGCCCTTATGGGGTTACATATGCCCACGTCTCCACGTACTGTTTTTGGGTGGATTTGAGGAAGGTGATAAGCCAAATGTGCATGTTCAATCCATTCTCCTTAACCAGAAGTCCAAGTTCTGAATGAATACTGACTTTTTTAAACTTCGCATCAGTGACATGGAGTGTGTAGGAATTATTACTATTCTCTCCATTTACCATTGAGAACAGTGGAATCACAGGAGAGTTATGTAATTTACTAATTTCTCAGCTGGGGGGATTCTGGGCTGAAGTCATACAGAATTCTAGGAGAAAGGTTTTGTGCATTACTTGGAAGTATGCAGAGAGGAGAACATGGGTGGAGAGACGATGTCAGACCAGGGACCGGCTCGTGCAAGGTATGTGAGCAGCGTGGCTGAGCTGGGAACCACGGGAAGACCGCAGTGCTCAATTCTAGATTTTATGGAAGGGCTAACCATGCCTACTTCTGTGCACCAGGGGGAATTTGACTTACAAGACACATGGGATGTTTCCACGTCCACTTTGCTCCTGCATCAAGTCCGCCATCCTCACCCCTCCTAGTATTGGGGTTTGAGCTTGGGGAGCTGGCTTTGTGAATGGGCTGTACCTCTCCAGTCCCAGCCTGAGCCCAGGCTGGGCTCCAGGAAATCTCTCTCAGCAGAGAAGACCAATGGGGAAGTGCCCAGTGGCTGAGCTGAGAGAAGGTCACATACGTGGAACACTCTGTGGGAAGGAGATTCTGCAACCCCATCTCCCAGACAATCACATGGAAATCTCAAGCCCACGTAACCCTGATCATCAGGCCATGCTTGGGGGAGATCAGATAAAGGGCCACTTGTGGGTTCCCAGGATGCAGGACAGTGTCTTCCTAACTGAGTGGCAGGTCCAGCAGGCCAGGCTGAGCTGAGATGGGCCTTGTGCTCATTCCCATCTCCCAGAGCAGCAGAGGCCATCTGATCCCTGGGGGTCTAGGTGATAGTCAAGCACCAAGGGGATTTGGCAGTCCCAGTGCAAACACCAGGAGATGCCAACTTTACTCAGCAAGAGCTACCTTTCAGGCCGGCCTGGAGATCGGCCAAGGAACTAGGGGCAACCAGGGACTCCACCCCAGGTTTGAACTTTTCCAGAGGTTTGATTTTCAAGTCAGAGGTGGAAATCCATGTGGGAGTGCAGGCTTGTCCCTCCTCCCATACTCTGCCCAATCCATCATCACCTAGGCAGGTGGCTATAAGCCTCTTTCCACCACCTTCCTAGCACCCTCCGCTCTGTGCTGAGAACTACAGAGGCAGAGGTTCTGGAGCAGGCCCAGTCCTACTGGTAGGATCTAGCCAGAAGCTGGGTTCACAGTGTTCCTTATGTCAAGCAGCAGTGGCAAAAGTTGCACTCAAAGATGTCAACTGTGAAGCCAGGCTTCTCCTCACCTGGGCTTAAGAAACGTTCTGGAAAGTGACGTGGGTGGCCTTGAAAGTGAACCCCTACTCCAGTGTTACCAAGCCTAGAGGCCATGTTACTTTCCAACTCTCTCATCTTAGCACTTCATGGGGACTCCAATAAGCAGGACTGAAGGTTCTAAACCTCCAAAACCCCTGTCAAAGCTGCAGCATTGCAAGTCAGCTCTCATGCCCAGCAGCCGAGCCTGTCTGCCTTTTGCACACAGCATCCTTGATGCAGAGTGTGAACACCCACGTGGGATATGGCTTCGATCTAGGGGCACATACCCTCACATGCTGTGCCTTTGGGGGAAAGGCAGGGCTGAAGATGCCCACATTTTTTAAATTTACATTTCCATTGTTTAATCTTCAATTCCAATCTGCAGTTGAGAAATTCTAAATCAATTAGGATTGCCTTCTTTTCGTTCCTAAAAATGGATTCTGTTTCAAAGATCAAATAGAGAACTTTAGGAGAGAACTATTTTGGATTTTCAGAGTACTCATCTTAACTTCCACAGGCTGTTTTATAAAAGTACTTGATTAAAGGAACAGAAAAAAGAATAAAACAATGTAGGATCTTAGTGCATTGGAGAGTGCACTGCAGCATCAGCTTAGGATATTCTGCCAGTTTAAAAAGTATTCATACTCCCCCTTTCTCTGCTTGGCAAACTCCTATTCATCCCTTCATACCGTAACTCAAATGTCCTATCATCTATGGAATGTTTTCTGACCGCACTGTCCATTTTCATCCCTAGAAACAATTAATGCTTTTTGTGTGATGCAACCACACAGCTCTTAGTATGTAATCTCTGTGTAGTTTGTATTTTAATCTGCTCTGTATAAAAATTCACATCTGTAAAATGCCTGTCTTCCAAACTCACAAAGGCAGAGACTAAGCCTTATATAGTTCACAGTGATTGTAAAAAAGTGTTGAAAATTCACATGCCACCCCTGCAAAGGCTTCCCAGACTCCCTGGGCAGCAGGAAAATCTAGACAAGTGATTTAGACTTCTCCCCTCACCACCCACGGCCCACCATGGGTAGTGCGCAGTGGATCTCACTCCTTCCCTTAGGTTATGTAAAAGTCAAAAACGAATTAAAATCCTTCTCTGTAGTCCTCTCATAAGATGTATGAAGAAGGCCATCTGCATTCTTTCCTTCTAGCAAATGAGCTTTAAGAATCAGTTGTGGCCGGGTGCAGTGGCTTACGCCTGTAATCCCAACACTTTGGGAGGTGGAGGTGGGCAGATCAGTTAAGGTCAGGAGTTCAAAACTAGCCTGCCCAACATGGTGAAACCCCGTCTCTAATGAAAATACAAAAATTTGCCAGACATGGTGGCACACACCTGTAATCCCAGCTACTCGGGAGGCTGAGGCAGGAGAATTGCTTGAACCCAGGGGGCAGAGGTTGCAGTGAGCCAAGATTGCACCAGTGCACTCCAGCCTCAGTGACAGAACGAGACTCCATCTCAAAAAAAAAAAAGAATCAGTTGTATCTTGTGCAGACCATCGTGTGGCATGTACCTCAACTGTGGTCAGGTCAATCCTGCACTGACCCCAGGCAGGGAGCCCCAACCTCAGGGTCCTGGGAGAGGTGGGACTGCAGGCTCTGGAGCCAGAACGCTGGGGTCCAAATTCTAACTCTACTACTTCTAAGCTGTGGGACCTCAGGTAAGTGACTTGATGTCTTGAAGCCTCAGTTTTCTTATCTGTGAAATGGGCACAATTAACATTAGCAAATTTAGAGAATTATTATAAGAAATAACTGAGATCAAGTGTAAAGTGCTTAGAACACAGTAGCTGAATCATAATGACAGCTTAATAATGCTAGTTATTTGTTTCTGTTATGAAAAGTATCAGTATAAATCCTATTCCCTCTCTTCCCTGAGCACTTGGAGAAAAGAGAGGATCCCAAGAAGGTGGTGGTGTCTTTCCAGGCTCTCTGCTGTCCAGGCTTTCTGCTGTTTCTTTCTTACCATGGTGTCCTGTGGGAGACACTGTCAGCCAGTTGGCCCTGATTAAGGAGGAGAGAGGAATGCCCCCTGCACCCCCCCCACACACACACACACGTACCACCATCACCTGTGTTACTCACAAGACTTCCCTCTCTCCCTTCCCTTTAGGGCTAGAAGGGGGCTGCAGTGTAGAGACAGCATAGGTAAGAGACACAGTACTTTGGAATGGTGAGTCATGCATTTTTAAACACATAAGGCCTGGGTGGAATGAAAAAGAATTTAGGACTAAGAGGAAGTCTCTCTCCAAGAAGGTCTTGGCTGGTGCACCCCATCCCTGGCACCATGGTGGCCATGACCCTACCTGGCTCCAGCCCATGGCTGCCTGCAGGCTGGTTCTCCTCCATCTCTGAATGCCCAGGTCTTGCCAGCCCAGTGCCTAGAACACCATGGGAGAGTAATTGTTGAATATCTGAAAGTAACTAGACTTCGACAAGCTCATCTGGGGCCATGTTTAACTTAAAGGCAAGACAGGTAAGAGATTGATAACAGATCACTGGCAATTGAAGTTTAAAATCCAATTTTAAAGTTTAGTTAGATGAAGGGATACAGACGCTGAATCATCTTTAAATAGGATAGGAGAGAGAAGTAATATAGAATAGCATTTTTAGATATTTTCCCATTTTAAAATGATAAATCATTTGAGGGAATCATAATATTAATAAAACCAGCAATAATAATAGAAATTAAGTTTTATCAAATGATTGCTTTATTGTATAATAGCTGTTATTGAATGTTTATTAAAAAGTTAGTAACTAACTTTTATTGAATGTGACAATGTGTTGAGTGCCTCATTAAATCTTTACAACAACCCTGTAAAGGAGATACTGTTGTCCCCATTTTACAGATGGCCAGGTTGAGGTTTAGAAAGACTAACCAACTCAGCTGGGCGCAGTGGCTCATGCCTATAATCCCAGCACTTTGGGAGGCCGAGGCGGGTGGATCACGAGGTCAGGAGATCGAGACCATCCTGGCTAACACGCTGAAACCTCGTCTCTACTAAAAATACAAAAGCTTAGCTGGGCATGGTGGCCGGCACCTGTAGTCCCAGCTACTCGGGAGGCTGAGGCAGGAGAATGGCATGAACCCGGGAGGCGGAGCTTGCAGTGAGCCGAGATTGTGCCACTGCACTCCAGCCTGGGCGACAGAGAGAGACTCCATCTCAAAAGAAAGACTAAGCAACTCATTCACAGAGCTCATGGGTGGCTCATGGAGGCAGCACAGTCTGACTGTGGATGTTATAGACAATAGACACCTGAACTAATATAATTCTGTAAGTGGGTATGGACTTCCTATTATGTTGTCAACTTCTCCTGTAGGAACACTGGAGTAGAAATGTGGTTCTCCCTTCTGAGAGTTTATAACCCAGTTCTGATGCCAGAACCCATGCATTAAATTATTCAGCAGCTGAATAAGAATTAAGTCTGAAATGCAAGAAAAAAGAAATGAAAAAGTACGGCTACAGTTTTCTTATCTGCTACAGATACTGTATTGTCTTGACCCCTTCTATGTTGACATCTACCATTTCAGCTCTAGAGCTACTTCCATGGTAACATGCAGTGTGGCCTTGGCCAAGCCCCGTCACTGCTGAACCTCAGGCTTCTTAGCTATAATTCAATCTCCAAGCTTTCATTAAGGCTGTAGAGTTTACAAAGTCCTTTGCCATCACACAGAGGCTTCAACAACGAGTGGGACCAGGTCAACCACGTTCTTGCCTTGAAGATGTTCCCGATTTGTAGATTGAAAGGGTTAAACCAGCATGAAGCACAGAATGTATGGGGGGTATAATTGTTGCTGGCCATTGTTTTTAGTGAAGAAGTGGTAACGTTATCAGAATTCCAATGGAAGACCCCTGAGAGATGCTTAGAGATGCCTGCAGTGCCGGTGGTCATGAGGGTGATTGTGTCAATGTTTGGCAGGTGCATCTTTGTTTCGAAGATTTCACGGTGCTACAGAAGTTAATGTGTAAATTAAAATCAATTATCTTCAGATAATTGCCTCTGCCTCCATCTTTCTCACTCTTATTCTCCTCTTTATTCCCTGGGCCTTGAAGGCCTACAGTTTGGAATGATGGCACATGAGGTTGAAAGTAAAGTGGCGTGCTCCTCAGACCACAATGACAGGGGCTAAATCATGTGCTCGGATCAATCAAGAGACATGAGGTCTTAGTCCCTGATTCTCATGCCACTACTACCCTTTCTCAACATCATTCCTTTGAGTTCTTTTTCCTAGAGAAGGACCTCAAATCTTTTTTGGACAGACCCCACCCAACTATCGATGGCAGTTATCCTGGGTAAGAGTACAGCTGTGGTGCTAAGGACTTTATGGGCACTTTCCAGCTGTGTGACCTTGAGTTAGTCACTTTCCCTCTCTGAGACTTAGGTTTTTCATCTATAAAACTGGGTAATATTAACCTACCTCAAAGGGGGCTGTTATGAGGATTGAATTAGAAAACAGCCCCTGTTACATGACTAGGAAAGAAAGCTGTTGATACCATTGTGCTTTAGGCTACACTGGTTCTTAAAAAACTTGTAACCCAAATATAACCAGGCCAGAGGTCCCGTCTCTGCATAGAGTAGCTTTTGAATAAACAACAGTTTGACAGCCAAAAGTAATTCTTAAAATCTTTTCCGAAATATCCTATAGACCATTGAAAGAGGTGTAATTCACATTCCATAGCAAAACATTTTAAAAGCATCATTCCCTATTTACTCCCCTCTCAACCTTCAAGCTGTCCCACAGCTTCCCCACAAGACTTTCTCCTTCTCTTCTATTTCCACTTAAGGCACCATGCAGCCTGTGGTCTCTTTGTTTTGCCTGTCCCCTGACTTCCTGCTCTACCTTTCTTCCTTCTGGTAATCCATTCCCGTTCCTGAATACAGTGCCTTACCTAGGCCATTAGGGGTCCTTCCAATTCTGCAGTTCTTTCGACTCATTATACCGCCCGACAGACAGAAGGTCTGAGACCATGCAGGAAGACTGTGAGCCCTATTGAGAAGGTCAGGTGTGTGCACAGGCTGCAAATACTGCTAACATACTTAGATCCACTAAATTACACATAAATAACTTGAATTGCTTTTAGAGCGATGCACAAAACAGAGGACACTCTTTGCTGCCAGCAAGGGCTTCAAGTTTTGAATGCTTAGCTGGCTTCTTACCTGGAGAACTGTCCTGGACCACACTCCCTTTTGGCCCCACTGGCATCAGGTTAGAAAGAGGCCAGCAAATCCCACGAAAAGCCTTCTGAGCCTTGAAGGCTCCACTGGGAGAGAGGAAAGAGGAAAAACCCTTCTCCGCCAAAGCCAACTGCCTACTCCTTTCCCACGGCCTTGCTCTGTTTGGCCTTCTGATGAAGGTGGTACCTCTCAAAAAGGACTATCATTCTATAGCTGCGGGTGCCAAGAGCTCAAGAGATAAGAGAATGTTTACTCAAAGGAGAAAACTACCTTCTGCTCAATGCTCTACTTGCACTGAAAGTTCCATTCCCTGCTAGAGTGTCCTCATTAGATGTTTTCAAGGCCTTTGTTTTGTCCTTGACTTCAGGGTGAATGGAAGAGAAATGTTGAAGAAAATATATGTAGACCAAAGTCCAACCCAGCCTCTTGTGGACATTTGCTAGACAGAGTTCTTGGTATCTGGAAAGGGCACAGCGTCCACCGCAACCTCTGAACCTTAACTCAAAAGCCAAGAGCATCACCTCATTTGGATCTGAGCAAAATCCCATCAGCAGTTCCCTCCGAGGAAGGCCCATCACTCAGCAAGCCGCTCCCAGGGTCTTCCGTCCCCATTAGTATTTAATGTTATTCCTATGGTAAGCGATGGCTGGGTTCATCTCTTTTGGAACGGGTCTGGGTTTAGTTTGCCCGTGGAAAAGGATGCATTAGTGAGATTAAATGGGGCTTGTCATGCCAGCACATGTCACTGGAGCTGCTACACACAATAACGACAGCAGGAAATGATCTTTTGCAGATGATGAATTCGTGTCTAGATTTGACTGTGCTTTTTTGTAAAGGTGTGTTGGGGGTCACAGTTTCACATAGTTCGAACGGGTTTCCTGACAGGTTGCCAGCTCTAGAGTCTTGCAGTAGATCCAGTGAGTGTGCTTGGTTAAATGCAAGCTAATGTTTGTGCCTTTGATGGAGATGCAAGCACCACCAGGAAGACAAAAAGAAAGTAAAAATTAACAGCGGGAGGAGAATGGGGAAAACTACCTGTTGTATTCCAGGCACTGAATTATAATGCTCAGTTAATTTCTCTGGCTCCCTCTAAACGGTGGGCTCCTCAAGAGTGAGAACCACAGCTTATCCAGTTCTATTCTCCCAATTTTATTACAGCACCTGGCACATAGTAAACACTCGGAGATTGATGAATGTATGAATGGCCAAACTCTGCTTGATTCCCATTTTACAGGAACAAAATCCAGACAGATACATAGCTTTAAGTGGGAAAAAAATCATTAAAACAGCCTAAGCACATTATAATACAATGGCATAAGGCAGTATCATGAAGTGATTAAAAATAATGTGGATCCAGATGAATGGATGAATAAAATGTGGAATATGCATGCAATAGAATATTATTTAGCTTTAAAAAGGAGGGTAATCCTGACACATGCTACAACACTGATGAACCTTGAGGACATTATACTAAGTTAAATAAGCCAGTCACAAAAGAGCATGTATTGGATGATTCCACTTGACTGGATGATTCCATTTGAAGATGATATGAGTTATCTAGAGTAGTCGAATTCATAGGGACAGAAAGTAGAATGGTAGTTGCCAGAGGCTGGGGGAGAGGGGAATGGGGAGTTGTGTAATGGGTACAGAGTTTCAGTTTTGCAAAATGAAAAGAGTTCTGTAGATGGATTGTGGTATTGGTAGCACACCCATGTGAATGTACTTAATGCCACTGAACTGCACTCATAAAAATGTACAGTTAAGATGGTAAAGTGTATGTTTTGCACATTTTACTGCAAGTAAAACAAACGTTGGAAATTTTGTCCAAATGGAAAAATGCAATATGTTTTGTCCAAATGGAAGAATGCAAAATGGCATAGACATGCACATGAAAAGGAATAAGCAAAGAGAAAACCACTGCATGGTGGGTGGTGGCATCATCACCATTATATCATTTTTAAAATGTATTTAGTATTTACACATTTCCTTTAAAAAAACTTTTTTTGCTCAAAAAAGTAAAGATATCAAAAGAATACCTAGCAGGAGAAAGGAATAAAAATACAAATAGATCTGAATGATACTGACAAAATGGCTGCGGTCATGGGTTCCTGACATAGAGGGATGCAAAGCTTGTTAAGTGCCAAAGTCCCTTAGTCACTTCCTTTTGATGATGGTGGTGGTGGTGGTGATGATGGTGGTGATGGTGGTGGTGGTGGTGGTAGTGGTGGTGATGGTGATGGTGATGGTGATGGTGGTGGTGGTGGTGGTGATGGTGATGGTGGTGATGGTGGTGATGGTGATGGTGGTGGTGGTGGTGGTGATGGTGATGGTGGTGATGGTGGTGATGGTGATGGTGGTGCTGGTGGTGGTGATAGTGGTTGTGATGATGATGATGGTAATGGTGGTGGTGGTGATATTGGTGGTGGTGGTGGTAATGATGCTGGTGGTCATGGTGATGGTGATGGTGATGATGATGCTGGTGGTAGTGGTGGTGATGATGATGGTGGTGGTGGTAGTGGTGATAATGCTGGTGGTGGTAATGTTGATGATGGTGATGAGATGGTGGTGGTGATGATGATAGTGGTGCTAATGATGGTGGTAGTCAGTGAGTGAGTCGTGGTGATGATGTTGGTAATGATGGTGGTGATGATGATGGTGGTGGTGGTGGTGGTGACGGTGGTGGTGGTGATGGTGGTGATGATGGTGGTGATGGTGGTGGTGATGATGCTGGTGATGGTGGTGATGATGATGGTGATATAGTTGAACTGTGGAAAACTGAATTAAATAAATTGGAAGGAATTCAATAACACGTACTTGATGCTGAAACATGAAGGTAGATGGAAGTTCTAGGCAGAAACTCAAAGACTGGGATTGCTGTTAATGCAAGAGTTTGGTGATGAATGTCAGGGATGGAGGTGCACATACACGTACCTACGCTGAACTGGGAACCATGAAACCAGAATCCCAACATACCCTGCGTAGATCAGTTCTCTTCTTGTATCCTCACTTTCTCTGTCTATGAAATGAAAAGTCTGCACTGAAGAATCTCTAAGCAACATTTCAGCTCTGACAGTTTCCAAATGGACTGAACTTTATCAGCCCCTTAGAAGTTAAAAAAGGACAGGAATACTCCAATGTTGAATGTCTAACAGGATCTCCTGTTGAGAAAGCATTTCCATGAAGTTATTTTTAAAATAATTGAATGTGTACTGCAATGCTCACAATAAATATATGAATACAAACAAGAGAAATTCATGTAAATATATAATTATATTATGCACATTATATAAATGTCATATAAACTCTGAGAGGGTAGAAGCCAACCATGACTACAGGTAATCCTGAATAAATCACTTGTTATGCTTAGCTTTTTGCATTATGAAAAATGACCTCTGTGTCTCCCTGTTTTTTGTTTATCTTTGTGTAGGTCTTACCCACCACAGAAACTCAATAGTGGCAAAACAGAAGGCATTTCAATTGAACATTTTAGAAGATATCCAAGTCTCAGATCTTTTTGATTCACACCAATGTGCCCAAGTAGCATGCTGCTGTGTCAGGAGTGTACCAAGGGATGAATTGAGGAAGCAGAGGACCCTTGGAGGACCCTGAGGGCACAGTTGGGAGAGATGAGAGAACAGAACAAGATGGTGACTGTTCACAACATGTAACTGAGTTCAGCTTCTCCTGTTGCCATTGAAGAGGTTGGGTGACCATGGGCCTCTGGCACAGAGTAAGTTGGATAAGGTCAGTATCCTTCCTGAGTTTATCCTTGAGCTCACTGAGGTTCCTTGATAAACAGGATGTTGGAGCCATCAGACCCTATGTGAGGATATGGGTACAGATGCTGACTAAGACCAGAAGGCTGGTCCCCTGAGAGAATTCAGAGAGAATTCTCCCAGCTCTTGAAAGATTCACTGGATACTGAGAAAACTCGGGGAAGTGAGGAAGGCAAACCACGCAGGTGCCCCTCTAGGTCTTACAAGACCTCTTGGGGAAATAAATTGAATGGTAATGGTTGCAAGTCAAGGTAATGGGTTTGCATGCAGAGGTCACTCACAAATTCTGAGTTTGCACATAGGATGTTTGCTCTATGAGGGTATCACAAAACATTTTCTGTTTATTCCACATCTCAACATAATGTTGTGGGAAAGTGATAGTTCTACCCTTCAGAGATGCCCACAAGAGTTGGGAAAAACTAAACGTCAGACAGAAGTGGGCAGCCCCTGCCTGTGGCTCTGCACCAAGTTTAAGGTTGAAAACTAGGGTGAACATTTATCTGGTTTCCTGAACACACCATGCCAAACAATTGATTTTGGCATACTGGTATAACTGATTCTCTAGGAAGGTAAAGGTAAATCTCTGGAGAATACTGTTATGGACTGAATTTTTGTGTCCTCTAAAATTCATATGCTGAAGCCTTACCCTCCAATATGATAATATTTGGAGGTATAGACATTGAGATGTAATTAGGTTTACATAAGATCACAGGGGAGGGCCTGCCATGATGGATTTAGTGTCCTTATAAGAAGAGGGAGAGCTCCACCATGTGAGAACACAACAAGAAGGCGGGCATCTGCAATCCAGGAAGAGACTCCTCACCTTAAACTGAGGCCACCCAACATGCAGTACTTTGTTATGGCATCCCTAGCAAATCAACACAGTGATGACAATGACAATGGCCACACATGCTGGCAACTTAATCTCAAACTTCCCAGCCTCTAGAACTGTGAGAAAAAATTGTATATTATTTAAGCCATGAGGTCTACCATAATTCATTAAAGCATACCAAGACAGATGCAGTGATTATATTATTTACTTCTTATTAGCTAAATAGTAATAATGATGATGATGGCTATGGTTGACTCGTGTCCCACCAAAATGATACGTTGGACTCTTAACACATATTACCTCAGAATATCACTGTATATGTAAATAGGGTCATTGCAAATTAAGATGAGGTCTTCAGGGTGGCCCCAATCCAATATGACTGGTCTCCCTATGAAAGGGAAAATTTGGGGGCCAGACATGGTGGCTCATGCCTGTAATCCCAGCACTTTGGGAGGCCGAGGCAGGGGGATCACCTGAGGTTGAGAGTTTCAGACCAGCCTGACCAACATGGAGAAACCCCATCTCTACTAAAAATACAAAATTAGCCAGGCGTGGTGGTGCATGCCTGTAATCCCAGCTACTCTGGAGGCAGAGGCAGAAGAATCGCTTGAACCTGGGAGGTGGAGGTTGCAGTGAGCCAAGACAGCACCATTGCACTCCAGCCTGGGCCACAAGAGTGAAACTCCATCTCAAAAAAAAAAAGGGAAAATTTTGGACACAGACAGAAGGAAAATTTCACATGAACGTGAAAGTAGAGATTGGGGTGATGCTTCTACACACCAAGTGATATGGTTTGGTTGTGTCCCCACCCAAATCTCACCTTGAGTGGTAACTCCCATAATTCCTATGTGTTGTGGAAAGGGAGAAAATTGAGTCATGGGGACAGTTTCCCCCATACTGTTCTCATGGTAGTGAATAAGTCTCACAAGATCTGATGGTTTTATAAGAGGTTTCCCCTTTCATTTGGCTCTCATTTGCTCTTACCTGCTGCCATGTAAGACGTGCCTTTCACCTTCCACCATGATTGTGAGGCCTCCGCAGCCACATGGAACTGTGAGTCCATTAAACTTCTTTTTCTTTATAAATTACCCAGTCTCAGGTATGTCTTTACTAGCATCGTGAAAAGAGACTAATACACCAAGGAATGCCAAAGCAACCACCAGAAGCCAGGAGTGAGGCCTGGAACAGATTCTCCCTCAGTGCTCTCAGAAAAAAAAAACAACCCTGCCTTGCCACCCCTTTATTTCAGATTTCTCACCTCCGGAACTGTGAGGCAACAAATATCTGTTGTTTAGGCCACCCAGTGAGCAGGACTTGGTGATAGCAGCCCTGAAAAGCCAATACGATGATGACGATGGCCATGACCACACCACTGCCTTATGAGTGAGTGCACACTCACTTTACACTGAGGGCACAGCAGGGAGAGATGAGAGAACAAAACAAGATGGTGGCTGTTCACGACATGTAATTGAGGTCAGCTTCTTCCTCAGCTTCTTCATTAGAGAGGTTTGGTGACCACGGGCCTCTGGCACAGAGTAAGCTGGATAAGGACAGTCCTTGAGCTCACTGAGGTTCCCTGATAAACAGGAAGTGGAGCCATCAGACCCTGTGTGAGGGTGCAGGGAAGGGTGCTAAGACCAGAAGGCTGGTCCCCTGGGAGAATTCAGACCATGGTGATCATATCGGTTGGTGTGTGATTGACCACCCAGGCCATAGTGGTTGCACTTATAAAGTATAAAGTAGACGAGGGCAAGACCCCAGCTGGAGGCAGAGACCAGGCTTGGTGGTTATTCAGCCACCACTATCTGCATGGCCTTGGGAAAGCAGCTTGGCCTTGGGCAAACGGCTTGGCCTCTGGCTCCAGTGTCCGCATCTCTAGAAGAGACATCACAATGCAAGGGCTTCCACGTGCTGCAATTATGTAAGAGATCGTGTACAAAAGTGCTCGGCCCCTCATGAATACTTCACAACTACTCGCTGTTATGTTTTTATTCCAGAGTTCCCAGTTTACAAGCCCTTTGCAGAGACACCATCTAATCTTCCCACCCATCTTGTCCCCAGCTAACTACTAGTATTATGATTCTCTTCTCTACAAAATCAGGGAAACAGCAGCTTCTAAGAGTCCTGGGTTGTTGACTCCTAAACTGTTCACCCTGACCCAGCTTGGAGGCCCCCACTTTTCCCCAGCCACTTGAGGCTTGCTGAGCCTGGAGAAAATGTGTGTTCTACTTAAGCCAGTTAATGTGTAGATTTTATGCCCTAAACAAAGATAACACTAATGAATTCACAGTCAACCTTTTCAGCCCTGTGATAGAAAAAGATTTTCAGTCACTTTAGCCCAAGCTACATTTGCACCCAGGGTCACTCAAAGAAAAGGACAACACATTAATCTTTGTCCTCCTTGTGTTGAACAACCTCTCAAATAATCCATAGCACAGCATGAAGTGAAACTCAAAACCTTAAAACGCCATCTATCTGGTCCCCAATTAAAACATAATCTTTTTAAGCTGCCAATACCCACTGACCGGAATCAATAGAGGGGAAGATTATGAATGGCGTTTCCTAGTGATCTGGTCAGACAGGGAATGGATTGCTGCTGTCATGTCCGGAGGGACAGGAAAGTGGATGTCCAAGGTAACCACAGATAATCTGGCTTCGCCTTCTCATGTAACTGATGTGGAAATCATATCTCCTGTGAACAGCCATAGAGGTGATTTTTTTTAAAGTCCTGCTAAGCCACAGTTTAAGTTTCAGGGAAGTGAAGTAAGTACCACTCCAAGCGTTTGACGGATATCTTGTAAGAGCATCCTCTGTGCCAGGTGCTCTGCTTAAAAGTGAAGGGTGGTGAGATTGATGTGGAGTTGGTGATGTTCTGGGAGCCACTGGTCTTCCTCCCTTCTCCCTTTTAACACATGAGAAAAATGGGGCTTAAAGTTGGGATGGGATTTCACACAGGTGACAGAGTCTGCACCCGGCCTGGGCTCCTGATGCAGAGGCTCCTGCCCTTTTGATCTCAACATACTTCAGTTCAACTGACTCTGAACTTTACACCCACCGGGGGCTTTCCACACAACAGACACGAGTGGTCCCTGAAAATCTAGCAGCAGCCACACCCCACAGTAGCTCAGGACTTCTCTCTGAAACATTTGCCACATCGAATGAGGATAAGACTTGAGGCCAAAGCTTAATTCCCAGAAGCCAGTGAAAATGCTCTGTTCTGGTCACTTTGACCTACATTTCCATGTTCTGTTTCTAGGCCAGCATGGTGGATTGGCAGCTGTGTTCTCATTCCCCAGCCTCAAAAGTCATCATTCTCTATAAACACTGCTGCTTTTCCCATTTTGGACACCACCTGGATTTAAGAGGGTTTTTGGGAGAGATGCTAACAGTGGGCGTCTACTCTGTACCAGGCGCGACGGCTTACCGCATATGAACCTGCAATGGGAAGGTGGTTTGAGTGCGAATGCTCAGTGGGAAGGACACTGCTTTTTCCTGTTGATGGGCCCTCCTTCATCCCACTCCCTAAAGTGTCTTTCTGGTAGGTGGGGTCTGGGCTTCAGGGATGAAAAAACAGAGAGTGGCCTAAGGAAGGCCCAGAGAAGCTGAGGACAACAGGAGATGGCCTTGGGAGAGATCTTTATAGTGAATGAAGAATGAGGGGCTTTATAATGAACTATGGGAGAGTGTTGTATAATGAGAAAAAGATGAGTTGAGATGGAGAGGCAGAGGGCAAGAGAGAGAGAGGCCAAAGCAAGCCTCATGGGCTGGGAGAGCCATGTTGGTCTCCCCTGTGCTGAGTTGGCTTGGCAAAGAGCGCTCCAAAGAGGCACGGGGTATGATGAAATTAGGGAGGAGAGAAAATGGAATGTGAGAGCTATTGGGGGAGTATGAATTGGGTCACTTTCAATGTCTTTCAAGACATTCAAGTTCAAGGTTAGAGTCATTTCATTACTCTAGTTGCTCAGGTTGCTCATTTCTTTGATTGTGATCCTTTTCATGTGGATTCAGAAATCACACAGGATCTATTTCAGAGGAGCATCATGCTGGGACCATGGCCTAAGGCGATCCCTCAACTTAGAGATTGGCAGTTGTCAGAGGAGGGGGGACTGTGCCCCAGAAAAGGGGAATTATTTTAAGGAGGTACCAGCAGACGTCTACAGCACTGACTCACCCAGGGCCACACTAGCCATAGGTGGCCAGGCTAGAATCCAGCCCCAATATCCCCTCTCTCCAAGACCCCTGCTGTTTGTTTTTGACCAGCTTCCCCCCCTGGTCTGGCCACCACGCCTCATGCAGGGCTAATGGGGTAAAATGACAGCATCCATGGTGACATGGTTTGGCTCTGTGTCCCCAGCCAAATCTCATCACCAGCTGTAATCTGCACATGTGGAGGGAGGGACCTGGTGGAGGGGATGGATCATGGGGGCAGTTTCCCCCATGCTGTTCTTGTGATAGTGAGCGAGTTCTCATGAGATCTGATGGCTTTATAAAGGGCTCTTCCCCCTTCAATTGCTCTCTCTCTCCTGCCACCATATAATACATGCCTGCTTCCCCTTCCACCATGATTGTAAGTTTCCTGTGGCATCCCCAGCCATGCAGAATGGTGAGTCAATTAAACCCCTTTCCTTTATAAATTACCCAGTATTGGGTATTTCTTTAGAGCAGTGTGAGAACAGCCTAATATACATGGACTAAAGATGGAGCCATGAGGACCCTTTAAAAGACAAGGCCTCATGCCCTTGGTGGCACCTCTGTGAGAGGTGAGCACCTTTATGACAGCTGAGCTCCAGGAAGCTGGGAGAACCGTGCTAGGCCTGGACTGGGTAGACAGTGTTGGGGAGTGGTAAGAGCATCCTGATTTGGCAGAGCAGGGTTTATGAGAGGTGAGGGCTACTTGGAAAGACAGGCAAGGCTTAGACAGGTAGGGCCTTGAATGGCAACAGAAGGGCTTTGAGAAGGCGCATTTCCGCAGAGACTATCTCTAAGGAGGAAGCTCAGTCCAGTCACTTAGAGATGTAGTCCCTCGTGCTTAGAAAGAGTTCAAGGGAGAATGTCAGGGACCCCATGTTTTGCCATTGTTCCGTTTCTTGTCCTGACCCTCCTGAAGCAGAAGTAGTCTGATAAAGGTCTACTTCTGACCTACATAACATCAGAAATCTTTAAAAGTCAGATTTGAGAACTTAATATAACAGTGACCTTCTGATGCTTTCAAAAACAGTGCATCTCTATAAAGAACTCCCTAATTCATTAAGTGGGACAGTCATTGAAATTCTAAAATAGATCTGTATCTGAGAGACTCATAGCTGGGGTTTGGAGGGAGACTTGCTGCTCCTTGGATACCCTGGAATATTCGTTCTCTCTCTCTCTCTGTGTGTCTCTCTCTCCCCCCTCCCCCTCCCCTCCCTGTCTGCAAGAATTCCTTTTGAAATGTACACACACTCACACATACACAGGACCAGGGTCAATATATCTATCAGTGACAATATACCCAGCAGTGACATTTTAACATCATAACATATTTTAAAACAAGCAAATTGGATTTAAAAATTTTGTATGGTTTTTATTTCCATGGAATTTACATTTGGCTCACTGGTGACCATAAGAATCAGAATAAAACTACAATTGTTATTTTATAAAAAGACAGAAAATAATGTTTAATCTTTATTAAAAATATAAGAAATAGGTACACAAAACACATGAAATATTTACAGTTTAATGTCATCAGAAACCCAGATGTCCCTCTGTGGATCATTTTATAATGAATGTCTCCATCTATTGAAAATCAAGCTCAGTTTTACTCTAAAGTATGAATGGGCCAAGGAGAATGTGAAATGGAACAAGAGACCCCCAAGCTCTCTGTGCGACACTTGGCCCTGCACCATCCCAGCATTTCATCGTCATGCCTCACTTGTGACATTGGTACGATTGTCCTATTTTGCCAGGTGGCTTGTCAAGGATGAGTGAATCAATTCGAGTGTTTTGGGCTGCAAGGAACAAAAATAGGCCTGTAGCTGGCTAACCAATGAGGAAGGCCATTGGTTGCCAGACTTCAGTTCCCTCTTTCTCCCGATGGTGTCTTAGCTTTGCTCCTCTCAGCCAAGTCTTTTAATATCCATAGAGGCAGATCACTGGATGGGAGCAGCATGCGTCCACATTCACATCTGGAGCAAAAGAGAGGAACTAGCTTCCCGTAGCTCCCTTCTGAGAATGAGGAAGTTTATTTCCCGAAAGAACTGGGCAAGTGCCTTTGGTTTCCTTGACCCAAGTTGACTCAACACCTGCCCATTTCTTTTCTTTCCTTCTTTCCTTCCTCTTTCTTCCTTCCTTCCTTCCTCTCTCTCTTTTCTTTCTTTCTTTCTTTCGCTCTTTCTTTCTCTCTTTCTTTCTTTTTCTTTTCACAGTCTCATTCTGTTGCCCAGGCTAGAGTACAGTGGCATGATCTCGGCTCAATGCAACCTCCACCTCCTGGGTTCAAACGATTCTCCTGCCTCAGCCTCCCAAGTAGCTGAGATTACAGGTATGTGCCACCATGCCCAGCTAATTTTTGTATTTTTAGTAGAGATGAGGTTTTGCCACATTGGCCAGGCTGGTCTTGAACTCCTGACCTCAAGTGATCTGCCCATCTCAGCCTCCCAAAGTGCTGGGATTATAGGCGTGAACCACCACGCCCTGCCAAGCCTGCCCATTTCTGAACCACCCCAGGATGCCTGGGATTTCCTCCAGGGGCCAGGCCCAGTCAGCTGAGGCAGAGACTGGTGACGTCCTCCGCTCTCAGCTTGAAGGTGTCCGAGAGCCCTCAGTGTGGGTGAGTCGCCAGAAATTAATGGTAAAACACGTAACACAAGCAGCCATTGCTATGCATGCTGCTAAAATATCTGAAAACATTCAATTCTTTCATGAATGGGATTTTAAATACTGTTTCCCTGCCTCACAAACTGACCCAGATTAGACATAAAAGAAATTATTGGACCTTAAGGTAAAAACACTGCACACAACACACACCCACAAACACACACACACACACACACACTTTAAAGCTCAGAAATAGGTAAAATACAAACCAGCGTGTACATCATGGAATTTAAAAACGTAAGCTGGTAACCCGAACACATTATTAATTTTGAAGTTATAACTAATTTAATTAATAAGAAATACTGAATGATGATGCCAAAGAACCTGTAACTGTTAAAATGCTGAAACGTAAAATATGCTATAAACAATTAGACATTGTGATTATGAAGAAATTATTTTGCTCAGCTGAGTTTTCTTACTGATTTTTAAGTGAGCAAATGTCTTTCATAATAATACATTGATTAATAGTAACACTTATTAGGAGCTCACTAAATGCAAACCTGGGCCAAGTATACCCCTGCATCATTTCATTTCATCTCCACATCACCTGGGAAGGAGGTGCTATCCCTGTTTATGAAGGAACTTAAAAACTGAGGCTTGGGGAAATTCCTTAATTATCTAAGACACCCAGGTAAGGAGGTCCAGGTAAGCTCCAGGCCTGGACCATCTAACCATCATGCCATCGGGAAGGAATCCTCCGAGGCTTCGCTAGGCTGGCTTCATGGCTTTCATTCATTATTCACTGGCTTAAAATCATTAATTGAGTGTCTTCTGTGTTCCAGCCAGGCACTCTGTTAAGCATCACCAAGAACTGCTTCAAAACAAAGCACAAACCCCAAGAAAGGCTTTGTTTTGGCATTTCATTTTTCCAAAGGGCCAGAAACTCAATACACAGTTCATGATTTCACCTGTCAGAAAAAAAAGCCAGTGCCAATGTCAAAAATTTCCATCTGTCTTTTATGTATCTGTGGTTGGGACAATTTAACATGACTGAGGGTCTTGATTTTATCCACAACTATTTTTTTGAAACAAAAATCTTTCTCTAAAAGAAGTTAGTAGGCCCTAAACTATGGGTATATTATAATTTACCATCTCCAGCTATTATTGAAAATGTATTTGGCTTTCAAATGTTTATATTATAAATATTACTGAATTATATATTTATCTATAACTTTTGACTATAATTCTCTAGGTAGAAAAGATACCTAGAAATTTAATTACAGTCAAAACATGGGAACATCTCCAGGGCTCTTAATGAGTGATCTGATGAATTATTGTCCCAAAGTGACAGATAAGCACACCCATTTCAGCCCAAATAAGTCCCCATGGAGCCTGAAACTGACTCAAGTCTTTGGAATATGGTGAAATGGACCATCTCGGGGTACTATTCTAGGCTTTGGTTCTAGGCATGGCCTCTTTTGAGTGATGGTAATTGTTGGTGTAAACGACACACTTTCTTGTTAGAGGGTCGTTTAAATGAATTTAAGTGGACACATGTCCACTTAAATGAATATAAGTTGCCAGGTCAACTGAGTTATTTGTCAGGAGTGAATCTTCAGGCCTTCCAGGTAACCCCTCATCGTGGGTGACTTGGGAATGGCCAAGCCTATGCTCAAGTCCAAAACTGACAGAGGCCTGAATTTCTCAGGGGCAGTTTCCGTTTTCCCTTCTAGGGGCCAGGATACAGAAGGTGGTAGACCATCACATTAAGAAAAAAAATAGACATCCTTGCATCACTTTAACATGGTTACAAAAGTTCTTCCAAGTGAATGACAACAATGATTCTGCAAGTCCCTTCCTGATTTTGACAGTTAAGATTCTAAGCAATTCTGCAGCACCATGGCACCCCCCAACCCCCAAGTATAGCACTGGGCACACAGGAGGTATGCAGTAAATATTTGATGAGCTCCATTTGTATTTGAGTCAGACTAGTTTCCTAATGTCCAACCTTTACTTGCAAAGATTCTCCTCCACTTTTACGTTGAAACAGAATTATTTAAGAGCTCCATCTTAACGTTTAAGATGTTTAAAGAAAAGCAATGTTTGTGGCTACTTATATAGAGCAGGGGTCAGAAAACTACAGCCCACAGATCAAATTCAGTCTACTGTTGTTTCTGTATGGGCTGAGACCTAGGAATGACTTCTACATGTTTGAACGGTTGAAAAAAAAATCAAAAGAATAGTATTTCATGACACCTGAAAATTATATGAAATTCTAATTTCAGTGTGCATCAATGAAATTTGTTTTGTGTGTGTGTGTGTGTGTGTGTGTGTGTGTGTGTTTGTTTTGAGACAGAGTTTCACTCTTGTCACCCAGGCTGGAGTGCAATGGCACAATCTCAACTCACTGCAACCTCGCCTCCCGGGTTCAAGCGATTCTCCAGCCTCAGCCTCCCGAGTAGCTGGAATTACAGATGCCCGCCACCACACCTGGCTAATTTTTGTAATTTTAGTAGACATGGGGTTTCACCATGTTGGCCAGGCTGGTCTTGAACTCCTGACCTCAGGTGATCTGCCTGCCTTGGCCTTCCAAAGTGTTGGGATTACAGGCGTGAGCCACCGCTCCTGGCCTGAAATTTGATTAGAACACAGTCACGCCTTTTCATGACTATATTTTCTACAGCTGCTTTCATGCTACACTGGCAGAGTTTAGGTGGGTGCCAGAGATCCTGTGACCCGCAAAGCCTAAAGTATTTGGTATTTGGCCTTGTAGAGAAAAAGTTTGCTGACCCTGCCACAGAGGACTTGTCTTATTTAAAGTATCCAATCATCGAATTAAGAAAGCAGAATATAAATAAAAATAATCTGTGCACCCCCCACAAATAAAGACGTGTCCTATATCATTAAGAAGTTATCAGACTTCTGTTTTCTTGGTTTTTAATCTACATTTGACTTTTTAAAAATATACACATGCCAGATATCGCAAGCAGAGTGGTTCAAAAAGGAGCAGTAAAATGCAAATTCAATTTTCATCTTTTAACAGCACAGTGAAACAAAAAAATAATAATAAGGCATATATTCTAAAAATTGCCAAAACGATCCCAGAGAGCCATGGGGCTGAAATCAGTTATGACACAGGCTTGCCTCCCTTGCCTGGTACTAATTCTGTAAGGGAAAAGGTGGAATTGACCTTCGCAAGAGATTTAAATGGTCTTAAAAAAAATATCCAGCAGGCCATCCCCCTCGAAACAGGAATGCGGCCCCTCCCATCTTCCTCCTATGGTAAAGGTTGCTCCTCAAAGTCAGTAAGTAACTTACGGTAATGGATTTCAAAGTCAAGAATCTAATGCAAATCTAAGTATTTGCTTATACACTCTCTGAATTCTCGACAGATTAAGTTTGGAAGTATTTTCATAGATCATATCTACATAATCTAATAGAGATGATTTCAGGAACACGGAAGATGTTTCCTGTGATGTGCTTGCCGGAGTGCCGCTTCTCGCCAATAACATTAATAAAGTATGTGTTTTTGTTTAAATTTTTTTATTTCATCCAATTTATAGAACAATGTCGAGAGGTTTTAAATAATATTCTGCTTCTGTTGAGGTCCTTATCTTGACAGAACTACTGGAGAGAAATGGACGATTCTGAGGATAAGGGATCTTTGTCTCTGTTAAGTTTATGTAACATAATTGACTTTGTTAAAGGACGTTTAGGAATCGTGTGATTTACATCTCGGGAGAGCTTAATACATCATCCGCACGAGGTTCCACTTATTTAAATATTTCATTTTAAAAGGTGCAGCCGGCCCATAACTTCATCATCACCCACCTTTCCCAGCTGAAATGGATTCTCTAGCTCAATCATTACACCCAAGACTCGAACAAATGAAGTCTCTTCGCCGCTTCTCTTGACAAGGGACCCTGTGCTGTCTCATTACCTTTCTCCATCAAGTTACATGAGGCCCAGGCAAGATTTTCCTAAGCTAATGTCATTGGGGGGATCAGAAAAGATTAGACTCTTGAAACTTCCATTTTTCTAGTGTAAGTCATTTTTTCAGGTGTAAAGCATGTCAATGCATGCAGGTCGATGGGGAGGTGAGGAGGACAGAGCAGCACGTGCTTAAGTGCGTGCTCCGAGTGCCCTGTCGCTCACTCCCACCTCCATTGTTCATCAGCTGTGTGGGCTTGGGTGTGTTGCTTGACCTCTCTGAGATTCCCTTTTCTCTGCTGTACACTGAGGCCAATAACATTGAATCCTTGCACCATAAATGCATGCACCAGATGATGAGCACAGGCTCTGCTAGGACTGGTGTCACAAAGACAGCCAGCTCACGTCCTCAAGGAGCTCCAGAGAGTCCATTTCCTTCTCCAGAGTTCCCTCCTCATCAGGGCTCACGTTACTGGGAGGGTCCAGACCATAGGCAAGTCAACAGACAACTGAAGCAGACACTGTCAGATTGGAAGAAGCATTGTGAAGAACATCAAATAGGATGACCCCCAAAAGGAGTAATGGGGCTGGGGAGACGCTTCTTTCAAGAGGGGCGGCACAGAAGTCCTTGCTGAGCACAGACCTGAAGGAAGAGAGGAGTCTGGCCAGGCAGAGACCCAGGGATGAGCACTTCAGGCAGAGGGAAGAGCAGGTGCCACTGCCCCCACGGCAGACTGAGCAGGCATGACCAAGGCAGAAAGCTGTGCAGGTGGCACACTGGGAACGGAGAGGGAAGGGAAAGCAAGAGTGGAGATGGGTTCAGGTGAGGCTGAGCTCTGCAGGTCTTGGAACAGAGCTTGGCTTTATTCTAAGGGCAGTAGAAAGCCACTCAAGGGTTTAAGAGTGGAAATGCCATAAGTGAGTAAATGAATACATAAGAGTGAATGAATGAATGAATGAGGCCCATAAAAGAACTTTTTAAAACATTACACAAACACACACACACACACACATACACACACACAAAGGAGCTATGTGTTTATTGCCCTTGTATTCTGTGCAAGCCCAAATATAAGAGAAAGTTAGGTCTGGGACAGATGCAATAAACTGAAATGACCTCAGCTAAGGCTAATTTGGGATGCTTAGAGAGGTCACAGGGGTATAGTCATCCCTACTATGGGCATGAGCGTACAACTGTAAGTGCTGAGCATCATTTTAACAACTATGCCAAAAGAACAGCACAGATCACAAATACACACAGGAGAAAATTTGCAAATGGTCGCATTGTTATGTGAGTGAGCACCTGTGGCTTGGGACACAGCCTCCAGAGGAACATAGATTTGAAGGGTGCTGTTGCTCAAACAACTCAGACAATCATGCTTACTGGTGTCAAGGTAGATTATGTAAGCTTCAAGTAACATGTAAATATGCACATATATATTATGTGTAACTAATATGCAAACCCCCATGAAATGTTAAGAGAGGAAAAATAATCTTTTTAAAATTACTATTTTATGTGTTATGAAATCTTAAGTATATGTTAGTAAATTAATAAATTGATTATTCCAAGTTGATTTTTTAAGTAGTCAGCAACACTTTGTGGGAGATCTTTTCATTGAGAAGATAAGGGATGACATGACACTTGGGTTAATCTCATATTTATGTATGTGCAACTTACATTGAAACTCACCAGTCTGGTCATTTCTAAGTCAGCTCAACTAATTTTATATGAAAATGCTGGGAGAAATGTCAATGTGGCATCCAGAGTAGACAATGTGTGCTAGGCAATCTCTTGCTCTTTTCTGTACCATCTCCTCTACTGCAGAGACTGGAAATGTGGATGCTGCATTTCTCAGCCTCTGTGACCAGCAGGGTTACACAGTAGGTTCTTCAATGAGAGGTGCTCTTGCAAGATCTGGAAGACGGGAAAGAAGGAAGAGTCATTATTACCCCTGAAGGGCCATGAGGAGCCAGTGCTTTTGCAGGCAGCTGGCGTAAGGCTTTAGCACTGATGGGTCTCTGGGCAGCCCCCCATGAACTGCTGATTTCAGTGCTGCAGGAGCTGAGATTGCTGGAAACTGTCCCTGCAATTTCTGTAGCTCCTGAGTTCCTAAGCTGTTTGTAGCCGTGGCTTCCCTGACCTTGCAACCCCAGGTCTTCAAATCATTTCAAAGCTTCTACTTCCTGTGTTGTCTCTTCCTCCTTGAGATACTCAGAGTTACTTTAGTTTGCCTGATGGAAGTGTCAGTGATACAGATTGTCAGCAGATCTCTCTGATTCAGGCTTCAGCTGCCCCTGGCCTTGGTTCTTGGCCTCTGAGACTCCTCAGCACCCCCTGCTCCCCTTTTTAAAAATGTTAGAGCAGCATGAAATGGATCAGTGAACAAAACACAGAGTTCCCCATCATTGCTGGTGTGCCAACGAATACCTCAAGTTCACTAACCAGATACGTGATGTGGGGAATCTCAAGGAATCGGGCCCTGTGGGTCTATGAGTCAGGCCCCACGTTGAGACTCTGAAGCCAGAAACCTGAGCTCTTGAAGAGGCTCAGCGCCTTGGGTAACCTCTTCTAACCTCCTCCCCTGGATGTATATTTTACCTGGCTCCTCAAAATTGACCTGTGTCTGCAAGCCCGAGGTGAGTGCAATTTTAGTGCCAAAGCAACGCCACCATGGATGTAAGGAGGCTAGGCCTGAAGGCAGAGCAAAAATGAACTTAGAGAAAGTGAGAGCCATGGTCCTTCGCAGACAGCATTGGCTTGGGGCAGGGTCCACTTTTTAGAGCAGGGAACTAGAGCAGTCACTGTCCTTCCAGAAAATACCCTCCCCTGGTGTATTAGTCTGTTTTCACACTGCTGATAAAGACATACCCAAGACTGGGCAATGTACAAAAGAAAGAGTTTTAATGAACTTACAGTGCTGCGTGGCTGGGGAGGCCTCACAATCATGGCAGAAGGTGAAAGGTACGTCTCATGTGGTAGCAGACAAGAGAAGAGAGTTTGTGCAGGGAGACTCCCATTCTCAAAGCTGTCAGATCTCATGAGACTTATTCACCTGGGAAGTCTTTTATTCTTCCTATTGCTGCCGAGTCAGGCGAGGTCTCCCTGTTCTTCCACCCCTCCCTGGCCTGTCATCTACTCAGTGTCGCCGTCTGTCTATACAGCAGTCAGCATTTCCCAAAGCCAGCATGTATTCAAGGGAGCAAGAAATTATCGATTTATTTATATTTTTGTAACTCAACTGAATCTCTGTTTGGGGTCTATATTAGCAAAAGCACAGCTTCAGTAGAGGCTATAGAGGTATAGGCTCTTATGACATTGAGTTCCCACAATATTTCCTTAAATAAGAGGGAGTTTTATTTCCCTCACACATCGCAGTCCAGAGCAGGAGGGAGCTCTGCATCTCTCCCTGGAGTGCCCAAGCTGGTGAGATGTCTCTGCCATCCTCGATGTGAGGCTCCCATCTCTGGCTCTAAGCTGGGTGGCTCAATTGTGTCATCACATGGTGAAGTGCAATTCTTCCACCGTAGGTTTGAAATTGCAGACTTTGGAGGGTGAGAGACACATAGAGGGTGGGAGAAGAAGCTTCATTGTTAAGTACAAGAAACGAGAGTTGCACACACCACTCTTTTCATATCCCATTGTCCTTGAGACAATGGGTAGAATAGTGGCTCCCAAAGACGTCCTTGACTTAATCTTCAAAACCTTAAATATGTTGCCTTACTTGGCATAAGAGACTTTGCAAAGATGTTTAAGTTTAAGAACCTTGAGATAAGGGGATGATCTTAGATTACCCAGGAGGGCTCAATGTGATTGTGTGAATCCTTAAACACGGAGAAGGTTTCCTGGCTATAGTCAGTCAGAAAGGCATGTCATGACAGAAAAAGGATCAGAGAGAGAGAGATGTGAGCTTTGAAGATGGAAGAAAGGGCCATGAGCCAGGGACTGCATGCCTCCTTAAGAAGCCAGAAGGGTTAAGAGAATGGATGCAACTCTGGAACCACCAGAAGGAACACTGGCCCTGCCAACACCTTGATCTTAGCACAGTGAGACTTGTATCAGAATTCTGGCCCCTGGAACCATAAGAAGGTAAAATTGTGTTGCTTTAGGTGGCTAAGTCTATAGAAATTTGTTACAGCAGCAATGGTAAACTAATATACCTTGTTACATGACCCTACCTAGCTACAAGGGAAGCTAGGAAATGCAATCTCTGGCTTGGTCGGTATGTGCCCTCCCTCAGGTGTAAGAGTTGGCCTCCCACTCCTCTCTGGGGCCACAAGAAACCCAAAGTATTGGTGTCAGATCCTCTCTGTACCCACCCAGCCCATTTACATGAGCAAACCACTCTCCATAAAGGAAGCCTACACAGCCTGTGCAGGACAAAACCCCACCATCACTACAAGGCTGGGAGCAGAAACACCTCCCAGGATGCCAGCTAGAAAGTGAGGCATGGGCACTCTCTTGCCTCAGATTCTCATGTTGACCAAGGATCTATTAGTTTTCACCCACCCCAGCCATGGCCTGAGCAAAAGAGCAGTGTGCAACCCTTCTGAAAAATGCCCCAATGTCTAACTTTCTTATGCCCCTCTCCCCAGCTCCCCAGCTCTGAGGATCTTTACCTGGGCTCTGAGTGTAACTTCTTCCAGCCCATCTGTGCCTGGAATGAGGCTTTTGAATTTTGAAGCTAGGAAACTGATGACTTCACTTTTTAAGCTCCTATGGACAATGTCCCTTTGGGAGCCTGGGAGTCCGGTATCTGGTTGCTGGGGCTGCAAGATCACCTACATGTATCGGGGGGAAAAACACAGAATTTCTGAGTAGGAAACACATCCTGAGTTGACACCACTCCTTCACTCCGCCCCACACACTCACATCTCCTTGAGAGCAGACATGATTTTGTAACGTCCCTGTTGTCTGACTCTCAGTGGGTGCTCAAAGGAAGTTTGCGGAACCAAATGAGCATTGAAAAGATGGCCAGACAAGGATTACCAGCCCATTTGGAAGAAGAGGAAACTGAGGCTAGACAGGCTACGTGATGAAGCAGATGCAGATCCTCTTCACCTGCACATCCTCCAGCCATTCAGCTTCAGGATGGGATTCAAGGCAGACGTCCAGCAGCCACTTCGGGCAGCTCTCTGTTGGGGACTGCCTCCAAGCTCACATGACCACACATCCAGGAGGCACGGGCTGGAACTAAACCTCACCCCCTCCTTCAAGCAGCCTCAACAATGACCCACCCCAGCTCATCCCTTATCAGGTGGGATCATTCTAAGGCACATGGCTCACACTCCTGGCACCCCTGGGGGTAGCTGTTGAGGCCATGCACCTTCTCGCCTGTCTCACTTCCTTACTACACTGCGTGTGCTCCTCAATCCCCCAAACCCTTGTCTCAGGTCTGACTCTAGAGAAACTCAAGGTAAGATGCATGCCTTGACAATGGGTACAGGGCTGGGAAGTGGCACCGTCAGAACTCAGCATGAAGGAGTCCAAGGACTGACACAAATAATCACTCCTGGTAAACAAATGCTGCCCAGCGAGGGAGATTCTGAGATCAGTGCCTTCCAGCAATTTCTTCCCCACTGCGGGGAAAGACACCTCATTCCACTGTGGCTAAGCAGCTTTTCTCTCTGTCCCCTGAGAATCAGCATCCACATCTGATTTTTAATTTGGTCACTGAACTCCCACTCAGCACCTATCATGCACCAGAAGACACCAAGAAGGAGCAGGGCAGCTGGCTCCGAAGCTGCTCTGGCTCTAGGTAGGAGGAACAGACAAGAATGCAGGTAGAACAACAGCAGCAACCGTCCTTCCTGGGCCACCTGATAAGATGAGGGCAAAGTAAAAGATGGCAGTCCATAGCAACTTCCAAGGGAGGTTTTGAGAATTAAATGAGAAATTGGATATTCTCACAGCATCTGGCTTAGGGGCAGCAGTCCATTAATTTTAGCTTTCATCATTATTACCTACACACTCATCTATTTATTCATCTATGTCATGATAATAATATATCACAACAAACTCACGAATCCATGATATTGCTTCCATTTTATGGATGGGGAAATAGAGGGCCAGAGAAATTGACAACTTGCCCGAGGTCACATGGCGGCCACGTTGGGCTTTGAACTCCAAATCTTAGGCTAACGTTTTCCCATCTCTCATTTTTGTCATAACTAACTGAACTCCCTGGAACATTAACCTGAGATTATGTTTGCAATCTACTCTCCATTTTTGAGTTTCCCTAGGTTTACTTTACTGCAGGCTCATGGTTTAATTCTTAAGAGTGGGCTTCTTAGGGGAGGCAGAAGGGGAAATGAGTACCTGGTCATGTCCTGCTTTAGCTCCTAATACACATCATTTGCCGCCCAGGCCTGGGGGTTTCCTTGACTCTGTGTAAGTGATGAATCAGCCAACACATCCAGAATATTATTCCCACTAGCTCAGTGCCTCCCCATCCGTGCAATCCTAGGGTTTTGGAGACAACATCCTCCACCCATACATATTTTACGAAGGCAGACAGTTAAGTGGTCAATGGGAATGCCCCCAAGCTCAGAGGAAATGAGACTTACCTCCCAAGTCAACAGGGTGTCATGGCTCTGCAACTGTCCTCTGCATCTACTGAGATGAGAAAAATCAGCAAAGTGAGACAATGACATACTCCGGATCCCCTGTGGTCCCCACTCTAGCTAAGTTAGTTAGAAAAGTCTTGTCCTGGGACACCTCCATTCTGATCTCCCTCACATGTCACCTCCCCTGGGAAGCCCTCCTGGTTTATCCCAACCGAGATCAATTATTTCTGCTGTACGTGCCTTCTCCTGACATCTCTTGCCCACACCACCTGGTATTTATAGTTCTTTTGACAGGTGCTTGTGTCATCTACCCAGGAAGCTCCCTGAGAACAGCCAGAGCTCATGCCTTTGGAAACTCCCACCCAGAAAATGGGGCATGGCAACTAGAAGGTGCACCCAAAGACATTTGCTGATTAATTGAGTGATGAACTCCTATGCATCCTTCAACCCTTAGGAAGCCTTAGCGTTTGCTTCAAGTGCCCCAGGAAGCCTTAGAAGGATCAGGACAGACTCCTTCCCAGCTTTCAGCACAGGGCCTGGCATGGAGTAGATTATGGTGTGGAATCTACATAGCCCTCATCTCAGTCCTTAGACTTGCCTTCTTCCCTTGAAGTATGTGGTGGACAGGGTATTAAGTCTTTTGCAGACAGGGGCTGTGTGTCTTTCTCTGACACCCTAGCCTGTAGCCGGTGATCAGTAAATACTTGATTGCAGAATGACTTAATAAAGGCACGAGACCCCCCTTTCTCTTCTTCAGCCCTCATTTACTCATTCAAACAGACTTGATGGGTGCCTGATACACCCCACATTGTACTGGCCTGGAGATAAAGTGGTCTACACAAATTATCTCTGCCCTCGAGGAGGGGAAACAGGGAGAAAGAAACTAATGGATAGTGAGCCTGTTTTTTTTTTTTCATTTAATCCTCACAAGTGCTTCACATGTTGGGTAATCTCATTCTTTTTTGCCAATGAGTAAAAAGGATTATCCAGACAGAGTCAGTTGTCCAAGGTCATAAAACTAATAAGTGATGGGGCATCTGTTTGAATCAAGGACTGTCTGACTCCAAAACCCATTTTGCTAGGCTTCCTTTTTGGAGGGAGAGTTAGAAAACCATTTTTAAAAGAAGACAAACACATAATAACAGGAGGACAAGTGTGAAGCTACAAGACAGATAAACAAATTGCTGCAACTGACCAGGTCTGGTTTCAAAGGAATCGACACCTCTCCAGTCCACACCCCACAGAACTTCCTCAGGCATCCAGTCCCTGCAAAGGATAGACAGGCAACCCTTCCCAGGCATGAACCACCTCACGGGCAGCCCAGGAAGTGGGAATGGAGATGCACTCAGGAGCCTCAGCTTCCCCATTGAAACCTTAGTCAGGGCTGCTGCTCCTCCACCATCAGAACTTTCTAGACTCTTCAGGAAACTTCTTTTTCTCTTGGCATTTTCTCCCCCATCACAGGAGCAATTTTTATTTTTTCCTGCTTTCTTTTGTCTTTTCCATGTTCTGTTCCCTCCACGTGGGAACTGCAGTTTCCTCCCACTACCAGTGAAACTCTGCTCTTTCTTCAGGGGGCCATGTGAAGGTCTTCCGCAGCAGCAATTTTTTCTGCCCCTCCCCATCAGTTTCAGGGCCCTGCTTTGATTCCCCCAGCCTCTCGCAAGCCTTGCTGTTACACCTGCCCCTTTCCCTGCCTTCCCCACCTTTCTGCTGGCTGCTGGAGGGCAGGGCCATGTGCACTCATGAGACATCTCCTGCACTTAGTGCCCACCAGACACACCATGGGGTTGAAAGAAGAAGCACTTAAACCGGCTGTCATCACGGCTTAAAACATTTATCGTGGTCAATTTTTTACCCAACATTCTATTAATTTGTTTATTGTTTAACAAGGTAATCATCCTCAACATTTTCAGTGGCTGTCTAATATTCAGTCCAGTCCCCAGCCCACATACATTTATGGTGAGGCTGCCATGAGCAGGCACTGTGCAAGGCACAGGGAATCCAAAGAGAGACGCCATTTGCACCCTGCCTGATGGCTGTTAGGGCAACACACGAGTACTCACAGATTCAAACGATCATGAAATGTAAGTAGGCATCTACACAAACACACCCATTTGATGGATGAGAAAACAGAGGCACGGGGGAACTTGTACCAGGTCTACTTTGCAAAACCCTAGCAGAGCCCTGACTGGTCCCTACTCAGAATCCAGACCCCCAGCCAGGCCTCTCGCCAGCACACTCCTTTCTCAACAAAGGAATGTACTTCTTTATTAGTTAGACTTCCACAGAGTCCTAAATCAAACCAACGCATTCAAATTTTTAAAGTTTGATCAGCTGAGAAATAAGGATATTAAATATGATTAAATACGATTGCATTTGAGGGTACAGACTGTTCTTCCATTACCTGCTTTGATTAAAAAAAGCTATCTGGGCTGTGAGGTAGAAAAGTTAAATGCGACAAGAAGAAAAAGAAAAGTCTATCAGTTTGCTGTCATTCCTACTTTTTGTAAGAAAATAGTATTGTTTAAGATGTGTTCGTCACCACATCAAGAACACATGAGTTAGCATCTGCAGTTAATATTTTTCTCTCCTCCTCAATTGCTAAAAATAAGAGCGATTAGGAAGAATAAAAAGTTATTCCTATGATTCTTCAGGGACCATAAGAAAGGCTACATTTTTTTTTTTAATGGAACATAGACCAGAAGCTCGGATTCCTAAGCTGAAATTTAATTGGTGCAATATTGAAGTTTAAAGAGTAATAAAGTTTTTTGTCCTCGGGTTACAAGGGGAAAATTATCCATAACATTGTTTGGATTATAATATCTTGGCTGCTACCTTGGTCTATCTTTGTCCTGAGATTGTTATTATTATTACCGTTCTGACGGTTTTCCACATTTCACTCCTTCCGCTCCAGGTTTTGCAAGTGGAGCTGAGCTTCCAGGGAACTTTTCCAGATGGCTGGGACATTATGCGATCAAAACGGATTTGGGACAAAGGAATGGTATGAGTAAGTGCAGGTAGGGTCCTTTCAGCAATGCCAAATGTCATCTGCTTGAGAGATGAGATAAATGACCAAAAAAAAGGAAGGAGATAGAGAGAGAGAACTCTCGTGTAATAGCTCACTTATTTCCACCTTCTAATTGAAGAGTTGGCTGGAGCTCAAAACATGGCTCTGACCAACTTTAGCCGTTAAGATGCCTGCATCGCCACCAGAGGGAAAAGTAATCAATCACGAATTAGCCTTTTATTAGTGAAGGTTGAGACTGTCATTGAAAGAAAGGGGGAAAAAACACTATAAAAACAGTTTATGTCACAATCACTCAAAGATCTTCAGATCTTAGAAACCTACACTATGACCAAAATTAGAAACCAGACGTTGTTTGGAAAACATGAGACCTGCACTCCTCGCCCCCAAGTGTTCATGGACTTGGCATCAGCTAATTGCTCTACAGCAAGCGCCTGGGTGACTGTTTTCGCAGGGTTGTGACAGTGGAGACTTAAGTCTGGGGCTTTTTCAGGGCTCACTTCACCTGCAGAAGTATCAGGATATAGGATTGCTGGATGGAGTATAAATACAGGATGCTCAGTTACATTGAATTTGGGATCCACAACAAATAATCTTTTAGTATGTCCTACACAACTTTGGGAGGCTGAGGTGGGAGGACCGCTTGAGCCCAGAAGTTTGAAACCAGCCTGTGCAACATAGGGAGACCCCCATCTCTACTAAAAAGTAAATTAAAAATTAGCTGGGCATGGTGTCATGTGTCTGTAGTCTCAGCTACTTGGGAGACCGGGGTGAGAGGATCTCGGGATCCCAGGTGCTGGAGTGAGCCATGATCGCACCACTGCACTCCAGCCTGGGCAACAGAGTGAGAGCCTGTCACTATCAAAAAACAACAAACCAAACAAAAACTTACAACATATGTCTACCTAAGCATTATTTCTTGTTTATCTGAAATTCAAATTTTACTGGACATTCTGTATTTTATCTAGAGGCCCCAGGCCAGAGGCAAGCTGCACTTTAGCCTACCTTGTCTTTCCTGCATTTCCTCTTGGGGTCCTTCCTATCTGGGCCCCTGAAGACCCACAGAAGACTCAGGCTGTCTGGGGTCTCAGGCAGGAAGGAGCTGTTAATATGAGCAGGAGCAGCTGGGCATGGTGGCATGCAGCCCTAACTACTCAGAGGGCTGAGGCAGGAAGACTGCTTGAACTCAGGAGTTCAAGTCCAGCCTGGACAACATAGCAAAATCCCAGCTCTAAAGGAAAAAAAGAATGAGCAGAAGGGATGAGAACAAGACCTATTTCCAAGGGTACAACCTACAGTCCTGAGGCAGAACTTTCCAGAGAGCCCCTCCATGTGAAGATGCAGAAGAGGAGCAGAGAGTTCTTGGGATCCCCTGTCTGGAGTCCCAAGATACATGCTGCATGCTGGGCTCAGGGCTGAGACTTTTTATTTTTCTCTCATTATTAGGCACCTGCCACCAGGTGAGGAACGGTGCTCTCAAAAAGCCCAGGTGAGAGATTCTCAAACTTAAAGGTGCGTAAGCATCATCAGGGAAACTTGCCATCATCAGGACAGAGGCCCTGGCCCCATCCCCTGTAATCTCTGATTCAGTAGGTCTCAGGTGCACCCTGTAATCTGGATTCTAACAACCACCACACTCCCACCTATCCTCCATCCCCTACACGTCAGGGGATCCTGATCTAGGTAGATTCTCTGAGAAACACTGACCTGGGTTTGAGGCTTTCCCCAAACTCAGATGGAGGAAAGCATCCTTTTTAAAATACAATATTAAAAACATTTTCTCCAAAGATAATATCATTCATGAATCTGGCATTTCACAATTTGATTACAGGTAAATGTTATTTTAACAATGTGATGTAAAAATCACAGTAAACAGTAATTTTTCTACAAATGGATCATTCCTACAGAAATCAATTTTCTTGTCTCAGCCTATATTTTTGTTTCTTAAACTTAATATAATTTTCTCCATGATGAGGACTAAAGTCGAATTATTTATAATAGTTTAAAGACAGGCATATATGTTACTTCTGTGCTTGTTAGATAAATGTAATTACAAAGTTTTAGAATAATAAAAATGAAAATTATAAGATGAAAATAATTGCAGAATTTTAGATTTATAAGGTAAAAAGAAAGCCGTTGACTTACAAAAATGCAAGTTTGACTTGAAAGGGCATTTTCCAAATTAAGAATTAAGAAAATTCTCCCTGTTAAGTAAATAAGAGACGGTATTCTTGTACATATGTGATAATATAAAAATAATGCAACTATATTATTAAATTCATATGTAATATCATTAGACAAACCACTACTAGATACTAATAAAACCAGATCTTCTCATCAATGAATGTATGTCAAAATACAAGGAGGAATTTTGCCCTTACTGTTTTGAAAGTTCCATATGACTTAGACATTCAGTGTCAGAACAACACAGGATTTTCCCACAGGCTTTACACAATGGCCTAGCTAGGAAAACTTTTATTTATATTTTAAAGGTATATAGAAAGTTCTTGGGCTATTTTGAATACAGCACTTAGATAACACTAGAAAACATCATCGAAAGAAAATAAATTAAAATTGTAGTACGTGGTGTTATGAGTTGGTCGAATTGCAGCCTCTGAAAAGATACGTTGACGTTTTAACCCCTGCTACTTGTGACTCCAGCTTTATTCAGAAATAGGGTCTTTGCATATGTAACCAAGTTATGATGATTTCCTGAGGGTGGTCCCTAATCCAATATGACTGGCGTCCTTAAGAGAAGAGGTGAATTTGGACACAAACTCACACTCAGAGGAGACACAGTGGGAAGATGAAGGAAGAGATCAGACTGATGCTGCCAGGGGCCACCAGAACGGGGAAGAGCCAAGAAAAGATCCCCCGAAGGGCCTTTGGAGAGAGAAAGACCCTTCCAACACCTTGGTTTCGGACTTCTAGCCTCCAGATCTGTGGAAGATCATGTTTCTGTTGTTTTAAGCCACCCAGTTTGTGGTGCTGTATAGGGCAGCACTGGGAAACTCACGTATGTGGATTTTGTTACAAGTCCGCTGAAAAGGCTTCATTTTGTTTTTTCAAAACAATAAAGTGAAATGTTAAAAAAAAATTAAGTCCTCCAGGGACAGTGGCTCATGTGTATAATCCCAGAACTTTGGAAACCCGAGGTGGAAGAATTGCTCAAGGCCAGGAGTTCGAGACCAGCCTGAGAAACATAGCAAGACCCTTGTCTCAACAAAAAATTTAAAAATTAGCCCAGCGTGGTATTGTATCCCCGCAGCCCCAGCTACTCAGGAGGCTGAGGCAGGAAAATCCCTTGAGCCCAGGAGTTTGAGGCTGCAGTAAGCTGTGATCACGCCACCGCACTCCAGCCTGGGTGACAGAGTGAGATTTTGTTTGTAAAAAATGAAAGAAAGAAAATGAAGAAAAGGGAAGGAGGGAAGGAAGGAGGGAAGGAAGGAAGGAAGAAAGGAAGGAAGGAAGGAGGGAAGAAAGGAAGGAAGGGAGTGAGAGAGAGGGAGGGAAGGAGAAGGGAAGAGAGAGAAAGAAAGAGAGGGAGAGAGGGAGGGAGGGAGAGAGGGGGAGACAGAGAGAGAGAGAGAGAGAAAGAAAGAAAGAGAGAGAGAAAGAGAGAGAGAAAGAAAAAGTTGGAGTGAAATCCGTCACGAACCTGTTAGAAAATGACAGCTTCTTGGGTGAGCCCCAGTTTACTCTTACAAATGGACCTCCAGCTGCCCAGTGGGTTAGTTCTTCCACATCTGTCTGAATGCTGCTTTTTATGTTCCTTGGCATGTCTCTTTGTCTCTAAGTACCCCTCAATCTGCCTCCCTTTGCCAAGGAACTACACTTCTAATGTCCCCCTCAACCCTGGAGGGGCTGACAAGGGTGCATTTGGCTGTCCTCTGGAGCACTGTACCCAAACACACTCCCTGCTGTGAAGCAGCGTCACCCAGTACTGATAACCAGCTTGTTTGCATCCAATGAGACAGAACACCCCTACAAAACGACCTACAGGAAGAGTGTTAATTCCTGGCAGACAGGCAGCAAGGGACAACAGATGTCTAGGATTCTTTGGAAGCTGGTCCCACACAAGGCTCAGGTAAGCTGCCAGGGCAGATGGAGTCTTATCTGCATGTGCCCCACTTGCAGCACAACTGAGGGGCCCAGGAAAGCCATCTGCCCTGGTTTTACACCGTGGAGAATGTGACTCACTGAGCTCAACTATTGAAGGACGTCCCATTCTTGCGGGGACTGGAACAGGGCCTGGCCAGCTCCCCCTTACCTCAAGATGTTGCATGCCTAGCACGTTCCACAGTTATTCTTTTTTTTTTTTTTTTTTTGAGACAGAGTCTCACTGTGTCACCCAGGCTGGAGTGCAGTGGCACGATTTTGGCTCTCAGCAACCTCTGTCTCTCAGGTTCAAGCAATTCTCCTGCCTCAACCTCCCGAGTAGCTGGGACTACAGGCGCCTGCCACCACACCAGCTGATTTTTGTATTTTTAGTAGAGATGGGTTTTCACCATGTTGGCCAGGCTGGTCTCAAACTTCCAAAGTGCTGGGATTACAGGTGTTAGCCACTGTGCCTGGCCTCCACAGTTATTCTCGACAACTACAAGCAAGAAATGGAGAAGTGGCTCAGTCCAAGGCCACCCAGAGAACAGCCCCGCACCTGCCTCTCTCCAAAGACCCTTGATCATGCTTTTCTCACTCAAAGCTTTCAACTGCTCTCTCTAACCCAGCTCCAGGCTAATTCCCTTCTTGCCCAGTATTTCTCAAAACAGCGAGACCTTTATTTTATGAACGTCTCGGCCTGCCTGTATAATGCCACACTAACTACTGCTTATACGACAGTTGTACAGAAAAGATGAGGCAGGCAAAGCAGCTGGCCCCGAGCCTGTGCATAGCAGGTACTCAACAAAGGCAGTCATAGGTGTCTTCACATCACACAGGTGGAAGGCCTGCTCAGCCTGAGCCTTAGAAACTGAAAGCCAGGCAGAAGGGAATGGGATTCTCTTTATCTGGCAACACTAGGACAGATATCAAAAAGGCAACATGCTTCTTAACTGCCTTTTATTTTTGAAGCCCCCATTTCAGACACTTTCAAAGTCATTCAGTCAGAAATTACTGCAAGCCTGACTTGTGTGGGCCAGTGCTCCGGCTCCTGAGGGAGAGACATGGAAACCAGGCCCCTGACAAAACCTGCAGGAAACATGGGCCTTCAAGAATAGACTTATGAGAGGATTCGTTTGAACACTGTCAGGTAGGGTCAATCTTTTTAGGCTTCCTGGAGGAGGTGCCTGAGCTAAGTCTCAGGGCCTGAGAGTTCATTGTCAGTGTGAAGACTGAGCTCTCCTGGATCCTCCCAAGCATTTATGGAATGAAGTTCACGTGCATTCCGTACAGAAAGCAAATTATTTGTGAGGTCCCAGGATGGGAGAGGGGGATTTTGATAACCAAGATTTAGCCTTAAATATCTCTTCACTTCCTACAGGGAAGCCTTGCCTAACTCCAACCTCCTGACCCCAACTAGTCAGAAGCCCTGAATTTATGCCCCCATGGCGCCCTTCCTTCTCCTCATGGAGCTCATCAGAAATGTGATTGATCATCTGTGTGGTCCTTGCCTCAATGTCTGTTCTCCCCGACAGATTGAGATGACTACAAGGTACAGATATTCCTGACTCCCATCTCCCTGTTCTAGCTGATCCTGGTACAGTGACTCACACAGGATAGGTTCTTAAAAAAATGTTTGCTAAATCGATAAAATCCTCCAAGGTCTTTCTTCTTTTTTAACTTTCATTTTAGGTTTGGAGGTACATGTGAAGGTTTGTTATATAGGTAAACTCATGTCACAGGGCTTGTTGTACAGATTATTTCGTCATCCAAGTATTAAGCCTGGTACCCAATAGTTATTTTTTTCTGCTCCTCTCCCTCCTCCCTCCCTCCACTCTCAAGTATACCCCAGTGTCTGTTGTTCCCTTCTTTCTGTTCATGAGTTCTCATCATTTAGCTCCCACGTATAAGTGAGAACATGCTGTATTCGGTTTTCTGTTCCTGTGTTAGTTTGCTAAGAATAATGACCTCCAACTTCATCCATGTTCCCACAAAAGACATGAACTTGTTCTTTTTATGGCTGCATAGTATTCCGTGGTGTATATGTACCACATTTTCTTTATCCAGTCTGCCATTGATGAGCATTTAGGTTGATTCCATGTCTTTGCCATTGAGAACGGTGCTGCAGTGAACGTTTGCGTGCGAAGTGCGGTCACTTAACCAGCAGCATGGATGCCGTCTGGAGCTCGTAAGACATGTGTCATCTCAGGTCCCACCCAGAGCTGCTGAATCAGAGCTGGGATTTTAACAAGCTTCCGGGTGATTCACGCACATTGACATTTGAGAAGTCCCAAGGCCCAAAGACACATCTGAAACTTGGAGAGGGGTGGGGAAATAGCAGTGGAAAGGTAAGAGTTGGATGGAACTACAGACCTTTAGCAGTCTGCCCAAATGCCCTCCACTGACTCTCCTTCCATCCCTCATCCTTCATTTCTTTGGATCTTAAGCACCTCCTCCAGGAAGCCCTCCCCAAGTCCCACTGGATTGAGTTAGAGGTCTCACCAGCATGCACCCTCCACACTACAGTTTTATTTTAAATTCCACCCTCCCCCCACCCACCCCCAACCTCCGCCTTGGTGATCTATCTCCCCCAGAGGCTTTGGAGCAAAGGACAGAAATTTATTTTGAAAACTTCGTGTCCCTAGTGGCTAAAAGAGTCACTGGAAGCAGGTAGGTGCTCAGTAAATAATTACTGAGTGACCAATTGACCCTTAAACTTCAGTCTTCTGACTCTACAGCCACGCCCTTTCCACCTCCCCTGCGGGCGTCTCAAGCCAGGACAGGCTGGGGTCCTACCCGCCGGCACTTCATCTGTGCAGGGATACTCAGAGGAGGCACGTGGGTTTATTTAAAAGCGCATGTTCCCGAAGGGAGAGGTGGTATTTCTTGGTGTTGAGTGAAGTATGAAGAAAAGGAAAGGGTGCATGGCTACGTGGCGAGAAGCTGTGAAGTTCAACTGTAAGACATCTGTTTACCCAGGAAGGGTAAACAGAGTTCTGAAAGAAAACACTGAAAATCACTCCGCCGTGGAATGGGCTTTTCTGCCAGGTGCAGGCCACTCAAGCAGCTGCAGAAGAATCAACAGGCAGGGACTCCAGCATCCACCCACAGAGTCAGGGAGGGCCCCTCCAAGGTTCTTTCCAATTCAGTTTCAAGATCTAGGCCAAGAGTCTGCAAATTGTCTTCGAAATGGGCAAGGAGGTAAAAATGTGGGGCTTGCGGTTGATGCTGTCTTTGTTGCAACTACTCCACTCTGCCACTGTGGCTGGGAGGCAGCCTTAGATAAGATGCAAACCCATGGGCATGGCTGAGTACCAGGGAAATGCTAATGACAAAAGCAGGTGGGTGCCCCCACAGACCCTGGTTTGCTGACCCTTGATCTAAAATAAAACTGAGACAAAGCTAAAGTAAGAGTAGACTGCCCACTTTGGATTCTCAAAGGCTCAGGGCAGACGCTGTGGTTGTCTCTCTCTGGAATTTACCCCATCTTTAGCTGATCTTTGACCAGGGTTACACTGAGCCCTCTGGGAACTCTTCCAAGCTGTAGAAACAGCTGATGAAAACAAAAGTATTTCAACTAAAGAAGATAAACCGAATATGCCCCCACTCCCAGTTGAGGATAAAAAGAGGTTGTGACACCCACCTTTTTGTATTGCAATCAATTATTTCCATCAGTGAGGACCAACATTTCTTGATCGTGCATGCACAGAAGGGGGCACACACCAGACAGAGAGAGAGAGAGAGAGAGAGAAAGAGAGAGAGAGAGGAAGATGGAGATTAGACATGATGCCTATCTAGTGGATATTTAAAATGTTACAATTAGTATTTCCCTCCAGTTAAAGAGGCTCTCCCATAAAATGTACAAGTGGCGTTTGGACAATAAAACTGATGGGTTTATAGAGTCAAGTCATCGCCCTGTCCAGGATCCCATTAAGAAGCTCTGCTACTTTGATGCAGAGCTGTGGCCTCCTGCCTCTATTATATTATCCTCTCTCGCCTCCATCCAAAATCAGGCTTCACATCCATATTAGAAGGCTGAAAACGCTTGGCTCGTAGGCATCCTGTGTGACGAGAGCATTCATTTTATTTATTTAAAGCTTGGCTTGCCTGGATGGTCCCCAGAGATAAAGCATCTTATATTCATGGGGGTCCAGGTACCGTTGGAAGAGCATTTATTCCAGTACCGCTGCCTTTGAGCCAAGGCTAAAAGCACTTTCTCAGAAATAAGGAATCAGGAAATCTACAATGGGAGCATAATGTTAATATCTCTGTTAAAATAATATCCAATAGCTCTTTCAAACGAGTATATCAAATGGGTGCTTCTCGAGCCATGAGTCAACTGGCTTCATTCATCAAGGCCAGAGAGGGGATGGGTAGCAGGAGAAGGCTGCATGCTCCCTTCCTGCAAAGCTCTCTTTGCAACGATGAAACCGGACAACACCAGGCGGCCCAGTTTTTCCCTCAGGTTCTGTCGCTTAAATAATTCACACGGTCATGCACAGAAAGCTCAAAACACAAATGAGAGCAATAAGAACTTACTCTGGGTGACTTGATCTGTAAGTTTCTTCAGCAAATACTCATTTCACATGAACTATGTGCTGAGAACTGTTTAGGCTGTAGAGGCAGAGAAAAAGAATAAAAATAAAGCTTTTGTCTCCCAGTCCTCCTAGTGAAATGGGGAAATAAACAAGTAATTCGAATATAGACCAAGCTAAAATAAAAATAGTACGATGGTAGAGGTGCATAGAAAAAATGTTAAAGTTAGGAAGGGGTGTGAGTGTGGAATTGGCAGTTGCATAGAAGTGATATTTAATCTGGTTTTTGAAGTTTAAATCAGAGTTTACAAGGTCGAGAATAGCTCTTGTCCTGGGCGGTAATTCTCTTAATTTATTTTGTGGATATATCTCCATTGACATTGTGATAGCTGATAACCGACTTCCGCAGAGGAATGAAGCCGCCTTGCAGGGCCACGCAGACCCACTGGGAAAAAAGCAAGGATTAAATAGCCAATTACAAATGAATATTTACCTGATAGATTGGGATAGATTAGGAGGGGAAGTAAGAAGGATGCGTGAAAATTGCACACACTAAGAATGAGGAATGGTCTGTAATGGGAATGGGACAAAGGACCAGCCGAAAAGGTAGCCTAGAGGTCATAAAGGGCTCCACTGGCCAAGATAGGGAATTCGAGGCTTATCTTGTGAGCCAGGATTTACCAAAGTATGCTCCATGAAGCAATTCCATAAGGTACTAATAGGTTTTACCGAAATAAACTTGGGAGACGCTAGGATAAACCCTGCAGGACTTCTCAGAGCCTTTAATATTTTAGTGCACACAGGCATTCCCAAGAGGGAATACAAAAGATATAATAGTTCCCCAATATTTTATCATAGCATCTTTTAAATCATTTTAAGAGAGAGATCTCATGGGATTTGTGTTCTAAAGAATAGAAATTGGGAAATGCTACTAAAGCCTCACAGAGCTGTAGAGTGTTTCTGGGAAGAGGAGTAACGCGTAGATTTTTCAGATGGAAGTGTAACCCTGGCAGCAATAAAATACTGAAACAGGATGGGAGAAGGATAAAGCTTTGTGACCGATTTCACATGCAAAATCAGGAGCCAATCATGATTTGTGGTTCTGACTTTGTCACTGAGAAGATGCTGCAGAAAAGTGAGATAAAGGGGAACCTAGGAGGAGGAACCCGTGAGACTGAGCCATTTGGACAAGTTAATCCAACAGTGCCCCTTTCACCATATTACTCAGAAGACAAGTGACTGATGGCTGCAGCATTATTTTAAGCTCATTTTCTTCTGAAAAATCAAGAGGAGGACGAAGTTTTTAATGGAATGCTACGAAATGCATATTAATTATTACCAGGACTTGAGTCTTTTAGTGCAATACATATTTATAAACCTTTGTGGAGCATAGATCATTTGCCTAATAGAGCAAGACTGCTCTAAAGTCAACCATCCTAATCTATCAGGTAAATATCCATTTATAATTGGTTATTTAATCCTTGCTCTTTTCCCAGTAGGTCCGAATGGCCCTGCAAGGCTGTTTCGTTCCTCCGCGGAAGTCTGTTATCATCCATCACAATGTCAATAGAGATATATACATTAAAGAAATTAGGAAAGTCACTGCCCAGGACAAGAGCTAACATTTAGACTGAGAGAAATGCAAAACATAATGAAACAGCTGCTGTGGGTGAGGAGGAGAGAATTTTTCATTTTAATAACCAGTCATACTCCAGTGCAGAGAGGCAAAAATAGAAAGATGGCAGCGGTAAGCAGTATTTTGGCTGAAATTTTCTGATCCTTCCGAACAAGTCCCTGGACAGAACCCCTACTCCCAGAAAAGGAGAAAGGCATAGATTCTGCACCCCTAAATCCTTCACTTTGTACCACCACCTCCTTATACACACACACACACACACACACACACACACACACACTTCATTTTATTCTATGTATTTTAGGAATCTCAAAATCAGGCTGTTCATTGAGCATCTATTTATCATGTGCTTGGTGCTTCTGCTTATCAGATCTCATTTACCAAAGAAAAATCATGATATTCTTTCACTATTGGAGAAATTGAAGTTTGGAGAACTGGAGGGACTGCCCCCAAGTCCCACAGCCAGTAGTGACAGAGCTGGGATTTGAACCTGGGTACTGGTCCTTTCCCTACAGTCGCTTCTCCCACTAGGACAGATTCGTCCAGGAAGCACTCCAGGTACATTGGTCAGGAGGAGACCCTGGGGTCAGGAGCATTTTCTGAGCCAAAGGAGATTTGGGAGCAGAATGCTTGGCAAAGAGGGGGTCAGAGGTCTTTTGTGCCCCAGGACAGGAAGGCACCCCACCTGTCTAGGTGGCCTAGAGAGAGACCCCAGAGGAATTCGAAGATCCTGTGGAAGTTGATAATTATTCAGTTTCCTCCTGCTAATCTAACCGGTCCTGAATTTGAGACAAGAAAACTTTTGTGTTTTGTCGTTGCTGTTCTTTTGCAGGACTCATTTTGTCAGTTACACTAACATGACACCCACCCCAACTGAGAAGCACATCAGACAACAGCTACTGCTAAAGTGTGGTAAGGGCCTGGAACCTGGGATTTATGCTCCCCAGCCCCCACACCATGGTGCCCCCCCACCCTCTTCCATGCCCCTGGTGGCTCCTAGGACACTTCCATGGAATCCTGGTCTTGGAGACCATTTATAGCCGTGGCTCAAAACCACCAAGTAGGGCTGGCCTGCAAGTGGCCCACATGGCTCTCCGCTGGGGCATAAAGGCCACCTGAGAATGGTGAGGAGAAGGGTTCCCAAATCTATATAAGCCCAGCTGACATTCACTCCCTTCTGGTGTGAATGTTTTCAACATCAGAGTCCCCAGTTGTATGCTGTGTGCCAGGACTTATGGATAGTTGTAGAAAAGGATGCTTGGGATCAAAGACCAGCCATACAGAGCCAGAGGTTTCAAAGCAGGCTGAGAGCTCAGCTTCAAATGCTGTCAGTCAGACCCCTGGTAGAACGAACACTGTTTGCAACTCTGTGGGAAATTGACACAAGTGGTCAAAGGAAATGAAAGGGCATTGACTGAACCTCCGTGGATCTCATTTCATCACCGGTGTAGAAATTGCTGTTCCCTTATTATAGATGGAGAAACTGAGGCACGGGGAGCCCAAGCCTGTATCTGAGGTCACAGAACTGCTGGGCGGGGAAACCTCTGGAGGACTGGGCCCTGTCTGTTTGCTAAATGGTATTTTTGCCATCAAGTCCCACTGTATAGAGAAAATACGGTAATATCTTATTTCTCTGGGATCGTCAGAAAATGAACTGTTTCACCAAGTAGATTTTCCAGGTAACTGAAACATATACCTTTGAGCCCCAAAACGTTTTAAGATTTTAATTATTTTAATGGAAACATTTAGTCTGTTCTTAAAACAGCCTATTCAGTGTGATTAACCTTGTCTCATTGGCTCAGGGCCATCAGTACGAACTGCGGCTCTGTGCTGGGATGTAACCCAGTGACAGAGCAGCACCAGGAGGTTCTAGCAGCAGGTCGCCAGTCACCTGGACCACTGCAGCAGTTTCCAGCTTTTTCCCCCCAGCCCTTCCTCACTAACCCCTTCCTCCCAGCAGTCAGGGGGCGCCTTACAAATGCCAGCTGCCCACGCATTCCCTGCTTAAAATCTTCAGTGGCTTTCCATCATCTGCTGGCTGTAGCATGGACCACCAGGCATCTGGGTTCTCCCCACCCATCACTTCAGGGACCCCTTCCCATTGGGGCCTTTCCCAGTATGCTCTGGTAATGCTGAGCTGTGCGTGATCAATTCCCCAAACAATGCGAGCTGCCGCCTGCCTCCTGGCCTTAGGAGAGGCTGTCCTCTCTGCCTAGGATAGCCATTCTTAAAGTGTGCCCTGAGGACCCCTGAGATCACAGAACCTCTCAGGGGGCACCCAGGTCCTCCATTTTCCTGTTTCTTTTATGTATAAGAACAGATCTTTTTCCTATGTGCATCAGCTGTACTGCAACCAAAGCAACATCTTACAACAAATGTGGGGCCAGATACGAAGATCCAACTGTCTTCTGATAAGTCAGGCATTGAAGAAATGTGCAGAAATGTTATATGAGGTCATTTTTTCACTAAGGTTTTTTTGTCTTGTTTTGGAAAGAAAATTTTGTTAAAAAAAAAAGAAAGAAATACATATATCTTTCAATTTACATTTGCAGTTAATGGATTTATTATTATTTTTAATGAATTTGTAAATATTTTTGTGATTTCTCAGTTTTTATTTCTGACATAGTAAATATTGATAACTATCACCCACATAAAAGCTCTTTAGGGTTCTCATTAATTTATAAGCATGTAAAGGGGTCCTAGTGAGTTAGGAGGTGGGATTCTAAATGTGGGGCTTGGACACTGGACCAAATTGAGGACTAGCTAAAACAGGGCCAGGACAGAAGCAGCTTTTGATAAGGCACGCCTACCAGTGCGCCATGTCAGTTACCATTGCCATGGCAACACTGGGGAGTTCCTGTCCCTTTCCATGACAATGACCTGAAGACTCAAAAGTTATTACCCCTTTCCTAGAAATTTCTGCATAATCCACCCCTTAATCTACATGTAATTAAAAGTAGGTATAAATATGACTGCAAAACTACCCTCAGCAGCTACTCGCTGCCTTTACAGCCCCAGAGTAGGGCTTTAGAGAGCATCTTTATGATCACTTTTTCAGCTCTGGAAAGGCCTTTGTTTATGCTTGGGTTCATGGGAGTAATGTGGAGAACTGAGATTGTCAGGAGCCTGTCCTGTAGATACCAAGGGTACAGTTGTGATGTAAGAAAAGAAGGGAAACCCTGGGTGCAAAGGGAAATTCCACTAGTTACAAGCTGTGTGATTTGGGGCAAATTGAATCTCAGTTTCCTTACAGAAAAATAGAGATCATCATATTCTCCTCTTAGCATTTTCTAACAATTAACTAAATCCTATAAGGTGTTTATTGTAACCCTGGTTACATAGCAAGCACTCTATAAATGGAAGTTGCTATTATTGTTATTATTACTATTATTTTGTGGATTTTCCAGTCCTATCATTGACATTTATTCAGTATGATGAGATATGAAAGCTACTTTGGAAGTGTCACGTGGAGAAATGATGGCATATGTTTGAGGGATTTTATGGGCAATTCAAAGAATACAAAGCCCAGCATCTAGTGAATACTGCCAAGCTGTCTGTCTCTCCTTCTCCCTAGGCACTGATTTTGAAAACCAATCAACCTTATGGAATCAGGGTACGTTGTGCAACACTCCCTGTGTCTCCCTTTCCCTGCAAAACTCCAAGAGCCGCACCCAGCTACCAGGAACTAATTCCGGAGGAAGCAGGGAAGTACGTATCCAGTGTATGCCAGGCTCCATTTTCATTGTGCATCATTCATTCATTCATTTAGCAAATATTGACCGAATGCCAACTCTCTGTGCCGGGAATTGTGCTAAGATCTGGGGATTCCACAGCTAACAAAATGACAGACTCTGGGCTTGTGGAGTTCACATATTAGTGGGAAAAACAGACAAAACCAAGTAAAAACACAAGTGGAAAAATACAAATTATAATAAATGTTAGGAAGAAACAATAATTTATCCACCACTACAATCCTATGAGATCATGCAAATTATTATTCCTAGATCATGCAAATTATTATTTTCTAGATGACAAAACTGAGGCTCAGTGAGGTGTCACTGTGAACACGTGGTGATGACTATAACCATCCACCTGCTCCAACTCTGATGAGCTCCTCTGATGGGGACATGGTTAAGAAGCTGTAGATACTGTCACCAAATGGCTGTGTGACCTGAACAAACTTCCTAACCTCTATGATTCTTCACTTGCTCTATTTTTAAGAAGGACAAGAGAAATGCACGAAAAACTCTTATCACAGTACTTGTCATTCAGGAAACACCCCAAAATAATAACAATTATAATTGCCATTAGAGTAGCTTCTATATGACTACTAAAGTGTTGATGGGTAGATATCTCAGAGGATTCTGTATCCAAGGATAAATAATCCACGTGCCAATGAAACACCCCACTTAGTAAAATGTGCCCATCTCAATCACTGTCTTGGGTGAGCTACCCATGCCGCCTGCAGTTTCATTTATTCTGCAGGAAAAAAGGAAGGTGAAATCCAACCCAACCTCTTTCCAAGTGATCCCCAACTCAGAATGAATGAATTTTGAATGAAGGAAGCCTTGGGTCCACATTTATTTGGAAGATCAATAACAACATACAGAATTGAAGATGCGAGTTCCTAAACTTCCCACTGAGGGCCCTAGATGGGCCACTTCTGAGGAACAGCTGTCTCAGTTTAGGAGGAGGGCTCCAGATGAGCCTGGCCTCCAAGCTGAGCAATTCTGCAAAATGGCAGCTTCCCAGAGGGCTCTACTTCCATTTCAGATTAGGGGTGTGCCATCATCTTGAAAGACCCTGGGCCTTTATCCCAGGTCGATCTACTGATGCCCAGATCCCAGCACCCTGGAACAGGAAGCCGTGCAGAGCCAGTCCTGGTCCCCATTAAAGCCCTGTCCCCCTCCCTGCTTCTTTCTCAAGCTCCCCTTCCAGCTCCCAGCCTTATGACTGTGTCTTCCATTCTCCACCCTGCTCTTGACCTTGGGTATGATAGCTTAACCCTGTGCAACCTCAGCTGAACAGTGTCTGGGTCCCCATTCTAGCTTTCATTGCTCTTTGACTGGCATTGCTGAGACAACCCCATTTAAGGAAGGACCTGATTATGTGGACACTTTAGGCTGAGCTGAAAGCAGCTCTCTAGCTGGCTGTCCCTCACCTGACATAACCCTGAGTCAATCATTTATTTCAGCAAACATTTCTTGGGCATCTACAACGTGGTAAGCATTAGACTCAATTCTGGGTGCACAGACATGAAAATAATAGTGCAGCACAGTGCTCAGAAGCCCAGGTTCTAAGACCAGATGCCTTTGAGGTTAAATCCCAGCCTCTCTGCTTCTCAGCTGCAACCAGTCCTGAGTGGGCTTCGTAATTTCTTCCAGTCTCAGCTTCCTTATCTGTCAGGGGGCTATTAAGAGTACCCATTGCATAGGGCTATTCCCGCCATCAAAAAGGACGGTGCACAATAAACACTCAGCTAGTACAAATTCTTATCAATATTAGGGCATGGTCCTGGTCCTCCAGGAGGTTATTGGGGCAGATCAATAAGCACATGGCTTTAGTTTGTCTTCATAATGCAATTGAGAAGATAAGAAGTAAAGAAAGATGAGAGGTGAGAAGAGACAAGGGGCTTTCTGCTTTCATGGAAAACCTCCTGAGATTCAAAGAATGCTGTGCTCCAGTCCAGCTGGCTCATGAGAGAGTGTTCCTATAACTACAGACCAAACACAGGCAAGGTGAAGACGGTGTGTCTGTCTCATGCTAGGGCCAACTGGGGTCCTTAGGGCTTGGTCTGATGAGAGCTGCCAAGAAGGAGCAAGCCTGACAAAATCTGGGGGTGGAAAAGATGCTGGGCAGCAGAGTCAAGCTCCCCAGAGGCCTCTATGGACTAAAGGACATTCCAACAAAACGAATTGTTGCTGGCCTAAATGAAAAGCTTGTACATGGGCCTTCAGTATAGTCTAGAATGTGAGGCCAAGAACATTGTTTTTTCCATTGCAGGATTCCTAGAATCAAGAGCACAGCACAGCCCAAAGAAAGAGTGCAATGAGTATCGGTTGATGAATGAACGACATGGGGGTTGGTTGTGTAACAGGGGTCTCAGAACCTGCCAGTGATGGAAAGAATTGGTGGTTTTAGTCAACAGTAAACCCAATATAACTCAAGACTGGTTTGCAGCCTCTAGAAAAACATCTGCCTGAGGCTGATCTGTAAAAATACAATACCTAGGGTGGGAGCAGGGATAGTTCTAGCTCCTCCAGAAAGCACAGGTCATCTGGAAGAACGGAGAAGTCTTGGGCACAAGCCTTGGCAAGGGACACAAAACAGCTGAAGTGAAAAGATGGCACGGGGCTTGAAACTATGTCAGGTTAGAAATGGTGGAGGACTAAGGACATTCAGGGTGGAGAGGAGAAGACCAAGGGGACATGTGAGCTGTGTCCACATGCTTCTCAATGCTTGTTGTAGGGGATGGGGAACAAACACATTCTGAGGGTCTTCCCAAGAATAGTGGTCTCATGGTGGCAGATTACAATGAACACGCTGAATCAGAAAAATCTCTCCAGCCAGGCACAGTGGTGTGTGCCTGTAATTCCAGCTACTTGGGAGGCTAACATGAGAGGATTGCTTGAAGCCAGGAGTTTGAAACCAGCCTGGGCAACATAGCAAGACTCTGTCTCTAAAAAGAAACAAACAAAAATATCTTTTCAATAGGCAGAGCTGTCCAAGACCTGGGTGCATTCTGTGGTTAAGACTGAGTTCCCCATCAATGAAGGCACTCAAGCAGAGACTGGATATCCACTGCCCTGAGCCAACAATGCTGTAAGCATCTTTCTGTCTGTTCTTCTATCATCATATTTTCCCCGACCCTCTTCTTCTGCCTGTCCCCGTTCCACATTTAAGGATGCTTGTGATTACTTTGAGCCACCAGATAATCAAAGACAATCTCCCTAGTTTAAGGTCAACTGATTAACAACCTTAATTCCACCTGTACCTTAATTACCTCTTTGTCATGTGAGAGAACACATTCCCAGGTTCCAGGGATTAGAGTGTGGACATTACTCTGCCAGCCACAGCAAGTGCTCCGTGCACAGTGCTCACATTGTTGTGATTCACAGCATGTGAACCAAAGGCCTCTAGTCCTTGTGTAGCTGCGAAGTCCCCTCCACTATCTGCTCAGGGCAGGGCATGCAGTAACAGGTGACCAGGGCACAGTGCCTAAGGGCCCAGCTTCATCTGTCACCCCCAGGGTGTTTATTATGGCTAAGGTAGGGCTGAGGAGCATTTGCCTCCTGTCACTCTAGGACCCCTGTATAAGGCATGTGGAAGGACAGAGCACACACGTGCCCTGGAGAGCAGCATCAGGAACATGTATCTACTGAAGACACCGCATGTGGGAGCAGAGCCTAGGAGAATCTGTGCAGATGCATGAGGGACTCGCTTTCAGGACAGATGTTCTCTGAGTGCATGAAACTGCAGCCACAACCTCTTGCCCTTAGACAAAAGGGCATGATTAGAAAAATCCAACATGTTCAAGAGGTTTCAAGTAGAACAAATTTGAAAGATCAGGGTAAGGTTCTGGCACATTCGCCTGACCCAGGGACTGCACCTGTTGCCTTTCCATAAGCTCCCTCATCAATCCTCAAGGAAACCTCATCAGGAAGACTTCTTTTGGTCCCTGCCTTTCAGAGGATCAAAATGACCCTCAAAATGGCTACAATTACTAAGCAAATAAGTGATCAAAGCTGGAATCATATTCAGGTCCCACGGTTTGGAAGTCTTTGTTTTTCACAACACGCTTCATTGCCCAGGGCAGAGAACGTCACGTCTTTTGTGCGGCATCTTCAAGCCCATCCAGCAGGTGGAGATGAGGAGGGGTCCTGGGATATTCAAGTTTCTCACTCCACAGCTAAGACTGTCTCCCATACTGCACTGATCTTAGGGAATTACCTCTCAATAGCACTACCACTTTAACTCCTGTTCAGTGCAGAAAATTTGAAAAATATAGAAAAACAGGAAAAAATTAAAATTACCTAGAATTAGATATTATCATCATTTGAGGTATCATATAGATATGTATTGCTTTTTGATAAAGTAAAATTTTTCTGCTCATAAATTTTTATGGCTTATTTTTCACTTTATAGACCATAGACACTTTCCTGTATCATTATCTCTTCTTCCATCGTATCCATTTTCTAGCTGTATGTGGATGTAGCGCAATTTATTAAAACACCCTCTATTGTTGGACAATTAGATTTTTGTGGGGTTTTTTTCATATTATGATTTTGCAATAAAATCCTGGTAGATAAAACTGCACATATAATTGAGAGTTTCCACAAGACACATTTCTAGAAATAGAATGGGCCGGCCGAAGCATATGAACATTGTTAAGGTCCTTGTTGCAGACTAACGAAAGGCCTACAGATGCTCCCCTTGGCTGTGTATGAAAGTGTCCCTTTCCCCACAACCACAGTAATGCTGAATTTTATCTTTTTTAAAAAAATCTTTGCTTCTGTAGGCTTCTTCGTTTTAAGGGGTCCCGTTTGGCATTGCATGGATTAAACAGAAGTATATGTGCAATGGTCCTCTTCTCCTAGGATTTAACTCAAAAATCAGCAAATTTTCTGTAAGGACCAGACAGTACATATTTTAGGCTTTGCAGGCCATACAATCTCCGTTGCAACTGCTCTACCAATGAAGCACAAAACATATAAACGTTGACTGTTGAACATATGAGCAGCTATAGACAATAACTTGTAAATGAGCATAGCTGTGTGTCAATAAAACTTTATTCACAGATACTGAATTGTGAATCTCATATAACTCCCACGTATCATCAAATATTATTCTTTTAAGTATTTTTCAACCACTCAAAAATGCAAAAACAATCTTGTATGGGTCATAGAAAAACACATGGTGCGCACAGGCCATGCTAAGCCCAAGGGCCTTTTTTTGCTGTTCCTCTGGTTTAACCGAAGGCTGCATGTGCACAGGACCCTTATGCCTTTAAATGTCTCTACAAGGAAGACTTTTTTCCAAATGTGTAATAGTTTTCAACATTGGCTACACATTAGAGTTATATAGAAACTTAAAAAAAAAAGCCAGCACTGGACCCCACCCCAGCTGAATTAAATCAGGCTCTGTTAAAGGTGCATATGGACATGGCTGGTGTAACTCTCTCCATGTGACTCCAAGGCTCAGCTACAACCTTGCTTAAATTAGTCAGACAAACCCAGCTCAGTTCCACTAGGCCCCATGCCTGGGCCACCTTAACTTGCGATCCGAGGAGCTGCCAAGAAGATAAACGATCTGATAACTAGTCGGGCGTGGTGGTGTGCACCTGTGGTCCCAGCTACTTAGGAGGCTTAGGCAGGAGGATTGCTTGACCCCAGAAGGTTGAGGCTACAGTGAGCCGAGATTGCACCACTGCACTCCAGCCTGGGCAACAGAGTGAGATAATGTCAAAAAACAAAAACAAAAAACAAAAAACCCTGGTTAGAGGAGGTGAAATGCATTGCATGACAATCTCAAGTCCCCAAGCACCTGGAGGATGAGCTAACAAAGGGCTCCTGCTCCTGCTTCTGGCTTTCCTCAGGACTCACTGCCAACCTCCCTGAAGGACAGAAAGTGCGGAAGTTTAAAAAAAAATGCCTGTAATTCCAACACTTTGGGAGGCTGAGGTGGGCAGATCACAAAGTCAGGAGTTCGAGACCAGCCTGGCCAATATGGTGAAACCCTGTCTCTACTAAAAAAAAATAAATAATACAAAAATTAGCCAGGCCTGGTGGTGAGTGCCTGTAGTCCCAGCTACTCAGGAGGCTGAGGCAGAAGAATCGCTTGAACCCAAGAGGCAGAGCTTGCAGTGAGCTGAGATTGTGCCACTGCACTCCCGCCTGGGTGATAGAATGAAACTCTGTCTCAAAAAAAAAAAAAAAGTCTTCAGGCCACCAATATTGGCTCAAGCTCTGTGGTTAGGAGATCTGACCCAATCAGCTGCTCAAGCCTGCCAGGCTTTGGGACATTCCCTGGCCTTCTGCGTTTTCCCTGCAGATTCAGGCTTTGGCTTCTCTTGAGGCCAGATGTGGAGATGGTGAACAGCAGTTCCCACCTTTTCTCCTGCCCAGCCTTAATCTGCGGCCAGCCATGGGCATTGAGCGGATGTTCCATCCCCACCCAGGCTCTCTCCTTGGGTCCTTCCCACTCTTTGCTTTTCTTTGCAGATTTCAAGGTGATGACAAAAGAGACAACAGTCTTAGCATTTGTTAATACCCACTTGACCCACAAAAGAAAATTCGCCAGCATTCCGCAGCTTCTAATTTAAAAACCATTAGACCGTTCCGCTTGGCAGACCAGATCTAAATATTCTTAAAGGGGTGGTTTAATTTAATGATTACCTTAACAAGCCCCCTTTTAAAATGATGATCCGCCAAATTCGAGGGATTTGTTTTGGAATCTGATCCAATAAGTGGCTTTGTACAAAGAGGAGCAGAACGGAATCTGATTTGGTTCAGAACGCAGTGAAAATCATGGAAATTACTTTGCATATTTAATCACTGTAGAAACATGAGTACAAACTACTTTCTAGAGATTACCTTAGGAAAAAAAGGAAAAAAAAAAGCTCCAGGCTTTGCAGCCAGCATGCCAAGTACTTTGATTTACAATGAATTATTTGGATTTGATAGAACACTCAGTGTTTCAAAGACTTCAACCTACACAGCCCCTGGCAGGAAGACATATTTTCAACAGTGGAGCAAAAACTGGACTTTGGGAACAGAAGCCACAGTGAGGGGATTTGTTGTACAGGCCTGCAAGGTGGCCTCAACTTTTCTACCTTTTGCAACCAGAGTTTGGGAAGAAAATATGAGGACAAGTGCCAAGAAAAGCCCTCTGCTCAGGTGTTTGGACTGAAGGCACCTGGTTCATCTCAGGGAAGATGGCCACCCTTCCATCCACCCAGTAGCACAGAGCAAGAATGGAGCTCCACCAGCTCTGCCCATGGAAGCTTGGAGGCAGAAGCTTCACTAAGAGCTAGGGCTGTGGTCTGAGCTCAGCCCTACTGCTACGGGGCCTTGTGACCACATCTGAGTTAATTCACCTCCCCAGATAGTTCGCTTCTTATTCATGCTTCACCTCCTCTAGGTTCTACTTAACGATCACTTCATCAGTGAGGCCTCCTCTGAGCACCCCATCTTTTTTTTAGGAAGGTAATATCTTTACTCAGCTATAAAACCTTGGCAAATCTATACAGTCTTCTTTAATACAATAAAATCATACATTTGTTGGAGTCATGGATTACTTTAGTGATAATTTCCACTCCAAAAATATTTAAGCACCAAATGAAAACACTGGTTTTTTTGTTGTTGTTGTTGTTTTTGCTTTTTTGTTTGTTTGTTTTTGTTTTTTTGAGAATGAGTCTTGCTCTGTCACCCAGGCTGGAGTACAGTGGCATGAACTTGGCTCACTGCAACCTCTGCCTCCTGGGTTAAAGCGATTCTCCTGCCTCAGCCTCCAGAGTAGCTGGAACTACAGGCATGTGCCTGGCTAATTTTTTTGTATTTTTAGTAGAGACGGGGTTTCACTGTGTTAGCCAGGATGGTCTGGATCTCCTGACCTCGTGATCCACCCACCTTGGCCTCCCAAAGTGCTGGGATTACAGGTGTGAGCCACCGCACCTGGCCCACTGTGTTTTTTTTAATGGTGGTTTACAGCAGATCAAGTTATTTTATACAAATGAGCAGCTTTTAAAACTCTACAATTTCTCATTTTGGAGTGAGTTCCTTCATGCAAGCTGTTGAAGCTTCCAGCACTGGGGCAGCTGTGTGTCCATAGAGGTGGCTCTGCTTTTTTCCAGGGATGGCCCAAGGCCAGGTAGAGTTCCAATATGTGAAAAGATTTAACATTTTACCTTAAAGAGATTCAACACCAATACCAATTTCTAAGTACTTTTTAAAAAATGTTGAATTTCTCCATAAATACTGAAATCCTCAAAATTAGCCAGTCATTTCAAACAACACTACTACCAGATGATCCCTTTTATTTACAAGTACTGCATCTTTTTGTTTTGGTCAAAAGTCACATAGCCTTAGCAAGTACCCCATCTTAGGAGAAACACCCCAGACACTTTTCCCCTTTCCTGCTCTTTTTCTCCTGCATTGCACACATAGAAGTATTACTTAGGAACTTGTTTACACTCCGCCTTCTCCTATTAGAAAGAAGCTGGTATTTAGAACTTAGTCTGCTCTGTTCATGGGCTGTTTCCCCAAACTGAGAACAGTGCCTAGCTCAATAAATATTTGGATGAAAGTATTAATAATGTCCACCTTCTTGTTACTTGTGTAAAGGTGAACTGCAATAGTAGAAGTGCCTAACAAAGAAAAAAAAAAAAAAGTGTGCACAGAAAAAAAAAAAAGGTGCCATTGAATATGAATTTTAGAGTAGAAGGGACCTGTGTTAGACCCCAGCACTGCTATCCTCTCATTCTGACCCTGGCAGACACAGATCCGCCTTTCTGGGCCTCAGTTTCACATCTATAAAATGGGACCACACTTACTTCTTGGAGTCATTGTGAAGGTTTGAGATCATGCATGGAAAAGGCCAAGCCCAGTGCTTGGCATGTGCTAATATGTGGTCAAGAACTAAGTGTCAGTATTGTGACTTCCCAGATATGAAGGTTGATTGTGTATGTCAACTTGGCTGGGCCACAGGGTGGCCAGATAGGTGGTTAGACATTATTTCTGGGTGTGTCTGCTGGGGTGTTTCTGGAAAAGATTAGCATTTGACTGGGTGAACTCAGCAACACAGGAGACCCTCTCCAATATGAGTGGGCATCCTGCAACCTCTTGATGACCTGAATAAAACAAAAAGGCAGAGGAAAGTTCAATTCACTCTCTGCCCAATTGCTTGAGCTGGGACATCAATCTGACCCTGCCCTCGATGCTCCTGGCTCTCAGGTCTTCAGACTTGACTGGAATCTACACCATCAGCTCTCTGGCTCTTAGGCTTTTGAACCACACACTGAATTTTCTGGGTCTTCAGTTTGCAGGTGGCAGATCATGGGACTTCTTGGCCTCCATAATCACGTAAACCTGGTTCTGTTTCTCCTGAGAGTTCTGACTAGCACAAAGCGTAAAGAAACAACCACAATGACGGTGATTCAGGAGCACCTCTGCCTAGCCATCTGGGGACATTCACTGTCACATATTCTTGGGGCTTCCTTCCCAACCAACACCCTCCTTTTAGAGAAGTCTGAGCTGTATGCTGGAGGAATCAGAAAATAGACAGATACTTTAAAAAGCTCTCCAGCCGGTCGCAGTGGCTCAGGCCTGTAATCCCAGAACTTTGGGAGGCCAAGGTGGGCAGATCACTGGAGGCCAGGAGTTCAAGACCAGCCTGGCCAACATGGTGAAACCCCGTCTCTACTGAAAATACAAAAATTAGCCAGGCATGGTGGCCGGCACCTGTAATCCCAGCTACTTGGGAGGCTGAGGCACTAGAGTCGCTTGAACCTGGGAGGCGGAGGCTGCAGTGAGCTGGAATCGCACTGCACTCCAGCCTGGGTGACAGAATGAGACTCTGTCTCAAAAAGAAAAAGAAAAGAAAAAAGCTCTCCAAGAAGTGCAACATTTTTAGATCGGTCCCAGGTTCCGACAGCTGGCAGGCAGTTCCCATTGTAAAACACTGGTTTGCAAGCATCTGTCTGTCTGTGTGTGTGCACTTCTCCAAGGCGTAAACGTATGCAGTAACTACACACTTTGCAAGATGTATGTGAGCTGTTAGTGTGGGTGTGTGTATGTGTATGTTTGAGTTTGTGTATTTCTGAAAGGGATTGTAGAGACCAGATGTGCACACTGCATGCATGTGTAAATAAAGAGAGCAATGCGTACACACAGCATTCCCATACCTGCTTTCAGGTCCTCCCTGTGTATTCCTTGAAGTGTCACAAGCTTCAGAGCTCAGCAGTCGAGAGGTTAATGAACAAGCTTTCTTTCCCATATGCACTGAACAGATAATTTTCTTTCACTCCTTACGATAAGTTGAAGAAGCGTTTGAGTGACAGGACAATTTGTCAATCAACCAAAAAATAGAAGGGGAACCTCCTCTGCATAATTTTACACACAGAATCCAACGTGATCTGGGACCGTACACCAAGCTGGGACAGCAAAGAGGATGAGTCCAGCAGGGCCTGTCAAATCCTTGCCTATTTCCTCCTTCCAATCTGCTCTCTGAAGCTGCTGGGGATTTGTCAAAAGGCAGGAAAGTTCATTTGGCCTTGCTCAATGAAATCCTTCAGTGGCTCCACCTCACCCTTGGCCAGATGGCAAAGGTCCTTTCTCACCTGACACCCACCTCCATCACTCCTTCCACCTTGTGCCTCTGCCTAGCCCGAGTTAGCTAGTGACTGTCCTCGGACACACCAGTCATCACGCCAGTCCTTCCTCCTCCAGGTCGTCCTCTGTGCCTGCCACCTGGAATTCATTCACTCATTCATAAATTCACTAAATTGTGGATGGGAAGCCCACTGTGAGTCAGGCATTGAGACAAGCATGGGACGGAGAGTGGGGGAAAATAAGACAGATGTTCCTGAGCTCAGAGGACACCCTCCTACAGAATAGTGGTGGCACCCCCTCCCCCGCACTCACCTGGAAAACCCTCGTCTCTCAAGGTTTGGCTCAAGTGCCACCCTTTACCTATGAAACCACCCCTGACCCTGCTTTCCACCCCCTGGTGAAACTGACCACTGCTTGCTTTTCACCTCCACTGTCATCAATGTAGAATTGTCATTGTCACACCTGTATCACTGTCTCACACATATTCATTATCTCTCTGCCTTTCCCCATGAGACTAAGCCCCTCATGCTTTCATTCACCTTCAGACCCTCAGCGCTTAGCACAGAGCACATGGCACATGATATGGCCTGAAAATATTTGCAGATGAAATGAACCAGACAACCCATGGATGGGAGAATGGAAGGATGGATGGATGGAAGAATGAAGGTGTTCAAATGACCAGTAAGAGAGAGCAGAGACAAGGTATTCAGATAGCTTTCTGGCACATGTATTCAAGGCCAACCCAAATCTATAAATGGTAACCTCATGATTATTAATAATTAAGGATCACGGTCATTGTGATCTCTTTTATCCTGGGAATTTATAAATATTATTTCAAACTTTCCTAACAACTTTACAAAGTATTATTATTATTATTATTATCCTTGAAGATGCTGAAAATCAGAGAGGTTAAACAACTCTTCCAAAGTCGCACAGCTGGTAGGAGGTAGTGCTGGTGTTGGAATTCTGGTTTGTCTGAAATCAAAGCCACTGTTCTTTCCCCACCACCCTCCCCCACCACTCCCACCACCCCACATCAATATCTGTGTTTGTATTTGGGCCTTAAGGGTCATCCCAGACCCTCCCCCAGGGACCTTTGGCTGGCTTCCTTCTTAGCCAATGTGAGAGCTGTCTTTCCCGAAGAGCCCCCCTTCTCTGGCACTAGCCATTTCAGAGTATGGCTTTGCTAAAACCTGCATTATGGAAATAGATTGTCAATTACCCCGGGTGGCTGTGTAAAAGAATTACTGCAAGAGTCATGGCGAAAAGAAAACTTTATTTTCACCACTTTCCAGTAAAAGCTAATTCAGAATAACTCCACTTAACAGTTATTTTATGCTGAAATACTGAATACCTCGGGGAGTCTTTTAGGGATTTTAAAGTCTCTTTATTTATAAATGATTCATGCTGCATTTTCAGAAAAACCTACAATTAGTGTGGGTAGCACAGAAGCTCCTTAGGGAAAGGTAAAAAAAAAAAGAAGAAGAAAAAGAAAGAAAGAAAGAAAGAAAAAGAAAATATACATGCATTATCTGCAAGCTTTTATCCGTTATTGTTTTGCAGTGGACTATAAAAAGAGAACCGAAGGAAAAAGCCAAGGAGGTATTTTGTCTAACCTTTTAAATACATGCCCCATTTGACAGTATTTGTATAGCAGTTGTTCCCATGATCTGCTCAGCCCACAACATTCTTTTAATGCTCATTTCAACTTGGCACATGCTCTCCAGGCCAGCAGAAGCTTAAAGGAATCAAAGCTACTTTGGGAAGATCACATCTTAGCAGCATCTAACACAGGGCATCTGAGAGAGAGCCGTGCTCTTGGGCGTCAGCTCAGTGCCCCTGAGTGTCGCTTTCTTCACGTGTCCAAGGAGGTACGCCATATCCACCTTATGGGGTTCTGCCATTCCACATTCTTGTAATGTCTTATTTGAAGACACCTGCTCTGTGCCATATGTCAGACAGATCCTGGCTTCAGAAGCACACAGTCTGGTGGAAAAGATGGAGGTAGAATAGTCGATGGTGGGGAAGAGGCTCTGAGAGGCTTAGTGAGCACAGAGGGACAGGGGACCCAGACGTGGAGTCAGGGAAGGCTTCTTGGAGGAAGCAATGATGAAGCCAAAATCTGAGGAGTGAGCAGGCACAAAGGGAAACAAGGGCACAGGGCTGGAGGTACCAGCATGTATAGCAATCTGGAGACCAGAGAGAGTGAGGAACATGTAGGATCATATAAGCAATTTAGCCCAGCTGGAGAAATTCAGCCTCTGAGGTGGGAAGGTGATGCCACTGAGCTTTAAAGGATCTGCAAGATGATGATTTCAATAAGAGGGTTTTGTAAACTCTGAAGCCATAGGACCCTGCACAATGTAAGTTATTATCCAACGTTATTACCCTTTTGGACAGACTGGGGGTGGGGGGCAGATCTGACTCGGAGATAGAACTAGAATTTGCCAGTGTCATTGGCAAAGGATCTCAATATTTTTCCAGCTGTTCTTATCTAATTCATTTATTATGATGTGCCAGATGGATGGGGGTATCCCATTCATTCATGCATCTGTTTGGATATCTGAGTGTGTGCATAACTCATATTTTAGTTTTATTTGAAGCAAATATAACAGAACTTAGAGTTGTTGAAAACCACACACAAAAAAAGAAAAAGAAACAACTTCCCATCTGAGCAACCTACAGAATCCATGCCCAGCGTCCCTCTTCCCCTATCTGGAAGTATCCCCTTCCCATCATTGTTTACACCTGTCTCTGCTGAGAGAGCAAGTACATGGCTGATGCTGTCTTATGCATTTTCTTGAATTATATTCAATGAAATGAGCATTTTTCTAGCCTCTATTACGTGCCACGTAGTGTGAAAGACATAACAGGAAGACAGGCATGAAAGAGACAAGTTCCCACCTTTAAGAGCTGTGTTAGTGTAGTGTAGGGAGATGTCACACGAGGCTGAAACACCTGCATGGGAAGCTGTCCACAGCGGCAGGTACACAACATTTCAAGGTTCTGGGGTCAGACCAAGCTGAGGGGTATCGTCTGAGAGGTTGGTGGGCTCTGGTACTGGGACACAGTCAGCCATAGTCTGACACTTACCACCACTATGACCTCAGGCTGGTCACTCAACATCTCTGTGCCTCAGTTTCTTCATCTGTAAAGTAAGCATGACAATCCTATGCTTCCCACCGAGTTGTCCTGATGAGTTTATTAATAGATATAAGGTGCTTTGAAGAGTGCCTGGCTACATAGTAAGTGCCCTGAAAATGTACATTAATCTTACCATCATCATCATTATCATCACTAAGCAGACACAAAAGGCCCTTACTCTTAATTACCACACTCTACACTCCCCCATCTTGAATGAAAGGAGCAGATCTTAACCAGTCACTGAAGTGAACAGATAATGGGTAAGTTCAAGATAAATTCAAAAGAGACGGAGAGAGCTGAGGAGTTGCTTAAGGAGCTCACCGAGATTCCAAGGGGAAACATGGCACGTGAAACAATTTCTTTACTATGTGATAAATTTGCAGACTTCTTTTGTGTATGTTGTGACATTGGAGGCTTAAACCACTCAGGAAGATATGCATAAAAGGATCATTATCTCTGCTTTGTAGATAAGCTAACCCAGAGCTAATCCAGAGAAGCAAATTATTGGCCTGGGGTCCTCCAGTCTGTAAGTGGCAGGGAAGGGACTCAAATCCAGTGTCCTGAATCCAAGCAAGATGGTTTTGCTCTTCCATTCGGCTGCTTTCTCCCTGCTATCAACTGAATATGTACCCCCCCAGAATTTATCTATTGAAACCTAATGCCCAATGTGATAATACTGGGAGGTGGGGCCTTTAGGAGGTGATAAGGTCATGAGGATGGATCCCTCATGAATGGGATTAGTGCCCTCATCACATGGAGAAACCTTGTCTCTACTAAAAATACAAAATTAGCTGGATGTGTTGGCGCATGCCTGTAATCCCAGCTACTCAGGAGGCTGAGGCAGGAGAATCACTTGAACCCAGGAGGGTGAGGTTGTGGTGAGCCAAGATCATGCCATTGCACTCCAGCCTGGGCAACAAGAGCAAAACTCCATCTCAAAAAAAAAAAAAAAAAAAAAAAAAAAAAGGCGCCATTAAGTGATTAAATGGCCTCACCGTTCTACCATGTGAGGACACGGGGAGAGGATAGCCATCTACGGACCTGAATTTAGGCCCTCACCAGGAACTGGATCTGCTGGCACCTTGATTTTTGGACTTCTGGACTGCAGAACTGTGAAAAATAAATTTCTGATGTTTATGAGCTTCCCAGTCTATGGTATTTTGTGAGAGCAGCCCGAATGGACTAAGACACTCCCTGTTGAGGTTTAGAATCCTGACAATGCTGCTTCTTTGGCGAAGCTGAAACTACAGATGTGAGACCTGGAAGTGAACTTGGTTGACAGCAAGGGACGTGTGCAGCCTGGTGGGGAAGGGGGTAGCCAACAAATGTGCTCTGGCCTCTCCACGGTGACCTGGCAATTGGTGTAAGAGGGTATCAATAATTCATGATGCTTGTCCCCTATACAAAACTAACTCAAAATGGATCATAGGTCTAAATGTAAAACTTAAAACTATAATGCTTCTAGAAGAAAAACAGGGGAAAATTGTTGTGGACTTGAGTTAGGCAAAGATTTCTTAGTTACAAGACCAAAAGCATCATCCATAAAAGAAAAAATGATACAGTGGATTTCATCAAAATCAAGAACTTCTCTTCTTCAAAACACACAGTTAAGAGAATGAAAAGACAAACCACAGACTGGGGGAAAAATGTGCAAAGCACATATCTGATAAAGGACTTGTATTCAAAATATATGAGGAACTCTCAAAACTCAACAACAAGAAAAGCAACAAGTCATCCTCAAAAAAAAAAAAAATGAGCTGATGGACCAAAGACCTTAGCAGACACCTCACCAAAGAAGATATACAGGTGTCAAATAAGCACATGAAAAGAGTCTACATATCTTATGTCAGCAAGGAAATGCAAATTAAAACAATGAGATACTACCATACACCAATTAGAGTGGCCAAAATTCAAAACTCTAACAACATCACATGCTGGCAAGGATGCGGAGCAACACAAACTCTCATTCATGTTCTTGAGAATAGAAATAGTACAGCCACTTTGGATGACAGTTTGGAAGTTTCTTACAAAACTAAACATACTCTAACCATACGATCCAGAAATCATGCTCTTTGGTATTTACCCAAAGGCATTGAAAATTTATGTCCACAGAAAAACCTGTACACAGATGTTAGCACCTTTATTCTTAATTTCCAAAACATGGAAGCAACCAAGATGTCCTTCAGTAAATGACTGGGTCAATAAAATGTGTTACGCCAGGTGCGGTGACTCATGCCCGTAATCCCAGCACTTCAGAAGGCTGAGGCGGGCAGATCATGAGGTCAGGAGATGGAGAGATGGAGACCATCCTGGCTAACATGATGAAACCCAGTCTCTACTATAAAAAAATACAAAAAATTAGCTGGGCGTGGTGGCGGGTGCCTGTAATCCCAGCTACTGGGGAGGCTGAGGCAAGAGAACGGCATGAACCCAGGAGGTGGAGCTTGCAGTGAGCCAAGATCATGCCACTGCACTCCAGCCTGGGCAACAGAGCGAGACTCTGTCTGAAAAAAAATAAAATGAAATAAAATAAAATGTGATACATTCAGAAAATGTAATATTATTCAGTATTAAAAAGAAATAAGCTATCAAGTCATGAAAAGACATGGAGGAATCTTAGATGCATATTACTAAATGAAAGAAGCCAATATGAAAAGGCTATATACTGTATGATTGCAACTATATGACACTCTGGAAAAGACAAAAATAAGGAGTCAGGAAAAAGATCAGTGGCTTCTAGGGGTAGGCGGGGAGGGAAAGATGAACCAGCAGAGCACGGGGGGTTTTCAAGCAGTGAAACTACACTGTACGATGTTATATGTGTGGATGCATGTCATCATGCATTTGTCCAAACCCATAGAATGCACACCTCCAAACGTGGCCCAGTGTAAACTATGGACTTTGGGTGATAATGACAGCCAGTGCAGATTCATCAATTGCAACAAGTATACCACTGGTGGAGGATGTCGATACTAGGGGAGGCTATGCACATGTGGAGGCAGGGATGATATGGGAAAGCCAGTTCTGCACCTTCCACTCAATATTGCTGTGAACATAAAACTGTTCTAAAAGTATCCATTAAAAAAATGGATATAGAATGTGATCAGATATTTCACCAAAAAAAATAAATAAATAAATAAAAACACAAGAAAAGATACTCAATATCATTGGTCACTAGGGAAATGCAAATCAAAACTGTAAGGAAATACCACTATGTGCCTGTCTTAATGGCTAAAACTAAGCAGGGAAATGATAATAGCAAGTGTTGGCAAGGATGTGGAGCAAGTGGAATTCTCCTGTGTTTCTCGGGGGCCTGCAAAATGGTTGTCTGGAAAACAGTCACTCTGGAAAACAATTTGACAGCTTCCTGTAAAAGGAAATAAAGTTAAATGTACATTTACCATACCACTGACTGAGCCAATTCCTAAGTATTTATCCAAATAAAATGCAAATCTATGTTCTCATAAAAACCTGTAGGAGAATGTTTGCGGCAGCTTTACTCATAACCCCAAAAACTGGAAACAACCCAGGAGTCTCTCAACCAGGGATTAAAGAAACTGTGGTACACCCATGCATTGGAATACTATTTATTTGATATGGTTTTGCTGTGTCCCCATCCAAATCTCGTTTTGAATTGTAATCCCCATGATCCCCATAGTCCCCATGTGTCAAGGGAGATACCAGGTGGAGGTGATTGGATCATGGAGGCAGTTTCCCCCATGCTGTTCTCATGATATTGAGTGAGTTCTCACGAGATCTGACTGTTTTATTTGGTAGCTCGTCCTGCGACACTTCTCCCTCCTGCTGCCTTGTGAAGAAGGTGCCTTGCTTCTCCTTCACCTTCCACTATGATTATAAGTTTCCTGAGGACCCCCCAGCCATGCTGAACTGTGAGTCAATTAAACCTCTTTCCTTTCTAAATTACTCAGTCTTGGGTAGTTCTTTTATAGCAGTGTGACACTATTAATCAATAAACAGAAAAAAAACTACTTATACATAACAACATAGATAAAATCTCAAAGTCATCATGCCAAGTGCAACAGGCCTGACTCAAAAGGCAAAATTCTGTATGAGTTCATGTGTACTGAATTCTTGAAAAGGCAAGATTATAAGGGCAGTAAATGTAGCAGAGGGTTTGGGGGTTGGCCAGGGAAGGGAGGTTTGGCAATGAATGGGCACAGGAATATTCCTTTACACGATGGAATTGTTCCATATCTTGAGTGTGGGGGTGTTACACACTGTAATCATTTGTCAAAACTCCCAGAACTATACATTAGAAAGAATAAATTCTACTTATGTAATTATACCTTACTGTTGAAAGGGGGAAAAGATGAAATCATTATTCAGTTTTTAAAAAATCCATAGGAAGACACAAAATCACTCCTTTAATAAAAGAACTCTTACTTCATAGAAAGGAACAGAGCAATTCCTTAAACATCACAATCTTTTGTTTTTAATATTACAATTAATATTGTAGGAAAACAATAATTTGTAAAGGGACTCAAAAATGCATTAATGTGATATTGAATTTAAAATTTTATAAGGAAGAGAGAGGTCCAAATATTTCCCTGGCACCTATGATGTGCCTGCAGAGTGATGGGTGTTTTCTGTGCTAGGCCTTGGTTAATTGCAGGAACAGAAGGGAGGCAGTCACTTGAGCAAACTTTCTGTTCCTTGTTTTCTAAGTTCTGTTCTCCAAAACTTCCAGACAGCAGCATAATGCTGATGCTTCTCCTCCTTCCCCTCTTCCCCAAAAAAGTTCATAATTCAGTCCATCAAGGGGTCTGCGTGACAGCAAACTTCAGGTTGACTGATTTTTTTTCCTCCTAAACTGACAGAATCAAATGGTGATTTATTTATTTACTTACTAATAATTTATATCTTGTCTCCTTCCAAAAAGGATTTGAGTGCCTCGCTGGATGTGTTGGCACTACCTCCAAAAAGTGTAAGCATATCGGGGAAGAAAATAACCACTGGAGAAGTGGTCTTTGGTTTCGTTGCAGGTTCTACAGAGTCACACAGTAATGCTTAATGAGCCCATTACTGCAGAATATGAATAATAGAGAGTCTGACCCGGTTGCTATGTTAAAATGGGATATCAGATCTAAAACCACCTCCATGAGGTTGTCTGCACAGGTGAGGGGAGGTGACCTACTAGGTAATTGGGCCCAAAGACTTGACACATTGGAGAAATAGAAGCTTTCTTCCCTGAGCAAGTCCATTAAGCTAAGAACAAGTTACCTACCAGCCACTAAAGGTGGTCTGTGGACCAGCACTTACATGAAGAGTTTCAGCAACTGGGCAAAGTAGGCATTAGGACTCCATGAAAAACCAGAGAGGGCTCAGAGAGGGTATGTAACTTGCCAAGGGTCACAGAGCTGGCAAGAGGTAAAGCTAGGACCTTGAATCTAGGTCTTCTGGAATCCACAGCCTGTGCTTCCCCCCTTTTCCAACTTGCCTCTTGGCTTTTGAGCCCAATCAACTTGTCTGGCACTGGCTACCTGTAATGATCTCATTTATTAATATAGTTTGACATCCTTTGCTCAGTTTTGGACACTGCTTCAAAAAATGTTTGCCATCCCTGCCATGGGTTAGGATAATCTCAGCTACAAGTAACAGCAAGTTCAAATTCAAACTGGCTTCAACAATGAGATGATTGATTAGCCCCTAACCATGGAGGACCAGAGGCAGGGCAGGTTCCAGGCACCATATGTTAGAAGATCTGCTTTGCTGCTTCAAGTTTCCCCCTGCTTGGCCCTTTTCCATGTGTGTGCTTCTTCCTCGGGAAGGAAGGAATCAGAATGCAGCAGTTGTAGGGATTTCTCCAAAGAAGCAATGGGCCCATCTCCTGAAGTGTGAGGCAGCCTCTCTTATAAGCCCCAGCTGTCATCACCTCCAGACACATTGGCCGGGGATGGGCTACATACACATTGCCGAGTTACATCCCCATTCTTAAACCATCACTGGCAGGGTGGGGGGATGACCATGGACGCTGTAGGAGAAACTTGGTAGATGTTTTCTAATCCATTACCCCCTCCAGGAGAAAAGAGTCGTTTTCAGAACCCAGGAAGACTGCCTTTCCCAGCCTCTGTTACAATTCAGTTGGGGCCATGTAACCAGCTTCGATAAATAGAATGTGAGAAAGTGATGCCACTTCCAGGCCTGTCCATAAAATGTCTTGTGTGGTCCTCCACACTCACTTTCATCAGCAGCCAAAGGCAGAGGACTCACAGCACAGCAGAGAAGTAGAGATTAAAAGATGCCTTAAAAGATGACAGCACAGTAGAGAAGTAGAGATCTGAATTCCTAAATCGCTTCATAAGAGGCCAAATGCTGGTCTAGACACATAAAGCTATTGTGTCAAGCCACTCAAAATTTAGGGTTATTTGTTCCTGCAGCTAGCACTAATTGCCCTAACTAATCCAGGTGGCTTCAACTAATCAGCGGGGGTGGAAAAGAAGTCTGGGAGTCAGCCATAAAAACCGCTCTGTAACAAATCATGTGCTTCACGCATGGTAGAGAGGCCCCATGTTCAGGGTCTCCCATGGCCAGGGAGATGGAAGAAAGATATTAGCGAGCTGCTTTGAAAGTTCAACAAGTTTGATAATTATAGGACAGCTTTAGAGACTAACTTTAGTTTCTGTGTGATCTTGGGCAAGTCACTCCCAAACTGGGGGCCTCAGTTTCTCCAGGAGAACATGGTATCTTTACTCTCTCCAGGCTCTGAGACCCAGTGGGTCAGGGCAGCTCAAGGGGTTGATCTGCACTTACCTTGGGTTTGGTGCTGTTGAAGCAACACATTGTGTGGCCTGGAAAAGGGTCATTTTCAGAACTAAGGCCAGGGCACCCACTCTGGAGAATCTGCACCAAGAAGCTCCAGGCCACCCAGCAACCTTGGGACAGTTACATCTGTGCATGTTGATCCCCAGGGCGGGCTCTTTTCTCACTGAAACCATTACTCCAGTGTATTTGATGTAATTCCTACAAAACATGATTTTTATAACTCTGATCAGGGAGCCAATTAATATAACTATTATTTATTGTGACTGCCTAGGCATAAAAACCGCACAAATCAAACTGATTCCCCAAATCCACTTGGATCTCCACACTGTTAAGTCATATCCATTACACTGCTTTATAGTCACATTTGTATTTTTTATTATTAATGCTATCAATACAATATTTATTCACCATGAAATAGCCTTCCACTTGGGAGGGAAATACGTGTACTTGTAAGTGCTCCTAATCATATCAAGCTCTGCACACGCTGGCTGGCGGATTGATGATGACTGGAACACATATTTTTTGAATAACAATAATGATCGCCAGTTATTGAAGTCCTACTAAGCACCAGGCTATGCCTTACATTCATTATCTCTTTAACCTTATCAATAATTATATCTTTCTCAACTTCATTTTACAGAAGGACACACTGAGGCTCCAGTGATGTAACTGGATGATGTAACTTCCCAAACATCCCACAAATAGTCAGTAAGGAACTGAGTCTTTCACCCAAGGACTCCCTGTTTTCACACAATTGCCCAAGTGCCTTCTAGGATTGATGGCGGGAAAGGCCAAAGCCAAGCATTCAAGATTGAAACCCAAACAACACACAAACATATCACTCACTTTAATTGCGTCTCCTTCCTCATGTATTCTTCACCCAGAAATTGCCATCATATCCATTTCAGTTTCATGCTTACTAATGCAGGCATCTGGATCACAAAGGCAGTGCGGCAAACTCACCTACGCTTTGCACATTTTGGAGAACATCCCCTTCAGTGATCTCAGGCCACATTTGATGACACCAGCACAGGTTACTAAAAAAGTGTCTTTCTCCCTTCCAGGCAGCAATAAAGGCAGCGTGTGCCATGTTGCTCTGCAAGTTCCCAAGAATTAGTAACATTTGAACAGACAATTTCTTGGTATCACTCCACTTCACCTCTCCCCACACCTCAGCCCTGCCCACCGCCAACCTCTCCAGCCATACCCACCTCCAGGCAGCACAAATAGTGTTGACAATGCTAGGTGACAGCAGGAAACAAAACATACGCCAATGATGAGGGTTGCCAGATAATGTACAGGATGCCCAGTTAGATTTGAATTTCAGATAAACAAGCATGTTTTTAGCATAACCATGTCCCCAATAAGTATGATGGGAATTCACATTTAACCAAGCACCCTGTATTTTTATTTGCTCAATCTGGCAATCGTATCAACTACGTTAGAGAGAAAACTTCTACTTTCTCAGCTAAAGCTCCTTTTTTCTCTTGGCCCCTTTCCAGACCACTGCCAGGCCTCAAAGGAAGGGAAGTGGCTAATGTGCTGAGTCAGACCCCAGGACGCCCCTGGTCTGAGCTTCATCAGCCGGTAGAGTTCCTCTGTCGTCATGGCCAGTGTGCAAGCACACGCTTCCCTCCGGCGCTTCCACTTGTCAGGCACTAAGCAGACCAAAGCTGGACCTGCTGGGTTTTTTTAACCTGTTCCAACTCTGCTCTCCTGCACCTGGGTGGGGGACACAGGCAGGCCATCCCCTGCTCACACGGCCATCTTAGACTTAGGAGGGGCCATGGGAAACAAAGGTTTGGAGCCTCCCCCGCAGAGTCCAGCTGCTCTATCAGAGGGCCCGGCACCGGCGTCGCAGGACCTGTCATTTGGGTTAGGCACCTGTGGAGAAGGATCAATCCCTCCTCCAAAAACCCCCTCGTGGAGAAGAAATGAGGAATGAACCAGGCCTGAGCTCCGCTGAGCCCTGCTGTCCAGTGACCTGCAAAGGGGCAGCTCTCTGCCCAGAAACCGCAACACACAGGGCCAACCACTACAGAACCTCAAACAGCCTGATACAGAGCAACATGCACAGGGCTCTGAGTTTCTCTGGAGAGTGGATCATGTGGACAAGATCAATAATCAATGCTTACTGGGGCCAATAGTTAGTGGGGCTGATATAACAAACCCATAAATAACTCTCCTCTGTTCTCTTCCTGAAACCCAACCCGGACCAGCACCAACCAGCTCTTTTCACGCTAGTGAACTGGTTATTCCTACAGATGAGTCCATTGGCGTAAGGTCACTGATTTCCTTAAAGAGCATGTGCCCTTGCCATTACTTTCAATGAGGGACCAATGAGCGGGCTACTTGAAATCTGACCCCAGACTTCAGATGGCCAGGGGCTTACAGGCATAGATCAACGTACAGCAACATTCTTTTTTTTTTTTTTTTTTTGAAACAGAGTCTGGCTCTGCTGCCCAGGCTGGAGTGCAGTGGCTCTATCTCCGCTCACTGCAAGCTCCGCCTCCTGGGTTCACGCCATTCTCCTGCCTCAGCCTCCGGAGTAGCTGGGACTACAGGCACCCGCCACCATGCCCAGCTAATTTTAATGTACAGCAACATTCTGCCTGTGCTCCCTGATAGCATCTGACCAAAACCTCCTGCTAGCCCTGCACAGGGACAAATCTCTGTGCTGTTCATTTTCTCTTCTCTAAAAAATGGCTTATCCACTATGGAAAATAGTACACAGGTTCCTCAAAAATTAAAAATAGAACTACTACCTGATCCAGCAATCCCACTTCTGGGTATGTATCAAAAAGATTTGAAATTAGGATCTCAAAGGGATCTCTGCACTCCCATGTTCACTGCAGCGCTATTTACAGCAGCCAAAATATGGAAACCACCTAAATGTCCATTGATGGATGACTGGATAAAGAAAATGCAGGGCCAGTATAGCAGTTCATGCCTGTCACCCCAGCCCTTTGGGAGGTCAAATTGGGAGGATCACTTGAGTCCAGGAATTGGAGACCAGTCTGGGCAATGTAGGGAGACCCTGTCTTTACAAAAATAAAAATATTAGCCAGGTGTGGTGACACATGCCTGTGGTCTCAGCTACTTGGGAGGCTGAGATGGGAGGATCACTTGGGCCCAGGAGGTCGAGGCTGCAGTAAGGCATGGTTGTGCCACTGCACCCCAGCCTGGGCCACAGAGCAAGACCTTTCCTCATTAAAAAAAAAATGTGATATATACACAATGAAACATTATTCAGCCTCTAAAAAGAAGGAAATCCTGCCATATGTTACAACATAAATGATGCTAACAAAGGACAAAGACTGCATGATTCCATTTATATGAGATATTAAAATAATCAAATTCCTAGAAGCAAAGAATAGAAGGTGATTTTCAGGGGCTGAGGGAGGGGAAAAGTGGCATTGCTATCAATGAGTACAAAGTTGCAGTTATGAAAAATGAATAAGTTCTAGAGATCTGTTGTTCAGCCTTACACTTGTAGATAATAATACTGCACTGGACACTTAAAATGTTTTAAGAGGGTACATCTAAAGAATGGACACATAGAAGAGAACAACACACACAGGGGCCTTTTGGAGGGTAGAGGGTTGAGGAGGGAGAGGATCAGGAAAAATAATTAATGGGTACAAGCTTAATACCTGGGTGATGAGATAATCCTTACAACAAACCCCCATGACACAAGTTTACCTATGTAACAAACCTGCACATGTACCCTGAATTTAAAATAGAAGCTAAAAAGAAAAAGATGGTGGATCTCATGTTAACCGTTCTTATCACAATAAAATAAATTTTTTAAAAAAGAAAAAGAAAAACTTCTCTGTGGTTGAGGCAGGAAAGAAGAAAAGTCAGCGTCATGCCTACGTCTAGAGGACCCCAAAGTGCAGAAAAGCCAGAGTCAAAATGTGTAACTACTGTCCAGGAAGCAGGAGAAAAAGAATCAGACTAGTGAGCTATTTTTAGGTGCATTTGTCCTCACCACATAATGCAACTTTCAAATATGCTTCTATTTCTTCAAGTACAGTGAGTCCCCAGACACCCCCGTTCACACACTGTGTGCTGCCTGTATCGGAGAAATATCTGCTTCTCACAGATAATCAACCCTCCTAATTAATAACACAAAGTCACAGGAGGAGCTCTCTAACTGAAACCGCAGCGGGGAACAGATAAGCAAAATATACTGGAGGTGTGGAGTTGTGGGTTGTTTTTTTTCCCCCTAATTCCCTAAGTCCTGCCAGTATTCTATGATGTCTTATAAATTCCAGAATAATGAAACATGACACAATGTAACCCAATGTGAGGCGTCAACATGACATAAGCAAATGCAAAAGGATTCAAGATCACCAAGCATGTCAGAAATACACGCGGAATTTTCTTCCTCCGCCCCTACTCCTGGGTGACAGGGTTTGGAGATTGGGATCTGTGTGATAATGATGGCTGCAAATGAGAAGAACCGCCCCACCTTTGTGTGGGCACCTTCCTTGTTAATGGCACTCAAGATGCTTTGTAGACTTCATAAAGCTAAGAACCAGGTAGTCACATTTGGAAAACAGGGGTCGTTTCACCTGCCAGGGACCACATACAGACACAGTCCCGCCTCTGTTTGCCAGCTGTTACCACCAAAGCCCCATCATCAGGCTAGCCTCCTGACCTAAAATTACAGCATGTGGAACTTTTCAAAGGAAATTATTTATTTAAGATTGTAGGAACTTCCCTGAAAACACTGCTATTTTTATTAGTGAATGGATATGTGTCTGGACTATTTGGTAAATGGTAGAAAATCACATTGGCATTTGCCATCCCTCTACAGTTGTCTAAGTATTTTGCTTAGAAATAGTCCCTTTGGGCTGGGCGTGGTGGCTCATGCCTGTAATCCCAACATTTTGGGAGGCCAAGGCAGGCAGATTGCCTGAGCCCAGGAGTTCAAGACCAGCCTGGCCAACATGGTGAAATCCCGTCTGTACTAAAAATACAAAAATTAGCTGGGTGTGGTGCCGTGTGCGTGTAATCCCAGCTACTTGGGAGACTGAGGCATGAGAATCACTTAAACCTGGGAGGCAGAGGTAGCAGTGAGTCAAGATCATGCCACTGCACTCCAGCCTGGATGACAGAGCGAGACTCTATCTAAAAAAAAGAAAAGAAGAAAAAGGAAATAGTCCCTTTGGATTCTCACAAATTCCCCATCATGTGGGTTCAGGCCCATCTTGTGGATGGGAAAACTGAGGCCCACAGGAGGATGTGGCTTGGCAAGATGGAACAGCCTGTGACCAGCAGGGCCTGGACAGGCAGACGTCCTCTCGCTCGCTCAGGGCTCCCTTCGTGGCACCAAGCTGTCTCTCCAACTCAGCTCTCACCCATGCTGGTGGTTCAGACACCATCCCTCCCCCATCAGGGTATCACAGCCCACAGGAGCTGCAATTGAGCTTTTGAAATATCACAATATTTATCTTGCTTGGATTCAGGATGTTGTTGAAGCTCATCAGAAACAGCAATTTGGGGACCAAATAGAAAATTCCTTAAAAATTTAGTCCCTGTCAGAGAGAAACTTTCCTTCATTCCAACATGTCCCAAATTGCAGTTTGCAACTCTCCATGTTTGAAGGCAACACAAAGGCTTTATTCTCGGGGTCCTGGATGGAAACACCACTGGTCTGTCAGTCATCCTGATGTCATCAGAAGCCACTGGGTCACCCCAAAGGATCCAAGATTGCTAAATTTTAGTTTTGTAGAGAAGCAATTTGGAAATGTTGGCAACAGAGAAAGTGCTTCCAAATTAATACATCCCTATTCGTTATCAAAGAAAGTTTTCCAAGACTCATAGCCTCAAACAATGCCTTTCTCCAGCGTGATAACAGTGTATGTCTTTGTCCACCAAAGGTGCACCCTACTCAACCCTCATAACAGCACATAGCTTGTGTCAGAAAAAGAAAGAAGAAGAAAGGGAGGGAGAGAAGCAGAAAAGGAGGGAAGGGGGAAGGAGATGAACCACAGAGGAAGAGAGGAAGAGACACAGAGAAAGGCAGAAAAGAGAGGGGAGAAATAATGAGAGAGAGAAGAAAGGGAAATTACCCTTAAAGGATGGCAATATTAGTATTCTATAAAGCTTCATAGTTTATAGACTGTTCACATGATCCTCTCACTTCATTCGGCCTCCCCAGCAGCCCTGAGTGTTGCTTATATAATAATTTTTCCCACATTGTTCAAATTACAAAAGCGAGGCTCTGAGAGATGGAGGCCCAGCTAAGGGTTATCCAGCCGTGAACACCCCCAACTCTTGCTGCGGATATGACCCCATGGTCATCCTAAAGGGTCCTTCTGTTTCCGCGACTTTTGAGATTCAACACCTTTTTGTTTGAGGATGACGTGTTCATTTTGTCAATGTATCATTATATACAATATTAGTGTTTTAATGCTGCTGATCTGGAAAGAAAATGGCATGTATGAAATGATCAGTCTCAGAGGTTTCTGCAGAGCCACACCAGCCAGACAGGGAGCTGTGACCAGCCACAGGCAGGGACCCTTGGCCCTGTGTCCTCTTCCTTCAAAATCCTTCCGCTCTGAGCTCCTGCCACTCCGGCTCTCTGAAAGCCCACGCAGGGGTGAGTCACGTACCCTGGGGGTGGCTCCTCGTTCCCAGTCTCCAGGCTCTGACCTCAGGTGTCTTCCCTTCAGGCGTAACAGCCCTGGGTGGGGTTGGAGCTCCACTTTTGCCTTCGCCACCACCACCGTGAGTGGCCTTTGTCTGAGGCCTGTGTCTTCTCCCTCCTGTGAGCTAACCTCATGAGCCCTAAAATAAAGGTGGTTATATTGAACAACTTTATGCCATAGGTACTCTTAACCTGATTTGCAGATGGCATAAACAAAATTCAAACCACGCAGCAGAGTAGGGATTGACATGGAAGAACGGTTGAGGGGCCTTCAGTAACCCTTTTCTTTATGCGACCTGCATTCAATTCCCGTGGCTGCCATAACAAAGTATCACAAACCAGGTGACTGAAGACAATAGAAATTATTCTTTTATACTTCTAAATGCTAAAAGACAAAATCAAGCTATCAGCAGGGCCACACTCCCTCCAAGGGCACTAGGGCAGGATCCTTCCTTGCTTCTTCCAGTTCCTGGTGACTCCAGACATTCCTGGGCAGCCTCGCTCCAGTCGCTGACCCCATCTTCCCAAGGCTGTCTTCTCCCTGTGTGTCTCTGTGTCCTCTCTTCTTATAAGGACATCCAGTCATTGGATTTAGGGCTCACCCTAAATCCAGGATTATTTTATCTGCAGGTTCTTAGCTAATTACATCTGCTGTAACCCTATTTCCAAGTAAGGTCACATTCTGAGACTCTGGGTGGACGTGATTTGGAGTGGGGGGAATCCTATTCAACACATCACACAACTCCCAGTTTTATTCTTTGTAAAAGAGATTTTAAGCAGCTGAAACAAGTAGTTTTAAAAACCGGGAAGCTCTGACTACCGCCCAGAAAAATCCCACAATGTAGGCAATTGTCTTTACAGCCCAAATGCATGGCAGGTACAAGCACTAGCCATTTGCCACCAATGCCCCTGGGACGCCAAGAGACACCCAGCCCTGTGGGGAGTCAAAACACCACCCCATTTCTATGCAAATAGCATTATGGAGCCATTCAGCGTCTGATTCCTTGTAGATGAATCTGTGCTTGCCAAACGCCACCCGGAATTTTTCCACGGGAGAGACTCTGCAAGATATCAAACAAGATCTGACAATACATTCATCTTTAATCTGCGCAGTGCACCTTTACTTTGAAAGTTGTTTGCTTTGCATGGCATGATATGATTTCCGATAAATTCTCAAAATTTGCAGCCTCCGTCTAGATGAAGGAAAAAACCCAGCAGGCAGAGAGGAGAGGAAGGGACTGAAGGCAGCAGATTTGCTGAAGTCCGTGGAAGTCCAAAGCATGCAAAAATGAGCCCCAAAGTTGCTTCTCAGGAAAGGAGCCACGTGCATTTGCACCAGGGCCTACACCTGTTTCTAAGAGGCATGCAATGTGGCTGGAATCAGGAAAGGCACACAGCTCTCTCATTCACTGCGTCTAGAATTAATGCCTTGAAATAGAAAGCACACACACACACACACACACACACAAAATCCCCACCAGTGCCCTCTCTCACAAATGAGCGTTTTGTAAGGAAAGATATGACCCTTGCTGGAAACTGGATAGGGCATTCCTGGGTAGAGTTTAAATAAAACCCCTGCCTACTATAGCTCTTAGTTTCTTACAGGGATGATACAGGTTATAAATCCAATATTCAGCTCCCAAGTAAGCTTCAGGAGGAAAAAACTCATATTGTAACATTAACGTCCAATTGACACAAACTTTGAAAAAGTGTATATATATATATATAGATAGATAGATAGATAGATAGATTCACATATATATGTGCACATGCATGTGTGTGTGTGTATACAGATGTATACATACATATTTGGGGGGTAATTCTAAATCCTCCATGCCATACACCAATGTCACATTTTAATGTAATATCATGTCCAATGCATATTCATGAAATACAATCTTGGCAGTGGCACAAGAAAAGTGGGATGAAGTGTGTTTGGCGGAGTGCGTCACGTTTCCAGGCCAGCGGATTTTTTGATTAAAGTCCCTTATCCGTTTTATCATGCATATCCACTCTCTGATTAAAGTGATCTGGGGCTGACACTCACAATGTCAGTGTGCACTGAGACCCTTCACACAAAACATGGTTGGAATTTATATCCTTAAAAAAAAGACCCTGTACACCCAACAACAAAACGAAAACAGGGCAACGTTCATTTAAATATACGTCTACGTCGGATGGCTCTGTGAGTTGTCTGTTCCCTAGTTCAAAGAGATTTAACCCAGAATATCAATCAGTGTCCAACTTCAGATGCTAAATTTTATTTCTTTTTTTTTCTAAGTTAAGTTTTTTTTTCTGATTTGTTGGGCTTTTTATCAAATGTTTCCACTTGAGAAAAACATGACCAGGAACTCTCACGCAGCATATAAATAATGAATTTCCCCCAGATGCCGGCCTCTCCAGCACTGCGAACATCAACTTGTCCCAATTTTCCTAAGGCCCCATACAACAGCACTTTCCCTCAGGTGCTCCCTGCCAAGCAGCCGGGAGGAGAGAGGAAGGGGGCCACCCAGACCACTGCCCATCTCATGGTGGCAGAGACTAAGCAAGTCTGAGGCCACAGACAGGATGGAGCTGGGCGTGAAATCTCCCGCCTCCCACTGGAGCCCCATGTCCCCTTGAGTCACTTGGGCCAATGGCTGAAGGAAACGACGCAGCTTTTGAAAGCCAACTGATGTCAGAGAAAACAAAGAGAGGGCAGCTATGCATGTGCTCCTTTGACACCCTGCCACCCCCTTCCAGAAGCCCCCTGCATGTGGCAAACGATGCATCTGGAGAGTCTGGAGTGAGATGCTTTCGGAGAGCTGGTGAACTGTGATCCAAAATCCTGGGTCACATTGCAGTTGACCAGACAGGTGGCCATGGGCCGCTCATTTCATCCGTCCTCATCTCCAAATCTTCTTTCATGGAGATAATCACATCAACCCATGGGCCTCTTGTGCAGCTCCAACAAAATTGCATCTGAGAAGAGACTTCATACCCAGGACAAATGTTCTCAATGCAGGTCATACCTGTGGGTATGGCCCTCAGAGACAGTGAGATCTCCAGACGAGCACTGACATTCTGCTCCAGAAAAGACCCCAGTCCATCTGTTGTCACATATTTCTGTTTTCAATTCCCAGGCTCCCAGGAATCTATTCCTCTGGCCCTCTGAGCAGGTCCCATGAAGAGCCAGAAGGTTTTCCCCAGCAGCCAGTTCCCACCCCACCTCCACCCACACCCAAGCCAGGTGAGAAGCTACTCCTCCACCATGTGCTCCAGTGACACCCTGCCACCCCCCTCCAGAAGCCCCCTCCTCACCCTTAACAGGGAGGAGGTCAGCCGTGTGTTTATCAGGACCCCTGCTGGATTGAAAACCTGGGACTGTGGATGTTCACTGCTTTTTCCCAGTACTCTACGCAGGGGTGGTACACAGTAGGTGGTCCATGGGCTTGGTTAAGTGAATGTACAAATGAAGCCAAGCCCCATTGGTTGGTGCCCTTAGTGTGCCAGACCCCATGCTCGCCGTTCCCTCTCTCTATCTTACCCCAGCCCGACACTGACACGTTGGAGTTGGCCTCATTAAGTCTAGTTCACAGAGGAGTAAAAGGAAGCTCAGAGGAGGGCAGCACCTACAAACCCAGCAGAAAGCGGCAGAGCCAGAACCACGAGAGCACGTGGTGCCTGAGCTGTGGCTATCAGTAGCCCCTGAAAGGCATTTGAAGCCTCTAATTCATGGAACTTCCCTGAGATAGCTAGAGCAGTGGTATCCAGACCTGTGGGTGTCACCAAGCAGCAAATTTTAAAATTAAAGATAGATAGATAGATAGATAGATAGATAGATAGATAGATAGATGATAGATAGAAAATAGAGATACGTAAATAGATAAGTTAGAGATAAATAGGTAGATAGATAAGAGAGAGAGATACATGGATAGATAGATGATAGATAGATAGATAGATAGATAGATAGATAGATAGATAGATGATAGATAACAGATAGATAGATAGATAGATAGATAGATAGATAGATAGATAGATGATAACAGATGATAGATAGATAGATAGATAGATAGATAGATAGATAGATAGATAGATAGATAGATAGATGATAACAGATGATAGATAGATAGATAGATAGATAGATGATAGATAACAGATAGATAGATAGATAGATAGATAGATAGATAGATGATAGATAGACAGACAGATAGAATTGACATAGAGTTGTCAGCTTTTATTTGGCCAAAACTTAAAAACAAAACCCAAGTACTATATAAAATAGAGTAAAATAGAGAACTTTTCTTCCTTTCATAAAATAGAGAACTTTTCACACCAAAATTCTAGAACAGGCACAAATATGTCTCAGACTAAATGGTAGCTCTTTAAAAGGAAGACCTTGGGCCTGTCGATGTTCCTCATGTTGCAGTTGACCTGCAGCTCCTCATATCGCAGCTGACCTGAGGATGCACCCCAAAGCCAGCCCTGGTCCTGGATGGTCACTGGGGACAGTGCTCCCCACATTGTTGGTTGTTTTCTTGTTTAGGAGGTGTGTGTTGCACAGGCCCAGGCTGAAGGCAGAGTTTCTTCCTCTAAGATCAAAGCTGAGGTGAGGCATCTGCATGGCCAGGGCCACTTGTCTGCTGCCACGTATCTCTGCCTGCTGGTTGTGTGGCCCTGGATAAGCTCTTTGCTTGCCTATGTGCCACTGAGGTTCCCTATCTGGAAAAACAGGGTAAAGGATCCCCTGATCAGGCTGCTGTGAGATCATGTGTGTGGAGCCCAGGCTCTGCCTCTGAGCACACACTTTGCTTTCAAGAATAACCCACATGCGGTAGCTCATGCCTTGTAACTCCAGCACTTTGGGAGGCAGAGGAAGGCGGATCACTTGAGGTCAAGAGTTCAAGACCAGCCTGGTCAACATGGTGAAACCCCATCTCTACCAAAAATATAAAAAATTAGCTGGGTGTGGTGGCTCATCCCTGTAATCTCAGCTATTTGGGAGACTGAGGCAGGAGAATCACTTGAACCTGAGAGGCAGAGGTTGCAGTGAGCCGAGATCGTGCCACTGAACTCCAGCCTGGGCCACAGAGTGAGACTATGTCTCAGAAAAACAAACAAACAAACAAACAAACAAACAAAACACACACACACACACACACACACACATGCACACACACCTTGCAGAACTCACTGCTCTCCCATCCCACCGGGGGCAGACGTCCCTGGGCAGGGGGCAGCAGTCATACATTGAGTTCCAAAGCCAAGTCTGGCCTCTAGCAAATCTATCTAATCTATCTATCTATCTATCTATCTATCTATCTATCTATCTATCTATCTATCTATCTATCTCTCATCTATTTATTCCATTCATCTATCTATCTGTCTGTCTATTTATCTGTCTATGTATCTATTAACCTTGTACCCATGTATCTATTTCTCTTATCTATCTACCTATCTATTTCTATCTTATCTGCGAAGCAAAATGAGGCTCCCCAGAAATGCTTCAAGAGAAAGAGAATCTTCTCTCAGGGATCTCACTTCTGACTTCCCAATGAGCAGATCCAGTGCAGTCCTGCCCTATTCTCATTCTGGAAAAGTATACAAATAAACCCCTTTGCTGTGCATGGGTTGTTGGGAGGAGATTCCTGCCCACATCACCAGCGAAAGCATTTGGTGGTGGTTCCTGTGAGTTCCTGCATAAGAACCTGGCAAGGTCGGCTCTATCAACCCTGGTTTACAGATGACAAAGCTGGGTTTCTGAATGACACAGGGACTTGACAGAGAAAACAGTAGCTAGAAGAAGACAGGATTCATCCCCTAGCCTCCATGACATCGATAACTCTAAATTCAATAAATAATTGTCCCTTTCTCCCCTGCATGCCCATTTTCTACTATCATATATTAGTGCCTAATGGATGGATGGGAAGGAGGAAGGGGGAAAGGAAGGAAGGAAAGAAAGAAAGAAGGAAGGAAGGAAGGAAGGAAGGAAGGAAGGAAGGAAGGAAGGAAGGAAGGAAGGAAGGAAGGGAGGGAGGGAGGGAGGGAGAGAGGGAGGGCATTCTTGTTTTCTTAAAATTAAAACTGGGAGAAATCAAATGTATGTCACCTGAGAGTTTGGATACACAGAGAAAGTCAGGAAAGGTGTCCTCTGAGAGGCCCTGCCCCTCAGCAGAGGGGCATCCAAAGGCAGAGACAGAAAAGAAACAGGGGACAGGCGATGTTTAAGAGGATACTGGGATTCTGTCTTTTGTCCTTTGCAGACTAACACTTAGTTTCAAGATTCAGAAACTGCCCTGATATTTTAATCCTTTTCTAATTTGATCTCTTCTCCTTCCTCCACCCACTCAGAACCCCGCTGAGATCTGTCTTTTGTGTCCTCCAACTTTAACCTTGGATTAAACTCCATCCTTCTGGAATTAGCTCCATCCTTCTGAAATGGGGAGAGAGAGAAAAAAAGAGGAAGAAGAAAGAGGAGGAGGAGGGAGGAATGATGAAGGGAAGGAAGGAAGGAAGGAAGGAAGAAAGGAAGGAAGGAAGGAAGGAAGGAAGGAAGGAAGGAAGGAAGGAAGGAAGGAAGGAAGGAAGGAGGCAGGGAGGGAGGGAGGGAGGAAGGAGGGAGGAAGGAAAACGGGGAAGACGAATTTTCAGCCCCTTTGTAGGCCCCATGGTATTGAACAGGATGCCCCCCACTCTGGTCTGACTCCCACCATCCTAATTTGGCCCCTCCAACCTCTTCTGCACACACAGTCCCCAGGTACAAACACGCTGTCTACCAACAATCCCTGGGTGTGCTTGCATTTTTCTCCTCTGGACCCTCAGAAATGCCATCTGTTTCCCAATTCCTGTGCCTGACTCTTTTCCTTCTCTGCCTACTGAAGTCCTCACTGTTCACAGCTGAGTCGAGCCTTCAGCTGGAAGTCATGGCACCGTCCTGGGACCTCCATGAACCTCTGTCATCTGTACCCACCCTTTAGATGTTCAGTGAATGCTCCTGGATGCTGCCCCAGATGGCAACAAAGAGCAGACAAAGACATTAAGTTGAAAGATGGACTAACAGGTACCTTACCTGCCAGAGCCAGGAAATTACAAGGGAAGGAAGAGGAAAGCGACTCATCTTGAGTCATCCATGTATCAGGCATAGCCCCTGCCATAGCCCCATTCTGCCTTGCCCTCATTTTACAGATGAAAAAACTGAAGCCAAGACTTGGGGAAGGTTAGAGGTCAATAAGCAGCTGAGCAAAGACCCAGCACAGGTGTGCCCGGCCCTGACACTGTTTCTATTGGGACATCTCACCCCAGTTCAAGACGTTCCTCAGGTTGATCCCCTCTGAGATTCTCCTAGGATTCTCCAGATACATAGGATATTTGACAAACCTCTGTGCATGTTTAAGTTCATGTCTCCATAAGAAGCTATGGAAATTGCAAATTATATTAACAATCATGCAGCACCACTCACTGCTATATTTTCCTAACATGATTTTGATGGGAAGAAATTTCCATAAATTATGTGACTTAGACTTTTGAGAGCTATGGAGGAGCTTAGAGATTCCTTCACATCTAACTCTCTTATTTCATGTATATGGAATTTATTTCTTCCTTCACTCACTCAGCAGGTATTTATTGAGTATCTGCCTATGTCAAACATTATGCTAGATGCTGGGGATGCAGACATGAATAAGTCTTATCCCCCTGTCAAAGAATTCACAAAGTGACTGGGTCAATGAACAGTGCACAAATAAGGTGAAATGTGTGGGGAGAGACAGTGATAAATCAGCATAGCCTGAGGACCACAGAGCCCTGTGCTTGAAATCTTGTGACCTGGAAAGCTTTGTGTCCTTGGACAAATCAATTTTTATAAGCCCCAGTTTCCTTATTTGTAAAATGGGGAGAAGAGAACTCGCAAGGTTTTAGGAGGACTGCATGAGACAAACTACAAACACTAGGACCCAAGAGGTTTCTCAGAGGAGGAGTCGCTGGAGCTCAGAGGGTGTGAAGTGACTGGGCTACTGGCAGAGACAAGAGGCGACGCATTGCAGGAAGAGCTGGGTGTAAACACGAAGAGAAGAGTGGGCTGGCCCAAGTATAGAGGGTAGCAGAAATGGGAGAGGATGGGAATTTTTTTAAATGATGACAACAATAAGAACTAGCAGATGATAGCTATCATTTCTTGAGCAAACTCTCTGCTAAATGATCTGTGTGCATGATATCTCTTGATCTCCCCAACCACTTTTAAGATAGGTACTGTGATGATTCCCATGTTACAGACATGGAAACCAAGGCACGGAGAGATGAAGTAACTTCCCTAAACCTGCACAGCTAGGAAGTGGCACATCCAGAGTTTAAGCTCAGGCCTGTAGGCCAGGGTTGGGGAGTGATGAATTCAAAAACCCTTTGGGCGGCCAAGCGCAGTGGCTCACACTGTAATCCCAGCACTTTGGGAGGTCGAGGCGGGTGGATCACCTGAGGTCAGGAGTTCGAGACCAGCCTGGCCAATATGGTGAAACCCCATGTCTACTAAAAATACAAAGAATTAGCTGGGCATGGTGGTGGATGCGTGTAATCCCAGCTACTCGGGAGGCAGAGACAGGAGAGTCATTTGAGCCCGGGAGGCGGAGGTTGCAGTGAGCCAAGATCGCACCATTGCACTCCAGCCTGGGCAACAAGAGCATTATTCTGTATCAAAAAAAAAAAAAAAAAAAATTAAAAAAAAAAATCTTTAGGGATCATTATGCCTTTTGCAGATATGATGAGGAATTGTCACTATTTTCTGCTTTAACTTCTTCCTATTCCCAGTGACCTCAATCGTGTCATCCATCCAAAAGGGAGGTGGGAGAAAGGATTCACATTGCAATCTAAGAGTGAGATTATCCACATGCAGTCTTGCTTTCACACCTTTTTCGACATTTGCACAGCTTAATTAAGGAGGTGACCAGCTGCCACAGCAGATTTTTTGTTTGTTCTACAGCAGCAGGAGGTACAAGAGAGGTCCTTAAAAGGCCCAAAAGTGGTCACAAGGGCTCAGAGAGGGGCTCAAACCAGCAGATTTGCTGCTGGAAGCCAGCTTTCCTTCAGTGGGCCATGCATCAGGCAGCACCGAGCCCCCATCCCCAGGCCCAGGGCCAGGCTGGGGCAGCAGGAGAGGGGAGGATCTCAAGTTCAGCCCTGCTGGGCAAAAAGCTGTGAACTGCATCCATGAGTTTGAGGGCTTGTCCTGCATCATGCGTCATCCACTATACCATGTATTATCTCACTGAAGCCACTTGACAGCGCTGAGGGACAGATGCTGCTGTTATTAGCCCCATTTAAAGATGGAGACACTGAGAGTCCAGGGTTAAGTCATGATGCCAAGGCCCCAAGCCTAGCAGGTGAGGAGCCAAAACTCAGGCGGAATCTTGTTCCAAGTCTCTGTGCTTGACTCCTCACTGCTCGGGCCTTGCCTCCCTTGCGGGTGTGCTCCTGGGAAGACCGTTTCACCCTCACCCTCTGTCCGTCACACCTGGGGGGATGAGGCCTGCCTTGCCGGGTTGCTGAGGGGCATCTGGAAATCTTCTCTATGAAGCACTTCTCATGCTGCCTTGACTGAACTCAGGCCTCTGCAAACAGGAGCTGTTAACTGCTATAAAGGGGCTGTCCGGGTGTGTTAGTTTGCTAGGGCTACCATAACAAAGTACCCCAGGCTGGAGAACTTAAATAACAGAAATGTATTTTTATACAGTTCTGGAGGCTGGAAGTCCATGATCAAGGTGTTGCCAGGGGTGGTTTCTCCTAAGGCCTCTCTTCTTGGCTCATGGACAGCTGCCTTCTCCCTATATCTTCACACGGCCCTCCTCTGTGTGTGTCTGGGTCCACATTCCTTCTCTGAATAAGGACAACAGTCTTACTGGATTAGGGTCCACCCCAGTGACCTCATTTAACCTCAATTACCTCTTTAAAAGATTTTATCTCCAAATACAGTCACATTCGGAGGTACTGGGGGTTAGGACTCCAACACAGGGATTTTGGAGAGGGGCACATTTCAATCCATTATACCAGGGAAGCCAGACAGGCTCTGTTTCAGCAGGTGAGTCCTTCCTTTGCAGTTCCTTAGTGTTGGCTCGGACTGCCCCACACCATGCTTTTACCCAACAATCACCTTGGAGAGGGAGCAGGGCTTCTGCCAGATGCCACAGTGACAAAGCTGAGCCACTCGCTGTCCCTGCCCTCTGGAAGCTGACAGTGTCCCCAGTGACTCAGATGTGAGGTGTGACTTACAATTCACACATCACTTTTCATATTCTTTATAGCATTTAATTCTCCCAACTCTTCTAGGGGAAAGTTTCTAGCACTGTCCTTGTTTTGAGCTGTAGAGACTGATGCTCAAAGACCAGGGGATTGGCCCCAGACCACAGTGACCATGCATTAAACCTGAATCCCAGGGTTCTCAGCCCTAGTCCAGAGCAGTCTGGAATATTCTTTCTTCAGCCTATCTGGAATATTATTTCTTCAGCCACAAATTTCAATATCTGGTCAACAATAATTTATTGAGTTTCTACTTTGTGCTGGGAGCTTACATAAAAACAGAGGGTGTTGGGATAAAGGAAGGAACAAACAAATTACAAATTGCAGAAATGAACAGATCAGTGTGATAGATTGTAAGGGGGAGAATGACTTTAGATAGCACGAACTTGGAAGGTCCCTCTGGGAAGGTGACATGTAAGCAAAGACCAAAAGAGGCAAACGAGGCCATGCAAAGGCCCTGGGGTACCCTGGTTTGAGATGATACTGGAGATTTAGGCAGGGGCCAACTCCCACACTACCTTGGAAAATATCATTCTAAATATAGTAGAAAAAAACCTTGGACTTGAACCAAGAGAATGTGAACTGTTCATCTGATGATGTTTGCTAGTCTCTCTGGTGTTCTCTCTCATTATTGTAGGAAATGGGAGTGGAGTTAAAGATTTCTTTGGGATTGAAATTGTCGTCAAGACTTAAGCTTTCTGAATCCACAGGGCAATGACAGCCAACTTCTTTGCAACTAAAGGGATTTGCAAGGGGTGGATGCATGGAACACAATGGGTTTCAGTGGAAGCTTTATTCAGGTCAAACCAAGGACACTATACTATTCAAGTCGAGTTTACGGAGGGACCCATTGTGGCCTGGGTCTCCCATCAGCCTCTGGGGTACAGATCAGCTTGAGTACTAAAACAGGACAGCCAGTTCCCTGTGGCTGTGGTTGAGGCTGGACAGAGTAGGCCTGTGGATGAGAAGCAGGAACAGAAACCTGGCTGCCCTCCCGACAAGCATCTACGGGCGATGAATGAAGGAAAATGGGCGACCCGGTCCCATCTCATTGTGCCTGCTCCGGCAATACGAGGCGCATCACGCCACTCTAAAACAGCAGGACTATTTTCTCCGTCCTAATTGATGAACAGCTGTGCTTTAATAGACTACAACGTGTAGCTTCACTGATCTCTCCTTAGGCCACCCTGTGAACTGAAGGCTCCCCAGGGAACCAGGAAAAACAAAGTTTTGCCTTTATGAGTAGGCAAAGGGGTAGTGTTAGTGGGGGCAAAATTTGTTGTTAATAAATTAATAAAAAGATAAATGAAAAACTCAGCAAAAAGGATTTCAGAAAGTTGATTTTTTTCCCCTTTTATTGGCCATTTAATGATAGTCATCACCGTGAATTCTGGTCTCCTCTTAAGGAACAAGTGAGGACTAACACGAAATAGATAATGTTAAGAGCTTACAGTGGCACAGAGCTTTGTGGTGTCAATCTCCTTCCAGATCAAGGAGTTTAACCTTCATTATACAGACTTTGGTTATTCCACAGTGTCTTAGTTTGTTTTCTCTTGCTACAGCTGAATCTCTGAGACTGGGTAATTTATAAAGTAAACAAATTTATTTCTTACAGTTCTGGAGGCTGGGAAGTTCAAGGCTGATGGGGTCACATCTAGTGAGGACCTTCTTGTTGGTGCAGTCTCTCTGCAGAGTCCCAAGATGATGCAGGGCATCACATGGCCAAGGGCCTCACAAGAGACAGCCAAATTGGCTTTTTTTTTTTTTTTGAGATGGAGTCTCGCTCTGTCGCCCAGGCTGGAGTGCAGTGGCGCGATCTCGGCTTACTGCAAGCTCCACATCCCGGGTCCACGCCATTCTCCTGCCTCAGCCTCCCGAGTAGCTGGGACTACAGGTGCCTGCCACCATGCCCGGCTAATTTTTTGTATTTTTAGTAGAGATGGGGTTTCACCATGTTAGCCAGGATGGTCTCGATCTCCTGACCTCATGATCCGCCCGCCTCGGCCTCCCAAAGTGCTGGGATTACAGGCGTGAGCCACTGCGCCCAGCCCCTAAACTGGCCTTTTTAGCAGCCCCACTCTGGTGATAACTAACCCACCCCCAGGATAACAAATTAACCCATGAATTTATTTATTTGTGAGGGCAGAGTCCTCATGATCCAACCACCTCTCAACATGGCTGTGCTAGAGACCATGTTTCCAACACATGAACTTTTGAGGGGCACAGTCAAGCCATTGCACACTGATGTTTGTGCCTATCTGCTCTGCACAGGAAATATGCTGGAGATTTTGGGAAGAGCAAAGTACACATGGTTTCTGCCCTCCGGAGGCTTACAGTCTAGTGCAGGGCTTGGCAAACTCTGGCCTGAGGCCTCATCCAGCCTGCCACCTGCTTTTGTATAGCCCTCAATCTGATAATGGTTTTACATTTTTAAATGCTTGAAAAAAATCAAAAGTACAATAGCATTTCATGACTCATTAAAATTATATGAAATTCAAATTTCAGGCCAGGTGTGGTGGCTCAAGCCTGTAATCTCAGCACTTTGGGAGGCTGAGGCGGGCAGATCACCTGAGGTCAGGAGTTCAAGACCAGCCTGGCCAACATGGTGAAACTCCATCTCTACTAAAAATACAAAAATTAGCCAGACATGGTGGCATGCACCTGTAATCCCAGCTACTCGGGAGGCTGAGGCAGGAGAATCACTTGAACTCAGAAGGTGGAGGTTGCAGTGAGCCAAGATAGCGCCGCTGTACTCCAGCCTGGGTGGCAGAGCGAGACTCCATCTCCAAAAAAAAAAAGAATTTCGAATTTTAGTGGCCAGAAATATAAAGTCTTATTGGAAGACAGCTGCACCCACTTGTGTATATACTGTCAATGACTGCTTTCATGCTACAAGAATACAGTGGAACAATGGGGACAGATACCATAATAAATGTACTCTCTAGTCCTGTAAAGAAAAGGCTTGCCAACACCTGGTTAGTGGAACCAATGATTCAGAAAGGAAGCAGAAGGCAGCCTGCCTTCACTGAGTGTGGGACATCTTAGAAGCATCAGGTCATTCAATTGTCACCACCAGAGAGTGTGGCTGGGACTACTTTCCCCACCTTACGAAGGAGGAGACCAAAGTTCAGGAAAATTAGCAACTTGCCCAAACTTCTAGCAGAGTATTGTTCACTTTACACCATCGTATTTAAGTTACAGGATAGCAAGAAGAGTGACACCACCTAAGGACTTTGCATCATCTTCTGACGAAAGGGTTAGTGTATTTTTCTATGGTACATAGTATATTTGTATTATGTTAGGAGTACGTCTGACATCATTAATGTTTTTATTCAGAGATTAAGAATGGCTGAAGAACATACGTATGGGCACCAAGTTCACAAGAGGTTAACTTGTGATGGTTAATTTTATAGGCCAACGTGGCTGGGCCATGGTACTCAGATATATTGTCAAATACTAGTCTAGATATTGCTATGAAGGTATTTTTTAGATGCAATTGACATTTAAATCAGTAGACTTTGAATAAAGCAGATTCTCCTCCATAATATGGTGGGCCTCATCAAATTAGTTGAAGGCCTTAGAGAAAAAAATTTTCTGAGGAAGTGGAAATTCAGCCAACAGATGTTCTTTGAACTTGAATGGCAACATCAATTTTTCCATGAGACTCCAGCCCTACAGATTCTGGACTCACCAGCTCCCATTATCACATGAGCCAATTCCTTACATCTCAGTCTCTCAACTTTCTCCATATAGGTATAGAGATGCAGACAGAGAGAGAGAGAAAGAGAGAGACAGAAAGAGAGAGAGAGAGAGAGAGATGTATTGTATTGGTTCTGTTTCCCTGGAGATCCCTAAGTGACACAGACTTTGGTAAGCAGCAACTGGGAATTGGAGACAGGTCTATTAGCAGAACCACAGCCAGAACCACAGTTTCCTGACTCCAGTCCAGTGCTCTTCAGACCGAAGACTGGTTTTTAACCAGGTCTGGCAACTGCTGAGTCCTGCCATCTGTAAAGCATAGGGTCATAAAAGCAGCAACATGATGGTGATGTCATGAGGATTTAATGAGATGATGCATATATAGCATTTAGAGCACAGCCTGGTGCACAGAGAGTCCTCAGTAAGTGTCAGCCAGCGTGCTCATTCATATCACTAACCCTGAGCCTTGATCTCTCCCAGCGGACAAGGGCCAAGTCCTTGCTCACCCAGCAGCCACTGAGAGCGCTCTTCTGGACAATATCTCATTTCCATCAAGTCCGGGATCTGAGTGGGTGATCAGTTGTCTGCGTCTGTCTGAACCTTGATCACACATCGCCTACTGACTGCTTAAAAACCTACTATTTATGTTTAAAGGTGCAAGAAACAGTTAAATGTTTCCTATTGTTGTATCAGTGAACCAGTTCAGAGATTGCCGACTCAATTCAATCAAAATTAGTGACAAGAGAGTAATTTTCCCATTCCGTTCAGCATGGCGAGCTTTTTGTTTTGCTTTGTTTTATTGGAGGTGATTCGCTGTATCTTTCCTAGAGGTAAAGCTGAGTAGCTCCGGCAGCTTCGTGCCTCCTTTTGTCTAGATAAGTGTTATCCAGTAAAACGAACACAATAAGACTATGTTTACTTTAATGCTGTTTAAAAATCACATCGCAATAAGAGATCAATAGCTCTCCACAACAATTTACCAAAGACCCGTCTGTGGAAGAGAAATTCAAATTGCATTGATTTTTTTTTTCCATGAGTGTATGTGTGCGTGTGACAGTAATAGTCCATGAGCAGGCGTGTTGACAATATGGCACATGAGCATTGAATCTAAAACACAAGGCAGAAGGAGCCAAGAGGAGGATTGCTAAAGTGTTGTGGCTGTTACCCATTGCCCTGGGAATTGGTAGAGATTCAGTAAAGACAAGAGAGAGAGGGGATTTTTCCACCCACTTCCCACTTTTCCAGAGCTCATAGCCTTGGAGAATGCATTTCTAGAAAAAACTGTGGGGATGACTCAAGGCCTCCTTCCTCTTTTGTACAGAAAGAAGGTGAAGATCAATGGCCATAGGGTTCCTGGGGTTGTGTTTCCATGGGAGTCCATGAAAAAAGAGTTGAGTCTGTAAAGGCGGAGGCCACTTTTCACTCACCTTGGACCCTGGAACAGAGCAGGTGCTCAGAAAATCTTTTGAATAACTAGACAGAGCCAAAACAGGAAGGGAGGCAGGGAGGGAAGGGAAGCAATGGACACATCTGGTTGACCTGAGTTAGGTTCTGACCAACCCACACTAGCTCTTGACCTTGAACATGCTGTCTTTTCTCTCCAACTACATCAACACCAGGGTTGTGAGAAGTAAATTGAATTGTCACATATATACTTCCTGGTATGCAGTAGGTGCCTAAGTAATGGCAAAACAGAGTTGAGACTACATCTCGCTCTTTATGCCACAAACATCACATCGAGTCTAAATTCCTCTGAAGGAAAGTTTCCTTGATCCATGAACAGTGCCTACGACGTGCAGTGGGACCACCCTGCTCCGTGGCTACAGCTGGTGGACAAAAGGCAGGCTGTGCATTTGCCTCCCTGGTAGCCCTGCAAGCCTGCTCTGACCACTTTGAAATATGCTTTGGAAGAAGTAGAATTAAAAAAAAAAAAAAAAGAGGAGGGGGAAAGGGGGAAGAAATGTAAGTGGAGAAATTATTGGAACTGGAGAGGGGTTTTAATGGTAACGTTGGCATCCTGCAATTTCACACATTAAAACATATTTTTAAAGAAACGACTACAGTGCTGATTGTATAAGGGCAAAGCTTTCCACTCTTCAGACTATTAATAAGAGCTTCCCATAGAGAAGACAAATATATGCTTGATGCATTTTTAATCCTTTGCCAATACATTTGACTAAAGCTGTTTGCTGTTTCAATGACAGGATTTAACTTGCCCTTCTGTATTCAACGTTGCTGATTATTAATGACATTTAGGAAACACAAGCTATAGAGTTACATTCTGGTCGAACTGCAGCCTCTCCTCCACATTCCTTGGAAGGGAACACACATCTGAAGTGGGGGGAAGCCCTCTTCCACAGGCATCTAGCACTAAGGACCAGGGCAAAGGGGGCATCCCCAATCCTGTACTGCCCCCTGCCACCTGCATGGGAGCTGGTTCAAGGTCAGGGCTGAGCACCGGCACCCGTGGTTCCAGCTCCTTAACCTTGACAGCCATTTCCAGGATTCCAGGAGAATCTCCACGCTATCCCGCGATAGTACCTTGGCAATATTAAACTAAATTCAAGGAGGATATTTAGATTTCTCAGGATCCCCCTCATTCAAATGCCAATAATGAAATCTTCCAGGAAGAAGAGGCGGCGAGGAACCTGAATAACTTTGAAACAAGGGATCAAGGGATCAAGAGAAAGCCCTTGGATCTTAACAGAATACAAGCAGAGAGAAAAATCCTTACCCGGACACAGCTGATTATTTTGTGCTTTTTATTATTTTAAGAAATAAATTAATGCTCGGGTTAAAATGAAATTACATGTGCTGATACCCTGCAGGCCACTTCCTTTATTCAGCCGGGTTATGGTATGTTAATAAGAGCATTAACCAAGTGAACACAACGGAATGCCATCAAGAACGGCTGCAGAGGAAAAAGCTAGGGGCTGGGGGTGCAGGGGGGCACTTAGCTTTGGTTTTAAACTCTTCCTCCTCTGGGGGGAAACGGGGATCAACAGGCAAGTGACAAGGCAAGAGGAATCGAGAGAGTTGGATTTACAGACAGTGTCTGAAGAGGACCCCCACTCTTTCCATCCACGAAGAGTCATTTGCACAAAAGCTTTTCAGCCTCCCAGTATTATATGCTCAGCCCCAGCCCCCTTTTGTAATGAAAAGCAGATCCCCCTGCGAATCACAGAAAATCAATACTGCATTTTACTAAGTTTGCGTTAATTTTGCACCTTTCAGCTTCCGGACGGGAATTATTGCCTCAAAGATGAGAAATTCTCTTCTCCCCCACTCTGCAGTTGTCTGAGTTTCAGGTTTGGAAAACCCTATCACTATTTAAAAAGAAAGAAAAAAAACAACGATGAAGAAGGAGAAGAAAGAAGGGGTGTTGAGGGGCTTGCAGTTTGAGAGATTTTAATAGCTAATAATAGGAGAGACCATAAAAGCACAGATCCAATTTAAGCGAAAGAGTCCCTGTGTAAGCATTGCTTGTCAGTCTTGGGGTGTACTGTATAGGGGCCAGCTCCTGAGCATGGCAGCCCAGAAATATAAAGTCCAGATTTAATTCTGATACAGAGAAATACAATTTCAAAACCGGACGTCTTATCATCGGCATGTCCCACTGGAGAACTCATTTCCCTAGCAAAAGGCTGTCAATGCCATTATGTTGTACAAGGAAGCAATTTACCACTACAGCTAAACAGGGCTACCAGGGCTGTGGGAACTTAAGCATTTGAAGTTATCGCTAGGAAAAAAAAAATAGCATTTCAAATGTCAGTGAAATGGGAAGGAATAATTGAAAAGTATCAATCAGAGAAGCAAAGGGGTTTCGAAGGCTGATGGCAGCCTGACTCTTGGGCTCTGTTCCTTTCTCTTTCTTTCCTGCTCTTTCTCCCCCTCTGCTCACCTTACAGCCACCTCCTCCCCATTTTCTCTCCTTAACCCTACACCCTCCCGTTGCAAGTTCAAATTCAACTCAAGAGAAGAAAAGATAGCTGCTTGGTCCTTGTTCCACGTCAGACTTGAAGGGCAATCTCGTGGTCTCCTAGTCTCCAGTGGCCAGCATTACATGGTGCAAATTTGCTCCCGGCCAGGGTCCCAAACCACAGGTAAGCTCCAGATCGATGGGAGGTCCAACTCTCTAAGTCCTGAGGATCGACACATTCTCACCAAGCACTGAAATGCTGGCCCTGGGCCCAGTTCCTCTTTATAGCTATTGAGAACATTTTGATAAAACTTGGGGTACAGAGAGTGCTGAATGACATTTTTACCCTGGTCCCACCACTGATTAGTTCTGATTCACCCTGACAAGGTAATTTCCCTCCCTGCACTTTAGTATCCTTGTCAACAAAATGAGGATAATGGCATCTACTTTGCAGGGTTGGTGTCGGGATAAGACACAGCCTTTATAAAGTAACTGGAATTCTGCCTGGCATGGGCGCAGCTGTCAACATGACTATCATCATTCCCCTGCAAGTCGAAGAACATTCTAATCTCTTGCCAGCTAAAAGGTCGTGTGTGATCAGATCACCTCTGAGAGCTCCGTGTTTACCACTGTCTCCTGGCTCTCTTCTGTCCTTCTGGCACTGCAAGCTCATGCCAACCTGCAAGCCTTTGCATTTGCTCTTCTCTTTTTCTGGAATGCTCTCCCTATAGGTCTCTGCATAGCTGGCCGCTTCTCATTCAGTTCTCAGCTCAGCTCGCATCTCACAGTGGCCTTCCCTGACCAACCTACTGGAGGTTGTACCAGCAACCAGCAATTGCTCTCCTATCCCTGGGCTTTATTTTCTTTATGATACTTACTTTGGAAATCACTGTCTGTCTTCTTCACTGGAATATAAGCCCCATGAGAACAAGGCCCTTGTCTGTCTCTCATTTTCTATTGACTACTTTCCTCTTGGATCGGGCACCTGGTACAAAGCAAGTATTACATAAATACCACCATTTGTTTATGAATGAAGGAACAAGTGAAGGGAAGACCATCCCACTTGAGTAGAAACTGAACTCATTCAGCACAGAGCCTGGAAAATGACAGGCATTCCACACATGTTAGCTGGCCTTCCCTTGCTGTGTGGCTGGTCCTGGACACACCCATCTTTGTGGGCAAAGCCATGGGGATACGCAGCAGCTGGCCCTGCCTCTTCACAGCCCTCAGAGCTGAGTTACAGACTCGTGGTGGAACCTTCAGGTGGGCTTGGGTGAGGGTGGTGTGCCCTGTGCTGGAGAGGCCCTTGCCTCCAGGCCCCACACTAGGCCCACACTAGGTTTGCTCAGCCTGCAGTAAGCTCTGGGCCCTGAACCGGACACTGGTTTCTGTTCCACGTGCTCAGTCCCAGTTCAGGGCCCCATGGAAGCACTCTTGCTCTCCAGTCTAGCACCCGGGCCATCTGCCATGGGGCTCTACCTTCCCCTGTGTTCCCCACTCTCCACCCACACAGCTCCTCTCGCTTGCCGAAGTCCCACCTTTGATTGTACCAGAAAAGCTCTTCCCCCACCTTGTCACCTGCCCAATTCCTTCTTGTCCCTTTCTGACTAAGTCCTGGGTTCTCCTCAGAAAAGCCTCTCCTGGGCCTCCGGGATGACTGTCACCTGCCTCACCTGTGTGCTCACTGGATTCTAACTTTTGCTCAGCACTTAGAATTAATTGGGTTTCCAAGTTTGTCCCTACCGACCTGTCCTCGGGCTCAGGGATTTTGCCTCTCCGCGATGCATCTACCTGGCTTGGTGGCAGTCTCGTGCTAAGAACCATAATAAAGAAGCCCATGTCGAATGGTTCCTGCAGGCCAGGCCCCACACTAAACACTGAGCATTTACCCCTCATTCCACTGTTGTCCCCAGTTCACAGGGGAGGAGGCTAAGGCTTAGAACAGTTACACTTAGCCCTGCTCCACATGGAGCCTGACACTAAATAAAATACATTAGGATTGAACTATTGCTAACTACTATAATTTTCCAGTTCAAAAATACACATTGCTTCCTATTTTAAGATTTTTGAAATTCAGATGCATCTTACAATTGATGTAAATATTTAACGTAGGAATGTTTCTCTGTTCTAGAAAAGCTGTTGTTCTGTCTGATGGTGGCTGGCACTTTAGAAATGAGAAGACATAATGGAGTCACCCTAAGGATGTCTGAGCTCAAGGACCCCAAGTCCCACCCCCAGTGCTGAGCTGTTTTTGTTCCAGGGAAACCCCGTTACCAGGCAAACTTTTGGGGATCCCTTTCAGGGAAATGAGTTTCACGGACTTTGCAGGGTGGCAAGTTTTCTCTCCCTTTCCCACTGTGTGTGTGTGTGTGTGTGTGTGTGTGTGTGTGTGTATCTATGTGTGCTTGTGTGTATATGTGTCTGTGGGTATTTATGTTTGTGTGTGTATCTATGTGTGTGTATGTGTATTTCTGTGTATAGGGATGTTGTCTGTGTGTGTATGTGTGTGTGCTTGTGTGTCTTTGTGTGTATGTCTGTGTGCATATGTGTGTGTGTGTCTGTGTGTGCATGGATGTTGTCTGTGTGTGTGTGTGCTTGTGTGTCTGTATGTGTATGTGTGTGTATGGATGTTGTCTGTGTATGTGTGTTTGCTTGTGTGTCTGTGTGTCTGTGTGTGTATATAGCTATGGACTGAATTGTGTGACCCCCAAAATTTATATATTGAAGCTCTAGGGTGGGCCTTTGCAAGGTTGTTAGAGTTAGCTGATGTCATAAGGGTGGGGCCCCACAATAGCATTAATGCCTTTATAAGAAGAGACAACAAAGAGCTTGGTCTCTATCTCTCCACCATGCAAGGACACAGCAAGAAGGCGGCTGTCTGTAAACCAGGAAGAGAGGCCTCATCAGAACCCAATTGTGCTGGCAACCTGATCTCAGATTTTCAGCCTCCAGAAATACGAGAAGATAAATTTCTGTTGTTTAAGCCACCCAATCTATGGTGTTTTGTTATGACAGTCCAAGCAGACTAAGACAGATATAGATATAGATATAAATAGAGATATAGATAGAGAGATAGCGATAGATGCAGACACAGATATACATATACAGACATATCAATAGAGAGAGAAGGAGATTTATTTTAAGGAATTAGCTCACACGATTATGGAGGCTGGCAGGGCTAAAATCTACAAGCTGGATATTCAGGTAAGAGTTCGTGTTGCTGCCTTAAGTCTGAAATCTGCAGAGCAGGACAGAGGATAGGAAACTTGGGTGAAATTTCTAGGGTACAGTCTTGAGACAGAATTGCTTATTTTTTGGGAGACCTCAGGTTTTGCTCTTAAGGCCTTTGTCTGAATAGACAAGGTCCACCCACATTATAGAGGGTAATCGGCTTTGTTGAGTCTACTGATTGAAATGTTAATCTCATCTTTAAAAAACGCCATCACAATAACATCTAAAGTGGTGTTTGACCAAACAACTGGATACCATGGCCCAGCCATGTTGGTAACATAAAATTAACCAGCACACATGGTTAGGCTAAAGGATCCAACAGTAAGTAGTCTGGAAATCTCCATCAAATACTAAATTCTGGACACTGTAGGTCTGAAAACCCACTCGCCTGTGGCATTTCTTAATGCTGTGAGAGATACTGAAGCACCTGATTTGTTTTCTGCCCCCTGGGATTTTCAGAATTTCACTGCACCCTCTAAGTCTTAGAAGGCATTGCCTCTTGGCTCAGGAATGAGTGAGTCGTCATTGACTTCCTCTTCATCCAAGTCAGCTCTGTTCCCTCAGCTCTTCCCTTCCCAGCACCCTGAGACTCCTTGGTCAGCTCCAGATGTCCCTCTTCTAACCTGCTTTCCAACCATGGCCTCCAAGACCCAGGAGGAAGGGAGCGGCAGGAGCCCTCTCCCATCTTTGAGGTGTAAGGTTATCCAAACCCCCTTCCATTTGTGAATCCCATCTTGTTTTACATTCCCTTTTTTGCTTTACTTTTCTTTGACTGGAGACTCCTCAGCTATTCTTACTGACTTCCAGTGGACCTCTTGAATCTTCTCACGTCTCTCTAGCAGAACCCTGGGTTGTAGGCTTGTTGCATCCAAAATAATTTTCACAGGAGAGATGTTGCTGAGTGCGCTACATAGAGGTACAAAGTGATGAGCAAGGCAACAACGATTCTGCTGTTTCTGTTGGTTTCTCTTGCCTTGCTCAAAGATCCCCAGTTAAACAGAAGAATTATTCTAGAAATGGTTCTGCCAAGCAGACACCCTAGCTCCCAGTTTGTTGACTGACAAAGTGGAAAATCTCATATTTCAGAGCAAACTGCTTCATAAAGCTGAAGGGAGTGTGTTGGTCCACAACTCCATTCTGCAATGACAAGTGTGAATCCAGTTCCCTTGACTCATAGCCAATACCTGCCAAGGCTGAACTGGCTTGTCATATGGTCACATGGCCTCTGTTCCAAAAGGTGTAGGCTGGGTGGGAAGGGGGTTGTAGTGGGCATCAAGGTCTTGGGTTCTGTGCGGCCTTGGACAAGCCATTTACCCAATATTCATTTCACCACTTCAACTCTAAAATGAGGATAATAACACTTACCTACTTGCTACAGATCACACAGTTTTTATGAGGATCGAAGGACACTTATGAAGGTCATGTAGTGTGCCATACAAATATAAAATAAAAGGGGTAGCACAGTATCTTCAACTGCTTCAGCAAAATAACAGCAACAGACACTTAAATTACACTCTCATGTGCTCTGTCTCTGAGCTTCACACACATTGACTCATTTAATTCTTAGTCTTCTGTTGGGGGTCCCATTATCCCCATTTTAGAGGTGAATAAACTGAGTCCCAGGGAGTTTATGGAACATTCCCAAGGTCCCAGAAAGATTTAGTGAAGGTGCAGCTGAGACCCACACAGTCGGCTCTGGAGTCTGTGTTCTTAGTCATTATCCTACATTGCTTCTCCCGCTATCCCCACCTTCCATAGCACCTCACACAGGGTTGATGCTCCACATAAAAGTCAGCCAACATAAAAGATACCTAAGTCCTGAAAAGACGTAAAGAAGTGTAGTTTTCACCCATGCCTAGCTTTCACCCTAGCTAGCAGGCTTTTAGCAAATATTTGTTATGTGAATGAGTGATCTACTCAAAGAACATTTCTTCAATCTCTTTATTAGTGAAAATTGTGACATCTGAAATGTATCAAATTGGAGTTGGAGTTTCTAATGAAGAATTTCAGCAAGCCAGAGGCTTCCTGACAACATGCAAATCACAGAGAATATGTCTGCCTGGCCAGCTCCTAGCTCTGTTTCACCCCACAGCAAAACCAAGGAGTCTCCTTTTTTCTTTACATTATCCCCACGTAAGACATTACAGAGTGGAGAAAAAAAAAACTCTACTTTGAAGAGCTAAGGGCTTATGTTTTGGAAAATTGTTCTTGGACATTGCTTTAAATATTGTGTATCTTAATTGGTATTTGTGGTATATCTTGCTAAACCATCCAAAACCTCTCCATACTAAATTAATACATTTATTTAACTCAATTTTTTAAAAAAGAAAATTTTCATATGCTACTTTCTTCAAACAGAAACTGTGATGTCAGAATTAAACGTTTACCCTAGGACTCACGCTGGTGACTCGCATTTTAACTTGACCTAACTGGATGATGACCCTCGTTCTAACTTGACCTAACTGGATGGGGAATGAACTCAACTTTGGATGAAATGCACCAGCCTTTTCTTGGATCTGACAAGAGATGCTTGTACTTCTTCTGAAACAACCTACATTAGTTGTATTTCAAGGAAAAAGTTTTGAGTTTTCTTTATCACTTGCTCACACTAGCCTACACATGTTTTGTCAATATCCCTTTTAATAAGTGTAGTGACCACCATGAATCCCAGGTGTGAGCCAAGCTACAGAGTGGAGAATTAGACAGATCCCTCCTCTAGTTCTGGCTGATATACAACTATTAATACCATTTTAAATATCATTAGTAGAACTAGATATTGGGATCACAAAAGTCAAATCAAAGACCTCCTTCCTGTGCACCAATTTGTACTGAACTCCCCAATAAAACATTTAGCCTGAACTTGGTTCTAAAGAAATCCTGAATATAAATGGCAGAAACCAGACCTAGCAATGAATGGGTAGATTTGACTGAATAAGAAGAAAGTGATAACCGTGTCAGCCCATCTGGAGAATGAAGAGTTGGAGTGTGGTAGAGCAGGGGTCAGCACATTTTTCTATAGTGTTCTCAACTTCACAGGCCATACATTCATGCTCACAACTGATCAAATCTGCCGCTGTGGCACAAAATAATAACATAACAATAACAGATGATAACAATAAACAAATGGCCGTGGCTGTGCACCCATACAACATTTTTTATGGACACTGAAATTTGAATCCCATATAATTTTTCATAGGCCTTTTGATTTTTTTTTCAACCATCTAAAAATGTAAAAGAGCCATTCTTAGCTTGAGGCCATGCAAAAGCAGGTAGCAGGTCAGATTTGGCCCACAGACCCCCAGTGCGGCCTGCAAAAGGAATCTTAGAGAAGAATTTCGATGACTTGAGTTCTAGTCCCAGTTCAGCCTCCAGCAAGCCAGTTTCCATTCAGAGCCCTCCCTCCTCCACCAGTGAAGTGAAGGGTTCTAACACACGCTCCCAAGGTCCTTTTAGCTCTTGGACGCCATGACCCTGTGAGGGCTGCGGGCTGTCCTACTGAGGACTATCCGGGTTACTTCCAAATCACCTGCCACAGCTCCCGGATGCTTCCAAACAGTTTGTTCTGATGTCACATCTTTCCCTCATAGTAAGACTCTGTAATTTTTAAGAAGAAAATAACAATCGATTATAGGACCACATCTTGAAGGACATTTACCCAAAGCTTCACTGCTCTGAAGCATGCTCAAAGGGAGGTCATGGGAGCAGGGTGCTCCTTGGAAATGTTTAGACAAAATGAGAGATGGGATGCTTTTCTGCATAAAAGATGCAAGGTTCTCCAAAAGATGATAATAATAACAATAATAATACAGGACATTGATACAGCACTAAAAACTACAGTGTCCCTCTTGCGGTTTCAAATAAAGAAAAGAAAACCCACGCTTTTCTTCAAAGCGAACTAAAAACAGCAGGATTAATATTGATGCTGCAATGGGAAAAGCAAACAGACAGGCAGGGACAGGACTGCATCCAGCCTCCAAAACACATGTAAAGTTGGAGCTAAAATGTCATATGCATATGTAATTTATATGCAAAAACTCTCCTATAACAGGGCCACTGGCTGCCAAGTCTCCTTTTGCTACTTCCCGATCCTCGCTGAAACTCTATAATTTCATATTATCAGTCACCTACCAAGGGCAAGTCTGTCTGAGGAGAACACAGAAACTTTCTTAAGGCCAGGATATTAAATTCTTCTCGCACATCGCTTTCCTGGTAGCTCAGCAGGTTTCAGCAGGAAGACCTATTTTTGCTCCTGTGCGGGCTCTGTCCCTGGCAATGAGTGACTGGAACAGACTGCAGACAACTCTGCCAAGAATCTGAAGCTCTGATGATGTGAGCCAACCTCAGACTAATAATTTTATATCTCAATATAAGCAAAAGAGTTCCATAAAAATAGACCGTTTTTAACAGGATGGTATTCTGTGCTGAGAGAGGGCTGAAGAACGCGGTGCCATGTGAACATCTTTCCCCTATCTGCGGTACCTAACTTTAGCAACTTCCATATGTCTATTTGTCTGATCACTGAACTTGGGGAAAGAATGTTGAATGAGATGTGACTCTTCAAACTCCACGCCCGGGATTCTTCGGAGGTGAAATACCTATCCGTGTGTATATAACACTTCCTTCTTTCAAGTTTCCAGGAGATGGAAAACAAACAAACCCAAGGCTCAGGCTGTCGTATTCTTCATCAAATGTATCCAAGCACAAGGCCATGTGCACATTCCCGCTTGTAAATTAACGAGAAATATATTGACGCCACCGAGCGCAGGTGTGAGAATGGCCTGGTTACTCTAAGACATCTTTTTTTCAATGTTCAAAGCAGTGACCAGATTCTCAGAAGGCCAAATCTCATGGCACATGCTGATTCAGGGGGTTTCTCCCTAGAGAATTTCCCCGGGATGAAAGTGGAAGAGGTTAGTCTCAACATGGAGCTCTCCATGACTGGCTGTCACAGAGAGAGGGGCAGAAACCAAAAAAAAAAAAAAAAAAAAAAAATTGTTTTTTATTTGCTTGGTGGGACAGGAAGCCCAATCACAACATCCAGAAAGCAAACCAGCTGGGTTGAAGGGAGAAGAGAAGGCTTAAAGGAACAGTGTAACGGCTGTTGTGCCCTAGTGTATCAATCTGAGGTCTGAAGAGAGACAGAACTAATAGAATATGTATGTTAAGAGACTATTTTAAGGAGTTGACTTACAGGATTGTGGGGGCTAGCATGTCCAGAATCCACAGGGCAGGCCAGCAGGCTGGAGATTCAGAAGTGGATGCTGCAGTTGAAGCAGAATTTCTGCCTCTTCTGGCAACTTCAGTTCCGCCTTGGAAGGCCGTCCAACTGATTGGATGAAGACCACCCACATTATCCAGAATAATCCCTTTTCATTAAAGTCACTGAATCTACATGTTAACCACGTCTACGAAATACCTCCCCAGCAACACCTAGATTCATGTTTGGTTAAGTAGCTGGCTTAGCCGTGTTGACACTTGAAACCCACCATCACACCTTGCACACAGAAATTAAATTAGGCATGGCTGGGGAAAAGGATCTGCTCAGTGAGAAGGAAACGGGTGGTCCTGACCACACATCAGAGACGCGTGAGGCCGGCTGTTCCAAGGATTGGTCCGGCAGACGTAGGCTGAGATCCTACCGTGTGCCAAGCACTGTGCTCGACGTGGGGGAGTTAAACATGGAGCTTCCAGTGCAGATGAAACAGACAAGGGGACCAACACTGAGGATCATTGGATAAGACAGTGATGATTCCTCACCTGAATATCTTCCTCAGTTTTTATGTGTGTGTGTGTGCAGAGAGAAAAGAGGTGTTCTTTTTGGTCTAGGTAAGGAATGGGAAGAAAAGAGCTGACATAGTAGAGGTGGGGAGTGATGATCATTTTGGGGTTCTGCAACAGTCTTGGGCATCCTGATCTTTCCAGGCTCCTAAGTCCACACATCAAGAGCACCACTAGTAACACAGGCAAATCAAAATCCACAAATATTTACATGAAACACAAATGCACCATACTTGCATGAGAAGTTAAATATGATGTTTTAAATATATCATGCAAATCTACGATACTCACTGGGATGAACAGAGAGAAAAACATCAATAGTCCTTTATACTCATCTTTTCTTTTTTTCTTCCTGGACTGAAGATTGTAACCCTCCCTAAGATTTCATTATTGCCTCGGAACTTGTGAAATGCGATATTGGCATTATTTCTGACATTTCTTCAAAATAGAACCCTTCTCCCCAAAAGATACATTACATAATACAACCAGGTTGATTGTGGGAAGTCCATAAAGTAGGGAGAAGAAGATAGGATTTGGAAGCAGGAGATCTGGATGGGAGTTCCAGCACTTCCAGTGATGAATGATGTCCCCCTAGGTGAGACATTCAGCCCAGAAGGTGGTGGGGGACAGTGGTTCATAGAGGAATCTCTGGAGCCAGGCTGCCTGGGCACCGCACAGGTCTGCTGCTTGCTAGCTGTGTGACCTCAGGCAACTTGCTCAGACTCTGATCCTCATTTTGTCAATCAAATAAGGAAGAAAACAGTCCCTCTGTGTTAAGCCATTGTGAGGACTGAAATGGCACAGATAAAGCAGTGCATATAGCACCCAGCTTTGAGTTTGTGGCTGTTATTTTCTATATCTTTAAGGGGAAACAATTACAGCAGCATCTGCTGTGCCTATTTCCCAGACTTATAGAAGAATCAAAATCAGACCCACTATTCCTTTGGACTAGGGCTCCATAGAAGCAAGCCAGGCACTGTACTAACAGGTGCTGGCTCTCATTCCATGAACAGTGCTCTCTGAGTTGAGCTCCGGGACCAATGCAGACCACTTCCTCTCATGTCCCGGTGGCTGGGCTCTCCTGGTGGCCCTTCCACAAGCTATCTTCTCCCTTTTCCTGCTCCTTTTTCCTGGCTGCCCAGCAGTGACCCAGGCAGCTGTCCTGTCACCTCTAGTAACTCTGGTCACCATCACTGAGTCATGGTGGCATCAGTGACATCCACAAGGCTCCACCTCCTCCTTGTCATCTTCTGTCTCATCTGCTGCTGCCTGCCCAGAAGCTGCCATAAAACTTTTCCCCCATGGAAGTCCAAAGGAATAGTGGGCTAGAATGCTGGAGACCTGGTCCCAAGACTGTCTCCAACACCAGTGTCATGTGTGAGCTTAAAGAAAACACTTCCCCAACCAGGGCCACTGTTTCCTCATCTCTGCTGAAGAAAGCTTAGTCTTGGACAGTGGGGGGCAGGAAGGTCCAGAGAGCAGGGCAAGGGCCTCAGAGAGCATGATGGGGGGTGGGGTGTATATCGAACCCAGTCTCACACACAGGTGGAACACACCTCCGAACTCCAGGCCCCTGGGCATGATTGAGAAAGTTATGAATGAGAAAACAACAGTGTACCTTGTTCACCGCGTGCTCCTCTCTAGAGGCAGATAGACCTGGAGTTCCAGCTCCAGCACTAACTAGAAAACGGTTTCCTCATCTGTAGAATGGGGATAATAATAGCGACCTATCTCATAGGATTCTATGTGTGAAGGTTAATGAATTATTACATGCTAAGTATTTAGGATAGGGTCTGGTCTATAAGAACACTTATGTTAGCGAACCTAACTCACAATATTAAAATTATGGCATATTATCTCATTTCATCTTATATCATTGAGTTTATTTTAATTTTATTTTTCCAACAACCTTATGGGTAGGTTGCTACTGTTTCACAGATGAATAAACTGAGGCACAGAGAGGTTAAAGGATTTCCCCAAGGCCATGTAGGCAATAAGGGATGAAACTAGGGACCTAACCCAGATAATCTAGTGCCAGAGTTGATGCTTATAACCTCCACACTGTATCCCCTTTGGTTCTTTGCCAGAATTCTATGAATGTGTGGGAGACAAACAAAAGGATAAGAATTACCTATCTAGAGCAATGAATTCTGAGACTGTACCAATCCTGGCACTCTATAATTAATCTACAGGGTTGTTTTTCCCAACTTAGCCTGACTTCCTTCACTTCCCAGCATACTTCAAACACTCTTTGCTTCCTAGATTGCATGCGTGCACTCAGAAAATATCACAGTTACATTAATAACTCCAGTAACACAAGATTACGAACGTGTATGTTCCTGGGGAAAAGTTCCATAAGGCATCCATGCCATCAGTGGATAGTAGCAGTGGTACCTGCCATCTTGGAGTCTCTGCACCCTACTAATGAACAATCCCAATGACTCTGAATGTCTCCAGAGAGAAGCCATTGCAAAATGGACCAGGTTTACCTTCAGGGTTGTCTGGGTGAGCCAAGGGATTTCATGAGTGCCGCTCTTTTCCCATTTGAATTCTCTTACATGGAAATCACTTCCCCATTACATACACAAACAAGGTAGGGCAGACCTAAGATGATCGCTCAAGTTTTGTTTTCTAGAGGCCCCTTAAAATGAAAAAGGAAATGGAAATGAGAAAAAAAGTAAAATAGTAATAGTAATAATAATAACTTCTGATTCTACCATTTATTGAGCTCCTGCTCTCTTCTCAGATATTATTGTACAAATTAAGCCATGGAAGAGTAAACCATGTAGCTGGATCTCCAAGGGCAGAGCAGGAGAAAGGGCTGCAGCTGAACATGCTCATTTCTACTCTCAAATTTACCAATCAAGTAACTCTATCTACCCACTTGAGAAGAGTTAGGGTAAGGCAGGTGACCAAGAGTATTCCTCTAACAAGTGTCTCTCCACTTTGAAGGAAATATCAAGAGTGGAGAACAGGCGCTAACACTAGTAACCCATATAAACACTTATAACCCACTCCTGCTAACAATTTCCATCATGGAATCTTTCATAGTACCTATCATAGGCCTACCTAAGAGTTTATCTTATCCCATTTCATTCCTCCATCCTCTGCCTAAGCAGTGACCAAGAAAAGGGTATTGACCAACTTATGTACTGCTTGTAAATAATCACCAGTTACTTACGAAAAAAGAAAACTGGGTTTTAAGGTGGTTTACAACATTCAGGCACAGTTAACAGAGGATATGACAAAACTTCTGGTTCTAGTCATGATGGAATAACTGGTACTAGATTATTTCTACTGTTGAAAACAACTGTAAAACTGGGCAATATCTGAAGCAAATGTTTTCAGATATCGTACAAGAGTCATCATAGGATTATGATCCCCGAGAGAAAGTAAATGCGTGAAGCAAGTGCTACAATTGCTCTGGCTTTCTGCTTGAAGGTGTTTTATGCTCCGCAGTATAAAGAGGTGGAGCCCAAGAAAACATGGTGGTGTTACTGGACTGAGAAGGCAGAGATTAGAATTTGGGACTGTTGAGGGGCACTGGAATCTACACAGTGGGGTGCCAGAGAAGGAGATGCACAGAAAGGGAAATTCAAAATCTCCATAGGGATTCTTTTAAGTCTCTGGCCATATACTAAGCTGTGCAAGTGCATGAAAAGACTTCATTTTGGCCTAGCAGGTAACAACTACTGGGAAGCTATAAGATGAATAGAGATTTTGAAAATTATACAGTGCTAGTACCTGGTGCCATTCTGAACAGACGAGGGACAAAGACCTCAATAGACTCTCCAGGTGTTCAGCTGAATCTCCAGAAAGGCCAAAACTTAGAATTAGGGTCATACTAGCCCTTAAGTAAAGTCTCCACTAGACCCACAAATAACAAAGCTTTAAAACAAGCCTTAAAAGGATCAAGCTGATCCACCAATAAATTAACTACCAGCCAAAACAAAACCCAACAATTTTTAAAGGAAGACAACAAAACCAAGACCCTCATCAATATAATATCCACAATATCCAACATATAATCAAAAGTTACTGAACATGAGAAGAAGCAGAAAAATATGACCAACAATCAACAAGAAAAATGTCAATAAACATGGACACATATATAATGAAGATATTAGAAATAGGAGAAAATAATAAGAAACATAAAAATGTTTAAGTATCTAAATGAGACACTAGATATAATGAGGAAAGAAATAGAAAATCTCTGTAGAAAAATATAGACTATTTTTAAAATGACTAAATGGAAAATTCTTGAACTGAAATATTAAATAAACCTGAATAGAAAAATTCACTGGATGTGTTGGAATATCAGCAAATTAAACACTGCAAAGAATCAGTATAATTAAAGACAGAGCAACAGACACTACTCAAAATAATGCATAGAGAAACGGGGTGGACAAAAATATAAAGAGCCTAAGTGACCTGTGAAACAATATCAACTGATCTAATATATGTATAATCCCAAATATATGCAGTCCCTAAAAGAGAAGAGAGATTAAGATAGAAAAAATATTTGATAATATAATGGTCCAAATTTTCTAAATTTGATGAGATTAACTTATATTCCAAGAAATTTGGCAAAGCCCAAGCAAGATAAACCAAAATAAATCATTAAATAAATAAAATAAACACACTTCCAGAGACATCATGGTCAAATTGCTAAAAATGGAAGATAAAAATAAAATATTAAAAGCAGCTTGAGGCAATGAAAAAAAGCTATTACTCACAGAAGAACAATGGTAAGAATGACTACTCTTCTCATTAGAAATAATGCAGACCAGAACACAATAAAACAACATCTTCAAAATGCTGGGGAAGGGGGAGCTGTCTATTTATAATTCTATATCCAGCAAAAATATTTTTCAAAATAAAGACATTTTTAGATAAACACAAGCTGAGATAATCCATCACTAGCAGACCTACCCTCTAAGAAATGTTAAAGGAAATTCTTTATGTTAAAGAAAAATTATACCAAATGGAGGCTTGAATATATACAAAGTAATGAAGAACCTCAAAAATGGCAAATACATTGATACATTTAAAAGACGAGTTTTTTGTTTCTTAATTTCCTTAACAGATAATTGATTATTTAAAACAAAATTAATAACAATATGTTATAAATGCTATAATTTATAACATATGGAAGTACAATGTATGATAACAGTAATACAAACTACAGAAAGGATAAATTGAGATTTAGTGTTATAAAGTTCTTATTGTATATGTAAAGTGGTATAATATTAATTTGTGATAGATTGTGATAAGTTAAACATGCATATTAAAATCCCCAGAGCACCTCTTTAAGAAAAATAACACAGAGGATCCTTTTGTCGCCTTTTGGCTAAGATAAGTGTGAAAAATAACACAGAGATATAGCTAAAGAACCAATGTAGCAGATAAAATCAAATACTAAAAAATACTTATTTTTTAGAAAAAGTAAAAAAGAGAAGGAAAGAACAAAAATTAAATAAGACAAGTGAAAAATGAATAGCAAAATGGTAAAGCAGACTTAAACTCAACCACAACAATAATTGCATTAAATATAAATGGACTAAATATTTTAATTAAAAGGCAGAGATTTTTCAGACTGGACTAAAACATTAAGACCCAACTATATGCTTTTTAAAGGGGATGTACTTTAAACAGAAAGAAGAACGTGCCCTGAGCTGAGGAGCTTCTGAGAGACTGTGGGAATGCAGGAAAACACCTCAACACAGCCACCCCAAGATAACCCAGACATTCATGGGTCCCAGAAGATCTAATTCAGGAAATGAAACCAGAACATGAAGCCCTAATGAAGAGACATGGGAAACAAAAGCACAGCTTTCAAGGCTAGCCAATTTTCTGAAAGATCTCAGCAAGTGTTGAGTATGTACGGGAAAGACAGGTCACAGTGAGCTGAGCCCAGGCTCTGGGTAAAATCTTTTGGCAAGACTTTGACATGGTAATGTGACCTGGCTGGATTCATGATAGTTCCCAAATCCAGAAAGATACCTTCCAGAAAGATGAGGCAAAGTAACTGGGCAGATAGAGTGGGGATCTGAAGAGTCCCTGGCTCAGGATCATGAGCCATGGTGGAGTAAGCGGGGCTTTGGCTTGGATCCTTCCTGGCACCCAACATACACCCTAGTCTATCCAATTCTGGGTATGGCTGGAAACTCAAGTTTTTATTTATTCCGTTTCTACACTAATTCACAATGAATTTGGGGCAATGTATAAAAATATAGTCAACACTAAAGAAGAAAATATGTTCTTGAGGAAATCAGGCAGAGGGAGGAAAGGGAAGCAAAATCAAAAAGCCTGGAGTCTGCATACTGAACAGACTCACAGAATGTTTAGAAGTGAGCCAAAAAATTGCTTCTGAGACTCCACAGAAGCAAGACAAACAAAGAAACACAGCAAGCCCCTCTGGGTGGCAGGTTGGGGACACAGCTGGATGAGCTCATAGGTAAAACAAGATGAAGACTATAGATGGGATTCATCTATTAATGCATCTGTAAGGAGCTTCCCCCAGACAGGATCAGAGAAAAACACTGGAGGCTCATATTTTGCAAACTGCAGTCATTCCTTCAAGAAGTCATTATGGAGTACATTCTGGGTGCCAGGCACTGAGCTAAACACAAGAGGAATTATGTGAGTAAAACAAGTGATCCCTGCCCTCATGGACATTAGAGTCTGGCAGGGAGGCATGTGTTTATTTGTACTTGTTGGGCATTTAGGTACTGTTGTAGATGCTGGGTTACAGCAGTAAACAAATGATCAGAAATGTAAATGTAACAAGTGTCATGACAGAACAGTGCAGAAAATGCTGGGGACCATGACATCAAATCAGGGATCTAGCCAGGACTTGAGAGAGTCAGAGGCTGGAGCACAGGGAAGGCAAGGAGTAGCATTTGAACTGAGCTTTGAAGGATATAGAGACAGGATTAACAGGCAGAAGATAAAGGACTATACCAGATGGAAACAAGTGCACACCCATGAAGGACATGAGACAGGAAGCCGCATGGTGTGTCTGACAAGCAGGTGGGGCTGGGGCACAGGCTGTGGAAAAAGAGTTAGGAGGCTAGAAACAAGGACAGGATGGCGTTGCTCCCATGATGGATTCAGGACTCAATTGTAAGAGCCATGGGAAGCTGTTGAAGGATTTTAAGTTGGGGCATGATGATATAATCAGATTTGTATTTCTGTAAGATCATTCTGGCCTATGTGGGGAATGGCTTGGAGCAAACTGGAGTGGACACAAGGAGAACAAACAACAGCTCTTTCAGGGATCCATGAGAGAGACAGGGCAGCTTGAACCAGGGCGGATGGTCTGAAGATACAGACAAATGAATAGATGAGAGATTTTCAGGAAGCAAAATAACTGTCTTCAACTCTTCATTTTCAAACCTTTCTGAAGGAAGGCTCCAATATCTTCACATTGAGCCAGGTGGTTTTCACATCACCAAAAAGATCCCTGGGATGGTGGAAACAGATGAGCACAGTGGTTAATGGCACAGACTCTTGGTCAAGTTGTGCAACTTTGCCCTGAGTCTGAGCCCTCTCTTCTGTGACATGATCTCCCAGTGGGCTTCTGAAGACTGCACAAGCACATGTGATCGCCCTCCTGTTCTCTGGACACAATAAGCAAGTGTCCACCTCTGGCTCTTTGCACTTTCTGTTCCCTCTGCTCTTCCTCAGCCATTCACGTCTCACTCCCTCATCTCCTCAATTGCTCATCTCCTACCTGCCTGATGACGCTGTGTACAAATGCAAACTATGTTTGGCCACTCCCCAGCACACCCTCTCTCCCTTCCCTGATTTATTTTTTCGGCAGCACTCATCATTCTTATTTTGCATGTCTTCCAGTAAAATAAAAGCTCCATGAAAGCAGAAATTTTTATCTTTGTTCACTACTGTATCCGCAGCACGTGGTGCATACTAGACACTCAGAACGTAGCTCTTGAATGAATGAATAGATGATGTTTGAAAATCATGCAGGCCATATTAATTGCCCAAGGAATAAAAGCGATCAGTCTGTTGACAACACCAATAATACTAATTTTAAAAATTATAATATAAATTCCTTCTTCCGATGCCTTCCACAATGCCAGTTTTCTGTTTGGAATGATTTCTTTCATCACAATGACTACTTGTTTTAGCAATTGTGAAAACAAATCTTTCTCATTGGCCTCAGTGTTGTTCATTGAAATCATGCCCTGACTTTTTCAATTAAAAAAAGCACAAACCCACAGCATTCTAAGTTGACAGAAGGACCACAGGGCAGGGCTTACACTTTATCCCTTAGGATGAAGCCCACAGAGCTTCCCTCTTTCTGTCCAACTTCCCCAGAGCTCATTTTACTGCCACCGGGTTGATCTGAAGGTCAGAGATGCTGAGGCTTGTGTCTGCTGCTCACCAATGCATTATCTATTTATATATGTTGCCATTATGTGTAAGGAGCTGGAATTGGAAAGAAGGTAAATAGGACATCTTGATTCTGAGTTACATTTTCCTGTAGTGCAATTGAAACACGATTCATTCTATTCTTACTGCATTGATCGGTAATTTTCATTTTCTAATTTCAAATAAAACCTCTTGCTGCAGTCAAAAGTGGTCGGCTCCTGGATGTAACTTCACAGCTCATTTTAGCTTCATCGCTTAAAGACGTTGTGTTACCATCAGTCTTAAGTGGTAATTCCACTTTTCCAATTAGACTGTGGGAACGAACCAGATAAATGGACTCTCATCCCCCAAGCCATAATCTCAGCCCAGCCATCAAGACTGGGACAATGAACACCCCAGGAGCTCTTTCCTGTCATTCCGTTCCAGAGCCAAAGCCCTCCCCTTGCACCCTTTCTAAATAAGCCACGCTTTGAGGGGCAGTTGTATTTTGAGATGTTGACTCCCAAGTGATTTGAACTTCTTTTGAATAGTTCTAATGTCCAACACAGTAAAGGCACAGATACCAGGTAGACAGGGCTCGTTTTTAGCATCATCCAAAAGGTAGCCCCTTCTGTCATTCTTCCTTCCCTCATCAACATGAACACGTGTGTGTGCACGCACACATACACACACGCACACGTCATCAAAACCAACTGCAGATACAGAGGCACCTGTGTCGTAGCAAAAAGACCTAAGACTTCATATCAGTAGGCATGAGTTCAAGCCCTGGTTCCACTGTGGGGCCTCGAGCAAAGTCATTGCCTCCTTTGGGATGTTAGTCTTCTGTATTCATGAAATTGACAGGCAATTTTGAAAACCTATGTATCACACAGGGATACTGGGAAAGTGAAATGTCATTAGGCACAGGAAAGCATTCTAGGGACTGCCAGTGTGAGGTCGGGAGACGGCCTGATGGGGGTTGGAGTGGGTCCTGGAGAATCTGATAGGCTTGCTGGCATGGGGCGTTGCTTCATTCCATGTCGAAGGCAGCATTTCATTTCCCCAGCCCCACTGAGGCTTAGTTGCTTTGGCAACAAGAGGAAGAAAATAAGCCTTATCCTCAGGATCTTAGTAGTCTGCTGTGGAGACTCAGTGACGTCTTGCACGTGAAAGAATGTTAAAAGTAAATGCCATGTGAATATATATGATTATGCTTGTGATCAATATTGTTATTTAACTACATAATTCAAATATGTACTTGGTGCATCCTATGATGGCCACATGACTAGCATTTCTGGATGGAGAAACAGAGTGGAGACCAAGATAGACGTTCCTCTGAGAAGGGCAAGACAAAAACACAGTTGAACCTGGAGGCTAGACTGCAGGAGAGAGAAACTGGTTATCCCTTGCTCCCGGGCTTCAGGCTGATTTCTTTCCTCTGAAGTCCTTTGGCCATTTTATTCGTGGGCTAGAATATACCATTACATGTGTCTCCACTGTACATAATCACCAGTGACTTTCTTTGAGTTACATTTCCTTCCTTCTGTGCTTCATGGATCCAGCATGCTAATCCTGTTTCTTGAATTGATGACTGCCCAAAGCCCCCTTCCCATTGCCTCTTAATGGCAAGTATGAATTTTTCATACAACAGGGAGGGAAAAAAGGGAAGTCAGCTAAAGAAATGCTTTGGATAAGTTGTTTCTCCAGGTTTCTGCCCCCCAGGGAGTCCCTGGCAGATCCTTACATCTTCCAACATGATGCTATGGAAAAGAAGGGCCTTTGGGGTCAGATTACCCTCTCCAGATGTGAATCCTGGCTCTGCCATTTACCGGCTATGTGAACTTGGGCTGGTTATCTCACCTCTTGAGTATTGCCTTTCTCAACTTTAAAATGGGAACAACACCAGCTTCAAAATGCTCTAGCGAGGAGCCAACAAAATAGCGGATGTAAGGTGCCTTGCAGAGTAAAATCAATGTTAATCTCCTTCTTACTCCTCTTCCTTGAAGTGCGGGAGGATAATTTGAGCAAGGGAGAGATTGGAAGTGAAACTATTACAAAAGGGACAAATGGCCTGTAACGGAGAGATGTAAGTTGCTGAAAATAAACTTCAAGCCCTGCAGAAGACGGCATTTGGTAGCTCGGATTCAGCGGTAGAGGCCTGCACGCCTCCGGGTGGGTGAACACGTATCAGACACCCCTGCAGTTCAATCTGCATCACTTCCTTCTGCCAAATCTCATGCCCTCTCCTAGCCTCAGTTTACCTCACCCTGAAAATTGGGTAATTCCTTGCATTTCACATCTGTGCTGTGATGATCACATGAGGAAATACAATGCTGTCAACAGTTGGATTTGTGGAGCCCTCAGGGTGGACAAAGTCCTGAAGAGTTAAAAAGTCTACAAGACACTTTTTTGGATTTTTGCCTTTTCCTTTGAATTATACAAAACATTACCATTTAAAGAGCCAAAGTCTCTTTTGCTGTAATCATGCTTGATTTTAAAACATTTTCAGAGGGTAAGACCATCATCTTTTACAGTTTCTCATTTATTTGAGGGGGTTTTTTAAATCTGTTTTAGAAGAAAGCACAAAAGGTCTCTGTCACATGCAAGTTTAAGAGACATAGAGGAGGCTGGGCACAGTGGCTCACGCCTGTATTCCCAGTACTTTGGGAGTCCAAGGCAGGCGGATCACGAGGTCAGGAGATTGAGACCATCCTGGCTAACACGGTGAAACCCCGTCTCTACTAAAAATACAAAAAATTAGCCGGGCGTGGTGGCGGGCGCCTGTAGTCCCAGCTACTCCGGAGCTGAGGCAGGAGAATCGCTTGAACCCGGGAGGCAGATGTTGCAGTGAGTTGAGATCGCACCACTGCAGTCCAGCCTGGGCGACAGAGAGAGACTCCTTCTCAAAAAAAAAAAAAGACACAGAGGAAAGATGCAGAGACTGGAGCCACCCAGACGATCAACGCCAAGTGTTCCCTTCCCCAGGGCCCTTTGACCCCAAGCCACGGCTCCCATGGGTGTGTCCTGGAGGTCACCAGGGCCCCCGCCGCAGGGCCAGTCTGCAGGGCACAGTTGGTCTCACTATTAAGCATCTCAGCTGGCCTCCCGTAACCAGGCACTGCAGAAAGAAAGTCCTTTTCAAAGGAACTGTCTGCAGAGAGGACTCTTAAAAAAGGTAGGGGTCCCCGGCCCCTGGGGGAAGAGAGAACTGGGTGAGGAGCCTAGCACAAGAAAGAACAGCCCACCTCTCCTTGGGAGATGAATCACGTTCCATCACAGCTGAGACAGAAACGGCTTCTGTGTCCTTTTGTTTCCGGTAACATCCCAGCTGGGGCTGGGCCTAGGGGCGACCACAGCAGCAGTCACATATCCAGCCATTAACATGCCCGCTGAGCCCTTTCCCATTAGGCCTGAGGCAGGCACCCGTGTTGCAGATAATAACTGGCCACTTTGGGACATCTCGGACAGAGACAGGAGTCTGGGTCGAGAGACGCGATGCAGAGACCACCAGCGGCCCTTCTCCCCGCCGGGGTGGGTGCCCTCGGCCCGTTCCGGGGCTGCAGCAGAGTTTCTGAGTCCTCTGCGCTGCCTGAGAAGCTGGGGTCACGAAGAACTTCGCGTCCCTTCCAGCCTCTGGAATTTGGCAAGAGCTGTGGATCCTAAACCCAGGCCCGGGAGGAGCTGGACGCGCGGCTCTCGGCGCAGCTCTGGGCCTGCACCGTGGGATTCCGCTGTCGCAGCTATCAGGTCACGCGTGGGGACAGAGGAGGCCGAACAGATGCCCACCGCGGCACCAGCTGCTGCGCCGCGCCCCGGGGACATGCAGCGCCGAGAGCACGGCGAGAGCGGGAGCAGGACGCGCTGGGCCGGCCAGGAGCTGGGGCGGGAGCCGGGGCGAGGGAAGGCACCCGCCCTGGGCCCTCACCTGCTGGGGTCCCGGGCCCGCTCCGCATAGCGAAACTGAAGGAGCGGTTCGCGGCGGCCGCGAGGACCCCGGCGCAGACGCCAAGGAGCTGAAGCTGCTGCGGCCCCGGGGCGGCGGATCCCGCAGCTCGGGCTCCCTGGCCCTGAGGTGGCTGCTGCTCGGTGCTGCTGTGCAGGAAGCAGCCTGGAGGGGAGGAGAACCTGGATTCGCACATGAGGGGCTGCAGGGGTCACCCCCAACCCCAACAGGGCGCCCAAAGGCGGGGAGCGCCACGCAGTTGGGTGGGTTGGGGCTTGTTGAAGCGTCCTTGAAGCAGCGTCTTTAAGGTGGGCTCCAGGTCTATGCACGCAGGACCCCGGTCCTCAGAGCCCCACCTTCCAAGAGCCACAGCGCGCGCGCTCTGGGAGCAGACCCCACATCACACTTTCCGGGAGCCTTCGGACTCCCAGACCCATCAGACTGCTGGCCACAGCTCCCCCAAGTCGCTGCACTTTCTCTCTCTCTCTCTCTCTCTCTCTCTCTCTCTCTCTCTCTCTCTCTCTCTCTCTCTCTGTGTGTGTGTGTGTGTGTGTGTGTGTGTGTGAGAGAGAGAGAGAGAAAGAGACAAAATCCACAGAATGTGAAATTCCCCACTTTAACCGTTTTGAAATGTACAATTCAGTGGCTTTCTAGCACATCGACAATGTTGTGTAATTATCACCACTATCCAGTTCCAGAACATTTCATCACCCCAAAAAGAAGCTGGATACCCATTAGCAGCCACTCTTCACTCCCCCTATTCCAGACCCTGGCAACTACCAATCTGCTTTCTGTCTCCACAGATTTGCCTCTTCTGAGCATTTCCTATAAATGGGTTCACACGATATGTGGCCTTTGTAACTGACTTCTCTCGTGTCACATAAAGTTCTCACAAGGCTCGGCCATGTTGTAGCATGCGTCAGTTCCTCACTCCTTTTTATGGTTAAATACTATTTTATTGTTTGCATATACCACATTTTATTTCATCAGTGGATGGATATTTGGGTTTTTCTCCACCTCTTGGCTGTCATGAAATGGGGCTGCAATAAACATTTGTTTCAGGGACACGTTTTTGAGTACCTGATGCCAATTCTTTGGGTTATGTAGCTAGAAATGAAATTGCTGTGTCATATGGTAACTCCATATATAACTTATTGAAGAATCAACAAACTGTTTTCCACAATGGTTGTGAACTTCTTTTTGTTATTGGTACATAATAGTTGTATATATTTTGGGATACATGTGATATTTTGACACATGCATACAATGTGTAATGATCAAATCAGGCCAACTGCAACATCATCACCACAAATGTTCATCTTTTACTTATGCTGGAAGCATTCCAGGTTGTCTCCCACAGCTATTTTGAACTATGGAACAAATAATTGTTAAAGAATGTTGCCTTACTGTGCTATCGAACACTAGAACTAATTCCTTCTAGCTATCTTCGTGTTTGTACCCATTAACCAATCTCTCTTTATCCCCCTTCTCCCCCTTTCCTTCCCAGCCTCTGGTTACCACCAAACAACTCTCTACCTACATGAGATCCACTTTTTTAGTTCCTACATATGAGTGAGAACATGTATCATTTGTCTTTCTGTGCCTGGCTTATTTCATTTAATATAATGACTCCCAATTCTAACCATGTTGATGTTGATGACAAGACTTCATTCTTTTTTATGGCTGAATAGTATTCCATTGTGCATACGTGTGTGTGTGTGTGTGTGTGTGTATAATGTATACATGCAATGAAAGTAACCCTAAGTTATTCATGGTCCCATATACATATATCGTATCACTTTTTTAAATCCATATATCCACTGACGGACAGTTAGGTTGATTCTATAGCTTGCCTATTTTGAATATGCTGGATTTAACTTATTTTTTAAATAGCATTTACTATAGGATACAACCAAGCATGTAGCGATTATTTGATCATACTTGTCTTGCCTCATCAGAATGTAAGCTCCATGAGGCAGGGACTGCTGAAGTTCCATTTACTTCCATCACTCTAGTTCCTAACACAGGGATGAGCCCCAAATGATACCCAATAAATATTCATGGAAGGAAGAGAAGAAATATTCATGGATGGCAGAAAGGAAGAGATGGATAAAGGGAGAAAGAGAGGGAGGAAAAGAGGAGAGATGGAGGAAGAAAGAGAGAAAAAATTATTTGCACAAATAGCCTTAACTATTCCCCCTCTCTCTACCCACTCCACTCTGCAAGAGACTTCACAGCTTCTCTTACCAAGAGGTTGAGGCCATCACACCACCACTTGAACCTGGGCAGGCCTTGACCATTAGAATAAGCTGGAGAGGATAGGGTGCCCTTTCTAGGCTTCAGGAAGCCCGTGTGCTTCTGTTCTCTCTCAGAATGCTGGTCAGCTGCTGAATTAATGAGCCAGGGCTAGCCTAGTGGATGATAGAGACATCGCCCCAACCAGACACCAGACACGAGTGAGGATCTCCTAGACAGCCAGCCCCCCAGAGAAACACAGAGGAGCCCAGCCCATGAGATCAATTAAGACTGATCCAGGACAGCCTAACTGCCCAGCTGATCCATGGGCTCCTGAGCCCGAATAAATGCATGTCGTTTTAAGTCATTGCATTTTGGGTTGGTCTGTTATACAATACATAATGTATACAAAACTGTCTTTTAAAAATCTGTCCCTCTAACGAAATAATGGCATTTGCAACAACCTGGATGGAGTCGAAGACCATTATTCTAAGTGAAGTAACTCGGGAATGGAAAACCAAATATCCTATGTTCTCACTTGTAAGTGGGAGCTAAGCTATGAGGATGCAAAGGCATAAGAATGATATAATGGGCTTTGGGGGTTTGGTGAGGGGAGAATAAAAGACTACAAGTTGGGTACAGTATACACTGCTCAGGTGATGGGTGCACCAAAATCTTAGAAATTACCACTAAAGAACTTATGTAGAACTGAAAAACCACCTGCTCCCCCAAAAAAACTATTGAAATAAAAAATAAATTATATAAATAAATAAATAAATAAATAAATCTGTCCCTTTGTTCATACATCCCCTCACTGTTAACGCCTCCTCCCAATCCTGTCTACACTGAATTCTTTTCATTGTTCAACTTCCAATTCAGTCATCCTCCTTCAGGCAGCCTTCCTTGATTTCACCAGCCCATACTACACTTTTCTAAACTTCTATAGCCTCAGTGGCATGGTGTCCTGCTCAAAGTTCATTCCCAAACTGTATTGGTTTGTATGTTAAGGTGATGGGTGATCAACTAGTTTTAAACTCCAGGAGGATCAGGAATTAATTTCTCCCTCCTTTGAATAGATTTGGAGTCTTATGAATTGGGGCTAAATCTGGCCTCCTTCCTCTTTGCACTAAAGAAGTTGCACATCTGTAGTCAGGTGCTTGAAAGCAGAAGTTCTTGGTCTGAACCCTGGTTGTGCTCCTTCGTATCTGAGTGACATCAGAGCAGTCACGCAATAACTTGCACTTCAGCTTCCCATCTGCAAAATGGGCACAGTAATTCTTCCAAGGAGATCCCACAGTTAAAGTAGGTTTGTGTATTAATATTCCGTAAGAGTGAAGCTCTAAGCAGATGTAAGAATTTCTTCTCAGCCCCCATTACCTTCTTTGCCATCTCAACCTGACTTCTTGGTAAAATTGCCTTGTAAAAGAAGTGATGGGCTCCAGCATCTCACCCTGAACTCTCCAGTTATCCTCAATGCCAAAACAATTACCATGGCCTTGGGAAAGCGGAAAGTGAACCAAGGACTACAGGGCTGGAGCCCCCCGAGCTTCTGCCCTATCAGCTGGCCAACTGACCATTCAACATGCCCTTTGCCATTTGCTGCTTCTATTATAGCAGAGGTGCTTCCCTTACCCTGAGATGCGGATTCACTTAGTCTGGGGTGGGTCCCAGGCATGGATACTGTTAAAGCTCCCTTGGTGATTCTGATATGCAGCCAGCATAAAGAAGCACTGCTTCAAAGTAAGCATTGCTTTATTGGTGCATTCACTGGTTTGCTTATCAAATATTTATTGAGCACATACTATAGGCCAAGCCAGATTTAGGTACAGGAATCCCCAGCACCCAAAAAAGTGATGAGTCCATGATGGAAACTATTCATGGAAGGAAGGAGGGAAAGAAGGAAGGAGGGAGGGAGGGAGGGAGAGAGGGAAGAGGGAGGGACAAAGGAAGGAAAAAAGAAAAAGAAAAGAAGGAAAGAGAAGAAAGAGGGAAGAAGGGAGGGAGGACTCATCCTGCACTTCTTCTATTGCCCTGCCCCTGTCACACCTGTCCTCCTGTCCTCTCACCTCCCACTTCCCCTCAGGAGTCTCAGGAAGCAGGAGTTTGTGCCACTTCCACAGCACAAACACAACAGAGAGAACGGGGCTATTTCAAGCACAATGCTTAAGCACCCTGGGCAAAGGAAACCAGAATCTTGGTGCTGAAAATGGGTCACCCCCAAAAAGATACAATTACCTTTCTTGCCCCAAATTGAACCCAAATACATTGCAAATGGAAGCCACTGGGATCAGAGAAGCTAAGTGCCTTGATGGTAAATGGTCATGTGACAATCTCCTGATGCCGAGTTGGTGTCCTTTCCACGGTGCCCTGTGCCCTCCACCTCTTCTGTTATGAGAACCATGATTGCCACCAGTTCTGAGCACTTCCTCCCTGCCGGGCACTGCGCTAAGAGTGCCCTGTGCTGTTTCATCCTTACCTAGAGGCAGGCCATATTACTCCCCTCTAGGGTTGAGGGGAGTTTTCTCTAGCTTAAAGAAAACTCATCTAGGAAGTGCAGAACCTGCATGAGAAGCTGGGTCATCCTGGGAGGAGCCAGGGGGAACGTGCTTTCTTTTACACCAAGTCAGTCAGAATGTTTATTGCATAATCACTTCTCCCTTTAGAGAGGGTCTGTGTCTTCTTTATCTTTGGATTCCTGGCTCTTTGCACCCTGTCTGGCCACACACAGGCACTGACTAAGTTCTTAAAATGGCAGAACATAACTCGCACTTACCACTATTGATAAGTATACATTCATAAGGTGTTTGCTTAATGCCTATCTCTATCACCAGCCTTAAGCCCACAAGGGCAGCGACTGGCTCTGTTTTCTGCATCTTGTATCTCAAGCATCCACCTCTAGGCCCTCAGCAAGCAGCTTTTGAGTAGATGGATGCCTGGCTCCGTGGAGATTTGGGGCACAAAGCCAGAACACTGTGAGTACCTGGTGGTAATAGCTGCCTTCAGATCACCAGAGAAAAGGAAGCTACCCCAGAGGACAAGCTGAGACCCCGAGAGGAACAAGACCCTGCAGTAGTTAGGTAAGAAATAAGGACCAGAAGCAGAAGGGGCTTCCCTGCTTCCATTTTCAGATGGGGCTTCTTGGAAGCTCTGCCACAGCTTGTCAGCAACACTCACCCAGACCAGGCAGTTAACCAGGAACCAGATTAGCTGGGAACCAGCTGTGAGGTCCAATGTGCTCAACTACAACTCAGGATGACGGCAGCCCATGTATGGAGCTCGTGGCCTGGGCTGCTCATCCTGTTCCCCAGTAAACAAAGGCCAAGCCCAGCACTCCCCGGCCCCGTGATCAGACGCCCCATGGTTGTGTTTCATGTTCTTTGCCCTGTATTCACCCAGTTTCAAGGTTGAACTCAAATCCATCAGGAGAGGCAAAAACACTGAAAGACGGGCATGCTGTCATTGTCCTTTCCACCGAGGTCACAGTGCATGACCCTTCCCCCCTACACAAAAAGCTGTTGCCATGGGAACCACACAGAATGCTGCCAACTTGACAAGAGACATTCAAACCAAGAGGGACAGTGACCTGATCCCCCCACCCCACACACTCCCCTTAAGTGCCAGGGGAGAAGGCTCAGAGAGAGTGTCCTTTCCTTTACCTGAAGCGCTTGCCTATTCATATTCATTGAGATGAGGATGACAAAGACAGAACTTCCATTACAGTTTTCTACCAGAGGTGGAGAAAAAAGCTGGAGAGGATGGGGGTGCTGTTCATCGCTTTCAGCCTTCTCAGCCCCAGGCCTGGGAGATAGCACAATTCTCTGTGTCATTAGCACTTGGTGGGCAAAGGGACAGCTCCCTCAAAATGGGGCCATCCCTAATGGATAAAGGAAAAATAAAATATTATTTCTCAGCAGATATGCCTAGAACTTGTTTCTCATGTTACCAAGTCCAACATCAGGGGAGGCTTTGCCCAGGAAACCTACATGGCCTAGTTCCAAGGTCCTTGAGCAAAGAATGATTTGTACATGGGTGGAAAAGAACTCAGAAGAAGCCTTTGTGACCCCTGAAAATTATAGGAAATTCCTATTGCTGTGTCCATCAATAAGGTCTGATGGGAACACAGTCCACATGTTCATTCCTATACCATCCAGGACAGCTGTTGCCATATAGCGGCAGAGATGGGTAGGAAAAGGGGAGAGCAGGTTGCCAGCCAAGCAGGACCTAGCACTCCACTGGGCCCACCAGACACAGTGCCTCAGGCCTCAGTTACTTTTAGGGGCTCACAAAAATGTTTTAATTCTAATTTATTTTAAGATAAGAAGAAAAACATGAATATAATAATAAGAAATCCAACCTAGGCTATCTTTGTCTTTATTGTAAATAGACAAAATATTGTAAAATATTGTAAAAATTGTATAATATGTTGTAATATTTTTTATATTTTCTTACCAAGAAAGGGACCTAAGAAGGTAAAAGTGCCAAGGACCCGCAAAAGTCAAGATGTGGCCCTGCCGCAAAGCCTGGTGTTTACTCTCTGGCCCTTACAGAAGGAAGGACTAGTAGATCAAGTCCTGGCTGGGAACCAGGAAATCAAAGTGCTTGCCCATTACTGATGTGCTGGCTGACCTTGAATAATCCGCTGGTCTTCCCTGCACTTCTGGGATTCCCTCCCTGCTCCACCAACTTCCTGGCAGTGTGACCCTGGACCAGAGACTTGCTCTCTCTGAGCATTCCGGAAAACATGGATGATGGCAGCCCCACTTTGTAGGGTTAGTATAAGGTGGGGTAACCTTATGACCCACAGCACTCAGCCCAGGGGACTTGGCACTTAAAAAGCAGTTCATTCTACAAGGCCAAGAAGCAGGATGAGCCCCTGCTATTTGGAAGACACGGTGCCAGACCCCACTTCCCTTTGGTAAGCCTGTCTTGCAAAGGGATCAGGACTGGGAAGTCTTTCCACGTAAGGAGAGGCCCTGGAAGTCCCAAAATAGCTCTACAGGTTCAAGGGGACTCCGGCAGGTGAGGGGAGCCCTCCCAGGGGCCTCGCCTTGCACTGTCGTCCACCCTGTGGCACCTCTGCCTTGGACACCAGTGGGTCTTTCTGCATCTGGAAACTGCCGCCTGGTAATCTCTACATAACCTTTGCAACGTGCCTGCATATTTCACCCTTCCTAGGCGAGCACTCCCATTTTTTTTGTCATTCCAATTTCATTTCCTGGGCTGTGTGGACTGCGGGCTCAGCAGTCGCTCCGGTCTGAAGTGACTCCTGGGACCTCCTCACTGTTCTATATGCAAATGGCCTTGCACCTGGGCAGCCGAGCGGGCTCGCAGACAGTTTAGTTATGCAAATCTGATTGATCGAGAGCATATTGCAGGAGCGCGCGCGCAGACCTGGGACACTGGCAGCTATATTTCACTGGCTAAATTCCCGAAGAAGGGGGAAAATATTAAATGCCAGGCATTTTGATGCATATTCCCTTTCAACCCCTGTAGTGCAATAGTGTTTATTTCTGAATGTGTTCAACACTCAGGTTAGACGTTGCTAATGCAATTTTTGCGTGCAGGGTGTGTTATTGCTGAATTAACAGAAGGCTTGTTTTCAGTGTAAAAAGCCAGTTGTTGTGATGTCACAAGCACAATAGGTCTGTCAGTTGATTTGAAATAATTCCCCAGGCAAATGCAGTAACGGCAGTGTTAAAAAATAATTAGGTCCTTCGGCCTCTAAATGTTCACCCAAGTGGAGGGAGTAACGTTAAGTTCCTCTGACTTTATTCTCTTCTACAACAAAAGGTAAAATAAACCGCAGGGACGCTGATTACATATTGTCATCTTATGTTGAAGGCATTTGTCTATTTCCCAAACACAGGGTTTGAAGAGGGAAGATGGAGTAGCAGTAGCAGCTACCGCCTTGGAGGAAATAAATTTTTTAAAAAAGAACCTCAAATCTACTTGAATCTGCCTAAAATAATAAATTCCACATCAGACACGTTGCATTCATGCATGTTGAAGTCTGTAATTCCAGAGGCTTGGGAAGCCTGGCTCATCCCGCTATTCTGCATTGTCCTTATTGATTTATAATCACTGATAAATAAGATCCACCTACATGGCAGACTATAGCTGCAGAAGGGAAACAGAAAGATATTTTTGCCAGCATCTTTCTCTACAACCCCACTACCCATGGATCAAAATTAAAAATAAATCAATGTCATGCGGGAGAAGGGATGGTGATGAGAGAGTGGTAGAAAGAGAGAAAGAGTAAACATTGTCTGGTAATGGGGCTACAAAAAGCAGGTCTTGAAAAGTACAGAGCCTTAAGAGAAGAGACGGCAGGGCATGCAACTTGGTTCAGGAGTTACACTGATTGCAAAGCGACATTATAGTCAAAGTTAGCAAATACATGCAGTCATTCACTCATTCATTGATGTCAATTACATTACCCTTTGCATATGGCCTTAGACGGTATTAGTGTAGCTATCTGCATGGAGCTATCTCAGGTGGACACATCCTATGCACGTGAATATTTGCCCACAAAACACCTGTCTTTAGCTGCAAAGGAAAGGGAAGGAGTGAGATTTAAAAGAGTACTTATGGACAGAATTTGCCACAAGTGACACAGCACGAATCCTTTGTTTGCCCCGAATTCCTCCTTTCTCACTGCCTTGCACACACATAGACACATATGCATATGTGCGCACACATGCACAATACACACCTGCCTCGTACACGCACACGGACACATGCATGGCCTCATACGTTCACACACACATCTGCATACACCATGCAAACATACATACATCACATATGCACACACATACAAGCACACACATACACTCTTGCAACTACATGTATACACATGCATGAGTGCACGCACACATGCACGGATATACACATTCATGCACACACACATACTTTTTAAAAAAAAAAAAAAACAGCCATCTGACAGGCAAAGCCCAGCCTCAGGGTCAAAAATGAAGACCCTAGGAAAGGTCAAGTTTAATCTCTCCCCACCACGGCCCAGTGCACCCCTCCCACCGCTGACTAACAAAAGGGCCTCAGCACTTTGACTGACAGAATTCTTAATTGTATCCACTCATTCATGACAATTTGATTAAAATATTACGCCAAAGTCTCACCCCCTGTTTGCTTCGATCCTCCAAATCTAATTTTGAATTTTCAGAAAGGAGATTACCTCCACAAGCATGACTGGGATGCTATTAACTTCTACTTAATCTTTATTACTGATGTGAATTTAACATATGTACAGCTTCGCTCTGCTCCTGTTGTTTTCCTCTCAAAAGTAACCTCTAGGCAATATACAAGCAGCGGGCATTAATTTTCACTTTGATATTCTGTCAGAGTCCAGCTCCCACTTGTCTGTGAAGAAGAAGAGGCGTCCCTCAGTCTCGGGCCCTGATTAGGACATGGAACCTCCACCTTCCACTCCTCCCTAAGGCATACCTGCAGGGAGAAGCTTTGGGACTCCAGGTTGTGCAAATGCGGAGGTGCGAGGCTGGCTGTCCTCCTCTCTCTGCCTCAGTAGCAATCAGCAGATTCTAATCAGCCTCACCCTCAGAGAGGCTCACACAGAAGAGACCAGCAGGTCTAGAACCCTCCAGGCTGCCCACTGTCCTACCCCGTGCCTCAGAATCACATCTGAGACAGAGCCCATCACAAAATAAAGGCAAATCAACAAATCGGCAACCTAAGAATAAGAACCTGGACATTGAGGCTTTGTGTTTTCAGGGATTTCTCTATTTTCCATGTTTGTAGGTTTATCCTTTTTCTTGATTCTTCTCTCTTCACACATGGCATGTGAGGGTATGTAATCAAGGGATGTGTAAGCATAGGAAAGTCGGAATCGTGGCCTCCAAAGTATTGACAGCAGTTGCTTCACCCTGGGTGGGGAGCTGGAAGCAAAGGTCACAGCAGGTGCAGGGAGCTCCTTCTGTTGTGTTTCTCACTATCTGTTATGGCTTGAATTGTGTACCCTCCCCCCACCCCTGCAAAATTCATACGTTGAACCCCCAGTACCTCAGAATGTGACCCTTTTTACAGATAGGGTCTTTCTGGAAGTAATTAAGTTAAGATGGGTCACTAGGATGGGCCCTAATCCAATACAAGTGGTGTCCTTATGACAAGGGAACATTGGACCAGACACACACACTCAGGGAGCACTGCATGTGAAGATCCGAGTCTGTGGCCACAAGCCAAGGAGGGAGGTACAGGGGAGGGAGGTCTGGAACAGAGCCTTCCCTAGTGCCTTCAGAGGGAGCACGGCCCGCAGATCCCTTGATCTTGGACTTCTAGCCTCCAGCACCGTGAGAATAAGTTTCTATGTTTAAGCCACTTCGCTTAAGCTTTGTAATGGCAGCCCTAGTACACTAATACATTCTCCATTCCTATATTTCTTGAATCAGGTATCATAGTATTGCTTTGGAAAATTTTTAAAAATAAGTGTACATTTTTTGAGTCCCATAAATTACAACCCTGTCTTACTGTGTAGAAACAAAGCCTCACCTCCCTTTCCTCCTTCCCTCTTATCTCCTCTAGGGCTCCCACTGACCAAACCCAACCAAAACCAGACAGCAAGGGAAGCCCCTTGATGAAGTTCATGAGAAATTTCACACAGGTTGGTTCCTGGGGCACTGAGCAGGGGGAGAAGGGTAGACAGGGGGTCTGCAGGAGCAACAGGAAGACGTAGGAGAATTTAATCTTGAGAGTGACCTGGTCCATCTGTCCATTTAAAAAAATCACTTTGACACTTAGTCAAGAGCAGATCATTCTGTTATGGGATACCGAGGAGATGGGCTGCAGCTCTGGGGCTATGATCCGATCAGAAAGAAGGTGAGAAGGAGAGACAGTCTACCTCCACTTTAAAAGGAGCAATTTGCATTTGGCTAATGTGGGTTCTGTGTTCCTGTTACATACAGAATTACCCATTACATATTTGTGGATTCAAAAATATGTATCCATTCCAATGAGCACAGTGGGACAGCATCTGTAGTATTCCCTGCTCACACCACAGATCCTATCATTTAAAAGGGCACTGACTATTCCCCAGTCCTCAAAACACTGGGGCAGTTTGTCCTACAGTCTCAGTCTCTCTGCCTTCATAGGTGGACACATGGCTCTCACAATAAAAACTACATTTCCCAGCCTTCCTTGCTGCTCAGGATGGCCATGTGACTAAGGAATGGAGGTGAGGCTTGCAATCTATATGTCCCACCTCTAGGAATAAGGGAGTTTATCTCTTCCCCTTTCCTGTGGACTAGCACGTAGACATGGAAGTGGACAAAGAGAGGGCCAGCAACAAAACAGGGGGAGCTTAGGACCTGACATCATGCAGCCATCATGCCAGCCCTGAACTGATTTTGCCGAGCCTGAGAGAAATAAACCTCTCTTCTGTGTGAGCTATCAGTATATTAGCTCTCTGCAAACAGAAAGTCAGCTTATATCCTAATTAACTCATGCTCCCATTGCCTTGCCTCTGTTTCTTTGCAAAAACATTCCAGCAGCCCGGTGAAACCATGGTTCATCCTTCAGCGACTGGGTGAGATGTGCCTCCTCTGTGAAGTCTTCTATATTGGACAGCTTAAGCTAAGCAACATGCAGTAACAAGCAGTCCCAAATCTCAGTGGCTTATAACCATAAAAATTCATCCTGAGCTGAAGCAGCAGCCACCAGCTGGGATAGGTGGGGCCTTAGCAGAGGGAAAGGAGCCCAGGGAGGTCTTCTTTTCTTTTTTTTTTTTTAATTCCTTTTTTGAGATGAAGTGTTACTCTGTTGCCCAGGCTGGAGTACAGTGGCTCAATCTCGGCTCACTGCAACCTCCAACTTCCAGAGCCCAGGGAAGTCTTAAAGTTCCTTTCTAGCTGGGCACATGGCAATCCATCTCCCACATCAGCGGTCAAAGCAGGCCACATGACCACATTTGATGTCAATGGGAAGTGTAATCTTATCACCAGAACAAGAGCACAGTCTGCCACAGCTTCCTCTACTGCCTGTGTGCTTTCCCTGTCACTGCATCTACCACGGGCCAACCATTGTGCAAGGCACTACTTGCCTTTGTTGGAACTTCCCAGCCCCCCAAAAAAATTGGTGTTTGAATATTTGGGGAAAATGGAGTACAATTAGAATACTTAATTCAAGATGTTATTCCCCAAATCATACATAGCCCAGACGCCTTCCAAGAGCTCCTTCCCTACAAGGTGAGGGTGTTAGACATCTCTGAATTCCCAGAAACTGCACAGAGCCTAGAACAAAGGAGTCACTCTGGAAACGCTTGTTAGATAAATGGCTGAATGAATTGTTGTGAGAGTTCATTCATTCATTCTTTCATCAAACACAGGTGGGCCGGATGTGGTGGCTCACACCTGTAATCCCAGCACTTTGGGAGGCCAAGGCAGGTGGGTCACATGAGGCCAGGAGTTCAAGACCAGCCTAGCCAACATGGAAAAACCCCATCTCTCCTATAAAAGTAATAAATAAATAAAACACACTTGAGCCCCCACCATGTGCCAGGCTCTGGGTGCTTATCCCTGACAGTTCTCTCACATAATCAGGGCCCAGGAGGGACCAGGAAACTTCTGGAAAGAAAAATCGAAGATGTTGTTCCCAAGATCAGTCATAGCCCAGCTCCACATGTGAGGAGTGAATTCACCAAAACACCTTCAACACTGCTAGAAGCAACAACAACCAAAAACAACAGAAAAGTCAAGTTTTGTTTGTTTTTAAAAGTACTTCTTGTTTTGTATGCCTGTGCTTTGCAAGAGACACTGCTGGCAAGGGCCTTTTAATAGACTTTGAAGAAAATCTGTTTACAACATTCACCTCAAAATTAAAAGAATATAAAACGTTTCCTTATTTCCTGCTTCATGGTCTTTTTCCACTTAGCAAACATTTTATTTATTTTGGTCCTGTTTTCAATGAGGCTGAAACTAGGAGCATTTGATTAGCTCATGGGGCCATCTCATGGATAAAGAAAATGTGGTATATTTACACAAGGAAATACTATTCATCCATTAAAAAGAAGAAAATCTTGGCATTTGCTACAACATGGATGAAGTGGGAGGACATTATGTTAAGTGAAATAAGCCAGGCACAGAAAGATAAATTCTGCATGATCCCACTCATATGTGTGAGCTAAACAAGTTGATCTCACAGAAGCAGAGAATAGAACAGTGGTTACCAGAGACTTTGGAGGGGAGAAGACGGGGAGATGGGGAGAAACTGGTCAAGAGGTACAAAGTTGCAAATTAAGAGGATAAGTCCTGGTGTTCTGTTGCTCATTAGGGTGACTACAGTACCCCTGTAGAATAATGTATTGCATATTTCAAAATAGCTAGAAGACATTTTGTGTTCACAGCACAAGGAAATGATAAATGTTTGAGGTGTCGGATATGCTACTTACCCTGATTTGATTATTGCATATGGTATGCATGTATTGAAACATCGCATTGTGCTCCATAAATATGTACAATTATTAGGTATGAATTTAAACCTTTTGTTAAAAAATGAGCCAGCTGCTGGGAGCCAGCAGGACAGGGTTTGTCCTTTGGCTCTGGGCATGGAATGGAGCAGCTCAGGACTTCTGGGCAGCCCAGCCTGAGAGATCTGGTGGGACCATCTGCAGAACATGCCTTAACCCCAGGGAGACATCCAAAAATCCAAAATATTTAGCAACTGGCAGACAGGACGAAGATCAAGCAGAATGAGCCCTGGCATTGTGCCAGAGCTGACCCCCAGTGCCCCTTCCCCTCGTCAGGCATTAACCCTTTAGTTGCTAAGTCAAGGGGATTCCCCAGGCGGGTTCCAGGGCAGCCAAGGGAGCTATCACTGCATAGCTATCTTCCAAACAGTAAAGAAGTACTTCAACACCTAACAACACATAAGCTGTGCCAGGGCCTTCCAGGGGATAGAAGCCTGCCTTCCCCCAAGACGTCACCAATGCTGAGATAGATAGGTGAGAACTCAGAGTTGTGTATTACACACCCAGAAGTCCTTGTGGTCTTGGGCACGTGTATCAGTTTTCTAGGGCCACTGTTACAGATTCCCATAAACCTGATGGCTTCAAGCAACACAAGTTTATCCTCTTGTATACAGTTCTGGAGGTCAGAATTTCAAAATTGGTTTCCCTGGCCTAAAGTCCAGGTGTCATCAGGGCTGGTTCCTTCTGGAAGTTCTAGGGGGAATGTGTTTCCTTGCCTTTTCAAGCTTCTAGAGACCGTCCGCATTCCCGCGCTTGCATTGCTTCAACTTCTGTCATCACATCACCTCTCCCCTGTGTGCCCAATGTCCCTCAGTTTCCCTCTATAAAACCTCTTATGATGACCTTGGACCCCTCTGGATATTTCAGGATCATCTCCCCATCTCAAGATCCTTAACCAAATCACCCTTATGCCATATTAGGTAACAATCCCAAGTTCCAAAAATTAGGACCTGGATATCCAGAGGGGGAAGGGGGGCTGTTTTTCAGCCTCCCACAGCAAGACAGTAAGAGTCTCTGGGTTCATGTTCCTGCCTCAGGGCCTTTGCACTCTCTCTGTCAGTAAAGCTCTTCCACAAAATATCAGCCTGCTTTACTGTCTGAGTTCATTAAGGTCTCACTCAAATGCATCTCTTTGGAGAGGCATTCCTTGAGCACCTTGTCTAGAACTGCCACCTTTCCCAGTGAGGCATCTCTTTATCTCCTTACTCTTGTTGTGGTCTTCACAGCACTGATTGGTACCTCACGAATCAGGTGACACTGTTTCCTACCCATTTTCTTCACTAGAACATGAGCCCACGGGGCAGAGATTTGGCTGCCTTGTTGATGGCTGTAGCCACAGTGATTAGAACAGTAGTAGGCTTATAGTAGAAATTCAATAGATATTTGTTGAGTTAATCTAACATGAGGATAATTATAAAAAACAACCTTGTAGACTTTCTGCAAGGATCAAAAGAGGTGGTAAATATAAAAAAACTTTGTAAACAATAGAGTTCTGAATGACATAGCTCAGCAAACTTTTTTTGAGTGTCTGTTATGTGCTTGATGCTGGGACATAGAATTAAAAAGAGAAAAGTCTCTAGCCCTAGGGGAGCCTAAAGTCAAAGGCAGAAAGAGAACAGAGACAGACACTCAATAGCCATGTGTCTCAGTATATAATTATAAAGTATAATGTAAGCAATGGGTGGATTACCTATTGATGCACATAAAAACACCCCAAAACTGAGCGACTTACAATAACAACAACCATTTTGTTATATCTCATGGTTTTGTGGGTGAGCAATTTGGGCAGGGCTCAGCTGGGCAACTCTTCTGTTCTGTGTGGCATCAACTGGGATTACTGGATGGTATTCAGCAAGCAGCTGGATGGAGTGGAACAACCAAAACAACTTTACTCACAGGCCTGGTGCCTTAGCAGGCATGGCTGGAAGGTTGAACCCAACTGGGTCCCTCTTCTTTTCATCTCATGGTCTCTCTACATGGTCTACTCAGGGCTCCAGAAGACCACAGTGGAAGCTTCTAGTCCTCTGGAAGTCCAGGCTCAGAACTGGCACAGTGCCATTTCTACCATACTCTACTGGTTAAAGCAGTCACAGACTGGCCCAGATTCAGCAGAAGAGAAGTCGACTCCTCTTCACAGCAGGAGCAGTGTCAGAGAACAGCAACCACACTTAGCCCACCACAAACATCATAAAGGAAAAGTACTGGGTATGCATGTAACCAAGGAGCTGGGTTTCCATCAGGGAGATGAGGTAGGTGTTTCTGGGGTATATGTGTAGAAGCTGAGCAGGAGAATGAGGTGGGAGGGAGGGTGTTCCTGACAGAAGGAAACTGTAACTGCAAAGAGACTGTAGCAGAAAACAGCTTGGCCAGTGTGAGGAACTAGAAAATGCCTGGGGGCAGGGGTGGGAAGGGGCAGGAGATCTGGGCAGGAGCTAGACCACAGAATCCTGCTTGTAAGTTTTCGAACCCACTCTGTGTCTCAGTTGCTCCATCATTAAAAGGGTGGTAATAATTTTAACCAACTTCATAATGTTAGCCCATGTCAAGAACTTAGAATAGAGCCTGCCTTATTGTAGGCATACTCAATAAGTGATTAGCTGTAAATTATTACCTGAATTCTTTTCAAAGATTACACTGGCTGCACCAATGTGGGAAAGGGAGCAGAGAAGGTCGCGGTCTGCTGCTGCCATCCCTGACCTGTTGCTGTCTCATTCTTGCTTCCTGCTCTTTGAGCCTCTGCCCAGCTCCCTCAAACTGATATTTTGGGGATCCCTGTCTGCTTGGCTTATGACCTGGAGTCCGGACATAGAAGACCCTTACTTCTTTCCTCCACATGCATTATCTTGAATCTCCCCAGGAGCAATTTACACTGAGGTTTAGGAAAGGTCAGTACTTGTTCAAGTTCACGAAGCTATAAACCTGAAATGGGCCTGTCTGACCTCAGAGTCCTACTTCTCCACCCAGACACAGTACCAGAGCCCTGTCTGGGTGCATTGCCAGTGGCTGGTGGCTGAGCAAGTCCTACCGCATGTGAACTCAGCCCCAGCTTCCAAGACCTTTGCCCAAATTTAAGGCCTGCCCAGGCAGGGGGGAAAATCAGGGATTCAGGACACCCACAGTATAGAAATTATGATCATCAGCTCTGGAGAAAGAAGAGGAGAATGAGGAGGAACTTCTGTGGCCGAAACTCAGGCCATGGCCCCAGGCCTGGAAGAATCTTCAGGCTCATTAAAGGTGCATAAAACAGTACCTTTTTAGCAGGGCACAGGCCTACAAGCACCAATGCCTGCCAGCTTTAGGCAGCCCTCACCTGTAAACCCAGCATCAAGCTCACTGTGGTCTTTTGTGAAGCAGAGTGCGTTATCAGATGTTCTCTTCCAACATGAGATAAATGCTGGGTACTGTCTCATTGGGCTGCTTTGAGAATTCCCCTTTCTCCCTGTTTCTCAGTTAGGGTATAAACAGGCAATGGAGACACAGTAGAGGTTTTTGAGCTAATGGCAGCTGATAGGGCAAAACACTCAGGGTTTGGGGAGTATACCAGCTTGATAACCATCAGCAAGCGATTTACCCTTTCAGAGCCTCAGTGCCTTCATCAGGAAGGTAGAGATAGAAAACCTGCTTCGCTATATGGTTGCCATGAGGATTAGCAATAACCGATAGTGCTGACCCTAAGAAATCAATTTTTTTCTGAGACAAAGTCTCACTCTGTTGCCCAGGCTGAGTACAGTGGTGCTGTCATGCTCACTGAAACCTCCACCTCCTGGATTCAAGTGATTCTCCTGCCTCAGTCTCCCGAGTAGCTGGGATTACAGGTGCCCACCACCATGCCCGGCTAATTTTTGTATTTTAGTAGAGACAGGGTTTCACCATGTTGACCAGGCTGGTCTTGAACTCCTGACCTCAAGGGATCCACCTGCCTCAACCTCCCAAAGTGCTGGGATTACAGGGGTGAGCCACCACACCCAGCCAAGAAATCAATAATCTGTAGCTGTTGCAAGTGTATTGTTATCACTGCCTTGTGGGCGCCTAAAGAAATGGGTGGCACTTCATGTGTTTTCCTTCTATTACATTAAGTATTTTTGGACCCACTCACCCGTATGACTTTTCTGAACGTGTCATTTGTTCTGACTCATTTGTATCAGAAGTTTCTTTTGTGTGTCCTTCCTAAGATTCTTCCATCACCACCTGGCGTGGTGCCTTGGTTCCAAAGACCCGGCAGGCACTCGTACCACATTGCAGACCGCCTGCATCTGCAGTTGACTTAATTAATTCTCCCTCAAAACCACCAGAAGTAGGCAGGAAAAGAGTTATTAGCCCCATTTTGCAGATAAGAAAACTGAGAAGCAAAAGGAAAAAAAAAAAACAAGCATGGTTCAGGTCTCATAGCTAGTAAATGACCAGGATTTGAACATAGATTTTATCACTCTCAACTGAAGCAGTGGATATGTTTGCATAAGATGTGCTTTCTACATTTAATAAAAAGCATACATTTTGGGTTGAGTAATCACATTTCAGCATAACATAAAATGTCAAATGAGATGGTAGAGAATTAAACTATCCTAAAATTATTCCAAAGGTGTAGCTACTTAAGAAAGACATTCTTTTTATCCTATAACAATTCCGTAAGTTTTATTGAGATATAACTTATATACCATAAAACGTGCCTGTTTTAAGCATAAAACTGAACATTTTTAGTATATTTACAGAGTTGTGCAACCATCACCTCCATCTAATTATAGAACATTGACAGACAGTGCTGGTAGGATGTGTCAAGATCGGTTGAAAATGCTCTTTTAGAAGGGAGCTTAGCAATATGTATCGAAGCTTAATGCTACTCATGACAGAATGTAAACTTCTCAACATAAAAAGTTCTGCTGAAGTTAAAACCTTATCTGCACTAGGTTGTGTATTTTAGAATTTATCATCCCTGAAAATTGAAAAGATTCTAAATTCTGCCAAATCTAGAAATATTTGCCTAGATGATGTCACTTCCTCCTCACAGAATATTCTATCACTAACAGTCATGGTTATCATATAACCCAGGTCTATGTTAAGATTTCTAGGATGCAAGGTGGCAAATAAAGCTTTTGATAAATGGAAAACAATAAAAATTCAATATAACCCACTAGAACATAACATTCAAAAATGAAAATATTTAGTAGAGGGTGTAGAATCTTGATTACGAATTTTGTCCTCAATTTTCATGCATTCATTCAGTAGGTTGTCGTTTAAAGTCTACCGAGGATGGCTGTGGTCACCCAGGGTGCTGGCCCCCATGGGCCTTGCTCTAGACACGGCTCCCTCCCTACCCTTCCTTGTCCCTGTACCTTCCCTTCCTAGGTAACTTGGGGTTTCACTTGGGGTTTCGACTAGGTAACGTAGGGTTTCAATGACTATATCCGCATTCTATAGGACAGAAAGAGCCATGAACAACAGCTGGCCAGAAAACCGAAGGAATAAAATAAGTGTCCAGTGAAAATGAAAAAAAAAAGTTATTGGGCTCGATACTACACAAAGAATGAGAACCAGATCCACGCACACAAGCTCCCCACACACACATCTGGCACCCTCTTACGGATGCTGTCATTGTGTGAGCGGTAATGCTCAGCTTTCAATGTGAGGTATGTCGAATGGTTTGTGGTTATTTTAAGCAGTAGCATTTTTTTTTTTTTTTTTTTGCCAGTTCATAAATTTCTTCTATTGTCAATTAAGTGACAAGCCAACATAGATTTCAGGCCACTAGGGTCCTCCTGCATTGTCCCAGGCCTGGGCATAGTGAGAGGAGGTATGACCACCTTCTGTGTACAAAAGAGAAAACATGCAGTGTCCCTCAGCACTAGCTCATCACTGGTCCCAGACAGGCCTGCCTGGGTGACAGCCATTGTGGATTCCGCCAAATGCAAGACTCGACTGTCATAGTCCACACAGAGACAAAGACCAGGGGAAGCCCCAGCCATGTTCCTTCTGTAAGCAGCTGAAAAAGGATGGCAACCGACCTGCCCAGCAATGTTCTCAGGAACACACAACCTCATCCAACACAATTCCCAAGGAGCTGCCTTCTACCTAGTTTTGGAGAAGGAAGATGACAACTTGGAAAAGAAATCCCCTATGCATAGAAGGAGGGAGCTGCCATGATGAAAATGAAATGCTGGCTGCACTTGAGTGTCCTGTGATTCATTTGATTTTTTGGAAAGTATATATTGAGACCTAAAATGTTCTCTCCGGCCTCCTAATAGGTGTAAAGAAACATAAGAAAGTCTTTTGGTTTCATTCTTCTCTTTAGTGGTGCCCCAAGTTGACACACTCTCTCATTTATCTTTCTGTATACGTGTCCCGAGGATCTGGGAGGTGTGCCACCTGTGCCAGGTGTTAGGGACACAGGGTTGAGTAAGACACCATCCATGGTGTAAACAGAGGGCAAGCGGGCTTTCATAGAAAAGACAGAAGTCTTCGGCATGCCAAGATTATCCACTGATTACAGAGGAGATTGAAGAAGACTAGGGCTTGTCCTGGGGTCACTCAACTTCTCCCTCCACCAATCTGAGCATTTTAGCCAGATACCAATTATTTCAAACTCAACCTTGTCTGCCAAGATGAGTTGTAGACTCCCTTCAGGGAGGAACTAGGGTTTCTTTTCTATCTCTACTAGTCCGAAGCACCCACTGGGGAGAAAATAAGTGCTCAATAGAAACTGCAGTGGGCCTGGCATGGCAGCTTACACCTGTAATCCCAGCACTTTAGGATTCTGAGTTAAGAGGATTGTTTGAGTCCAGGAGTTCCAGACTAGCCTGGGCAACGCAACACGACCCTGTCTCTGCAAATAAAATAAAGTATAAAATAAAATAAAATAAAATAAAATAAAATAAAAGTTTAGCCTGGCTTTGTGACACATGCCTGTAATCCCAGCTACTTGGGAGGCTGAGATGGGAGGATTCCTCGAGCCCAGGAGATGGAGGCTGCAATGATCTATGATTGCACCACTGCACTCCAGCCTGGGCAACAGAGAGAGACCCTGTCTCAAATAATTACCTAAATATTTGTAACGCTGCAGTGATTTGCTGAGTAGTGGAATTTATGCCAGCATCAAATGGTTTTCTCGGAGACCCACTCTTATTTGCTGAGAGGAGAGAGTGTATGCAGCAGCCTTGCTTTGAGACTTTGTTGCAAGCCCTGTCCACATTCAAAAGCAAAGTTGCCCAATGAGGAGAGCGTGGTTCTTTCATTTGGGGAAGTATTCAGTTCTGTGTTCTCCCCCTGGTTGATCTTCATTCCCTTAGCTCATCCCTCACATTCCTTTAAATGGAATGTCACCTCATGCTTTTCTGCCCACTAATTTGTCATCCGGGATATTCCAGGCTGGGCAGTTCTTGGTGAGCCCATGGTGGAAGATAAATACCCCTTTCAGCAATATTCCTGGGAATTTCATCGTCGGGGCCTTTGTCCCGATTCTGATGAAGGAACATGCTGAGTAATAGTTGAGGGCTGAACCCAGGAGCTGAAGAAACTCCAGAAGTAAGATAAGCATTTTCCTTTATTGCTCCAGTGGACAAAACCAGACAAGAATTATAATAGGTCCAATTAAGGTTCCAACAAATGGAACTCTCTAATGTTTAGAAAAAAGGAATGAGCTACTTTGTGTAGAATAGAACTCCCCAAGAAGGAAAAAAGTCTGCAAGCAGAACCTAGATAGCTCTCTGTCTGAGGCACTCACTCATTCCATAAGGAATTACTGTGCACTCCACATGCCTGGCACTGTGGCAGGTACCCCCAGTGCAATAGAGACTTCTGTTTCAATGAAGCTTGTATGACAGTGAGTGAGGTGGCCAACCTATCAATAAACGAGGAAGTGGCCCAAGAGTACTCACACTCAGATGTGTAAACACAGCCGCGTTGCTCAGAAGCACTGGCTGGGCACTGCACAGCTATGAACCATACTCAGTGGTCCCATTCTCAGCTTGCTGGGTAGCAAAGGCACTGTGAATGCATTGAAAGCAAACTGCTTTAAAACTAAATGTAATCCAAATTCAACAAGTTCATCAGTTCTTTGAGGTGTAATTTGGCTAATTGTTCAGTGTTTCAGATTCCTCTCATCCTCTCCTTCACAATCCAGGGACAGGAAGAGAGATGCGGGCTGGCATTTTGGCAGGTGCATCTCCTGAAACCATCATATCTGGTTCCATCTTTGAGCATTTTGTTGGATTTTGCTGCTGACATCTGAGGCTGGTGGACTGTGGTCTTTCTCAGCTGGGTCAGAACCTGGTGTCTCCACCAGCCGTCCTCTGCTGTCTCAGCCTCCCATTGGGCTCTTTCTGGAACTGCACATACCCAGGAGAGCCTGCCACTGCCACTCTGCCCTGGGCCTTTGCACAATCACTTTGCCCCTGCCACTGCAGGCCTAGTGGCCGACCCACTTACTCCTTACATCTTCCTGCCATTACACGTTGGTGTGCTCAGAGTCTAGCCTCACCTACGTTGTTGTCGTTCTATTCAATGCACACTTCCTGGTGGCCTCACCTGACTCCACCTGCCGTCTATCAGATAACGCCTTCCAGATCAAAATCTGAACAAGAATCCTCTTCTGACCTCCAACTCAGGCACTAAATGCCTCTGCTACTCATAGTCCTAGCAGACATCTCCGACACCTGTCCCTGAAGTTGAAAGCTCCCCCTTCCCTCCAAGCCTGCTCACCTGTGCCCCCTGCCTTCGTGAATAGTGCCATTCACTCAGTTGCCCAAGGTCTCCTTTTAGGATGCCCCCTCTCCCACATCCCACACATCCCAGTCATGAAGTCCTGTAAATTCTGCCATGTTTATTTATCTTGGATCTATCTCACCTTAGACATTGCTTTGTCCAAGAAGTGTTCTTTCCCTGGTGCACCAAGCAGGGCTGAATGTTCTGTGTCTACAGCATTTCTGTGCTCCTACATAGGTGTACCCTTGACTCAACCATGAGCTGGATGGGGGCAGGAACAAATCTCACCAGCTCATCTCAGTGCTTGCTACCCACATTTGGGCAGGGAGGATGCTCAAGTCAATGCATATTTGTCAAATGACTGAAGACAATGAACAAGCAAATCTGTGTCAGTAATTCACAGGTCAGTGGGCTTTCTACTCAACCTTGATAAAAAAAAAATCAGAATGTGTGAGTGCCATTAATGGCCTGTTTGCATCAAAAATCCTCACCAACGATCTTTCTTCTATGGGAACATTTGGTATTGTCTCCATGTAAAAAGTTCTCCTGAGACAGGAGAGTTTGCAGAGGGACAGAGGAGCTACATGGGAACTCTTTGTACTTTCTGCTCAATTCACAAACGAAAAACTGCTCTACCAAATAAATTAAGTCTATACAATTTTTTAACAGTTACTTCAAGGACAAGAACAATTAACTGAATACTTCAACATTCATCCCCTTCTGTATACACTGTCCTTTCAAGACATTTCTGTAACGAAGGAAAATCAGCCTGGTGGATTTGAATTCCTTCTCTCTTGGCCTCAGTTCTTCATGCAGAGATCAAACCAGGACTAGCCCAAGGGTCAGTAATGCAAACCATTCAAGCCTTTCCATCTTGAAGACCTCAAACACATTGGTGCCACCCTAGAAAAGAGCAGAAGTGTTTCCCACCCCTACCAAAACTGCTTTCATACCATGAAGGTCTCTCCTCGCAGGAAGCTGTTGCAGAATTTTGGACTGAGTCCCTGACCGTGGCTGTTCTTAAACATGGAACCTGGAATTCTTGGGTACTGGTTCAGAAGCGACTCTATGCTGTGATTGGTCAGCAGCCCTCCAAGAACCTCCACGTGACCATCGTGCTGAGAGATGCTGGAGGCAGAAGTGAATCGTGCTGTATCCCTGCCCTCGCTTGAGTCAAACTAATAATTACATCGCTCTCTGTGCAGGACCTCACAAAGCTCAAACCAGGAGAGAGAGATTAGCTCTGCTGGGTGGAGGAGGGGAAGAAACAGTGGCCCCCTCGTCCATGCAAGCACTGCAGCTTTGCAAAGTGCCTTGGCACGTTGGAACCACATTCCAGCCTTATAACAAAGTTTGTTCATTTTCCTTGGGGAATCCCTGGTGCCACACATATCTTCTCTGTAAGACTCAAGGGAAGCTCTGAGAGTCCTCGCACCTCACTCAGATGGGTGGTTTGGAGGAAAGGAATCTTGGCTGTTGTTTCCCATCTGTAAAATGATGAGACTGATCTGGAGTTAACAGAAAGTTTAGACATCCCTTCACAACTTCACTTCCAAACATCTCGCATTCAATGGCTATAAACCCCTAAACCCCTGGGTGAGTGCAAGAGAATGCTGGATGTGGTGGATTGGTCCCAAACATTTTCCAGAGATTCTGAATATAGAAAAAACATTTTCTTCTATTTCTGGTTATTTCCCCCCCAAAATTCTGACCCATCTGGCATTGACCCATGTAGGGAACTCTTTCTCTCAGCTGAAGCAGGCTTCACGCCATGGAAATGGGAATATTTCCCATGACTACATCATACTGTGATTTTTCAGGGAAAAAAATGCTCCTGCATGCCTCTTCCCAGAACTGGATTACCCGATAGATAAACTGAGCAGGCAACTGAGCATCCACTGAACAGGAGCACCCCCCCTACCCAAAAAAAAATGAGAAAAAATTGTTTAGGAAGAACTTCATACTTGATATTTGCCTCCAAAATTATCAAAGTAAATCTCTGAGGATAAATCAGGACTTACTGACATTTTTTACCCTTATTTTATGTATTTATTTTTTGCATTTAATTATATATGAAAGGGTGGAGAGGAGCCATCATCATCTTTTTGATGTATAAGGCCTCGAACGTTTTTTTCTCAGATCCTACAATGATCATGCTTTAAATAGGAGGCAAAGAAGCATTTGAAAGATTCAGGGCATCTTGGGGGTGCAGAGGGAGGTGTGCGCTGAGCCCAGAGAAGGCAAGGGTGGCTGGAGGCAGTGGCTGGTGGGAGAGCAGGCCTGGGGACAGCTCCATAGCTAATCTGTGAGGCAGTGCAGCCCAGTAGTTAAGCAGGTGGATGGGCACTGGGTTCAAATCCTGGCTCCATCACTGGCTGGGTGGGTGACATCGGGCAAGGGACTTGGCCTCATCATACCTTACTCTCCCCATCTCATAGAATTGTTGGGAGGAGTAAATGCAGGCAAGGTGAAGGGAAAGTGACACACAGGCAGGAGGATGAGGGGGGAGGAAGGAAGGGCCCCAAACGACTTCCAGGTTCCTGCCTGGGGTGGGTGAATCCACTTTGGGGCCACTCAAGCCCTGAGTGGGATTCTTCTACAGGGACACACTCCAGTCTTTGGAGAGCTACTTGGGATTCATGGTTGCCTTCAGCCCTGTGGGGTTAACGTGGGCACCCCAGTGAGTTGTCTTCACCTCTGTACTAGCTATTATTCCCTACCCTGCCCTGCACCCTGGAGGCTCCCTCATGGGACTACCCCCTGCCCACTGGCTTCTGGTAGGGCTTGGCCAACGGGAGGCACCAGCAGGCTGCAGGTGGCAGTAACTCTATTCTCCTACCAGTCACTGCACTTGCCCCTTGAGGCTGGTGATGGAGGGTTAGGGCCAGCCCCTGATTAGGGATAAGAGCTCCCAGCTGCCCCTGCTACTAGTGTGCAGCTCCATCCCATGCTGGTTCCCTCCGCCTTTGTAAGTAGTCCCTCCATCGAGCTCTCCTTTCTGACCCTCTGTGATGGCCACATCTCGTCCTGCATAACTTTCCCTTTCTGCCCCCAATACCTCTTCCCCCTCCTCTCCTGGAGCTCCTTGCTATTCAACAGTAAGACCAGACCCCTGAGATCCCACCAGGGGCACTAAATCCGAAAGGAAAGCATGCGCGAAGGAGCCGTGATAAACACCAAGGAGAAAGAAAAAACGGTGACATCCCAGATCCAGGAGACCCCGGGCCACAGCGCTGCGGGAGTTAGCACTCAGTGGCTATGGGAAGAGAAAGAACAGCTTTCCCGGGGGCTGCTCTGGGCCTGGGGTGCTCCTGTGGCCTCTGATCTCTCAGGGAGCCATGAAGGAGATTGGGCTGGAAAAGTCTCTCCGAGGCTCGCTGGGACCCTGAGGGGAAAAGGGCCTTAGGGTGGGTGAGTGGGCAGGATTTGGAGAAAGTTGCCCCTTGACTTACAGCAAGAAGTGGAAGGTAATTTCTTGGGTCCAGATGTAGTGTGGAGCCCCTAAGTATAGGGACTCTCCATCAGAAGGGGACAAATACTTCCCTTGGGGCAGGGCAGGCATGAGATATGTATTAGTCCATTTTCACGCTGCTGATAAAGACATACCCAAGACTGGAAGAAAAAGAGGTTTAATTGGACTTACAGTTCCACATGGCTGGGAGGCCTCAGAATCATGGCAGGAGGTGAAAGGCACTTCTTACATGGTGGCGGCAAGAGAAAATGGGGAAGATCCAAAAGTGGAAACCCCTGATAAAACCATCAGATCTCATGAGACTTATTCACTATCACAAGAACAGTATGGGGGAAACCGCCCCATGATTCAAATTATCTCCCACTGGATCCCTCCCACAACATGTGGGAATTATGGGAGTACAATTCAAGATGAGATTTGTGTGGGAACTCAGAGCCAAACATTTATCAGATAAATTCCAGGGCAGTGCCTGTGAGTCCTGAGAGTGGTATTATGGCGGAGAATTATATATGCTTCGGAAGGGCATCTTGGAGTAAGGAAGGGTGGCCATGCCCCAAAGCCAAGCTGCTTTCCCATACCCCTGGCCTGGTAGGTCATTAAGTAGTCTTGCTCTCCCCCACCACCCTGGCACTAACTGCTCCCCTTCTTTACTACCCACACCCTTGCCCGCCCTTCCGGTCACCTCCCAGTAGCTGCTCTCTCTCCTTGGCAAATCTCACCATCTACCCCAGCCCTCACAGTCTGAGCCAGGTCTTTTCTGCCCCTGGAGCACCTTCCTACCAGGCTGATCCCAGAAAGTGAACAAAAAGCCAGGCAGACTAGAACCAACCTGTTTGTAAATTCCACCACCAAAGGGCTAAAGCAAAGCCTTAAAAGCCCAAAATTGCTAAACTACCTCCAAAGAAGGACTCATTTGCTTCTGTATCCCTGGAAGGATCAGCCCATTATATTTAATGGACTTTGATACTTCGTATTGTAGTACATAAAGGCTATTATTAAAATGAAAGATTGTTACAGTGAAGGATCTGATCCTTGCTACTTTGCTTTTTAAAGCTATCTAAAGCAATTGGTATCAGGACTCCTTGTAAGCTTTTCTGATTATCTGTTGACACCGTCTCATAAGGAGTTTCTTTAAAGATTTAATTGACTTCATTTATTCCCTGGTCTGGGAAGGTGCCTGAGGCCTTGGGCCTTAGCTGCAGGAGGGGGAGATTGAGGAGGCCCTGCGATTAGAGCATGTCCTTATAAGCATATTTATGAAATAAGAGCAATGGCTTCCGCCTGGCAGCTTGGAATCTAACACTGTGCTGTATCTACCTTATTTGCAGGATTAGAAGCCATTAATTCCTGGAATTGTTCTCTGGAGTGTAAGTGACAACAGCTGTAGCTATCTGCTCAGTGTCTTTCCACATGGACTCCCCTGTACAAGGGACGCATGAACACACACAGCCAAATGGGGTGCTGCCGATTCCACGTGGGAGCAAAGACAGGCCTGCCACCAACTGACAGACAGACAGTCCCAAAGCAATCATCTGGACACTCGAGAAAATGGCCTTAGTCCTGATTCCCCTCTCTCTTACCCATTCTCAGGCAGGCACAGGCGGAGAGAGGGAGATTTCCCATTTGCTCTGACCATGGAGAGGCCCTTTGAAAGTATCACTCTGTCCTCACAAAGGGCTAAGTTTCACGTTAATCCAAATCTAACCTCTCTCAGCCTCAATTTCCCCATCCGAAATGAGGAACTGGATTAGTCATCTCAAGGGGTCTTTCTGGCCTTTCAAATACAAAGCAAACTAACAAATAAAATCTCCTTTCCTCTATCATCAGGGCTGGGCTCAGTTAAAACTCAGAGTGAAAAGTTGTCAGAGAAGAATTATAAATTTCTATGAAAATAGCCATTGTAAATGATTATTATGTTTAAGTAACATTGACTAGGTTTTTGATTAGATAAATTTAAAGAATAGAACAAAAATGTTATCCCCAACAAGCAGATAGCCCATGTTGGATATAAATACAGCAATGGGTGCATGGATGGATGGATGAATGGGAACTACAGTGCACATATCTTAAATTATTCAAATAGTCCAGAAAGGAATGAAATGAAATGCAAAAATCTCTCTCTCCATCCCTCCTGCAAACCTGACCCCTCATCTCCCCCTAAAGCTACACTTTGCTAACAGTTCCATGTGTATCTCACCAAGAAAACAAAATTTTTTACACTGATACCAGCATCTATACTAACATATGCTTACTCAAAAGGGAAACATAATATATTTGGCTTTCTGCAAAATTTTTCAAACATACAGAAAATAATATAACAGACATCCATGTATGTATCTTCCAGATTTAAGATATGTTTGCCTTATTTTATTTGCCTCAGATCCAGGAAGAAAGAAAGAAAAAAACTGAAGAAAGGGAGGGATGGATGGGGGAGGGAGAGAGGGAGAGAAGGAAGAAAGGAAGGAAGGAAGGAACGGAAGGAAGGAAAGGAAGGAGGGAGGGAGGGAGGGAGGGGTGAACAACGGAGATACAGGTAAAACTCCCAAGTTCCATATCCTGTCCCCTCCCCAGAAGTAGCCAACATCTTGAAGTTTGGTATGTATGATTCTAATGAACATTTTTGTAATTGTGCTACATGGATTTATAGTCAAGAACAATATAGTGATTTTGTGTATGTGGATTTCATGTTGCGTAAATAGAATGATATCAACTATATCTTCCTAGAATTTGCTTTTCTCAGTAAACATACTTATAATAATTCATTCATATTGATGTAAATAGATCTAAGACATTGTCTTAATCTACTATAACAAAAGTACCATACACTGGGTGGCTTAAACAACAAACATTTATTTCTCACAGTTCTGGAGGCCAGTAAGTTTAAGATCAAACTGTCTGGTGATTAAGGTGTTTGGTGATTCAGTGTCTGGTGAAGGCCTACTTCCTGGTTCACAAACAGCATCTTTGGGCTGTGTCCTCACATGGTGAAAGGGACAAAAGGGCTCTCTGGGGTCTCCTCTATAAGAGCACTAATCCCATTCATGAAGGCTCTACCCTCATGATCTTATCACTTCTCAAAGGCCTCACCTCCTGATGTCACCACCTTGGGGGTTAGGATTTCAACATATGAATTGGGTGGGACACAAGCATTCATCCATAACAGATACTCATTTCAATCGCTTCATAATGTTCTGTGGTGTGACTAAACCATGGTTAGTTCATCCATTCTCCACTGATGGAGAGTGAGGATGTTTCCTGTTTTGATTTTTGTTTTTGTTTTTGCAATTAAAAACATAATGGGCCGGGCGTGGTGGCTCACAGCTGTAATCCCAGCACTTTGGGAGGCCGAGGTGGGTGGATCACCTGACGTCAGGAGTTTCAGACCAGACTGGCCAACAGGGTGAAACCCCGTTTCTACTAAAAATACAAAAATTAGCTGGGCATGGTGGCAGGTGCCTGTAATCCCAGCTTCTCAGGAGGCTGAGGTAGGAGAATCGCTTGAACCTGGGAGGTGGAGGTTGCAGTGAGCTGAGATCACACCATTGCACTCCAGGCTAGGCAAAAAGAGCGAAACTCCATCTCGAAAATAAATAAATAAATAAATAAATAATAAAAACATAATGATAAGTGTTAGAGCTCTTCTCTTATCATCTGCATCTATCTCATTTTTTAATCACTTAGAAATGTATTGAATGCATATGCCATAACTTATTTAACTTGTCTACTATTAATGATCAGCATATTAGTCCATTTTCATGCTGCTGATAAAGACATACCCAAGACTGGGCAATTTACAAAAGAATGAGGTTTATTGGACTTACAGTTCCACATGGCTGGGGAGGCCTCACAATCATGGTGGAAGGTGAAAGACACGTCTCATATGGCGGCAGACAAGAGAAGACAGCTTGTGCAGGCAAACTCGTTTTTAAAGCCATCAGATCTCGTGAGACTCATTCACTATTACAAGACAGCACAGAAAAGACCCGCCCCCATAATTCAATCACCTCCCACTGGGTTACTCCCATGACATGTGGGAATTGTAGGTGTTACAATTCAAGATGAGAATTGGGTGGAGACACAGCCAAACCATATCAATCAGTTAGGTTGTTTTAAGGATTGTGTTCTTATAAACAATGCCCAAAGAAATATTCTTTTATCAGTTTTTGGGCATACTTTTAAGGAAAATTTCTAACAATAGAATAACTGTGTCAATGAGCCCATACAATTAAAACCTTGATAGATCTAACAAAATTATCCCCTGAAAAGTCCACAGCAAATCATATTCCCCACCAACAATGTTTGTTATTCTACAATACAGCCTGATGAACACTCTTTAATTTTGTCAACCTGATAGGTAAAAATAATATCCCAAATGACTTCCACATCATATCCAATTTCATTTTTTCATTCCTCATTCATAAACTGGAGAAGAGTAGTGATAGTATACTGTTTCTTCAGACAACTGTGGGCAAACTGTTTTGCAGATCTCATATTTAGGACTGCTCCAAGTCAAGCAAGAATCCAGACTGGGAGTAGGATTTCTCAGCCCACCCAAAGTACATCTCTCAGAAAGCTAGGCCCCTCAAATAGTTTACCCCAATTGTCACCATGATTTGTGGATGTATGGATGAGAGATTGATGAACAAATAGATGTGTAGATGAATGGATGGAAAGATGGATGGATAGGTGGATGAATAGATGGGTGGGTGTACGGATGGATGGAGGGATGGATGGACGGATGGACAGACGGACGGACGGATAGATGGATGGATGGATGGATGGATGGATGGATGGATGGATGGATGGATGGATGGGAGGGAGATAGATGTGGTAGATTATTAAATAGGTTGATGAATAGATGGATGGATTAATGGATGGATAGGCAGGTAGATTAATTAATAGGTGGATGGATGGATGAATGAATGGATGGATGGATGGATGAATGAATGGATGGATGGATGGATGGATGGATGGATGGATGGATGAATGAATGGATGGATGGATGGATGGATGGATGAATGAATGGATGGATGGATGGATGGATGAATGAATGGATGGATGGATGGATGGGGGATGAATGGATAGGCTGGTGGGTGTATGGATGGATGGATGGGGGATGGATAAATGGGCATAGATGAATGGATAGGTGGATGGATGGATGGATGATAAATGAATGAATAAGGATTGAGGAAATATGGTTTCCATGGGCTAATGAGGCAAGAAGTGTAGCCTTAAGTGGTTATTTCCTTATATCTTGTTCAAGCCTATCCAACAGAGAGTCTAACACCTCCACTAAGGAGTTAGCTCCTCAATATTCTTGACTTTAAAAACTTCGCAGATTTGTTTTTGATCTCTATCAAGTAGCTACCAGGCTGGGCACGGTGGCTCATGCCTGTAATCCCAGCACTTTGGGAGGCTGAGGTGGATGGATCACCTGAGGTCAGGAGTTTGAGACCAGCCTGACCAACATAGTGAAACCCCATCTCTACTAAAAATACAAAAATTGGCCAGGTGCAGTGGTGTGCGCCTGTATTCCCAGATACTCAGGAGGCTGAGGCAGGAGAATCACTTGAACCCGGGAAGCAGAGGTTGCAGTGAGCTGAGATCGTGCCACTGCACTCCAGTCTGGGTGACAGAGTGAGACTCTGTCTCAAAAAAGAAAAAAAAAGTGCCATCCAGTCTCCAAAAGTCTTGAAGCAGCAAGAATTATGCAGGGAGTAATGAGCTGCATAAGGGTTCCCTGGGATCTGGGAAGGTGAGACCTAACCATGACCTTCTGGGGCAAGTTGTGGCTGCAAGTTAGACATAGGGTGGAGCCCTACAACAGTAGCAATATGGCAGGGGTAAAAAAGAGAACTTTGCCAACTGCATCTTTCAATTCTGAACCAACAATGTGAAATGTTACTTTGTCAGCTAAAGGTATTTGTAGAGAAAAGTTCAATTTCCCTATACTTTCCTACTGCTTTTTCAAAGACAGCTCATTCTCATGATTCCTTCTCAACTGGACTTTTGATGGGCCAACTTTCTCAGGTAGACACCATTCTAGAAGGGGCTTCGTGGGGCAACCACATGAAACACCAGCATTCTCACCTTTTCACAAGAGAACACGCGTGAGCAAAATTAAGCCAGAAAAGCTTTGCCATGGAAGTGTCAGGGTTCTGCCACTACATCTGCTTGAGAGATCTGGCCACAAGTAAATTTCCAGATGATAGATCACTGGAAGATGTCTAAAAGCATTAAAATATTTTCTACACTTTTGTTATTCAGACCTAGACCTGTTACTGTTGAGAATGTAAGAATCTCAACTTGAATTAGCTTAAAGGAAAAGGAATCAGTTGATTCCAGAATGGAAGTCCCCAGGCCTGATTGGATCCAAATGATGGCAGCAGCCACTCCAGACAGCCTGCCGCTGCCGCCATCACACCAGCTTCAGTAGGGAGGTACAGTGGGGGCTGCATGTTCCATGGAGCAGGTGGGAGCCAGGGACAAGTGAGAGCCACGCCTCTTTCAAGTTGGGGTGGGAGCTCGCTGGCTGGCATTGCAGCTGCCCAAACAGTGGCTGCAGACCCAGGCCTCTTGCTCCAAGGAGCAGGGAGGAGCACCCTGCAAGGAACAGCACTACACACTCAGGCATCCCTGCACTCTTGGGGGCCCAGGAAGGCCCCACTGCCCTTGCAGGATTGGAAGTGCCTGCTCCCACTGCCTGGCCTCTCCCTACTCTGGTACCCTTTCTAATCTTCGGGCAAAGTTGGGGACCAGCCCCAGAATGGCAGCAGGATGCAGACAGATTCCTGGGTGGAAGGGGGCAGGTCCCCAATGAGGCCCCTCTTTCAGGCCAGGGAGGGTCTGAAGGCTGGTGGCTGGGCTGCCAGTCCAACAGACAAGAGTGGGAACTTCTAGTGCCTTTTCCAGGCCCACCCATGGCCACTCATGGACCTCCCCTCTGAGGTTCATAAAAGCCCCAGGCTCAGCCAGAGCTCAGCAGATGATAGGACAACTAGCTACAGAGAGGAGCTATTGCTCTAGGGCCTCCTCTCTGCTGAGAGCTTCAGAGACCTGCAGAGATGTCAGGACTACCAGCTGCAGAGAAGAGCAACCCACTTCAGGGCCTCCTCTCTGCTGAGAGCTGGGAAGATGATGGGATGACTTGCCTGCAAAGAGAAGCAACCCATTCCAGGGCCTCCTCTCTGCTGAGAGCTGCAAAGATGACAGGATGACCTGCCTGTGGAGAGGAGCTTCCCACTATAGGGTCTCGTCTCTGCTAGGAGCTTAACACTAGTTGAGACACCCTGGCTGTGGAAAGAAGCTACCCACTGTGGATCTCCTGTGAGTTGTTCTATTGCTCAATAAAGTTCCCCTTCATCTTGCTCACCCTCCACTTGTCTGCATACATCATTCTTCCTAGTCACAATAATAGAAGAACTCAGGACCCACCAAATGGCAGAGCTTAAAGGGCTGTAACAGAAACAGGGCTGAAACATGCCCCTTGCTTGCCATGTTGTGAGTGAAGAGAAGGAGAGAAGAGCTGTGGCCCTTTGGGGAGCCCACACCTGGGAGCTCCCCAAGCCAGGACTGTGACTTCTTCTTCGGGGCCCTGTGGTTCTTGAAGTCTCCAAGCTTCCTGGTGCCACTGCATTCCCCAGTGCCAGCTGGGGAAGCTGCTTGCAGTGTGCCTAATCCAGCTGCAGTCTTGCAGAGAGCTGGCACCCATGCCAGCACCTGGAGCTGCTTGCCCCATAGCAGCCAGCCACCATGTCTAACTGCACAGTGTTCAGATCCCATGCTTGCTCACACACACTCCTCACCACTCTGTGCCTGACTCCAGTCTTCCTTGGAGGCATGGGATCCAGGCTGGTAGCATGAGCTGAGTGCAGCCTACCAGGCTGAGTGGGAAGAATGAACACAGCGGGCCCAAGCAAAACTCAGGGAAAGACATCACTGGCCACAGGTTTCCAGTCAGAAAAGTGACACCCCAAAGATCCCATAACACAAAGGCTCAAAAAATGTCCTAGAGTCTTTCATGCTTGTACTTGATTCTTCTTGGCTTTTCTTCCCATGCCAGTCTTATTCCTTCTTTCTGGACAGATAGCCCATGTCAGTCCCCAGCCAACAGCGTTAAAGATTATGCACCACAGGAAAAAAAGTAATATTATCTCTTTAGGTCCAGTGGTGGGGCGGGTGGGGAAGGCCTGTGAAGGGCTCTAGTTTTCCATGTATATTTTTAAGCCAGTCACTCCAGGTAGGTTGAGCAAGACACCTTGCTTAGGTCTGAAAGGATCAGGTTCTATACTTGTAGATGGGAGTGGAAGCCTGAGATAGTCAGGCCCAGAAAGTCCACACCGAGTTGGGATGTAATTCCTCAAAAAGCCAAAAGAAAGAAAATGGAAAATGTGGTGGGCCATGCAAACAAAACAAAACAACTCACAGCTACCAGTAGCCGTTATACCAGCAATGACTAAGTGGAATTGGGAAAACAAGATGACCATTGGGGGGCAGGGGAGCACCTCGTCACCAACAGCATTCAGAATTGCAGGGCCATGGTGATGACTCTGTGTTAGTTTTTTCTGTTCTTTAATTCCCTCCAGTGAATGCATCCCTGATTACTGCACCAGGTAAATCACCCCCACCCACACACGCACGCACCATGATGGCCCATGCGGTCCACTGTTGTCTAATGGTCCATCTACTCTACCACTGGTCATTCCCTGAAGGTACAGAGACCAAGAAGACATGGCTTCTGCCCTCAGGGAGCTCACATTTCTTTTAAGAGAGATGCAGGTAAGACCAGCAAACAGCAGCACATGCTGTAACAGAGCGTTGCAATTTTAGTGAAGAGAGAACTCGTTTTGCTAGAGAGGAAGGGACATGGTCCACTGAAGGAAAGAAGGCATTTGAGCTGGACCCAGGGTTGAAATTGACATTTTCCAGGCAGAAAGAAGAGCTGGAAAGTTCAGACAGACAAAAAAAGGGGGGCTTAAGCAAATGTTCAAAGACATAGACAACATAGATGTTTATGGAGTTTGGGAAAGAGCAAGATGCCTCTTACTCTCAAGTATAGGAAGCCACTGGGGAGAGGCTCAGAGAGATATTAGAAATGAACACCCACAAGACCTTTCCAAGGAAGGACCATCGTGACACCACAAGGACAACCAGAAACCATGAGTCCCTGGCAGAGGGGGCTCAGAGGTCCTGGAGGCAACACAGAAGTCAGGCTTTGATGGGCCTGCAAGTCCTGGGGGACTGGGAGGAGTTGAGCTGGAAACTGACCACCCCAGATCTCCTTCTGCTGGCAGATCAGAGACCTCGTCCTCTTGCTGACTCAGGCAGAGCAGTCCAGGGCCAAGCGGGGCCAGGTGCACAGGTTACAGGATTGAAGCCCTACAAGGCCCGTGACTCGGCCTCTGGCTCCCACACTCACCTCCTCTCTTGCCACATTCCCCTTGATGCACTGGTCTTATTTCTGTTCCTTGAAAGCTCCAAGCCTGTTCTTGCTACAAGGCCTCTGCCTTTGTAATTCCATGGCCTGGACGTCCTTTCCCCAGGTCTGTGAATGGCTGGATTCCTTGCGTCATTCAGATCTCAGCCCAGCTGTCATTTTTTCAGAGACTTTCTCTGACAACTTTACATAAAGGGTTTCCTCCATCAACAGTCACTTTCACATGATCCCGATTTATTTTATTACCTGAATTGTTGAGTAAATCATTGATTCACTTTACAACATTTACAAAGCACCTAAGTGCCAGGCACTATTCTGGTGCTGCAGATATAACAATAATCCTGACAGAGTCACTGCCTTCACAGAACTTTTGTTCCACTGGTGAACAGAAATAAAAATAAACAACATAATATCTTGTAGTGTTAAGTGCTATGAAGAAATAACTCAGTGTGAGGAGATTAGTACAGATGAAGGCTGCTATTTTATTTAGGTAAATCAGGAAAACATCTCCAAGAAGGTGACTTCTCAGCAGACACATGGATGAGCCAAGGAAGTGAGCCAGGTAAGTTCCCGGGGAAGAGCATTCCAGGCAGAGGGTGCATCAGTGCAAAGGCCCTGAGGCAGGGGCATGCCTGGTGAGTTCAAAGAACAGCATGGAGGACAGACAGCCCTGATGGATTCCACCCGGTCACGACCTTGACCCCACTGGACTGCAAGTTCCATGAGCGTGCAGCCTCATCAGTCTCATCTGTCCCTAGATTTCAGGCCCAATACAGTGCCTGGTCCATTGTAAATGTCACATAAATATCTGTGAAATGAATCAACTCATTACTACAGCATGCCTTCCCTGGCCCTGCAAACTCGTACTAGCTGAACGTTGACATTACAATCTGAACATTCAAATTATGTTTTAACCTGTCAGACCAAACCCTTCTTTTCTTGTGGCAGAGTCAACTGACATTCAAGATGCCAATATCTTCACAGGGGTCAAGCAGCCAAGAGAGGGCCTCGGTTGCTCATTGACCAGATTAGATTCTTTGTGTGAAGAGGGTGTGTGGGTGCACACACCATTCCCCAAAGAGGTAAATGCAAAATCAAGTTTAAAAGGCAGCTTTGATGCCATCGACCTCCTATTGGATAGTTCAGCACAGGAAGAATCATCACTGGTTATTGCTTCTTGGATCCTCTATTTCCTTAAAGATGATCACTCCCACCAGAAGCTTCCCACCAGGGATGGGAAGGGTGAATTATCTGGAGGTTTCTGACTATTAGATTGCATAAATGTCATCCCCACTGTCGGCACCTAAATATCAGTGGGTTCTTAGTAAACATGGTAAGACATGTCCTGCGCCAAAGAAGCCTTGCAACATGAGCAGCATTGTAAATGTAGCACTTAACTGGATATTTTAAAAGGGGGAGTAGGAAAAAAAGGCAACACAACAGCATTTTTCTAACCAATCAAAATCAAATTATACCTGAGCAACATAATTGGAGTTTAATGAGTAGTTTTATGTTGTGATAATCAAATCACCATATTGATGGGGTTTATCAGCAGAAATACAATGTTAATTACTAAGGAATGATAAAAAATTAACGCAACTCCAAATGCAACATCCCACGTTACATATGGAAAGGCCGTGTGGACAGTCAGGAAGCTGGTCATTTTTCCTTTTAATGAGCCCAATAGCTTCCAGGCATGGGAGCTCTGGCTGGGCAATGTTTATTTGCCATTTTCAATTAAACATGGTTCAAGGGCTGGATGTCATCCGTGTGTGCTAATGGGAAGCATTCAAAAGTAAACCAACTCCATCCCTGGGCTTTCATGGGAGGAAAGACAGCTGTACATTTTGAAGGCACCGTGGAATCCCTTCTTTTTGGTATTCTTTTTCAGAACCTGTCAGGTGAAAGCAAGAATAAGCCCACACTCAAAAAATAAATAAAATAACCTCAGATTTTAAAAGTCAACTACATTCACACTCTCCCATCCAAAAGAGATCTTAGAGCATATCAGAACAACAGAGAATGATTCAATTTGGAGGTCTGGCATCAACTGAGAGCTTTGTGAATTAATATGTTAATGTCAGTGTTTCACAGGACTCACTAAGAGAGTGACCCTGTGTCCCTCACCTGACCCCCTCGGGAGCATCCTAACACACCCTCCTGGTAACCCGACATGAAAACTAGCTGCAACAGGAAGGAACCTCACAAACTGAACCTTCTATCCTAGTGCCTGCCAAGCCATAGCAAAGCAATGTCTGTTTCTCTTCCAAGGTTTAGAAAAGACCAAGGGAATGTTATCATCAGCAATGAGAAAAAAAGTTGATTGGCTTACTTAATTAATTAAGGGAAGCTAGTTAAAACTTCTCAGATTTTTTTTCCCTCTAAACACATAGAAATAGTCTCTGATTTTCTGCAAGACACTTTATGGTGTCGAGAACAATATGTGGTTTTGATGTCTGGGTCAACTCATAGAGTCAGGCTCTCCCATCCTCACTGGGCACTATTAATAACTTGGGCATGACCTGCCCTCTCTTTCTGAATTGGGATTTTGGAACCAGAAGGAACATCAGAGGACAACGGGTGTGACCTTCCATTCCACTGGCCAGGAGCAGTCGGAATAAGTAACTATGCATGTGCTCAGGGCTTTGCATTTGCAAAGGAGGTTCACAAATGCCATCTCATTTAAACTTCATAACTTTAAGTGGGCAGTGTTGTCCCCATTTTACTGTTGAGGAAACTGAGGCTCAAAATGTCAGATGTCTCACCTGAGGTTATGCAGCCGATGAGCAGCTGAGTCAGAACTTCAACCAAGCTGCCATCTCCAGTGAAGAGCAAGTTCCCGTTGATGTTGCTCTGGGACTTAGGGTGGTGTCTCTTGGCTTACAGAAGAAAGCCCCACACTCATCCCCACAGTTGAGACCCTTCATCACGTGGCTGGCCAGCCCTCCATCCCACTGCCCAGCCTGATGGACTCCTGTATCAATCCACAAGTTTCCTGGCAGACATTCAATATCCCCTTGGCTCTCCCGCTCCCATGGCTCTGCTTCCACTGACCTCTCCTTGGGAAGCCTTTTCCCAGTGTCTCGCTACCAAGCTCACCTGTTCTTCCTGGACCAGGTCATGCCACCTCCTCCAGAATGACTGCCCAGATTCCCCTGGCCAGGAATCAGATCTCATCCCTCAGTATTCTTAAAGCTGCCCAATTGCAATTCATTTATTAGTTGTATAATTAGTTGTTGGATGACCATTCCTCTCCTTGACTGCACATGCCAGGGAGCCAAGGACTTAGCACAATGCGTGACGCACAGTAGGCATTCAAAAATGATGTGTAGAATGAGTAAATAGATGAATGAATGAGTGAATGGATGACTGAATCACATATCCAGCATCTTTTATGTGCAGGAACCTGTGCCAAGCATGTTACACGCACGGTACATACTTTAGAGGACTGCAGTCAAGATGAAATGAGATAAAACAAACAAAATGCAGGACCCAAAGTCTGACACATTATAGATGCCTAAGAAATCTTAGCTGTCATGGTTATCATCATCATTTTTTATTATCAGGATCATCATATTGTCTCAATTAAATACTTAACACTTTTTTACCTCCGATTTTATCTATATTTTACAGATGAGGAAATTGAAGCTCAGAGAAGTTAGGTAGCTTGTCTAATGTCACACACCTGGTAAGTGGTAGAGCTGAGATTTAGGCGGAAATTCAAACCCAGGTTTGTCTGACAATAGCAAAGCTGTCTCCTTGGCCATCACACTATTCCACTGCCAAATTTGCAGGGAGCCTGGAATTGCATCGTTAAGGTGGCTCTGAAGTGCAGAACCATGGCTACCCCATCTCCCCACCAGCTCCAGACAAAGTACTGTATACACAAGTCAAGTTTTGTTGCTACAATATTCTTCGGGACAGAAAGAAAATGTCTACAGAGCAAGTTTAGGACACAGGTGGCTTCTGCAGCCACAAAGTGTTTTGTCCTTTGTCCTTGCCCATTTGTCCTCAATCAGCTGAGCACACGGGTGCCATAATCACTCTGGATACCAACCTAGACAAAGCTGCTTTGTAGATGATGGCATCAGAAAAATTTGAAGAACCAAAAGTGATAGTTGGAATGCATCCAGTGATTCTCTGATTTTATACAGGAGGAAATTGGGAGCTGGGCATGGTGGCTCACATCTGTAATCCCAGCACTTTGGGAGGCAAAGGAGGGAGAATCACTTAAGTCCAGGAGATAAAGGAAATTGGAGACCCAAGAATAGTCAGCAAATTAGTTAGAGGGCCAGACCAGAGTTCAATCCTCTGCCTTCTAATTGTTCTGCTTTTTTCTACTACACAAATATTTTTCTCAAATACGTGGCTCCATGTTTTCTGTCCACTAAAATGTAAAGTCTTTAGAAGTAGGGAGTAGAACATAGTCTGGTCCAAAGTCAGTATTTGCTCACCATCTGTCCTTCCCAGAACCTGCCCAGTGGAGCCCATCCAAACACATGAGGGTCTCCGACATGGTAGAGGGAACCTCAGCAGAGATGAGGCTGTGGCCCAGATTTCAGTATCACTCAACCACTGAGAGGGGCAAGAGTCATTGCAATTATCTTGTCCAGTGTTTCTCAGTCTCACCTTAACTAGGGACCCTCTTCTGTCAGCAAAATCTCAACAAGAAATCTAATTTGAAAGCAGGAGTCAGAGCATTCAGATCCTGTCCACCTCTATCCCCAGTAAGGTCCTCCATAGGCACAGTTGGAAATCTTATCATCTGGTCTACCCGACCTGTATATGCTGATCACCATGACAATAACACCTGTGTCCAAAGTTTATTTCTCACTTATCTCATGTTCCAATGCAGTGGGGTCTCTGTTCCATACAGTCACTCGGGGACCAGGACTCTTCCATCGCATGGCTCTAACATCTCCTAGGACTTCAGCATCCTCCATCAAATCTCCTACATCTCTCCAGCACAGAGAGAGTGAGTTGGGGGCTGCACAAGAGGTTTATCCCACTTCCACCGACACTGCACAAGCCACAGAACAATTCCACAGCCCCATCTAAGTACAAAGGAGACTGGGAATTATAATCTGAGTATTCAGGAAGGCAAGATGGGATTTGGTGAACGCACAGCATTCTCTGCCACTTCATCACTTTATACGTGAGCACTCTGAGGTCCAGAGAGGGAAGGTGGCTGTTCCCTGGTCACACAGCTTGCTAACACCAAAATCTATTGACTTCCCAGCCAGGTCTCATCCATGCAGTGCAATCTGCACCCACAGGAGGCAACATATTAAAACAAGAAACAAAACAAACAACAATGATAAAATGTAAACCTTTGCAGACAGGCAAACCTAGATTTGAATCTTGACTCTACAACCTATCAGCTGAACCAGATTGGATAAGTCTCTGGCTCTCTCTGAATCTTAGTTTCCTAATCTACAAAGTGGAGATAGAAATACTGACTTCAATAGATCATTAGCAGAATTCCATGCACATGGAACCCCCAGTCCAGGGAAAGAGGTAGTGGAGAAAGAGACTTAACCCCAAAAAGCTTTTATTTTGCCCCACTCTTGCACCCCCTGGGCCCTACTGATCCCCCTTTCCCTGCTCAAATATTTCTTCATAGCAGTTATTACCTTCTAGCGAAGTATATAATTTACAAATTTATCTTTATTGTTCATGTCTGTATTGCTCTCTAGGATGTAAGAGATTTGAAGGTATTTTGTTTGGTGATCGTATCCCAAGATCCTAGAACAGAGCCTGGTACAAAGGAACCATGCAGCAAGCACTTGATGAATGAGCGAATTATTCAATCAATTACTCCATCACAGCATGGCAGCTAATTGTCATCATGCTTATTCATTAGTCTTGCTATTGTCCTCCTAGGGCATCTATCCTCTGAAGTTCTCTCTCCTCTACCCATTTTTCACAAGGAATATGCTACTGAAAAGACCCTGGGTTGTTCATTCCTCACTTAGTCACTCCTGTTGGGAGGCGCTTTGGAATCGTAGCCCATGGCATCAGAGTGCTTGGCAGAAAAGCCACCAGAAATAGAAAAATGTAAAATTACTCTGGTTCTCCATTCCTTTTACACAATACCTTCAAATCTCTTACCTCATGGAGTTTGCGTTCTAGGGAGAGAGACAGATGTAAACAATAAAGATAAGTTTGTAAATTATACACTTTGTTAGAAGGTAATAAATGCTGTGAAGCAATATTATATCCTTGCCTCCCATTGGCCAAATCTATCTGGAATCCAGAGAAAAAGAGATTTCAGAAAATATTTTCTGAAATGCAGAAGGCAGAGAATAGCAGGGAATGGATCCAAGAGCAAACTGGCACATAATGTTATTTTTTTCATCCCCAGCATCGGAACATACCTGGCACAAAGTAGGTGGCCATTAAGTGGTTCATTAGATGGTAGAAATAATGAATTCTATATATTTTGTGTCCTGCACACTTTCTGAGGTTGAAATCTTACATGATCTATTTATAACTGACTCCAGTGATCCCCACCTTCTGGTCTTAACACACTTGTGTCATCCCGGCAGTTGAGTGTGAATAGAACCTGTGACTTTCTTCAAACCAATAAAATATGGCAAAAGTGATGGGAAGTCACTCCTATGATTATGTTAAACTAGTTAAGACTCATATTACAGATGGCCTTTGCTGGCTTGAGGAAGTGAGCAACCATGTTGAGGAAGTTTACATGACAAGGGGCTGTAGGAAGTTTTGGCAGTTGTAGGCAGCCTCTTGGAGCTGAGGGAGACCTCCAGGTGTCAGCCAGAAAAAGCCACTGCCCCAAGACTCCTACAGATGCAGGGAGATAAATTCTGCTGAGAACATGAATGAGCTCAGAAGCCGGTTCTTCCCCAGTTGAGCCTTCATATGAGAATGCAGTCAAGTCAATGCCTTGACTGTAGCCTTGTAAGACCTGAGCAGAGGATTCAGCTCAGTTGATCCATTCCTGGACTGCTGACTCATAGAAACTATGGAATAATAAGTGTGTGTTGGTTTAAGTTGCCCAGTTTGTGACAACTTGCTACATAGCAACAGAAAATTAATATGAACACTAACTTATTGGGGTGGGGAAGGGAAGGGCAATAAATGTTGAAGATCATGCTATGCAATTATCAAATTCCATTTTCTTTCTCCCCAGCAGATAACTAAGCTACAGTCTTCAGCTTCCTTGCCAGAGATGTGGCCAGGTACCTGAGATCAAGCCAAAGGAATGTATGCAAAAAGCTACAGCTGCCACTCCAAGGCCTGTAGTGCCAAGTAACCCTCTACTTGCTCTTTCCCCATCCTCTGGCTGAATGGCGAGGCTTCTGGCACCTCAAGGGTGCAGAGCAGAAGTGGAAGCCAGATTCCTGACTCCATGCATGAGAGGCTGCCTAACACTCATTTTTTAGGAATTTACCCAAGTCAGAAATAAATACTCGTTTTGTTAGGCCACTAAGATTTTGAAGTTATCATTTGCAGCTACTAACTATTATAAATAGGAAGGTAAATAATCTGTTTTGAGCCCTCACTATGTACTAGGCACTTGGCTAAACACTTCACATAGGTTACCTTATGCAACTATCTGGTCAAGCCTGTAATGTAGGTTTTGTTCCTCCATCTTCCAGTTTAGAAAACTCAGGCTCTGGGAGGTTAAATAACCAACCCCTCACATGGCTAATAAGTAACAGAGGCCAAGTTAAAAACAGACTCTCTGACTCCAAAGTCAATGGAATCTCTAAAAAAGATATGACCTGCAGAAGACAGGAACGAGGTACTTTGGGACATGAAAGTAACAACAATTCACTCTGATCAAGAATATGGGCACATGCTCCAGGAGGAGGAGGCCTGTGAGATGGTCTTTGTGGATGGGCAGTACTGAAACAGATCAAAGTGAGCAATGCATCTCCAGCACAGGAAACAACCTGGGCACATGGACAGAGTTGGAAAAGTGCAGAACCCAGATGGAAGGGTGGGGGTGAGCCATGTGACCAGGGTGCAGGTGCAATAGGAGATAAGGGGGTGGCAAGGCTACAGAAGGAGTTTGGGTTTAAATTACGGAGGACCTTGGATTGCCAAAAATAACCATAAAAAATAAATAAAGGCCATTTGTACTTACAATATTAAAGGCTTTTGAATAGAAGAGTTATATAATCATAGCTGTACATCAGAAGCCTAATTTAGCATAATCTTATGTAAGCATAAATACTCTCCTCTAATTCTTGTATTGGTGAAAATAACACATAGTTTTCTTCCTCACAGTTAGAGAGATTTACCAGAAGTGATTTCAGTAAGCACTAATAAAACCCCCTTCCTAAGCACACAGAAGTAGTTTCATTAGATGACAGTCACACTTGCCATGTTTTGTTGGCAGCAGCACCATATCTACAAGTGTATATGTGTGTACACACATCTATGTGTGTAACACAGAAATATGCACACAGCCTGTGCAGAAGGGATGCTTTGTCCAGGCCAACGCTGCCACTGGCACACACACAGGACAGACAGTGATGCCAATGCCTCCTGAAATGCTGTGTGTCTCTTTCACATTTTACACGAGGGGCAGTCATCTGCTTTGCAATTCAAGTCCCTGTCATGTCTTCAGACACGTGACAGGTTTCCTTTTCATAAACAAAAGAGCTGTTATCCCATCCATGACCACAAACAGCATCCCATAATTTCAGGGCCTGAGAAGGAGCATCTGAAGGGCTGCTGCTTGCTGACTTCCATTCAGTTCCACAGATACATGCGGGCCATGGGCAGGCTCTTTGGACATAAAGAAATGACTCCTGAACCATCTCCCACCTAAGGGAGCTTCTAGTCAGGAGGATAAACTAGACATACCTGCAGATGGTTAGTAGAGGGTAGTTGTGACTGTGGTGGTCCCTACTGTGGGTTGCTGCAGAGATATATTGGAAATTGATTGGCCCAACATTTGGATGGACATTTTCAAGGCCACTGCAAATTCCCATGACCCAGTCTTGAGGCGCTCCTCCTTCCCAGCTCCTCTGCTTGAGCTCAACCCCTGAGCAGAAAGAAGGGATTTGAGCTGAGCTCATGAAGGCTGCCCAGCACAGCAAATGGAATACAAACTTTGGAATGCAAGCTCAGCCCCTGAGCAGAAAGAAGGCATTTGAGCTGAGCTCATGAAGGCTGCCCAGCACAGCAAATGGAATGCAAACTTTGGGCCCCAATATCTGGGTTCAAATTCTGGTTTGACTGTTCCAAAGATCCCTAGACTTTGAGTAAGTGACCTACCTTTTTTAAATACTAGAGAATATTGGGGGAATTAAAAAAGAGACTGATAATTGATTAGGTGCCTGGCACAAAAAAGGTGCTCAGTAAATAACTGTTATTATTACCCATAGTTCCTTCCCTTAGTGAATATTGTGTGTGTAAGTGGTACTGTGGAGATATTTGGAATTTGAGGCAGATGTTTCAGCGAGTTAGGAACTTCTGGGCAGTATGTGACCTGTCTTGATCACTTAGACCCAAAATGCCAAGCATCAAGGTCATTTCAAGTCTAGAATCATCAACCAATACATCCTCACTTTGGACCAGCTGCAAATCTGATAAGAAACCTTCTCTTTCTTCATCTGGATTGGGAGAAATGATCAACTGGACTGAGCCTGAGGCAGAGGCCTGGGCGCAACCAGAATTCCTTCCTGAGCAATGACATTGACCCATTGATTGATTTCCTCTGGTATAATTGTTAACAATAACTCCCTAACACCTCCTGGTATTTTACCCCCATATACTCATCCTTTCTGCCAAGATATCCTGAGAGATTTGATCAAGTTCCTCAGGTACTCCAACATTAGACACAACTATGATGTTCTCTGAGATGAAGATGGGAGTTTGCTCAACAACATTACAGAACAAAATTTGGGTCTGCTTGCTCAGTGCACAAAAAAAGCCAAACACTGACACCAGGATTTGCAGCGAGAGAAAGTGGGACATTTATTGCAGGGTCTCCAAGGGTTCCTCCAAGCAAAGAGGGATGGGCGGCTAATACTTAAAACCCAACCTCCCCACTGGCTTACAAGCATGGGTGTTTTTAAGACAGGGTACATTTCAGGAAAGCAGAAGTTACCAGCAAAAATGTAAATCAATACATGGAGGTTATGCATTGCTTCAGCCCGAAACCGTAGGACATCTTGAAGTGGGGCTTAGAGGTCATAGATGGATTCAGAGATTCTTTCATTTGCAACTGGTTAAGGAAGCAAGGCTTTGTCTAAAAGCTTGGGGTCAGCAGAAAGGAATGTTAAGGTCTGGCCTGTGGACATCACTCTCTCCAGGCCCCACAAGAAAAAATTTAGAACAAAGAGTTCAGTCCTCAGTTCCCCCTTACTGAGGTCTACATGAGAGCAGTCGGCATTTTCCATCCAGTGGGGATGTGGGTTTCCGAAAACAACTCAAGAACATGGGTTAAGATGTTATCTTTTTGTTTCTACAAGGAACAAAAACACCTTGTGAGCCTTCCTCGCTTGGAATATGATTGCTTAAGTTACTACTACCTTCCTGTTTATCAGGTTGCTCATTTACTTCTCAAGACTAACAAGGTGCCTGGAATTTTCCTTGAAGGAACTCAAGATTTTTCCTGTATTTGCATGCTTGGGGGGGGTCCCAGCAGGCTCCTAAAAGGTGTCCGTGCTCTATCTCAACAGGGGCTGATGAAGAGTGATAATCACAGGCCACACTCGAAACCCTCTCGATAGAGATTCAAATCTGGACTCTACCATTACCATGAAGCTTTCTGAGTCCCCAATTTCCTCTTTAGAAACATTAAAACCACAAGCCAGATTCGTGGGCTTGCAGAGGAAGTTCACTGTGATACAGCCTGATTCCCCTCTAGCCCCAGGCCTGGCCCTTGTTAAACAGTGGCCCCTTTGCTCTATGCAAAGGGTTTCTAGCTAGAAACTTGGAAGGGAAACAACGCCTTTGCCCTTCTAAGCCAGGTGCATAGGTTTGCTTGCTTGAGTTCATCTCGGAAGATGAGAAAAGGGGCACTAGTCCTGGATACTCTCCAACAAATCACTTACCAAATCTCTATACTTTTTGGCAGAACATTCCAGTTTCTTGCCTACTCCAAGAACAACATTTGCAAAAGCACATCATGGTAGACACATTAGTATATCCGAGACTGGGATGATTCTGGCCAGAACCAGAGAGTCCCACTTTCTCCCTGGGGGTTCCTTTCTGAATTAACAAAGGAGTGTCAGAGCTTGATTTGAATATTCCAGCCATTAATCCTGGGCACTAGCTCCTTGGGTGCTTTGAATACATTTTAAGGATCATTGCAAATTTGATTGCCATCAATAAAATTGCAAACAATATAATTATATTTGTTTGCTTATGTCTAAATAGGTGCACACATGTGAAATGTGAGTATGGTAATACAAGCAAACATGCATGCATATACATATTCGTGCTTTCAGATGTATATAGATTCATACCTACACAGCACAGAAATGCACTTATATAACTTGCAAAAATAATCTACTTCTTCTATGCTATACCGGAAAAAAAAAAAATCAAATCTAAGCACGGAGGAACTGAAAAAAACTACATGTATCATTCACCTGATTTCAATTGTGCTTCCCTTTGAACCTCAGCCAAATCATTTTGTACATTAAAAATTGGTCAGGGATGATAAGATTCCATTTTCATGGTTGGTAATGCAGAACCAGGGAAAGAATACAATTACAGACCCCTGAGTAAACTCTGCGAATGTCAACTTGATGTAAATGATCAAGTGTCGACAAAGGGGCCAGGGAGGGAGGGAGGGAGGGCTTGGAGAGGAAAAGAGAGCTGAACTCCAAAAAACAGAAAGAGACAGACAGACAGAAAGAATGAGAGATAAGACTCCAGCATCCCTGTCAGACCATCATGTGCCTGAAACATGGAGCTCTTGGGGCCCAGGAATTTTTTTAAGCACTTGCTCTCAGACCGGTCTTGAGTGTGCCAAGGTTTTGCACCTAAATGCATTTATTCATTCCCCTAACATTTACTAGGCACCCACTTAGGCCAGTCAATGCCAAACAAGGGGAATAAAATAGGTTGACTACAAAAGGCTCAGGTCAACCCTGTGGTATTTCCCAGAGGAATAAGAATAGCAGATGTCCAAGTAGAGAAACTACACTGGTACCCAAGGCTTTCATGCAGGTGGACACATGTACAAAGATCCCTTCTGAGAGAGAAAAGTCAATTGGCTCAGCCAACTCCTCTCACCATCATCTGGGTCCAGGGGATAACACAAGATAGCCCCATTTTACTTTAAGGTTGCCCCTAGTGGGACATTACGCTTCAAGACATAGCCAGAAGATGAAGGGTCTCAAGGATCATATCATGCAAGAAACTGTTGTAAGAACTGGGACTGTTTCTCTTGAGAAGCAAAGACTCAGGGGCATGATGTCTGTCATCAAACACTTAAAGGAATGTTGAGAGTTGGGACAGGGTAAATCAGGCTCCTAGAGACTTTTGGAGGTCAGACTCAGAACCAGAAGGTAGAAATGGACAGAGCAGATTTCTGTGCATTGTAATAGAGGCATGCCCAACAACAGACTGAGCTACTTTGGAAGGTAAGGAGCTCTCTGTCGCTGCAGATATGACAGAAGGCTGGTTGATCACTCGTGTGGACTATTGCAGGAAGCATTTCTGCATTGGAAGGAGAGAGGTATTGACTGGATGATAATTAAACATGATTAAAAGGGGAGATCATAAACTAGAATTTGAGTAAGAACCAACCTTGGGGAAGAAGCAGAGGGAGGAGAGTCTGAATTCATAACCTGCCCTCTATATCTCTTACATGAGTTCCCCAGGTCCTGGCTTCTCACATCCTGGGCCATCTTATATCTAGCAAACAGTGCCACACAGGGAAACCTGCATAGCCTCTTGTCCTAGATGGTTTCCACATCCCTTTTCCCTGGTTGGAATGTGCATTCATTCTCCGACTCAACAATCTTGGGCACTCTTCTAGGGTCTGAAGCTACAAAGGTATGCAAGACACTCAAGACCTCTGGTATGTACCTGATCTGTTAGTGCTGGACATGAAGGTAGTCAGGCATGGTCTCAAGTGTTAGTCATGAAGTCAAGCTGGCAGGAGCCCTTCCAACCACCTAGAAACTCATCAGTACTTTTGGGGATATTATATGGCACTCGGTCTCTGGAGCACAGCCAAAGATAAGCTTCACTCAACTGAAGGCAAGGGTTGTACCTTCAGGCCTTCCCTCACCTCTCTGGTCATGGGATGCTGGTTGTTGTGGCGATGGAGGGTGGCAGAATGAAGTAGCCACGAACTGAAATACAGCAGCAGGCCAATGAGTTTTCACCTTATGAAAGGCATTGTCCACATGCGTTCCTTTAAGCCAAGCTTGGGAAGTCATATTGCCACTCCTGTGATGCTAGACTGTCAAAACAGGGCTCTGAGCTTCTGGGCACCATACTGTTTTCCGTCTTCTCTCCATTACCATGGGAGTTCAGGGAGTCAAGGGTGGGTTCCCATTCTGGGATTCTATGACTCTGGCTGTGTCTTGGATTTCCCTCTTCCCTGCCCTGGCATCCGCATAAGGGAGTCAACTGGCTCTCCTTTAATCCTGGAAATGGAGAGGATACCCAACAGGTTGCTTCCCAGTTGCCTGTGAGGATGGATCATCAAGTGAAATTGAATTACCTTGTGATTACATGTGTCGACACCAAGGCCATCTCCCCACCAGCAGTAGATTCAGAAGAGTTGTCCTTGTGCTCATGCCTTGCCATGGACTCTAATGTGGCTGGAAGCATGTTTGCTCAGCCAGTATCCCTACCCAGGAATTGCTGGAGATGAACAGGAGGCCAGCAAAGGAGTTCCGCAGGTTAAGACAACAGAGGACCACCAGTATCTGGTTTAGAGAATGAGGTGTGTTGAACACAGCCACTTTTGAGGTCCAATCTTACTAAGCGAACCTCAAATTATATACACCACCATCCTTAAGGGCGAGAGCCAGGTCTTATTTTTCTGTTTTCCTAGAGTCTCCTATTATACCTGGATATTTGACTTGCTAGGCAAGAACAGAATAGAACAGAACGGGACAGGATGGGACGGGACGGGACGGGACGGGACGGAATGGAACGGAACGGAACGGAACAGAACAGAACAGAACAGAACAGTGAGAAGGGATTCTCTGTCTTTCCCACAGGTGCTTCAGGACCAGCTCACAGTGCTGACTTGGGAGGTGGAAGGCTCTGAAAAATAAGAGACTTCCAAACCCGCTCTTCCAATGGCCCACCAGCCTCATCCATGAGGAAGTCCTGAGTTGTTCTATGAAAAGCACGCTCAGTGAGGCAGGTCTGGGGGCTAAACATGCACACCATGCATGGAATGGTGAAGACAGGAGAAAAGCTGACCCGGGATGGGATCCACTGGGGACTGAGGATTGTGTCCTTGGCAAGACCCAATGAGAACAAGCATTTTGCAGGACAAAAGAACACACATTCCCCCTACCATCCCATCATCATTCAAAAGCTGAGAGCAAGACTGATTTTTCCAATTTATTTTAGAATTATCAACCGAACTGATTAAAGCAGCTATCAACTTCGGTTGTTCTTTATGTGTCGTCCTCATTTCACATTTCCAATGTTTTTTTGCGTGCAGGCTGCATAAATTATTGAAACATTATTTTATTTATCCATCCCCCTGTGACAGAAATAGGTTTTCTGAAAGCAGATCTTTCCCTAATCAGTTTTGTTTTTCTTGGTTTTGCTTCCAAATAGCTCTGTGAATTTTAGCTGACAGATGTGTAGCACTGGTTTGCTTCTTTAGGGTGAACCAAGCCACGGTGGGAAGATAAAGAGAGCAGCTCTGGATTCCAGAGTCCCTGGAAATATATTATTGGTGGAAATAAGTCCCTAGGAGACAAGAAACTCCCCAAATGTGTCCACATAGTGTGCAAGAGGGAGATGGTATAACAACACTGTGAGTCATCAGGGCTTGGGACAACGGGGCCTAACTTCATGGATTCATCCCCTGGGCTAAAGACCTCCACTTCCAGGCAACGGGTCATCCCCAGTGGGAGGCCAGGAAGCAACCAAGTCCCAAGATGACCATAGACAGTTGTGGGTTTTTATCTTGTATAAAACCAGCTCAGTGTTTCCCATCACCACAAAAGATAGATATTCTCGGGAAATCATCTGAAAAGGGCCACTTTGACAGCTACAAATATTTAAAGTGTGGGATCTGTTGCATCTTTATGCCTTTGAGTGGTAGGATTGGGGGATGAGGAGCAATATATTTAGCCAAAGAAGGAAACATGCAGATGTCAAACCAAGATGTGCCAAAGACAATGCTAAGGCTCCATGTGCTGGCATGAAGGGACTTTCAGGGTCTGGAGCCATGGGACCCACAGAGAGCCATGTATTGTGCTGGTCTCACCCTGAACTACAGTGCATGGGAAAGAATGGGAGCCAGAGGGAAAGATGAGCAAGTCACTCCTCCAGTGTCACTGAAATCTACATCCTCTCAGGCCAAAGGGGAAGGTGACAGCTTGACTTCCTCGTGCCAACTGCCTTGAGGTCACAGGTTTGCTTCTGCCCTCCCACCCCCTACCCCCCGCATTGACTGAGGCCTTGGATCCTTAAGGAAGTCACAACCAAATGCTGGCCCTGCCATTTCTATTTAAGAGCCAGAGAGAGATACAGCTAAGATCTAGAAACATCTCAGTTCACAGAGCTGCATCTACACAGCCTTAGGAGTTTGGGGTTGTGGGCTTAGCTCTTCAAGAATGTCAGAGAATCATGTAGAAATGAATCTGGTATACCACTCAACTCTTCAGTGCACTAAAACCTTCCTTGTGTCCATGCCATTCCTAATGCAGTTCCTTGATTCTAATCGCCATTGAAGGTAAGCTATCATCCTCAGGAACAGCTTTTCCATTGTAAGACACATTCCAACCCCAGAAGCCAGAAAGAGGAGAACATGCCCATTTCACAGTGAAGGAGGTGTGGTAAGTATCTTTGCATATGCTGTTCCCTCTTCTTAGAATGCTTTTGCCTTGCCTGGACCCTCCACCAAACTCCTGCTCATCATGGCAGTCTTGGGTGAACCACTGACTTCTCCATAAAGATTTGCAGGCCTTGTTCACGCAGCCTATGGCAACCTTTCTTGCAGTGATTCTATCTGAGGTCAGGTTTCCTGCAAAGCAGAGGCTAGACATGGATCTCCACCCAGGCCACATGACTCACTGTGACAGAAAGTTCTTCAGGATAGGTCGATAAAGGAGAGAGGGCTGCAGGACAGGCGAGGAGTTAACAAGGAGACTGTCTCAGGTCAAGCTAGGCCACAACCTGCTCCAAGGGTAGGGTAGGGCCTCTGGAGCATAAACGCATCCACAGAGTTGCTCCTTGAAGACTTCGTTCCTCCTGAACTAGTCATTTATCGGCAATCTGCTGCCCCCCAAGCCAAGTGGACATTCATCTGCCAAGAGCAGTTCTCCAGAGAAAGGGGACAGCTGGAGTGTTCACAGCCAGCACTCTCAGCAGCAGGTGCTCTGCAGTGGCTGCATAAAGGGCATCTGCATGGGGCACCAACAGTACCCATACAGACCCGCTCCCCCGGTGCCATTGTGATAGTAATGATCATTTGCTGAGCTCCTACTTAAGTCACACTCTTTAGTTGTGGCTGTGTTTGCCATCCCATTTACCACAGATGGCCTCAACAGAAAGCAAAATCCCTATTGAACAGAAGCATCAGTTGAGTGCACCCTGAGCCAGGCCCTTTCTGGGCTCTTATGGTAGGTTATTACTTGTCCTCTTTTGCCTGTAAGAGGATGAGGTACAGCCACTTATGGCCATGAGACTTCCTGGCCCCACTGGCATCAGGCTTGGTCATGACTTGCATTAGTCGTACTACGGGCAGAAAGATACACAATACCACAACGTGGTAAAACAGAAAAATTCAGGGTTCAGGAGAGGTACCAATAGGGACAAGATCTGATGGCCTCAGATCTAACTAAGTGAAAGAAAAGAAACACGCCACCACTTGTGCAAAGTCCCTGTGGTGGAAGGGAGCATCGTGCAGTCAAAGATTTTAAGCAAGGCCAATGGCTGGAACGCAAAGAAGGAAAGCATAGTATAAGTGAGGGCTGGAGATTTGGCTGGGGACCAGAACTGCAAAGCCTTGTAGGTCATCTAAAGGATTTGGATCTTGTTTTTTAAAGCAATGGAGAGACAGAGAAGAGTTTACCACTGGGCTGTTCTACTAACAGTTGGGTGGCTTAGGCAGGTCATGTGATTTCTCCAAGCTTCTTTCCTTGTTTGTAAAATAAAAATACAGGACAAAGTGACTTACCCTGTTTCCTTCTTCCCCCTTTTCTGCCTTTATTTTATGGTTTGAGGCAGAGAACATTCCAATAGTAAGACACAAGTGTCCCAGACCATGGAATCTCATCTTTGGCAGGATTTTCCTGAAATATGAGTGATAATCACATCCACCAGCTGTCACATCACACTGTATTTCTAACATTAGTCAATAACAAAATAAAAAATCAATTTGGTTAATCTTCTTCAAACAAAAGAAGAACACAGAAATCTCTTAATAAGAAAAAAAAGCCTATTTATAATCAGATCAAGAAAACTGCACGTAATGTGCTTTGTGCCTCAAAACTAATTTCTTTAAAATTTTTAATTTAGAGTGCACAAAATAACTATTTTAAAAAATATGCAACTGCATGACTAATTCCATATTAATGAAACTCAACATCTGTGGCTTTTCACATCTGATAGAGTTTAAAAATTACCAAATTAAAGCAAAGGATTAATTTGTTTTGACTTATTAACATTGGTTAGCCATTAAAATTTATTTTCCCCCATTCTATGAATTTTTTTTTTCTTTTTTGATCATTACCTAGCTCTGTCCTGTCCTTCAATAATTTTAGAATTACAGTAATCACCTTAAGCATCTTGCCATTCATGCAAGGTATCATTATTCATAAATATGCACTCTGCTTCTTTTTAGCTGAACAAAGTCAATAGTCGTAAAACATCATCATCATTTTTTCATTCAACTCAATTCGCAGCAACTTCATTTCTGAATTTCTCTTTACTTAGAATATCTGATGTCCAAATGAAATTGGAGCAATCGCCAACACAAACATATGTCCTTCTCCAGTTCGCACGTGGCTTTTCTTCCTCGGAGTTTGCTGCACTGCATTCAAGTCTTTATCTGAGTCTTTCTCCCCAGCTATCCTTGCTTCTGGCCACCATCACCTCTACGGTTGATTTATGCTTGGGACACACCAATTAATTTTACAACCAACTACTAAATCAAAGTTCTTTTGGTATCTCCTACAGATAAAACCCAGCGCCCAGTCCTATGGGGGCATGTAAAGGAACACGCCTCCTCCTGCCCTTCCAGAGCTCACAGCCCAGTGCCAGACACAGCGACAGCCCACGTGAAACTGACATGAAACAGAAGTACAGTCTCACAAAACAAAATTTTGCTTGTATTGACTTAAGCACTTTACAATTAGGGGACTGGCAGGGAGTAAGGTTTAGGTGCTTGTAGTCTTGCTACCCTTCGTCTCTCTGGTTCTCAGTTTCCCCAGCTATAAACTGTGGATCACAATAGTCTCTTCTTTGTAGGGTTGTTTGGCCAAATGAGATGAGGCATTGGGTTGTTGAATGGCCAAATGTAACTAAGCATTTAAACACAATGTTTAGTACCAAATAACACTCAGTGTTTATTGAATAGATAAATAAAATAAATGTTTTCAAATAACTCCTTGCTGAGAAGAGCTTGTAAAGGAAATCTCCATATAAAGGAAGCTCATAGTATCTACCTGATGCTGAAATAATCAGTAATTTTGTCAAATTATTAGGGCTGGGGTGGGGGTCGGCAAGTCATCAGGAAAGACAGAAATGAATGTCAGAGGGCACTGGCACATGGCCAAACAGCCTCTCAAGCCCACATAGTGGCCCTCTCTGTAATGACTTCAGAAATAGCATCCAAGCATGAGATAATGCATATGAATGTGCTCCGTAAACTGTAAAGTGCTTTACAAAGCTTAGTTGAAAGCAGTTATGTCACTTACCACATAGAAAAACTTCTATTGCCTCTTGTGCAGTATAACATTAGATTCAAAAATATGATTTCTTTTGGAGAAAAAAAATGTCCTCCTGATATCCATAACGCATCATGGCAAAAGGTATTATTGAGTTCTTTGTCTAAAGTTTGCTTAAAATTTAGTTAGCTTGCCTTGCTGAGAGAAAAAAAAAATCAAACAGTTTTGTGGAAAATTCAGTGCTCAGATCTGTGGGGAATTCATAATTGGCATTTCCATAACCCAGCTGTCTGGCTGTTGAATGGAACCCTAGAATAAATAAATAAACTAACAAATGAAAAAGCAAACACTCAAGTTCTGTGGTATTTACAAAAAGAAAAGGACAATACGAATGGAAATAAACTCTGTCATGAATGGGTCTTACTTAAAATGGCTTGATTGAAACTCTTCTAGTACTCTAAAAATTGAAAGTGACTTTTAACAACTCAAAACTATAGCAAATTGGGAAAAACACAAAGTCTTCCCAGTACCATTATTTTAGAAGAGTCCAATTTTTTTCTGCTGTGATATAGGAAATATTCTGTGACTCAGAATTTTCCATGTTTCCTTTTTTTTCTTTTTCTGGACATTCTAAAATGAGCTGCCTTGGGCTTGGAGTGAAAAGGGCATTTTATGAGAACAATTAGCAAGAAACAAAAGTGGGGTTCAATTTGCCACTTTATTCTGCATCACTGGAAAAAAAGAGAAAAGAAGGATCGTGGAGGTCTGTGGCAGAGACTGCTAATAAATATTCAAAATCTGTTTTTCCTTTCCTCTTCACTAACAAAACCCCTATATTTTGGCAGGTGGTAATTTGCCAACTTAAAAAAAAAAAAAGAAAAAGAAAGTACATTTCCCATTTTTTCCTTGCAGTTGGGGCAGCCTGTGACATGTAGGTAGCAAAAGTTGGATGGAGTTTTCTGGAAAGTTCTTTAAAGGGAGTTGACTCAGCGGGGAGCTACATCCTTTAAGCCTTGCTGCTCATAATGGACCCAATAGCTGGAGATGCAGCAGCCATCTTGGCACTATGAGGAAAAGACCCCAAAAAGTATAAGCATCCTGAGCCTGACATTTTGAAGCTGCTGAGCCCATGCTAGCTAGCAGCTGCCTCCTTCTAAAATGTCTTGTTAAGTGAAAAGATAATACCTTATTTGTCTAAACTGCAATGGTCCAACCTCTATTGCTTGAAATTCCTAACTGACACCAGGTCCTTTGTTTTCGGATTGCTTTTTCAGTGGGAGACTGTGGATTTCCAAATAAGATTAATCCAGAAAATCACAAAGCAAAGATCGACAAATATTTACTGTGGATTTTTAATAAGTGTGCTTCTTCTAAGTCTGAGAGTCACTTAATTTCAGCCACACACTCTGAAAGAGGTTTAGCATGTCTAAAGATTTTGATCTAACAACCATCTCTCACATGTGTGGAACATGAATATTTGCTCTGAAATATTTAACATGTACACAGAGTTAGAGATGGCAGAACAATCATCACCATGTACCACCTAAGAGTTTAAGAAAGCATTACCAACACAGCTGAAGCCGCAGGTGTGTCTTCTCATCAAATCCTCTTTTTCCCCTACCCTAAAGTAACCACTTTTCTAAATTGAGGGCCCATCATTTCTTTATATTTATACTCTCTAAGCAAGATATAATATCTTGGTGGTTTTTTAAAAAGAAGGCTCTGGACCCAACTTCCTAGGTTCTAATCTTGGCTCTGACATTCTCTAGCTGGATGAGCTCCGTCTCAAAAAAAAAAAAAAAAAGCAAATTACTTAACCTCCCAATGCTTCAGTTTTCTCATTGTCAAATGGGGATAATAACATAGTATTTACCTCATAGATTTATGATGAGGATTAAATGACCTAATAAATGTACAATCTGCCACCTAGTAAAGACTAAATGAGTATTTATGATTATTATTATTCTCATGAGAATGCATATAGTTTTCTCTGGTTTCTTTACTCATATTTTATTTAAATGTTCACACAATTTTAAATATAAACCATAATCTAATACAAAGGTTATTGCATTTATAATAAACTATATTAAATATATAATTGTTTATACTTGATGTCACATATGATGAAATTTTTTTTCACAAATAGAACTTTATTCACCTGCTCCTCCTCTTCCCTACCTCAGATGCAGGTCACATCCAGGTTCATATGATTCTCCCTTCAAAGTCTCTGTCAGATGCACCCCTTCTCTGCATCTCCACTGCCACCCATGGTCTTGGTTACTCACTGCCTCTTGCATGGACCACAGCAATAGCCTCAACTCCAGACTGCCTCCCTAACAGTGTCTGATTCACTCTCCACAAAGCAGCCAGAGTGCTCCTTCCTGGAGAAAAAAATAAACCTATCTGATGATGTTCCGGGTTACACACTTGTAGCGTGTGTAATTTTAAATTGCAAAATTAAAAATAGTTTGACCCCCAAATTCACCTTCTTGAACAATATCCTGTAAAAATACTAGGATATATGTCCCTAGGAGCATTTATAAAAATGTTTATTACCTATAATATTAATAGAAAATCTAGGATCCACCTAAATATCCTTTAATATAGAAATGGGCCAGAGGCTGTGACTCCCACCTGTAATCCCAGCACTTTGGGAGGCCAAGACAGGTGGATTGTTTGAGTTCAGGTGCACGAGATCAGCCTGAGCAACATGGCAAAATGCCATCTCTACTTAAAATTTTTAAAAAATTAAAATACGGAAATGGTAAAATGAGTTTAGTAATATCTGTTACTCAAAGACTCCTTGAACATATTATTAAGTGAAAAAAAAACCCTTGAAATATATTATACATAAGTTACAATTTACATAAAGAACAATGTAAATATGAGTGTGTAAATGAATACAGACAAGTCTGAAAAAGACATTATTAGCAGTGATTGCCTCTGAGCCAATGTGTGCATGCAAGGGAAGTGGAAGAGGTAAAGAGGGATTTTGATTTTTCAACATGTTTTCTGCATTATTTACATCTCATGCCAAGTGTCTACTTAGATATTACCTGATATTTTACCCAAGAACAATACATTTATAATAATAAAAAATAAATAATAGATACCATGATAAAAATAAATAAATAAATAATATAATGAAAGATGCAGAAGTCACAAAGCTATAAAGTTAACAATCACAGTTTCACAGAATGTAAAGAGGTAAAAATGACCAACGTTCTTTTTTTTCACTTTCTTTCTTACTTCTAAAGACATCATACATAAGCAGCATTATAAGTAAGAAAGAGAAGTTAAAAATGCAAATTTTATCATTGTCATTTAAAACCTGAGGGAGAAAAATAAAACCAGCTCAGAGAAGATAAATGGCTGCACATCACCCCTTCATTCAGCAGAGATTTATTAAGCCCTTGGCACATCACTTAAATCTTTGGAACCTCAGTTGCCTCATTTTTAAAACAGAAAAGCTAATACATGTGGTTCAGAAGATTAAATCTAAACAAATATGAAAATAGCACAGCACTTGGCACATAAAAATACTTATAATTGTCCAAAATTCACAGAACACATTTTTTCTTTTTGCCTTTGCTTATCACTATCACTACCACTCTGTAATTCATTATGCTATGTCTAGATGTGGATTTTTATTTTTTAACATGCTTGGAACTTTTCAAATTGCTCTTTATGGCTCTACATCTCTTTGTTGGTATTTATTTTTATTGTTGTATGCTTCATTCAGGAGGTGAAAGAATGTTACTCATTTGCAGCTTCCAATTCACTAATTCTCCCTTCGGCTATCTCTAATCTCTCATTTACTCCATTCAACTTTTGCTTTATAACTATATTTTTTATTTCCTATAGCTTCTTTCTTTCTCTCAACTTCTTTCTCTTTAAGGTTGCTATTCTGACCTTAATCTAGTTGAAAATTATAAACATACTCACTTTAAATCTTTTCAGATTTATCTACAGCACAAGTGACATAGCATAGCAGTTAAGTATTAAGAATTCAGAAACAGACTGGATAGATAAATTCTGGCTCTGCCACTGAAATAGCTGTAATTGGGATTAACCTTACTGTACCTCTGTTCCCCTTCTACTTAATAATTATGATCATTATAATCCATAGTCCATAGATATTTTATGAAAACTAAATGAATTAATGCACATAAGTCATTTTGAACAATACCTGGCACATGTTCAACCTTTAATACATGTTAGGTATCACTATTGTTATTATATTATTATTATTATTTCTATTTTCCTAGATATGAATTCTCTCATGTGTTGGGTATACTGGCTGTCTCTTGTTGCATTGAGTTTCATGTGATTTTTAATTTTTGTTTAAGAGCTCATTTTGCATGGAAGTTTTTTCATGAGGATCTCCCTTTCAATAGCTTTTACAGATGTTTCAGTTCAGACCTTCAATTTTCCAACCCTGAAATAGGTCTTCCACTAGGGGTCTGAGCAACCTTGAGATTATAATTACCATCGTTGTACCTCTGCATCATTCAGGCCTGTGGAAATGACTTTTAGAACCTGTTTTTCTGATTCCAAATGCCATGGTCTTATCACTCCTCCACAGCTACCTCCTTTACAAGTGTTGCAAGGACACAAACCAGCACCAGCTTGCAGGGGATTGAGAAAGGTAATGAACTGGAAGTAACAGCAAAATGGTCACTGAATTAATCAGCTCTGGCTGCCATAACAGAATACCACAGACTGTATGGTTTAAACAACAGAAGTTTATTTTCTCAACAATCTGAAGGCCTGAAAGTCCAAGACCAATGTCCAGCAGAGTTGAGTCTAGGTAAGGGCTCTCTTCCAGGCTTGTAGATGGCCACTTTCTTGCTGTGTGTTCACATGGCCCTTCTTCAGTGCATTTGTGCAGAGAGAGAGAGAGAGACACAGTCTCTGGTGTCTCTTCTTCTAAGAACACTAATCCTATCAGATCAGGGCCCCATCCTTATGACATCATACAACCTTAATTACTTCCTTACTCAAAATATGGCCACACTGGGGATTAGGGCTTCAATATATGAATTCAAGAGAGGGAGGGACTCAAACTTTCATTTCATAACAGTCAGTCATTGCAGGAACTCAGCCACAAAAAGGAAAATTATATGGGCTAAAAAACAAAACTGGGCAGTGAGGTCAACAGAAAATTTTTCTAAGATTAGGGAGTTCTTGACATGATTAGAGATTTAAATAAAAGAAGGCATGATTCTGCTCTTGTCTCTAAATGTTCAACACACAACACAGTGCATTCAATAACTTATGGTTGAATAATTACTGAATGAGTAAATAAATAAATGAAAAAGAATGAGCTTGGCAAAAGAGAGGTCAAGGCCACCAGTAAGCCTAGAAAAGAAGGATTTTCATCAAAGGTAGGACAAAATCATCATTAAGATTTGGTGGTTTGGTGGTATAGTTCTGGTTCTACTACTACTGACTAACTGTTGGAACTCAGAAAAGTTTATTAGCCTGGGCCTCTGTTTCTTCATCTGTAAAATGGAAATAATGATAATGCTTCCTTCATAGGATTGTACAGAAGAAGAATTAGGCAATTCATAAATTCATGCATTTATTCTTTCAGTAAAGATCTGTCAAATGGATGTATGGATGGCTATGAGGACAAGTAAGAGAAAAGCATGTTTTCTTCTTTAGAATGTTTCACTAATACAGAACTTGAGGTAATCTTAATACATGGGAAACTGAGCAATTAAACAGACCTATCCATATCAAAATATAAACAAAATGTAAAATCTGGGCAACTATAAGCAAGATTATACTATTCTGAGGTTGCTTTTGTCATTGTTGTTTTAAGTTTCATAATTTGTTACTATTTTTAAGGTCAAATTGGCTCTATATGCAAATACTGAGTTCCCAGTCATGATTAAAATTGAAGGGAACAAAATGAAAGTCAGACATTTTCTTCTGAAAAAGGAGAAAATTTGAAGTTTTTCTAGAAGACAAGATAAATTGAAGCCAATAGTGATAATCCCCCAATATCATCTCTAGTCAGATGGCTTATATCTTCCAAGATGAAGGTGAAACTACTCTTATTTGGAGCCAAGAAGTGAAACCACTGGCTCTATGATCTGATTTGGAGCTAAAAGAATTATAAGGATGTAAGGATAGGTTTATAGTGATCACACAGTCATTCAACTGAAGATAAAATAAGTAAATTTCAATAACCCTAGGGTTGAAACTGAGGATCTGATCATGTGGTCTTAATCTTATTAATGATACACAAAAGCTCAACATGTCCAAAAGAACAGTACATTGGAGCCCAAAAAACCTAGGTTGAAGATCAAATTTGCTGTTAATTTGCTGCATTGCCTTGGATAAACCGTGTACCTTCTCTGGTCCTCATTTTCCCCATGTGAAACACACATGCTCTGATTCCTGCCATGACTTACTCATAAGAAATAGCCCGGGCGCGGTGGCTCACGCCTGTAATCCCAGCACTTTGGGAGGCCGAGGCGGGCGGCTCACGAGGTCAGGAGATCGAGACCACGGTGAAACCCCGTCTCTACTAAAAATACAAACAATTAGCTGGGCGCAGTGGCGGGTGCCTGTAGTCCCAGCTACTCGGGAGGCTGAGGCAGGAGAATGGCGTGAACCCGGGAGGTGGAGCTTGCAGTGAGCTGAGATGGCGCCACTGCACTCCAGCCTGGGCGACAGAGACTCCGTCTCAAAAAAAGAAAGAAAGAAAGAAAGAAAGAAAGAAAGAAAGAAAGAAAGAAAGAAAGAAAGAAAGAAAGAAAAGAAAGAAAGAAAGAAAGAAAGAAAGAAAGAAAGAAAGAAAGAAAGAAAGAGAAAGAAAGAAAGAAAGAAAGATTAATAGCAAGAATATTGTCCTGTGAGGTTTTCAGCAACCTATCTGGACAAAAATCTAGCGGTTGTTAAGGCTGGGGGGTTGTCCTTAGTGTTTTATGAGAGGAGTTAATTTTCACATCCCTAAACCTTAGAAGTTAGGGCATAGGGCAGAGGGAAGGGCTTTCTGCTGATTGATGTTTTCCCAAGCAGAATATTGTAAGAAAAGGCCCTGATGGAAATCCTTGCAGGTCATGGAGAGGGTGCAGGTGGCGATAAGAAAAGTTAAGGGCTTAGAGATTGCTGTGGATGAATGTTTGTGTCCCCCAAATTCATACCTTCAAATCCTAACCCCCATTGTGATGGTATTGGGGGATAGAGCTCTTAGGTGATGATTAGGTCATGAGGGTGGATCCCTTATGTGTGGGATTAGTGCCATTATAAGAAGACACTTAACGCTTAATAGCTTGGGGTAAAAATAAATAAATAAATGGAATTTTTTTAAAAAAAGAAAAGACACAGAGTTCCCCCGGCTCCTTCCCTCCCTCCCTTCTTCTCCTCCTTCTCTCCCCATATGAAAGTGCAAAGAGAAGGTGCTGTATATAAGCCAGGAAGCAAGCTGTCACCAGATATCAGACCCGCCAGCACCTCGGTCCTGGACTCCCCAGACTTCAGACTATGAGAAATAAATACTTACTGTTTAAGCCACCCAATCGATGGTACTTCTGTTTAGCAGCCTGAATGAACTGAGATAGAGACATATCAGGACCTACTGTTTAAGGGCCAGGGAATTAAGACCAAGAGGGGAAGTTGATGTAAAATTACCATTCTTGGCCTTAAATCTCTCTCTCAAGTACTAAAATTGGCATTTGAGGACAGCTCTGGGTCTATCCATCAAGCTGGGTATATGGACAGGAATATCACCCGTTCATAGAGTCTCAGAGTTGGAAAGAACCACAATTGTCAAAAAGTGAGCCATGGTCACTCGTTTGATGCCTCATCCAGGTCCTGGTGGAGTTTGCTGACTATATAATAGCAGATCTAAAAAGTGATGGTCATGCTAGAGTACAGTTACTCTTATTGGGTCATTGGCTGTCTGAACCAGAAAGCTTCATGTGCATTGCTTTTGTGCTTGCTAGTCAAATGTCCTAGACCTAGTCATTAACTCAGTAGTTTCCCAAAAGTGGGGGCATTTCCCTCTGAGGGAGAACACACAATGATTTTAGGTGGCTTACAGACATAGCATTTAAAAAATTGATTCACGTGTTATCTTTTATCTTTCTGATTACAACCAATAGGAAGCCTCTGGTGCATGCTAGGATGACTATAGCATTTTTCTAATGTTTGCAGGTCTCCCTTTGAGTCTAACTCCCACAGTAGGCAAAACTCTGTAAGTGTATTTCCATTGTACATTTCACAGTTACCTTCGATCTATGGCATGGGATCTCGATTTTCCACTTGTAATAGTGATATAAAATTCCTTTTTAAGTAAATATATTTAAGTTTAAAATTAGTTAAAGAAAAATATTGAATAAACAAACGTGCAGTGACTATGGCAAAGAATGGTGACTTAATTCAAGGGATGATGGAAGGCTGAAAAACAATAACTTCATTAAGCAGAGCCCAAAGAGTTCAACAGGTGGGAAAGAGGGAAGGAAACTGGCATTTATGGAGTGCCTGCTATATGCCAAGGCAAATGTTAGGCATTGTTTATACTTTGTTTGCTCAATTGATATTCATAGTGAATTTGTAAAAGTGAGAAAGGAGAATGGCTCAAAAGTGCAGACTCTGAAACCACTTACTAGTTGTAGGATCTTGACTAAGTGACCAAACTTCTCTGTGTCTCAGCTTAGGGTTCCCAGGTTTAAAAATACAGAATGTCCAATTAAATTTGAGTTTTAGGTAAACAATGAAAAACAATAGTAGAAGTATGTTTCATGCAATATTTGAGACATACTTTAAAAATATTTTATTGTATATTTTTAAGATGTATAACATGATGTTTTGATATACATATACCTAGTGAAATGGTTACTATAGTTAAACAAATTATCACATATCTATCATTTCACGTAGCCGCTGTGTGTGTGTCTGTGTGTGTGTGTGTGTGTGTGTGTGTGTGTGTGTGTGTGAAGCAAGAATACCTAAAATCTAGTGTTAGCAAAAATCCTGAATACAATACAATGTTATTAACTATCATCCGCGTCTGGTACGTTAGACAGCTCTACTTTTTCATCCTACATATTTGCAATTTGTATCTTTTGATCTCCAACTTCCCATTCTCCCCTACCACCATCATCTCAGATTTCACATGTAAGTGAGACCATGCAGTATTTTTCTGTCTGTGTCTGCCTTATTTCACTTAGCATAATCCCCTCCAGCTTCATCCATGGTGTGGTAAATGGCAGAACCTTTTTTTTTTTTTTTTTGAGACAGAGTCTCATTCTGTCACCCAGGCTGGAGTGCAATAGTGCGATCTCAGCTCACTGCAGCCTCCGCCTCCCGGGTTCAAGTGCTTCTCCTGTCTCAGCCTCCTGAGTAGCTGGGATTATAGGCACCTACCACCATACCCAGCTAATTTTTGTATTTTTAGTAGACAACGGGTTTCACCATGTTGGTCAGGCTGGTCTCAAACTCCTAACTTCAGGTAATCCACCTCGGCCTCCCAAAGTGCTGAGATTACCTGAAGGAACCACTGCACCTGGCCAGCAGGATCTTTTTTAAGGCTAAATAATATTCTACTGTATTATATATATATATGGTTTCTTTTTCCACTTGTAGATGGAAACTTCAGTTGTTTCCATAACTTACCTATTGTAAATAATGCTGTGATGAACATGGGAGAACAGATGAGGTGGTGATTTCATTTTCTTTGGTATATACCAAGAAGAAGGATGACTGGGTCACATGACAGTTCTTTTTTTAATTTCTTTAGGAACCTCCATACTGTTGTCCACAATGACTGCACCAATCTATGCTCCCACCAACAGGGTACAGGGCTTCCTTTTCTCCACATCGTAACAGTTTGTTATCTCTTATCTTTTTGACAATAGCCATCCTAACATTTGTGAGTTGATACCTCACTGTAGTTTTGATTTGCACTCCCATGACGATTAGTGAGGTTGAGCACCATTTCATATACCTATTAGCCATTTTTGTCTCCACTGAACAAATGTCTATTCGAGTCCTTTGCCTGTTTTTTAATCTAGCTGTTTGTCTTTCTGTTATTGAGTTGTATGAGTTCTTTGTACACTTTGGATATTAATCCCTTATCTGATAAATGGTTTGCCATTTTTGCCAATCCACAGGCCTCCTTTTTTATTGTTTCATTTGTTGTGCAAAAGCTTTTTAGTTTGATGTAGTTCCATTTAATTTTACTTTTGTGGCCTGAATTTTTGGTGTGATAGCCAAAAAATCATTGCCAAGGCCAATGTCCAGGAGCTTTTCCTTTATGTTTTCTTCTAGGACTTTTATGGTTTCAGGTCTCAGTTAGGTTTGTATATATTTTGAGTTGATTTTTGAGGTATGGTATAAGATAAAGCATACAAATCAGAAAGGAAGAAATAAAATTATATTTGCAGATGACATGATTCCATATGTATAAACCCCCCCAAAGAGTCCATAAAAATATTGTTAGAACTAATAACTAATAAATTTAGTAAATATGGTAAATTTACTAATTTATTAAATTTTTTCATTAATTTATTTATAATTTTTCATTTATTTATTTATAAATTAATAAATACAATTTATTATATTTTATATTACACTATTCAATTTTATATTATATTATATTATTAATAAAGATAATTTATTCATAAATTATTTATGTATTTTTAAATTATTTGTCAATTTATTAAATGATTTATTAATAAACTTATTAGTGAATTTACTGAATTTACTAATAAATTTAGTAAAGTTGCAGGACACAAAATCAATATACAAAAATCAGTTGCATTTCTGCACATGAATAATGACCTATCTGAAAAAGAAATAAAAAATTTTCATTTATAATAGCATCAAAAATAAAATAAAAGATTTAAGAATGAATTGAACCAAGGAGGTAAAAGATCTGTATGCTGAAACTCTAATGAAAGAATTGAAGAAAACACACACACACAAAAAGATATCCTATGTTGATGGATTGGAAGAATTAATCATGTTAACATGTCTATGCTACCCAAAGCAATATGCAAATTCAGTGCAGTCCCTAAATTGCAATGATATTCTGCACAGAAATACAAAAAACAATTCTCGAATTTGTATGGAATCGCAAAAGGACCCTAATAGTCAAAGCAATTCTGAGAAAGAAAAACAAAGTTGGAGGCATCACACTTCCTGATTTAAAATTATATTACAAAGTTATAGCAATCAAAACAATATGATACTGGCATAAGAACAGACACACAGGCCAATGGAATATAATAGAGAGCCTAACATATATAGTCAAATAATTTTTGAAACAGTGTGAAGAAGACATATGGGGAAAAAACAATCTTTTCAACGAAAGGTACTGGGAAAACTGGATTTCCACATGCAAAAGAATGTGATTGGACCGTTATCTTTAGGACATACTTATATTAAAAAACAATGTGTTATTTATCTGACATTCAGATTTAACAGGGCATACTGTATTTAATCTGACAGTCTTTTCTAAGCTTCTTCGTCTGCAATATGGTGATAATAAGTCTCTACCTCGTAAGTAAATTAACACATGTCAAGTATTTAGAACAGAGCCTGACACATGGTAAATGCTACTTAACTGTTTTATTATTACCTTTCTAATCTTTTCATGAAGTGGCCATCAAAATTCTGCCTCCAAGACACCTCCACGGAACCCTAGGGCTCTGTGGCACATAGTTCAGGAAACCACTTATCCCAACCTAGCATCTATTTTAAGCAAACCAAGAAAGCTCCCTGAGGGCAGGAACCATGCCTGTTTTCCTAAACAGTATATTTCCATCACAAGCACAAGGCCTACAATGAGTTGAAGCTCAATTAATAGTATTGAGTAAACCACTAAAAGATCATCTTGCAGATTAAAAAGGCCAAAATAGATAACTCTGTGGTCAGTGGTTGGACTGGTGCTAGAATCCACCAGTAAATACGCATTGAGAAACCAGGTTACATCTTAATGAGCATGTAGTCTAGCTAAAAAGATGAGCACTAAAGACCTCCAGGAAACAAGAGATGATAGCATGCAAGAGACACCTGATTTATGGTGTCTTTTGGAGCCTTTAAGAATGGGGTTGTTTTGTTCGGGACTAATCCAGGCCTCATCCTGTGAAGCTGTGTCCTGACACTGCCAGTTCACACTGCCCAATCGGAGTCTCTGGGTTGACTTTTGCAATGAATTTACGTAAGTGGTTAAACAACAACCAGCAAGTGCTACTTTAGCAGCTACTGGAAATTAGCCCTGTGAAAGGCACAGGTGTAATTCAGAAAAGCGTAAGCCAGTAATGTGACCTCAGGGCCGCACAGTCAGAGAGAAGAGATAGGTACTTTAAACCTCCAGAAAACAAGAGATGAAGCATAATATTGAATGAGGAGGAAAAAGTTGGTGTGCCTATGTGGCCACTGGGGAGAAAATTAGGACCAGTGAGGAGAAATTGTAAGAAGGCATATTTGAAGGTAGTTTCTAACAAGTAGAACTATCTAAAGACAGAGGGAATGACACAGGGAAGCAGTGAGTCCCATGTCACTGGAGGCATACAAGGGAAGTCTGGACATTCTTTTGTGGGAATATTGTACGAAAGAGTCCACAGGAAGCTGGCCACACTGGTCTTCGTGGTTCAGTCTGCACCTAGTGTGAAATGTAGCCAGTACCTGAATTGCATCCTCCACTTCGGGGTTGTCCACATTACTCAAGGATCAAGCCTGTATCTGAGATGATACTGTGCCTGACAGCCGAGCTGGGAGCTGGGCTCAGGCTCCATGAGCCACACTTCCTCTAGCTGCTAAGTGTTGGGGGAGGTGTGGGGAGTGCAGAGGAGATTAGCATGCCAGTAGGCAGGGGATAGTTTTCCTCTCCCCTATTCAGAATTATTTGCACTCCCAGCAAAGCTAAACTGCCCAAACCACACCACTTGCAAGGATTGTTTTACATCAGAATTACAACAAGATTGTACAAAGCTTTTTTATATAATTTATTTTTTGTACCATTAGAAGATATTATCTGGGTTACGCCAAAACCATCTGGAAAGGCAGGAAGGCACTCGGCCTGCTGCCTGGATCCTCTGCTTAGCTCAGCAGGCCTGGCATAGAAAATGAAATGCCACAGCTCGCACCAGCCGCAACAGCCCCTTCACCCGCTGTCCATACGTATCTTTAACTCAACCACAGACACCCGCCAAGCACACTTCTTCTGCACACTTCCACCTCTTCTTGGGCCTTCTCACAACTATGTCTGGTAGAGAGATACTGCCTGGGGATCTTTCAGCAGGGCATTTTTTTTTATTATTATTGTTTGCTTTTCAGTAAGAAGCTTGAAGAGCCTTGGTACTTAATTTGTGGGTAGGACAAACTTAAATGGATAGAATGCAACCCCAACCATTTTTTTCCTTGAACCTGTGTGTCTGCTGCCACACCACCCCCACCACCTCCATATACCGTGCACAAGGCTGCCACTCAAACTCAAAGAGACTTGCCCAGCAGACTGGACCCTGTTAGATAGGCAGGCTGAGGAGTGACCAACCAAAGGTCTGAATCATTTAGAGCAGCCCAAGTCCTGAGTATCCTTTGGTGTATAGCGAGACATTATCACCCCAATGTCTGAAAATACAAGCGCTGATTTTTTTCAAAGAGAAAATATATATATGCCTTGTTTATAAACAGCAAAGAAAAGAAGATGAGATACCTGGAAAATATATATTTACCAAAAAAAAAAAAAAAAAAAAAAACCAGATCCTGATTCTTTTTAATTGGGTTGGAAGGGGTTACTTCATTATGCAGCAAATTAGAAAATTCATAATTTATCATTGCACCCAGTCGAAATGCCACCCAACTGAGTCGCACCCCTGTGAAAACCATCACATAGTAGCAAACTGTCAAGCCTGCTGCAGCCGACGGGCAAAATTAATATGCAAATGTATGCAAGAAATTAAAAAGCAGAATTACCCAGGCAAATGAGGTAGCTATACTTGAATTGTTAGAATTATGAATAATTACTGCGAATTTTCTGCTCCTAATATAACTTGTTTTTTGATAAACAAAGACTTAATTATCGAGATGCGCTGGAGAATTTCCGTGGCGCTCATTAATCTTGCAAAAAAAACAAGTCCCTGGTGCCCAAGCCGTAATGAAGAGCGCGTGCCCTGAATCTTCAGAAAGATCACAGGCACCAGGGTGCCAGGGCTGGAGAAAAAAAATGACAGTGCCAATGTCCCCTCCTGTACCCTGGAGTGTCATAACGTCTTCCACTAACTATCAAAGGGACTTATTTATGCCAGCAGCTGAGCTATAAGTCCAATTTACGATGCCTTGAGCAGTGGTGAAATGATCTGTTGATGTGCGGTGGAAATGCCATCTTGCAGTGGCATGCGCTGGTCCCAATGATACCAACATGATGAGGACCCCGCGCTCCGGCGCTAATGGATGTCGCATGACAGACCGTAATCCGCAAGAGGGACCATCTTTTAGGACCGGTCTCGATGGTTCTCCATTAATCTTGGTTGTGCAGCTCACTGGTGTCCATGGGAACAAGGGCATTATCATAAACAATGGTTTTAAATTTCCCCATTAAGAGTGGCAACTTGAAGGAGCAAGACCAGGCACCACCCAAAAGGGCAGTGGCCTGTGCAGCCTTCACTGTCTCTAATGATCAATGCCCAAGCTCGATGGGTGGACCAGGAAAGCTGTCCTTTCTTCAGGTCAGGACCAGCAGGGAGAGGGGAGCCAGGAAGGTTCCCAGGCAGCCTGAGGGGGCTGTTTCCACAGCCCACAGCCCGAGAAGCCACATGGCCCTGTGGGAGCTGGGCTCATTTACCAGAAGCTTGCAAAGGGGCCATCCCCCACCAGGTCCTCCCAGCACACAGCCGAGGGGGCCTGCTGAGCATGTATTATTACTTAAAACCTGGCATCTAAGTGGGAATAACTGAGTTCCCGTCATCATTAGGCCGATTAGCGCCATGATAAACCCTCACAGATCATAAGGCAAAATTACAAAACATCACTTTTGGAGCTCTGAGTCGGCTGAAGGAGCTCCCGGCTGCCTGCATTTTCAAACACCTCCTTTCTGAATTCAGGCCCCCAAATACCCTGATGTCTTGACAGAACCATTTCACTGTGTAGGCAAATTGTCACCTTTTACACCAGGGCATCTGTCATTTTTATACTCAATGCTGCCTCTCCTTCCTCTTTGCTTGCCTGCTCTCTCTCTCTCTCTGTCTGTCTGTCTATCTCCCTCTCTCTTTCTCTGCCCCCAGTCTTGGTACAAACCCCTTGGGAAGCCAGCATCCTATCCAGGAATGGACTCGTATATCTCCTGCATTATACTTACACAAAAAGAAAAAACCCTCGACAAGTCAGAAATGATGTATCTCCGACATCATTCATCTCCAGATTTTATTTTTATGCAGAACTCAGAGCAGCTTGTCTTGCATTCTCTCACATTCCTTGAGATTAATTCTCACCATGGGACTGTGATAGGATTGTGAGGGTGAGAAGACATCCAAGCTCAACAGGAAATAAAATGCAACTCAGCAACTCCATCTTCAGCCACTCAGACCAATTCCTAAGGGGATGTTCCTGGAGTAGCCATCCTTCTCTTCAGGTGGAATACTCCCCCAGAAAGAAAGAGGCAGGGGAGTCCATCATCTACATATTCATCAATCCACCATTGGACATTTGACCAATGAGTAAAATTGAACAGCTACTAAGTGCCTAGCACTGGAGGGTCACAGTAGGATATAAGTGACCAGAGAGAAAGACTTAATATTCATAGCAAACTCTACCACTTAAAAGCTGTATGACTGTCTTACTCTATTTTCTGCTGCTATAACAGAATACCACAGACTGGGTAATTTATAAAGAAACAAATTTTATTTGGCTTGTGGTTCTGGAGACTGAGAAGTCCAAGAGCATGTCACTGGCATCTGGTGAGGGTCATCCCATTGCAGAAGGGCAGAAGACAAGCTCAAGGGCAAGACAGAGACAGAAAGGGAGCCAAACTTATCAGGACTTCTGCAATAACTTCTGCAATAACTAACCTACTCCCTAGATAATCCATTCATTAGGGCAGAGCCCCCTTGGCCCAATCACCTCTTAAAGGCCTCACCTCCTAATACCATTATAATGGCAATTCATATTAACATGAGTTTTGGCGGAGACATTCAAATCACAGCAGTGACCTTGAGCTATTACTTAATGTCTCTGAGCTGCAATGTCCTCAACTGCGAAAAGGGGACAGAGTGTGGCAAGAATTACATGGCATAAGTATTAAAACCTCATCACAGTACCAAGCACATGATAGGTAATTTTCATTTTTATTATTGGGCTAAAAAATAAATTAGGCTAGTCTCTGCCTATCCTCAGGAAGGGTGGAGTCCAGGTGGGTGTCACAGGGAAACCAGTACCAAAAAACATGATACAAGAAATTAGCAAATAATTATAAGCAAAGATGAATCACCCTGACTTTAGAAAGTATCAGTGGGGACTGAAGTAATCAGTGAAGTGACAGACACACCAAGATATCATCTCTTATTCAAACCCTACCCTTCAGAGCTCTCTGCTCTGAGACACTGGGTTAGACTCTGGAAGCTGCATTTTTGTTTTCTCTGCTGCTCCCTGGTAGACTCGCAGAAAAAATGAACTTGCACTTCCTGTTCTTCTGTCCTTCCTGTTTTGCTTCTTCACTCCAGCAGCAGCAGTTCCTTCCTGCAGCTGGAACTGAACCTAGTTTGAATGTTTTCAGTACCTACCAGACCAGCTTTCCTGTGTACCATGCTAGGGAGACCAAGTTTTAGTGCTGAAAGTCCCATACCCTAGGAATTCCCTCCATCCCAAGGTAAACCAGAATGGTTGGTCACCCTTCTCATCTCAGAGACACCAGAACCAGCCAAGCAGTGCCCACTCCTCAGAGGTCTGGGTTCAAGCTCCACAGGCTCTGCTGTGCTTTCTAAGTTCTAGCAATTCTACCTGCTTCCTTTGTCCCCAGCCCTGGGAGGGTGTTAGGCCATTTTCTGCAAAAACAGAATACCGAGGAATTTATAAAGAAAAGAGGTTTATTTGGCTTATGATTCTGGAGTCTGGGAAGTCCAAGAGCATGTCACTGGCATCCAGCAAGGGTCATCCTATGGCAGAAGGGCAGAAGACAAGCTCAAACCCTGGGGCTGCTTCCCGCTCCCATGATACCTTAATGTGCTCTTTCTAAGGACCTGATTAACAATCTCATAAATAGTTAACACTTCTTTCTTACTAATTCTAGTAAAATATACATAACACAAAATGTACCACTTTAACCATTTTTAAGTGTATAGTTCAGTGGCATTAAGTACATTCACAGTACTGTACAACCATCAGTACTCTCCATATCCAGAGCTTTTTGTTTGTTTGTTTTTTGAGTTTTTTGTTTTTTGTTTTTTGTTTTTTTTGAGATGGAGTCTCACTCTGTTGCCCAGGCTGGAGTACAGTGGCACAATCTCGGCTCACTGCAACCTCTACCTCCCTGGTTCAAAAGATTCTCCTGCCTCAGCCTCCCAAGTAGCTCGGACTACAGATGTGTACTACCATGCCCGGCTAATTTTTTGTATTTTTAGTAGAGTTGGGGTTTCACCATCATGGCTAGGCTGGTCTCAAACTCCTGACCTACAGTGATCCACCTGCCTCGGCCTCCCAACATGCTGGGATTACAGGCATGAGCCACCATGCCCGGCCAATCTTCACAACTTTTTCATCTTGCAAAACTGAAACTCTGTACCCATTAAACAACAACTCTGTATTCCCTCTCCCCTATGCTGGCAATCACTGTTCTACTTTCTGTCTCTACAAGTTTGGCTGCTCTAGGAACCTCATATAAGGAATCATACAGTATCTGTCCTTTTGTGTCTAGATTATTTTTCTCGCATGTCTCCAAGCTTCATTCATGTCACAGCATGTGTCAGAATTTCCTTCCTTTTCAAGGAAAGAAATAATATTTCTGAATAATATCCCACTCTATGTATATAACACATTTTCTTTGTCCATTCATCCATTGATGGACCCTTGGGTTGATTCCACCTTTTGCCTGTTTTGAATAATGCTGCTATGAACATGGGTGTGCAAATATTGCTTTAACACCCTGCCTTCAATTATTTCGGATGTATACCAAGAAATGGAATTGCTGGTTCGTAAGCTAATTCTATATTTAATTTTTTGAGGAACCACCATAATATCTTCCACAGAGGCTGCACCATTTTACATTCCTACCAGTAAGGCACAACAGCTCCAATTTCCCCACTTCCTTGCCAACATTTCTTACTTCCTGTTTTGCTGGTAATAGTTATTCTAATGGGTGTGCAATAGACCACTACTTTATGTTAGATTTGCTCTGTTGGACTAACAGGCATGGCTCCATCTCCTGGTTGGGCCCTAGCTGATACAGAAGGCTTCTAGGAGGAGCTGCAATTGGAGCAAATCATTGGAGGATGAGGCACCTGGTGGGTGCTGAGAGGGAGGGCATCAGGGCAGGACTAGACTGTTGAGGGGAAGGGCCAGGGAAGAGCAGGATTGGACCCTTGCCGGGTTGGGGTGAGGCCATGCGACTCACATAGCCAAGCTAGATTCTATTCTCTCAGCAACCTGTCCCTGAAGCTGAAGTAAGTGTCCTCTGACTGCAAATCCAGCAGTGTGCTCCAAGATCAACACTTCTCTAAGCGTCTAAGGAGCAGACCTAGGAAGCCTCTAATGAAGTATGTGGCCCGCTAAACAAATGCAAAAACTGGGGCCTACAGGGAGGCAGTAACTCAGCCAAAACACCCTGTGAGAACTCAGCCTTCTTGATTCACTCCATCTTATAGCACTGGTCTCAGTCTTTCTCCTACATACCACCCTCTGTGTAGAGGAAGACACCTCCTTTGCCTTCCCAGGCCCAATGGTGGTGGTAATAGTAACAACCAGGTTGATTGAGTGCTGACAATGGACCAGGCACTTTACATGCCTCATGCCACTGTCCAGCCTCAGCATTGTCCAAGGTCAGTTCTATCACTGTGCCCATTTTACAGATGAGGAAACTGAGGCTTAGCAAGTTTAAATGACCTGGCTGAGCTACAGAAGTAGAACCAGGATTGGAACCCTGCAGTCTGACCCCAAAGCCCACATGCTTTGGCCATTCCACCCCTCCCCTCTGTGCTGTGGGAAGATGTGAAATTTTCCAGAGGAAGGACCTGAGTCCTCACAGCTGCATGCCCCCAGAGCACTGAGAGGGGCTGAAACATGGATGCTAAGAACTTTCCAGCAACAGCTGCTGATGGTGAGTTGACTTAGCGCTCCCATGGCAACATGTGGAAGGCAGAGGCAGTAATTGGGAGAGACAGAGAGAGCCCAGAGCCAGGCAGAGCAGTCCTGTCAAAAGTCCTGGACAAGGCAAGCACTTTCTGTGTTATTTTTTCTGCCCATATTTATTTAGGAATGTGTTTTTCCCCCAAGCTCTTTCTGAGGCTGTGGTGAGGAGGGCAGGCTGTGTGGGCTGAATCCAGGGAAACGTGGACTCACCTGCACAGAGGCCCATGCCCGCTTCTACCCCGCACTCAGGACTGGATCCCCAAGGGCCCTGATGGGGAACCGTGGCACTGGGCAAGGCTGGACCAGCAGCCTGACACCAGCCCTGGGTTGGAGTAGGTGAGCAGCCCAGCCTTCCAGCGCAGACAGGTGTAAAGGCTAGGCTCCCCCAAGCACCAAGATCCAGAACTTGACACGGCTCTCCTCTCTGCCCAGGGCCTCTCAAAGATCCAGTGAAAGCCCCAGACCTATTTCTTACATGCCTGGGGGGTTTGTAGAGCCCCCTGAAGCCTACTGTGGACAGCCTTGGGACCCACAGACCCCAGATTAAGTACCTCTGAGCTTGCCTCCAAGCTTCTTAGGGACAGGGATGGGTTTGTTGTGGAATCCCTGACACCCAGCATGGGCTAGCCCATCACAAGCCCCCACACATGTGCTGAATGACGAAGTAACTCCAGGTAGAGATTCTCACGCCTGTTTTGCAGGTGAGGAAACTGAGATCCAGAGAGGATGTGCAATTTGTGCAATGCCAGGACCCGTCTCCAAAGTCCAGGCTCCATCCTCTCTAGCTACCGCCTTCAGCGGTGCTGGGTATCATAGTGAGAGGTTAACGTTTCCTGTACGTTTAGGCGTATAAGCGCATCAACATGTTGTCTCATTCAGTGTCCATAGCAACCACAGCAACAGGCCTAGCATTGCATCTATTTTAAAGCTGAGGAAACTGAGGCACAGAGATGTTGAGCAACTCAGCAAGGCTCTCGACAGGTGAGTGGCAGAGCTGGGATTTGGACCAAGCAGGCTGCCCCCAGGGCTTATGTGCCCACCAAGTGGGCTCTGCTACCTCCCCCAGGGGATAAGCTTAGGTTTTGGAAGGCAGGAACACCCTAGACTCCCTGCCCTGTGGGAGGGGACTTTGAGGGGCAGCAGCACGTGGAGCCCGAGGCCAGGCATGAAAGCCAGGCAGGCCCCCAAGGCAAATCCAGGAGCCAGCACTTGCTAGCTGCGAGAACCTCGGGCCTCAGTTTACTCAGCAGGAACAAAAGGTGGGGAGAGGCTATGCCCACTTTGAGATGCATGCCCAGCATTTGGCACAGACATGCAGGCACAATCAAGGTGATCTGCAGAAAGCACTCAGAACAGTGTCTGGTACAGGTGGAGTGTCCCTAAGAATGAGTTACCGCTATTGTTGTTATTACTGTTAATGCTCTTTAACCACCTTCCCACATCCATGATGGAAAAACTGAACCATCGGTACAGCGGGAGGTGATGGGGGTGCCTAGAGAAAATGATAAGCAGGAGCCTGGAGTCAGCACACCTGTTCCTAACCCAGTCCCATACCCCAGGGCAAGTTCTCAATCGTCTGTGACTCATTCCCTCTGCCACTCCCACCATGAACCAGGGATAGCAGTGATAACCCCCACCTCATGGCCTTGTTGCAAGCACTAACTGAGATCGCCCATGCTGTCTTTAGAGCTGTGCGGGCACGGGGGAAGCATTCCGTAAGTGCTGCCTGTTCATGTCACTAGTGGTCGCAGCCTGGTCTGTCTTAGAACTTCATTAGGACCAGGTGCGGCGGCTCATGCCTGTAATCCCAGCACTTTGGGAGGCCAAGGCAGGCGGAACACGAGATCAAGAGATCGAGACCATCCTGGCCAAGATGGTGAGACCCTGTCTCTACAAAAAATACAAAAATTAGCTGGGTGTGGTGGCGGGTGCCTGTAGTCCCAGCTACTCAGGAGACTCAGGCAGGAGAATCACTTGAACTCAGGAGGCAGAGGTTGCAGTGAGCTGAGGTCACGCCACTGCACTCCAGCCTGGCAACAGAGTGAGACTCCATCTCAAAACAACAACAACAAAAAAAAAAACTTCATTAGAAATGTCTGGTTTGGTCAAGTCCATGCACTTCTGTTTCAGGTGGCTATGCCAGGCTGCCCCAGGCTGGAAAATCACACACAGCCTCCAGACTCAAGAGGCTCACAATTCCATGTGGATAAAAATGACCCCACTTAGTTCTTACATAAGGTTGGCTGTGAACTGAGCCATGGCTGAGAGACACAAGGGAAGTTGCAGTGTTTGCCACTAGACCTGGACAGGGTTTGAGGGATTGAAGCAGGACTCAAAGAATGAGGACAAAATGGTAGGGAAAGGGCATTCCACTCACATTTTCTGCAAACATTCTTCTGTTTTCTGCAAAACAGAAGGAATTGCATACACAAAGGGCCGGAAACTGTTCGCAGATCACTACTAGAATATATAATGCCTTTGTGTAAACTGAACAAAAGGTACCTTGAACCCAGCGCAGGCATCCTCAGTCTAAAGTGTACAGCTTGGTGAACGGGCATTGGGCCGTATGCCATGCCCTACCCACCCCTTGGCTGGGAGCCCTCGTATAGAGTGAACAACCTGACCAGCCATACACAGGGCTTTAGGTGTTCAAGAAAATAAAGACTCATTTGATGCTGCTGGAATGTGATGTCCATGGAGAGAAGGGTGCAATGAGAAGTAATGTTGGAAAGATGAGATGGGCCGTCTCATAGAGCAGGATAGCAAACTGGAGAGGGAGAGCCAACTGGCTGGCTGTAGTCTATCAATCAGGATTGTCTGCCTGGAGCAGGAGGTGGAGTACAGAGAGGATGCAGGCGCAGATAGTTCAGAAAGAGCTGAGATTGATTAGTGATGTCTGTCATGGACACAGAAAGGGAAACAGCTGAAGAAGCCGCACATAGCTTATGCTCTCCTTGTCTCAGCAGGGATGGCAAGCTAAGGAATATCATTTAATTCTGGCGATGTTGCTAAGAGGATTTTCCCCATAAGAGGCTCTTCTGGGGCAAAGTTAGCCTGCAGCTCTGTGGGCCCCCATTCTCCCTCACATTTAGCTCTGTCTTAAATAATCAAAGTGCAGGTAGGGGAAGGAGAAAAATCCACCCGCTGTGGTGGAATGAAGCTGCAGCAGCTTCACTAAAATGGGTCTGCCTCTGCCTCGCGTGCACAGAGCCTTGGGCACAGACACTTGCACCCAAGGAGTCTGCGAGACGAGTGCAGCTCTAAAAATTAATTTTTAATTGGCATACCCTCGACACGGGAAGGAACAAAGGAGGGAAGGAGATGGTGGGGAGGAGCCTCCCTGAACAACCCCCTGGTTCCCCACATGGCCCAGTGACCATCTGAACCTGTGCTGTCCACTGAAGTGACCACAGACTCCAGGAGGCTACTGAGCACTGGAAACACAGCCTGAATTGAGTCTGAATTGAGATGAGTCTTAAGCACTCGCCAGCTTTCAAAGACTTAGTGTGGAAAAAAAAGAATGCAAAATACCTCACTAGTAATTTTTATATGAATTACATGTTGAAATGATAATATTTTGGATAATTGGGTTAAATTATAGTATTAAAGTTTATTTCTCCTGTTCCTTTTTACCTGGCTACTAAAAAACCTCCTACACATGTGGCTCACTGTATGTTTCTGTGGGACAGCACTGCTCTCAACTTTCCACAGGTGATTACGGCCTGTGCTGGGACCAGTCCCAGAGGTTTGGGCTCTGGCCACAAACGTATGTGAGGAGGGTGTAGCCCAGCCCACAGCTGGACTCCTTCCTCTACAGCACAAAACCTGCAGCCTGAAATCCCAGAGGAGAACCCCTGGTGCCTGGGTGCATGAGATTTGTGCTCTTCAAAGGAATCAACTTTATTTATTTTATTTTATTTTATTTAGACTATTTTCTAAAGCAGTTTTATGTTTGCAGAAAATGTGAGTGTAAAATACAGAGGCTTCTTGTGTCTTCCCCTTGCCCTCACATTCACAGCTTCCCCCACTGTCAACATTTTGCATGAGTGTTGCCATTGCACTTGTTGCAACTGATCAACCAATACTGACACCTTATTAATAATGAAAGTCCTTACTTTAGATTGGGGTTAACCATCTGTGTCATACATTCCATGGATTTTGGCAAATGGCATGTATCCAGCATTACAGTGGTGTACAGAATAGCTTCACTGCCCTCAAAAGCCCCTGAACTCCACCTTTTCATCCCTCTGCACTTCCTCCCAATTCTTAGCTACCACCCATCTTTCTACCATCTCCATAATTTTGCCTTTTTCAGAATGTTATATGGTTGGAATCATACACTAACTAGCCTTTTCAAACTGGCTTCTTTCATTCAGCAATGTGGACTGGAAGTTTCTCCATGTCCTTTTGTGAGCTGACAGTTCATTTCTTATCTCTAAATAATATTCCATTGTATAGCTGTACCACATTTGTTTATTCACTCACTTATCGAAAGACATCTTGGTTGCTCCTAGGTTTTGTTTAGTTTTTAACAGATTTTAAACATCTAGATTCTTCAATTCTCATGTTATTAGTAATTTAGGAGAAGAATAAAAACACAGTTTTGGAAGCGGTGAGTGGAACTAGGCCATCAAATACATTGACGGCAGATGTGCAAATCACTGCCCCTGTCCTCAAAGGTGTCTCAGATCCCCCAAGGAAGGAGAGGTCCAAAAGAGGCAGGTCCAGGGGGCTGGGATTCAGGAATGCCCCAGGAGCACCTGCTACCTCCAAACCAAACTGGAGATGCAGGACTCGCTGAACAACTGTGGTGGGGTAAAGAGAGGATAGTGAAGGGTCTTTCATCAGCTGAATACCAGCCAAATGCCAGGTGATCACCCACATTTTTAATCCCAACCAAAACTCTGTGGGGTCTGAATCAGTGAACTTGTTTTTCAGCTCAGAGAAGCAATGTAACCTGCCAGAGGGCACACAGCAAGTTAAGCACCAGAGTTGAGCTTGGAGGCCAGGCCATCTGACTCCAAAGCCATGCATGTACATTTCAAAGTAGAGCATCCCCTCCCCCACTGAGAACAAGGCCCTCATGTCCGCGTCTTTGGGATGTAGTACCCAACTTCATCCTGGATCTTGCCCAAAATTTCCATTCCAACATCTTGTTACAAATGTAATTTCCATGAGAATACGAATCTTGTCTGTTCTTGTCACTACAGCATCTGCAGTACCCAGCACAATGCTTATCACATAGTAGGCACTCAGTAAATATTTCTTAAATGAATACATTAACAAATGAATGAATAGACTCACAGTCTGGAGGAGGTGAAAAAGGAGAAACATACCTGGCTAGAGCGTGATCGAGGGCAGAGGTACCTGATGCAGCAGGAACATTCAGGCGGGGCCCCTGATCCAGCCTGGGGCATTAACGGCTTCCTGGAGGAGGTGATGCTTATGTTGAGTCTCAAGAATGAGCTAGAATCCGAAGAGGCAGGGGAAGCAAACCCAAAGCAGAGAGGCGGGACCAAGATAAGTAGAGTGGATGCATAGAAGGGGAGACAGAGAGAGGCCAGCAGAAGCCTTGTAGGTCACCAGAAGAGTCCTGGAGTCTATCCCACAGACACTGGGTGATGGTTCCAAAAGGGAGTGCAATCTATGTGTGGGCAGAGGGGTGAGGCCTCATCACCTTGAGGGAGACTCTGGGCCCTGGAGAAATAGCAAACTATAAAAGGGGTGTGTGGAAGCATGCAATAGAGAGGCCACCTCACATCACGTTTGGCAGCCTCCCCTTAGGTGCCAATCAGACCTGGGTTTTGGCCAGCTGTGTGACCTCACCTCCAGCAAGACACGTCTCCCTCTAAAGCTGTGTCCTCACCTGTAAAACAGGAGACATGTGCATGTTCCGGTCAGGGTTACACGAATTATCACAAGCACAGGGCCTGGCACACGGGAAGTGCTTGATAAATAGTAACGGTGGCTATTGATAAATAGGAGCTATTACCATTATTTATCAAACCAGCACATGGGATTTTTTTTTAAAGGTTGAAAAACACCACCCTAGGGAGCCATTAAAAGACTTTTAAAGAGGACACTGATGGGATCTGATTTGCAATTCAGAAAGATCACTCAGGCTGCTGAGTGGAAGATGGATGAGAGGAGGAGAGAAAGTCAGAGACCAGCAAGGAGGCGATTTCCGTCATGCAGGTGAGAAATGACCAGGACAGGCATCACCAGGGAGCTGAAGAGGAGCCAGAATGGAGGCATCTCGTGGTGGGGAGCTCAGCACTGGGTGATTGATTGGCCCCTGAATGAAGACTGGAGATGGGCAAGAGCAGGACTCATTTGGAACATCAGCCGAGAAAGCTGGACCAGCACCCATTTTCAATGGCATGAGGAAGCAAGGAGAAGGAACACAGCCACCCTAAGCTATCCCTCTAGAGAAAAGAGTCTGGTGAGAGCTCATGACCTCCAATGGGCCATTACCTAACACGTTTTCTTTGGAGATGAAAAGTGGATGCCATTCACCTTTGTTTTTCATTCTTGACCAATGAACTCTGCAAAGACACAGTCATGTCTCCTTGGGTTGGCAACACCACGGGCTTAGTTTAAATTTACACAAAGCTTCGGGATCCTTTTTGTTTGGGGTCAGGGGAAGCTCATTCAATGACACAGTTGGAACTGTCATGTCCCAGCATTAATTACAGAACACCATTGTTCCACGTATAGAAAGGGAACACAATATGTTTTTAGGAAAACCCTTGTGTTCCATTCGCTGGTTGTCTTTTTTTTTTTTTTTTTTTGAGACGGAGTCTCGTTTTTTCACCCAGGCTGGAGTGCAGTGATGCGATCCCAACTCACTGCAACCTCCGCCTCCCAGGTTCAAGCGATTCTCCTGCCTCAGCTTCCCCAGTAGCTTGAACTACAGGCACGTGCCACCACGCCCGGCTAACTTTTTGTATTTTTAGTTTCACTGTGTTAGCCAGGATGGTCTCAATCTCCCGACCTCGTGATCTGCCCACCTCGGCCTCCCAAAGTGCTGGGATTACAGGTGTGAGCCACCACGCCTGGCCTGCTTGTCTTTTATAAAGTTTTTTTATAAAGTTTATAAAGCAGCATTACCTGCTCAGGTGGACATGTTGCTCCAGATCGGTGGTCCCCCTCCTCCACACCGACACTCTTAGTCATGTTGTGTTTTTCACTCACATTGGTAATCACTCTTTCCTTTTGCATTTCTTGTTCTCTCCTGCTCTCTGCATTTAGCCATTCTTCTCTTTACTTACAGGAGCCTGCCTTAACACTCCCCATAATCATACTTAATATTCTGCAAATTAATAGCTGTTTTTTCCACAATCCGCCTCTCTCTAGATACATATATAGTTTTTGGCACCACTCATTGCCTCTCCCAGTTCTGCACATCCAATGTACAAGGTACGCTCACTGAATTTAAGATCCCAGTTCATAAAAGTACAATGCATGGAGAAACCATCAGTGACAGCAAAACAAGGTCCCTCAAGCCCCGTAGCTCGAGGCTCAGTAACAGATGAGAGCACAACATATCTTCGGGATAGAGTATTTACAAAACTACTTTAAAAGAATTGCATGTCATTAATCACAAGTTCTTAAAAATTGGTCTTTTCTTATTTGTTCTAATCTAGCTAAATGGCCCTGGAAATACAGTCTGTGGTTTGCTCGATAAATGCAAGTTGAAAATCATAATGTTCTCATCCAATTTCCAACTCATACATCGTGTTATGGATTTTTTTTTCTGCTAGCATTTCTCCAGTCCACTAAATATTCCAGACATACAAGAGTCTTCATTTGATTCATTCTAATAACTTTTTTCATCAATATGACTTTTGAGAATGCATTGGTATAGCAAATTAAATATTATTTATGACTTTAATTTGTGTCCTATTTGGATTTTACATTCACAGGGCCAAGTTGGCTATCATCATTATCATATTGTTTTAGACTACTCCTAAAATTAAAATCCACTCTCGTCTTTAAATGTTTTATTGTGCTTGTCGTTCTTGTTTTGTGCCGTACCGAACATGATTAATTCTGTTAGCCAAGTGCATATGGCCTGCCTGGCCACCATCCATTTCCTTCATCACGGCTGCCTGTGAGTGAGCACTTTATTATTACTTTTTTCATCTTTTCAATTACCAGATGTGCTTCCCAGTTCTCGGAGCTTCAGCACTGTCCAAATCCAAGCCTTTGCTGTGGCTTTTAAGTCCAGTGTAATCGGCCCTGGCCCCAGCCTCCTCCCGTGCCTCCCTTCCCCTTACCCACCATGCCGGCCTCCTAGCTTCCTGTCAGTTGCTGGAACACACCAAGCTCTTCCCTGCCTCTGGGCATTCCCACATCCCCTTCCCTCTGCTGGTAACACTCTTCCTTCACTTTTCCCGTGACCAGCTCCTTCTCCTCTTGCAGGTCTCCTCTTTGAAGGTTTTCCTGGACCCTTCTCCAAATGAAGCACCGTCACCATCACCACCTCCCCGATTCTTCTGCATCAGGGGCCCCACCCTTTCTCCTCCTAGCATGTATCTCTATTTGTAATATTTGTTCATTCATTACTTGTGTATTGTCTTTCTTACTGCCATACCAGGGCAAAGATTTTGACTGCCTTGTTCACTGCTGTGGGCCAGGGACTAGGATATCCAGAAAGCTTAGGTCCTCTAAGAAGAGGGGAAGGGGTGGGGAGGAAATGAGTTGGCAGCAAAACATTCCAAACCAGAGGATGTCAGAACCCAGATATTCTTCAGGAATCTCTGCCTCCCCATTCCCTTCCAGAATGTCTAGGGTAAGTAGAGAATGACAAACATTTGCCCAGACACTCTGGTGACTCCTGAGCAGGAAAAAGTGAGTATCAAGGGAATAAGGGGGTCTTGGGGCCCCATGGCTCCGTTGGGGGATTTTTCTGGTGACAGAGTTAAAATGACACTGCACTGAGGGCTGACAACACCAGAAAGGGTTGTGGTCTCTCAATTTCCCATGAAGTACTTAGAAATAATCACGTGTAGATCTTGGCTTCTAAATACCATTCTGCACTAAAACGAACCAAGGTTCCATAGAAAAATGGCTGACCTCAGGGCTTGGGCAAGAAAAAATATAAGATGAGCCAGGAATATTTTTTGTGCCAAAAAAATAAGAAAGCACTCAAAGGATGATGGAAAGACGTTCAAAGATATAGATGCCAGTGTGAAAGAGTTCCCACTGGCTAAATCTGGGACTGTTGAGCAATGAAGTATATAATAATCATAACGGATTACAACCCACTGAATAAAATAAATTATAATCCTTGAGTGCATTCTGATATAAAATAAATAAATACATAAAATAGACTAGAAGTAAAAGACAGAATCACCTGGTGATCAGAAATTCAGGCACACTTGCCTTTAAATGCCAGTTCTGCTGAGCAGGAGCTGGACATCCTGATGAGGAGTTGCAGCAGCTCTCTACCCATCTGTGCATGAGACAACACTGGCACCTTGCTCGCAGGCTGCTTTGAAAAGTAAATGAGTGGATCACTGTAATGGAAGCACTAAGCACAGTGCTTAGCACCCAGGAAACACACATGACCATCGCCAGTCTTGTCGTTATCATGATTATTCTTCTTACTGCCCTGGACACTGACAGCTGAGGCATTCACAACAGGACTTCTGAGGTATTCTAAGGAGCTCTGTTCTAGGTTCTAGGAGAATCTTCAGCTCTCGCCTGGATTCTTGTGTCTCCCTACAGTAAAATGCAATGTCAGCCCAGTGCCTAGGGGACTGACTTATTGCTCCTATAAATCCTTTCCTTCCAAATTGGGCCCTCTCAGGGTCAGCAGCCAGGAGCCTCATAACCAACTAAATGAGGCAGGAACAGAGCTAAGCCTGAAGTCCCCACGTCCCCCAAAAGCAATGGTTCCTGGTAGTTGCCTGGCACTTCCACCCAACAAGGAACCATCTCCCCTTTGTTTTGTTTACTTCATTAAACAGTGTGCAGGGAACTTCAGAGAAGGAAGCTGTGGCTTCTGAGAGTTTCACGACTTGCCCAAAATCACACAGTGGACCAGAAACAAGTTCAGTTCCCCTCTTAGAAAATCCTGCCTTTGATATGATTAAGTCCTTACAGAAACTGTACACACCAAGGACTACGGTTGGGTCCTTTGAAGAGAGCACCGGGGCTTGCCCTGAGCCATACAAAGAATAGGTGGCAAAACCAGCTGTGTTGAGCCTGGGGTCCTCCAAACACAGGCAGAGCCCAGAGGGGCCTTGACAGAAAAGCAGGATGGAAGCAGACCCAGGGTATTGGCTTATGGAGACAAGAAAAGGCAAAGTGACTGAGCAGGTTGCATGGAGCCAGGATGTTTGGCCAAATGAAAAGGACTTTCCTTTTTGAAGAATGACTTAAATTCTGATGTGCCTGGGTTAAACTAATAGCTCCAGCACTTAGGATTATATTACCTTGGACAAGCTACTTAACCGCAGTTAGCCTGTGTTTCTCCATACATCAAATGGGCTTGTATTAATCCCACCAGTTTGGTAAGTGTTGCCCTGTCCCTTCTTGTCCTTTGCACTCAAGACCACAGTTAGACATGGAGAAAATAACTAAATCACCCACACGAACCATCTCACTCCATTCCAAACAATTTGCATTATTACTATTATACAAATAATTCAGTAGAGGCCACAGAGGTTGTATGCTGCAGCCCATAAGAACAGTAATGAGATTATTATATTCTAAATTACTTATTTAGTTTAGCATCTTTGGAAATCAGAATGCATCTGAGAGCTGACATATTCTTACAATTAAGTGGCAGAAATGTTTTCTTTCTTGGTGCGTAAAATAAGCAACACAGCTAACAATAGATGATACCTTAGATATGAGAAAATATGGTAATGACTATTAAAATTTTCTTACTTAATTGTTTCTATGTGCCAGGTACTATGCTGAGTGTTTAATGGGCATCGTCTAATTTGATGGTCCCTGAGATAAATTCAATTAGAGCCACTTCAGCAATTGATATGGTTTGGCTCTGTGTGCCCACCCAAATCTCATCTCGAATCATAATCCCCATGTGTCAAGGGAGGGACCTGGTGGGAGATGACTGGATCATGGGGGCAGTTTCCCCCATGTTGTTCTCGTGATAGGAAGTGAGTTCTCACAAGAGCTGATGGTTTTAAAGTGTGGCACTTCCTTGCTCTCTCTCTCTCGTCTGCCACCGTATGAGACATGCCTTGCTTCCCCTTTGTCTTCCGCCATGATTGTAAGTTTCCTGAGGTCTCCCTAGCCATGCAGAACTGTGAGTCGATTAAACCTCTTTTCTTTATAAATTGCCCAGTCTCAAGTAGTTCTTTACAACTGTGTGAAAATGGACTACACCGATGAAGAAACTAAAGGACAAAATTATTAAGTAGCTTACACAAAGTCACATACCTAGTGTATCAGTCAGCATTGTTCAGAGAATCAGAACCAATCAGATAGATAGATAGATAATAGATAGTGATTTTTACATATCTATCTATTTATAAATATATATATTAGGTATATATACATATATACCTGTATTAGCCCATTCTCGTGCTGCTAAAAAGAACTGCCCATGTCTGGATAAGTTATTTTTAAGAAGAGGTTTAATTGACTCACAGTTCTACAGGGCTGGGGAAGCTTCTGGAAACTTACGATCATGGTGGAAGGGAGAGCAAACATATCCTTCTTCACATGGCGACAAGAAGGAGAAGAATGAGAGATGAGCAAATGCAGAAGTCCCTTATAAACCAACAGATCTCGTGAGAATGTACTCACTATCACAAGAATAATAGCATAGGGGAAGCTGCCCCTATGATTCAATTATCTTCCACCAGGTCCCACCCACTACACGTGGAGCTTATAGGAACTACAATTCAAGATAAGATTTGGGTGAGGACACAGCCAAACCACACCAATACCCCAAAATATGTACATAGATTTATTATCTATCAAGAGATTTGTTATATATAAAGAGATTTATTTTACATATAAAAAATACATACAGTATAAATTATATATATATACCTCTCCAGTTCCAAAAGCATGCTATATATTCTCTCTCATTCTCCCTCTAGATCTTTCTAGATCTCTCTCTATAGATACATCTATAGATCTAGAGAGAGTGTGTGTGTGTGAGAGAGAGAGTATATAGCATGTTTTTGGAACTGGAGAGATAAATATCAGAAGAAACTATCAGAATAGTTGAAAGTGTTTGCTTTGTGGATCAGGAATCAAGAGAAGGAAGTTCAGACACAGGGCTTGTGTTTTTCACTATAAGCCATATAGAACAATTTGATTTTAAACTCCATGTATGTATCACAACAATAAAAATTAGAGTTAAAAAAAAAAAGAAAACAAGTTTCCAGCACGATGAGAATCTGGGGAACTGACCACCAGTTTACCTTCTCTAACTCTTCCTTCAAAATCTCTCTGCTCCAGTTTAACAAGCCTCTTCCACCCTGATGCCTCTCTTCTCACCTAGAGAATGGGACTGCAGAGCCGCCTGGAATGCCAGCAAGTTGACCCACGTGGCAAAGTACTTTCTGATCTTTCTCTCCCTTACAGATCATCATAGTAAATGTGCTGTGCCCTAATCAGACACGAAGGATACACAAAACCAGATATGATGTGGCCCCTGCTGGACTCTCCAAGGACATATCAAGCCACTCTCCCCAACCCTGACACTGGCCTGCCAAGCTCTTTCCCACCTCAGGGCCTTGGCAGGCTCTTCCCACAGCTTTGGACATCGTCCCCATTCCTGCATCCCCTGTAGCTGGTTCTGCTTCCTGCTGCAAATTTAATTTGCAGGTATGGCCTTCCTGCAGAGGTGTGGCCATCCCTAACCAAACTAATTAGGCCCTCATTCCATTTTCTCCTCTCCCTTCTCGAAACATAACAGTTACCACATTTTAAATGTGATACCAGTTTGTTTGCCATCTATTGCTACTCAATAGATTGTAAGTGCCATGTGGGAAAGGAGCAAGTTCATTTTATTTTTAAATTTTGCATAGCACCTGGCAAACAGCAGGCCCTCAACTGAATGAATGAGAGAAGAATAGTGGCAGCTAAATGTCACAAGAGGCCACTGTGTTTACACCAAGCCCCTATATGCCTCAGTTAGTTTTGACCAGGTCTCCACTTGACTGAATCCCCAGGCATAAAAGTCTCTAGTTTAGGCATTAACATAGGAGCATGACATCAATTATTTGCAGTGTCCTGGAGTTCATACCAGTTAACACTTTATATACAGCATGGCTATGGTCTGATGCCTGTATCCTCCCAAAATCCATATGTTGAAATCCTAACTCACAAGGTGGCATTAGCAGGTGGAATCTTTGTGAAGTGATTAGGTCTTGAAGGTAGAGCCCTCAAGACTGGAATCAGTGCCCTTATAAAAGACCCCAGAGAACTAGCTTGCCTCTTCCACCATGGGACACAGCAAGAAGGTGCTGTCTATGTATGAACTGGGAAGCAGGACCTCACCAGACACCAAGTTTGCCAGTGCCTTGACCTTGGACTTTCCAGCCTCCTGAACTGTGAGAAGTAAACGCCTGTTGTGTATAAGTCACCCAGCCTATGATATTTTGTCATAGCAGGGCCCACATGGACCAAAACAAGTACTCACTCTGGGCCAGATCCCATTCCAAGCAATTTACACTCAGAAGCTCACTGGATTCTCATCACAGCTCTACTAAGTGGGTGGAGTTTTTAATCCCCATTTTACAGATGAGAAAACTGAGACAAGAGAGCCTAAGCAAGTTTCCCAATCCACGCAGTTGGTATGTCAGGATACAGACCCAGGGACTAGCTCCGGAGTCTACAGTCAACCACTGCACGATGTCCAAGAGAACAACAAAGTCAGGTACGAAACAGGATGTGGTTTGCCTTGTGAAAAGCACTCGCTGCCATTACAAGCCCTCACTATGTGCTAGACACACTCCTGGGCACTTTTCATATTTGTCTCCTTAGTGATTTAACACTGCCATCAGATCACACGATCATCCCCGCTTACAGCTGCCAAAATCCCCAGGGTCTCTCGGCAAGTGAGTTGAGAGCTGCCGTTTGAACCCAGGATTCCCTGCCTCGAAAGCCCATATGCATTTTCTGCTGCTTCTTGTGCTTTTGTGCTGGAAGAAGAGGAGTTGGAGGGTTGAGCGAAGCAAAAGAGAAAGAAAAATCAGCCAGTGTCTCCACTAAACGTTTCTAATGGCAGGGAGTTAAGCAATGGAGTACATCCCACACATAATGACAGTCACTCCAGCTTGGAAGGGGAAAGCCATTATACCTCCTTCTAAGAATAGACGTCAGCATAACTGAAATGACAATTCTTGCAATCCTCAGGTAATGAAGATTATTTTGAAATGAAAATCTTTTTTTTGTTTTTCTTTTTTTTATTTACCTACTTGCAAGGACATTTTTCTTTTCAGAGGAAGGTCGTTGAGGTCTCCCTTGATGGAAGCCCCACTGTCTTTCTGAGCGGGTAGGTCCACCTTGATCGTCCAAGCTCTGACGCTGGGTGGCTTCGATCCAGAGTGTCCCGGGGTGTGGCTGGAGGGTGGATATAGGATTCAGAGCCATGCTGATAACATGCTGGTAACATGAAGTTTCCCAGGGACAAGGGACGAGGTGACCTACCGGGTCTCTCTCCGTCAGCCTCAGAGCCCATGGGGCTGGGCACTGGTGGGCCAGGCAAGGGGAAGGAAATTCATCTCTGGAAACTGCCCTCCCAGAGGCCACCTGAAGTCGAAGACAAGAAGTGAAATTCAGAAGCCGCTCCAGGGTCACACTGTCTGTCTCTGGATCTTAGGGAAAGAGCTGCCCCCCACAGTCCCACCTGTGAATCTACTCTATCTTCTATCAGTTGTGTGGCTTGTATTCACCTTCCTGAAGTTTCTTTCCCCTTCCCCTGACTATAATTTTCTGCTTCTATCAATATCTGGGAACTCCTTGAGGGAAGGGGTCATACATTTTTACCTTCTGTTACCGGTAGAATTGTGCCCCCACCAAAAAGACGTCAAAATCCTAACTCCCAGTGCCAGCGAATGTGACTGCATTTGTAAATAAGGTCCTTGCAGATGTAAATAGTTATGATGCGGTCCTACTCGACTAGGCTAGGGGCTAATCCAATAGGACCGCTGTCAGAATAAACGGGGATATCTGGACACATTCAGGCACACAGGGAACACACCTTGTGAAGATCAGAGATCTGCAGCCACAAGCCAAGGAGCTACGAGAAGCTCAGAGGGAGGCCTGGAACGGAGCCTCCCCAACGCCTTCAGAGGGAGCACAGCCCTGCCCACACCCTGACGCAGGCTTCCAGCCTGCAGCCCTGGGAGGCAGGACGCTTCTGCTGTTTAAGCTGCTCTTTTGCAGCCTTGTGTTATGGCAGGCCTGGGAAACTAATACAGTGGGTCATGTTATTTGTCTCAATTTCACAGATGGAGAAGTTGAGGCTCAAAGAAAGGGAGCCACCCAAGATCTCATGGCAGGAAGAGAATGGGACTGAACCCAGCTCAGGCTGACCCGGGGCCCCAGGGACCCGAGGCTGTGGGAACCTGGTTTCCAGCTAGGACTTCGCGAAGGGCTCAGGGGCACAGCTCAGAGACTCCCTGCAACTGAGCCCCTCCGGGGGAGAAGAGGCCATGGAGCTGCTGGCCTCTCTGATGGGTGGGAAATAAGCCTCAGGGCCAGCCTCACCCTTCCCATGATCTTGTGCTCTTCACCTGCCTTGCTCAGGAAAGCTAGGGCCCATCTTTTAACTCCTCCTGTTAGACCAGTACCTGTTAGAAACATGAACTCAAATGTGGGACTTTCAATCTTTGCAGGACACTTCAGGGTCTGCTAAGAACCAGGCCCTCTTTGCAGTCACACACAGCAGCAACGCCAGCAAGATCTGGGGGCAGATTTTCTTCCACGTGGTTGAAAAGAGTTCCATCCCAGTGGCTGGGGCAGCCACGGCTAGGCGGAACTAGAGGACCTCTCTCCAAGACACAGACAAAGGTCTGGGGGAACCCGTTCCAAGGACCATAAAGTCCTATCCAGGCACTGGTGCCTGCCTTGGCTTTAAAACAGCCTCCTCCTTGTCACCTGTGCATCTTACCTGCACAAACAGCACCATGGATGCAACGTGTCCCCACCCCTTGCACGCCAGCCCTGCACACTCCGCCCACGTCTCTACACCATCCTGAAGAGATGTCATCTCGTCCTCTCGTTGTTCCCAGCTGAGCCAAGTCACAACGGCGTTCAGAAGGCAGTTCTGGTCTCATAAGGAGAAAGGAGACACTTGTTGGGGCAGAATGAGCACAGGGCAGGCAGCCCGGCAAGGCACATTCCCATCCCATCCCCACCTGCCACGATTTAGCTCTGTGAGCCTTGCCTCCACCCCGCCTCTTCTTCTGACCAACATCTAAACCTCCTTCAAGATTTAGCTCAAGCCTTGCCCTTGCAAAACCTTCCAGGCCTCGCCACCATGCACAGCCTGGGCAAGCTGCCCACAGGCCCCCCGTGCCCTTGACACACATACCCCCTGTATTATCAATGTCTCGGTGCTGTTTGCCAGCCTGACTGTGGGCTGCAGGGTTGGGGGTGGGGGCACTGCAAAGTGCAAGTCTATGCCGACGTATTCGAAGTGACCCAAGGGGCAGTCCACGAGCTGGCAGAGGACTTTGCTTGCATGGTGGCCTGAACTCCATCCCTCGTTATTCGGTACTTGGGTAGGGTTGGGCAGTACCTGGGAGGGTCACATTATAATTGGGGGCACTGGCCATGGGGCCAGGCTGCCTGGGTTCAAACTGTGGCTCTGCTACTTAGTCTTTCTGTAGAATCTTGAGTATGCTGCTGAAATGCCCTGTGCCTCAGCTTCCTCGTCCATAAAATGGGGAGAATACAAGTGACTCTTACGTCCATTATGTGGGTCAAATCCACATAAAGCGCTTGGAAAAAGGTCAGGCACACAGTGAGTGCTCAGTAAATGGCAACTTTTCTTCTCATTATTGACCCATCTCTCTTTCCAACATCTGGTACCTGAGTCAAAGGCAAATGATCTTACCCCAGCAGAAGAGTCCCCTTATTTATAAAACAAGGGGATTAAATGAACTGATCATCAACCTCTCTCTCACTCTATGTTTTCTGATTTGGAGGTGCATTTCAGACTGCCATGCAAAGTCCTCCCCCAGTCCCCAGGATTGTCCCCTTCCAGCACCAAACCAACACACCAGCATGCAGAGGCAGGGAGGCCACAGTGCAGGAAGGGACAACTCCTGCCAGCGGACAAGCAGAAGCATTTGTGCTGAGGTTTACAACTGTTCTTAGGAACCTTGTAGGCTGGTCTGTTTCACTACATCCATGTAGGCATTTTATTTATGCCTAGAAAGCTGAATGATGACAATTAGTTTCCAGTTCTGTAACACTGTCCCCTTCAACCAGTCAGGTCCCATCCTCCCTGCTCATTAGGGTGAAACTCTTGTTAGTGGCTTTGCAAGTCGGGGGACGGGAAATCATCAGAAGCGGGTGGGTGGGCTCCTGCAAGTGTAGACATCTCACTTCCTCACAAGGCAGCCCACGGCCCCCTCCTCTCCACCTCCCTCATGCCAAGCTTACCTCCTATCCCTGGGCAGGTGGGGCAAATGCTTATCATCTGCCTAATTGTGGAACACGATAATATGCTAGATTTCAAAATAATTAGGCTGATGGTAATGAGGGTTTGATGGTTTCTGTGCAATTAGACGGATGGACACAAACACTGTGTTTTTAACCTATGCTGGGGCTAATGACCTCAAGTGGGAATATGGCAGTGCTGCATTTTAAAAGGAGGAAAAAAATACCCTGGGAACCTCAGAGAAAATAAATCACAGGGTGGGCTCCTTCCCACAGATTCATTGCTCTGGATACCTGACCAGATGTTCCCTAGACATCAATAATGAGGGATTTCAGGCCAAGGGGGACCTGGCGTCAGAGGAGCTAGCTCGCTCGCTCTGGGTTTGAATCCTTTCTGCTGCACCTATTGACTCTGCAACATGGCACAAGCCACTTATCCTTGCAGAGTTTCAAGTTTTCATCCATAAAATGGGGATGATAATATCTACTGTGCAGGGCTCTTGTGAGTTCCTGGCACCCAGTAAATGTGTGATACAGATATGGTGGAGGCCGGGCGCGGTGGCTCACGCCTGTAATCCCAGCACTCTGGCGGGACGAGGTGGGCAGATCATGAGGTTGAGAGTTTGAGACGAGCCTGGCCAACATGCTGAAACTCCGTCTCTACTAAAGATACAAAAAATTAGCTGGGCGTGGTGCCACACACCTATAATCCCAGCTACTCGGGAGGCTGAGGCAGGAGAATCACTTGAACCGGGGAGGCAGAGGTTGCAGTGAGCTGAGATTGTGCCATTGCATTCCAGGCTGGGTGACAGGACAAGACTCTCAGAAAAAAAAAAAAAAAAAAGTGGAATAGGGGGAACAGGGCAAGCTCAGAGCAGAAGAATCAAGAGGCCAGAGCATGGCAGAGGCCTGATATGGGCAGTGAGACCTTTTCAACGGCCGAGTAGAATTGGCATTGTCAAAGGTTCAGGTAACATTGACTGTTTAGAAATTCCCTCAAAAAAAAGAAAAAAGAAAAAACGAAAGAAAGAAAAAACCTGAAGAAAAGAAAAAAAACAGAAACAACCAGCTTAATTGAGGCTTAGATTAGAGTCACAGTTCCACCATTACAGAGCCATGGGGCTTGAGAAAACTCCCTTCCTCTCTGTGAGCCTCAGTTGCCCTGTACAGTCAGGTGAAGGCTATCTCCATCTCACCTGTCAATGCACGGGGATCAAGGTCTGCAAGGTCAGACTAGAGGGTAGGGCCCTGGAAACCCCATGAATGCACCAGAGCCATCAGACAATATGGCGGTTATGAGTGGATACCCACGGACTGTTCCCTTCAAGGCAGGTGTCGGAGCAGGTTGGGAGAAAATGACCCCAGGGCATGGGCAGGTGGACAGTATTGGGTAGGGGGGCGGGTTATTCACCCAACACACATCTTCTGGGCTGTTGATCTATTCAGACCCAGGGTTCGTGCTTGAAAGACAGAAATAAATAACGTTCAGTTCCTGTCAGGTGAGGTCTCACAGCACAAAGTGACAGACCATTTAAGTGAAATTTGGAGGGGGCATAAGGGACAGAATGACTAACTCTGCCTGGACAAGCCAGGGAAGGCTTCCTAGAAAGACTCAGGCTGGGCCTTGAAGGATGAATTGATGTGGCCTGGCACCAGGCTCGGGGAGTCAAGATTAAAATTCCAATGTACCTTGCATGTGAGTGACCCAGGGAAATACATTTCTCCTTAATTCCTGGAGAGTAAACTAAAAACTTTCTTGACAACTACAATGACATGAAAAGTCAGTTTTCTCTGCCTCACAGTTTTGTATGGCTAGGCTGCTCCAGCAACCTCTACCAAGTTGTCTGCCTGTCCTCACTCTCCTTCACTGCCACTCTATCACCAGGCTGGAAATTCCTGGGAACGTCTGGTAGGGAGTCACCAACACCAAAGGGGAAGGCACAGCACCCAAGGGGGGTGGTTGGTCAGCACCAGGGACAGAGACACGGCCATCCCATGTGTCAGTCACCCAGCATGCAGCTCTTACCTAGATCCCCACTAGGGCTTTTATGACCTGTCCTCCTAATCCATATTCAGGGACACTTTCTCCTCTTATGACATTTTGTGGCACTATTAGCAAACCAGGTGCCAAGTTTTGCTGGATTCAATTCAATGTTTCAGCACTGCACTTGGAGACTTTTTCCAGGTGCCATTTTTCTCCAAACTGACAGGAGCCCCACAGATGCCAGGTATTCTGACACCCTCTGTGAGTGGGGGAGTGGGAGGCTGGAGCCCACTGGGCTCTGATCCTCGGGCCAGAGAGAGAAGAAGGGCAGATGTTTAATTGAAGGCAAGGTTCTCAGGCCTCCCATGGGCCTCACCTGAGTCCCAGGCTGATGCTTCCTGTAATCCCCGCTTATAGGAGAGAAGCCCACGGGGCTTTGCTCAGGTCGGCTCTGACTCCTCTCTGGCCCTGGGGAGCTACCCCGCTCCCCGCAGGAAGCTAGTCCAAATAGCAGAAAGAAGGAGGATCCACTCACATTTCAGTTCATGGGAGTGAGGGGAATCCTGGTGATGATGAAAAGTGTCCATCAGTCCAGTCCAGTCCATCAGCCCAAAAGTCAGAGCCTGTGGTGCTCAGCCTGTTGGTGCCACTTTCCTGGTTACCCACTGTCACTCCATGAGCCACACCGAATGAAGGTTTATGCACTGGGCTCGTGACACCTGCCTGTCTCTCAGGGTGGTTGGGCAGATCACGGAACCTTACTGGCCCTCCATCCACACTTCTCCACCCCTGTATGCCCTGCTGGACAGAGCAGCCTCTTGATATTCCTGAAGTGTCCACTCATTTTTAACTTGGGGCACTTTGCTTTGCTGTAAGTAATTAGTGCATGTTAGCCACTCATATTGTCATTAGAGCACCTGCTATGCACCAGGCGCTGTGCTAGACATTGGAACTTTAATGGTGGACACGGGAATCACACCGTCAGCCATCAAATGCCTATATTTTATAAGTATCTGCTGACCCATGGTTTCACCCAATAGACAGTGGCTTCTCAGTGTGCGAGCACCACGGTGCATCACCACAGCTCACCCACAGGAGGCGCTCCATCTTGGCCAAGTGAATAAAGACAACGGAAAATATTGTGAAAATACTGTAAAGTGCCAAAAGAACGTGAATTGTTATTAACAGCAGAAACACTAAATGTCCTAGCCATTCTGCCACAGATATGAAAATCAGAAGAAACAGAAAGATAGAAGATCCACTTATGTTTCAGTGAATGCAGTGGTGCTCAACCTTTTTGGCACCAGGGAACAGTCTCATGGAAGACAATTCTTCCATGGACCAGCAGGATGGGGGTGGCGGGGAAGGTTTCAGGATGAAACTGTTCCACCTCAAATTATCAGGCATTAGTTAGATTCTTAAAAGGAGCACGCGGCTAGATCCCTCACATGCACAGTTCACAATAGGGTTTGTGCTTCTATGAGAATCTTTTTTTTTTTTTTTTTTTTGATGGAGTCTCGAACTGTCATTCAGGCTGGAGTGCAATGGCGCGATCTCGGCTCACTGCAACCTCTGCCTCCCAGGTTCAAGTAATTCTCCTGCCTCAGCCTCCCCAATAGCTGGGATTACAGGCGCCTGCCACCACGCTTGGCTAATTTTTTGTATTTTTAGTAGAGACAGGGTTTCACTATGTTGGCCAGGCTGGTCTCAAACTCCTGACCTTGTGATCCACCCACCTTAGCCTCCCAAAGTGCTGGGACTACAGGCGTGAGCCACTGCGCCTGGCCAGCTCCTATGAGAATCTTCTGCCGCCGCTGATCTGACAGGAGGCGAAGCTCAGGCGTTAATCGCCTGCTGCTCACCTCCTGCTTTGCAGCCCGGTTCCTAACAGGGCATCCACCAGTACCAGTCCATGGCCCAGGGGTTGGGGACCCCCCGAGTTAACGGAAGCCAGGGGAATCCCGGTAATGATGAAAAGTGTAATCCAATAAGATTGTAAGGGTTGTGGGAGCTCAGGGAAGGAAGAGGTCCTTTTTTAGCTGGGGTGGTCAGAGCCTCTTACAGTAGAGGACGTATTTCAGCTTGGACATGGAGGGATGGGCCAGAGGGGTCATGGCATGGGCAGGGCTGAAGGAACAGATGAGAGGCAAGGACTGGTTGGGTTTCACCAGATCAGCAGGCCTTGGGTCCACTACATCAGATCTTCAACAGTTTCCCAGGCCCTTCCAGAATCAGGAGCTACAGAGGAACCCAGGAATCTCTCTTTAACCAGTTCCTGAACAAGATTCAGGTGCAGAAGCAGAGCTCTGGGTGGACCCACAAGTTCCAAATGGGGAGGGAGGATGAGGTTATAGGCAAAGGGCAGACCACAATGGCCCTTGGATGATGAACTTTAATCTGAAGGGAGCCAGGGAAGGCTTTAGAGTGGAAAAGTGGCACCATCATTGCTGTGAATGTAAGATGAAAGATAGATTTGGGAAGGAGAGAAACTGGAGGCAAGAAGCCCTCCTGGGAAACTGTTGGAATCATCCGGGCATCAAGTAATGACAGCCTAAACCAGAGTAGAGGTAGCAGTGATAGAAAGAGGGGGATGGAACTGAAGAATATGATGGAATAGAATTGACAGGACTCGACAACTGATTGGATGTGGGGGAATGAAGCCAGTCAAAGATGACTTATTCAAGATGCCTTTGGTGTTTTTAATATAAAATATAAATATGAACACACACGATCATATATTCTTTAATACTTATCTGATTTGAAGAAATAGCCCCCTATCTCTCAGCTCCCAAAGACTTAGAATGGCTCAAGACAATCTTAATAATGATGTATTTTACAGTATATGAACTTTGCTATCTGTGGTAGAGGCATCAAAAAGTCAATATGAGTAAATTGACAAGCCTGTCAATGAATGAAATTAATTTTCTTTTTCTGCTGCATCGCTAAACATAATTTCAGAATGTCACGGTAATATTCACTGTCCATTATCATGGCTGTGCGACAGAGACAGTCAAGTTAAAATATGCAAAGAAATGGCTATATCATAGCATCTAAGGCACAGGAAGCACACGTACCCACTGAAACAGGCATTTGCTCCAGCGAGTACACAGCCCATAATATCTTGTCTCAGAATTTGTCCAATTTGCAGCTGAGAGACCTCTGCCCTTTGAACGTGAGAAAATGGATTTTAACCTGTTGCCCAGTTTTAACCTACACCCAAGTGTTCTCTAGTAGAACAGATGGTCAGGCCTAGGATGAGACCTTAGGGATCAGAAAGTCTAGCCTCCTGGTTTAGCCTTAGAAGAAAGTCTCTTTCTCTTAGGGAGACCTAAAAAAGGTAAGTTTTATACAAATGTTACAGATTGGACCAATGCGATAATATACTCATAAGTTAGCAACATAAAACCAGTAAGGAAGTATTTTAACTAAGTTCTGTAATTTGGGGTGTGGTTACCTATGCAGCACATAGGTAAACAGTCCTTGTCTCTCATCTGTTCCTTCAGCCCTGCCATGACCCCTCTGGCCCATCTCTCCATGTCCAAGCTGAAATACCTCCTCTACCATAAGACGCTCTGACCACCCCAGCTAAAAAAGTCTCTAAAGAGACTTAGGAGAAAGTCTTTCTCCCTAAGAGAAAGAGGCTTACAGAGGATGCCACACAGCAGAGCCGGGATTTGAACCCAGGCTTCCCAATTCTGGAATCTGGTCAGAATCAGCAGGCCCTTCTGCTGAGGAGGAGATGAGAGAAGGGCTGCCTAGAGGGTGCGGCCACTATCTCTGGAAAGAAAGCAGAGATCAGCTTGATGAGCCCAGAAGAACATGTGGGCGAGAATGCCAGCTCATTGGTGCAGTCAACCAGTCAATGAGCAGGTGCTAGGGACAAACAGTGGTTTAAGCTTTGGGGGCTCAGCAGAGAACCAAACACAGAAAGCCTCTGCCCTCACAGAGTTTACAGTCCAGTGGGGGGAGACCAAAGTGTGTAGTGAATAAGTAAATAATCAAGGAAAATGCGGATTGTGATGAATGCTCTGAAGGAAATGAACAGGGTGACAAGGGAGAAGGGAGGTGGGAGGTGACCTAGTGTGGATGAAACGGACCTCCCTGAGGAAGGGACTCCCAGTGTCTGGTCCTCTGAGCTACTCTTTGCAAAGAAACAGAACAGGAACAACAGGGTCCATTTCAACTGCTTCTTGTGTCCCCTTTGCAGACTGTGAGCTTGTTTAGACCTCTCAACAGCCCAACAGGGTACGTCCTGCTGTCCCCGCGGTACTGACAAGGCCACTGAGGCTCAGAAGACCCGTTAACAGTCCAGGAAGTGGGTACAGGACCCACACCCCATCTGTCTGAGCCCAAAGCCTCCGCCCTTAACGCTGCCTCACGTGCAGTTTTGTTCAGTTCAGCATCTCTCATTTGGGTTCTGCTTCTCTCTCTACTTGGAACTTTCCAGAAGGCAGGCCTCCTAAAACCTGTCACAGCTATGAGGCAAGGGTTGATGGGTTCCCTCAGGAGCCCACGTTGTATCAGAATCAATGTAGGCTGCAGAGCCTGGCAAAAGCCACCATGGTGGCCTCGCGATGTCATGAAAATAAGGCTGAGGGTCAAGGCTTCAGTAAACCAGAGGCCCCTGCTGGGCCTCACTTCCCTCATCTCTAAAATGGGAATAAAAACACACCCTGCCTACACCGCAGGCTCTTGGGAGAATGGAATGAATGGGAAAGCGAATGAAAAATGTCAGTTTACACATCGCCTTCGCCACAGCACACTCTTGGGGGGCCAGTGTGTATCAAGCACCTGCAAATATACCAAGAACTTTACTGCATCAGTGTCATCAGTGTCTTTATTCTGAAGATGGCCATGTGAAGACTCGGAGCAGTTAACTGATTCATCAGCACTACAGGGAAAGCTAGAAATCAGGTCCTTCTGAAGTTAAAGGCCACGATCCACCACCCTAGGGAGAAATATCTTCATCCTTGGCCAAGGCAAACACTCTCCATGCCACCTCTCTGCTGTAGCCGCTCAGTGGGTGGAGTCACAGAGACTTCCCATGGGGGCTTCCTCAGGGTGCCCGAGCAGAACAGAGAGGGGCAGTCGCTGCAGAATGGACCCTTTCGATGATGCACTTTATTCCAGAACTGGAATCCCACAGCTTCACACGCCCAGACAGAAAGAGTTCCCCGGTTCTGGGCCACACCTAAATAGCTTTTTCTTTCCTTGCCGACAGAGGAAATTGCCTTGTGAAAGCCAGTGGCCTTTTTTATTTTCTCTCAATGGTTGGAAGGGTTTTTTGCCTTCCAGTTGACAACGTGGATGACAAAGATGGATTTTCTGAGCAAATATTTGTGTTGTTTGTGACCGTGTTTGTGCGGCACAGAGCAGGCAGCTGGGTAATGGAGCCCCTCTGGGAGAGGAGCTGAGGACTGAGTTTTTTTGCACCTTGGTGCTTTTGGGCCATGCCACTAATTGGAACTTACTGTCCCATTAATGAGTTTTCTCTGCAGAGATTCGTATGACCACTTCCACTCTAAAGTCCCTGCCTAATGGACTATTGAACAACAGAGAGCACACACAGCTTCGTCTCAGGACTCCCTTTCAACATACAGCAGTCCCCAGTTAATCCCGGGCTTAAAAACCAGAGTGGCAAAGTGACTCCCAGGCCAGCCCCTGGAAAAAGGCCTAAATTGGTATGATGTAATTGCTCTCCCGCCCTGAAAAAGGCCTGCGTGGCCACCATCTGAGCAGTGGACGCCAGGCCCCTCGGTGACCAAGAATCAATTTTTATCCTCAAGATGCCACACTTCCATTTCTACTCATTAGGAGCCTGATGATGACCCCAGTGAGTGAGGCTCACAGAACCAGAGACTTCAAGCAGCTGCCTAGGAAATGGGTCAATGCTAAAAGTGGGGTCAGCCAGAAAGGTCGGTCCCCAAGATGCCCAAGGGAGAGACAGGCAAACATGCTCTTCCCAAATGGAATGGGACGAGGATTTCTTCTTCTCCAGAACCTCCTTGTTTCACCTTGACTATAGCCTGCTAAGATTTGCAGCACCTCCTATTCTACGTAAAATGTAAATCTGATTGCCGATGGCCCCTCCCTGCTCACAATCCTTCAATGGCTCCCTGTTGTCCTCTGAGTAAAATCCAAGCTTCTTAGGGTGTAATACAAGGCCTCAGTCTGCATCTCCAGTCTTACCTCCCTCCCCCACGTGCCTCCTCAGACTTGATCCCTAGAAATACCCAGGTGCTATGGGTTAGGGTTAGGGTCCATGTGCCTTTGTTGTTTTGCACCCTGAGCCTTACTGCAGCTGCACCCCCTTCCCAAAAGTCATTCTGCCCCCCTCTTTCTGTCCTCCAGGCCTCACTGCAGATTTATTCCCTTGCAGAAAACTCCATGGTTCTTAGTGAAGTTCCCTCGCTCTGTTCCCACAATAGCCTATGTTGACCACAAACACGGCATTCATTGCAGAGACCTGAAATTATTTGTTTGGGTGTCTTTCCCGGCTAGACCAGGGTTTTCCACGTTTGGCACTACCGATGTTCAGGGCCCGTTAGTTATTTGTTGTGAAGAGACTTTCTGTGCATTGTAACAACTAAACATTTCTCCAGACATTGCTAGAGGTTCCCGAGAGTGCAGAACGGCCCCTGGTTAAGCACTCCTGGGCCAGACCCTAAGCTCCTGAGGGTGCACAGAGCAAGAGCCCATGGCGGTCAGAGATTCCTGAGAATGATCCCCACTGCCCTCCTCCCCAGCTGAGGTGTCCAGGAGCAAGATGTCTCCCCTCCCTGAACCTCAGTGTCCTCACCTATCGAATGGGGATAATGACATGTGGCTTAGGGCTGCTGAGGGCAGCAGCCATGGGTAATGCTGACAGTCAATAGGCATTGCTCTATCATGCAACTGCACATCTTACTTTTTTTTTTGTTTTGCTTTTGAGCCAGAGTCTTGCTCTGTCACCCAGGCTGGAGTGTAGTGGCATGATCTTGGCTCACTGCAACCTCCACCTCCTGGGTTCAAGCAATTCTCTTGCCTCAGCCTCCCCAGTAGCTGGGATTACAGACTTGTACCACCACACCCAGCTAATTTTTGTATTTTTAGTAGAGACAGGGTTTTGCCATGTTGGCCAGGCTGGTCTTGAATTCTGACCTGAAGTAATCCACCCCCCTCGGCCACCCAAAGTGCTGGGATTACAGATATCTTACTTTAAAAACACAGGAAACTTAGTGCTAGATTCAGATTCACCTGACCCTTGTTGAGCCCTGCCATGTCCCAGACTCTTTTTCATGAGCGTCACCCATTCAATGCTCACCATGATTGCTGTCAACATTTCACAGGTAAGGAAACTGAGGCTCCAGCATCAGCTGACTCACCCGAGACCTAAGTCATCATCTGTTGAAGCTCAGGTTGGAACCCCATCTTCCAGATCCCAGACTGCCGGGGTCTCTTTCCTTTCCAGAACTTGGCAGATGCCCTCCCTCTTATGCCCAGCTCTCATCCCACCTTCTCTGGTGGCTCCTGTCCATCCTCAGACCATGTCTTCATGCCAGTTCCTGCAGGAGTCTGTGCCCATGGCACCTGCATTTCTCATGATCCTGTCTCCCATCCCTACTAAGCCATAACCTCCAGGAGGGCTGAGATAGAGACGAGTTTCGCCAGTTTGTCCAGAGCCTGGCGCAGCACTGACACTAACCATGTATTGAATGCATGAATGGGTGAGTAATGAATAAAGAAAGGTAAGCTAACGGGACTGAACTCTAACCAGGACCATGGTACCCAGCATGCCAGAGAGAGGCTCCTCGGCTCTCAGAAGGTCTTTTCTATGCAGGTTATTCCAACCTCTTCCAGAGACACTGCATACTTACAGAAGCCCAGCACACAACATTAAACGGGGGTGATTACATAGCAGCGACACTCAAAGCTGCATTTTTGTGGAAGTGAGGCTCAAGCTCAGTGATGCATGGTCAAGCAGAGGCTGAGGCAAAGCCATCATAGCCCAGTGGTCAGTGGATGTGGAGGGACTTCACCTGAACGTTTGGGCCCCTGACTTCGTCCAGTTCCTCTACTTCCCCGTGCACTCTGAACCCCAGCTCTCCTACTGTTCCAGCGTCCCCCAGACACCGCCGGGCCCTGACCGCTGCTTTCAAACCACTTGTATGCTCCTCCCTGTGGTTTCAGCCTCCGCCTAGATGTGGCGTTCCCGGAAGGCCGTCCTTCCCTCCCTCTTGGACAAGCCCCCATCTTGCCTGCATTTCCACAGCACCCTTCTCCAGCTGCATCCCTATCAAAAACCATCAAACCTGGCTGGGCGTGCCCACCGCCCAGGCGGTGGCTCACGCCTGTAATCCCAACACTTTGGGAGGCTGAGGCGGGTGGATCACCTGAGGTCAGGGGTTGGTGATCAGCCTGACCAACATGGTGAAACCCCATCTCTACTACATACAAAAACATTAGCGGGGCGTGGTGGCGCATGCCTGTTAATTCGAGCTGCTTAGGAGGCCGAGACAGGAGAATCGCTTGTACCTGGGAGGCAGCGGTTGCAGTGAGCCGAGATCGCGCCATTGCACTCCAGCCTGGGCAACAAGAGCGAAACTCTGTCTCAAAAAACAAAAAACAAACAAACAAACCCTCAATGCTTAGCTCTTCCGCTGCAGCACCCCTAGTGCCCGGCACGTCACACCTGCTCAGTAAACTCGTCCAAGATGGAGGAATGAATGCATTTTGCACAGGTACTCACGTCTGGGATGTGGTGGCCTGGTGCCCCTGGACGCTGAGTCTCTGTAAGTCTGCTGCTTATTCCATAATCACCAGGCAACCCCGTGATGAGGACTCCACATCTCTCATGAGGCCCACCTATAGGAGAGAACATCTCGGTCATAACTCAGGAATTCTGAAGGACACACTGTTTATAATTCTCACTGGAATTGAGCATATTGATTCTGGCTTCATTAAAATAAAACCAAGTACCACAGTGACTCCTTGCAGGCAATTGACCACAGGTTTGCCCACTACCACCCTCTCTCCCAGGACAAATATTGAAACGGTCCCCACTTTGTCTCCTCCCACCCCCCAGAAAAGAAGGGGGGGTGGAGAGAAGACAGGAAAAATTGACAGTAATCTTGCATCTGTCTCATCTCTTTGCAAAAGAAAAGCAGTATTTACTGAAATATATTGTACAAAAGAATCACTCCCCACAAGAAAAAAGACATAATCATCTATTTAGTGAAAAAAAAATGCAATTTCTTAAAAACACAGCCATACTCTGCATATGGTCTGTTTAAATGCATTTTATTAAGAGTTATACCACTTAATGATGGCTTAAAGAATCGCTACATAAACAATACCATTTTAGCATAAGAGGGTTGGAATATTTCTAATTCTAGCCAGTAAAAACTCACTCTTCAGTGGTTTATGAAACTTGAATACGTTGATGTGGCAGCACTCAATTAATGTCAGGCCGTATGGATTTCAATCTGGCTTGAAATATATTTAAACAAATGAAGTAGATACAAATGTTGGCTCTTTGGCCAGCCAGAGCTAAAAAATCCATTTTCTATCCCATTTATAATAAGAACTAATTTGAATGTAATTTATCTAAAGCACAGTGTTTCCTAATTTTTACAGGCAACCATTACTTATAGTTTAAGTAATAGTTATATCCATGGACCTTAGTGCACTTAATTGAAAATGCATGTTATTAAAATCCAAGACTTAATCCTTCAAAAATAAAAGCATTAACCTAAAGAATAATTGAATACTCAGACTCAGAGCAAGGGGAGGGGCGGCCAAAGCTTTATTTAAAAAAAAAAAAAAACTCCCCTTTAAATACCGCACTTCTCTCTCTTTACGTGGTATTAGAATTATGTCAGAGTGAAATTAGCCACTCTCGACCCGTTATTTCAATTCAGATTACAACTGCCTCTCATCTAAGTGTCAGACTTGGCACCAGAGTCAAATCCGTCTGCCGAGGAGTGACATGTCAAGGGTGACAGTGACAAATTGTCACTAAGTGAGGAATAACACATGACAGGGCATGTGTCCGTAATGAGGCATATGCATGCCAGTAAGCCTCGGGATGCACGGGGCTGAGGGCAGAATGCTGGAAGCGCTCCGGATGCTGCGAGTTCTCATTAGGGCTCTGCACCTCCTTGGATGGGAGTTTCCATCATTAAAATAAATAAATAATAAATAAGCTCCTAAGTGAACAACACATGGACAAAGGCCTACTCTGGTATTTAAAAAAAAAAAAAAAAGGAAAGAAAGAAAAAAAAGAAAAAATAAATCCAAATGTTTGTAAATTTCTTCTTGAGAGCCTATAATAAAATAAACTTTTCTTCCTGACCTCATCTTCCATCTTCATGATTTGTTTCTTCCTTTCTTCCTTTAACTTCACCAAGATCAAGGAAACACAAATTCCAGAATGAAATAATTCTTTCTCTGTGTGTTTGTACAAATATTTCCATGAGCACTTTGAGAGATGGTCCCATTTGCCAAGCCGAGGCTGTCACAGAGACATTTCACAAAGTCACCCCACAAGTGAATTTCTCACTGGTCTCCAATGAAAATAATGGCATTTTCACCCCAAGCAAAGAGCCAGAAACTGGGAGGAGGTATACCCTCCCAGGTGAGATATACCATCATGAAAAATTAACTCAAGGCCACAAAATGGGAAGCATTCAGAAAGGAAGTTAGAATCACCAATTTTTTGTCTTGCTATGCTTTGCTTTGTTTCATTTTGTTGTCTTTAATTTCCTGTATGGGACCTCTGGAATTGTTGCTTGTCCCAGTGAACAAAAATATTTTTATACCCAAGTCACATGGATGCATAATGGAGTGCTGTTGGATTTTATTGGATAGATGGATAGCTGGATGGATGAATGGATGGATAAGTAGATGGATAGGGGAATGGATAGCTGGATAGATGGGTGAATGGATAGGTAGATGGATGGGGAATAGATAGGTAGATGGATGAAGGGATGGTTAGGTAGATGGATGGGGGATGGATAGGTCGATGCATGGGGGAATGATAGAAGAATAGGTGAAGGGATAGTTGGATGGATGGGTGAATGGATAGGTGGATGGAAAGGGGGATGGATAGGGGGATGGATGGATGGATGGATGGATGGATGGATGGATGGATGGATACATGGATGGATGGATGGATACATGGATGGGAGGTTGGGTAGATGGATGGATAGGTGGAGGGATAGTTGGTTGGATAGGTGGATGGATAGATGGAGGGATAGTTAGATGGTTAGGTGGATGGTTAGGGGAATGGATGGATGGATGGATGGATGGACGGATGGATGGATGGATGGATAAATGGATGGCTATGTAGATGGATAGGGGATGTTTGGGTAGACAGATTGGGGGATGAATAGATGGATGTATAGGTGGAGAAATGGATGGATGGGTGGATGGATGGGGGATATATGGGGGAATTGGATGGATGGATACATGAATGGATGGAAGGATAGATGAGCTCAGAGGTGAGTCAAAAAGTGATGATTCGCAGGTAAGGCTGGAGCAGGCCCTTTGGGGTATCAAATGTCTTGCTAAGAGTTTAGATTATGTTCAAGGTGGAGGGTTTGAAGTTGGGAACGACATGGCCAGGTCTGCATGGTAGAAAGATTGCTCTGGCTTCAGTGTGTGCAAGCAAAGTGGGCAGTGATAATGGAAGCAAGGTGATGAGAGAGGAGTCTGCTGCAAACTCCCACCTATGAAATAATACAGCCCAAGAGAAAGTGCTGAAAGAGATCAGGAGAAGTGAACAGGTTTAACGGATGTTAGAAAGCAATAATCAACAGAAATTGGTTAACTGGCTGGATTTGTAAAGTGGAGAGAGAAATCCTAAATGATTCCCAGGTTTCTGGTAGAATAGTAGAACTACTGACTATGACAGCAACATAAAGAAAGAGCAGGTTTTAGAAGGCAGTGATAAACTGACCATTTGGAAAATGCTGAAATCTTGGGAAGGAATCTAGATTTGGGAGCCCTCAGCACACTGATGGGAATTCAAGCTGCAAGGGTAGAAGAGAGAACTCTGAAATCAAAGACTTTATTTTAGCAAAATTGGAGCAGACTCAAGGGGCAACATTTACACATTTCTATAGCATGTTTCTTACGTGAAAATCTACATCTTTTAAGTTTTAAACACTAGTTTGTAATCTGCTTCTTTTCTCAATAAAAATATCATGGACATTTTCATTTATCCTTTTTTTCCCCACATCATTTAAAGGCTGTTTCAATTTATGAATATGTCATAAATTACTGAATCTATCTCTTATGGTCAGGCATTTACATTATTTCTAGGTTTTCACTATCATATGCATCTTCCTGTGATTTTGGTTCTAAATAACTGATCTTTGCAAGGGCTCCCAAGAGTTTGACTGTGATCAAAGGGAGGGTGAAGAGGATAGGTGACATGCAGAGAGCTAAGGTGCTCTCAGTGAACATGCTGGGAACAAGAGGTCCAGTGGTGAGAGGTAATTTAGGGATCACACACCAACTGGGCTGAAAGGAAAGATGAAGATGTCCAAGGTGGCTCTTCTAAGAATTCCTGTCTGCCTCTGCAGCTCCACAAGCTTCATGGAGCCTCTCCAGGACATTTCTTAATAAACTATTCATTTAAAAGTCACTTATTAAATTCAATGTCACAAACATCTATGTATTGCTTCTGACTGGCCTAGATAGACCAGTTGAAGTAAGCAACCTAAATATCTAGTGGCTTAACACAACGGAGTTTACTTTTGCTCCTGCTAAACGTCACAATGTCCATTGTGAATCTACATGAGACTCTGCTCCATAGCGTCCCTCAGAGATCCAGGCTGACAGATGCTCTACCAATGAACAGTTTCACCATCTGTGAGATTCTGCCTCTTTAGTTGCAATGGTAGAAGAAGAGAGATTAGAGAATCTCACATGGGCTTTCCACTACCCCTGCCCAGAAGTCTCAGACATCATTCCTTCTCAAGTCCATGGGCTAGAACTGACCACAGGACCCAACCTACCTGCAAGGAAGCTGAGAAATGTGGGAAGGTGAATGGAATATTAAGTGAGTTTTCCTATCTCTACCTTAGATATAAACAGCATATCCAAGCTGCCCCAACCTGGGACAACAAAATAAGGTCAATCTTCCATTAAATGCCCACTGTTCAATGACAAAAGATTAGAAACAGCCTAAATGTCTATCAATGGGAAGTTATTAATTACGTCACATCTATCATAGAATACATTTTAATCACAAAGAGAAAGCACTGATATGTTTCAAAAGATAATGTATCAATACGAAATAATTTCAAAATATATTATGAAATGAAGAAATTATTACACAGAACAGAGTGCACAGAATACTGCCATTGGGCAGAAGGGGATATATATACAGTCAATTGAATATTTGTGAAATGTCTCCGATAGGACACAGAGGCAGCTGGTGACATTGGTTGTCTTTAGGCAGAGGAGGAATGGCTGAGGCACGGGAGTAGATAGGACAAGTTTCACTGCTATTCTTTCTATTTATTTATTTATTTAATTTTTTTTTTTTTTAGATGGAGTCTTGCTCTGTCACCCAGGCTGGAGTGCAATGGCGCGATCTTGGCTCACTGCAACCTCCACCTCCCAGGCTCAATTATCCTGCCTCAGCCTCCCAAGTAGCTGGGATTACAGGTATGTGCTACCACGCCTGGCTAATTTTTGTATTTTTAATAGCGACAGGGTTTCACTATATTGACCGGGCTGGTCTCGAACTCCTGACCTCAGGTGATCCACCCACCTCGCCCTCCCAAAGTGCTGGGATTAGAGGCATGAGCCACCGTGCCCGACCTATTTATTTACTTATTTTGATACATGGTCTCACTTTGTTACCCAGGCTGAAGTGCAGTGGTGTGGACATGGCTCACTGCAGCCTCGACCTCCTGCGCTCAAGCAATCCTCCCACCTCAGCTTCCTGAGCAGCTCAGACTACGGGCATGCACCACTACACTTGGGTAATTTTTTTTTTTTTTAACTGGGGTAATTTTTTTAAAATTTTTTTGTAGAGATGGCATCTCACCATCTTGCCCAGGCCAGTTTCAAACTCCTGGGCTCAAGTGATCCTCCCCCTCTGCCTCCCAAAGTGCTAGGATTACACGTGTGAGACATCACTCCGGCCTTTCCTACCTTTTAAATGTTGAACTTTGACCTATTTTTAAAAATAAATGCATAACCTATTAAAAAATACATAAAATTATTTTGTAAAAACCTTCATTAATACTGACTTTGAGCCCCCCACACACCCATGGAGAAACTTACACACACACCCCCCATGAGTGTGCTGGTGTTACTGAGAAGTTCCAGTCTCCTGCCTCTCTGGGCCTCCTATAAAGCCACTCTGTCACAGGGGTGGCTGTGGATGCCAATAGCCCTAAGGAGGCCACTTTCCTCTCGGAAGAGCCTTTCCCCCATGGTGGTGGCTGCTAACACTGCCCTCTGGCCTCAGGGAGGGGCCCCTGCCCTGATTCTCTCAGACACAGCCGAGACCAGGCTTGCATATCTTTCCATTCATCAGGGAAACCTCAAGCCTGACAAAGCAGACAGGACATCTGCTTCTGGATAGGGGGACCCAGAGGCCACAGACCCTGCTGAACGCTGCTCCCACTTTCCAGCCCGGGGGCCACTAAAGCCACACCATGGGAGCCACCTCCAAGTCCAGGCCCCATATCCCATGAGGCCCAGAGAGAGAAAGCCCCCTCCTAGCCTGAATTTCCTGTCTAAGGGTGGGCCTGTCTGTGGGTCAACTAACAGCGAGAATAGCTGCTCCCAAGGAGGCATAGCCTTGCCTTCTGACCCCCGTAAGACAGGAGCCCCAGAATCCATGGGCCCAGCCTCGGTACTTGGGCAGGTGCGCAAATGCATGAAGACTTGCATGTGAAGCTCTCCCACCCAGTGGTGCAGTGGGGAGGAAGCCAACGCACAGAACATCCAGGGCAGTGTGCAGAATGCTGTGCCAAGCTCAGCCCTGGCAGGGGTGAGATTCCAGCCGAGAGAGAGGTTCATGAAGGCTCCAGTCCACTAATTAATTTCAAGTGTTTGGGGAAATCACAGAAAATTTGCTAAAGACAAATCCCAGACCTCCAATTGACCAACTGCTCCCCCTGCTCCTCTCCACTGAAGTCTAGTTCTCATGCAAATGTGTCCCCAGCCAGCCCAGCTCCTTCTGTCAGGCCCCCTCCCTGGCACCAGCCCTCCCCAGGAGGTCATCCAGCAGCTCCAGGGAGGTTTCAGACATTAAAATCATGGTGGCCCCAGGCTGCCATTCCTCACCACGGCAACAAGTGAGTCTTCAGAGGTTACAGATTTCTTTTATTTATTTATTTTTTAAGATGGAGTCTTGCTCTTGTTGCTTAGGCTGGAGTGCAGTGGCGTGATTTCAGCTCATTGCAACCTCCGCCTCCTGAGTTCAAACTATTCTCCTGCCTCAGCCTCCTGAGTAGCTGGGATTACAGGCACCCGCCACCACACCCAGCTAATCTTTGTATTTTTAGTAGAGACGGGGTTTCACCATGTTGGCCAGGCTGGTCTCAAACTCCTGACCTCAGGTGATCCACCCGCCTCGGTCTCCCAAAGTGCTGGGATTACAGGCGTGAGCCACCAGGCCCAGCCTGGTTACCGATTTCAATTGTGTTACGGTATGGACTGTGAGTCCTTGGTCTGGCCGCTGAGACCCCAGAGTGCTCACAGAAGTCCCAATCCGGAGATTCCAGGGGCAGGAGGCTAATGCTGACTATGTCCTGGGCACTGGGAAAGAGCAGTGACAGTGACAAAGTCGCTCTGTCCTGCAGCTCCTGTTGAAGACACCCACGTAGAGCAAGAAGGATAAAGAAAATGATTACACACCAGGATACATAACACCCTAGAGTACAGATGACCAGAGCTGGCTGGGGACAGCGTGGACAGAGCCTGAGCCCCTGGGTGGAGGGGACCAGTGTGGACACAGCCCAAGCCCCTGGGTGGAGGGGACCAGTGTGGACACAGCCCAAGCCCCTGGGTGGAGGGGACCAGTGTGGACACAGCCTGAGTCCCTGAGGGGAAGGGGACTAGTGTAGACAGAGCCTGAGTCCCTGAGGGGAGGGGTCCAGTGTGGACACAGCCTGAGGCCCTGAGGGGAGGGGTCCAGTGTGGACACAGCCTGAGGCCCTGAGGGGAGGAGACAAGTGTGGACACAGCCTTAGCCCCTGAGGGAAGGGGACCAGTGTGGACAGAGCCTGAGCCTCTGAGGGGAGGGGACCAGTGTGGACAGAGTCTGAGCCCCTGAGGGAAAGGGACCAGTGTGGACACAGCCTGAGCCCCTGGGGGGAAGGGACCAGTGTGGACACAGCCTGAGGCCCTGGGGGGAGGGGACCAGTGTAGACACAGCCTGAGCCTCTGGGGGGAGGGGACCAGTGTAGACACAGCCTGAGCCTCTGGGGGGAGGGGACCAGTGTGGACACAGCCTGAGCCCCTGGGGGGAGGGGACCAGTGTGGACACAGCCTGAGCCTCTGGGAGGAAGTGACTGAGGGCAGAAGGTAAGGAGGAGGAGAAAGGCTTGGGTGCAGGGAGGGTAGGTAGTTACTCAGGCAAAGGGAGGAGTGTGTTTTACATGGGCCACAGAGGAAAATGAGCTGGGCATGTTACCACTAAGGAACGTATCCAAGTCACACAGCACCAAATTACGTTAGTGGCAGCAAATCCATACTGGTTTGCAGCCACCTCAATTCTTAACTCCTCAAAAGAAAGAATTCCGCTGAGGCAAGTTTTAGAGCAGGAGTGAAAGTTTATCAAAAAGTTTTAGGGCAGGAATGAAAGGAAGCAAAGCACACTTGGAAGAGGTTCCAGCGGGCGACTGGAGAGAGTCAAGTGCATAATCTGATCTTTGGCTTGGGTTTTATATGTTGGCATGCTTCTGGGAGGTTGCGCTCCTTCTCCCCTGATTCTCCCATTGGGGTGAGCTGTCTGCACGCACAGCAGCCTGCCAGCACTCAGGCGGGGCTGCATGCGCAGTGTGTTTACTCAAGTTGTGCGCATGCTCACTTGAGGCATTTTTCTTTCACCAGCTGAGTGTTTAATCCGCCATTTTGCCTGTTAGAGCACATGCTTGAGCCCACTCACCCAACTCCTGAGATCTTACTGGGAAGCTGCTGATCACCAGTTTCAGGTGTTCCTGTCTATTGGGAGACCTTTCCCCGGCACTGGCTGCAACCAATTATTATTTTATAGAGACAGTTCTAACAACCTCCTGACCATCACCTGATGGTTGCCTGACATTCCTGGTGAGGGGTGCCTCTCCTGCTCTGCTCATCACGTCTGCCTGACTGCCGCCTGTAATGAGCATGTTTCAGAAACTTAAAAAAACAGCGCACAATGCAGTAGGAGGAGGGAGGGTGCAGAGTGAGCCAGAAGGAGAGAGGAACCCAAGGAGGGAGAAGCAGATCATGCTGCCCCCTGGGTGTGCTTTTACCCTACGGGCTCAGGATGGGAAGCCATCAGAGGGGTTTAGCAGAGGGACCGCCTGATCATTGGGACAAGTGTGGGAAGAATGAAGTCAAAAACTTCCAATCATCATAACATGAAAAGACAAACCACAGATTGGGAGAAGGTGTTTCCCATTTGTATCACCAGCAAAGGGAGAGGATCCAAACATATATAAAGAACATCTACAAATCAGTAAGAAGGAGACAAAAACAACCCAAGAGGAAAGACTTTGAACAGGGTTTTCACAGAAGAAGAAACACCAATAGCCCACAAACACCTAAAAAGATGTTCTGCTCAAAAATAATTCAAAGACGCAAATTTGGTGTCTGTGAGCTTGAGAAGTTCTGGAGGATCCAATGAGGTACACATTCCATTAGGAAGCAATTGTGGCTATTTAAGAATAAAGTAAGAATATATATTTTTAGATGTATATGTACTATGAATTTCAAATGGCTACTAAATCATTAGGACATACATATGTTATTTTTTTTGACCTAATAAAATAAACAGAACTCCTGGGTGTTTCTTTTGGTTGAGGGATGGGTGGAAAAATTCCTGAGGCCTTAACAGTGCCTGAACTGATTATGTTTGGGGCCTGTGGGTTGGAACAGATGAACTGTCCTGGAACAAGTCTGTGAGGTCGCCCCTGAACCAGGAGTGCAGAGAAGGCAGAACCCAAGAAATCACGGGCTGCATTCTGCAGGAGACGGGGGTGATGGAAGAACAGACATAGTCTTTTTCTTTGGAGGCTGTAAGAATTCCTCTATAGGATACCATTAAATTCACGCTGGTCCCTGTTTCAGAAGGATACAGAAGCAATATGGCTGGAGGTCTGATGGAGTTCAGAGGAAATGGTCCAGACCCTGAGTAGGGAGTTGGACTGTGTCCCCCAAAAGAGATTTGTCTAACTCCTAACCCTTAGAACCTGTGAATAGAACCTTCTTTAGAATTAGAGGTATTCACAGACATAATTATGTTGAGAATCTCTATGTGCAGTCACCCTGGGTTTAGGGTGGGCCCTAGCTCCATGACTGGTTTTCCCTTATGAGAAAGGCAGCAGGGGATTTGAGACACAGATAGGCTTAGTGGGGAGGCCATGATGTGAAGACAGAGGCAGAGACTGGAGTGATGCTGCCACAAGCCAAGGGCACTAGGAGACTGGAAGATCCTACTCGAAAGCCTTCAGAGGGAGCACGGTCCTGCCCACATGTTGATTTCACCTCAGACTTCTGGCCTCCAGAACTGAGGGGGAACAAATTTCCATTGTTTTAAGCCACCAGTCTGTGGTGATTGGTTATGGTGGCCCCAGAAAGCTAATGCATCCCATTTGGTTACTGCAGAGTGTGAAAGGAAATTAAATCTTAGAACCCCAAACTCATTAAGCCAAAGGAAAAGTTAAGCTGGGAACTGGGTCACACAAACCTGCTTCCCCTTTTTGGTTCCTAAATAAGATGACTACAAGATAAAAAGCTACATGTCTCCCCCATATTTTGCCCACAAGGAAATTCCTAGTGAGCTCCAAGATCTTAACCCTAAGGTGTTTCTGTTAAAATTTCACCATGGCCATGTAAATCGATAGCTTATCTTTACAGGTGCAGTCACCCCGGCCCACCAGACACAAATGCATATCTGATTGTTCCCCTGCCCCATTCTGTCTACGTTTCCTTGTGTAAAAATGCAGACTCACTGAGCCAGACAAAGGCATGAATGACTCTTTTCCCCTACCCCCACTTACATAAAAATTGTGTACTTCTCAATATCCTGCCCTTTTCCCTTTAAATTTGGAGCACTCACAATCATCTTTAGAGAAAGGCATAAACCTGTCTCCTGGGAGCATGTCCTTAACTTTGGCAAATCGACTTCCTAAAATGATTGAGATTTGTCTTGTTATTTTTCTTGATTGACAAGAGGAAGGAGCAACAGGTCTGGTTGACACACAGATCCACCGCCTCCAGGGAGGGTGGCCTGGGAGCTGCTGGGGGCAAGCCGACCGACCAACTGAATCCAGCCGTCTCTCTGCACCATTAGCAGCTCTGGGCCTTGTCACAGAGGCCTCTTGGTGTGGGCTTGCTTATTTTCTCCAAGGTCAATGCTGTGCTTGGGGGAAGTAACAGACACACACACACAGTCTTGTTAGACAAGAGCCGCCAAGGAGAGGTGGTAGGGGAGCCCTGGGCTGGATTCCAGCCCCAGCTCCACCTTCCTATTGGTGTGTGGCTGTGGGTCTGTCATTTCTCTCTCTGGGAAATCTGGAGCCCTCTTGCTGGTGGCCTCACTGACAACTGAGTTAGTAGTTGGACCCTGCACAGCCATCTGCAGAGGGCCGTGGTGGGTGTCTGGTGACCTTAGTCTGCTCAGAGCGAAGTCACTACGGGGAAGACACGTCTACCCTGGGTGAGATTGAGAAAGGGCACTTTCCTGGATGTATTAGTCTGCCAGGGCTGCCGGCACACAGTACCACATGCTGCGCAGCTTAAGCAACCAAAATGTATTGCCTCACAGTTCTGGAGCCCAGATGTTTAAAATCAAGGTGTCGGCAGTGTTGGTTCCTTTTGAGCAATTTGAGGAAGAATCTTCCACTCTGCTCTCTTAGCTTCTGGTAGCCTCAGGTGTTCCTTGGCTTATAAATGACTGAATTCTCTTGGTGTCTTCACATCCTCCTCCCTCTGTGTGTCCATGCCCTAATTTCCCCTTTTTACCAGGACACCAGCCATATTGGATTAGAGGCCCCTCTAATAACCTCATTTTAACATGATTTCCTCTGTAAAAACCCAGTCTCCAAATAAAGGCACATTCTGAGGTATTTGGGGACATAATTCAAACCATAAAACTGGAACAACAACCAAAAAATGTTGATCCTGCTCTTTCTCACATCTAAGTGACTAGAGGGCACAGATCTTTCCAGAAGTCAGTCAACCATTTGTGGCTTGGGGAGCTGGAGACGGGGAATAAAGAGAAATTGGAGGTGATATTTGTTGGGTTGTCTTGGCAAGGGGGCCAGCCCTTGGCCATGCTGCCTGGGTTTGAATCTCCAGCTTTGTTCTTTGCTAGCTCTGTGGCCTTATGCAATTTTTTAAAACCCAACAAGCCTCAGTTCCTTCTTCTGTAAAATGAGAATAAAATAATAGCATCTATCCCCTAGGGTGACTGTGAGAATTAAAATGGAGGATGCACGTGAAATGCCCAGGACAGTGCCATCACACAGTGAGCCATCAGCAGAGGGTAACTGTAATAACAGTCTCTGTATCTCCAGTCTCTGGCACCTCAAGAGTGTTTAATTCATGAGTAGCGAGTAAGAAAGAGAATGAGGGAATAAAATATAAACCAATAAGTTGGCGTAATTTGCACAGGCTAAGAAATGACCACTAGTTGTACTTGTCTATGGAAACAGACAAAGGTACCTGGCAAGTTAAAAAGATTGCTGATGTCACGGCCTATTCCCACCAGCGAATCCTCCGTGGGAGAATGTAAGTTCATGGTTGCTCCCCCTGTCGACTGGTAAATGTTTTATACTATTTACGAGGCAGAGCAATTATGTATAATTATTCCATAATGCAAACACATTATGAATACTTAAAGCACCATTTTTTTTCCTCCTCCTAAGGAATCTGGTTGAACTCTGTGCTAAAGATATCTTGTGTAATTGAAATTTGGAACAGGTGTAGAAAGGAATAAAGAGCCTTTCTGACTGAGGTTAAGGAAACTGCAATAACCCTTCTTGTGAAAATAGGAAAGCTGTTCTAGGAAGGCCTGGGAAGGGCTCTGTTGTGGAAGTATCCCGCACAGCAGAGGATCAAACACAGCTGTGCATAGAGATCGAGAGCTTCAGTGAAGCGGTCCCCCATACCCAGTCACTCTCTAACATCCCCCTTTTACATTTCTGTACCACACTTAACATTTATGGAATTATCTTTACTTGTTCACCTGTCCATGGCCTGCCTCCCCCCACTAGAAAGGGAGAATTGGTGGTCTCATTCACCAGTGTGTCTCCATAGCTATGGCATCCAGATGAGGGCCCAGCACACAGCAGGCATTCAATAAATAACCATCAAAGAAGCAAGTAAATACAGGAATAATAGGTCACTCCCTGTATTAGTCTGTTCTCATGCTGCTAATAAAGACATACCCAAGACTGGGTAATTTATAAAGAATAGAGGTTTAATGGACTCACAGTTCCACATGGTTGGGGAGGCCTCACAATCATGGCAGAAGGTGAATGAGAAGCAAAGTCACGTCTTACATGGTGGCAGGCAAGAGAGCATGTGCAGGGGAACTCCGCTTTATAAAACCATCAGACCTTGTGAGACTTATTCACTATCCCAAGAACAGCAGAGTAAAGACCTGCCCCCATGATTCAGTTACCTCCCACCAGGTCCCTTCCACGACACATGGGAATTATGGGAGCTACAATTCAAGATTAGATTTGGGTGGGGACAGAGATAAACCATATCACTCCCTGAAGGGAAGGAGTAAGTGGAAAAGGAATTATTAAATGGGCACTTGCCGTATGGGTGCAGTTGCATGATCCATTTAATCATCACAAGCCCTCTTGGGGTTCAGTATTTGACCCCTAATGCACAGATGAGGACATTGAGGCTTGAAAACATTAAATGATTTATTTGCCCAAGATCACACAGGTACAAAGTTGTAGAGACAAGATTCGCGCCCAGGCCTTAGTCACTTCCACTCTCTGGACTGTCTTCTACATCAAACATCAGGCACTCAGATCAAAGGAGCATTTTGAATGGGCAGCTAGATCACCATAAATCACCCAACTGGACTGTTTCACTGTAACCAGAAAGGAGCAACAGACACAAAAGCTGTTTCCGAAAAGGAAAAGAGGATCTCAGTGGCCGGGGGAGGCCATTCATTAAGGGGGCTCATTTGCCTGACAGCTGAATGGAAACTTGAACTGCAGCCTCTCAACCTGAACTTCGACTTGGCCTAATTCCATATCAAGTGACAACAGTTTGCCATCTGTCCTGGGTCTGATCCTCCAAGGACCTCAAAGGGCAGATCCAATCTCCCTTCACTTGGCCTTGACATGCATACCCTATCCGTTCTTACATAAGAACCAATTTATTCTCCGGCTCCTCTCACAGATGGCTGGACAGTTGCCTGTTGCCTTATCTACCACACCACCTGAGAGAGTTAGGGGTAGGGGTGGGTACTTTACAGTGAGGATGGAGCTGATACAAGCACTCATAGGCGGAGTATTTCAATTGGGGTGGGACAGGTGTAACCCACCCACCTCTGCTCTAAGTGTTGGCTTACAGGGCCACATGGAAAGGATGTGGACTTGGGAGTCAATTGTATTGTGTTTCAGATCCTGGCTTCCTCATCACTAGCTCTGTGACCTTGAACCAGTCGTTGTACTTTCTCTGCTCAGCGTCTTAGCTATAAAAATAACTCCTTCCCTGTGGAGTTCTTGTGAAGATTTAATTTAATGGGGGTAATCTATGTAAATCACTTTGGATCTGACACTGAGAACGAGCTTCTTAAACAGCAGGTATTATTATTATTAGATTACGGTTAGATTCTCAGCAAATGTCTCTTAAACCCAAGAAGTCTCCAGGAACATGGCTGAAATTATTGTTGTTGAACTAACCTCTTCCCAAAACTCATAGAGAAAATTAGCACAACATGGAGCTATGAGGTTTGTTGGAAATCATTTGATCTGTCCATTTTACAGATGGGGACAACAAGGCCCAGAGAAAGGGAGACAGGTAGGCCAAGGCCACCCAGCAAGTCAGTGGCAGAGCAAGGAGGTGAAGCCCAGACCCCTAAGCTTCCCCTGATAACCCCCCTCTCTCTGTTCATATGCATCCATTATTCTTGCTGCATAGCAAATATCCCCAAAACATAATGGCTTAAAATAGTAACAGTCATTCTATTATCGTATTAGTTTGTTAAGGCAGCTGTAATAAAAAAACACAAACTGGGTGGCTTAAACAACAGACATTTATCTTCTCATGGTTCTGGAGGCTAAAAGTCCACAGTCAAGGTGCCGGCAGGTTGGCTTTTCCCGAGGCCTCTTTCCTCGGCTGCAGGCGGCTGCCTTCTTGCTGTGTCCTTGGTGGTTTCTTCCCTGTTCATGCACACTCCTGGTGTCTCATCCTCTTCTTGTAAGGAAATCAATCCTGTTGGATTAGGGCCCACACTTATGACCTCATTTGATCTTAATTACCTCCTTAAAGGCCCTGTTTCCAAATACACCCATATTCTAAGGCACTGGGGTTAGAACTTCAATATGTGAATTTGGACAGTGGGTTGGTTGTGGAGGGAGACACAATTCAGTCCATAGCATGACCTCTCACTGTTTCTGTGGGTCAGGAATTCCAGAAAGTTCAGCTGGGCAGTTTAGGCTCAGCATCTCTTTCATGTCATTGCTTTTTCAGATGGGGGAATGGAGATGGAACAGTGGGGGCTGGAGCACCTGGAGACTGGCCCAGCATTTCTCTCTTCACATAGTCTCAAGGCTTCTCCAGGTGGTCTCTCCATGTGGTTTAGTGTGGGCTTCCTCATGGTATGGTGACCCTCAGGCAGTCAATCTGCTTGTACAGCAGTACAGGGTGTGAGACCCAGGGGGTCCAGCGAGCAAGAAGGCAGGTGTACAGAGCCATGCTGCAGCACCACCTCCGCCTCCTCTATTGGTTACAGTCACACCGTGCTCGGCTGAGTACTGCCCCCAAAATTCATGTCCACCCAGAACCTCAGAATGCCACCTTATTTGGAAACAGCGCCATTATAGACGTACTTAGTTAAGGTGAGGTCTTACTGGAGAAGGGCTGTATTAGTCCATTTTTGCACTGCTATAAAGATGCTACCTGAGACTGGGTAATTTATAAACAGAAGAGGTTTAATTGACTCACAGTTCCACACAGCTGGGGAAGCCTCAGGAAACTTACAATCATGGCAGAAGGCAAAGGGGAAGCAAGGCACATCTTACGTGGCAGCAGGAGAGTGCGAGCAATGGGGGAACTGCCAAACACTTTAAAACCATCAGCTCCCATGAGAACTCACTCGCTATTACGAGAACAGCATGAGGGAAAACGTCCCCATGATCCAATCACCTCCCACCAGGCCCCTTCCCTGACACGCAGGGATTACCATTCGAGATGAGATTTGGGTGAGGACACAGAGACAAACCACATCAAGGGTGGACCCTAAATCCAATATGGCTGGTGTCCTAATAAGGAGTGGGAGGTTCCGACACAAAGGCATCACAGAGGAGGCAGGAACAAAGGCTGCCTTCCTACGTTCTTGCATTGCTATAAAAAAAAAAACCTGAGACTGGGTAATTTATAAAGAAAAGAGGTTTAACTGGCTTGTGGTTCTGCAGGCTGTACAGGAAGCATGGCAGCATCTGCTTCTGGGGAGGCCTCAGGGAGCTTTTGTTCCTGGCAGAAGGCAAAGCAGAAGCAGGAGTCCTCATGGCGGGAGCAGGACTGAGAGAGATGGGGGAGGTGCTGCACACTTTTACAACAACCAGATCTCATGAGACCTCACTCACTGTCACGAGAATGGCACCAAGTGGGAAATGCACTTCCATGATCCAGTCGCCTCCCACTGGTCCCTCTTCCAACACTGGGGATTTGGGCAGGGACACAGAGCCAAACCATATCAAAGGCCATGTGAAGAGGAAGACAGATTGAAGCGATGCAGCTACAAGGAACGCCAGGGATGGCTGCCAGCCACCAGGAACTAGGAAGAGGCTAGAAAGGACTCTCCCCTAGAGCCTTCAAAGGGAGTTTGGCCCAACCAACACCTTGATTTTGGATGTCTGCCTCCAGAACTGTGAGAGAATACATTTCTGTTGTTTTGTCACCCAGTTTGTGCTAATTTGTTACAGAGCCCCAGGAAACTAATGTACAAGCCCACCCACATTCAAGGGGAAGGGAATTTCTACCTCTTGATGGAAAGTGGCAGGGTTCCAGCAGAGCACATGGGACAGGAGTTACTGTACCACCCATCTTGGCAAAGCACAATCTGCCACAAACTCTGGAGTGTATACGAAGAGTAGGGCAGAAGTGTTGAGTGTATGTTTAGGGCTCCAAGCATAACAGAGGTTTATTTCTCACTCATGGAAACCACAGGCCTCCAGTTCCTTCCAAGACAATCTAAGCTTTCTGAGGTTGACCATCCCCAACCTAGAAAGCTCCTAAAGGATTTCTGATGTGGCTGGACCTGGGAAAGGAATAGAAGCCGGATCGTGTGGCCAGAGAAGCTGGAGGGATGGGTATGGCTCCTGGCTCACCCCAGCCATGGGGCAGGACTCCTAAACCAGCACGAAGCAAACCCACAACCACTGCCCTTGAAGCCTTAACAGGGACATTTACCAGGTAATTCTAGGAATCTGTCTGCACATTAAGGAAGTCTCATCTCTCCAGCGTGGCTGGGGCTTGAAGGGAGGGGACCTGCTGTTTGTTCCCTGATTCTAGAGGTGCTCTGCCCACCAGGGACAGCTGTTCCAGGCTGCCCAGCCAAAGCCCACTCTTGCTGTCTTAGGTTTTCAGCTTGCTATAACAAAATACCATAAACTTGGTGGCTTATAAACAACAGAAATTTATCTCTCACACGTCTGGAGGCTGGGAAGTCCAGGATAAGGATGCCAGCAGATTCAGTGCCTGGTGAGCGCCGGCTTCCTGGTTCGTCGACAGCCATCTTTCTACTGTAACCTCACACGACAGAAGAGACAAACAAGCTCCCTTGGAAATCTTTTATAAGGGCATTAATCCCATTCATGAGGCCTCATGGCCTAGTCACCGTCATGACCCAATCACCTCCCAAAGGCCCCACCTCCAATTGTCATTACGTGGGGCATTAGGTTTCACATTAATTTGGGGGGGCACATTGAGACCATCGCAGGGCTGCCATAAACCAAAGCTCTGCCTTGAGCTGCCTTTCTCTTAAAGGAAATGTTTTCCTTGCTAAAACTACAAGACTAGAGTTGGGGTAAACTCCAGGCACATTGTATTCGTTCAAGGATCCCTAGCAGCAAGCAAAAACAAACTCACAGATGATTAAATACTGAGCTCCAAACACAATCCAGATTTATTTCTCACTCATGTGAAGCCCAGTGCAGGGTTCTGATTAGCAGGTGTCCCTTCTCCAAGACATGATTGAGAGATCCAGGCTCCTTCCATCTTGTGACTCCCCTATCTTCAATATGTGGCTCCCAATGTCGCCATGGAAACTACATCAAATATGCAGAAAGGCAAAAAGCACAGAGGATGGGCTGGGTGCTGTGGATGGGGAAGAAGTGTCCATCACCTCCACCTACAATTTATGGTCTAGAACCCATTCACAGGTCTGCACCTAACCACAAAAAGAGGCTGGGAAACAGTCTGGCGGCACACCCAGGAGAAAGGGAAAGGGGCTTGGTGAGGAGCTAGCCAGCGTCTGCCCATAGGAAGGAAGGTCAGAGGCTCAGCAGCTCATTACGTCCTCAAGTGCCTGGGCTCTCTCCCTTTCCCCCCATCTGCCCACAGAGACCACTCTGCCAGTGGTCTAGTCCACCCCTGGACTCACCCTGAACTCTTCAAGCTTTATACCCTACAGCAAATCCATTAGCAAATCCCTCTGGCTCTGCCCTGGCATCTCTAGACCCTGGCCTCTTCTCCATCACCCTTTTCCATGTCACCATCATCTCTCACCTGGGTAATCACGGTTGCCTCCTCACTGGGCTTGCAGCTACTACCTGCTCCTCCTCCAGCCCTTTCTCGTCACAGCAGCTTGAATAATCCTTTCAAAACGGAATTGGAGATCTGTTCTATGCCAAAACTGCCCATTAGCGACACATCTCACCCAAGCCAGCGTCTTCGAAGTGACCCAGGGGTCACAACCCATGTTCTCTTAGACCTCATCTCCTCTCCTCTCCATCCCCCTTCCCTGTTCACTCTGCCCCAGCCCCACCATGAAATGTAGACCGGCCTTTTCCAGCTCTTGAATCTGGGCCCATTTAGGAAGCATGTCTACCACAAAACTAAAAGCCACCATCCTCAGTGAGGTTGCTCCTGTTTTCATGATTCTCCCCATGGTTGCAAGATGGCTGCCATGACTCCAAGAATAACATTACACTGCAGCCCCCAATATAAGAGGCAAGAAGGGGCGCTCCCCATATCCACCTCTCTCTCCTCATCAGAGAAGGAAATCCTTCCCAGAAGCTTTTCTATGACTTTCATCATCCAAACCCAGCACACATGACCACCCTTAGTTTCAAGGGAGCCTGGGAAAGGGCACGTTAGGGTCTTTGGGCCTCTAGAGTAGAAGGTAGGTGAGGTTGAGGTGAGTTTGGAAGGGATGCTATCTAGGCAACTAGTAAGGTTTGCCAACAGCCTTGCTTAAGCAGTCTCAGAAGTGGAGCACTGCAGAGCCTACACAGTGGAGGAGTCCAGGCCAGCCTGTGAGAGGGGCCAGGCAAGGCCAGAGTTGGCATGGTCTGCCCAAGTTTCCCTAATTAACTAGGGGAGAGGCAGCCTGTGCCGAAGTCTCTCATGGCCCAGTCTAGCACCCTCAATCCAGTTCCCATAAGTCCTACTCCATCAGAAGTAAGGGGGGAAGTTCTGGAAACAGCCCATGAGGCAAACGTCATAGGTCACAGCTGCTTCCCCTTCAACAGAAGTGCAATAGAAGTGCAAGGACAGAGATAGAACACTTGGCTGTGAATAACAATCACTCCTTTGATCAAGCCCTGCATTTTTTGCAATGCTTGTGGTCCTCTCTGAAGTCAGCAGCACATTGACTGAGGCAGGAAGGCTGCGGTGCCAATCACCCACCCACAATATCCACCCGGAGCGATTTTCTTCCTAGTTCATTTCCCCTCCTTTTGCCACTTGATAAAATATAGTACAATATTTTTTCCTGGAAAGGACAGCTGTTTTATCAGTATTACAAAGCACCTTCAATTTGAACTCAACTTGTAACCACAGCCAAAGACTATTTTGCTTTTAGTCACTATTATGTGGAATGTTATTCATTACTTTTTTTTCCAGCAATATGTTTTCTATCAATGTGTATCTTTGATAACTCTTTTTTCTTAACATGAATGAATTTCTCTCTACCACAAATATTATGTGAGTAGACAACAGGCATGCTAAATTCGAGTGTCTTTGACTTCTTGGGAAAGAAAAAGCAAAAGAGAATTGAATTAACTCTCTTTTCCCTGGGTCCATCCCTAAGACTTGCAGAAGCCCAACCTTCTCCACTCTTTCCCACCCTCACCTGCCTAATGAGAATGAAATTCCACAGGCTCAAGAGGGCACAGTAGATCTGTGTGGGCATCCCAAGCTTTGGGTGCTGGGGTCTGGGATGGAGAAGAGTCTGTAACTCTGGACAGCAGCACCAAGTATCACCCCTGCTCCTGCCACGTGACTGGTTACAAGCATGAGGAACACATGGGGTCAGGCTCTAGATGCAGGCTGTCATTTTTAGAATGGGTAACCTTGCAAAAGTCACAGAGCCTCAGAGATCCTGGGTGAGCCCTAGTGCCTATCTCTGCAGAGTGAAATCACCCTGCAGGCTTGGGTGAGAGCTGCAGTCTCTCCTTGCCAGTGTGCTTGCCCAACTCTGAAGTACTCTCTGCATGGGAGCTGTGGTTGTTGTTCAAGAGAAGCAGAGTCCCCCAGCTTGATCACTGCTCTCAGGACCTTACAGTTTGGGAAGGAAGGCCAGAAATCCTTCTCATCCACAAGGCCCTGGTCTCATGGTGCCTCCTCCAGGAAGCCTTCCTTGTCCCTCCATACCTGCTCTGTGCCCAGGCAGCACCTGAGTCTCATGCTGCCTCCTCCAGGAAGCCTTCCTTGTCCCTCCATACCTGCTCTGTGCCTGAGCAGCACCTGGCAAGCTGCTCCCTGTTGCTCCTTTCACATTACACTTTGTGCTAGTCTGAGTGCCTCTGCCATATCTGAGCTTCCCCCAGTCATCTATGGAAGCCTGGAGCCTAAAAGCAACTTTGTGCTCAGAAAATACTAGCTGGCTTCATGGAGACACCCAGGGCACAGACACAGGGAGCTGTTTCTAAACAACAATGCAAAGTTTAACTTGCCAGTCTGGTTCATGGCAACTGCAGAGCTGAAAGTGGGTCTCCTGAGTGGCATGAGCACTCTTTCAAAATGCAGCTCCTTCAGGAACTGCTTTAGGGGAAGGCGCAGCACACTGAGGGGCCAGGTCATGGCAGGGTGCTCTTTTGGCAAAGCTAAATCTTCCCATATCCACATCACACTGAGAACCTGTAATTAACCAGTGCCCAGAAGGCACATGGCAGTTTCCAAAGAGCTCTGGGGGATAGAAAAGAAAAACATATTTGAAACATCTAAGCTAGCAATGGATTACACCTAGAATGTGCAAGAAACTCCTGCAAATAGATAAGAAAAAGCAGGCCTAACGGGAAAATGGGCAAAAGAAAAGAACAGGCAACTTACAGAGGAAGAAAACAAAAGAACCAGCAAGTACATGAAGAGACACTCAAAAGTATTAGCAATTAGAGAAATGCTATTTAAAACAAAGATCACTGTACACATATTAGACTCACAAAAATTAGAAAGATGAGTTGTGCCAAGTGCTGGTGAAGATATGACATGGCACAACTTAGCCAAACTAGACATCCTGTGCCACAAACAATTCCACTTCCAGGTTTACAGTCCACAGGAATTCCCACAGTGGCCTACATGGTGACTTAGAAGGTCATTCTGCAGGATCACTGTATTCCCTTCAAACCAAGGCTCATTCCACTGTGAGACACGCCAGTATTTTATGTAACACTAAGAAAGGAAAAACAATGAAAAAATCCTCTCCCGTCAGAGACTTTTATACAATTGGAATTCAAAAATGCCTATTTTGAATCTTTTAACCTTATTGATATGGGTTTTTTTTTCAAATCATTTTTCACCCTTAGGCATATATAGAAAGAAAAATAGAAGTAAAGCAAATTGAGTGAGTCTTTTAGCTCTCCCTCACATCCCAAGCCCAGCTCTCTGAATCACCTTCTGACCCAGAAGTTATCAGTGTCCATCTTTACCCACACAGCACTGCCTTCAAGAGGGTGATCATGAAGCATTTCTTCAGCATGCTCCACTATCACCTCCTGATATGCTTCCAGGGTACAGTCACCCCTTGAGCCAGTTCCAACATTAATACTGATAATGTTTGTGCAGGGCAGGCAGTAGCAACTGTCACGACTGAAGATGGCAAGCACAAGAAGCCACCCAGTGTGAGATGTTAAAATAATCAACAATGTGCATCTTCGAATCTCTAAGACATGGTGTTTGTGGATTTGGTAGCCATCTGGGAATGACAGTGATATAGTTTTGATTTGTGTCCCCTCCCAAATCTCATGTTGAATTGTAATGCAATGTTGAAAGTGGGGCCTTGTGGGAGATGACTGGATCATGAGGGCTGATATGGTTTGGCTGTGTCCCTACCCAAATCTCATCTTGAATTGTAGCTGCCATAATCTCCACGTGTCATTGGAGGGACTTGGTAGGAAGTAATTGAATCATGGGGGCGAGTTTTCCCATGCTGTTCTCATGAGAGTGAATAAGTCTCACGAGATCTGATGGTTTTATAAAGGGCAGTTCCCCAGCACACGTTCTCTTGCCTGCCACCATGTGAAGAAGGACATCTTTACTTCCCCTTCCACCATAATTGTAAGTTTCCTGAGGCCTCCCCAGCCCTGTGGAACTGTGAGTCAACTGAACGTCTTTCCTTTATAAATTACACAGTCTCGGGTATGACCTTATAACAGTGTGAGAACGGACTAAAACAGGGGCGGTTTTCTCCCTTTTGTGCTGTTCTGGTGATAGAGTTCTCTTGAGATTTGGTTGTTTAAAAGTGCGTGGCACCTCCCCTTGCTCTTCCTCTTCCTCCTGCTCCAGCCATGTGAAGACATGCCTCCTTCCCCTTTACCTCCCACCATGACTGTAAATTTCTCGAGGCTTCCCCAGCCCCCATGCTTCCTGTACAGCCTGTAGAACCATGAACCAATTAAACCCCTTTTATTTATAAATTACCCAGTCTCAGGTATTTCTTTATAGCAGTCTGAGAACAGACTAACATAAATGGGGAAAATGAAGCAGAGACACGCCCTGGAGCTCTGTGTAGCAGCTAGAAGCACTGGACAGAGGGCACACACACACAACTGTTCATGTAAATCAAAACGGTAATTTCCACAAAACTTACTGGAACAGTTGCTTATATGGAGGGAGGATAAAAGGAGAAGAGAGTGGAGAGAAAGTGGAGTAACTACATAAGTAATTAACAAGAACGACAATGACAAAAACAAGAAAGGGATCTTGCAAAAGTTGAGAGGTCACATGTTACACTCATTTAATACTCACAACTCCTACCATCTGTAGTGCAGAGATAGGGAAACCAAGGATCTGAGAGAGTGGAATGGGGAATCGAGTCCAGGAGAGAGAGACCTCCCATTTATGAGCACCTACTGTGTACCGGATTAGCCTCATGATACGCTTAGCCTCGCGACACTGCCAAGGCAGAGAGATTGCCCTCACTTTACAAGGGCAGACACTAAGGTTCAGAAAGGGGAACTCTCTTGCCTGGGGACCCACAGCTTATAAGAACCAGCTGAGATTTGAGCCCAGGTGTGAGGCTCCAAAACTTGTGATCTCTCCATGATGTGCCTTTTTCTCCGTGTACCTATCAAAGTTTCAGGCCAGAAAAGGGAGGCAGAAGAAATCCCAAGGAACTGGAACCCAGGGCCATACCTGCAAGAAGTAGAGAGGCTCTGCCATGCCTGCAAGAAGTAGAGAGGCTCTGTATATTGGGAGAACATGGGAGGGGGTGCACCAACCAGTGGGGAGGGGGGAAATCCCATCTCATGCCATGAAGCTACATGGCAGTCAGGTGGCCTTACTGGCTGCGGGTAAATGTGTGGATGAGCAGGCATGGTTGAGCTCAGCACAGGGGCAGGCTTGCTGGACAGACAATCACAGGCATCTCTGCCACACCCCCATTCTGTCTGACCTCTAGGCAAGGCACAGAGCTTCTGTCCCCGAGCCACTGTCCATCTGCCCTTCCTTCCAGCCACCCTCCTAACAAACTGATTATTTTGCTTATTTACTTGTTGTCTCTTTCTGCCCCCAAAGACTGTAAAATCCATGAGGGCAGGGATTTTTGTGTGCTTTCTCCTTTGCCACATCCCCAGTGCCTGCATGTAGTAGACCTCAGTAAAAGCTTTGTTGAATAAATGAAATCATGAAAGGCCTTATATCCCATGCCAAGGAGTGTAGTGTGCTTCCTGAGGCACTGGGGTGGCCACTGTAGGGTCTGGGTAGAGCTGAGACATTCTCAGACCTGCCTGACAGCAGCAGTGGCTGCAATGTTTAGGAGTGTAGACTTCATAGCCAGGCTGCCAGGTGTGGCCCCTGTTCCCCACACAAGCCTTGTAACCTTGTGCAAGTCACTCAATCTCAGCTTCCTCATCTGCAAAATGGGGATGAAAATAGTACCTCCTTCATAAGGTTTTGAGAGGATGAAATGAGTTCATACGTGTGGTGTTTAGGACAGTACCTGGCATGATGGTGACATAATAGTCATGTATCAGTTTTTGCTACATAACAAGCCCACCAAAATTAGTGACTTAAAACAGCAATCTTTTATTTAACTCATGACTCTGTAGTTTGGCAATTTGGGATCATCTTGATCAACTATGAGGTTCTTCTGCTGGTCTTGGCTGGGCTCACTCCTGCTCAAGTTGGCAATCAATGACCTCACTCGCATGTTGTATGGTTATCTGGCTGTAGCTGGGGTTACAGGGTACTTGGGCTATGTGTCTCTCTCAACGTCCAGCAGATCAATTCAAGCTTGTTCATGTGGTGGCAGCTGCAGTGTTTCCAAGTGCAAAAAGATAAAGCAAAGCCCAGTGTACAAACACTACTCAAGCTTCTGCTTGTATCATTTTGCAAATATGTCCAATTGGCCAAAACATATCACATGGCCAACCCAGCTTCAAGGAGTAGAGAAACAGGCTCCACCCCTTAATAGGAGGGGAAGAATTTGTGGCCATTTTTGCAATCTATGACTGCCCTTGCTATTTCAGAAATGGCAAAGGCATCTAAAGAGAACTCAGGAGGCCTCTGCTAATGACCAGATTTGACGAAAGACTGGAAGCCCTGCTGGGTGTGAGAAATGGGAAACCAGCCTGTCCCATTCCATATCCTTACTTCCCAGCCCTCTGTGATAAGAACTACTTATTTTGAGTGGCAAGTGGGCTATGCCAGAAGTAGGTTTCTGCTCTGTCTCAAATGGCCCTTGAACTTTTGGGGATGGAGGACAGAGTGCAGGCTTTGAGCAGATCTTTCAGAGAGTGGTCAGGGCTGTCCGCCTGTAGCACCCTCTGAGGGTGGCATCCCCAAGCCTCAGCCTCCGCAATCCAGTCTGTAAAAGCCTGATCTCACTTAGCTCCTTCTCAAACAATAATTTGAAATCAACGAATCCTGTGCTGACATACTCCTCCCCTATGATTACTGAGCTCTAGACATGAGGAAACAGGCATTTCTCAACCAAGCCCTCCATCAGTGATTACCATTATTGCATAATTGGGGACCTCAGAAGCAACAGAGTGCCGTGAGCTGCCAGGCCCAAGCTCCTACTCAAATGACACTCTGAGTTCAGCTGCTAGAAGACAGGAAAATGTGGCTAATTGAGACTAAAGACTGCTCTGAGTAGCTTTCTAATTTCCCACAGTTAGTTCCTTTTTATTCTGCAGTGGTGTCCTTTTGGTAACTGACTTTCAAATAATACTTGTTACATATCGTACTTAAACAGGAGTATTTCTGGCAGGGTTGAGCTATACAATGGATCTAGAAGTGGATTTCATTAAGGGAACCAGCTCTACAGATCTGAGGCACTCCCACAGTGCCAGCCACACACTAATGTTCAAGAAACATGGCCCACGAGATATGTCCACACAGTTATCAGTGTACAGAAATCGCAGCATCATTTGTGTGTGCATGCAGCAACCACACAGACGATCACAGAATTCTCACATCTTTTCTCCCATTTTTCCTGACCCTGTGAGTTTAAAAGGACAAGAAACAAATGAGGACACTAGATTCATCAAAATTGGATCATGAAGCATGTTACTGCACATCTACTATATGCCAAGCATTGGAAATACAGACATGAATACAGCAACACCTGCCTTCAAGATGTTCACAACATGGGGGCATGGATGGGGAAAACCAAAAAGCAAAAAATTATAATAATGCAGTGGGAAAGTCAACATTATAGAGATTTATACACATGTAAGATGGAGCACAGAAGAGAGTAACTCTCTGGGGGTTGAGGAAGTGAAAGTCAAGTTGAGTCCTGAAGGATGCCTAGAAGTCAACCTGGTGAAGAGGAGGCTAAGACATTCCAGTTAGAGCAGTAAACAAATGCTGCCTACTGCATGAAAGGAAGAGGTTTTCCAGGACCCATGTGTCAAGGGTATATAGCAGAGTGTGGACTAACCTCAAGTCCCCAGCCTTGACTCGGCATCCGTAGTTTTCATGCTTGTGTGCTGTCCAATTGTTTGGCGAATACGTTCACTTCTGTGCTTCCGTGGAAGCTTTCATGATATCCTCTCGGGAAATTGGCTGTCATTGCTCCAACCTCATTTGGATTCTTATTTTAGAATTGCCACTGGAGTCCATTTGTAAGCCATATAATGCTTTTGTTTTTACAGGAATACATTGTTTTTATCCCAGGTGCTATATTCCTTAGCACGACTATCCATTTTGTCACTAAATTTGGCTCTAAAGAATTTGGAAGCATTTCCAACATTAAATGTACCCTCAAAGTTGACGATGGCCACTGCACTGAGCATGTTCAAAGAAATGTGCTCTTGTAGGAAGAGGGTACATCTCAGTCTGCCCCCTTCCTCACCTCTGCCCAGGGGAAGGGAACCTCCATTTTCAGCTACTCTGGGCAGGGTGCCTGGTGCTGGAAGACCAAGGACTATGTCTGTAGGTGGCACTTGCCCTCCATTCATTGAGATTATTAAGCTGATTCTGTCACCACCTCTGCCTTGAGGACTCAGCCAACTTATTCACTCTCATCTCAACATGCTCATTTTCACTTCAGATTCTTGTAGCACAAGGCCTGCCAGAGGAGCCTAAAACATCCCACGGTTTGAATTGAGAGTGAGGGAGCAATAGGAGACTCTGTTTACTTTGACAGACCACATACTGATTAAGATGCAAGCAATGTGGAATGTTTGTTTTTAAAAGTCTGATCATTCATTAAAAGCCATACCTTGTATACGGTCAGTGCCAGGGAAAGGAACAAAGCACTTTCCATTAAAAACGTCTGCAAAATCCTTTTTAAGAAGGGAGCAAGATTCTGAACCTAGATAGACAATGGGGACCAAGAGCCCATTTCTAAACCAGCATACTAGTCACAAGCTTCTCCTCCTTCGGTGCATTGAGCACCTGCCTTCATGTACAGAGGAGCCTCCCCCACCCGCATGCCACCTCTCTAACACTGGTATGTAAGCCCCCAGTCCAGAACCCTCACCTCAAGGAGGAAAACGATAGTTCTACAATGTCCACTTCGGCTCTCAAAATGACATGCTGTGAACTATTGAAAACAAAACCCCAGAACCACACAGGGCATCACAGAGAAAGACTGGCATTTCCAAGCTGGGGACTGCAGATTGAGGCGCCTTTGTGAGGTCTACAGTTCCTGCTCCCGAGGGCAACCAGGGTGGCTGGCTGCCCTGCTTTCCACGGAAGCCGGCAAGCAGTGTGACACTGTCACTCACCAAGAAAAGTCACTTCCCAAAATACCACACGCTGCAGGTAAACGGAAGAAAGGTCAGAATGATGTAGGTGTGTATGCTATAAACCATCTCGTACATAAAAATTGCCTAATTACTGGGGAGATATGAAAAAGCATACATTACTCCTCAGAGCGGCTAACCCTCGGGGCTGGATAGGAAGCGAGGCACCTCTCAGAGCAGCTCAAATACATCAGACCTCAGGCCTCCTCTAGTTGCAGAGAAAATGCCAAAATTCCTTATGCCCCCACCCCTATCACATGACTACATATGAAGCAATCTGTGAAAACAGCATGAAAACGTCATATAAACTTGAGTCTTTGTATTCATTTCATACTTAAATAATGTGACTAATCATTGTTTTTTACCCTTTGTCCTTGAATTTTCATTACGAAGATAGAAAAGATATAAATTTCATCCATTAGGTTTGGAAGCATACATAGTATGCTATTTGAATGAATTACATTTTGTTGACTTCCATCTGTTCAGTCAGATTTTGAAATAAGGTGAGTGAAAATCACTTCCTCCATTGTCTCTTGTTCTTTTGCTTGGTATCTAATCTATGCCACCCCAACTCTGCAAATATGGGTGCTTTATCATTCAAAGATCAAACCCATTTTGAAGTGATACAGTTCTTTTAAAATCATTTTGTAATTCATTTGTACCCCCCCCCCAAAAAAAATCATTTGTTGAGTGTCCACTATGTTCTAGCCATTGAGCATCAAAGAGTAAGTCAGCAGACAATTATTGTTCCAGTATTTCCATGAGTTTGTCGGGGCAATATAACATATATCATTATAAAAACAGTTGTAAAAGAGGGAGCAGATAGGAGAGACTCCTCACCCAGAGTGACAGGATTGGGTAAGGCTTCCCAGAGGAAGTGATACCAGACTCTTAAGGAATTAGTAGGAATTAGTTAAATGGAAAAAAGAAGAAAGGGATTTGGGGGCAGAGATTGTGCCACGTGCAAGGCTTGATAGAGAGAGCAGCTCACTTGAAAACCGCAAGTCATGTCTTTAAGAGGTATCACATCGATATAAACTGTGAGTGGCAAGTCCCTTATTTCTAGTTGGTTTTCTGTGCAATAAATAGAGGACCTTCTTGAATTTTCCTCCTTTTTCCCCTTAAGGTATGTGTGTGAATCAATGTCGCTAAGTTTATTGTATCTTTGTTTTGGAAGACAGGCAATATTAGAAAGAACATATATGCCAGGGTATCAGAGGCTTCTAGAGAGATGAATGGGAGTTAAAGGACTTCTGGGAGCAGAGAAGCTCCTGGAAAAACCTGGCAAAAGAAGGATCAAAGGCCATAGGAAGTGACTCTGACTATCACAGAAAAAATGGTAGATGCAAAATCCATCAGAGGGCTTGAATTCCACAGTCCCGTCTCCCTGAATGCGTGTTTGTGTGGCTGCAAACACACACAACTAGGGGACATTGGGGGAGGCTCTTGGGTCATTTACGCAGGCAGACGGCTGACTAGACCAGTGACAGTTGTTGCATGGCCTGGGAAGAAAGCCCAGGAATAAGGGCCACTTCATCAAAAAGGAGTAATTGCAGACTGGAGGCTGAGTTGTCTACATCACAGGCATTGCCAGGATGCTGGTCACAGAAACAAGGGCATCCCCACGATTCCACCTGCCCCCTCAGGAGAGGAAGTGTCTGTAACTATGTGGGAGGGGAGTGACTTTGCCCTCTTGAGGTCTTCCAGAAGTGCTGCTTATTTGTGGTGCCCACTCACATAATGCGTAATGCAACTATCATCTAGCACTTTCCATTCACTGGAATGTCTTTTTTTTTTTTTTTTTTTTTTTTTGAGACAGAGTCTCGCTCTGTCGCCCAGGCTGGAGTGCAGTAGCACAATCTCAGCTCACTGCAACCTCTGCCTCCCGGATTCAAGCAATTCTCCTGCCTCAGCCTCCTGAGTAGCTGGGACTACAGGCGCATGCTGCCATGCCCAACTAATTTTTTGTATTTTAGTAGAGACTGGGTTTCACCGTGTTGCCCAGGCTGGTCTCCAACTCCTGAGCTCAGGCAATCCGCCTGTCTCGGCCTCCCAAAGTGCTCGGATTACAGGCATGAGCCACCGTGCCTGGCCCTGGAATTTCTAAATCTGTAGTAACTGCATTGTTTTCTTGATTTCTAGATTTCCTGTATTTCCATTTCCCCAAAGAAAAGGGAAATATAACAACTGGAACTCTTCCAAAAAGTCAATTACCAAAGGGAAATTCCTTATCAAATTCATCGATTATGCCAACGCACTAGTTCCACACTCAACCAGTCTCTCTTAAAAATGAGTGAGATAGGCTAGCTGCTTTGTGATCACAGAAGAAATGGAAGGCCTGGGTCCCATGCAAATGAACTCTCGGTCCCAGGTGGGAAAACGAGATTTCACAAAGGAAATAACAGCACACAACAGAAAGCATCCAAAAGCCTGAATTGTATGAACTGAACTGGAGATCTAGTCACCAGATCTTTATTGAGCATTTATTTAATCACTGGTTCATCCATCTCTCTCTCTCCCAGTGTTTACCAAATGCCTTCTCGGTGCCAAAAAATCATGGGGAATACAAAGGGGAAACAGAAGCAAAGTGTTTCTTGCTTAGGGAGAGTAAGAAGTGGAGACATGACTGCAATGTTAGATTGGCATTTCAGAGGGCTGCATGTATGGTGCCATGGAAATTTAGAGGAAGGAGAGCACCACCCACCCTCACTTTAAACAGGGTAGATGTTATGTGGGTTAAGTATTCCTTCCAGACCTTGAAAGATAGGGAGGACCTGCAGAGACCCCTGATTCTCAGGACAAATCCTGGAATCTTACCAGTCCCCGATCTAGGCATACACAGTCCTATGGCGGCTTCACACTGGAGACGTCCGTGACATGCCTGGCAATGACTCGAACATCTACGGGAGCTGCATGTGTAGTGAGAAGAGCAGTCTTGGACTCGCTCAGAAGGACCTGGTTGGATTCCAGACCTACTGCTGGCTTGCCAGGAGACCAAGATGCAGTGATGTATCACCCCGACGCCCCTGCAGGACTGAAGTGTCTTCCTCCAGCTGTTGGGAACATGGGCACTGACTGATGAGAGTTGCTCAAGAACTGCCCTTGGTGGAAGAGAGCTGCTTTAACTTGGGGCAACCCATATCTAATAACAGTCCATATGGGGAAAGGGGGCATAAAGGTTCTACCCTGTGCCTCAATTTGGGACTTTGCTGAAGGGCCATACCAGTTCAAGCTTTCTGGGATTGGCCGAGGCCTTTCTTGTGACTGCCCTATGATTTAATTTCTCCCTCTGCACAGCCCAGCTTCCCTCACCCCCCCGCATAGGCAGGGGTGCGCTGGTACTGATGGCACCAGCTGGTGAGAGCCGATTCCGTGCACCTCTTCCCAACGCCACATTCAGTGACATCAAGTTGGTAGCTTAGAAATAGGCCATGGTGGGAGAATTTACACTAAAACTGGCGAACTCCACAAATCAAGATCCCCCAACCCCCACGCCAGAGGATTGTTACTCATTCAGCAGCACACGGCTGTCTACAGCTGTGAATCTCAAGGCACTCCTCAGCAAACTTCAACACGAGAGTCCTTCCCATTTCAGGGTCTATTTCCTGGCGACCCAACTAAAGACACCAGATGACCTTAGGTGAGATGTATCTGCAAATCAATGTCGTCACAACAGCTGTGACTTTGGATATTTCACTTAATCTCAATGAGCCTCAGTTTTCTCATCTCAAAGTGAGAGATGGGGCCTGGATCTATGTGTTTGGGGGCTGTGCTAAGTGGATGCTGAGTGCTCAGGGCATCTCTAAGTTCGTGGAAAGGATAACGAATCTCCATGTGGCCTGAGAAGTAAGCATTAGAGGCCACATCTATCAAACAGGATAAACCTCTCAGGTGGCTCTGAGGAGTCAATGAGACCCGGGAACAAAAAAGCTCCTACTTCAGTGCCTAGCCCGGTAAACCCTCTCTACAAATGAATGCAAAATGCTGTGATACATCAAATGTTCCCGGACTGTGGTCCCAAGAGGGGAGGATTCATTACTCACCCAGAACCTAGTGGCTCAAAAATGTGTCAAATGATTCGATGAAACAGTCCAGGTCTGTCTCTTTGCCTAGCAGAACACCGTGCGGAGAGAAATGATGGACCAACCAATTCAAACGTACGATTTTCACTCCCATTTTTTCTCTGTTGCCCCCATAAACACAAGGACAAGCTTTTAATGGCCAAAGAGTTGAATGAAACCACCTCTTTGGAAGCATTCTGTTTTGCCTACCAGGGTTAGGCTACTGGCTCGTGCACAGAAAAGGCTCTGCCTTGGGTTTTGGCATTACTCTCTTGCTTCACGGAGCAGATTAGTCTTACCCCTATCTACCTCCATCCAGCTACAGTTGAGGGCTAATTGTTACCTTGGAGTGTGTTTGCTGCTGCGGTTCTTTCCTTGTGGAGGGTAATGAAGAGGATTTCTAGTAACCCAAGATGCAGAATCATGCCTTTCTTGGAAGCAGATGAAAGGCATTTGTCTTTAGCATTCTGTTGTGCACCTTACTGATTCCCAAATTACGTGTTCGGGAATGCAATCTGAGACATTGCAACCGTGTAGCTGTTTGGCGTGCACTTTCCTGAGCTCTGTCTCCTATCATTTGATAATTAGAAGCAGTTGCATTTTAGGTGGGGCTTGGCAAGCAGAAATATAAGACGCCCAGTTAAATCTGAATTTCGGATGAATAATGAACACTGGTTTTAGTATAAGGATGTCCTAGGCAATATTGGGGACATATTTATACTAAAAAATTCTTCGTTGTTTATCTGAAATTCAGATTTAGCCAGGCATCTGCTATGGTTTGAATGTTTGCATCCCCTCCAAAATTCATGTTGAAACTTAATCCCCATTGTGGCGGTATCAAGAGGAGGGGCCTTTTGGGAAGTGATTGAAACAAGAGGGCACGGCTCTTGTGAATGGAATTACATGCCCTTATAAAGAGGCTTTCGAGAGCTGCCTGGCCCTTTTGCCCTTCTGCCACGTGAGGACAACATATTTGCCGCGTGCCATGTGAGCACACCAGGGAGGAGGCACCGTCTCAGAAGCAGAGGATGAGTCCTCACCAGACACCAAATCTGCTGGCACCTTGGTCTTGAACTTCCCAGTCTCCATCATTGTGACAAATAAATTTCTATTATTTATAAACTACCCAGTGTAAGGTATTTTGCAGCAGAAATCAACTAAGACAATGTTCTGTATTTTATTTGGCAACCCTAACTTTAGCAAAATTCAAGAAATCAAAGAGTAAGAGAAATTCGTGAGGTTCCACTTGAAGCAGCTCTGGCCATGTTCTTTATTTTGTGTTTGGAGGGATGGGCATCACTGTCAATCATGCACCCTTGCCAACTCTAATCCTTCCGGCTGGTGGGGAGGGGCATATACAAGAGATGAATGATGGCAACATTTTACTGACTTGAAATTACAACTTCCTACCTTTGAAACATCATGAATTTTAGAGGTATTCCTGTATCCTGCAGTAAGAAAAAAAGTGAAGAAAAAAGTCCCCCTAAGCTTCACATACATAGAACACAACTTCTGCCATCTGGAATGTCTCCTAACTGACCTCAATTACTGCCCCATCAGTAGTTCCTGCCACTTTATCCACCATATCTATGTTCTGAAAATGGCAGGGATCTATCAGTCAAGGTAAGAACCTCCGCCCTTTTGCACATTGGTTTATTTCTGAATTTGGTGCCTAACTTTGCAAACAAGGATGGAGAATTATGTTATGAGTAAGAGCGGAGAAAGGGAAAGAGAGAGAATCTGAAACTGTGCAGACACAGGACTTATCCCCTCTGCTATAGACAGAAAATGCTTGATGGATGCCCGCCTATGTTCCTATACCAAATGCCAGACGCCAGAAGAGAGGCATGGAGTGCACCCCAAAGTTCCTGTATCTCAGTTGACTGTGGCAGCAGTGATAGCATAGCTCACCCTTCTACCACCAAGGCTTATTATACCCAAGAGAGCTACAAAATGAGAAAGTCCATGGGTAATTATAAAACAAGAAGATATCTTTCCATGAGCCACAAGGGAATTCAAATCTTATTACTTAACATGCATGCCATTTAGGCCATGATCTGACACCAATAACTTATTACTTTAACGTCTTATTGCATAGGTGTGGAAGCCACTCACGTTGGTCACCACGTATACTTGCTCTGGGAACAGAGCAGCCTAGGTCATGGAACGTGGAAAAGAGACAAATCCTTGTGATTTTTTTTCCCCGAAGATGTTATTTTTTCTTTTAGGGCAGTTTTAGGTTCACAGCAAAATTAAGAGAGAGGTGCCTGCCCCTTGCCTCCTGCCCCCACACGTGTGTAGCCTCCCTGTCCCCCGCCATTATCCACTTCCCCTATCAGAGTGGTGCATTTGTTACAACTGACAAACCTCACTGACACATCATTATCATTCGAGGTCCACAGTGTACATTAGGGTTCACTGTCAGCACTGTACATTTTGATGGGTTTGGACAAGTGTATAATGACATGTATTCTTCATGATAGTATCAGCCTTGTGATTTTTAAGCCACAGATTTTGGAATTGTTTGTTATTGCAGTAGGACTTAGCTCACACTAATACAATCAGGGTCGAAAATATTTTGGAGTTACAAGGGCCACGCTGCAATGGCTGTACATGGTATCAAGTCAGATATTATGGCCACAGGTATAGCTGTGAAGAGGGTGGCTCTGGAGCCATGCGAGTTTGGGCTCAGATACTACTGTACAACTTACTAGCTATGACTTCAGGCAAGTCACTTGACCTCTTTAAGCATCAGATTCCTAGAAAATCCTAGCACTCCTGTCACAGGGTTGCTAATGGAGATTAAATGACACAATGTGCATAAAATAGCACAGTGCCTGGAACATAGCAAGCTCCCCATAAAAGATAGTTAATATTAGTGCTTCATAATTTGACTACTAAAAGATGGAGGTTCTAATATAAGAGTCCCCACAGTAATACATTCAGCAATCTCTGCTTCAAGTTTCCAAAGGTGAGTTCACAGCATCTTAGGTCTTCCGGTTCCACTTGAACTTAAATACCTATCACTGACACCTCCGTACTGTGACATCTCCAGTTAACTTGCACCTCACTGGGCCTAGTTCTACCTTCTCCAGTGACTCTGAAGAGTAGTGCTCTTCTCTCCCATGACAAACTTTTGAATATCTGTAGACACTGGCCTTCTCCACCACATTCCCCATGACCACCTCTGTGTGCCTCTCTAGATGTCCCAGTTTTCCCACTTCCTTGTGTAACGGGTTGCTTAACCATTCTCCATGCTGCCTGCCCTCATATGGAGCCACCTCAATTCTTCCAGGTCCATACAAACGCGGGCACCAAGATGAGGTCCACTGGGTGCAGAGAGAGCGCATGGGCTAAGCAGCTTCCACTCAGCCTAGGAAGTGGCGATCAACACAAGCCTCCTGCTCTTTCCCACGCGATCTGCTGCTAGGCCACGTCTCCTTCAGCCTATTCTTGGGTAACTGCTATTCTTTTTTCTTAATATAAATGTTTGGCAGATTGATTTCATTTTCTAGTTTTCCTCATCTCCCAACCATTCATTCATTTATTCAACAAATATTTCTCCTGCACAACCACGTGTAGGAGCCAGACACTGTGCTTGGTACAGAGGCTAAAAAGATCAAGAGACAAGAGGTTCACAGGCTGCTGAGGGAGACTGATTTGGAAACAGAAACATCCTCCAGAATCTTCTGACTCTTGATATCATGCAAAGTACCAACCATTTCATCTGCAAGCATGATGAGCCTGACTTCAATGTCGATATGGTTTGGCTGTGTCTCCACCCAAATCTCATCTGGAATTGTAGCTCCCATAATTCCCACATGTTGTAGGAGGGACCCAATGGGAGATAACTGAATCATGGGGGCAGTCTCTCCTGTACTGCTCTTGTGGTAGTGAATAAGACCCATGAGATCTGATGGTTTTACAAGGGAAAATTCCTTTCACTTTCTCATTCTCTGTTGTCCGAGCCATGTAAGATGTGTCTTTTGCCTTGTTCCGTGATTGTGAGGCCTCCCCAGCCACGTGGAACTGTGAGTCCATTAAACCTTATTACCCAGTTCAGTCTTGAGTATGTCTTTATCAGCAGTGTGAGAACAGACTAATGCAGGTGTCTTCACATAGAAATGTGATGAAAGTGTGGAAATAAGGACTGAGCACCCACAGCAGAGTGGTGACTCCTCTGGATGACTGCGTCCTAGCTACAACTCCGCCTGAGGCTACCACGCCAAGATTCTGCACTTTTTCCAGGCCCTTTGGTCTTGTTAAACATAAACTTTCACTCCTTTTATTCCTCCTAAGTACTAGCAAAGTAAATAAACTTTCACTCTTTTTATTCTCTCCTAAGGGAGAGAAGGAAGGAGGAAGAAAGACAGAAAACTTAAAAAAAACAAAGAGGAAGAAGGAAAGATTTAGGTTAGCATCATATATTTAAATTCGTAAACCCAGAATATTATAGGGCATTGATGCTTGAAAACAAGTAGAATATTTTCCCATTTCAGGTCTCTGACATTCTTTACATTTTCCGTGATGACTCAGAAATCCCTACCAGCGTTTCGGCCATCACACACCAGCACACTCCAGCTATCCCTAGTGTGCAACAGCCCAATGCTTGGACACCTGGGTTCTTCTGAACTGCGTAACTATCCTCCTGACATGCCCAAAGCTCAAGAGAGCTGTGAGCATCCCTTAAGGAAGTATTTTCCTTTGAAGAAAACGGAAACAAATTAGCAGGCAAATAGTTCTGCCGGTCTTTTCATCTAGCAACGTTAACTCAGTGCCTGGCAGAGTGTGAAAACCCAATAAATATGTTAGGTAAGTGCATTGTGATCGATAAGTAAATACGTTAAATAAATATATTTTTGAGAAGAGGAGAGGATGGAAGAGGAATAACTGACCTAACAGAGCACAAGCAGCCCTTGGAGGGCTCTCCTGAGTGACATGGCCCTCCAGGTTCCTCTGGGAGCTGGCGACAGAGCACAGGGTTGAAAATAAGGGGGCTCACTTGGACCCTAGCCTTCCTTCCCCACTCAGCAAGGCCTAACCCTCCAAAATCTTATTAAAACATCTCTAAAAATGCTGAAGGATAAAACGAAAACAGCTCAAAAAAATAGAATGAAAAAACAAAGAGAAAAAAAACAGGAGACAAGTGCAACAAATAATTGCTGAGAGTTCTGGGAACACAGAACAGAGAAGCTGGAGGGGAGAAAATCATCAAAGAAATAATACAAGAATACTTCCCAGAACTGAAAAGCACAGTGTGCTGGTCTGAAAGGGCCACTGAGTCAAAACCCATCACAGGAAAGTCTGAAACAGCCTCCTCTGTGGTCACCCTGCTACAACTCGTATTCCTCTCCAGTCTGTCCTCCCGGAGCCGTGTCAAGCAGAGCCTCTCACCCCTGCGAGTGTCACTTTCCAAGGGCTTTTCATTTCAAATAGGATAAAATCCAAACTCCTTTCGGTAGCCCCGCGTGATATGGCTTCTGCTGGACTCTCAGACTTCCTGCCTGGCACTCCTTCCTCACCCACTCCAGGCACACGGTGCTCTCTGTTCCTCCCACACGCCAACCACAGGTCCTTTCCACCTGCTTCTGCCTCCATCCTCTGTCTTCCCCAGGAGCTTCTTCTTTCTTGCCTCTAGGCCTCAGCACTCACATCGCCTCCTCAGAGAGATCTTCCCTAGTCACTCTAACATAGCACCTACAGTCCAAAAAACATTCCTCAATTTCCCTTTTCTGTTTTATATTCATCGTATTTGTCACTGACTGAAATTATTGTATTTATATATTTCTTATCTGTTTTCCCCCTACCAGGTTATAAGCTCCATAAGGTGAAAACCTTGTCTTATTCACTGCAGTATCTCTGGAGTGCAGAATAGTGCCAAAGTAAGCATTCAATATTTGACAAATAATTGAGTTACCGACACAACAAATGACAGGAAGCCTCATGAAGGTGCATGGCCATGAAATGTTACAACAGAAGGACAAAGAGAAGATCCTAAGAGTTTCAAAGTGGAAAGGGCATCAGAATGCACTAAGCTTCCCCCTAGGCAACATTAAATGCTAAAACACAATGAGCGGTGCAACATCTTTTAAAAATCTGAAGGAAAATAATTTTCAAACCAGGCTGCTACACCTAGCCAAACTATCTAACAGATGTGAAGGTAACTCAGATATTTTCCGACATGCAAGGATTAAAAATAATAGCTTCCTATACACCTTTTTAAAGAAGCTTCTGCAGGATGTACTAGTGCAAAGCAAGAGACAAAATCAGGAAAGAAGCTACAGAAATCGGGAACGGGAGATACAATACAGCAAAGTGGTAAAGAGAAGTCCAAAATTATGGTGAGGAGAAGCTTTAGGTGAAGCTCTGCACAGGATCCCAAAGACAACTTGATATCAGGTGGAACAAAAAGAAACACTCCAGAAGGGAGGCATCCAATTTAAAAACAAATTGATGAATTTTCTGATATGATTGAACATGTGAAATAAAAAACTACTGGTGGGTGTTATAATAGATCTGATGGAATAACTAAATAGTCAAAAATATGTAAAAAAACTCAGAAAAACATTAATGAGGAAACTTTTAATTCCAACAGAAGCAAAAAGTTTTACCAAAAAAGGAAACGACATCACAATACACTGAAATAAGTAATATCTACCTAGTCGAAACAATGTAAACACTGACTACCAATGTATCTAAAAATACATAATTGTACGAAAGGATAGGGGAAGGAGAAGAGTACAAGAGAGCTAAAATCTCATCTATCATAATAAGAACTCAATACTTCAGTTTTAAAATTGATAAATAGTAAATTCGTCAATGTGACAGCAAAACACAAAACTCAAAAATTGTATTTCTTTACACTAACAATGAATCTATGGAAACTGAAATTAAAAACAATACCTGCCAGGCACGGTGGCTCACACATGTAATCCTGGCACTTGAGGAGGCCAAGGTGGGCAGATCACCTGAGGTCAGGAGTTCGAGACCAGCCTGGCCAACATGGTGAAACCCCATCTCTACCAAAAATACAAAAATTAGTCGGGCGTGGTGGCGGGTGCCTGTAATCCAGCAACTCTGGAGGCTGAGGCAGGAGAATTGCTTGAACCTGGGAGGTGGAGGTGGCAGTGAGCTGAGATCACACCACTGCCCTCCAGCCTGGACAACAGAGCAAGACTCCAACCCCTCCCCCCACAAAAAAAAAAACACAAAACCATTTACAACTGCTTCAGAAAAAAGTTAAATTTTTAGGTATACACTTAACAAACTAAGTACAGGATTGGAATATTGAAACTCAAAGACCTAAACAACAACAACAACAACAAAGTATTGTGTTCATAGATCGAAAGATTTAACACAATAAAGATGTCAGTTCTCCCAAAATTGTCTGTAGTTTCAATACCATTTTTTGTAGACCTAAATTTCATTCTAAAATTTGTACAGAAAGGCAAAAGTTCTCGAATAGCTAAACCAATCTTTAAAAATGACCAAGCGGGAGGAATCTAATACCAAAGCTCACTATATAGCTACAGTAATCAAAACAGTGTGATACTGGCAGATCAGTGGACATAGAGCTAGCTGAATAGAATAGAAAATCCACAAATAGACTCATCTACAAATATGTCTAACTAATTTTTTCTGATGGTGCAAAATCAATTCAGAAGAGGAAGAAAAGTCTCTTCAAAAAATTGTTCTGAGGCCAGGCGCGGTGGCTCACGCCTGTAATCCCAGCACTTTGGGAGGTCAAAGTGGATGGATCATGAGGTCAGGAGTTTGAGACCAGCCTGGCCAACATGGTGAAACCCTGTCTCTACTAAAAATACAAAAATTAGCCGGGCCTAGTGGCGCACGCCTGTAATCCCAGCTACTTGGGAGGCTGAGGCAGGAGAATTGCTTGAACCCGGGAGGCGGAGGTTGCAGTGAGCTGAGATTGCGCCACTGCACTCCAGCCTGGGCAACAGAGCGAGACTCAGTCTCGGAAAAAATAAAATAATAGTAATAATAAAATTGTTCTGAAACAATTGGACATTCATAGGCAAAAAGCAGAATCTTGACTCGAAACTCACGGCTTATATATATATTTTAAAAATACCCTCAAAATAGATCAAAGCCTTAGATGTAGCACATAAAACTATAGAACTTTTAGGGAAAATTGAAAAATCTTCAGAATCTAGGGCTAGGCCAAATTCTTAGACCAGACACCAAAAGCATAATCCCTAAAAGGCAAAGCTGATGAATTGGATGGTGCTCTCTTAACTATGGTCTTCAAAATTCAGCCCTCTGGGCAACAGATAGAACCTTCTCTAGGGAAATAGACCAGTCCAAGAGAAAAGACCTTAAGGGAATCATATGGTAGCACATGAGGTGCCTCCTGTACTGTGTGCAGTGTCAAATCCTCACTCATTCCAGACCAAGTGACGTCAGCCAACTCTGCCCAGGCTTCTACCAGGTTCCTGAAGGCCCCTCTCCTTTCCTTCTCTAGGGGTTGTATGCAATGCCTACCAGGAACATTGCATTCCACATGTGCAATTCAGGAGCATGGGAAAGTTAGCACCCAAAAGCAGGTTGTGAGATGCATTTCATAGGCTCCTCGGAAGGTCCTGCAGGATTGCAGTCGCTCGACTGACTTCATGATGCCTCCCCATGTTGGCTCTCCCTTCTTACTCCTTTGTCCTTCATTTCTCCTCCCCAGGATCACAGTCACAAATAAACTAACTGCATGTAAGCCTGTCTCAGGCTCAGCTCTCTGAAGATCCCAGGTGAAGAGATGAAGTCCTTCTAAAAATGGCCCACCTGAGAAGTTAAAAAAAAAAAAAAAAAAAAAAGACAGCTCCAAACCCCACCCCACCACACGTGCACACTCTTGGAACTCCCAATCACCTGTTTAGTGGCTGACTCATATACAAACAGACAGCTAGAGGGTCAGACAGCTGGAGGGCCCTCTTAAAAATCACACAGGAGGCAGAGATTGCAGTCAGCTGACATCACACCACTGCACTCCAGCCTGGGCGACAGAGACTCCATCTCAAAAAACAAAACAAAACAAAACAAAAAACACACGGCAGGGCTGTTCCTGCTTTGTCTTCCATAGGAGAAGCCATCAAACTCATCTCTTAGAGAGTTTCGTGACATGATTTTTAAAGCCAGTTTTATTTTTATTAAAGCCCAATTAGTTACATATACAATAACATATTAATTTTACTGCATTATAATCTTAACATGGATAAAATGACCTCTCTTGTCCTTTTCTATCAGCTTCTGGTATAGAACAAAAATCATCAGAGACCATCCAGCTGTTGCTTTGCTAAGACATGTGAAGCTCTTATACTTTCATTGATGTTGCCTCAGCCATCTACCCAAAGACTGAAAAAGTAAACCTGTATGAAAAATCCCATGTGAATATGGACTCCTAAAATGGAAACATAATTTTAGCAGAATTACCTCTACCCAGATTTTGTCTGCCAGGTGGCTTTCAGTAGGGAAGATAGCATCATCAAAGACAAAGCCTGATCACAGTTCTGGGGGTGATACAGAAAGCTAGCTATGGAAGAATGGTCAAATAGAGGGAGATGGAAAGTATTTGACCCTCTTGTGACTTTGAAAAATTTAAGATTAAATATAATTTCTAATAGCTTCTGAATGGGGCAATAGAAAAAGCCATCATTTGGAGTCTTAAAAAATCTGTAGATTTTTGAAACAGAAAAACTATTCTTTTCAAAATAGGACACTGGCAAATGGGGCAGGGTGGGGGTGGAGAGCTGTTTCAGTTGCACTGGACTGAGTCAAGGTGACAGGATGTATTTGCCCACTAGTTTCTCTCCACGTCTTCATTCCCAGGGTACTAACGATTCAGAGATAAATGTACACTGAATGCACCCTGTACCAGTCTAATTTCTTTTGACAGCCTGCATTACAAATTGTAAAAATTTTTGAGATTAAGTATCTTTGAAAATGGAAAACTGAACTAACGTTCCAATTTAGAGGAAGGGGGACTCAATGTAGAAATTAAAATCATGGTAAACTAGTTTGCCAAGGGTGGGGGAGTGTTAGAAACGGTCTTCTGACTGTAACCATAATAATAACGAGGACTATCAATTAGGCAAAGAGTGCTCTGAGCCTATGTGTTGGCTCCACTACAATTTTTTTTTTTTTAATGTCTGGCAGAATGTTTTACAAACTAAACCCAGCAAGACTATAATTCTACCAGAAGGTGCCTCAGATGGTTTTGCTAATAATTTTGATATGCTAAAATGGAGAAAAACATCATTTCAATTATTCACTTTTCAAAAACCATCAATTTTAAGTTACAATATTAAATGTCTTTCTTCCTTCCTTCATCGCCATCAACCAAATGAAACCAAACCCTGGAAGAACCCTCACCAAAAGGTAAAGGGGGTAGGCAGTGACATTTTTGAAATATGTTAGCATGCTAAAAATCTTGTCATTAATTTCTTGCCGCTCAGAAGTTGTGTCCAGTTTATGTGTAACTTTGTTTGAGGAGAGTAAGTTCCTTTAGAGAACTCGGAGGAAGCCAGCATTGCTACTGCCGCAGAGATGTAAGTGCGAACCACCATATATTGGCTTTTGTTTTAATAGCCTTTTAACCAACTTTGTTAATGGACTGAATGCAATTTAGATATGGAACTTGGCAAAAACGTAGCTTCAATTGGCTATTAAAATTTAAGAGCCAACTAAGATAGCTAATTACAAAAAAAGCTCCAGTGATAATGCTAAGCAGAATTAGTAATAGCAAATGGCAGTCTGTCTAGTCTTATTCCCATAGGGAAAGAAACTCTTAACTGAGAAGTCAACCAGACAATGTGCAGCAAACCTAATTGCATTACTGGTATTATGGCATACGAATCTGGCAGCTCCCTGGGACAAAACAGGGAATAAAATCTGCCGAACTCGAGGCAGAAAGCGACTGACCCTCGTTTACATGCCAGTTAGAGAAGATTCCAGGAAATGTTATTTCTATTCAGAGTTGATGAGTTAATGCTCTTTTACTAAGGAACATTCCTGTAAAACCCTAGTAAGGACCGAGCAGTAAGGAAACAGACCTTCCAAAAAACAGTTTCAAAGAAATAGATCCGACACCTACGCAGAATTAGATTTTTCCTTCAGATATTTAGGTCTTAAAAAAGGCAACAATAAACATCTGACTGCTAAAAAGTTGAGTTTAGAGGAGAAAAATGTTCTGCTTTTTGCTTCATTACAGATACCCTCATTATGGCATCAGCTGAAGTGCAGACTGGCTCTCCTGTGAAGATTTATCATGTGTGGTGGCCACTTTGAATTGGAGGTACTGTAGTCTTTAACATTCCCTAGTCAAGTGTCTCCCTGCTGTGCCTGTAAATGTCAGTCCAGTTTTTTCACGGCTGTGCGCACAGATTAGAAACAGCAGGAGAGCTTGCGAGTATGACTACAATACCAGTAAGGACACTTGTCTTCGTGGCACTGCTCAAGTGATTCTTGGAATGCAGGACCCTGCTGTTTTCTAATATTTACACACAACTGGAGTCATCAAGAGCAGTAAATGCAGTCTAAACGAAGCTTGCTTCTTTGTGTTAGGGACTTTACATTCAAATAGGGGTATCAACAATAACATTTAAAAAAATGCATTTTAAAAACCTTCATATTTCCCCTCAATTTTGCTGCTACAAGACCAACCAGGTATTATCATGACTGTTCATTTAGCTTGACCCTCCCTTCCAAACACTTTCTATGTGCATCACACAGTTCATTGGGAACAGCAGGTGTTTTAGATTTTTGACCTCAATTGTGTTTTTGCAGGCTGTGGTTTCTCTGACCTCTACAAGAACAGACAGGGCCTTGGAAACCATTTTGATGTAATTTCAACCACCTTTGCTTTCTGAACACTTTGCATGACATATCAGAGACTTATTTTGGGACTGTAGCACCTGGAATACAGATGGCTTCTCTTTCGAAAGTCTAGTTAGAAACTTAAAAAAAGGGAAAAAAAAAAACCCATTGCAACTGTACGCATATCTTAAGAAATGTCTAAATGACCCTACTTAAAATTATGAATGCTAAGGCACAATATTTAAAAAATGGCAAAAACTACAATTACTTTTGCATCAGTCTAATACTCTGCCATAACTGTTTCATTATCTGTCAAGGATTTCTGGACTAGAAACTTGGGGTGGGGAGGTACACAGGGATTAGATCATATACTTCTGCAATTACAATGTCAAGCAGACTGGGATGTACGTATTACTTCTCCAGTTAAACTGATTCACATGTTTGCACCAAAATGTTCCAAATAGTTAACGAAGTAAATGAAGATGTGAGGATGCTTGTGTTGGGGCAGGGGAAGGAGTAGGGAAGAACTAAAATATCCACGTCAAAGGTCTTCCTAAGAACCTTGGAGGCACATTTCTCGACCTAGAAAAGTTCAAGAAGTAAATGTACTTTTTTCTCTCTTCACCGGACAATCTAATAGAATCACTTCCCAGTTGTAACTTTCCCTGCGATACACTGTCCTAGAACTTTCGAGTCCTCAGGTTTAGCTGACCAGACCCTTCAGTGGCTCTACTTTCACTTTTAAGTACTAATACATATTGGTTCCTTATGGGAAAAGTCTACGAAAGTGTGTAGGGACCTTTCTCACATCTGAGAATTATACCAAGGACCACCACCATGAACTTCTGAACTATGATTTTTGTGTCAAGGCCAGAGAGAATATTGAGTACAGCAATTTTTCCACTTTTAAAGAAACTGTTGCCCAGGTATTGTACGGTGTTCATTTTAAGTAACTGTGATGGCTTTTCACTGGCTTCTATAGGATCAGAAGCAGAAAGCCAACACACAGGAAAGTGGAAAGAGCATTCAGACGACTGTCCCACCCTCTCCCCAAACTCTGGATTCACTCCTCCCTGTTGCATCCCAGGCACAAAGATTATATTATCATCTCCACTCACATGGCTGACATCTCAGAACAACGTTCCAACATTGGACTTAACTAAAAAGACGGTTTTTTGAAGATCATCTGCAGTGGTTTACAAATGAAACTGAATTTTCTCAATGCAGAAGTTTTACAGGAACTGAATTCATGACAAGCCAAACTACAAAAATTCAAGAATGCTATTCATAAGTTATAAAATGCTATGCCATCATAAACTCACCATTGTATGTACAAATGCATCCTCGGTACAGTGGAAATGGTAAGCATTTTATTTGTGTAACACGCATGTGATAGAGAATTGTCTAAACCATCTGGTCAGCAGTAGACTGCATACAATTACTAATGTAGTGTATAAGGCTATCTACATATCAAGACCCTTTTATAATATTAATTCTTTAATGTGACTTGTACTTTATCAGTGGAACTTAGTAAGTTAGAAGACTACAGAATAACCTGTGGAACTTTTAAAAAACTACAAAATTTTTTCCATGCAACTGTTATAACTAAAAAATTAAGCAGACATGAAACAGGACTAAGAATAACACAGCGAAAGGACAAGAGTTAGATTTCTGTAGTGGTGGTAGGATCATAAGTGAATTTTGATTTCTGTTAATGTGGTTTGGGCAATAAATTAGAATTAATAAGTAAAATGGCATTAATTAAGTCAGTGTGGTGCTGGCATAAGAACAGACAGATCAATGAAATCAAACAGATAGTCTAGAAACAAGCGTATGTAATAAAGCAGGCATCACAAACCAGGGTGGAGGAAGGGTGGAGATCATTTATTTAACAAATGGTACTGAAGCTACTGGCTAGCTGCTTAGAAAAAAATCTTTGTGATCCTCACCTCTTGGCATACATTTACCAAAATAAATCCCATATGGATTGAAAATTTAGAAGCATTAAAACAAAAAAGCCTAGAAAAAGTCATGGTAAATATTTCTAATTTCTGGATGAAAAATATTTTTAAAGTAACAGAAATTACAATGAAAGATCAATAGATTAAAGTGATAAAAGCTAAACTTCATAAAAATTAAAAATATATCATATACAAAAAATAAACAGGAAAAAGTCAGCAACAAAAATGGCAAAGAGTTAAGGTCATTACTGTATAAACAGTACTTACCAACACACCAAAAAGAGTGATTAGTTTACAAATAAAGGTTTGGGTGCACTAGCAATAAAAAAAAAAATTACCTTATCAAATTATAAAAATAAAATTTAATGTGTTAGTCTGGATGGCTTAAATAGCAAACACTTATTTTCCACAGTTCTGGAGGCTGAGAAATAGAAGTTCTGGCAGATTCTATTCCTGGCCAGGCCCATCTTCCCAGTTTGCAGACGGTCACATGACAGCGACAGACATCATCTCTCTCCTCTCTCTTATAAAGGCATTAATCCCATTAATCATGAAGGCTTCACCCTCATGACCTAATCACCTCCCAAAGGTCCACCTCCAAAGACCATCATCTTAGGGGTTAGGCTTAAACACAGGAACAATGCGGGGGACCCAAACTTTCAGTCTATAACCCTCCAGGATGACAAAAATGTAGGTTGGGCACTCGGATCTACTGGGCAAAGTGTTAACTGACAGATTTTTGCAAAGCAATTTGATAAGGATCCACAACTTTTCATTTCATAGTCTTTGACCCAGTGGCTCCCTTTTGAAAATCTAAGAATATTCATATGTCAACGAAGATTTCTGCCCAATTTTGTTCAAAAATATTGTTTATAATATCCCAATACTGAAAGCAACTTAAATGCCCAATAATACGAAAATGGTCATGAAAGTATCATAAATTCATTTAAAAAAGTTAAGAAAACATAGAAGTTATATTCATGAATTATTTATAATAACATAAAAAGTATTTGTTAACTTTAAAAAGAAGAATATAAAGCTGTATACGAAGCAAAACTATTTAAAAATAAAAATGCGTAGAAATGACTGAAGAAAATGTGTCAAAACATTAATAGTGGTTGCCTGTGGGTGGTAGGGTAGTATTATCGCTGGTTTGTCCGTTGACACTTTTCTGTATGTTCTAAATTATATAAAATGGCGATGTATTATTAATACACTCTTCTAATCCAAAGAATATAGAGCATTAAAACAGAATTTTAAAGAATTAACAAACATACAATGTTCAGCTGTGAACATATGTATCTCCCCACACAAATACAAATAAATTGTTTATATTTCCACCACTACTTTATTGCTACGCAACTTGGGTCTTTATATGCACACTTAACTTAGTAATTCAAAGCAATAATCAGGGTTTTATAACTGGCTTATTAGTGTTTGGTTTGTCTTAGATCACTATTGAAGAACACCTAGAAGCTATTTTACTTCGGGGCTTAGTTACCAAACACTTATCAGTAGCTTTCTAGAAAATGTAGAGCACATACACATCCTGTTGTGTGAAGGACAAGAGCCTGGCAGTGCTGTTGATCCTCAACAGACTAGAAAACCTCAGCTCAATAAGGACCTAAGGAAAATGGCAGAGAAGGCAAGAGAAAATGGAACCAAGAACATGTTAAAATATGGAAGCTGGATTGTGAAAGAACAAAAAATGGCAAATCCACTCCATTCAGGGATTGGAAAGAAAATAAAAACAATGCAAGATAAAAATACTAAACATAGAACTGAAAACGACAAGAAAAAAAATAACTCTGAATGACGAGGTTGCTTAACCATTTCTTTTTTTTTTTTGTAAATGTGTAAAAGTTACCTGTATTTTAGACTACTTACTTGTATCTTTTTTCTTTTTTAATACTTTAAGTTTTAGGGTACATGTGCACATTGTGCAGGTTAGTTACATATGTATACATGTGCCATGCTGGTGCACTGCACCCACTAACTCGTCATCTAGCATTAGGTATACCTCCCGATGCTATCCCTCCCCCCTCCCCCCACCCCACAACAGTCCCCAGAGTGTGATATTCCCCTTCCTGTGTCCATGTGATCTCATTGTTCAATTCCCACCTATGAGTGAGAATATGCGGTGTTTGGTTTTTTGTTCTTGCGATAGTTTACTGAGAATGATGTTTTCCAATTTCATCCATGTCCCTACAAAGGACATGAACTCATCATTTTTATGGCTGCATAGTATTCCATGGTGTATATGTGCCACATTTTCTTAATCCAGTCTATCATTGTTGGACATTTGGGTTGGTTCCAAGTCTTTGCTATTGTGAATAATGCCACAATAAACATACGTGTGCATGTGTCTTTATAGCAGCATGATTTATAGTCCTTTGGGTATATACCCAGTAATGGGATGGCTGAAAGCTGGAGGCATCACACTACCTGACTTCAAACTATACTACAAGGCTACAGTAACCAAAACAGCATGGTACTGGTACCAAAACAGAGATATACATCAATGGAACAGAACAGAGCCCTCAGAAATAACGCCGCATATCCACAACTATCTGATCTTTGACAAACCTGAGAAAAACAAGCAATGGGGAAAGGATTCCCTATTTAATAAATGGTGCTGGGAAAACTGGCTAGCCATATGTAGAAAGCTGAAACTGGATCCCTTCCTTATACCTTATACAAAAATCAATTCAAGATGGATTAAAGACTTAAACATTAGACCTAAAACCATAAAAACCCTAGAAGAAAACCTAGGCATTACCATTCAGGACACAGGCATGGGCAAGGACTTCATGTCTAAAACACCAAAAGCAATGGCAACAAAAGACAAAATTGACAAATGGGATCTAATTAAACCAAAGAGCTTCTGCACAGCAAAAGAAACTACCATCAGAGTGAACAGGCAACCTACAAAATGGGAGAAAATTTTCGCAACCTACTCATCTGACAAAGGGCTAATATATCCAGAATCTACAATGAACTCAAACAAATTTACAAGAAAAAAACAAACAACCCCATCAAAAAGTGGGCAAAGGACATGAACAGACACTTCTCAAAAGAAGACATTTATGCAGCCAAAAAACACATGAAAAAATGCTCATCACTGGCCATCAGAGAAATGCAAATCAAAACCACAATGAGACACCATCTCACACCAGTTAGAATGGCAATCATTAAAAAGTCAGGAAACAGGTGCTGGAGAGGATGTGGAGAAATAGGAACACTTTTACACTGTTGGTGGGACTGTAAACTAGTTCAACCATTGTGGAAGTCAGTGTGGCGATTCCTCAGGGATCTAGAACTGGAAATACCATTTGACCCAGCTTAACCATTTCTTAAAAGGGGAGTAGAATAAAACAATACAAGGTAGGGAATAAAATAGCCGAACAAGGGATGTAGCTGACGAATCAAACTGGCTACAATGGCTAGTAGTTTTTCATTAATTTCTCTAGCCCTGCCAATATAGGAACATTCAAGAAAATGCCAGCACTTATTTAAAACAATAATGTGAGGAAATATTTGTTTTCTTAATATTTAACCAAGTTTTCCACGTTTTATGTTTTGAAAAATAAGGAGGCTACAGCATATACAGAAAAACATACCACACACAGTTTACTCTATTTTAAGCATTAATGTGTTTAAAATGGAACTTGAGAGTTGATTTAGGTGTTACAAATAAACTTGGGGGATTAACACTGATGAGTACTAAAACATAACATTCTACAGAAAGCAGGAGGAGCCTCTGCCCAAAGTCAAATTTTCTAATCTGTAAAGATACGTTGCTCTAGAACTTCAGGAGGCATTAAAAGGTTACTCTTCAAAGGAAAGTCTGTAGATGTTTTGCATTTTTCAGTATCTAACCATTTCAGTGATAAATGCTTCACATGACAACTAAATATCCACATAAGAGAGCCAAAAGTTATAGTCTTTGTACTTGTTCATAGTTTCTCAAACTTGGTCCAACCTTCACAATTTCTGGTATGTCCATATCCCACCTGTACATTTACTTATTTTTTTCCTCAAATCGACTTGCTTTTAAAAATTGAAATACCTATTTTAGACTTGTCCTAAGTAGTAGACAAATCACCAGTTTAATGTGCTAGCTGTATTCTGAATACATATTAATATACTTAAATATTTAAGTGAAACCATGTCCATATACCTTCTAAACACACTGTGCATGTTATTAAGTGGTAAGGCACGCCATCTATCAGAAAATACAGTCCAATCCCAATTTCTCTGACCAAGAAAACTCTGAGGAATGAATCATGAAATTGTTCATAAATGTGTTAAAATTACAAGCTTTTGTTCCCAAGGCAACTAAAAACATTTCAGATCTTAAACTTTCTGATCACTGAAACTCTGAAGTGCTTGGTTTACTGTATAAATATTACATGCTATGAAAGTGAAACTTTTAAGAAAAATAAACTTCTGTGAATGACCAATAGGCTCTATCTATTAATATCTAGTTCATAGGACTTCCGTAGATGAAGCCAGTCTTTACACAATCTTTAATCACACCACCATTTGATCATCTGTCACTTGTTTTCTTGTCATACAGCTTGCATACTGACATAATTCTTATGTAATCTTTCATATATGTAGATTTTCTCTCTCACGGATATGCTTCCTCCACTTTTTATTTCATATTCCTTTCCTGTCTTTGTACCTCCTGTCTCATACAGCAGGTGCTTAATAAAAGATTTTGGGAACAGAACAAAATCAATACAAACCAAACCTTACAGCCACAACATACTGTGTGTTTGCATCAAACAAAAGAGATTTTTATTTTAAGCTTTGCATTTCCTTAAAAGTGAGGACTTTGCCAAACATTTTTATCCACTCTGAGAAATGTACAATGATTAGAAAAGTGCATGTCATAATAATTTTCATATATATGTACTCCAAAACATCACAGACACATGGCTTTGGAATAACTTAAGGAGTATAACCTGAAGATTTTCAAATTTCATAAATTAGCCTTTAATGAATTATACAAAATATTTTTATAAAAAAAGTTTATGTTTTCTGAACACATGAGTATTTAATCATTACTTCCACCTCGCAAGACTCACAGGAAAATAAAACAGTTCAAATAGAAAAGGAGAAAAAAGTCAAAAGAAAACAAAGAAAAGGAAATCTGGTTCACAGCATCTGAATTACTTCTGGACTCTCTTTCTGGTTCTTGAACCTTGAAGAAAAATCAAAGAAACTGAAATCACTAGTCAATAATTTACAAAAGCAAAAGAACAGAAATATAAATATCCCTAAATATAGTTATTAACATTTTAAAATCAAATTGACTCTCGTGATTTGCAAAGATAAAACTGACATACAAAGGTATGATTGCTAATACTCTGAAAATCTTAGAAAATTGGGTCATTTTTTAATATGTCAAAAAATATGCTGACAAAACCTACCTTCTCTTAAGCCATATAAAAATACTGACTGATAAAACGTACCTAATTTTTACTAATACTGAAATATTTCTCTCCAAAATTTAAATTTGTTGTAAAATTTAAAACATTATCTCCAAATATAAACCTTAGCAATATAGATAAGCATTCATTCCTTAGGTGGAAGCGATGAGGTCACGCATGTTATGAAAAGCAAAGGAATGAGTTGCTTTTTAAAGACTATTACCTACACCCTTTAGGCAGGAGAGCACTGGGATATACTGAAATGGAAAGTCTTTTCCGCTAGGAATTATACAGGTCCCAAATGAGTAGCCTCCTGGAAAAGGATCATAGGTGATACTGGTCTAAGTCCTTTATGACAGTACCTATCTAACTATTCTGGTTTAGAATAAATCAGTGACTCTCTGCTGGGGGCATGGGAATTCTGCCTCACCGAGACATTTCACCCCACCTACTACTCCTACTCCACCTCTGGGTGCAGCAGTTAGCCTGATCACGGCTGCCTAGTGCTGGTGAAAGAAGCAGGGCCATTTCTTTCCCACTGCCGCATGCTACGCTCTGCCAGGAAAGAGCAGGGGCACCAGAGTCAGGGACAGCATGGTGCTCATAATTAATCAATGACTGCACGAAAAAAAACAAAAGATCAATACTTCTTTTCTGAAAAGTACGAAACATTCTTTGAATGTGGAACAAAATTCTACCATATGTATCTAAAGGTTTTCTGATCATGGGTTTTAGTTACTTAACATGAAGGTCAGTTTCAAAACTAGCATTTTTAATTTTTCCAAGTTATAGTTTCTATTCAATCATCATACAGTTCAATGAAAGCAAATTTCAAGCTTATATGAATATCCTTTTTTCTGCCACTCATAATACATACCCTATATACTGTACTATGATTGATTCTAAAATTTGAGTTTTTTTCTTAAATTTCTGTAACATGGCCATCTATTAAAAATATCCCACAACAGATTTTTAGGTTTTTATTTCAAGAAATTTTATTTTTATTTTTATTTATTTATTTATTTATTTTTGAGAGGGAGTCTCGCTTTGTTGCCAGGCTAGAGTGCAGTGACACAATCTTGGCTCAGGCAACCTCCGCCTCCTAGGTTCAAGTGATTCTCCTGCCTCAGCCTCCAGAGTAGCTGAGATTACAGGTGCCTGTCACCACGCCCAGGTAATTTTTGTATTTTAGTAGGACTTAGACTTTCACCATGTTGGTCAGGCTGGTGTCGAACTCCTGACCTCAAATGATCCACCCGCCTCAGCCTCCCAAACTGCTGGGATTACAAGCATGAGCCACTGTGCCCGGCCTATTTCAAGAAATTTGAAATTAATTCTGCACAGAAAACTGAAAATGCTGCGATAGTGAGATTGGCATAAAGGGTATTACAAAATCAAGGTCAATAATCAATACTATATCTCCCTTTCAACACATTTTAAATCTTTAACCACACTACAAAGAACACTAAATTAACAACTATAAAGTTATATTCAAATAGCATTATTGTCATTAATGTCTTAATTTGCCATTTTACTCTGAAATTAAATATCACTGCTGCTCATCTCCTTCAATCCAAAGTTTCTTACTGCAACTAAAAGGGCTACTACTGCCTGGAATTTATTATATAATCAATCCTACGCACCTTGTTGACTTTGCTGCATAAATCAATTCAATATTTTCCCTAATAATCAATTCTGATTGTTACAAAAAAAAACTACCTTCTTATCTCTTTAATTAAATATATAACCATTTTCATAATATACACTACTGGCAAAGGGTCCAATCAGAAGACTAATGTATATAATTTGATATTTGGAAAATAACATACAAGTTTGGGATGCTTTTCTATGATTTTATAATGCAGCAGGAAAAAAAAAGTAGGAAATTTCTTTGTAGGGTTCCCTTAAAAATATCTACTTTTTGACTAGTCATGCTTTCTCCAAAGATTCCTCAGGAATGGTCCAAAATCCAAGGTTCTTAAAAATAATACCAACAAAAGTAGCCTCCATTTTATGAACAGGAGGGGGGAAAGTACACCAGCCATAAATATCATGGCTATATTAGCTAATTTTTAGCACAATTCTGAAATACTGGCATGATTTTGAAATGCCAAAATATGCATGATTTTTAAAGGCTCCTCATTTTGTGAGGGGAAAAATTACTTGCAGCGAAGAACCAAATTTTCTCAACTGGTAAAAATTATGCCTTGCATAAAAATAAAAGGATTAGAGGCCTCTGTTCTTCTTGAAAACCATCCCATCACCTCCTCTATTTATTTGAGAAAACCTACACAATACACATTTTGAAAGCTTTCAGAATGTGTTCTTACACAATAGACCCCCAACTATTCAAAATGAGTTTAGGTGTATCAAGAAAATTATACACGTTTTTAAAATGGTCTAAATAGATATTAAAGGAAAGTTGCTCCCATTTTGCTAGGCACAGCATTCTGAAAGATCACACAGTGCGAAAAATCTCTTACCATACTGTAAATCATAAATTGTGTTTGAAAATAAAATTGTTAATGAAGAAACTGACATTTCTAAAGCTGCTGTTAGAGGTAACCATTCTTGAAACATGTTTATGACACAAAATCTTAAAGCCCTAAAACACAGTGTTCACTGAATTGTACTATATATCTTAAAAATTAAAAAAACAAATGTAATAATGTGTCTTTCCTTCAAGTTACTTTTAAACTGATAAATTTAAAAATATACATTTACATGAACTCTTGGCTTTTTCTTTTTGCTGGAAGCAATAATATTTTACCATCAGATAATATTTCTCTCGCTTATGATTATTTTGATAGTAAAATACCTTAACTCGCGTTGTACTTCAGGGGAAAAAAGTGAACTGTAATGGGGGAAATAAACAGCATTTTAAGAACAGCAATTTTGAGTTTATATGAATAAGGGTGAATCTGATTATTCTTTATCTTCTGAAAAAGTTAGGTCAAAAACACTGAATTATTCTCCTTAAATTATTTATGACTTTACTATACTCTTTTGTCATTAATAAAATAACAAAAAATACTGATATATTTTCTCTTGGGAAAAAGCATCAGTAGAAGACCTTAAACTAAAAACCTAGGTTAAAAAAAATTTCATAATTATACTAGAATTTAAAGGCATTTATCTATCAAAACAAAAACCCTTGATGCTCATTAAGCAAAGTTCAGGTAACAAATGATGTCCAGGCAGTCAAGAAAGGGATGAGTCTTCCTGATGCGCAGCTGAGACTCTGCCTTAGACTTAATGAGTGTCAATCTCACTAGAACAATGCAGGATCTTTCTGAAACTAAAATTGCCAGTTTTAAAATTTAAGGGATTGTTTTTTAAGAATATTGCTGCATATTTATAAATACTCCTTAATTTTGTTCCCACTCACTGTCATAGCTGCTGCTGCTAGCCTCTGGCTGAGACATGCTTCGATGTATTGCTCCTTGGGACTCCTCACTTCCTAATAACAAAATGAACAAGACAGGGGAAAGGGGGGAAAAAAGACAGTAGCGAAAGGAAGACAGCAGCGGGAAAAAGAGAGGGACTACTTCAAAACCTCTCACCTTCAGTGTGAAGTTATATATTCCCTCTTCAGGTATCTCAAGTATTCTTTGGGTTAAAACAGATTAAACCAAAGGATGTTCTAACCATAATATGTAATGAAGAACATAGTAATAAAATCAGGGCAAAAATGATTCTCTTTGAAAGTTGAATACTGTGCTTTCCACAAACATGCACTAATGCCACTAGCAAAAAGGAAGGTGAAATAAATTGGTGGCATTACTCAATATGGCACCTATGCTGTAAAATTTTTTTTTAACCAAAAATAAGCCTTTTCTGTTAGCAACCAAGAACTATTTCAGGACAAACAAAATAATAATTCAAAAAAAAAAAAAGGCAGACAGGAAAAATCTTTTTAAAAAAATGTATTGTGGGCCGCACTGAATAGCTCTCTTTATTGAGTCAAGTACATCATCATATCACATGAATCCTGGAACACATTGGCTGGCAGTTTATTAAACATATCAGACCAAAGTCCAACCTAGCTCTGCCCTTTGTAGATGCTGCCTTTGCTAATGTCATTTCTGGAACTATTGGAAGTGCCTTCAGTGCCAGTTTATAAGCCATCTCAGAAAAATGACTTCATACCTTGTTTTTTTTGTTTTTTTGTTTTTTTGTTTTTTTGGGTTTTTTTTTTGCTTCAAGAACTTTGAAAAGTGATCATCCATAAAGCTTTAATTCCTTTCCTCTTAACTTGTTCAAAAAAAAGAAGAGGTTGACAAACTTTATAAGGAACAATCAGGCAGCTCAGCTGCAACAGACCCATGTCTGACGCCTGACACTCACTATCATACCCAGAGTTATGTGGGATCAGTGTGAGGAAGTGGAAAGACATTGGCCTGACAGTTAAGAGTTCTGGTCTCTATCACTAACCCTTTCACAACAGCTCAGTCATTTATTTTATTTATTTTAGAGATGGGGTTTCTATGTTGCCCAGACTCAAACTCCTGGGCTCAAGTGATCCTCCTGCCTCAGCCTCCTGAGTAGCTGAGACTACAGGCACACATCAGTCACCACGCCTGGCAGCTCTGCCATTTAATCATTCAGTGTCTCGGGTTCCAAATCTGCAAAATGAAGGAAGCTTCCCAGTCTCAACTTTATAATTATTGTGGAGAGAAAATAATCTAACGTGTGTACAAAAGACACCACAGTACATACTATATAAAAATCTTGTGGTATTTTATTATAAAATCAAAAGGTCATGACCCAAATAGTTGACCCCTCATCTAATGGGAGGAAATGAAATTTGTGTTTACGTGTGGAAGCAGCTAGGCAAAACTGTTCAACTTACGGGTCTGTATGGCCTCCTCTGTCTGTGTGTTTGACCATTCCATATCTTCAACACCAGGTTCCTTGCTTTCTTCAATTTCTTTCTTTCGCTTCTTACATATAAAAATTAAAGAGAGAGAGAGAGATATCTGACAGTCAAGTAAACTACAAACTCATCACATATTTGTCTGTGTGTGTGTATAAATGTATACAGGTGTGGGTGTGTCAAAACACACAGGAAGAATATTCTCAACTTCAGGATAGTAGTTACCTAAAGGAATGGATGAGGAATGGAAGAAAGGGGGAGTACGAGGACTTTCAACTAGACAGTTAACCCAGATGGTAGATATATTTGTTATATCCACCTCTAACTTTTCATGCTTTATATACTTCATTATTCAAAGCTATGGTTTAACCATCAGGACTACTCATACAGAAACTCTTTTAAAACAAAATGTTTTACAAACTCATGATCACCACTCAGGCCAATGATACTCTCCACATTGTACAACGTGGGTGGGGTGGAGAGAGGATAATCTATTTGATAAATGGAAAAAATGTATGTCTTGCCCCTTTTATTAAATCAGTGTTTGTACCACATAACATTGGTGGTAGAATTCTATTTATGAATCAATAATGAAAAACTTGTAATAAATGTTTCTCTTTTAGCATACTTTTTATTAAAAGTTAATAGGGCCATAAACCTTACTGTACATGAATAGTCTTAAAAGTACAAAGCTCTCCGAAAATCTCAAAAATCGTCTGGACTTCCCACATTCTCTTGGGCCTGTCCTATTTTTCTAGTGAAGTGTTATTTAGGAGTCAGTGCTTATATTCTGTCACCATCCATTCTTCCCAAATGTTCCTTCAATTTCATTTTATGTCTTTCTACCACTACAACATTTTCTAACAGGTCCAATCCTGCGTTAAGTTTCTAAATTCTCTAACATCTCTATACATAGGCAAAATTATAGAGGGGCATTAGGAATAAATATAAAACTTTGAATTTTTTATATAACTTTATCTTCTGTAGTTTCAAATTTAAACAGGTTAAAATACAAATTTTAATCCAAAGCTTCTCTTGGTTACCTAAAATAAGTCTGTATCATTTAGAAAACCATCCGACATGCCCCAAATCTCACAGGTTCACAACGCAACAGAATGTCCTCATTTATATTTTCTAACAATTAACAATAAGTTAAACTTCATCTGAGAATGTTCCTTGCTGCAGGCCATTTTGTGTACAGCTAGAAAAGAGGATAATGCCTGCTGACAGCACATTGTTCCTTTTCCTAATGGCAACCATGGGTTCTGTTCCAAAGAGAACTACATGGGAAAGCTGAACTCTATTCAAGCCACATTACCTTAAAACCTCCAAACGGTCAGAACTGTTATTATCTATGTATTACAATTAATCCCACTGTTTCAAAACATTCTAAAGGTGGCTGTGGAAAATTAGAACTCAGAGATACCCACCATGTTCCTAAAGAAAATGCTTCACACATACAAAAATAACAACTTGACTGAACCTTGAGAAACTTTCAAAGGCATTCATTTAGCAGATTTGTATATGGGGGTATTGCCTCTCAAAAATAGCTGTAAGAGTGGCTATAACTTCATATAACTGATGAGAAAAGGGGAGAATGCCTTACATCTTTCTTTTCCAGTGTTGCTTCATGATTACCGTCTAAACCCTGCTGGGCTGAACAGATTGGTTCGATAATTACATACAATAACTGCAGTGGGCAGGTAACCCTCAGCTGGCACAGGGCAGCTCCCCTGTGAGAACTTCCATATGCAAACTGCACTGATGGAGTGCATTAGGTACATCTTTCCTGCCGGTGCACAGGCCTGATTAACGCCAGCCAAGACTCCAAGGTTACATGTCAGCAGATTTGTGATGCATTAGGCAGGAATAAACACAGACACTTTTGTTTGTTCAGACCAAAATTAAGGAGGAATATTTCAGTACTATATTGCTTTCCATATAGCAGAGAATGCATTTCCCAGTTTTTGGAGAGCAGATTTTTAAATGCTCATCATAAAGGGAGCTAGCTATCCAATACATTCTACCCAAGAACCTAAGTGCATTCATCTAGTTTTCAAGCTTATTTAATAAAAGGGGGCTTTCTTAATCCCCATGCAGGTAAATTACATAGGAAGGAAAATCAGACAGTATTCAACCAACAAAAGAAACACCTGTGCTTTAAGCAGTATGCATTAGGTAAAGCACTCTACTGAATTAATCCACACTTCAGCCAGGTAACTCCTGCCCAACTTTTCTAATAATGTACGTAGTCTGCATAGAAAGGGCCAGTGGTCTACAGACCAATTAAAAAACCAAAACAAAACCCTTCAAGTTTAGTAGTACCTAAGTATGTTATCAATTTTATAAGGCAATGAGTAAAATTCTAAGCAATCTGCTGCCAGCTTCTTCCTTCTGAATCTTTCCAAATGCTTCATTTTGTTATTTGTCAACATCCTTAGGCTTCAGACAGTGCATATTTTGGTTCCTTTTGAACAGAAAAATGGCTTCACAAAGTGACTATGCTAATCTCTGATTTTTGTCACATTCTGTCTCAGGTCTCACAGGTGCCTTTGCGTTTAATATGAAACCAAAATATTGTATGATATACTAAAATAACTTATAAAATAAACTTGAGTATTCTTTTAATTCAGCACAGCTAAAATATCTTCAAAAATTAGATTTCAAAGGGCACCAGCATATATATTACACATTATATTTTTGAAGTGTTCAGATATGCTAAAGTTTAGTTAATTAGCAGCTTCTCACTTCCAATTTAGAAACAGGAAGACAAACAGGCTAGATGCATTTGAACTGATAATTTACTAATAGTCTAAACACCGATTGGAGACCTGCTGTAGACTTAAAGCTGTTTTAATAGAAAAGAGAAAAAAAATCTTCAGAAGCAAAAACCAAAGACCAATTCTTTGCTTCCCAAGTCAAGCATCAAAAGATCACCTCTAGATGCTTTCAACAGCTTCTAAGAAAAGCCAATCAGATTCATGGCTGTCTCTAAGAGATGCGTACTCGGGCAGTGTTATTTGGGTTTTGTCCATCCCATAAGACAAAAGTCTACATGTCTACTTTAGAAACTTAAAATATACAGCCTAAAAGTTTTAAAATGCTTCATATAGCACATATGTCATAGAACAAAGAACTTTGTTCTTTGTTCTAAACACTGCACTAATCAGTCCATGTGACTAATCAGTTAATCTTATTTTATTTATTTGATTAAATTATTGCATTCCCTAACAGTGGCTGAAAATAGAATATTAGTAGTAACCAAAAGAAAAAGGACACATCTTCTATGAAGGTTACAGCAAACATGTTATTATGCCACAATATTTATGAAACTAATAGATTTAGTTAAAATCTACTATATACACAGAAAAAACTGAAGCTAGGGATGGAAAAAAGCCAGAGAATGTGCTCAGTATTTCTCAGCTGATGGTGATGGAAAGACTAGAACTCAGAGCTCTTTATTCTTATTGCAATTTCCTTTCCACAGCACTATGCGGTCTCCTACGTTAGCTTTCAGTAGGAAGCAGCAGTTTCTAGTTGCTGTGTTCTTAATGTATTTTTTTCCAGAGTTATATTATAGTACACACATTTGTGTATTTCATGTAAACTATTTTCATAACCTCCTCTATTTCTCTTCTACTATGTATGTTCCCTGAGGGCAAGGACTATGGTTTTCCTCATTTATCTAACCCTTAATGAGTTTGGCACAGTGTTTTGCACATATACGGATGTGCACCTGTAGAGTAACTATTGAACTATTCTTGTAATAAAGAGGTAATTTCATATCTTCCTCTAAGTCTCTCAAAAACTGTAATATTTGAATGGACATTAATTACATATATGTTTTAAGAAAATGCAGAGAAAGGTCAAACATAATTACAGGGAGAAGAAATAAAAAGATGGAGAGTTAGGAAATGAATGAATGACTTGAAAAGAGACAGACAAATTTGAGGAATAATCTAAAAATATCCTGCTAGAGGCCCGGCGCAGTAGCTCACGCCTACAATCCCAGCACTTTGGGAGGCCTAGGTGGGTGGATCACTTGAGGTCAGGAGTTTGAGACCAGGTTGGCCACATGGCGAAACCCCGTCTCTACTAAAAATGCAAAAATTAGCCAGGTGTGGTGGCACACACCAGTCCCAGCTGAGGCAGAAGAACTGCTTGAACCCAGGAGGCAGAGGTTGCAGTGAGCCAAGATCACACCAATGAACTCCAGCCTGGGTGACAGAGCGAGACTCCGTCTCAAAAAAAAATAAAAAATAAAAATAAAAATTTGCTAGAATTTATTAAAGTGATTTATTGTTTTCAATGAGTTTCAGTGATGAAGACTGTAATAAAAATAATGACTATTGCAATTTCCTTCCACAACAGCACTGACCTCCATCTGAACAGAGGTGAAGATCACCACCATGTACTTATTAAGCATCTACTGTGTGCCTGGCACTGTCATTTTCAAGCTGAAAAATAGACACTATAAAATACTTAAAGCAAAAGAGAAACTTCATCTTTTATAAAAACATTAAATACACACGTTTAATTTCTGCAACTATTTGTTTTGATATAAGCACTATAAGAAATCCTTTTAGGATTCCATAAATGAGTGTTCTTACATAAGTGTCCAGTGTAATCCCACTAACATGGAAATTCATTCATTGAAGTATCAATCCATATGTAAATGTAACACACACATTACATCACAGTCCACCCTTGATTTTGTTGTTGTTGTCTACTTGTTTAAATTTAGATGTCTCTCCTGTCAACATTTTTAGTTATCTACTCTGGAGATAGAAAGGAAGTACAACTCAAGCAATTTTGCTAATTAACAGGTCTGAAGGAACAAGGTTAGCAAAATAAAATGACTAAATATATGGCACACAAAGTTTGGAATATCTATGTTCTTCACTAGTTCAAGGTATCCCACCCTTACAATACCATGAAAAATTAAGAATTTACTGTAACTATCAAAAAATAGCACACCAAAAATTACAGGTAATTTATATGAATGTGCCAAAAAATACTGATACAATGGTAGACTTTGTCAGAATAAATGGAGGAAAAAAACCATCTGGTTGGCTATCAGGGTTGATTGCTCCATGCACAACACATTTTTTTCAGCAAAAGCACTGCTTTCATAAAGTCAGCATAATTTGTCTATTCACTTATTTTAGAGCACATGTATGTCCCTTCAGCTTGGCTTACTAAGGAACTAGGGAAAGCTGCCTTCAAGTTCTACTGTCACCCATTCTCCTAGAAAAAACATTCAGCTAACAAGCAGATAAGCTGTGAAACAAGCTAACCCTTGATTACATGATCTACAAGAGTACTACATGCTTAAGAACTTTCATCAAAATGTCATACAATAATAGCAAGCACAACCTAGAAAAATCTCCTAATGACACTTTTGAAAACCGTAAATTCAACTTCCAACTTGTTGGCAGCAATGGCTTTTCATGATTCTAACATCATTCATGTTACACGGAGATCATGAAACTTTAATATGATCAAATGTATAGTCAGTTAACAAGACGAAAGCTGTTTCCAGAGATTCAATGAACTACGGTCTAGAAGACTAATATGTCAGTGTATTCTATTCTAGATTAAAGTCAATGTGACATCTCTTCACTCATGTTTTCCTCTGAGGGTTCCATGACATGCACCATTAAGGTTGAAAACTTTTGGCAAAGTTAAGATGGTTCAAGTACAATTTATGGGAAAAGGCAAATGAGTGGCCGGGTCATGCTTTAATTATCTTTAATATTTTATGCCTAAAATCACTAGGATGCCTTGAACTTTCTATATAAATGCATAATAATAATGATTTCACAGCCCTGAACAAGTCACCTGGCCTCTTCTGAGTTTTAGTCCCATCATTTATGAACAAATGTATTTCACAGGCATGCTGCAAAAGTTATAAAAAATAATTTAAAGGTCCTGAAAGAATATAGAAACTACATAAATGCTCAGTGATAACCTAAAGTTTAAAGGGTCAATATCCTATTACCTGTACTGAGTACAATCAAGTCTTCTGAGGAATGCTCAAGAATTAAAAATGCAAGATTTTGAAAACTATTTAATATAATACTATAAACTAAGGAGGCTAATCTTTATAAATACATCAATGAAAACCAAAACCTATACATATACTGGTGGGGAGTTAACTAATCTCAAGGCAACACATGAACAAGTGTATTACAGAACAAATTGGGCTACATTAGAGTTACTATTAAAAACATACTACCTGATCTTCCCTCAATAAACTTATGTCCACAAAACACCTAATTCCTAAACACGCAGGCAGAAAATGGCAGACACAGAATTCTCTGGTGGTCAGGACTCCTCTGCTTTATGTCAAGTACTATTATCTTCTCGTATCAATTATTTAGCTTAAGAAAAAAAGGGATAACTACAAACTCATTAATTTGACTTATATGTTCTTAAAAGGTATGGAGCTATATTTTACTTACTTAAAAAATCTGTTTATATTCTGCCTTAACAAGATGGAGCTACATTTTAGTCTTTATTTCATAGTAATTAACATCTTGTCTTTCACTGCAAAAATCAACTTTTACCAATTCATAATCGTTTACTATTCAAAACAACCTATTTTAACACACATACTCACTAAGTAAAATATAACCCAGTCTTCATTCACATGTGCCTAATACCCTGTTTCATAAACTGAACTTTTAAAGATCTAAGATCTTAGTTTATTAGAAGGTTCAAATGAAAACAGATTCAAATGAAAACGTTCCATGTTATTTTCTTATCATCAAGAAACTAGAAAGATGGGAAAAGTGGATTAAATAACAGCATTAACAATAATACTGCAGTTAACATTTACTGGTCACTTGCTATGTGCCTGCCACTGCTCTAAGCACTTTATATCTTTTATTCCTCATAACAATCTTATAAGCAAGACAGATAACACTCTTATTTCAACTGAAAGAACTTTTTGAAAAAATTCATCCATTTTTACACAAGGCCGGGCGTGGTGGCTCACGCCTGTAATCCCAGCACTTAGGGAGGCTGAGGCGGGCAGATCATCTGAGGTCAGGAGTTTGACCAGCCTGACCAACACGGAGAAACTCCATCTCTACTAAAAATATAAAATTAGCCAGGCGTGGTGGCGCATGCCTGTAATCCCAGCTACTTGGGAGGCTGAGGCTGGAGAATCGCTTGAACCCGGAGGTTGCAGTGAGTCAAGATCGTCCCATTGCACTCCAGCCTGGGCAACAAGAGCAAAACTCCGTCTCAAAAAAAAAAAAAAAACTGCACAGAAATGCTTAACATTTCCGAAGAACTGGCCATTATATCAGAAAAATAAATCTAATAATATCCTTTGAGATCTCAATTTTGAGTACTTCTTATAAGCATGTCCTTTCATTACTTCAAGAAATTCTGCTGGGCACCATTCAAGACATTTATATGACACCAAATTTCCTTCTGCATCACTCATAGTAAAGTACTTATATATAGAGAGATCAAAAAATAGTATGTGTGCATCACTGCCCACATGCAAAAGCTGGTCATGGGGCTGATAAATGCTACAATGTAAAGTCTAAAATGTCCTATATTTGCTATGCCTATTTGCAAAAGGGCTGTTTTCTGCACAGAAGCTATTCAGACACTCAAATTTTAATATGCAGTGGTTCTTAACTATGTCTGCACAATGAAATCACCTAGGAAGTTTTTTAAAAATCCCGACGGTCCCACCCTTATAGCTTTTGATTTACTTGGTCTAGGGTGCAGCACAGATACTTAAAAACTCCCAGGTGAATTTATTATAATATGCAACTAAGGATGCCACCCACAGCCTCACAAGCACCTCCATTAAAATGATCTGAGGTATTTGTGTGTTAATGGACCCTCCCAGACCAGAAAAAGAAACTGGAGAAGCAGTGAGTCCTGGCACCTAAAAAACAAGCTATCTGGCCACAAATTTCACTCATTTCTGAAATCACTGGAAGTAGATGTCTGTAATGAAAATTCTATTAAACTAACAGGAAAACAGGTATTCCAACTTTGACTGAGGTATACACTATTAAAATTAGTCAAACAACAAAAAACATGACTAGATAATAAACATTGAAAAAAATCTAAGCAATATCACAGAACCAAAACAGGAAGGCATTAAACTCAAAAAGAACAATCCCTCTGCCAAAACAGTTAATATAAAAAAGTCTCATAATTACTATTCTCAAAGGATTTAAGAGGCTATCTTACCAATAAAACAAGAATATGCTGACATATTAAAAAAAGAACTAGTACCCTTAAAATATGACTAAAAAACAAAACAGATGTAACAAATGAGCAAGAAGAAGCCCACAGATCTATACAAAACAGCGTTAAGGAAATGAACATGTGGTCGAAGAGTTAGGAGACATGGAGAAAAGAAGCTAGCTTCCAGAGTTCCCAGATTTATGTGGTAGGAGTTCCGGAGGGACAGAATAGAGAAGGAAAGGAAAGGAAAGCCTCACATACACAGAAAATAAATTGTTCAAGCGTCTAAGACAGGCATTAAGCCTTTAGATGAAAAAGGTCCACCAAGTACCAAGAAAGATAACTAATTAAAGTGTAAAAACAAACTAGAACACACACACACACACACACACACACACACACATACACTTGTGCACAGATACCTGCAGAATGCCAGGACAAAGAGAAAGGCAAGAAGCTTGAAAGCAAGAGTGGAAAAAATAGAAATCTAGTAAAAAACAAAAATTAGGAAAATTAGATGTTAGAAGGCAACAAAGCAATGTCTTCAATTAAAAACTATATAGCCACATTAGTTTTCAACTGGGGAAAAAACAGACATTTTTGGACTTCCCAAGATTTACAAGTTTACCATCCAGAAGCTTTCTTTAAAAAAAGATTGAGCATATACTCTGAAACATAAAGCCAAGAGAAAGGACATGGATAACAAACAAACAAAAAACACAAAATATGTTAGACTCATGATTAACTCTAAAAAATAATACATGGTATACAAATGACACAAAAAACTAGAACTAAAAATTCCAGATGATTGCAGTATGAGAGATGGTTTGTGGAGGGCTCAGAGGGTAAAAGTAAAAACAAGCTCTGTTTACTCTTGTGAGAAAAGAACATAAATTCTAATTAAATATTCACACACATAAACAAATTAAAATGTGTTAAAAAATGAGTGGAGACATTTTGGAGGTTAAAACTTCACAACTTCCCTCCACCTCAAATCTGAAGTAATGAACCCAAAATAACAATTAAGAAATATTTCAGCAGCAAACAGAAGTATCACAGCTTTGCAGCATAACCTTTGAAAAGTGATGACCATGAAGTTTGTCAGACACTTCAAGAATGTGAGCAAACACCATTCTGAAATTTTTCACCAGTGGCCCCCAGTTTAGAAGATGTAAGTCAGGCAGCTTGGGGGAGAAAAGACTTAAGCCCGTTGAAAAGAGGAAACCCTCCCTACTCCCCAGTGACTCCCCAAAAGCAGGACCTGTAATTTTGTACCTGGAGAAAGACGGCAGAATAATCAAAATCACTAATTATCCTCAACAGTAAACAGGGAACTGCCACAACCAGTGAGAAAAGAGAACATAATAAGAAATACATAAAGAACTAAAGTCATGGAGAAGAGATTGCCAATATAGTCTTTCTTTCACTGTGGATTCACTAAGAACATCCCAAATTAATAAACTCACATTTTTGCTTCTTCTGGGTAGGCAGAGAACCGAAGCAAATACTGGAAAATGACTGATAATTTGGCCTATGGCTCATCAGATCCACCCCCAAATATGTATTCATAGGCAAAGAAAATGAATTGACAATATATCATCAAGCCCTAAAATCCAAACTATAAAGAATAACATTCTCAAAGATGAGAAAGTCAAAGATTCACAAATACAATAATCTAGTAAATTCACATAAAGCTCTCCTTATCCAATATGAATAAGATAGAATAAGCACACGAACAAAGAATACCAGGAGACAAGAAAAGAAACTGAAAAAGCAGCTCATAGCATCCAAAAGATAGCTGAAGACTCCACCTCTGAAAGAAAACAGTCCTCCCCCAAGGAAGAAAATTTTATAAAATGCATCAGAGGCTTAAAAAAATATTTAAAAATACTTACTTTTTTTAAAAAATAGAGGAAATGATTTAAAAGACAAAAGGATAACAATGAAACCACATAGCTAAACAAAAACAATCATTATAGAACTTATATATATTAGGAATAGTAAAAAACAGAGCAAACATATCTGACAACCAGATGACATAAAGGAAAGACTTTGTATAATCACAGATAATCCAAAAAAAAAAAAATAGAAGAATTAAGCAGTTATAAGAAAATAGACATGGATGTTGTGTATTACCTCTACAGACACAGAAGACTACAAACACGACTGAGATAAATGGAAGAACATCTAAGTAACTATAGGGGCCTACTATGGCTATGGAAGAGAAGATGTCAGTTCTTTCCAAATTGCTCTATAGAGTAAAGTCAACTTTAGTCAAAATCCTAGAAGTATTTTTGAGGAAACTAATAAGCCAATTCTAAAATTTGTATGTAAATTCAAAGAGCCAAGAATAGCAAAGACAATGCTAAAGAAATAAAAGTTGGAGAATATATGCTATCAGATATCATTATGAAGACAATAGTTCAAACAGTGTGGCACTGGCACAGAGATGGACAAGCAGGCCAATGGTACAGAATAGGGTATCTAGAAAGAGACTCAAATACCTATGGTTACCACTGCAATGCTGTAAGGACACGATCGTCTTTTCCACAAATGGTTGAGATCAACTAGATATCCAAAAGAAGGAAAACAAATATTGACTCACACCATGCACAAAATCAATTTCTGTTAAACTGTAGACTTAAATGTGATGGATAAGATAAAATTTCTTGAAAATAACATATCTTCATGACCCTAAGTAGACAAAATGTTCCCAAATAGAATATAAAAAGCACTAACCATAAACAAAAAGACTGATAAACTGAGCTTCATGAAAATGAAGAGATTCTATTCATTAAAAGATACCATATTAAGAGTGAAAAGATTAAACACCAACTGGAAGATGATATGTGCAACACATACATTGTTTACATACAAAGTATTCAACTCTGGCAAATCAAAAGAAAGCTAACAACCCCAACTTTTTTTTTTTTAAATAGGCAAACGATTTGTAATGTACTTCACCAAAAAAAAAAGGATTATCAAGGCTGGCAGGCATACAAAAATGTTTCAAATCAATATTTTTCAAGGAGATTAAATTAAAACCATAAACAAATCAGTGCACATCCACCAAAATAGGAGAAATTAAATATAATGCAAGAGCTAGTGTCAGTGAGCAACTGGAACTCCTCCATGCTACTGATAAGAATGTAAGCTGAGAGAGCAGCTTTGGAAAATTGGCAATATCTACAAACCCTCAACATAAGTAAGCCCTAGGCTGCAGCAATCCCAGTACGTACAGACCCAATCTGAAATAAATGTACATGTTTCCCCCAAAAAATTAAAATAATGTTCTTAACAGCATTATCACAACTGCCGAAAACTGGAACAATTTGAATGTCCATCAATAAATTACGGTATAGTCATATGGGATACTACACAGCAATGAAAAACAACAAATTTTTGTTACATGCAACAGCATGGAAATTCAGAGATACAATTAAATGAAAGAAACAAAAGAGTATGTAATATATGATACCATTACTACAAATTTCCCCAAAAATTGCAAAACTAATTCTGGCAATGATCCATATCTTGATCTGGGTGATGTTTAAATGAGTATTGTGTAAAAGTGTACTTATTCATGTACTTTTCTACACATACGTAACAACTTCACTTAATTAGGGCAAAAAAGTCCACTCGACAAAATTCAGCCAAATAAGTTCAAAATAAAGAATTCAATAACAGACCTAAAGAAAAAAATTGTTAGCAAATGCTGACTCGACTTAACTACAGTACTATGATCAAACCATTAGAAAACAGGAATGTACTTCAACAATCTAAATTTATATAATTAAAATACAGTTTATCTTTATTACTGTATCAGGCTAAAACAGCTAGATAGATTTTCACCAAATTTAGAGTACATTCAGGGCAACCCGACTGAAACTATAGGCTACAATGGTATAAAGGCTGTACGAGGTGCAATCCCTTCAGAAAGAAAGGAAGAAAGCTGTCCACCGGAGCAGCTGCGGGCTACTGATTTGCAATGGAAGGGCTTTGCACTTATTCAACTCTTTGTACCCTGTTCCAGGCTAAGTGCCAGCAAGGGTTTATTTAACAATGGTTAAATAAGAGAAACTCTAGAAAGACCAATTAGCATAATGCAGCCAGAAAAATAAAATTTTTAAATTTTAAAATTAGGAGGTAAAATAGAGAAGGAAAGAAAGGTATGTGAATAATCATTCATAGGGAGCAACAATATAGGCTGTCTGAAAATGAAAAACTAAAATACAAATTGCAAGGCCATGATCTGGACCTTAACGACTTTCCAGGGATGAGATTCCAGTCAACAACCCTTTTTGTTGACTTAGGCAGGCAACTTAAAACCCTAAAATAGTTCATGGAAGTGTTAATGTCGTTTTAACTTGCTGAGCTCTTTCCGGTAAATTAAGCTGTTCTTAACCCAGATGGAACAGGAAGGAATTCTTTAAGAATGGGACCACATGTCATTGATCTCCGTAGCCCTAGAGACCTAGCCTAGATCAGGTACATAAACTAGACCTTTTATGTAATTGTTGAATGTTAATTTATGAGTATACACTGAATCCAATAACTGTTGCACTGTACTGCCAGATTCTAAAAACTGAAAATGTTTAGTTCTAATCAACAATAAAAATATTTGACTTTGTACTTTTTAAGGGTAGATATATACTTGATCTCTCTGTTCTCCTTCAGCCTTATGTCATCCCAAAATTCTATGCTTTAAATAAAGCTCCTTGATTATTAAGCAGAAAACATTTCCAAGTGGGTAAATTCATGTTTCACTCTAGTTTCCAAATATACTGCACCATAATCAAGCATGGCTGCAAAAACATAGATAAGAAACCTTGCTTCATTCCACTGTTGATCAATTCCTGTAGGTTTTTACCAAAAAGAATATTTCTTAGGAACCTAAATACAAACATATATTAAACTGATTAAACCTACCCCTTTCCAAAAGAGATCTGAGTCTGATATATACACAGAAAATATACTTCACACTTTTAAAAATTATGACAAACGAAAAGAGAGGAAACAAATGTACTAATTATTAAAATTAACAAAGTTTCTAGAACTAAGCATCATATTCAGTTTTGAGCCTCCTGACATCCAGAGCAAAAAAAGACATCTGGGTTATAGATCTTCCTGAAAAACAGAGGCAGCAAGCTAGTTTCTCAAAGGAGAAAGCTTTTCATTGCAGGGAGCCCCCAACTTATCATCCAGCAGAGCTCTGCTTTTATCTGTTTTCAGTGACAGCATTTACAATTTATATGAAGAAAATGTTCTGCAGTTTAAAAGAAAAGCTTGAAAAAAAAACTGGTCTGGTCCAATTCTTTTACTTTACAAAAAAAAAAGCTAACAAAATTAATAACTCACTTCAGTTACATGGCTATCAAGCAGCTCATGATCTTACCTAACCTTAACTTTTATTAATTTGTTTTTAATACAAAGAATAACCCTGTGTCAGCAATGAGTGTACAAAAAGCAGTAAACTAATGAAGTAAATCTCCTAATAGTTCAACTTGTTCAACTTAGTATTCATTTTTTTCCCCTAAATGAAGCTTTATACACGTCAGGGATGATCCAACAGGAAATTTCCAGCCTTCTGAACTATCCAAGGACACCACAGAATTATAAGGTCACAGATGTTAGCTCTGCAGCAGACTGACCTACTCAGCTGTAAAGTCAGCCAACCTGCAGAAACTACATTTTCTCCAGCATGTAGGTCCAAACAACAAAGGGATTTGCAAAGGAAGGTAGGGGCGGGGACAGGGGGATAGGGGTTGGGCGGGGGAGGTGGTTGCTCTGGACAAGTTCTCACATAGCAGCAGAGATCTTTACTTCTCAATCAACAAAATTTTAGAGAAAAACACTATACAAGCTACCTATAAATATTAACGCAGAGAAATCTATCCTGAGCAATAAGAAACATGCTGCTTGTTTATGCATGTATGCAAAGAATAAGTTTACTATAATACCTTACTAAAAAATTCCACTCAGGCTTCCATTTTACCCTCTTCATTTCAAACAGATACAGTTTTCAGCACACTTGTTGACCACAAAACTGGAGCAGATGCAATTAAGATAAAACTTATCAAAGAAAAAAAGTATATGTAGATGCATGTATATAATTTCAGATTCTATGATGAAATTACAGAGACCTGCTATTTGGCAAAGTTAAATTTTTGGTCCAATTTCAAAATTCCTATCTCCTTTGTTAATTGAAAAGATAAAAACTTTTCAATGTGCTGCTTCTGATTTTAAAGAGAGAAAAATTTGTTTTAACGCTTTTTCTCAGTTTGGAATACGAGATTTCCAAATAAATCTATTAGAATTTCCAAAGTTAATGACAGTAAAAATGGCTAATAATGTAAAAAAAATTTTTCTTCTAAAAGTTGTTTTCCTTCCTCATATAAAAATAGCTAACACATTGTATTAAATAATTTCAGATTATAAGGGAAATCAGTAAGTTTATCAGTAAGTTAATTATCAAAAATAGTCAATAGCAAATCAGTAAGTTAATGCATACCTGTAAAATCTAAAGTGATGCCAGAAGTTATTTACATGCTTGTATAATACTTCTACCATAAAGTTCATTATTTAACATTTCTCTCCAAATAATTAATCCCCTTATATGCTGATATACAGCTTTATATAATATTTCTTCACAGAGCAAAATAATGTTCAAATGGTAAAATGCACCACACCAACAAACATGGAAATTTTCAAATGGTAATTTTTCAAATGCCCGTTTTCAACTGGTAAATACTCTGACCATATCCACAAATAAGAAACAACCGAGACAAGATGAACCCTAAGTGGTGACTTGGGAGAAAAGAACATATAAATTATGAATTCAGTGCACCATCAAAATTTCCCTGTCAGATATCAGTATTCCAAGTTAAAGTCATTTCAGGAATTTAGTAACTTGCTATCAAACATAAGAAATATATAAATATTTATTTTTCTACAACCCTCTACACATTGTTCTGTATTACAAAAAAGTTTGCCTTAATTGCCATGCAATCTGTTATTTTTCTTCATTGAACTACTGCTATACTTTCTTTTAGTATTTATTGCAATTATAAACACAAGAAGACCAAAGAATAATTTAATAACAAAATTCACCTTTGTTATTGTTTTTGCTTTCAAACCTCCATTCTCCACAACACTGAGGTCCAATTTGCCATCATCCTTACTTCCTATAGCTTTTAGTCCTTGCAAAAGAATGTCACGTAAATTTTCATAAAGAGGTTTTTCAGTGTAGTCTAGTAATTTCACTGTTTCCATGTATTTGGCAATTTCACCTAAAAGAATAACACAATCATTTTATAACTTTCAATATATTTCTCTCTTACCTCTAAAAAAAATAATTCATGGTTATAGTAAAGTTAGAATGCAAACACACATCTTGTTAAGATACCTATTTTTTTCAATCACTTCAATGAAAAGTATGCTTTTGAACTCAGGAATTGCCAGATAACTGAAATTTAAAAAGTATTTTGAGATACAATGTAAAACACACTTTCTGTAATTGTGAGAAACAAGACAGAACTTAAAATGTAAATATTCATAAAAATAACTATTATAGTACTAAAGTTATAAAAAAAACAAAGGGATCTAGAATAAAGATTAGAAAGTAAAATGTCCTTAAATACAATGAATATCATAGCCAATTTGTTTTTGCCATCAAAGCCATTAGCTCTATAGCAGATAGCTATAGTCTTCGTGTAAATGAGAAATAAAACACACCAAAAAGAGGTCAAAGAAAGAAGAAAGAAATAAGATCTGGCTTTCCTATAAAAGAGAAAAATCAGCTTCCAAATGATAAAAGTTTACTGTACACTTAGAACCACACCATAAAAAACAAATCCTACTAGTCAAGATCAACACTTCTCAACATTAAAAATTCATTTTTGAGCTAATGACTCACACACAGACCTTTCCCCCGACCTCCAGACTTGTATATCCATCATTTCATATACTGGTCCTTGGATGTGTAAATATCACCATTAATTCCAACAAACCCACGTCTAAACTCTTGACCTATCCCTAAAACTTGAGGTTTTCTCTGTCTCAGTTACTGAGATTTTCATCCTTCTAGCTCCTCAAGCCAAAATCTGAGTTAGTCACCCTTGAATCATTTCTTCTCACACCAGTCCTTCAAGAGATCTTATCAGTTCTACACACACACACACACGTGTGCATATATACACACATGCATTAACTCAAATATTTATTAAGCACCTCCTATGTGCCAGGCACTATTCCTAAATACTTGGAATATACCAAGAAAAAAACGGACAACAATCCCTAACTTCCAATTTCTTCATCTGATAAAGGAGATGTACAAAAAACCTAAAACAAATATCACCATGTATGATAAAACATTGAAAATGCTCCCCTGGGAGAGAAAAATGTCCACTTTTGCCATATCCCTTCAGTATAACAGAATAGTTACGTGTACTTTTAGCTAGTACAATAAGAAAATAAATAGAAGGCATAAAGAGTGGAACAGAAGATGTAAACCAGTCTTTAGTCACAAACAACATAATACTACATGTGGAAAATCCTACAGAATCTACAAAAAACTACTAGAACTAGTAGATACATTTAACAAGGTCGTAAAATGCAAGGTAAGTATATAAAAATCTATCTTATTTCTATATACCAGCAAAAAGCAATTGGAAAATAAACTATTAAAAAATACTTAAAATAGCATTAAATACTTTGCAACAAATACAATGAAAGATGAGCAAGAGTTTCCTAGAGAAGACTATAAAACACAGTTGAGAGAAATTAAGACAGACCAAATTTAATAGAATATATACCATATAAGTGGACTGGAAGACTCAACAGTATAAAGATGTCAGTGCTCCCCAAATTGGTCTACAGAGTCAAATTCAATCCCAAGGTTCCAGCAAACTTGGAGGTGGGTGAGCATGTGTGTAACTGACAAGGTGATTCTAAAATTTAAATAGAAATGCAAAGGGAAAAGAATAGCAAAGTAGCAAAGTCCAGTTAAAGAAAAGCAGTGCCAAAGAATTTCAACTACCAGATATCAAGCTTAAAATAAAGCTACAGTAACTAAGACTGTGGTCCAAGAATAGGCAAAAAGGACAATTGAAAAAAGAGAGTCCAGAAACAGATGAACAGATCCACACTTGACTGATGACAAACATGACAACAAAGGGAAAGAATGGTCTTTTCAAGAAAGGCTGCTGGGTCAATTAGATATAAATATGGGGATAGGAAAGATACATGACCCCTCCTCAAATAATACCCAAAAACCAACTGCAGGTAGACTATACATCTGTATGCATAATTGGCAAGCTGCAACTGCCAAAAATTGGAGACGACCTAAGAGCAGAATAAATGATGGTATGTAACTACAATAGAATATCATATAGAAATGACAATGAGGAAACTACTGTTAAACATACAATAATAGGGCCAAGGGCAGTGGCTGATGCCTACAATCCCAACACTTTGGGAGGCTGAGGTAGGAGGACTGCTTGAGCCCAGGAGTTCAAGACTAGCCTGGGCAACATAGTGAGACCACATGTCCACAAAAAAAAATTTTTAATTAGCCAGGTGTGGTGGCATGTGCCTGTAGTCCCAGCTACTTCAGAGACTGAGGTGGGAAGATCTCTTGAGCTCAGGAGTTCAAGGCTGCAGTGAGCTGTGACTGTGCCACTGCACTCTAGCCTGGGCAACAGAGTGAGACCCTGTCTCAAAAAAACAAAACAACAACAATAACAAAAAAAAACATGCGATAATGGGGATGAATTTCACAAATACATTACTAAGTGAAAGAAAAGGACACTAACAGAAGTAAACAATAATTTCATGAGGACAGGAATTGTTACGTATTTCATTCACTGTATTAACTCCATTTCTATAAATTTTAAACACAAATATTTGGTGTTGGAAATTAAGGTAAGTGACTCATTCGGCCAGGAGGGAGAGGCTACTGATTGCTATGAGGTCCATGGGACAATTCTGAAAAACCCACATTGTATTTATTGATATGGGGAGTAGGTTGCAATTTTAAATAGCATAAGGTCAGGATAGACCTCCCTGAAAAGGAGACAACTGAGCAAAGGCTTAGAAAGACTTCTTAATATATCTAGACTGACCAATTCTCACTCTTTGGCTGCTACTTCTCTTGCATGGGTTACTGCAGTGGCCTCTTAACCTGCTTTCTGCCTAGGCCCATCCTTGCTCCTTCAGCAGTCCATCCCCATGGCAGAAGCAGGAGACCCTTCCCCTCAGGATAAGCAGTTCATGTCACTCTTCTACTACAAACCTCACACTCTTCCTTGAAGTAAAAGCCAAAGCCCTCATGTTTACCTATGAAGACACAGTCCTCACATCTCCTGGGCACTAGTGTCCCTTCTGCTTAGAACTCTCTTCCCCAGACTTCTACACAGCTCACTCCCTCCCTCACCTCCTTCCTACAGCTGCTCAAATGTCACCTTCCAAGTGAGGCTGTCCCTGGAGAGCCTACTTAAAATTACAGTCCTCCTCACTACTTTACTACCCACCCCATCCCCATCCCCCTAATTCTATTCCCTGTTTTCTTCTAGTTCCACAGTACTAACCAGGGGAAACATATAAATTTTGCTCATGTGTTTACTGTCTAAAATCCTCCAACTACAATGCTAGCTTCATGAGGGCAGGGATGTTTGTTTTGTTCACTGATGTACCCCCAGTCCCTGGTACACAATAAAGCCTTAATATTTACTAACTTAATGGATGAATGAAATTTGCTTCCTTTGCTAAAAGCACTGAATAATAATTGAATGAGGCTCAAGTATTCATTTAACAAACCATCTAACATTTTTTTTTTTTTTTCCTGAGACGGAGTCTCGCTCTGTCACCCAGGCTGGTGTGCAGTGGCACAATCTCGGCTCACTGCAACCTCCGCCTCCCGGGTTCAAGCGATTCTCCTGCCTCAGCCTTCCGAGTAGCTGGGACCACAGGTGTGCGCCACCACGCCTGGCTAATTTTTTGTATTTTTAGTAGAGATGAGGCTTCACTGTGTTAGCCAGGATGGTCTTGATCTCCTGACCTCGTGATCCACCCACCTCAGCCTCCCAAAGTGCTGGGATTACAGGTGTGAGCCACCATGCCTGGCCACCACCTAACATCTTACATTAAGGGCTATTCCATGGATATCATGCCTTTTTATCCCCAGAAAACAAAATCCCTATTAACACTGAAGAAGTCATTTCCTACCTGGTTTGTTTTTCTCAGGAAAACATTTGTCCATCAAACTTGCAATATTTTCTCTATATCTGTTAAAAATTAAAGAATGAGTCACTGTTTGAAGCTTGATGTCATATGTTAATATGAAATAAAAATATATAGCACATTAAGCCATATTGTGCTACATCCTAAATATGCTTACAGACATTTTTCTAAAATAAACAAAAGACCAAGGAACCTTACTGTTTAACAAGTACTTTCTTATTTCTATATCAGTATCAGTTGAAACTATAGTTCCTATCAAGAAATTGTGACTAAAAACATTTGGCTTATCATGATTTTGCTAGAAATAATTTAAGTTTTCCTTTACCTAATTTTGGAATCTCTAACATATTTAGGATCTTTCAAATTATCCTCCCAAGGAAGATGGCCAGTAAGCCATTGGATCATGCAATAACCAAGTATTTCCAAATCACCACGTCTTGATGGGGCTACAAATGCAAGAGAAGAACATTATTAGGTAGACTGAAATAATTTTTAATGTATAATTTAAAGTATATATAAAGTAATAACATAAAACAAGTCAACTCCACAGTCTGTTTTTTCATCATAAAATTTTGACTGCATTTCACCTAGGTACTGAACATTGGACAGTATAAAAGAAATAGCTTATCTCCCAATTAACTTCCAGCTAATAATCTACTTTAAAACCCAAATTGGTAAATTTCAGGGTTTCAAGCAGAGACTGTTAGTCTAGAAATAAAACTAGTTTTCCTTTGGAAAACTTGAAGATATTCTTAAAATTTTTATATGCTATTAAGAGGCCCAGAGAACTGGGTATTTGAGTTCTTCCACAGCTCTGAGCACAGAAGAAACGACTGCTGAAGAAATAAACTAACTTAACAGGTAACAAAATAAAAGTTAGCTGTTATAAAGTTGTAGATACATAAGAAACTTGAGAAAAAACACAAAAACAAACATTCCAATTAAACTAAATAAAACCAAAAAGAAATCCTCATGGCAGCTGAATGAACCACTACCACCTTCTTGGTTATCTTTGAAGGCTGCGAGGAAAAGGCAGGACAGAAGAACACAGATGGTCCTGGAATACAGTTGTAGGAGTCTCACCTCTGCCTTCTTTCCTCATGCTACTGTGCCTTTTCAATTTTTATTTATCTATTCATTTACTTATGCATAATTAAGAACTATGTAGGAATCTGGGTGAAAACATTCGCAGTCTATTTCTCACTCCAGTACTACTGACATACCCACGCCATTGTGTGCATCGATGCTCGTGAATTCAATAGTGCCATCGTGACATCTTTTGGGGTCTTCTTTGTATTCTTTATGAACTCCTTCTGGGCAGTACCGATAAGCAAGGCCATAATCTACCAAGTACACCTATAAATTTCCAAGCACCAAGACAAACTAAAGTCAAAGTCACTGCACATATACCCCTTTAAAGCACAGAAACAAAATACTGGCATCTGAAGGTGGGTTCACCTAAAAGGTCATTCCATAACACTCCAAACAATTTAGATCCAAAATGCAAACAACAGCAAATACTTAATTCTGAAAGGCTTTTTATTTTTAATAAAAATGTTAAATGACCACATAGCTATAGTGTAATCACTTGACTTTATATACTTTTTTAAGATAAGTATATGTTATACTTGTAATTAATCTTGTCTCAATTTGAACGAAAATTATACATTTTATACTTTATCTTACAGACTCTAAAATTGAGCACAGAGCAAACCGTCAATACTTGTTGCAATACAACTGCTACTTTCCACACAGAAAAGCACACCCAGTAGAAGACTGCTAATGATGCTGACACATGATATGTTAGTTACCTTCTATTCCTCTGTTTCTTCACTTGTAAAATAATCAAATTTCAATTTACTTTATAAAAACATTTCATACATCATAATAATGATCTAAAGAACTGTTAGATCAGGCTTTTATCTATATCTAAATACTATATTCTAAAGCCAAGTCTTCATGATTAAAAGTAAATTTTAATATTATATACATACTTATTCGTGGGCATATATATGTGGGTCTGATTAGCATACAAAGCTAATAAACTTGGCTTTCTTCTATTCCATAGCCACACATTACATCTCTAATTCTGAGTAAATGTCACAAATGCATGCATCTGGGCACAAGAGGAAACTGAAGTAAAAATATGTGGCTAGATCTAGCACATACATCTAACACTGGAAAAATAATCCCATCCAAAGCATATGTCTAAGGATAACAGAGCTGCAAAAATATTTCCATATAAACAAAGGCAGCATGTTTTAGTCACCTGCAAAGTGATATAAGTTGTATTTTATTATACTGTACAAGTCCAGCCTATTTCAATTAATGGAACCCTTACTGTTCAGGATGTTAGCTGCGTTTTCTTTGTTCTTAGCCTAGAAAATATCTAAAAAGAAATGGCTAGAAAGAGCAGAGATGAATTTGATGATTGCCTTTTTAAGATTTCTCCATTAGCACACTATCTTAATAGTATAGTAACTTTCTTCTTTTATACTTATATAGATTCCCTTATATCCACCATAACTGACATTGGAGGAAGGGAAGCAAATACGAGACGACAGAAAAAGAAAAGAGAGCCAAAGGAAAAAGGAAAAACTAAGCAAAGGCAGTTAAAGGTACATTTGAGAGAAAGAATGAAGTACAGAGTACTGACAAATAATTACAATAATCAAAGTACCCAAACACATTTAAAATGTTTAAATCTTCCTTTTTATATAAGATCAAGTAAGAAGTGAGAACATACATTAAGTATGAATGTCAACTAAACCTTACTTTCACTGAAATCACAGAAACAGTTATACAGGAAAATTGTATAGATCCCTCTACTTCAACTAAACTGACCTAAATAAAGGTATAATAACATTAGCTTTTCTCCTTTCCTTAGAAAGTAAAAATTACAAAGGGAATGTAATAAGCTAAAAAAAAATGCACATTTGAATTCCAAACACTAAGGGTATACAAATTTAGACAGCTAAGATATTTCTGTAAACCAATTGATTTGAATAATCAACATGTTAAAGACCAAATTTTCCAAGTAATAGAACACTTACATTTGATGGATTTCTTGAACAAAGGAATAAAAAAAGTGACAAAGCAGACAGGCAAACATAATTCATTGGTGTACTATATAATTTTAAGCTTCCACCCCCAAATAGCTATTTGAAATTCATTTTGTATCACAAGCACTTCTTCTGAATATTATTTAGGGCAAAATAGCCAACTTGATAAAGTGCCAACAAATCACATCAAAAATGCAGAATGTTAACTAGATCAAAGTGTCAAGAAGAAATATTATTACCATATCTACTTCAAAAAGTAAAACTTCTACACAGGTTCAAAAGTTCAAAGCAACCATATTTATTTTCAAACAACACGCTTTTAATAGTAGAAATTAAAGTTATAAAACTACCTGGTCAGGATTCTTGTAGTTCAGAAGAAGATTTGAGGCCTTGATATCTCCATGCACATACTCATGCTCGTGAATATATTCCAGAATATCCAGCTATGAAAGTATCATACAGAATAAGTTAATGCAGTACCTAACACCAGCCAGCAGAGGACCAAGCTTCAACATAAACTAGCCTTTACTGTACTCAAAACAATTTTTTAAAAACAAGAAGAACATAGCTCACATACAATTCTTAAGCTTAGCTGCAAGACAGTTTTCCGAGAAAACCTTTTGGCATTTGCTTCATATATTTTCTGAAGGTCACTCCCAAAGCGATCCATTATCATAAACCTGTAACTGAAGACAAATATGAAAAGCCAATGAACAAAATACAATTCAAGAAAACCAACTTTGCAATGAGTACTCTCAAAGTAATTTTTTCAAGACAATGTTTAGTAAAGAAGTATTCTTTAAAAAAGAAATACAAACATTTGCAACAATTTCTCCCAACTAGAAATCTCAAAGAGTTCAGAGTGCTTTCAGGTCCTGCTTTTTACCTGGAGGGCCTCTTCCTGGTCGCAGCTAGTTTCAGGAGACTATTCAATTTAAGATAATGCTCACAGAGAGAACCCAACAAGTTTATTCACGGTAAAAATAAAACAAGCTGAATAAAAATGACAGCACTGATTTTTCTCATAGTTAAAATTAATTCATGTTTCTGGATATCAGCTTCCTTCCTGTGACTGTTTCTCCTTATTTTTAAGGTATATTTCAGCAGTAACAACATTCTGCTAAAATCAAGATTCTCGTGAGATGCTTTAACAAGAGCCAGATTCAATACCATTGTTTAAATGGCGTAAAAGGATTGTACGTTAAACACTCAATGGCCAAGATTTGGGGAAAAACAAATATCCTGAAAAAACATGAAGATAACTGGCTTTGCATAAAGCAGCTATGTCACCTTGGCTGAGTCACATTACCTCCTGGGCCTCAATTTCCACAGAAGTAAAATGAGAGAGTAGGGACTCACCTTTTCTAAGGTCACTTTCAACACCCAAAACTCAGATTCAATAATCATGTTATATTTCAGTATGTACAGAAAAGCATCACCTATTTGCAATAACACTGCTTAGCTTCTGCTCTGAGGACCACTTTTATCTTCAATAGTTTTCCAGATTCTAACTTGTCTGGTGAAATCATTCAGTAAATCAATAAAAATCAAAACCACACTCAGAATGTATCAGGACATCTCCAATGAGGAAGATTATGAATCATCAACACCATAACATCTAGCATTTACTGAACACCTGGTATGCACACAGCACTACTGTAAGTACTTAAAACGTTATTAATGCATTTAAACCTCACATCACTCTATAAGGTAGGTAACTCCTATCATACCCATTTTACAGCAGAAGAAAACTGATAATTTGTCCTCTAGTATGTGGCAAAATCACGCTTTTAACCACTGCACTACATATTAACTGAAATAAATGTCAGTAGGATACAAAAATCCCATTTATATGTTATAGGCTTCTATGATAACAATATGACAAGTTCAACAGGGAAGGAAGAGTTGACTAACATTAAAAGACAAGATGTTGAACAAGTAACTCAGAATTCTATTCATTTTTGAACTGGAAGAAAATTAGAAAATCATCTTGTCTAAACATCTTTTAATAAATAAAATAACTAAGGTCTTTGGAGGTAAAGTGATTTGTCCAAGGTTATAAAATTAGTCAGTGGTGGCCGGGCCTGGTAGTTCACGCCAGTAATCTCAGCACTTTGGGAGGCCGAGGCTGGTGGATCACCTGAGGTCAGCAGTTCGAGACCAGCCTGGCCAACATGGTGAAACCCCGTCTCTACTAAAAACACAAAAATTAGCTGGGCACGGTGGCAAGAACCTGTAATTCCAGCAACTCGGAAGGCTAAGGCAGGAGAATTGCTTGAACCTGGGAGGCGGAGATTGCAGTGAGCCAAGATTGAGCCACTGCACTCCAGCTGCACGACAAGAGCAAACTCCACCTCAATTAAAAAAAAAAAAAAATTGTGACAAAATATATTCATTCATGTAAGATTTCCTAGCACCTTGGCTTGTAAGATAATAAAGTGAAAATGGTAACTTTGACTTCCTGGTTTCCTTTGTATAACAGATTTTGCAAGGTTGAGAGATGAGACCAGGGCACATATACATGTTGGCTTTTACTAAATAGGTGACGTGTGTAATGATTATAACATAGGATGAGCATCTCAAATCTGAAAATCTGAAATCAGAAGTGCTCCAAAATTAGAAAGTGTTTTTAGTGCCAACAAGATGTTCAAAGGAAATGCTCACTGGAGCATTTTGGATTTCCCATTTTCAGATTTGGGATGCTCAACCAGTAGGTATTAACGCAAATATTCCAAAATCCTTAAGAAATCCCAAATCTAAAATACTTCTGGTGCCAACATTTCAGATAAGGCATACTTAACCTGTAATACACAGGTAACAAAAATACAACCTCTGTAACAGCCTGAAAGGTGGCTAAAACACAACTGCTTAATTCAACATGGGGTCTATTAGTAAATTCTGTTACATAGGTCTTTGTTTTTATTCACAAATCACCCTACCACCACTCTTAATAAGACCTTAATCTTGTCACCATACCTAAATCATAAACATCAACTGAAACATGATTCCACAAATTTCACAGAAACCATTACCACATTCTTCTGGAAAGACGGCTCTACCATTGAGTAGTAAAATGAAAGCTATTTCTAAGTAACTCCTCTAAAGTAAAACCTTTGATGTATACTTTTCTGGAGACTTGGATAAAATGTGCAAGTAAAAGAAAAATATAAATCAGTGTAAAATAATTTAATAATGGTAGCAGCTAACATTGTTCTAAGCCCTACATACATATTAATTCAAATGAGTTACAAGGAAAACTAAGCATGTCTGGCATGGAAGGGGGCTGGAAGAATAATCTACTTTCTATTTCTTTATTTTCTAAGACCTATAATGATTCTTTTTAAGAGCTTCAACCTAAAAAGTAAATCAATGCCTGATATATGACTAATGCCATCTTTTTAAAGGAGACATTTCTAGCAACCTCATTTTATAGAAGAAATGGGCTGGGAGGTAAAGTCATCACTAGTAAGTGGTGAGTTAAGACTTAGACTGTGTTCTCATTTGTCACCACACTCTAAGGCACTTGTGATCCACACCAGGGAAGTTCTTTCCAGCAGTGCCCTCATCAGTCAGCTTACAGAGTCAACCCTGGACCCACTTAGTCCCTGGTCACCTCACAGGAGTCACACAAACAAAAGCCCTGTTTAACTGGTTCTGAACTTTATCATAAAATGTGTGTTAAGAATGTATATGGTAAAATGTGATATGACAGTGTGGGCTACTTTTAAAAAGACCATCATTCTCAAGCAAAATACCACCACTGACAAACAAAAATCACAGACAAACAAATGAAAGCAATTATGATAATCACAGTGATGATGACTGCAAGAAACATTTCCTCAGCACTTACTCTGTGCCCCTTACAATTTACATGTTTTCAATTTATCTTCACAGTAATTCATAAAGTAAGTACTATTATCCTCATCTCACACATAGGGAAATGAGAGAGACAGAAAGTTAACTAGCCCATGACCACACCTGATGGAGTCAAGTACAATCAATCTAGTGCTAGATTTGTTTGGTGTTTAGGTTTTGCTGCAATATACCGTGCTTGGTTTTTTTTTTTTAAGACGTTTATACTCAAATTATGGAAAGAGGAAAAGGCTGTTATTCCAAGTCTAAAAATGCTCTAGCCCCAGGTACACTTTTCTTCCAATCATCTCTATGAAATGTGGTTTTCATAATGTACTGTTCCTTAGGAATATAACTATTGTACACTGGAGCACACAGTCAAACAGATTTGCTTCCTAGCAAGTCATCGCTAAGGGTTTTTCTTGTCTTACTCCCCTTTAGACAGTCTTTAATTCACCATGTAAACCATTTCCCAAATGCCACTTTCACCACCATGTCACCTCATCCCTTGCTCAAGAGCAAGTGATAGCTTCTGACTACCTACTATACACTGGTTCCAAACTGTTCTTTCCTCTATGGGTCTTCATTATCTGCCACCGACTCCTTCTCCAAGTTTATTTCCTTCTCTCTTACACGCATGCCCTCTTCCTCTGCTACAGGAAGACGGCCATTGGGTCATACAGTAGAATAAAAGTCTATCCTGCCTGTGCTCACGTTAATCTCCCACTTAAGATGCTGTTCTGCCTCCTCAATGATTTTCTAAACCAGTAGGTTTTAACATTTAAACGATTAAAGACCCCTTTGAGAGCAAAAGCTAACATCTATGTTTTACATATACTCTTGTAGCTTTATACTAAAACATCATTAAGTGGGTAGCTGTTACTCCATTTCACAGATGAGGAAATTAAAGCAAAAAATTGCCCAAAGTCACACACATTTTAAGGGGCAAAACAAGGTTTTAAAACTAGGCAGTCTAACTCTAGAATCCTTGCTCTTAACTAACTTAACTAATCCTTATTCTATAGTATTTCTCCAGAAAATATTATAAAAACTATAATATATTTTGCTATCCCAGCAAAACCATATAAAATAAAATGTTAAAAGTGACTTCAGGGATCCCCACACTCCCTAAGAGAGGCATGGATCCCAAGTAAACAACACTGGCTGCCTACCCAACTACTTACCCCTCCTCTCAATCTTTTCTAACAGAGCACCAATTTGGTTCCGGCATTCCATCCTTTTCCACATGGATCGCTGTGATCACTTTGTCCTTGCCAGTCAATGGTTTAAGTATTGATAAAATTCTGACCAAGAAAGCGTGAGAGGAAGTCTGCCACAGGGCTCCTGGGAAAGCTTTCTTTGCCAGGAAAGTGAAACTCACAACACACGATAGATACCATTTTCTGCCCTTGGGTACTGTGCCTGCATGTGAAGCCTAGAAATGGAGCAGCCACCTGGCGACCACACAATGGAGAACTAACAGAGAACAAAACCAAGAAGAGGAGGGCAAAGTGCAAGATAAGGAACCTGGGCCCTTGATGACTGCCTGAGTCAAAGTTTTCCTTTACTTGCAGCTGAAATCATCCTAAGCAATATATCCCCAGTTCCAAACTAAATCTACCCGTCAAGTCTCAGCTACCAAAGCCTTACTCCATGAAGTTCCATTCATTCATTCAAATATGTATCAAGTGCTGCTTATGAACCAAAGTATTAGAAGTTTTCTCCAAATAAACTATCCCAAAGAATTCATTCTCTCCATTCTCTGAACTCCTAAGACACGTAAGTCAGTATTATACAACTTAGCACTTAATTGTTCTCCAATTGTTTCAGACATTTTTGTTTTCACTCACCAGCTAGACTAAAACCCTCATAAAGGGTGAGCCTAATCTTGTGTGGGCAGATTATGTATCCAACATGAAATACCAAATGGAATCCTGAAGGGGTCCCCTTTTGCATGAAGAACAGAGGCGTTTTTGTTTGTTTATTTCTAAAGGCAAGGAGGAAAAAAAGGCAGGGTGTTTGGCTTTGTTCCTCCTTGTCAGTTGGGTTCCAGTCAGTTGATACTGCTCTGCACAAGCTCCCTGACTAGAGAGGCACTCCTATTCTAATAACGCATCATAGCCTGCTGCTATGGAAAGCAGAGGACAGAGATAACATCTTATTCCTCTCTGTCACATACACTCCACATAGTCCAGAGGGAGGCCTAGTAATATTGTGAGTGATCAGTAAATAATTACTGACTAAACCAACTAAATAGTGAATGTTGCAAAAGGGAAGGAGAAAGACAAATCACACATATTTTTACCTTTTTCCATTTTTGTCATGTAGACCAGACCCCCAATACTTAGGAACACCCAGGTACTTCAGCTTACGGGTACGAATCCATTTCTGAACTACAAATTAAAACAGATCTTTGTGATTTCAATTGTTATACATAAATGATAATTTTTTAAAAAATCATTAAGAGCAAAATGTATTTATACATGCAAGAAGAATTCACCTGTATTCATAAAAAAGAAAATGAAGAATACAGTATAACCAATAACGAAAAGCATTTTACGATGAAAACATTTTTATTAACCTACAAAATTGTTATCCTGCCCTTAAAATTGTCTTTAAAATGAAAAATCTACAAAAAGCATTTTTTTTAAATCAAAACTACAGCGCAGTCATTCCTTTGTTCTAGGGGCTTGGTTCCAGGAACCCCCACCCCTCAAGACACCAAAATCCAGATGCTCAAGTCCCTCATATAAAATGGTGTAATATCTGCATATAACCTCCACACATCCTCTTATATACTTTATCTCATCTCTAGATTACTTATAATACGTAATACAATGCAAATGCTATGTCAATAGTTATACTGTACTAGTTTTTTATTTGTATTATTTTTTATTATTGAATTGTTATTTTTTATTGTAGCTTTTTTTTTTCTGGAATATTTTTTATCCCTGGTTGGTTGAGTCTGAGGATGTGGAATCTGAGAATACGCGGGTGGACTATCCTGAAGTTGCAGTTTCTCTCTCTAATTATGTAATGTTTACTTGCTTCTACAGGAAGACCTATTTTTCACACCAATCTAAAAGGTTTTTCTTCCTCAATATAAAAGTCCTCAACCAGGAAATCAAGATCTAAGAGACATGGAAGAAGGACAGAAGGGACCAAAGTGACTAGGAGAGGTTCTGGCTCTCTACCTTGATATCCTGTTCTATTTCATCAATAATTCTCAATGTTTAACAATATTTCCTAAATCATAGGTCATTTATTATTAACTTCATTCTATGTATCTATATAGATAAAATCTTGATGCAACAAACCCATTAAAAGACCAGAATTCTTTCATACAAATCCCATGTAAGTGGAATTTATAAAGCAAAAACATAACAAAGAGTCATAAAATAAGATATAATGCTCTAGGTCTTGGCTTAAAACAAAAAACTGGTCATTTTAAAAGTGTAAACGTATGTGTACTGTATTTCTTACTTTGCTCTGGTTTTGCAGCTCGTTGGTAGAACTTTAATTCAGTAAAAAGAGGTCCATTGTCACTGGGTTCCTTAAAATATAAGAGTTAATTAGTTCTAGCAGTAGTTAAAATTACTGAGATATTTTCAATGAACCTTCAAAAAAGACCAACAAATCTATTTTTCTGTCCAATGTAATTTTGATACTTAAGTTTATAACTGTGTTAAGATTAAGTCAAACTCCTTAGAAATGTTCAGAGAAATATTAGTCTATATTTCTTATATTGCTCAAGTTCCATTTCTATAAGTGATAAATTATACAAAATCAGATATACAGCTCAGCCTGCAGAAGTTTAAGAAAAATGTTTAAACTAATTTTCATCTTTATTAAGCTTTCCCTTAAGCAAAGATGAGCAACCATCTTAACTGTATCACCAAGGGGCTACAAGATATTTCTCAGATTTAATAAAATTTCAATACCTAATTTAACCCATTAATGCCAAAATCCCATTCCTTTCCTGTTTTCATTACGCTTATATCTACTTTATCAGGACTAACAAAAACAGACCTTACCACAAAGAAGAGCCTATATTATGCATCTCCTGAACAAGCATGCACTGTCCACTAACCTGCATCCTTCCTTTCTGACAGATTCCTACATTTGTCAAACCAAACATGGGGCTCATTAACAATTGTTTTCTACCAATGTTATGGACTACATTCATTTTATATTTTTAGAGAAATTAACAATTAAAATTATTACTAAAGAGACATACATTCACAAAAACGTATTTGCACAAACAAGAAATAACAGCCTGTCAGCAGTTTTGCCTTGTTAAATAAATATGTAAGAGTGGAAAAGATCTTATAATTCTGTGGACTTTTTAAATAGTAAATTTCATCTGATTAAAATTAGTATTTATTTAATGTCTGGTATTTTGTGTTGGTCATTATTTATTGGGAATTAAAAAAAAGTTTTTAAAGCAGTGAAAACTTCAAATGAGGAAGCTAACATTTCTAAACTAATTTTAGGGTTGCTTTTCTTTTTAGGAGGTATGAGAAAAAATTATTTTGGGCAGAATATCTTGGTTAACTGGAGTTCAAAGTTAAATAGAGCACTGGGGGAAGTGAGTAATGAGGCCTACTACCTTAAATGAGTGACAACTTATAGTTTTGGGTTACTAGAGATGACTTTTGCAAGCACTTAAAATATGTTCACCTTTTCTTCACTCAAGATACCCTCAACTGTAGAAAACCACTCCATACTCTCTGCTCTAATTATCTCAGATTTCTTATAATTCAGAAAATAGGAATCCCCAATTAAAGTACTCAGAAGAAGGCCGGGCATGGTGGCTCATGCCTGTCCTGTCATCCCAGCACTTTGGGAGGCCAAGACGGGCGGATCACTTGAGGTGAGGAGTTCAAGACCAGCCTGGCCAACATGGTGAAACCCCATCTCTACTAAAAATACAAAAATTATCTGGGCATGGTGGCGAGTACCTGTAATCCCAGCTACTTAGGAGGCTGAGGGAGGAGAATCACTTGAACCCAGGAGGCGGAGGTTGCAGTAAGCTAAGATCGTGCCACTGCACTCCACCCTGGGCAACAAAGCAAGATTCTGTCTCAAAAATAAAAATAAAGTACTTAGAGGAAAACGGATTGGCCAATCTGCAGTCAGGCAGTTATTAATGAGCATTTAACAGTAAATGGGCAACACACGTTAACACTTGGATCACAACCTGAAAACAAGCGTGCCTTATTTGTTACAGGTAAGTATACTTTTCACCTTAACCTTGGAAGACAGTAGTATCATGGCTTGGCATGCATCAACTCCTTAAGAAGGAGGAACTAACCAACATACTGAAAGTATGAGTGCTGATTCCTTAACTTATGGACTCAGTACCCAAGTTCCTCTATAACCTATGGCTCCTTTCCTAGCAGCAATAATAGCTTGACACTTGCAAGCATTTGCAAGAGACACTTGCAGTGTTTCCAGCCAATGGCTAAGAATAGGTCTTTGGTAGGAATCACAGAATCAGCGTTAAGAAAAAGAAATTCAAAAGGAGAAATTCTGGTAAAGTTCCTCTCCAAAGCTTACCTTTGGAATAGCTCATTTATATAATTCAGGTTTGAAAGAGGTTTTCCTAAGACAAATCAGTATAAAATTCTGATTTATTCAGTTTCAATCTATGTCATATCAACTTTAACTTTCAAGTTTTCCTTCAGGCAATAATTTATTAAACCTGTAATAATGAGAATCAACCATATAAATCAGGCTATTATAATGAAAGCCCACTATAAGGAAGGCTCTCTGAGCTCATTTCATACTTCTTCTAATCCAATAAACTTCCATTATCACAAAATAAAGGAGCTACTTCCTTGGCATTGCACTCTAGCCAAAGCTAGCTATTCCTGTTGAAGAAAATACCTTAACTCATAACTAAAATTTTATTAACATATTTCAAATCTAAAATACTTTGCCAACTCTATAATAGCCAAGATTTAGAAAAGAAATTGGGACTGACATTTTAACTAGAATATCACTAAACGTTTCTTTAAGACTTCTAAGTGTCAAAATGAAGATGACAACAGAAAAAAAATTAAAATGTGATATATTTCAATGGCACCAGCTAAAAGCAACTGGCTGCCATTTAAAAATGAAGCTGTACAAAATTTCTCCTTCCTACCAAAAAATTATGATATATGAATTAAAAATTCAGGTCACTTCTCATAACATCAGTGAGGAAAATCAAACATCAGTCTGCAAACTTCTTTCCAAGGAACTGTGAAATACAGATTCATATCAGTTCACATCTGAAAAGGACCACAGTACAATGACCTGTTAGGATACCATCCAAAAGCCTGACCTCTGCCTCTAGTTCTGCTACTGACATGACTAAGGGTAAGTGCAATTCAAAGAACTACTAATTTCGTATTAAGCCTGGCAGCAAGAAAACACAAAAGAAAATTTCCTTCTCCTTGCATTATCCAACATTTCTCTCTGCACAGTTACTTTCAGAAATAAAATATAGTGTCTGTCCTGTAGGTCAAGGATTAAAGCCCCAACCAAAACCAGAGACCATCATTTGGTACATGTGAGAACATTTTTATTATGTGCCTAACATCTACCTTGAATGGGTATGTCTTAACTTCACTCCAATGCCAAATAAGAAATTTGTGGGTTAACTATCTGGAGCTGTTTCATAAGGCAGATACATGTATTATCAGCAATAACCAACTTTTTGACAAAGCGTCCACATTAAGTTAGAAACCCTTACCAGCAGCAGAGGGTACCTGCACACCCTTACTAAAAACAAGGATAAAAATGTGCCAGCCACAAGATTCCATTTAAAATAATTAAAGTGCTCTGTGTGCCAGATTCTACCAGTGGCTCTCAATCTTGATGCACAAAAGAATCACCTGGGAAGCTTTACTAAAAATACCAATAACCAGGCCCTACACCCAGATTCTGATCATACTCTACAACCAGGATTGAGAACCACTGTGTGATATGCTATTACATTATTAAGTAAAATTTCACATTAGAAAATCAATTTGCCTTTATTTCGTAACATTTGCAAGTTTTTTCTCTAATGATAAAATAATGCTCATTTTAGAAAATATGGAAACATTTTGATGTATTTTCTTCATAAATAGCCATTTTATAAGACAACCTTCATACTATATATAGAACTTTGTATCCTGCTTTTTTAGAAATAATTATAAAACTTCCCCAAAGAGTAGTACATGTTCTTTGAAAACACAATCTTTAATAGTCCATAATGTTTTAAATGACAAATGTTCATAAACAGTTCTGATTTTAATACCAGAAAGAACTGATACTCATTTTACATGTTGTTATTTGGTGAAACATTTCAACTATTAATATTATAAAGTTGTAAGAAGGCAAATTATGAGTGGGCCTGCTCTCTATGGTACAGACAAGACAGGAAAGTGAATGACATGAGGAAGTGGACAGTAAATGAAAAGAGTAGTATAAAGGCAATGGACAATTAATGGCTAAAAAGTATTCAAAAGAATAAATTAAATAAGCATCTAAAGACTGCATAGGGAAAACAAACTTTATTGACAAGGTTCTTATCAGATAACTTAAAATTCAGTTAGAGAGACAGAATAAACACATTTAAAAAAACTAAAAACAACTAGTGGCAAAGGAAGAATGAAACTGTAAAATAAATGTTAATACAATGAGTGCTGTAGGTGTTTATTCAGGAGAGAGTGCTAGGGGAAAAGAAGCAAACAGAAGTTACAAATTTCCCCTTCAAAGGGAAGGAGAAAGTCAGTAATATTACTGTTTTATTTTTTTATTTATTTATTTATTTTTTTTGAGATAGAGTCTCACTCTGTAGCCCAAGCTGCAGTGCAAAGGCGCCATCTCGGCTCACTGCAACCTCTGCCTCCCAGTTTCAAGTGATTCTCCTGCCTCAGCCTCCCGAGTAGCTGGGATTACAGGCAGGCACCACCACACCTGTCTAGGGGTTTCACCATGTTGGCCAGGCTGGTCTTGAACTCCTGACCTCATGTGATCCACCCACCTCAGCCTCTCGAAGTGTTGGGATTACAATCGTGAGCCACCGCGCCTGGTCAGTAGTATTGTTTTGTTTATGACATTCTTCTAGGATAACTGTAACATCCAAAAAGTTACTAAAATATTAAATGCAAAAGAGAAATCAACTGAATATCACTGTCCTAATTACAAAGAGAAGAAGTAATAAAGGATAATGGAAACAGAACTAAATTAGGAGACAGGAGATACACAGTCCTGAACTAGGTACTTGGTCTTAAACTTAAAAATATAATTCATTACCTTAAGCATATATAAAATACTGTTCCTGGCCATGTTTTTTTTTAACTATATAAGTTAAAAAGGCAGTAAAAGTAAAGTTACATTGACTAACAACAGAAATACTTCTAATTACTCACAATAAAGAAGAACAACAGAAATATTTCTAATTACAATAAGGAAGCACATCATTCTAAGAGAAAATACAACTTAAGTTCAGAGGCCATGTGCCATGGCTCATGCCTGTAACCCCATCACTTTAGGAGGCTGAGAGGGAAGGATCACTTGAGCTTAAGAGTTTGACACCAGCCTGGGCAACAAAGCAAGACCTCATCTCTACCAAAAAATCAAAAAAATTAGCCGGGCATGGTGGTGCGTGCCTTTAGTCCCAGCTGCTAGAGAGGCTGAGGTGAGAGGATCACTTGAACCCAGGAGATCAAGGCTGCAATGAGCTATAATTGCACCAATGCACTCCAGCCCAGGCAACAGGACGAGACACTGTCTCAAAAAAAAAAAAAAAAAAAGTTCAAGTTATACAGAACAAAAAAGACATGATTATACACTGTTCCACCTTTAAGATACGACACTGGCGCACTTTCCTTCCAAGACACAGAAACGGCTATGCCAACTAACTGCAAGGGGTCAGAGGTAACCATATCATTTGAACCTCAACGTTATGAGACGTCAGGAGCCTTGCTTTCTTCTCACAACAGAACTCTTAATGAGCTTAAGAAGAAACTCATCTTACCCATAGATTTTAATATTTTAATTTGTATTATCAAAAACAAATGCACACAATATTCTGCAATTAAATACAAATGACCCAATTTAATACTAAGAACTTTAGTTCCTCTGATTCAGCAACAGGCTGAATATTCCAAAAAGAATGTTATTCCATAAATGAAAAAGAAGAAAATTCCACAATGAAAGGCCATCATGAAAAGAGGCAGGAGAAATAAAGCACCGACACAACTTGAAAGGCATCGCTTTGCTTCCGCTTCCCTGCACGAGGGAATAGCTGGGACCCAGTTAGCCCTCCCACTGCAAACAAAGATAAAAACAGACTTAAAAAAAGAAAATTTCTATTTTCAGAAATTAGACAATAGACAGGACAGAAGGACTGTGACCCCTAAGAGACAGAAAACAAAGTGAGTCCATGGCAGCCCTGGCTTTTTTCCCCTAGAGATCCTAGGAGTAAAATGGAGGAGACTTAAGCCTACAGGGCAAAAGGGGGAAGACCAAACAGAGTGCCAGGTACAGAACTCTGCTACCAAAATCAACAATGAGATTGGAAATTTTAAATTGCAAAACAGTGGGGAAAAAAACGAAAGACCAATATCCTTCACGAACAACGACACAAGAATCTTTAACAAAGTATTCACAAATCAATTCTAGCATTATGTAAAAACTATAATACACCATGACTAAGTGGGGTGTATGTTAAGAATACAAAGTTCGGTCAACACTCAAATATCAATCAATGTAACTGCCACATTGACAGAGGAAAGGAGAAAAACCCTGTGATTCATCTCAGATGTAGAAAAAGCATTCAAAAAATGAATAGGCAAACTATAAACTAGTAGAAAATGTTTAAAACACATATCTGAAAAAGGACTTGCATCCAGAAAAAAACTCTCTTACTATTCAATTATAAAAAGCAAAACAACCCAGTTATTTTTAAAGATAAAAATAAGAGGAAAGGGGCAAAAAGGATGGAAGAGGCACTCCACAAAGGAAAATACATGAATGGCCAATAAGCACAACAAAAAACTGCCCAAAATCATGAGGCATCAAGCACGTGCAAACTGAAACTATAAGTCACATCTACATACTAACTGTAATGGCTAAAAAACAAATACACACACCTGACAATGCCAAATGTTGAAGAGGACACAAACAGAACTGTCATATATTATTGGCCAATGTGTAAAAGGGCACGACCATTTTGGAAATCTGCCTAGTACTTTCTTATAAGTTTAAATAGACATCTTCCCTATAAACCAGCAACTCTAAGTATTTATCCAAGAAAAATAAAAACCTGTCTCCATAAAAACACTTGTAGAAGAATGTTTATAGACGCTTTATTCATAATACCAAAAACTGGAAACAACACCAATGTCTATCAAGAGAGCAATAAAATGAAACAAATGATTGATACACCAACAATATGGATGAACCATTAAAACGTTATGCTGAGCATAAGAAGTTACAAAACAACATATACTGTTTAATACCATTTACATAACCTTCTGGAACAGGAATAACTCATTCATGGCAAAAAAAAAAAAACACCAAAAACTCAAGACAAGTGGTTGCCTCCAAGGGTGCAAGGGAGTAGGGTTTTGACTGAATAAGAACATAAGGAATCTTTTTAGTATGATGGAAATGCTCTACATTTTAAGAGGTGAGGATTACACAGGTATATGTGCTTGTCAAAAGTCTTCGAACTGTTCATTTTATATCTATGTATTTCCCCGTAAAAATCATGCCTCAATTTTTTTAAAAAAGTTTAAAAATCACTAAAAAGGTCCAAAAAAGCTGACTCCTAACTCCTAAGAGATAAAATATAAAAGAGAGTAAAACGAAACAAAATGAAAACCTTCAGAGTAATTCTAATTCCTGAGTTCTGGTTGATATGGTTTGGCTGTGTCCCCACCCAAATCTCATCTTGGATAGTAGCTCCCATAATCCCCATGTCTCATGGGCGGGAGCTGGTGGGAGGTAATTAAATCATGGGGGCATCCCCTTCACATGTACATCTATCCCATTAGTTCTATCCCTCTAGAGAACCCTAATACATGTATCCCGTAGGAGAAAAAGTAAGGGAGGAGTTATATGTTAATTTGCCCACATAATACATCCTGTTGGTTCTTCTATTTAACCAAAACATATTCTTCACATGTATCAAGTAATTTTGAAGAAGGGGAGTAACAAATGTTGGTAAGCAAAAAGGTAATTGACTTAAACGGTAAAATGTCTTCTAGTTCGCCAACATATAAATGGATCTGGCTATTAGAAGTATGCTTATGTCAGATAGGATGTTGCCAATCTTTACTCATTACAAACTAATTTCAACATTATTATAGCAAAAAAGGCCCAACAATCGCAATAAAATAAATAATTTAATTTACTAAAATGGAAGAAAATTGGGAGTAAACAGAAAAAATTGACCAAGTAGAAGTCCAGAAGCAAATGCAAAATAAAATACAATAAAATTATATTAAATTAGTATAGTCTTATAGGATATAAATATAAAAAGTATCTGTAAAAGTAGATGAAATTTCTTAAATGAGCTGAATATTTTTATTCCACATCTGCATGCCTCTATGCTTTCCTACATTTACCCCTGAATACCAGTGCCACTTTATTTCAAGAGAGGAACTTTTCACACTCAAGTGATTTAAAACTATAAAGCTACTTTTGTGTCTTATTCAATATTTTTTAAGTTATTAAAAATGTAGTATCTTATGGTTTAATTAATTCTAGTTAATCAAAAAAGGCATTTTACAAAATACTACACCAAATCAACAGAAAAGAAACAAATTAGCTAAAATATTTCTTACCACTTTTACAACACAAGGTGCATCACTGCCAACTGACTCTGAAGAATTCATATCAGCTGTTTAAAAAAGTAAAATATTTAATATCAGAACAAGTAATATTATAAATATATTAATATTTAGGTTTGTATATCTGTAACTCTTGATAGAATACACTTCAGTTCCCAAGTATGTGTTTCGGGATATCATTACAGTACATTTCATAAATTTTAAGACTTTTATTCATGTTTTAACATATCTGAATTGAGAATGCATCTTACAATTTCTGGTTTCTTCTATATGATTATCAATTACATATGGGAAACTGAGTTAAATAAGTTAAAGATTTCTTTAATTCAAAAGTACTAATGGCCTTTGATATGCTAGTGGACATTGTGAATTCCCCAGAGGATAAGTAATACATTTCTTAAATTTAATAAACTATGAAATTCTTTTAAGAGGAGAGGAGCATCTGAAGAGTAAGAAATGAGGGGGCCAAAGTTCTAAAAAGCACTAGTTTAGGAAAAACTCACCTGAACCAATAGTTCAGGATGTTGGCATTAGAACTTTCAACTGCCATCAGAATAATTTTAATGTGGCTATCATTTTATTTCATGTAAATAAAGAAGTACAGTTGCCCCAGAATACTGAGTTAGAAATATAAGGTTGCCCATATTCATTAAACAGATATTTACCAAGTACATACTAAACGTCAGTTTCTAGGAAACAGAGATTTAACAATGAACAGGAAAAAATCCTTACTCTTACAAAGCCACCATTTCAGTGGTAAGATGCAGACCAGAAATAAAATACGAAGTACATTTGACAGTGTGAAGTGCTATAGAGGACAAATTAAGCAGGAAAGAAGGTAAGCAGAGTGGCCACATGGTAAGAGGGATCTAAACCTTACTGACAAGGTGTTACTTGAGCAGTGAGAGCAGGAAGGGAATAAGCCATGTATGTATCTTAGTGAAGAGCACCCCAGGGAGAACAGCACCAAGACCCTGATCTGGACTGAGCACAGTGGCTCACACTTGTAATCCCAGCACTTTGGGAGGCCAAGGCAGGTGGATCACCTGAGGTCAGGAGTTCCGAGACCAGCCTGGCCAACAAGGTGAAACCCCGTCTTTACTTAAAATACAAAAATTAGCCGGGCATGGTGGTGGCACGCACCTGTAGTCCCAGCTACTCGAGAGGCTGAGGTGGGAGAATCACTTGAACCTGAAAGGCAGAAGTAGCAGTGAGCCAAGATCATGCCACTGTACTCCAGTCTGGGCAACAGAGCGAGACTCCATCTCAAAAAAAAAAAAAAAAAAAGACCCCGACGTAGGAGTGTGCTTGACATGTTTGGAAAACAAGGAGGCAAAAGTAGCTGGGGGAAACAGTGAGGCAGAAGAGGAGAGACAGATCAGAAAGCGGCAGAGAACAAACACGATGGCCTTAACAGGTAACATAAAGGTTTTGGCTGTCACTATGAATAAGATGGGGAGCCACTGGAAGACGCTTAGCAAAATCAGACTATGGTAATAAAGACTTCTTTGGGCTGCTTTGTGGAGAATGGAGTATAGGGGCAAGGGGCAGAAGCAGGCAGATCAGTTAAGAGGCTATACCAATAGTCTAGGTATATGGATTATACCTCAGTAAAGCTACTAAAAATTTTTCAAAGGCTTGGTACAAAAACAATGTAAAATAAAATATATTTTAAAAATTTTTAAAGCATCATATACAAAGATCAAGAGCCAAAGGGCAGCAAGACAGCTGAAGCACAGACTTTGAGGAGATAAAAGGGATGAAGATAAACGTTGTATAAGAAGGGACTTGTATGCCACTCTTTAAAAGTCTGGCACCTTATTTGAAGGACACTGGGGAGTCATCAGAGAGGTTTAAACAGGATGATCATATTATCTGATCAGTATACTTGGTCACAAAAGCCATACTGAAAACAACGGTGTGCAAGGCGGCAAGACTGGGACAGAGAAGATTCAGTGCTACAGTCAGAGTCCAGACAAGACATGATAATGACCTGACCAGGACAGTGGCTGCAAAGATGGAGAGAAATGAATGGATCTGAGAAGTCACCCAGGTAAAGCAACAGGACTAGAAAAGGAACTAGGATATTAGTGAAGGAATGCTCAAGAATGCCTTCCCAGTTTCTGGCTTCAAGGCTGTCATTCATTGATACAATCCTCATGACAGGATCAGGAGATAAAAGATGATGATACAAGTTTTAGAAATGCCTGTGGAACATGTAAGTAGAGATCCCTTATAGGCCAGTGGCTACAGGCCTGGACTCAGGAAATCAAGTCCTAGGCTACAGATAAAAGACAGGGAAATCAACAGTAAAGAGACAGCAGGAGAAGCCTGATATCACTCAGAAAGAATATATAGAATAAAAAGTGAACCTAAGAAGAAAAGCCGGAGCACACAGAAGTGCCTATAAAGATGACCAAGTACAGCCAGAAAAGCAGAAAGAAAACTAGGAAAAAGGTATGCTACCATAAAAGATAATGGAAGCAATTGTTATGAGAAACAAAGATAAACAGTATCAAATGCTACAGAAAAGAAAATGCAAAGAAAATTCAAAAGCAATCTTTTTAATTCATTAACAAACTGCTGATGATCTTGAATCTGGCTGTTTCAGTGTATCACAGAGACAGAGACTGGACGCGACAATACTCAAGCAAGTCCCTCCTTTTACAGATTAGTCATCCCAACCTTACAAAAGTAAAGTTTTATTACAGAAGTCAAATCATTGCCTATTAAAAATACTATTAGATGGCACCTTTTGATGATAAATACAGATAAAACAGATGAGACACACACAAGGCAAGTTTTAACTTTGCAAAAGGTTACAAAAGCAAATTAATATAAAATGAAGAACCTATTTTTTTTAGAGACAGGTTTCTATTAATACAGGATGGCGTAAGTCCACATATCCTGTAGTAAAGACAGCTTATCTAATCTACCATCTCTCCTCCAACACAAGATCAAAAATATATACCTGACTAATACAGCCACTACTCTTTAATGGTTTACAAGGATTTTTGCCATAAATCAGAGATACAGCCTAGTTCACTGGAATGGGTTTGGCTCTAAACAAAACCAGAGAATCAACATATATTTCACAAAAAGGGTGCCACTGGCCGACAGGAATCATACGCATAAAATATGATAAAGCACTAGATTTCAAGCTATGTTTCATAAAGATAGCTCCAGAAACTGCAACTGACCAAGGGCGGCCCACTGCTCCTGGAGCAGGTGAAGTGGGACTCCTCTTGAGTAAGACCAGTGATCTTTTACCTACCAGTGGTTCTCAAACTTTAGCATGCATCAGAATCACCTTGAACAAACACTGCTGGGCCCTCTCCCTACAGTTTCTGATTCGTAGTCTGAGGTAAGGCTCAAAAATCTGCAGGTCTAACAAGTTCCCAAGTGACACTAATCTATGTCGTATTATTAGTATTCTGAGTAAGATATTGCTAAAAATAAAATTTTATAAACCTCCATGGCAGAAATTAATTAATTAATCTGAGATTGGAAGTAGAGTGAGAACACAGAATGGAAAAGTTAGAAAAATCAGAAGCAAATATATTTATTGGTGAAGCAGACAGCTTTAGAAGCAATCATGTAAAATATTTTTTAAGTCCATAATTTAGTTAACCTAACAGAATTTCAGGATTCCACAATGGGTCCCCAAAAATTTCAGAATAAGTATGCTAGTTATCTGCACATTTAATCAGGCCTAATATGCAGTTTCTAGGTAATTCTCCTAGTTCCAGTATGATGGCTAAGAGGGTTGCACAGAAAGAAAAAAGAAACTCACACTTGTAAAAGATTTGCAAATCTCCAAATCAGACAAACACGGAGGGAATAAATCCCACATAGGTGGAGGTGGGAGGGGAAAGATACGTACATGGGTTTCTTTGGGTCTCAAAAGAGATTAAGATTATATAAAGTATCTTAAAAATCTAAAGTCCTAGTGCTCACTAATGATCGTATTACAGCTATTTTATCCCCCTTTTCTGTTGTGACTGCATTAACAATTTCCACTTCTACGTCAGAGATGCATTTTTGCTTAATCAGAAACTATTAAGTTGACTGCAGATTATTAGGAACATCCTATAACAGCTCATAAATGAGAAACCATTTTCATAAGAAAGCATATAAATCTTTGGATTGATCATTAGAAGCAGTCACACACTTACCAAGATATATACAGCCAAAGCCTCCTTGGCCAATGGGTAATCCTACTTTCCATTCCTTTTTTGCCATGTCAGTTATTATCTCTCCAACTGCAAATTGTTCTGCAAGATGTCTCTTTGCAGAGCTCTGTCTTCCAGCTTGAGCTGCTTTTACACGAGGCATTTTCACTATAACAAAAAACAAAGAAACGGTCAGAAGTCTAATCTTAGAAGTATTCAAAACATTTTTCCCTAAGGAAAACTTCCGTACGGAGATGCTGTTCAAATTCCTACTTACTCCAAAACTTAAAGGATATCTGTTAATTCTGACTTATAATGGCTCAAATCCTATTTGATTATCTCTTAACTTTGGAGAAGAAACAATAAAATCATATATGCAATTATTTTCAAGGAAATAATTAGGTGTAAGTCCAATGGCATAATGATCAACTACAACTAAAAATGCTATTTAATAACAACAAAGAATTGCTCTATGAAGCTGAGAGGGAAAGGTGCATCCAATTAGAATGCACATTTTATAGGAACAAAATGAAGAGTTTATTAAGGTCAATACCGATATGTTAGAACACAGTGCAGAGATTGAAAACATAAGGCAACTGAGCACAAGGGGAAAGGGCAAAGGTTCCCGGGACATGCTAGTAAATGCTTTACACAGGTTCCCATCCATCCTCATGACTCTGTGAAGATTACATTATCACCTCCATTTCGAGGAAACTAAGGCTCAGCAAGCTGGTAAGTGGTGGAACAACAGAAAATTGCACCGGTGACCACCTGGCTCCAAGACCTCACCAACATGCTCCACAATTATGGAAGTCAATGTGAGGAAGGAGTACAACTTTCAAGAGTGACAGGAGAAACTGTGGCTTAATCATCTGGGCAAGGCTGGTGACACCCAGAATTCCTAAGCTTTCTTTCTCATTAACTATCCTTTAGGAGATGAATCTTGATTCATTTTTCTCACTGACACATAAGTTTAACTTAACATTCAGAGAAAGCAGTGTTTTATTGTGAAAAGAGTACTAACTGGAATCAAAAGACCTGGATTGCAGGTATGACACCAGCTGGTTGGGTAATCTTGATCAAGTCACTTCACACTGGGCTTCAAGTGCCCTCAGGTGTAACTCACTTCATTGACTGAAGGAACTCAATTTGTACTAGTATGCATGTGAACATGTGTTTGTTGTGTGATTTCAAACTCTCGGTTCTATAAATATTAATCAAAAAAGATTTAAAATAAGTATTTTTTAGGTTCCACAGTTCCCTAAAAACATACTGGAGATATAGAAAAGAAAGAAGGTTAATAAGAATGATTAAGACAGTATGCAACACTTGAAATGGCTATTCAGATGAAAGAAGTCTGTAGCTCAGTTTTGAGCTCAGTTTTGAGCCTAGACATGCTACATACATACACACTACATTCAACTGGAATTTTTCAGCAACTCACCCACTATCACTCGAAATACACAAACTCCTTATCTGCAAATGTTCCTTATTAGTTTACAGGGGACTTTTAAATTGAATTTTTTCCTATAGAATACTAATGCATCTTCACTGTCTAAATCTTCTCTAAGTTAACAAAAACATCTTCAAAATAAATAAAAGTGTCTGTTATTTCTTCATGTCAATTAGTTCTCTTAATTAATGTGTTTTTAGTCATGGTAAAATCTTGCAAAATGGAATTTCAGTGCCAACCAAGCTAGCCTAGACTCAAAACACCAAGAAAGGTTACTTTTACACCTATGGTAGTAAACCAAATAAAAGAAACAACTAAAACACATAGTACTTCCAAATATTAAAACAGATGCCCTTCTGAATTTTAACCCACTTTATCAACTCATCAGAGTAATCTCTTATTTGACTGGTTCCTTATAGTAATCAAAATAGTTTAAAATGAGTGGACAACATGTTTTTTATTTTATATATCTCAAAATAGTGACTGGACAATCTTTTGTGTTTTTCTGAAATTCCTTTCCAGAAGTGACAAAAATATCATATTTTAAATGAAATATTCTGGCTCAGCATCTATTCAATGTAAATTGTGGTCAATAAAAAGTGATTTTCCTCCAAATAAAGCTGTTTGCTTTTATTTTTAGTTTTATTTCTGTGGCCAACTAATTGAAACTAATTGTAATAATTAATTAAGGCTTGGAATGACTTTCTTTCCTAAAAATAGTCCCACAGAACAGCGTCATCGCTGTCAGTCTCTTCAATATGCTTCTAAATCACAGCTCCTGAAGGTTAACGCTGGACATGGTGGAGGCAGCAGCACAGCTGTTTCATCTCCCTGAATTCCCCCATAAAACTGGACAGGACAACTGGATAGCAAAACTCAACACCTATGGACAACCTCTCCAACCAAATGGAGGGACAGTATCCCTTTATCTCTACAAAATTTGAGCAGGTGAAGACAGACCATGACAAACAGCAGTAAGATCTGTGTGGTATCAGCAACTGTAAAGAAGGAAGCAGAAGAAAGTATGATGCCTCTGATAAATCTTAGGATCCAAAAATTATCAGGAGCTACTTCTTAGAAGCACACAAGACACTGTGAGAAAAGCAACTGAAAGAAGAAGGGCTCTGCCACTCCCACAGCCAGGAAGCGCAAGGGGTCCTTGGTGAGGTCTCAAGAGGCTGAAGCCTGTTGCCTCTACAACTCTCAAAACTAACCAGCCAAAGCCCCTTCTAGGTCAAAGCTTCAGGCTGAGGAGAAACTGCTGGGGATGAAGCCAAAGTGAACATCACAAGGATAATACGAAGAAAGGAAAAAGAAAGTTCAAATGAAAGTGGATCTATAAGTTAGCCTCAGTATTTTGGAATACTACACAAAAACAAGTGAAGAGTGGGATCTAGAGAATGACATACACTCGCCCTGAACCAGACTATCTAAAACTAATTGCATATAAGGGAAAACTGGCTGCATACGAAACTCAGCAACAAAAATGGATCAAAGCCTAGTGCCACACAAAGTTGGTATTTTTAAAGAGAAAAAAAAAATCCCTTTAGAAAAGTACATAAGAAAACATGCCTCCCAAAAGGTTGATAGCTATAAATTAGTATTTCAAAACAAGCTAAAAAACACTTTATGTACAGACTAACATCAATCAGAATTAGAAAAATTCAGAAATCAGATGACAGAATAATTGAAAATGAAAGACAAAAATCAGTTCGGAAATAAAAACTACATTAGAAGGAACATAAGAGTAAATAAAACTTTTTAATGACAAGAGAAATAGAAAGTGAAAAGGAAAAAAACAAAAAAATCAAAAAGGACAAAAAAAGTTTAAGAAAACATACACAAAAAAACCAACATACATATAACAAACAAAATCAAAGCAAGGCAACAGAATATTAAAAATCATTTAATTCAAGAAAACTTTCCTGAACTTCATTTAAACATAAAACTACATTTTGAAAGGTCATATCACATACATTTGAAAAATCAACCCAGAATGACCATCACCAAGATATAATTTAGTTAACTTAATACTAAATGAAAATACTTTTTGAGCATCTGCAGATATTTTATAAGGAAAATAAAATCAAATTGTCATCACTTTAACAGCAACATTTTATGCCAGGGGGAAAAAAAGTAACATATTTAAGACTCTAAGAAAGAAAACATGAACCAAAGACTTTATACCCAGCTAAATTTCGAGTATAAAGACTGCTAAGTGTTATCAATATAGAAAACAGCAATAAGAATCTACTAGAGAAGAAGTCCAGTAGAAGGGGTCTGCCACTCCCATAGCAATATCCAAAATGACTAAAGAAATGTCAGTATCAGTGAGCAGTAAATATATACTTGTAGAACTGAGACTCAACAAGGGTTATAAAAGAGAGAAAAGAGTATATAATGGGCAAATGTACTGACACTGTAGATATAGTTCAACTATCAAAAAATGGGATAACATATGCAAAAAAGGCAACTTTCCAGAAATCATAGTGATACTTGATTTTGTTAACTAAGACTGTTGCGTGCATACATGTGGAATGATGCAAATGAGTAATTATGTGATATTATTATTCTATCATTCTCTTGTGTCCCTGAACATCAGGATTCAGATATGGAAGAAAGAGACAGAGATAAAAGATAGAATAAGTAAAGTTAAAAATGCTGTACTTGGAAATATTTTTAGTTCAGAATGTATCTTTAAAATAAACACATACATAGAAACCCATCTTTGTATTTCCTAGCCCCATTCACTAAAAAGCTTAGAAACAATAATCAACCCAGCAGCAAAGAGCATCCCTAGCAAACAAATTGTAGTCTTAAAATACCACTTCCCATGAAAAGAAACCAGGTTCCTTAACAAAATGATTATTGCTCCTATAATTAATATTCACCAAGGGATCAAAACTGGAAATCCTCTCATACTCAATGAGCATGCCCAGTCCATTCCCACTTCCCTCTCAAAAAAAAAAAAAAAATTTAAAAGAAAACACTCCTAAGCAAAATCTGTATTTTATTTCCTGTAAACTATTAGTAACCTCTGCTCATTTTTCTTTTGAATTATTAGTCTTGCTTTTTATTTCCAGGCACATCTTATATGTTGGATATTAAACAGAGTAGCTCTGTGTCTTGCGCAAAAACGTTAAGAAGTCACTGAAATATACTCAGCTGCTCTGCAAGAGGCCACTATGACAGAAATATTTCTTTAAAATGTATCTAAATGAAACTCCCTCCTGTGGCTTCTAATGGAAAAAGATGTGGAGGATTCCCTCTTGCTCTTGCTGGCCCCTATAATCTCAGGTGGCCTCAGGCAACCAAAGGCCCTGTCAATCCTTAGGGGCTGCTTCAGCCAGGTATAAGCAGGGCCAATGGTAGTGTATTAATAAATATTTGTTCAATACTTATCTTTTAGCATCTTGAGAAACACAAAAGACTTAAATACAGCTGGTATACCACATACTCATATAGAGCTATTTAACACAACCTTCCTAGAAAAAAAAAATTATACTTGGTGGCAGTTATAATTTTTTTAGTGTGCTGCTGAATTCTATTTGCTAATATCTTATTTAGGAACAAGACTGATATTCAGACGAGATCGGGCACACTCAGGGTGGTATAGCCATAGACAAGACTGATATTCATAAGAATGGTCTGTAGTTTATTTTTTCTGCTACATTTATCTGTTTAAGTATCAATATTATGCTCACTTCATAACAAGATTTTGGAAGCTTTTCTTCCTTTACCACAATCTAAGGAGTTTAAGCAGCATTTATCTATTCCTTAAGGTTTTGAAGACTTCAACTGCAAAAGTCTGACACTACAAAGTGTTGGTAAGGAGTTGGAACAAACAGAACTCTCCTACACTGTATACTGTTTCGATCATTTTGAAAATTCATTTGGCAGTACCTGCTAACCGACCCAGCAATTCAACTTCTATGCATGTACATGTCCACCCAAAGACATGTACAAGAATGATAACAGCTTTATTCACAACAGCCACAAACTGGAAACCTGTATGTCCAACAACAGGAAAATGAATATAGTAAGATGGATGGACATACCAAACACTGTGTTAAGAAAAAGCAGCACCAGACAGAAGAGTACATACTAAATTCCATGTACATGAATTTCAATAATAAAACAAATCAATGGTGTTACAAGTCAAACAGCAGATATCACTTTGGGGACTAAGGGTCAGAAGAAATGGCTGGAGGTGGATGGTTCCTAGGGATCTGGTAGCATTCTATATCCCAATCTTGGTGTTTAAACAATTGGTTCATGTTATAGAAAGTAATCAAGAAGTATACTTATTATTTCATCCTGTTTATTTATGTAAAATTAACACAGTAAGTACGGTACACTAATCACAAGTGTGTGATAACAGTCAGTGTCCATTCAGGAGCTAGAAAACACACAATCAATTAAAACAAGAAAATGTAACATAAATAAAAAATTATTAATTTGTAAAAAGTTGTCAAGTGCTAATAGATGTAAAAGACAACTTGAAGGAATATGGAACTAGCAAATGTAGGGAGCAGTTACTGTCTCCAAGGCTAAGGGAGAGTGCCCAAGAAAGGAACACTTCACTGGACAGACTGTGGCAGTGACCCACTGAGCGGTAGGGTAGTTCTCTGTAGGGCCAGTGAGCTACAGCTTATCCACAGAAATCTGCTGCCCACGAGATACTGGTGGGAGCAAGAAGCTGCCTACCAGGGTGCTAATGAAGCTTACAGGAGAGTAAGTAGAGCTGACAGCCACACCTTAAGAGATTAAGAAAAACAAACAAACGAACAAAAAAACAAGCACACGGCAACAAGAGAAGCACTTTCTCTGCTAAGTCTTGCAGTATCCCTTCCTCACCTTCTACTGACAAAATCTAATACTGTCCAGGAAAAGAAAAAATATTTAAAAGGTCTGGCTCAAGTATATAAATAGAGCAAAAAGAGGTGAATTTGGAATTGAGAGGCAATAAGTTACTAACTTGCACAAGTGTAAACTGACAAAATTTTACAAATGTACATACACTTGTGCGACCACCAGACAGAGAACATTTTCATCACACCATAAAGTTCCCTAGTGCCCCTGCCTGCCAACACCTATTCCTGTTCTCCCAGACAAAGGCTTATTAATGTGCCTCTCAGGGTGTGCCCCTTTCTTTAGAGAACACAATTCTGCCAGCTTTTCTGATATCTGTGTCTCAGGTTCCCTTTCAGCATCCTCCCATATCCTGTTTGACCTTCACTGCATTCGGCAGCTCCTTATTTTCTAGTTCATGGCTACAGAAGCTTCTCAGTTTCTCAGAATATGAAATCACTGTTTCTCAATCTCCTTGTTGCTTTCCAGGCAATTTGTTAAAAGAGGAATTATTTAAAACCAGAAGTCCCTGCTCAAAGAAATAAAATAATCACAAGTATTTGCTTCAGTAAGTTAGTGAGTTTTCTGAAGAACTTAAAATACTAATTAGAATTAAACAGTCACTTTAGTACATTATAGGTTTCTTCTAATAATGAAACCGATGCTTGCATTAAGGTTTCTATTAATGAATATACTGAAAGGCACAAACTTTAACAAAATTAAATCTTTCCACATAATTTCAGCCCCTCTGACTCTATGCAAGTCTACTTTTATAGTAGCCAATGCAACAGAGAGGTTTCAAAGAAAAAAAAGTTTAGCATTACATAATCTGACCACTTCTTTTCCTTTGATATTAAATGAAATGCAGATGCAACTGAAAAGCACATCAAGATGCAAATCAATACTGCCCTTTGCTGAAATCACTCATTGGTATATTCCATATTAGCATATTCACCAAAATTTAATTGTAAACAGAGTAATTATGGTACTAAAGTTATTAAATACACAAAGCAAGCTTGGAACTATACATATTCAAATAGAATTTCAGTGGCAGATCAACTTTTATATCTGCAACAATACCCTAATTAATAGTCAGCTCTGATGATAAAATGGTCCTCTGTTTTTCAGATAACATTCCAAAAAAAGTTCTGCTATGAATATTAAAATAAAGTTTTGTGAATAGATTTTTAAAAATTTCAATAGCTATATTTATCACAATATGGTACTGTATTTAGACAACTGGCATTCTTCAAGTCCTGGATTCAAATTTGGAATTTTTTTTTAACCTTCTGCTGAAGAGAGGAAAAAGGCTTGAATGAATCACAACAATGACACTTACACTTAATGAGCTCTATGAATTCATCATACACAAACTGGAAAATTACAATGCTGAATAAAGCTCGTTATACACTGAATGACTACTCATAAATTTTCCCCAAAATAGTTATGCATGTAAACTCCTTTAGGGGGTCATATATTTTTATGAAATTTTCTTTAAAGTCATAAACTTCTCTGATATGTTTTACACTGTATAGAGACACTCCAATTCAAGGATAATTCTGGACAAACTGGACACCACCATTCTATTAACATGGAACCAACATATTTTTATCTCCATTCTTCCCAGCACAAAGCCTTTTCTCTCATATAACCTCTCCTTATACATTGATTGACATTTTCCCCATACCTAAAGACCTATCTCTTCTGAAGTCAGATACGACCTGAAGTTTCAGTACTGTTTGTACCTCTTATTGCATGTGACAAATAACTTTCCCTATAAGCTTATAAGCTCCTCGTATATGAGAAATGTCTTAGTCACATTGTAGTTAGCAGGAATTCACTAAATCCATAAAATTAAACAGCAAAAAAGTTAAGTTAGTATTTTTCCCCAACTACCAGATATCTAACTTTATATTTAATATACATCACCCAACTGCGAAGGACAATGTCATTCCTCAAAAGTCCAGCAACCACCCTCTACAATGACTATGTCAAACTCTATTTATTCTTCCTCAAAACTCTAATTCCCCTTCCTAAGCCATAATTATCAACAGATGACCTACTCTAGTTTAGAGAGAAAACAGAAACTTCAGATGGGAATTCCCTATCTTTCTAAGAGCCACACCTACAAACCACCTGCACCCACTTCAAGCCAATCCTAGCTTCCTTCTCTCCTATCACATTGAAAGAAACTATCCTCCTCCTATCAAACATCAAGTCCTTCACCTTTGCTTTGGATCCCATCCCCTCCAACCTTCTCAAGACTTACACTATTAATTAATCCTTCTCTCATATATTCAATGTCTCCCTCAACTAGATCTTTCCCATCAGCTTTTAAAAATGCTTATGGCTCTGCCATTTTAAAAAATTAATGTTTTTGGCCGGGTGCGGTGGCTCACACCTGTAATCTCAGCACTTTGGGAGGCCGAGGCGGGTGGATCACGAGGTCAGGAGATCGAGACCATCCTGGCTAACATGGTGAAATCCCGTCTCTACCAAATATACAAAAAATAAGCCGGGCATGGTGGTGGACGCCTGTAGTCCCAGCTACTCGGGAGTCTGAGGCAGGAGAATGGCGTGAACCCAGGAGGCGGAGCTTGCAGTGAGCCGAGATCGCGCCACTGCACTCCAGCACGGGCGACAGAGCGAGACTCCGTCTCAAAAAAAAAAAAAAAAAAAAAATTAATGTTTTTAATCCCTCTCTGCTATCATCCTTTCTTTTCCCTTTCAATGCCAAATGTCTGTACTTGCCATTTCAATAATCATCTGTACTTGCCAATATTTCCTTTCACCTACTTATCCAACTCACTCCGAGATCCGCCTTCATGATTCCTCTCTAACAACCCTTGCTGAGGTCACCAGTGACTTCCATGCTATGAAATCTAGCTGACACTGAATCATCTCATTTGCCTGCCCAGAAGCACTCAACACTGTTCATTCTTTCTTGAAACATTCTCTTCCTTTTGCTTTCAAAATACAGTAGTATCCTGGATTCCAGTCTACCATTTAGGGTACTCACAGTCCTAGGCAATTTGAGGAATACAGTAAATTCTTTTTTCAAGATGAAATGAGCTTTTTCATTCAGGGAGCTTGTTCCACTTTATCATATACAGTTTTCCAGGGTTTTATCATGTTAAAAAAGCAGACCACCTACATTTCCACAGCTTACACCAAAATACAAATTTTATTATGTGAAAATAAATTATATATTTAAAAATGTGCTACTAAATGAAATGAAGATCTTTGGAAATTCAGGACATTTATTTGAAAAAATAATTGATGTTTATTCCTTTAAGTTAACAGATCTCTAGGAAAAAGTTTGTAGTCTCAAAGAGGTATCTGTACACCCATGTGCACAGCAGCACTATCCACAATAATAGTAAGAGGTGGAAGCAACCTGAGTGTCCATTAACAGATGAATGAATAAATGTGGCATGTATATACAATGGAATATTATTCAGTCTTGAAAAACAGAAGTAAATTCTGACACACTCTACACCACAGATGAATCTTGAGGACAGTTATGCTAAGTGAAATAAGCCAGAGGCTGGAGGGAGGGAGAAAAGAGAGTTGTTGTTTAGTGGTATATAGAGTTTCGAATTTGCAAATTAAGTTCTGGAGATCTGCTTCGCAACAATATGAATACACTTAACGCTACTGTGTACACTTACTTAAAAATGGTTAAGATGGGAAATCTATGTTTCTTATCACAATTTTTTAAAAAAGAAAACACTTTCTAGATGCAGCAGATAAAAAAGGCAGAAATTAAGTTGAATCAAGATAATACCAACATGTTCCTGATGACTACAGAATCATTCCTGCCCCCATACACACACAACTGGAAAAGCATTACAATTGGTATTTTTTTCAGAGGTTATTCTTATAGATGCTAATTACATAAATCTACTAGTTATCACAGCAATAAATAAATGTTAACTGTGGATTATGTAAATTCATGAAGGGTAATGACACAGTCTGTTCATTCACTCACTCTACAAATAGTCACTGATAATCTACAATGTGCCAAGCACTGTTCTAGGCACTTGCTATACCTCAAGGAACAAAACAAAGGTCCTTCTCTTTTGACACATTCTGGCAGGAAGAGACAGATAAAAAGAACAAATAATGCATATGTTACGTAATATTTCAGAAAATCCAGTCATGTTTTAAAAACATAAAGCAGGTAAAGGGAGATAGAGGATAGGGAGTAGTAGAAGGTAGAAGGGGAAAGCTTGCAGTGAAACAGAGTGGTCATGGTCAGCCTCCTCTGAAAGCACTTTGCTCATCGGAACAAGGACTTGAAGGAGTTGAGGAAGAGGACCATGTGAGTATCTGGGCAGAGTATAGGCAGAGAGACAAGCTGTGCAAAGACCCTAAGGTGGGAGCACACCTGGCAACCAAAGAGTAAGAATGCCAGTGTGGCTGGTGTGGTGTGAGCAAGGGGGAAGCAGGAGATCAAGTCCCAAAGGTTAGCACAGGAGCAAGAGATCAAGGAGGGCCTTGAAGGCCACTGTCAGGACTCTGAATTTCACCACAGGGTAAATGGATTTCTACAAGGTTTGGAACTTGCTGTATACTTGCATTGTAGTTCACAACACTTCAATCAAATTGAAAATCATGCACTGAACACCTGAGTCAAGAAAAATTCTCCTGCTGACTTAATTCTCACCAAAGATTTTACATTTGTTATATTTTTTGCTAATGTATTAGTCCATTCTAAAAATACATTCCATCTATAAACTATATAAGCTTGATACAAATCCAAAATGTTAAGTGCTTCTGTAGTGCCTCTGTCACAAGTCACCTCACGATAGGAATGGTTTTGCAATGAATCAAATTCTGTTCCTAAAAAGTAGAGAATAGGACTAGACCCTATTCTCCCTTTAATGTAAATATCAGTAATTTAGTAGTGCTATTAGAGTGAATGGTCTGCAACTTTTTGACAAGAAATAAAAAACTTTTACCATGCTACACCCCTCTTAAAATTTAAAATAAAAACAATACTGAGTCCCATTGGAATTCTACATTATTACAATACATACTGCCTGCTTAATTAATTTGTTTACTCAACAAGTATTTACTGACAGCATACTCTGTGCAGAACTGTTCTACAAGACAAGAATAAAGAGTGAACAAAGCAGACAAAAACTCCTGCCTTCATGGAGCTTATATTTTATTCAGTAGAGAAAAATAATTTTCTAAAAATTAAAACATGTCATATGTCCAATGGTATAACGGCTAAGATAAAAAAAAAAAAAGGCAGGGACAGGGAGTTGGGGGCGGGAGGGAATGAAATTTAAAAAGATGGTCTGGTAAAGCCTCACAAGAAAGTGACATTTAAGCAAAAACTTGTTAAAAAAAAAAAAAAAGTGAGAGAATCTAGCCACACAGATGCTCTAAAGGAAGAGCATCCCACATTGAGGGAGGAGCGACTACAAAGGCGTTAAGGCAAGAACATGCCCAGCTTGTTCTAGAAACAGCAAGGGGACTGGTGCAGCTGAGGAAGAATTAGCCAGGGGAGAGCAATGGCTGGGGTCAGATGTAAAGAAGCACAGAGGTGGAGAACATGTCCAACACTCAGGCTATTGTAAGGACTTCGACGTTAACTCTGAATGGGGAAATCTTGGAAGGTCTTGAGCAGAGGAGTGTACATGTTCTGACTTGCACTTTGAATGGATCACTCTGGTTGACGCATCAAGAATAGATTGTAAGGGGGCAAGGCAGAAACAGCTACCAGTTATTACAACTGTATTGCTATTGGAAAAAGCAATAATTGCATTTATCTTTACTGAATAAGAATGTCAATGTTTTTTAGAAAACAGCAATGACTTTTTAGCCACTAAACAGAGGGGTACAGAATAACCTAAGAGTTCTGGTATTTTGTTTTGTTTTGTTTTTTTTAACTTTACACAAGCTGCCCTCCCCCTCAAAAAACAAGTCTGCAGTGCCAAGTAGAAACAATTGGTATTAGTGACAGATGGTCTAGGAAGCATGCTAATCATCTCTTACTCTAGACTTTCTAAGCTCTCTCTTTATAGCTATTTAGTTTGCCAGGAAATTAAACACTTGAACTCCTTTTTTCCAAGGGCATTTATAAAATACCTCCAAAATATGTGCCAGGAACTGTGCTAGGGGCTGGAAATTCAAAGATGAAGGAAATGCAACCTTTAGTCTCAAAAAGCTGCATTCAGCTATATGCAGAAACAGCATCACACAGTTATGATATAATATTATGTATCAGCTTCAAACAAGGATCAATAAAAAACTTCCCAGGGAAAGAATGTTTCTGAAGCCTTTAATAAAAGTATTTATTAAAGATAGTGAACAGTTGTGGACATCTACAAAATCAAACCCTCTAGGCTTCATGGTAGGGAAAAAAGTGTCTCTTCCAATGATGCAAGTGTTTAAGATATCAAGAGCTATGAAACTCGTTACCTCTTTTGCAGTGAATGCCAGGAAATTCAGAACAAAATTGTAAAGCCAAATGCCTAACGATCCATCATCTAAGGCAGTAACATCTATCTTAACTATACATTAAAATTATTAGGTTAGTGCAAAAATAATTGTGGTTTTTGCATTGTTGCAATTTGCTGTTTGATATTAGAATACATTCTTAAATAAATGTGGTTATGTTATACATCATTTTAATGGGCATTTCTCACTTTATGTTTTTTGGCTAATGACTTATTGTTTGCTGTTTATTTTGTTTATTTTAGACTATGGAAATGATGTTAGACAAAAAGCAAATTTGAGCAATTTTCTTATTCGAGTTCAAAATGGGTTGTAAAGCAGCAGAGACAACTCACAACATCAACAACGCATTTGGCCCAGGAACTGCTAACGAACATACAGTGTGGTGTGGTTCAAGAAGTTTTTCAAAGGAAATGAGAGGCGTGAAGATGAGGAGGGTAGAGGCTGGCCATTGGAAGTTGACAACGATCAATTGAGAGCAATCATCGATGCTGATCCTCTTACAACTACAGAGAAGTTGCTGAAGAACTCAACATTGACCACTCTACAGTCATTCAGCATTTGAAGCAAATTGGGAAGGTGAAAAAGCTCTAAAAGTGGATGCCTCATAAGCTGAGCAAAAATTAAAAAAAAAAATCATCATTTTCAAGTGTCATCTTGTCTCATTCTACACTACAACAATGAACCATTTCTCGATCGGATAGTGATGAAACGTGAATTTTATACAACAATCGGCAACAAGCTTAGTGGTTGGACTGAGAAGAAGCTCCAAAGCACTTTCCAAAGCCAAACTTGCACCAAAAAAAGGTCATGGTCACTGTTTGATGGTCTGCTGCCAGTCTAACCTAGTACAGCTTTGTGAATCCTGGCGAAACCATTACATCTGAGAAGTACACTCAGCAAATCGATGAGATGCACCAAAAACTGCAACACCTGGAGCCAGCATTCGTCAACAGAAAGGGCCCAATTCTTCTCCAGGGTAACGCCCGACTGCACGTCGCACAACAAACACTCCAAAAGTTGAATGAATTGGGCTACAAAGTTTTGTCTCATCCGCCATATTCACCTGACCTCTCACCAGCCGACTACCACTTCTTCAAGCATATCAACAACTTTTTGCAGGGAAAACGCTTGCACAACCAGCAGGATGCAGAAAATGCTTTCCAAGAGTTCGTCGAATCCCAAAACACGGATTTTTACACTACAGGAATAAACTAACTTACTTCTCATTGGCAAAAATGTGTTGACTGCAATGGCTCCTATTTTGATAAAGACGTGTTTGAGCCTAGTTATAATGATTTAAAATTCACAGTCCAAAACCGCAATTATTTGTGCACCAACCTAATTATCAGTGGAACTTTGGAACAGTAAAGGCTCTACTCCGCAACAGCCCCAGCATCTTTATATTTTCATGCTACATGGGGTACTGTGATGCACAGACTGACCCACTGACCTAGATATTCTGGTACATCTTACTTTCTTCATTAAGTCATTCATTTTCACTTTAATTGCTCTATTACATACAAGTCTACCGTATTTGAGGATTTTAATAAAAGACCTTTCCAGTTCATTTTAGAAGCTGGGTAAAAAATAAATTCATGAGTGATTCAGGAGGAGCCAAAAACACCACTTTTTTCCCAACCCATCATATCCCTAAGACAAAATGACTCATTTATATTTCAAACTTATTTGGGATTAAGAAGTAATTACATATTTTGGTATAACTGGCCTCCTGCCAAACTACAGTAAGTCAGAATAAAATCAAACGAAAGATAGTCAGTCAACAAAGAACTCCATCACCTCCTTTGCTAAATTACATCAGGAACAATTTGAAAGCAATACATCTAAAGACAATCCTCTTATAAATGTGCCAGCTAATCAGAAGTTGATTAATGCATTTGAGTAGTGCTAAGAAATCATCTGAAAAATAAAATACAGAATCTTGAGTTTATAAAGCCACTTCCCAGTGACACAGAGGGTCCTCATATATTTTCTTCATTTTGATCCCAAAAATCCTATGATTGAGACAGAACTGTAAGGATATTCATTAGATATTAAAATTCACTTATGACCAAAATCACTAAACATAAAAAACCTAAGGAAACTGCCCCCAGGTTCCTGTTAGGAACACCCAATCTGTCCCCAGGTTTCACTCAGAGGAGAATTATGCATATCAATGAAAGTATAAAAAAAAATTCATGGCTATATGCTACCTTTATAACATTAAAAAAATAAGTATCAAAATATAACACAACAAACCATGAGATATAGAAGTGAACCTCCAGAGATAATGATCCCATAAATTCATAGATTTATCCCTGAAAAACATTAAGCTAAACTCAAACTGCGATACAATCTTTAGCAGCAATTGTCACACTAGTCATGTTTTCACACCTAAGCTGGAAAGAACTAGGTGAAGACTCACGTTTCTAACTCTGAAAAAGAAAGTGGCTATCTTCAGAAAAGAAAAAATTTCTTCCTAGTCAGAAATTTTTTTACTTGTATTAGAAAAGTGATTAACGTTAGGTTATAAAATGTTTTGGTATAGTGAGTAAAATGCTTAAAATATAGTATCAAATGTACTTTCTCAACTTTTATTCCTTAAAAAACTTCTAAAAGTTCTAAAAGAGAAACACTAACTGCAGAGTTAGTTTTCAACTGAGAATGCACAGTGTGGTACATTTGCAAACACAAGCCCAAGACACCTCACTGCTATCAGTTTCCCCTACAAGGGAAGCATTCCCTGAAGCCTTAACTGTATTTCTGTTTCTGACTTTTGAGATAGTAGGTAGAAGGATCCATTCCTGGGTCTCAACAGGTCTCCCAAAAACGAAAGTGATGAAGACACTACAGTAACATCCATTCCTACAGAGACCAGAAAACAGAATCACTGTCGTGCCTATCCAAGAGAGTCAGACCTAGGAAAGGAGCAAGCCAAAAGATGTCAACTTCAAAAAGGGGTGACACCTGGCTCCTTGACCTTATGGCCCATGAGAAGAGCTCAAAGGAATGCTTCTTTATATAAAGCAAACACTGAAACTTTTCTAAAATTAGAAACTGTGAACTATATAGCTAATACTTTTACATAACACTTAGCATATTTTCAAAATCTGGTAAATAGATTTCTCATTCATTCTATTTAGGGAGCAAAATTAGTGAGCAAACTTTTACAATTAATTCTCTGGATGTTCACTATATAATAATCTATCAATAGATCTGATAGAACAGCTACTGAACAACATTTTTCCCTATATAGTCTTGGGGCAGGGCTCTATGGGAGAATATTTCCAAATACTCTAAGAGGAAATTAAGGTGACTAAATAAAGTATAACAGAAGTGTACTGTGGTCATTAAAAAAATTCATGAAAACATGAAAGAACTTTTCAGAATCTCAGAGACAAGAAGATTTTTCTAAACACACAAAACACGCAAGCCATAAAGAAAACTGATAAATTTAACACAATAAAAATAGAAATTCTCCAGATTAAAAAAAAGCCATAAACAAATTCAAAAGACAAATTAAAAATACCTGCAAAACATATGACTAAAGGCAAATTTTCTTAGTATTTAAAGAACCCTTTAAATTACAAGACTAAAGCCCAACAGAAAAATGGAAGAATATGAAGAGGCACACTCACAGAAAAAGAAATAAATGTGGCTTTAAAGAAAAAAACTTCTCCTTAGAAGAATTTTCAAATACATACAAAGTAGAGAAGTGATATAATGAGTGTCCACCTAAACATCAGCTAGTTTCAACAACTATCAACAACACATGGCCAATTTGTTTGTTTCTGCTAACCTCTTCCAAGATTATTTTAAAGCAAACCTCAGACAACACATCATTTCATATGTAAATACTTTTAACAGGTACTTTTTAAAAATAAATCCACCATATATTATTGCCACACCTAACAAAATTAACAGTAATTCCTTAATGTCATCTAATAAGAAGTGTTCAAATTTATCCAGTTTTCTCAAAGAATGTCTTCTCACAGTTGACTTTGACTCAGGACCCAAATACTACTCAATGCACGTGGCTGATGTGTCTTTGAGTCTCTTTGAGTGCCACTGTTCTCTTTTTTGTCCTTCTTCTTGTCATTTGTCCTGTAAAATTTCCCATTTTGAATTTTGCTGATTGTGACCCTATGCTGTCACTTAATCTGTTCCTTGTATTTTTTGTTACTGATATTGTTGCTCAAATTACTCTACCTGTTATCAATGCCCTTCAGCCAAGACCACCAATAATTAAACGAGACAGGCTTATTACTCATTGCAGTGAGGGAGAACACACACCACAGGGCACCATGGGGCATCTCAGTAAGAGGATGTTAAAATCAATTACACAATTTGGGCCTCAGTTTAGTAATTTGGGGGAGGGTCTAAAGAAGGAGGAGTTTCTCTACATTGGATGCTGTCAGGAAGTAGGGTAATTCTGTGGTTTCTTACCTAAGGGAGGGGAGATGAGAATGAAGATAAAACTGTAATGGGTAAAGCAGCGGTAGTCATTCATTTTGGCTAAGTATTTTCTAGGTGGCACAGTGGTCTTGGTTTTTGCCTATGCTTTGCCTCATCTTATCATGATCTCTGAGAAACTTTGTTGAAGGTATTCTGTGAGACCGCTTATGTTTAGTAGGAGAACATGGCCTACCGGTGAGGCTTCTGAACATCAGGGGCTGCTCATTTCTTTTTTCTTTCCCACTGGACAACCGGGGCCCCTTCAATGTGGCCACTGTTTCCTGATACAACCCTACTAGTCTTGGAGCTTTTCCTTGCTTTCCTAGTACAAAATGTTCCAGGTTCCTTCTGTACATTTTCCTGTCTCAAGCCTACAATCAGCCACTTCTACAAGGGGCCCTATTTCCTTTTAGTTGAAAGTGGTACTCAGAGACCAAAATCTGGGCACTAAAATATTATTTCTAGGTTTTTTGAGTGGACAGAGCAAGAAGATTTTTTTTTTTTTCCAGACAGGGTCTCCCTGTCACCCAGGCTGAGTGCAATAGCAGAATCGTGGCTCACTGCAGCCTCGGCCCTAAGCAATCCTCCCACCTCAACCTTCCAAGCAGCTGGGACTACAGACCAGTGCCACCATGCCCACGAATTTGTTTTGTTCTGTTTTTTTTTTTTTTTAGTAGAGTGAGGTCTGGCTATGTTGCCCAGGTTGGTCTCAAACTCCTGAGCTCAAGTGATCCTCCCACCTCAGCCTTCCAAAGTGTTGGGATTACAGGCACGAACCACCGCACCCGGCTTTTTTTCTCGTTTGTTAAAAACCTTGGTTCCTAACAATGTCAACCTAAATATTTAACTGATATATTTTCCTCTTTAAGTTTTAAAAATGTATAAAACATTTACATTTCCAAAGCCCAAACAATATAAGGTATCTTCAGAGAATCCTAGATTCTACCCCTCCGTCTTTATTATTTTTCCCCTCAAATAATGGCTTTCACTAGTTTTGGGGTTATCCTTCCTGTTTTCTCTTTTTAAATAACAAATAAAATACATTTATCTGCATCCCTCATTTCCTAGATGAGAGATAGAATATTATACACCTTGTTCTTCACCATGATTTCTTTCACTAACAATATATCCTGGAAATCAGTAACAAATAGACTCAGCTTCATTAATAAAATGCAAATTAAAATTACAATGAAACTTAATTTACAATTAAAATGACATTTTTTAGTTATCACATCAGTCATATTCAAAAAATAAGAAAATGCACTGGGTTGGTAAGAGTATGAGGAAAAAGGCATAACAATTTGGCATTATCAAAATTTTAAATGCATACTCCCTTTGCTCACAAAGTGTACTTCCAGTAATTTATCATGCAGGGATACTCACGTACTGTCAAATATACATGGATAGTTACTGCAGCATTATATACAAAAGACTAGAAAGATCCTTAATTACCATCAAGAGGGGACTTTTAGGTTGGACCGCAATTACTTTTGCACCAACATAATATTAAATGAAGCATGGCATATCCACAGAATGGAATATTACACAGTTTTAAAAATAAGGTAGATCTACATACATTGGCATGGAATATTCGCCAAGATATATCATTAAGTGAAAAATACAAGGAAAGAACCTTGTATTAGAACATTCCTATTCATATAAAAGGACCATTATACATATGCTGCATATGCTTGAATATGTATGACTGCACCCCTGGGAGCTGTGCAACAATGTATCCCCATGCGTGTACATATAGCACATTACTAGCAGGCTATATAATCAATTAGTAGCAGAGAATGCCTTAAGGGTGGGAAGCTTAATTTTCATTCTTTGCTCTTTTATATTGTTTAAATTTATTATTGTGCGCATGTATTAATTTTTCAATTGAGGTATTTTTAAGAATTCTTCATGAATAACAAAAAGAACTTTAGTAAATAAAATGTCAAGTAATTCTTTCCAATATTAGTCTAGAATTTACCAGTGCTTCTAAAGCATCAGGATCAACACAGTCAGCCCTGTCAACTGCCACAAGTTAAAACACTGCAATTGACAACATAGAAAAATAACTCTCAATACCTTAATCTGCAGACAGGATCATACCTTCATGTTTTGAAGATAAAGATGAGGTCAGTCTTTAAAGAGCAATAGTCTCTAGTCTTTAAAGTACTACAGTCTCTAAAAGACAAGTAACTGAAAATGAATACTGATATCAAGTTCTTACATTAATATGATCACTTATTTTTGCTCAATTAATCCTAAATGAGTAATCTATACCACAAAGAATCGATTACCCATTAACTAGAATTTATAGCTCTTATGTATAAATGAACTAATATATTACAATTAATACCATCAATATTCAAGCATCTATATGGCAAGCTATATGCTGGGTAATTTAAACACATTATCTCTAATTCTTAGGATAACCATAAAACAAAGGTATAATGATACTGACTGTATCATTATATAAGGAAACCAAGGATAAGGGAAATTAAATAATTTGTCCATGGCCTTACAACCAGTAAGTTGCAAGGAAAGTGTAATTTTTGTAAAAATGCCTTTTTGCTAATTAAAAGACAGCACATACTGCAGAATAAATCATGTGCAAAACAAGAAGTCTTAAGGTGGAAAAATATTTGCTTTAATGACTAATAACACAGCCATAAATATAAATGCCATAAAAATAGTATAAAAGATCAAACCTAAACATACTCACACGTTACTATAAATACATATCCCATGGCCTAACTCTGTCAAGTGAAAAGAAATATGACTTCCAAAAATCCAAAGGACAAACGTAGTAATGAAATAAATCACTGATGTAAATAAAACGTCTTCCGAAAAGTTTTGATTTTTTAATATACTAACACAAATTCAGCTGAAAAAAACTTGATGTATAAGCCACTGAAGAATATATGAAAAAAGCTAAGAAAATAATACATATAAAATATGCACTTAATGAGACTATCTTCTAGATTCTAGTCCAAAACCCTGAAGATTCTAAAGTCTGTTTCTTCTGTAATCTCAGGGTTTGAATGATGGCATTTGTGTTATCATTTCTTACTAAATGACCAAACAAAATCAACTACTCAAGAATCTAATTCTGCCTATATGCAAAAGAAAGTAAGGTGAAAATCCCAGTCAGCACCGAGCAGTGTTAAGAGCACTGGACTGACTACACACCCTTGTTCACAATTCACAGCAATTGTGATACTGTATTACCATTAGTTATGTATATGTCAATCTCTTGTGACACAGTTTGTGAGGATCGCCAAATCAGGGACCCTGTCTTACCTTGGTATCCCTTCAATCTAACATATCTGCCACATGATGTGAAACCAACTGATAGTTCTTAAGAATGGGCTGAGTTAAAGTCATGGTCCAGGTCTACCTGTTGTGAACTTAAGACAAGACCCAACTTCTCCAGGTCTTTTTTCCTTACCTGTAAAATGAAAGGCTAGGATTAAAGTCAAAGCCAAGCATTTTACCTACTGGTTTGTAGGGAAAGGAGCAGAGTTCATTTTATTAATATAATCAGTATGAACCACAAATGATCTATTCCAATAACCAGTAGATGTACATTTTCCAATCTAAAGTAATCCACATGTATGTATGTTGCTAATGGAACCTGTTGCCAAGAAAATGTAAAACGGCTTGAAAACCCTCTTAACCATCCTGCTTAATACAGAACAAACAGTCTCTGAACAAAGGAAGAAAAAGAAAAAACATTTTGAGTTAAAAGTAAATTAGAGTGAACATTAAAAGGTTAATGAACTCAAAAAGACAACTAAGCCAGTTTAAAAATGGGTAAAGGATTTGGACAGACATTTCTCCAAAACAGATAAACAAATGGCCAACAAGCAAACAAAAAGATACTCAGTATCATTAGTTGTTAGGGAAATGAAAGTTAAGACCACAACGAGATACCACTTCCTACCCACTAGGACATCTATAAACAAAAAGACAGTAACAAGTTTTGGTAGGATCTAGAGAGATCTGAATCCATACATATTGTTAGTAAGAATATAAAACAATACAGCCACTTTGGGAAAGTTTGGTAGTCCCTAAAAAACTTAAAGAATTACCTAGGTATACTCAAGAGAAATGAAAACACATACCCACACAACAACTTGTATATAAATGTCCATAGCAGCACTAATCATAATAGTCAAAAAGTAAAAGCAACCCCAAAGTCCTTCAACTGATGAATGGATAAATCAAATCTGGTACATCTATACAATGGAATATTATTCAGCAATAAAAAGAAATAAAGTATTAACACACATACAACAGGGATGAACCCTGAACACATGTTAAGAAACCGGTCACAAAACACTACATATTGTATGATTCCAATTATGTAAAATTTCCAGAATTGATAAATTTATAGACAAAACTATTCGTGGTTTCTTAGAGATCAGGTAGGGAATGGAGAATGACTGTTAATGAGTAGGGGGTTTTAGTACTGATGAAAGCATTCTAAAATTAGATTATGGTGATGGTTACAGTCCTGTGCATACACTAAAAGCTACTGAATTATACCTTTTAATGAATGAATTGTATGGTATGTAAGTTATATCTCACTAAAGCTGTTTGCTTTAAAAAAAAAAAAGGTTAATGAGAGGGAAAATGTGATAGCAAGGATAACAAAGAAAAATAGCTACACTGGATTATAGCGTTCTGTGGAAACTAAACTAAATCTTTTCAAAGAAGGGTTAAAAGCACCTCAAAGCAGGCCACTAAGAACATAAAGAAACCAGCAAATGGTAGATTTTCTGTTCTGTCATCCAGGGTAGTTCCTGACTCACTCTTCTTAGAGACACAAACATATTACACAGTAATTTGGAACGTATGCCACTTTCCAAGATGGAAGAGAGAATTTGCCAAGACTACAACTCACTGATCTTGAATGATTTCTGCTGATTCATGAAACTCTATGCTGTGTATGTGATTCTTAAAAGTTCAAGTACAAAACTGAAGGTAGGGACAAGTAAGATGAATAGTATGTGCAGATGACTTTCAAAAATGGAATTTGCTCCTTTCTGTAGGAGATAGCTAATTTTTTTGTTAATGGAATTGGTGTCTTCTACCATGACTTACTAAAGAAAGCATGATGAGCTCCTGGCAAGGGACACAGTACATTTAAGATCAGAGGCTGGGCGCGGTGGCTCACACCTGTAATCCCTGCACTTTGGGAGGCCAAGGTGAGTGGATCACTTGAGGTCAGGAGTTCAAGACCAGCCTGGCCAACATGGTGAGATCCCATCTCCACTAAAAATTCAAAAAATTAGCTGGGCGTGGTGGCGTGCGCCTGTAATCCCAGCTACTTGGGAGGCTGAGGTGGGAGAACCGCTTGAACCCAGGAGGCGAAGGTTGCAGTGAGCCGAGATAGCGCCACTGCACTATCGACAGAGTGAGACTCCATCTCAAAAAAAATTAAAAAAAAAAAAAAATCAGAAGAACAGGTGATCTTGGACTTGCCAACGTGATCAATAAAACTATCTTTCATCAGCAGCTAAGTTCTAGATGGCACATTCGAACTGGGAACAACATAAAGCTGGGAGATGTTATGAATATTTTAGATAACACAATCCAGATATAAGAAGATTCTAACAAGCCTCAATACAACTACAAAAGTAGGTAGAGATCTAGCAAACCACAGTCAGAATGAAAATCAGAAAACATTCCATTCAAATCCTTCATTTCACATATGAAGCTGAGTCAAGAGGGATTTAAGAATATGCCCAAGTGCAGAAGGCTCATTAAAGGAAATCTAAGGTGGAGAATACTGGAATCCTAACTCCCAGGCTTGTGTCCACCAGACCCAATGCCACCTGCTACTACTTGTATAGATAACCATATGAAAAAAGTAAAAGAAGGCTTGATCCCTACCTCATAACACACAAACAAATTCCTGGGGACTTTGACCTAAATCTGAAAGGCAAAATACTAAAGCTTCTAGAAGATAACATAAGAAAACAGCTTCATCACCCTGGAGTAGCAAAAACTTCTTAAACACAAAAAAACACTACCCATAAAGGAAAAGATGGATACATTGGAATTGATTAAAATTTAGAATTTCAGTTCATCAAAAACTTTATGAGAGTGAAATGACAAGCTGTAAGACAGGAAGATATTTTTATAATTCACATATTCGACAAAGGATTCATATCCAGATACCTTATAAACTCCACATTTCAATAAGAAAAAAGACAACCCAATCTGTTGAAAATGGACAAAAGACTTGAACAGGAACTTTATAACAGAGGGTATCCAAATGGCCAACAAGCATATGAAGAAGTGCTCAAATTATCAGTGATTAGAGAAATGCCCATGAAAACCACACTAAGATCTTCTATACAGCCACTAGTGATTAATTTTTTGTAATATTTAACTGACAATATCAAGGGAAGCAAAGCTGCAGAGTAACCGGAACTTTCATATGTTGGTAAAAGTATAAATAGGTACAACAAGGATGAAAAACAGTTTGGCAGTGTCTATTAAAACTAGACACGTGGCCAGGTACAGTGGCTTACACCTGTAACCCCAGCACTTAGGGAGGCCAAAGCAGGTAGATCACTTGAGGTCAGGAGTTGGAGACCAGTCTGGCCAACATGGAGAAACCCTGTCTCTACTAAAAATACAAAAAGGAGCCAGGCGTGGTGGCAGGCGCCTATAATCCCAGCTATTTGTGAGACTGAGGCAGGAGAATCACTTGAACCTGGGAGGCAGAGGTTGCAGTAAGACAAGATCATACCACTGCACTCCAGCCTGCATGACAAAGGGAGACTTCGTTTCAGAAAAAAAAAAAAAAAAAGCAAGCAAGCAAGCAAGCTAGATGCATATACATTTTGACCAGGAATTCTACTCCTACATATATACCCAACCAAAATGAATATAAAAGTATGCCAAAAGATACATACATATACATATGTATATGATTATAGCAACATTGTTCATAACTGCCTCAAAATAGAAACTATTCAAATACCTAAAATGGAATGAATAAATGAATTTTGCTATGTAATTTGTGGTAGTTTTAAAAAATGACCACAAATTCTTTGACACACCTCTCATAAAGACATGAGGTCTATGTCCCCTCCCCTTCAATCCAGGCAGGCTGTGTCTTTGTCAACCAATAGAGTATGGTGGAGGTGAGATAATATGACTTCTGAAGATAAGCCACTCTCAGGAAGCTTCCTCTGGACACTCAGCCAACATGCTGTGAAAAGCCAAAACCTCCTGACCCCACATGTAGGTTTGGTCAATAGTATCAGATGATCCCAGTCTTCTAGACGTTCTAGTCAAGGTACTCAGCCAACATGCTGTGAAAAGCCAAAACCTCCTGACCCCACATGTAGGTTTGGTCAATAGTATCAGATGATCTCAGTCTTCTAGACGTTCTAGTCAAGGTACCATACACGAAAGTGGAGAAGCCTCTAAATGATTCTAGACCCCAAGCATTGTAGGGCAGTGATAAGCCATAACCACCAAATTCCCAATCCACAGAATCCGTGAGCATAATAAAATGGTTGTTATTTTACACCACTAAGTTTGGAGTGGTGTGTTATGCAATAACCAATAATCAAAACTAGTGTGTTATGCAGGGATAGATAACCACAACTACAGAGCTATTTTTAAAAATAACAAACTACATGCAACAACATGAATGAATCTCAGACACAACATCGAGTAAAAGAAGTCAAGCAAAAAAAAAAAAAAAAGTCCAGAGGGCATTATTCCATTTACACATGAGTTCAAAACCAGGTAAAAATATAGTTATGTAAGTCAGAATCGTGTTTACCTTGGGTGGGAGTAACTACTGTCTGCAAGATATCCCCACATAATCTGGGCTTCTGGAGTGCTAGAAAATGAGTATCTTGATCTGGGTAGTAGTGATTACAGGGTGTTCACTTTGTAAAACTTTAAAAATAATTGAGCTTGATGCTTGTGCACCTTTTTGTTACACTTCAAAAAAATTTTTTTAATCAATGGAACTTGGTAACCCAAAGAGGCAACGGTATGAGGGAGAAATAAAGGATGACTTCCAAGTCTTCAGGAATGACTGACTAGGCAGTTCCATAAACTGAACAATTAAACAAAAACAGGGGCAGAAAGCAGGGACCATGTCCTATTCATTTTTTATTCAAATACCTACCACAGTACTTAACACAGAGTCACTCCAGCATTACAAGATACTCTTATTATTTTCATCCCAACTTTTTGACCACCACTTCTTGGTCTCCTTTCTTACTTCCTTTCTGCCCAGCTGCCTCTTAATATTGGTATTACCCAGGCTTCCATACTCAATCTCTTTTCAATCACATGCACACACACACACACACACACACACACACACACACACACACAGAGAGAGAGAGAGAGAGATGGAGAGAGGGAGAGAGTGAGGGAGAGAGAGAGACAGAGAGAGAGAGAGAGGGAGAGACAGAGAGAGAGAGAGAGAAAGAGAGAGACAGAGAGAGAGAGTGATTTCTTTCTCTTGTATTTCCAATCTCAGTGCATAGCATCATCACATACATGTTCTTTTAGGCTAGAAACTTCCAATTAAACCAAGAACTAGGATTCCAAAATATCTTTAAAAGTTGCAGTTAGCTAAATTCAATAAAAAGAAATTTAACAAGACAAACATAAGCTCCCATGGTTGGACCCCAAAACTAATGCATACAAACAGGATGAAAAGACATAGCTTAGACAGATGCAGGGATTTTATTCAACTTTACGTTCAATGTATGATGTGGTCACAAAAGGATATAGCTAATATTAATAAAATTATGTAGAAGAAGGAAGGTGATATTCTTCCCTTAACTCACAGAAGAAAAGTGTTGTATCTAGAACAAGAGATACAACTCTATTTCTCACGTATCAAGCCATGTCTGGAGCACAGAATTCAATTCAAAGCACTACAGTTTAAAATGAAATTTTTTTAAAAAGAGGAAAGCCACCAATGTGGTAAACTGACATGAAACCATGCCATGTAAGGAATAGCTAATGAACTGGAGATGTTTCAAATCAAAAAGACTGAGAATACTTGATGACTATTTTCACATATTTGAAAGGATGTTACGTGGAAGAGGGATTCAGCCTGTTCCACATTTCTCCAAAAGGCAGAAGTGAGTAGAAGAAATTAAGTAGACTTCCACTCAATGTAAGAAAGAACTTTCTAACGGTCAAAACTTTAATAAAAATAGGATAGGCTGTCTCTAGAGCAGTGGTTCTCAACCAGAGATGATTCTGTCTCTGTAGCCAGAGATGCTACTAAACATCCCACAGTGCAGAGAACAAACAGTGACCCATGTAAAATGTCAACAGTCCCATGGTTGAGAAATTCTGCCCTAGAGATAGTGAGTTCTCTGTCGTTGGAGGCATTTCGTCATAGACCAGACCATGTGATGATGTCACCAGAATGGTGGGCCAGGAATGGTGGCTTGTCATTCCAGCTACTCAGGAGGAGGATCATTTGCTCCCAGGAAATCAAGGTGGCAGTGAGCTATGATCGCACCACTGCACTCCAGCCTGGTTGACAGAGCGAGAGGAAGGGAAGGAGGGAAGGAGGGAAGGAAGGGAGGAAGGGAGGAAGGGAGGGAGGGAGGGAGGGAGGGAGGAAGGGAGGGAGGGAGGGAGGGGAATGATGGGAAGTGAGAGTGAATTGAAAAAAGTTTTGTTTCAGATACCTCTCCAGAGAAAAATACCTTCAGGTATATCAAAGTGAAAATGATGATGATGACAAACATTTATTGAACACTTACTGTGGGCCAGACATTACACCAAATGACTCATGTATACAGTTTGCAGTTAATTCTCTCAACAACTCTAAGATAGGTATTACTTTACCTTGATTTGATGCTAAATTGAATTGCTCTAATGTCACACAGCAGTCAATATTTGAACTAGATCTACCTGACCCAATTTTATATGTCACTGTCCAAAGCATAAACATCAAATGACTTTCAAAGCTTTCACACTCTGGAAAAGAAATGAACAAGCACATATTCCACAAGTATCAGGACAATGTCTGAACAGGTTTGTACTCACTGTAAACCTAGCTGGCTAGGAGAAAGAGGAAAGGATTATTTGAAGTAGTCCTGTGATGAAGAAGAGAACAATTATCCTGATTGTCCCCAATTGCCTACTTCTGTAAGAGCCAAGAAGCTCTTATATACCCATGGAGGATGGGATTAATGATGACATCCCTTTATCCATAGGCGTGAAAGCTCAGGATGGACAGACGTTTGAACATCCCTGACTGGGAATCCTGCCCTTAACAAATACACTAGATGCAGATACATGGTTTCTTGGCTGCCTATACTCACGCCCATCTGTCAGGATGGCAGTATGCCTGCTCACATGTTGGTCAAACTGTCACTAGGGCATAGGTGCCAAGCAATGATAGTTTTAAATGGGCAGCTTGCATAGAACTATAAGAGCTTGCTCTTCTGCAGAAAAAAAAAAAAGAAAAATTCTCTGTGATAATACTGAAGGGCTGCAAATCACAAGTGAAATATTCTTGGTCAATCTCAACATTTCAGTGGAAAAAAAGATCTAGACAAGTAGAAAAGAATCACAATAAGGAAGTTAAATCAAACAGAACAGGTACTTTAAAAACATGTCAGTTGTTGCATGAAAGCTTTTAACACTGCCCTTCTTTCATTAACATGTGTCAATGGTAACCTCTTACACTGTAAAATCCTTGCCTCAACAAGTCATCACTGATTTTTTTCTTAATGGAATGATACATTTTTCCATGTTCTAAATAGAAACAGAAATGCATTGATTTCTAGTAGTTCGACACTATACAGGTTCTATTTGTTGACTGATTATTTTTAAAACGACTTAAGTCTAATCTACAGCCATGATAATCTTTTAAATGCACAAAAGAAAGCAGAAACCAAAGAGATCCCCACAGATAAACGGCGGGGGACAGGAAGGGTATAATTTGCATGGAGAAAGAAACTAACAACTGAAGTAGGCACTAACAAAATGGAAAGTGAGTACTTTTGCTCATGAATTTAATAGGACTCGAGGGCAAAAACATAGATCTGTTATCTTTCACATCCCCCTGACTACAAGCAAAATGTTCCTATACTACATCTAGGTTTCTAGTGTATCCTTTAATATCTCACATGAAATATATAATGTCTTTACTGTCCGGAAATTCTTCCCTAAGACCAAAACCTTAAAGCTGCAATTTGAGCCATTTGTTCTTATGCAGTCCTCAGGATTTTGAAGAACAGCTGGTCATCATCATTCTCTGTATAGTTCTTCACATACAAGTATCAGGACATACTGATTAAATAACCCCTGAGTCTCCTCTTTGCCATGATAAATAAATCTGATCCCATTAACTTTTCCTCATTGGACCGATTTATGAACTCTTCATGTTTTTATCATTTCAGTTGCTCAACGCTTGGACTCTTTTCAGGCCTGGTAAGAAATGTCACCCACATCAATAATGAGCCAACGGAAACTACTCTTTTTCCCAAATGTACAACTTAATAACAGTAGCATAAATACGAAACAGTTTGGAAGTCCTGCTGACTTCGCCATATCCATCACTGAGGACAGTAGCAAAAGTTTGAAATCCAGCACTGCCTTCTAGAAAATACTAGGAATTTATAACATTCTGAAGTAACACCACTTTTTTAGCTTTCTGGCAGATATTTGTAAAACAAAGTAGTAAGTCAAGGGTCATGATTATATCCTGTTCTTCCTACCAACGTATCACTGCCACAAATGGTCCTAAAACAACTTCTCTTTAATACCATTTCTATCATACAATTTTCCTGATTAAGAATATACAGCACCTTCCAATAGCCAATGAAACTGATTACAAATGCTTCAATCTAGCCAGAAGTTTATATACTCTTTCTTTTTCACAAACCAATGATCCTTCCTTTACTTCACTACTTCCCTTCACTTGCATGACTCCCAAAAACAGCCAGTTCTTATTTTCTCTAGAACAGATCTTTGCCCATGTTATTCTCTAAAATGTTTTCCCACTTTTTCCAGACTCCAGCCATGTTATACCTTCAATAAACCTGTATTTATTAATAGTTAATTGCTCATTCATTTCTTCCTGTCTTTGTTTTGATACCTAATTTACAGTATATGGCCAACTGATTTTTGATTTTTAAAACTTATTGAATGGAGAAAGGGTAGACTTTTCAACAAATGGTTTTGGAACAACTGGACATCCATGGACAAAAGGAAAAGAAAAATGTACCAAGATCTAAAGCTCACATCCTGTGCAAAAATGAAACCAAAAAGGATCACGGATCTAAATGTAAGACATATAAGGGTAAAACAGTTAGAAGAAAAAATGAGAACATCCTCCTGACCTAGAGTTAGGCAGAGAGTTCTAAGATAGGCACTAAAAACACGATCCATATATTGAGAAGTTGGACTTTAACAAAATTTAAAACTCTTTTGCTGCTAAAGACACTGTAAGAGAATGAAAAGACAAGCCAGAGACTGAGAGAATATATTTACAAATCATATATTTGGCAAAGGATTTTGTATACACAACATATAAAGAATGCTCTAAAATCAGTAAGAAAACAAACCAATCACAAAACGGGTAAAAGACTTGAACAGACAAATCACCAAAAAAAATATGAATGGCAAATAAGCACATGAAATCATCAGCCATTAGGATGCAAATTAAAGCCATGACAAGATACCAGTACGCACAAAAAATATCACCAATACCAAATGGTAGTGAGGTTGTGGAGAAACTGTATCTCTCAAACACAGCAACACCCCCTTCATCTGTGAGGGATACATTCCAAAGCTCTCAGTGGATACCTTAAATGGTGGAGAGTATGGAGAGTATCGAACCCTACATAAATACGTTTTTTCCTATACATACATTAGATAGACATACTTATGATGAAGCTTAATTTATAAATTGGAGCCAGTTAAGAGATTAACAACAATACTAAGAGTAATTATAACAATATGTCAGCGGCCGGATGCAGTGGCTCACTCCCTGCAGTCCTAGCACTTTGGGAGGCAGAGGCAGGCGGATCACCTGAAGTCAGGAGTTCGAGACCAGCCTGGCCAACATGGTGAAACCCCGTCTCTACTTAAAATGCAAAAATTTGCGGGGCGTGGCAGCAGGCGCCTGTGACCCAGCTACTAGGGAGGCTGAGGCAAGAGAATCGCTTGACCCTGGGAGGCGGAGGTTGCAGTGAGCTGAGATCACCATTGCACTCCAGCCTGGGGGACAAGATAAGAGACCTGCCTCAAAAAAAAAAAAAAAAAAAAAAAAAAAAAATGCCAGCATCACTAGTCTTGCACTTGGGGTCACTACTAAGTACAATAAGGGATTCTCAAACACAAGCACCAAGACACCAGACAGTCAATCTGATAACCAAGAGTGACTAACTACCTGGTGGGTAGTATATACAGTGTGGATATGCTGGACAAAGGGATGATTTACACCCCACCTGGGACAGAATAAGAGGGCTCAAGATTTCATCACTATATGACCCAGCAGTTGAACTTCTAGATATTTATTCTAGAACAATTAAAACTTACAGTCACAAAAGAACCTGTACATTAATGTTCATAGCAGCTTTACCTGCAATCACCAAAAACCAGAAACAACCCACATGGCCTTCCATGGGTAAATGGTTAAATGTGATACAGCCATAAAATGGACAAGCACTGTGCAATTATCAAAAGCAGGAAAGTGACACTAATACAATATTCATCACTGAACTACTTATTGAAATGTCAGCTTTTACATTCTTTTGTGTGTCTAATTCTAGGACATTGTGTCATGTGTACAGATTCATGTAACCATCACCATAAACAAGACACTGAACTGTTCTATCATCTCAAAGAAAGTCAGCCCTAACCCCAGCAAAACCGGTCTGTTCTGCATTTCTATAATTTTGTCATTTTGAGAATCCTATATAAATGGAATCATACAATCTCTGAGACTGGCTTTTTTCACTCAATACAATGCCCTTAAACTCCAACCAAGTTGCTGCATGAACCAACAGTTTGTTTCTTTTTTTGATGGTGGTGTTCTACCGCAAGACTATCACATTTAATTTAACCATTCACCCACTGAAGGACATGTGAGTTGTTTCTGGTTTTTAGCTATTATAAACAAGGCTTCTAAGAGCATTCATGTACAGGTTTTTTTGTGAACGTTTTTATTTCTCTAGGATAAAGGCTCAGGAGTGCAATTGCTGGATTGTGTGTCAAATGTACGTTTAACTTTTCGAGAAATTACCAAACTAATTTCCAGAGTGGTTATATCATTTTACATTCCTACCAGCAACATATGAAAGATAAATTTTAGAGTCAGCATTTCTAAAGTATTTTCTGCAAGTCTGAAAAAACAAGATAAACTTCTTAAATGTTATAACCTGAACTTATTTTTAAAAAATTAATTTTAAAACTTTCTTCCTGATTCCCAAATAACAGATTACCTCTAAGAAAAAAATGTATACAGCTGACCCTTGAACAACATGAGTGTGAACTGTGCAGGTCCACTTATACACAGATTTTCTTCTGCCTCTGCCACTTCAAGACAGCAAGACCAACCTCTCCTCTTGTTCCTCCTCCTGAGCCTACTCAACACCAAGACAATGAGGATGAAGACCTTTAAGATGGCCCACTTCCGCTTCATGAACAATAAATATATTTGCTCTTTCTTAGGGTTTTCTTAATAATATTTTCTTTTCTCTAGCTTATTGTATTGTAAGAATATAGCATATAGTACATATACAAATATGTGTTAATTGTTTATGCTATTGGTAGGGCTTCTGGTCAACAGGCTATGAGTGGTTAAGCTTTTGAGGAGTCAAAGCTTATACATGGATTTTCAACTGCGTGGGGGTCAGCACTCCCAACCCCTGAGTTGTTCAAGGGTACACTGTAATTACATATAATCTCTATGTTGATAGCTGTTGCCAAATTACATAGTAAACTGCAATAAGATGTGAAAAAAGCAACTCTAAAGACTACAGTAGAAACATTAAAAGTTTCTCTCCCTGTGTCTTCCAGACACATTCTATAAAGACTTAAGGTCTAATAGTTCTTTCTAACACTTAATATTGTGAAACGCAATCACAATGCACTAATACTTAGTGTCATCAAATGATGACTTTTCTTTAGCTGTCACTTGATAAAAACAATCTAAGAAAAGCAATTAACCTGAAATAAAGCTGTGGTTATCTTAGCTATGTCTAACTTCATGGTTTGTTTAATTTTAGATATAAATGACAATTAGATAATGCAATCTCTTTCGGATTCTTAAAGCAAGTATCTAAGTCTAGAGCAGACATATCTGCCGACATACAAACAGCCAGACAGACGGTCCTCAAAAAGAAAATAAAATAAATACACAGAAAGAAATTATAAGGTCCCTGGAACAGTGGAATGAGGCTGCTCATGTTCCTAATGACTTTCCGTTCTCATGTTTAGTCCCCTGCAGGACCAACTATATTGTTCCTGATACTGAGCTCCACAAGACACGTGTCCTTCCATTATCAGTATGATATTTGCTTTAAAAGTATATGACAGACCATTCCCAAATCTCAAATTTAATTTGCTTGTGCTTGCAATTTAATTATTTACTTCATCTAGTATATCTTCCCATTTAATGAATAACTTACCAATAAACATTTTAGTATACACGTTTAATATTCATCTTAAATATTTGCCAGTGTGAACAGTATCTACCTTAATTTTCAAATCCTAGAGCACTGGTTCCCATCCTATGGGCAAGAAACCCATAGAGAGATAGGAGTAACTGCAAAGAATCATCAAAATCCATATACTTACCTAAAGACTAAATAAATGTGATTCACAAACATATATGTTTCCAAGCTGACAAAGATACTGTGGCTAATAAAAATCTTAATAAATTTCCTGAAGAATGTTGGTAAAAGTAGAGCAGTTTCTTCTCATCAGTATTTATTGATGAATACTAAAAATCTAACTCCTAATATGGGAGAAGGGCCATCGCTCGTACCTCTCTAGATTTTCTAGAGAGCTTTTCTTTTTTAAAGTGTTGCCCATATGTCACTCAGAACAAGAGGAGTAGGATGTGCTTGAATTTGAGTGCAAAGATTTAAGACAACATTGGGAGAGATGGAGCAGGAGTAATTGGGAAAGTGCATGAAATTACTTCAAAACAGCAACTTCAGAATGCTGGGTGCTTAAATATCACTCAAGCACCAAAGGGAAAAAATTCAAAGGACAGAGCCCTCTGCATCTTTATAATGGCAAGTAGAAATATATTCACAGGAATTTTGATCAAAAGAGCCAAACTTATCCTAGAGTAAAAATACATCTTGGTTACAACACCTACCTAAATGTTTTATTAGGGTTCTATCACCCTTTTAAATTAATCTTGTACCTTTATTAAACATTTTCTACATTTTAACATTAATAGTGCAGTTTTTCAAATGCGCCCTACACATTTATTGGATTATTCTGTGCTGGATGCTAGATAAAGTTAAAAAAAAAAAAAAAAAAAAGACGTACACTAATTTAAAACAAAGAAAACTTGCTTCAGCAAAACACTACAATAGCAATAGACTTTGCACCTAGCACAATTCCTTGTAAATAGGGGGCACGTGATCTCTGCTGAATAAATGAGTCCATTTCTCCTTACTCCGAAAAATAACCCTGGCAAGCATGTAAAATATCCTACCAGTCTGAAAAATATTCTCCAGTCCTATTCAGCTACCAATCCATTCTCAGAACCCATCAAGAGCAATTTTCATGAAAGCCTCACTCACACGCACAAAGAGGCAGCATTTAATTCCCATTAGGCTCACTGCCTGATCTATGGAGATATAAGCATTTGCACATTTGCATAAATTCAGGAGACATCCTTCATTTGATATAAGGTAAATCTTAAAGCTTCGCTTCATTTCCAAATAAGTTTTATTTTTCAAATCAAAAATATTTTTAAAGTTTTATTTTTCAAATCATAATCCTAATCATAGTACATTATATCTTATTAGGGATGCTTTTAAGAAAAAAAAATATAGCTGTCAAAATTAAAATCTTGTTTTTTCATTTCTAGACATCTGGGACATTTCACTTATATATTTATTATTATTTCACATTAGTTCTCAAAGTTAAAAAAAAAAGCTGGCCTATTTCCTTTAAGAAATTTAATTTTAGGGTCTGTCAACATTTTGAATGCATTACTGTTATTTTTAAAATATACACTTGCATACTGGAATAAAACTTAGCATAAGCTTTCCATATAACCATTTCCTGGGCACTTACTAACTTACTATATGCCAGGCTCTATGCTTAACACATTACTCCATTATCTCATTTGTTTAACAAATATCCTCTCATAATTTTTGCAGCACTGAACATAACAAGAAGACATTGCACTATAAAACTGGTAGTTGTACTGGATACCAGAACTAAATTGACAGTAACGCCTAACACAAGTTTATTGTTATTAAATTCAAGTTGTGTTACTGTATTAACACAGAATCCGATCAGCAATGTTGAGATGTAGAGAATACCATCTGTGGTAGCATCAACAGAGAAAGCTATTATTAAGCGACTACTTAAGTTACATTCCCTTCTATAGGTAACAGATGAACATAATCTTATCTACCCAGAAATTTAATTCCAATCACTACATGCCATTTTGAAGAACATAAACGTAACCTACATAAAACGACTATATAAAGAACCCTTGCTTCCTTCGAAAATGCTTCAAAATTCTAAATTCTCCCCCAAAGTATCATGCTCAGCATGTCATAAAGAAAGGTGCCTTTATTGTCAACTCTTGAAAATAAATGCTGCCCTACTTTTTTTTACTCTTTTGAATTTCAGTCTCAACAGATGGGCAATTCCAGTTTAAAAAAAAAAAAGAAGAAGAAAAGAAAAACACACACACAATAATTAATGAAGTTCTTCAACAGTTCCCTAAAACCAACATCCTCCCAATAGCAAACTGTATTTCCAAGTTGTTCCAAGAAAGGGACACAGGAAAGGGAAGGGAAGAGTCTATACAAAGGAAAACAAAAACAAGTGACTTGAAAGAAAGGACATCAGAAAAATGGGTGGCCTCAACAGGAACCTATAGTGTCTGACTCTGCTGCTGTCTGTCGAATTTAATTCTACCACCTAAGAGTTTTGAGACGAGAACCACAATACTATTTCGGTGGTAGGAAAAACTATGCGTTGCCCCTGAATGGAGCTGCAACAGTAAAGGATGCCACCCTGCCACGTAAGGACAGAATGAGGAGAAACTGTCAAACGGGTATGAAAGTCCCTTGCAAAACACACAAGCGGCTCTAACTGCCTTGCACCAGACAGACCCTCAAGTACAAGATCATGGGGCCTCCCCGCGACGTGACAGGGAAATAACGGGCGGCCTCGCGGTCCCCAGGCCTGGCTGCTATCCTCAGGGGTCGGCCTCCCCTCTCAGGTCTCAAGTCAAAGGTCACATCCTCTGAGATGTCCTCCCGGATCACCTAACCTAAAGAGCCTCGCCCCCATCCCTCTAGCCCGCAATTGCCTGTCCCGTTTCTAAGAAAGCATTTCCGTATCCGCAAAACATCGCAGCTGCGTGTGTTGTTTCCCTTCTACAGAGTGAGCTCCGCGGGGCAGGGGCCTCGCCTGCGCTGTTCACCCGGAGCCCCGCCTGACAGAACCGGCTTCCCGGTGAGGCCCGAGGCGGCGTTTGCGAGCTCGGCCGCGACACCACGCGCGTCCAGAACGTGGAGCTCAGATGGGGGCCGGCCTGGCCAGTCCAGGCATCCCAGGGGGCGCCTGCGGGGCCTGAACGAGACAAGGAAGGAGCGGACGCCCGTGCAGGCGGAAGCCACGCGGCGGAGCCCGGTCCCGCGGGGCGGCCGAGGCTGACAGCGACTCCCGCACCCCGGTGGACCCACAGGCCGCCCGGAAGGCCCAGTGCCGGCCCCAGCCCCGGCCGCCCGCCTCCGTGCCCCCGGCTCGGCGCGCGAGTCCTCGAGCCGTGTCGCCTGCGGCCTCCCTACCCTAAGCCGCAGACCCGTCGCCTTCTGCCCAGTACGAACTTCCCGCCGCTTTCGCCGACTCGCAACTCGGCAGCGGCGCCGGCCCCTTCGCACCCTGCAGTATGGAGATTTCCCATTGGCTCGGAGGCGACGAGGAGGGGCGGGACGAGTGGTAACTCGGGGCGCGGGGCGGAGGCTACGCTAGCCCCGCGCCTCACCGGGAATGCCGGGAGCTGTGGTCCAGCGCTCCCGAGGCATCCTGGGAGTTGGAGTCTCTTAGCGGCAAAGGGAGATCCCCGTCCTTCTGCTCCCTAGTCTTCTAGGAAATATGGTTTACAGCCTTGTTCGTAGTAGCTTGATTTATTAAGTGTATTGGCAGAGAGTTGGGTGTAAAATAGGTTTCCTGTTTCTGTTAGGATTAAATGAAATAATCTATAGGCAGTACTTTAAACTTAGTTGGTGCTCAATAAATAGCAGATAGTGTTAGTATTATTCTGCCCACTCATTGATATGTGTCTAAATCCTACCTGTTTTTCGAAGCCTATTTCAAAGCATATCTCAATGTCTACCTAATCATCTATAGTGTTTCATCTGTTATCAACGTATGCCACAGTTTGCATTGTGTTTATTATTTTTATTTATTTATTTTTTTGAGACGGAGTCTCACTCTGTCGCCCAGGCTGGAGTACAGTGGCACAGTCTCGGCTCACTGCAAGCTCCGCCTCCCGGGTTCACGCCATTCTCCTGCCTCAGCCTCCCGAGTAGCTGGGACTACAGGCGCTCGCCATCACGCCCAGCTAATTTTTTTCTGTTTTTAGTAGAGACGGGGTTTCACCGTGTTAGCCAGGATGGTCTCGATCTCCTGACCTTGTGATCCGCCCGCCTTGGCCTCGCAAAGTGCTGGGATTACAGGCGTGAGCCACCGCGCCCGGCTGCATTGTGTTTATTATAATCAGCTAAGTCTCCATCACCCGTGAGACTGAGAGCTTATTGGGCACTAGGTCATTGTTCTAGGTCAAAATCACTGAAGTCACCGGCAGAGGGAGATTAACAATGAAGCCAATGAAGCATAAGCTTCAGGACCTCACTTGTGCAGGTCCCTCAATGAGTTTACATAGCTTTGGGGGTTTATTTGTCGATTTTACTTTTCTTTTTCTTTTTTTTAAAGATATAGTCTCACTTTGTCACCCAGGCTGCAATGCATTGGCGCGATCTCGGTTCACTGCAGCCACGACCTCCTGGGCTCAAGCAATCCTCCCACCTCAACCCCCCGAGTAGCTGGGATTACAGGCACAGGCCACCACTCCTGGCTAATTTTTGTATTTTTTGTAGAGACAGGGTTTGACCATGTTGCCCAGGCTGGTCTTGAACTCCTGAGCTCAAGCAATCCACCCCGCCTCAGCCTCCCAAAGTGCTAGAATTACAGGCATGAGCCACCACACCCAGCTGATTTTTCTTAAAGTAGATCCCCCAAAATTATGTGAGCTTCAGTCCCTACAAAACCTGGAATCACTCTGTCCATTAGACAGGGCAATATAGTGCCTGATGTCTTACATTTTCCCCTCCAGATACCCTCATCTGCTCCAAATACTTCTCCTGCCTGCCCTCTGCCCCAGGAAGCTGACCTCTACAAATTACTTCACGCTCCCTGTGCCCCCTGGCTTTGGGGCGTGCCCAGTGGAGAACCCCACAGAAGATTGGAGGAAAAAGAAAGGTTGGTTAGAGTAGGTTAAGCCCCTGGATCCTGACTGGCAAGGTCACCTCCAGTTGGCAGGTCCCTCAGCTGAAGGTCACTGCTCCCTGGCCCTCCCTCCAGTTTGCGGTAGTAGCCCTTCCCTTTGTGCCTCAGGTCTGGAAGTGATGACATCACGGCTGCTGCTGACCCACAAGTTACTGCTTCCTCCCTCGTGGTTCCTACCCCCAACACCATTATAAATAGTCTCATTGCAAATAACCTTCCTCAAATTATCCTATTTCGAATTATGTCATCTGCTTCCTGTTGAGACCCTAACAGAGCATGGGCAAGGTGAGCACTCGATAAAATTTGTCAGCAAAAAAGTCTCAAGATTCACACATCTCATGGGTGTGGAATCCCCCAGCAAGACTCTGTGGCCAGAATCCACTGAGAGAGAGACACACACACCCACACCCACACCCACACAAATACACACATATGTTAAGAAAACTTGGAACAGGACTTATCTGTCATAGTGTGACCATGTTCCCCTAACCTCACAATACACATGTGAAGAAACGTCCCTGTTTCCACACTGGGTTGACAATTGACTGACTTTAAAGCACAATTAAATCAGCAACAGTGTAAGGTAAGAATGGAATGTATTTATTCTGGAGCTCTTGGCCCTGGCACCCTTGGTCTGATGGCTCACTGTTAAACACTCCTTACGTGCAGCCCTGTTCCAAGGCAGTTGCCGGCACCTACAACATCATCCACACATGCTGAGATGTCTTCCCAGTGCAGAGCATGGCAGGACACCAGTCCAAGCTGCTGTCACAGAGACAACACGTCTGAAATGCTATAGATGGGGATACAACTCTCGAAGCTAGGAGACCCTTGACACATTTTTATGAGTTGATAGCTTAGTGTCAAGATCAGGGTCATACATAAGATTGACCAGTGAGGACTTGCTGTTGGTGGGCTTTAGAAATTAAGAATTGATGGCTCACGCCTATAATCCCAGCACTTTGGGAGGCCGAGGCTGGCGGATCACGAGGTTAGGAGTTTGAGATCAGCTTGGCCAACATAGTGAAACCCTGTCTCTATTAAAGATACAAAAAATCAGCTGAGTGTGGTGAGGCACCTGTAATCCCAGCTACTCAGGAGGCTGAGGCGGGAGAATCGCTTGAACCCGGGAGGCGGAGGTTGCAGTGAGCCGAGATCGCACCACTGCACTCCAGCCTGGCGACAGAGTGAGACTCCGTCTCAAAAAAAAAAAAAAAAAAAAAAAAAAAAAGAAGAAATTAAGAATTGTACTAGGCAGGAAAGGTTCCTAAAAGTAATCCTGCCATATATTCAAAATATCTATATGGTCCAAACAAATGTTTACAGAGCACTTACTGTGAGCCAGGGATTGAGCCAAATTCCAGGGATCCTGGTTTAATGCTTAAGGAGGCCCTACTATTTGTCAGGCACTGTGATTTTTCACACATATTATTTCCCCAATTCTTAGAGGGGAAAAAATCTCAAAGAATTTAGACAATGATTCTTGGTCCCCTGAATCTACTTCCAAATGTTCTTTTTACTGCCCCTTTATGCCCAGCCTCAATACATGAGGACAATTCTTACAAAGAAATAATTTTAGCACAGTGGTGGAGACTTGTACAGAATGCTATCATAGCCTAGTACTGAGATTCCTGGTTAAGGGGTCATCATGGATGAAGCAGGGTGACCTAGTGAATAAAAATTTTCTAGCTTCCCAGTAAAGGCAAACCAACTAAAAATTTATACATGGGATCTGTATTGATTTGCTGCATAGTCAGACCCCAGAGTTCCTTTTTTTTTTCATCTCTGGGAGCCCTAACACAAAGGTATAGAAAAATAAAAATAATCCAGGCACTTTGGGAAAGTGTGAGGAGGTTGGTGTTGGCTCCACTGTGGCAGAAACTCAATCTATAAACTTCAAACAAACGCCATAGTCATTAGGAAGCAACACCATCCTGGCGGGCTGCCCAGGAGGCACTGATTCAACCCGTGAGTCAGTTTATGCATCCTTGTCCTTGTTGTTTTCATCTGTAGAATAGGAGCAATCATTCTGGGCCAACCGGCTCTCTGCCACCCCAGGCTGATGGGAGGCAGATGAGGTAATGTTTGAGAAGGGCTTTGATCTATCGAGAACAAAGTCACTAGGGTGTCCTTACTCAGTGTAAGTGGCCTAAGAAAAGCCCAAGAAAATATTACTTCCTGGGAGAAAGGAAAGGAGAGAGGAGTGAGGGGCAGAATGTGATCAGGGTCTTCTGAGTACCCTGACCCTGGTTTGTACTCCCCCACCTGCTCTTGATGCTTTATCTCATCCCAAGTGCCCAGAACCCTTATTTCCCTTTTAGCAAGGACTTTTGAGGATCTACCATGTGTCAGGCAGAGTGTCTGATATGGATTGGCTGCATCCCCACCCAAATCTCATCTTGAATTATAGTTCCCATAATCCCCACGTGTGATGGGTAGGAGTGAGTTCTCCTGAGATCTGATCGTTTTATAAGGGGCTTTCCCCCACCTCACTCATACTTCTCCTTGATGCCGCTCTGTGAAGGACGTGTTTGCTTCCCCTTCTGCCATGACTGTAAGTTTCCTGAGGCCTCCGCAGCCATTCTGAACTGTGAGTCAATTAAACCTCCTTCCTTTATCAATTACCCAGTCTCAGGTATGACTTTATTAGCAGCATGAGCGCAGACTAATACAGTCCTTAACACGTTTACAATACAGTGGGAAAACCAGATACGTCCACTAATTCTAGTAACTATGATGTTTATGAGAACCTATCACATGCTGGGAAAACCATCTCATGTAACCTTGTGAGGTGGGTGATACGACCCTAGTGTCCAGATGAAGAGACAAAGCCCCAGTGAAATGAACTGATTTGCTCAAGGTCACACTGCTAGTGGCCCGTAGAGCTGCCTCACTTCAAATCCATCCTGGTATCAGTCACAGCTGTTGACAGAGGAAAGGGTAATGAGGCAAGGGCTAACTGAAGGCACACAGACTCCACACAGTAAGAATGCAGGAAGAAGAGTAAATTGTTCTACCAAGCCTCACAGAGAAGCCTGAGAAGGTAGAGAAGGCAGCATGAACCCAGTTACTCTGCTGAACTAATATGGTTCCTCCCACAATGGTAGAGATAGGTTCTTTTAGATATTATAACACAATAATAGATTATTGTAATTATTCTGAGGTCAGAAGTGGATGAAACAAGTTTTAAAAGCCTGGAAAATGTTTCCTTCTTCTTTTCTTCCTCCTGATAATGACATCAGTGGTGGTGATGATGGTAACGATGATGATGATGACACTGACGTTGGCAGCTTCCATTTATTGAGTTTGAAGCATTTGCCAAGAACTGCACTAATACATTATGAACACCATTTCCAGAAATCTTCACAATATTTTAGGAGGTTGGTAACTTTACCCCCAGTATAGAGATAAGGATATTGGAGCTCAGATAAGGTAAGTCACTTGCTGAAGGTCACACAGCTAGTAAATGATGCAGTTGGGCCTTAAGCCAAAGTTTCGACTGACTCAGAAGATGCTTAACCACTCTACCGTGCGGTTCACCAAACACTCACCATTTCATATGCTTATATCTTCTGAGCTGGTTTTCAAAATGCCATGGCTATTTTATCTTCCTGAAATCCTGAGGGATTAATAACAGAGGGAAATTTAATGTGTGGGCCTCCCACAATGACTGAATTGTTTCCCAGTGCCCTGGTGAAATTCTCTGAGCTGAGGATGATGTAAGCTGCCTGCAGGTGGGTTGCTTTCTGCCTTCCTGTTGGGAGATGTGCTTGATATGATCTGTCGACACTTGGCATCCATTTCTACTGCCTTCTTCTGTACCTTCCTACTGCACAGGCTGCAAAACTAAAAATTGCGCTTCCCAGAAACCCTAGTACTTAGGGCTCTAGATGCAAAAAGTTCCACCAGTTAAAGTCCTCAAAGAAGATTTGGAGGGCAGGGTGAGGTGGCAACATGGTCATGGTGTTGTCTTGGGATTTTTCCACAGCCGTGTTCCACTGCCTTTTCCCTAATGTCATGACTGTCAGAAGACACTCATCTATTGGGTTGGTAACAGTATCAGCTTCCTGATATAGTTGTGAGTTTATGTAGTAAAGATATAGAACTTGCCCAAAGAGAGGTCTGGCCTTCATTCTCCACAATTGGAAGCCCTTGGAATATCATGCTCGATAGAAGTGTCTTTGTTTGCCTGGGGGCCTTGGGTCACCAGATAGTCTAAATATAATGTAGGGTGGGGGCTGGTCATATCAGATGGTCTTAGGATGCTGGTTGCTCATGCCAGAAACACCAGCAATGCAATTTAGGGTGAGTGCTTTGGGTCACACTGTATCAGTGTGGTCCATAGGGACCAGAGACTGAGATCAGCCATATGGACAACCATACCTTCGTGACAGAGTCCTAGTAAAAACTCTGGACACCAAGGCTTGGATGTGCCTCCCTGGTCCACAGCACTCCATGTGTATTTTCACAAAGTGATACTGGGAAGAAACACCATCCTAACTCCATGAAAAGAAGATCACGCAACTGTGAATTTGGAACCCTCTCTAGCCTCTGCTTCTTCTCTTGGCTGATTTTAACCTGTAACCTTTCCCTGTAATAAGCCATACCCATGAGTATTACAGCTTTTAATGAGTTCTAGGAATCTTTCTAGCAAATTATCCAAATTGAAAAACGTTTAGGGAGCCCCTCAGATTTTGCAATTAATTTCAGAAGTGAGGGAAGTCTTACGGGCTATGTTCCCTCCAACTGTACAGTTGGCTAACGCTCTTGCAGAGTTCTCAAACTCTCTAGCCCCAGTGGCAGCCTCCTCATTCTTCCCCTTTAGATTGTTGCAGAGCTGGTGGCTCCCCTGACAAGGCAGTTCTGCAATGCTTGAGCTAGTGCTTTTTAATCCCTATATTAAATCCCTTTGTGCTTTAAACATCTAGCAGGTTAACAGGTTAACAGGACACAGTTAACTGTGTCCTGTGTTAAACATTGACTAATACAGAAGAGAAAAGAGACACCAATAAACGCGATCTATCATCAATTATAAGATGCATGCTTTTCATACTTGAATACCTCTGAAATCTGGATGTATCTTTCAATCAATGCCAATTATAATTGGCAATGTTTTTTTCTTTATTAATAATACATAAAATAATGGGGCATCTAACACTTGATGGAGTCTTAGATTTGCTGAAATTCTAGGATACCTGGTGTTTGCTTCATCAGAAAGTCTCTCCAGATCATTTCTCCTCTTCATTTTACTTCTCACATTGCACACTGGATCCGATGCCCCCAAACCCAAGGGTGTGGACTTCCTCCTTTCTTTCACTTTACGCTCTTTGAAAGTGAAGACAAATACTGTTAGAGAAAGAGAGAAGCAATGTGTAAATGCAATAGGACATGGGTTTCATGATTGAGAGAGGCCTGAATCTGAAACCTTCCTCTACCACTTAATTGCTGTGTGACCTTGTATAAATTATTAATCTTGCTGAGTCTCCTTCTCATCTATAAATGACAGTGGCTGTTGGGATTAAATGAGTTAGCCTCTATACAATTCTTGGCACTAGTAGGCACTCAGTAAAGGCTTTCCCTACTCCTTCTGCTCATCCTTCTCTTATTGCTCTCCTTCTGAACATCATGCGGTCTGCCTCTCACATCACTCCATGTCCCAGAGCCAAGCTGCAAGCAGCTGTTACCATTTATTGTCCGTGGCTAGACATAGACTCAAGTCAAATATACATACATGTTCATATCCAGTCGCCAACTTGCAAACTGGGAAAGGAAGGAGAGTTGTGTCAAAAACAAAAGCAAATTGTTGCTTTTATTTTTGCAACCATCCAACTCTTGTCGTGTTTTGATTTCAGGGCTGCTCCAAGATTCTGGGACAAAAGGCACTATATATAAGCATTATTATGAGACTCAAAGGGGGCTCTGAGCAAAACAAAATCCTTTTATTACAGAGAATTGGAAAGACTTGTTGCCAAATATAGTTACTGCATGGAAAATGCGTTTTTCCTTTTTTCCCCACGTCATCACCATTGCCACCACCGTGCTGTAGCTAAACCCACACCCTATCAATTAATCTAACTACAAATATTTTAAATAATAATGACTAACATCTTTTGGCAGTTACATGTGCCAAGCATGGTCCCAAGTACTTTATAACTTGTATCTCATTCGGTCTTCCCAGCAGCTCTTCCCAGAAGTAGGTATCATTATTAGCACATTTGACAGGTGAGGAAATTAAGCCTTGGAGAACTTAGGCAACTTGCTCAAAGTTGCCTAAGCAAATAGCTAAAAAGAGGCAGAGTCAGGATTTGAATGCAGCTGTATGATATCAATGATTATGTACTTCCTCTATGTCAAAGGGAATACGGGATTGCACAGCAAAGATGGGTACATGTCCCTGATCCTCAGAAATCTGTAATCTGATTATCAAGATAAATGTCAAGTGACTGGCACACTAGTAGCTGTCCCAGCAGTTGAGGTGTCACAGAAATCTTAGTGAGCCAGGGTTTTCGAGAAGACAGAGTTCAGAGGCTATACTCTGTTTATATGAATTACCGTGTCCCCCTCCCTGCTCCCTGACCAATTTCTCTGGCCTCGTGGTTTCCTCCTAGTTCAAGCAACAAGGGATTTCCAGCCCCATGCCTCAAAGAGTGCCACAAGAAAGGGAACAAAGATGATGGCAATTCTTGGCTTCCAAATTTTAAAATACAATCTTGAAACTCATGGTAGAAGCAATGTATTTCAGAGAAGATTTTCAGAGTTTCAGAAATGTATGCTTTGGAGTATCAAATGTCAAGGCCTTGGAGGAAAGGCCAGAGCATAGAAGAAGTTTCAGAAGACCTTTTTCCAGTGTAACAGTGGATATGTTTCCTAGAATGAGGAACAGAGAGAAGAAGGAAGGGAGAAAGAGTGTCATTGCCAAGGTGTCTTTGAGAAGGATCCTCTCTGTAGCTTGCCCTAAGACCAAATCCCAGACAGTGGAGGAGACAGAATCTCACATGGGATGCATTCGATGCGTCTCAGATCATCAGGTCTCACCTGTATCCTGGACTCTCTCCCTCAGGCACTGGTTCTGTGGTGTTACAGGCTAAACTCCATCCCCTCTCATTCCTGTGCTGCAGTCCTAATCCCTAAAACGTCAGAATGTGACTGCATTTGGAGACAGGGCCTATAAAGACGTGATCACTTAAAAATGAGGTCATTGGGGTGGGCCTTCATCCAATCTCACTGGTGTCCTTATACAAACAGGAAATTTAGACCCAGAGACATGCAGAGGGAAGACTGAAGATACAAGGAGAAGACGGCCATCCACACACTGTGAGAGGCCTCAGGAGAAACCAACTCTACTAACACCTTGATCTTGGACTGTGAGAACAGTAGTAAACTGTGAGAAAATAAGCTTCTCTTGTTCAAGTCACTCACTGTCTGGTATTTTGTTATGACTGCCCTAGTGGACTAACACTTGACCTTAGAGCTGCAGAGCTGCGCGGCTCTGATCTGGGCCAATCCCTGCACCCCAGAGGCTGGCTCCCCTGCCCCTCCTGAGGTCTGGGCTGTGGCTCCGGGCTCAGTGCTCCATCTCTATCTTGCACCAGCATCTTGCAGCCACCTATTTGTGAGCCCCATCAGGAGTCCTTTCTTCTTCTGTCACTCAGATTAGAAGGAAACTTCTAAGAGGCCAAAGCATGAATCGAGAGAGAGAGAGAGAGAGAGATGTTGATGCAACTACTTTTAAATGTTAAATAGATGGATAGAACTCCTAGGAACATAGCAGAATGGCACAGGAATGAAACGATGTCAAACATTGAATTCCTAAAAAGAAAAAAATATTAAATAATAAATAAAGAAAAAAATTCCACATTGAATTCCTAACAAGAAAATAATAATAACAATAAAGGAATTGTGTTGCACTCCCATTATGGGAGGTCTGCGGACAATGCTGAGTTGTTTAACCTTCACTATCAACTCTGAAAGACAGGTAATGATTACCACGACCTAACAGATGAGAAATAGGATCTTTAGCTGTAATTATGGCTAGTTAGTGACAGTGGGGTTTTATAGCCAAGGCTATCTGACTCCAAAGCCATGATAACTCTATACTGCCTACTAAAATTAGATAAGTGGGCATTTTCCTCTCTCTCTTTTTCTGCACAAATGTCTCTAGCTAATACTTCAAGAGAGAGAATGAATAATCAGCAAGTTCGTAAATTATACTCCCTTCAAGCAAACAAGCCAATTGTTTGTCTCTCACAGGTGTGGCTTGATTGCTGACCATCAGTGGCCATTAATAAAAGAAACCAGGCTACCACACACAAGTATGTTTCAATTTCCCAGGACTTGCATTTCACACCAGGGAGCTGAGCTCAGCCAATGTTTTTCATAAGCTAACACCTGCAAAAGAGACAGAAAGCATGATCTAACTGAAGTACCATTTATCTTTGGGAATTAAAATATAAACCAAAGGATAATTTGTGAACTTGATCATTCTTTCCCCTCACTGTCATTGGTCTCAGCTTAACACAGAGATAAGCCTCAGGTGTTTTGCAAATCTGTTAGGCAGCTTTAAGAGGAGTCAGGACATATTGCAGGGCCTTTGGACAACTCCGTTGGTTTAACCTGATGTTTATTCATTTACCATTCAACAAATAAAGACTGAGCACCTAGTGTGTCCCAAGCACTGCACTAGGCTCTCAGGATAGGAATGAACAAGAAAAGATTGCTGTCCTCAAGTGTCCACACTCTAAGGGGGCAGATGGATACAAACTTATGGTGATAGGACAAGGGGGCGGTGGCATTATGAGGTGGAATTTCTGCTCCCACCGGCCAGTTTTCATGAGGAAAGTTCGATTCCACACCCCAGGGGATGTACTCTTGGAAAGAAATTGTAGCCTCTCTCCCACTCACTCCTCCTGAGTAAAGAGAGGTGACTTGCCAGATTAGTAAGACGGAGAAAGCATCCAACATGAGGCTGAGTTCCCCTGACCCACCCACTCTCTCACTGTCTCTCTTTATCTGCTTGCCTGCCCCTGCCTCCAAGGTGTAAGAAAGCTTGGGTTAGGCCCAAGACCTGCCTTCCTAACTAGATCGGGAAGGACAAATCTCTCTCTGGAGGCTCATAGGTGTGGGGCAGGGACTCCTTGCATTTGGCTGTGAATGGCTGGCCTCGGCAGAGTTGCCCCAAAATTTAGATCTGGAGCCAAAGTCTAATGAAGCTCAATTGGCCACAGGTCAACCCATATTCTCCAATCAAGCTTTACCTATAATAAGGCTAGCATTTTGATATCATCTGTGTGGTTGTATGCCTATACTTCCATTTAATTCCAAACTCAGAGGGAAAGAAAGAATGTTATTCAATCACCAGTAGTTATGACAGTGGTGAGAGGGAGGAACTGAATGAGCAAAGAGGAGAAATAGCCAACCCAGTGCAGGGAAGGGGCTGGTGGGTAAGGCTGGACCCCTGAGTGAGGTTCTGAAAAAGGAGTAGATATGACTCAAGCAAATAGGGATGGGAAGGGCATTCCTGGCAGGGAGAAGGGCATATGCAAAGGCATGGAAGTATGAAAGAAGCTCAGTGCATTTGAGAAATTGCTACCCTCATCTCTTGACTCTCCAGGGATGGCACCTGCTTAGCTCCGGCCTCTCTCTTTGGATGGATGTCTGTCTTCACTTCCTCATCTCCAGCCATATGTTAACCGTCTCTAACGCAGCATCTACCTCCTTCACACCACCAAAAGCATCCTTGCTAAGGCCACCCATGACCACGTGGTACTAATTACAATTACCATTGTTCAGTTTTTATCTCACCAGGGCTCTTTCAACATTCACCACAATTGACCATTCTCTTCTTCTTCAAGTACTTTTTTCTCTCGGCTTCTATAACACTGCTTTGTCCTGATTTCTGTTTTTCTCTATGAAAACTCCTTATGCTAACATTTCTTCTTTGGCTCCAGTTTCTAAGTCTTCAAGGCCCTTTTCTCTATCTTTATGTTAGAATTTTTTGAAGAGATGGAATCTTGTTCTATTGCCCAGGCTGGTCTCGAACTCCTAGGCTCAAGTGATCCTCCTGCCTCTGCCTCCCAAATAACTGAGATGACAGGTGTCAGCCACCGCACCCAGCTTATGTTTGGATCTTTATGTTCAAATCTACATGGATATCAGGGGGTGGAGATGAAAACTTAGGAATTATTAACATCTAGTTGCCTGCTGGAGATGGGAGTGGATCATTCATGAGGACGGATGAGCTACCCTAAGAAGTGAGTGCAGATTTTTAAAAAATCCTGCTAGGCGCGGTGGCTCACGCCTGTAATCCCAGCACTTTGGGAGGCCGAGGCGGGTGGATCACGAGGTCAGGAGGTTGAGACCATCCTGGCTAAGACGGTGAAACTCCAACTCTACTAAAAACACAAAAAATTAGCCGAGCGTGGTGGCAGGCGCCTGTAGTCCCAGCTACTCAGGAGGCTGAGGCAGGAGAATGGCGTGAACCTGGGAGGCGGAGCTTGCAGTGAGCTGAGATCGCGCCACTGCACTCCAGCCTGGGCGACAGAGAGTGAGACTCCGTCTCCAAAAAAAAAAAAAATCAGAGTCAGTGGTAATGGTGAAGTAGCTTCCATCATACTAACCTCCCACAGGACAGCAGCCAAAAGCAGGCAGAAACCAAAGGGGATTTGACCCTTGAAAGAAGGAGCCACACTGGGGGCGCGCCTTGTTTATTTGACTTTTCTACTGAGGACACTTCCCACTCTGCATGCCACAGGGCGGCTAGAACTCAAGAAGAAAACCAGCTGGGTGCGGTGGCTCACGCCTGTAATCCCAGCACTTTGGGAGGCTGAGGAGGGCGGATCATGAGGTCAGGAATTTGAGACCAGCCTGGCCAACAGGGTGAAACCCCGTCTCTACTAAAGACACAAAAATTAGCCAAGCATGGTGGTGCGAGCCTGTAATCCCGCTACTCGGGAGGCCAAGCAAGAGAATAGCTTGAACCAGGAGGCAGAGGTTGCAGTGAGCTGAGATTGCGCCATTGCACTCCAGCCTGGGCGATAGGGTGAGGCTCCGTCTCAAAAAAAAAAAAAAAAAAAGAGGAAAACCACAGCTTTATTACTCTGAGGAGTCAGAGGATGGGGTTCTGAACTGCTAGAGCAATTGGAAACTGAGGGAAGGCAGACATCCCACAATGGCGGTAGCCAAAAGGGGCAGCCCTAAAACCCCCATATATACACCCTGAAATCACAGGCTGATTAGTGAATTGCACATGCATGAGCAAGACTTCAAGGAGCCCAAGGGGGAAACAATAATTGGAAGGCTAAAAGAACAGTGCACAGATTTCAGCAACTGCCTACTGTGGGGGAGACCAAGTTTGGGGTTTGAGTCCTGCCAAGTTAGAGGAGCTTAACAAACATTTCAGGCTGTCCATTGAAACCCCGCAAAAAGACCATGACTGAAGATGAAAGGCTATGTCCAAGTTCTAAGGAACTAAGAAACAGACATGCAATGATGTCAAGTAGTTGTTTTAGGCACATAGTTAATGAGTTTACGGCTGGGATTCAAACCCACCTGGTTGGGCTTGTCGAAGTTGTCAGAATCAAAATGAAGTCATGGATATTAAGGAAATCCTAACAAAGACAGCTGGGGAAGGCCATAAAGAGAAGTTCCTCATGCTTGTATGTCTTTGACTAAAAGCTATCATGAAAGACTGCAAAAACCACAATCTTGCGCAAAGGCCATTGCAGAAAAAATCCTTCTGCAAGGACATCTTCCCAGCAATTGCCTGTCTAACCTCAGATTGGCATCACCCTTGTTATTGATCTTTGTAGCCAAGGATAATTATTTCCAAACAGTTGTGTAATCCTCCTCATTTTTCTTCTTTAAAAACCTTTGTCTTCCTTTACCTTCCTGAGTATGCACGTAGTTTACCAGAGCATGCATTTCCCCGTTCCAATGCTCTGTTCCCAAATAAACTGCTTTTCTTTTAGCAAGCCTCCCTCTGGTCGTGATTTGGGATGACAGACCCTATAGCCCATGCCCTTGCCACTGCCCTCCACTGCCTCTGTCTCTGTGCCCTGCGTTTTTCCTTTAAAGCACCCATCTCCAAATTCAATATCCAAATACAATTGCATATTTGGTGGTTTGTCTTCTGCACTAGGCGAAGATTCCTGGGCAGAAAGCTTACATAGCCCCTGGCACACCCACGAAATATTTGTTGAATGAATAAATGAATCATTCGGTATGGCTGATTTACCAATGCCTGAGCGTGTATAATGTATTAATATCTCTCCTGGTAGCAAAAATATATCATTGAAAACGCATCCATGCCATATGATTTCACCCCCTTGTGATCCTGGAGTGAATTAAATCACCAATAATCACTCTCGTTTACAGCTGGGTTTATTTGTACATATCTGTTACTGACTATTTTTAATCATGATCAGGAATTCCTAAGTGTAGTATGAATGGCTCGGTATTTTGATTAATCAGCTCAGTAGGGAAAATTTCTATGGGTAATCAGACTGAACATAAAGATAGGGCACATGCTGAGAATGAATGAAGGGAGGGAAAAGAGGGAGAGAGAAGGACAGAGGTAAGAATTCTTTTGTAGCCAGAAAAGCAGTTTGAGTCAGTGCCACTGAACACGTAAAGTTTCTTTTTTTTTTTTTTTTAGACGGTGTTTCGCTCTTGTTGCCCAACCTGGAGTGCAATGGCACGATCTTGGCTCACTGCAACCGCCACCTCCCAGGTTCAAGCCATTTTCCTGCCTCAGCCTCCCAGGTAGCTGGGACTACAGGCATGCACCATCATGCCTGGCTGTTTTTATTTTTAGTAGAGACGAGGTTTCACCATGTTGGCCAGGCTGGTCTCGAACTCCTGACCTCAGGTTATCCGCCCACCTTGGCCTCCCAAAGTGCTGGGATTACAGGTGTGAGCCACTGCACTGAGCCATTAAAGTTTCTGTTTCATTGTGTGTTAGGCTGGCAGCTGCATTAATTTCCTGGGGCTGCTGCAACAAATGACCACCAACTTGGAGACCTATAACAGAAGTGCACGGTTCTGGAGGCCAAAGTCCTAAAGCAAGGTGCCCGCAGAGCTGTGCTGCCTCCGAAGGCTCTAGGAGAGAATCCCTCCATGCCTCTTGCAACTGCTGGTGGCTCCTGGCTTTCCTTGGCTACTGCCTGCATCTCTCCAAACCCTGCCCCGGTCTGCACATGGCCTTCTCCCCTGTATGTCTCAGATCTCTCTTTCATTCCTCTTTTAATTAAACCAGTCACTGGATTTAGGGCGTACTCTGAATCCAGGATGATCTCATCTCCACATCCTTAAATTAAAGACTTTGTTTCCAAATGAGATCACGTTCACAGGTACCCAGAGTTAGAACTTGGATGTACCCTTTTGGGAGACACAATTCAACCCACTGCAGCGGATGTTGCTGCGTAATTCCCTTTAACGGAGGTAAAGAGTGGAGACTAAATTGAAGGAATAAAAAAATGACATGGATAAAACTAAACAGATATAAAAAGAGAATAGAAAAATATAAGAGGTTATAAAAGATTTATGGAAATTTTGTGTGGTCAAAGCTTACTGAGATTGGATTTGTTTATAAGGTTTTATTAAAATTAGGTTTAGTATGAATACACAAACACGTATAAAATTTGGTTTTCTCTTGAAAAAGATGTTTGTGTAGTATTAATAGGAAGCAAAAACTGTAGTAGTAAAGAAATGATGTTTAACCTTCTTTGAGTTATCTTATATATGCATATTATTAACAGGTGTTCCAAAATTATATGATTCCTAAAATGTTGATATGTCTTGGTATATTTTATGTCATAATTATGACTATTTGGTTAAATTTTTGTAGCAAATAACCAAAAAAAAAAAAAAAAAAAAGAGTGGAGACTGCCCTGACAGTCAACTTCCCCTGCCCCCGGGTGTTGCTGGGCATGTCTCCACGGCTACATGTTCTCTCCAAATTGGAGCCTGCTCTGACCCACGCCCAGTACTGGGTGTCGTTTTATTCTCACAAGTACTCTGCAAGGTCCCCACTTTCCAGAGAAGGAAATACATACCCAAAGAGGTTAAATCAGCTGCTCAGGGTCACATACATGGAGGTGCAATGTTTGAATTCAGGTGCATCTTCTCCAAAGCCAGGGATATGGCCATCCCACACTGCCTGAAACACTTCTATTAAAGAGCCACTGTATTCTCAAAACTCATTTGTTAAAATACAGTCTTTTCCTGAGAGAGGTTACCCAAGACTTGCTAGAAACCCAGATTACGGAAGACTATATTAAATCATCTTCTTCTAGAACCTGAGAAACCCCAGGGGCACGCACATAGGGAGAGACACTAAGATGGAGCTTTGGTATAAGGGTAAACTCACACATTGAGAAACTGATGCCCAGAGAGGTTAAGTGACTGGAGCAGGAGTACATAGCAAATCAGAAATCAGAACTGGGAATCCTGATTCCACATCAGAAAACTTGGAAGGCATCAGTCAATTGAAAGATCCTAAACTGGATGTGTTGAAGGATTGCTATTAATGGAATTAAGCTTAAACAGCAAAGTCTCAGCCAGATTCCCCATGGTCAGCCCTTTCTGGGAGGCCTCCATAACCGAACAGTTCAGATAGGAGAGTTTTAGCATGGAATGAGCGTTAGAGACCTGAGCTTCAGTAGTTTGAGCAGCCACTTCTCCCCTCTGAGCAGCAGTTTCCTCAACTTTCAGCAAAAACGTGGCTTTAATAATCTCAAAAGTGCCTCTAGCACTAAATATGTATTATTCTGAAGCTCCTAGAGCTTGGGCAAGCCTCAGTGCCCACTAGAGCTAATTCAAACTCCAAATAGACATTGGTTGTTTCCATTGCCTGACACCGTTTCCCCCTTCCTCTATTAACTGCAGTTCACCATTCCAGTGGGGAACCATCATCTATAACTTTTACCTTGCAGTTGAAAAGAGCCGACCACTTCGGCTCTGTAGTGAGCATGTGACTTAGGCCTAACCAATCAGAGCAGTTTGTACCCTGAAGATTGTGATTTGTTCAGGAATAGATATCCATCCAATCTGAGCCAATGAGATTCAGTCCAGAGGCTTTTGTTGAAAATACTTGGAGAAAGAAATTCTCTGTCTGCTGGCATTGCCAAGCAGTGAGAATCCCACTATGTGAGCCAGGGAGGTCAGTGTGAAGGGGAGCTTGAGTATGGTAAACCGAGTCCTGGTAACACTGACATTGCTGGAGCGTCTAGATGCAACCTTGCCTGAGCTCCAAACACTCATGCTCCAAATACTCTTGCCCAAGCTCTAGTTTTAGTTACATAAGCCAGAGTAATTATATTCCTATTTTTTTCTTTTTTTGCTTAAGCCACTTTAAGTTATCACTTGCAACTAAAAGTTTCCTGATTGATACCAAAAAACCCTCATTTTAAGGATGAGAAGATGGAAACCCAGAATGAAAAAATAGCTTTTCCATAAAATCTGATAGCAGAAAGCCGTCAAGCCAATTCCCACTATTTACAGATAAAGAAGTTGAATCTTGAATGCCCATCAAGTCCAATTCCCACTATTTACAGATAAAGAAACTGGTGTCCAGAGATGAGAAGAGGCTTGTTATGTGTATACAACACACACATACGCACACACTCACATTGCAGTGTGAGTTGTCTTATTACAATACTGAGAAACTCTGTTTATCATCAAACATTTCATATACCTCCTATTACACATGAGAGAATTATTATCTAGCCTGGTGCCGTGAAATGCTTTTTCCCATAATGGAATTTTACTCTGGAAGTGTATTTTGGTATTAAAAGGTTCCACTTTATAATGTCGATGGTTCAATCTGTGATCTAAAAGGCACTTAAATGCTTTGAACAAGAAGCATAAAAAGCTTTTATTGCAAAAGCCTTGCTAGATCTACCAATTTTGCCATTGATCCTTTTCCCCTGAAGACTGCTTTTGGAAGCAGCTGTTGCAGAAGCAAATCCCATGGCAGGGTTGGGTCTCCTGCGGGTTAGTAAGACACATTTCAGAGGGCTGTGCTTTCTGCGTGCCCATATGCAGATACCAAAGCATTCTGGATGGGCTGCAACAAAATGCTTTAAGCACATCACTCCAAGCAAAGATATTTGAGCCATCCAGAAAGGCCATGAAGTTTGAGTTTAACTCCCCTCATTAATCTCAGTATGTTTCCTTCATTAGGTCACTTCATTGTAAAATAGGTTCAATAATACTAGTATCCAGGCTGGGCGTGGTGGCTCATGCTTGTAATCCCAGCACTGTGGGAGGCTGAGGGGGGGCGGATCACTTGAGGCCAGGAGTTCTAGACCAGGCAAGCCAATATGGCAAAACCCCATCTCGACTAAAAAGAAAATACAAAAATCAGCTGGGTGCGGTGGCGTATGCCTGTGGTCCCAGCTACTTGGGAGGCTGAGGCATGTGAATGGCTTGAGCTTGGGAGACAAAGTTGCACTCCAGCCTGGGTGACAGAGCAAGATTCTGTCTCAGAAATTATTATTAATAATAATAAAACCAGTATCCAGTGTTCCTGTAGGGATCAGTCAGTTGCAGTTTCTAAGAAACCTGATCCATATTGGTGCCTGGTGAATGCAGTTTCCCTGTTCCTGGTTGGTGTGCTTCCTTCATAACTGAGGGATTCAGGTCCCACAGAGAACAGAGATGTAGTGGAAAAAAACCCACACTTAACAGCAGGGAGACCCCTGACATCCTAGCTTTACCCTGGGCAGTTCATTCACTTCTCTAAGCCTCCATTTCCTCAATATAAAGAGGCATTTTAATATGTCACAGAACTGTCATTGTCACTCATGTTGTGTATGGACCAATATGGCTGCCTCCGACCTGAATTCCACATGACCTTTCAGCTCAGTTGCCTGCCATGGAAAAGGGAATACGATCAGCACTTCTTAGTCATTGACTCACCCTTTATCAATAGCTGGGGACCAGGGAAATTTGGTCCACTGCCAAGTTAGCAGGGGCTATAGGCAGGAGTATCCCATGAAGGGGCTGTGGGCAGAGAGGCAATGAGAGCTGGAGTAATAGAGCATTTCCCAGAGAGTGCACCATGGACCAGTGGCCCTATCAGAGTTCCAAAGTGAAATAAGTATAGGAAATATTGCGTCTTTCAAATTCAAGTTGAAGTTCATCTAGTGAAACCATCCTGTGAACAGAAGTTACTGTTTGATAGCTACAGAGTCTCCATTTGGAAAATGAAGAATTCCGAAGATGGATGGTACTGACAGTTTCACAACAGCGGGAATATGGTTAATGACACTGAACTGTGTGCATTTAAAAATGGTTGGGATGGGAAATGTTACGTTATGTGTATTTTACACAATTAAAAATTTCTCAGTCTTGTGAAAAGATTGGGAGCAGTGCACATGCATGCATGCACACACACACGCATGCACACACGCACACACACACGCATGCACACACGCACACACACACGCACGCACACACACTTCTCAGACACATTTCCTATTTCACAGCACAATCTTACCATGTCCTCTGCCCTAGCTTGTGTCACTTCATAGCCACAATTCTGAAGCACTGGGGTCAGTGTCCCTTGAGAAGGAACATGGCCATAAATATGGAGAACCTCATTAGTAGGTGGGCTTCATTAATTAATAAGAATTTAATACAATTCCAGGAGCCAAGCAACAACACCACGTTAGTCGTTTTGTTCCCATGGCAAGACCATCTCTGCAGTGATTTCTTATGTTCCTGGGTCAAATCGAAGACCTCACTGCAAAGCCAGCCAAAGCCTCCCTTCAAGGAAGGCACTTTTGGGCACTTCAAGACATTCATCTTCTCCCAAGGCTCAAAGTCTGCCTAGACATTGCCGAAGACGAAGCGTAGCCTCCCATTGCCTTTGGTATTGGAAGTGCAGGGGAGGTGCTGAGAGGCCTTGGGGAGGGGAAGCCATTCTGCAGGAAGGGGAAAGGGTTTGGGGAGGGTCCTAGGGAGAGCATCCTCACCAAGATACTGCCAGACAGGAGCTGAGCACAGGTCTCTGATCATATTTCACTCATGTTTCAGAGTGCTTTGTTATCTGTCATTCACATTTCAGAGTGAAATATAATCAGAGACCTGTGCTCAGCTCCCAGTTCTGAACCTACCAGTCTCTGTGACATTATGATGGTTTCTCTGTCTCATGATGGGGGCTTCTCTGTCTCAGTGGCAGGTATCACGGGGTCACACTGAGGTATTAAACTTGCAAACTATCTATCAGGTGTGGGAGGAAGAGCCTTACCATGAGCCTAAAGGATTGTTGTGGTTGAATTTTGTCTCTCAAAAATTCGTATGTTGAAGTCCTAACCCCCAGTACCTAAGATCAGAGCTTACCTGAAATCAGGGTCATTGTAGATATAATTTGTTAAGATGAAGCCATACTGGAATAGGGTTAGCCCCTAATACATCACAACTGATATGCTTAATACGAGAGGAAAGTAGGACACAGATACACACCCAGGGAGCATACTGTGTGAACATCAGAGTCTGCGGCCACAAACCAAGGAGCTACCAGAAGCTCCAAAAGAGGCCTGGAACAGAGCCTTCCCTAGCACCTTCAGAGGGAACATGGCCCTTCCCACACTTTGATCTTGGGCTTCTAGCCTCCAGCACTGTGAGACAATACATTTTTGTTGTTCTAAGCCAGGCAGTTTGTGGTACTTTGTTACAGCAGCCCTGGGAAACTAATATGAGGTTGATTTGTTTCGCAAACATGCCTTCCTGGAACTCCTCTCATGTCCTGGGCCCCATGTACCGAGACGAGTAGGACACATGTCTCTTTGTGCTCAAGTGTCCCCTCGAGAGAAAAACTCATCACAAAGTGTTATGAGCAAATTGTGTCCCCCCTAGATTCATATGTTGAAGTCCTAACCCTCAGACTGTGACGGTCGATTTGGAGATAGGCCTTAAGTTAAAATGAGTCATTGGGGTGGGTCCCAATCCAATAGGACTGGTGTCCTTATGGGAAGGGGAGATTAGGACATGGATACACACAGGAGGAAGACCATGTGAAGACACAGCAAGATGTCAACCGTCTGGCCGGGCGCAGTGGCTCCTGCCTGTAATCCCAGCACTTTGGGAGGCTGAGGCAGGTGGATCACAAGGTCAGAAGATCGAGACCAGCCTGGCTAACACAGTGAAACCTCGTCTCTACTAAAAATACAAAAAATTAGCCAGGCGTGGTGGCATGCACCTGTAGTCCCAGCTACTTGGGAAACTGAGGCAGGAGAATGGTTTGAACCCAGGAGGCGGAGGTTACTGAGCCAAGACTGCGCCACTGCCCTCCAGCCTAGGTGACAGAGTGAGGCTCTGCCTCAAAAAAAAAGAAAAAAAAAAGATGTCAACCATCTATAAGCTGAGGAGAGAGGTCTCAGGAGAAACCAGTCCTGCTGACATCCTGATCTTGGACTTCTAGCCTCCAGGGCTGTGAGAAAATAAATTTCTGTTGTGTAATTCCCCAATCTGTGGTACTTTGTTATGGCAACCTGACCAAACCAATGTGAAAAGCAACGTGCTAAGTTCAAAATGAACACAATGCAGAGAAGAGGCTCCCAACCTGACCCAGGGAATCTGGAAGGGCTTATGAGAATAAGTGACATCCAAAATCTGGATAACCCCCAGGACTGTGAGGGACAAGTTCTCCATTCCATAAGCATCCATGTTCTGCTTCACTTTGGGGACTCTGGCAGTGGGCTCACTCTCTCCCATCTGAAGACAAAACCCAGAATATCTGGATGTGACCAAGACAAGACTCTCCTTTCCACAGAGGGGTTCTCGTCAGCAGAAGAGCAGCCAGGTTGCTGGGGAGGGTCAGCCAGGCCTCTTATGATTCCGCAATTCCACATGAACTCCGCTGCACAGGGAGGAGTCTCATTTCCCTGACTCTACCCCTATCAGGATCCATATTGGGGCCTGGTACATAGCAGGTTCTCTGAAATTGTTCATTGAACAGAAGTGAGAGAAGAGCTGGACTTCAGCCCAGCCTATTCCTGGGGTCCCAGTTGCCACAGTGGCCTTGAAGTGTTTGCACAGCTTCTGCAGACAACTGGGACACCTGCTCCTTCACATGGGGGCATGGACCTACTCATCAAGTCAGCCCATCTGTGACCAACGCAATGGGTCATGAAGCAGGAAGTTACACCGTGCAAGATGGCAGTACACGGGGCATCTCACCCAAGCTGAGCCAATCGGCCCCTTCTCTGAGGATTCTGAATTGAAGGGATGGGGAAAAAAGATGGTGAAAGAGAGACAGACACAAAGAGAGCCTGGGACAAAGTGACACACACACACACACACACACAATCCACACAGCCTTTGTCCCTGGTTCGAGTCCCTTCCTCCCTTCCAGAGGCTGACAAAGCTCACCTAGCAGTGATGGGAGTTGAAGATTCCTATTATCCCTGCCTCCAACCCCATTGGTTCTTCCCAGGAAGAATACTTAAATATGCCTACCAACAGGGGCCTTGGAGGGTTATTTTACAACAAAACAATGAAAAAATAAGAGAAATCTTGGCAAACTTTAAAGAAAATACAGTTAATTGCCACTGACATTCTCTCTTAGGTTGCATAAGCAAGCGCTGGGCTTAATCACATGCATTATTGCAATCAGCCTGCCAATCACATTTTGAAATATTTCATTTTTGACATAATTACAGTAGAATACCCACAACCCATCAATAATATGGATAAGGCAAGATTGATATTGTGTTTCCAAGAGGGGCCTGACAAAGGCATCGTAGCTTTTGTTCAGGGAAGAAAGGCAGGAGGGAGAGCATCTCCTTCTCCCTTTAGGACAGGTTTAGCCAGACTGTCTAGAACTTCACTCACAAGAGGCTGGAAAACCCCACTCTTTGGAACCGTAATTGGGAATTTTCAATTATTCAAGCCTCGTGTAGGTTATTCTTATGGAGTAACAAATTCAAAATGAACGCTATAACCTGGGGCCTTTGTGCTTACATGTTATTGTGAAATGGAAGCCTATTGTGAATTGCTCTTTTATGTTAATTTACCTCATTTTACTTATTAGATCCTTGCTGTAGATCAGTTGATTCGTGTGTACGATTCTCAAAAGTAAAATGTGCAGAGAGAAATTGTAAAATTCGGACTTCCAACATACCCAGTAGCTTGGCCATGGGCCCCCTACCACCCCCTACACCTTTTGTCTTTTCATCAAGGTAGGGCTTTGCCTTTATTCCCAGCAGCGGGGATTAGAAACCTCAGACAAACCCTCAGACAAGGTTGTTCAAAGGATGACTTTTTTTTTTTTTTTTTGCATACAGAGTTCAGTTCTTTCAGGAGAACCCGTTATCCACTTAGTTGAAGTGCAGAAGTTGAGAGAAGGAGGAGGAAGCTCAGATCTAAGGAGAGCATGTCCCTACTCAAACCTTTGTTCTAGAAGCTTTGCTTATGATGGACAAACCACTGGGCATGTTTGACCAACAAAAGGGGGCATGAAACCTCTCACAAGCACACCCCGAGGGTCTGGCATGGAGATGGGGGTAGAGTCCTGTGGGTCTGCAGCATGGCTTTGCAGCTATTGCACCCACCCTGGGCTCTCCCTTTTCAGAAAGGCCCTGGCACCTGCCAACTGGCCCTGCCCACAGGGCCGACTTCCCCACCAGGCAGCACCGGCCCAGAGCCAGGCCCCTGATACTTTCCAGAGCCTACAAACACGTCTGACTTTCTTTCAGAATTAGAGGGGGGGAAAAAAGAAGTTTTAGGTCACAGAAAACGTTTTAATATGCAATGTTAATATATTTGTCTTTATACTCATGCATTCATAAAATATAGCTTTAACACATTTAAATTTTTTATTGTGATAAAATATACATAAAATTTACCATCTTAACAATTTTTTAGTGTACAGTTCAGTTGTGTTAAATTCATTTACATCGATGTGCAACCTATCTCCAGAACTCTTTTCACTTGCCAAACTGAAGCTCTGTACCCGTCATACAATTCTCCTTTCTCCTCTCCCACAGTCCCTGGCAACTACCATTCTCTTCTCTGTCTCTATGAATTTGACTACTATTGGTACTTTATATAAGTGGAATCATACAATATTTTTTGTTTATTTTAAAAAGACAGGGTCTCAATCTGTCACCCAGGCTGGTGTGCAGTGGCATGATCATAGCTCACTGCAGCCTTGAACTCTTGGGCTCAATCAATCCTCCTGCCTTAGCCTCCCAAGAAGCTGAGACTATAGGCATGCACCCCCACACCTAGCTAATTTTTAAATTTTTTGTAGAGGGAGAGATCTCGTTGTGTTGCTCAGGCTGGTCTTGAACTCCTGGCCCTGGTAGTATTTGTCTTTTTGTGTCTGGCTTATTTCACTCGGCATAATGAACTCCAGGTCCATGCATGTTGCAGTACGTGTCAGAATCATCTTCCTCTTTAAGGCTGGATAATATCCCATTTTATGGATGGACCACATTTGCTTTCCAGTCATCTATAGGTGGACACTTGGGTTGCTTCCATCTTTTGATTATTGTCAGTAATGCCGCTGTGAACATGGGCATATAAATATCCGTGAGTCCCTACTTGCAATTCTTTTGAGTATATACCCAGAAGTGGAATTGCTGGGGATCATATGAGAATTCTATTTTTAATTTTTTGAGAAAGCACCATATTATTTTCCCCATCAGCTACACCATTTTACATTCCTACCAATAGTAGGCAAAGGTTCCAACTTCTCCACATCCTCATCAACACTGTTCACTTCTGTTTTTTGGTTTGATTTGGTTGATAGCGGCCATCCCAATGGGTGAGAGGTAGTATTTTTAATATTTTTTCTTAGAGGAAGAGACCCGCAAAGACAATAGTGTCTCAGACTCATGACAGTCAGAGTGTGGCCCTGCTGGCCTCCATCAGCCTCTTGAGGGTCTCCTGGCCTCTTGGTGCCACAGCCAGAGTGGCCTCTCCCATTCCCGCCTGGAGATTTCACTCCTCTGCTTCATACTCTTTTATGGTGTTCTGCATCCAGAATGTTCCGATCCCTTGCTTCTGTGCCTGTCATGCTGCCTGAAAGCACCAGGAGACAGGGGCTGACTCGTGAACAGTACTTGGAAAACACGGACTGAAGAACAGATAGCATTGCCCTGTCATGCATTCAAGAATGCACAGTAGCCCCCACTGAGGTTGTCTGCAATCCACAGCAACCGTTGACGGGTGGGCCCTCAGCACTCCACGGAGGCTGCCTCGCTTAGTTCTGTGTTGATTCCTGTGGCTGCTATAACAAATCACAATACACTGGGTGGCTTTAAACAACAGAAGGGGACCCTCTCACAGTTCTAGTGGCCAGACCTCCGAAGTCAGCATCACTGTGCTGAAATCAAGGCTCTAGAGGAGAATCTGTTGCATCTCCTGGTGGCTCTTCCACGTGGCTGCCCACATCCCTTGGCCTATGGCCGCATCCCTCTAATCTCTGCCTCTATTATCACATTGCCTTCTCCTTTGTGTGTGTGTCACATCTCCTCCTGCCTCTCTCTTATAAGGATATAGGTGATAGTATTTAGGGCCCGCCAGATAATCCAGGATGATCTGCCCATTTTGAGGCAGTAACTCTATCACATCTGCAAAGACACTTTTCCAAATCAGGTAACGTTTACAGGTTCCAGGGATTGGGTCCTGATATATTTGGGGGGCATTATTCAGGCTACCACAGTTCCCCACACAACCCCATGAGGCATGTCTCCTGTATTTTGGAGGTAAGAAGCTGTGACTGGGGAGGTAGGTGCTTAACGAGTGACATGCTGAGGTCACACATCCCCTTTGGGTGAGATGGTTAATGCGCCAGATTCCAGAGGCTTAGCTCTTCATGGGGCTTCTCAGAGACAAACCCCAGCTTCTAGGACTCCAGCTCTGCCTCACACAACCCCTACGGTCCTGCCCCTGGACCTCAGGATGGTAGAGACTTCCCCACCCCCAACCCAAGACAGTAGGTCCCTATCTTATTGAGTACCAAGACTCTTTTTGCTATGCTGTAGAGGGAGATATAACTATTTGTTTTAGGAAAATTTTCTGAAATAAAAACCACTTTTCTGAAATAAATAAGAATGATTTCCACATTACCCAATATTCAAGGCGGAATTGTATCCCCCTAAATTCCTACCTTGAAGTCCTAACTCCGAGCTCCTAAGAATATGACCTTATTTGGAAATAGGGTCATAGCAGATGTAATGGTTAGGAGGAGGTCATACTGGAGTAGGGTGAGCCCTACCTCAATATGACAGGTGTCCTTATAAAAAGAGGAAACGTGGTCACAGACACACACACAGGGAGAATATGATTTGAAGGGAGTTCTGCTGCCACAAGCCAAGGAGTTACCAGAAGCTCAGAGACAGACCTGGAATGGATCCCTTCCAAGAGCCTTCAGAGGGAGCACGACCCTGCCCACACCTTGATCTTGGACTTCTGGCCTCCAACACTGGGAAAGAATGAACATCTGTTGCTCAAGTCACCCAGTTTGTGGTGCTTTGTGACAGCAGCCTTAGCACATGAATACACCTGGTAAGGCAGATCACTGAACTAACCAGAAACTTCATTCCCTGCTGCCTCTCCATGCCTGGGTAGGCAAGGCTGACCTGCTTTTAGGCTGGGGGGTGCTGTCTTGTACCATTCAATGAAGGCACTGAAGTGTGCTTTCTATGGCCTTCCTCACTAGCTGTGAGCATTATCATCACAACGTGGGGTGTGGTATGGTGTCTTGTATAACATGACCTGAGAAAAAGAAAGAAGAAAGGGAGGGAGGGAGAGAGGGACAGAGGAAGGAAGGAAGGAAGGAAGGGAGGAGGGGAGGGAAGAAGGAAGGAGGTAAGGAAAGAAGGAAGGAGGGAGGAAGGGGGGAGGAAGGAAAGAAGGAAGGAAGGAGTGAGGGAGGGAGGAAGGAAGGGAAGAAGGAAGGAAGGAAAGAAAGAAGGAGGGAAGGAAGGAAGAAAGAAGGAAGGAGGGAGGGAGGAAGGAAGGAGTGAAGATAGGAAGGAAGGGAGGGAGGAAGGAAAGAAGGAAGGAAGGGAGGGAGGGAGGAAGGAAAGAAGTAGGGAAGGAGGGAGGAAGGAAGGAATGAAGATAGGAAGGAGGGAGGGAGAAAGGAAGCAAGCGAGGGAGGGAGGGAGGAAGGAAAGAAGGAAGGGAGGAAGGAAGGAAGGAGGAAGGATGGAAGGCAGGGAGGGAGGGAAGGATGAAGGAAGGAAGGGAAGGAGGAAGGATGGAAGGAAAGAAGGGAAGGAGGAAGGGAGAGAGGGAGGAAGGATGGAAGGGAGGGAGGGAGAGAGAGGAAGGATGTAGGGAGGAAGGGAGGGAGGGAGGGATGGAAGAAAGGACGGATGGAAGGGAGGGAAGCAAGGCTGGGAAGGAAGGAAAGAAGGAGGGAGGAAGGGAGGGAGGAGGAAGGGAAGGAGAGCAAGGGGAGAGGGGCACTCATAGGCTGGCTTGTGGAGGCTCTGCCCTTTATCTCCCTTCAGCTGACCTCACTTCCTCTGTTTTTCCCGTTCATTCTTGCAACTGTAGTGTGCCTTCCTGGTTGTGCCCTCTGTGGGCATTTCTCTAGGAGTGCCTCCTTGCTTTCATGTATAAATGTGGGTCCCCAAGGTCCATTCACTGCTTTACCTCCTTGCTTTCCATCTGTTTCAGCTTCTTTCATTGACTTGAGACCTTCATGACATCCTCTTCAATTTTCAATCTAAACAGAAGAGCTGCTTCTTATCCGATTTTTTGCCCCAAATCCCCCACTATATTAGGGTCGATTTCTTTTTTAATTAGATCCCTTATTAGCTTTGTTTTTCTGAAAATAAAATTTTAGTTTGAACTACATGAAATTGCCATTTGCATAAATCAAAATTGGTCAAATACCAGCATTTCAAATGGATCAACCTAATCACAAAACATAAAAATAAAAATAATACATGTAATATTATCTCTACATGAAATAGAGAAATTTTGAAGAATTCAAAATGTATAGTGGTAAAAATAAAAATCACTTATTTCATGGCTGGTCATGGCGGCTCATGCCTATAATCCCAGCACTTCGGGAGTCCGAGGCGGTCAGATCACCTGAGGTCAGGAGTTCGAGATCAGCCTGGCCAACATGGTGAAACCCAGTCTCTACTAAAACTACAAAAATTAGCCGGGATGGTGACAGGTGCCTGTAATCCTAGTCACTCAGGAGGCTGAGGTAGGAGAATCACTTGAACCTGGGAGGCAGCGGTTGCAGTAAGCCTAGATTGTGCCACTGCACTCCAGCCTGGGCAATAGAGTGCACAAAAAACCCTTCAAAAAAATCAATGAATCCAGGAGCTGGTTTTTTGAAAAGATCAACAAAATTGATAGACCACTAGCAAGACTAATAAAGAAGAAAAGAGAGAAGAATCAAATAGACACAATAAAAAATGATAAAGGGGATATCACCACCAATCCCACAGAAATACAAACTACCATTGGAGAATACTATAAACACCTCTATGCAAATAAACTAGAAAATCTAGAAGAAATGGATAAATTCCTCAACACATACACCCTCCCAAGACTAAACCAGGAAGTTGAATCTCTGAATAGACCAATAACAGGCTCTGAAATTGAGGCAATAATTAATAGCTTACCAACAAAAAAAAGTCCAGGACCAGATGGATTCACAGCTGAATTCTACCAGAGGTACAAGGAGAAGCTGGTACCATTCCTTCTGAAACTATTCCAATCAATAGAAAAAGACGGAATCCTCCCTAACTCATTTTATGAAGCCAGCATCATCCTGATACCAAAGCCTGACAGAGACACAACAAAAAAAGAGAATTTTAGACCAATATCCCTGATGAACATCGGTACAAAAATCCTCAATAAAATACTGGCAAACTGAATCCAGCAGCACATCAAAAAGCTTATCTGCCATGATCAAGTGGGCTTCATCCCTGGGATGCAAGGCTGGTTCAACATATGCAAATCAATAAACGTAATCCAGCATATAAACAGAACCAATGACAAAAGCCACATGATTATCTCAATAGATGCAGAAAAGACCTTTGACAAAATTCAACAACCTTCAAGCTAAAAACTCTCATTAAATTAGGTATTGATGGGACGTATCTCAAAATAATAAGAGCTATCTATGACAAACCCACAGCCAATATCATACTGAATGGGCAAAAACTGGAAGCATTCCCTTTGAAAACTGGCACAAGACAGGGATGCCCTCTCTCACCACTCCTATTCAACATAGTGTTGGAAGTTCTGGCCAGGGCAATCAGGCAGGAGAAGGGAATAAAGGGTATTCAATTAGGAAAAGAGGAAGTCAAATTGTCCCTGTTTGCAGATGACATGATTGTATTTCTAGAAAACCCCATTGTCTCAGTCCAAAGTCTCCTTAAGCTGATAAGCAACTTCAGCAAAGTCTCAGGATACAAAATCAATGTGCAAAAATCAAAGCATTCTTATACACCAATAACAGACAAACAGAGAGCCAAATCATGAGTGAACTCCCATTCACAATTGCTTCAAAGAGAATAAAATATCTAGGAATCCAACTTACAAGGGATGTGAAGGACCTCTTCAAGGAGAACTACAAACCACTGCTCAATGAAATGAAAGAGGATACAAACAAATGGAAGAACATTCCATGCTCATGGGTAGGAAGAATCAATATCATGAAAATGGCCATACTGCCCAAGGTAACTTACAGATTCAATGCCATCCCCATCAAGCTACCAATGACTTTCTTCACAGAATTGGAAAAAACTACTTTAAAGTTCATATGGAACTAAAAAAGAGCCTGCACTGCCAAGTCAATCCTAAGCCAAAAGAACAAAGCTGGAGGCATGATGCTACCTGACTTCAAACTATACTACAAGGCTACAGTAACCAAAACAGCATGGTACTGGCACCAAAACAGAGATATAGAGCAATGGAACAGAACAGAGCCCTCAGAAATAATACCACACATCTATAACCATCTGATCTTTGACAAACCTGACAAAAACAAGAAATGGGGAAAGGATTCCCTATTTAATAAATGGTACTGGGAAAACTGGCTAGCCATATGTAGAAAGCTGAAACTGGATCCCTTCCTTACACCTTATACAAAAATTAATTCAAGATGGATTAACGACTTAAATGTTAAGCCTAAAACCATAAAAGCCCTAGAAGAAAACCTAGGCAATACCATTCAGAACATAGGCATGGGCAAGGACTTCATGTCTAAAACACCAAAGGCAATGGTGATAAAAGCCAAAATTGACAAATGGGATCTAATTAAACTAAAGAGCTTCTGCACAGCAAAAGAAACTACCATCAGAGTGAACAGGCAACCTACAGAATGGGAGAAAATTTTTGCAATCTACTCATCTGACAAAGGGCTAATATCCAGAATCTACAATGAACTCAAACAAATTTACAAGAAAAAAAACAAACAACCCCATCAACAAGTGGGCAAAGGATATAAACAGACACTTCTCAAAAGAAGACATTTATGCAGCCAACAGACACATGAAAAAATGCTCATCATCACTGGCCATCAGAGAAATGCAAATCAAAACCACAATGAGATACCATCTCACACCAGTTAGAATGGCAATCATTAAAAAGTCAGGGAACAACAGGTGCTGGAGAGGATGTGGAGAAACAGGAACACTTTTACACTGTTGGTGGGACTGTAAACTAGTTCAGCCATTGTGGAAATCACTGTGGCGATTCCTCAGGGATCTAGAACTAGAAATACCATTTGACCCAGCCATCCCATTACTGGGTATATACCCAAAGGATTATAAATCATGCTGCTATAAAGACACATGCACACGTATGTTTATTGCGGCATTATTCACAATAGCAAAGACTTGGAACCAACCCAAATGTCCAACAATGATAGACTGGATTAAGAAAACGTGGCACATATACACCATGGAATACTATGCAGCCATAAAAAATGATGAGTTCATGTCCTTTGTAGGGACACGGATGAAGCTGGAAACCATCATTCTCAGCAAACTATCGCAAGGACAAAAAACCAAACACCGCATGTTCTCACTCATAGGTGGGAATTGAACAATGACAACACATGGACACAGGAAGGGGAACATCACACACCAGGGCCTGTTGTGGGGTGGGGGGAGGGGGGAGGGATAGCATTAGAAGATATACCTAATGCTAAATGACAAGTTAATGGGTGCAGCACATCAACATGGCACATGTATACATATGTAACAAACCTGCACATTGTGCACATGTACCCTAAAACTTAAAGTATAATAAAAAAATAAAAATAAAATAAAATAAATAAAGTGCACAATAAATGTAAAGGGCTTGAATCATCCCAAAACCATCCCCCACCAACCCCTGGTTCGTGAAAAAAAAAAAATTGTTTTCCCTGAAACTGGTCCCTGGTGCCACAAAAGTTGGGGACTGCTACCTAAAACAACATCCATTTATTATCTTAGTTCAGAAGGTCAGGTGTCATGATGACATCGCGGGACTCTGCTCAGGACTTCACAAGGCTACGCTGAGGGTGTTGGCTGGCTGCTTTCTCACCTGCAGCTTGGTGTCCTCTTCCAAGCAATTCCTGCTATTGGCAGAATTCGGTTCCTTGGGACTGTAAGTTCTTCTTGGCGATCACCTGGGGGTCCCCTCAGCTCCTTGTGATTGCCCTCTGGTGCTTGCCTGTGGCTCCCTCCACAGGGATCCCTTGCATGCACAGTTCTCAATAGGGTCCATGCTCCTATGAGAATCTGATGCAGCCACCGATCTGACAGGAGGCAGAGCTCAGGTGGTAATGCGAGCAATGGGGAGTGACTGTAAATTCAGATGAAGCTTCACTTGCTTGCCTGCCACTCCTTCCTCCTTCTGTCTCCTTCCACCACAGGGACCCCTGGCTTATATGAATTAAACGTAGGCTTAGCAGTTATAGCAAAAACCCAAAATAAGTGGCTCAAAGGAAAGAGAAACATCCACTCACCTGTCTAGGAGCTGGCATGGCAGCTTCATGGCACTAAGAACCCAGGCTCCTTCTGCCTTCTGGATTTGCCACCCTAACTTGCTACCTGACCCACCTCTCAGTCCCCTTTCAAAGCAGCAAATTGAGGAAATAAGGGGAACACTTCCACATTTAAAGGCGTGTGCCACAAGTGGCACACAAACATTACTTGTCTTCACAACGGAAAATCTGAAACTTTTCACAGCCTGGGTTTTGAAACTTGGCCACCTCTAGCCACAGAGAAGCCAGGAAAGTGTCTCCTTCTAGGCATTTCACTCAGCTACAAGTCAAGGGTTCTCTTATCTTAGAAAAAGGAGAGAACCAAGGTTGTGGACAATTAGGAGTCTCTGCCGCAGTAATCAAAGATCTATCTCTTTAAAAAAAAAATCACCATGCCAGATCGTTTTAAGAACAAATTCCCCCAAACCTTTAAAAAATAGTTTTAGACCTCTCCCTCTCCCTCTCCCTCTCCCTCTCCCTCTCCCCACGGTCTCCCTCTCCCTCTCTTTCCACGGTCTCCCTGATGCCGAGCGGAAGCTGGACTGTACTGCTGCCATCTTGGCTCACTGCAACCTCCCTGCCTGATTCTCCTGCCTCAGCCTGCCGAGTGCCTGCGATTGCAGGCGCGCGCCGCCACCCCTGAGTGGTTTTCGTATTTTTTTGATGGAGACGGGGTTTCGCTGTGTTGGCCGGGCTGGTCTCCAGCTCCTAACCGCGAGTGATCTGCCAGCCTCGGCCTCCCGAGGTGCCGGGATTGCAGACGGAGTCTGGTTCACTCAGTGCTCAATGGTGCCCAGGCTGGAGTGCAGTGGCGTGATCTCGGCTCGCTACAACCTCCACCTCCCAGCCACCTGCCTTGGCCTCCCAAAGTGTGGAGATTGCAGCCTCTGCCCGGCCGCCACCCCGTCTGGGAAGTGAGGAGCGTCTCTGCCTGGCCGCCCATCATCTGGGACGTGAGGAGCCCCTCTACCTGGCTGCCCAGTCTGGAAAGTGAGGAGCATCTCTGCCCGGCCGCCATCCCATCTAGGAAGTGAGGAGCGTCTCTGCCCGGCCACCCATCGTCTGAGATGTGGGGAGCGCCTCTGCCCCGCCGCCCCGTCTGGGATGTGAGGAGCGCCTCTGCCCCGCCACGACCCCGTCTGGGAGGTGAGGAGCGTCTCTGCCCGGCCGCCCCGTCTGAGAAGTGAGGAGCCCCTCCGCCCGGCAGCGGCCCCGTCTGAGAAGTGAGGAGCCCCTCCGCCCGGCAGCCACCCCGTCCGGGAGGGAGGAGGCGGTCAGCCCCCGCCCGGCCAGCCGCCCCATCCGGGAGGGAGGTGGGGGGGTCAGCCCCCACCCGGCCAGCCGCCCCGTCCGGGAGGGAGGTGGGGGGGGTCAGCCCCCCGCCCGGCCAGCCGCCCTGTCTGGGAGGTGAGGGGCGCCTCTGCCCGGCCGCCCCTACTGGGAAGTGAGGAGCCCCTCTGCCCAGCCGCCACCCCGTCTGGGAGGTGTACCCAACAGCTCATTGAGAATGGGCCATGATGACAATGGCGGTTTTGTGGAATAGAAAGGGGGGAAAGGTGGGGAAAAGATTGAGAAATCGGATGGTTGCCGTGTCTGTGTAGAAAGAAGTAGACATGGGAGACTTTTCATTTTGTTCTGTACTAAGAAAAATTATTCTGCCTTGGGATCCTGTTGATCTGTGACCTTACCCCCAACCCTGTGCTCTCTGAAACATGTGCTGTGTCCACTCAGGGTTAAATGGATTAAGGGCGGTGCAAGATGTGCTTTGTTAAACAGATGCTTGAAGGCAGCATGCTCGTTAAGAGTCATCACCACTCCCTAATCGCAAGTACCCAGGGACACAAACACTGCGGAAGGCCGCAGGGTCCTCTGCCTAGGAAAACCAGAGACCTTTGTTCACTTGTTTATCTGCTGACCTTCCCTCCACTATTGTCCTATGACCTTGCCAAATCCCCCTCTGCGAGAAACACCCAAGAATGATCAATAAAAAAATAAAAAAATAAATAAATAAATAAAATAAAATGAAAAAACTGAACAGCAAAAAAAAAAAAAAAAAAAAAGACTTCTAAACCACTGTCCAGAAAAAACACAACATGGCATTCTAGAAATAAAAAGCATCACAGGAAAAAAAAAAAAAAGTTTTAGATCTATTGACTTTTATAGAGCATAGGAAGCTTCCCAGCCCATCCTTTCAGGTTGGCATCACCCTGATATTAAAAACAAAAATAATGCACAGATAAAGAGAACTACAGGTCAGTATCACTTATAAACATAGAAGCAAATCCTAAATAAAATATGATCAATGGTCTGTTATGGAAATCACACAACTTAATCAAGTAGAGCCTAATCCCAGAAATGCAAATATTGTTCAACATTAGGAAATTCACTTTATTAACAGATCACAAGAGAAAATCATATGGTCATCTCAAAATATGTTGAAAAATAATCTGGTAAAATAAAATACCTAATCCCAGATTTAAATTTAAAAAAAACTTTTTATTACCTGGAAATAGGAGGAAATTTCCTTATGTTGATAAAGAACATTGTGGCATTGATTGCTGTAGTCCCCCATCATCAATTCTCACTTCCTCCCTTTTGCAATGGTTCCAAAACCCTAGCTTTAGTTGTAGTTTAGAACTATAGCTTTAGGTGGGTATGTGGTCACTAAGTTACAGACTACATTTCCCAGGCTCCTTTGCCATTGAGAGTGGTCCGGTGATTAATTTCAGCCAATGGGATGTGAATAGAAGGCATACCTACAATTTACCTTGTTACTGCTTTAAAGAGGAAGCTCGACATCCCTTTCCTATCTCCCGCTAGCTGGAAAACAGCAACGACTGATCATGTTTGGAAGCTACCTGAGGAGAATAGCAGAACCAGCCCTGTGCTGCCTACCCGGGACTATCACTGTGAACTCTTATGTAAGAGATCAGTTAGCTTCTATCTTACTTAAGCCATAGTATTTTGGAGTCTTCTTGCACCATTTAGCCTATGCCCTAAAACCCCACAAACATAATTTCCAACGATGAATCATTAGAAGCCGCCCTATTAAAGTCAGGAACAAGAAAAGGATACCTGCTATCATCTTTATTATACGACATTTTGCTGGAGGTACTAGTCAAAGCAATTAGGTGAGAAGAGGGATAAAATAATAAATATAAGAAAGCAAGAAATTTACGTTCCCATTTTGTGCAGGCAATATGATCATTTGCTTTCTAACTGAAGAAGCACTAGAAAGAATAAGAGATTTCAATAAGTTTCTGGAATATATATAATAGGTTTTCTTTTTTATTACTTTTTTTTAAAATTTTAAGTTCTGGAATACATGTGCAGGATGTGCAGGTTTGTTACATAAGTAAACCTGTGCCATAGAGGTTTGCTGCACCTATCAACTCATCACCTAGGTATTAAGCCTTGCATGCATTAGCTATTTATCCTGATAATAGGTTTTCTATACACAATGACCAATTAGAAAATATAATAGGAAAAAAATCCTGTTCACAAAAAAAAATAACATACTGACAAATATGTAGAAATAAACTTTACAAAAAATGTGCACATTCTATTTTTTTAAAAAACTATAAGCTTTTCTCGGTGATATAAGAAAGCTTTAAAAAAATCAAGAGCATACTATTTTTAGATGGTGTACTCTGCTATAAAGATGTCAGTATTCCTCAAATTCACTTTTAAATGTTATGTATTCCCAATAAAAAGTTTATAGAACTTGATAAAGTGATTTTCAAGTCCATCTGTTTGAGTCCAAGAAGAATAAAAACGTCAAACATCTTACATGTTCTAGTAGCTTAAGTACTAGAAACAGACACAGAAACAGACAAATAGATCAATGAAATAAGAGAGAATACAAAAAACAACTGTTGGATAAATGACAATTTTGTTGGTGGTAAAGATGGCATCTTACATGAGTGGAGAGCACAGACTATTCGAGAAATAACCTTGAGATAATTGGCCCTCCATTTAGAAATAATTTTAGAACTTTACCTCACACCATATACAATAATAGATTCTAGTTAAATCAAACAGCTAAGAGTAAAATTCTAAACTATAAAAGTGTATGACTAAAAGATAGGGGAACAGTCTCTAGAATGCCAAGTGAGCAAGAACTCCCTCAGCAAGGCACAAAAGAAGCCGTAAAGTGTCAGATCTCGAATCTTTCCCTCTGTTCCAGCCACACTCCTAGCAGTTACTGGACATTGCAGGCAGGCTCAGCTCTTGCTGTTCCCTAGGCCTGGCTGTTCTTCCCCCAGGCCTCTGTTTTAATGTTATCTTGTTAATGAGGCCTTTCCTGACCCTTTTCGAAAAATAGGCTTCTCTGGGCGCCGTGGCTCATGCCTGTAATCCCAGTGCTTTGGGTGGCTGAGGCAGGAGGATTGCTTGAGGCCAGGAGTTAAAGACCAGCCCAGGCAACACAGTGAGACTCCGACTCTACAAAAATAAAATAAAATAAAATTAGCCAGGCGTGTTGCTGCACACCTGTAGTCTCAGCTACTCAGGAGGCTGAAGTGGGAGGATCACTTGAGCCCAGGAGTTCAAGGATCCAGTGAACTATGATTGTGCCACTGCACTCCAGCCTGACCAGAAGAGGAAGACCCTGTCTCCAAAAAACAAAAAGCAAACAAACAAAAAACAGGCTTTAAAAGTAAAGTAAGCCTCTACTGCAATTCTGTGCTGAAGCATAGCTCTACAGGAACATGGTGGAATCAAGGGCTTTTTTTGTTGGAAACATCTAATAGATTAATTTGTCTAACAACACATTTAGGTCCTGAAGTCTCTCTATAACCTGTGCTTAAATGCTTCCAATGTCAGGGAAAGCATTACCCTCCAGAAGGATCTGTTCTGTCAACCTATCCACCAACCCATCATTCATCCACCCACCCACCCATCCATCCATCCACCTATCTGTCCAACAGCCCACCCATCCTTCCATCCATTCATTCATTCGCTACCTCCTCATCCTTCCATCCATCTTTCCATTTATCCATCCATCTACCCACTCATTCATCCACAGCACCATTACACAAACATTTACAGAGCATGTATTATGCACCAGGCATGGTGGTAGGCGCTGGGGTTTTTGAATTGAATATATCATGGTCAGGCTGTCAAGGACTTCAGAGTTTGTGCATGTAAACAAATAACAGTAACACATTATGACAAGAGCTGCAATAGAGTTCCTTTTCAACTGCTGTGGAAGAATGGAAGTAATAACTTCTGGGGGTGTCAGAGAAGGTTCCCAGCAGGGATAGCATGTTAGCCAGGAGCTGAAGAATGTCTAAGAGATATCCTCCAAGCAGAGAAGGGAAGAAGGGCATTATAGATGGAGGGAATAGAAACAGAATGCAAACATGTATACACACAAAAGCTTCATAAAATTGCAAATAGGAGGGCAGGACAGGGGATGTATGAGATGCGGAAGAGTGAGGCAGGAAGAAAGGCATCAGGCAGTGTGCCTGGAAATGTGACAAGAGACGGATTCTGAAAATCTTTGCAAATCTTGCTTAGGTTAAAGTTTTGGTGAGTAGAATGTTCTCTAGAAATCTCCGTAAAAAAAAATATGCAAAGAATCCCCATGCTGTTCTTACATTAATCTGTGCTGCCGGCTTGGGCTTAGATGCAGCTTTGCAAAATATATTTTTTAAAGTTTCATTATGCCACTGTACATCAAAATAGGCCAATATAAATTATAATACGGTCATGCCAATAGGACTTGCAAACACAATATTTTAAGTTTATATTGCATTCCAAGACCCATAAAAATTATTCTGAATGGCTGTTTGCTTTTTGAAGCCAAATGAAAAGGTATTTGCAATTTGATTATTAACAAATCAAATCACTGATATGATATTGGATTCGGTACATCTCAAACTGACTGAGAGTGAAAAATCCTCAGTGGTCAATTATGTAGCATGGCTGGTTTATAGTTTCCTGTGTGTCATTAAGAATAAGCACCACGGCCAACTCAGATTTTATTTTGATTTATTTTAACCATTTCTCTACTCTGAGAATTTCTCTCCTAGCCTCTAGCACGCATAGCAGCTTTGCCCTAACTGACATTGGTGTGGGTACCACCTGTTGGATGGTTGACTAAGTGAACAGATTAAGGGGTGGATGCCCAGGTGAATGAATGAATACATCGAAGGAAGCATTATCACATGGGTGAGGGAATTCGTACCACTTACACTGCACTCCAGACTGGAATAACTGGAATCTCAAGAACCGAGTTGCTTTCATCGTGGAAAGAGTGCTGGTTTTCTGACCCCTAGCATGTAGTCACCCTTATTTTTGATATTGCTTTGTGGTTTTGCCCTGTGTCCTTGACTAATATAAAAGTCTCCTTTTTTAGATATGTTCAAAGCCTTTGGAGAATAATAAATAAAGAAAAAACAATATGTCTTCCAGTAAAATTGATCATTCCAGATTGAGCCTCCTGTGCAGGTTCAGGGGAAACCTCCTCCTTCCAGCAAAGATATCTCTGTCCTGCCTCAGCGGGATGTGCTTTTGTTTTTGAGGAAGTCTCTTCCCACTCACTTCAATGTGAGACCTTCATTCCTGGGAATTCTCAGATGACATAAACTCTGCTAATGTACAGAAATGCGTGACTCCAGAACACACAGGATACGTGTCTCCTGTTGAGAGGCCACTCTGTTTTGCCTTCTGATCAGAAACCTTGGGTTTTAGTTCCCTTCCTGTCTATGAAAAGGGTTTGGGTTTGGGGCAGTCACACCTTGTCCTGCTCAGTTTTGAGCCCTCTCCAGATGGCTACTGATACAAACAGTCCCCCACTCCCAGGTAGACACTGCTTCTGTGACAGCTTTCCCAGGCTTCTTGCTGTTTTCAGACCTGAGTCTTACAATGAGATGGGCAGGACAAGCTTTAGGAAAGTTATGTGTCTTATACAAGGTCACAGAAACGGATGTCTATTTGTGTCTATCCAGGGTCCATTTCCCCTCAGAATAGATATTTCCCTTAGATATATATATATATATATATATTTTTTTTTTTTTTGACAGAATCTCACTCTGTCACCAGGCTGGAGTGCAATAGCACAATCTTGGCTCACTGCAACCTCCGCCTCCCAGGTTCAAGTGATTCTCCTGCCTCAACCTCCTGAATAGCTGGGACTACAGGTGCACGCCACCACACCCAGCTAATTTTTGTATTTTTCGTAAAGATGGGGTTTCACCATGTTGGCCAGGATGGTCTCGATCTCTTGACCTCATGATCTGCCTGCCTTGGCCTCCCAAAATGCTGGGATTACAGGCATGAGCCACCGCATCCGGCCTAGAGATCTTCTTAAGAGATGTCTTCCCCCATGCTCAGGACTTGATGTGGGCAGAGCTCATGCCCGTTCCATCTTGGAGGGGTAGAGAATGTTCCTTCCATACCCCTCCCTTCTGGCCACATCAGGAATGTTTCAAAAAAGAGCCTGTTATCAGCCAATGAGGTGGATTTCCAGGACTTTTGTTGAAAGCAGTGAGCAACAGTAGGTTTGTTCACTGGCATTGCTGGAAGCAGGGGTGAAACCAGTCTGGGAGTTCTGGGGGAGAGCCAGGTGGTTTAGAAAAGAAGCCAGCACAAGATAGCAAGACATGAGACAGGGAAAAAACAAGACCCAGTGATATTCTTTGAGCTCCTGGATCCAGCAATGCCTGAAACTAAATCTCCCTGGACTGTTACATTATACATGTATTCTGATTCTGCAAACAATCTATCTCAAAATACAGTGGTGTAGAACAGTCATTTATCATTATCTGCATGGTTCTGTGGGTTGATGGGCTCAACTAGGTGGTCTTGCTCAGGGTTGTTGACACTATTGTGTTCAGATGCCAATCAAGCTGGATGAGCTGGGACTGGCCAGGCATCTCTCTCCATGCAGCCTCCCACATGGCTGGTGTGGACTTCCTCATAGAATGGAGGTCTCGGGAGAGCAGGACTTCCTACTTAGTGTCTGGCTTCCCCTAGAGTGAGTGTTCCTAGGGAACAAGGTGAGAGCTGAAACTTCTGCCTTGGAGGCCAGCAGCGTTATTTCCATGGGTTACCAGCCATGTCCATGCGTTTACCAGCAAGTCTCAGGGCCAACCCAGATCCAAGGGGAGGAAGCTACACAAGGGCATGTATACGGAAGACATGAGTCATTGAGAAGCTACTTTTGGAGACCCGCTACCATGATATGCCAGCCAATACATTCACTTCGATGCCCGTAAATTTAGGTTTCTGCCACTTGCAACCACAGGCAAGTTTGTCACTCACAACCATAACCACAGCCTAGGTTAGGATGCAGCCCTGTTCTCCTGTCTCCCTCTCAAGACCAATTCAGATGCCACTTCTTTGTGCACCCTCCTCCATCCTCTTCCCCCTACCAGAAATAATCTCTTCCTTATTGAAATCCACAACTGTGTTGGAAATCGGTAGAAAGAACTGAACAAAGCCTGAGTCATCAATGAGGCTCAACACTCTGCTGAGGAAACTGAAGCTGGGGAAACTGAGACCCAGAGAGGCAACACCAAAGTCACTCAACAAGTTTCTGGATTCAGGAAAGCACACAGAGCCCTTCTCACGTTCTCTCTCATAGAATGGATATTATGTACATAGCTGATTCTCTCCACTGGACTGTAAACTCCTGATAAGCAGGGATTATGCTACTTCCTCTCTGTATCCCCCACCACACCTTAGATGGGGTTTGAACAGGGGACAACTGCAGAACTTGTTTGCTGAAGCAAATTTTACCTCGGGACTTTCCCAAGTCTGCTCTGCCCTAAGCTATCATTCAGTTTCTGGGGAGCCATCTCTCTGCCCCCACTAGAAAGTAAAGGCAGGAGGGACAAAAAGCAGCACACAGGCTTGGCGTCAGGCAGGCCTGCATTCTGTTTATTTTATTTTATTTTATTTTATTTTATTTTATTTTATTTTATTTTATTTATTTATTTGGAGATGGAATCTCACTCCGTTGCCCAGGTTGGAGTGCAGTGGCGCCATCTTGGCTCACTGCAACCTCCGCCTCCAGGGTTCAAGTGATTCTCCTGCCTCAGCCTCCTGAGTAGCTGGGGTTACAGGCACGCACCACCATGCCCAGCTAATTTTTGTATTTTTAGTAGAGATGGGAGTTTCACCATGTTGGCCAGGCTGATCTCGAACTCCTGACCTCAGGCGATCTGCCTGCCTCGGCCTCCCAGTGCTGGGATGACAAGTGTGAGCCACCACACTTGGCCAGGCCGGCATTCTAATACAGGCTCTGCAAGTAGAACCTCCATTTTCTTATCTGTAAAATGGGACGTGATAACTACACCTGCCTCCTTGTCATGTGGCTGTGCAATGCAATAATGTATGCAAAAGGGCTTTGAGATTCTAATAAGCTACACGCACGCAAGGGGTTGGCATCATTAATAAATTCGGATGCACAGAAGCCCGTGTGCTGGCAGGGCCGGGGAGGGGATGGAGGGGCACCACAGCCCAGATCCCCAGAAGAGCTGCCCCCTCCGCCTTCCCTTCTTGCCCACCCCACAGCTTTTTCCAGGCCCAGGGAAGAGCAATGTCACCAAGAGCTGCCCATCACAGCACAGGCAAGGAGAGCCTGAGCCCCCTCAGATTTCTGCTCCCCCTGCAGATTTCCACCCATTATTAGCCCCGAGTGGGGAAAGAGACATGACTAATTGTGCCCACAGTTGCCTCCTGGCATGGACAATTAGCCACCTGCATCTAATTCTGAGGGACCCAGAGGCTAATTGCATCTGCCAGACCCCATGGGGGTGTGTGTGTGTGTGTGTGTGTGTGAATTTTTCAGCTACCAGTGGGTACCAAAGCAGAGGCTGTTAAGATGAGTGGGTATTATTGCATTTAACACTCGCTAAGAGCCTGCTGGCCCCTGAACACAAAGAAACCAGGGCACGACATTGTCCTTCCCTATGGAGGAGGGACAAAGGAGGCTTTCACTGGTGAATGAGCAGAGCACATCCCCTAGCTGGTGAGCCTGCTCTGACTCACTCTCGGGGTGGAGGGGCTGACTTCAGGGTGGACACTGCCATCAGAACCACGGGCCCCAGGGTTCCGGAAAGATGTCATCCCGGACCCTCCCCTATGCCCCTCTCCTCCCTTCAGAGCTCTGAGCATGCTGTACGTTGATGCAGATACATTGGCCTGTATGCTTTCCCCTTCTCTGGCTCAGGGCTGGGCACACAGTAGGTGTTGAGAAAATGTGTGTGGATGAATAAATGAATGAGTAAATGAATGAATGACACCTGCTGCCTCCATCAGGACATCCTGGTTTCAGCCTGTTTTGTTAGGGCACCCTGGCATATGCCTTCTCATTTCATGCCCATCCTTGCCAAGCAGCATGCAGAGACCTCCAGGGGGTTTGGCTGTACGGGGGGACCCTGACATCTCCCCCGATTCCAGCCTGTGCCTGCTTTGATCTGGACAAAGGCCGAGTGCCTGACCTTCACCTCCAACCCTTGCTTTCGCTCCCACTCCTGCAGCAGCTGCTCCCCCTGGCTGCTGAGGACTCTGGGCCCCATGTAGAGACTTCCAGCTGGAATTCCCAATCCTTGGCTCCACATCCATCTGCTTTGCATCTGCTTAGGAGGCATGCCTGCCCTGGCTGGTCCCATGGGATTTAATCTTCTCAGGCCACCTCCCCTAACCCCCTGTGGGACAGATGGAGACTACCTCCTCTGAGCCACTTGAGCCTATCCCTGCCCAGGCCTCCATCTGGCCCCATTCCACTCCCCCACAGAGCCCTTTGCCTAATGTGGCTCAGTTGTTTGCAGAGGATTCTTTGCGCTGGCAGCAGGGAAGTGGTTGTTAAGGTCAAAGTAGACCACTGCTGTGATAAACTCCCACCTCTCAGTGGCTTCCCTCAATAACACACAGTGTAGGCCTCTCGCAGTGGCTCACACCTGTAATTCTGCACTTTAGGAGGCCAAGGTGGGAGGATCGCTTGAGCCCAGACCAGTCTGAGCAACATAGTGAGACCCAGTCTCTACAGTTTTTTTTAAATAAGAAATAAATAACACAACACAGCCTAGCATGGGTGGGTGAGGGTGTTCTGCTCCATGCAGTGATCTCACCAGCCAGGCCTCCTCCATCTGGGGGTCAGGGTCCCACACTGTCCCATCTGCGTCCAGCAGGCAGATGAAGGACAAGGGAGTGTGGAGAATAACAGGGAGGTTTCCAAGACCTTGTCTAGAAGGGGCATACCTCATCTCTCCCACATTCCATTGAACTCAGTCATATGGCGGCACCTAACTGCAAGGAAGCCTGGGACTTGTAGTTCACTTATGTGCCCAGGACGAAAAATGAACAAGTAGCTGGTCTCTGACACTCCCCACCCGGGATCTCAAATATAAAGCGAAGAAAATGAGCGATTAGGCATTTCCTCTGTGAAACACCACGATGTGGTATCCAAACTCCCTGCCTCATTCCTTGGCCTTCCCTCTCCCCCTTCCACACCCTGTGTATACTCCAGCCACGTCAAAGCCAGTGAGTTAGGACCCCCGAAGCTGCCCCCAGGCTGTTGGACAGGTCTGTGGTTTGCTTATTTCATTTCCTCTGCCTCAGGTGTCCTCTCCATGTCCCCCACACTCTACTCCACCTTCAAGACACCCCTCAAGGGCATGCTTCCCTGCAGAACACCCCCCGCCAGCCTCCTTCCCAGAAGAGGTGGCAGCCTGCTCGCTCTCTGCCACCATCATGCCCTGCACCTGCCCACGCACACTTTCTTCTCCATGGCCCACTCAGCAGTCCACCTGCATGCATTGAATTGTGTCTCCCTAAAAGATATATCCAAATCCTGACTCCTGGTACCAGTGACTGTGACCAAATTTGGAAATAGGGTCTTTGCAGATGTAATTAAGTTGAGCATCTCAAGATGAGATCATCCTGGATCTAGGACTTGTGCCCTTGTAAGAGAAAGGAGAGGGAGATGTAACACAGAGACCCAGGAAGGCCCACGGAGAAGGCCATGTGAAGATGGAGGTAGAGGTGGGAGCGACACAGCACAAGGCAGGAACACTGACAACTCCTGGCAGCCACTAGAAGCCAGGAGGGAGGCATGGGGCAGACTCTCCCACAGACCCCTTAAAGCAGCAGTCCCCCACATTTTTGGCACCAGGGACTGGTTTCATGGAAGAAAATTTTTTCACAGACTGGGTGGGGGATAGTTTTGGGATGATTCAAGTACATTCCATTTATTGGGCACTTTAGTTCCATTGTAATATAAAATAAAATAATTATACAACTCACCATCATGTAGAATCAGTGGGAGCCCTGAGCTTGTTCTCTTGCAACTAGATGGTCCCATCTGGGGGTGATGGAAAACAGTGACAGGTCATCAGGCACTAGATTCTCATAAGGAATGTACAACCTAGATCCCTCAAATGCACAGATCACAACAGAGTCCGCACTCCTATAAGAATCTAATACCACCACTGATCTGTTAGGAGGCGGAGCTCAGGCAGTAATGCAAGCTATGGGGAGTGGCTGTACCTACAGATGAAACTTCCCTCACTAACCTGCTGCTCACCTCCTGCTGGGCCACCCAATTCCTAACAGGCCATGGACAGGCACTGGCCCATGGCCTGAGGGCTGGGGACCCCTGCCTTAAAGAACCAGCACTGCTGACACCTTGATTTCAGACTTTTGGCCTCCATTACTGTAAGAGAACAAATTTCTGTTGTGTTAAGCCACCAGATGTGTGGCAATTTGTTACAGCAGTTCTATGAGTCAAATACACCACTCACGTGGCCTCTGACCACTAAAAGCCAACTGCAGATGTTACATCCGGAGCCACAGCTCCAACGCTTTGAGAGGCCAAGCAGGTGATGCGACTATGTGTAGGACCTAAGAGAATGCCTGGGCCTGTGTTGAGCATGAAAATATACACCTCCCTGGAGAATATTCACATTTATTTTTGTTTAAAAAAGAAGAAAAACTAAAAGAAAGTGCTATGACAGTGAAACAAAACAGTGCTGGGAATTTGGCCTGTAGCTAGGGTGACCATATGTCCTCGTGTACCCGAGACAACTCTGGATTATCCCTGTTGTTCCCGTGTAATTTTTCCTAGGCCCCTCGACCCTCAGAAGCATCCAGAGTGAACGGTGAATGATGGGCTCATTCATGGGCCATGAGTTTTCCTCTGCCTTCAGAACAAGCATTCAGAAAAGATCTGCCTTATCCCACCTCCAGTCACGTCCCCACCCCATTGATAGTGTAGATGATTATTCAGCAAATATTCACTCCCTCCTGACCTCCAGTCCCATGGGAGGAATATTTTTCCCTATCCAGCAGATGCAGGACTTCCCCGTGTGACCGCTTTGGCCTCACGGTGGGCAGAGTTTGCTTCCCTGCTGTTGCATTTTGGTCCCAGCCCCATGACTTGCTTTGGTCAATGGGATGTTAGCAGAGATCATTGAGCTGAATTTGAAAAGCACTTGCACAAGTGAGCCACACCCCTTGCACCTCTGGCATCATGCGGAGAGCTTCTCCCAGGTACTTGCTGCCCCTTTTTAAAATTTTATTTTTTAACTTTTATGTTAAGTTTGGGGTACAGGTGCAGGTCTGTTATGTAGGTAAACTACATGTTGCAGGGGTTTGGTGTACAGATTATTTTACCACCCAGGTACTAGGTACAATACTCGATAGGTAGTTTTTCAATCCTCACCCTCCTCCCACCCTCCACCCCCAAGTAGGCCCTGGTGTTTGCTGTTCCCTTCTTTGTGTCCGTATGTACTCAGTGTTAGCTCCTACTTATAAGTGAGAACATACAGCATTTGGTTTTCTGTTCCTGCACTAGTTCACTTAGGATAACGACCTCCAGTTGCAATCATGTTGCTGCAAAGGATAGGATCACATTCTTTTTCATGGCTGCATAGTAGTCTATGGTGTACATGTACCACATTTTCTTTATCCAGTCCACTGTTAATGGGCATTTAGGTTGATTCCATGTCTTTGCTCTTGTGAATAGTGTTGCAATGAACATGCACGTGCATGTGTCTTTATAGCAGAACAATTTACATTCCTTTGGGTATATACTCAGTAATAGGATTGCTGGGTCAAATGGTAATTCTGTTTTAAGTACTTTGGGAAATCACCAAACCGTTTTCTACAATGGCTGAACTAATGTACATCCCCACCAGCAGTAAATAAGCATTCCTTTTCTCTGCAACTTTGCCAGCATCTGTTATCTTTTGACTTTTAAGTAGTAACTTGCTGCCCCTTTAGCCTGGACCCTGGGAAGAACACCCTTCCAGTAGATCTGAGCCCAGTCCTCAGAGAGAAGCCAAACCCAGCCAAGTCCTGCTTACATCAGCTGAACCCCTGCCAACCTGCAGAGGTGTGCAAGAGAAACAAATGCATATTGTGGTGTGTCCCTGAGGATCTGTGATTGTTTGTCACCCAGCGACAGCTGACTTCTACAGCCACACACCACCATCTACTCCCAGTGTGTTTGTGTTCACTCCCAATTCCCTGGATTCCCACTCCAGACTCCTGACCCCGACTTCAGTAAGGGTCTCGTGCCTCTCCACCCAGCTAGGACCTTGGCTGATCTCTCCGTGCTACCTCTGGGGAGGCCTCCTCATGTCAGGCCCTAGCAGTGGGGCAGAGGGGTGGTGAGGAGATCTGGAAAATTATAGGATTTCCCTTGTTGTGCTGGATTAAATTAATTACATGTCTGTGAACCTTCTAGGCCAGCACTGTGCAACAGAAACAGAATGTGAGCCAGGCATATAATCTAAAATGTTTCAGTAGCTACATTAAAAAGTAAAAAAGAGGCCAGGTGCAGTGGCTTACACCTGTAGTCCCCGCACTTTGGGAGATTACAGGGCAGGGAATCACTTGAAGCCAGGAGTTCAAGGCCAGTCTGGGCAATAAAGCGAGATCCTGTCTCTATAAAATATTAAAAAATTAGCTGGGCATGATGGTGCACACCTCTAGTCCCAGCTACTCAAGAGGCTGAGGTAGGAGGATTGCTTGAGCCCAGGAATTGGAGGCTGCAGTGAGCTGTGATCGCGCCACCGCACTCCAGCCTGGGTGACAGAGTGAGATCCTGTCTCAAAAATAAATAAATAATTAATTAGTTAAGAAATCAACAATTAATTAGTTTAAGTAAAAAGAAAGTGAAATTAATTCTAATAATACATTAAATTTAGCCCAATATACCCCAAATATTATTTCAACATGTAACCAACATTAATTACTTAAATTATTATATGTTTCTAATATATTATATATATGCATTATTTAACAGATATTTTGCATTCCTTTTCGTGCCCAGCCTGTGAGGTCCAGCGTGTATTTAACAGGCACGGCATGCCTCACTTCAGACCGGCCACACCTCAGTCCTTAACAGCCATATGTGGCTTACGGGTACCGTACTGGACAGTGCAGCTCTGAATAATGGAAGGCAAAACTCCATGTCACCAGTGTGTAACGTGGTGCCTGGCACACAAGGGGCACTCAGTAAATAATTCCTGAGTGGATGAATGATAAACACATAGGCATTGCTTTAAAGCTGAGAACAGGTGGGCAGACCTGTTACCCACGGGAAAAAAAAAATACCTATGGCTTCGACCCATGAAATTTTCATTATAACGGATGGTGGTGTTTTGGAAGGCCACGTTGGCTGGTGCTGTGTCTGCGTCTGAAGCAGACTTGCTCAAAGGGGTCATATGTGATGAAAATACAACCTCAGGCAGCATTTCCCAAACTTGTCTGACCACCGCATGTTATTTAAATTGTTCTGTTTTTGTCAGGATGTCAATAGAGGCTTATGTGATACTGTTTCAGTTGAAGCAGACAGAAAAAAAATGATCTCAGAGTTGAATTAATTGCTGTAAGAAATGATCAAAATTTGATTCATATGCTTAATATAAAGTAAACATTGAATAGTTGCACCAATAAATGTTAAAATCATGAAATAAAATGCATAACAAAGACCGGCAATTGTCAAATAGAAACGCACACCACAGCCTGGCAGTGAGAGGCAAAATATACAACCTGCTGCTGAACCTCACGCTTCCTGCCTAAGGTGATTTATCAAGGGACTTCCTATTGTTGTCAGGTGCAGGAGACCCTTTCCCAAAGGAAGATCAGCACTTAGAAATAAAAGCTACAACCAGCGTGGCCAACATGGTGAAACCCTGTCTCTACTGAAAATATAAAAATTAGCTGGGTGCGGTGGTGCACACCTGTGATCCCAACTACTAGGGAGGCTGAGGCAGGAGAATCACTTGAACCTGGGAGGCGGAGGTTGCAGTGAGCTGAGATCACACCACTGCACACCAGCCTGGGCAACAGAGTGAGACTTTGTCTCAAAAAATAAAATAAAATAAAATAAAATAAAACTAATAAAAACTACCAGTAGTCAAAGATGTATCATGTGTCAGGCACTGTTCTAACTCTCTGAGGCTGATACCACAATCAGGGTAACTTTATGGGTGAAGAAACTGAGTCACAAAGAGGTCAAGTAATTTCCAGGTCAGGTTGAACCTGGGGATTCTGGTTCCTGAGCCGGCGCTCCTAACTGTTACACCACACAGCCTCTTTTGTTTAACAATTAGAACCACTCTATACATTTTTTGCATTTTTCTAATGTACACTTTAAAATGAATTTAAGACGAACAATGCTACCAGCTGTGAGAGCTCCTGTCCTTTGGAATACCCACGAACATCTCACGGAACCTTTGTGTGCCATGGAACAGAGTTTTGGAAATGGTGCTGGAGAGATATATGCAAAATCTATTTAATACTGCCAGAAGCTATTTCAAACCATTTATTGATTGATTTCATCACTCCCCTTTCTCGCCACCCCTCTTTCCAGAAGAACATCTCACAATAAAAACAGAGTAAAATCAGATCAAGCAGGGAGGTGTAATATTACAGGTAATGCTGTAGAAATTAAGCCCGAAATCTTGTTCTGAGCTTCCCAAGAGCTGGAGTCCGGAGCAAAGGCCGGCTGGGCGTGGAGTTCTTATTGTCTTAGAGGTAAGACCAGCCCGTGTGTCAAGAGAACCAATTTTTCTTGGCCCAGTGCCCTAGAATGCATTTGTCATACAGACATTTGCATAAGTGGCATTGAGCAGTGTAATGAATTATATCCCCAATAGTCATTTTACAAAAAGAAAAAAAAAATGCAGTGATGTTCCTTGGGCGGCTCTTGCATCACTGTGGAACCTTTGCTGAGGGCAAAATATTAAAGTGTTGCTCCACAAAACAATTCCAGAGGGGAAATCGAGTAACTCCAGCACGTTGATTCTAGACCAAAAAGGAAGCGGAAGTAATTCTGGAATTTCAGCTTAAGCTGCTTTCAGATCTGTTCGCCCATCTTTATGCCTGCAGCCTTCTTCGGCATTGTCTCCCAATATCCAGCTCTGAGCACATGCTGTCTTGCCCAGAAGATTGCAACTATTCTGCAAGAATGTCTCTCTCCATGCACCAGCACAGGATAGGTACTCACTGAGTGTTTATTGCTGAATAAAGGAATCATTCAAAACTTAAAAATACGAAAAAAAAGGTCTCACATCACTCCTGCCAACTTGCTGGTCCCCAGAGTCAATGTGCACTTGCCTTTCTCTGTGCCTTCCCTGGCCTGGCCCCTGCTGTTAAAATCATACTCAGACGCCAACTCCTCTGTGAAATTTCCCTCTTTGCCTCCCGCAGAAATGCGTACTATCTTCACCATTCTCCCCGGCATCCAGCACAGACAGCTGCTCACCCCGGGGCAGCAGGCAACAGTGGCTTTTAATGTCAGGAAGCCTGGCTTTGAGGGGCTCCGGTAAGTCTCTTAAGCAAGTCTGAGCCTCGGTTTTCTCATCTATAAAATGGCCAGGCGGGAATGAGGAGAGCTCTCTAAGTTACAAAGAGCTTACGTTAATGTGCATTCACCCAGCGGTGCCCCTCCAGCCTGAAGGTGGCTTTACAGAAAGGTACTCATCAGCGTCACCTCTCCATCACCAAAATGTCTAGCAGGGGCCTGGCTCAGAGGACTCAATAAACGCCGGCAGACTTAAATGCGAGGGGTACAGTACATGTACTTTATGGCTGGTATGCTAGGTCTCCAACCCAAATATTCTGGGCAATATTCATAAATATCTAGAATTAACTCCCAACACTTCACATTTCTTTGATTTCATGGTTCTAAGAATAGAAATAACCTTTCAATTTTAAATAGAAATTGCGGAGCTGAAGACAAGTGACGAAAGTCTTCCAAGACATCCAGGCTCAACTGCAGAGTTCAGGCAGGGCACGGAACACCAAGGGGGAGGTCTGTTTGACAAATCTTTGAGCCAAGCCAGAGTTCCAGAGAGCGAGGTCTGAGGCGGGCTTCGCTGGAGGCAGGCACAGCCTGGGCAGAGATGATTAGCAATAAATGGAGAACACCTCAGGGGACCCTCCTACAGACAGTCTGTCACCCAGTGTTTTTACCATTCCATTTCAAAGTTTAATTAGATAATCACTTTCCAATGCCTACATGCAATTAACCCCTTTGGAGCAGCCCTCGTTCACAGTCAACTTTCACAGGCCACAGAAGCCGAAATGCCCATGACGAGCCTCAGCGTTGCAGATTTCAGGAAAACATTTCTCAAGGAGAAAAATAACTAACAAACATTTGTGGGTTTTAAAGAGAGAACTTCTTTCTTAAATGCCAGAAAGAAACCATTTGTCATCCAAGAGCTCAGCGTGAACCATCAGTCCCTCCTTCCTCGTACAAGGCCATGGACAGAACCATCTTCGGGTGCAGCCAGGCTGAATTCTTCTGCTGAGGAAGAGAAAGGGGCTTGCAGCCTGTCCTTCAAGGCCACCTGCCCGGCCAGCTGCACGTGCAACCCCCTCTCCCTTCCTTGCAGGTTGCTGTGCTTGTCCCATTTCATTTAACACACTGGGAGAATGCAGATTCCCTATGGTCCTCTTTCGCCCATGTGATTCACAAACCCAAGATGGCAAAAGACCAAACTGAATTCACAATGTCCCTGAACTTTCTTTTCATTTCTTTTTTTAGAGATGGGGTCTCACTGTGTTGCCCAGGCTGGTCTCAATCTCCTAGCCTTAAGCAATCCTCCCACCTCCACCTCCTGAGTAGCTAGGACTAGAGGGGCACACCACCATGCTCAGCTTTCCTGGACTTTCAAAAGCAATTTGTTTATTTGCGTGGTCTTTTAAAGCACTACTATATGTCACGTGACCCTTCCAATATCCCCATGAGGTGGACAGGAAAGGGATTGTTATGCCTATGTAACACGCAAGGACACTGACTCACAGCGGGGCCAGATACAATGTCACACAGCTGGTAACAGGCAGAGCAAGATTCCAACTTAGGGCCCCAGATACAGGCTCCCAGTTGCACACTCTTTCCACCATGCTGTCTTTATTTATTCCATACCTACTTATTGATTGCCTACTATGTGCTAGGCCCTGGGGATTCAGCACTTCACAGGTCACAGGAGCTACCTATTCTCAAAAGATTGTAAAACTAATAGAGGAAGCAGACATAAAACTGCAGTGTGAGAGTCCAGTGAGAACTGGAAGCCCTGGGAGCCACAGGATCCCAGTCCAAGAGCCCAACCTGACACTGGGAAGCCAGGTAAATAAAGCAGAGCCAGGACGGGGGTGAGCAAGGCTGGAGGAGACACTCAGTCTGTGGGGAATGCAAGTCCTGGCCCTGTGACTCATGGATACACTGGAAAATATTCAATGACTGGCTCTGGGGGGAAACAGACATGATGTGTAGTGTCTGCCCACTCCCCTGGTGTAAACGCTCCCATTTAATGACTGGCTCTGGGGGGAAACAGGCCTGCTGTGTAGTGTTTGCCCATTCCCATGGTGTAAATGCTTCCATAGCTGCTGATGTCAAGCTACCAATGTTAAGTCACTGCAGGTTGGGAAGAGATGCAAACATGTGCTCCTGCAAGCTGGTGCAAGCTGGTGCCAGCCAGTGGAGGCCGACTCCAGCATGCCACTGAAGTGACATCTAGAGCAAGGCTTGAAGGGCTCATCACAGAGTGGACACAAAAGATGGATTTGAGTTTGAGTGAGACCAGAGGCAAAACTGAGGACAGGTTTTTACAGAGCTGTGCTGTCCAATACTGTACTCACTAACCATATGTGGCTATTTGGTTTAGATTAAAATTTATTACAATTAAAAATTCAGTAGTTTGGTGGCACTAGACACATTTCAGATGCTCAATGGTTACATGTGGCTAGTGGCAATCACATTGGACAGCACACGTTTTAGAACATTTCCATCCTCATTGAATGTTCTATTAGCTAGCACTGTAGGGAAGGAGGAAGGCAGGATGAATTTCTAGCAAGAGAAGAGAAGCTGTGACATGGAAGATGAAGGGTCAGCTAAAATAAGCTTCCTCAATGTCCCAATTTCACCAAGGATCAGCCTCAAATGAAGGATGGGTTGAATGAATGAAAGTTACGATGTTGAGCTCCTCTACTGTGCTGACCTTTTTTTTCCTTGTCTTTTCTTTTCTCTTCTCTTCTCTTCTCTTTCTTTCTCTCTCTCTCTCTTCTTTCTTTCCTTCGTTCATTAGCTTGTTCTTTCTTTCTTTCTTTTTTTGTCAGGGTCTCACTCTGTCACCCAGGCTGGAGTGCAGTGGCATAATCTTGGCTCACTGCAGCCTCGACCTCCTGGGCTCAAGCCATCCTCCCACCTCTGCCTCCCAAAGTGTTGGGACTACAGGTGTGAGCCACCACACCTGGCCCTGTAGTGAGACTCTTGCTGGGTGATCTGCTCCCTGCCCTTGAGGAATTTACAGCCCTGGTACACAGTAGGTGCTCAATACATGTGTCAAGGCATTTTGGACCATCTTGGGGACAGTGCTCCATGGAGCATGCTTTGGGATGCACCTGTCCAAACACAGCCCTGTGTGAGCAGGAGAAGCCCAGGGCTGCAACTACTGCTCAGGTGCTGGCCCACAGATCATCCGGCTTGGGCTAAGACACCCATCGGGAAGTAGCTTTCTCTCCAGTGAGACTGTACTGTGTATGTTCCTTGTTTCATCAGCACACAGGAGCATGGTGATGACCACAGATACATAGTGCTCGGGTCAGCTGCTGAGGAAACCAAGCCCGTGTTTAACAGCTAAGGCAGCAGCAAGCCTTTGGTGGAGCCCAGCACAGCCCCACCTCATGGAGTGGAAGCCGGATTGGAATCTAGCTACACTTTTCTCCAAAACCCATGCTCCGTCCCTACCCCCCACACACTCACCTCTTGATCACTTTCATATCACAGCCCCTGCTCATCCGAGAACCTGGTTTCCTTCCCAGCAGTCCTCCTTACTTCTCTTCCCAGAGCCCGTGTCACTTTCACAGCCACTTTAAAAAGGAAAAAGAAAGGTGACTTTTATTCTATTCTAAAAGTAAAATCTCACTCTTTCAAGAAAATTAGAAGGCAAAAGAGAAGTGGAAGGATAAAGGAGGAAAAACTTTGCCCATAGTTCCAACCACACAAAGACAGGCACTGTGCGGGTATTTTCTGTGTAACTTTTACTTTGTGGAGCATCTTTTTTGTGATCATGCTGTGGATTCAGCTTTGAATCCTGCTTTTTGTCTCAGCACGCGATCACCTGCACTCCCAGGTTACTGTACTCTTACCAACATGGTTCTCCACGGCAGCATCAATTTTAAGTGGCGGGTGGACCCGGGTTTACTTACATCGTCATCCACTTTTGTTGGACATCTAGGTTATTTCCAATTTCTCTTTCAAGTATGGCAGCTTGGTTTACTTCTCCAGACACAAAGCTTTTTCCACGTTTCAGATTCTTTCTTTGGGATAGATTTTCAGCAGTGGAATTACTGGATCAAAAGATATGTGTATCTGGCCGGGCACAGCGGCTCACACCTATAATCCCAGCACTTTGGGAGGCCAAGGCGGGCAGATCACCTGAGGCCAGGAGTTCAAGACCAGCCTGGCCAACATGGCCAAACCCCGTCTCTACTAAAAATATAAAAATTAGCCGGAGGTGGTGGTACATGCCTGTAATCCCAACTACTAGGGAGGCTAAAGCAGGAGAATTGCTTGAACCTAGGAGGCAGATGTTGCAGTGAGTGGAGACCTCGCCACTGTACTCCAGCCTGGACAACAGAGAGAGACTCCATCTCAAAAAAAAAAAAAAAAATGGTGTGAGTATCTTAAAGGTTCTTACTACAGATTGACAAATTTCTTTTTACCAATTTATACCCCCAAAGCTCAGGTGTGGTGGCTCACACCTGTAGTCCCAACACTTTGGGAGGCAGAGGTGGGAGGATAGCTTGAGCCCAGGAGGTTGAGGCTGCAGTGAGCCAAGATTATGCCACTGCACATCCTGTCTTCTCTCCTTCCTCACCAGCCTTGGATTTTATTGTAATCTTTCCTCACTTCATAGGTTCATGTACTAACTCATTGTTTTATCTGAATTCCTTTTATTATTTTGGTGATGGAGACTTCTCTCAAATACCAACAACCATTGAAAAGTTTGGTGGCCACTAAAACTGGACATATCTTTAATAAAATTGTGCCAGGTTCCAAGGCTGCCCGGCAGGGAAGACGCAAGGCTGTCCTGGAAAGTCCAAACTCTGGGAGCTTGTGGAGGATTCTCCGTGACCGCGGCCTTCTGGACTCTGGTATCCCGTCCTCATCACCATTCCTACACTCACCTAATGCCACCTCTTCAATGAGGATAGTGAATTCCAAATAAACGGCTATTTGTCTGTGTTTATAAAGCAAAGGACAAACAAAAACAAGCCTGGCCTGAGGGGGCTGCAGAAGGCACCTGTGACCCTGCAGACCAGAAGCTCAGGCAGCAAGATCCAGGGGAGACTAATTCCAAGACGCTGGATGGAAAAGAGGTGGCTGGCATTCTAGATGACTATGCTAGAGGCCTGTGACTCTCCTGTGAAACTCCCTGGGGAACAGGGGGCAGAAAGAATATAAACAGAAATATGAAGTTGGAGGCTGAGAAACAGAAAAGGAGAGAAAAGGCAGGGCCTAGTGGCTCAGGCCTGTAATCCCAGCACTTTGGGAGGCCAAGGCGGGCGGATTACTTGAGGCCAGGAGTTCCAGACCAGCCTGGCCAACATGGAAAAACCCCGTCTCTACTAAAAATACAAAAATTAGCCGGGCATAGTGGCGGGCACCCGACAGTGAGAGCCGGGATCGCGCCACTGCACTCCAGCCTGGAGGGGGACTCTCTCAAAAAGAGAGAAAGACAGAAAGAGAGAGAGAGGGGGAGAGAGAGGGTGGGAGAGGGAGGGAGACAGGTAGGGAGGGGAGAGAGAGAGAGAAGAAAAAGTTACAGGGAAGAAAAAAAGACAAACGGCGAGAATGCTGTAGGATGGGGAAA